>NC_139003.1:51682322-54354822 GCF_964374135.1 Grampus griseus | reverse complement strand
AAACAAAAGCCCAGGACCAGATGGCTTCACAGGCGAATTCTATAAAACATTTACAGAAGACCTAACACCTATCCTTCTCAAACTCTTCCAAAATATAGCAGAGGGAGGAAAACTCCCAAACTCATTCTACGAGGCCACCATTACCCTGATACCAAAATCAGACAAGGATGTCACAAAGAAACAAAACTACAGGCCAATATCACTGATGAACATAGATGCAAAAATCCTCAAAAAAATACTAGCAAACAGAATCCAACAGCACATTATATGGATCATACACCATGATCAAGTGGGGTTTATTCCAGGAATGCAAGGATTCTTCAATATACGCAAATCAATCAACGTGATACACCATATTAACAAATGGAAGGAGAAAAACCATATGATCATTTCAATAGATGCAGAGAAAGCGTTCGACAAAATTCAACACCCATTAATGATAAAAACCCTGCAGAAAGTAGGCATAGAGGGAACTTTCCTCAGCATAATAAAGGCCATATATGACAAACCCACAGCCAACATCATCCTCAATGGTGAAAAACTGAAAGCATTTCCACTAAGATCAGGAAAAAGACAAGGTTGCCCACTCTCACCACTCTTATTCAACATAGTTTTGGAAGTTTTAGCCACAGCAATCAGAGAAGAAAAGGAAATAAAAGGAATCCAAATCAGAAAAGAAGAAGTGAAGCTGTCACTGTTTGCAGATGACATGATACTATACATAGAGAATCCTAAAGATGCTATCAGAAAACTACTAGAGCTAATCAATGAATTTGGTAAAGTTGCAGGATACAAAATTAATGCACACAAATCTCTGGCATTCCTATACACTAATGATGAAAAATCTGAAAGTGAAATCAAGAAAACACTCCCATTTACCACTGCAACAAAAAGAATAAAATATCTAGGAATAAACCTACCTAAGGAGACAAAAGACCTATATGCAGAAAATTATAAGACACTGATGAAAGAAATTAAAGATGATACAAATAGATGGAGAGATATACCATGTTCTTGGATTGGAAGAATCAACATTGTGAAAATGACTCTACTACCCAAAGCAATCTACAGATTCAATGCAATCCCTATCAAACTACCACTGGCAATTTTCACAGAACTAGAACGAAAATTTTCACAATTTGTATGGAAACACAAAAGACCCTGAATAGCCAAAGCAATCTTGAGAACGAAAACGGAGCTGGAGGAATCAGGCTCCCTGACTTCAGACTATACTACAAAGCTACAGTAATCAAGACAGTATGGTACTGGCACAAAAACAGAAAGATAGATCAATGGAACAGAATAGAAAGCCCAGAGGTAAACCCACACACATATGGTCACCTTATCTTTGATAAAGGAGGCAGGAATGTACAGTGGAGAAAGGACAGCCTCTTCAATAAGTGGTGCTGGGAAAACTGGACAGGTACATGTGAACGTATGAGATTAGATCACTCCCTAACACCATACACAAAAATAAGCTCAAAATGGATTAAAGACCTAAATGTAAGGCCAGAAGCTATCAAACTCTTAGAGGAAAACATAGGCAGAAAACTCTATGACATAAATCACAGCAAGATCCTTTTTGACCTGTCTCATAGAGAAATGGAAATAAAAACAAAAATAAACAAATGGGACCTAATGAAACTTCAAAGCTTTTGCAAAGCAAAGGAAACCATAAGCAAGACCAAAAGACAACCCTCAGAATGGGAGAAAATATTTGCAAATGAAGAAACTGACAAAGGATTAATCTCCAAAGATTATAAGCAGCTCATGCAGCTCAATAACAAAAAACGAAACGACCCAATCCAATAATGGGCAGAAGACCTAAACAGACATTTCTCCAAAGAAGATATACAGACTGCCAATAAACACATGAAAGAATGCTCAACATCATTAATCATTAGAGAAATGCAAATCAAAACTGCAATGAGATATAATCTCACACCAGTCAGAATGGCCATCATCAAAATATCTAGAAACAATAAATGCTGGAGAGGGTGTGGAGAAAAGGGAACCCTCTTGTACTACTGGTGGGAATGTAAATTGATATAACCACTGTGGAGAACAGTATGGAGGTTCCTTAAAAAACTACAAATAGAACTACCATATGACCCAGCAATCCCATTACTGGGCATATACCCTGAGAAAACCATAATTCAAAAAGAGTCATGTACCAAAATGTTCATTGCAGCTCTATTTACAATAGCCAGGAGATGGAAACAACCTAAGTGTCCATCATCGGATGAATGGATAAAGAAGATGTGGCACATACATACAGTGGAATATTACTCAGCCATAAAAAGAAACGAAATTGAGCTATTTGTAATGAGGTGGATAGACCTAGAGTCTGTCATACAGTGAAGTAAGTTAGAAAGAGAAAGACAAATACCATATGCTAACACATATATATGGAATTTAAGAAAAAAATGTCATGAAGAATCTAGGGGTAAGCAGGAATAAAGACACAGACCTACTAGAGAATGGACTTGAGGATATGGGGAGGGGGAAGGGTAAGCTGTGACAAAGCGAGAGAGAGGCGTGGACATATATACACTACCAATCATAAGGTAGATAGCTAGTGGGAAGCAGCCACATAGCACAGGGAGATCAGCTCGGTGCTTTGTGACTGCCTGGAGGTGTGGGATAGGGAGGGTAGGAGGGAGGGAGACACAAGAGGGAAGAGATATGGGAACATATGTATATGTATAACTGATTCACTTTGTTATAAAGCAGAAACTAACACACCATTGTAAAGCAATTATACTCCAATAAAGATGTAAAAAATATTAAAAATAATGAGAAAAATAAAATAAAATAAAATAAAATGCTTCTTGGAAGGTAAAGAGCAGAAGATGAAGGAAGATCCATAAATAAGGGACATTAGTGAATTGCTGAACTCTAACCACTTCTACGCTTACCTAAAAGTTATGAAAACTCATGTTCAAGTGTAATCATAGTTGTCTTAAATAGCATGTGAGTGTTACATAATTCTAAGTTTCATTCCAGTGCTATTCTTGACAACATCACTTATAATTCTTCCACTCTGGTCATCATTGCCAGCACTTAGGTTTCCAGTCATCCCATATGCAGATTTTTAAAGGATATATTAGTGTATTTCAACTCATATCTGCATTACTTATCTGATTTGCTGCCTACAAGTTTGCCCTCATATTGTACAGAACAAAAAATATTTTGCATATTGAAATCTTTTTGCCCAGAAAGTTTCCATCAAGTGTAGAGAATGAGATGATCAGCCCTATTTGAAGCAGTCTGTTATGCATTTTAAGATGTCTCGTTACCTCACATGCATGATTTGGCTAAGAATGAACTAACGCTTTTGCATTTTCTCATTTACATGGAGTTTGAAGCTGCCATTCTTAGCAATCAACCCCTAACCACATTGCTTCAATCTGCTTTATGGTGACTGAACAGAGATTTCTCATACATAGAGTAGAATATGTTTATTAATTGCAGTTCATATGTTTCTTTCTTGTCACCATTTACAACTTAAAAAGAAACAACGGGGATATTTGTATAGCTGATTCAGTTTGTTATAAAGCAGAAACTAACACACCACTGTAAAGCAATTATACTCCAACAAAGATGTTAAAAAAAAAGAAAAAAACATATAGCTAAGTTTTTTAGAAGATTTTTAGAGCAATGAAACTCTTCTGTATGACACAATAACAGCAAATATATTAATGGCATTATAATCTTTCAAAATCCATAGAATGTAAAACATCAAGAGTGAACCCTGGGCTTTTCTGGTGGTACAGTGGTTAAGAATCCTCTTGCCAATGCAGGGGACACAGGTACGAGCCCTGGTCTGGGAAGGATCGTACATGTCGCAGAGCAAGTAAGCCCGTGCGCCACAACTACTGAGCCTGCGCTCTAGAGCCCGTGAGCCACAACTACTGAAGCCTGTGCACCTAGGGCCCATGCTCTGCAACAAGAGAAGCCACCGCAATGAGAAGCCCGTGCACCGCAATGAAGAGTAGCCCCCACTCACTGCAACTAGAGAAAGCTTGCGTGCAGCAACGAAGACCCAATGCAGCCAAAAAATAAAATAAAAAATTTTTAAAAAGAGTGAACCCTAATGTTAATTATGAACTTTGGCTGATACTGATGTGTTAATTCAGGTTCAGCAATTGTAATGAATGTACCACTCTAGTGGGGGATGTTGATAATGGAGGAGGCTATGCATGTGTGTGTACAGGGGATGTATAGAAATCCTCTGTACTTTGTGTTAAATTTTACTGTGAATCTAAAACTGCTCTGAAAAATAAAGTCCATTTAGGCTTAAAGACTTAAATATAAGACATGACACCATAAAACTCTTAGAGGAGATCATAGGCAAAACATTCTCTGACATAAATCCACCAATGTTTTCTTATGTCAGTCACCCAAGGCAATAGAAATAAAAGCAAAAATAAAGAAATGGGACCTATTCAAACTTACAAGCTTTTGTACAGCAAAGGAAACCATAAACAAAACAAAAAGACAACCTACAGACGGGGAGAAAATATTTGTAAATGATGTGACTGACAAGGGGTTAATTTCCAAAATATACAAACAGCTCAAACAACTCAACAACAAAAAAACAAACAACCTAATGGAAAAATGGGCAGAAGAACTAAACAGACATTTCTCCAAAGAAGGCATACAGATGGTCAACAGGCACATGAAAAGTTGCTCAGCATTGCTAATTATTAGAGAAATGCAAATCAAAACTACAATGAGGTACCACCTCACACCAGTCAGAATGGCCATCATTAAAAACTCTACAACTAACAAATGCTGGAGAGGGTGTGCAGAAAAGGGAGCCCTCCTATGCTGTTGGTGGGAATGTAAGTTGCTGCAGCCACTGTGGAAAACAGTATGGACGTTCCTCAAAAAACTAAAAATAGAGTTGTCATAAGATCCAGCAATCCCACACCTGGGCATATATCCAGAGAAAACTATAATTGGAAAAGATAAGGGGAGACCTTCAAGATGGCGGAGGAGCAACATGTGGAGATCACCTTCCGCCCCACAAATACATCAGAAATACATCTACATGCGGAACAACTCCTATAGAACACCAACTAAACGCTGGCAGAAGACCTCAGACTTCCCAAAAGGCAAGAAACTCCCCACGTACCTGGGTAGGGCAAAAGAAAAAAGAAAAAACTGAGACAAAAGAATAGGGACAGGACCAGCACCTCTGGGAGGGAGCTGTGAAAGAGGAAAAGTTTCCACACACTAGGAAGCCCCCTCATTGGCGGAGATGGGGGGTGGGCAGGGGGGAAGCTTCAGAGCCATGGAGGAGAGCACAGCAACAGGGGTGCAGGGGGCAAAGCAGAGAGATTCCCGCACAAAGGATCACTGCCGATCAGCACGCCAGCCTGAGAGGCATGTCTGCCCACCTGGTTGGGTGGGTAGGGCTGGGACCTGAGGCTCGGGCTTTGGAGGTCAGATCCTAGGGAGGTGACTGGGGTTGGCTGCGTGAACACTGCCTGCAGGGGGCTAGTGCGCCACAGGTAGCCGGGAGGGACTCTGGGAAAAAGTCTGGAGCTGCCGAAGAGGCAAGAGACCATTGTTTCGGGATGCGCAAAGAGAGGGGATTCAGAGTACCGCCTAAACGAGCTCCGGAGATGGGCGCAAGCTCAGACACCAGAGACGGGCATGAAATGCTAAGGCTGCTGCTGCAGCCACCAAGAAGCCTGTGTGCAAGCACAGGTCACTATCCACACCTTCCCTCCTGGGAGCCTGTGCAACCCACCACTGCAAGGGTCCCATGATCCAGGGACAACTTCCCCAGGAGAACACACCACGCACTACAGGCTGCTGCAACGACACGCTGGCCTCTACCACTGCAGGATCACCCTGCATTCCATACCCCTCCCTCCCTCTGGCGTGAGAGAGCCAGAGCCCCCTAATCAGCTGCTACTTTAACCCCGTCGTGTCTGGGAAGGGAACAGACGCCCTCAGGCGACCTACACGCAGAGGCGGGGCCGATCCAAAGCTGAACCCCAGGAGCTGTGCAAAGAAAGAAGAGAAAGGGAAATCTCTCCCAGCAGCCTCAGGTGCAGCAGATTAAATCTCCACAATCAACTTGATGTACCCTGCATCTGTGGAATACCTGAATAGATAACAAATCATCCCAAAATTGAGGCAGTGGAGCTTGGGACCAACTGCAGACTTGGGATTTGCTTTCTGCATCTAATTTGTTTCTGGTTTTAGGTTTATCTTCGTTTAGTATTTAGAGTTTATTATCATTGGTAGATTTCTTTATTGATTTAGTTACTCTATTCCTTCTTTTTTAATATATATGTATATATATATTTTTCCCTTTTCTCTTTTTGTGAGTGTGCATGTGTATAATTCTTTGTGTGATTCTGTCTGTATAGCTTTGCTTTTACCATTTTTCCTAGGGTTATTTCCAACCATCTTTTTTTCTCTTTTTTAATTACTTTTTAATTTATCTTTACTAATTTTTTATTTTTATTTAAATACCTTTATTTTCTTTATTCCTTCCTTTCCTTCTTTCCTTCTTTCTTTCCTTTCCCTCCCTCCCTCCCTCCATCCTTTCCTTCCTTCCTTCCTTTCTTTCTTTCTTTTTTTCTCCATTTGCTTCTGAGCCATGTAGCTGACAGTGTCTTGGTACTCCAGCCAGGTGTCAGGCCTGTGCCTTTGACATCGGAGATCTGAGTTCAGGACAATGATCCACCAGAGACCTCCAGGCTCCATGTAATATCAAATGGCAAAAGCTCTCCCAGAGATCTCCATCTTAATGCTAAGACCCAGATCCACTCAACGACCAGCAATTTACAGAGCTGGACACCCTATGCCAAACAACTAGCAAGACAGGAACACAAAAACACCCATCAGCAGAGAGGCTTCCTAAAATCATAATAAGGTCACAGACACCCCAAAACACACACCGGACGCGGTCCTGCCCACCAGAAAGAAAAGATACAGCCTCATGCACCAGAACACAGGCACCAGTCCCCTCCACCAGGAAGCCTACATAACCCACTGAACCAACTTTAGCCACTGGGGGCAGACACCAAAAACAATGGGAACTATGAACCAACAGCCTGCGAAAAGGAAACCCCAGTAAAGTTAAGCAAAATGAGAACACAGAGAAACAGAGAGGAGATGAAGTAGCAGGTAAAAACCAACCAGACCAAACAAATGAAGAGGAAATCGGCAGTCTACCTGAAAAAGAATTCAGAGTAATCATAGTAAAGATGATCCATAATCATGGAAATAGAACAGAAAAGATACAAGAAATGTTTAACAAGGACCCAGAAGAACAAACGAGCAAACAATGATGAACAACACAATAAATTAAATTAAAAATTCTGTAGAAGGAATCAATAGCAGAATAACTGAGGCAGAAGAAAGAATGAGTGATCTCGAATATAAAATAGTGGAAATAACTACTGCAGAGCAGAATAAAGGAAAAAGAATGAAAAGAATTGAGGACAGTCTCAGAGACCTCTGGGACATTAAACTCACCAACATTCGAATTATAGGGGTCCCAGAAGAAGAAGAGAAAAAGAAAGGGACTGACAAAATATTTGAAGAGATCATAGTTGAAAACTTCCCTAATATGAGAAAGGAAACAGTAAGTCAAGTCCAGGAAGCACAGACAGTGCCATACAGGATAAATCCAAGGAGAAACATGCCAAGACACATGTTAATCAATCAAAAATTAAATACAGAGAAAAGGTATCAAAAGCAGCAAGGGAAAAACAACAAATAACACTCAAGGGAATCCCCACAACAGGTGATCTTTCGGCAGAAACTCTGCAAGCCAGAAGGGAGTGGCAGGACATATTTAAAGTGATGAAAGGGAAAAACCTACAACCAAGATTACTCTACCCAGCAAGGATCACATTCATATTCGATGGAGAATTTAAAAGCTTTACAGACAAGCAAAAGCTAACAGAATTCAGCACCACGAAACCAGCTTTACAACAAATGCTAAAGGAACTTCTCTAGGTAGGAAACACAAGAGAAAGAAAAGACCTCCAATAACAAGCCCAAAACAATTAAGAAAATGGTAATGGGAACATACATATTGATAATTACCTCAAATGTAAATGGATTAAATGCTCCAAAGATATAGACTGGCTGATGAATACAAAAACAAGACCTGTATATATGCTGTCTACAAGAGACCCAATTCAGACCTAGGGACACATACAGACTGAAAGTGAGAGGATGAAAAAGATGTTCCATGCAAATGGAAATCAAAAGAAAGCTGCAGTAGCAATTCTCATATCAGACAAAACAGACTTTAAAACAAAGACTATTACAAGAGACAAAGAAGGACACTACATAATGATCAAGGGATCATTCCAAGAAGATATAACAATTGTAAATATTTATGCACCCAACATAGGAGCACCACAACAGATAAGGCAGATGCCAACAGCCACAAAAGGGGAAATCGACACTATCACAATCATAGTAGGGGACTTTAACACCCCACCTTCACCAATGGACAGATCATCCAAAAATGAAAATAAATAAGGAAACACAAGCTTTAAATGATACATTAAAGAATATGGACTTAAATGATATTGAAAGGACATTCCATGCAAAAACAACAGAATACACTTTCTTCTCAAGTGTTCATGGAACCTTCACCAGGATACACCATATCTTGAGTCACAAATCAAGCCTCGGTAAATATAAGAAAATTGAAATTGTATCAAGTGTCTTTTCGACCACAATAGTATGAGAGTACATATCATTTACAGGAAAAAAACCTGTAAAAAATACAAATACATGGAGGCTAAACAATACACTACTAAATAACCAAGAGATCACTGAAAAAATCAAAGTGGAAATCAAAAAATTCCTAGAGACAAACAACAATGAAAACACGACAACCCAAAACCTATGGGATGCAGCAAAAGCCGTTCTAAGAGGGAAGTTTATAGCAATACAAGCCTACATCAAGAAACAAGAAAATTCTAAAATAAACATCCTAAACTTACACCTAAAGCAATTAGAGAAAGAAGAACAAAAAAACCCCAAAGTTAGCAGAAGGAAAGAAATCATAAAGATCACATCAGAAATAAACGAAAAAGAAATGAAGGAAACAATAGCAATGATCAGTAAAACTAAAAGCTAGTTGTTTGAGAATATAAACAAAATTCATAAACCATTAGCCAGACTCATCAAGAAAAAAGGGGAGAAGACTCAAATCACTAGAATAATAAATGAAAAAGGAGAAGTAACAACCGACACTGCAGAAATGGAAAGGATCATAAGAGATTACTACAAGCAACTCTATGCCAATTAAATGGACAACCTGGAAGAAATGGACAAATTCTTAGAAAAGCACAACCTTCTGACACTGAACCAGGAAAAAATAGAAAATATAAACAGACCAATCACAAGCACTGAAATTGAAACTGTGATTAAAAATCTTCACACAGGGCTTCCCTGGTGGCACAGTGGTTGAGAGTCCACCTGCCAATGCAGGGAACATGGTTCGTGCCCCGATCTGGGAAGATCCCACATGCCGCGGAGCGGCTAGGCCAGTGAGCCATGGCCGCTAAGCCTGCACGTCCAGAGCCTGTGCTCCGCAACGGGAGAGGCCACAACAGTGAGAGGCCCGTGTACCACAAAGAAAAAGTCTTCAAACAAACAAAAGCCCAGGAGCAGATGGCTTCACAGGCGAATTCTAACAAACATTTAGAGAAGAGCTAACACCTATCCTTCTCCAACTCTTCCAAAATATAGCAGAGGGAGGAAAACTCCCAAACTCATTCTACGAGGCCACCATTACCCTGATACCAAAACCAGACAAAGATGTCACAAAGAAAGAAAACTACAGGCCAATATCACTGATGAACATAGATGCTAAAATCCTCAACAAAATACTAGCAAACAGAATCCAACAGCACATTATACGGATCATACACCATGATCAAGTGGGGTTTATTCCAGGAATGCAAGGATTCTTCAATATACGCAAATCAATCAACGTGATACACCATATTAACAAATTGAAGGAGAAAAACCATATAATCGTCTCAATAGATGCAGAAAAAGCTTTCCACAAAATTCAACACCCATTAATGATAAAAACCCTGCAGAAAGTAGGCATAGAGGGAACTTACCTCAACATAATAAAGCCCACATATGACAAACCCACAGCCAACATTGTTCTCAATAGTGAAAAACTGAAAGCATTTCCACTAAGATCAGGAACAAGACAAGGTTGCCCACTCTCACCACTCTTATTCAACATAGTTTTGGAAGTTTTAGCCACAGCAATCAGAGAAGAAAAAGAAATAAAAGGAATCCAAATCGGAAAAGAAGAAGTGAAGCTGTCACTGTTTGCAGATGACATGATACTATACAAAGAGAATCCTAAAGATGCTACTACCAGAAAACTACTAGAGCTAATCAATGAATTTGGTAAAGTAGCAGGATTCAAAATTAATGCACAGAAATCTCTTGCATTCCTATACACTAATGATGAAAAATATGAAAGAGAAATTAAGGAAACACTTCCATTTACCATTGCAACAAAAAGAATAAAATACCTGGGAATAAAGCTACCTAAGGAGACAAAAGACCTGTATGCTGAAAATTGTAAGACACTGATAAAGAAATTAAAGATGAAACAAACAGATGGAGAGATACACCATGTTCTTAGATTGTAAGAATCAACATTATGAAAATGACTATACTACCCAAAGCGATCTACAGATTCAATGCAATCCCTATCAAACTACCAATAGCATTTTTCACGGAAATAGGAGAAGAAAACTGCACAATTTGTATGGAAACATGAAAGACTCCAAATAGCCAAAGCAATCTTGAGAAAGAGAAACGGAGCGGGAGAATCAGGCTCCCAGATTTCAGACTATACTACAAAGCTACAGTAATCAAGACAGTATGGTACTGGCACAAAAACAGAAATATAGATCAATGCAACAGGATAGAAAGCCCAGAAATAAACCCATGCACCTATGGTCACCTTATTTGTATTAAAGGAGGCAAGAATATACAATGGAGAAAAGACAGCCTCTTCAATAAGTGGTGCTGGGAAAACTGGACAGCTACATGTAAAAGAATGAAATTAGAACACTCCCTAACACCATACACAAAAATAAACTCAAAATTGATTAGAGACCTAAATGTAAGGCCAGACACTATAAAACTCTTAGAGGAAAACATAGTCAGAACACTCTATGACATAAATCACAGGAAGATCCTTCTTGACCCACCTCCTAGAGAAATGGAAATAAAAACAAAAATAAATAAATGGAACCTAATGAAACTTAAAACCTTTCGCACAGTGAAGGAAACCATAAATAAGATGAAAAGACAACCCTCAGAATGGGAGAAAATATTTGTAAATGAAGAAAGTGTAAAAGGATTAATTACCAAAATTTATAAGCAGCTTATGCAGCTCAATATTAAAAGAACAAACAATCCAATCTAAAAATGGGCAGAAGACCTTAATAGACATTTCTCCGAAGAAGACATACAGATGGCCAACAAACACATGAAAGAATGCTCAACATCACTAATCATTAGAAAAATGCAAATCAAAACTACAATGAGGTATCACCTAACACCAGTCAGAATGGCCATCACCAAAAAATCTACAAAGAATAAATTCTGGAGAGAGTGTGGAGAAAAGGGAAAACTCTTGCACTGTTGGTAGGACATACATTGATACAGCCACTATGGAGAACAGTATGGAGGTTCCTTAAAAAACTAAAAATAGAACTACCATATGACCCAGCAATCCCACTACTGGGCATATACCCTGAGAAAACCATAATTCAAAAAGAGTCATGTACCACAATGTTCATTGCAGCTTTATGTACAATAGCGAGGGCATGGAAGCCACCTAAGTGTTCACTGACAGATGAAGGATAAAGAAGATGTGGCATATACATACAATGGAATATTACTCAGCAATAAAAAGAAACGAAATTGAGTTATTTGTAGTGAGTTGGATTGACCTAAAGTCTGTCATACAGAGGGAAGGAAGTCAGAAAGAGAAAAACAAACACCGTATGCTAACATATATATGGAATCTAAAAAAAAAGGAAAAAAATGGTTCTAAAGAACCTAGGGGCAGGACAGGAATAAAGATGCAGATGTAGAGAATGGACTTGAGGACACGGGGAGGGAGAAGGGTAAGCTGGGATGATGTGAGAGAGTGGCATGAACTTATACATACTACAAATGTAAAATAGATAGCTAGTGGGAAGCAGCCGCATAGCACAGGGAGATCAGCTCGGTGCTTTGCGACCATCTAGAGGGGTTGGATCGGGAGAGTGGGAGCGAGATGCAAGACTGAGGAGATATGCGGATATATGGATATGTATAGCTGATTCACTTTGTTATAAAGCAGAAACTAACACACTGCTGTAAAGCAATTATACTCCAATAAAGATCTTTAAGAAAAAAGAAAGTATACATGCACTACAATGTTCATTGTAGCACTATTTACTGTAGCTAAGACGTGGAAACAACCTAAATGTCCACTCACAGAGGAATGGATAAAGAAGATATGGCACATATATACAATGGAATATTACTCAGCCATAAAAAGAATAGAATAATGCCATTTGCAGCAACGCAGATGCAACTAGAGATTATTATACTAAGTGAAGTAAATCAGAAAGAGAAAGACAAATATCATATGATATCACTTACATGTGAAATCTAAAATATTACACAAATGAACTTATCTACAAAACAAAAACAGACTCACAGACATAGAGAACAGACTTTTGGTTGCCAAGGAGGAGGGGGTTGGGGGATAGATGGTCTGCGAGTTTGGGATTAGCAGATCCAAACTATTATATATAGAACGGATAAACAAGGTCCTACTGTAAAGCACAGGGAACTATATTCAATATCCTGTTTTAAACCATAATGGAAAAGAATATGAAAAAGAATGTATATATATGTATAACTGAATCACTTTGTGTACAGTAGAAATTAACACAACATTGTAAATCAACTATACTTCAATGAAATAAACTTTTAAAAAATAAAGTCCATTTAAATGGAGGAAAAGCACAGGTATGTTAACATACCTGGGAAAAGTTACATTATGATAACACAAAACAGAAAGAACGATATAATGAAATGTCATCAACATCCCTTTTGAATCCAAGAAAACTTCTGAATGGATGAGCGGGGATATTAAACAAGATTTAAATAATGACGCTAAGTGATATTTCATGATCCTAGAGAAGACAATTTGAAGTATCAACACTCCTTTTCAAAAGGGTTACTACATCTTTAAAATAATGAGTCATGGGGATTAACTTTAATTCACATGTTAATCAAATTATTTCTAACATGGAATGTTGATAATGTATTTGATACATTTTAAGACATGTACATTTTGATTTGGAATTTTAATGAAGCCCAGAAAAATTAGGTAGAAAAACAGCCCTTTCTTTGGTTCATATTGTAGCACAAATTATTATAAAAATATTCTTCAGTTTTCAGAGCTTCATGAAAGCAACTGCCTAAACTTTGCATTAAAACTGCTTATGTTAAAATTCAAAGGACCTTTCTAAAAGTAGATTGATACCTCACGTTAGACAATAAAGATATTTTTGCTAATAGAAATTATATTCTAAACCAAATATACAGTAAAATTGAATCCTACCAGTCAAAGCATGGTTAGTTATATCTAACATTTAATTTATAACTATGGCTTCAATGGTGAATTTTATAGGCTAACGATAAAAAATAGTTAAAGGTTTGTAATTTGGGGACTAACAGGCTTTTATTCAGAGACTTTATATTTATCACACAGACAGACTCTACTCTGCATCTGAAAGCAGTTGGTTTCTTTCTGTTTTCTACTATTCCCTACATGAATTCTGAGTGACACATTACAAACAAACCCTGCACTCACCATGGCCTCTGCAGTTACATCTCTGGTGTGTTCTGCAAATTAATCTAAAATGTGATTTACAATAACTCCTTTTTCAAATTAAGACAAGGAACAGCCTGGAGGAGGAAACTACCAACATTAGGAAGGTAACATTTTAGACCTCTGGTGGGAAAGAGACCTGTGTAATTTTACTTGATTAAAACCACAGAGCTGTTTAACTTGGTTCCTACATTAGGAAAGCCAGTAAAATAAGCCAAGACCTTAAATGCTTACATTACAGAGTTTGCACTGTCTCTTTTTTTCAGGGGCAAATTTAACCCAGCTGTCTTTCCATGTAGCAAGGCCCTGACCCCTAAAAATAGCAGAAGAATGGCTGGAAAATGTGGGTGACACAATCATCAACATCTTGCAAGAACTGCAGAAAGCTGCAATTCTACAGACTCATCTATTTTGTTTTCATCTCATTTACATGGAAAAATACCTTTAAGTTTTCATACTATCATGCTGCAAATGAACATTAACTTCTTGGTGAGCTTATTTATGCATTTACTTGTCACACTACGATAATTTTCTTTTAATGTGATCTCAACACATATCATAAAAGTGTGGCTCTCATCTACTTGAATTTCTAGAAGGCAGAATAAAAAAATTAGACCATAGAAAGGGATGGTATAGCCTTGATTATGGATTCAATTGACTGATTTTTATCCAACAGTGAATATCTGATCATTAGAAAATAAGTTAATAATTTCAGAAATGTACAACATAAAAAAACAACTCTGAGAAGAATCTTAGAAAGTATCTGTTCAATGCACTTATTTTTTAGTTGAGGAGTATAAGCTCAGAGGGGATAAATGACTTCCTAAAAGTCATAAGCTAGTTATAGACAGAGCCAGGTCTCCTAATTCAAGGCTCAACACACTGATTTCAACAATAGTACAACCAGACAATCATTTAAGGTCTGCAGAGTAGGAACTTCAAATCTTATACAACTTTTCTACATGTTTACATTCACTCAGTGATATTTATTTCTGCAGCTTTAGGCTATAAATATAATATCAAGCAGATATGTAGAGCCAATGTATAATAGCCTCAAAGCAATCCTGAGGCTCCAACACCATCTGAAGTCATCTAATTCCATCTGCACTCTTGACTATGCCAGGACAGGCCAGCACTGATGAAGAGAAAATTAATTTGTAAACTGTTGGTTTGCTAAAGCGAATCAAGCAGAAATTAGTAAATTCACTAGTAATTAGTAAATTAGTGGGTCTTAGTCTTTACATTAATACTCAATTTTGTTATGCATATTGTTTCTTCATTCAACCAATATTTACTGAGCATCTCCTATGATCTAAACATAGCACAGACAACAGTGAGCAAGACAGGACTTCCCTGGTGGCCCAGTGGCTGAGACTCTGCGCTCCCAATGCAGAGGGCCTGGGTTCCATCCCTGGTCAGGGAAATAGATCCCCCATGCATACTGCAACTAAAGATCCCTCATGCTGCAATGAAGATCCCGCATGCCACAACTAAGACCCAGCACAGCCAAATAAATAAATAAATATAAGCGTGAGCAAGACAGGCCATGTCCCTGCCCTCATGGAATTTACAATCAAGTAGCAGAAGCAGAAAATTAACCAATAAACAAATGACAAAATAATTTTAGTGTGCCATAAATGCTACCGAAGAAGTTGAACTGGGTGATCATGGTGGTAAAATTCTATTTTTGGAAAGGTGGTCTTTTTGAACAGGTAACATATGATCTATGATATGTGTGATGAGAAAGAGGCAGCCACGTGAGAAGCAGGAAGAACAGTATTCCAGGCAAAGGGAAAGGCTAAGTAAGAGGCTCTGATGTGGGAATGCGTTTGGCGTTTGGTTGTACTACAGTAGGCAAGGAGGAGCAAGGTAGTGAAGACATAGGCTGGGTAAGGGATTTGAAATAGTTTTTCCCAAAAATAATGTAAACACGAACCCTTTTTTAGAAATGAGTCTAAACACTACACAATTTTATTATCTTATTATATACAGGCGGGACAAACTTCTGCATTAGGAAAGCCATAGTGATTCTAAATCATGTGTAATTTACTTATTTTTACATGCATATAGAAAACAAGTCTCAGGTAAGTGCTTAAATATGATTTTGTTTACAAGGAAAAAAAAATAGTACAGCATTTTGACCACCTGGAATTCAGAACTGCATTCCGTTTAAACATGAATGGGTCTATGGATACATTATCATCTGGTTTACCTTGTCCAGCAGGTAAAATCTCCAAAGGACTAAGGCTGAAATCACTCATTACTACTGAATTAGTCAAATGACAAAATGTTCTTTAAATTATGTGATGCATTTTTTTGGTATTAGTGCAATCTATTTTCGTAGCACGAGTGTCATATTTGTCATATGTATAAAATACATAGAATGGTTAATAATTTCCTATAATTATTAATATATAAATATATACAATGAACAATAATTTACTGGAAGATTAGGCAGGTCTGTAAGGTAAAATATCTATGTATATAAATACAAAGATCCTGGGCCACCTGAAATTGAAGGATGTGGATCAAGCATCTGAATTCCAGTTTTGTGAGCAGCTACCGTCATATAATCAAGCCTGTGAGAATTTCTAACCCTCTCTGAAACTCACGTCTCTCTCAAAAGTATAGGTTACTATACATTACTAGGTTTAAGAGACAATGAAACAAGAATTTCTAAGCGTCTGGCACACAGAATAAACTCAATAAATTTTAGTGCTTCTCCCTCCCCCCATATATTTCCTCTAATAAAAACAGTAGCATCAAAGATACAGGAATTATACTCATACAGATTTCATTTGTACCTCTGAATCAAAATTTTATGATATTTGTCACATAAGAGATAGGGGTAGGACAAAGGAACTGCTGCTAAAGCTCTTTACACATCAAACCTGAATTAAGACCTAGTGTTTCTAATTGTTCTGCTGCCTGGAACCGTCCCATTTTGACTGTCTAGCTCCTCCATCTCAGACTGTGTTTCCTTCATCTCAGACACAAACACGTGCCCAACCGCAGTAAATCACAGTTAATCGCATGTCTTAATTTAAAAGACAAAAATGATGCACAATTGGGAGAAATTGTCAGTTGGTGAATGAGTCTCCCTCATTACACTTCGTACACAGGATGCATGCCAAGTCTGTGTTCCAGGCAAGAAGATTCAGTCTATGACACTGAGGTACAACCTTTGTGCAGAGCAGTCTGGTCCAAAGAATCAAATGCTTTAAAACACGCAAAGCTGTAATTGCAGCATATATGGAACATTCAATACAGGACTGTGCATAATCATGAACAATTAGAAGGAACCAAAATATTCACTGATGAGGGACTCAATAAAAAGACTAGGTCTTGGCTATTAAAGGAAAAATCTATGCTGTTACAAATGATTTTTTCATATTGAATAACAGGAGAAAATGTCCATGAAATATTCTTATGTGAAAACTGCTTACAAAACAACGTTTCTTTTTTTTTTTTTTTCAGGATTATATAATTGATGGAAGAAGCAAGAAAAGAGAGAGAGAAGGAGGAGAAAGACACTGGGAAAATATACAACAAAAATGTTAACATTTGTTATCTCTGAAATGGTCATACTTTCTAAATTTTCTAATTTTCTAAAAAAATGTTTCTAAGTTGTTTAAAATTACACTTGAATTTATCTCTGAATCTATTGCAAAATGTCAGTTTTAAAGATCCATAAGAATCTTTTAAGGTGAACTTACCTATTATAATAAAAACGTCATCGTAAAATTAAAAAATAATCCCCCAGTAAGCACTTAGATACAATTCTATTATTTCCTTGGTTATACAGACAAAATAAACTTTGTAAAAATGTATTCTATAAATACACAAGAAAACCATGTTCAGCAAAATTAAACGTTCAATACAATAATTTATTCCAACATATACCTTATATTAACATACTAGAAAAAAATCATTATAAATTCTTACTAATTTAATAGTAATACCGACAAACTATAAAATATGTTCACAGCAAACCCAACAGCCTTGAATTTGAGGAACTGAAAATCTTCTCTCTTCCACCCACCTACTCTCCCATTATTTTCTGCACTGTAATAGAAAGACTTTACATCTAGCCACCTAGTATTATTCTGATGCTAAAACCTGACAGCAAACAACATATACACACACACAAATAAGATGAGAACAAATAAAGTTTTGCAGTATATCACCAATCATGCTAACTTTTGTTTCATTTCAATTTTAGAAGAAAAGAATATAAAAAACCCAAGAGTAGAGTCATTCCAAAGGTACTGATCAGTCTACTAACCTTGAAATAAGAAATAAACATTTCCTGCTCTCTTTTATTTCTCAGGGGCTGGGGTGGGAAAAGATAATCATATTTCGGTAAAAGCCCATATCTCAACCTCAGGCGTCTTTGTGTCCCAAGGGTAATATTTCCATTCCATTCTTAATGGAACAAATTTCTAATCAGAATATGTATTCAAAAATAATTGAGGCAATGCAATGTCAACACATCATGCTGCCATCAGCGTTCCTGGTGCTGGGAATTGACTTGGCACACTCTGGTGTGACAGGGAGTCAGGGCAGTGCAGACACATCAGACATGATGATGAAGTGAGGGGAGCCACCAAGGACAACACAACAGCTCTGCTCCTCTTTGGGTGCTTAAGTCAGTGTTGGATGAAAGCTTCTAAGCTGTAAGAGGCCAACCTTAAAACCTTTAAGGAAGGGATGACTTTTAATGGATCCAGGCCAGGACCTCAACTTTTAAATCAGCATCAGTGTCTACTTTTATAAAGTTATTGAGAATTTTTCAAACAACAGTCACTTTCAGAAAGGTTAACACTGCCCCTAGATTTTTAAATTATTAAAATCTCAGGACAACATACACTACTGAATATATTTTGTGATGCTCTGAAACAGTTCCAAGGTTTAAATCCAGGCTTCTTCAAGTTTGACAATATATTGGTAGTTGTTGAAGCCGGGTGATGGGTAATGGGGCTCCTTATCGTATCCTTCTATTTTTGACTGTGCTTGACATTTTCATAATAGAAAATGGAAAAAATAGATTTCTTTCAATGTATTTTATATTCAAAATTTTACTGACTTTTCCTTTGGAAATATATGAGATCTGATTTGTGCTTATGATTATTTAATGCTTTAACAAGCAATGTGGATTTTTAAAAAATCTACCAAGCATGATGTTGATCATAAAAAAAATTTTTTTTTCACTCCTGAAAAAATGTTACCAGGATCTGGAATGATAGAAGAAGTGCACCTAAACAAATGCAGTGCCACCATCTGCCTGGCATTCTCACAGTGTGACAAAATAGACTGGTAATTAACTGCTTTCCTACCGAAATCTGCCAGCTTTAACTCCCCCGTGTCACTGATCAGAAGGTTCTGTGGTTTCAGGTCTCTGTGCAAAATATAACGCTGGTGGATGTAAGACAGCCCTCGCAGCAACTGAAATAAAAACAACTGAAAAAATAGGGAGACAAAAGTTAAAATCTGAACACAGACAAATGCCAGTTTCTACATACAGTCTGCCAAGTACTTGTGTTTAGTGAAAATGGGTACCCATCACTGAATTTCCTACCAAACTATTTAACCAGAATTTGCATAGGGTATGGAAATTCCTAATTCATTAAGAAGTAAATCTGAAAATTTCTAACAACCTATTATGTCAACCCAGAGTGATACCTCCTCAGCCAGAAAGATCTATAATCCAATCTGTGTTCTATAAATTAAGCACAATGTAAAGAATCATTTTTTAAATAATATTTTATTTCTTCAGGTCTAAATTGATGCTTGAGACAGAGGAAAAAAAATCTATCCAGAATATTATAAAAAGAAGCAGAATTTTTTACTAAGTTTATGTAAATGTGCATGTATTCAATTCCATAGAAATGACATAAACATGGTACCCAAGGATTCACCCATTAACATGCTTTAAGGAATGGAAAGATAAGATGATTTCAAGTAATTAAAACAAAAACAGTCACATGGTCCAATTATTACTGGATTGTAATTATATTGCTTTTGCATATATGGCCATAGAGATTAGGCTGTTGCCTAAAGACAGACAGGTACCTTCACTAATTACAGAACAGACCCACCCTAAAGGGAAAGGAAACACAGAAAACAGAGAAATCAAGAATTCAAGAGCAATGGTTTTATAAGAAATAATTTTAAGAAGTGACTGATGGCCTTCCCTGTTTAGTTTCATATTGGATCCTATCAAATGTTCCCAATTTTGATAACAAAAAATGTGAGTCACTAGGCTTTCCAATATTTATAAAAATGTTTATAAAAAAGAGACTATCTTTAAACAATTTACTTGCCAAAATAATTCTAATTTACATAGTTTTTAAAAATCAATCTCCTAAAACAAAAATAAAAACAAAAGGTTTTTTTTTTGCATGTGGGATCTTCCCTAACTAGGGCACAAACCCGTATCCCCTGCATCGGCAGGCGGACTCCCAACCACTGCGCCACCAGGGAAGCCCAAAACAAAAGGTTTTAAGTGCCATCAATACCGGAGTCTATGTAATCAGCTGGTAACAAAATGCAGTTTCAGGGAAATTTTAAATGAATTAGATGCCAAGTGTGGGCAGTATAAGGATTCCAGGATCTTCAAATGAAAAGACTGGCAACTCCTTGAGGGCCCTGGAAGCTAGCATTTCTGGAATATTTTCCAACTAACTAGGGGCTCTGAAAGCCAAGTAAATTTTTTAGAGAGTGGATACCTTGAAATAACAGTAGATGAATTCATTTCAAAATCTCTGTATGTGATAATATGCTGTGGAGCAGTGAAGGCCTCGGATCATTATTTCCAGAATCTAAGTACCAGAAACTAAAAACCTGTTCTGTGTTAGCCTGGATTAAATTACTGGCTCAAGAACCTCGGGAAGCAAATGTCTCCTGGACTCCTCTTTTCAATCCTTTCTGTGTAGCAGATGGAAAGACTTAACGCCATCACCAGCAGCTTCCAGCCTCGTTCCTCACTTCTAATACCCCCTGCATCCTGAAGCCGAAAGCTTACAATTTCTAAGAAAATCCATATCCCTTCAGTTTAGAAGGGAGAAAGGATGAGCA
The DNA here is from genome assembly GCF_964374135.1 of Grampus griseus. Taxonomy (NCBI): domain Eukaryota; kingdom Metazoa; phylum Chordata; class Mammalia; order Artiodactyla; family Delphinidae; genus Grampus; species Grampus griseus. The sequence goes on along the minus strand of NC_139003.1, from coordinate 54,333,818 downwards.
AATAAAGCCGCTTTGTGTTTTCAAAATCTTTTCATCAATCAATCAATCACAGAGGCAGACCACATAACAAACTTAATTTCAAAAATAAACTGATTTTGAAAAGAAAGTTTGCATTCTGCAGGGTGCCAGCAGAGACTTACCAGACTGCGATTATCTATTTAACCACAGCAACACATCTTAGTTGAACAAGCAATGACACAAAGTGCCAGCTGCCGTTCTATGCATCATAGAATACGAACTCATTTGATCTCTGTAATAATTTTAGTAGTGAAGGTACCACTATTAAATCTGTATTAGTGATGAGGAAACTGGGATCAGTTTAAGTGGCAGAGCCAGGACTCAAACCCAACAAGTTTGACTCCAAACTCCATGCCCTTAACCATTCTACTATAGGAATCTTGGCCAGAACATAAGTAGGGAGTGTTGATATAGAAGCTGCTTCCTCCAACTAACAGGATAAAGTCTGGGCATCTAACAGCATGGCCTTCGAGGCTGCTGCGCTGAGCCCTGATTCCAGCTGGGTGCCCAGGCATCATCACTCTACATTCCCTGACTCCAAGCAGTCTCACGCACGCCCATACGCAGAGCATACTGCTCTTCAGCCCTTTACCTTTGTTCTTACCTATTCTCTGACAGAAAAGCGCTGTCTCACCTTTGCCTGCTAATCTCCATGTATTTCTTAGGTCTCTCCTCAAAAACCACTCCTCCCTGGAGGCTTTCCTGACCCTAGGCCTTCCCTCTCCCTACAGGTCTGTGTGAGGGGTTCCTCCTCTGTGCTCCTGGGGCAGCCGCTACATCTGTCTATTGCAGTTATGGTATTACCCTATCTCCCTCAGACTGTGTGCCTTAACTACCTTCCTAACCTGGGTCCACAGCTGACACTCATATACCAGTAATGTGATGACTGAACAGAATTTAGGCACAGCTGGAGGAAGTAGATACAGAAATAACAGACGCCTGGAATGGGAGTCTCTAGAAGCTAAGGGTAGAAGTGGGTAGATCAAGCAGTCCCAAAGGGCTCTTCTTTTAATACCTTTACCAATTAGTGAAAATATATAATCCTCATGCTAATCCAGAAGCTATTCAAATAGGGTAGCGTATTAAAGAGGATTAAGAAAATCAGTGATAGGAAAGGATGCAACCACACACTCCAACTGAAGTTGTATACATGACAAACTAAGCCCCAAACAAGACAAGTAGAACCCCAAACATTAAGTTGGAGCCACAAACAAATTTTTAAATCTTTGATCAATGCACAAAGAACAAATCCCCACAGAATAAATTCATTCAGGATTTACTAAGTGCCAACCATGTGCCAGGTGCTGTCATGTAAGAGGGATGCAAAGATGAACAGGATATAAGATGTAGTCCCTGGACTCGAGGAACTCACAGCCCACTGGGTATGACAGACACATAAACAGACAACTACCACCTAAAGAGGTCTGCACTGTGACAGCAACGTGAACTGAGTGTACTGAAGGCACAGAGGAGGGAGGAAACTTGTCACTCTGAAAACAGAATTCATTACACATAAAATTTTAATAGGAAAACAAGCATTCACTAGATGCACAAGATGAAGTGATGCATTATATGACAAACCTCTTGCTGTTCTGAGGGAAAAACTTGAGGAGACCAAGCAAGCAGATCACTAAGAAGACAAATTAAGAAGAAATTTTTAAATAAATGAAAAGAAGACAATATATGAAATAGTAAAATGATCAATGCACCATCATAATAGTAATGGTGGCAAGGGGGCAACAGTATACTTCACTGAAACCATTAGTAAACTTGGTGTTTTAGAAATAACATTTTAATGTGTTTAACAGAAAATATACTGCTAGCTAGGGGTGGGAAGGCCACAAGGAATTAGCACTGAGTTTAATAGAATGTCCCATGGAATATTCTTTGGGAGTGTTTTGAGAAAGGCAAGTCTTGGGCATTTCTTCCTTTAGGCAAATAGGCAAGTATCTAACTTGCCCATGTAAATTTTTCAGAAAGCCACTTCACTTGGTTGTTGTATAAATCACCACATAACAAGCTATATTTGATCTCTGTGAAAACCAGAGGATACTATGAAAACAAGAAGGACCACCAAAGAGGGGGCCACATGCAGAGAAAGAGTAAAAATCAGCTTTGCTACTCGCTAATAAAACTTGGCGAACATCAATGCAATCTCGGGTACTGAGAAAAAAGGAAGGGAGAGTAATACTAATTGAAGGCTTACACTCATTTAAAGGCTGTTTTAAGTAATTTTACATATATTTTATAATCCTGTATTTTTCCTTTTCTTTTAAACAAATGAGAAAACTAAAGTTCTAAAAGCATGAGAAACTTAAAGTCATCCAACCATCACACAGCACTTGTGAACTTTCCACTACACTTCATTATCTTAAATGAGGTTGATGCTTACTAAACGCATGGATGGATACAGTTATACACCCAATATAATCAAAGTGCTCTGATTAAGTGAACCCAAGTTTGTAAGCCTCAATTAGCATATTATGTAATGAGCATATGATTCCTGAATGTCTATTTTTGCTACTTAAAATCCTCTTAGAAATAAATAACATGGCAGAAGACAGCTTTATGTCCTGAAGCTGATAAACTAACATATTTTCATTTCTATCTTCTTATTTTTCTACTGTAGTAGCCATAAGGTCTTCCTAAGAATACCTTGTCCCCTCAGGATATTCTATTCAACTTTATAAAAGGAGATATCTTCAAATCCTACAGTATGATCACTGAAGAGTTATACTCTAGTTCGAATATGTTCACTTTTTGCAATAAGAATCCCCATGGGAAAATGCCTTAAATAGCAACGATACGATGAACAGGGACACTTCTACCAGCAGCAGATCTATCTATAGCCACGTTGTCTTGCCATCCCCCGCAGAAAGCAGCTCATATTCTCAGGGCCATGGCATATACTTCTTGGGAATATCCTTTAATACTCCTTCTATTCCCTTCTGAAACTCTTTAGACTTTAAGTAGGTAAAGAATATGAAGATAAGGCTTTTTATCAAAACATTTAGAGCAAGCTGGTAAAAAGCACACACACACATCACTGGACTTAATATATTTGTTACTCAAAAGAATTACTGCCACTTGCAGTGAGCAACAAATTTTATACTCCTCCACCCCCGTCAAAGTCTAAAGATGTATGATCAGATGCTCTTTGTCTCAATGCTTACAGTCATGAGATTCCATGAATGGTCTGAAATCCAGGCATTATTTAATAAATGTGGTTCCATTTAATATGAGACTAATAAGCACAGTGAACATCTTGCAGATTTTCCAGGCTTGGGTCAACTATCTTCAAGGGATGTCCACGGTCTCTTAGGGCTTATTCGAGTGATTAGCAATGCAACCTATGCCTTATGGCACAGCAGCAATTCTTACAAAGAGAGTTAGTTAAGCTACTTTTCTGTCACCTGGGGACCAAGTTTAAATCTTTGTATCTTAGGTTTTTCACCTTAAAAATGAGATTGTCTCAGATGCCCTTAATATTCATTCATGCTGTAAAACTGTATCCTTTCATTTTATGAATAACAGAAATAGAAGGGACTCTACAAATTGAGCAGCTGTAATAACTGCCATTTACTAAATACCAGTAAATTAATCCTTCCAACACTTCTGCTAGGCAGATACTATTATCTTTATTTCACAGATAGAGAAATAAAGGCTCAGAGAAACTAAATGAATTGGGAAAAGGGACCCACAGCAAGTGTAGTAGAGGTAGTAGAGACAGTTCCCATTTTTGTCTTGCTCTGACACCCACAATTTAAAATACTGCTACCCAAAAACCATGTATACTATTTGATTAAAGTAGTTACACATTGTGTGGATCCAAGGCTAGAAAATGTGACATTGGCAAATAAACCAAAGTTGTACATGGCTAATACATGCTTCAAATAATATGCTCCATGTTTAGCACCACATCATTTAAAAATCCACAGGATGCACAAACATTAAATTACTCATGCATCAAACTTTCTAGAAATGAAAAATAATTAGAAAATTTGAGTCCTCAAAATATCTACTGAATGTAAAAATACATTAAAATATGCATCAGATAATGATTTTACTGCAATACTAGGTCTTCTTCAACTTTCAAAAGAATGATTCATTCCATTTAGTTGAGCTTCAAATTTGCAAATACCTAATGCAAATATCAAATCATAATTTGTAATACAATGTACATAATACATTCCCAAATAGTTTATATTTTACAAAACATCATTGCAATTTTATGTGTTGAATTTTTTCAAAAGAATACTAAGAAGGTTATATGGAGATATAAGGGAGATAGAAATAAAAGCCCAGATAGTAAAACATTATGGTATAATTTATTTGTCCCTTTGGACACACTTGACAGTATTAAGTGTGCTACTGGGATAGTGTAAGACACAAACATTCATGACAGGGCATCAGGTCATAGATGTGTCCTTTTTTGCCCTGTACTACAGATAGATCTGGGTCTTAGAAAATCTGAGTAGTAAGGACAGTTTGTCTTGCCACGTTTTGCCCTTTTTGAGTTCTTTCATTTAACTTTCTGCTTCTTCATTCTACTCCCTCATAAGTCTTAGATATGGAACATGTTCCACCATTTCTAAATAATGTAACAAAAATTTAATTTTCAATCTCTATGTTATTTATACATTAATATTCTATTCTTAAAGATGATAACTTTCTGGAAGGGAATAACTCGAAAAATAAGAGTTTCAAATACTTGGGCAAACTCTTGGGAAAAAGCTCTTGCACGCTTTCTGTGATCCTTAAGTTGGCCTCCCATTCCGCCCTCTCCTCCTGCCTCAATACAATGGTGGATATCAACAAGGTGTTGCTCTAGGCACCGAGATGCCCACAGTGAGCAAGCTGACTGGAGCCATGGGAACCAGAACTGGGATACTTACAAGGAGTCAAGTGGGGATTGTAAAACAGATCTGTGTTTTGCCATGTTCCTTGAAAGAAGCACATTAGCTTCTTTAGTATGTTAATATATTATAATAATATGTAATATTATATAATAATATACAATATATTATAATACTTAGTATACTAATACTTAGTAGATTTCCAAGTTATTAGAGTTTGTATGTATGATGAAGAAAATGGGGAGGGCTGAGGATGAGAAACTTCCATTTAATAAACTTGGTCAGCAGCCTAAAATTAGTGTTAGAAATATTCCTTAGCTGAGTAGAAACAAGATGATCAAATTTAAGCTACTGGCTTTAATAGTTGCCCAACATAATTTTCCAAGAGAAAAACTGAAACACTTATTCCAAGGAATTCTAATAATATAATAATATTAAGTATACAACTGACCTTACCGATAGGCACTTTTTGGAACCAAAAAGAAATAGCATGAAATACAAATATTTGTTCCACTTCATTTGTGAATGTATGCAACACTCCCCCAACTACAGGCCATTCTTTTTACACACAATGAAAAGGAATAAATAGAATTTAAAATGGTTTTATTGCCTAAAGTAACACCTTAAACACTATCAACATGAACTGTCTTAATATCAGTTGATAAGGCCAATGCAACTTTTTTTTTAAAATTGAGACAGATGCAGACTGAAAAACTGACAAAGGTGACGAATCTTGAGTGTAAGAGTCTTAGAGAAAGATCACTTCTGCAAGCTATACAATAGAGAAAAATATGTTTCATATGGAATGCAGTAAAGACTCTGAGTTTGATAGGTATGATCAATAAACCTCTCTCTCTCTCTGCATCTTCTTAGAGAGATCTCAAGTAACAGGGATTTATATATTAATGAGAAAATATCTATGAAATGTACTGGCTACTCACATGAAGGCTGAACTTGTCTAGGACTTTCAGAAAAATCCCTGGAAGCGTGTACATACTCTGTTACTCAGCTAATTTCCCCCCTGGGTCCTCATGTTTGTCTTGGAAAACATGCAAACAAAGGGGTCGAGTGCAAGATCCATCTTAAACGGGAGAGAGGCAAGGTGAATGGCTTGAAGCTTGAAACCCAGGAGGGTATCTGTCCTATTTCCACTGGATACCACCGCCCCTGCCCCACCAAGCTGGGTAATTCCATCTAACAAATAAAATATCACAGGGCATACTTCTAACGACTATCTGTATTTCATCAATCTTTGGGGTGATTTCTTTTCAATCTGGGTTTTAAAGCACCGCTAGGAAAGAGTGGGCTGTTCAGCTAGCTGCCTTGATTCCTTTGTCTGATTCAAATCATTAACAAGCACATCAGCAGATGAAGCCAAGCATACAAAAGACATGTTCTAAACAACGGAACGCACGCCCCACATCTTAACCAGAAATTCACTACTCAGACCCTCTCTGAACATCCAACACAATATGAATTGACACATGAATTTCACTTTCTTTTACTGTTAATCCTTCACTGTCTAGATATGGAAAATCATTTTGTTATAACAAAAATAGGATGAAAAGGCTCAAAAGAAAACTGGACAGGTGCTGAGACTAGGTGTCAAATTTTTAAAACACTCTTGAATGGCTCCATGAAATAACCGTATTTCCCAAAATACAGAATAATGAAAGGTTCTATAATATTCACTGTAATGCATAGTAGGAAATCATTACCAGCTAAATGAGAGTTCTAACGCAAAATATGGAGAAAATCAGGTGTTATCTGATTTTCTATCTCAACATTAGAAAGTCTCATTCAGGAATCAATTCTCAGTGCCATCTGTATGAGACAGTCTTAATTTGGCATAACATTATTCTGACTGTTATACACCTGCTTGTTCTTGGAAAAATAGCAATTTTTCAACCTTAATAATCCTCATATCTTTTTAATTAATATAGATATTGAGATAAAAAATAAAACTCAGCTTTATGTCCAAAGAATTTCAGATACTTCAGAGAACAAGGCAGATAATTCAGAATTACTTTATTTTGGATTACAGTTCTTTAAAAAAAAAGACAAATGTTTTTACAAAAAAATCTTCTAGGAAAGTCATTAAGATGACATGGCAATGAAGATAATTACATAAAAACACAGGAAGACCCAATGTCATCATGGTAATAAGATTCAAGCACCTATATTTCTGGATATGAGCTGGAGACAGCATCAATTAATCTTTCTTTTCTTTAATGAACCTTAATTTTCAGTCTCTCATGCTTATCACTTTTTAAAGAACACATGAAAAGCTGAAGAGGGAATTTAGACTGTTATGGTCATTTTTTAAAAAACTGATCAATCTGTAAGTCACTGAGAATTATAAAATGAAGAACTCCAATACAAGTCTGCCTTCAACTCAGCTATGACAGTCAAAACCCAAGAAAATTCATAGTGAATTGTTTGTAAAGGGGGCAAAAATGAACTACCTTCTGCCCAAAATTCTAACCAGTTTCCTACATACCAATTATCATGTTCTAACAATTGGCTGTTATACCTTTAATCATCATAAATATTTACAACAAGGCCAATGTCCTCAGGCTTTCGATTCAGGCTTTAAATTGTCCTCTAAGTAATTAACTGCTAAAATTACCCATTTGTCTAAAACTGATATAATACAGACCATTAGTTAATAGTGAATATTTATTTCAGAAGGCCATACTGAGAACAGACACATTTTGTAGGCAATTAAAGTAGCAAAGTGATTACAGCAATTTCGTTAACATGGACAATTTTTCTTATGAGTTTATTCCAGTGCTTACAAGGAATATACAGCATGAAAGATAAAACTTTAACAGATGTTTTGCTGGGATTTAATACAAAATTACCATAGACTAGCCTCTGCTTTACTATGAAATCATGAGTTATGTACTCTTTCAATTGTTCTTTTCTTCCCCCTCATTCTTCAGTGATGCATCACCTTTGTAACACTTGCAAGTCTACCTGATTCACAGTAAAGAACAATCGCCTCAATTCTCAGATGTGTGGCAACCCACCTTTTCACAATAAACAAGTATATATGAAATCTAAACAGATATGTACATTTTTATAATCCAAGATGAATGTTTAAAATATTTCCATATACTGTCATGCTGCATAGTGATGAAACCAAAAGTCAAAACTGTCAAATCTAGAAGCAAAAGGACTTGATCGCTATGTTTTCCTTCTGTTCACCATAATAAATATTCAGTATTTATTACATTCCTATCCTTTAATGATCTATGAACTATTTAACCAAATGCAGAGCTTCAGAGTTATTACAAGAACATGCTCTTTTAAAGATAACTGCTTATCTCACCTGGTTTTCACATCTTACATTTATAGAGAACCATTACAAGGTCTTATTTTAGCTCAACTGTTGTTGTTTTTTGTTAATCAGCATCTAGCACAGCATTATGAACAGTTGTTAACTTAGTAAATATTATTCTTACGTTCTTCATTTTGCATTCATCGATTTAAGTGACAAGAAGTATCACCACATGAAAAAAAATGTTAATCCATCACACAGAAATACCCATGGGACATCTGTCACTATGTTATAGTCAGACTTCTTTGAGAATAATTTCACCTGCAGTGCAGATCCTAAATGTAACCCTGGAGGAGTGCACTGTCTCTAAGCAGACAAAACTGTGAAGAAAAGCCAGTGCATGATTAGCTGAGTGGCCTCCCATGGAAACCAACATGGTAATGAGGGCTGTTTGCTTTCATGCACTACAATTCAGATGCCAAAACACAGGCATTAACAAGATGCATTCTATTTTTTAACTTCCCATACCCTCAGAGAAGGTATAAAAATTATCTTCAACATGAAAATGATGAAAAATCTATGTGAATGAGTACATATAAAGTCAGGTAAACAGGCTAATTACTGTAATTTAATATATGAATCATGCAATGTAAGGAAAAGAACATTGGACAAAGAATAAAAATGCTCTTTGACAAGTTCTTAATCTCAATGATTCTGATCTTTATATAAAATGTGGCAGCTGAAATGGATGACTGCTTTAGGATGCTAATCCTGGAATGAGCCTGGCTATAGCAGAATCACTTAAAGAAGTGTTTTTCTAACTACATCAACATGTAATATTGATTACATATTACATTTTATAATATTACGTATTGATCGTAATATTGTACTGTATTATAATCATGTAAATGTTATTTACAGCTGAGCCATTAAGTTTTATATGACTACTTTCTTCCCCTGCACAATAATTGTTTTTCCTGGTGTTAGTAACTATCTAGTTCTTTTGTTGGTTGGTTTGCTTGCCTTTGTTGAATTTTCTTTGTGGTTATCACTAATTCGACACCAAATTCTTCTTCCATCTTATAAATCTGCTCAAACACATTTGGTATTCTATCTAACCCTTTCATCTTCTTAGAAATCTCTCCTGGAGACTTCTGACCTGCGCCAATCAGACTGACTGGTTACCCTTTCAGCTTGATGCACAGTTGTTATCCTGGGATTCTTTTCATCATTGTCTTGAGGATATCCATCTCTCTTTTGTGGTAGCCTCTACTACCTGGTTTCCTTTTCTTTTCTGCTTTGGTTTATTCCCTGAGTTATAGTGCAGTACATCTTCAAGTAGCTTCCTGAGAAAGGATGCAAGGTATGCAAACTTTTCGACTCCTTGAACACCTGAGAATAATTATCCTACTCTCACACTTCATTGATAGTTTGTATAGAATTGTAGATTGGAAACAATTTTACATTGGAATTTTCAAGTTGTTGTCCCACTTCCATCTCCATTCCAGTGCTGCTGTTGAAGTTTAACACCACTGTAATTCTTGATCTTTAGTAGTAAACCTGTTCCCTTTCAGTAGGATCTTTCTTTGAAATCAGTGTTCTGAAAATTTGCAACAATAAATGTTATCATTTAACTATTATCATTAAATGTTCTGGGCATTTAATGGACCCTCTTAATCTTGAAGTTCACATCCTTCACATCTGGAAAAAGTATAGTTTAATGTTTATTGCTTTAATGACTCCCTCCTCTCTATTTTCTCCAGTCATTCAGATGGTTGATCCCCTGGACTGGACTCTAAATTTTCTGATACCTTCTTTCTCATGTTTCAGATTTGTATTTTAAGCTCTATTTTCTGGCAAACTTCTCCAACTTTTTCTTCCATTTTTACTGTTGTTTTTAATTTCTGTCATCATATTTTGAATTTCCAAAGCTACTTCATGTCCACTAATTTCTCCTTTTTAAAAATAACATAGCATTGTGTTTTATAGATGTACTATTTTCTTTTACCTCTTGGAGAATATTATTGATAATTTTTTTGAAGTTTTCTTTCTTTCTTTCTCTGTGTAATCAATGCAAGCAACTTTGCTTCCTCTGAGTTACTTATTTGTCAATTGGGGTCTTCATTGTAGAATCACCTAGATTCTTTAGGTCTGTTCTCTTGGACTGATCAGATTCTCCACAAAGACGCTTACAACTTTCTACCTTGAGGCATGGGTCTGATACCTGTTTTCTGAAGCACCACAGTCCAGGCCCTGTCTCTCATATATATATATATATTAAAGTTTTACAGATGACTCTGCTGTGGAGCCTAGTTTGAAGACCTCTTTGATGATGACCAAAGTTTCTTGCACTTAAATATTCCAAGCACTGAGACAATCCAGTACATTTTGGCAAAACCTCAAAAAGCCAAGACGTCAATAGGTATGGGGAAATGGAAACTTATATACCAACACCTATCACTGCCTTTCAGTTATTCAGAAAGGTATAAAAAGAGGTAAATCACATCATGCACTTTTGGAGGCAAAAATGTAGTAGAGTATCAATCTGTAACCATGTGAAACAATTTCTTAGTGAGAGTAGTTCCTGCTCCATATGACTAATATCTAGACTCAGTGTTGGCATCATATCTAATTTCTGTGACATTATTTATGCTAACTGCACATCTCTTTCACCAGTGAGTTTCCACCACACCTTAGGAGGTATGAGCTCCTGCAGTAATAAACCTTGTTTAATGCCCCAGTACAACCTGAACTTGAAATAGGTAGCAAACACTAAGTATTTTAAGTACGAGGAATGATCGTAGGGTGAAAGAAAAGCTTGCAAAACTTGGGTAACAGCTGTTGAAACACAATTTCAAGGAGTGCAACCTAGTAACTGAAAACCAGTAACCTAGAAGCTCAATCTTTCCATGACCATTAAGAGATTAAGGAAAAATAAAATGTAACGGATGAAGCAGAATTTACAAAGGCTACAAAAATCACCAGTGATACTGGCAATGCTTTGTGGAATGAGCTCTCTTTATTTCACCAACAAACTTGCCCATAACTCATGACACACAGTGTTGGTAAAAGACCAAACAAGGATAATGGAAATCCAGTGATGCCATGGTTTTTTGAAAAGGCTCAGGCCAGCTCTTTAATCTTAATCCTGTCACTGAATTTAAAGTCTGGAAATCAAATTTAGCTCAGAGTAGCCTCTGATTTCCACTGAGGCTGGTAGGCCCTGGGCTTCCACTAGCTGGCCTCTCTACAGATTCCCCAGGCTAAAGTGGGAAAAGGGGGCGGGGAGGGGGGAAGGAACTTGGAGATTGGAGTTGACACATATACACTATTGATACTATGCATAAAATGGACAACTGATGAGAACATACTGTATAGCACAGGGAACTCTACTTAATGCACTGTGGTGACCTAAATGGGAAGGAAATCCAAAAAAAGGGGGATATATATATATATATATATGTATAGCTGATTTATTTTGCTGTACAATAGAAACTAACACAACATTGTAAAGCAACTATACTCCAATAAAAATTAATTTAAAAAATAGATAAATAAATAAAAATAAAGTGAGAAACAGGAATAAGGATGTACTGTACTGTTGATTGTGAACCCAATCAACCCTAAGAAGAGAACATTAAATGTATAAATGAGACAATTTGAGATTTTTTTTTTTTTTTTTTTTTTGCGGTGCGGTACGCGGGCCTCTCACCGCTGTGGCCTCTCCCGCTGCGGAGCACAGGCCCCGGACGCGCAGGCCCAGCGGCCATGGCTCACGGGCCCAGCCGCTCCGCGGCACGTGGGATCCTCCCAGACCGGGGCACGAACCCGCGCCCCCTGCATCAGCAGGCAGACGCTCAACCACTGCGCCACCAGGGAAGCCCCTGAGATGTTTTAATGTTAAAAAAAGAATTATGTATTAATTATAATACTAATGTTTAAAGTTAAATTTGAACATGAACAAGATTAAAAAACAAATCTCTTCATCTGTTAAAATTTCTTGCCCAATCTAACCACTAAAAAACTACCTATGTCAATGGATACAGATTTTTAAGAAAAGTGAATAGTCAAACAATTTAAAAGAAATCTAAACAAAACAAAAAATCACAACAACAAAAAAGGAGATATATGAAAAAATCAACAAATACTGTAAGTACCATATTGACTCTATTACTTATTTTAAAAACAATGTTTTGTCAGATTTCCTACAAGTTCCTACATTTTAAAACTGTACAACATAGATGACCACCATAAAAACCCTCATTATTAATTTCATATTAAAAAGCACCTATAATTCATTAAAGAAAAAAACCAACCCAATAGAAAAATGAATATATAAGAACAGGTAACTTGTAATAGCGGAATTACAAGTGGTCAAGAGACATGAAAAGATGCTCAATGTCACTAGCAGTCAAGAAAATGTCAACATAAAAAATATTTCATTTTTATTCATCAGAATGGCAAAAATCTAAATGACTGGTTAGTCAATCCTAGGGAATGTAGAGAAAAACAGTCCTTCTGTAATTTACAACCTTGTGGGCAAAGGTTCCAGTTAAATTCATTAAAACCGACATCACGTCTCTAATTAATAAAGAAAACCCATTAACTAGATATTCAAAAGAAATGAGTATAAAGGTTTTATACTAATATCTACTCTAGAATCATTTTTAATAGGAACATTTTGGAAACAACCTCAAGATCCATGAATAAAGAACAGTTGCAAATTACGGTTTATTCATACTATGGAATAATATGCAGTTATTAGAAAGACTGAACTACATAGTCATGTATTGATTTTAAAGGATATCTATGACATATTCTAAGAGGAAAAAAACCTTATACTATATATATATATTATTTTTATAAAGCAAAATGAAATAAACACATGTAATACCATACGTGCAAATATATCTCTCCTAGCAAAGGGAAAAGTACAGACGAAAAAATATGCCACATTGCAAGAAAGGTGCAGATAATGAATGGGACGAAATGGAGACAAATAATTTTACTTCAAATACATTTATAAGTTTAGCCTTCAGATAAACTTTGTATCTTCTAACTCCCTAACATATGCCAAGAAAGAATCTCCTGTTTTAAGCTTGAAATTTTTGGATAATTTCCCAAGATGGTTGCTAGGTCAAATCTTAGAAAAACTTAGCTCTTTTTATACAAAGTAATCCAATTTCTGGTAAAAAGAAATGAAAAAAAAAGCAGTAGGAAAAACCATTTTTATCTGTTTGTACAAACAAGTGAAAAATATGCACCATGAATTCACCACAACACTGTTTTGGATCATAATAGTACTTTATCTTGAAACCAATTGGTACTGCAGTATGGAGCTCCAAGCTAGAGCTACTGGAGATTCCCCTCTTCTGAAAACAGTGTTATGACAGGATTCCAGTGGATTTTACTCATTACTGGCAAATGTTTCTCCATGAAGAAAAAACAGGATAAGGTCTAAATAATAATACCACAGTGAAAATATTTAATGTCAAAGCATGGCTTCCAATGTCAAACCATAGCAATGACTATGGTTCACTTCAATATTACTTCTCTTTACACAATTTTTTTAAGTTATAGTAGAGAGATTAGATTTTCGCTCAAAACATGCACATGAAGAATGCTAACCCTTGACTTAAAAAGATCTTTTCCTACCTTCACATTATCTGGATGCAGCCCCCCAGGGTGCTTGTCCATGTACTGACATAAATCAGTATGCTAGAAGAAAAAGGGAAAAATGTATTAACATCCCTCTGGCTGTAACACAGTGAATCAATATTTTTTTACTTCAAAGTCATCATCACTTTCTGAACAAAGCAAATATAAGGCAAGTGGGTGGATTTTTTAGTGTATGCAGTTGCATGCTCCTCCGCCCCCTGTTTTAACCACAATCGAATCATTATCTTTGCCTCTAGGCTCTGTCTTACATTAAACATATCTGTGTATTAGAAGGAATTCATATCCACAACTTTTTACTTTGTTAAATGCCTAATTTTCTCCTCATTGAACATACATCTCTTAAATGGAAAAAAAAAAAAACCCTACCTAAAAATACAAGCCTTAACTTAAAAAAACTAAAGCACATACACACACACAATTAACCAATCCAATTACAATTTCAATTATCTTGTATTTTCCAAGTGGAAACGCAGGTTATGATTATTTATGTTATATGAGATGAAAATACTACAAACAGATCATTACAGTAAAATTAATCATTGGTTTTATTTGAGTTTTTCATAACTATATTCACTAAAAAATAATTTTCAGATTCTCAGAACTCTTGAATATATTTGAGAAAATATTTATTTACAAAACTTTATAAAGATTTACTTTATAAATCAATACAAATACTTTCAAAATTATAAATTAAGACAAATACATCCAGATATAACTTAAAAGGAATATCCCTAGATAGCAACTTATGCTGTTATTCCTTCAAATATCCCAAGCTCAATTTGCACACAATTATATATTTTCTTTTTAATGCTTTTTCTGTTTATATTATGAGTTACATAAAACTTGGAAAAAAACACGTAGAGTTGCTATATAAATTTTTCTAATCTTATTGGAGGATACTGTAAGATTTGTGACATTGAAACATTTAATCATTCTGTAAAAGCCAATGATCATGATTATTCATGCCCCATTATCAGGCTTCAATTATTCAGGAATAATAAGTTTTTGATACCTTCAAGAACCTGTACCATGGCTATAGCCATGATGACAACAGTTCAGATTCCTTTACTGAGTTTTTATTGCATGCCAGGTGGTAACTCCCAAGGATACAAAGCAGAATTTAGCATTCATTCATTATTCATCACGTATTTCTTGAGTACTTATTATCTTCCAGGCACTACACTAATCACTAAAGGCATAGAATTCAATGAAATAGATGCTGGTGGAAAAAACCAGGCATGTCAGTAATTACAGTAGAGTATGTTGTATATTAAGAACAGTACTGGGTAATGTTTGAGGACATAGCAGGGGGGGAACTTATTGTGGTCTAAAGATTTCAGAAAGGCCTCCAGAAAGCATTACTTGTAAGTAACACCTGAATAGAGAATGAAAAAGGTCAGCCAATGGAAGAACAAAGGGAAAGAAGATGGGACAGAAGAAATGCTCTTAGATATATTTTGAGACAATATTGCCTTTATCTTGCACCACACCCAAGGTGTTTAGCTTCCAAATGAAAGTCAAGTTCCATGAGGACAGAAACTACATTTGATTTGGAAATTATTGTCTCTCTGGTCCAGTCAATGATAGCGAAGAAGAACTAAATAAATACAGGTGGAAACAGTTTTACATATAGTATAGCTCATTAAAAATGAGCCTAAAATATAATTATAATGGGTTCCATGGAGTTTTTCCTGACTATATAAAAGTTTTATTTCATGCATTTAATTAATTGAGGACTGATTTCTGGATCCCAAACTGCCACTTCATAACTCCATACAATTAACCTCTCTGTCCTTTCAACTAAGGCTAACACCTTCCCTAGAGATTTCTGAAGAACATATAAAATAGTACATGAAGCACTGACATATATACACTACCAAATATAAAATGGATGGCTAGTGGGAAGCTCCTGCATAGCACAGGGAGATCAGATCGATGCTCTGTGATGACCTAGAGGGGTGGGATAGGGAGGGTGGGAGGGAGGCTCAAGAGGGAGGGCATATGGGGATATATGTATACATATAGCTGATTCACTTTGTGTGCTGTACAGCAGAAACTAACACAACATTGTAAAGCAATTATACTCCATAGATATTAAATAAATAAATAAAACTAAATAAAATAGTACATGAGAAAGCAGTTTTTAATCAATAGCATGATACACAAAAATAAGGTAGTATTTAAGATACTGCCCATTATACAATAAGACCCATGAGGGGAAGAACTGTAATTTGTTCATTGCTTCACACACAACAAATAAAGTGGTAAATAGAAAGTACACCCAATCATAACAATAATCATATAGCCACATGTTAAAATTCCTATTAAAAATATATATTTTCAGTTTACAAAACAAAATCAAACTCACACAAGCTAAATATACACAACAAAAAATAACACAAAACCTGAAAATAAAGAAATAATACATCGTATTATATATTACACATTTACATTATTTACGTTTTAGGATATTTATACTGGTAAATATCAATAAAAAAGCAAAAAATCAGCATATCAATATTAGACATATTAGAATTCAAGGAAAAAGTACTAAACACTTATGCACCTAGCAACATGGCATATCACTATGAAGCAAATATTGACCAAAATAAAAGAAGAAACTGAAAATTTCACAAAATCTTGAAGGGTTTAGCTTACCTCTTTCAAAAACCAACAAATGGAATTGACAAAAAAATAAGAATTCTATAAAGGATATGAGTAACACAGTTAAAAAGCATGTTTAATTTTGTGCCCAATAAACTTACGCTACACATGCTTAAAGAAGTGGAATGGTGTTGGGGACAACTTTCACCATATTTTATACTTGACATAAACGTATTAAATGCCGATTGTGCATAAATAAATAAGAAAAGTCTCTGCTCGCATAGAGCTTACATTCTGTGGATTTTTACATACTTGTGCATTATTGTAATTTTTTTCCAAGATTAAAGTATTCAAGCTTTTTGTTTAAAAGTAAACAAACAAACAAATAAAAAACCCCACTAAACTATGAGGAAGGAAACATATCAGTAATGGGGAAAAAAGCTCCTGATGCTCATGGTACACATGACATCCTTCCGTGTATGTATGCATGCCCAATGACAGTGTAACATGAATTAAAGGAAGGAGGCCTCTCCAGAAATGAGATCTTGGGAAATTTAATAAAGATTTTTCCAAACCTTTTAAATTTTAAGATTCATATTTCCTTAGCTGTATAGCATGAAAATGTGTGTATGCATACACGCATGGCTATCTCTAGCTGTGTAGCCTTAGACAGGTTACACAACCTCTGTGTATCAGTATCTTCATCTATGTAATGAAGATAATCCTAGTATACCTACCTCATATGGATATTGTGAAAATTAATAAGTAAATATCCATTACGGTTTTACTACACTGCCCAGTACATGGTAGATGCTACAGGTGATGATGATGATGATGATGATGATGATGATGATGATGATGATGATGATGATGATTTTCTGTAGTGTGTTTAGAGTAGGAAGGGATATTTGGGAGGACTGCAATTAAAAATGGAATGATAAATACCATCAGGAAACTGGAACTCTTAGAAGTAACATTTCATCCTTATATATGTGTTCTTCCTGTCTACATGCCCAGACATTCTCATTCAAACTCCACAGCTCTCTGCACACAACCTCTGAGACTACTTCTAGCAAATACACCATTAACCTCAGATTGCTCTGGGTGATTAGGGGCAAGAATCTGGAGAATCTCAAATGCAGGAAGAGACAAGAGGTAGTACAAGGTCTTATTTTTATACCCTAGCAAACTTCTGTTCTACCTGCATTAAAATCTGTTTCTTTTCCCTCTCTCTTTTTTAATACACAGTACTATGCCTGGAACTGCATTAGATGTGCCTAAATTACAAATTTCATCACATCTCTTCTTTCTTTTTAACTTATCTCCTTAGTTCAACTCATTGGCTTATGTGACCTTTATGATTTGCACTGGTCCCGAAATACAGAACTAAACTTAACAATAAATGCTGGGAGGTACTTCTCTGTCATTCCATTTTTTAAAGTCATCCTACACATACAAGTTCTGAACAGAAGGCCCCTATGGCACATGACCAACAGATCACTATCCACTGATGAGACACAGATAATCTCAGGTCCATCTGACTTCAACTCTATTTCTTTTTCTAACACTAAAAGGAGTATCTTTAGACTAGGTGCCTGGTGACTATAGATCAAACCCAGTAACTCTTCCTCCTCCAATCTCTATCTTGGCTCTTGGCTAACATTGCTTCTTTCCCTCACTACATTACGCCTCACTTCATCTTCCTACACCCTCTTATTCACTCTATCACTGCTGCTGTTCTTCAGGGGAAGGCCTTCAGAAGCACTTGTGTCTGACAGGTTTATACCTGAATCCCTAAGAATACTTCATCAGTCTTCCGTGGAGTGCATGGTTTTAAACGAAGCTATCAAGTGTGGCTAGATTTGCAGACCAAGAAGAGGAGTGACAGTAAAAAGGAGCTGTTAAGGTTCAGTCCCCACACTTGCATACATTTCTTTCAAAATCAAGTTCCTCCTTCCTCACTGTTGATTACCCAACAAGTAGCATTTATTTGAGAATTTACATAGGTGCAGGAGTGTTTCAAGGGGAAGGAATCTGAAGAACGTATCTGAAACCATAACACCCTAAACATAAACATTGTCTGTAAAGGAGCCACATTTACAGTTTAGGTTTCTCCATGTTGATTTCATTACTCTGTGGCTGGATCAATTTAGAAGGCAGGAGACAGATCTCTCTTCGTAAAAAGGCAGGATACAGAAAGACCACAAAATATCGAAAAGACTTCTTACTCATAAGCACTTTCACACAGTAGAATCTGTTAATTTCAATCATATGTAGACCTGAGAACTGCATGACTAACAGTACACAGCCATGAGTCTTAAAGAGAAAGACATAAAAGGAAATTACAAAGATAAATTATAGATATGATGACAATTTCAAAACAGGCCTGAGTGGAGAACAGCCCTTCAAAAGAGTACCAGGAAAGGAAGTCCAGCCAAAGAAAAAGATGAGAAACTAGCTGGACCATGACATTCACCTTTTCATATTTTCCACTCTCCATTCCTTACTCTTTTTGAAACTGACTTTGGGTGAGGGAAAAGAAGCAATATACTGCCACTGAAAGCCACTGGTAAAAAGGCTCTCTGAAGACCACAGAGTCAGAAAAGCTCTTGGACATGAAAGTTTACCCATATTCCTGGGCAGAAACAAGTATAAGTCAATTATTAAGTAGGCTTCATCATTTAGTATGTGCTTATGTTTCTTTTTAATCAATGTATCATCCATGAAGTGAGGTTTTCCAATTTTTGGCCCTTCAAATGATCAGACCTCTTACTCAAGAGATATCAAGTTCCTCAGAGAAATTATGCTTTTGTATTAGCACTGGTCTTCAGACTGGACTTTTCTCATTAAGCAGGAATCTAAATAGAGCCCCTTCCCTAAAACATGCATTTTTTCCAGTCTCTTATGCTAAGCATGGTGTCTACAATATTTGTCAGCTAATTTTGATGTTTTTCAGAAGCACTGACAAAATATGACATTGAAAATAGCACAGCCCTACTTTCCAGCATCTAGGCTAAAAATAAGGCTGTCTTTCCATGGGGATAACCACCAGAAATCCTCATTTTGCAGTTATGTTACACACAGCCTCCACATTCTTTACTTCTTTTCATTTAGTTTTCCATTTTGACAGCAAGAGAAGAGTCAGTATATTCAGGCTTAGTGTAATTTTTAAAACATTAAAAACAAAACTGCTTCGCAAGAATAAGAATATGGAAAGATTCCAGAAGATAATAAAACTAATTCTGAATTTCTTTCTTCTTAAGGAATAGGCTTATTTTATGAATAAATACCAAGCCTCGGCTATACTTTTATTTTGAAATTAATGAAAAGACTTATAGAACAAAAAACATTAAGTAAAAACACGTGATTTAAAAAAAAAAAGATGGGATATGTTAAGAACTAGTTGATAACATGTACAACTTGAAAGCATAAAAATATAGAGCCCGCCTTTTCCGGACTGACTTTGATTGTTTAAGGAGCTCCCTAGTCCTCATCTCAGTTTGATTACACTCCAATTTCTTCCTTATAATGAGTAAGTGACCCATTATAAAAAACCTTTAAATAGTACTCTGACTGGTAAGAGAGCAAATCAAGAAATCTGCAAATATCTAAAGGACAAGAGCAATTATTTCCACTCTTCAGTGGTACCACACGGGGTCCCAAAATTAATGGCAACGATGGCAACTTTCGTGTCTCCAAGGCAGCAAGTGTGGCAGACGCTTACTTGTTATGCTTAATCTACTACTGGCTAATGTCACCTTTATTACCATTGTCCCATGTCTGGGACACACCACATGCACTCTAACTAAAACCACACTTTAAGAATAGTTGCGCATTTTGGTAGAACTCACTATGGTTTTAGTTTTTAATGTTTCACCTGTAGCTCATTAAAGTTGTGTGATTCACTGGGGAATAGCTGCTGCTAGAGGCAACTGAAGAAAACTTATAGAAGTTGAGCCCTCCTTTCTTCTACAGCAGTCAATGCCATTTCCTCTGGCTACAATCTCTGTTTTAATCAGACTGCATTGCTGTAAGAATTAATACATCAAATTACTGACCAGCTAGTTTCAAACTGCTTTTATACGAAGTCCACAGGCTTAAACCGACTTTGCATTTTTTTCCGTTAAGATTTATAGTACTCATCTATTTATTCCC
Source organism: Grampus griseus (assembly GCF_964374135.1). NCBI lineage: Eukaryota > Metazoa > Chordata > Mammalia > Artiodactyla > Delphinidae > Grampus > Grampus griseus. Next base: position 54,313,223 of record NC_139003.1, on the reverse strand, counting down.
AAATCATAATTAATAAAATTTTAATGTTGTGAGTTCCAATACATAAGCACTGTTCATTAGTGAGAAAAAATGGAAAGAAATATTAATCAACTTCCCCTTTAAAACAAAACCATAGCCGTTCAAGATGCTTTATAGAGAAGGTTTGTACCCGCTATATACCACAGGGACCCACTTTTAAAACAGTGGTTAAAAAATAATTTATTTTAAAGTTTGTAAGTATTCTATTAAATGTTATTTAGGCTTTTTGCAAATGCACTGAAATCCCTTTTCTTTAATGACAAAAACAAGACATTCATGAACAAGTACAAAAGTACTATCTCTTCCCTCAGAAATAAAAATTCTAATGATGATTACTGTGCCTTAAGTTGCATCATAGGACGTGGTATGACAACAGAGAAAATACGGTCTTCCAATCTGTTCCATATACCCAAAATTATGTTCTTAAATGGAATATTCTCAAATATTCTACTGTTCTTGTAAAGACTTATTTTATATATTCCAAAGCCTATTTCTAGGTTATTTTATTTTCACCTGTTTTTACGCCACTTAGGAAATGTTTGAAATTCTGCCAGTAAACCACACACATATTTCCTGGGGAGGGCAAGGGTAGTTAACATACACAACAGTTAATACTATATAAAAATCCTCTCATAGTAATCACACTGCCTTGGCTTATTCCTAATTAAATTAGTCATTCTTTTTTTATCATGTAATGTATTTTTCTCCTTTTGGGACATAACAAACCTAAATGTGACTTAGTGATCCCATCATTCTAACTAATTGGTTTCAGCTGTCATTTCTGAATCTAAAATGCATGGGCAGCCTGGGGATGGTGACTGGAACAGGAAGCATTTCCAACCACATTCCCATTGTGTAAAACCAGCAACCTGAAAGATCTTTTCCATTAAAACAAAAAACTTACTATTTGGCTTCTGGCAATGACACTATGGGTAGAGAGATTGTATAGGTCTACCCAGGCGGTAAGACTGTCATGAGTCATTTTTCTCACATAAAGAGAATGCAGACATTTATTTTCCAGTAGTTCAAGTGTCTGAAGTAGTTTCAATATTGTAGGGGGTAATTCATAAACCAAACACATATCTATATCCATATATCTATGTCCATATCACTTCATAATACTTATAGGGGGGTATAAATGATAGTCCTTTTTTAAATTAAATAAATTGAAAGTATAGATTTGGGAAGTTTCAAAAATGGTGGAAATCTTCTAGAAGAAGAACACTGTGGTTCTACAGAACCAAATGCTATTACTGCATTAGAAGACTGTATAAACGTGCTCTCTTGAAACAGTGAAGGAAAGACTACTCAGCATGGTTTATATGCCCTCTGGCACACCATTCACAAGCCTAAAACATATAATAAATTTTAACAGAGTCAAATAGACACTTTAAAAAGATTTTCATGCTATTCTGAAGCCACGTTTAAAAGGAAAAATAAAAGGCCAATGGGTATAAAGAATGGAAAGCTCTGATCATCCAACATCCTCAAGAATTTGAAAAAGAAAAGGTTAACAAAGTGGGCCACAAAAAATTTTTTGGAGTCAAAGTATGAGATGGAAAAAAAAAAAAAAAGGAACTGGAATAGTTCTCAGGAATATATTAACTCTGAAAACCCTTCTGGAGCTGCCCTGCTGGAAATATGAGAGATCCTGAAATTATAAGGTAAAAGTAACATGAGTAAAAAGATTAGAAACAGAGGAAAAGAGGAGAGAGGGAGGAGAAACAGAGGGAGAGAAGACAGAGGAATCAAAGGTGGCTATCCTGGAATAACTTTTTCTGGCTACAAAGTAGAAAAGACAAGCCTTTTTTATAATCTAGGTTCTAAGGGTTAAGAGTAACACCCACCTAGGGACTGATCATACCAGATGTGTGTGTTTCAGAAAACTTTATGAAATATACTGTATAATGAGCTTCAGGTACATGTTTTTTTTTTTAATTTTTATCGCAGTATAGTTGATTTACAATGTTACATGTTATTCTTCATTTTAAAAATAGTAATTCTGGAACACATAATCACAAGGAAAACATTAAACAATTATAACTTGTTAACGTTGTCACCCTGTCTTTTTTTTTGGCATACCAACTGATATTCAAAATATATTTTCAAACTTATAGTGGGTAAAGTATTGCAAATGTATAAAGATGGATAAACAGTATTCACTATTCAAGAGCTTACTGATGACCAGGGGGGAAATAAGAACGATAACTCAATAATAGTCTCTCTCTTACCTTAAATGAAACATTTATAGCTTTGTTCCTATCATTTGACCAAGTAGTGACAACTTTAGGTGTTTTTTTTCCCCAAGGAAATACAGAAGGATGTATTAGAAGGAATGTTATTAAGATTTTACAATGCAAAATACCTTAGAGTTATTAAACATGGTTATGAATATCTGATTATTTATGGAACAAGAGCTGTGTGCTACAGACTCCAAAATGGGACAAATCAAAATCTCTTGAGCAGGCGAAATAGTTTGAAAGATAAGTTTATACCACAAATGTAAAGCTCATTTATAGCTTCAATTAAATCCCTGGCTGGTGGGAATACAAATAATTTAGAATGATAAAGCTTTCGGGGAAAGTCCTGACAAACAGTGAAGTATACGAAATGTATGTTTGTTATATATGATGAAAGAGACAACTTATATTGCTATTCCTGTGGCACACCTGCAGCATAAGTACATTATAAGGTAATGTACTTACATTTAGGTAAGATCTATTTTTTTCATTAAGTTAAATTATTTCAATATAGTACATAAAGGGGCAAAGATAGTTTAGGTTTCCTCAAACTCTGTGAGTAAAAGGATCACACCAACATTATTTTTTTTAATGCAAGTTTTTACCTACAGGGTCTAATGCTCTGAAGCATGAGAAATTGAAGAGTAGTGAAACGTATTGTTAAGGATCCACAAAAAATGGTAAAAGTTTTGTTTGAAGTAGTTCTTTTAATAGCAAAGAATAAAAAGACCTCAGATCACAGAGGGGGTTAAAAAAAAAAACCATGAATTCTTGTATTCTGAGTACCGCCAAAAGTTAAAATGAAGTAGAGATTCCAAAGTATCTTTTTTTTAGCATCTACAGTCAAAAGTCAAATTGCTGGCTTATCTGACCAAAAAAAAATTTACCAAAGAGTAAATCATCACTCTTTTTCTTTTCTTTCACTACTTGCTTTTGCTCAATCCATGTACAAAGGAAATGTGCTTAATTCCTTGCCATGCATGAGTATTAAATTAAAGATACCCTGGAAAAAGAACTGCTTTATTTTTCTTTCTCCATCATTAGACACTTGCAAACTTGCCAAGATAATAACTTTCCCAGGAGCTTGACATATTTGCCAGATATAGTTGATATTCTGAATATGAATTCTGAAACTTCAAGAAGTGAAGACCAACATTATTGCTCCTCATGATGTTTTAAACTTTTATACCAAAATCTAGTTATATATTCAGTGAATCAGAGCTAAAAATATCTTTTCATTTTCCTGACTGTACAATTTGCCATAAAAAGGTTACTAAAAAATATTTGAAGAGAAAGAATAAAGTCTCACTGAGTTTGTCTGGGATGAATTCAGGAAGTGCTTTCCTGATGCTGTGGTTGAAAATACCATTTGAAAGTCAGTCTTAGCAAAATTTAATAGAAGTTATTGGAGCTTAAATTTTAAATCAGTCACTAAAAAATTGTTAGAAAGTCATAGTGGAGAATTTTGGGCAAAACATTTCAATATTTACTTCAAAATAAATTAGTAGGCCTAGCACGTAATTATTATAATCAACATATAAAGTTGGTTGTAATAATTTGTATCAAGAAAAACATAGCAAACACCATTCTTGACATAGAAGGTGACCACATTTGTACTTGACCCTTGATGCTATGTATGATACAAAAACTTGTCGTAAGCAAGCTGATTTAGTGCCCTTATTGATAAAACATGTAGTTTTAAAATGTTAAAAAACCAGAATCAAGTGTTTAATATTTTAAAATAATCATTATTTAAAGTTGTTTTATTAAGAATTTTAAATTTATCCAAAATTTAAAATGATATCAAAGAAAAGCACGGGATTTTTATACTAATGCAAAGGGTGCATGAATTTTAAAATGTGGATAAACTTTGGTACATAACTACATTTACTGATTTGGAACAATGGTAGCATTAACTTCTGTAAGTTTTTAAAAAGGTTAAAAAACAGCATATGTACTACATAAGTATAGTGCACACATAAATATACATATATACATGCATACAACATGCATGTGAGTATGAATCATAAAAGGAGTCTTCAAAAGAAAAACACATGGTAGCACTGGCTTTCTCTAGAGTAGTTGGATACTAAGTAATCTGGGATATGTCCGTCAAGACAGGCCAACTTATGCTGCTGTGATAACAAATAACTCTTGTTCACAATTTATTGGCCAAAGCAATCCACAAGGCCATGCCCTAGTTTAATAGGGAAGGGAGGTATAATCTTCCTGCAGGGGTTGGGATCCAAATACCAGAAAACAGTAATACAGTCATCTACATTAAGCAAATTATACTCAATTTTTTTTTTTACTCTACAATAGTGAGAATGATAAATACATATACATATATATTTGCATTGAATTTTATTTTTAATACTTTTTTTTGATGTGGACCATTTTTTAAGTTGTTACTGAATTTGTTACAATATTGCTTCTGTTTTATGCTTTTTTTTTTTTTGGTTTTTTGGCCCTGAGGCATGTGGGACCTTAGCTCCCTGACCAGGGATCGAACCCGCACCCCCTGCATTGGAAGGTGAAGTCTTAACCACCGGACTGCCAGGGAAGTCCCTTGCATTGAACTTTAAAAGAAACTTTTGTCAAGGATTTAATAACTTCAAAAAGGATGCTACAGTTTTATGAACTCAATTATTTCTCATCCAAAGTTAACTTTTCTAGAAATTCTTGCTATACCAGGTTATCTTTTTCCCCTCTGAACTCTGAAAATCTTTTGATTTTCTGCTATATGTCTGATATATTTGGATATGTAAATCAGAAACCCATATTTTAACAGTAACTTCCCTAAAAGATAACAAATCCCTATTAAATTAAAGGGTTAAATTGCATTTTAAAATTAATCTTGGGCTTCCCTGGTGGCGCAGTGGTTAAGAATCCACCTGCCAATGCAGGGGACACAGGTTCGGGCCCTGGTCCTGGAAGATCGCACTTGCCTCAGAGCGACTAAGTCGGTCTGCCACAGCTACCGAGCCTGCGCTCTAGAGCCCGCGAGCCACAACTGCTGAAGCCCGCACACCTAGCCCATGCTCCACGACAAGAGAAGCCACCGCAATGAGAAGCCTGCACACTGCAACGAAGAGTATCCCCCGATCACCGCAACTAAAGAAAACTTGTGCACAGCAACGAAGACCCAATGCAGCCAAAAATAAATAAATAATTTAATTAACTTTAAAAAAAAATAAAATTAATCTTTATGACACTATGCCATAGGTTGGGTTCTCCAGGTGGAGTTTGGGGCTACAATATGCATATTATGTAAAAGGAATGAAATGTTTATTAGGTGAAAGGAATGAAAAGAAAGCAGGATTGGACAAAGGACGTGAAAATGTGATGCACGCCAATAAAGCCTCGGCCAACCTAGCCCCAGATTTGCCCTGTGTTGGGCAGAAATGGCCAGGCCTTTATACCTCCGCCTCACATAGTCACCAGATACAGGATGCCTGTGGAAAGTCACGACCTCATTCAAGATGGGTCCCTGAAGCTGAGCCAGATCCCTATTTGCTGACGGAGATGCATTCTGGTGACCATACAGCTATGCTTACTGTAGCTAGGCAGCAAGTTCTCCTTTAAAGAGGATATGGACCCCATATCTTTGTGTCTGTTATGCTCTGTAAGGGTGTTTTAATGAAAACCTTGAAAAATGACTCTACATTTATAGTACGTACACACACACACACACACACACACAATCATATCTGGTGCACCCACTTTATGGGAAAAAAATACAATTTGGCAGAGATTTATAGAGTTCCTAGTGTAACTGTACTAAGAGACACACCAAATGAGAAATCAGCCCCTGCCCTCAGGAAACTAGCTGCCCATGCATCTTACACAGATGTCACAATGATAGAAAAATAATCAAGTTGTCCTGCTCACCCTTTGCAAGATATCACTCAGTTCACTGTATTTTTACTCAGGTAAAATCTGATTAAAAAAAAAACAAAAAAAACTTTAATCCTCTCTTCTTTTCTTCTAATAAATATTCCGTTACTAATCATCCCTCCCCACACCTCTTCTCCCCAGCATTGCTGACTTTATGTCTTGTTGTTAGAATTAGATACTGTTCCCCAATACATATCCTAAAATCCTAGCTAAAATACTCAACATTTTGGCTTTCCCTGCTGCTTCTAACTTCCCTATCCAAGTAGAAAGGGCAGAGAAATATAAAGAGGAGAAAAGGGAACCAATTCAATCTTCCAAATGTTACTGATGATGGCTGAAATGAGATTCAAAGCTTTAAAACAAAGATCACATATTCAAGAAAAAAGGAAAAACCCAGAAGAAGGAAAATTCCTACTTAGCAAATAGCTGCCATGACAAATTTGTTTTTCAGCTTCTCAATTATGAAATAAAAACGAGGCACGAGCATCTGTTGGGGATTTATAACTGGACTCCTATCTGCCAGGGAAAAAGGAGTAAATTACTCAGTTGAAATTGGAGGTTAACTTAGAACGATAAAGTTCATATTTTCAAAAGGAAGTTTCTAATCATACACAGCAATCAAAAGCCTAATGAACCTGCAAAATAAGCAACCTATACATTCTTAATAATTATGTTTTAAAATCAGAATGCGTCACCATTTTTTATTCCGTATACATACACTTACATTGTAAAAAGCTTCTTATTGGCTTTGAAATGCTCTCAAATGTATGAGTGTGTGTTTATACAGCCTATCAACATCCCACAATCATCATAACAAACTATAAGAAAAAACAAACAAAATGACTAACTGACCAATTAACAATCATAAATATTTTCTACCAAGACAGGACATCCTAATAAAGGCATGGTCACACTTTAGACACTGCTTGTGTGCCTAAAACTTTACTGATGGGATGATAATCTAATAACAGTTCATTCAAATATCTTCACTCCCACTAGCCTTGTCACATCTGATAAACTCTGGTAATTGATAAATAGCAAAGATTTATATACTTCACAACCATTAAAGTGAAAAAATTATCTAGTTACACAGTGGTTTACACAATGACAAGCTCAAGCATTTGCTCATGTTTAAACTTATTAAGAATGGATGCAATTCCAAGGTAAAGATGGCAAACTGGACATATGTACCCATCCTGTACTCTCTTGAATCCCCACTCACCAAAATTTTAGAAGCTCCAAAACAGATGGTAGCAAGTTTAGCATACAAAATGCAAACAAACAACAAATGATTATTAAACTGGCAGCAGGGAAAGCCTAGAAGCAGCCTTATTTATATGACAGAACAACCAAAAGGCTCAGGGCTGACACCAGGAAGTGGGAATGACCAGAAGGTCTATATATAGAGGTCTAAAATACGAAAGCGTGATTGGAAGTCTTTTCAGTAGATATTTAATCCTTATATCCCTTATCCCCCTCTGCTTACATAGGTAACTGCCTCTACCAAACCCAAAGAGGGTAAAACAGAGAACTGGGAAACCCAACCAGTTAGGAACAGGGATACCATCCTGAAACAGGAGGATTAAGTGGATTTCCATCTCCCACTCTGCTTCCAGAAGATTGTCAACTAGGACTCTATCTTCTAGGCAGGAGTTTAGGAGAATTTTTACCAGGAATCTTACAGCACTGCAGGAAAGATGGATAGTGATATATCAAGGGTTTCTCAACAAAACGGCTTCATCAGTTCCTACAGTGAAATTCATGGTGAACCAGCTACCCAGCACACTTGGAGCACCCAATCAGGTTGTTACTGCACCACTTTTAAGTTATGGCCAGACAACTAAGAATCACCAGTTATCACTCCACAGCCTCTAATATTAAAGACAGAGACCAAAACAAACTAGAAGAAAAAAAACTCAGTAGAAACAGAGAAAATACTATTAAAAAAGCTTCAAAAAAAGATCATTAATATTTTCAGTGAGTTAAGAAAATATATTGCAATCTTGAAACAAGAAAAGGATATTATAAAATGGAATATTCTGGGAACAAAAAGGTCTCTTAGAAATTAATAATATTAAAAATTTTAAATTTCAATAGAATAGGTGAAACACAAAGTTGAGAAAATGTCCCTTAATGATGAGCTAAAGGAAAAAATAATTAGAATATAAGAGAGAAAAGATAAGAAAATTAGAAGAGCAATCCAGGAGGTCCAACATTTACATAATAGAAGATCCAAAAAGAAAAGAAAAAGTGAAGGGAGGAACTCATAACAAAATAATTTAAGATACTTTCCTGGAACAGAAGGACATATGCACATTAAAAGAGCTTGACCTCATTAGTCACCAGTCACGAGGGAAATACAAAACAAAATGACAAGAAGAAACTATTATACACCCCCTATCACCAAAAAGGCATACAATAACAAGTATTGGAGAGGGTGTGGAAAAATCGGAAACGCCACACACTGCTGGCTACATTGTAAAACAGTGCATGCAATTTGCAACATAGTTTAAGACAATCCCTCAAAAATTAAAAATAGTCATCAGATGACTCAGCACTCCCATTCCTACATATATACTCAAAAGAATTGAAAACAGGGACTCAAAACAAATGACTATACACAAATGTTCATAGCAGCACTATTCACAGGAGCCAAAAGGTGAAAACAACTCAAATGTACATCAGCTGATGAATGGATAAACAAATGTGATATTATCTTGTTAACCAAGATTTCAGAAATCGAAATCTAATTGAAATAGAGAGGCTTTATTTGGGGTGTGTCAGACTACACTTGAATTGTGTTCTGTAGCACTACAAAATGGAGGAAGCTTATAAAGGCAGAAATTGCAAGGCCACAGTTAGCTACCTAAATTGTTTGTCAAGAATTATAATTGGAACAGGCAAGAAGTAAGGGTGCTTGTTAAGCAAGGACTGGTTAGGGTCTGAAGTGGTTGCATAGTTACAAGGGGTGGGGACCTTGAGACTATATAAAGTTGCAGCTGAAGGATGTTGTTCTAAACACAGCTGGTGGTATCATAGGGTTTGATATAGTTCAGAGCAAATTCAAATGCTCAGTGGGGCAGAGATGTGTCTGAAACCAGAACCTCAATGACTGCCTGACACCCTTTTTGTATGCCTGACCTATGATTATGCCATTATAATTTCAATTTGTCATCAATCCATATACCATGGACAATTATTCAGCCACAAAAAAGAATGAAGTACTGATACAGGCTACAACATGAATGAACTTTAAAAGCATTATACTAAGTGAAAGAAACCTGCACAAAAAGTCACATATTAATGATTCCATTTAGATAAAATGTCCAGGCAAATCTATAGAGATATAAAGTATATTAGTGATTGCTAGCAGTTAGAAGGGTAAAGAATTCAGGGTGACTGCTAATGGATATGGGACTTCTGTTTAGGGTGATGAAATTTTCTAAAATTAGGTAGCAGTGATGGTTCCCAAACTCTGAGAATATACTAAAAACCACCGAATTGTACACTTTAAAAGAGTGAATTTTGTTATGTGAATTGTTGTATTAAAAAAAGGAGAATGGAAAGACATGAGTTTCCAGATTGAAAAGGTGCACTGAATGAAAACAAAGCTACATGTTGGTCAACTCTTTGCTTCATCATGAAATTTCAAAACACTGGAAATAAAGAGAAGTATTTTAACAGAAACAGTAGAAACTAGACAACAATGGAGCAATTTCATTGAAATTCTAATGAAATTATTTCCAACCAAGAAACCTATATCTAGCCAAAATGTCAATCAAACATAAGTGCAGAATAAAGATATTTTCAGCAATGCAATGTCTCAAATAAAAAAATGTCCCACACACTCTTTCCTAGAAAGCTACTAGAAATTGTGTTCACCCCAAAACAAAACAACATGAGATGGAGGAAAAAAGAGCTCCAGCCCAGTAGCGAGGGGAGGGGCACCGCAGGAAACCAGTGACAGGAGATGCACCAGGCAGAGGCTCGGGGAGGTCTTGAATTAATGGTAGAAATGAAAACTGGGCAATTATTAATTTCAGGGAAAACAAAAAAGCAATCACAGTATACTACATGCCTCAGCTATAAACAAGATTTATATTGACATAATAATGTAAATTTTGAATTTCTGATCTAATCAAAATTATAATATACCTATATTGAGAGGATGGAAGGTTGGGAGGGTGGCAGGATAGGATGTTCACTTGTTTCAAAGCGGAAAAATTTTTTAAAAGACCACTAAATTCCCATTTTTCACTGTAGGAATCAATGGATGATGCCAAAAGGTGAATAATCAAGAAGTGGCAATAAAAGAAAGTCTTATTAAATATTCAGAAGAAAATCCGAAAGAATCAGTTAAAAGAGCTGAAAGTAAAAACTATTTTTCATAACAAACCACAGAATTAACTGACTCTTTATATGCGCGTGATGTACAACTTGCATAAAAACAACAATCACAGCAACAAAATGAATGATTTAACCCAGGTGTGGGTTTAACTGCCCTTTACCAATGCATAAAGTGCATATTAAACTAAAATATTATGTGATGTTAACTGAATGAATTTGAAATAAATAAATGTAAGAAATAATAATAATCATATGAAAGAAGACCATTCATTATAATGGTCATTATAATGATATGCCTTTATCAAATTACTGATTTTGAAAATTGGTGAGAAGTTACAGACACTCCATTTCGTATGATATATAATAATGTATACTTCGTTTAGAGATAAATCTGCTAATGATTTTTTTCTCCAATTACTTCATGGTCTATTCAAACATAATGTGAAGGTAACTGGAATTATTGATCATCTTCATCCTGAACTTGGGCACTTTCATCAGCCGGCAACTGTAGTACTTTAGCTGGAACGTTTGTCCAATTTCTCCAAGCTGATCATTACTGTCAGTCTTATTAATGCATCGCTCTCCTGCTTCCACCTGCCCCCTGAAGTATGCACAGTTTTTTTAAGATTATTATTTCCTTAACTAAGGAAACCTGGAAATGATTTTTGTGAGGAAAAACAAACGATTAATACGCGAAATATGTTTTTTCCTTTCTAAAGGAATTCTCTTTTTTTACTACTGTTATCTTCCCTATGACTTCCTTCTACAAATGAAGTCTTTTTTTTCAGTCCATTCTTTTCAAATATCACAGATTATACCAGCTTCACCATTAAACGTCTATAGTTTAAATGATTAAATTTGAAATTAAAGTAAGAAAAATAATTTTTAAAGAAACCATAGGGGCATACTGTATTGTCATAAAAACAGTCTAATCTGTAGTGGAATGTACTCATAAACTGTGTGTCTTTGTAAATAAGCAGGCATTTACTATCACAACAGTTAAAGATCAGACACACTCCCATCTTAAATCATGTGGATTAAAATACTGAACTGTAATCAGGACTTCCAAATAAGGAATGGCAACCATATGAAATAAAACTAGAACACAGAGAAGATAGGTATGATGTAAACAGAAAAAAATACACTAAAATCTCAGCACCCAACATGACAGTGAACAAACACAGTTTAAAGTGACTAAAGGAGACCATGACTCCCTATTAGATGAGAAAAAGCCATTAGGGAAAAGGATAGAAAAGAAGATAATTGACTTTGTCCTACCAATTAGAGAAATAAGACATTCATAATAGAGCACTGATTGAAAGCTGGCTTGTTTTCTTTTTCATTTCTTTAATTTCTCCTTATGGTTCAAAATTCTTTTATCTTTAGCTGCCTGCACGTTCTGTCATCCACAACGTTTACATCTGTTCACTTGCAGTACTTGGTTCTGCATGGCAACCCACCCCTTCAGAATATAAGATCATAGTATTACACTGCATAACTAGCTCTCCATATATGAAACTAAAACATCCTTGAAAGTCTTCCATAAAGAAAAGTCCATGAGCCAAATCCAGTTTTCCTACTGTTGTCACTAAAACACAAATATATTCTAGTCCATGACATGTGAAGATCTATGACAGCGACTTATAACTCAAATGGCACATGCAGATTATCTAGTCTAAGATCACAGTCCTCCACCAGATTTCAACCTCGTTAAAAGTAAGGGCTATATATTTGTATCCCTAGAGCTTAAGGATAGTCCCTGGCACAGAGAAGACAGTCCACATATGTTGGAGGAAAAAAAAAAATGAATGAATTATTAAGCAAATGACCATAACAAGTTGTGTTTCTGCTTCCCAAAATTATGCCAAATGGGATGAGTTTAAATAACAGTGCAAAAACTTGGGCAGTCCTTTGCTATGTAAACTTGGAGCTATCCAGATTCACACTCGACACAGGAGATGATGCAGCTACTGGAAAGGGCATGCATGGAGTACTGAATATCTAAGCCTGAATTTCCTCATCTGCAGAATGGAGGCACCTTATATCCACTTCACGGTTTCAGTTGGCACTATATGACATAACATCTAAATGACATACTTCAATCCCTTGCATAAAGTACAGGTTAGGAACCCTCTCTACAATATTTCTGATGGAAATCCACTTATCCTCTACTGAATGTTCTTAGTGATAAGGTGTTCATTACACAAGGCACTGAATTTAATTTATGAGTAACACAAAACATTTGAACATTCTTCCCAGGATTAAACCAAAACTAGCCTCTCCAGAACTCTCACACTTGGCTTTCTTATCCTCTCTGGAATATTTATGTTACCTTTTCTCTACGCTCTTCAGTATGGTTTCAATTCTCCTGAGTAAGTCTTCCTGGCACCTTTACTGGTTCCATGTTGTATCCGTTCACATGCCCTTCCAGGTGCACTCTCCTGTTTGCTTCAGCTCTTTGAGCCAAAGAAATTACTAGTCTTTTTCACATAAACTGTTTTTAAGTTAACTTTCCTCCACCCTGTTTATCCCTTTTATTTTTTTTTTTTTGATGTGGACCATTTTTAAAGTCTTTATTGAATTTGTTACAATATTGCTTCTTTTTTTTTTTTATGTTTCGGTTTTTTGGCCACGAGGCGTGTGGGATCTTAGCTCCCTGACCAGGGATCGAACCTACACCCCCTGCATTGGAAGGTGAAGTCTTTAACCACTGGACCGCCAGGGAAGTCCCTGCACCCTGTTTTTCTGTATTAGGTTGGGCTGCCTTTTTTTTAAACCAAATACACTGTTTTACTTAGCCCCACAGCAATTCACCTTGTAGGCTCTGCTCATCATTTCACCAGATCTTTTTTCACCCCTGATTCCATCACTCCAAGTGTTAATTATGACTCCCAGCGACAACACATACACAAATAGGTCAAGCACATCATCTCAATGTCTTCATCTGAGTCATTAATAAAAATATCAAATAGGACAAGGTCAAGGACAATGCCCTCCAGCATACAGCGATAGACTTTTCTCCATTCCAGTGTCGATTCATTAATCAATAGGCTTTGGGTGAAGTTGTTCAACCAGCAATAAACTGAAAGAATAATCTTCTAACAACTGAATTTCAATTTTATGTTGATAAGGATCTCATGAGCGTCCCTGTCGCAACCTTTGCTGAAATAAGAACTAACACTGTTTCTTATTAAAAGGGAATGATTAGGGCTTCCCTGGTGGCGCAGTGGTTGAGAGTCCGCCTGCCGATGCAGGGGACGCGGGTTCGTGCCCCGGTCCACAAAGATCCCACATGCTGCGGAGCGGCTGGGCCCGTGAGCCATGGTCGCTGAGCGTGCACGTCCAGAGCCTCTGCTCCGCAATGGGAGAGGCCACAACACTGAGAGGCCCGCGTACCGCAAAAAAAAAAAAAAAAAAGGGATTGAATAGACTTGAATGTCTAAAAACCTTTTTTTGCATTTCACTAATGTTCTACAGTAAGCTTACATGTCTACAGATTCAGAGGTGTGTTCCCTACCACCTTTTAAAAACCAGCATTCCTTATATAACCTTCATTCTTGATGATTTCTCAAAGATTATATGCAATGGTTTTCTTTTCACATTCTAGATGTAATTTACCTGGAACTACATAATGAACTCATTGTAGTAGATGTTTATATGAGTGTGGGTTTTTTTTGGGGGGGGGGTTGGGAAGAGCAGGGAACTAAGGAAAGCATGTCCTATATCTGAAATTATTTCCTATATTGGGAAAATCCCCTGCTTTATGAATTTTGGTGGGAGGCAAGACCAAACCGTCGTTACAAAAGTCAAAAGGCCAGACACTCTCCTTCTCAGGGGCCTGTGCAGTCAAAACATGGGCATGGGACCTAGTGTCAGCTAACCAAACACAACCAACCCTCACTTAGCATTAGGAGCTAACAACCCAAAGAAGCAGGGAGAATGTCGACACCATTTTGACATCATCAGTGGAGGTAATAACATCCAGTCACACAGGGCAGCCACGCCAGTCAAGTAAGAGACAATATATCTGCAGCCAGCAGTCCTGGGGGCAGCAGGATGTGCAGTGGGCAGGTCCACGCATGATATTGGTTCTGGGTCTGGCTCTCCAGCCTCACACTGTTCCTGCCCATTTTTAAAGTCTTCTCAGCAGGTCTGTCAGCCACACGTTAACCTCTTGATAAACTTTTCAGATTAATTCAGCTAAAGAGGATGTCTGTTGCTTGAAATAGAGAACTCTGACTGGTACATTTTTCAGAGCAGCCAGCCACTTTAATTCCTTTGACACAACTAGGTGGTTTCTGACTATCTCATTGTCTGCGGTCTGCTCTACCCGTTATGGAGTAAGATTTGCTCTACATCTTCTGCTTGGAAGAGAATTGTTTTGAGAGAAAAAATAAAGACTATAAAATAGGAGCTAAAGATGGAATACAGATAAATAGAAAAATAAAGAAAAAAAGTTTAAATATGAATTAAGTAGTTCTGCTTTCCCTAGGTTGTTTGCAATAAGTAGTAAAACTATTAAGAGTCTCTTGCCCTTCCTGCTTCAAATGTCACTCATTCACTCATATAAAACTTACTGGCTAAGCACTTACTATGTGCCAGACACTCTGCTAGGCATTGGAGAGGCAGCCTCTGCTCTTGTGAAACCCCAGTCTCTCTAGCTCAGAGTCTCAGGTGAAATAGTTTTATCTGGTTTCATAAATAATCTCCTTTCTTACAGGTACTTCCTTCTCAGTATCCTCTGTTGGTGTTCCTCATCACTTTACAGTGCCTTAATGTTATGCTGAATGTTGAAGTGCCCCAGTGTTCAGTCCATGAAACTCTCTTCCATTTCTATGTCCATTTGCTCATACAGTGTTTTAATTATTGATTGCTGGACAAGAAACTAACCCAAAACTTCGTGGCTTGAAACAACCACCGTTATATTATCTCTGACAATTCTTGGGTCGAAAATTCAGAAAAGGCATAGCAGAGGACAATCCATCTTGGTTCCATGTGACATCTGTGAGACTGGAATCTTCCCCTTACCCCCACCCAAGAAGCCTCCTTCAGTCACATGTCTGGCACTAGCCTGGAGGGGCAAATGGCTTGGCTGGGGTCCTATGTCTCAGGCCTAACTAACTTCACACTGTCTTCTGGGTTCTCAGTTCTCCTCCATGTAATCCAGGGCCTCTCCCCATGGTCTCTCCAGCGGGACAACTGGAATTCTAACATGGCTGATCAGGATGCTCAAGAGTGCAAAACAGAAGCTGTCAGGACCACAACTGGCAGAGTGTTCCTTCCACCACGCTCTTTTATTGGTTAGAGCAAGTCACAAGCCCAGCCTTAATTGAGGGGCAGGGACTACACAAGGGTGTGAATATCCAAAGGCATGGTTCATTTAGCGCCACCAAGGCAACAATGACCATACCTGGTGATCTCATCTAACCCCCTTGTTAAATATTATCTATGACCCAGACAACTTCCAAATCTCTACGTTGGACCTCTCTCCTAAATCCCAGACCCATATGTCTAACTGCCTTGTGACATCTTCACTTGCATATATAATAGGCATCTCAAAGTTAACCCCTTCAAGGCTGAGTTGCATCTTCCTGCAGTCTGCTTCATCTCTCCTCACAGCAGCTCCACTGTTATAGTTGTTTCAGCCAAAACAACTTGGGATCATCCCTGACTCTCCTTCATTTCTCAAATGCCACATCAAATGCTATCAGCTCAACCTTAGAAATACATCTAGAATCCAACCACTTCTCACAACCTCCACTGCTGACATCATCCCACGCTTAGACAGCTGTGACAGCCTCCTAACTGGTCTCTCTGTTTCAGAACTTGCCCATCTTCAATCTATTCTTGAGAAAGCAGCCAGAGAGATTCAATTAAAATATAAGCCAGATCAGATCATTTCTCTCTTCAGCATCCTTTAGTGGCTTCCCATCTCATTCTGAGCAAAAGAAAAGTTCATCAAAATAAAACTTTACAAGGCCCGACACAATCTGGACCCCATTGTGTCTTGGATTTTGTCTCCTCCTCCTATCCTCCTTGCCTGCTCCATTCCAGCACAGGAGCCCCGCTGCTCCTCACATAAGTCTTCTATCTGGAATGTTCTTGCCTTGAATATATGTCTTCCTGCTACACCTCCCTCAGATTGTTACCTAAACACCTTCTCAGTGAGGCCTTCCCTGATCACTGTCATTTAAAGTTGTACGTGCATGCACATGTGCACATATATCATATCTCATAGGAAAGCAGAAAACTTTTCAATTGCCTCAGGATACTTTAATCTGGAAACCAGAATACTGATGGAGAGCTACAGTTTTTGAGAACAGATGTGGTATAAAATCATGCAAATTAAAGCATTCTTTGTAGATTTAGAAATCAAAATGTATGAGGCATAGAAACCAAATAATTAGGTAAATTGTGTGGCACGGTGAAAAAGACAGAACATAACTTTCAGCTGCCAGTCCCATATCCAGCATCACACATACCTCAGGCTATCAAATAAAACTACGAAGATGGTTAACACCAGCAGGCTGCAGAGTGAAATGGAGTAATGAGGAATTTTAGGCACAGCAGACTTGGGCTAAAGTCTTTTCTTTACCCTTTTAACTTAACCAAATGATTTAGTAAATCTTAATTTCTCTAAGCATTCTTTTTCCTCATCGAGTATAAAAAAACTGGATAACAAAAACACTTGCCTTATGTACTTCATAGGGCTAAAGATGGAATCTAATGGAATAGCATTTATGAGAGAGTGTTCTGTAGAATGTAAAACACTATAAAAACATATTATGTGAAAAAAAAAAGAAAAATACCTTATGTGATTTTTGGTGATTCATAAATCCCTTCATATGACTTTTGGTGACACAGTTTTTTTTCATGTGGAAGATAGATTTTTGTATTACATAACGGTGCACATTAGCTTGGAATATTTCACAGTAGAAGAAATAAAATTATTGCTCCAAATGATCATGATCAGTTATAAGTTTGTTGCTTTTCTTCTTATATTTATATGTTATTAAATATGTAATTATATATTTAAATATGTAATGAAAATGTAATGTATTATTAAATATGTAATGAAAAATGCTGCTACACACACTTTGCTCTCATGCAATTTAAAACAGAACAGAATGGTTATGCACTTTAACTAATGGTAATATATATTTACATAATCATGTTTACTATTAATATTCTTATTTCCACTTACAGAATCTGTTTTAGATATTTCAGCATGGTGTTAAGCAGGGTAATGTGGCACTTATTAGTCTTTGGCAAAAAATAAAAACTAAATTGCTTAACTTTTTGTTTAAGTAGAAAAAAATTTTGCTAGCATTTTCACATTTTTTATATTTCTCTTCCATGTCTCAAACCCAGGCAGGAAAAAAAGATGGCTATAATAATATTTTAGACCATTATGAAACCACATACCTTTTCAAGCTAATAGAGCCACTGCTTAGATAAAGATACTCCTTCACATTTGACAACAACTGGAGAAAGGAAGTACCCAAAAGAGCACCCATCACGAGGGCCCGAAGGTTACACCAATGAGCCATGAGCAGCTTGGGGGCACATTTCCCAGTGTGTGTCAGCCTTGCAGCTTGCAGACCACTATATCTACACATTTTGAAAGTGTGTAAGAAACTAAATTTCAGATGTTTCAGGAGTTTTACCCAGTACTTAAGAGATAGCCTACACTAACAATATCCTATTATACACTGAATCACTTTAATAGTGACCTCCAAAGTCATTTCCTCGAATATTCTTTCACATCAATAACTTCTCATCACTTATTTCATTATTCTGGCCCCCAGAAGGCTTTTATGTAATCTAAAATGTCATTCATGGCAATAATATAAAGCAGCCAGGCTTAGAGTTCTCTTTTAAAGCAAAAAAACAGAAATATATTTATACAGTGTATACACTATCATAAATAAGAATCTCTTACATTGTGGAACCCAAATTACATAGGTACCTCAAAAAATGCTTGATTACTTAATTAATTCTAACGTCCAAAGGAAAAATTCAATAGTACCTAATGTACCTTAAATTATATTACTTTTCCTGCATATCTAGGGTTTTCATGAGTATGAGGTATGAATTTTCCTATACTGTTTAACATACTCAGTCCCCTCCCTCAAAAAATATGCTGTTAATTACATGGAACTACAAAATCAACATTTTTTAGAAAATAACTTTGACGTTAACAATTTTTAAATATGGCAATATCATCATTAAGTTTGGGAAACTGTAGATTAAAATGTTTGATGCTGATTTTAGGGCTTGCTAAATAACAAGATTCTGTGTGTGTTTGTGTGTGTGTGTGTGTGTGTGTGTGTGTGTGTGTGTGTGTGTGTGTGTGTGTGTGTGTGTGTGTGTGTGTGTGTGTGTGTATTTAAGTAGATCCCAGTGAAATAAATGGGGCAACACTCTAACTTACAAGTTTCCTTTATGGAAACTTAAAACATTTCATAATTAAAATAAAATTTTAAGTGGCTGCGTTTTCAACCAGTCTACAAAACTTATTCAACCTACAGAGCAGTTTAACTGTATTTAGGATTTAAATACAGTTACATCTTAAGTGCAGAATAGGGAAGGTTGTGGAAAGAAAAAAGAAAGTTTCCTTTCCCCCTTCTGACCAAAAGCTCAACCTAAGTAAAGCTGAACATAAACAGGAGACACAATATTGCAATTAGGATTCAAAGTAAGATGAATCTGAGTCTATCTTTCATGCCACAAGACCCTAAAAAGCATTTCATCTCCCAAATCCTTAGGTTTCTCCTTTGTAGGGTGGTGACAGTCACAGATCCATAAGACTGTTGAGAACATCCAAAGTGAAAATGAATGCAAAACCCCCAGCACAGTGCCCAGCATAAAACTCAATACATTTTAGTTGTTGGTTTTTAGTATTGTGGTCATACTTGTCTTAAACATTATTTCAGCTCCCTTTCTGATCCCTCACTCATCATCTCAAATCCACAAGTGCCCTCCTGTTTCCTACCCTGTGCCCCTCCACTAGATCTGCTCTAATTCCCATGGCATGTCATGCTTTGAAACTTCTATCACCTTCCCACTGCTGTGAAACATGCAAGAAAAGAGTAGAATTTATTTCTGCTAGATACTGTGAGGAAAACAATCTGATTAAATTAATCCATTAAAGTATGTGAATCTTAATTTTCCTTGAGATATTGGCATATGTGGGGGAAAAAAAGGCAAGCAATGAAAAAGCAGTGTAAGAAAAGAGAAACTTTAGGAAATATTCAGGGAAGTTATTTTTGTACTGGGCAATAGCCACAGAGGCAGGTTAATACTGTCAGGGAGTCTACACCTTCCCCACTCTAACTGGGAAGACTCTGAAAGGAATTTCTACAGCATAGAGCTCCCCTACTCCCACCTCCCCAACTCTGATTTCAGAGACTCACTGGACCATTTTACTTAAAATAAGCCAAACAGGGGCTTCCCTGGTGGTGCAGTGGTTGAGAATCCGCCTGCTGATGCAAGGGACACGGGTTCATGCCCCGGTCTGGGAAGATCCCACATGCCGCGGACCGGCTGGGCCCGTGAACCGTGGCCGCTGAGCCTGCGCTCCGCAACGGGAGAGGCCACAGCAGTGAGAGGCCTACGTACCGCAAAAAAAAAAAAAAAAAAAAGGCAAACAAACAAGTGGTAGCAACAAAAAGCACTTCACTAGAGAGAGCAAAAGGATAGGAGATGAAGTAAATAGAAAAAGACAAAGGAAGGCGGGGATGAGAAAGGCAAAGAAATACTGGAAAAGTAAAGAAATAAAGGTGGAGTGGAGAAAGGAAGAAGAGGCAAGGCAAGGCAATCATAAGTCATGAATGACACCAGTGTGCCTCATTCTCTAAAAGAGAACAGGTTAAACTACGCCTTAGCTCCCCCAGAGAAGTTAGGCATGAAATGCCCACAGAGTACTGCATATATGCACCCTATTTTGTGGTTTATTGAAGAGGACCTGGGATGTCTCCAGAAGAATTGGGACCAAGGAGAATTTCACTCACACAAAGAAGAATAATTTTAAAAGTCAGTCTTAATCAGTTGACAAATACTGCAGGACAGTGAATTTCTTTCCTTTTATGTGGCAACTTCCACAGAATATAAAATGATCAAATGACATCTGCTCTGATATGCACATTTTTAGCTTCACAAATATATTTAATTTTCTTTTAAGATTTGAAAGACACGTTTTCACATTATTTTTGTTCATTTCTCTATCAATGTTACTGATTTTAGGGGCCAAACTAATTTTTCTTCCTCTCAATTTAATTAACCAGTTTCGAGGGAGGGAACAAGTATATTTTTGAAATCTCTTTTGTCATGTTTTGTGGAAAAGTTAGTCAAGTATACTAAGAAAAATCTGGATTTAACTGAAATATTGCAACTAGACATACTACAAAATACAAAACAAAAATTCCAATTCTAAATCAGCTGAATACATTATTGACCCCCATATCATCAGTTAAACAAAAGAAATTATATTTGCATTGATGTGTGAATCTGCATCCATTCTTGGTAGCATGTAATATATGCAACTGCTTGGCTCTATCTGTCCTTGTAGCCACATTACCATATTATTCAAATGTATCTATCATTTATATGTAAATAGACAAGATGAATGGCTTCTTCATAAGACAACAATTTTCAAATGACAAACAGACATAGGCAGACATTAGTAAGATAAAAATGTTGTAAATATTCATTCTATTATATATTTTTAAGGAAAAATGGACACTATTTCAAATGTTTTAAAAAGTAGGGTGGTAATTACAAAATGGGATCTTAATACATTCACAATACCAACAGCTATTCTTCTCAATAAAGGTCTCTACCAATGTCATTTGTATCTTGTAAATTACATGTTCTCAGATCCATCTGTGAAAATTGGGATGTTAACTATCATGGTTACATTTCATGGTTCCACAGTTAAATGCTGAAGTGGTGCTACACAAATACCATATGTTTTTCTAAGAGAAACGGAGCAAGATTAATTATGAGTTCAAGTCTAAGTCTCAACACAATAAGATCATTACATTGTGTGCTACGCAAATTGGAAGTTTTAATTAATAGCTGAAATACTAACCGAGGGGAAAAACTATGCAGTCTAAATTGTAAGTATCAGGCTTTTCTCCACAAAAATCATCCAAATAAGGATGCTTCTGAGAAACCAAGTTATAAATCCAAAGAAAAAAAATTTTTGTTGTCTGTGAACTTCCTTGATGGAGTGATCACCATCATGTTGTTTAATCCTATTTGATAAACCTAAAATTTACAGTGTATACTAGTAACACATAGGTTATAGACAATATACCTGATGAAAATTCAACTGAACATTTTTTCTGGATTTTTAAGATACATTATCATTCAAAATTATGCAAAATTACAAGTCTCGTGTACTCAGATAAAATACTCACTTCAGTATAGCTAACTAAAGACAAAACTCTATGATAATACTATAAGAATTTTATTCATATTTATAAAACCTGAATTCTCATTTTACTTACCACATATTCAAACACAAGTGTCAGCGTCTCCTTGGTGTGGATGATGTCATGAAGCAGCACTATGTTAGCATGTTTCAGTCCTTTTAACAGAGAAGCTGTAAAATAAAGTGGACATAGAGACAATTTATCATGGGTAACAAGCAACTGATTTGTTTCATTATCATTTTGGTACATCATCAGATGAAATATACCTATTTTCCAAGCCAATAACAATTCAGAATCAAGGGCAGAGGAACAAGGTTTTCATTTAGATTAAGTTACCTCCAATTAATTCACCTGTTACTTGTTTTTAATCTTTAGTTAGATTCCATTATGGTCAGAGAACATACTTGGTTTGATTTCAATTGTTTTAAATTTGGGTTTGTTTAGTTACCTAGCATATGGCTTATCTCCATATGTATGAAAGATATATTCTGCTGATATT
Source organism: Grampus griseus (assembly GCF_964374135.1). Lineage (NCBI taxonomy): Eukaryota > Metazoa > Chordata > Mammalia > Artiodactyla > Delphinidae > Grampus > Grampus griseus. The sequence continues at coordinate 54,290,784 of NC_139003.1, read as the reverse complement.
GGATGGAGAGTTCTGTAAGTGTCGATTAGAGCCTGTTGGTTGATGGTATCATTGAATTCTTCTACAGTATGTATTTGCTGATTTTCTGAATAGTGGTTCTATCAATGACTGAGAGAGGGACGTTGACACCCCCAACTGCAACTGGCAATCTGTCAATTTCTTATTTGAGTTCTGCCAGTTTTTGCTTTGTGTGCTTTGAAGCTCTGTAGTTTACTACATATACATTTAAGATGGTTATGTTTTCTTTGTGAATTGGCCCCTTTTACCAATATATAATGCATCTCTTTGTCCCTGGTAATTTTCTTTACTCTGAAGTGTTTTGTCTGATATTAACATAGCCACTCCAGCTTGACTCTGATTAGTGTGCATATGATATATCTTTTTATATTTTTTTCTTTTGGCCTACACCAATGGCCATTCAGGTAGAATACTCAAAGAATAGAAGCTTCCTCTATCATTGTTAATTATTTTAGTAGCACCGTGTCTTCGATTTTGGTTTTTGGTATACAACCTGAAGAGAAAAAAGAAACACAAAACACATTTTTGTGTGTGTGTTCTGTCAGGAACTTGTAACTGCTCATTTATTCATCAAATATTTATTGAGAACCTAGTTAACAGCACGGGTGGCCCTGGACAAACCTCGAACTCTTGATAATAATACGGCAAGACCACCTCTATAAAAAGAGATTTATAACACAAAGCATGAACCCTGCTGTAAACTCTGGACTTTGGGTGATAATTACGTGTCAAGGTAGGTTCATCGCTTGTAACAGATGTACCACTCTGATGACACATGTTGATAGTAGGGGAGGACTGGGGTGGAGGGTAGGGAAGGGAGTATGTGAAAACTCTCTGTACTTTCCACTCCATTTTGCTGTGAACCTTAAAACTGCTCTAAAAAAATAAAGTCTATTTTAAAAAGTAAAAAGATATATCTATGTTTTAACATACTCAAAGAAAAAGCAAGTTTAGATTGTTTAATATTTTACTGAAATAAAATGGTATTTTAGATATGGAATAATCATGCAAAGAGGCTATACTGGGCAGTCCCCAGAGAAGGCAGAGACAAAGCCTGTAGACTGTTACATTCTCATATGACCCCAATTAATGTGAGCTCCTGTTTTTAGAGTTATTATTGCTATGAATTTCCACTGTCTTCACCAGGTAAACCTATTTCAGGACAATATAATATATCTTTAATCCAAAGATGAACTTCAACAAACACTTAATTGATCCAGAGAAGGCCATTCAGACTGAGAATACTTGGTGTGGCTGGTCCAACACCAGAAGACAACAAGAAGTGCGTTTCCTCTGAAACTGAATCAGCAGCATCAGTGTGTCGTCCAAAGCCAGAGAGGTCTAAGCTAACTATCGTGGGGAGGCCCTCTCTTCCGCCTCACATATATCTGCCGAGGGCAAGTTAGTTTTACACACTAAAAACCTTATAGTAAAAATATCTACAAATTTATTTTATCTGAGCTTTGTAAATTAGCACTCATGAGAAAATAATTACTAAAAATAACAATAACAATAAAATCACAGCACACAAACTTCGAAGAAACAACCACTACATAGACGTACGATAGAGTTTAGTACCGTTAATTCCAATAATTTACAATCTTCCTTCTTTTAATTATTCAAATATTTAATATTTTCATTATTCAACCGTCAGCCTCAAACAAGTAAAGCTTTATTACATAGCTAATCCCCAGGCATTAATCATTAATCCGTTGGGGAACCAACTGCACATGTGCTCAAGTTTTAAAAGGGACACTTGGACCTACGCTAGTCTTCTGAGGCAGACTCATCCTCAAAAATCAAGATTTCAAACCACAACAGGGTATTTGGAAGTGATGGTCAGGTACAGTACTTCACACCTAGCCTGTGTACAAATATGCATAGGTAAAATGAATAAAGGACCTAATGAATATTATGTTTATGAAAGGAACCTAGCTTTGTGAGGCAAGTTTTGGAAAGATATAATATCTTTTGTAATCCTGTCTGATTTCATTTTTCAAGTTATCCCTTCAGTTTGTCAAATTCAGTGATGATACTTATCAGCAACAACTCCAAAAAGGTACTGAAGCTTACAATTCATTGAATATCCCATCCCCAGAGAATCGTTTGTTGTTGCTTTTTTTTTTTTTTACTTTTCTCCCATTGCCGCCTTTCCTCTCTTACCATTTAGACCTAAACTGTTTCTCATTTCTCAAAGTAACATCTTCATGTCCATCATTTCCCATTGTGTTTTCCCTACAATTTCAGTAAAATCAATTCTCTGCCATTATTTATCCTGGGGAAAAAATACATCTTCCTGATGGTGACCAACATTACAGCAAAAAAGTCATGTAATTTTTGACATCACTTTCTTTTTTTTTTTTTTTGTGGTACGTGGGCCTCTCACTGCCGTGGCCTCTCCCGTTGCGGAGCACAGGCTCCGGACGCGCAGGCTCAGCAGCCATGGCTCACGGGCCCAGCCGCTCCGCAGCATGTGGGATCTTCCCAGACCGGGTCACGAACCCATGTCCCCTGCATTGGCAGGCGGACTCTCAACCACTGCGCCACCAGGGAAGCCCTACATTACATTTTTGACCATTTCTACATGAAGACTCAAAGCCTCCATATTTCGTTCTATTAACTCTCAATTATTGCGGATTTTAGATTTCTAATTATATTTACATACACTGCTAAAACCACACTATCAGTCAAATAACTACCAAGAACTGTATTTGAAAATAAGCGCTTTTTCTTTTGAGATTAACATAACAAATTTGTATTTGGAAAAGGCTAAAGCCATTAATTTCAAAGCTGATGGCAGAAAAATGACATTGAAGGGCAGAACACCAACCACAATATCTACCAACATGAGGGTAGGTGACAGACCTGACTAACTTGGAGGCTGCCAAGGCAACAGCCGCTGCTCCAAGCCAGGTGCGAGATACTATCACTCCTGCTGTTACCAAGGCAAGTGAGTCTCCTGGGCTGCCAAGTTGGTCCAGTGATTAACACCTACAAGTCCTAGAGCCAGTATGTCTCCCTCTTCAAGACAAGCACTGTCAAAATACTACTCCATGTCATCCTAATAATATCTCAAATATACCACGTTATTTTCTCATCGTTTACATACAAAACAAATCCTGTAACACTGGCGTTAGTAATTCTAGCACGCTTCGTTTCCCCACAAGTTTTAAGCAAACATATGGCAAACATTTTAAATTCATTTCACCAGTGAGGCTTGAAAAGGTACAAACGTACACGACATAAAAGAATTGTAATTAAGGGTGAGGGTAAAAATGCTAACAATAATTCTGGGGCTGTGATGCCGAAACAATACAGGAACAGAAAAACACTGTTGCTCATAAAGATAACTGCCTTTGACAAAGTCCCAGTAGGACAGGAGGACAAAGGCAGTCCTCCCTTAGTGTAGTAGCAGGATTCAGATACCCACTGTCTGAAGGCATATAGAAACCTTCAGAATAAACTTTCAGAATAAACATCCTAGGTTTCCACTCTGAAGTGGAAGAGTTAAATTTCTTCTAAATGCTAATCTCATCATGATTAAAATAAAACCCTTCTTTACTATTTCCAACAGTCTTGTAGGTCATTATTTGACATCCTACGACTAGGAAAGGAGAGATCACAAGTAATCACAACCCATCCTTGCTCACTCTCCCTTTAGCCTCTGGAAAGAACTAGTGCATTCACGTTTTCCTCTCATCATTTTTATGTTTTCTTTTTCAGTGGGCTAAAAGGGGCTGCTGAGGGGCTGCTACTTGATTTTTCTAGAAGACGAAGATTACTACCTATTAAACCCAAGAAGCCAACTGTATTTCAAGCTACAATCACAACAGACATAAACCTTTCCTTGAAGCCCACAGCTAGATAGCTCTAAGGCTGCTGAAATTCACTTTATACTAGAAATAATAGTATACTTTCTTTTTTAAATTGAAGTATAGTTAATTTACGATGTTGTGTTAGTTTCAAGTGTACAGTGAAGTGATTCAGTTATACATATGTGTGTGTTATACATTCTTTTTCATATTCTTTTCCATTATAAGTTATTACAAGTTATTGAGTATAGCTTCTTGTGGTATACAGTAGGTCCTTGTTGTTTATCTATCAATATGATATATAGTACTGTGTATATGTTAATACCAAACTCCAAATGTATCTTTTTCCTTATTTCAATAAGTTCTACTTCTCACTTACTTGCTAGTGGATTCTGAATATTTTCATAGTGAAAATATTCTGAATGGGAAATACAAGGGTGAACAACAACAACAAAATACACAGAGAAAGACAAAAGTGCTTGTTTAACTGTGTCTGTGATGAGGAGGTGATCTAGACAGAGAAAGGCACTCGTGCCTGCCCTGAAAACCAATACGAAGCTCCAGGTTAACTTATGCATGGTTCCAGAAGGTATGTTGCCCACTGTGGCTACATACTAGGAGAAATGCTGTAGTTCTACACAGTTCTGGACCTTCCCCTAAATGAGATCTGATCTGATAAACACACACACACACACACACCCATAAACTAATAAATGAAAAGGTAAGAGAATCAGGTTAAAAAATGGAATTGTATCTTTGGCTCCATTTTTACTTTTTATACTTTTACACACATATATACAAAAGAGTCAACTCTTTGTTATGGGGAAAGAGGTCACAGCTAATCCAAAACACAAGGTTAAAACACATGTGATGTCGAATAAACTTAACTTAGCTAAAATCACATGAAGGATTTAGAGACATGTTTTTTGTTCACCACATGCTATCCAAATGTGGAAAGATAATACAAAAGGTCAGGAATACTTTATACATATCACATAACTTGTTTTCTATCCACCACAAAGTCTACTGTTTTTACTTGCTCCGTAGCTGAGGTTTTCTATTTGAGGATGGACAGAACTTCAGTCCCACTGCATATCCCCCCTGCTCTGCTCCCCTCCTAATTTCCCCATCACAGACCTGAAAAGTGGTATTGGAATTACAGCCTCAGCCAGCCGCTCTGCCATCACTCCCTGTGCATCCACCACTTGACTACTGGCAAAGAGCAGTCAGCTGGGGGCTATTTCCATGTTGCAGCCTCATAGGACCACACTGACAGCTTGCTAAATCACTCAGAGAACAGGTTCCTCTAACAGTATAGCTTAACCACGTGAAACTGCCAATATTTGACATCTTTGACCTAACTAACACAGAAATTTCGAGTGGTTCAACCTAATAGAGTTTACCTGGTTCAAAGCAATTTTAAATTCTTCACAAATGCATGGTTACTCTTCCCACTGTTAATATTCAAACCAATTAATCAGCCAAGAATTGACTCTGAATAGAAAGAAAAAAAAAAACAAAGGAAGAATCTGTTCATCAAACTATGGTTATAGATGAGGGGAGGGATATAGAAACAATTTAATTTTGTATGAGTACCTTTCTATATCATTTGAATTGTTTATGATAAAGATATATTCCTTTTATAATAAAAGAGATACCTGGAAAAGTTCTTTATTAGAGTGGACTGGCTAAAGAGAACTGAAATAACACTATAAAAGGTACACTGATGTTTACACAATTAATGTGCAGCTACAATAATGAATCATTATAACTACAGTGTGATCCTTCACCACTAATTCCTCTTCATGAAGGTATTGGTGCAAATCCTTGCATTATAAGGGTCTATTTTCCTGTTCTGGAACGTGACACACCCTGTGTCAGCCTCTAATTTGCACTCATGTCACACATTAATCAATAATGTTGAAACTGGGGGTTTCCCTGGTGGCGCAGTGGTTGAGAGTCCGCCTGCCGATGCAAGGGACACGGGTTCGTGCCCCGGTCCGGGAAGATCCCACATGCCGCGGAGCAGCTGGGCCCGTGAGCCATGGCCGCTGAGCCTGCGCGTCCGGATCCTGTGCTCCGCAACAACGGGAGAGGCCACAACAGTGAGAGGCCCGCGTACCGCAAAAAAAAAAAAAAAAAAAAAAAATGTTGAAACCATTTCTTGTCTCAATGGTTACTTCCCCGCATTAAGATTAATTTACTCATTGCAAAAGATTCCTAGTTTTGTCTCCAATTACTCCCAGTTGAACCTGTAAATGAGCCACCAGCTGCCTTTCCGTGCTCTAGCTAATCTTGTTCCGATTTGCCAGTGGAAAGATCCACACATATGTAGGTAGTACATGAATGCGAGATGTGGTTCTTCTCAAATGTAAACATCTCACTAATAACTTCAGCAGAAACACATCTTGCCAAGTAACAGGGCTGGCGATAGTGGTAGTTATGCTCCATTGACTGTCTTTAGGCAGGAAAGAGACCATTTAGGAGCCGAGGGTTACTGGAAAACTTGACAACACAAGAGTTGTTTTTTGTCTGGCTGTAAAAACTAGGCTGAAAAGCTGTTAGGCAATTTACTTTATTTGAACTATTTTACACTTTGTTACAGTGGGTTACATGTACAGTCAGTAAGAATACTACAAAGTATGCAATAATTAAAAAAAAAAAGATAATGTGGTTTGGCACCAAGCCCCTTATGTCTTCTGGTGAAGAAGAATAAACATTTATATCATAATAGCTATCTCTGTTTGACTAGACTTAAACAACCACTCCTTACATGAAACTATGTGAATAGCTATTATTGTATTCTTTTTCTTTTTAAAGACACCAATTGTACTTGAACATTTGTTACTTTTTTTTTAAAATTTATTTATTTATTTATTTTTGGCTGTGTTGGGTCTTTGTTTCTGTGCGAGGGCTTTCTCTAGTTGTGGCGAGCGGGGGCCACTCTTCATCGCGGTGTGTGGGCCTCTCACTGTTGCGGCCTCTCTTGTTGTGGCGCACAGGCCCCAGACGCCCAGGCTCAGTAGTTGTGGCTCACGGGCCTAGTTGCTCTGCGGCATGTGGGATCTTCCCGGACCAGGGCTCGAACCCATGTCCCCTGCATTAGCAGGCAGATTCTCAACCACTGCGCCACCAGGGAAGCCCATATTCTTTTACCAAAATAAGATAAGTTGAAAATCAGAAAATATATTCCTTGCCATGGCTGCAAGTCCCAGTGCCTAAGGGCCTGACCTTGAGAGACACCAGTCAGTCACTATCAGGCTCCTCCACAGAGCAGGGCAATTTTGCAGACACAGGAGGTTCCACCCCCTCCACCTCACAGCCACAGCCACAGCCACAAACCCGCCACGAGGTGCTTCTCAAAGTGTGGTCCTTCAACCACCCACATCAAAGTCAACTGAGGCGCCTGATATCAATGCCAATGCATCAGGTCCTATCCCAAACCTACCAAAGCCAAATCGATGGGGGTGGGGCCCAAGAATCATCCAACAAATACTTAATATCTCCTCTGTGCCAATCACTAAGCACAGGAGAAACACAGACAAAACTTCTGTTCCCATGAAACTTATATGCTGTATTTCCACAAAGCTTTCTATTCAATCCTTACGTATTCTAAAGTTTAAAAATCACTGCTATGTTATGGTTTTGTTATATAGGAATGGGTAACATACTTACGGAGTGAGTGTGTGTGTCTGTTTATGCACTTAGTGACACTGCAATTTACTCACTGTTCCACAAGCAAATCAATAGAAACAACCATTCAATCAATCATTTCATTTACCTAGTATCTACTTCTGTCTGTCTCTGTCTCTGTGTGTGTGTGTCTCTCTCTCACTCACACACACACACACACACACACACACACACACACACACACACGCACGCACGCACACAGCCAGAGATAGATTCCACTGAAAAATATAAACTCTTGGGCTAGAAGACAGAATTCTTTATTCTGAAAGTTTGATGGTATTTGATGTGTACGGATTTTCTCCTGCATTTCAAAAACCCCCAAACTGTGAGCTCATATTTGCAACATGAATAAAATGTTAAGGTCATGGTAATAAGACCTTTTCAATCCCACAAAAATTTCTAATATCTGTGAAAGAGTAAAGTTTTATGTAAAATGTCTGCAATACATACTGCCTCAGAACCAGTGCTTTGATAAACAGATACAATCAGCAGGTCTGGAGATACTGTAAACAGATTATGAGCAAAGAAGGAAGAGAAGTGAAAGACTAAAAAATGAATATGAATCTTGGTTGGGGTTAATTCCTACCCTTGAATATCCCCTGACTTGAAATTTCAAACATAATACCACTTCATTTGACTGAATAACAAAGTCAAAGCTATAAAAATGACAAATGAGAGCATAACTCAGTGGAAAGTGCACAGCCCCAGAGCACCATGTTTCTCACAGAATTAGTTCACCTTCAGGCAGTCACGTCACCTTCACTTCTACCTCCCCAGGACAGAACTGAGCCAGCTGTCCCTAGGCCTGGACGAAGCCTTGAATTCCTTCATGCGGCCTGTGATCCATGGTGGCCCAGGCGGGAACCCAAGTTCAACTCAGCAAAGTGAGCTCTGCCACTTCTGGGAAGGTCGCTAACACAACGAGTCCCAGACTGCTTCCCTCCCACCAGTGCTCCCTCCTGCTCAACGTCCGATGATGCTCAGCTGCTAATGACACAACATTTGGCCGGCTCTAGCACCACGTACATGTTCAGGAGTTTTACAAGATACTTTAAAAAAGCAATTAAGGATTCATTCAGGAATTGCCTTCCAACTGCATGGAGGCAGGACTGGCAAACGCCATCTCTGAGAGCTCTCACTGCTCTCTTGTTTCATATAACCTCAGCTATGGCAGCATTTGAAGGAGACTTTTCTATATTTGGAAATACATGAAAACAAGACAGGAAAACAAACATACCTATAAAAGGTAGAGTGACATCTTAAGTGTTCAGTATTCAGAATCCTATGATGATGATAATAAAACTGTTTATGTAAAATGGTATTTAATGAGTTTGGGGAGCAGTTCCCAAACTTTTCTGAAAATAAGAACCTTCTAAGTCTCTTCTACACTAGGGAAGTCACTTCAGTACAAAAATAGTAACTTTTAAAATTTTTATTAGAGTCTCATCTTTTTAAAGTCACTACTTGTCAGAAACTGGCAACATCTTAGAAGTATTAGATTTCATGCAATGTATCACAGTTGCTTAAGATAAAACACTAACCACTGTGATAACTATACAAGTCAAGTAAAAGACAAGTAAGTTGTACATGATATATTTTATGTTTCTAAATTAGCAAGGTAACTTCAGACTGTCACTATAGTTAAAAAAAAAAAAAAAAAAAAAACAAGCCATGCAAGAAAATGACAAAGGGAAAGAAAAATAGTACCATGGTGTCAAATTTTCTAGGAAATTTGTATCTCTGTCTCCACCACCACCAGCCAGAGGAACTCGGGGAAGGGATAATTTGGCCCTGAATTTATCAAGGTAGGCTCAGCATTTGAGCCTCAAATGTTGTGACTGTGGAGGGTTTTTGTTAGTGTCTCTTCAAGGTGTACACTTGTGACTGGTACCAACAATAGCTCCCGCTCATACAACCTGCCTTTCCATACATGAAGGCAACTCCTGAGGACCATGGAGAACATCCACCCATGATTAGCGTGACTGCCATTTTCTCAAATGTATTCTACCTCCTTTGACCCATATTTCCCTTTTTAATAAAACTTCATCTTGTTTCATATACATCATACACAAGCACATACACACACATATATATAAAACCTTAGTGCATTAAAGACATCTCTGTTTGACTTAATACAGAGTGACTGAATCATCACACACAATTCAAACAGTCCTCATAGAATTTCAAAGTGAGTGTCATCTTCAAAAGCATCTAAATCCAACCCTTCATTTGACAATTGAGGAAACTATAATAATACACAGAAGTGTGGTCATAGGATTCAAACCCTGGCCCCCTGACTCCTGATACAGGAGGATTCTGTTTCTGTCAAAGTAAGCATTATCCACTCTCATTGTCTTGGTTTTCTCTTCTTCGTTCCTAGTGTTTTGCTGTGATTGTGGTTTCCCTTTATCTTTGTATCTTTCCAGGTGTTGGGGGCAGAAAAACCTGAAGCTAAGAAGACTAGAAGAACATCAGATATGACAGACATATCTGCACAACTCTTCACTTGTAGCAACACCACCTGAACTAAAGAGGTTTCAAAAGAGAGTAATAAGTAAAGAAGAAAGCTGGGGGAGAACTGCTGTTCAACTTGGCTTTTTTAAATCACCTTTATCTGATCAGGTCACTTCTCTTCTTGAAATCTTTCAATGGCTCCTTAACAGGACTGCCAAGGACCTGCGCAATAGGGCTCTTGATGGAGCTCCCCACGCCCCCAGCTGCTCCAACGCCCTCCACACTGTGAACTCCAGCTATACAGCACTTCCTAGAGATTTCCAATTCACCACTTCCTCTCAGACCTCTGGGATGTTGGCTCTTCTGCTCCCTCCCCCATAGCCTCTGAGCCTCACACATCCCTACCATGTCTTCAGATCTTAACTTAGCTATCGCTTCCTTTGGAAGTCTCTGCTGACCCCAAGCTCAAGTTAGATGTGTTTTCTATCAGTCCCTGAGCACCTTGAGTTGTCCTGTCCCAGTGTTATAATTACCTGATGACCTATCTCCACCTGTCTGTAACCCCCACTCACAATATGATTTGCTCTCAATCCTGCTGTGCTCATAGCACTCAATGCAGTGCTGAGTTTATAGAAGATGCCTATTAAGTGCAGCTTGAATAATGTATGCATGAACAAGAAAAATAAAATCCTTAAATGATCTTCCATAAGTCGCCGCCAGCAACGCAAGTTCTTAGGATTGCGCTCTGCTATGGATTGGTTATCTTTTTATAATGTGTTTAGTTCAGCCTGGGTATGTGGATCAAAATAAATCCACTCTCAGTTTTGTAATAACTGACCAACACACTGAGGCTATATATTTCACTGAATTTAAAAAGAAGCAAAGAAACCTCTTACAGGGTGTTATTAGGAGTTTTCCCTTCATAAGTAGGCAAAATGCTATATACAATGCTATATGTAAAAAGGCATTTTATTTATTTCCACTCATATTTCAGATTATGGAAAGGTGGTACAAGATGTGTTTGAAACTGTAATTTATTTCTAAAAACTCATATTAGAAACTAAAATTACATCCTAACACTTTTACCCAGCGTGAGATAAGTTCATAAACAATAAGGTGGTAGCAATAAGGAAAGGAAGAAGATGTTCTCAACCATATGTGGGTTTACAGCAGAGTCAAATCCAACCCACGGACTTGGTTTGTTTGGTCTGTGCAATGTCTTAGATATTTATGAAGTATTTAAAAATCGGAGGATTTCATATAAAATGCACAACTTTGGCTCTTCAGAAATAACAGATGTGGGTAAATGTTCTGTGTCTGGAGCTACACAACTGGCCCCTTACACAAGACATCACTATAATGGTTCCCCATCCTCCTTTTCCCCCCAAAGTGATAGAGGCTCTTTCAGCCTGTTATTTGATGAGCCTCTACATTTGTGATCTCTGAATTAATATTCTGTGAGTAAAAATACAACATCACTTTGATTGCATGAGCTAAAGTACAATTATGAGGAAACTGGAAGCAGTCAATTCAAAGAGGGTTTTATGAGTCCCACAAACCAACAGAGTAAGAAAGGGGACTAGAAGGAGAACAAGAAGTTGTTACTACAGGAAAATCACAATTACTACCAAAGAAGAATAGACTGAAATGAAATTATATCCATTTCAAATTGTTCATCTCAAAGCTCCAGTGAGACCCACTAGGTGGAATAGGAACCCCTTAAGGTTACCAGCACAGGACTTTCTTTTCACATCGTTTCAAACATAGATTCATTGACTGAAAGATCTAAACAGACTCTGGAGGACATTTAGTCCACCTGATGCACTTTTTTCAGGTAAAATTTTGTGGCCCAGAGAGACTGTCAAAAGCCATACAATTTGGTACACCACTTCCCCTCTCTAGCCCCTATTTCTCCAATTCATTCTCAGAGACTGATAAAAAATGTCAGGTAGGCATTAAACATCTGATATTTATATCCTAAGAAAATGAGAAATAAAGAAACAAAATGGACTTACTCAAGGTAGCAAGCTGGGCCAAGAGCCATATCTCTGATTCCCAAACCATTAGGCCAGGCTTCTACCCATAAAACTGCAGAGATTAACGTCTGCCAGAACTACAGGCAATGCTCGTGATGGCCTGATAGCCCCTACCCACAACGCACAAACAAAAGGACTGAATGCGGAGGGGGGCAATTATCAGGGAGGGAACCTAAAGCATGAATCTCAGAGCAAATTAATCCAAATAATATTTCATATTGAGAAGGCTGTAAGGAAACAGATAGACTCATACTCTTTGAGGTCAGATGTTATAGGGGTGGGAAAGGAGATTGGTCAAAATCTATCAAAAGTTAAAATATTTCTCATGACAGGGAGCTTCAAGATGGCGGAAGAGTAAGACGCGGAGATCACCTTCCTCCCCACAAATATATCAGAACTACATCTACATGTGGAACAACTCCTACAGAACACCTACTGAACGCTGGAAGAAGACCTCAGACCTCCCAAAAGGCAAGAAACTCCCCACGTACCTGGGTAGGGCAAAAGAAAAAAGAAAAAACAGAGACAAAAGAATAGGGACGGGACCTGCACCTCTGAGATGGAGCTGTGAAGGAGGAAAGGTTTCCACACACTAGAAGCCCCTTCGTGGGCGGAGACTGCAGGTGGCGGAGGGGGGACGCTCCAGAGCCCCAGAGGAGAGCACAGCAACAGGGGTGCGGAGGTCAAAGCGGAGAGATTCCCGCATAGAGGGTCGGTGCCGACCACCACTAACCAGCCCGAGAGGCTTGTCTGCTCACCCGCCGGGGTGGGCAGGGGCTGAGAGCTGAAGCTCGGGCTTCGGTCAGAGCGCAGGGAGAGGACTGGGGCTGGTGGAGTGAACACAGCCTGCAGGGGGTTAGTGCACCACGGCTAGGCTAGCCGGGAGGGAGTCCAGGGAAAAGTCTGGACCTGCTGAAGAGATAAGACACTTTTTCTTGCCTCTTTGTTTCCTGGTGCGCAAGGAGAGGGGATTAACAGCGCCGCTGAAAGGAGCTCCAGAGACGGGCGCGAGCCGCAGCTATCAGCATGGACCCCAGAGACAAGCATGAGACGCTAACGCTGCCGCTGCCGCCACCAAGAAGCCTGTGTGCGAGCACAGGTCACTATCCACATGTCCTTTCCCAGGAGCCTGTGCAGCCCACCACTGCCAGGGTCCCGTGATCCAGGGACAACTTCCCCAGGAGAGCACACGGCGCGCCTCAAACTGGTGAAACGTCACGCTGGCCTCTGCGGCCGCAAGCTCGCCCCTCATCCGTACCCCTACCTCCCCCCGGGCCTGAGTGAGCCAGAGCCCCAGAATCAGCTACTCCTTTAACCCTGGCCTGTTTGAGCAAAGAACAGACGCCCACAGGCGACCTACACACAGAGGCGGGTACAGATCCAAACGTGAACCCCAAGAGCTGTGCAAACAAAGAAGAGAAAGGGAAATCTTTCCCAGCAGCCTCAGGAGCAGCGGATTAAATCTCCACAATCAACTTGATGTACTGTGCATGTCTGGAATACCTGAATAAACAAGGAATCACCCCAAATTGAGGGGGTGGACTTTGGGAGCAACGATACATATTTTTTTTTCCCTTTTTCTCTTTCTGTGAGTGTGTATGTGTATGTTTCTGTGTGTGATTTTGTCTGTATAGCTTTGCTTTTACCATTTGTCCTAGGGTTCTGTCTGTCCGTTTTTGTTTTGTTTTGTTTTATTACTTAAAATTTTTTTCTTAATTATTTTTTATTTTAATAACTTTAATTTATTTTACTTTATTTTTATTTTATTTTCTTCTTTCTTTCTTGTTTTTCTCACTTTTATTATGAGCCATGTGAAGGACAGGCTCTTGGTGCTCCAACCAGGTGTCAGGGCTGTGGCATTGAGGTGGGAGAGCCAAGTTCAGGACACTAGTCCACAACAGACCTCCCAGCTCATTGTAATATCTAACGGCGACAATCTCCCAGAGATCTCCATCTCAACACCAAGACCCAGATTCACTCAACGACCAGTAAGCTACAGTGCAGGAAACCCTATGCCAAACAACTAGCAAGACATGAACACAACCCCATCCATTAGCACAGAGGCGGCCTAAAATCATAATAAGGCCACAGACACCCCAAAACACACCACCAGACGTGGACCTGCCCACCAGAAAGACAAGATCCAGCCTCATCCACCAGAACACAGGCACTAGTCCCCTCCACCAGGAAGCCTACACAACCCACTGAACCAGCCTTAGCCACTGGGGACAGACACCAAAAACAAAGGGAACTACGAACCTGCAGCCTGCAAAAAGGAGACCCCAAAGACAGTAAGTTAAGCAAAACGGGAAGACAGAGAAACACACAGCAGATAAAAGAGCAACATAAAAACCCACCAGACCTAACAAATGAAGAGGAAACAGGCAGTATACCTGAAAAAGAATTCAGAATAATGAGAGTAAAGATGATCCAAAATCCTGGAAAAAGAATGGAGAAAATACAAAAAACGTTTAACAAGGACCTAGAAGAACTGAAAAGCAAACAAACAGAGATGAACAACACAATAAGTGAAATTAAAAATTCTCTAGAAGGGATCAAGAGCAGAATAACTGAGGCAGAAGAACAGATAAGTGACCTGGAAGATAAAATACTGGAAATAACTACTGCAGAGCAGAATAAAGAAAAAAGAATGAAAAGAACTGAGGACAGTCTCAGAGACCTCTGGGACAATATTAAACGCACCAACATTCGAATTATAGGGGTCCCAGAAGAAGAAGAGAAAAAGAAAGGGACTGAGAAAATATTTGAAGAGCTTATACTTGAAAACTTCCCTAACATGGAAAAGGAAATAGTTAATCAAGTCCAGGAAGCACAGACACTCCCATATAGGATAAATCCAAGGAGAAACACGCCAAGATACATATTAATCAAACAATCAAAAATGAAATACAAAGAACAAATATAGAAAGCAGCAAGGGAAAAAAAACAAGAAACACAAAAGGGAATCCCCATAAGGTTAACAGCTGATCTTTCAGCAGAAACTCTGCAAGCTAAAAGGGAGTGGCAGGATATATTTAAAGTGATGAAAGAGAAAAACCTACAACCAAGATTACTCTACCCAGCAAGGATCTCATTCAGATTTGATGGAGAAATTAAAAGCTTTACAGACAAGCAAAAGCTAACAGAATTTAGCACCACCAAACCAGCTTTACAATACATGCTAAAGGAACTTCACTAGGCAGGAAACACAAGAGAAGGAAAAGACCTACAATAATAAATCCCAAACAATAAGAAAATGGTAATAGGAACATACACATCAATAGGTACCTTAAATGTAAATCGATTAAATGCTCCAACCAAAAGACATAGACTGGCTGAATATATACAAAAACAAGACCCGTATATATTCTGTCCACAAGAGACCCACTTCAGGCCTAGGGACACATACAGACTGAAAGTGAGAGGATGGAAAAAGATACTCCATGCAAATGGAAATCAAAAGAAAGATGGAGTAGCAATTCTCATATCAGACAAAACAGACTTTAAAACAAAGACTATTACAAGAGACAAAGAATGATCAGGGGATCAATTCAAGAAGAAGATATAACAATAGTAAATATTTATGCCCCGAACACAGAAGCACCTCAATACATAAGGCAAATGCTAATAGCCATAAACTGGGAAATCGACAGTAACACAATCATAGTAGGGGACTTTAACACCCCACTTTCACCAATGGACAGATCATCCAAAATGAAAATAAATAAGGAAACACAAGCTTTAAATGATACATTAAACAAGATGGACTTAATTGATATTTATAGGACATTCCATCCAAAAACAACAGAATACACATTCTTCTCAAGTGCCCATGGAACATTCTCCAGGGTCACAAATCAAGCCTTGGTAAATTTAAGAAAATTGAAATCATATCAAGTATCTTTTCTGACCACAACGCTATGAGACTAGATATCGATTACAGGAAAAAATCTGTAAGAAATACAAACACATGGAGGCTAAACAACACACTACTTAATAACCAAGAGATCACTGAAGAAATCAAAGAGGAAATCAAAAAATACCTAGAAACAAATGTCAGTGAAAACACAACGACCCAAAACCTATGGGAGGCAGCAAAAGCAGTTCTACGAGGGAAGTTTATAGCTATACAAGCCTACTTTAAGACACAAGAAACATCTAAAATAAACAACCTAACCTTACGCCTACATCAATTAGAGAAAGAAGAACAATAAAACCCCAAAGTTAGCGAAGGAAAGTAATCATAAAGATCACATCAGAAATAAATGAAAAAGAAATGAAGGAAACGATAGCAAAGATCAATAAAACTAAAAGCTGGTTCTTTGAGAAGATAAACAAAATTGATAAACCATTAGCCAGACTCATCAAGAAAAAAAGGGAGAAGACTCAAATCAACAGAATTAATATGAAAAAGGAGAATTAACAACTGACACTGCAGAAATACAAAGGATCATGAGAGATTACTACAAGCAACTATATGCCAATAAAATGGACAACCTGGAAGAAATGGACAAATTCTTAGAAATGTACAACCTTCCGAGACTGAACCAGGAAGAAACAGAAAATATGAACAGACCAATCACAAGCACTGAAATTGAAACTGTGATTAAAAATCTTCCAGCAAACAAAAGCCCAGGACCAGATGGCTTCACAGGCGAATTCTATCAAACATTTAGAGAAGAGCTAACAACTATCCTTCTCAAACTCTTCCAAAATATAGCAGAGGGAGGAACACTCCCAAACTCATTCTACGACGCCACCATCACTTTGATACCAAAATCAGACAAAGATGTCACAAAGAAAGAAAACTACAGGCCAATATCACTGATGAACATTGATGCAAAAATCCTCAACAAAGGATCTAACAAGCAGATCCAACAGCACATTAAAAGGATCATACACTATGATCAAGTGGGGTTTATCCCAGGAACGCAAGGATTCTTCAATATACACAAATCAATCAACGTGATATACCGTATTAACAAATTGAAGGAGAAAAACCATATGATCATCTCAATAGATGCAGAGAAAGATTTCGACAAAATTCAACACCCATTTATGATAAAAACCCTCCAGAAAGTAGGCATAGAGGGAACTTTCCTCAACAAAATAAAGGCCATATATGACAAACCCACAGCCAACATCGTCCTCAATGGTGAAAAACTGAAACCATTTCCACTAAGATCAGGAAAAAGACAAGGTTGCCCACTCTCACCACTATTATTCAACATAGTTTTGGAAGTTTTAGCCACAGCAATCAGAGAAGAAAAGGAAATAAAAGGAATCCAAATGGGAAAAGAAGAAGTAAAGCTGTCACTGTTTGCAGATGACATGATACTATACATAGAGAATCCTAAAAATGCTACCAGAAAACTACTAGAGCTAATCAATGAATTTGGTAAAGTTGCAGGATACAAAATTCATGCACAGAAATCTCTTGCATTCCTATAGACTAATGATTAAAAACCTGAAAGTGAAACACTCCCGTTTACCACTGCAACAAAAAGAATAAAATATCTAGGAATAAACCTACCTAAGGGGACAAAAACTGTATGCAGAAAACTATAAGACACAGATGAAAGAAATTAAAGATGATACAGACAGATGGAGAGATAGACCATGTTCTTGGATTGGAAGAAGCCACATTGTGAAAATGACTATGCTACCCAAAGCAATCTACACATTCAATGCAATCCCTATCAAACTACCACTGGCATTTTTCATAGAACTAGAACAAAAAATCTCACAATTTGTATGGAAACACAAAAGACCCCGAATAGCCAAAGCAATCTTGAAAAAGAAAAACGGAGGTGGAGGAATCAGGCTCCCTGACTTCAGACTATGCTACAAAGCTACAGTAATCAAGACAGAATGGTACTGGCAAAAAAACAGAAATATAGATCAATGGAACAGGATACAAAGCCCAGAGATAAAGCCACACACATATGGTCACCTTATGTTTAATAAAGGAGGCAAGAATCTACAGTGGAGAAAAGACAGCCTCTTCCATAAGTGGTGCTGGGAAAACTGGACAGCTACATGTAAAAGAATGAAATTAGAACACTCCCTAACACCATACACAAAAATAAACTCAAAATGGATTAAAGTCCTAAATGTAAGGCCAGATACCATCAAACTCTTAGAGGAAAACATAGGCAGAACACTCTATGACATCAATCACAACAAAATCCTTTTTGACCCACCTCCTAGAGAAAAGGAAAAACATAAATAAACCAATGGGACCTAATGAAAGTTAAAAGCTTTTGCACAGCAAAGGAAACCATAAACAAGATGAAGAGACAACCCTCAGAATGGGAGAAAATATTTGCAAATGAAGCAACTGACAAAGGATTAATTTCCAAAACATACAAGCAACTCATGCAGCTCAATATCAAAAAAACAAACAACCCAATCCAAAAATGGGCAGAAGACCTAAATAGACATTTCTCCAAAGAAGATATACAGATTGCCAACAAACACATGAAAGGATGCTCAATATCATTAATCATTAGATAAATGCAAATCAAAACTACAATGAGAGACCATCTCACACCGGTCAGAATGGGCATCATCAAAAAATTTACAAACAGTTAATGCTGGAGAGGGTGTGGGGAAAAGGGAACCCTCTTGCACTGTTGGTGGGAATGTAAATTGATACAGCCACTATGGAGAACAGTATGGAGGTTCCTTAGAAAACTAAAAATAGAACTACCATACGACCCAGCAATCGCACTACTGGGCATATACCCCGAGAAAACCGTAATTCAGAAAGAGGCATGTACCAGAATGTTCATTGTAGCTCTATTTACAATAGCCAGGACATGGAAGCAACCTAAGTGTCCCTTGACAGATGAATGGATAAAGAAGATGTGGCACATGTATACAATGGAATACTACTCAGCCATAAAAAGAAAAGAAATTGAGTTATTTGTAGTGAGGTGGATGGACCTAGAGTCTGTCATACGGTGAAGTCAGTCAGAAAAAGAAAAACAAATACCATATGCTAACACATATATATGGAACCAAAAAAAAATAGAAAAAAAAATGGTCAGCGGAACCTAGGGGCAAGACGGGAATAAAGATGCAGACCTACTAGGGAACGGACTTGAGGATATGGGGAGGCGGAAGGGTAAGCTGGGACAAAGTGAGAGAGTGGCACGGACATATGTACACTACCAAACGTAAAACAGATACCTAGTGGGAAGCAGCCGCATAGCACAGGGAGATTAGCTCGGTGCTTTGTGACCACCTAGAGCAGTGGGATAGGGAGGGTGGGAGGGAGGGAGACACAAGAGAGAAATGATATGCGGACATATGTATATGTATAACTGATTCACTTTGTTATAAAGCAGAAACTAACACACCATTGTAAAGCATTATACTCCAATAAAGATGTTAAATATATATATTTCTCATAGGCCCTGAACCAACAGCTCTCACAGGAATTCACAGACACAGATGTAGAAATAAGGAAAGATAAATTACCAAAAATGTTCTCTTCAATGTTCTTAATAAACAGGGAAAAACTTGATACCAGCCAAAGAGCCCATTCCTTGTGTTCTGGTTAAATAAAATATGGCACATTCATATAACAAATGAATTGCAGAGTCATTAAAATGAATGCAATAATTCTACTATAAGTAGTAATATTGAAATGCCTAAGATATACTTAGTGGGGGAAAAAAAACATCAAGTTGAAAGTAGTCTGTATTTAAAAGGGGAGTGGAGGGGTGGATATACTCCACAAGCTATGTTACCTGTGCCAAATGGCACTGGGCTCAGCAGATGAAGTGTGGGCAGAATGGGAGTTTACTTTTCTCATACATTTATTATTGTTTAATGTTTTTTATCTAGATATCTAGTATTTTATATTATAATTGTAGGTAATAAAAAATCATTTAAAAATTTTTCAAAATCCTTTTGTTCTCTACTCTCTTCTTAGGTGGGCATCTCTTTAACAAACTACTTATTCATTCATTCAACTAACATTTAGTAAATGCCTGTGATGTGTTTGTGACTATCCAACCTTGGAAGTCATACTATGTGTAGGTTAGCTATGCAGTAGACAAGCATCCAAAACCAACTCCATATTGCTTGGTATGACGTGCCTAGAGAAAAGTTTTGATAAGTACAATTACTAGCTCTGCTTCTCAAAGTAAGATAAAGCAACTGAACCAAAAATAAATAAGTATCCTTGCCAGGCCCTTCCCCAGCCTTTCCCAAAAATTCTTTGATGGAGTCTTGGAAGGAAAGAAGGTAATGAGAAATTAGGTTCTGTTTGCCCTTCCTCCATTCATATACAACAGCTCTGGGGAAATGGACTAGCCAGAAAGCAAACTGCTCCTGACAAAGGGGAAGGGGAAGGAAGAGGTGGAAATGGCAGGAAATCAGTCTATATGTAAGTGGGGTCCCAAAGTGAGACTGCTGGGTACCATTTTGGTTATTCACATGATGCTCATTTCTTTCCCAATGAATCACCTCATAAAAACCAAGGTAAGTGATGGGCCTACAACCAGGTGATGACTGATCAAACCCACAGCTAGCCACACCTATCCTCTGCCCAGATCACAGTCCTAACCTACCCTGGTGTGGGAGACTGGGCAACTGATGCGTTTGTATCTTTTTCGCCTTTCCTGCTACTTCAATAAATGAACAGATTTCTTTTTCCCTTTTTAGCACCTGAAATACTGCTCAGTTTGATGGAAATTGCAGTAAGCTACCTTCGGCACACTGAGATGGCCTCCTGCCAACAGTCCTGGAACATTCTAGAGAATGTTCAGCAACAGCACAGACAGTGGCATCTCCAAGAAGAATCTTACCTAGATCCTCACTTTAAGTAAAACTTCTACACACAAGGGGATGAGAAGAAACACACAAGTTACCTTTACTACCACAGATCTGCATAAGTGTCATGAAAGAGTAGTAATTGAACAACTGAAATACTGAGGCAATGAAGAGGAAGGAGAGATAACTCCCAACTGGAGCAAAGTGTGGAATCTCATAAGATAGGTATCATACGGGTCACTCCAGAAGAGCCTATGGATGTGCTACGAGGAGATGGAACATTCTAAGCTCAAGGAACTTGAGTGTAGGGAAAGAACAAGACTCATAAATAGGGAAATATTATGTAGTTTATTTTGGCTGAAAAAGAAGATGTCTGAAGAAAAGTAATGGAGACAAGGTTAGAGACAAAGGTTTGGGTCCTCACAGCTTTTGTATATTATTGTATACAAAAAAGGGGGGAGGGTGAAAGAGGACCTGCACTTCTAAAAGATTCAGAAATAGAATGAACTGCCATCTGAAAAGAGGGAATCCTTTCACATAAAACTAACTTCTTGAATGTACTATTCTAGTGACAATTTGACAGAACAGCTGTTAATGCATAGAAACTAGATTACTAACTGCCATTCTAGCTCAGTGACATAATAGTGTCACCAAGGGGGAAAAGAATAATTCTCATTTTATTTTTTCAGAAAAATTCATATAGGTATTATATTAACTGAAATGAAAATGTACATGTCTAATAAAAGGTTAGCACTGAGTGGTGCCTGTTACTTGTCATATAAATAACATAACTTACTACAACAAGTCTTACGAGGTCTGTTGGGAATGTATTCAAATGAGTGGCACCAGAAAAGAAAGCTAGCAAAAACAATCTCCACTCGCCTACACATTGTACATTTGAAATTGGATGTATTATTTCCTGCTAGCTTTAAATTACCACTTCATTCTTGAAGAAAAATGGATTACAAAAGGAATTCAAAAAGGAGTCCACTCAATTTTTGGATGGAAATTTCCCCTAGAAAATAATGTTTCCATTTAATGCTTTTAAAAGATGAAGAATATAACGAAGCCTTAAGAATAAGCGGAATAAAAACACTGATGTCAAAAAATGTTTAACCAGATTTACTTAAAGTAATTTCTATCATTTAGATACCTTAAAATATAGAATACATGGCTTTAAGGCACAGAGATGTAATGCAATACTTGCTTATAAAATGTCACGTGAATTTATTCATTCACTCAATGAATGTTTATTGAGTGACTACTACATGAGAGGCACTGGAGACACAGCAGTGAGCAAAAGACAAAATGAGCAAAACTTCTGCCTTCATGATGCTTGTATTCTGTCGGGAAGAGAAAACGAAGAGAATAAAGAACAAGAAAAAGGGGAAACGTGTAAAATATGTAGTTTGTTAGAGTGTGATAAGCGCTAAGGAGAAAACGAAAGGACACTAAATGGCTCTGAGACTTTCTCAGCCATCATTTGTTGACTTCAGAGAGGGCTAAGATCACATGAACCACGATCTAGAGCTCAGAAATGAAAACTGGTCATCATTCCTAACATCTCTTTGCAAATTTGTGCAAACAGAATATAAACGTAGGCCAGAAAATAGAGCATTTCCTATCTAGAAGTTCTGAGAAGATAATTTGACTTCATCCTTCATTTTCAAGGAGAGACCAAAACCCAGCACAGGAATTTAGAATCCTTGCCTCTTAACTTTAAGACCTGTACTCTTTTCACTATCTGTTCTAGATGAACACAATATGAGCTGAAAGGGAGCTTTCGGAAGATTTAGACCAAGCTCTTCATTTTGTAGATTAAAACTTGAGATCCTGGGATGTTAAATCCCTTGGCCAAAGTCAGGGTTTACTGAAAACACATTTCAAACTCACTTCTCCTAGCATCACCTCCTGACTATGCTTCCACAGGCCCACTCCCTCCAGGCTCCAGGATTAACTACCTGTGCAATTAGCAATTAAAGTGCTTTTCTACTTTTTCAAAATCTTTCTGAATGAGCTTGCAGAGCCTGGCATTGCTCTGCTGCTCTGTTATATGACAGTTGCGGAGGGTACTCCAACGCGCAATGGGAATTTTTTTGAAAAACCCATTACATTTTTTTTTCCTTTCACTTTGTTTTTATTTTTTTTTTAACATCTTTACTGGGGTATAATTGCTTTACAATGGTGTGTTAATTTCTGCTGTATAACAAAGTGAATCAGCTATACATATACATATATCCCCATATCTCCTCCCTCTTGCATCTCCCTCCCACCCTCCCTATCCCATCCCTCTAGGTGGTCACAAAGCACTGAACTGATCTCCCTGTGCTATGCGGCTGCTTCCCACTAGCTATTTTACATTTAGCAGTGTATATATATGTCCATACCACTCTCTCACTTTGTCCCAGCTTACCCTACCCCCTCCCCGTGTCCTCTCTCTAGAAGGTCTGGGTCTTTATTCCTGTCCTGCCCCTAGGTTCTTCATGACCTTTTTCTTTTTTTTTTAGATTCCATATATATATGTTAACATACGGTATTTGTTTTTCTCTTTCTGACTTACTTCACTCTGTATGACAGACTCTCGGTCCATCCACCTCACTACAAATAACTCAATTTCATTTCTTTCTATGGCTGAGTAGTATTCCATTGTATATATGTGCCACATCTTCTTTATCCATTCATCTGTCGATGGACACTTAGGTTGCTTCCATGTCCTGGCTATTGTAAACAGAGCTGCAATGAACATTCTGGTACATGCCTCTTTCTGAATTATGGTTTTCTCAGGGTATATGCCCAGTAGTGGGATTACTGGGTTGTATGGTAGTTCTATTTTTAGTTTTTTAAGGAACCTCCATACTGTTCTCCATAGTGGCTGTATCAATTTACATTCCCACCAACAGTGCAAGAGGGAAAAACCCATTACATTTTAAACTACAAAACCACAATCATAACTTGGTAGCTCTTTGAAAGGAGAATGGAAACTCTTACCTTTTCTTGACTAAAAGTTTTCAAGATGCCATAACAATAGAAGATTGATGATGGGATATAGTTCTGTAAAAATTACACTATCCTATACATGTCATAGTCAAAAACTTCATTACCTGAGGCAGAAATAATATAGGACCCAAACAGATTTATTCCAGGCTATTGGGTCTTCCTATCCCATGCCTTCACAAGGATTTTTCTCCCTCTGATCAGGAGGTGGGCTTTGACTTCCATACCAGAAAGTTCCTGACAGACTCTCCTGGCTCTCTCATGCACAGGGGACCTCTTCATCTCCAGGGAACTGGGCTTCTGCTTCAGGCAGTCTCCCCTACCATCTGAGTCCACACAGATCCCCTGTCACCATCCTAGCACTAAGGAGGCCAGAGTTTCAGTCACTTTCACATCCAGATGCTTTTCATTCAAGAATATGTTTAGATATGCTGCTTTTCCTAACAAACGTCACGCTTAAAATTCAGAGTCATACAAATATCTCTCTATATAGCTCATATATATATATACACATACACATATATATATGTATACATATATACGTATATATATATATATATGAGATATATATATAGTCAATCTACTCAGGTGGAGATAGTTAATTCCTAGGGGCTTAAGAATGCCACCATCAATTAACTTTAGAGAATAAAATAATCACATCATTCATCAATTTTCTGAGAAATCTGCAAAATTAATATTATAACATCAAGATAAATCACTACTTTTAAAATTGAAACTTGCATCTCTCTGTGTGACAAGTACATATGACTTACATTAAACTAAGAATGTACTTTTTGAAGGAAAAAAGGACTGAGACTAATGACCACTGAGCTGAAATATTAGGGCTGAAAGAGAAATCGCATTATTTGGTGTCAACTTTTTGGTTTATATCAAATGCGTATGACCTCTAACCAAATATCAGCAGCTCCCATTCTTGATGAAGAAAATATATGTTTAAGGAGCTATTACAGTTTGTCTCACCTACTTAAAACAAGCAAAATAAGTAATCAACAGCAGAACACGCCTTACAATACAAAATAATGCCTTGGTCCAATAAAACCAAGTGGGAAAATTACCATCGCTGCGAAAAATCTCTCCAATAAAAGCAACATTAGCGATAAGGCTGTTTGGTTTTCCTGTGAAAGTTCTGTGCTACGACCCAGCAATGTCACGACACTTCTTCTCTCAGATCCTCATCCAACGCAGACACTAACAGAAGGATTAACAAGTTTACAAGGTAGGGTTTCAGGTCCTAACTGTTATCTTCTGGTCAGCCACTTGTTAACTGTGATACCAGCTTTTATTAGAGAGTGCCAATTGTGTGCGTGTGTGTGTGTGCAAGTGCATGTACAGACACAAACAGATATGTGTGTTTAACTATCAGATTGTGTCTAACACAGTCTGATTCTTCCGAGTGAGAAACTTCTTTTTGTTCCAAAAGCCTTTTCTAGCTGCTACTGCTTTCTCTAATTTGTGTCACTTGTTTCTAACTCCCTTCCTTTCTGCCTTCATTTTCCTTACCTGTGTTACCAAGTATTAGCTGGCCCTCCACTCTCAATTCCTTCTTTGGCACAGCTCACTATTAAGTGAGCATTTCTCTCCTTAAGCTGGCTTCTTTCGAACTCTTCACAGAGTCCCCTGGTTGCCTACTGGTTAGGATTCTGGGCTTTC
Source organism: Grampus griseus (assembly GCF_964374135.1). Taxonomy (NCBI): domain Eukaryota; kingdom Metazoa; phylum Chordata; class Mammalia; order Artiodactyla; family Delphinidae; genus Grampus; species Grampus griseus. Next base: position 54,265,322 of record NC_139003.1, on the reverse strand, counting down.
ACTGCTGTGGGCTGGGTTTAATCCCTGGCCAGGGAACTGAGATCCCACAAGTCCCGCAGCCAAAAAAAAAAGGAACCATCAAACTCTTCACAAAGCCCTAACATTATTGCCAAAACATCAAATGATTGTTTTGTAGGATCAAAATGGCATCTTGTAAGAAAATACATAATAAAAGGTGCTAAATTTGGCTAGTACACAACTACGAATTAGAACTATAATAAGTCAAAAGAACTAGGGTGGGATAGATCTGAATTTTAGGCTCTGGTCTCTGCTAGCTTATGACCTTGCTAAAGTTCTTCCTCATCTCTAACAGAGCATAATAATATCTATATCACAAGACTGCTACACAGGCTACCTGAAGACATGGGAAACACCTAGCACAGTACCCAGTATGGAGTCGGCACTCTGTAAAAATTAGTTTCCTCCTTCCTATAAGCAGGTGTCTGGAACTACCACAGGTATAAGAAGTACCCTCAACTAACCACAATCCAGCTTCTAATCCTTCCAGCTCCCTTCGTTCCACTGAGGAAAGCTGATTGCATAATTTTCATTATGTACAATGAAAATACCATTACCCCACTAGAAATTTCACATGTAAGTGCTACTGTGGGTGAAGTTCCGTAACAGAGGCAACTAAGCAACATGTTCGGTTACCAACAAAAATGTAACAAAATTCTATAATACTTTCATTTTTAAATAATGGACTTTATATTTTAGAGTAGTTTTCGGTTTATAGAAAAATTGAGCAGAATGTTCAGAGGCTTCCTGTAGACCCCTTCTTCTCCCCCAACTTCCCACAATTTCACCTATTATTAACATCTTGCATTAGTGAGCTACATTTGTTACAACTGATGAACTACTATTGAGTATCATTATAAATTAAGGTCCATAGATCACATTCACTCTTGTGTTGCACATTCTGTGGGTTTTGACAAATGTGTCCACCATTACAGTATCACACAGAATAGTTTCACCACCCTAAAAATGCCCTGTGCCTTTAACTTTTAAAATAAGAATATGTTTTACTCTGCTTATGAAAGTAAAATATAGTCACTGCAAAAAAATTTTTTTCAACAATTTCAGAAGGTAAAAAAGCAAAAAGATCCATCATAATCCCAGCTGGTATATAACCATAATTAAGTGCCTTTCCGCCTTTTTTTCCTATATGCCACCATATATGTATGTAGGTGTAGGGGTGTGTGTGTGTGTGTACGTACTCTCTTGTATATTCTCTTTATTCACTGTAAGTTAAACAGACATAATGTCTATAAAAAAGGAAAGGAAAATTCCTCAGAATTTCTACAGTCTTGGTTAAATCTCTCAAAGGAGACCAGCTGTAGTCCTTCAGTATATGAGAATCCATTTGTTAAGTGGCCTGACTCAGTCACAACTCTTCAGAGCTTCTGCACCATCCTACCTTGATCTCAGGCCACAAATTTCCATGTTGTTTCCAATTCCCTAATCCACCAGCCCTACCTCAACAAAGCAAGGGATAAGACAGACCACAGTTAAAAGACAAGGAGTTATTTCAAGTCCTGTCCTTCCTGCCTTCCTAAGTCTTAATATATCAAAAGGTGTTTATAATTAATTTTTGGAGAGTGTCCTGTTCTGGTTGTTCTGCTGGACACTTTTGGCAAATCACTATAAGGCTTTAAAGAAAACTAAAAGCCTTCTTATATTTTTATTTTTAAGGATCATAAACTTTCCAAACTTTACAGTTCAAGTGACAGGTAAGACTTGAGTTCCAATCATCCCTTCGTTCTTGAAAATCACTCTGCCAATCTACCCAGTGGGGATAACTGCACTCGCTATCTTTTTTACTCATTTAAAATAAAACAGGACTTTGAAAGGAAGATAGGGAGGCGCTAGTCTAGAAGAGACAGGAGCAAAGAACATCTTAGCTTGAAAGACTGACAGCTTCCGGTGACAGTAACAAGGTAATAAGACAGTCAGTCCTTCTTAGCAGGAAAATAGATGTAGCCTGTCCTCTGAAACAAGTTATTTCTAGCCTCTCATCCATCTATCCCAAAGTTTAAATGACAGCTTAACTCTCACCCTTCATTCTTTTTATATCTTTCCAGATGTCTATAGTAGGTACACAATAAGTATTGGCTGCATTGAACTGAACGTCCCAGCAAGCAAACCTGTGTGTCAGTACAGAAAGGAGGGATGAAGAATCACCATAACGCTAGGACACAATTTCAAAAGGGGAAAAAATTCACTATCCACAAGCATTCAGGAACACATTTCACTTTGATTCTGAATGAAAACAGTGCATAGAACTCTACTGTCTATAATAAATTACATTTCAGTAAAACCAATGGTTTATGTTAGATACATAAAAGTAAGCATAGCATCCAGTGATGTTATTTGGAAGAAGTCTAAAAGATGACCAGAAAATACAAGTGTTTGTTTCTTACATGTAATACATAAGGTTTCTATCAGTACAAGACCTCTCTAAGACTCCTGAGGCACAAATCTGCCATTCGTTTCTGAATCTTGAGACATACCTTGCAGCAAGTAGAGACCATTAAAGTACTGCGCTCTAAGGAAATGAACAGTTGGGGTGGGAGGAAATAAGCAAATGGGCTTCCCCGCTTATGACCTTTGTTACTAGAAAGCTATCTTGCTGTGGATTCCACCACATTGGAAGAGCAAGTTCATTATGACTAATGAACTTCGCCATAGGGAGGCAAGGGCATAAGCAGAGTGGGAAAAAGCACAGGGCTAGAACTCTGGAGGCTAAGCTATAGTCTCCATTCTATACTATTGGCTATGGAATCTCGGGTAAGTCAGTGCACCTCTGAGACTTGATTCATTTCCTCACTTCTTAATATGAATGGGTGGGACCAGAGCTCAACATTTTTTTCATCCAAACTTTCTGCCAAACTTTCTCACTTGACTGCCAGCACATCTGTCACAGCCAAGGGAATTCTGATCAGTGTATGTTCTGTAATTTATATTATGGAAACAGGCACACTACACAGTAAGTTCTATTAGTAGTACCACCAAAATACATCCAGACTCCATTCACTTTTCCCCTTCTCCACACTATCACGCTAATTTAAACTACCAACATTTAAATTTACCAATATTTAAACTTCCTGGTCTACTAAAAATACAAATGCAAAGTAGTCTCTTAAAACTTAAATCTGGTTATACCATTCCCCTGTAAACAAACAAACAAATCCTTCAATTTCTTCCCAATTACTCCAGTGGCTTCCCATTGCACTGATAATAAAGTCATAACTTTTTACACACAAGGTCCTACTTTACCTGACCTGTCCCTCTGCCTCATTCTCTACACTTTACCTCCAGCCTACTTGCTTTTCACTAATCTTCAAACAAATCAATCCATATTCAGACATATTCCTATTATTTTAACAAACTAAATCTATGTGATAAATCAAGGTTTTGTTCTCAGAGAACACCTATTAGCATCTTTGATTAATATATTTTTCAAAGTAATTTCTAGGAAGATACATTAATTATATATGCTAAGTAAGAGATACAAAGTAGAAATATGACCTCTAATTGATTCCATCTCATTTTCAGATCACTTGCTTATAAAAGCCCTTACATTAAAGCTTCATAAAATCACTGATCTTTTTAACCATAAGGACAAACACCAACAACTAATAATTGATTTCATTACCACCGAGGAGTCTTTTAGTCACTGCCTGAACAGTTCATAATAAAGCAACTGGGTAAAACAGTCTCCACAGTTTTAAATTGTTGTTAAGATCATGGCAACTATTATACAATATCCAAAGTTCACATTCTTAAGGAATCTGAAAGGAGATGCAACTTAAATCTATAAAACATGTGGGGAGGGGTATTTATTTTCACAACAAAAACAGATTTAACTAAATGACTGGGTCTATTTCTAAGTCCTTCTTGAAACATCTTACCGGCTTTGGGAGGGGCGGGGATATTAATACTTAAAAGTCTACTAAACAATATACATGCTTGGAAGCCAAACTAATGATTGACATACTAAACTAAATCTTGCTATACCAGTCAGACCATCTGGTACATTTCTACCCAAACTCTCTACCCCACCAATAAATCAAGGACACCCAAACCCATGCTGTCTTATCTAGACTTCCCTCCATTCACATCAATCAAATAAACAAAAAAATCAACTCCATTACATTGTTTAATTATGCCATTCATGTTCATTTTCATTTTCTAACTAGATACAAGCATCTTGAATGCCAAGATTATTCCTTAAAATTCTTGTTCTGTCCCCAGAACAGTGGTTTCAAACTTCAAAACTTTACAAATGAGATCCCTTGTTCATAAGCCTCCAAGATTCTGGTTCAGCATAGCTGGGGTGAGCCATGGAATCTGTGCAGAGCCATATTCCCATTTCCCCAAGGGATTCTGATGTGTGGGATGTTGGCAAATCAAAGCCACAGAGCCCTTACATTGCGCTCATATCATGGCCAGTTTCACAAATTTTAGAAATGAGGTGGTTTCCAATATCAGTCAACTAATAGTTGGGAGGGAATCCCATCTTTATAGAACATGAAGGAGATCTGAAACGGAAATAAGCCTGTGAAATGGTAAGTGGTAGAGCTGAAGCCATACCCAGGCCCAGTGATTGTGAGTCCCACAATCTCACTGCTCAGCTACTTCTCCAGAGAAAAGACAAGGGCAGTGTTCAGAGCTAAGCACTGACATGGTGGATGACAAGGTGAGGGTAGGAGGTGTGGGAAGCAGATGGCTAAGAGCACAAGAAGAGACTGTACAGGCACCACTGACAGCTCTAGAAAGTTCACCAAGTCCTAACCCATGCGACCTTTCTCATCTCCACTGACCACCCTAGGGATACTAGCCAGATACTAGCCCACTACTCTGAGTAACTTCCTCTAAAAGAACTTCTTCAAAGTCTTTTATATAAGCTCCTCTTCATGACCTACATTCTGAAGTGAAAGCATTTTTATCATACTTGATCTCAGGCCCATATCTGCTTAAGATAAAGTAGAGGAGAGTGCTTCATGCACTGTACAGCACTATTAAAACATACTTCGATACTTAGCAACACATTCTTTTTTTTTTCATCTGAGGTGCTATTTTAAAAATTCAAATTTATTTAAGGGATTTTCAGGTATATATTTTAAGCACTGTTATCTTTTTTAAAATACTAGGTATTTTACTATAAACTACTCCGTATGTAAAGTGACTTTTAAAAAAAACTATAAATGGCAATGTCTAATGTACATTCCATGCTGAGGATGACAAGTTACTTGAGCAATTCTAAGTCCTCAAATAATTTCAAGTATTCCATTTTATTCTCAGCTTTGTGCTTACGCCACTAATTTTACTTCTGTTTTTTTTATTATTATTATTATTTTTTTTTTGCGGTACGCGGGCCTCTCACTGTTGCGGCCTCTCCCGTTGCGGAGCACAGGCTCCGGACGCACAGGCTCAGCGGCCATGGCTCACGGGCCCAGTCGCTCCGCGGCATGTGGGATCTTCCCGGACCAGGGCACGAACCCGTGTCCCCTGCATCGGCAGGCAGACTCTCAACCACTGCGCCACCAGGGAAGCCCTACTTCTGGTTTTATATAACATAAAACAGCACAAGAGGAAAATGAAATCAATCAGCTAAGGGCCCACTGACAAGTGTTTCAATTAGGCTCTCTTATGTGTAGCTTACAAAAGACTCCCTTCAGCCACTTCATCATTCGGGAGGGGTGCAAGCAGTAAGGGAGGTGGGGAGGAAGGTCACTGTCAATAAGTAAGACATGGGGCTTCCCTGGTGGCGCAGTGGTTGAGAGTCCGCCTGCCGATGCAGGGGACACGGGTTCACGCCCTGGTCCAGGAAGATCCCACATGCCGCGGAGCGGCTGGGCCCGTGAGCCATGGCCGCTGAGCCTGCGCGTCCAGAGCCTGTGCTCCGCAACGGGAGAGGCCGCAACAGTGAGAGGCCCGCGTACGGCAAAAAAATAAATAAATAAAATAAGTAAGACATGGTCAAGGGAATCTAAGACCAGGAATTGAAATGCCTCACAGAGACTTAAACCCAAATCAGTCCATCATTCACTCAATAAATATTTATCTAGTGTTTGCTATGCGTCAAGCCCTGGGGATGCAGCTATAACTCAAGACAGGCATAGCCCTTACTTTTATTGGGCTTTCATTCTAATGAGAAAGTCATTCATTCATTCATTCAGTATGTTGTATTACAAGTGTTACTGAGCACTTACTTGTGCCAGGAACTATTCTAGGTGCTGGGGTTATAGTAATGAACTTGTAACAATAAATGAATAAATAGACAGGACAATGCCAATTGCTGGTGAGGACTATGAATAAAAATTAATCAGTAAGAGACCATAGTGACGGGGACTACGGTACAGTGCCGGTGCCAGGGGAGTGAGCAGGGATAGGGAGGTAGTTGAAATCAGAAAGGGTGATCAGATGGTCAGATGTACTCCCTGAATACGTCTCTGAGGAGGTAATTTTTGATGTGAGGGACATGTTAATATTACAGAGTAGAGAGTTGCAGGAAGAGGCACAGTTAAGTACAAAGGTCCTGTGGGAGAACCTCAGGTCAAGGAATAGCAAGGAGGCCAGTCTGGCTAAGGACACTTATTGGGCACGAGGCTGGAGAGAAGCCAGGATCTAGGACATATAGGTAAAGAATCTGGATTTCAGTCTATTATGATTAAAGCCATACGAGGGCTGATAGTGGTACCTATCTGATTTATGTTTTCAGATCAAGCCAACTGCTGTGTGGAAGACAGACGATGGACAGGAGTGGGGGTAACTGTGGAAGCAAAAACAAACAAATAAACAAGAAAAAAAACCACTAAGAGGCTATTTAACAATAGAGCTCAAGCTAGATATAACGACAGCTGAGGTGGTGGTGAGAAGCTGTTAGATTCCAGATCTGATCTGCAAGTGGAGCCAAAAAAATTTATCAATGGACTAGATGTAGGAGGTGAGAGAAAGAGGCAAGTCAATCCTAATACCCTCATCTCAAAATTGTCCTTCACGATGAATCTTTTGTGAAAAGCCTTTAGTTGTATTTGAAATTCACCCTGCCACATTTATTTTTTTATTTTTATTTTTTATAAATTTATTTATTTGTTTATTTTTGGCTGAGTTGGGTCTTTGTTGCTGCACGCGGGCTTTCTCTTGTTGCGACGAGTGGCGTCTACTCTTCGTTGCGGTGCATGGGCTTCTCACTGCGGTGGCTTCTCTTGTTGCTAAGCACGGGCTCTAGGGCACGTGGGCTTCAGTAGCTGTGGCACGCGGGTTCAGTAGTTGTGGCTCGCGGGCTCTAGAGCGCAGGCTCAGTGTTGTGGCACCACACGGGCTTAGTTGCTCCGCGGCATGTGGGATCTTCCCTGACCAGGGCTTGAACCCGTGTCCCCTGCATTGGCAGGTGGTTTCTTAACCACTGTGCCACCAGGGAAGCCCCCTGCGACTTTTAGAACAATACATTTACATGTAATATAAATGTCACACAAGACCTCAAATATCTGAACTCTAAAAGGATACTACTTTACCTTTCCTTACCATGATTCACGGTCACTGTTTTGTCAGTGAGTCATTCAATAAGCAGATAAGTATCTCAGTCAGACATAGCTGGAAACTCAGCATAGCTGTCATGAGCCAGATTCTAGTGTTGCGGCTTGAGACAGACAGGTATGAGAGATACAGAGAATTCAGTAGTAGTACATCAAAACAGCTTTAAGAGTTCTGACCTAACCAGACAAGAAAAGTATGAAAAGAATATAAAATTCCACAACAAGCAGAAGAGATTAGCTGAAAGAAGTTAAGTGCCTCTGATTTGTAGGACTGCAGATTCAAATGAGGTAAAAGAATTATTTAAGAATAGAGACCTGGAATCCTCCAGGTGTGGTACTGACTATACAAAATTGTGTAGCATGTCCTCCAGTGGCTGGGGAGGAATATCCGTGACATCCATGCCCTCCACCAGGTCTCAGACCTCTGGCTGGTAAATTACTTACGTCGCTTTATATAATGAACCTGCTCATCCTGGGATGACAATTCTAAATCACTCTGGGTGAGAAGAACTCCAGGAATGTTTAGTTTTAAATAGAGACACAGGACTTCCCTGGTGGCGCAGTGGTTAAGAATCCGCCTGCCAATGCAGGGGACATGGGTTTGACCCTGGTCCGGGAAGATCCCACATGCCGTGGAGCAACTAAGCCTGTGCGCCACAACTACTGAGCCTGCACTCTGGAGCCATGAGCCACAACTACTGAAGTCCGCGCTCCTAGAGCCCATGCTCCGCAACAAGAGAAGCCACTGCAGTGAGAAGCCTGCATACTGCAATGAAGAGTAGCCCCCGCTCGCCGCAACTAGAGAAAGCCCTCACGCAGCAAGGAAGACCCAATGCAGCCAAAAATTAATTAATTAATTAAAAAAATAAATAAATAGAGACACAATGATCAAATCGAACCCGTAGTATTAAAATCTCTGATGTTAAGTTTAGGAATCATTGTGTAATCATCTGGACAAAGTTCAATATTTAACTGATAAAATGTTTATTATGTTTAAGACAGTTTGATATATTAACAGACTATACTCGTAATTTCAAATTAATTTATTTTAAATTTGTGATTTTAAACTGAAAGGTGTAAGAGAATTTTACTAGGTTCTCCTTAGTATTGGAATTCTTAAGATTAACTTTATAAATTTTGTATTATTGGGTTTACGAGAATAGTTTAGGTACTTCGAGAAGTTCTGGTTATTAGATCAAGGCACTCGAATGCTTAAAAAGAACAAAATACATTAAATTTATACATGCAATTTAAAAGTGTTTATGGGAATTTAATTAACTAGGTCTGTAATTGGGACTGATTAAGGCTGTTTATTAGTACTCCTCTCGATTGTTTTGAATGGTAACCAAGCAGGAAAACATCCTTCCAGCTTCTCCCCGAAGCCCGCTTACCCACTGGCAGGAGAAAGGCTGGAGTTTGCAAACTTTGCTGGACTCATACTTTAAAGTGAACAATCTTCCCCCCTCCTAGCCTCCCACTCGCATAAGAATGGTGTGTTTATCTTGACTTTCATCTATATACTCGGTGTCTACTTGTTCTCTAGGTAAAAAGAACTGAAGTACCCAAAGGAGTTGAAAACTCATGTCTGCACAAAACCCTGCACAAGAATGCCTACAGCAACTTTATTCATAGTTGCCAAAAGTTGGAAGCAACTAAGATGTCCTTCAGTAGGTGAATGGTTAACTATATGTTATATCCATACAATGGAATATTATTTAGTGCTAAAAACAAATGAGCAATCAAGTCCTGAAAAGGCATAAAGGAAATTTAAATGCATATTAGTAAATGAAGGAAGCCAATCTGAAAAGGCTACATACACTATGGTTCCAACTATAGGACATTCTGGAAAAGGCAAAACTATAGGGACGGTAAAAGATCAGTTACTGCCAAGGGTTGGATGGGAGTGAAGGTAGTGAGGTGATTAACAGAGCACAGGGGATTTTCAAGGCAGTGAAACCATTCCGTAGAAGACTGTAATCATGGATACATGTCATTATGCATTTGTCAAAACCCATAAACCTGTACAACACAAAGTAAGGTCTAATGTAAGCTATGGACTTTAGTTAATAATGTTCATTTATCAATTTAACAAATTTTGTGCCACGGGAGAAGGGTGTATGGGAACTCTCTGTATTTTATGCTCAATTTTTTCTGTAGGCTTAAAACTATACTAAAAAAGCAAAGTATGTTAATTTTTAAAACACACGCAAAAAAGAAAAAACACATGCGTAAGTAACTGAGTATTCAAGTTTAGAGAAAAAGAAAATTTTAAAACAATAAAAAATTTACAAATTAAGCCTTTCTTTTTCTCTCTCTTTTCTTTCTTTTCTTTCTTTCTTTTCTTTCTTCTTTCTCTCTCTCTCTCTCTCTCTCTCTCTCTCTCCCCCTCCCCTTCCTTCCTTCTTTCCTCCCTCCCTCCCTTCCTTCTTTCTTTCTTTCTTTGACTTTCCCCAATTTTGCCTTCAAACTTCTCCACAGATATGGCCAGCAGTGCCAGGGATACTGAGCTCATAAAAAAAGAAATGAAGAAATCAGTGCTTCATTTAAGAATTTAATCAAATAAGTGGACAATGGCATACAAGGCTTTTTGGTTGCTAAATTATAGCATTTAAGAGCTTCCCCCTAAGTTCCTAGAACTTGAACTCAGACATTCACATACAGTTCACTCCAACAGCTGGAATTAATTGGCATCCTTGCTCAATTTCTCTGAAAGGAATTCTCCTAAGATAGCTATAATTGCAAAAGCAGTTTCTTGAAATTTCTATCCAGATGACTAATCAGGTCTTTAATTTAAAAAATAAAACTGCTAAGAGTTTTGACTAACAGAAACATAACTACCACACTCTGTGTGATCATTCTGATGTTAATTTACCCTTAAGGGGTCCTTTCCAAAATATAAGTAATAAAAGTTTTAAACAATGATAAATAAATTTATGATATAGAAATTTAGTCAAACAGAAGTAGTCCTATTAGCAAAAAAATCCATTAAAAATAATTCACACTTACTTCCCAAGTCCCTAATATTAAAATTCATCCTATGTGAAAAATTCTGTTAGTAAGAACTATATTTGCTATACTTTGTATATCAAGCTATCTTTTTTTTAAAAAAGTCATCCAAAAAATTTTGATCTAAAAATAATCACTTCTAAGTTATCAGCTTTATACACGTCTCCACTACTTATACCACAGCAAGAAAGGCAAGGGCAACCAAAACAATAAGTATGAAATGTTTTCTAACTCTGAAAAATTCCCTCTAAGAGTACTTGAATTTAATTTTTAGAAATAATTATATGGTTTTAGTGGTTTTCATAAGGCATTTTACTTAAAAGAGATGATTTTCAAATGACTAAAATGTTACCATTATCTCTCATTTATACAAAAATTTTCCTGGAGGGCCCTAGGGACCCATTACAAATCTCAATTGCTAAATTGGAGGCATCCTCCACTAAATTAGCAAGCTCCGGCCCAAATCAGATGCTCACTTACATATAAACACAACTGCAGACTCACAGATGACTACATTTCAGCCTGTGACTTGTAGTACAAAGTACAGAAGTAGTCTCTACCTCCTGGCTACACTGTGAAACTCACACTTAACAGCTAAGTACATAAACTTTAGTTGTGTACATAATCCTATTCTTTATGAAGAGACCTTAAGTGATTCAGATATTAATTTGGCCATGAATTGTGAACTGAAGCCAAAATTTCAACAGCATAGGCTATACAACCAAAGGTAACCTTTCATGATTTCCTGAGGAGAATATAATTGCTAGTTTGAGCCAAGAAGGGCATAAACTGCAAATCCACCAAAACAACTTAATCAGCAAATATTTGACATATTGCCAGCAAAGGGCAGTTCAATCCTTGTGGCCATTTGATGCAAAGCTGTTACTGTCTATTTTTATTACTATTTTAAATTATTATTATTATTATTGGTATTATATCATCATCACCATATTATTATTATCACCACCATGTGTATTTCTTTACACTGTTAACAAACATAACTTCTTTTGTAGCACCTGACAATTCATAAACCCAGGAGAAGGTTACAGTAGTCCCAGAGGGCAAAACGGAAAAGTACAGTATTTCTCAACCCTTTTTAAAGATACTTTAAAGAAACTGATGCCCTGCTTTGCTGAGTACCTTGTCCAGGACTACTGAAAAGCTAACCAGTGGCAAGGGCTTGACACCAGTTCTTCTCACTCCACACCCACATCCTTTCCACGAAACCATGCTACCTTTTATTAGCTACTGTTCCACTGGGATTTAAAAGAGCAGAGGTAGAATTATTGAGAAGGTAGCTTCCCTCAGAGCAGTTGTTTCCAAAACAATTGAGGTACTATCCTCTACAAATACGTGTTCACTCTTAGGATGATGCAGACAGCTACAAGGGTTTTGGACACCTGTCCCACTCCCTCACTAACTGTGTGGCTCTGGGCAAGCTGCATCCCTTTTCCTGAAGCTTTGTTTTTTTCACCTATAAAATGGAGGTTATGGCAGTAGCTATACCTCACAGGGTAGTTGTGTGGATTCGATAACATATAAAGTAGGTAGTCAAGTGCCCAGCTCAGAGTCCGTGCAGAATTCCTAAAAGGGGAAGAGAATCACAGGGAAGGAACTCCAGGCTGCGCTGGCCCCAGTACAGTGAGAGAGACTGAACTGGGAGAAGAGGATAAGGAAACTGCTATTAATTCATATTGTACTAAAGCTCATCCACTAAGGAGCCACACAAACTCTGTGACTCTGAAACTCTGAAACTTTCTTTCAGAAAATTTCATCCCTTGAGCTCAAATACAATCTTTCTGGCAAACTCCTTCCATCTCATCACCCTCAGTATTAATTTTTTTGGCTGTGTCACCTACAAAAATAATCAAGGAATAAAACAGCCACTCTCTGATCCTCTACTATGAGGCTAGCATTCTGCTGGATTCTGCCAAGAATACTAAAGAAATGAAATACTACGTGCCACCTTCCAAAATAATACAGCATTGAAGACAAGAACAGCTCACACAAAGCTGCTGAAGAAATGTGATAAAATATACAATGAAGTACAGAATTGTACAGTACTAACTATAAGCAGGACTAATAGATTGGGTATGAAAGAACAGAAGACTTGGAGGAAGGGACATTGCAGGTGGGGGGACAACAGAAGCCAAGGCCTGAAGGCCTGAGGGTGACAGTGGGCAGTGGAGGTTGTGGGCAGGGATCTCAAGGAGGCTACAGAGCAGACTCTACACCGAGGATAATCCTTACGGCACTGGAGGGCAGGCAGGGGATGGTGAGAAACCGAGTTCAGCAATAGGTATGGTAGGGCCAGATAATGGACGGCCCTTCATAGTCAGGCAGAGACATTGACCCTGATGAAGCAGACAGGAGGGAAGCACTTCAGGTTCCTACACAGGGAAGGGCAATGTTGAATGTGGTTGGAGCGAACCCCGTAGGGCTCAGCTCACAGCCCTCCTCACTGTCAACACACCCATCTCTCAGCTACTGCTCCACCGCTGTGTACTTTAGTGGGAAGAGCCCTTGGCTGCAGGAACAGCCTCCCCCAGTTCATGCCTCCTCTCAGGGGGTGACTTGCTCAGAACCAGGCACTTGGGGAGGCAGAAAGGGAGAGAATAACACATGGTTACAGGGAAAAGGAGAGTCATACAGGAGAGGAAATCAGAGACTGTGAAATGAGTCACATCAGGCGCCTCTTGGTAGAGCTGAGAGTGTTGAAGGGTCTGGCCCTTTGCCTCCATTTGTGAGAGCTCTGAAGACCCATCCCAGCTCTGAAGCACTCTATAGGATCAGTTACACATTCATTGCAAGTGAACTTCTCTCTGTTCAACCTGCCTTCCTTACTTCCTTGCAGGTGAAAGTACCTGCACTTCCCATTAACCTGCATTCAGCCCTGCCGCTGAGCCTGTTTCCAGGGAACCTGACCTAAGACTGTGCTTAAAGAGGATGAATCCAACAGCAGAATGTAGAAGAAACTGAAAGGCTGGACCCATGAATCAGAGGAGCCCAGAATGAAAGTTATTTCAAGACCTTCACTACTTTATATCTGGATAGGAAAACAGTAAGGAAGATGGAAAAGTAGAGGATGAAAGTGGAAGTCATTTTGATGAAACTCTGCAAACATGGAGACCGATTACATATATGGAGAGAGAGGAGTCTAACGTAACATGACCCCAGCACAGATAAACGAATTTCTCTCAGTCAGTGAAAATAATGTTATGCCTGAACACAATGAGATAATTGGTCCTGGGGCATCCAAAACACTTTGGTTGAGTTGGGTTGAGTTGGAGAGAGTAGCAGCACATTCAATGAGTTATACTAGGTTGCCTGAATTTGGGGGCATGAATAGTCAAGGCTAGAGATGTGGTTTGGGAAATCGGCACAGAGAAGTGACAGCTGGTACCATAAGGGTCATGAACTCTCGTGAGGAAGTGAGGAGAGTCCAAACCATGGATTTCAGGATGCCCTCAGGAAGCACAAAGATAAGGCCTCTGCAGAGAAGAAAGGGGTCTTCAAGATGCCAGATTTAGCAGATAAAAATACAACAGAATGCCCAGTGAAATGCTGCAAGGGACACACAATTCTTCAGTGATAGCAGCAAACAGTGTCAAATAACAAAATAGTGTTAAAGATGACCAAGAATTTGAAAAGGTCATGAGTTTTTGCTAAGTGGAATTCACTCGTAACCTTTAAGGGAAAACATTCTAGTTTTTATTTGAAAAATCCTATAAAAGATTTGATTCCTGTGTTTGAACAACCGTGTGCGCTTTCTTAGCATTTTGATTTCTGGTTAAATTATTCTTTTACCAAAACTGCTTCCAAGGGGGGAATTTCACTGCTCCTCAAGAGAAAGGACAAATGTTCAGCATTAGAAATCCTCCTCTTCCAACTGAGAGAAGGTTAACATTCCTCAAAAATCTGGCAGCTCTCAAAAGGCTGGTTTTCTACATTAATATATGCATTTTAAATGACCATTTAAAACCTTTAAAAAATGTCTTCTCTCTCTTCTCTAAAAACTACAAGTTGCTTCGAGTGATTCCATGAACTCAGGGGACCCACAGCAATTAAAAGGAAGACAGTTCCCTACATGTTTATGTCTACGTCTTTTTTTAAAAAATCACACTCACCAGGGAAATGAAAAACATGAATTGCACTTATTAAACAACATGAGTTACCTAAAATAAGCTTTAATTCGGAGGGATGTTTCGATGTGTATTTTCATGTGCACGTATACAGAAAGGGTTGTAGTCTGGAAATATCAGCATTGAAGAAAGCTTCCTAGATATCCTATGGGCCACATATGCATAACAAATCATTTCAGTTACTTACTTGCAAGCAAAGAAAAATAAACATTCTTCATAAGAAAAGTCTATAGGTTTGAAAACCTTAGCTCTTGACTGTGATCTCAAATTTGCTTTTGCATTATAGCCCATCTCTGAAATACAAAAGGCCATGTACTGCCCTCCAATGACGCATAAAGCTTCCACTAACAACTCCATGCAAAGACCAAGGCAATATATCACCATACTTAAGGATTTGCCTAGATGCTTTATGAAGCCCAAAAGCAATACACGGGTTTATCAAATCACTGAAATATTTCTCTGGTCATATTTTTGCTCCAAGTACAGCAATATGTATAGTAACACAACAACAAATAAAGAAGTTGGGTAACAAATTATACGTCTATACACACACACACAAAAAAAAACTGTCCATTTGTTCTTTGTGGGTTTTAAGATTTTTCTTTACTCAGAACATTATAGATTGAAGAAGGTTTTACTTAAAGAAGGCAGGAACTTGTCAGCCGAGTATTTTCAATAATCTACTACTGAGGTAAAAATCTTCTGGAAACATAAGAAGTATCTGAAAGTATAGTTTTTCAAGCTGTAGTTAAGCTACCAGCGCTCTCTAATTCTGAAAACTTTCAAGCCTGCATTTGAAAACAAAATTGTATCATAAGCAGCTGTGTTTTCATGTTTTTCTATTTTCAGTTTGATTTAGCTCCCCTGATAGAGCAACATTTTAAAAATATTTTCTTTTGCACTAATTATTCCATGATGAGCAGTATCAATAAGTTCTGCAATATTAATCAACTTAAAATTAGCAGGATGTCTAGTATTTGGTTAATCTATGTTCCAACAGTTAATAGGTTATGGGTGAATCCTGCCAGGCAAATTTCGATTGTTTTCTAACACATTCATGATTCTGCTAGAGACGGCTGCATGTGTTAGGCTAAGAAAGGAAGTTTGGAGCATGAATTGGGTACTGATCTATGGCTCTGGGCCAGTCAAGTACAAATCACTTAAGGGTTAAGTCTTAATCTCTCCGATCCTGCCTCTAGGAAGTGGTACATCCTCATGTTAAGAGCTGTGCTGTAGGGTCAGATGCACATGCATTTGAATCCATCTGGTTATCAACTCTGTGGGTTTACAATCTGCTGGTTAGAATGGGTCGGTGGTGGAAGTTACTGGTTCCCTATAACACCATCAACCATCTGTAATATTCCAAATGTATTAATATAACAGGGACAGAGGGAAAGAACTACTCCAGATGCACATCAACCCTGGAAGTCCCAGGGAAAGTAGAAATGTTTAACTGTTTCCCACAGGCTTACAATTATTTTAATACATTTAAAGGCACTTGGAGGGGTTTCCCTGGTGGCGCAGTGCTTAAGAATCCACCTGCCAATGCAGGGGACGTGGGTTCGAGCCCTGGTCTGGGAAGATCCCATATGCCGCGGAGCAACTAAGCCTTTGTGCCACAACTACTGAGCCCGTGCGCCTGGAGCCCGTGGTCCACAACAGGAGAAGCCACCGCAGTGAGAGGCCCGCGCACCGCAATGAAGAGTGGCCCCCGCGTGCCACAACTATAGAAAGCTGGTGCACAGCAACGAAGACCCAACGCAACAACAAAAAATAAATAAATTTAAAAAAACAAGTTTAAAGGCACTTAGAAAGTCATGTAATAGACAACTGTTTATTAAATGCGTATTATGCATTTAGAATTTTTAAAATACTACCCAGGTCATCTTAAATAAACAAACCCAAAAATCTGCTGCTCATCATGGAAACTGCCTCAAATCTCCAGGAAAAAAAAAATGCCCCTCCAGAAAAATTAATCCTGGCCTTCAACAAGAAAATTTTATAATCGTAAGTACTTCTGTGAAACCAAGTTGTCATCATTAAAACTGACCGCTGCTGCTGGTTCCTGCCCATACTAGCCCTAAACTTCAGGACAGAAGGAAGAAGTATCAGCTCACAGACAACAGAACCACTGCCAATTTCTTGCTTATTATTTCCTTTAATTCTTTTTCTTGGGCCCTGTACAAATTGTTACCACTTTTAAAAAGTGCTATTATCAATTCAATTCTTGTGAGTATACTCAGGGACTTGACTGAGATGGCATGTATCCAAAAATACAAATGTCCTACACTAAAATTTCCTTTAACTTTCTACTTCTAAACTTTTCCCACAATAAACTGTATGGTACATTTTCTCCACATATGGTATTAATCTGCTTTTATAAAAATTAAAATAGGAATTATTTGATGGGTCTTCTGAAGAGTTCTACCACATTCCAAAATGTCAGAAGAAAATGAGAAATAGAGAAAAACCAAAATGATGTATCTTTTTGGCACTTCCCACTGAGATCAGTTATAATCTGTGGTGAGGGCTGCATTTTCAAGATGTGATTCACCGCCAGATCTCCGACCATCTTCTCTACAATGATGATTCAACATGACTTTCACTCAAGGCCTAGCTCTCCTGATCCTGGTAGTTCAAACTACCTACTGAACTCTCTAGGACGCAGTTTGTTCTTTTGTAAAATGAAGGAACCAGATGACATGGTCACTAAAATTCTTCTCAGCTCTAAAATCCTATGGTTTGGTGATTTCTAACTGGTATAAATGGCTATCACCTCAAGTTCAGCATATGTAACATCTATTCAACCCCTCTGACCATAAAACTGCTGCCACCTCTGGCTTCCTGTTTCTATAAATGGTTCTGTCAACCTCAAACTCACTCTAAGACACTCAAATTGTTCTTAGCTCCTTATTAATCCCCCTCAACTGGACACATTCTTCCTTTTCAGTATCTTGTTCTAGCTCCCCTTTCTCAGGCTTCATGGCATTCTCTTGCAGATCCCTGGGTCTCTTGGTTTTTTCCTCACCAATTATCCCAGATGCCCCAGCCACATTAATGATTCAGGGTCAACAATGAAACACATAGTAACAAATATTACAGTAACAACAACAAAAAGTTAAGAAAAAAAAAACCCAGAAGTTTCCAGAACAATATCCAAATTATCTTTTTAGTAGACTATCAAAGAACACAGGAACAGCTAGACTTTTCATAAGAAAACATTTAGGAACTACCTACACACCCCACTGTCAAGAGATTTACTTCCTCAATGGCTGTCAAACTGGTGATGGGATTGAGGTGGAGGGGAAGAAGTGATATTTACCTTAGTCAGCTACACTAGCGGGCATGCTTTCTCTGTTCATTTCTCCTTACATGAATCCTACCTATCTGCTATGGTCTAAATGTTTGTACCTCCTCCACCCCTAACAAATTCATATTTTGTAGTCCTAATCCCCAAAGCCGATAGTACTAGTAGGTGAGGCCTTTGGGAGGTGGTTAGGTCATGAGGGTGTTGTTGCCCTCATGAATGGGATTAATGTTCTTTAATTTTTTTTTTAATTTTTTGGCTGTGCCACACGGCACGCAGAATCTTAGTTCACCAAAGATCAAACTCGTGCCCCCTGCAGTGGAAGCCCAGAATCCTAACCACTGGACTGCCAGGGAATTGGGATTAATGTTCTTTAAAAAGAGCTTCCACAGAGCTCTCTAGCCAATTCCACCACATGCGGATACAGTGCAAAGTCTCGACCTGGAAGAGGGCCTTCACCCAACCATCCTGCCACCCTGATCTGGGACTTCCAGCCTCCAGAAATGTAAGCAATAAATTTCTGCTGTTTATGAGCTATGCAGGCTCTGTATTTTGTTATAGCGGCCCAAACCAACTACGACACTATAATTTAAGCTCAGCCCAAATCTCTTCCATGTCCACACCAGAGCTCTCTTTCTTTTTAATCCAGAAACCACTATGGTCCTTTTCATTACTGTTTAAATTCCATTCAAACACTAACTGGACTCTTGGTTAGTTCCATTTTGGTGGCAGCAGAGAAAGAGCTGGGACATGACTAGTCAATGCTGGCTTCATACCACAACCCTCAGAATACAAAGGCTCCAGAGGTTATCAATAGTTTACAACTGAACACAACTGAGCACATCATAAAGTATAATGCAGAAAGTGCTAAGAGATAAGTTTATAAAGGAGAAAACAACAACAACAAAAGCAGAGCAAGCAAAAAGAGCAGAAAAGGAAAAAGATTATTTCTGTGAAAGCCAAAAAAGTTTCAGGGAAAAGATAGGACTTAAATAAAGTCTTAGGGTTTCCCTGGTGGCACAGTGGTTGAGAGTCCGCCTGCCGATGCGGGGGACACGGCTTCGTGCCCCAGTCCGGGAAGATCCCACATGCCGCAGAGCGGCTGGGCCCGTGAGCCATGGCCGCTGAGCCTGTGCGTCCGGAGCCGTACCGCCAAAAAAAAAAAAAAAAAAGGTCTTAAAAGATGGTCAGAGCAGAGTTGGGGAGGGATCGGGAGGACTCAGGCTTGAAAAGGGTAAAGGACATTCCTTCCTCCAATATATAGCTGCTCTGGCTGCTTCTCCACTATGGAGTCATAAAAGTTCAACCTGTCGATCGCCATTTACAATCAGTTTCTTGGCTGCATAAATTATACAACGATTTTTTGCTTCTGTTGGGTTATTTTATCTCACTGAACAAATAGTGTGTTGTGATTAAAGCTATTTGTCAAAAACTGACAGCAATGACACATGGCTTCAAAGGTTCTTTAGCACAGCTCTATAGGCTGTCTCTTTCTTTCTTCCATGTGCTTAGGGCAGCTCAGTTCAGCACACAGAGACAGCTCCTATCCCTCACCCTCTGCCTTCCTGGAATAACGAAACATCCAACATCACTGATGTCAACACTGTTAACTAGAAGACAATTTCTGGCACGTGAGTAGGAGTAATTTTTTTTTTAAGTTCTGATGTAGAAGTGGCCCATGTTTCTTGTAATGACAGGACAGGCTGGGTAACACCAACAGAAGACCCTCAAAATCTTCCTTGTGACTGTCTGAACAACATCACTCAGGCACCACCTCTTCCATCATTAATTTAAAGGCTCTTTGACATATCAACAGTTTCCCTCTCACTCTTTCCCCTCTATAAACATTTATAATTAGATCCTATAATTCAACTGATAATGTATTTATCTTTCTCCACTAATCAATTTTAAGATCTTTGAGAATAGGAGGTGTCAGTTTTTATATTCAACAAAATAAGTTTTATTTCTGATAGTAAAAATAACAGAGTTTAGAGAAGTTGGGATAAAGAGGAATAAAGATTTTCTAGATTTAACAATTTAATGATTAACTTATTATTAATTAATAATTAAAGATTTAATCAACACTAGTGTTATATTAATTTTCTTCTATTTTTTAGCTAAGTGTATAAATATACATTTCAATAGAATTAGGAAAACATTTATTTGAGGTATAATATAAACCATAAAAGATACCCACTGTAAATATAAAATAAAATGACTTTTAGTAAATCTGTAGGGCTCTGTAGCCATTACCATATCTCAGATTTGTCCAGCCATAATCAAAATCCAGTACTGGAACAATTTTGTCTCACCAGACAGTGGTGACAGTTTGCAGTCAGTCCCCTCTTCCAAACCCAGCCCCAGGCAACCACTGATCTGCTGTCTTTATAGATTTGCCTTTTCTGGGAATTTTATGTATATACAACCAGGCTTATATAACTGAGCATAAATGTTTTCAAGGTTCAAACGTGTTTGGTTGGTTTTTTAAAAATATTTATTTATTTATTTTTATTTTTGGCCGCATCGGGTCTCAGTTTCGGCATGCAGGCTCTTTGTTGCGGTGCGCGGACTTCTCTCTAGTCGTGGCGTGGGCTCCAGAGTATGCAGGCTCAGTAGTTGCGGTGCACAGACTTAGTTGCCTCGCAGTATGTGGGATCTTAGTTTCCTGACCAGGGATGGAACCTGTGTCCCCTGCATTGGAAGGCGAAGTTTTAACCACTGGACCACCAGGGATGTCCCTCAAGGTTCAAACATGTTGAAGCATATTATCAGTAGGTAGCTCCTTTTTATTGCTATATGAATGTTTGACATTTTGTGTATCAGTTCAACAGTTGATGGACATTTAGGTTGTTTCTTGATTTTGCCTATTCTGCATAGTAACATTAGAAACATTCATGTGTACGTGTCTTTGTGTGGAAGTGTTTTTCTTTCTCCTGGATAGATTTCCGGGAGTAAAAATGCTGGGTCATATGGTAATTTAATATTCCACCTTTAAAAAAGCTGTCAAGGGCTTCCCTGGTGGCACAGTGGTTAAGAATCCGTCTGCCAATGCAGGGGACACGGGTTCGAGCCCTGGCCCGGGAAGATCCCACATGCTGCGAAGCAACTAAGCCCGTGAGCCACAACTATTGGGCCTGCACTCCAGAGCCTGTGAGCCACAACTACTGAAGCCCGCATGCCTAGAGCCGGTGCTCTGCAACAAGAGAAGCCACCACAATGAGAAGCCTGCTTGCCGCAACTAGAGAAAGCCCACTAGCAGCAATGAAGACCCAACGCAGCCAAAAATAAAATAAATTTATTTAAAAAATAAAAAGCTGTCAACATGTTTTCCAAAGTGAGTATACCACTTGATATTCCCACTAGCAATATATGAGGGTTCCAGTTACTCCACATTTTTGCAATATTTGGTATTATCTGTCTTTTCTATTACAGCCATTGGATTAGGTGTACAGTCACATCACACTGTGGTTTTAATTTTCATTTTGTTTATGACTAACAACTTTGAGCTTTATTTCATGGGCTAATCAGCCACTGGTATATCTTCTTTGGTGAAATATCTATTCAAATCATCCATTTAAAAAATTTGGGGGAGTTTTCTAATTATTGAGTTTTGGACCTCTTTATATATTTTATGTATTTTGGAGATAAATCTTTTATCAGATATATTATTTGGAAATATTTTCTCCCAATTTGTGGCTGATCTGAAAATGTCTTTAGCCTTCATTTTTGAAGGACAGTTTTGCTGGATACAGAATTTTTGGTTGACAGGCTTTTTGTCTTGTCTTTGAACATTTTAAATATGTCATTACATTGCTTTCTTGCCTCCACTGGTCTGGATGGGAGATTAGATCTTAAACGTATTTTTTTCTCCTGCACGTAATGAGTTGCTTTATTCCTGTTGCTTTCAAGATTTTCTTTTTGTCTTTGTCTTCCAACAGTTGGACAATGATGGGTCTAGGTATGGGTCTCTTTATGTTTCTCCTAATTTTGGTTCATTTATCTTCTTGGATAACAGATTAATCATATTTTTCAATAACTTTAGTAAGTTTGGGCAATTATTTCTTCAAATATGTTTTTGCTCCTTTCTCTATCCTCTCTTTCTGGTACTGTCAAATTCCTTTCTAATATACATGACCTATCAATTTTTTTTAATGAATATTAAAAAGTCTCCTTGGGCTTCCCTGGTGGCGCAGTGGTTGAGAATCTGCTTGCCAATGCAGGGGACACGGGTTCGAGTCCTGGTCCAGGAAGATCCCACATGCCGCAGAGCAACTAAACCCGTGGGCCACAACTACTGAGCCGTGGGCCACAACTACTGAAGCCCGCGTACCTAGAACCCACACTCTGCAACAGGAGAAGCCACTGTAATGAGAAGCCCGCACACCACAGGACGAGTAGCCCCTGCTCGTCACAACTAGAGGAAGCCCACGTGCAGCAACGAAGACTCGATGCAGCCAAAAATAAAATTTAAAAATAACAGATAAATAAATTTAAAAAAAAAAAGAAAAAAAAGTCTCCTTGTTTTCTGTCATCCTTTAAAGTTCCTTCAACATTCAGGAAATTTATCTTAAATTACAGCTCAAAGGTAAATAATACTAAATCCTGTCAGTGGTCATGAATTAATTACTGTTTAAAGTTTGCCATCTTTTGACTATTTCTAAGTCACTAGATAGAACATAGCTTAAGCAGCAAAACAGTATAACAGTTTCTCAAATACTGAGAAGTAACAAAGGTATACCAATGGATTGTATTTTTATAAAGCAACTGATAGTAGCTATGATAATTACTATCATGACAAGCAGTTGATATGTAGATTATGGATTCCCATCACTTTTTAAAAATTAGCCAAGAAATTTTGAAGGGAGGAAGGTATCACCTTTGAAACAAACTCTTCACTTAAAAGACCCCAGTTAAAACCCTAACTTAGCTGTTTCCTAGTAAACTGTGTAACACAGGATACTAGGCTTCAATTATCTCATCGGTAATATGGAGATACTAATATCTATATTTAACACAGGATTATTGTGGGAATTAAATGAGGTAGCATCTTTAAAATGTTATTAGCATGACAGGTACCAAAAAAGTCTATAAAGATTTTTAGCCAGTTATAAATGCCTTCAAATTAGAACTAGTTACATAGTTCTTCTAAATGTGTTTTAAATATAAATGTATCAGAGCTTAATTTATATTTCCAATAAAATACGTTTTCAAATATAAGTTGGAAACTGTATTTCCAAATAAAATAAGACATAATATAAAATTTTTTACAAATTTAAAGCAGACAAGAAATAAGTTATTTCATTAAAAAAACGTTATCCTTTAAAATTAAAAACATGAAAAAGAAAATACATGATTTTTATAGTTTTTAAAGTCACATGATCTGAGAGCTTGGAAATTTTTTGTTGATATCAATTGGCAGACACCCATCAAATTACTCAGACTTACAAAGAATAACAATTTTGGCAATTTACATAAGCTTACTTACAATCAAAGTCTAGACTCATAGATTTTTATCTTCCACTTAAAAAATTTTTGTCAATTGTTAAATGCTCTGAAGCAATTCATGTTAATTTTTTCAGTGACAGACATAAAGGGTTATTATTAGAAAGTTTAAAAGAAATATTCTAAGCACAGTAATGTGCATCACACTACATACAGCAGGTGTGGATGAGGAATACTGATGATACAATTATAGATCCTTTATCCAGGAGAAGATCCACGCTGGTACTATTATTTTAATCATGAAGATATAAGATCATATAGTCCAACCCCTCCATTTCCAAGAGAAAGAAACTAAAGACAAAATATGTTAAGTGACTTGCTCACCATCACATAGCTAGTTGCACAGTCTTCATCAAGACTCAGAATTTTGCTGTATGGTGCTTTCCCAACTTCACCTGTCTGCTTCTTAACAGCCGGAAAGTCTCTATATACAATTTTGATCGTACAGGTTTCTGTGTCAACAGTAATGCAGTATAGTAGAATAAAAAGTAAGGATTTGGAATTTATTCACTCATTCATTCACTTATTCATTCAACACATACTGAATGGCTAGCATGTGTCACTGTACTAGGTAGAAGACGCAAGCTGAACTCCATACCTACCACATAATTATTTGTGTGACTTTGGACAAAAATTTCTTTAGATCCCAGCTTCATAATTATTAACATGAAGATAGTAACATCAACCTTTCTCACAATGTTGAAAGATTGAATGAGATCATGTACTTGGAAGTGCCAAGTAAGGTCCCCAATTTACGTACAACTGGCCTATTATCTGTATTGCACACCATATGAACAATTGCCACATGAACGTCCAACCTCAAACTTAACATGTTGAGATTGAACTTACTATCTTTCCCTTCCTGTAACTGCTACCTTTCTTGTATCCTAAGACATTTCATCTACTTCCTTTCAAACCTTTCTTGTATCTCCTGACTCTTTATCAGTACCATCAAAAACCATGATGATATCATATAAAGATTTTAAGTTAAAATAGAAAAGCTGGCCTCAGCATGGCTACTTAATTTCTCTAAGCTCCCATCAAAGACAGAACAAGTTTCAAAGCACCTGAACCTGAATTAAGCCATTAAGCACTCTAGTTCTATAAGATAAAATTCAAAGTCCATCTTTGGACATAAAGCTGGTAAGATTAGGGTTGCTTACAAGTGTTTCTACTTTAGGTGGAAATTATGTGTTAACATCTGAATTCCCAGGAAAGGTTAGAAGTGGCAAGCAGCCACTTGAAAGCTACTTTACTATGCACAGTGCTTTCCTACTTTGAAATCTTCCTTCTATTGACGTTTTGTGAATGAGGAAACTGACCAAGCAGCAGAAAAAAGGCAAACTCAAATTAAAGTGCTTCCTCTCAATTAAACAAGCCATGCCACTCCCTCATCAATGTAAAAAATGTAAAAATGAATATATCCCAAGCATCTACCACCCTCATCCTAAATATTTCAAGTTCTACCACTAGGTACACAGAGGAGTTATTGTGCATGGATTTCTAGTATTAATAATAGCAAAAGAGAGTGAGCAACGGTGCTAGCTTTTGCTTCCACACATAAATAGCAGAAAAATAAGACTTATGAAAGGCAAGAGAGCAACAAATAACCAAAACTGCCCAGAGTTTCTTCTTCTTACTATTTGGTCATTTATCTCCGTTAAAAATCACTCGGAAGTCAAATTTTATTAGGAAAACGTAAAATATTTTATTCAAAGGAAAATACAATGTCTTGTTGTGATCAGTTCCTTCAGGCCTCAACAATTCTTGTACCATTCATCTCCAGAGCATTCAGAACTCTAAGTTTAAAGACTCCTTGGGAAATCAAAACCATAATGCAGAGGTAGATGGTTCCTGATGGCACAAACCAACTCCTGTGTTCCCATCATTAGGTGATGTTACAGATTGAATTGTGTCTCCCAAAATGCATATGTTGAAGTCCTAACTCCACCACCTCAGGATATGATGGTATTTGAAATCGAATTTTTTTCAGAGGTAATTAAGTGAGGTCATTGGACCCTAATCCAATATGACTGGTGTCCTTATAAGAAAAGGAAATTTGGACAAAGGCACAGAGAGAAGATGATGTGAAGACACAGGGAAAAGACAGCCATCTATTCACCAAGAAAGGCTTGAAACAAATCCTTTCTTCATGGCCATCAGAAGGTGGGCCCTGACACCTTGACCTCGGACTTCTAGCCTCCGGAACCATGAGATGCTGTTTGAGCCACTCAGTCTGTGGTACTGTGTTATGGCAGCCCTAGCAAACTAGCATGGTGATGAAAAACAGTCAGGATCAAAACCCAGCTTTCCAGACTCTAATATGAGGCTTTCTAACTCACTACACTGTCTTGCAATTTAGCGCTCTGTTTTCACTCAAAGTTCTCTCCCATAAAAATCTTACCACTTGTTCAACTTGTTAAAGACCATGTTAACATATACTGTTTATGCTGGCCTCTTGTGAGCTACACTTCCACATCACAGAAAGACATTTTTGTATAGATGTCTCATGAACTCAAGCCCCAATGTGTAAAACCCCAATCAACTACTCCACAAAGTTAGTATGGACACTGTTTTATAATCTAAGAAAGTCTAGGTCCAAGATTCAAGTCCTTGGACAAGTCATCTAACCTCTCTGAGCCTCAATTCCATATTAGTAATACGAATTCACAAACAATATAAATTCTACACCCCCCAAAAAAGAACCTTCAAAAGGCTAATGTGAAGGTTAAATTGGATAATAGCCCTTTCAAACTGCAAAGTATTAAAAGCAATTCTCCATGCAATCAAAAACTATTTCTCTCTCTGGCACCATTGTTTTTACTCATTCAAACTCAAAACCATTGATATTTCCCTCTCAAATTGCCTATAACTAATAATTCACCTAGGTTTGGCATTTCTTTCTCAGCAACATCATTTTTTGTCACTGCTTTCTAATAAATCCTCATGATTTCAAATCTGCACTGCTCTGAATGACTGATTTATCAGCTTCTGGCTTCCTCCTTATCTAATCTATATCACATCCTAATATCAGATTTATCCTCCTATACACTCAGCTCAAAAGTCTTCAGAGGCTCTCTAACCCACAGAACCAGGTCCCACCTACAGAGCCCTGCATTCTATGACACGACCCGACCCGCAGCCCCGGGGCCCGGCTCCTAAGCTTATCTCAAGGTTTACCATGTGCCCAAGGGCCTTGCCTCATACCCAGCCAGTATGAACAAACAGATCATCAAAAACTTTAATATAACCCTACTTGCTTCTTCCCTTGAGCTTCCCACTGATGGACCCAACTGTCAAAGCCGGATGCTCTAATATCATTAGGAACTTCCTCTTAACCTTGAATCTGGGAAGGCACCATTAACAAGGTTAGGCTGGTTAATTCTAGTGCACACCCCACATGCTAAGGAGCATGCCTGCTGCCCAGTATCATTTTCCTTCTGCTTCTCTCTTGGCCCAGCAACTCTTTGCCCCTCTCCTACTCTTTAACATTGAGGGTCTACCATAATCAAATTCACAGCTCAATGGGAACCCACTGCTCCATCTCAGCCAGTGGTTTCCAGTCCCATCAGACCAAATACAAATATTTTATTCCTGGAATAAACCTCACTTGAGAGTGATATATTATCATTTTTATATATTACTGGATTCAAGAGGAAATGCCAGGTAGGCAGAAGGATGTGTGAGAATGGAAACAAAGACAGGGTCTTAGCTAAAGAGAGGCATGTGTAGGTCATCATGTTATAGCTGCTATTTAATTCATGAATAAAATCACATGGGAAAGAGTGCTGATTAGAGAAAAGAAGGCCCCTTCCCTGTCCTAAAACTCCATAATATTTAGAGAAGGAGACAACACGAGAGAGAGAGAAAAGCTACCCAATTGGCAAATCTGGTGTTAGCTAAACAGGAATAATAGAAACTAAACTGAAGTGGTATGAAAAGGAGAATGAAAGGTGAGAAAGTGAAACAGAAAGTAGACTTCTTGGGAGTTCCCTGGTGGCCTAGTGGTTAGAATACCAGGCTTCCACTGCTGTGGTCCAGATTCAATCCCTGGTCAGGGAAACAAATCAGACCAGTGACAGACTACATTTAGTTCATCAATATCTTAACAATACTATTTAAGTAAATCTCTGTTATTTATCTTGCTGTGGATCAGCAGAAAAGTAACTGTGGTTCCTTCAATGCAAAAATAAACTGAAGTCTTATTTCAAGACTTGTACTTTTAAAAATGTAGTAGAGGTGAAGCTATTAATACTAAAATTTCTGAAAGTGAACTGAAAAGATCCCACTAATAAAAGAAGGTATTTCATTCTCTTGAAGTAGAGAAACTATGCAGGAAGTAATAAAGCAAAAGACAGAGCAATTTCATCGCATAAAAATTTTAAATTTATATGTATCAAATAACCGTTAAAAAGACTTTTTAGAAAAATGACAGAATGGAAGAAAATATTACAACATACATGATGCTGATATATAAAGAGCATCTATAAATCAGTAAGAAAAACCAATAGAAAATATATTAAAGAACAGGAACAAAAATCAAGAAAGAAGAAATACAAAAGACTAATAAGGTAGCATAATCCCCTCATTTTTAAGAACTTTCCTTAAAAGTCATGAATATAGAGTAACTCTAGATTAATATGTGCGTGGAGCTCTGCAAACAAAATCAGACATGTAAGATTCCTCAGTTAGTGACAGTCTCACCATCAATGCACAGCAGTTTTTTTTCTCCACACCTGAGTATATAGCAGGATAGTTTTATTTTATTTAACATGAATTGCTATGATCGTAAGAGGTACTGATTTTTAAATTTCAGTTTACACATTCCAATTAGAAATATAACTAAGAAACGCAGCATATTCAGAGGTGCATAATAGTTAAACAGCTATGGGCATCATGCAAACACAAAAGCAAAGATAACAAGAGAAAATCCCTACCTTCCCTGATAGCTGTGAAAGGTGTACCTTCTTCTTCTTGCAGCCTGATCACCTTCAGGGCTACCAACTTCCCATTTACCCTGGAGAAACAAAACAAAAGATGAGAAGCAAATCCGTGAAAATATGTTCCCGTTATGGTTCTAATTGTCTTCCTTACAATTTATATTTTATGCATTTTTGCACTGAAAATGTCAGGACTCAATTATGCCACCACAACAAGATTAATTTCAGTAAGGCTGGGAATCCTGTATCATCATCATAAATATTCACACTTTAAATATTCACATTTTAAATATTCGCACTTGCATAGTCCAAGATTTAACTGAAGTTTTCTGTGATTCACTCTATGTTCTTTCCAAAATGAAACTAGTGCTTAACAAAAACACCATGTTCGATCAATTATTCACAGATTAATTAAAACTCAAGTCGTCAAAATAACACCCTCCCTTTGTTTCTCCAATAGCGCCTCTGTTTCTTTTGCTGAAATGTCTTTATCTTCAGTCTTAAGTTGAAGTCATTCAATCCCCAAGGACGGAAACCTGACACTTAGTCTTCTTCCTTCTCTCTTCCCTCTTCTTTCTCTGTCTGTCTCTGTCTGTCTCTCTCTCAACATCACCCATTCCTCCCTTTTTCACTATTCTTTTTTTACTAGAGCCTCCTAAAATTACATTAGTCTGACTGTGTTTTATAATGCAGTATATCATCAAAATAAAAGTTAAGAATATTTTAATATTACAAAATTACACAAGACCTATCCAAAGCAGATGTTTCTTCTAGACACATTCCAAATGTGTATCAGCTCTAATTAAAAGTAAGATTACGCTAGGCAGATAACTTTTTATCCAATCTATGCTGTTAATAAAATAAGGACATGATTATCTATATTGGTCTTCTAGTTGACTGCTCTACTTTCTACCTTGACTAGGCTTACCAACATACTTCCTTAATTAAAATAAGTAAAAGAAACACAAAGCATTTAATGAAAAGTAAATTTCCCCGCCACACCCAGTTCCCACCCTCTGAGGTCACCACTTACCTCAGAGAGGTAACTTAGCTTAACATATATACTTAACACACACACACACACAAATGGTAATATGGCATACAGGGTACAGTGTATATTATTTTTATCACTCGATATACTTTGGTGACTTCCTCATAAATTCATAGAAAATTGTCTCTTGCTTTTCAAAGACCACAGGGTGTTCCTTTGTATGAGTGTAGTATGCTTAATTTAACGCCAGTCCTCTACTGATAGGCATTTAGCAGGTTCCCAATTTTTGGCCATAAAACAATGATATAATAAATATTCTTGGACATAATTTCATCCATGTAAAAATACATCTGTAAGACAAATTCCTAAAAGTAAAATGTGGATGGACCTAGAGTCTGTCATACAGAGTGAAGTGAGTCAGAAAGAGAAAAACAAATATCGTATGCTAACACATATATATGGAATCTAAAAACAAAAAAAAAAGGTCACGAAGAACCTAGGGGCAGGACAGGAATAAAGTCGCAGACCTACTAGAGAATGGACTTGAGGACACGAGGAGGAGGAAGGGTAAGCTGGGACGAAGTGAGAGAGTAGCATGTACATATATACACTACCAAATATAAAATAGATAGCTAGTGGAAAGCAGCCGCATAGCACAGGGAGATCAGCTCAGTGCTTTGTGACCACCTAGAGGGGTGGGATAGGGACGGTGGGAGGGAGGGAGACACAAGAGGGAAGAGATATGGGGATATATGTATATGTATAGCTGATTCACTTTGTTATCAAGTAGAAACTAACACACCATTGTAAAGCAATTATACTCCAATAAAGATGTTGGGAAAAAAAAAAAAAAGTAGGGTGTGGACAGGCAAAAAAAAAAAAATGTGTATCTCTAAATTCTAACTCTGATGACACTGAGAAATTATCCTACGTACAGGCTGTACCAATTTATACAACCTATAGAGGATAGGAGCTCCTGTTTCCCCTTTACCAGTATATACTATGTTATCAACCATTGATTTTGCCAATCTGATAGGTGAAAAATGGTTTCTTACTGCAATTTAAATTGCAACCAAAAATCTTTAGAGGCTATGGAATAAGCAAAGGAGAGCTCGTGTGGCCCAGAGAATCCAGTGCCTGAGTCTGAAATAAAGAATTTGAATGTCTCTTTGTAAAGAACTGCAACCAATTGGTCTGTTTTCGATTAAAAAAAAAAAAAAAAAAAACTGCCACAGGCACAAAGGTCAAGGGAATCATCACAGCTCAACCATCCTAGTGGTATCCCTCATCAAACGGATTGTTGAAATATAGTATTGGTTACAGTAGTCAAAGGACATCCAGTTATAACGCTCCACAATGTGCCGTCTCCTCAAGGCTAGGAGTCATGTTTATTTTCCCTTGTGTCTCTCAGCTGGGAGGACAGGCCTGCCGCTTTTCTGCTCTGCAACTCTCCTCTCCGGAGTACATCACCTTGATTTTCTTCTAATCCTGATTATGCTCTAGGTACCCAGGTGCAAGCAAAAAATTAATATTCACATGGGGTTCAACTGGTGAGTGTGACTTGTGCTGGCCATTTTGCCCTTTATGACTAAGGGAGGCCTCTGGCAGGGCTTGGGGCTGGGATGCAGTCAGTACTCACATCTGCACAGATTTTCTCAGCCCAGCTGAGCTCGTCACTGGCTCCCTGAGGAGGCAGGAACTGATTCCAGAAACTGCTTGGAATTTTGCCTTCATTTATCGATATTCTCCCCTCACCCATAAAAAACACATACAAACTTCTTCCCACAAAGCTTTTCCCTTTCCCTTGAGATCACTGGCTTGCACATACCGTGAACTGAATTCTAGAATACAGGAATTTGTGATTTTGGAAGGCTATCTGCTTAAAACACACTCTGAAACCATGAAACTATGAGTCCCCTGTAATACACTGAAAAGAGAAGAGCCTTTAATTGAACCAGCACTCATGCTTTAAATGCAACTAGAGAAGGAATACCTTTAAGCAATCTCGTAGGCTAGTGTGCATTATTTTTGTGGTGAAAAAAATTTTGAACATATTTACTATGATAAACTGCATAAAAGAATAAGATCCAAGTTAATGGGATCCTGATTCTGAAGCACAACTCTCCGTGAGTTAAAACCTCCAACTATCAATTTCTTATAGTTACGATAATCACAGCAGTTAAAGGCATTTAGATTTTATGTATTACATCATATGAAACTAAAAAATTCCTTAAAATTTATACTAGATTATTAGCTCCAGGAGAATACAGAAAAGGAACTCTTTTTCTGTTTTGTTAACTGTTACATGCCCAATGCCTAAAACTGTCTGGCACAGAGTAGACTCTCAAAATACTTTTTTTTTTTTTTTTTTGCGGTACGTGGGCCTCTCACTGTTGTGGCCTCTCCCGTTGAGGAGCACAGGCTCCGGACGCACAGGCTCAGTGGCCATGGTTCACGGGCCTAGCCGCTCCGTGGTATGTGGGATCTTCCCGGACCGGGGCACGAACCCATGTCCCCTGCATCGGCAAGCAGACTCTCAACCACTGCGCCACCAGGGAAGCCCTCAAAATACTTTATTGACTGAATATTAATAATGTTAATATACTGATATTTCTTTCCTCATACCTATAAGTATCTCAAGAATAAAGTATAAAATTATTATTTTCAATAATTTCAAAAATATAAAATTTATAAAAAGATTTCAATATCTTCTTTCATGTTTATTTGTTTTCTTTTTTCAAATTAAAGGTTCAGTCTCTTTGTTTTTTTTTTTTGTTTTGTTTTTTTGTTTTTTTTTTTTTTTTTTTTTTTTTTTTTGCGGTATGTGGGCCTCTCACTGTTGTGGCCTCTCCCGTTGCGGAGCGCAGGCTCCGGACGCGCAGGCTCAATGGCCATGGCTCACGGGGCAGCCGCTCCGCGACATGTGGGATCTTCCCAGACCGGGGCACGAACCCGTGTCCCCTGCATCGGCAGGCGGACTCTCAACCACTGCGCCACCAGGGAAGCCCCAGTCTCTTTGTTTTTGATGATGCATGAAGATATAGAAAGTTTTCATTTCCTTAAGATTTTAGAATTTATAGAATGCTTTGTTAATTAACCTTTTTCACCCAACAGACATGTTTCAGAACCCTCACTATCTTTAATAATCTGAGCCCAGACTAGTAACCAGTATTTCCCTCTTCTCCAACTGCTTCATTGGTTTCCCATTAAGAACCATATTGATTATCAAATAGCCTCTAATCTAAGAGTCATTGTGACTCTCTTTTCTTAATTAGTTTTTCTCTACATGTCTAGACACTCACCAACTACTGAATCCCTCAGTTATAAAGTCTAGAAAAAACATAAGTCACTGGCTCCACTTTTGGAAAAGGTACCTTTTGAAAAAATAACATTACACATTTTCTAATATTCTACCTTTGGGGCATATTTTTTTTAACTTTAGTACCGACTGAAACACTTCAAATTCTAAGTGACGAACTCTAACAAAATGTCATTTTTTTAGAGATATCAAAAGAAGATACCTATTATTCTATGAAAAAATAAACATGGTATCTAATAACTACCTTGTATGGTTTAAACTATTTTATTAAGTATTCAAAACACATACTTCAAACATTGAAGTTCTTTAGAATAATTACAAAATTCAAATTGAATCAATAAATTAGAGCTGTTTACAGGAAAACACTGAAGATTTCTCTTTAACAGTTTTATTAATTAAATCAAAGGCTAATAAATAGAAGGTAATCAAGGCTTGATTGGCAATGGAAATATTAATTCAGGTAAATAATATAGCAAAAAAAATGCTTTCAATTGTGTTAATATCACCACAGAACTTTCTATTGGAGATATTGCCAGGTTTGTGTCTAGTTATTCTAAGCTACCTAGGGAGCTGTTTTAATTTCAGAGATTCTTTACTATTTTCTAATTCTTCCAACCACTGCCTTCCCCAGCGTGTCCTC
Organism: Grampus griseus; assembly: GCF_964374135.1. NCBI lineage: Eukaryota > Metazoa > Chordata > Mammalia > Artiodactyla > Delphinidae > Grampus > Grampus griseus. Next base: position 54,231,934 of record NC_139003.1, on the reverse strand, counting down.
ACTGTGAAGCTCACTTCAGGCCCAAGGACAAGTGACACTGCTTTAGTCCGCATGTCACACAGGAACAGCTGTCAACTGCATCAGGAGGAAAAGCCAGGGGAACATCCGAGCACAGAGCTATCCACGCACAGACATGGAGAGGCTGGCTGTCCTGGCAAAGCCACACTAGAGTGGATCCAGCTTTCAAACCGGTCCTAACCACAGATCCAAATCTCTGCCAACTTCAGAAATTCTGTCCACAAATCTATGTGCCCTAAGTTTGTAAATAATAAAATGATCTTGTGTGGATTACGCACGATCGAGAAGTTTTGAATAAGGAGCACAGCCTACTCATTTTTTCATGCATTTGTTACTTTAACATTTTGTGAACCCTATAAAGGAAAACTCGCCACTTAGGGTAAACTTGTCCGGCTCAAAAGACGATGCACAAAGAGAATTTCCTTACAGACAGTCCTCAAAGGAAAGCCTAAAGGTTTTCTATCACATTAGTTACCTCAAATTCATAAGATAACTTAGTACAATAAAACAAAATAACAAATATTATCTAGGTCATCTTTGAAAATACTGTTCATGTGCTTACACCTAGAAGAAATTACGTGTAGAGGACATAAAGGAAATTAAGGCAATACACCTAAAAGAAATTTAATATACTCTGGTAAATTTAATATATTCTGCCTCTCTCTTCCATTATGATTTTGTCTCAAGAGAAACTGCTATGGAAAACAATACTGAGTGCAGGGAGATACAATGGTTTTGTTTCCTTACTGTATTGGTTTAGAAGCAATACAAGGAAATGTAGTTACTACTGAGGGAGTGACAATGGCAAGGCGGAGTACGTCAAGGACAATATTTTGAGCTGAACTTATGAATTTTTGGCAAAGTCATTAAAAACATTTTAAAGGTTTTACCATTAGTGCTTCTTTTATTAATTCCCTCTTAGGACACTGTTGGAACGCTGACTATACTGTCTCACATACACACTTCAAAAATTAAAAACAACTAAATATTCATGGCCTTGCTATTTCCACCTAAATTCAATTTATATTCAGGTATAAATGAGAAATCATCTCAATACTATTTAACCTCTGATATTCTGAAATATTCTAAAAGTGTTATCTACAATACTTTATTCTGGAAAAGTAAATTTAGAATTTCAAGGTAACTTGTCAGTAATCACACCTCACCCTAATTTTTTTTTTTTTGCGGTACGCGGGTCTCTCACTGTTGTGGCCTCTCCTGTTGTGGAGCACAGGCTCCGGACGCGCAGGCTCAGCGGCCATGGCTCACGGGCCCTGCCACTCCGTGGCATGTGGGATCTTCCCGGACCAGGGCACGAACCTGCGTCTCCTGCATTGGCAGGCGGACTCTCAACCACTACGCCACCAGGGAAGGCCTCACCCTAATCTTTATCAATATAATGCAGAGAGAAGAGGAAAAAGACTAATGCCATTTCTGTTAAATTAATTTCTTTAAAAAAAAATCCAAAGATTTATAAGAGAATAGCATAATGGCTACTTATTAGGATGTGATTAATAATGCAAAAAGTCTAATGATTTAATGTACTGAGAAAAAGGGTGTGCTCAACCAACAATTATTATGAGTTTGTACATTTGACAAAATATTGATAATGATGTTTTATTAAATGTAAAACCTCATAATACTTTGAAACATAAAATTAGAGGAATATATATTGTTCATGGGAGAAAATAAAATAATTACATTTCAATAATTTAAAACTTGTACCTTTCCAAAAATAAAATCTGTCAATAAAGGATTTGAGAGTCGTATTACCTTAAAAAGTAGAAGTAACCTCAGTGATCATTCAAGCTCCTGAACAGACAAAAAAATCCTGACTGGCTTGATTGTCTTTGTCCTCCCACTCCCTGGAGCAAAGTAGCTCCTCAAGACTTTGGTGGAACTCAACCCCTCTAAAATACCCAAATTACTTAGTCCTTTTTTACGCTGAGCCAAAATTTGCTTCCTGTAACTTCTACTCTCTGATTCCAGGTCTGAGTCCACCAAGACTAAACTAAATGCTCTTCCACAAGACAGCCCTGTCCTTAATTAAGTTTTAATATCCTGCCTCCTAGTCAACAAATACTAATTGAGAGACTGTGATTTTGTGCTTGGCATAAAGAATAAACAACCCAGACATGGTCCCTGCACTTAAGTCTCACCGAGGAGACAGACGTAAAACATATAACTACAAAGACGGCTGACATACACCAAAGGGAGACAGGAGGTGCTCGCTCTTCAAACACGGGACAATTTAAGCATCACTAAACTAATACCTGTGATTGAAAGGAATTAAATATGTTTAAATCAATAAGTTTATAATGAGACTTTAAAAGAAACTCATGAGTCACATTTGGAGAGTACTACGGAACCATCTCATTAGTTTAAAAACTGTTAAAGAGAATATGTCAAGCATTTACCTTCCCTTTTCATATACTTTCGCATACACTGTACCTCAGTGTAAACAGATAGTTCATAAGTGAAGCTTCCCTGCATAGATGCACTGCATGTAACAAATGAAGAGGGAATGAGAGAATTTGAGTATCACCATTAATGTTTCCTAAAGTCACAAAAAGAAGCTACCAGATATTATGTGCCCCCTGATGGAAGCATTCATCCCCCTCAATGGAATCAATCCAACTGGAATCTGACCACATCCAAATCTAACTACTTATTTCAAGGAGATAAGGGAACAAGTTAAATAACACCATTGGGATATAATCAGAAAACTCCAGACTACAGGAAACCATAGGGAAATGAACCTGTTTCTTCAACAAATGAATTTCAAGAAAAAAAGGAGGGGAGAACCCATAGATTAAAAGAGAGAGATGAACTAATGGCAATTAATTGCAATGTATGGACCCAATTTTATCTTGATTCCAACAAAGTTTAACACTGACTATATATTTGATGATAAAGAAATCGTTAATTTTTTTACATGTGATAATGGCATTATGGTTCGGTGTTTTAAAATAGAGGCCTTATCTGTTAAAGAAAAAATTATAAAATGAAATAATATGATGTTTGGGGTTTGCTTCAAAATAATTGGAAGGAATGAATACAGATGAAACAAGATTAGACACAGGTTGTCAGTGTTGGAAACTGATGGGGGTTTATCAAAACTCCATAAGAAGTTCTTTAAAAATTAAAAAACATACCCAATACAAGTTGGGATAAATGCAATGAAGGAAAATCACAGCATGCCATAAAAAAGATAAAGAATCTATTTTAATGATACTAATGAACTTATTTACAAAACAGAAATAGACTCACAGACACAGAAAACAAACTTATGGTTACCAAAGGGGAAGCGGGGGTGGACAGGGATAAATTAGGAGTTTGGCATTAACATATACACACTACTATGTATAAAATAGATAACCAACAAGGACCTACTGTATAACACAGGGAAATATATTCAATATCTTATAATAACCTATAATGGAAAAGAATCTGAAAAAGAATATATATACGTGTGTACAACTGAATATCTTTGCTGTACACCCGAAACATTGTAAGTCAACTATACTTCAATTAAAAAAAAAAAAGAAGAACCTATTTTAGATTAGACAGGGAAGGATTCTCTGAAAATGTGACATTTAAGCTGAAACAAGAAATATAGAAGAGTAAGCAAAGAACATTCCAGGCAGATGGAACAACCTGTACAAAAGCCCAGGGGCAGAGAACACAATGTGTTAAACAAAGCTATAAGAAAGAAAGAGTGGCTGGAGCTTGTTGACCGGCAGGGGGTAGGAGAGGGGGACGTGCAGAGAGGGACAGGAGAGCCAGATCATGCAGGCCCTTAAGGGCCACAGAAAGGACTGATTTAAAAAAAAATCACCGGGAAATCTTAAGAAAGGGGATAATATGATTAAATTGTGTGTCTGCAGCTCCCTCACTATCGTGTAGAGAACAGCCTGAAGGAGCACAATAGTGGGAGCAGGGAGGGCGGTCAGGCAGCTACTACAGTGGTCCAGGGGAAAGATGGTGGTCACAAAGTACCAGGGTATTGGTAAGAGCAATGGGGAAAAGGAAAACAATATTCTGAAGACAGAATCAAGAGACTCAGGATAAACTGAATTGGGCATAGGGCAAGTGGTAAAGGATGACTCCAAACGTCCTGACTTTAGTTTCTGTGTGGATGGAGGCACGTGTACTGACTCAAGGGAAACTAAAGAAGAAGAGATTTAGACAGAGAATCAAGAGTCCTATTTGGGAGGATCTTAGTCTAGACATAGAAGTTTAGGCTAGACATAAAAACTTGTGAGCCATTTGGAGGACTTCAAGGGAAGCAATAACTTCAAGAGAGAGCCAATTTTCTGTTAAAGCGGAAGTAAACACTCCGAAGAAAGTCGAACACACGTAAGCATTTGTAAATCAGAAAACAGTATTCTAGATCTAGATCTAGACAACATAAAAAGAGCCTGAAGGACATGGGGACAGGACAGAGTAGGAGATACAGTGCGAAATACGGGGGTGAGGTCTGAAAGATAATAAACCACCAGGGCGTTTTATACCATGCCTGTGGTAAACAGTGGTGGGAGGCAGAGGAGCTTCCATCCTGACAGCCTCTGGAAGCAGGTAGAGTAGGGACTGCTGTTTTGGCTGCCCTTTGCGTGCATCAGGCAAGGCCTGGAGCTGGCACCTGCCTCTGTGGCTGCACAGAAACCAAGGTACAGGTTCTCACCCCTGACTACATTTTTAAATCAACTGGAAAGCTTTAAAACATACCCATGCCTGGCTCCACCCCTGATTTAGTTGGTGCAGTGTGGGGTCCTAGCATCCGTATTTTTTAAAAACATCCTGAGTGACTGTAAAGTGTAACCAGGGTTGAGAACCACTGTGTTCAATAAGCCTTCAGGTTCCGACACCACGTGCTCGTTGTCTTTCTTCCTTTGTCTGGTCTCTCCAACACTGAAGTCTCCTTTTTCTCGGTAAACGTTCAAATTTTTTCAACTATTTTGAGCGCCCTCACAGTCCTAGTTGCAAGCCTTTGGTAAGTCGGGGCTGATTAACCCCTTGTGAAATGTGCTTGCCAAGGTGTACACACTACCAGATGTGGTCTGATAAGTGCTGAGTGGACTGGGAGACTGCCCTGCCCCATTCCAGAAACTCGACTGGTACTCATTTGGCCTCATCATGTATTCGCCTGTGATCAGCACAAAACACTATTAACTCATGGATCTTGCCAACAATTAAAACCCCTGAGTTTTCTTCATGGGCCCCGCAATCACACCATCTCTAACTTGCCCTAGGCCTAATAATTCACTTTTTAAACATAATTTCAGGAGTTTGATTTATTCCTAATAAGATTCCAACTTGTCAGCAGCAACCAACTGCTCAAACCTCTCCTGTCTAAATTCTAATCTTGTTTTTGAGAAGCACTGGCTAACTATCCTTCTGTGTGTCCTTCTCTGAGGTAGGATAGAAACACTGAACAGGATGAGGTCCAGGGCAGTGCTCTTGGACACCACACTCTTGACACATACCCCATCCACCTTTGGGGGACGTGGTTTCATTGACTGTCTTCTCTTTCTCTCTCTTTTCCCCCCTCCCTCCTTCCCTTTTCACTTTCAAACTCTCTAATTCAGCCCTTCCTCTCCACAGACCTCTGTCCCAAACCACTGCACTGACCTTCTGCCTCTATCATTGGACTGTGCTGGAAAATCTGCATGTGGCACACAGTTAGAGCTCCATGGTGAAATGAGTCAACCCTTTACCATGTAACAGAGGTACTAAGAAACCCTACCACTCTTACCAACCTGTTTTAAATCCACCACCAGAAACAGCGTATCACTCAACTGTCGATGGCTCTCTTACCTACCAGAACATAATCAGAACATTTACCCATGTTTGAAAAACAAGCAGATACCCAGCATCTACAGTGTTTCAGTTCACTAGCTTAACAATCTCATCAGAAAGAGGAATTAAGGTTATTTAGGTATGACATAATTTTTTTATGAACTCCTAGATCATTATTTTTCTTCCTATTTTGATTTACTCAGAAATAATCTGAGTGATAATCTGTCCTAAAATTTTCCACTGGAGGAGGGGAAATGAGAAAGGCATGCAGGGAGGAAGCCACACCATTTCCATCTTCTTCTGTGAACATCTGGACATCTCAAGGCTGCTAATGTCTCTACAATTTTTCATAGTTTCTCAAAGATGACTAACAATTATGGGACAATCTCAACTCCCAATTTCTTTAAAGGTCTGTGAAACAGTCGTCTCAGGTCTTAAATCAGAACTCCTTAGAAAAACATAGTACTGTCAGACTTCCTAAGACATTTGATAATTTAATTCGCTCCTATATTTGCTTTGCACTTCAGTGCTTAAAGCAAACTCTCCTTGGTAGCAATGATGTAAGCAAAACAGAAGGTAATTTGTACTGGTTTCTACCCCAATAGCATCTTTTGTGTGTAAACTTCAACCTAAGCTTTTCCTGAGTTACTGATGCTTCTTCTCCTTCCCTCACTCAGCTGGATTGTACTGTGGTTATCTGGTCCGATATCTGTTTGCATTTGAGAGACTTTTATCATCCATGTTCATACATTAACCTTCCAGAGTTTTAGGGCAAGGGGTTGTACACGTGTCAGTATTCTTCTGGAATACCTCCAGTTACAAGGAACCATTCTGGGGAGAGCAAAAAGTCACATGCATACAGCCCTTGAGGAGATTACCAGCCAAAGAAGAAATGAGATAGTATCAAACAACTAAAATGCATAATAAACAAAGGTAAGTTTCTTTAAAAAAAAATAATAATAAGCAAAGTTATCAAAGACAAAGAATGGAAGAATTGTTAACTTATCAAGAAAAGGCAGGAAGCACAGAAAAGATGCCCAGGACACCCATAGATGTAAAGGTGGTTGGTTATACTACCCCTAAAATTACCAGAGAAGAGCCGTATTTATTTGATGAGATGGGAGAGTTTCGTAAAAAGTAAGTAGGGCTTCCCTGCTGGCACAGTGGTTGAGAGTCTGCCTGCCGATGCAGGGGACACAGGTTCGCGCCCCGGTCCGAGAAGATCCCACATGCCGCAGAGCGGCTGGGCCCGTGAGCCATGGCTGCTGAGCCTGCGCGTCTGAAGCCTGTGAAGCCTGTGCTCCGCAACGGGAGAGGCCACAACAGTGAGAGGCCCGCGTACCACAAAAAAAAAAGTAAGTAATTGTAGCTTATTATGAGAAGTTTTTAGAGATTGATTTTTCACACATAGTGAGATTTGAAGCTTCCTGTATTAGTTAGTTCTATAAGTTTTCAGCTGTAACATACAACAATTCATATCCCTAAACATACATCTCTATACACTCATATGCACTGAGAACTAGGAATTAAAGGATAGTGTGAAGGTAACGAAAAAGAAGTAGGAGAGTTTTTTTGTGTTGTTTTTCTCTAGTCCCATTTTCAAGCACACTTGTGTGGGGAAACATATTACTGAGGTCTTTGGAAAGGCTGCATTTTATATTTCTAGAGAAATCAAATGTTCTACTTCTGAGGTCAAGTTGCCACTTCAAATAGACTTTTATCTTCAGTAGCTTTTTTTTCCCATAGAAAATGCTTCAAACAAGCAGAAAAGAAATGGATATACTTCTTGATGATATTATCATTTTTCCCTATCTTGGATTACCTATTATCTTCTGGGTAATTCTTATGTGCTATATCTTATACTACATCCAAAAATAAAAATAATTCACAATTCTCTGTTTTAAAAGTCTAACTACAGCACCACAATCACAGTGAGTCATTACATGAGCTGGGATTAAAGAAAAGAGGATGAAGTCCGACGCTCAACCTTACAGCATTTCAAGCTTCCTGGTTCAAAGGTATGTTTAAAGCATGATGTTCCCATTTCTCTAGCAGAGTTGTAAATGTTCCCCTTCCTCTAGTAGAGACATACATATTCAGCATCATGAGAGAGAGGTCAAGCTTCCACTCTCAGGAAAAAAGCATCTCCAAATAAGTTAATTGAGATGCACCAAAAAGCATGCCACTGATTCACCAAGAGACTTTGAAGAGTCCCCAAATACTCACTGCCAAGTAATGTTAACCACAGAGATCTTGCATTTTCCATTCAAACACAGCCTCACAAAATCAAGTGAAGTTTGGAACAGCAGGATAAAACAAAGCAGCCCAGGAGAGCCATTAAGGTAGGGGTATTCAGAGTTCAAACCATTCTCAACCCATTCTCCCATTCTAATAAAGATGCACGCACGCGCGCACACACACACACACACACACCCCACACACACCTCCAGTTTATGTTACAAACAGGATAGCAAGCTACCGTTTTCTTTTTTCATTTGGCTGCAATGGCCCATGAAGAATCAACAAAGAAAATTATTATAAATACACAGCAGCTTGGTTAAAGGACTAGGGGACTTATATCAAGTCATAAGGATTATGAGCGACTTTAATTTGCTCCAATTAAAATATATTACTTTCATAATTATAGAACATATGTCATTGTTAAATACCTTTTAAATGAAACTTTAAGATAATATCAAGCAAAGCCAAATGTATCTAGTTTGATTTGTCTTTTATGACAAAAAGGACTGGAGAAAAATGCTATAGCATCATGAATTACCTAAAAGACTATACTCCAAAAATAAAAGTGACACACTAAGGTGGACTGCTTTATATGCAAGCAGAGTGTCAAACTAAAAAATGATTCGATTAACTATAAAGTTGAAAACAATCGACCTACACATGTTGAAGAGCAGGGTTTATATTAACTCATATATAAGTAAAGAGCTGATTACATAAAGAACGACCTTTACAAAAATCATATATAATTGGTATGATAAGACCTATGCTAGTATTACTTCCAAACCCTAGCAACAGAGCCAGAGTACAAATTAGTCAGTCTGATTTGGAGTAAGATGACTTTATATACAGCCAATAAGTTTAAGATCAAGACAGCTGTCTTTAATTCAAAACTAGCACTCATGTTAAATAGCCCTACTGTTAAAGCACCTATAGTGTGGCAGGCCTTCAACAAGGACTTGAGATCACTACAGCACCTCTGTGTGGTAGATACTATGGCTATCTCCACTTTACGAAGAATCTGAGGCACAGTTCTAAATCACACAGCTAGAAGCAGTAGATCCACAGTTTGGTCCTAGGAGACTGGGCTTCACAGCCATACTCATAAATTCTCTGTGGAGTAGCAATAATTAAAGTGTGAACCACAGAAGAAAGGTGTGTGGTTCACACCCTCCTATTTCCCCTTCATTCAAAAGAGGCACTCTGCTTATACCAGACACTTGTGATCAAATTACTTACTCTCAAAGCAATGTCATTCTTCTTCGCGTTTTCTAATAATGTTTTATAAAACTCAAAATAAATCAATATATTTTAGAATGGCATTAATAAGTCTTAACCTAATTATAAAAGTAATGCATGCTTATGGCAGAATAGTTGGAAAATACAGAAAAAAAATTATTTTAAATAAAGTTTTTTATTTTATTTATTTATTTATGGCTGCATTGGGTCTTTGTTGCTGTGCACGGGCTCTCTCTAGTTGCAGCGAACGGGGGCTACTCTTTGTTGCGGTGCACGGGTTTCTCATTGCACTGCCTTCTCTTGCTGCGGTGCACCGGCTCTAGGCGTGCGGGCTTCAGTAGTTGTAGCACACAGGCTCAGTAGCTGTGGCTTGTGGGCTCTAGAGCGCAGGCTCAGTAGTTGTGGCTCATGGGCTTAGTTGCTCTGCGGCATGTAGGATCTTCCCAGACCAGGGATCAAACCCATGTCCCCTGCCGTGGCAGGCGGATTCTTAACCACTGTGCCACCAGGGAAGTCCCAGAAAAATTTTTACATCAACAATAATCCTACTATTCAGTGATAAATTCTTCAACATATGTATGTATCTTCTAGACTTTTTTCCTATGTGTAGATTTTTATAAATGGTATCCTACCATATTTGGTCATCTACTTTTTTGTTATGGTTTAATAATATATCTTTTTACTGGATGGGCTGAGAAAAGAACCCAGGAAGCCTCAAGTTCAAACAAGCTCACACTTTCCTTTTAAGGAAAATGGCCCCAGGACTTCTTTATTTCATAAAATCTCATGACTCTTGTATTTTGATTTATTGGTGAAAGCAACCCTGCTAGCCAAGCAATAGAGGCCTGAATGTGGAGACAGTATATGGGGTTGACAGCCACAGGGGGCAGAGGTGGGGCGGCCAGCAGGGCCTATGGGGCACAGGATCTCTGAGTCGCCCTGGCCGGAATTCAGTCTTCTGGGAGTGCTGCAACCCAGTGACAGGAAACAATCACTCAAATCATCTCCAGGATAGACACTCTAGCAGATTTTACTCTATGAACCCAGATATATAACCTTACACTCAGAAAAACTGAAACCCATGATAATCAAATGTATAGCTGAAGAAAGAACTTCATATGTCCTGACTACAAATCTCTATTCCCAAGGGCCATATGTCAAAGTATCTTCTCACACTTAAAGGGCCTGATGAGAGCATTCCTAAACATTTTCCCCAATCATTACATAGTTAACGTTTGTTAAGTATCTATTAATAGCACTGTAACAGGTGCTGAAGAATAAGTTATATACATACGATAATATGTTACATACATATGAGGTAAAGGAGATATCAAGCAAGGCAGTAGCTGAATTAGGAAAAAGAAGAAAAAAAATATTCTGACATTTGTTAAAACAGTAAGATTTTATTCAAGACTATTGCAACAGTGGAGACAGATATAGGGCTCAACTCTGAATACCACAAGAACAAGTGGGGATTTATAGCCAAGTAGCAGGTTAGGGGATCATTGGTGGATGGAAAATTACTAAGAAGAGACATCACAGGTAGGGGATTCATGCTAAACTCACCTAACAAGATTCCTGCTGCATACAGGCCAGAGCCATCAGATATCAAGGACGGGGGGATTTTCTCTAAATTGACTTAGCAGGATTCTTGCTAAAACTGGGTTATGCAAGCCTGGCAAAGGACAGGGGTGGAGGGGTGGGGGTGAGGCAAAGTCAGGGCCTAGTCAAGAAGAGGGCTTAGAGGAGTATAACTGAAGTTTATTCAAAGAGAGTATCTTGTCAGAAGCCAGGGAAGTTTCATAATATGAGTGGGACTTGAAGATGGGATAGGATGTGGACATGTAGAAAGGGGAGGCAAGCTAGTTACACAGAGGGATCTATCATAAACAGAGGTGCAGAAGGGGTGGGGACAGGCACATTTAAAGTACAGAGAGTAGAAACTAGGGAAGCAGTAGGACATAAGGAAAGAAAAGTAGACTCGAGAGGGATTTTGATGCCAGGTCCACTACAAAATTGATCCAATAAAGTAATTAGATATTTGATCTTGTTAGACACCAATATTTTCATTACCTGCCTACATTTTTTTTAGGGTAGAGCTTTGAATGAAGCAAAAGCTAATATGTCAACAACGTTCTTTTGAAGCTAAACATACATTTTTATTCCTAATCAACAAAGGTAAATTAACTGAGCTTATAAGTCTACTAACTATAGCTCCATGATATAAGCAGATTAAAGCAGACTATAAAGTGAATATATTTACAAATATAAATTAAAACACTAAAAATTAATAAATTTCCAGGATTTACATATTATAGTTACATATATATATATAACTATAAAATATTTGGTGGCAAATCTTTACTGCAATGACAAAGAAAGCTGAATACACAATTTGTTAAATCCAATTATGCTACTTCCAGGGCTTTCCAAGCAATAACATGTGTGTTTAACACATCAAACAGGACATTAGCATCATTTTTTCTACAGAGCAATTTGTTTTGCTAGGTTTAGGGGTACAAAGTAAGGAAAACTGACAAGGTCTTAAAAGGCTATTCCGTCATGCTAAGGCTCGGCCACCAAATCTAGTTCCAAGAAATCTAATTTCTACTCAGTGAGACGACATAATTTAGCCATTTTGGGGAGAAACCATGTTTCATGGCTTTAGTGGAGTCTGGCTTCAATAACTGCACGCATGAATGAATGAAGTCAACTATCTCAAACAAGGACTAAACAAGTAACAGCTAGAGATAGGACAGATTACATCAGCTCTCCCTGACAGAACAATTTCTGGAACTACTAAGAAATCCCCAAACTCAGCTTTCCTAAATGTCTCTCCTTTGTGTTATCAATCTTCTCAGTCCTTATAGAAAGCCATCTGAAATGATTTTCATTTAAGATCAAGGTGAGTGTTTGAGGGTAAAGTCCCTGACTTCAGGGGAAACATACACTCAAAAGCAATTAAATATTTGCTGGGTTTTCACCTAAAATGAGGGATGAATGCAACTGCCATGACTCTTTTCCAACTGAAGCAGATGGGAAATCATCAGTAGTCATCCAATTGAAGAACTCTTCCATAACAGCACCTTATTTACAAATCCTAGCCCAGAACATAAAAGAGACTTTAGCTAGTGTAACATGTTACCTTAAAGTGAGTTTAAAAAATCGTATGTCTGTAAATTGGGTAAATTAAATACATACACCTAAATCTTTCTGTCAAAAAGCTGCAGATATTTCTTCACTTGCAACTATCATTTTCCTCTTTTCTAAGATTTATACTCTTTTCTTCTTTAAAAAAATAGAATGTAGCTATATAAAAAATGCAAGTAAAATGGACCCTAGAAAACTAATGTCCTGTGTCCATGGTAGATAAACAACTTGGTCTGGTTATAACCCACAGGATTGCCTTTCCTTTTTTCTTTGTTTTTAAATACTCAAATATTTAAAGAAAAATTTTTCTTCTTTTTAACCATGATCTTAAAAATCCAGACCACTAATTAGTCAGCTGGACTCAGTTTATGAACTTCAGAAAGTGAGAGAACATAATTAATCATGTATCAGGTAAGCATTCAATCATTATGCTCATAGCTTACTCATTTTGAGTGACTAAGGAGAAAATATGACCAAATTATATGAGACTTGAAAAAACAGGGAGATTTACTCATTTTGGATATACGGAATGACTCCAACTCTGAAGTACAGTAAGAAAGTGACAGATGAGAAATGGAGACATCCATGTTTTCAGCGCAGCATGTTACTACTCAGGGGTATAAACTTACACCCATCTTTCAACCTGTCAACTCAACTTTCTCCAACTTTCAAAGACAATCTCTGCTACCTCTTTGTATTTTCTTTTTCATATATATACACATATATGAATATCTGTATATTCATATGCTATGTGAATATATATAATACAAAGGAAAGGTTTTGAAAAGTAGAAAGGGAAATAAAACTATACAGGCTGATTAAGTAGCTACTGACATTGTCTCTACATAGAAATCTGGCCATGTCAGCTTCAATAATTGCATTTGTGATGAACCATCATCCACATAACCATACTTATTAGACAAAATAACCTTAACTACAGTTGTTCTCTCCAGGTCTTATTAATTAAACAAGCCTTTTTTAACAGATGGGTCAACGGTAAATTACCTGAGGTCGTGTCAACCATCACAAAAATCATTTAAAATTAATGAAGTCATCTGAAAGTTTGTGTGAGTAAATACATACAAACAATATAAAGGAACCTGCTTAGATACAAATCCATAAGGAAGTGACTAAATATAAGAAAAAGGACCATGAAAATTTGACAAGACTGTCAAAGGACAAAACAGGTAGAAAGAATCATTTTCTCCTCTTAATTCAACGTTGAATGCTTAACTGAATTTAAAACTGGTGCCGGGAGTATACTTTGGATGGGGGCACAAGGGTACCGAGTTTCTGATTTACTAAAAAACCCATCTGAAAGCATTTTATTTTGTTAAGGTACAATTCTTACTATAATATTAGTTCCTCCATTATTTATGAGAAGGATCAAGGGGTTGTAAATATACTGGCAGATCAGGAATTACGTTTGCCATATGAACAGAATAAAAGAAGTAGTAAGAGAAATGGGTACCATCAAATCTTGAGCTGAGGTCCGCAATGAAAAGGTAGCAATGGCAACAGTGTTGTTTCATTAGCTACGTAGGACCCTGGAAAGAATCTAAAAAAGAGTGGATATATATGTATGTATAAGTGATTCACTGTGCTGAAAGTAACACAACACTGTAAATCAACTATACTCCAATAAAAAAATTTTTTAATTAGCCAGACTCTTCAAGAAAAAAAGGGAGAAGACTCAAATCAACAGAATTAGAAATGAAAAAGGAGAAGTAACAACTGACACTGCAGATATACAAAAGATCATGAGAGATTACTACAAGCAACTCTATGCCAATAAAATGGACAACCTGGAAGAAGTGGACAAATTCTTAGAAATGCACAACCTGCCAAAACTGAATCAGGAAGAAATAGAAAATATGAACAGACCAATCACAAGCACTGAAATTGAAACTGTGATTAAAAATCTTCCAACAAACAAAAGCCCAGGACCAGATGGCTTCACAGGCAATTTCTATCAAACATTTAGAGAAGAGCTAACACCTATCCTTCTCAAACTCTTCCAAAATATAGCAGAGGGAGGAAAACTCCCAAACTCATTCTATGAGGCCACCAACACCCTGATACCAAACCCAGAAAAGGATGTCACAAAGAAAGAAAACTACAGGCCAATATCACTGATGAACATAGATGCAAAAATCCTCAAAAAAATACTAGCAAACAGAATCCAACAGCACATTAAACTGATCATACACCATGATCAAGTGGGGTTTATTCCAGGAATGCAAGGATTCTTCAATATACGCAAATCAATCAATGTGATACACCACATTAACAAATTGAAGGAGAAAAACCATATGATCAACTCAATAGATGCAGAGAAAGCTTTTGACAAAATTCAACACCCATGTATGATAAAAACCCTGCAGAAAGTAGGCATAGAGGGAACTTTCCTAACATAATAAAGGCCATATATGACAAAGCCACAGCCAACATCGTCCTCAACGGTGAAAAACTGAAAGCATTTCCACTAAGATCAGGAACAAGACAAGGTTGCCCACTCTCACCACTCTTATTCAACACAGTTTTGGAAGTTTTAGCCACAGCAATCAGAGAAGAAAAGGAAATAAAAGGAATCCAAATCGGAAAAGAAGACGTAAAGCTGTCACTGTTTGCAGATGACATGATACTATACATAGAGAATCCTAAAGATGCTACCAGAAAACTACTAGAACTAATCACTGAATTTGGTAAAGTAGCAGGATACAAAATTAATGCACAGAAATCTCTGGCATTCCTATACACTAATGATGAAAAATCTGAAAGTGAAATCAAGAAAACACTCCCATTTACCATTGCAACAAAAAGAATAAGATACTAGGAATAAACCTACCTAAGGAGACAAAAGACCTGTATGCAGAAAATTATAAGACACTGATGAAAGAAATTAAAGATGATACAAATAGATGGAGAGATATACCATGTTCTTGGATTGGAAGAATCAACATTGTGAAAATGACTCTACTACCCAAAGCAATCTACAGATTCAATGCAATCCCTATCAAACTACCACTGGCATTTTTCACAGAACTAGAACAAAAAATCTCACAATTTGTATGGAAACACAAAAGACCCCGAATAGCCAAAGGAATCTTGAGAACGAAAACAGAGCTGGAGGAATCAGGCTCCCTGACTTCAGAGTATACTACAAAGCTACAGTAATCAAGACAGTATGGTACTGGCACAAAAACAGAAAGATAGATCAATGCAACAGGATAGAAAGCCCAGAGATAAACCCACGCACATATGGTCACCTTATCTTTGATCAAGGAGGCAAGAATGTACAGTGGAGAAAGGACAGCCTCTTCAATAAGTGGTGCTGGGAAAACTGGACAGGTACATGTAAAAGTATGAAATTAGATCACTCCCTAACACCATACACAAAAATAAGCTCAAAATGGATTAAAAACCTAAATGTAAGGCCAGACACTCTAAAACTCTTAGAGGAAAACATAGGCAGAACACTCTATGACATAAATCACAGCAAGATCCTTTTTGACCCACCTCCTAGAGAAATGGAAATAAAAACAAAAATAAACAAATGGGACCTAATGAAACTGCAAAGCTTTTGCACAGCAAAGGAAACCATAAACAAGACCAAAAGACAACCCTCAGAATGGGAGAAAATATTTGCAAATGAAGCAACTGACAAAGGAGTAATTTCCAAAAGTTACAAGCAGCTCATGCAGCTCAATAACGAAAAAACAAACAACCCAATCCAAAAATGGGCAGAAGATCTAAACAGACATTTCTCCAAAGAAGATATACAGATTGCCAACAAACACATGAAAGAATGCTCAACATCATTAATCATTAGAGAAATGCAAATCAAAACTACAATGAGATATCATCTCACACCAGTTAGAATGGCCATCATCAAAAAATTTTGAAACAATAAATGCTGGAGAGGGTGTGGAGAAAAGGGAACCCTCTTGCACTGTTGGTGGGAATGTAAATTGATACAGCCACTGTGGAGAACAGTATGGAGGTTCCTTAAAAAACTACAAATAGAACTACCATATGACCCAGCAATCCCACTACTGGGCATATACCCTGAGAAAACCATAATTCAAAAAGAGTCATGTACCAAAATGTTCATTGCAGCTCTATTTACAATAGCCCGGAGATGGAAACAACCTAAGTGTCCATTATCGGATGAATGCATAAAGAAGATGTGGCACATATATACAGTGGAATATTACTCAGCCATAAAAAGAAACGAAATTGAGCTATTTGTAATGAGGTGGATAGATGTAGAGTCTGTCATACAGAGTGAAGTAAGTCAGAAAGAGAAAGACAAATACCATATGCTAACACATATATATGGAATTTAAGAAAAAAAATGTCATGAAAAACCTAGGGGTAAGACAGGTATAAAGACACAGACCTACTAGAAAATGGACTTGAGGATATGGGGAGGGGGAAGGGTGAGCTGTGACAAGGCGAGAGAGAGGCATGGACATTTATACATTACCAAACGTAAGGTAGATAGCTAGTGGGAAGCAGCCGCATAGCACAGGGAGATCAGCTCCGTGCTTTGTGACCGCCTGCAGGGGTGCGATAGGGAGGGTGGGAGGGAGGGAGACGAAAGAGGGAAGAGATATGGGAACATATGTGTATGTATAACTGATTCACTTTGTTATAAAGCAGAAACTAACACACCATTATAAAGCAATTATACTCCAATAAAGATGTAAAAAAAAAAAAGTAGCAATGGAATGGAAATCTTGTCCAAAATAAATTTATCCAATAGAAAAGGGAAGGGGAGCAATGAGTGTTCTATTTCATGCAGGTACCTCCTATATGGAAAGCCACAAATCACTTTGGTGAAATACGGGGAAAAGTAACTATGATGTCACTGTGAAGTTGCTTAGAATAGTGGAGAATACAAATGATAAATAACTAAAGAGAAATTACAATACTGGCACAGAGGAAAGATATGAGAATCACAGGGAAAAAATGGCTCTGTACCCCTAGAGTTTATCATTAACAAAGGGGTAGAGTAAGCATAGATTTTAAGAAAGCAGATTTTAACATTTTTCCCCCCCAAAAATAAAAGGAGATAAAAATTAAGAACTCAGCTCTGGAGTTGGACTGACTGTATCTAAATCCTGGCTCTGCCCCTTAGCTGTGTGATTGTGGGCAAGTTACTCAAACTTTATGGGCCTCAGTTTCTACATCTATAAAATGAGGGAAATAATCTCATCCCAAAGCTTTTCCAGAACTGGTAAAAGAAACAAAGGAAAAAGTTATAGGTGACATTCATTTAACACGTGAGACACGGTTCTAAGCGCTGCAAAGGTATTCGTTCATAAATACTCTTCACAGCTGTGTGAAACCAATTCCATTATCAGCCCTATTTTAATAGGTGAGAAAATTGAGCTTAACCTAGTGTTCAATAAATATCAGCTTTATTTCATGACCCTAATTACCAAGGGAAAGCACCAAGAGAGACAGAAGATTCACATAAATAGACGTTATTTTAAAATTACAACTAGTATCAATGAAGAAAAATTGGCCAAGAGGAGAAACCAATGTGTTACACAGAAAGTTTAATGGTGTGTTTGAAGTTTTAAAGAACACCAATAAAAAGAGAAGAGCTATTTAAGAAGGATAATGTTCTCTTAGGACTAAGTCCTAAATGAGATGAAGCTGGCAAGAAAAATGATTTCAGATTTATATATTATCAGAACAAGAAAGGGGGAGACCAATTATCAGGGACATATGAATAGAGATCAAGTGACAGAGAAAGGAGAGCTCCTCAAATTTCTTCATCCAGAAAATATTTCAAGTGTTTTCTTAATCATTTTCTCTCTCCCTAAAAAGACAGTAAAATCCGACTCCCTTGTTATAATCCATATACATACTCAATCCCCTCCCATTTAGTTTAAAGCCAAAACAACAAAAACACGTTTGCCCCTTCTTCTTGTTCTCCTTTCCTCCTCTGCCTCACTCCTCAAAAGAATAGCTTGCATTTCAGCCTCCATTTTTTCCCCTTTCTCTCTTGACCCAAAGCAATAAGGTCTCCAGCCCCACCAGCTCCCTGCACATACTTAAGAAAAACCTTCCTAATTGCAAATTTAATGGGTCCTTTTCAGGACTCATCTGATTTGTCTTTGCTGAATATCTGACACCATCATCTGCATTTTCAGCAACTCTCTTCCTTCCTTGGTGCTTGGCTGGTTTCCTTGTGCTCTCCCTAGGCAATCCCTCTCATACTATTTGGTTCTTCCTTTGTCCAACTCTGTTGGTGTTCTATTCTTTCATCTCTTCTATTTCACTCAGAGATGAGATATATTCTATTTTAATATAACCATTTTCCGTGCTTTACTTTGGGCAGTGTCCCAGGTGCACTCAACTCTCCAGAGCTTAACATTGAAAGTTTCCCAGGACATAAAGTGGGGGAAAAAAAAGTGTCACTGTTTAACCCAGCCCATTGCCTTCTCATTAGGAATTCAGCTTCCTCTGGGATCCCCAACAGGCCCCGTTTGTAACATTTACTTAGTTTCCCAGTATCTCTTCTTTCTCCTAAGAGGTTTAATCAGACACACAACAAAAGCCATTGGTTCCTTTTCTGCTTCCTCAGGGGCTTTTTTGTCTGCCAGTACCTGTGCTGCGCGCTAAGCTGCTTCAGAATTCACTCTCTTGTCTCACCCATCAGGCCAACTAGGAATGACGTCTATCTTATTCTCAGTTGAGTTACAACAGGGCTTTCGACTGTTAACCAAAGTTCCTGGTGTTTACAATTTTCCCTGGCTCAGTCTGTGCTGGTGGATCTGTAGGATCATTGATTAAAATCCCTGAAAACAGAGATAGTTAAAAACACAGCAATCCCAAGGAGACCATTTTGAACTAGAGACAGAACTATCTTTTAAATTTTCAAATAATTTGTTTATACAGGGAAATATATGTTTCCTTGAACCACAGAAGGAAGGGAGCACATATTTGCTTGGAATCAAACATTAAGCATGAAAAATGTCTCATGCCTGAGATCTTTAAAATAATTTCCTGTCTATTTGTTGAGCTCAGATATTTTTCTGAATAAAAGCCACTGAGCATGTATTATCTTTCCAGTTGTCAGATTTTAGTGACAAAGGAAGACATCACTCTCCAGTTCATTATGATGGGGCAACAAACAAGAGCCTGAAGTTAAACTTCGGGGGCAACCCAAGCATACTTAGGGAAAGAATCAGATCAAACCCCACTCCTTTTTTCCAAAGACTTCCTTTTTGATCCTGGCCTACCAGATCTCATATTCCTTAAAAAGCAGCCCAAATCGACAGTGTCTACAATCCAATTTTGCACTTGATTACCCTATGCAATTTGGAGTCCTAAATTTTCAAATACATGCCATCTCTCCATTATTATAATTGCTCCTAATGGTATAGTATACTCCTTTTGTATGCATCAGTGCTAAATAGACTGCACGCATTTGACTAAAATTCATTGACACTACAACGCATTAGCTTTGGGCTCTAAAAGCTCCTGGTTTCACCCAAGCCCCGGCTTACTCATTAATTCATGTTTCAAATTTCCAATATTTCTGCTACCTTGAGTTACTCTGAGCCTATCATTTATGTCATGAGTAGTAAGGGATCTGGTTAAGTCATCTGCATTTTAGACTGATCAGTTGCTATTTCACAAACTTCCTGAAGTCTAGTCTCCATACCTTGCTGTCCAAGAGCATGTGCTGTACCTAAAACTCATTAATTGGCCACGAAACTTTTTAAATTAATTGAAAAATCTTCATTAGAGGTTCAATGATAATCACAAACAATTCAAAACATCTCCCAAACGTTCACTACAATTAATGCTTCTAAATACTCGATTGGTCTACATAGTACAACACTTTAATCAAATTTTGTTTTTTGGCAAAATGTTTTAGTAAGTTCTAGAGGAAAAAAGCACTACATAAGGAAGCTGAGCATACATTTTATCATCCAAATGGAGACACCGAATAGTAAAAACACTGAATTAGCAAAAAGGAGCGCTATTAATAATTACACAAAGACAACAAGCATAAACCAGGACTGTCCCAAGCAAACCATTACATAAGGTCCCCCTCTACACAAAGCACCTTACACCAAACTGGATCTTTATCCTTCTGGGGAATATTATGTAAAAGAGTGATGTTAATCCAAGAAGTAGTCAATGAATATGTGGTCAGAAAAGATAAGTGAAAGAGCCCTGTGCAAAGGTAAGAGCAAAGATTTAATTCCCAACTAAAATGAAATCCAAACTGTATTGTGAGGTATTAAAACATGACCCAAAGATTATTTGACATTCTTCACTAAGAGGTACAGTCTGTGTTCCCCTCCCCTTGAATCTGGTCTCTTCAAATACTTGATAAATAAAGTAGGTGAAAGTGACACTGTGCCAGTTCTGGGCACAGGCCTTAAAACATAGGCAGCTTCCACTTTCTGTACCTTGGGATCTTCCCAGACCGGGGCACGAATCCGTGTCCCCTGCATCGGTAGGCAGACTCTCAACCACTGCGTCATCAGGGAAGCCCTATCACTTTACTTTTAACCTAAGTCTTTATACTTAAGGTGGGTTTTTGGTAAACAACATATAGTTGGGTCTTGTTTTTTATCTACTTTGACAATATCTGTCTTTTAATGGGTGTATTTAGACCAATTATATTCTAAGTGATTTTCATATAAGTGTATTAATAGCTACCCTGTTTGTAAACTGTTTTCTATTCATTGTACGTCCTTTTCCTTCTTTTTCTGCCCCCCTCTGATTGAGCATTTTATGTGATTCCATTTTATATCTTTTTAGTGAATCATATATGGATCCCTCATATCCCAGTCCAGCTGTGCAAAATGATACCACATGGAGCAAAAACAAGCTTTTCCTGTCCGGCCCTTTCCCAAGAGTAGGTTCATGAACAAAATAAATGATAGTAGCTTTTTTAACTCTCTAAGCTTTGGGGCGGTTCATCTTGCAGTAATATGTAAGCAGAACATTCCTAAGACGGTCCTCAAGGCCTTGCCAACTTTTCAAAACTCAGTTCATACCGATCTCCCCTGAACTCCCAGTCACATGGGGCTCTCCAAGTCTGTAGAAAATACCAAGCTCTTCTTAGGGGTCTGGCCTGAAACACTCTTATCCGTGCTCTTTACCTGGTTGGTCACATCTCCTCCTTCAGATCTAAGTGTAAATGTCCCCTCATCAGCAAGGCTTCCACTGTCCATCCAACTAAGATATACTCATTGCCCACCTCTCTCCCTCACATAAACATATATAACCCACTGCTCTCTATCTTAGTTATTTTTCATAGCTCTCTTTTCCTCTTTGCAATTTAAAATTACAGATGTATCTGCTGACTCGAGTAATCTTTGCCTTCCCCACTAGATGACAGGTTCCATGGAAAGAGAAACTCAGTTTTGCCCACCATTACATATCCATTGCCTGGCCCAGTACACAGAACACACTATGGGCTCAGTAAATGTCTCCGACGGAAAGAGCTCTTTTACATGTGCAATGCCTCTCTGCATTGCTTGTTTAGACCAGGGCTTCTCAACTTTGGCACTATTGACACTTTGGACCAAACAATTCTTTGTTGCGGGAGACTGTCCTGTTCATTTGTATGATGTTTCACAACATCCCTGGCCTCTAGATGCCAGTAACACCACTACCGCTCCCTGAGTTATGAAACCAAAAATGTCTCCAGATATCAGCAAATGTATCCTGGTTTAAAATAAAAGGATGATAGTAACAATGAACAACTCAGGAATGTGGGTTTGCTTTAAACTGAAACCAATCTTATCGTCATGTCCTTCCTCTAGTCCTCCTCAAAAACCACTTAAACTGAACTAAGTGGTTTAAGTGGGAGAGAGATTCTAGGAGCCCTGACATTATGATAATTGGAAATTTCTACACTAACTCTTTCAAAATATTCCTCCACTATCCAAGGAATGCCTCCATTTTCACCAGCTGGACTATAACTCTGAAGACAGGAAATATCACTGATTGTTTTGAGGGTCTCCCAATCAAACGATCAAAGACCCTGATAATAAAAATGGCTAACAGAGGCCAACATTAAAACACTGTCTAACAGAAAAGTTATCCCTGTACAGTTTGGTCTAATAATTGAAATCATGGTTCTTGCTTAAACAATATACTCATTGTCACTTTTGTCAAAAAGATTAGGTATTGTTTGTTTATCTGCTGCAAGCTAAATGGAACCAGCTGTACCCATGAACCAGCTCCTAATGCCTTACATTCTTCCTGAAAAGGAAGTCAGGGCTGAATCTGCAATTTGAATAGCCTTTAAGGTTTTTGAAAATAAAATTAGCAGATGTTGGTGGGTGGGCTATTATCCTCCTTGGAGTAGGTAAGGATAAGAACTCTACTTTCATCTGTACACAAGGAGCACCAGATCTGAAAATCACATGACACAAAGTCCATTCATTTCATTAGGTTTTTTTTAAAAATCCAGTTTCTCTTGCACACTGTAATGCCATATTTTATGCATTAAATTACAAAGTTAACACTGATTGTATTATCATAGTATGATGCCATTTTCATATCCTGTGACTAATAGTGTGGTTACAGGCTTGATCTTTGAAGTGAGCTGTGATAATAAGCCTATGGACCCAAAGTCTAAAAGAAATCAAAGCAGACCTAATGAGAAACAGAGAGTGTAGCAGAGCCCGTAAAATGTAATCAGATTTGCCTCTCTTTTGTACAGAGTTCCTGTTTCTGGGTAGATAACCTCTCAGGATGCTGGAAGTCGTCGGCATGACAGTCCAGGTGTCAACACTTAAGATTGAAACTTCAGTGAACCAGGAGTCCAGTGTTTTCCATCTGGGGATTTCTGACTTTCAGAATTCTTCAAACTCCTCCTGATAGTGTTTCAGTGGAGCTGACCTTCAGGGCCAGCAGTAAGAGCCACCTCTTTAATCTCACAGATTCTGAAAAGGTGGGTGACTGCTGCTGCCTTTCTTCTTGCTGCTGCTTGTTTTAATTAGCAGTATTTCTTCCTCCTATTTCTCAGGCGGCTTTGAAGAGCTCTTTGAAATGTATTTAGTGTATTTCAGTCTTGGTTTGGCCTAGTCTCTCAATTTATGAGGTCGTTGAATTCAAGTTCAATGATTCAGCACACACTGGCAGAATGAAATGCTAAAAGAAGACTGGCATTTTCAATCACATAAATCTCGTGTTACATAAAGTGACCAAATTCCTCCATTGTTCTTATGGACCTGAGATAACAATTTACAGCTGGCACAGACCAGTTTGGGCCGGCTCCTCTGTTTAGCGGGCTCCCGCAGGAGTAAGGTTTTGGCATCTTCACCTCAACAGAAACTGAAGATAAGCAGGAAAAAATGACCAGAAATCAGGATCATCTGTGGGACGACTTAGTCTGAGTAAGTCCAATACTCTAATTCCAGAGACGGAACAAAGAGCAAACTTTTTCTTTCTGTAAATGACACTAGAAGCATGAGAAAGGCAAAAGCAAGCAGCTACAGCCTCACAATCCTTTACAGTAGGAAGGAAAAGATTCTGTCCCAGGCAAGAGTAAAGGTTTATAGATTCTCACCACTCGGGGAAGGGTGTGGAACCCGGGAGAACTGGGGGTTCAGGCATGGGGTTGGGGGGAACTCGGGTGCACTCCAACTGCAGATCCCAGCGCGCTGAGGAACACACAGGTCCCACCATACTCCAAGTTTGGGAGTTGAGATGGCTGGTGCTCATAGCTCTTACCTACAACAGCCAGGCATCCGTGGGTGCTCACATATAAACAACCCACCAACCTGTCCAAATTATACTGTCTAATGCCAATCCCACTTGAACACTCAAACATAACACTTTCGCTTTTATCAAAATTTGCACAATAATTCAAATAAATAATTAATTTTACTTTAAGGCCCTCAGGCTTTAACAGATGTTGTGAAGAGTCTGGTGAAAATTTCATTATATGTGGTTAGAGGACCAAGTCCCAAAAGGGAACTCTCCCAAGGAGTCCTACAAATATACACAGGGATGAGGGAGGCTTGATTTAAAAGCACATGAGGCTGTGAATTCAGTCACCACTGGAGAGCACACATTTAAAATACTTTATTCAACCTCATCCTCTCTTCCTTCCTTTTGAAACCCCACAGCATTTTACCTGGGCCTTTCTTACTGCATTCTATCTTATATAGAATACACTACGTTCTAACTCATACAGAGTTCTTTACATATATGGACCGTCTCCCGTCCAGACTGTTAAGTTTCCTGAGGGCAGAATCTGTATCTAAATTCCCTCTTTTTCACCTACAGCATAGAAGGGGCATAAAAACAACATAACAAACACTCGTCATTAATTAAATAAGCTAAAAAACTGTTAACCAGTCTCTTAATGTATTGATACAAATGTCCTTGGGAAACAGATGATTTCAAGGGGCTGAACTAAAGACATTTTTAAATGCCACATGTTTTAAAATGTAGCATATTATACACTGCATGATTTTTTAAAATCCTAAATTAAATGCTACAGGGATTTAGAAGAGAGAACATAACCAGGAAATCAAACTAGGATAAAGATTAGTAGCAAGAGTGATGATAAACTGCCTCCCTTCCCCAGACAGAAACACACACATGCACAAAGAAAGTATTAAGAAGCTGGAGAACACTGGTTTCAAAACAAAACAAAACAAATCTCTACTCAAATATAAAACCGTGGGAAGTTCAAAGCTTTTTTTTTTTAAATAGGAAAACTTATTTGTGAGTGTTGTATGTTGAAATGGTTGCAGTTAACCAGCCACATTCTTCAGAGGCAAGCTCATTACCAAGAGGGCTACACAGTACAGGAATCTCAGTCAACTTCTCCCCAACCTATGTATCCCTACAGGAATGAGAAACTCAAGAGAATTCAAGAGTAATAAAAAGTCTTTGTACTTCTTCTCAGGTTTCTAAACAATGGCTGACAGCAACTGTATCAAAGTCAACAATTACACAAATCTTTTGATGGGGGGATAGCCTTTGCTCATATATTTGAACCATGAAATAAAAGACGACTTACATGTATCATAAATGGAGATGAAGAAGAATATTATCATGAACACAATGCCAAATTAGTGAGGTTTGAAATTAATGAGTGTTATAGATTGAACTGTATCCTCCAAAAAAGAAATGTTGAAGTTCTAACCCCTAAAACCTCAGAATGTGACCTTATTTGGAAATAGGGTCTTTATAGAAGTAATCAAGCTAAAGTGAGGTCATTACAGTGGGCCCTAATCCAAAATGACTAGTAGTCTTATAAAAAGGGGAAATTTGGATGTGGAGACAAACACACCAAGAGAGAGAACACCATGTGACCATAAAGGCAGACATCAGGGTGATGCATCTACGAGCCAGGAATGCCAAAGACTGCCAGCACACCGCAGAAGCTAGGAGAGAGGCATGGAACAGATTCTCCCTTACAGGACCAACCCTCAGAAAGAAACCAACTCTGCCAATACCTTGATCTTAGATCTAGCCTCCAGAACTAAGAGATGATAAATTTCTGTTGTTTTAGCCACCCACTCTATGGTATTTGTTTTAGCAGTCCTAGCAAACGAATACAATGAGGTTTATTGCAAAATCCAAACTTGACACCTGTAATTCAATACACATATATATAAAATGCTCACCAACTGAGTATCATGGGTATCTCTACAAATGCCATGCAGCTTTGTTGCAAGATAACGATAGCTGCTCTTGGGGTAGATGCTAAATATAACGTTTAAAGATGGAGGCAGGGATGCAGACAGCTATGGGAAAGTGGTGAGGCGTACTGGAACAGGGATCCTAACATTCAGTTGACTCTTTAAATTACATAGTGCTTTAGGAGACACACCAAATTCAGCTCTCTTAATGTTGCTAGATGGCACGTAACTGTTGTTCTTTGGCCTGACCTTGCCACCATAAAGCAAATAAGCACAAGCAGCCTGCCATCTCCTAAAGCAGGTGAGTGGTCAATGGCTTTCATCTCCAGCTGGAGGAAATTAAATAGTACATGTGACCAGCAAGCTTTAAACTGCTTGAGAAATGCTGACAAGATACATTGAGACCTGATGGAGTGAAAAGTATTAACTGTCCAGAACTATCCTTCTCAAAGATTGCAGTCTTTCTTTTATTTGGGCATAATAAATGGAGAATGTTTCAACTATCTTTCAAGATTTTGTCATAAATCTTAAAGTTAAACATTTAATAGTTATTATCTTGCATTTGGAAATTAGCTGAGCATATCTCTGGTGGGAAGGCACTTCAAAATGACTGGTTTGTTTCCTTATAATGAAATAGTATGTTTGCTTCTGTTTGATCCACCATTAAAACAAATCAGAGCATCT
Organism: Grampus griseus; assembly: GCF_964374135.1. Lineage (NCBI taxonomy): Eukaryota > Metazoa > Chordata > Mammalia > Artiodactyla > Delphinidae > Grampus > Grampus griseus. The sequence goes on along the minus strand of NC_139003.1, from coordinate 54,205,157 downwards.
GGGAGAACCATCTGGAATACTCAACAAGGACCAAGTCTTTCCAAGAAGGCCTTATCCTGTGGAAGCAGTATGTAAAATGGTTAGGAAAAGATGACCTCAAACCATAAAGACATGAGCCAAGACAAGTTCTGTCACTAATAACCTGTACTGACTTGGACAAGTGACTAAATTTCTCTAAGCACCAAGATGTCTGGTCCAGCAGAGATTATAGTAATATAAAAATGGGACCTTTCTTATAGAGTGTTGTGAAGAATAAATGAGACAATGAATACACCATATTTTACACAAAATAATTGCTTAATCCAGTGTAGTTATCTTCACCTTATTAACATGAAAGGTTCAAGTAATTTTTACACAGTAGAGTACTCTTTTTCCTTAGGAAAAAATACAAAAACTTGGGACACAACCACTATTGAAATTAACTCAACCATTTATGCCATTACCATGACATTCCATAATGCTTAAGAGACACAGTGAAGTCATTAACAGCCCTCTGGATTTTTTTTTCCTTCCCCATCATATTTTTCTTCTATTCAAATTTTTTAAAGGCTTTTTTTGGGCAAATGTCTAAGAGTCAAAATTAAAACTCAATTTTGATCTACAGCATTTCTGAATTTCCTTACTTACATATCTTCCTTTATCAGGAATATTCCTTCATCTTAACTTGAAAACTATGAACAAAGGTATAAGACTACATTCCAGAAAAGCCAAAGAGTACCTAAATAAGCACATAGTCAAAATTTCCAATTATGTGTTTAGAATGATCCTTCAGAGAATTGTCTTCTCTATCTCTTTAATTACTTAGCTTAGTTAGTAATTCAATTACTGCTGAGTAATTAGTTAGAATTTCCTATCTTACACAATGACTTAAAAGGGAGACAATAACAAGGATAGTTTAGAAAAAATTTTTTCAACACTGCTTGGTACTTTTATTAAGGTAAAATGAGGCTTCTGTATCTTGTAGTTATTTCAGGAAGAGTATTAAAAGTTTCTACAAGCTACATGCCACCAAATCTGTGCTCTTATTCAATATGGGAGAGGGAGGAGGCCTATCAGAAACATAGAGGGGCAAGCTTTTTAAGAACCCAAATCTGTGCCCTGACCCTGAGAGAATGTGGGGGAAGAGGACAAAGGGGGGAAGAGTTGTTTCTCTGTGTGGAAATATATGCAGCATGACGCCAAAGGACACAGGAAGAAAGAAAGAGTTTGCAGTTTGTTTAATTAAGTGACTTCTGAAAGATGGAGTAAAAGCTCAAGTTAAAAAGATGTCAGGAATAATCAATACATTTGGCTTTGTCAAATCAGTACTCTTATTCTTAAGCAAATGCTAAACCTCCATGAGAAATTAATCACATCATTCACCTGGAAATGAATTCTCATTTGAGGGTTCCAATGAGAGAAAGAGAAAACAAAGTTGGAAGAGAGGAAGGACAGAAAAGATAAATTGGACAGGTCTGCAAAACTGTTTGCTCACGGAGAAAAGCAATTCTTTTACAATTCTTTTACAATCGTTAAAACAATGACAACAACGATAACAAAAAACCTGAGGGAGGAAAATCTATTGTGTATTAAATAAAAATTATTTAAACATACTGTTACTAGTAAGAGAACAGGTATATTTTACATGTGAAATATTCAAAAATTAATGAACTTACTTGCTTTTTCCTTTGTATACTGTAGCATAAGATCCTTCTCCTAGTTTTTCCAGTTTTTCATATGAGTCAGCTTTTCCAAATTTGGGACTTGTTGGCTAAAAATGAAGCAGAGGGTAAACAAAATAGATTGTATCAGACTAATTAACAATGAATAGGAGGAACGAGGGGAAGATGGCGGAAGAGTAAGACTCGGAGATCACCTTCCTCCTCACAGATACACCAGAAATACACCTACACGTGGAACAACTCCTACAGAACACCTACTGAACGCTGGCAGAAGACCTCAGACCTCCCAAAAGGCAAAAAACTCCCCACGTACCTGGGTAGGGCAAAAGAAAGAACAGAGACAAAAGAATAGGGATGGGACCTGCACCAGTGGGAGGGAGCAGTGAAGGACGAAAAGTTTCCACACACTAGGAAGCCCCTTCGCGGGCGGAGACTGCAGGTGGCGGAGGGGGAAAGCTTCGAAGCGGCGGAGGAGAGCACAGCAACAGGGTGCGGAGAGAAAAGTGGAGAGATTCCCTCACAGAGGATCAGTGCCGACCAGCACTCACCAGCCCGAGAGGCTTGTCTGCTCACCCGCTGGGGCGGGCGGGGCTGCGAGCTGAGGCTCGGGCTTTGGTCGGAGCGCAGGGAGAGGACTGGGGTTGGAGGCGTGAACACAGCCTGAAGGGGTTAGTGCACCACGGCTAGCCCGGAGGGAGTCCGGGAAAAGGTCTGGAGCTGCGGAAGAGGCAAAAGACTTTTTCTTCCTTCTTTGTTTCCTGGTGCGCGAGGAGACAGGATTGAGAGCGCTGCTTAAAGGAGCTCCAGAGACAGGCGCGAGCCGCGGCTGAAAGTGCGGACCCCAGAGACGGGTGAGAGACATTAAGGCTGCTGCTGCCGCCAGCAAGGGGACTCTGTGCGAGCACAGGTCACTGTCCACACCCCCCTTCCAGGGAGCGTGTGCAGCCCGCCGCTGCCAGGTTCCTGGGATGCAGGGACAACTTCCCCGGGAGAACGCACGGCGCGCCTCAGGTTGGTGCAACGTCACGCCGTGCCCCTCCCTCCGCCAGCCTGAGTGAGCCAGAGCCTCCTAATCAGCGGCTCCCTTAACCCTGTCCTGTCTGAGCGAAGAACAGACGCCCGCCAGCGACCTGAACGCAGAGGCGGGGCCCAATCCAAAGATGAGCCCCTGGGAGCTGTGCAAACAAAGAAGAGAAAGGGAAATCTCTCCCAGCAGCCTCAGGTGCAGCGGATTAAAGCTCCACAATCAACTTAATGTGCCCTGCATCTGTGGAATACCTGAATAGACAACGAATCATCCCAAATTGAGGTGGACTCCGAAAGCAAGATTTATTATTTTTTCCCCTTTTCCTATTTTTCTGAGTGTGTATGTGTATGCTTCTGTGTGAAATTTTGTCTGTATAGCTTTGCTTCCACCATTTGTCCTAGGGTTCTACCCGTCCGTTTTTTTTTCTTAATAATTAATTTTAATAACTTTATTTTACTTTATCTTCCTTCTTTCTTTCTTTCCTTCCTTCCCTCCTTTAGACAACAAATCATCCCAAATTGAGGAGGGGAACTTTGACAGCAAGATTTATGCTTTTTTCCCCTTTTCCTCTTTTTGTCAGTGTCTATGTGCATGCTTCTGTGTGAGATTTCGTCTGTATAGCTTTGCTTCCACCATTTGTCCCAAGATTCTATCCGTCCATTTTTTTTAAATTTTTCTCTTAATAATTATTTTTTAATTTAATAACTCTATTATATTTTACTTTATTTTACTTTATCTTCCTTCTTTCTTTCTTTTTTCCTTCCTTCCTTCCTTCCTCCCACCGTCCCTCCCTCCCTCCCTCCTCTTTCTTTCCTTCTTTCTTCCTTCCTTCCTTCCTTCTTTCTTTCTTTCTTTCTTCCTACTTCTACTAATTCTTTCTCTCTACTTTTTCTCCCTTTTATTCTGAGCCATGTGGATGAAAGGCTCTTGGTGCTGAAGCCAGGAGTCAGTGCTGTGCCTCTGACCTGAGAGAGCCAACTTCAGGGCACTGTTCCACAAGAGACCTCCCAGTTCCACATAATATCAAACGGCAAAAATCTGCCAGACATCTCCATCTCAACGCCAGAACCCAGCTTCACTCAATGACCAGCAAGCTACAGTGCTGGACACCCTAGGTCAAACAACTAGCAAAACAGGAACAGAACCCCACCCATTAGCAGAGAGGCTGCCTAAAATCATAATAAGTCCACAGACACCCCAAAACACACCACCAGATGTGGACCTGCCCACCAGAAAGACAAGATCCAGCCTCATCCACCAGAACACAGGCACTAGTCCCCTCCACCACAAAGCCTACACAACCCACTGAACCAACCTTAGCCACTAGGGACAGACACCAAAAACAAAGGGAACTAGGAACCTGCAGCCTGCAAAAAGGAGACCTCAAACACAATAAGATAAGCAAAATGGGAAGACAGAAAAACACACCGCAGATGAAGGAGCAAGATAAAAACCCACCAGACCTAACAAATGAAGAGGAAATAGGCAGTCTACCTGAAAAAGAATTCAAAATAATGATAGTAAAGATGATCCAAAATCTTGGAAATAGAATAGACAAAATGCAAGAAACATTTAACAAGGACCAGAAGAACTAAGGATGAAACAAACAATAATGAACAACACAATAAATGAAATGAAAAATACTCTAGGTGGGATCAATAGCAGAATAACTGAGGCAGAAGAACGGATAAGTGACCTGGAAGATAAAATAGTGGAAATAATTACTGCAGAGCAGAATAAAGAAAAAAGAATGAAAAGAACTGAGGACAGTCACAGAGACCTCTGGGACAACATCAAACGCACCAACATTCGAATTATAGGGGTTCCAGAAGAAGAAGAGAAAAAGAAAGGGACTGAGAAAATATTTGAAGAGATTATAGTTGAAAACTTCCCCAATATGGGAAAGGAAATAGTTAGTCAAGTCCAGGAAGCACAGAGAGTCCCATACAGGATAAATCCAAGGAGAAATACGCCAAGACACATATTAATCAAACTGTCAAAAATTAAATACAAAGAAAGCATATTAAAAGTAGCAAGGGAAAAACAACAAATAACACACAAGGGAATCGCCATAAGGTTAACAGCTGATCTTTCAGCAGAAACTCTGCAAGCCAGAAGGGAGTGGCAGGACATATTTAAATTAATGAAGGAGAAAAACCAGCAACCAAGATTACTCTACACAGCAAGGATCTCATTCAGATTTGATGGAGAAATTAAAACCTTTACAGACAAGCAAAAGCTGAGACAGTTCAGCACCACCAAACCACCTTTACAACAACTGCTAAAGGAACTTCTCTAGGCAAGAAACACAAGAGAAGGAAAAGACCTACAATAACGAACCCAAAACAATTAAGAAAATGGGAAAAGGAACATACATATTGATAATTACCTTAAATGTAAATGGACTAAATGCTCCCACCAAAAGACACAGACTGGCTGAATGGATACAAAAACAAGACCCATATATATGCTGTCTACAAGAGACCCACTTCAGACCTAGAGACACATACTAACTGAAGGTAAGGGGATGGAAAAAGATATTCCATGCAAATGGAAATCAAAAGAAAGCTAGAGTAGCAATTCTCATATCAGACAAAACCAGACTTTAAAATAAAGACTATTACAAGAGACAAAAAAGGACACTACATAACGATCAAGGGATCGATCCAAGAAGAAGATATAACAATTGTAAATATTTATGCACCCAACATAGGAGCACCTCAATACATAAGGCAAATACTAACAGCCATAAAAGGGGAAATCGACAGTAACACATTCATAGTAGGGGACTTTAACACCCCACTTTCACCAATGGACAGATCATCCAAAATGAAAATAAATAAGGAAACACAAGCTTTAAATGCTACATTAAACAAGATGGATTTAATTGATATTTATAGGACACTCCATCCAAAAACAACAGAATACACATTTTTCTCAAGTGCTCATGGAACATTCTCCAGGATAGATCATATCTTGGGTCACAAATCAAGCCTTGGTAAATTTAAGAAAATTGAAATTGTATCAAGTATCTTTTCCGACCACAACGCTATGAGACTACATATCAATTACAGAAAAAGATCTGTACAAAATACAAACACATGGAGGCTAAACAATACACTACGTAATAACGAAGTGATCACTGAAGAAATCAAAGAGGAAATTAAAAAATACCTAGAAACAAATGACAATGGAGACACGACAACCCCAAACCTACGGGATGCAACAAAAACAGTTCTAAGAGGGAAGTTTATAGCAATACAAGCCCACCTTAAGAAACAGGAAACATCTCGAATAAACAACCTAACCTTGCACCTAAAGCAATTAGAGAAAGAAGAACAAAAAACCCCGCAAAGTTAGCAGGAGGAAAGAAATCATAAAAATCAGATCAGAAATAAATGAAAAAGAAATGAAGGAAACGATAGCAAAGATCAATAAAACTAAAAGCTGGTTCTTTGAGAAGATAAACAAAATAGATAAACCACTGGCCAGACTCATCAAGAAAAAAAGGGAAAAGACTCAAATCAATAGAATTAGAAATGAAAAAGGAGAAGTAACAACTGACACTGCAGAAATACAAAAGATCATGAGAGATTACTACAAGCAACTATATGCCAATAAAAGGGACAACCTGGAAGAAGTGGACAAATTCTTAGAAATGCACAACCTGCCAAAACTGAATCAGGAAGAAATAGAAAATATGAACAGACCAATCAACAAGCACTGAAATTGAAACTGTGATTAAAAATCTTCCAACAAACAAAAGCCCAGGACCAGATGGCTTCACAGGCGAATTCTATCAAACATTTAGAGAAGAGCTAACACCAATCCTTCTCAAACTCCTCCAAAATATAGCAGAGGGAGGAACACACCCAAATTCATTCTACGAGGTCACCATCACCTTGATATCAAAACCAGACAAGGATGTCACAAAGAAAGAAAACTACAGGCCAATATCACCGATGAACATAGATGCAAAAATCCTCAACAAAATACTAGCAAACAGAATCCAACAGCACATTAAAAGGATCATACACCATGATCAAGTGGGGTTTATTCCAGGAATGCCAGGATTCTTCAATATACGCAAATCAATCAATGTGATACACCATATTAACAAATGGAAGGAGAAAAACCATATGATCATCTCAATAGATGCAAAGAAAGCTTTTGACAAAATTCAACACCCATGTATGATAAAAACCCTGCAGACAGTAGGCAGAGAGGGAACTTTCCTCAACATAATAAAGGCCATATATGACAAACCCACAGCTAACATCATCCTCAATGGTGGAAAACTGAAAGCATTTCCACTAAGATCAGGGACAAGACAAGGTTGCCCACTCTCACCACTCTTATTCAATATAGTTTTGGAAGTTTTAGCCACAGCAATCAGAGAAGAAAAGGAAATAAAAGGAATCCAAATCAGAAAAGAAGACGTAAAGCTGTCACTGTTTGCAGATGACATGATACTATACATAGAGAATCCTAAAGATGCTACCAGAAAACTACTAGAGCTAATCACTGAATTTGGTAAAGTTGCAGGATACAAAATTAATGCACAGAAATCTCTGGCATTCCTATACACTAATGATGAAAAATCTGAAAGTGAAATCAAGAAAACATTCCCATTTACCACTGCAACAAAAAGAATAAGATACTAGGAATAAACCTACCTAAGGAGACAAAAGACCTGTATGCAGAAAATTACAAGACACTGATGAAAGAAATTAAAGATGATACAAATAGATGGAGAGATATACCATGTTCTTGGATTGGAAGAGTCAACATTGTGAAGATGACTCTACTACCCAAAGCAATCTACAGATTCAATGCAATCCCTATCAAACTACCACTGGCATTTTTCACAGAACTAGAACAAAAAATCTCACAATTTGTATGGAAACACAAAAGACCCTGAATAGCCAAAGCAATCTTGAGAACGAAAAATGGAGCTGGAGGAATCAGTTTCCCTGACTTCAGACTATATTATAAAGCTACAGTAATCAAGACAGTATGGTACTGGCACAAAAACAGAAATATAGATCAATGGAACAGGATAGGAAGCCCAGAGATAAACCCACGCACATATGGTCACCTTATCTTTGATCATGGAGGCAGGAATGTACAGTGGAGGAAGGACAGCCTCTTCAATAAGTGGTGGTGGGAAAACTGGACAGCTACATGTAAAAGAATGAGATTAGAACACTCCCTAACACCATACACAAAAATAAGCTCAAAATGGATTAAAGACCTAAATGTAAGGCCAGACACTATCAAACTCTTAGAGGAAAACATAGGCAGAACACTCTATGACATAAATCACAGCAAGATCCTTTTTGACCCACCTCCTAGAGAAATGGAAATAAAAACAAAAATAAACAAATGGGACCTAATGAAACTTAAAAGCTTTTGCACAGCAAAGGAAACCATAAACAAGACCAAAAGACAACCCTCAGAATGGGAGACAATTATTTGCAAATGAAGCAACTGACAAAGGATTAATTTCCAAAATTTACAAGCAGCTCATGCAGTTCGATAACAAAAAAACAAACAACCCAATCCAAAAATGGGCAGAAGATCTAAACAGACATTTCTCCAAAGAAGACATACAGACTGCCAACAAACACATGAAAGAACGCTCAACATCATTACTCATTAGAGAAATGCAAATCAAAACTACAATGAGATATCATCTCACACCAGTTAGAATGGCCATCATCAAAAAATCTAGAAACAATAAATGCTGGAGAGAGTGTGGAGAAAAGGGAACACTCTTGCACTGCTGGTGGGAATGTGAATTGGTACAGCCACTACAGAGAACAGTATGGAGGTTCCTTAAAAAACTACAAATAGAACTACCATATGACCCAGCAATCCCACTACTGGGTATATACCCTGAGAAAAGCATAATTCAAAAAGAGTCATGTACCAAAATGTTCATTGCAGCTCTATTTACAATAGCCCGGAGATGGAAACAACCTAAGTGTCCATCATCGGATGGATGCATAAAGAAGATGTGGCACATATATACAGTGGAATATTACTCAGCCATAAAAAGAAACGAAATTGAGCTATTTGTAATGAGGTGGATAGACCTAGAGTCTGTCATACAGAGTGAAGTAAGTCAGAAAGAAAAAGACAAATACCGTATGCTAACACATATATATGGAATTTAAGAAAAAAAAATGTCATGACGAACCTAGGGGTAAGACAGGAATGAAGACACAGTCCTACTAGAGAACGGACTTGAGGATATGGGGAGGGGGAAGGGTAAGCTGTGACAAAGCGAGAGAGAGGCATGGACATATATACACTACCAAATGTAAGGTAGATAGCTAGTGGGAAGCGGCCGCATAGCACAGGGAGATCAGGTGGGTGCTTTGTGATTGCCTGGAGGGGTGGGATAGGGAGGGTGGGAGGGAGGGAGACGCAAGAGGGAAGAGATATGGGAACATATGTATATGTATAACTGATTCACTTTGTTATAAAGCAGAAACTAACACACCATTGTAAAGCAATTATACACCAATAAAGATGTTAAAAAAAAAACCCAAGAAACAATGAATAACCCCATTTTGCTGAAAATGTAGATTCTGTCAGTTTTTAAATAACTTTTTTCTGATGCAAGAATGTTTATTTTTAAAAATGACATAATAAATATTCAGGGTACAAAACTCAGAAAATGCAAATGAACACAGTATAGAAGTTTAACTTTACCCTTAATCTAATCACCAACAGGGAGCCACAATTAATATTTTGATAGCTCTTCTTCTAGTGCTATCTGTATACTGATGATTGCTTTTTAACATAAATGGGACTACACTACAGATAGTGTTTTGTAACCTGCTATTTATTAACTCAATATATTATAAATATTTTCCATGTTATTATACAGTCTAAATTAGGGGCTGGAAACCAGCCCACTACTGATTTTCATATATCCCATAAACTTAGAAAGGTTTTTATATTTTTTTAATGGGGGGATATCTAGAAAAGAATAAAATTTCATAGCATGTGAAAATTATATGAAAAACAAGTTTTAGTGTCCTGAAGTTTACTGGAACACAGTCACACTCATTCATTTACATATTGTCTTATGACTTCCAAGCTACAACAAAATTATACTTGCAACAGAGATCATATAGCCAACAAAGCTGAAAATATTTACCTGACCCCTGTCGTAGATCATGACTGTATAAAATTCAGTCATACAAAGTTACTCCTCTGTTACCTTTTAGCAGTAATGCAAACAAATAATCAAAATATTCAGATAACACTAATTAATACAAAAGAAACTCTCTTATGCTTACATACACCAATCCTTAAGCTGCAACAAAATCCCTCTTCCTTAAGAAACTGTACATTCCATCATGACCACAGAAGTGCTAAGAGTGAGTGGTCTCATAACTCTTGCTGTGCTAAACTCCCATCCCAACGTTCACCAGAGAGCAAGAAAAAGGGAGTATTGTCCTCCATGAGGACAAATTGCCTATTATTTTAATGTCACTATAAAAAGATAATATCAAAGCATATTAAAAATGATAATTGTATAAGGAATTAATAACATTTTTAAAGGATTATGTAATCACAGTTATAACTGTATTTATAAAAAGTTACTAATGCTTATGATGCTCCGTGAGAAACCAATTTTAGAAACTTAAGGAAAGAACTTCTTGCAGAAAGTTTATAGTACACTATTCTTGACCCTGAGCTCTTATACCACTTACGAAAAAACACAACATACCCACAATGCATCTGACTCCCATGGTTTATAAGGATTCTATTTGGCAAATTGAGCAATGCTGCTTACCTTCGTCCCCCCGCCCCCCGCTCAATGCCACATAGTGAATGAAAAGATATTTTTCAAAAATAATAAATTAGAAATAGGAATGTGAAACAAAAGAGTGTCAATATCTAACCAGATATTTAGAGGAATTCTAAAAGGTAAAAAGTAATCAGAATGAAAACTTCAGAGAAAAGAATGGGGGAATTTAAAGCCCTAACATTTAGGGGAAGACTAGTACAGATAAAAGAAGCAAGAGTCTCTAGGTAAATATGAGACTTATCAACACAAGAGAACACATGATGTCCTCCCAAGCAAACTGCAGGAACATGTGAAGAGGAGACAGCAGAGAATGTAGGTATTCAGGCTAGAAGGGCAGAGCAAGGACTCAAGTAGCCAATACCCAGAGAAAGGATGACATATCCCATCCCCAAACTACAATCCCTGCCTCTCTCACACAATCACTAGAGACAATTTACAGAAAACAGAATAAGCTGATAGCAATTCTAAAATACAAAAATGAGTACACAAGCAAAAATCACGAATCATTTCAGGAACACCAACAACCTGAAAGAAAAGTATAAAATTCAGTGGGCAAAGAGATAAACCCTCGCACCTATGGTCACCTAATCTATGACAAAAGAGGCAAAAATATACAATGGACAAAGACAGCCTCTTCAATGAGTGGTTCTGGGAAAACTGGACAGCTACATGTAAAAGAATGAAATTAGGACACTCCCTAACACCATACACAAAAATAAACTCAAAATGGATTAAAGACCTAAATGTAAGACCAGACACTACAAGACTCTTTGAGGAAAACGTAGGCAGAACACTTTTTGACATAAACCACAGCAACACCTTTCTTGACCAACCTCCGGGAGTAATGAAAATTAAAACAAAAATAAACAAATGGGACCTAATGAAACTTAAAAGCAAATAAACAAAAGCATATAAACAAAATTGATAAACCATTAGCCAGACTCATCAAGAAAAAAAGGGAGAAGACGCAAATCAATAGAATTAGAGGGGCTTCCCTGGTGGCGCAGTGGTTGAGAATCTGCCTGCTAATGCAGGGGACACGGGTTCGAGCCCTGCTCTGGGAAGATCCCACATGCCGCGGAGCAACTAGGCCCATGAGCCGCAACTACTGAGCCTGCACGTCTGGAGCCTGTGCTCCGTAACAAGAAAGGCCGTGATAGTGAGAGGCCCGCGCACTGCAATGAAGAGTGGCCCCCGCTTGCCACACCTAGAGAAAGCCCTCGCACAAAAACGAAGACCCAACACGGCAAAAATAAAATAAATTAATTAATGGAATTAGAAATGAAAACGGAGAAGTAACAACTGACACTGCAGAAATACAAAGGATCATGAGAGATTACTACAAGCAACTCTATGCCAATAAAATGGACAACCTGGAAGAAATGGACAAATTCTTAGAAAAGCACAACCTTCCAAAACTGAACCAGGAAACAATACAAAATATAAACAGACCAATCACAAGCACTAAAATTGAAACTGTGATTTAAAATCTTCAAACAAAAAAAGCCCAGGACCAGATGGCTTTACAGGCAAATTCTATCAAACACTTAGAGAAGAGCTTACACCTATCCTTCTCAAACACTTCCAAAATGTAGCTTTTGACAAAATTCAACACTCATTTATGATAAAAACCCTCCAGAAAGTAGGCATAGAGGTAACCTACCTCAACATAATAAAGGCCATATATGACACATCCACAGCCAACATCGTTCTCAATGGTGAAAAACTGAAACCATTTCCACTAAGATCAGGAACAAAACAAGGTTGCTCACTCTCACCACTATTATTCAACATAGTGTTGGAACTTTTAGCCACAGCAGTCAGAGAAGAAAGGAAATAGAAGGAATCCAAATCAGAAAAGAAGAAGTAAAACTGTCACTGTTTGCAGATGACATGATACTATACATAGAGAATCCTAAAGATGCTACCAGAAAACTACGAGAGTTAATCAATGAATTTGGTAAAGCAGCAGGATACAAAATTAATGCACAGAAATCTCTTGCACTCCTATACACTAATGATGAAAAATCTGAAAGAGAAATTAAGAAAACACTCCCATTTACCATTGCAACAAAAAGAATAAAATATCTAGGAGTAAACCTACCTAAGGAGACAAAAGACCTGTATGCAGAAACTATAAGACACTGATAAAGAAATTAAAGATGATACAAACAGATGGAGAGATATACCATGTTTTTGCACTGGAAGAAGCAACATTGTGAAAATGACTATACTACCCAAAGCAATCTACACATTCAATGCAATCCCTATCAAACTACCAATGGCATTTTTCACAGAACTAGAACACAAAATTTCACAATTTGTATGGAAACACAAAGGACCCCGAATAACCAAAGCAATCTTGAGAAAGCAAAACGGAGTTGGAGGAATCAGGCTCCCGGACTTCAGACTATACTACAAAGCTACAATAATCAAGACAGTATGCTACTTGCACAAAAACAGAAATATAGATCAATGGAACAGGATAGAAAGCCTAGAGATAAACCCACACACATATGGTCACCTTATTTTTGATAACGGAGGCAAGAATATACAATGGAGAAAAGACAGCCTCTTCAATAAGTGGTGCTGGGAAAACTGGACAGCTACATGTAAAAAAATGAAATTAGAACACTCCCTAACACCATACACAAAAATAAACTCAAAATGGATTAAAGACCTAAATGTAAGGCCAGACACCATCAAACTCTTCGAGGAAAACATAGGCAGAACACTCTACGACATAAATCACAGCAAGATCCTTTTTGACCCACTTCCTAGAGAAATGGAGATAAAAACAAAAACAAACATATGGGACCTGATGAAACTTAAAAGGTTTTTCACAGCAAAGGAAACCATAAACAAGACGAAAAGACAACTCTCAGAATGGGAGAAAACATTTGCAAACGAAGCAACTGACAAAGGATTAAACTCTAAAATATACAAGCAGCTCATGCAGCTCAATATCAAAATAAGAAACAACCTAATCCAAAAATGGGCAGAAGACCTAAGTAGACATTTCTCCAAAGAAGATATACAGATTGCCAACAAACACATGAAAGGATGCTCAACATCACTAACAATTAGAGAAATGCAAATCAAAAATACAATGAGGTATCACCTCACACCGATCTGAATGGCCACCATCAAAAAATCTACAAACGATAAATGCTGGAGAGGGTGTGGAGAAAAGGCAACCCTCTTGCATTGTTGGTGGGAATGTAAATTGATACAGCCACTATGGAAAACAGTATGGAGATTCCTTAAAAAACTAAAAATAGGGCTTCCCTGGTGGTGCAGTGGTTGAGAGTCCGCCTGCCAATGCAGGGGACACGGGTTCATGCCCCGGTCCGGGAAGATCCCACATGCCATGAAGCGGCTGGGCCCGTGAGCCATGGCCACTGAGCCTGCGCATCCGGAGCCTGTGCTCCGCGACGGCAGAGGCCACAGCAGTGAGAGGCCTGCGTACCACAAAGAAAAAAAAAAAAAAACTAAAAATAGAACTACCATATGACCCAGCAATCCCACTACTGGGTATATACCCTAAGGAAACTATAATTCAAAAAGAGTCATGTGCCACAATGTTCTTTGCAGCTCTGTTTACAATAGCCAAGACATGGAAGCAACCTAAGTGTCCATCGACAGATGAATGGATAAAGAAGATGTAGCACATATATACAATGGAATATTACTCAGCCATAAAAAGAAATGAAATTGAGTTACTTGTAGTGAGGTGGATGGACCTGGTGACTGTCATACAGAGTGAAGTTAAGTCAGAAAGAGTAAAACAACTACCATACACTAACACATATATACGGAATCTAAAAAAAGAAAAAAATGGTTCTGAAGAACCTTGGGGCAGGACAGGAATAAAAATGCAGACTTAGAGAATGGACTTGAGGACACGGGGAGGGGGAAGTGTAAGATGGGATGAAGTGAGAGAGTGGCATGGACACATATACACTACCAAATATAAACTAGATAGCTAGTGGGAAGCAGCCGCATAGCACAGGGAGATCAGCTCGGTGCGTTGTGTCCACCTAGAGGGGTGGGATAGGGAGGGTGGGAGGGAGACACAAGAGGGAGGAAATATGGGGAGATATATATATATATATATATATATATATATGTATATGTATATGTATATGTATACGTGATTCACTTTGTTATACAGCAGAAACTAACACACCATTGTAAAGTAATTATACTCCAATAAATATCTTTTAAAAATAAATAAATAAAGATATCAGGTATATCCTAACTCTAAAAAACAAAGGCCATGAAACTGGGTCATTTGTGAGACATGGATGGACCTAAGAGAGTGTCATACAGAGTGAAGTAAGTCAGAAAGAGAAAAGCAAATATATGTGAGAACGCGTACATGTGGAATGTAGAAAAATGTTATAGATGATCTAAGTTGCAAAGCAAAGAGACAGAGACGTAGAGAACAAATGTATATGTATATGTAAATGTATATACCAAGTGGGAAAAGGGTGGGGTGGGAGGCATTGGGAGGCTGGGATTGACACATATACATTATTGACACTATGTATAAAATGGACAGCTGATGGAAACATGCTGTATAGCACAGGGAACTCACCTAGCACACTGTGGTAACCTAAATGGGAGGGAGGTCCAAAAGGGAGGGGATATCTTTATGTGTATGGCTGATTCATTTTGTCGTGCAGTGGAGTCTAACACAACATTGTAAAGCAACCATACTCTATTAAAAAAAAAAAAAATTCAGGGACTTCCCTGGTGGCGCAGTCGTTAAGAATCTGCCTGCCAATGCAGGGGACACAAGTTTGAGCCCTGGTCCCGGAGGACCCCACATGCCGCCGAGCAACTAAGCTCGTGAGCCACAACAACTGAGCATGTGCTCTAGAGCCCACGAGCCACAACTACCAAGCCCGTGCACCACAACTACTGAAGCCTGTGCGACTAGAGCCCATGCTCCGCAACACGCGAAGCCACCACAATGAGAAGCCTGCACACAGCAACTAAGAGCAGCTCCTGCTCGCTGCAACTAGAGAAAGCCAGTGCGCAGCAATGAAGACCCAACGCAGCCGAAATTAATTAATTAATTAATTTTAAAATTCAATGGGCAAATAAGTTAAACCCTGGTAAGAGAGTTGACACTGCAAAAGTAATAATAACTTTGAATAAAAATAACCAGTATTTTTTTTTTTTTTTTTTTTTTTTTTGCGGTACGTGGGCCTCTCACTGTTGTGGCCTCTCCCATTGTGGAGCACAGGCTCCGGACGCGCAGGCTCAGCGGCCATGGCTCACGGGCCCAGCCGCTCCGCGGCATGTGGGATCTTCCTGGACCGGGACACGAACCCGTGTACCCTGCATTGGCAGGTGGACTCTCAACCACTGCGCCACCAGGG
Source organism: Grampus griseus (assembly GCF_964374135.1). Lineage (NCBI taxonomy): Eukaryota > Metazoa > Chordata > Mammalia > Artiodactyla > Delphinidae > Grampus > Grampus griseus. The sequence goes on along the minus strand of NC_139003.1, from coordinate 54,189,251 downwards.
AAGCCCAATAGCCAGTATCTTAGAGATTTAAGAAGATATTACATCCTTTGAAAAGAAACAGAGATTTAGAGATTAAATATTTCATCAGCGAAATAAAACATGTATGGTCAGTGACTAAAAGAACGTACATAGCTGAAAAAGGAAAAAGTTCAATGGTTGAACAGAATTTTCCCAGAAAGCTCTAGGGAGAGGTTACATCTAAACAGAAAAATTATTCAACAAGCATAATATTTTTATACACAACAATGGCTGAAAAAAAGACAACTAAGCAATACTTTTAAAATGAAAAGGGAAAATGGTTTTGGATTACTAATACTCAAGATAGTTCCTCATTTGGGATGGAAACGTTGCAATTTTACCACCTACAGGAAAAAAATAGGTATAAAATTCCATTTTATCTCAATATAAGATATAGTTGGAGTGATGGGTGAAGTGCAGGAAGGCAAATAACAGTAGAAAAAGAGAATAAAAGCATGTTGGGATATATTGGATTGTTAAGGACAGACTGCAGATACTGATTAACTCCACATTCATAAATTTTAGTGTATTTCTTAACACTTAAAAGGTAATTACTAGAATAAATATGATGTACAAATCCCAAACAAATTAAGGAAGGAAGGAATGGAAGAGAAAAGTGCAAGGAAGAAGGGGGAAGAGGGTAAGGGATGGGAGAGTTAGAGAAGGGGCATACTCAGTAAGAAAGCGTATAAAGTAGAAAATCACAAAATAAGGAAGTTAAGTCCAAATATATCAATGCTTACAATAAATATAAATTTTAAAATTTCTCTATTAATATAAAGTTCTCAGATTGGAAAGACAAAGAAAATCTAGCAATGCGCTATTGAGAAGAGACAAAAAAATTAAGACAAAAGAGTAAATCTGAAAATAAAAGGGAAAATATAGCAAAAAAAAGTATTTTTGCGAAATCACGCATTATAGCAATACTGATGGCAGAGAAGACAGAATTTACAAAACAGCAAATAGATTAAATTAGTATAGCCCATTAAAATCCACCAAGAAATTTAATAATCACAAACTAGTATGAGCCAAACAACATAGTTTTGTGGTGTATAAAACAAATGCTGGTAGCAATAAAATGAGAAATTGTCAAATCCACAGTGATAATGGGAGACAGACATACATCACTCAGACATCAACAGAGCAAGCAAATGACCGATAAGTGAGATATATGGGCTTGAATAGTAGAATTAATATTTTAACCTAATACGTATATTAATATATATTCTTTTCAAGTACACATTAAACATTCACAAAAAATGGCCATAGATTAGGCCACCAAAGAAACCTCAATATTCAAAACTGAAGAAACATTTCAAGTTACTTTTTCTGAACACAATGCAATAAATTAAAAATTAAGAATAAAAGGAAAACTAAATAGTCTAGCCATATGGGTTAAAAAGAAAATCAAAATTGAAAATTCATAAATAAATATGTGGCACTGAGGACATGACATTTTAAGACCCATGGGATGCAGCTAAATCAATACATAAAATAAAATTTAAATAAATGTGCACATACTAGAAGAGAAGAAAGGTTGAAAGTATTATGATTTTAGACATTTAACTGCAGCTAGAAAAAGAACAACAAGGGACACTGTAGGAAGGAATTAATAGACAATGGACTACCTATTCTTTTCTTCAAGAAACTTGTGAAGTACCAACCATGTGTTGAGTTGAATCAAGTAAAACTTAATGGAAAACTACATTCAAAAGAGCCTGACTAGCCCTGTGTGGGTTACGTTCTCATGCATTTTTCATCACCAAGAAACAGCTTGTGAATGTCGCACTTTACCATCACCCTCCTGAGCCCAAGTTTTAAATAGAAATTTTTAAACCTATATTAAACTTCAGTATAAAATGATCTTCAATGGGGAAAATATTGTGTTCACAGTTCCATTCTAAATTATTTAAAATCATAATGAGAAGTCTGTATGTTTGCTTTTGTGCTCCTTTAAGAATAAATTCAATCTAAATTAAAGAAAAAAGCAGCAGCAGAAAATGACCTGTTTAGTCTTATTAGAAGATAAACTGCTAATGCGTATTTACAGCAAGGACAAGACACAATCACACAAAATTGGTAATAGATTAGGAAGTTATTATTTTCTCTTCCTAGAAAGGCACAAATAATTTTCTAAAAATATTTTACTCTTCGTAAACTGCCTTATATAAGCTTATGTAATCATTTTAAGACTTAGACCATACTAAAATTACTACTTGAAGAAACTGAATTGAGGAAATTAGAAAAGCAAGGATAATACTCTTTTTTAGAATATATCCCATTTATCCACTAGAAAAATAAAGAGATGCTAATGGCATCTAACTGAATGATTTGGAGGTATTAACTGCCATCGTTAAAGTACATCCTATTAACAATGTGATGGCAGAAAATTAATATTTTGTCTCATTTAGTGGAAAAACAGTCAATGTGATCTGCCTTTGAAACTGATATGTACACATTGTGGAAATATACTGTAAGTTACAGATCTGTAAAATAAGAAGAATCACACACATGTAATGCCTCTCTATAAGTTATTCTAGTCAATGAAAGAATGGGTCTATGGAACAGGACATGTCTATAAGATAGTCTGCGCTTTAAGTGTTAGATTCTTGTAAAGTTCATCTCCTATTTTAAATACACAGAAATGTTCTGATCTGTAATTATTATGCATATAAATAAGGAAGCTAAATGCCAAGTGTTTAAAGAGGCCAATAATAAAATCCTTCCAATCAAATGACTAAGAATAATTCAGAAGGAGAGGTCCTATTTTGTTTGATAATTAAAGTTCAGGCCTTTGGTTTGCCTTTCTTTTTCCTTGCAACTTTATTAAATCATCACATTTAACTAAAGATGCTAGATCGAGCCAATAGGTAGTCAACCCTAACATTATCTTTGGCTCTTTGATGTCAGGTGCATGCATGGATGGGAAACAGCTTTATGGAGCCACTATTCTCTGCTTACCACTTCCCTACTTAGACTGCAGGTTTGAGACAGCACTTTAGAGAAATGGAAATACAGAGGGCTAATCAGCAATTATTAACAGACACTAACTGCATGGAGATGTAGAATTTAATGAGATAATGTTAATATATTTTTTTAACAGAATAAAGGTACAGAGAACTGTCAATTGTCTGGACCAGTGGAGGGGAACATTGGCATGGATAATGAAAAAGCCAAGATAATATTCCAGCTGAATGGTGTTTGCCACCCTGCCCTGAAGGAGATGGTCCTGGCGTGCTCCAATTCATTGTTTGTGCAATCAGCAAAAACAACCAGCTAATATCAAGTGTTTACTGTGTTCCATGCTTTGAGTTTATCACTTTAAATACATCACCTAAGTTTAATCCCTATAACACCACCCTAAGGTTGGTTCTATTAGTGTTCCTATTTGAACATGAAGAATTTAAGACTGGAGAAGTAAAGTTACTCATCTAAGATCCTACAGCTAATGGCAGAGCTACAATTCAAGCCAAGTTGATTGGAATTGAGAACATATTTTCTTTACCACTACTACATTGGCAGACTCTTTCCATGGAGACCTAACTCCCACCCAAATGGAGGAGTTATTAAGTCACGCTTGTCTATCGTCCACTGAAACCCCATTCCTAGAAACAAGGATGGGGTTTTTTAGTCAATTTTTATAAACTGCATGAGTATACCTCAGTGTTCACTATAATGATACCATGATATGGTTATAAGAATGTCAACAGTTTTACACTGAATTCATTGAAAATTTACTTTAACCTTCATACATAACCCCTTACTTAAGATTGTTGATGACCCCCTGAATTGTAGGAAAACCACAAGTAAGAACCACTTCTCTATCACATTATACTAATAATTGTGAGAGTGGGTGTGAGAGTAAGGTGGGAAGGATTCAGTCAGAACTATCTGACCTCATCAAACAACAAGGATTTTTGAATTCAAACCTTCCTGGGCTAATTTTTCTTCTGCCTTTGATCTTCACAACAGGCTCTATCATCCTGCATTTCTAACCCTTTTAGACACAGCCACACTGAGATAATTCATAGTTGATGGATAACTTGGTTACAAAATAGATCTAGATCTAGACAGAGGGAGAGACCCAACCACCACACATGCTAACAACCTGACAAGCGGCTAGTCCCCACAAGAAGGCAGCAATGCCAAAATGAGATCCCCAAGGATGAGCATCTGAGGACTGAAGCGGGCCTCTCATTTTCAAGTCTGCACCATCCTCCTCTCTCTCCAAATTGAGCCTGACTGTCATGGGATGCAGATTTTTTTTTGGTAAGGAAGAGAGGTAAATTTGGAGAAATTTACAGAATGTATAGAGGACCTTAATCTAAACCTGAATTTCTGAAAATACGGTCTCTTGAAGCACAGCTCAATGAAATCCCTTCTAAATTGGGCCAGCAAGACAGGCGAGACTCTCCTACAGCGCTGCCAATAGTTCTCGCTGTTGAAGGGCACAGCTGAGTTGGAGGAGATGGTAGGAAAAGGGGAGCAAAAGTCTGTCCTGTCAGTGACAGTGCTAATTATGACCCAGGGACTAGGCCCAGAAAGAGTAGGCACTCAAAAATCATCTGAAACAAACAGGATCTGTCAAACACCTCTTGAAATATACCAATTTAAATAAAATCACATTCTTTACATTCTGCCTGAATTTTGAAGTGCCACCGTCTGGACAAAATCAGGAAGTCCAGATGATTGTGATGGTCACTGAGGCCAAGGCACTCTTGATTCCTTGATTTGAGGCATGACTCCTCACATAGACATGACCAGTATGTGAACAGCAGAGACAGGTACACACAGTTGGGAAGATGTGATATTGTACAGTAGTTTCTACCACAGCATTCCAAGAAACAAGAGTGACAATCCTGAGTTCCTCACCAAAATAGGGGCCGGATTGCCACACTGCTACTCATCTTCTCCTTCCTTCTCAACTGTACTCTTGGAGCCTATTCAAGATAACTAATACTTTCAAAGAAATAACAATAAAATAAAGCTATAACATTAATCCTGGTTGCCCTTAGGTAAAGGGTTTCCTTTGATGCTTATCAGCCTTTAAAAAATCTTTAAAAATAACAAAACCTATGTCATAAAACTCTCATGCCACTGAGTATGAAATGATCAAACCCATACACTGCTGGACAGGATGTAAAATGGTGTTGCACAAGAAGTGTAACCACGTCCATTTTCGGCCCAATGAGGAATCGAAAGGAAAATAGTCTTTCCATGAAAAAGAGTATAATAAAATCCCCCCCTCCCCCGTCACTGCAATAGGGGAGAGAACAAAAAGGCAGTAGACAGAAAGGACTCAGAATAAAACAGAATACTGTAGCATCGTGCTAAAAGAGAAAAAGAAACTATTTCCAGCTTGATCAGGAAAGAGCAAAGGCCTTTTTCCAGGGCATACTGAATGGAAGCAAAAGTTCCCAAAATGAAAAGAAAGCAAAGCACTTTTCACACAAAGTAATATAAGCGCCCTGATATACAAGACAGACATCCCAGATTGGATCAGAAAAGGGTAAACCCAATAAGAAACTCTCAGGAAAGAGGATCTAAAGGAAGTTAATATAATAGGAGAGAAACAGTGGACATTTCCAGTTCAACATGGTGGCTTGAATACAAGTATTTATCTCTCCCCCTTACCAATCTGTACTAAAATGACAGTACTAAGTTATAACACAGAAGGGCAAATAAAATGAATAAGGAGAAGACTGAAGACAAGATACAAACAAAAATTTTGAGATGGGAAACAAATGGACAGGAGGTCACTGACAAGGATGATGACTAAAGGTAGAAACCAGTAAGAACTAAGTCAATTCATACTTCAGAATCCCAGAAACACTCAAGAATTGGAAGTTGAACTTTAAGGAGGGGCTAAAACCAAAATGATAAGTTAGAGTGGATTTAAGGAACAGGTCCTTTCCCCTAGACTCTCCCAGTCAGGTGTCTGCCTATCCCTGATCCCAGCAGAGGTTTATTCTCTGAAGAGGTTGAACTTGAGAGGCTCAGAATTAGGACATCAAGCATAATGAAAACCAGGATGAACAGTGAGACTGAACAAAAATGAAGCATAAAAAAGGCACTGAGCCCCATCTTGATCATCTCAGGAAACAAACTGCAGCTAGGCTTACCTATTCTCAAAACTAGATTGGTCCATCAGCTTTGGAGGAATGAAGGGACGTCTCCTGACAGCAATTTGGAGATCAACCAGTCCAGACAATGGAGAACCACAAGGAAAATTTCAGGGGGAAGAAAAACTGACAGATTATCTGATTCTGATTTATTTCAGAGGAGTTTTCTAGTTTTATCAAATAGTTTGAGGCCTCAATTTGTGATTAAAATTCTATTAATTAATTGTATTAATTATGAACAAATGAAAAGAAGAGGCAATTATAACTAGGAAAATCAAAAATTTTTGCAAGGAAAGAAAGTTAATCATAGTACACTACGTGATCTCACTAAGAACAGTATTTACATCATCTTAAGATTGCAAACACTGTATACAAATTAAAGCCAAAAAGTAGGGTAAACATACTTGGGGATAGGAATAGAGCAGAGAAAATCCCGTCTCGATGTGTTCCTTTGTACCCTGTAACTCAGGTAGTTACATCTAGAGACTTGTTCAGATTCAGGCTTAATTCTATTGGTGGTTATTGCATACTCCCATGAGGACATCATAACCTCTGGATGTCCCTCTTTTGAGGATGTTAGCAGGTATTTATAATCTTTGCTTAGATGTATTAATTCTTCAGGGGTTGCCAAATGGTGATTCCTAAATCTATTATTCTTTCTTGATTTATTAGTGGGATTACTCCTAAAAGAGAAATTTCCCTTCATCAATGACTAGATTACCATGAGGTGAATTTCATACAGAAATCACTGAAAATAAATGCTTAGTTGTTTGATTTATTTGCCAGTTTTCAACACTAATTCTTATTTGTTTTTATAATGGTATCTATTGGGTTTTGTATATTAATGTTATAACCTGCAATTTGGCTAACTTCTCTCACTGTTTGTAGTATTTCCACTGATTCTTTTGGTTTTTCTAGATATATCATCATAAATCTGCAATAACGATAATTTTGCCCCCCTCTAGCTTGCTTTCATTATCTGTAGAGATGGTATGCTACTCGTTACTCTCTCTCTCTTTTTTTCATAGTTTTGTATGGGATTCAACCAATAATTTTTCTATTGGTTATTTTTCAGTAAAATGAATTTTTCAGTAATTTGAGAGGCATATGGCCAAGATAGCTTTTCTAGCTTTATGGAATGAAATTCTTTTCTCTGTTCCATGAATTGAAAAAGAAAAAAATGACAATCTCTCACACACTGAGCTTTCCCCATTTGTTTCACTTCAACACTTCTTTCTGGACTTTCTCTTTCCCTTTTGCCTTACTGAACCTTCCCTGCACAGAAGTCTACTCCAGCACTTTCTACTCAGTGCAGGGCTTTGTCCTGAAAAGGTGCTTCAATCTGATGTTCTAGGGAAGTCACAAGAGGAAGACCAGCGGACACCCCATGGTCTCTGTGCACTCATGCACTCACAGGTGCCATCCAAGTCCCCACCCAGGTGCTGTTGCTGTCCTAAGAATAGCCCAATGAGCCACCAGTACGTACCTGATGGCAATTTTGGGGTTTCCTGGATCTGAGAGTAGGCCCTAGTCCCCTGGCCTTCCCTGAGCTTCCTCCCTCTCACTTTCTGATACCACATGGTTCTTAAAATTGTTCATGGTTTGTTCCCCTCACTCCTAGTTTGAGGTTCATGGAGAAACCTCGTCACCTATATTTGTTGTTGATGTTATCCATTGGTTTTGGTTTTACTGCACTAGTTGCTCTCTCTAATTATATGAAGGGGTTTCTAACCCTACGCCACTGCCATGCTCCCTGAGTCCTCTCCTATCTGACGTGTACACACTGCTATATTTAAAATGGATAACCAACAAGGACCTCCTGTATAGCACAGGGAACTCTGCTCAATATTATCTGACAATCTAAATGGGAAAAGAATTTGAAAAAGAATAGATACATGTATATGTATAACTGAATCACTCTGCTGTACACCTGACACTGACACATTGTTAACAATCACCTATACTCCAGTATAAAATAAATGAATAAATACAGAGAGAAATACAGAACGCATCAGACAAGTCTCAGCTTTCTTTGACAAGTATTTTAATTAACTCCTTATTAAATATTAAAAATCCCACTGTTATTATTCATACTATGATGTACACACTGACTTGATGACCCCCAGTAGCAGTAAGCACACCCAGCACCCAGTCTTAGTTTCTAAATACCACTCTTCAATCAAAGGAGACAGGGATCTTTGGAGAAATGGCTGATTCGAGGTCTGGGGCTGGAAAAACACAGTGTAAGTCAAGAGCAACTTGTAGGACAAGAAAGTAAGAAAGTGTTCAAAAAACAAAGGGATGAAGACATCTCAAAAGGACACAGGGGCCAAGCTAAAAGAGCTCCCAGTGACCAAAGCAGGAACAATTTGAGTAACAAAAGAAATAATGTACCACTGGATAATAACTAGGATTGCAGGTACAATACAGGATAACTAGCTAAATTTGATTTTCATATAAACAGTGAATAATTTTTTAGTATAAGTATGCTTCGTTGCAATATCTCAAGTGCCAATTTCTATATATCACGTAGACTGACATATAATAATATTAAGATAACTATATAGTAAAATGTATGTAATTCTCTTTCCATTACAGAAGCTTAATTATTCTTCAATGATTCTTTTCATTTCTTCTAAATGATACTAAATCTAAAAGTTCTCCCAGGAGTTAGTGCTGTATCTGTGACCTAAATGGACACTACCTTGCAATCATAGACAAGATTACAGGGGCCAATTTGGAGAAAGCCAAGATAATCAATTCTCCTCATAAATGTTGCATTAACGAATTTATTTTCGATTCATTAACAAAAAAATGTGACACAAGATTTGTGAGGTATCATACACTTTAATTAAACTGAATTAAACTGTCAATATTCTCCTAGCAGTTGACATCTCTTGCTCTGTTTCGGCCCTCATGGAATTTAATATTTAAAATCTGTGAAATGGAATATGTTTCTTAGCAAGATGACAGAATCAAAATTCTCTTAGCATTCTTCACTTACCCTTTAAACTCTTAGACCATCTATGTCAAGAAGTTCTTAAGTGTGGGTTAAATTAGAAAATTACTTAATTTCAAAAGATCATAAGTTTTTTTTTTTACAATGTTAAATGCAGGCCAGTCTTGGAAATATGAGTTTCAGTAAAACTTCTACAGTCAAAAAGCAGCAATCACCTCAGAACTTTATACCTCCTTGGGTCCAAAGGCAAGACTTGCTTTGATATAGTTTGGGTGTAGAAAATTTCACTGTGATGAAAAGGATTTCTCTTTAAGATCAGTTTCAATGTCTAGCTCGTAATTTGTAGACTATTGACAATGAGAACAAACTGGAGTAAGACAAGTGAACACATTCTAACATGTACCCTGGAATGAAATTCTTTGTGAATCTGCCAAATTCAAAACGACCCTTACTGCCCGCAAACACAGTGAAGTTCAAACATCCTCTCCAGGCGTTCAAAATAGCAAAGGATTTTTAATTATAAATTCCTCTAACTAGAAACAACTAGAAAGAAAATAATCTTTCCCAAAATAAGTTGAATCATTTCTCATTTGCTTGTTGGGTGCTTATGAATAAAGAGTCTGTATATAGTTGGCACTTGAGCGTGCCTGCGCTCTTTCTTCCAAAAACATTAAACCACCTAAGGAGACAATGCATAATAATGTACTGATAAAGCCACCTGCTGTCTTCCTGCACAGCATGCCGCTATTATAAGAGGGACACTTGTTCTGTTCACCCACTGATAAGTGACCAAGACTGCACTTACCGAGCTGGGGCTGGAGTGCCGCCGAACTTTAGGAGACTCTTTGCCAGTGGAGGAGGCCTTAAAGTTAATGCAAGCATTGTTCTCAGAATGCACCCTCTTAACTTGATTAGTTGGTTTCTCAAATGGGTCAAAAGTGCTCTGTGTCCTCTGAACCCTGACTTTTTTATCCTCAGGAATTGTGTCCAGGGGTTTGATCACTGAGTCCATTCCCGGGCAGTTCCGTGTAGACATCTTTGTGACACATATCTGGGAAAAAAAAGAAATTAAACTCAACCTCTCCACTGAAACTTTAATATCACTAAACATGCTGATTTGTTATCCTAGAAAGCATGCCAATTTTGATTCCAGGAAATACCCCGAAAGGCCACAGTTTAAAAGCTACACTAGCTTAAACCTCAATATGAAAAATTCCTCAAAATCATTCTGCTTATACTCACTTAGGGCTGACACTAAAATTGCTATCCCTAAAACAGGAAGCTTAAGGTCTCTACTGCTAGCGCCCTAAGGTGGTTCTTGAACTCTGTCACATATTTTACCATCTGACTGCAACTGGGATTATTTCTGAATCATTAAAAGTTGGATAAGTTGCCTTAAAACAAACAAACAAACAAACAAAAACAGCTGAACTAAAGCAGATGGGCATTTTAACTGATGCGCCACCATGGAAGCAGCTAACACAGCTAGAGAAAGTCATTATGTTCGTCAACACTTTAATGCTTGAATACATGTTTAAAATCTATCCCAATCTTGATTTCATCTCCAAACTAGAATGGAGCATATGAAAAGGCTAAAAGGTAGAGATAGTAAAAGTTGAAAACAATATTTATTCTTTTTCTTTTTTTTAACATCTTTATTGGAGTATCATTGCTTTACAATGGTGTGCTAGTTTCTGCTGTATAACAAAGTGAATCCACTATACGTATACATATATCCCCACATCCCCTCCCTCTTGTGTCTCCCTCCCACCCTCCCTATCCCACCCCTCTAGGTGGTCACAAAGCACCGAGCTGATCTCCCTGTGCTACGCGGCTGCTTCCCACTAGCTATCGGTTTCACATTTGGTAGTGTATATATGTCCATGCCACTCTCTCACTTTATTTTGTTCATATTACTCCACTAAACCCCAAATTCCTTCTCAACTTCATTCATTCTCTTACTGCATAGTCTGCCCCCCTCTCTCATTTTATTTCAGTCTCTTTGACTTTTGCTCCTTGTTTTCCACTTTACGTTCTAACTCTTTCATTCTCCCTGTATTCTGGAGACTTTGTTTTTCTTTTTAAGTAATTTTATGGCCTCTAGCTTGCCTGTAAAGCTAGGTAACTTTATTATGCTGTTTAGAGAAAAGACAACTCTGAAAATGCTTTTAAAGTTTTTTTTTTCTTCTCGTGAAAAGTTTCCATATCCTTATTTAAGAAGGCAGGAAAACAGAAAGTATCTAAGAAAACCCCATACTGTTAAAGTAAACATATGAAGTGTCTGAGTAATACGTATAAGATGATTCCATATCGGAAAGAAACGTATGTGTATGGATAGATATAGATACAAATATACATACAGACATATAGATATTTGTATGTGTATGTATGAGCACATAGAAAGGTATAGAAGGAAACACACCAAAGTGTTAACATAAGATACCGCCAGATATGTAGAACTGAACGGATAAAGGGTAAGCTCACTTATTTTTTACATACCCCTATATTGTTTGAATTGTATAATTAACATGTCTGACAACGTAATTTTTGAAAATACTAAAGCGGGAAAGTATGTATAATAAATTAAGGTCTTTTAAGTTTTTGAAACAAACAAAAAAATTTTCATTAAATATTAAGCATCAACTCTGTCCTATGAGTGTGTCTCAACTACTAAGCATAGGTTGAACTTTAATTAAATCAAATAAGAAGGATATCATCACACCTTTTAGCATACCACAAAATTGCTGAAGATATCTTTAAAAGACTTAAGGCAGAGTCCTCTAGTCATGATCAAAAACTAACAATTTATCACAAGATTAGATGCACTGACGTGTTTCACTCAATTTTCACTCAAGAGTTCACATGTTTCTCTTACAGATGTGAAAGCAAGAGGCAATAGATGTGATATGGATACGAAACCACCCACACCACTGAGACAACTGAATTATAACTATAAAATATAAACACATGAACCTGAGGAGTCAAAGAACCCTAAACACAAGAAATACAAAGAAAATAACATGTAGGCACATCAAAATCAAGTTGCTTAAAACCAGTGATAAAGAGAATATCTTAAAAGGGAGCCAGAGGGAAAAAAGTACTTTAAAAGATAAGACAGCAAATATTTGGAAACTAAACAACACAAAAGGGGAATTAGAAAGTATCTTGAACTAAATGAAAATAGTTAAACAGAATATGAAAATGGCAGATACAGCTTAAATAGTACTTTAGCTGTAGAAAAACTTATAATGGTAAATGCATATAGTGGAAAAAAATTCAAATCAATAAGATTACACCTTCAAATACTAGTAGAAAAAGAAGGGAAATTAAAACCTAAAATAAGCAGAGAATTAAAATGATGAAAAAATATCATTATGGAAATAAATGAAATAGAAAACGAAAAACAATAAAGAAAATCAATGAAACTGAAAGCTAGTTTTCAGAGAAGATAAAAAAAAAAAAAAGGATACTCCTCTAGCCAGACTGATAAGAGCAGAAAGGTAAAGAACTTATATTGCCAACAACAGATATGAGAGAGATGACATCACTACAGATTCCACAGGTATCATCAACAACTTTATGCCAATAGGTTCAGCAACTTAGATGAAGCAAATTCCGTGAAAGATGAAAACAACCCAAGCTCACTTGAGAATAAATAGATAAGTTGAATAGTCCTATGTCTACCTATGTCTATTAAGGAAATTAAAAGTGTAACCAAAAATGTTATCACAAAGAAAATGCCAGGGCCAGACAACATTACTGGTGAAGTAAACCAAACATTTAAGGGAAAAAAATAACATCAATTCCACAGAAATGCTTCCAAAATATTAAAGAGAAGGGGATACTTCCCCACTCACTATATGAAGCCAGCATCATTCCAACACCAAAACCAGACAAAAGCATTAGAAGAAAACTACAGATCAATTTCTCTCATGAATAAAGATGCAAAACTTATTGGCAATTTTTAAAAAGTTGAATCCAATAATATATAAAAAGGATAATAAATAATGAAAAAGTAGTATGAATCCCAGGAATGCAGGGTTGGCTTAACACTCTAAAATGTGTAATTCACCATTTTAGTATACAATGTCAGGCAATCTCTAAAATGGCTCCCAGTGATAGCCACTTCCAGATAGTCACATTCTTACTTAGTACACAGATCTTGAGTTTGGGTTGTATTTGTTGACTTATATCCAATAAACAGAATATGGCAGAAATCGTGGGCTATCACTTCTGAGAAAAGATTATAAAAAAAACTGTGGTTTCTGTGCTGGTACACTCTCAGTCCTATTCCCTTTCTCTTAGATCACTATCCCAAGGCAAAAGCCAACTGCCATGTTAGGAGGCAGCTCTGTGGAGAGGCACATTCATGGAAGGACTGAGGACTGCAAACAACCACAAGAGTTGAGCCTTCAAATGCAACCACAGCCCCAGCCTCCTGCTTGACTGGAACCTCATACAACACGCTGAGCCACAGGCACCCAGCTAAGGCGCCCTGGATTCTAAACCCACAGTAACTGTTAAACTGAATGCCTTTCTCCTAAGTACAGGAACAAATCAAGGATGTCCACTCTCATTATGTTGACTCAACACTGTATTACAAGTTCCAGACAATGCCACAAGGCAAGAAAAAAGAAAAAAAAAAAATCTACATTGGAAAGGAAGAAATAAAACCAACTTTATTCACAGAAGACATTATCATCTCTGTTGAAAATCCAATGAAATCTACCCCCCCAAAAAAACCACTAGAATTAATAAGTTTATCAAGGGTACAAGATATAAGATCAATATACAAAATTCATTTGTATTTCCAGATACTAACAACAATCAGAAATTTAAATTTTAAAAACACAATTTACAACAGCTTCAAACAATTTAAAATATTTACTGATAAATCTGACAAAATATGTGCAATATCTGTACACAGAAACTATAAAGTATGGCTGAGAAGAAGAAAAAAAAAAACAAAGGAGCCAATCAGGGACTTCCCTGGTGGCTCAGTGGTTAAGAATCTGCCTGCCAACACAGGGGACACGGGTTTGAACCCTGGTCTGGGAAGATCCCACATGTCGCGGAGCAACTAAGCCAGTGTGCCACAACTACTGAGCCTGCGCTCCAGAGTCCAAGAGCCACAACTACTGAGAGAAGCCACCACAATGCAAAGTGCACACACTGCAATGAAGAGTAGCCCCCCTTGCTGCAACTGGAGAAAGCCTGTGCACAGCAATGAAGACTGAACATAGCCAAAAATAAATAAAATAAAAATAAATTTATTTTAAAAACCCAGCAATCTTGACACAAAAATAATAAACACATATATTCATAAAATGCTATCATAAAAGTATTTTTAAACTACAAGTTCATTGTGACAGGCAGAATTCTACAGTGACACCCAATGTCCAGCCTTAGAATAATCCCCTCCCCTTTGAGAGTGAATATGTTGAGATATCACATCATGATTCTATTATGTGATATGGCAAATGGGCGATTACCCTGGGTGGGCCTGACCTAATCAGGTGAGTTCTTTCTTTTTTTTAAAAAAAATTATTTATTTATTTATGGCTGTGTTGGCCTTTGTTTCTGTGCCCAGGCTTTCTCTAGTTGTGGCAAGTGGGGGTCACTCTTCATCGCGTTGCGCGGGCCTCTCACTGTCGCGGCCTCTCTTGTTGCAGAGCACAGCCTCCAGACGCGCAGGCTCAGTAACTGTGGCTCTCAGGCCCAGTTGCTCTGCGGCATGTGGGATCCTCCCAGACCAGGGCTCGAACCCGTGTCCCCTGCATTGGCAGGCAGATTCTCAACCACTGCGCCACCAAGGAAGCCCCTTAGGCGAGTTCTTTAAAAGCAGAGCATTTTCTCTAGTTGGTCGCAGAAGAGAAAGTCAGAGGTGTGATCTGGCTAGCCTGGAAGAAAGCCAACATTTCATGCTGTGATCTTCCTATGGGGGCCACACGGCACAGAAATGGGGGGCAGGCTCTAAAGGCTGAGAGTAGTCACTGGCTGACAACCCGCAGGAAAACGGGACCACTGTCCTACAACCACAAGAAAATGAGTTCTGCCAACAGCTACAAGTTCTGCTTGTAGGAGGATCTTGAGCCCCAGGTGAGACCAACACCTTGATTTCAGTCCAGTAAGACCTAGGGCAGAGAAACCAGGTATGCCGTGCCTAGCCTTTTAAACTACAGAAACTGTGAGATAATAAGCTACTAAGTACATGGTCATGTGTTACACGCCAATTGAAAACTAATACATTCACTTTACTGAAATTGCCTATAAGCACTCTGATATTTGAGCACAATGTTCTTAGGAACATGTTGCAGATACCACTTTCTGTATTTGATACACTGTATCAGATCCAGGATAGATAAGCAATGATTCCTAGGACTGCTATCAATAAATGACCATATACTGAGAGTTTTCTGCACGACATAACTCCATCAGCACTATAAAGCCCACGAACAAATTCTCCACATAATTAAATTTATACGCAATTTATGGTCTCCACTTCGCCTGGGTTTGTGCGAATAAAACCAGTATCAGGGACGAGAGGAAGATGGCGGAAGAGTAAGACGCGG
This sequence comes from Grampus griseus, assembly GCF_964374135.1. Classification (NCBI taxonomy): domain Eukaryota; kingdom Metazoa; phylum Chordata; class Mammalia; order Artiodactyla; family Delphinidae; genus Grampus; species Grampus griseus. The sequence goes on along the minus strand of NC_139003.1, from coordinate 54,173,580 downwards.
AGATCACCTTCCTCCTCACAGATACACCAGAAATACACCTACACGTGGAACAACTCCTACAGAACACCTACTGAACGCTGGCAGAAGACCTCAGACCTCCCGAAAGGCAAGAAACTCCCCCACGTACCTGGGTAGGGCAAAAGAAAAAACAGAGACAAAAGAATAGGGACGGGACCTGCACCAGTAGGAGGGAGCTGTGAAGGAAGAAAGGTTTCCACACACTAGGAAGCCTCTTCGCGGGCAGAGACTGCGGGTAGCAGGGCGGGGGTAAGCTTCGGAGCCACGGAGGAGAGCTCAGCAACAGGTGTGCGGAGGGCAAAGCGAAGAGATTCCCGCACAGAGGATCGGTGCTGACCAGCACTCACCAGCCCGAGAGGCTTGTCTGCTCACCCGCTGGGGCGGGCGGGGCTGCGAGCTGAGGCTCGGGCTTTGGTCGGAGCGCAGGGAGAGGACTGGGGTTGGCGGCGTGAACACAGCCTGAAGGGGTTAGTGCGCAACAGCTGGCCGGGAGGGAGTCCGGGGAAAAGTCTGGACCTGCCAAAGACGCCAGAGACTTTTTCTTACCTCTTTATTTCCTGGTGCGCGAGGAGAGGGGATTCAGAGCGCTGCTTAAAGGAGCTCCAGAGACGGGCGCAAGCTGCGGCTAAAAGCGCGGACCCCAGAGACGGGCAAGAGACGCTAAGGCTGCTGCTGCCGCCACCAAGAAGCCTGTGTGCGAACACAAGTCACTATCCACACCCCTCTTCCGGGGAGCCTGTGCAGCCCGCCACTGCCAGGGTCCCGGGACCCAGGAACAACTTCCCCGGGAGACCGCACGGCGAGCCTCAGGCTGGTGCAACGTCACATCCGCCTCTGCCGCCGCAGGCCCGCCCCGCACGCCGTGCCCCTCCCTCCCCGGCCTGGGTGAGCCAGAGTCCCCGAATCAGCGGCTCCTTTAACCCCGTCCTGTCTGAGCGAAGAACAGACGCCCTCCGGAGACGTACACGCAGAGGCGGGGCCAAATGCAAAGCTGAGCCCCTGGGAGCTGTGAGAGCAAAGAAGAGAAAGGGAAATCTCTCCCAGCAGCCTCAGGTGCAGCGGATTAAAGCTCCACAATCAATTTGATGTACCCTGCATCTGTGGAATACATGAATAGACAACGAATCATCCCAAATTGAGGAGGTGAACTTTGAGAGTAAGATTTATGATTTCTTCCCCTTTTCCCCTTTTTGTGAGTGTGTATGTGTATGCTTCTGTGTGAGATTTTGTCTGTATTGCTCTGCTTCCACCATTTGTCCTAGGGTTCTATCCATCCGTTTTTTTGTTTTAATTTTTTTTCTTAATAATTAATTTTAATAACTTTATTTTACTTTATCTTCTTTCTTTCTTTCTTCCTTCCTCCCTTTCTTTCTTCCTTCCTCCCTTTCTTTCTTTCTTTCTTTCTTTTCTTCCCTTCCCTCCTTTAGACAACAAATCATCCCACATTGAGGAGGTGCACTTTAAGAGCAAGATTTATGATTTTTTTCCCCTTTTCCCCTTTTTGTCAGTGTGTATGTGTATGCTTCTGTGTGAGATTTTGTCTGTATTGCTCTGCTTCCACCATTTGTCCTAAGGTTCTATCCGTCTGGTTTTTTTTTAATTTTTTTTTCTTAATAATTATTTTTTAATTTAATAACTTTATTATATTTTACTTTATCTTCTATCTTTCTTTTTTCCTTCCTTCCCTCCCTCCCTTCCTTCCTTCCTCCCACCATCCCTCCCTCCCTCCCTCCTTTCTTTCTTTCCTTCTTTCCTTCTTTTCTTCCTTCTTTCTTCCTTCCTTCCTTCCCTCCTTTCTTCCTTTCTTTCTTTCTTTCTTCCTACTTCTACTAATTCTTTCTCTCTACTTTTTCTCCCTTTTATTCTGAGCCATGTGGATGAAAGGCTCTTGGTGCTGCAGCCAGGAGTCAGTGCTGTGCCTCTGAGGCGGGAGAGCCAACTTCAGGGCACTGGTCCACAAGAGACCTCCCAGCTCCACATAACATCAAACGGCGAAAATCTCCCAAAGATCTCCATCTCAACACCAGGACCCAGCTTCACTCAACGACCAGCAAGCTACAGTGCTGGACACCCTATGCCAAACAAGTAGCAAAACAGGAACAGAACCCCACCCATTAGCAGAGAGGCTGCCTAAAATCATAATAAGTCCACAGACACCCCAAAACACACCACCAGACGTGGACCTGCCCACCAAAGAGACAAGATCCAGCCGCATCCACCAGAACACAGGCACTAGTCCCCTCCACCACAAAGCCTACACAACCCACTGAACCAACCTTAGCCACTAGGGACAGACACCAAAAACAACGGGAACTAGGAACCTGCAGCCTGCAAAAAGGAGACCCCAAACACAATAAGATAAGCAAAATGAGAAGACAGAAATACACACCGCAGATGAAAGAGCAAGATAAAAACCCACCAGACCTAACAAATGAAGAGGAAATAGGGAGTCTACCTGAAAAAGAATTCAGAATAATGATAGTAAAGATGATCCAAAATCTTGGAAATAGAATAGACAAATGCAAGAAACATTTAACAAGGACCTAGAAGAACTGAAGATGAAACAAACAGTAATGAACAACACAATAAATTAAATGAAAAATACTCTAGATGGGATCAATAGCAGAATAACTGAGGCAGAAGAACAGATAAGTGACCTGGAAGATAAAATAGTGGAAATAACTACTGCAGAGCAGAATAAAGAAAAAAGAATGAAAAGAACTGAGGACAGTCACAGAGACCTCTGGGACAACATCAAACGCACCAACATTCGAATTATAGGGGTCCCAGAAGAAGAAGAGAGAAAGAGAGGGACTGAGAAAATATTTGAAGAGATTATAGTTGAAAACTTTCCTAATATGGAAAAGGAAATAGTTAATCAAGTCCAGGAAGCACAGAGAGTCCCATACAGGATAAATCCAAGGAGAAATACGCCAAGACACATATTAATCAAACTGTCAAAAATTAAATACAAAGAAAGCATACTAAAAGCAGCAAGGGAAAAACAACAAATAACACACAAGGGAATCTCCATAAGGTTAACAGCTGATCTTTCAGCAGAAACTCTGCAAGCCAGAAGGGAGTGGCAGGACATATTTAAAGTGATGAAGGAGATAAACCTGCAACCAAGATTACTCTACACAGCAAGGATCTCATTCAGATTTGATGGAGAAATTAAAACCTTTACAGACAAGCAAAACCTGAGAGAGTTCAGCACCACCAAACCAGCTTTACAACAACTGCTAAAGGAACTTCTCTAGGCAAGAAACACAAGAGAAGGAAAAGACCTACAATAACGAACCCAAAACAATTAAGAAAATGGGAATAGGAACATACATATCGATAATTACCTTAAATGTAAATGGACTAAATGCTCCCACCAAAAGACACAGATTGGCTGAATGGATACAAAAACAAGACCCATATATATGCTGTCTACAAGAGACCCACTTCAGACCTAGAGACACATACTAACTGAAAGTAAGGGGATGGAAAAAGATATTCCATGCAAATGGAAACCAAAAGAAAGCTGGAGTAGCGATTTTCATATCAGACAAAATAGACTTTAAAATAAAGACTATTAGAAGAGACAAAGAAGGACACTACATAATGATCAAGGGATCGATCCAAGAAGAAGACATAACAATCGTAAATATTTATGCACCCAACATATGAGCACCTCAATACATAAGGCAAATACTAACAGCCATAAAAGGGGAAATCAACAATAACACAATCATAGTAGGGGACTTTAACACCCCACTTTCACCAATGGACAGATCATCCAAAATGAAAATAAATAAGGAAACACGAGCTTTAAATGCTACATTAAACAAGATGGACTTAATTGATATTTATAGGACACTCCATCCAAAAACAACAGAATACACATTTTTCTCAAGTGCTCATGGAACATTCTCCAGGATAGATCATATCTTGGGTCACAAATCAAGCCTTGGTAAATTTAAGAAAATTGAAATTGTATCAAGGATCTTTTCCGACCACAATGCTATGAGACTAGATATCAATTACAGGAAAGATATACAGACTGCCAACAAACACATGAAAGAATGCTCAATATCATTAATCATTAGAGAAATGCAAATCAAACCTACAATGAGATATCATCTCACACCAGTCAGAATGGCCATCATCAAAAAATCTAGAAACAATAAATACTGGAGAGGGTGTGGAGAAAAGGGAACACTCTTGCACTGCTGGTGGGAATGTGAATTGGTACAGCCACTATGGAGAACAGTATGGAGGTTCCTTCAAAAACTACAAATAGAACTACCATATGACCCAGCAATCCCACTACTGGGCATATACCCTGAGAAAAGCATAATTCAAAAAGAGTCATGTACCAAAATGTTCATTGCAGCTCTACTTACAATAGCCCGGAGATGGAAACAACCTAAGTGTCCATCATCGGATGAATGGATAAAGAAGATGTGGCACCTATATACAATGGAATATTACTCAGCCATAAAAAGAAACGAAATTGAGCTATTTGTAATGAGGTGGATAGACCCAGAGTCTGTCATACAGTGTGAAGTAAGTCAGAAAGAGAAAGACAAATACCGTATGCTAACACATATATGGAATTTAAGAAAAAAGAATGTCATGAAGAACCTAGGGGTAAGACAGGAATAAAGACACAGTCCTACTAGAGAACGGACTTGAGGATATGGGGAGGGGGAAGGGTGAGCTGTGACAAAGCGAGAGAGAGGCATGGACATATATACACTACCAAACGTAAGGTAGATAGCTAGTGGGAAGCAGCCGCAAAGCACAGGGAGATCAGCTGGGTGCTTTGTGATCGTCTGGAGGGGTGGGATAGGGAGGGTGGGAGGGAGGGAGACGCAAGAGGGAAGAGATATGGGGACATATGTATATGTATAACTGATTCACTTTGTTATAAAGCAGAAACTAACACACCATTGTAAAGCAATTATACCCCAATAAAGATGTTAAAAAAAAAAAAAAAACAGTATCAGGCCTGCTTTATGTAGGCATCTTCATCCAGGAAAGTCATCTATACTTGAGTTTTCCACATACGGCAAAGTGACTGTTCTGGAAAAGTTTCAAGTTTCCAATATTTGGGACAAACAACTTAAACATGATCTGGCCATCTCTGTTAACCACAAGCACAACAGAAAGCAGACTCCAGGCCCTTCATAAGGCTATGGGGAAGCAGCCTCACTGACCTCATGGGCCTGTCAGACCCTGAAGAGAAGAGGGAGGGCTTGGGTGTGGGGAAGGATCCAGACAAGATGAAGTAAGAATGGCACTCATTCCCCTTAGCTGCAATCTCTGGCATACTATAGAATAAAATTATTGAAGTGCACAGGGTACGTGAAGAGAAGAGTGAGCGGACTAGAGTCCTAGCAATGAAAGAGGGTTCTAGAAGACAGATTATACATTGATGCTACTCCCCAGTGCCCAGATCTTCATTTGAATCTTTCCATCAGCCTGTCAGCAATCTAAATAAACATTTCCCCTCCCCAAATAGAATCTTTCTTCCTACAACAAGATGCTTGTGGTCAGTGCAGATACAATCTCATAATATAAGAAAACTAGAGGACAAAAGCATGTATGTCAAATTGGAAAAAAATCAGTAGGAACCCATAACCTCAAAAAGGCAGATTTTTTCAACCACCCAATAGTAGCCCTTTGATCCACTGCTAACTTTCATGTGTACCCCCAGTGCCTAGATTCTGGTCTATGTTCCAGTTCCCCACTATGAAAAAAGAGGAATCCTTGGAAGTAACCTGATTCCAGTTCACAGGGCAGGAAGCGCAAAACAGCTGTGAAATATCCAGCTGTTACCAGAAAACTAGGATCCTTTCAAAAATGTCAGTGACCGTGCTAGAAGGACAAAGGAATCTGGCTATAGGGATTCCTACTGGCCAAACTGTTATTACATATTTGAGCATCAAAAGGAAAATAAAATTATGGTTAAATGGAACAAGAGAGTTATTGAAAGACCCTGAGTTCATTATGATTTTGAGAAAGAAAAGTCAATATAAACGACAAATGGCAGTTATATGGAAGGATGAATATAACAGGATATATAGTTGGTTTTCACACATAGAACTGTGAGTAAGCCAAGTAGTGCCAGAAAAAGTAGGAATTGCACCAAGAATAGGAATGATTGCTCAAAGCTTGTGGAGAGGGGGTCTACACAGCACAAGTGTAGAAAGAACGGCAACACGGATGTTCCACTAACAGACCAGGTCAATATAACACAGTAATAAACAAAGGGTATGTGATGTTGCCTAAGCAACATTTTACAAAGAATACATTTAGTGGAGAGACACCAGATTGTAAAGAAAATTTATTGTGAAGTCAATGTGGAATGCATTTTTTGGAAATAAGTTAAATTTTAGTAACTAAGTGAAATTTAACCCTTAAATAGAAAATTCAACTTGACTTCTAACCAATGACTTAGATCTGAATCACTTTGGAAAAATCAACCAAGGCCCCAACAGTCTACAACTCAGATCCTGTAATCCCAGCTATTCGGAGAAGGCATTGTTTTCCTTGTGGATTTGTAAAGATTACACAACTCCAAGAAGATTCAAAAATATTACTAGTGAAACCCCTGGAAGGAATCTACTAATTAGATCTATAACCCTAGGAAGGCATAAAAAGAAATATAGAAGTAATATGAAATTAATTAAACCCACAGTGTTGGTGTTTTAAAATAGGATGAGTGTAAGTGTAGTAATATTATGTGCAATAATCATATTTGTGCATGTTTTCTTTGTTTAAAGTATCTGAAATATGTTAAAATAATCAGTCACACTAAATTAGTATTTGAAATTAAGGGAATTTAGTTAAGTCAGTCATCCATGCTTAAGTAGACTGAGACAAATTGTTTTCCAAAATTACATTTATTAGCTACATATGTTTTTAAGGATGTGGGCACTAGCTGTGGATGTTCCAGGCACAGAATACTCTTGGACATGACATTCACCATCAGCTTTCACTGTCCTTTACACATAGTTTGTTAGTGCCCTCTGCACAGGGCACAACAAGCCATAGACTTCCCCCTACACCAAGCCATGGACCAAGCCAGTCACAATAAATAGCTATAGTAGCAGTACTGCCTGAAAACCACAGACATTCCAAAACAGGATATGTTTTCTCTATGATGGCATTTTTTCACACTTCCTTGATCCATTTAGAAACTGAAGTGACAAGATTTATAAAAGCAGGGATGTCTGATGGTACTTGAAAACCATCAGACATAAAAAGAAGAAATAAAAAGATAAAAAGAAGAAATCATCACAAATACCAACATAAACTTCTGTTCCTTTACTTTTTCCAGTAAATTCAATAGAACCTAGAATTTCAAACATGGTTAGAGATGCACCCACACGTTTAGGTGTTCATCTGAATCAATTATTTTGGTTCACTCATCATTAACAGGGGTCTGTACATTACCTGGCAGACTCAAAACTCAGTAAAAATTGTTAGCAATTCAAACAGTGTTGGAGGCTCCAAAAGTCACAGTTTGACCTACAATTTTAGCTTGGAGCTATGTAAAATCCAGACAACTGTCCCCCAAACTCACAGCAGTGGATTTGAATGAGCACAACTTAATTCAGTTAAGGTTGGCACTCATTTCCGGCAAATTCATTGGGGCTGAAAATTGTCCCTTTGAATCAACCATTTTCTGATGATTGGCATTTTACTGGGTTCAGAGTGTGATCTTCTGTACTTCTTCACTCCACCCTCTTCATGAAGGCAAACACCATAACAAGAATCGGTTTAAGTCATGATCTTTTGCCATTCATGAAAGGAATATCCATGACAGGCCAATGCAAAACTAAAACAGCAAAATTCTTGACACTGAAACAACCTCTTACAATTGTTTTCCCCTCATCTGTTACCTGATGAGGGCCTGACAGACAGCTTTCTCTTACTCAATTATCTTCTCTCAAAATCTGTTCCCAATTAAAAAGCCAACATCTGTCATTTACAAGTTTGTGGACACTTAAATCAGAGCATTATCTCTCCCTGGATTAAATGAACTTGAAGCATTATAGCATTAAAAAGCTCCACCCCTTATAAAAGAAATTCAGCTTTCAGGGGTAAGTGGACAAGGTGTTTTGGTAGGAGCGGGGAATGAAGGGGGCGAGGGTAGGAGAAATTTCTAATGCCACTAGAATCATAACCCATGACAGCTGCCTTCACCTCTAACCTAAACCTGCAAGATCTAAAAGTACCTTTTCCTCTCTTTGGTTGTAGTCTTCTCTTTTCTCACCCGTGTGTGTGTGTGTCTGTGTGTGTACAGAGGTGGCAGTGTGAATAGCTACATGGAACAAAAAAATAGAACGTGTTGTCTATGTATATAAAGGGATATACGCCTGAATGTACTTTTACTTATAGCTATGTTTTATCAGAACAAACATCTTGCCTAAAATCACCTTCAGAACATTAGCGAATATACAGGCAAGCCTGCGGCCCATATTATGTCAGAACTAAGTGATCCAGAACAAGTCACTACAACTCTCTGGGTCTCAGTCTTTTCATCTGTAAAATGACACAGCTGGAGTAAACAGCTCTTCAGGCCTTTCAAAGCTCAACTACTACAAACTCCAGGCAGCAGCTTACAGCTGGTAAATGATTTTAAATAGAGCAACTAGAAAGCTAAGACCAGACACATAAATTCACTTCTTTGTGCTTCCTTTTACTTCCCCTTTGCCTTAGGATTTTAGGGTTTAGAGAGGAGGCAGTCAGGTTCACACCATAAACACCTCTCCTGAGAGCTCCAGCCTCTGCGGGTGTTCCTTAACTCTAAAATCCTGGCATTGTCTCTCAGTGATGGCATCCTGGGCCTTTTGACTGAGGGATTATTTGTGAGCAGCATGGGGTAGCAGTCACACTGTGGGACGCTGGCAACACTAGTTCTGTCTACTAAACACCAGTCATGCCCCTATGTCACTGTCACCGTCGCAACCAAAAAAGCCCTAAGAACTACATCGTTTTTAGACTGTACCTCATAACCCGTCACTTAAATATATATTGTCTTAGGTGCTTTCATATAAGCTACTGTGGAGTTTGTTTTGATGCGTTTGGTTTATCTGCTGGGGTGGGAGGAGGTCTTTGTCTTGCTCTGTTTCTCACGTATTTGTATTTCCACAACCAGACTGTAAACACCAGAGCACAGAAACCGCGTCTTCCATTTCTTTCACGTTCCCAAAGCTCAAATGGCAGCACAAAACTGGGTGCTCTGGTAATATTTACTCAAAGATGGATTGTTTTCCTTATTATAAGCCTTCCCCTTTAACTAAACATGGGCCATTACAAAAATGAGTCCTAAGAAACTACGTAACGATGAGGCACCTTCTGAGCCGAGATCGTTTCCAGTCAACAAAAAGGCTTAACCAGCTGTTCCCACTTACCAGAATTCAATGTCCACTACTGGGATTTAATTTTAAAATACTTATTTTTCTACTGACTGGTTTCTTTGGGGTCTGACCTAATTTCATTCAATCCTGAATCCATCAGCTAATGGACACAGTTGAATGGAGAACTCTTGAGGACATCACATTCCTTTATGCCGCTTCAGTGACTGTAGTTTTGTTACAACCTTACTGGGCTTCAGTGCTTATCACCAAGAGACTTGATCGTTGTTTTGCTGATTCTATTATGAAATATTTAGGTGGTCTTCCCAGGAGCTTGTACTTTAATATGCATTACTAAAATAATTTTATTTAGTTGCTTTCCCTTCTGTTACAGTGAGACACTTGATTTAGATATAAGAGATACAGTTTGCTTAAAGGCTGGCATAGATAGATGCATATATTTACTGACCTCTAGGTTCTTTATTTTACACTACTTCCACTAAAAAGTAGCCCATGGGCTTCCCTGGTGGCGCAGTGGTTCAGAGTCCGCCTGCCGATGCAGGGGACACGGGTTCGAGCCCCAGTCCGGGAAGATCCCACATGCCGCGGAGCGGCTGGGCCCGTGAGCCATGGTCGCTGAGCCTGCGCGTCCGGAGCCTGTGCTCCACGACGGGAGAGGCCACAACAGTGAGAGGCCCGCGTACAGAAAAAAAAAAAAAAGTAACTAGCCCAAAAAGGTAAGGGAAGAAAGAAGATATGTGAAATTTTCTCACTCCCACTTGGCATCCATAATTATATGCTGATTAAAATTCCATGATTTCATAATGATAAATTTAACATGAAGTTTAATGAATACTCACAGTAAGGGTTGAAATGCCCTCTCTCTGTTGTTAGTTGTGGCCTATTTAGGTTTTTTGGAATGTAGTTATTTTGGGCGATCAGGATTTCATCAGGAATTCTTCTTTAACCCCTGACTGCCTTTGGACCAGCAGCACAGTCATCACCCAGGATCACAGCCCTCACCTCACCTCAGTCCTACTGAGTCAGAATCTGCATTTTAACAAGATCCCAGAGGATTTGTATGCACACTGAACTTTGACATGCAGTGCTCTAAACCATATAATAATAATAGGTTCTGCTACTACGGTCAAATAAAGAGTGGAGATTGTGAAAGAGGCAAAATTTGTTTGTCTCTGGGTACAACATGAGTGATAATCATTTCAACATTCCTTGGGTAGCATTTTTGCTCAAATTTCCCACAAAAGATCATGGTAATTTCAGATAATTCTTTAATGTAATTTTGAACTCTGAAATAAAATTTTCCAATAAGCTACCCCCAATATATTCAGGAATTTTTAAAAAGCAATGGGATTGGAGTGTGTGAGGAGTAGAGAAAGAAGACTATACATAGGTTATAATAACATATGTAACATTACTTCCTGCACAGAAACTTTTATTTGTTTCTAATATAGAAGCATTGTTTTACCATGGACCACCATATCTATAAAAAAAAAAAAAATGACCACAAAATTATTCTAAGGCAAAGTGAACCCAGAATTTTGCTTTACTCTTTATTTACCAGAGTTTATGGAGTAGCTTTGAAAAAAAAAATTCAAAGGAAGTCACTTCAGGATCCAGAAATGAAATTTTAAAAGGAACTTACATGCATGAAGAGTGCCATGTACTGTAAAACAGGTCCTCCCTTGCGCGGAAAAAAAAGAAGAAGCCCTTTGCCTGAGAGGCATAACTGAACATTTCCCACCCTGGTCTGGACAAGGACCCGAACCCCTACTCCCAAGCAGAAGGACAGGGCAATTCTGTGGAATTCTGGGCCTCTTTCAGTCACTGCTTCCACTAAAAACTTACTAAATATCCCCAAGAAGTCAAGGGGAAAAGGAAGACGATGTGTGAGTTTTCTCATTCTCACTTGACATCCATAATCATATGCTGGTTAAAATTTCATCATGGAAAAAAAGAGAGTCAGGAGTATGCAGTCATATCACATGGCCCAATGAACATACTGGGAAGTGAAATATTAGAATCGACATCTACATTACTTCCCCTCTCTCATTTAGAGCCAGAGGGCTCAGAAATGGGGCTCATGACATGAGAATCCCCACACACAGCACAGGAGTGGCTTTGTTGAGATTCCACAAAGCAAAAGCCTATTCCAACCTAAGAAATCCCCATAACTGCAGTGGGGAACTGGAATCCCCATTCTCAACACAACAGAAGACTCGAGCTACAGACAGTGGCTCACACTGCATGGCTAATTAGTTTCTTCATCAAGACAATATTCCCTTATAGCTCTTGCTCTAGAAAAGAACAAGTCTGTTCCTGCGAATAGGGACTTTTCCCCCTCTCTCATAGAATTTACAGGTTTAAATATAGCTTTTCTTTTTATTAGGTTTTGTTTTGGGTCCTATCTGAGAAGAAGAAACCAGGGTGTTTTCAAAGGACCCCACACCATGCAGAGGTACAAAATAACCTGGGAGGGGAACTGACTAATATTAACTAGGGCAATTTTAAAACATCCACTGTGTCAGAGCACTAATAACCAATAAACAGATCAGGCTGAACTTAGATTCACAGATGTTTAAAATCAATAACATGGTCCAGAATGCTTTCTGTACACATATGCTTAGCGTTTGAGGGCTTTTTTTTTTTTAACATCATGAGGACAAGAGAAACTGTCATTTGACTCAGAGGCTGTGCAAACAAGAGTCTCGGGTGCCTTCTGAATTCTGTTTTCTGTTCCTAGTTTCACTGCACCACCCACAGCTTCTTTGTACTAAACTAGCCTAGTTCTTCCTTCATGTTTATGCCTTTCAAATATCTGTAGCTCACTGTTCTGTCCCTCATGTAAGATAAAGCATCCAGAAGGTAAAATAACATTAAAAATTGGAAACTTGTAAAGAAGACACTACTGGAGGTTCTGACTGATCCATTAAGACCTGAATTTCTTTCCCCTGGTAACCACATGAACAGCATTTAAAAATAAAGATTGTAAATATTTTTAAATTCCTTCCCTGAAGGAGAAATAAAATTGTGTACTCTCTTCTTACTCTGAAACAGATGGTTATATAAATAAATACAACCTTTATCTCCTCACCTATATTAACCATCTTTTTAATAACATTTAACTGCATTATTAATGCTTGGAAAATAACTTAGTGATTAATGTCAAGAGTGATGTTAGAAAGTTTAAAAGTTTAATAGTTTTATTCTAATAAAATAAATCTAGATGCAAACCCCACCAAAGAATTCAGAAAAATATAGGGCACCACTCAATATAGGATTGACTTTTGAAGCTCTTAAAATTTTCAGAGAATCATATATGGGTCACTAACCACACAGAGCTTATGAAGAGAAACACAGGGAACAAAGAACGCGTGGGGAGAAAATGGAAGTATCTTTCAATGTAGCTTTAACAACTGGCCCATCTATTGTAAAGAGCTAAAATTTCAGTGATAATAAATTTGACAGAAATCCATTAATAATAAAGTCCTAACTGCTTCCATGAGGACTGGTTCTTTAAACCTTGCCTATGACTGAGAAAATTCAATAGTGAATCCTAACTGAGATATCCAAGGTGAACAGAGCAGAACAGTGGGATACACATACCCTGCTGTTTGTCTGCCACCTGAAAACAAACCCCAGTGCTTCCAGGAGCATTTTACAGTCATCTTTGTATCTTTAGCAAGATCTCATTTAGCTGTGGAATAAGCCACTGGGGCAAACTTGTATCAGTTGGGCCGAAGAGGAAGTCTACAGAACATATAATCCTTCCCAAACCTGCCAGATGATAACTAGAATACTGGAGCATTCTTTCACACCCTCCTTTTATCCACTCAAACCCAATAACATTAAGAAATTGTCATATATGCTCAATAAACAAGCAAACTGGAGAAGAATCTTGGGCAAGATATAAGTTGATAGAAAAGAGAGATGGAAATTAAGGACTTCTAGATGACCATGACAATGATGATGATAGCTATTATTGAGCTCTTATTATATGAGTTACTATTAAAAATACTTTATAAGTAGTTTCTCAATTAATCTCTACAACAACCCCATGAGGTATTATTATTGTCCCAATCTTACGGATGATTAAATTGAGGCACACAAGAGTTAAGTAACGTGTCCAAGACCACAAGAGAATTCGCACAGGAAACGGGATTTATTCCAAGACTCTGACTACAAAGCCCAAGCTCTTGACTACCAGGCTGTCTTCCTTACATGTCCCCTGGGACTTACATCCTGCGAGAAATAAGGAAAGCAGAGACCTGATCTGCAACATTTCTCTCATTCTTTCTTCTCTTGATGCAAAAGAAAAGCATTTTTAAAACTGAGCAAAATCACCGCTCTGTGTTTTAAGGTTTTCTGACCTATCCTCCCTGCCTGTTCACCACTTCCAGAATGTAAATTTAACATGCTTTTGACTAATCTGACTCTCAATCAGCCTCATATCAAAAGTCAAGCCTGAACATCAAAGTATTAGGGGGTGGGGCAAGGGCAGAAAGCAAAAAGATTTCTTTAGAAGGACAGGCTGACGGGGAAGATGGGAAGTCTCAGGCATTAGACACTGCCATGTTGAATCTTCCTCTTCTCATATATGTTTGTGTTTCCTGAATAGTATGTTAAAGGCGTGGATATAAACTGCTGATTGATCCCATCTAAGAATCATCAAATCAGTCAATGATAGATAGACAGACAGCTCTAGGGCCTTAGCTTGGCTTTCTAAAAAGGATCTTCTATGAGAAAACCATCTGGATTTAAAAGCAGCAACAGGAAGAAATATGAGAAAGAGAATGCTATATTGATGAAGCCAGGCTTACCTCATCCAATGGAAATCTGCTTAAGACGGCATCAAGCTAATACCCTCTCTCACTCCCCTCTAAGTCAGAGGATACCTGGGATTTGGGGATTGAGTGTCCACTGAAAACAGCAGTGGGGAGTGACAGAACGCTTGCAGTGGGCGTCAGGAGACTGAGTGGAATCTCGCTCTCCAATTGGCCAAATGAAATGAAGATGAGCCAATCAGATAACACAATTGCTGAAAAACCTCCCAGTCCTAAGAGTCTCTGATTCTGCAAGAGGACTTCAACATGATCAGTCTTTGCTCATAAAGTTAGATAAAGTAAAAGACTAGAAGTAGAGTGGGTAAAGTGAATGTTAATGACAAAAGCTACAGTCCAGACTTCCATTGAATATTTCAGCTGATAGTTGCTTTCTATAAGCAAAGAATTGACATGAAAATCTAACTAGCCCAATTACCATGCTCAATTACTAGCCCACGTAAAGAATCCAAATGAATACATCCTTAGATCATTCCCTCAGTGCATTTCTATTCTTCATTCCTTGCCCTTCCCCCCCAGACTTTTATTTTTAGTATCTCTAAATTATCCATATTTATTAGATGTCCATAGAGGTCCATATGGGAACTTGATTCAGTGAAATCATAAGGGGGGTGGGGAACTGCTGTCTTTTCCATATAAAAAAATCAAAGCATACATTAAAAAGGAATGAAATTCTGATACATGGTACAACATGGATGAACCTTGAAAACATGCTGAATGAAATAAACCAAACACAAAAGGACAAATACTGTATGATTCCACTTGATATGATATGAGATACCAAGAAGAGGCAAATTCTTAGACCCAGAAAGTAGACTGGAGAGATTACCAGGGGCTGGGGAGATGAAGAATGGGGAGTTATCATTTAATGGACACAGAATTCTATTAGGAATGATGAAAAGTTCTGCAAGTGGGCAGCGATGATGGCAGCCAAACACTGTGAATGTACTTATGCCAATAAATTATATACCTAAAAATGGTTAAAATGGAAAATTTTGTGTTATGTATATTTTATACCACAATTTTTAAAATGGAAAAAATCTAAGCATATAGCGTCTGTTTCATAATTGCCCAAAATGAAAAAAACTTGCCTCCAAATTCTTCTTGAAATATTTTAAAAATAAGTAGATTGTAAGTTTTATGAGGGCAGGGACCAGCTCTGTTTTACTTACTGTTACACAGCAGTTACACTGTTACACAGTAGACTCTCCACAAATGTTTGTATAATAAATAAATGATTAAAAGAAAATAGAGGAAGGAGTCTCCTAAGGAGGAAAATATAAAAAACATCAAATTTACTTATTCATGAGAAAGTATAATGGGGCATATTCCTGAGAAAAATACCAAAGCTACTATATCTAAGCTCCTTCAGGGAAGGGAGTGGATCTATTTCATCTATACTTCCTTCACAGCACATCTTATGATGTCTTAGAGTAGATGAGTGATAAATGTTTGCACAATGAGGAATAAAAACCTGACTGTAAAATCAATGTCATATTAATGCTCTACTACCCCTTTTTTAAAATTACTTACTTTTTGCAAATGTACAACTCCTTTTGTCACAGGGTGAAAAAAATAAACCTCACAGCTTACACAAAGTGAAGGTAAAAATATAAATAGCCAGAAACATTACTCTCAGAAAAAGAAACAGCAAACACACGGCACATCATCTTCTGAGTAGAAAAAAAGTTTGTTTTCTTAAGGAACAATTGAAGTATAGAAAAGAATAGTTTATAGATCATCTTGATATTTTAGGAAATAGTAAATGGTCAAAATAAAAGAAAATTTGAACTCTCTTTGGAAGAAAATCCAAATATTCATTCCCTAAAATCAATGTCCAACCTTTACAATAAATAGTTGAGTGAATACAGAAAAATATTTAAGGCTCCTTCACTCCTCCAAAAAAATTCTAGTGAACCCAAACATTATCAATATTTCTCTCAATAAGCCTATCAAGTAATCAGGAGTTCTTTCTTAAAAATACTTATGTCACAAAATTATATACAACTGGCTTGTGGCCAACATGCTACATCAAGTTACTGATGCTTTTCTCAACTAATATTCACTAGCTACATCATTTACATTTTACACGAAGTACTCAGTTCTAGTATACATAAGAAGAATATTTTTAAAGCAAAAAAAGAAATCAAATGCTGACATCCTTAACATTCAGTACCTGTATAATAGATGGATCCTTATAAACTCACCAGGACCACGTAATGTAGTAGTCTCACTTTGAACAGTATTAAAACACGTCCTTCAACTTCAACCACCTCCAACCCCAACACAGTGTGCCCATTAACAAAGGAAATAAGGAATTCACCCTCTGCAGATATCAAGGTTTACATTTCTGTCTCTCAACTGTTATCTTCTCCGCGAGCAGGTAAGCATCATTTTGGAGGAGGCTGTCTGCTGCCCCGGTCCTTCATGCATGCAGGAGTTCTCCATTAGCATACAAAACGCTAACAGTCCACTCTTTGAGTCAGCACTTCAAGCAGAACTGCATGAAGGATTATCACTTCTGTACATGAAAGCATAACCACTACAGGTGTAATGATGCAAAATACCAGCACACTGACCTCTGCCAGGCAGCACACACTTAAAGCAGGTGCCTTTCTGTGCCAGAAGGGAGGGGGCGGGAGAAGCAGGGAGGAAGCCCCAGATCCCTAATATATTAGAGATGTTTATTGCGCTCAGAGCCAGTCCAGCTAATTCATGGACATCAGTTTACCCAAATGAGAAAAGTCGTATCCCGTCCTTCACTGGCTTGACTCAGAGGGCATTCGGCCAAGCATAGCCAGGCAAAACAATCTGTCAGATCTCTTTAAGCTATAATAAATAAGACGAATCTCAGAAGAAATAAGATTCAGCTATGGCAAAGAAGCACAGTCGCAAACCTTTTCTTCATCTTATCGCTGCTACTGGTGTTTACAAACTACAGGCAGCAGCCTCGGGAACCTCAAGAGACTTCCGTGGGTAACCTCCTGTCAGATCTTTAGTTTAAATAGCCCCTCGATCAATCTGTGACGTTTTGGGCAGTTAAATAGAAGGGGGTGAGTAAAATGACATGCACAAAATGAATCCTTTTCAAGTTGTAAATGAGTGAGTCAGGATTCAGTCTTGCTGAGATGCTCCAAATTAAAACCCCTGCTCTGATTTTAAGCATGCTCGGTCTTACCGTTTTGCTGTTGTCTCTCTCAGGCTCGAATCACCTGGAAGTCTTTAACATGTCTCTAGCAATGTGCTTGCACCAGACCAGGCCCATACAGCAACTGAATTCACATCTTTCTGCACTAGCAAGCTGAAATGGTACGGCCGTACTACAACCAAGAAAGGGGGAAGCAAAAGCAAAAAAAAAAAAAAAAAAAAAAAAATTCACCCAGAAACCACCTACAGAAGCTAATCTCCATGGAATAAGACCAAATATGGTTCAGAAGAACACAAAGGACATGCTAACATTCAGTATCAATAGCTTTAAGAGTTCAATTTTTTCCCAAAAGAATCTTTTTTCTTTTTCTCCAAACACGATGGACTTGCCTCTGGAGTTCCCAGGAAGGCAGTGTAACCAGGCTCTGCAGCAACATTGCAGCCAAAGTAACCGTGCATATGCTGTCCAGGCAATTCACGACACACTGTCCCTTCAGAAAGATATTGATTTGTAATGCAGGGCTGCTTCAAAAGAATACAGAATGGGAGCCAAACAGCTAATGGTGATTGCATAGGAGGAAAAACATTTAATCAAGGGGATGCACCTCATCATGCTCAATTCAATTTTTTTAAAGCACTGGTGAAAGCCAGTAAGTGTCTTGAGTGACAACCCCATTAAACAGTAATCTGAGGTCCTATAGAAGGCCAAGTTTAGGATACCATCATTCGTGCTGCAAAGCCACTAAAATGGTTTAATATGTCTATGTGCATAGATTTCTCATATGCAAATGGGGCATGATGAGAACTCTAAAATAACCATGCGCCAAATACGTGAGGTAAAAAAAAAAAAAAAGCACAGGTGTAGCATTTACGGAACCAAAGTGATAAAATACATAGTTATGAGCCTGCAGAATTCTTGATGGAGTTAGAGCTCATATCACTCTCAAAAGTAAAATATCAACACAAACCAGAGCTCACAATCCTTAGACTAATTGTGTCAAGTCATACCACACGGTGCTGAGTGGCAAGGAAGGATGCCAAATTGCTACTCTCATAGCGGCCCCTACAGGAGAGTGGTTGATCTACAATTCATCCTTGCTTAAAGTTATCTCCTATCCTTAGAGAACAGAATCACAAAAGGGCACAAATTAGATTAAGACATAAGGATACAACTGAAAAATACATTAGGCAAGAAATCAAAAAAGTCATGCATGAAATATGACCTCATAGATATTCATTTAATTAAGAAATTAAGTACAAGAAGAGGTAACTACGGTGTCAAATATTCATTTAGCTCCCAGGACTAGGTGCACACTTATAATCAGAAATCTCAAGGAAAAGCGCTTTCCTTTCACATCGTAATTGGTTTATGGGAATCATCTCCCGCATCCCCTATTTCCAAACCATCTTCACTTTCATCCTTTTGAATGCCACTGGGAAGATACTGAACTTTATTTTTTTCTGCAACACAAAAGCTCAGCCCTCAGTACTTGTTATATACATAAATATTAGGAGGATCTGCTGATGGTAGTAGTTCAAACAAATTCTGTGGACTCCTGTAGAGTGGAAATGGATGGGGAGCTTGAGAAATGTGTGAGAAGAATGTGTGGGGAAAAAACAGTGTTGACAAATGTATAGAATTATACAAGAAGTTTGACCATAGGACAGAAGTAAAGATAGAGGCTGAGGGTGAAGCTGTGGGAAATAATCACTATGTTCATGTCTTAGAAGCTTTGCCACCTACTGCTATTAAGAATATCTTGGGCTTCCCTGGTGGCACAGTGGCTGAGAATCCGCCTGCCAATGCAGGGCATATGGGTTCGAGCCCTGGTCCGGGAAGATCCCACATGCCACGGAGCAACTAGGCCTGTGTGCCACAACTACTGAGCCTGTGCTCTAGAGCCCACGAGCCACAACTACTGAGGCTGAGTGCCACAACTACTGAAGCCCGTGCGCCTAGAGCCCGTGCTCCGCAACAAGAGAAGCCACCACAATGAGAAGCCCGCACACCACAATTAAGAGTAGCCGCCACTCGCTGAAACTAGAGGAAGCCCGTGCACGGCAACAAAGACCCAACGCAGCTGAAAATAAATAAATTAAATTAATTAATTAAAAAAGAAAAGAATATCTTTATTAGGGGACATTGAGATGTATATAAAACCACACCACAGAAGAACAATAGTAGAGATTAAAATAAGGGGTCCATCTTCAAAGAGAAGAGACAAAAAGTCTTTTGTAAAAACACCATCTCAGTGGATATAGAGAAGAAGATGGGAAAGAAACTGACAAAAATACTAGATACTAACATCTACTTCGGTCATTTTTGCAAGTAAACAAAATTTGATCCCTTGAAATGCCTGCTTTTATAATTTTTTTTTAATTCTAAAAAGTATTATGCACTTCTCTGACATTTTAAATGGCTTATAATAAACAACATCTAATCTTCAATTGATGATGGAGTCAATTACGAATACCAGTGACAACCATGAGGGTCTAAAGGCGGGTATACAGGACCACGGTCTCCTAATCTCAATAACCAACATATGTGAGTTCCACCGCTTCATTGTGATGGTCCAGCCTCTCTTTGCCTTCAGTCTTTCCTTCTTATGGCTGTAAATGTGCCACTTCCTTCTAACACCACCACACCCTTCTCAGTCTTGCCACAGCTTCTTCAACCATCCCTGTCCTGGGCGTCCTAGATAAATAGACTGATTAGAAGACTGTGTGAATAAAGGTCTGAGTCAAATGGTGGGTTCAAAGCAGAACTAGGAACTTTCTCCTGAGTGGAGAAATACTAGCCTAGGCACCCAATGACCACGGCTTTACCATACAGGCTTTGTGGTACTTCTCATCTGTGCAGAAACCCTTTGTTTCCTATCATCCTACATGGAGCTATCTCAGACATATGAGGCTGCCAGATGTCTGACCTTCACAGACAGATGGGGCCAAAGAAAACTAAACCTGGAGAAAAAAGTACTTGGAAAAAGGGACAGAGAAGGGCTCTTTTTTTTTTTTTAACTGAAAAAAGACAAGAAAACATTAAATAAGAAAACTTTTCAAAGGTTAGGAAAGGGGTAAGAGAAAAGGCTACTTTACACATATACATTTAATACAATAAGTCACCTACGTTATGAATTAATTTCATTAAATCTTTAAGTCTAAAGGAGGGAATATATTTTATTTTATTCTGGAAAGTGATAGAGAAAAGATTGAAATTTCCCCAAGAGGTTCAATTTCAAATTATAATAGTTCCATGTAACCCTAGCAATTTCTTCTGATTGTAAACTTTTACAGTGAAATGTTTACATTATGATTGATTTTTAAATATTCATAATGTTCTAGTAAACCTAAACCCTAATTTTTTAATAAGCCCTAAAAATTTTGACTTAATTTTTCTCAGCTGGTGTCAGTCATTACTTATATTCCCATATATTCAGAGAAATGTTATTCACTTAAAATGCTTTCTCAAATGATGTTACTGACAAGGGATTAATCTCCAAAATATACAACAGCTCATACAACTCAGTATCAAAAAAAAAAACGAAACAACCCAATCAAAAAATGGGCAGAAGATCTAAACAGACATTTCTCCAAAGGAGACATATGGATGGCCAAAAGGCACATGACAAGATGCTCAACATCGCTAATTATTAGAAAAATGCAAATCAAAACTACAATGAGGTATCACCTCACACCAGTCAAAATGGCCAACATCAAAGAGTCTACAAATAATAAATGTTGGAGGGGGTGCAGAGAAAAAGGAACCCTACTACATTGTTGGTGGGAATATAAATTGGTAGAGCCACTATAGAAAACAGTTTGGAGGTTCCTTAAAAAAACTAAAAACAGAGCTACCATATGATCCTGGAATCCCACTCCTGGGCATATATCCAGAGAAAAACATAATTTGAAAAGACACATGCACCCCAATGTTCACTACAGCACTATTTACAATAGCCAAGACATGGGAGCAACCTAAACGTCCATCAACAGATGAATGGATAAAGAAGATGTGATATACATACCTACATATATACATACATATATACATATATATATATATATATATACACACACACACACAATGGAATACTACTCAGCCGTAAAAAAGAATGAAATAATGCATTTGCAGTAACACTGATGGACCTCAAGATGATCATACTAAGTGAAGTAAGCCAGACAAAGACAAATATCATATGATACTGCTTATGTGTGGAATCTGAAAAAAAAAATGATACAAGTGAACTTACATACAAAAGAGAAATAGACCCACAGACATAGAAAACAAACTTATGGTTACCAAAGGGGAAGATGGGGAGGGATAAATTAGGAGTTTGGGATTAACATATATACACTATTATATATAAAATAGATAACCAACAAGGACCTACTGCATGTCACGGGGAACTATACTCAATATTTTGTAATAACCTATAAAGGAAAAGAATCTGAAAAAAATCGATATGTATGTATGTATAACTGAATCACTTTGCTGTACACCTGAAACTAACACAACATTGTATATCAACTATACTTCAATTAAAAAACAAATTTCTCAAAACACTGTGAAATTCTGGAGGAGTTTGAATTGCATGTTTAAAAGCCATTTCTTAACCACATACCAAAAACATCCACATGTCATTCATGGCATTTCATGGAAACTTTGGGATTTTCTTCTTAACACTACACAATTTTCAGTGCTTTCTAGATTCTGGAGGGAAAAAAATGAACTAATTTTATCAGTAAATATGAATAACTCTATCAACCAATATATTTGTTCCTGAGAAACGCTGCATTCTATTAAATTGCACCCTGAAAGCAAGGTAATTTACTGGGAAAATAAGACTGAGGGCAGACCATTCAAAACCCATGCATCCAGAGCACTAATGAAAAAAAAAAAAATCCTTACAAACACACCCACACAGGCCATATCCTCTTCATCTCTGCATTCCCTACAGGGCTGATATTAGGTCCTGCATACAATAGATGCACTATAAATGTTTCTTGGCTAGAGATAAATCCTGTGCTGATCCCTGTGAACTGCAGAAAACATGTCCAGGTGAAGAAAGTTCAGTTATGAACTTCACTCTAGGTTGGAAATTAAAAGTCCAAAAATAGAGAAGGGGAGCTTTAGATTGTGTTTGTTAAAAAGTGGCATGGAAGGTTGAGAATCATGAATCTAAGAACAGAAACAGATAGATGCAGGTTACAATAGTTAAAAGACAGGCCTTATTTTTGCCTATATTCCAAAAATCGGATATCTGTTCACAGTTCTGCTTCTATTCAAGGTTTCAGCCTAATTCTTTTTAGGGAACAATTTTCCTCCTTCCTGTATGTTGTGTTTCCTGGTTGTGTGTCCTGAATTACCCTGGGTAACAACCTGTTTGCATCTCAGTCTTTGCTTCTCCTTTTCCAATCCCTGTCACATAAGACTCGTATTTGCACTAAAACATATATTACATGGCTTCTACATACATACACATACACATTTATGTACTCAATAATTATTAAGGTGATATATAAAAAGCATGGGCATTTACATGGCCCACTATAGTTTTTTCTATTAACACACAAGCAGAAACATAACAGGATTTTGATGTGGTGTGAAATGGAGCAGAGGAACCCAGATGTAGAAGAGATTTTATTATAACCGCGTTCACAAAAGGACAGTATCAGAGAGTTCCAAACATGTACAACGTATATGTTCTGACAAATGTGAATTAAATTACAACATTTCAGAGGCCGACACAAAATCCTCAGGTAGCAGCAAGAAGAAAGGCAAAGGCACTGAGAAAAGATGTGAGGGTTTTCTCTCTTCATGATGCCAAGATTCCACTAAGGACAGAGACTACAAATCCATGATTATCTGAAGTTTCTTAAGGAGCTAAGTCTCTTTTTTTTTTTTTTTTAACTTCTCCAAGTTTTTTAGTTAACCATAAAAAGAAGAGAACAAGTTTTCTAGTTCAGGGTTATAAGTCAGCTTTATTATATTAGGGACTTTATCCCAGCTTTCTAAAATTTCACGTGGTTAGAAAATCAGAAAAATCCCAGAAGGAAGAAAATTTTCTTAAAAGAGCTTGAGAAATAGACATACAGAAATAACTTTAATGAATACTTTTTTTAAATTATGTTTTGCATTTTTAAATCTAGAAATACCCTACCACTGATCTAGTAAGTACTTTAAAATATTAAAACAAAAGGTATTCATTAAATAATTTGCTCCCTTTGTCTCATCTACACACTTAAGAAATAAAATGAAATAGGATGCTGGACCATGGGAAAGAATGGATAACAATGCTGTACATTCAACAATAAACACTCATGACAATGAAAAGATAACCAACTGAAGAAACTCACAATTAAAATGAAAATATGTGCTCCTATGTAATCTAAATAATTTTCCTGCAGAAAATGTCTTAGTATTTGCCATTTCAAGCCAATACAGCTATAGTTCAAATAATTCTGAAACCACATGGACACCACCCTCAAAGAAGAGAAAGCAAACCAAAGTGATCATTTGTCTAAGGAAGAATCATCACCAGACCATATAACCAGTCCAATCTCACTGGTGCAACAGAGGATGAGGTTTGCTGCAAAAATGCATAAGTAACAGGGATATTAACAACTCTGAAAGGCTTTAACTTCCCCCTACACTCATTTTGTATCCAGTAAAACAGTGACAACAGCAGCACGCAAATATTGGTTGAATCCTTTCTACTACTCCTAGTGAAATGTTTTTCTTGAGTGGTTATTAAAATAAGATAGGTTCCTATTTCTAAAAAGAAGTAGCACCAATTGTTCTGAATGGTCAGCACATTTTTTCTCTTTGCCTGGAATGACTCCTGCCCTGATGCCATCCACCACAGTCTAGGGAGGGCTGAGCCCTGTCTAGGAGCAGACAAGGGATCCAACGTAGGCCAGTCATTCCCTGGGACTTTTCCAACCAGAACTGCACCCCACCTCTGCACCCCTGATGGTGGCAAAACAGAGAAAACACCAGCTGAGAAGCAAGTGTCTCTAGCTCTGTAGAGAAACTGGACAGGGATCCTGAACTACCAAGTACTAAGAGTAAAGATGAGGATAAGAAAGACAGCACAGATAACATGGGATCCCTGGTCCTAGCCCTTGAGGACCAACTGCCTGGTTGCCTGACTTTCTAAAGCGTGGCTGTCAAGTTCCTATTTCTATTCTGTCACATTATCCTCCCAATAAATTCCATTTTTTTCTTAGTGACTTCAAGTTGATTTTCAGTTATTTGTAACCCAGAGTGCTAACGTTGGTACACGTGAAAATACATGTACAAAAGGATGCAGAGCTACTGTGAAGCACTAATGTCAGAGCTAGAGCTAAGTAACAATAGATGTGTTGTTTTAAAATCTAAGAAAAGAGGATTTAAGGTTGATTTTGACTTATATGATGGCAGGAAAGGAGGGTTTAATAGTAGTTAAAGGTTTCAAAAAGCTACCTCACAAACCTACTATATATAATATTCTATAAATTTTTACTAAATTATCATATATTAAAATTATTTATTTATTCTTATAATTTACAGGGGAATTTATATAACTGCCATAAGTCATGGAGCATGACCTATTAATCAGTTATCTGCACCTGTAGGATGCCTGAATGCTTGGACCAATTACTTTAATCTGGCATCCAAGTTGCTATGATAGCATGTATTCAAATTTTAGGCATAGCGCCTAGAGGGAAACAAACTGACTTGGCCTTGTAGACACCACTTATAAATAGATGGCACCCATAAGCAGCCAAGAAATGTCATAGGAATTACGAGAGGGAAATCAGTTTGTTACACCAACACTGGCTTTAAAGATTTCTGGCCATGAGGGAAAGAGGGTTATTAAAAATTAAAGAACTAACAGCAAGGGGATTTTGGAAAAAGCCACAAAAGTACACTAGGGACTGATGGAATATGTAAAGAAACTGCTAAGAAGACATAAAGTAAACTACATTTTCTGTATTTCATTACCAAAGGATTTTTTTTCATGTTCAGTTCATTTACCAACCATTTATTGAACTTGATATTAAGCATTATGGGGGATATCAAGATGAATGAGACACAACTGATACTCTCACAGATACTTACACAAATAAATACAATACAAGAAGTAATTGCCAAAGAACAAGTAAAATACTATGGGAGTTCAGAATGAGAGAGACCTCAGAAAGAGGGAGGCCTCTGAATGATGGATCAAGCAAAACTGGAAGACTTTCATTTTAGATAATCAAATTCTGAATACTAGAGTCACAAAGAATTCAATAGGTAAGATGTTGGGGGGAAATGTATATCCAAAGACCAGCAAAGACCACTCGTAGCATAATAATTGTTATCGATATTTGGATGTAATTTGTTAATTTAACAAAGAACCTTTGTAATATTGTAGGAGCACAGCCTAGAAGAGTTGAACAATTTCCATGATTTGAACCCTCATGAACAATGGTTCTTTTCTACACTCTGGTGGAAGATTATTTGGATGGACTCCAGGGACTCCATGTACACTGCCTGCCCATACGGTTCAAAGATGTGTTTTTTCCTAGTTACCCTGGACACAGACAACCAAACTCTTTCTTCATATTGCTTAAGGAAAACTGAGCTTTGAGAATTGTTGCAACAGCAAGTCACAGGGAACTGAGAGATCATCTTTACTTATCATTCCTCTCTCCAATATTGATTCTAGTTTAGGGAAGGTGGGGTTTTACTCATTGAAACACAAAGGCCCAATCGATCAACTTAGTTTTATCAATCCTCCCCTGAAGCACCTGATTCCCTCAATAGTCACTGTTTCTCCTAATCATTCAAGGAAGACTCAATCCATATAAAAGTGTTTAAAAAATAATAATTCAATTCATACTTCTTGACTGACCCCATCACAATTAGTTCCTTCTATGGGCACAGAGTAACTACGGCATCAGCAGGACCACCTGACTTTAAGGAACGACAACCAGGTGCCTATCCACCCCGGTTCAAATGTTGCCTCTCATATCAACCACAGGCCCTTTAATTCAGACCCCTGAGAGATAAAACAGGTTTAATAAGGTCAAAAGAGACAGCATCATAGATGAAACCATATAAACAGACACACTGAAGCATAATTTCAACATAAGCTGCAAAACAGGTACATGGAGAACATGAGCTCAAGAAGCAGACAAACCAGGTCTTGGGCAAGAAACTTAGGCGGATGATAATAGTTTGTATACTTTAGAGGGTGTTCGTGAGGCTAACTCGTGTACAAACTGCTTAGAATAGTGTCCAGTAAAACAAAGGCTTTTACAACCCAGTGATAAGGATAACGTATATTTAGAGGGACCAGGTACTAAGCCTTTAGGCATCACAGACAATCCTTTATCCTGGGGCTCCGACTCTGCCTGAGGTCTGGTACTGGTCTTGGTTCTCTTGGTTCAGATCAACCTGGGCATTTCATTCTGTATCAGCTGTGGGCTGTTAGGCTCCTTTGCTCATTCACTTCTTAGGTCCATCAGTTCCTATTGATTCTTCTCCAGTACTTCTATTTCTGTTGTGGCTTATACTGTGCTTTTGCACCATTCCATGAAATTCAACCACTTATTCAAACACTTTTTTTTAACAGCTATAGGTACTACCCTACATACAGCCTTTCTTGATACTTCCTTTGGCTAAAGTAAAAGGAGCTATGTATTTACAGTTCTTTATGCGTTTTATTGAGAATGTTTAGTTCATTCCCTATCTACCTATGTATCTATCTCTATCAATTTTCTTCTCTTTCTCACTATCTATCATATTTCTCCATTGTAACTACAAAGCTGCCTCTAAAGAATCAAATCAGAACAGAGAGCCCATGGTTACATACTGACACTTTCAACATAAAGTTTATTGAACAAGTGTCCTTGTCCCCATGGTGAGCCATAGCCACCCCCCACCTCTGCAGGAGCCCGTCCAACACTAGCAGCTGTGTGGCTAACAGGGTCTTAGTGCTCCAATCTGGTGTCAGGCCTGAGCCTCTGAGATGGGAGAGACAAGTTCAGGACACTGATCCACCAGAGACCTCCCAGGCCCACATAATATCAATTGGCAAGAGATCTCCCAGAGATCTCCATCTCAACGCTAAGACCCAGCTACACCCAACAGCCAGCAAGCTCCAGTGCTGGACACCCTATGCCAAACAACTAGCAAGACAGGAAAACAACCCCACCCATTAGCAGAGAGGCTATCTAAAGTCATAATAACTTCACAGACACCCCAAAACACACAACCAGCTGAGGCCGTGCCCACCAGAAAGACAAGATCCACCCCACCTACCAGAACACAGGCACCAGTCCCCTCCACAAAGAAGCCTGCACAAGCCACTGAACCAACCTCACCCACTGGGTGCAGACATGCAGGAACTGCGAACATGCAGCCTGCAAAGAAGAGACTGCAAACACAGTATGTTAAGCAAAATGAGAAGACAGAGAAATATGCAGCAGATGAAGGAGCAATGTAAAACCCCACCAGGCCAAACAAATGAAGAGGAAATAGGCAGTCTACCTGAAAAAGAATTCAGAGTGATGATAGTAAAGTTCCAAACCTTGGAAATAGAATGGAGGAAATACAAGAAATGTTTAACAAGGACCTAGAAGAACTAAAGAGTGAACAAACACTGATGAACAACACAATAAATGAAATTACAAATTCTTTAGAAGGAATCAATAGCAGAATAACTGAGGCAGAAAAACGGATAAGTGACCTGGAAGATAAAAGAATGGAAATAACTACCGCAGAGCAGAATTAAGAAAAAAGAATGAAAAGAATTGAGGACAGTCTCAGAGACATCTGGGACAACATTAAACACAGCAACATTCAAAGTACGGGGTCACAGAAGAAGAAGAGAAAAAGAAAGTGTCTGAGAAAATATTTGAAGAGATTATATTCGAAAACTTCCCTAACATGGCAAAGGAACTACTCAATCAAGTCCAGGAAGCACAGAGAGCCCCATACAGGATAAATGCAGGGAAAAACATGCCAAGACACATATTGATCAACTATCAAAAAATAAATACAAGGAAAAAATATTAAAAGCAGCAAGAGAAAAGCAACAAATAACATACAAGGGAATCCCCATGAGGTTAACAACTGATCTTTCAGCAGAAACTCTGCAAGCCAGAAGGGAGTGGCAGCACATATTTAAAGTGATGAAAGGGAAAAATCTACAACCAAGATTACTCTACCCAGCAAGGATCTCATTCAGATTCGATGGAGAAATTAAAAACTTTACAGACAAGCAAAAGATAAGACAATTCAGCATCACTAAAGCACCTTTACAAAAAATGCAAAAGGAACTTCTCTAGGAAGGAAACACAAGAGAAGGAAAAGACCTACAATAACAAACCCAAAACAATTAAGAAAATGGTAATAGGAACATACATATCGATAACTACCTTAAATGTAAATGGAGTAAATGCTCTAGCCAAAAGACACAGGCTGGCTGAACGGATACAAAAACAAGACGCGTATATATGCTGTCTACAAGAGAACCACTTCAGACCTAGGGACACATACAGACTGAAAGTGAGGGGATGGAAAAAGATATTCCATGCAAATGGAAATCAAAAGAAACTGGAGTAGCAATTCTCATATCAGACAAAATAGACTTTAAAACAAAGACTATTACAAGAGACAAAGAAGGACACCACATAATGATCAGGGGATCAATTCAAGAAGAAGATATAACAATAGTAAATATTTATGCCCCAAACATAGGAGCACCTCAATACATAAGGCAAATGCTAACAGCCATAAACTGGGAAATAGACAGTAACACAATCATAGTAGGGGACTTTAACACCCCACTTTCACCAATGGACAGATCATCCAAAATGAAAATAAATAAGGAAACACAAGCTTTCACGATACATTAAACAAGATGGACTTAATTGATATTTATAGGACATTCCATCCAAAAAAAACAGAATACAGTTTCTTCTCAAGGGTTCATGGAACATTCTCCAGGATAGATCATATCTTGGGTCACAAATCAAGCCTTGGCAAATTTAAGAAAATAGAAATCGTATCAAGTTATCTTTTCCAACTACAACACTATGAGACTAGATATCAATTACAGGAAAAAATCTGCAAAAATTACAAACACATGGACGCTAAACACTACACTACTAAATAAGCAACAGATCACTGAAGAAATCAAAGAAGAAATCAAAAAATACCTAGAAACAAATGACAATGAAAACACAATGACCCAAAACCTAAGGGATGCAGCAAAAGCAGTTCTAAGAGGAAAGTTTAAAGCAATACGATCCTACCTCAAGAAACAAGAAACATCTCAAATAAAAAACCTAACCTTACACCTAAAGCAATTAGAGGAAGAAGAACAAAAAATCGCCAAAATTAGGAGGAGAGAAATCATAAAGATCAGATCAGAAATAAATGAAAAAGAAATGAAGAAAACAATATCAAAGATCAATAAAACTAAAAGCTGGTTCTTTGAGAAGATAAACAAAATAGATAAACCATTAGCCAGACTCATCAAGAAAAAAGGGGAGAAGACTCAAATCAATAGAATTAGAAATGAAAAAGGAGAACTAACAACTTACACTGCAGAAATACAAAGAATCATGAGCGATTAATACAAGCAACTATATCCCAATAAAATGGACAACCTGGAAGAAATGGACAAATTCTTAGAAAAGCACAACCTTCCAAAACTGAACCAGGAAGAAATCGAAAATATAAACAGACCAATCACAAGCACGGAAATTGAAACTGTGATTAAAAGTCTCCAGATGGTTTCACAGGTGAATTCTATCAAACTCCTTCTCAAACTCTTCCAAAATATAGCAGAGGGAGGAACACTGCCAAACTCATTCTACTAGGCCACCATCATCCTGATACCAAAAGCAGACAAAGATGTCACAAAAAAAGAAAACTACAGGCCAATATCACTGATGAACATAGATGCAAAAATTCTCAACAAAACCCTAGCAAACAGAATCCAACAGCACATTAAAAGGATTATACACTATGATCAAGTGGGGTTTATCTCAGGAATACAAGGATTCTTCAATATACGCAAATCAATCAATGTGATAAACCATATTAACAAATTGAAGGAGAAAAAACATAGGATCATCTCAATAGATTCAGAAAAAACAAAATTCAGCACCCATTTATGATAAAAACCATCCAGAAAGTAGGCATAGAGGGACCGTACCACAACATAATAAAGGCCATATTTGACAAACTCACAGCCAACATCATCCTCAATGGTGAAAAACTGAAACCATTTCCACTAAGATCAAGAACAAAACAAGGTTGCCCACTCTCACCACTATTATTCAACATAGCTTTGGAAGTTTTAGCCACAGCCATCAGAGAAGAAAAGGAAATAAAAGGAATCCAAATCAGAAAAGAAGAAATAAAACTGTCACTGTTTGCAGATTACATGATACTATACATAGAGAATCCTAAAGATGCTACCAGAAAACTACTAGAGCTATCACTGAATTTGGTAAAGTAGCAGGATACAAAATTAATGCACGGATCTCTTGCATTCCTATACACTAATGATGAAAAATCTGAAAGAGAAATTAAGGAAACACTCCCATTTACCATTGCAACAAAAAGAATAAAATACCTAGGAATAAACCTTCCTAGGGAGACAAAAGACCTATATGCAGAAAACTATAAGACATTGATAAAGAGATTAAAGATGATACAAACACATGGAGAGATATATCACATAATAGGACAGGAAGAATCAACACTGTGAAAATGACCATACTACCCAAAGCAATCTACAGACTCAGTGGAATCCCTATCGAACTACCAATGGCATTTTTCACAGAACTAGAACAAAAAATTTCACAATTTGTGTGGAAAGACAAAAGACCCCGAATAGCCAAAGCAATCTTGAGAAAGAAAAACGGAGCTGGAGGAATCAGGCTCCCAGACTTCCGACTATACTACAAAGCTACAGTAATCAAGACAGTATGGTACTGGCACAGAAACAGAAATATAGATCAATGGAACAGGATAGAAAGCCCAGAGATAAACCCATTCACATATGGTCACCTTATCTTTGATAAAGGAGGCAAGAATATACAATGGAGAAAAGAGCCTCTTCAATGAGTGGTTCTGAGAAAACTGGACAGCTACATGTAAAAGAATGAAATTAGAACACTCTCTAACTCTGTATACAAAAATAAACTCAAAATGGATTAAAGACCTAAATGTAAGGCCAGACGCTATAAAACTCTTAGAGAAAAACATAGGCAGAACACTCTATGACATAAATCCCAGCAAGATCCTTTTTGACCCACCTGCTAGAGAAATGGAAATAAAAACAAAAATAAACAAACGGGACCTAATGAAACTTAAAAGGCTTTTGCACAGCAAAGGAAACCATAAACAAGATGAACAGACAACCCTCAGAATGGGAGAAAATATTTGCAAATGAAGCAACTGACAAAGGATTAATTTCCAAAACATACAAGCAACTCATGCAGCTCAATATCAAAAAAACAAACAACCCCATCCAAAAATGGGCAGAAAACCTAAACAGACATTTCTCCAAAGAAGATATACAGATTGCCAACAAACACATGAAAGGATGCTCAACATCACTAATCATTAGAGAAATGCAAATCAAAACTACAATGAGGTATCACCTCACACCAGTCAGAATGGCCATCATCAAAAAATCTACAAACGATAAATGCTGCAAAGGGTGTGGAGAAAAGGAAATCCTCTGACACTGTTGGTGGGAATGTAAATTGATACAGCCACTATGGAGAACAGTATGGAGGTTCCTTAAAAAGCTAAAAATAGAACTACCATATGACCCAGCAATCTCACTACTGGGAATATACCCTGAGAAAACTATAATTCAAAACCAGAAATGTACCACAATGTTCATTGCAGCACTATTCACAATAGCCAGGACATGGAAGCAACCTAAGTGTCCATCTACAGATGAATGGATAAAGAAGATGTGGCACATATATGCAATGGAATATAACTCAGCCATAAAAACAAATGAAACTGAGTTATTTGTAGTGAGGCGGATGGACCTAGAGTCTGTCATACAGAGTGAAGTAAGTCAGAAAGAGAAAAACAAATACCGTATGCTAACATATATATATGGAATCTAAAAAAGAAAAGGTTCTGAAGAACCTAGCAGCAGGACAGGAATAAAGACTCAGAGGTAGAGGATGGACTTGAGAACATGGGGAGGGGGAAGGGTAAGCTGGGACCAAGTGAAGGAGTAGCACTGACATATATACACTACCAAATGTAAAATAGCTAGTGGGAAGCAGCTGCATGGCACAGGGAGATCAGCTCTGTGCTTTGTGACCACCTAGAGGGGTGGGATAGGGAGGGTGGGAGGGAGACACAATGCAGAGGGCATATGGGGATATATGTCTACGTATAGCTGATTCACTTTGTTGTACAGCAGAAACTAACACAACTTTGTAAAGCAATTATATCCAATAAAGACGTTAAAAATTAAATAAAATAAAGTTTATTGAACAAGTTAGAACACTAATGTAAGATTTTACCTTCGGGACACACAAGAGAAATTATGAAGCAGCGAATGCTAAAAGAGAACTTTACACTTACTAACAGGATAATCAGCCACGTGATGTATCCACAGCTGGCTGCTATCCAAAACTGGACAAGAGAAGATTTTAAAACAAACAAACAAAAAACCCCATCAAGAATCAATTTTGCCAGTAGCAACCAGGTAACTTTTCAAATAAACAGTACTAAATTGGAAGGTGCACATTTCAAAAAAAATTGGGGGTGTTTTAAGATAACTGATGCCAATCAGGAAGCAGGACTCTGTCTTCTGAGACTGTACTAAACAAAATGTTCCATCTGATCAAAGAAGGAATAAAATTCTGAGGCATCAGCTTTCAAAATATACACAAATAATTGCCTTTCTTATAAAAGTCTGGGAAATCATCCATGATAATATCTTTGTAGAAGCAGAGTCTACCCACATGTGCTAAATCTCAGTCAGAGGAACCCACCACCATTCTGCTCTTTCTCACATTTGCGAAAGTATTTTCCTTCTATGCGCACTAAAGTAGCATAAGATAGTACAACTAAGAAACTGTATTTTAATAGTAAAATGGAGAGCTAGTGGGAAGCAGCCACATAGCACAGGGAGATCAGCTCAGTGCTTTGTGACCACCTAGAGGGGTGGGATAGGGAGGGTGGGAGGGAGGGAGGGGGACGCAAGAGGGAAGAGATATGGGAACATATGTATATGTACAACTGATTCACTTTGTTATAAAGCAGAAACTAACACAGCATTGTAAAGCAATTATACTCCAATAAAGATGTAAATAAATAAATAAATAGTAGGTAAGAAATTTATAGGTAGAATTCAATATTGCGCTATCATTTCAATTAGCATGAAATTAAAATGAAAATATAAACACTAGTAAAAAGCAATTAGTGGTAGAACAGTATATGCAAGTACAGATGAAAATACCAGCACCACAGCGATTCCGAAGAAGACCTCTTCTCCAAGAGATCCACCCCCCAACACTGAAAATGTGAGATAAGCGTATAAGTGTGGGGGCAATTAATTTTAACTAAAACTAATCCTTCCTATCAGAACAAATATCAAGTAGCATGTATCAGATAATTTTCTTCAAGTATTTAAGTACTTCTCAATTTTTTTTTTTTAACAATTGGCACATCCATCCAACACTTCTTTTTACTGGGAAAATGTTTGATTCTTTTAATCCATGTAGGTATTCTAAAAGAACTAGAATATTACTATAACTGCCACCAATTTTGTTTCAGACATAGAAGTCCTAAAATTTTTATTCTGAAATTACTTCTGGCTCACAGAAAATCTCACACAGGGCAGTTGAGCTTTATACCAGTTCAAAGATACCATCTGACATCTGAAAAGTTACAGAAGAAAGCCCTGAAATCTGATACTTTATTAAAGATTTTAACACCACAGAGAACGTAAAAAGCTCTCTCTTTCCATGACAATTTTTGTCATGTTTATAGGGACTATAAATATTAAAGCTAAGGAGTGCTTCAGCTATGCATGTCTTCTTGTTGTTTAACAAAAGAAGAGGTGAGGGAAAGAAATTGTAATTGTTCCCAAAGTTATCTTCTACCTTAAATCTCCCTTGATCTCTGAACCCCTCCCCGTTTCACTTCTCTGTTCCCTTTACACCAAAATTCCTCAAAAAGTGTAGTTAATCCTAATTGGCTCCACGGCCTCTTCTCACTGTCATTCTTTTTTTGTTTGTTTGTTTTTTAAATTGAGATATAATTGACATATGACATTTTATTAATTTTAGGTTTATAACAGAACGTGTGTGTGTGTGTGTATAAGGCAAAACAGTTACCACACATCAGTATTGGCAATGATTTTTGACACCAAAAGTAAATGCAACAATCATTTCACTCTTAAACTTATTTTAATCAGGCCTCTGTCCTCTCACTCCACCAATGGTCAGCAACGGCCTCACTCTGCCAATTCCATGAGCACTTCCCTGGATCTCTCAGCAGCAACTGACACACCTGACCACCCCCCTCCATCCTTGGACTCTTCACTTAGGCTCCAAGGCTAGTTTTCTTCCTACCTCACTGGCTCTGCCTTTTCAGTCTCCTTTGCTAGAGGCTTCTCTTCCCAACTTCTAAAGATGGAGTTGTCCCAGGAATGGGACCTTGGACCTCTTTTCATCTCTGTCTATACTCCTTCCTTAGGTGATTCAAAAGTCATGTCTCAAATGGTTTGAATGCCATCAATGCACTGAGGGTTCCCAAAGTTATACCTCCAGGCCCTACCTTTCCTTCATCCTCAGACTCATATATCCAACTACTTAACAATGCACTGACAATTCCTTACAGATATCTGATAAGAATCTCAAACTTGACAAGTCCAAAACCAAATTCCTGATTTCATATCTTCCCAACCCTGCTCCTTCCCCCACCATTCTCCTTTAGGCTCTACCATTAACACACTCGATGATGTCTCTAGTCCAAACCTTGAGAATCCTTGATTGCTCTGTCCTATATCCTACATCCAATCCAATGGCCAGTTCTCTTGGGTCTACTTTCAGAACATATTCCAAATCCAACCAGTTCACAGCACCTCCACTGCTTTCCTCCTAGTCCAAGCCACAACGTATCTCTGGATGATCACAACAGCTTCTTAGCTTGTATTTCTGCTGCTACTCTCCTACTCTTTCCCCTGCCCCAATCTACACACAGCAATCAGTTTTTGAAAATACCACTGCCTTGACGAAAACCTCAGTTTCTGACTTAGAATAAAATGCTACACTCTAACCATGACCAGCAAGGTGCTATCTTTCTCCGAGTCCCTTTGTTTTCCGTATCTATGCTCCTTCTTGTTTCTTAAGAACATTAAGCCCCTCTAGACCTGCACTCTTTTCCTCCAGATACTCCCAAAGTTTACTCCCTCCCTTCTTACGTATCTGCACTCAAACATCACCGCAGAAGCACCTTCCCTGACCATTTTACCAACACTCCCCTCCATGTTGCTCTTTCCCCTTGTCTTGCTTTCTTTGGTTTATATTCCTTGCACTTCTGCGTGACCATTATATTATAGGTGTTTATTATCTGCTTCTCATCCCCACTAAAGTAAAAGTTCCATGGTGACAGGGATTTCTCTATTTGCTCACTCTTAAATGTCCAGGGCCAAGAACAATGCCTGGCAAATAGTAGGTGCTCAAAAAATATTTGTTGAATGAATACATGAATGAATCAT
Organism: Grampus griseus; assembly: GCF_964374135.1. NCBI lineage: Eukaryota > Metazoa > Chordata > Mammalia > Artiodactyla > Delphinidae > Grampus > Grampus griseus. The sequence goes on along the minus strand of NC_139003.1, from coordinate 54,137,448 downwards.
TTCTATACTCTTACTCATTTCTTACTGGGGTAGAGAATATATATTTCAATTTTTATTACTTTAATACATACAGTATAATGCCAAAAGGAGCCATTAAATATTTTCAAGTTATATTTTTAGAGCCTCATAATGATAGCAAGGGGATTTTTAGACAGAAAGAAGAGCATGGGTGCAACAAATAAGGTAGGAAATATTTTAACATATTTATGGGAAGATAAGTAGTGCCCTACAGGAAATCTGGGGAAAGTTGGGGGAGAAGAAAGCAAGGTAGGTAAAAGATGAGGCTTGGAATAAGGCTGAAAGCAGACAAAGGGCAATCATGAAGGGTCTTATGTGCTGGCCTGAGTTTTGAGTGTTATCTTGTAGGCGATAGAGAGTCATTAAGCAGGGAAACAGCAATTAGAATTTCATCTGAAAAAAATTACTCTGGTCACATAGTTTATATGGACCCACATAACCATGTCTGTTCTTAGTTGAGGTAGCAATTTCGCTGCTCGAGGTCTACACAGAAATAAGACATGCCACATAAGTCTTAAATAATTATTTAACCTATTTTCATACCGAAAAGGTATTCATAGTTTCTTGATCACAAACCTTTAACTAATTTTCCTAATGAAACATTTTCTCAACACGTTCCTATTTGAATATTTTCAACTTTAAATCAATTAGCTCTCCAATTCAAGAACACTTACATGACAGTCTTTAATTAACGCACACAGAGCCTCATGTATACACAGTGAATCAGTTAACTTACAACACTAAATGTTAATACTATATTGGGTATTCAACAAGAAAATTCAGTTATGGCTTTTTTTAATGAGTGAAAAACTGGCATCTGATCATTCAGATAACAAAACAGTCTAAACTTTATCCAATACAAAATTCCAGACTAAAGTAAAAGAGGGCTTTCCTGGTGGCGCAGTGGTTGAGAGTCCTCCTGCTGATGCAGGGGACATGGGTTCGTGCCCCGGTCCGGGAAGATCCCACATGCCGCGGAGCGGCTGGGCCCATGAGCCATGGCCGCTGAGCCTGCGTGTCCAGAGCCTGTGCTCCGCAACGGGAGAGGCCACAACAGTGAGAGGCCCGCGTATCGCAAAATAAATAAATAAATAAAATAAATAAAGTAAAAGAGAGCTCAGTTGGTCTAGACAAAGGCATATAAAAAGTCCTTTTTTTTTTTAGATTAAAACAGCACCTTGATTTAAATGTTCAAGAAGTAAAAGAACTTTAATATTCAAGGAAGCAAAATAACTTAGCTAAATGAACAATGTACGGTATCAGAGCCAGCTTAAATATCTTTTCTCTGCTTAGTAAGCAGGTTTATGATTAATACCAAGTCAGAGAGGATCTAGAAAGGGAATCATTAGGAAGAATAAACAAAGACAGGACCCAAAGTCCATGAGCAAGTGGATATACTCTCACTGGGACTTCTTCATGTGTGCCTAGGACATTCACTGAATTGAGTCTAGGGACAAAGAAGTAACACACCACAGTTACGCCGTAGCGCAAACTAGCTCAATGTCTGCCTTCCCCATCCACTTTCTTAATAAGCCTTTTCTGGAAGTTCCCAACAATACAACCATGAGTGTACGGCTCTGCATAGCTATTCATTACAAAGATTCAAATTACAGGAGAATGGGGAAACCCCTAAAGATGTCTGTCCCCAGCTGGGAACACTCACAGAGTAGGTGTTAATCTTGGCCCGTTTCCTCCAACTCTATGTGGGCATCACAGACGAGGGTCTATTCCAGGACTCACCACCAGTTTATATAACTTATACAACTTCTGTTCCATAAATATTTAAGTATGAAGGAGCGGCATAGACGTTTTTAATTTTAAAAATGACCTTTAGACATCAACCTTAATATTTACATTCCTCAGAAGTCATCACATTTGAAATACCTTTGGCAAGAGGACACAGAGCAACCATTTCAAAATGGAAAAAAGCAAATACGTACAAAATCTGAAATACTTCCTATAATAGCATGAAAAGGAAATCTGGCTTTTCACACACAGGCTAAATGAACTATTCTTTCCTTCACGTGCTTCACATCTTCATGAACCCTTTCCTAGTACACCCCACAAGCTGTAGAACCCTGCTGGCAAAATGCTTCTCTCTGGGGAGAATTTTTTTTTAACTTGATAGAAAAAAGGCCTTGAATTTAAAGCAGTTTTTCTTTCACATCATAACAGTGCAGTGACCTCTATGCAAAATATGATGAAAAATGCAAGTCAGTGCTATTATATAAGGTAGAAAATGAAACTTGGGTTTGTGTCTACAAAGATATCAGATCTATAACTTTAGAGTTCACACAAGTGAAACAAAGAAAATATAAAATAATCCTATGAATGTAGGAACCCCTCCTGATCTCAAGGGAGACCCATATACTGCTGGGAAGCCAATTCTGATTACCAGCCTTCATCCCAGATTTCCTATATTGTCAAAAGAGATATATAGAAATGCTGGTGGGGTCAAAATAAGATAAAAATAACTAGTACATAAACTGTACGTGCTATAACATTCCAATAAAATTTCCAACCCACAGTAAATTCAAAAATTATTTAAATGAAAAGGGCATCAGACTGAGATTCAGAAAGAACAAGTCTAGTCTAATTTGTGAAATTCATGGCCAAGAGTCCATAAATGCTTACTGACTTGGCTAAAGAGCTGTATGACCATGAGCAGGGAGGAGGTATCAAGATCATTATCTCTCCTTCATAAGACTGGAAAACGTAGCAATGAGGAGTGCTCAGTGGTTGACTTTATGATCTAAAATGGAGCAAGGAAGCAGAACCCTTTGTCCCTTTCTCCAAGACTGTGAATGGCAGTCTGTAATAGCTGAAAATAACCACCTGGGGCTTAAACCTAAGGAGAGACTCTCCTCCTGCAACTATGAGAAAGATCACCTTTATCTTGAAGGCTATAAAAAACACTGAAAGGGATTTAGCAGTGAGGGGCAATGTCACATTTGAGTTTTAAAGTGATTACTAGCTAGAATTTTGAGGATGGATTTCAGAGGTACGGAGTGAGTCACTGAAGCCAGACAAGACATTACTGCAGCAGTATAGGTGAGAGATGAAAACTAAGACTGAGGTGACAGGGGAGAAAAGAAATTTGAGAAACACTTGCAAATGAAATCAACAGGGTGAGTATGTGAAGGAGAGGGAGATGTTGCTGCTGATGATGACGATGATTGCAGCTAATACTATTATCACTAAAATGTACTGTGTTTCAATGTGTCAGTCATTGTACTAAATGCTTATTCATATTATCTCATTTAATCATATTGACATCCTAGGAGGTCTATACTATTATTCTCCCCATTTAACAGATGAGAAAAATGAAGCTTAGAGGGGTGGAGCAGCATGTCCAAGGTCACATTAAGTGGTGGAGCCAGGATTCAAGCCTGAGTCGGCTGATGCCAAAGCCTGCAGGCCAAATCGTTCCTTATACTCCAAACCTCCCAGGATTCTGAATTTGTGGGTAACTGGAAAGTATTATTTACCTAAACATACCTAGTTTTTATTGTAAAACACTTAATCTCATACTATTTTTCATATTCTGTTCTTTCCTATGAGTATCTTGATGGTGTGATCTTTCATGATCATGTTAGTCTCTCCTTAACACAGCACATAGTGGGCGCCATGCTGGCTTTAGAAACAAACAGGGGTATTCTGTAATTCTGTCTGAGCCCTGTGAACTTGTAGCTATAGCTGCTCTGGGATTAAATTGTGGAGAGTCTTCAATCCAACATACTCTTATCTTCTAACGCAGGAACCAGATAATCTGCATTCCCTCATTGCCTAGAATGCTTTTTAGTTTTTTCCAGGTTGATACAAGATCTGAGTAATCCTGATATTTACTGCAGCCCTACAAACGCGGGAAGGATCCACCATCATGCTATCAAAGTCTAATGCCTATGTGCACATATCAGGACCTCACAGAGAGAAAATAAAAATATTCCAAGTTGAAGGCATGAAAGTTTCTTTTATCACTTCTGAAAAATGTGCTCTTCAATCCATTCTCTCCTAGTCAGACAATGCGGATGGTTACAGAGAGAGTAGAGTGTAACCCTGTGCTAAAGGAACCCATTAGGTTTTGGTCAACAATAAATACCTTTGAGATATTTAAGGTGTCACACCTCCTGCCTTCTGTGTGGTTCATTGCCTATGGAGGGATAATAAAATCTGCCAGGTTACCACCAAACGAGATTTGGTTCTGTCTGCTTTTAAGATATCCAAAGGGTCTCAATAATTACTAAGAAGGAGTCCTGTCTCCATGAGTACTAGCTGAAATCACAGTAGAACTGCTGAGTAGTACCTGCTCTATACCCCTCCTACGTCCAGAGAGGTTTTATAGATATAAATAGTTTAGACAGGTTCCTGCTTCCCTTTTTCAGGATCATTAAATGTAAAGTTTGACATGGTTCTTTGTCATTTTTGTTGTACTAGCACCAAGACAGTCAATAGGCTTGGAGTTTTTTTGTTTTGCTTTGTTTTCTTTTGGTAGGCTTTTACTTTACTTGGAATCTTACGGCTACTCCACAACTTCTTTAATGAATATCATGGTTCAGATAAAGACTTGAAGGGGAGCTGTAACAGCTTTATGTGGACACAGAGTGATCATTCTGGTATGAGTTACTATTTTATTTCATAGTGGTCAAGACCATGGACTCGGGAACTAGACTGCCTGGGTTCACATCATGACTCTCATTTACCAGCTATGTGACTTCCAACAAGTTCCTTCACCTCTCTGAGATTTCCTAACCAGAAAATGGAGATAATAACAGTACCAACTTCAGACAACTGTTGTAAGAATTAAATTAGTTGATCTTTGTAAAGAACTTAGAATAATGCCTTGAACTTTGGTAACACTATATATGTATTTATTACATAAAATAAAAATAAAAATACCTCTGGCCAAATACTGAGCTTTCGCCAATGCACTATGCAGTGAGATGGAAAATCCAATAACAATGTGCTCAAAAGCTAATTAACCTTCAAATAAAATGTTTTACATCTATATATCGTTATAAGAAATACACTCCAGCAAGGAAACTGCTCTTAAATAAATGCATTACTCCCTGTTTAGGAGAGGTATACAAAAATGTACTAAATCTACATAATGTATAGAAAACAAATATAAGGAGGATTTGGTCTATTAGACTCCATATAAGTAGATAACCTCAGTTACCCTATTTGAGAAAACACAAATATAAAATAGTTCTTGTACAATTTCACTTGCCTACATAAATTTAAGTCACATGACACCAAAGATTAAATTTATCTCTGAAAATTAACAGGGTCATAATTCATCACTGTGAACTTTCATGGAATAGTTCTGTCAAAAATAAAAATACACACAGATCAGACCTAGAAACTACAAAACCTGAATTCTTTTTATTTTACAATCTATTTTTAGTAATAGAAAAAATTATAGTGGTCACCAAAAAAATCACACTGCTATTTGTCAAAATCCCCACATCTCTAAAGTACACAAAGCAGGGAAAGAGAGGGAGCAATGGAAACAAAATGTGCCTGAGAGGCATACTCTATTATTCTTTGGCATTTTTTCCCTTTTTTTTTTTAAGATAGCCTGGGTAGAAGGAATGGTGATAACATACTTCAGACAACTAAAACTACAAAGGTTTCTTTAATTATACTAAATTCTGTTCACTATATATCGCTATCTTAAGGTTTCATGGAACTCTCAATTCTGTGTTCTGTTGCATCTTGAAGTTTCATACCCACTCACAGCACTATCCTTTAAAAGGAGCTTTTAAAGCATTCTGTACCCAGCTGTATTCCAGAAATGGCTTTTAAGGTAGATAGTAAAATACTTAGAATATAGCAAGATAAAATGAAAATTTTAATAGCTGAGTAGGACATCTGATAAAACATGGCAGATTAACCACCCAGACCTTCTGTCTTCTCTCCCTCTCAAAATACATGCCAGTAAAGGAAGAGAAAGTATGTACACCCACCAGGACAAAGAGAAAGTCAGAAACATTCAAAAATGCCGGAGAAACAATTACAGGTTTGACAGAGCTTAGAAAGCTGCTGGTCAAGTGCCTGTCAGGGGGATACCAGTGAGATGTGAGCCAATTCACACACAAAACGCGGACAGGCCAGGTTAACCAAAGACAGAGTGAGGAGCAGAAGTGTAAGCAGGAGGGCTGGGTAAAGTCTCCCTATGGAGCACATGAAACCCCCAGGCCTCCACCCTCAGTCAATGCAGCCAGCTTATTCTCTGGAGAAAATAACCTTTACAGGCTTGAAGATCAGAGTTATCATCAAGTGAGAGAGGACTGAGAATCAGCATTGAACAAAGAGGGACTGAGTGAAAATTTGCAAATGGAAAAACACTAGAACTCTCAGATCAACTCTCTTGATCTGCTTCAACACATAGGGCCCAACTTCCCCATCTAAGAGGTTAAAAGAGTCTCCTCTAGAAAAATTAAATCTTTCTAAGAAAAAACAGTCTTTACATACTGACATTTAAGAGTCCCCTGATGAAGCACCTTGCTTACCACTTCATCACCAGCCAAAATGATCTGCCAATAACCTGTACGCAAAAAGAGGGGCCCTAGTCATGTCAGGACTCACTCTTAAAAAACACCTGAGACTTTCCTGGTGGTGCAGTGGTTAAGAATCCGCCTGCCAAAGCAGGAGACATGAGTTCGGGCCCTGGTCCAGGGAGATCCCACATGCCGCGGAGCAACTAAGCCCGTGCACCACAACTACTGAGCCTGTGCTCTGGAGCCCACGAGCCACAACTACTGAAGCCCGTGCACCTAGAGCCCGTGCTCTGCAACAAGAGAAGCTACCGCAATGAGAAGCCGGCACCCTGCAACGAAGAGTAGACCCCACTCACCGAAACTAGAGAAAGCCCTCGCGCAGCAGCGAAGACCCAACACACCCATAAATAAATAAACAGATAAATAAATAATTTTATTTCTTTAAAAAAAAGGGAAAGAAATTATAGGGAATATTGAAGAGAGGTGATTAGCAAAGTAATAAAACCAAAATATTCCCAGAAGTCTCCAGATTCATCCCAGAACCAAATGTTATTATAAGTCTCCAGATTCAAAGAGCTCACCAAGTGTTCAGCAGAACAAATGAAACAAAAAGAGACCTATGATAAGGAAAATTACTATGAAATTGTACCATACCAGAAATAATAATATACAAAAGACTCCAAGAGTGTCCAAAGAAAAGAAAATGTAAAATACATATATACATATCTAATTAGCAATCACAATGGCAAAGACTTTTGAAAGTAAAAATGGAATCTGGAAGACAATATAGAACAATGATTTTTAAATTCTATAGGAAAAAATTACTTTCAACGTAGAATTCTATTTCCAGCCAAACTATCATTTAAGTGTGAGAACATAAATATAGGTAGCTTTAGCCATTTAAGGAACAAAAAATTAGCGTCCAATATTCCTTTCCTTAGGAAACTACTGATGGAGTGTTCTATCAAACAAGAAAGCACAAGGCATGGAATCTTATTCAGGCAATCCAACCTGACAGAGCCTGAAGGAAGTCCCAGAATAATGAATATTCTTCTGATCTAAGGGATGAGGCATCTAGCCTGGTGCAAGAAAAGTGGGAGCTATGAGACAGAGGTCCCCAAAAGCATTTAATCATTTAAAAGATTGCCATCACATTTGGTGGGAAAAAAGAAGGGTAGGGATTTAGAAAAGTAACCAAATGGGCAACAGAGTCTTAATTATTAACAAATTGAAACATGGAGTTGTACAAGAATGGCAACATATCACAGTCTACCATTGCACTGGATAGTAAATACTAATGTAGTCTTCATAATGAAAATATACACTAACTATTTAAGTAAGAATGGTGATATAAGCTAAAAATACTTGAGAAACAACATAAAAAGTGTTGAATTTAATTGTCTACATAGATTAAGAACTAGTAGAGGAAGACAGGAAGCTATAGATATATGGAATATACCTATACATGGAAAATAGGAAATTACTGTTTTTTTCACAGTCATCTAATATTTAGTATGTATGATTTCACACATTTTAATGCTCTGTGTACATGTGTTAGATTTTTTTTTTTAAGTAATCCTTAAAACTAAGTGGATGAGAGGGAGGGGGAAAATGGGAATTGTTCAACAGATGAGAGTTTCTGTTTTGCAATTTGAAAAAGTTCTAGAGATCCTTTGCACAGCAATGTGAATAGAGATAACACAACTGGACTGTACACTTAAAAAAAGTTACGATGGTAAGTTTTATGTTATGTGGTTTTTTACCACAATTAAAAACTAAAATTAAATTGAAAAATAAGTGCATGAGAAAATTAAGTCAAAGGAAAAGTATTTCACATTTTCTAGATGACAAATTTGACTAGGCTTTTTAGCAGCCATGATAAGTGACATGATTTAGTGTCCATAAAGATTTTTTAAATAAAGACATAAAGCCATTATTTTCAAGAGAATTGTTAACTAAATCCTGATATAGGAAATTAAAAAAATTTGTGGCAAGGATTCCACCAAGATGATACTATATAATTAAAGAATCATACAAACGTAGCAATATGCCTCACTTACTTTAAAAGAATCTCCTGGGAGTAAATAGATTTTTAATATATAATATCCATTTCAGAGACATAAGAAGGTATTAAATGCCGAGTAACAGTTCCTGCAGACCCCCTCTATCCTTGGCCCCAGAGATGAGAATAGTCCTGGTGCCCAGCAGTCCTGGGGCAGGAGGCAGAGGGCAGGAAGGGCCCAGCACCTTCCCCAGCACAGGTTCCAGCAGGCAGCGTCTCATGCAGGCTCATCTGTGCACATCATTAGGCTACTGATGAGTTTAAGACTAAACTTGGCACATGAAAAGCTGTCGGCTCGTAAGGAGTATCAATGTACAATGTGCCAAAGCAGAGGTTGAATGAAAGTCAATGTCCAAAAACTGAAACTCTCTTTAAAAAGACTAATTTTCCTGAGTGGTTTATAAGCTAGTTGTGAATTAATATAAGAACAGAATTCCAAAAATATTTGAACAATTGTGGCATCATTTGGGGATAAACACACAGTTATCCAACGTAGATCATACTTGAAAGATAAGTCCGTGACAGATAAATATGCAGTGGAATGTTTGGGTATATTTGTCTAAAACCACACAAACAAAAACATACACTCTTGGCTTACAAAAAAACGAAGTGTTGGAACAATGACATAAGGAAGCAAACCAGAAGAAATATGGCTTCCTAAATATCTGCAATCAAGTGAAGCTTTAAATCTTTAAAATAATTCCAAATATAAGATGCATATATTTCTCAAATTGGAGCATGCCATATCACACTTTATTTTTTAACACCTCTAAGTGTAACAACACATGTGCTATGGGATTATACACAGAAACCTGCACCTCTCCCATCAAACTCAACACATCTGACACTAAAATGCTGAGCCCCTGCCCCACAACAATCCTAAAACAGACTCCTCCAACAGTTTTCCAAAAGGTCCGTTAATAGTCATTCCATCGTTCAAGCTGTTCAGACCTAAAGCTTTGATAATTCTAATTTGATATCCAATCTGTTAGCAAATCCTGTTGACTCTACATCCAAAATCAAGACTCCAACCGCTTCTCAATATCTTCAGAGCAGCCAGCCTAGTTGGATGGTGATGTGATCCACCATCATTTTAACAGATTACTACAGTGGCCTCTCAACCAGGCTCCTGTTGCTCCCTACCGTCTTTTCTCAGAATAGCTCATGAAGTGATTCTTTTAAAACGGAAGCCAAATCACTTTACTCTGCTCAAAAACTTCCAATCGTTTTCCATTTCATTAAGAGTAAAAGTCAGTTTTACAATGGCCTACAAGGCTCTATACAATGTTGCTTATTTTTCTGATCTCATTCCTACTACTCTCCCCTTCGTTCACGCTGTTCCACCCACAGAGACCTCCCTGCTGTTTCCTCTACCTGAAATACTCTTCCCCCATGTACCCACATGGCTCCATCTCTCATGGCCTCCAAGTCTATGCTTAAAAGTCACATTTTCTGTTGAGGCCTTCTTCGACCATCCTAATTAAAATTACCACCTTTCCTATGTACTCCCCTGCTTTATTTCTCCCCATAGTACTTACGCCATCAGACAAAGTTTACCTATGGATTTATTATCTGCCTCCCTTCACAATTCAGTTCCATGATGGCAGGGATTTTTGTCTGCTTTGTGCACTGCTGTACCCTCCTTGTTCAGCACTGAGATAAACATATACTAGATGTTCAATAAATATCTGTGAATGAAGTAATTTCTATCTGCAAATCACCAAACTGCATGTGAGTACATTTTAGAGGGTTATTTTAATATTTTCAAGTAATTATTACCATGAATAAAAATAAAATAGAAAAATCACAATACAGAGTACACTGAGGGGCTTCCCTGGTGGCGCAGTGGTTGAGAGTCCACCTGCTGATGCAGGAGACACGGGTTCGTGCCCTGGTCTGGGAAGATCCCACATGCCGCGGAGCGGCTGGGCCCGTGAGCCATGGCCGCTGAGCCTGCGCGTCCGGAGCCTGTGCTCCGCAACGGGAGAGGCCACAACAGTGAGAGGCCTGCGTACCGCAAAAAACAAAAAACAGAAAAACAGAGTACACTGAGGACTTAGAAATCTGAGTTGAGCATCAAGAGTATCATGGTCACCCTTATAATCAAACTTGCAGGTTTTTTCTGTTTTTGCTTTTATTTGCTTACTTTCTAAAGTAATCTTTGTCAAAATAAGCCCTTACAAGTGTAATTATTTTAATGCTTTTTTTTTAACATCTTTATTGGGGTATAATTGCTTTACAATGGTGTGTTAGTTTCTGCTTTATAACAAAGTGAATCAGTTATACATATACATATGTTCCCATATCTCTTCCCTCTTGCATCTCCCTCCCTCCCACCCTCCCTTAATGCATCTTTTTGATGCTCTTAAAATACGAAAATGCAAAAATAATTATTTACAACTGAGTGGAAAATTCTATACAGTTGCCATTATCGATTTTTTAATTCCATATTAATTTCATTTGAAAATAATGTACGTGATTGCTCCTAAGATGACACACAGCTAAAGGATTCTTTATTCTGTAGCTAGAGAACGCCATCTGGCTCAATGTGAGAGAAACCACACTATTATACTGAATATTGCCATAAGTACAGTATTTAGTGTTTCTAAAAGAATTTCCTTCTAAGATGAAATAAATTACATTGTGGTATTTTATTTAATTCATTAAATAAACACTTTCTAAATAACAATTACATAGATACATAGCAAAAGAAGTTAATAATAATATTAATAATAACAATATTAGGTAGTTCTAAGCATTTTACATTAATTGCCATTCTTAATCTGTACAACAATCCTCTGAGGTAGGTAGGTACTACTGTTTTTCTCATTTTATAGATGAGGAAACTAGAGCACTGAAAAAATAAGCTACTTAATTGGAATCCTTGTAGAGCTAGAATTCAAATTGGAGCACACCATATCTGGAGCCAGGGAGTTTGGCTCCAGAGCCCACAGACTTAACTGTTACAGCATCTGCCTCTTCTAAGACAGCAAATACCAAGCAAACCCACCTTGCATGCCCTTCAGAGCATTAAAAATAGGCTGAGATCTACCTTAGAGGGTTTGTAGTCTAAAGATGTGGGCCTTCAATTTTGGTGACACATAGCTTTATCAAAAAGTAAGATGTGGGGCTTCCCTGGTGGTGCAGTGGTTGAGAGTCCGCCTACTGATGCAGGGGACGCGGGTTCATGCCCCAGTCCGGGAAGATCCTACATAGTGCGGAGCAGCTGGGCCCATGGGCCGTGGCCACTGAGCCTGTGCGTCCGGAGCCTGTTTTCCGCAAAGGGAGAGGCCACAACAGTGAGAGGCCCGTGTACCGCAAAAAAAAAAAAAAAAAAAGTAAGATGCTCAGAACAAATGATCAGATTCTTCTAACGCAGTTTCATATGTATCCATAAAAAAGTACATTAACTTCAGAAATTTTAAATAAAAACCAAAACTGTAGGTTCAAGCATCAAGAGAGCAGTTATACTACATAATCTCCTATAACAATCATGAATTCTAAAATTCTATAAAAATTTTCTTAAAGAAGACCAAAAGTTTCTCTTCTTTTTGGATCATCAAAAACTGACTTCCAAGTGATCTGCAATTTATTAGCAACCTTCAAATTCTTCCATCCGTTCAGCAAACAATGATAAGTGCCTAGAACTTACCTAGGGAGGAATCTGAAAATAAGTAAGACTACTTTATGTTTTCAAAGTAACTGAAGCAAATACCATAGGTTTTCAAATATTTTGAGATAAGACGCATTTCATGTCTTCAAAGTAATTGAAGCAAATTCTGTAGATTTTCAAAAATTCCCTAAGTTATGGAAACCAAGTTTCTGAACACTGAATACACAAAAGCAGTCTGTCCCCAACAACCATGAACTTGCTATGCTTTCGCAAGGCAACTAAATGACTCTGGGTTAACAGTTCTCCCTCAGGGCCAGAATGCGAAGATCTGAATAGTAAAAATGCCTTCAGTCTATCTCCTCAAAGGAGACCAGGGACTCAAAGACCACAGGCCACTTAACTAAACATTTTTATTTTAATTCCTGCGTACCCTCTTACTGTAATATAATCCCTTTCCTCCATTCTCTGTCATTTCTTGCTTAACAACCTAAACAGCTTCTCTACCCATGCCCAGCCTCCCTAAACACCCCTTCAGGCCATATATAAAACAATAAATGATCCTGATGACAACAGATAAAAATAAAGGTAGTGTTTAATCTGTACCAATACCAAAATTTTTAAAAATCATAAAGTTGAGATTAAATTAGTCATTAAAACCAGCACCATCATCTTCTATGGTTCCCCTAAGTATCCACAGGTCCCTTTTAAGAACTCTACAAGTCTCTTGCTAGCTTTTCAAGCACATTTAGGCATACTTGCTTCTCCTAGAGTGCCAGAATTCAACATGATTATATAAATGACTCCAATACTCATGTTAGCGTGAACAAAGAAAAACAAAGAGCGTTGCTCACCACACAGTTCTAGAAGGGTTAAGTTGTAACCCACTGCAGCTGCCCACTGGCAGTGCACCCTGAGAGGAATTCAGGATGAGAGGATGAGGCATCCCGTGCTTTGGATACACAGGCCCCATAAATAGTTAGATGTAGATCTCAGGAAGAATTTCAATGACCCCCAGATTCTTACATCTGCCCATGCATAGAAAAGCACGAACATCGGTAACTTGAGATATCTGTTCTTTATGATTAGCAGCAATTTTTTTTCTACCAAGATGTATGCCCAGCCATTTTGATGGGTGGGACAGAGGAAAGGAAAGAGGGAACGGGGGGGGGGGGGGGGGGGAAGGACTCTGCAAATTCACTATGGCATACAGGTTGATATAATATAATCACATTGTAAATATTGTTCCTACACATGAGTGCTATTCTAAACTGTCTCTGAAGTCACCACTGACTCCACCAATGTAGGTATTTATGTCTGCAGTCTCAGAAATCCCGTGTTAGGGGCTTCCCTGGTGGCGCAGTGGTTGAGAGTCCGCCTGCTGATGCAGGGGACATGGGTTTGTGCCCCGGTCCAGGATGATCCCACATGCTGTGGAGCGGCTGGGCCCGTGAGCCATGGCCGCTGAGCCTGTGCGTCCAGAGCCTGTGCTCCGCAAGGGGAGAGGCCACAACAGTGAGAGGACCGCGTACCGCAAAAAAAAAAAAAAAAAAAGAAGAAGAAATCCCGTGTTAGGACACTCTTCCACTAGGTCACTATGTAAGACATTTTTTACTACATGATAATAAGACATTTTCAGTATATCACGTTTACTTGCAATATATTGTATTCTCCAGTTTACTTCTGCAATAATCTGTTAGCAGTGGGGCTTTTTTTTTAACATCTTAATTGGAGTATAATTGCTTTACAATGGTGTGTTAGTTTCTGCTTTGTAACGAAGTGAATCAGTTGTACATATACATATGTTCCCATATCTCTTCCCTCTTGCATCTCCCTCCCTCCCACCCTCCCTATCCCACCCCTCTAGGTGGTCACAAAGCACTGATCTCCCTGTGCTATGTGGCTGCTTCCCACTATTTATTTTACGTTTGGTAGTATATATATGTCTATGCCACTCTCTCTGTCACAGCTTACCCTTCCCCCTCCCCATATCCTCAAGTCCATTCTCTAGTAGGTCTGTGTCTTTATTCCCATCCTACCCCTAGGTTCTTCATGACCTTTTTTTTTTTTCCTTAGATTCCATATACATGTGTTAGCATACAGTATTTGTTTTTCTCTTTCTGACTTACTTCACTCTGTATGACAGACTCTAGGTCCATCCACCTCGCTACAAATATCTCAATTTTGTTTCTTTTTATGGCGGAGTAATATTCCATTGTATATATGTACCACATCTTCTTTATCCATTCATCCAATGATGGACACTTAGGTTGCTTCCATGTCCTGGCTATTGTAAATAGAGCTGCAATGAACACTTTGGTACATGACTCTTTTTTTTTTTTTTTTTGCGGTACGTGGGCCTCTCACTGTTGTGGCCTCTCCCATTGCGGAGCAATGGCTCCGGACGCGCAGGCTCAGCGGCCATGGCTCACGGGCCCAGCCGCTCGGCGGCATGTGGGATCTTCCCGGACCGGGGCATGAACCCATGTCCCCTGCATCGGCAGGCGGACTCTCAACCACTGCGCCACCAGGGAAGCCCACATGACTCTTTTTGAATTATGGTTTTCTCAGGGTATATGCCCAGTAGTGGGATCGCTGGGTCGTATGGTAGTTCTATTTTTAGTTTTTTAAGGAAACTCCATACTGTTCTCCATAGTGGCTGTATCAATTTATATTCCCACCAACAGTGCAAGAGTGTTCCCTTTTCTCCACACCCTCTCCAGCATTTATTGTTTCTAGATTTTTTGATGATGGCCATTCTAGCAGTGGGTTTTTTATTAATGCTGTTATCATCATTGCCATGAGTTATTCACTTGGTGCTTTAACACACACGATTGTTACGCCATTTCCATGTGCTCTATAAACAATGAAAAACAATTTTTTATAAAACCAATTATTAAACAGATTTTAATTAAGTAATTTAATAGTAGTGACATATAGGGAAGGCTAATTATGACATAAGTGAAAAAGATTAAGTCTTTAGGTTGTTAGGTTTTTTTTAATATGATCACAAGAGACATGCTATTTCCAGTTATATGTCTATTTCTTATTTATTTTCTTAGGTGTCATTACTGACCTCCGTTAGAAATCTGTATTCACTGGTCTATTACTGATCCCAGGTGTCAAAACCAGATATTGGATGTCCACAGGAAATGAGTGAAGCAGTAATTGTATTCAGTTCATTTTAGATTCAGGAAAGGGCCATAGGAATGTGTTATACATGTGTATTCTGACTGTTCTGTGATTACCACAATCCAACCTGGATTTCGTGAACTTCCTTCCTAACACCTCCCTTGCGGCCTAAGCTTTTTAACTTTATACTTTGTTATTCTAATATTGTTGGTATTGATTCAGGTGACACTGAGAGAAAAGAAATCATAATTCTAAGTCATATTTCTCAGTTGTTAAATCTGGTGACTTAAATCAAGTGTTAATTGGCTGTCTTTTCTGTCCTTCAGCAGTTATTGCTTTAAGCTGCAGCAACTGTTCCTATTTGTTTTAGATCATCAGAAAAAGACCCCACCGTTTCACAATTTTATTTATCAGAGTATCTCAGAAATTGCTTTTTTAAAGCAAGTTAAGTTTCTTTGTGACTAATAATGTCTTTCTCTTTCAAATTCCTTTGGAATAAGTTAATTAAATTTTAAAGGTAAAATGTTATGCTTAAATAACTGCCTAAATCCTTCTTTGGGGGTTGGGAGCGGGGAGCTGCTACCCAAAGTACCACGGGTAAAAAACCTGCCTGGCAATCAAGACACTCCAAAAATCTAGTACATGGCTTCCCCATCTCCCCATCCCATTACACATTTAGTTGTTAATATGCATCTAAATAGATCCATTCTTGCTCTGATACACCATTATTCCTTCTACTTTCAGTATCATCACCCCCAACTTTTCCCCTTGTCCAAAAAGCCCCCCTTTTCCACCTTCTACCCAAATCTTGCTCAACCTTTAGAACCCAATTTAAATCCCATCTCCTAAGTAAAGCCTTTTTTTTCTCCTCACAGTTCTTGGTTTAATTAGCCTCCCTCAACCCCAAAATTCACTATCTCACAGCTTCTTCTTACCCAGCCTGTCTTTGAAACCCTTAACAATGGATGACGGACTTCCCTGGTGGAGCAATGGTTAAGAATCCGCCTGCCAATGCACAGGACACGGGTTGGAGCCCTGGTCCAGGAAGATCCCACATGCCGCGGAGCAACTAAGCCCATGTGCCACAACTACTAAGCCTGCGCTCTAGAGCCCGCAAGCCAGAACAACTGAACCCGTGTGCCACAACTACTGAAGCTCAGGTGCCTAGAGCCTGTGCTCTGCAGCAAGAGAAGCCACCGCAATGAGAAGCCCACGTACCACAAAAAAGACCCAAAGCAGCCAAAAATAAATAGTTAAAAAAAAAATTGGTGAGTAACATAACAGACCCATGTTGAAGATGATATCTTTGGTCTAAAGGAAAAAAAAAAAAGGAACACATTCCACTGCTCTAGCCATCCCTTAAATCTTCCTATTTCTCATGTTTACATGGGGTTTGCAACCCACCCAGATCATGGATTGAGAAATACTGAAATTCATTTTTGAATAAATGATCCCTTCTGCCCTGATGTGGATGGTTTGATTCAGTTGCAAGTTAATGTTTCTAAATTGCATAAGTCACAGCTGCTGCTTTAAAAAAAAAAAATTCATTCACAATTAGATCATGCATTCACTCGTGAGAGGCAATCATGAGGAATGGATTTTTAAGTCAGTCTTCCTTCCTTGTCTTTAGTTCACGAACAGTTTGGTATCTGGTTAGAGTTTTTCATTTTCTCTTCTTCATACAATATAGTGGAACTGCATTACTCACTTAAAATTCACTTTAAGCATGACAGAATGTTTAACACATGGAAGATTTTAATTGGAGACAAAATAATATTCCGCTGACTTTCTCAACAAATCTGTCTCAGGATTGATGGCTTTAGGAGCAATCTGAATTTATCATCTTTTCCACATCTTACTTTTAGAAAATAATAACAAATAATTTTATATCATCTTATGCACCCCATATAATAATTTTTTGGTTAATCCATTTAGTTGATAAGATTTACCAGTACTCATGAAGGGAGATGAGATACAAACAAGGGAACAAAACAGAGTCCTTCTCTTTTAATAAGATAATGTTGCCTTCAGCTTTTAACTAGGGCATTCTGGAGAGCACACTTGCTTACAGACCTTCTCTTCCAAAAGCTTCTCGAAGAAATAAACAAAGCCAAATTATATAATTCATTTATCACAAGTTAATTCCCCAAATTCATTCACATTAAGAGATGGCTGACACTTTGATCAGTAAGTCAAAGACAACTGAAAATGGTAATGATCCAGGACACCTTTTCCCTGAATTAAACTGCTTTGCAGAAAGGTTCTTTGAAATCTTACCTAACTGGAAAGAGAAGGCAAAAGATTTATATAGGAGTAAGTGACTAAATATTTGGAAATTACCAAAAATCAACTGAAAGAAACTACTGGAAACAATAAGAAAATGCAGAGAGAAACCTGTCAAAAACTAAAAATCCTAATAACAGCAGTTAACATTTGTTGAGAACTACCATGTGCAAATTCCTTTTAAATATCATCTCATTTAAACAATTCTTATTAAGCAGTTACAACTATTAAAGATGAGAAAGTTGGAGCAAGTAACCCAAAGACACACACTATGCTCTACTGTTTATTAAAATTCATATGTAGACTAAAACAGCTTTCAACATTAAAACAGACAAAAAAGATAATTGAGTAAAAAGTACAATCAAAATATCAAGAAAAGGAAGCATAGACTATCAGGGAGTAAATATTAATAAAAAATCCATAGTACCTACTTGAGGAAAACTAGAAAATACAAATAAGAAACAGAGAAGAAAACAGATAGTTGGAAAGATAACTTAGTTTTGAACAGAAAGTTTTCAATACTTTTATTTCTTCCTAAGTTAATTTCCAAATTCAATGCCACACTAATCAAAATCTCAGTAGGAAATGTTTTCTATTTTGAAGAAAATATTCTAATGTTCACTTGAAGACTAAATGTATGATAAATGTATTATCATGCTTCGGTAATTAAAAGAGTGGTACTCACACAGGTAGAGAAAGACAAATCAATGTAATATCATCACCAAGATATAGGCCCAAGTATATATTGAAAATTAATTTATTGTAATGGTGGCACTTCAAAGCAGGGGGGAAAAATGGATTATTCAGTAAATGCTACTGAGGCAACTGAAAAGCAGTTTGAAAGAAAGGAAAAGATGAGCTCACTCCTCAAACCTTATACTAAACTAAATTTCAGATAATTAAAAAATATAAATGTAAAAAATGAAATTATCAGAAGAAAATAAGAGTGAATATTATTCTCATATAGTATAGGGAAAACTTTTATAAACATGATCCCAATACCAGAAACCATAATAGGAATGATAGATATGATTCCCTTAAAATGAAAAAAAAATTGTACATTAAAAACATTATATAGGACTTCCCTGGTGGCACAATGGTTAAGAATCCTCCTGCCAATGCAGGGGACATGGGTTTGAGTCCTGGTCCAGGAAGATCCCACATGCCGTGGAGCAACTAAGCCCATGCGCCACAACTACTGAGCCTGTGCTCTAGAGCCCGAGAGTCACAACTACTGAGCCCACGTGCCACAACTACTGAAGCCTGCACACCTAGGGCCCGTTCTCCGCAACAACAGAAACCACTGCAATGAGAAGCCCGCGCATGCAACAAAGAGTAGCCCCACTCGCTGCAACTAGAGAAAGCCCGCGTGCAGCAACAAAGACCCAACCCAGCCAAAAATAAATAAATAAAAAATAAATTTCAAAACAAAACTAAACTACATTAAAAAATCATTATATATATTTGAAGGCAAGATGACAAACTGTAAAAAATTATTCGCTATACAAATATGGAAAGCAAAGATCGCTGTCCCTAGAAAAACAACTAGCTCTTAAAGTACTAAGAAAAAGTACTACCCCAATGGAAAAATTGGCAAAGGTTAGGAACAGACTAGTCACACACACATACACACACATAAAAGCAAATGACCAATAAGCAGTTGAAAATAACTTCAACCTCAGTAGAAATTAAGGTAATACAAACAAAAACTAAATATTTTTATCACATCAATTTAGGCAAAGAAAAAGAAGATCCAGAAATTGCAATGGTATGAGGTTCCCATACAATTAACTTGGTACAATCTTTCTGGAGTACAATTTGGGTATTTCCATTAAAATATAATTTCACGTTGACTTAAAAATTTTATTCTGAGAGATGAAACATATATAAACATATATGGATGCATATTTACAGCCTTGATTTTAATAGCAAGAAAAGCAAAAAGAATCTAATTGTCCACGATCAGGGAATTAGCTAAATAAATCATGATGCATCACAATTGTGATTTTAAAATGAAGTATTCATTGGCTTTAAAAAATACTCTTGGCATTTCTGACAAAAAAGTAGATCTCTAGCTATTATATACAATGAAAGTTACGCCCAAACAAGTAGGTGGGAGGCTAATGGAGTAAAAAAGAAAAAAACAGAAGCAGAATTTAATGGATTTGAAAGGAAAAAGAAAAAAAAAAAATACAAGAAACACTAAGTACTAAACTTTGGGGAAGAAAAGTAGAAATAATAGATTAAATGGAGGAGACTGCAAGAATATAAATTGCCAGAATTAATCCAAGAGACGTAAAAAAGTTGGTATATAAGAAATTGTAAAGTCATCAAATATCTATCTTCCTAAAGGATACTTTGGGGGCAAGTGCTATTGAATCTTCATGGAACAGATAATCCCTTAGTCACTACCAGATTCCTCATATCCAAACATGATAAAAGTAATGCAAATTTTTAAAACTCTAAACCAATCTCATTTATGAATCTGAATACAAAATTCCTAAAAACACTGGCAAATCAAATTAAGGTGAAATAGGATGTACTTTACAGCTGTCCAACATTAGGTAATACATCAAAATAATATATTACACTAATAGGCCAAATCAGAAAAATCATAGGGCATCCAAAAGTGTAAAAACGGCATTTGGAAACTTTCAAGATAGTCCTGCTACTTCAAAAAATAATCAGTCAACTAGTAATAAAAAGAAACTTATTTAACATGTTGAAAAGACGTATAAGAAAACAACAGCAAACATCCTACTTAAAGATGATAGCAGAACAAAGTTTAGTTGTGGGAACACTAGTTCCTTAGGAAAATTTTTAGAAGTTAAGGGTGGAGTAGGGAGAAATTTTATGGTCAAGGTCATTTTAAAAACTTGAGATTTAATTCTAAAAAGTTTCTCAGAAACTTTAATATGCTCATGTGCACAGTACATTATAAATTTTAAAAAGCAGGTACAGGACATAGATAATCTCATTTGTGTTACAGGACATAGATGACCTCATTGGGTATATGTGTGTACGACTGGAATCTGAAATTAAACAGACTGTGTACTAGACAGGTCTTAAAGAATCATAAACACAGTATGGTGGTTTTAAAATATGTCCCGCAACTCTTTGACATGCTTCCCTTCAAACAGTAGATCCTAATTCCACTCCCCTTCAGCGTGGACCACACCAGAAAACAAGAAGCTGGTTGCTTATATGGGGGTTGAGGGGTAGGAACAGAATGGAAAGGATGCTAGAGGGGGTGGAACTTTTCTGAGTGTACCTTTTTGTGTAGTTTTGACTTTGGGAAGCACGTTAATGTTACTGACATTTGAAAAATAAAATTAACAAGGATGAGGAGGGAGGAGTAAAACTGAAAGCAAACCAGAACAAATCAACCCTAAGTGTATTTGAAATGAATAATATAAGCACACTACAAACATCAAAAAAGAAGGAAGAAGAGGAGGAGAAGGAGGAAGATTTATATAATTTATGATCACGGAATTCTTGGTTGGAGGGAGGGAAGCGGCAGAGAACTGTAAACAACCCTAAACTCTTTTATTAGGAGTGATTTGTAGAGTTATGGCAAAACAATTCTGAAACTATTTCAGATACATTACAGATTTTAGCAAATTAGTAAGTACACTGAAGTCATTAGGAGCTAGGTTCTCACCATGGAAGAAGAGAGATACAAATAGGAAATGGGAGAAGACAAAGAAAAACTCCATGGGGATGGATTAGAATTGGGATTTGGTATGGACTCAGGATTTCTATATGCTTGAAGAGGCTCCCATTGCTGATTCAGACAATTGGAGCACCAAAATAATTTTTAAAATAGGAATGAATTATGAACCATTGACGAAAAATGGAAATCTATGAGTTCACACCAATAATAAATGGATAAAGAAATAAAAGAGAAAAATAAAAGAAGGGTTCTTGCTTACACGAGAAGGTGAAGTATTGATGGGTCAGTATGGGGGAAAAATCATCATTTTGCAACCTCCACAGTAAAGGATGATCCATGAATGCTAAATCTAGGGGGGAGTATTTTGATAAGAAGAAAGATATTTATATAGAACTAAAATGTCTTCCTACATATTGCCTATTAGTAGGAAGGGGAAAAGATAGTATACAGAGATCAGCTAACACCTTGACTGGATGATCAAAATTAACATCCAAAGTAAGGTGCAGATGGATATCACATGTCTCCAGGTGTGAGACCCTGAGGACACACCAGTTATGAAATATTCCAGCAGGGAACAGAACATGTAACCTGAATTTAAACAAGAGGCAACATCACACAGACATAATGTGAGGGATATTCCATTGGGGGGGGGGAAATGCCTATTATTAAAAATGTCATTGTCATAAAATATAGAAGTTGAAGAACTGTTCCAGATTAAAGGAGACTAAAAAGATATGGCAACTAAATGCAATGTGTGATTCTAGGCTTGGTTTTGCACTGGAGGGGAAGAATGCCATAAGAAGATGTTACTGGATCAACTGGCAAAATCAGAAAACAGACCGTAGATTAGATAAAAACTATTATATCAATGTTAAATATGCTGAAGTTGATAACTGCAGTGGGGTGATATAAGAGAATATCTTTATTCTTAGGAAATGTACACTATCTTATATGTATCTTACTCTCAGATAGTTCAGAAAAAGAGAGAGAGACAGCGAGAGAGAGTGTGTGAGAGAGAGAGAAAGAGAGTGATTGTTGTGTGCATCTATATTTATCTATCCATCTATTTATAGACAGACAGGCAGGAGAAATAACAAAGCAAATGGTAAAGGCTATTTAAATATTCTTTGTACTATTCTTACAACTTTTCTATAAGTTTAAATTATTTCCAAATAAAAAGTTTTAAAATGTATTTGTCTTGCTTCTACACATACAAGAAAAGCTTTCTTTTAGATATTTATACATTCTCCCTACAGGTTTAATATATTTTTTTAGGTTATTGCTGTTTTCTAGGTATTTTCTCACTAGATAGTGAAATGTAAACTTCAGTATTTGGGGGCTCTATATGAATTATTAAAAGCAATCAATGAATGAGACTCAAATACAAACTCAGGGCATAAAAAGACAGAGGTATATTAATGTGAAGCAATAATCTACCACTAGTGGATGCTGCTACTAAAGGTACAAAGCAAAAATGTTATTTAAAGTAGCAGTTCACCCAGAAAAAAAAGTATAATATATGCCTAAACATTTTACCTAACTTAATTCTTATAAATACACATTCACCCAAGTATTTTTCAAAATAGAGTGAAGTAATTTTCTTTGAAGACGATCCAGAATTCAGTCTTTTTCCCCCACATTAACCATAACCGTATAGCATCATCTACAAATTCCAGTATTGAGTTTCATAAGGGGAAGATTTAAAGACACTTGGGCAAAAGTCTTCTAAATTGGTACATTCTTTAGAGCTGTCTCTCCCACACCAGAGTCAACAGGGGGAAAAAAAAGTTTAGAACATGCCTGTGTCATATCTTTCCAACGTGTTTAATTTACTTTTCATAAAACAACCACACTCTATCTTTATGCACTTATATTTTACCAGTTTATTGTTACTCCTTTACATTGTATTATTACAAACACAAGGATGATTAGCAAAAATAAGCAGCTCGACCAATAAAAGCAGAGGGCATGGGCATCCTAGACGGTAGCTGAGCACTGCCAGTCAGAATGTTCTCAGAAGCAACAGACAGTATCTATCAGTCCCACGATACTACTAGGTAGAGTTCGGTTATGAGAGTGTCTGGTGAATATCCAACTGGACTCACCTCTACCAGGTAATTCAAATACTCGTCTCAAACAAGTGAACTAAGCACTTCATAAATAGCTCTTAGTTTGTCAGATGTGTACAGGGATTAAAGTGACATTTGATCAAGTTTATACACAAGTAGGTTCAATTTAAGACCCTCCCTGTTTTCTTTATAGACCAGCAATGTGAGAGAGCAGAAATGTCTGGTGCCAGATAATATACAATAGTTTGAAATTCACACCCCAACTAGCCAAGTCTTAAAGTAGCTCGTTAAAAATAAATATACAAATCAAAAATGAATAACAAGAACATAGGACAAGAGGAGAGTTAAAACTCTGACCTTGATACTCTCTTACAAAACAAATCCAAGCATCCATACTTGTGACATGTACACTACTTCCAAATGCAGGAATTTACCTCTTTGCAGAATCCATAAAAGACGCCTTAATTTTCCAACAGGGTTTTCAGAAAACGTGTTACTTGCATACATGGTCACATTCTAAAGCATACCCAGGCATGGCTGAAATCTGGTTGGCCCTACAAAGTTTCAAACCTTTAAAATTAAGTTATTTAGTCTTCTAATTTGGGATCACAATTGTATCTCCATTAGAAATGTGTCAATAAAATAATGACCACCAGCAGAGTAACTGGAGCTAACTTCTATCACACCCACCTCTTCTCCATCTTCAAGGACCCAAAGGAACAAAAGTGTCCAAACACTCCAGCAGCTGATCTGAAACACTACATATTATGCATATCTGATACGTGATGACAACAAGACATGCAACTTAATGCACTGCCTTGTTATGAAGAGCCGACAGAGAGAATTTGATTAACTTACCCAACAGATTTCCATATAACATATAACAGGGCCTCCGAGAGCAAAACAAATAGAAACTCATTTTGTCTGACCCCAAGTCTCATCTGGCTGCTTCTATACTGTGATTTTAAATGTATTATTCTTGCTATATTTTATTTCTCCAACCAATGAAAAATTGGTGCTCTTCTGTCCACATTATTACATGGTTGGAGAATTTTAATTATATTAAATAATACTTGACAACCTAAGATAACATCGAAATAAACTATTTTTAAATCAGATATCGGAAAATATATCTAGGACTTCCTTGGAGGTGCAGTGGTTAAGAATCCGCCTGCCAGTTCAGGGGACATGGGTTCGAGCCCTGGTCCAAGAAGATCCCACATGCCGTGGAGCAACTAAGCCGGTATGCCACAACTACTGAGCCTGTACTCTAGAGCCCGCGAGCCACAACTACTGAGCCCGTGTGCCACAACTACTGAAGCCCGCGCGCCTAGAGCCTGTGCTCCACAACAAGAGAAGCCAGCGCAATGAGAAGCCCACGCACAGCAACGAAGAGTAGCACCACAACGAAGAGTAGCCCTCGCTCGCCGCAACTAGAGAAAGCCCGCGCACAGCAACAAAGACCCAACACAGCCAAAAATAAAATAAATAAATAAATTTTAAAAAGAAAATGTATCTGGGCTTCCCTGGTGGCGCAGTGGTTGAGAGTCCGCCTGCCGATGCAGGGGACACGGGTTCGTGCCCTGGTCCGGGAAGATCCCACATGCCGCGGAGCGGCTGGGCCCGTGAGCCATGGCCGCTGAGCCTGCGCGTCAGGAGCCTGTGCTCCGCAACGGGAGAGGCCACAATAGTGAGAGGCCTGCATACCACAAAAAAAAAAAAAAAGAAAATGTATCTAACAATACAACAAAATTCCATTTCACCTCAAAGAGGTTGTCATAAAATCCACAGCCGATATACACTGGTGTCCTTCTAATGTCATTAGTTGAGCTAATATTTCACAATATAAAGTCAGATGCTATGAGATTCCTATCTTAATATAGACACTCTATTTAGTCCTCAAATTTCTCTATATATATGTATGCATATGTAGTGTATTTGTGTACATACACACAAATATATATAATATACATAAACATATATACAAATATATATAAACTAAACATATAAATAAAAATTATATTTTATATATGTATATATATAAAAGGGGAATACTAATGCTATAAACCCCTCATACTCAATTACACAGAATCATATTTAATCACATCTAAAGCACTAGGAGAAAAATAATGAAGATAATGGCCTCTGAGAGCCACCACACATTACTGAGTTGTAGACATCCATCCTCACTATGAGGCAGCCTCTTTAATAGCCTGCGGTGACTATGAATCTATATGACAAAAGATCACTTTAAAGAGTCATTCTTAAAAATGAGAGCTTCACAGCTGCATAATAGCACAGGGAAATCAGCTCGGTGCTTTGTGACCACCTAGAGGGGTGGGATAGGGAGGGTGGGAGGGAGACGCAAGAGGAAGGGGATCTGGGGATATATGTATACGTATAGCTGATTCACTTTGTTATAAAGCAGAAACTAACACACCATTGTAAAGCAATTATACTCCAATAAAGATGTTAAAAAAAAAGAGAGCTTCAATGATTTATAAAACAAATCATATAACAGCTGCACTATGACAACAAAAATGGGTTGACTTGTTAAAAAAATAATAATAAAAGAAAATATTTTTTAAAAACCACCTGCCTTCTCTCATCCAGTAAAACTACTGGGGTCACTTAATAGTATTTCTTGCATATCCACAATATACAGAGTATTTTAAGAGGTTAAAAAAATTAAATCAGTTGGATTTCTCACCATTCTTTGCAACATTACCTATAATTCTCTTTTAAAAGAAACTGCTTTGGATGAAGGTAGTCAAAAGACACAAACTTCCAGTTATAAGATTAAAAAAAAAAGTACTAGGGATGTAATGCAGGGGACACGGGTTCAAGCCCTGGTCCACAAAGATCCCACATGCTGCGGAGCAACTAAGCCCGTGCACCACAACTACTGAGCCTGCGCTTTAGAGCCTGCGATCCACAACTACTGAGCCCGCATGCCACAACTACTGAAGCTCACGAGCCACAACTAATGGAGCCTGTGCGCCTAGAACCCACTCCACAACGAGAAGCCACCGCAATGAGAAACCCGCACACTACAATGAAGAGTAACCCCAACTCGCCGCAACTACAGAAAGCCCATGTGCAGCAACGAAGATCCAACAGTCAAAAATAAATAAATAAATAAACTTATTTTTTTTTAAAAAAGTAAATCTTAAGAATTCTCATCACAAGGAAAAAAACTTTTTTCTATTTCTTTAATTCTGTATCTATGTGAGATGATGGACATTCACTAAACTTACTGTGATAATCATTTCATAATGTATGTAAGTCAAATCATTACGCTGTACACCTTAAACTTACGCTGTGCTATATCTCAATTATATCTCAATAAAACTGGAAGAGAAAAAAAAGACAGAAACTGCTCTGGGGACTGGTGTTTCTAGAGGTCTTTGTAAGAAGTAAATGATTAACAATTTGACAGGGCTTCCCTGGTGGCACAGTGGTTAGGAATCCGCCTGCTAATGCAGAGGACACAGCTTCGAGCCCTGGTCCCGGAAAATCCCACATGCCACGGAGCAACTAAGCCCGTGCGCCACAACGACAAAGCCTGCGCTCTAGAGCCCATGAGCCACAACTACTGAGCCTGCATGCCACAACTACTGAAGCCTGTGTGCCTAAAGCCCGTGCTCAGCAACAAGAGAAGCTAACACAGTGAGAAGCCCGTGCACCGCAACAAAGAGTAGCCCCCGCTCACCGCAACTAGAGAAAGCCTGTGTGCAGCAACAAAGGCCCAACGTGGCCAAAATAAATAAATAAAATAAATTTATTTAAAAAAACCAATTTGACAGAATACACATTTATTCAGTTTCGAATAACTTCCATTACAGGTTTTTAAAGAGACAATATATTACCTACCCTAATAAGTCATTAGTTTTATTATACAAAAAGAAGTACTTTGAGTAAATTATCAGAAAAATTTATCTAAAGTAACAAGCTTTAAAATGTTATGTCTAAATATGTAACTGAAATTATTTTGTTAATTCAAGTTGCTATCAGTTAATACATTTTAAGCTGATCACACAAAATATCTCTGAGCTACATTTAAGAACTGTTCCCAACTCTCCTTCAACTCTACATAATACAATTCCTTTGGAGATAATTTAGGTGGATAATTATTCTCTTGCTCTTTTTATTTCAAATAAAGAAACCTGTGAGCTCCTTCGTAAGCCACTGGTAAGGCTGTGTTTTGTATCCCCAGCACCTGGCACTTAATAGGTACTATCCAGTATATGTCTGATGAATGAATGAATGAATGAATGGATTGATGTACAATGAACCAATGATAATTTCTTCATTTATATAAAGATGCTCTTTATATAAATGCAATCCTCTGCTCTTGTGCAACCCTTCATCATTAAATCTCATATCTTTTAAAAGGGACAAAAGTAAATTTACACACTGTGGGCTCCTCAGAACATATCTGAATAACAAGGTATCCTCAAATGGAAGAGGTTAAAAAAACGACATTAAAAAGAGAAATTCATCCCACCCTTCAGTTCATTTCAGTAAACAATGCTGATATAAGATGAATATGCACGATCACCACTCTGAAGGCATCCGTAGTCCAGGGCAGGAGACATAAACAAATAATAATACCGATACATGCATGTGGCCACTGTACCCTCAGTTCCTGCTACTCCTCCTCTCCCCTAAAGCTTTGGGTCAGGTTAATCCATTCGTGTAGCACAACTGGTGTGACTGTGAAGGGTCTTGGCAACCGACACCCTGCTTTCAGCCCAACATTGGCCAAAAATGCCAGGCAAACCACTTCCACTCTCTCCTGTCTGCTATCCTTCTACTCAGCCTTATTGAACCCACCAAGAGCCTGTCCTCCAACACTGTGGCTTTGCTTGATATTCTGAACGTAAGTGGCTTCCCTTAAAGCCCCTGCGTTATTGGCTTCTAACAGCACTGTTCTCCAAAAAGGGCTGCAGTTTTCCTCCACTTCACTCTTATAATCAGCTAATAACAGAAGACCAGAAGCTTTGCTCCTAATCATTCAAACTAAACGAATGTTTACACTCATTGCTGATTCACAGCCTTTCTGGCCCAACTGTTGACTCCGCCAAAGAGGCGCCTCTGTGGTCCAGCTGCTTGCCAGCCACACAGCTGGCACCACTGGGCATCTTCCTAACCCATTCCCCTGACAGCCTAAAACAACAACACAGCCTGGAGTGGGGCACTAATGCATCAACCACAGAGACCTGACATTTCCAACACTCGCCCCCATCTCCCCTTTCCATAAACAAAGTAATAAACTCCTCCTATTCACATGAAGAAAGAACAGCTTCCAAGCCGTTCTTACCTTATGTATTCTTCCCCCATCACCTCGAAAATGCCAAGTGATGTGATGTTTTCCTCCTTAGTGAATATATGGAGGAGACCTCAGTAAAGTGACTACCAGGTTAGATTCTGGAACCAAAACCATGATTTTATAAACTTGCTGTATTTTCTTTACATAAGCAGATAACAAACAGCCAACAACACAATGAGACAGTGTGAAAATGACTACAGGACTTGAACAACATAATCTGTCTGGAAAAAAGTATAAAATTAGTCTGAAATTGACTGTTACAAGCATCTTGAGTTTCACAGTAAGTTTTATAGGAACCCATAAATTTAGAGGGAAATTGGCAGGTAGGTGAATGACAGGAAATTATATTTCAGGGATCATTATTTGCAATTCTGACTGTTTAAACAAGATTGCAAACCACAGAGTTCACCAGCTTAGAGCACAATACTCTCTTAGTGGGTATTCATAATGTCAAATAGATCCAGAAAGGTCTTTTCTTATTTGCTTCCAAAAGAAACAGTGATGTACCAAATGTAGAAGTACATCCTAAAATGTCTGCTAAAATTTCAAAATGGTCTATGTCAAAGTAAATAGAAAAGAAATTGTAAACCTGTACCTGTACACATCATTACATCTTTTCATTCTTCAGTTAGAAATTCTGAGCACATAAAAAACTTGATATATAACTGAATAAAAATTAGAAAGTATGGCAAGGCTAATTTCCTTGCTTTTATTTGTGGCCCTGCCCTTTCCTACCCAAAAAACCTTGAAGACATATCCAGGCCTGGTCCTGAGGTTGCAGGTGCTAACCATGACCACTGCCTCCCTCTACCCAGGCACTTCTCCTTCCATGCTCCTTCAAAGACACCAGGGCCTTTGCACTAGCTGTTCCCTCTGCCAGCACCTTCCCCTGACATCCCTACCGCTCCTTCATGGCCTTCTGGCCATTTTTCCAAAGTCAGTATCTCAGGGACACCCTCCCTGACCACTCCATCAAAAAGGTAAGCACCCTCCCTAACCTCCTACCTCCCTTCCATGTTTTATTTTTTCTTCTCAGCAATTATTAATATCTAACATTCCACATAGATTATATATTTTGATTACTATGGCTCCTCCACTAAAATGTAAGCTCTATGAGGGCAGGGATTTGTGCCTGATTTGCTCACTATTCTATTTCCAATGCCTAATGAGTGACAGGCATATAGCAGGTGCTCAATAGATATTTCTTGAATAAATGAACGAGTCTGCATAAAGATTGTCCTTAGATTGGTGTACCAGTTTGCCTTCTAGACAAGCTGTAAAGTTTGCTAACTCCACTTCACAGGACCTTTGCCTAGCCAAAAGTTCTTGATAGCCTCACCACTCACTCCTTCCTCTTCCAGTTTTCTTCTTCTTTCATGCAGTCATTGTTTTAGGTCTTATTGAAAATGAACTTTCATTGTAAGCAACCTGAAATTGTTGGTGAAAGAAAGCGGGATATAAAGAAATCAATAAATAGAAGAAAGATCATGGTTGGCATGGAAGGTTTTCTCTCTCTCTGTGCCTTTTTGCAATTTTTGAATCATTTTATAAAAGCTCACCAAGAGGTGGCTGATACGTAACTGATGTAGAAAACAGCTGATTTGTATATATGCTTACACATATAGAAAAGAGAATAAATTGCGTTGGTGCATTGAATCAGTTCTATTTCTGAGTGTAATTCAAGAAGGTGCTGATGAAAAGTGAAGCGTAAAAGACCTTTAACAGAGTTACAGCTGGGATAGTTAGGGAGTTTGGCTGGTTATTTTATAGAGCACGTCCCTTCCTATCAACTTCATGATACCCCCCACATTGGCTAGTGTTACTTTGCTAGCAATAGCTAAATTTATATTTCAAGAAAAAAGCTCTAAATAGTCTAGATCAACATTCACTTGGCATGGTGGGGGGGGCCTATATTCAGACCTTAAAAGCAAAGCATTCAAACAGATGAAAATAGTTAAAAGAAGTTTGAAAACAGAATGAATTAAGGCCAGCCTGGCCATACCAGATATCAGAATGTCTTATACGCCTACAATAAACAGCACAGTATTGGGACAAGAACATACAAGCAGATAAATTGAAAATAATATCTCAAGGGGGAAAAAAAACCCGACTATATATGTAAGAGGTTAATATATGGAAAAAGAAGGTTGAATGGACAGGATTCCAAGCTTTCTGATCCTCAAAGCCATCCCCAACCCCAAACCATCTCAATATTAATAAGATCTACATTGTTGATAAGTCAGTATGGTTTCCCCACCACAGCCAAAAACACCACATAATGAGAATGAACTATACTCAATAAATGGGGCTCCCTAAAATTGACTATTGCCTGGGGGGTGGGGGGATGGGGGAGATGAACCTATTTAAATCTTCTACACCATATATCAAAATAAATCCCAGATGGACAGGGCTGGGCTCTACCTTCAGACTGGGGTGGCATGCCCCATCCCGATGGGGAAGGATTGGTAAGAGAAGAGAAATGTCTGGGTTGGTTGCACAGCCAGATTGGGAGTGCAGGGAGGGGTCTCGGCCTGCCACAGGAGGTCTGGAGCTGCCAGTGTGCAGGGTAGGAGTGGGAGGTGCTTCCTCAGTGGAGGCAAGCGTGTCACTGTGGTTTCTACCCACCATTTGTAAAACTGCTTAGACAAAATGTTTTGGAAAAAGATCCTTGCACAAACCATAATTATGCATTTTATGATATTTTCTTAGCCCTCTGAGAAGAGAACCATCCCTTAAACAGCTAAATCTAAGGGTTTAAACGTGTTTTACCTTCCCATTTCCAAGTATAAATATGGAAGTAAATTAAGCTGCTGAGGTTAGTCGTTTCTCTTCTCACCTTGAACATGCCTTCATCTGCAGAAATTCATCTTTCATATTCTTCTAGAGGAATTTGTGGTCCCACCTTTCCTAACTGATTGGTTTTCTCTAGCTATGACTAGGCTCTCTCTACACTGATATGATTTGTTCAGGCTGAAACTACTAATCCAAACTCTGACAATCCCACCAAGTGATCCCCAGCCACCTCCATTAGCCAGAGGTCTCCCTCGTGATCCTACCCTGGTGGACCCATCACCCATTAACACACGACTGTGATTCAAAGGCTGTATTTTTCTTCTTGCTACACAGATAACTATATTCTTAAAAATACTGTTCCATCTTTGGAAGCAGCCCTTTCATAAGACTCATTCAAAATTTCCTCACAATTTTATATCCCCCTTAATTACAAACAATCGGCCATCTCACTATGGAACTAGGGCCCAATACAGCCAACTTCGTTAAATGCCCAAATGTCAAAGAGTGTTTCCATAACTAAACATTTATCCCAATGCAGAGTGATTGAACATTCTATAAAGGCAATAAGTGGCATGTATTTGGAGTAACAAACAAGCTGTTAATTCAGTTTATTAGATTCTTGGTATCTACATAAAAATAAGTCTTAACTTTGATATAAAGTTAGTGGATGCCAGAATACTTAAAAATACATCAGTTACAGTATTCCATCATTTTACTGGTGCAATCAGTAGTAACCATGAAAGAAAAGTAAGGATGTGTTACATAACAAATAAGGCCTGATATTTATAGTTTTGTGATTTATAAAAGATGGATTTGTGGTTATTCACATACAAATTATTCTCAGTGCAATGATGCATGTTGGAATAATTATCATACTGAAGTCAGAAGACTTCTGGAGAAAATCTTGTTAATAAGCACCATCTACTGTGTCTCTGGGCAATGAATTAATCAATTTTAAGAGTTTCTTCCAAATTCCACAGCTTTTAATATAACGAAATAAGCAATTTTCATAGCATCTATAAATAAGACAATAATTAATTGTTCTTTAAAAACTAACCCAGACTTCAAAATACCATTTGTGTAGTAAAAATATACTGAGAAAACTTATGCAAAAATTTGTATTAATTATAACCCTAGAACTAACATTTTAAACTCTAGTAAAATATATGATTTCAACACTAAAAAGTCACCTTTCCACATAAAGCTCCACCTATTCTACTCCATTAATATCCAAGTTTTCTGTTCAATAGATGGATAAAAAAACAAAAAAGCTTATCAAAATATAAATATAAAATAGCTCAGAAGAAAGGAGCAATAACAGAAGTTCATAGAAAAAAAATTTTAATTCTGTGCACCTGACAAGGTTTGGTAGTTTATGTGAACATGATTTATTTTATTTTGTTTCCCTAATAAAAAGGGGAAGGGTGGTATTAGAAAAAAAAAAACACGTTGAGTGCTAAACAATAGTGATTATTATGATGGTAACAAAAAAGTAGAGAGCAAAAATATAAACTGTTTTATATTGTGGCAAAAAACCCAACAACATATAAAAAACAAAAACAGATTCTCATTCATTTTTGAAAAATTCAAATTTGAATGTGACCACATCTGTGAAGTGCAGTCTTCACTGATCCTTCCAGGATGAAGCCATCAACCCTCTTCTTTCTCCAATAATGGCTTCCCACGATGCTGTCTAACACACTGAAGTCTATCCATGTGTTTGCTTCCTCTACTTACTGCTCCTCCGTGCTCCTGGAGCATCACTAGCACAGAGCCAGCCCTAGTGTCTGACAGGAGAAGGTCCTATCCCTTAGGCAGAGTGATATGATAAGAGTGTGAGAACCACTGTCTTGAAAGTGATGTGTCTGAAGGAACAAATTTAATAATTCCTTAAAAGGGAACCAGTTGAAAAGTTCCAGCTCCATAACTTGAACTAAAACCAGACTTCTGAATTTTTTATAACTCCTTAGAAGTAAATACACAATTTTCGTGTTATAAAAGGTCAACCAGAATTTAAACCATGGTAAGCTAAAATGCTTCTGACATCTTTGTTACAATAATTTCCCACTGACCTGTGTACTACATCTGTGTAAAAATAAAATGTATAAATAAACGCTTAGAGCAACATTATTCCTAATAGCCAAAAGGTGAAAACAACACAAATGTGCATCAACTGATGAATGGACAAACAAAATATGATATATCTAAACAATGAAATATTATTCAGCCATAAAAAGGAATAAAATACTGATGCCTGCTTCAACATGGAAGAATCTTGTAAACGTTAAGAAAAAGAGGCCAGAAATATATAAATGTGTCCGGAATAGGGAAATGCATACACAAAGAAAGTATATTAGTGATTGCTTAGGGTTGCAGGGTAGGGCAGGGAGAGCAATAGAGGGGTGATAGGTAAAGCATACAAGGCTTCTTTCTGAGGTGATGCAACATTCTAAAATTGACTAGGGAAGTGGTTGCACAACTCTGTGAATATACTAAAAACCACTGAACTGTACACTTTAAACGGGTGAATTGTATGGTATGTGAATTATATCTCAATAAAGCTATTACTTTAAAGAAAAGAATATAGGATTTTCTATATTCTTATACTCTATATTCTATATGCCTATATTCTTCTCCCCCAGCTTCACTCAGATTTCACCTCTCCCAGTCACCTTTCTATACTAGGCCCAAGTCATTCCAAAAGTTGTACTTTCCTCCTACTTCACTTATTCCCCAAAATAAACCACATTCGACGGTGAGTATAACTGACAGGCTATTCTATTTCCCAAGCTCTGGCAAATGGTTCCTGGACACCAAAGGGAACAGAATAATTTGCAGCTAGCTTAAACACAGTTGTCTTTTTGTGTCATCTTCAGTTTTAGACAGCAAACTTTTAGTGAATGTACGTCATGTTATTTCATTTTTCTTTTGACACACTACTAGTAAATGTGCCAAAGGAACTTCCTGTTTGTTAGGCTTAGAGCAAGTTTCATAACCACAATAGCGGCAAATTCACTAGAAACAATTCCATTGAGCAACAGGAAAGATATGAAAAAATAACCAGTGGTGTTAAATACCACAGTCTGCTGGAGGAGAGGGAAGGAAGAGCATTATCACCCTTCCTCCCAAGATTCCATCAGTTGCCCCCTATTCAGCCACCCCAAATAACATACAAAATAAGAAATTATGGGCTTGCTGTCCAAATGAAACTTCAAGACTTGTCATCTTGACGGCTACACAAACAGATTTCCCCTTCTTTTCTTCGTTTTTTTAACATCTTTATTGGAGTATAATTGCTTTACAATGGTGTGTTAGTTTCTGCTTTATAACAAAATGAATCAGCTATACATATACATATATCCCCATATCTCCTCCCTCTTGCATCTCCCTCCCTCCCATCCTCCCTATCCCACCCCTCTAGGTGGTCACAAAGCACCGAGCTGATCTCCCTGTGCTATACGGCTGCTTCCCACTAGCTATCTATTTTACATTTGGTAGTATATATAAGTCCATGCCACTCTCTCACAGATTTCCCCTTCTGAGCCTATTCTATGTAAAGATTTTGAGTGCCCACTAGAAAGGAGCAAATATTACCATCAACTTTTCTTAAGAAAAAAAAAATTCTAACTTTATTTTGTCTGCTTACATCTTAATAGTTTCATACTTACCTCTGATAATCTTATTCGAAGCTACAGTGAGTCTGCACAACCTTCTTATTACAGAAGTTGCAGAGGGGAGGAGACAGTGGCTCAGTAAAGAAGATCAAAAAAATCATCTCCCGAGAGTTAGAGAAAAAGAATATGTAACTTCTAATAATTGCTTGATCTCAAATTCAGTATGCTGGAAATCCTGAATGCTGGAAATAGGTGTGCTGAGAATCTGCACAAGGACCACAGCTTCCCGCCTGAATTAACAGACACAGGGAGCACCATCTGGATGAAAGGTGGCAGCCATCCAGCCATTCCAGCGGAGTCTGGGTACCAAACTCAGAATGATGAAAACATCCAGCTGGCAATCTGCGAAACAAAAGGCTCATCCACATAAAAACCTCCCCTATTCTTTACTTTTTCCTCAAGAATTTTACTGCAAGCCCCACCAGCTTCTGTTCTTAAGGAAGTGATTCTTTCTTCAGAAGAAGCCTCCATAGGAGAAGGTATGAAATAGAAGAAAGACTGCACTAAGAATAAAGAAACCAAGATTACAGTTCCTTCCCTGTTGTGTGACTTTGGATACATTCTATAGTCTATATGGGCTATAATTTTTTTCTCTGTGAAATGAATGAGTTGGACTGAATGATCTTAAGTCTACAGAGTTAGAACAACATAAAGCACAATACTACACTGGGCCTTTATCTCAAAAATACACTAAATAAACATAATTAGGTTCTGAAAACCTTTAACGCCACTTCCCAAATTATGAATTTTCTAACTACCTACTAGGTTAGTTCCCACCTTCTCTTCGTGGCTGTTAGAAAAGTGCCATGGTATGGCCCATCTGACGGTCAGTTCCATACCACTGATAGAGTGTAACAATGTGTCCTTCTTCGACAGCAAAATGGAAATGACTTCTTTAAGCCACAGTGGAAAAATCGGTTTTGTTATCTGTAGAAAGACTTAGTGAATGTCAATTCATTTTTTAACCCCAAGTCAGTAATTATTTTTTGAAGACTTTTTCCAGTTCCCTAACCCCTCCCTAATAGTTGTGCTGTTTGCCTATTTTATTCAGATGTCTAATCTTGCATTTGCCATATATTTATTTATTTGTCTCTCTGTTTCCCTTCTAGGTTGTCAAGTCCACGAAGGCACAAAGCATCTCATATATCTTGTGTCTTCAGCTTCTATCATTCTATCTGCGTCAGAACCACAACTCTTTCAGCTGCGAATCTAGAAAGGAATATACATGTATCTCATGTATTTGAAAGGTCCAGAAATAGTCTAAACTTCAGGCAAAGCTGGATTCTGCTGTTCAATGGATAGTTAAGATCCAATCTCTCAGCTCATCTTTCCTCATGTTGGTTTTATAAACAGACAGACACTGCTTTCTGGTGATAAGACATCAGAATTTCCAGGCTATACCAGTTAACTTTCCCA
This sequence comes from Grampus griseus, assembly GCF_964374135.1. NCBI lineage: Eukaryota > Metazoa > Chordata > Mammalia > Artiodactyla > Delphinidae > Grampus > Grampus griseus. The sequence continues at coordinate 54,100,886 of NC_139003.1, read as the reverse complement.
CTAATTCCCCATATGTCTCTGACCCTTTTGGGGTCTGTATCCATCTCTGAACCAATCACGATGGCTCTAGAGATAAAATTCTCATTTGTCAAGTCAGTACAATTTGCCCACTCCTTGAGCAGGAGTATGTGTTGTAAGTTCAGCCTACAGACAGAGACTGTGGGAAGCGGACTCCACAAACCAAGTGCCATTTCCAAAAAACCAGAAAGAGTAGGCAAGTAAGGCAAAAACACCAGATGTCTATTACAACTTGGTTGTTTGCTTAATTAAATGTCATCCCATTTGTAATAAAGACTTTGTCCTCTCATATACTCTGATTATACTACTCCCTAGTACACAGACAGATTCTAATAAATTATGTCATGATTAGCTAAGGATGGAAGAGCTGGAATGGGGGATGGGGTCCACAAGTACATGCAGGCAGAGGGAAAGCAACTGTCTTTCTAGGTCACCCTGAAAGTTGAAACTAAAATTTTACTTTTAAAAGTGTGACCCCTTCCTTACATCATAAGTGAGCTTGAAATGTATCGAAGGCCTAACTAAATAAGAGCTAAAACTATAAAACTCTCAGAGAAAAACAGGCATAAATTTATATGACCTTGAATTAGACAATGGTTTCTTAGGTATAACACCAAAACCACAAGCAACAAAAAAATCGGTAAATTGGACTTGACCAAAATTTGAAATTTTTGCTATTCAAAGGACACCATCAAGAAAGTGAAAAGACAACTCGAAGAATGGGATTAAATACTTGCAACTAATATATCTGATAAGGGACTAGTATTTAGAATATATAAAGAACTCTTGCAATTCAATAATAAAAAGACAAACAACCCACTTAAAAGCTAGGGAAGGATTTGAATAGATATTTCTCCAAAGAAGAAATACAAATGGCCAATACCCAAATGAAAAGCTGCTTAATATTTGTCATTAGGGAAATATATAAAATCAAAATCACCATGAGATACCACTTTGCACCCACTAAGATGGCTAAAATCTAACAGACAGACAATAAATAACAGGTATTGGTGAGGATGTGGAGAAACTGGAACCCTCATAAGTTGCTGATGGTAACGTAAAATGTTGCCATCACTTTGAAAACAGTTTGGCAGCTCCTCAAAAAGTTATATATAGAGTTACCATATGACCCAGCAATTTCACCCTTAGGGATATACACAGAAGAAATGTAAACATATGTCAACACAAAAACTTGTACATGAATGTTCATAACGGCATGTCTCGTAATAACCAAAACATAGAAACATCCCAAGTGTCCACCAACTGGTGAATAGATAAACAAAATGTGACATATCCATACCATGGGACATTACTCAGCCATAGAAAAGAATAAAGTACCAATACATGCTACAGTGTGAAGGAACTTTGAAAACATTAAGCTAAATGAAAGAAGCCTGTCATAAAAGACTACATAATGACCAGAATAGGCAAAATCTAGAGACAGGAATTAGATTAGTGGGGGGAGGAGAAAATGGGGAGTGACTGCTAATGAGTATGGGTTTCTCTGGGGGGTGATAAAAAGGTGCTGGAATTAGGGGTGATGGTTGCATAGGTTTTTGAATATCCTACAAACCACTGAATTGGCCATTAAAAGACTGAATTTTATGTTATGTGCATTATATCTCAATATTTTTCAAAGTTTGAATATGGACTGGGTAATAGACATTACCAAGATATTATTATAATTTTGATAAGTGCAACATTATTGCAGTAATGTAAGGCAATGCCCCCTTTTGTGAAGACGCACACTGAAACAGTGTAAGAGTGAAATGATATGATGTCTTAGATATGCTTTAGAACAGTTCAGCAAAAAAGGAGGGTAGACAATAAAGAAAAGAATGAAGCAAAATTTTAATAACTGTTGAATCTGGGTAATAAGTATATGAGAGTTTAACATACTCTCCTCTCTACTTTTGGGTGTGTGTGAAATTTTTCAAATAAAAAATTATTAGATGAGATTGTGATACAAATTTTCGTTTCTTGTGGTTGGACTATGTGACAATTAGGCAAGCCATGACTTTAAAGGACCTGCACTAATAATGGTGTAAATATTGAAATACTGAAAGCAAGTTGGGAAATCCATTCAGAGAAATGGACAATACTTCCATTACTTTGAAGACATTCTTTCCTAAGATATTTCCTCTTATTAAGTAAAACCATGTTGTAAGGCAAGATTTTCCCCAAACTACCTTCCCAAATCAGACTTTCCTCAAGACTTTAACAGATGTTCTCAAACAAAAGTGTTCCATTGTCAAATAAGTTTGAGAAACAGTGAATCAAACAAAGCTAATGCATTTGCTACATTCCGAGTTGTTAATATGCTCACATGCACTGTGAGTCGTCCCAAAGGAGCTATAATATGCCTCATTTGGGAAACTCCTGTAAATCCATTTATTTATACAGCACATCTATTAAGCTTATGAAATACTTATGTTGCAACCCTGGCAGAGAGACAGAATCACTTCTAGTGCCTGATATAAATACAACTTTCTCTGTTTTTTTAAGATCCACTTGAACCAGAGTTTATGAAATGCTAGTTTAGAGATAAGAAAGTTTTGCTTAAGAAAAGGTATTTGAGCTGAGTCTGGAAATCAGAGAAGCTAATCAGGCAACATTATATTCAAGACAAAGGGAATAACAAGTACAGGGATGCAAAAGCAAGAAGCATTTGGGAACTGAGAGTAGCCCCCTGTTACTGGGAAACAGGAATATACGAGGGCAAGAGGGCTGGCAGAAGATGAGGTTGAAGAGGCAGGCAGGGGCCAGGCTGGGAGGGACTTTGCTAGGCTACTGAGTTTAATGTGTGAGCAGTGGAAAGCCACTGAATGACTAAACAGAGGAGTGATGTGGTAAAACATGCAATTCCTTTCAGTGTCCCCAAATGTAGATGCACCCACCCTGAAGCATGATGATTTGCTCTGGATAAGTCACGTATCTGTATTAAAACTGATATGCCAAATGAAGTAATTCCCCAGTCCACATTGCCAATTATTCCAACTTCAGCCTAGGCACGATTCACTTACGCAATACTACTACTGTTCCAACTCATCCTACTATTGGCTGCAAATGCAAAAATTTTTTAATGTGTGATTCTCCTGTATTGCACACATGGAAAATACGTCTCCAAAAATCTCTCTTTTTTTTCTCTGATGCTTGGATTTCTAGAAAAAAGAGAAAGCTTCAAGGATATGCTGCAACTTGAAAGAATTTCCCCTCATTACTTAAAAGCTACTCTGCAATCATTTCCCAAGTTGCACTTTCAATTATCGACCCAGACTGCAGCTGAGGTTAAAAACGGTCCCCTTACTGCGTGGCTGGGGAATTGTTTTTTAACTGGTTTGTTTGCCATCCTGTGTGCTCTTAAAAATAATCATCATCATCATCATCATCACCATCATCATCAAAGTATTTAAAGATCTAGTGATTTAACGTAAAGTCTGGATTTCGAGAGTTCCCTGATATTTTTATAGACCTGACAACACTGAGCTTGGATTTGTGTAGGATACAATCAGCTAGAGATGAACATAACAACACCCCCTTAGATGAGCCTTCCAAACACACCAAGCACCCACCCACCCTGCACTTGGCACATTCACATTCATGCAGTACGGATTGTGCTGCCTGGTTTCATTTTTATTACATAGGTTTATACTGACTTACATTACATGCAAAAAAAATTAAGCAGTTTATCAAATTAAATACATAACATAGGATCATTAACAATAAAAACAATACCCACCAATTAAATGGAACAAGCAAATAGATTTTCCAGGCATCGGGTGAATGTAATTAGGTAAAATGCAGTAAGTAATTACTGCAGTTGAATCCTGACTTTGCCTAAGTAAAATATTTTTTAACATCTTTATTGGAGTATAATTGCTTTTCAATGCTGCGTTAGTTTCTCCTTTATAACAAAGTGAATCAGCTATACATATACATATATCCCCATATCTCCTCCCTCTTGCATCCCCCTCCCACCCTCCCTATCCCACCCTTCTATGTGGTCACAAAGCACCGAGCTGATCTCCCTGTGCTATGTGGCTGCTTCCCACTAGCTATCTATTTTACGTTTCGTAGTGTATTTATGTCCATGCCACTTTCCCCTTTTGTCCCAGCTTACTCTTCCCCCTCCCCATGCCCTCAAGTCCATTCTCTACATCTGCGTCTTTATTCCAGTCCTGTCCCTAGGTTCTGCAGAACCTTTTTTTTTTTTAGATTCCATATATATGTGTTACCATACAGTATTTGTTTTCCTCTTTCTGACTTCCTTCACTCTGTATGACAGTCTCTAGGTCCATCCACCTCACTACAAATAACTCGATTTCACTTCTTTTATGGCTGAGTAATATTCCATTGTATATATGTGCCACATCTTCTTTATCCATTCATCTGTCGATGGACACTTAGGTTGCTTCCGTGTCCTGGCTATTGTAAATAGAGCTGCAATGAACACTGTGGTACATGACTCTCTGAATTATGGTTTTCTCAGGGTATATGCCCAGTAATGGGATTGCTGGGTCACATGGTAGTTCTATTTTTAGTTTTTTAAGGAACCTCCATACTGTTCTCCATAGTGGCTGTAACAATTTACATTCCCACCAACAGTACAAGAGGGTTCTCTTTTCTCCACACCCTCTCTAGCATTTACTGTTTGTAGAAGTTTTGATGATGGCCATTCTGACTGGTGTGAGGTGATACCTCACTGTAGTTTTGATTTGCATTTCTCTAATGATTAGTGATGTTGAGCATTCTTTCATGTGTTTGTTGGCAATCTGTATATCTTCTTTGGAGAAATGTCTATTTAGCTCTTCTGCCCATTTTTGGATGGGGTTGTTTGTTGTTTTGATATTGAGCTGCATGAGCTGCTTCTAAATTTTGGAGGATAATCCTTTGTCAGTTGCTTCATTTGCAAATATTTTCTCCCATTCTGAGGGTTGCCTTTTCGTCTTATGGTTTCCTTTGCTGTGCAAAAGCTTTTAAATTTCATATGGTTCCATTTGTTTATTTTTGTTTTTATTTCCATTTCTCTAGGAAGTGGGTCAAAAAGGATCTTGCTGTGATTGATGTCATAGAGTGTTCTTCCTATGTTTTCCTCTAAGAGTTTTAGAGTGTCTGGCCTTACATTTAGGTCTTTAATCCATTTTGAGTTTATTTTTGTGTATGGTGTTAGGGAGTGTTCTAATTTCATTCTTTTACATGTAGCTGTCCAGTTTTCCCAGCACCACTTATTGAAGAGGCTGTCTTTTCTCCACTGTATATTCTTGACTCCTTTATCAAAGATAAGGTGACCATATGTGAGTGGGTTTATCTCTGGGCTTTCTATCCTATTCCATTGATCTATATTTCTGTTTTTGTGCCAGTACCATACTGTCTTGATTACTGTAGCTTTGTAGTATAGTCTGAAGTCTGGGAGCCTGATTCCTCCAGCTCTATTTTTCTTTCTCAAGATTGCTTTGGCTATTCGAGGTCTTTTGTGTTTCCATACAAATTTTGAAATTTTTTGTTCTAGTTCTGTGAAAAATGCCATTGTTGGTTTGATAGGGATTGCATTGAATCTGTAGATTGCTTTGGGTAGTAGAGTCATTTTCACAATGTTGATCCTTCCAATCCAATAATACGGTATATCTCTCCAACTGTTTGTATCATCTTTAATTTGTTTCATCAGTGTCCTATTGTTTTCTGCATACAGGTCTTTTGTCTCCTTAGGTAGGTTTATTCCTAGGTATTTTATTCTTTTTGTCGCAATGATAAATGGGAGTGTTTCCTTAATTTCACTTTCAGATTTTTCATCATTAGTGTATAGGAATGCAAGAGATTTCTGTGCATTAATTTTGTATCCTGCTACTTTACCAAATTCATTGATTAGCTCTAGTAGTTTTCTGGTAGCATGTATAGGATTCTCTATGTATAGTATCATGTCATCTGCAAACAGTGACAGCTTTACTTCTTTGCTGATTTGGATTCCTTTTATTTCTTTTTCTTCTCTGATTGCTGTGGCTAAAACTTCCAAAACTGTGTTGAATAATTGTGGTGAGAGTGGACAACCTTGTCTTGTTCTTGATCTTAGTGCCTAAGTAAAATATGATTTCAGATTCTTTTTCCTCAAGTAAAAGATTTTAGGATTCCAAGATAGAGCTGAGCTGATCATCAACTGAGATTTACCAGAATTTTCCCCCAAGACTAGAGTTCCTTCAACTAGCTTTACTCTTCAGATCTTTACAATTTCTCTCAAGCACAGAGCAGACTCCATATTTCTTTGATCTTGCCATGGGTTACCAATCTGAACCATGTAGGTAACGTCTAATAAAAGATAAAGGCCATAAATCATTTATGATTGGTAAACTTTATCAAATGTGTTAAGTTCTGCTGGTTCTTCCTTTAGCTAACTCAGTCTTAATAGTCAATCCTCCTAACTGCTTTCAAAAAAGTGAAAGAAAACATTTTACACTGGATGTGTATATAGCTTTCATAATATCATCAAGCTGTGAAGAAACAGGGGAACTTGGAGAAATTATTTGCTCATGCTTTTTTGCCTTCAGGAGGGTAACTGTCTGTGATAATTCAGCATTATAATTATCAGATAAATCTAGCACAGAGTAAAGGCATCCAAAATTTCTTCTAAATGTGGAGTTGGGGACTTCCCTAGTGGTGCAGTGGTTGAGAATCTGCCTGCCAATGCAGGGGACATGGGTTTGAGCCCTGGTGTGGGAAGATCCCATATGCCATGGAGCAACTAAGCCCGTGCGCCACAACTATTGAGCCTGCGCTCTAGAGCCCACAAGCCACAACTACTGCAGCACGCATACCTACAGCCCAAGCTCTGCAACAGGAGAAGCCACTGCAATGAGAAGCCTGCACACCATAATGAAGAGTAACCCCCATTCACCGCAACTAGAGAAAGCCCATACGCAGCAACGAAGACCCAACAATGAAGACCCAATGAAGCCATAAATAAATAAATAAATAAATTTATTAAATGTAGGGTTGTCCATTTTCTGATGGAAACAGAAGAGTCACCTGGTCTCTCCCTGTGGTCTTGTGTTTTATAGAAAGATGCTTTTTCCTTTCCCTTGATTTGCTTCACAGTGAAGCTCAAACACTCTGCTTCAAGGGGTTAAATTTGTTGTAGATGTCAGATGGCCACACGATAATGTCTAAAACCCTTCGGGTTCTGTGCCACATAAAGTTTACAGATAATTTATTACAGTCCTTGCAAAAGTAAACAATCACGGAGGGGAAATGTATTCGTCTTGACCTATTTTCACAGTCCATCACATCTTGAACGCTTTTTAAAAGTATTCATTAGTTTCAGTAGTAGTATAATTTAGCAACTTCTGCTGACTTTAACCCTTCCTTACCCATTACTTCATTTGAAAGCTACTTTTTTTCCTACTTTCCGCTAGATTGTAAACTCCTCAAGGGCTAAAACCAAGTTTGTGTCATTCGCTATTATATTCCCAGAATCCAGCATAGCACCTGGCATAGAATGCATAATAAATACTGAAGGAATGAATGTTCCTTAAATACTATTAACAATATAATTTTAAGCAACATTCAGAGAAAAAGATGCATTTAGAAAGTTTTTAAGCAAAATATGAGAAATAAAATGTAAAAATTTATTACAAAAAATATTTAGAAAATACTATATTTAAAAGCATTCCAGATTGAGAATGTACATACTTTCTCCACCGGCTTCAGACTCTGCAACTGTAAAAACCCAATAGTTTTTAGAAAGCAATTTCTATTCTGCAGAGAAAAGGTTCTATAAAGTGCAAGCATTACCAAGGAGCTCCTGAACCATGAAAATGACGGAAATTTGGTTTTGTTTTATTAAAGGTGACTAAAGGTTGCAATGAATTTTTAGAGAGACTTTCTGAATAGAAGACTATGGCCAAAAATCTTACACAGAAATTTTTCTATTAACAAGTCAGTGACTGAGAACATCTCTAGTTTCTTACACTAGAAAAACAGAGACAAAGAAACAATGGCTTCTCAGAGATCAGAAGCAGAAAGCACTAACATAGAGGTACTAAGATTAAAAATAGTGACTGAGAAAAAGAAAGCTGAAGAGGGCAGGTTCTCAATATGCTGGCAGAAGAAGAGCCACTCCCTGCTTACTTCGATGAACTTTTCCATCAACATCAACAGTTCCTTCCTGAGCAACTATTACACACTCAGTACTGAGGTGAGTGTGATGCAAAATAAGCACAAATCTTTTTTTTTGGCTGTGTTGGGTCTTCATTGCAGTGAGCGGGCTTCTCATTATGGTGGCTTCTCTTGTTGCTGAGCTCAGGCTCTAGGCTTGCAGGCTTCAGTAGTTGTGGCATGCAGGCTCAGTAGTTGTGGCACACGGGCTTAGTTGCTCTGCAGCATGTGGGATCTTCCCGGACCAAGGATCGAACCCATGTCCCCTGCACTGGAAAACAGATTCTTAACCACTGCGCCACCAGGGAAGTCACCAAGATAAGAACAAATCTTAATGCTCTTTCTCAGAGAGAGAAAGTGGATACACGACAAACTTTTTAAATAATTCAAGACAATATACATGAAGTGAAAGAAAGCGAGGCAGGTGTGTTATAGTTTATATGAAGAGAGATTTATGAAAGCTGGAGAGTAATGGGGAAAGGGGGACATCATAGAAGAAACAGAACTCCACCTGAGTGTATGTGTGTGTGTGTGTGTGTAGACATTCCACTCAATGCAAAGGGAACAAAAAGCACCCGCCACCTGTGTGCTAAGGCTGGTTTCACATCCACTTCCTCTAACCTTCACAACCTCATGAGCATATATCCCCTTAGCAGATGAACAAACTGAACAGGTGGCATGAGATGAATCAGTTTGCATGGCTAGAAAGTCAAGGAGCTCCGACTGAAATCTACAGTTATCTGGTGCCAAGGTCTCTCCCCTCCTCAACCTCCTAATACAAACAAAGTCTCAAGATGACTGTTTAAGCTTCTCTACAGATACTTCCTCTCTTACACATGGGTTTTAAAAAATTAAAAAGGGGGCTTCCCTGGTGGCGCAGTGGTTGAGAGTCCGCCTGCTGATGCAGGGGACACGGGTTCGTGCCCCGGTCCGGGAAGATCCCACATGCCGCCGAGCGGCTGGGCCCGTGAGCCATGGCCGCTGAGCCTGCGCGTCTGGAGCCTGTGCTCCGCAACGGGAGAGGCCACAACAGTGAGAGGCCCGCTTACCGCAAAAAAAAAAAAAATTAAAAGGAAACTTTCAACACATAATCCTATCAGCTCATGATTGCATAGCACCTACTCTATGCCAAACGTTGTAGTAAGTACTTTACAAGTATTCACGCACAGCATCCTTTCATCTGTATGAGGATGGAAATACGATTTTTCAGATTAGAAAACTGAAGCACAAAGAGGTTAACTAACCAACCGAGGTCACTCTTCTATTAAGTGACAGGGCCTTTTATAAGCATACTCCACACCATTCCCATAAAGTGTTCAAATGAGAATCACCTCAATTGCACATTGGGGTTCCATAAGTAACCCCTGGCAGGTCTCTGGCTTCTCCAAGGGCACCTGACCCAGGAGAGAAATGAGCAGGACTTGCGTCTCCCTGGCACAGCATGGCCTCAGTGCTGGTTGAGATTCTACCACCCATCAGTTCTGTCACTTTTGCACAGTTATTTAGCTTCTCAAGGTCTCAGCTTTGACACCTGTAAAATGAGGAGCTTTTGATAAATGATACCAGAATTCCTTCCAGTTCTAAACTTGTCTGTGGTTTAAATCAACCAGACTTTGCTTTATACCAACACTCCTAACTACCAAACATGTGAAAAAGAAAAAAGAAGGAAGGAAGGAAGGAAGGAAGGGAGGGAGGAATCAGGGCATAAACGGTGACCTAACTAGTGGATGAGTAAAGACAAATTCATAATAACCTATATGAACAAAATGTATCATCCTGGTTCCAATCACCCCAAAGTTAATAGAGTTATTTTTCTAATCTCTCTGTTAGAATCACAAACTTAAAGTATTCCTCAAAGTACCTAGAAAATTGGTTAAAATAAGGAGAACACAAACTTTCTGTCCCGAGTGAAGTGACCTCATGGAGATAAGTGCCAACATTTCTTACTCCTTTGTGGAAATACAATTTTGTTTTTCTTTCCTGGAAGTGTTCTAAGACTCTTACCAGACACAGCTCTAGCAGATAGCATATTTAATCCTTGTGCAATGCAGGAGAGTGCTTTGCAGACTCCTAGGCCAGCTGTTGCAGCTGCTCGAGACCCCGCCTGGAGCAGCTGGAGGCAGGGTTGGCCTTGTATGAGAAACAGCAGCCTCTTACACAACCATCAATACATTTATAACCTCGCAGACCTTCGAGAAGGATCGATCCCAGCAACAACGGCCGTAGGAACACAAATCAGGCTTACAAGTGAAGAATGCTTAGTGAAGTCCTGGCACACAAGGGTTAGAATTCCTTTAAACCAGTCACCAGATGACTTACAGTGATAAGACATGTCATAATAACCTGGGTGATAACAGTGAGAGTTTGGGTTAATGCCAAACCAGACGTGGAAGGCACGTGGGTTATCTGAGTATTTGGAGTTCAAGACCTTGTCCAGTTAAAGGTCCAATTTCATCCATAAGACCAGGACACATTCCAAAGAACTTGTAACAACAGGTTCTAAGAACAAAACTAAGAGTCAAATTCAGCACTAGGTCCGTCTTTAGCAGCTGTGCAGCCTATGTTCTGCACAATTTCAGGGAGTGCACTTTACATAAACTATCTAATAAATATTGTCCCCTGGAGTTGTGTACTGCAGTGGCCCCGCTCAGCACACTTCTAAAATAGCAACAAAGCCAGAAAAAGAGCAGCAGCAGCCACGAGCACCTTTGGCCAACAGAAATTTTGCAAAATACATCGGTTCTTAATTTCACCTTAAGAAGACCTCAATAGGCAAATCTTGGCCTCTCGAGTTTTCACAGGATTCCGGTAGCAGACACAGAATTCAATTTATCTGTGTCTCAACATTCTATCATGAAAGGTTTCAGAATCCTTGGAAAATGACTCAATGACCAATGTGTGTCCCGTCTCTAGGTGCCAAGTGGTATGGCTGAGGGCACCTCAGGCAGTGGCTTCACTCCATGGTTTTGCCAGTTTCCACTTCCTTAGACTCAGGAGCCACTGTTTTGCAGCTGGGCTGTAAAACAACATTCAAGAAACATGAGCATCGCCTCCTAATTGGTACATTCACCAGAGACATAAGGGTAAAAGTTAGTGTGCATTTCCCCAGTGGGCCAAATAGTCCAATTTCAGTAAATCAATCCAACTAGGAGAAGGTCATCAGAACTTATGGAAAAGTCTAAACCACAGAACATGTTATAAGAAAAGTTATTACTTTTATGTTGTCTGAAGGGATTCAAACTAGGTTTTTGAAAGTCCACTGAATTAATTATAATTGTTAAATTGCAAACTAGAAAGAAAATATGCACCTGTCTGTATTGTATTGAAGATGTATATACATTATATATCAATATGTGTTACGTTACCTGCTAGTCTGAAAGATCTCTGACACCAGAAATTCTCTTATATCTCCCCACTGCACTTAGCACAGTGCTAGGAACACATTATAATAGTCAATACTTAATGAGTGTTTATCAGGCACGAAACTCGGATCTAAGCATTTTACGTTCAATCCTCACAGAAATGCTACAAGGTAAGCAAAACTGTTGTTCCCACCTTACAGAACAAGAAACTGAGCCTCAGAGAGGTTAAGTAATTTGCCCAAGCCACAGAGCTAGACAATAGTAGAGCCATATTTGAATCCAGGGAGTCTGATGCTAGAATCTATGCTCTTAGTCATCACACTATTCTTTCTCAACATTCTACATACTCAATAAATGTTGCTGGAATGCTTATGTATGGGTCCTTCATTACAGAAGTACTTTAAAACATTATCGTCTCCTAAATAGGTTAAACATTCACTTTATGTCATCGATGCTATTAATTTCTTGGAAAATCCTATCTAAAGTTCAATCCTTACCCAATATTTCACAAAAATTTCCTAATTAGTGGAGTGCAAACTAATGAGGTTGTGCTTTTACTGTAAAGAGTCAATTCAGTGTTCCTTCTGGTAAAAAAAAAAAAAAAAATGTACCATTTTGGTGAGTGATGTTGATAATGAGGGAGGCTATGTGTGGATGGGGTCAGGGGGAGTGGTTTGCGGGAAATCTCTGTAGCTTCCTCTCAATTTTATTGTAAATCTAAAACTGCTCTAAAAAGAGTCAATCCAAAAGATTTACAAACACACACTGTTCCCAGCTCCAGGATTCCATCCCCTCCAAGGGCCCCAGACTGCTGAGCTCTTTCTGAACTACTGAAACTTTCCCACAGCCCTCCGTAACATTTGTGGAGCCTTTCTTCACTTCTGCTTTATATCATTATTTGCATAAGCTCCTTGAAGACAAGAACAACATATACAGGGACTTCCCTGGCGGTCCAGTTGTAAAGACTGCGAGCTTCCACTGCAGGTGGCACAGGTCCGATCCCTGGTCGGGGAACTAAAATCCCACATGCCACAAGGTGCAGCCAAAAAAAAAAAAAAGAACAACAACAACATATACACTTTTATGGTCTCCTTAACACCTAGCATACCAAAATATATAGTAGAAAATATTTGGATGAAACAGGGGAAATCGAAGCAATATCACAAGTGTGAAGATTCTTATCACAGGACTTTTATTTTTAACCAACTGTACTGTAATGCAGGGCAATATTCTTGCAGGCCAGAGTACTTCATAACCTTATTTTAATAAGATTACTTCTGGCAACATTCACAGAGTTAAACTACGTGTATTTTTTTTTTTTAAACTACGTGTATTTTTAAAGAGTAGTTTCACACTTCTGTCATCCCAGCAAGAAATGTCTATTTACTGAACCAGAAAAAGCTATGTTGCTTTACAATTCTGCTGTTTCTTGCAGACAGATCAGCAGGGAGGCATGCAGTCCAACCCTTTAGGGTCTGAACATAATAATGCCTACGAAATGCCATAAACTAACAGAGATTATCCCCAGCTACCGTTAATACTCAAAAGTGCAGAATCTTATTTCAACTGGTGTTCTACCAACAATCTGTAGACTCCAGTTGTCCATATTACATTAGGACCACACTTATATAAATACCAACATACATATATATATATATATATACACATATATATATACACACACATATATATTTTCAAATGTTAAAAAAGACATAAGAAGGAAGACTGTCATGCATTTTTAAAAATCTCAAATGTATGTGCAGAAATCTGAAAATAAATATTAATTATTTTTATAAATGTTTTACCTGACACTAAAGGAGAATACAAGATACACTATTATTGTTGTCTTGAATCTAAGTCCACTGTAACCCTAATTCACTAGTGGATAGAAACCACAAGAAACAATAAAGAATCAAACACATTTATCAAAAAGGAACCACCCCTACCTCAGAAATGCTAAACACAGTTACCATATGACCCGGCAATTCCACTCTTAGGTATACACCCAAGCAAAATGAAACCATATGTCCCCACAAAAACTTGTACGTGAACGCTTATAGCAGCATTATTCATAACTAAAAAGTGGTAACAACCGAATTCTCTACCAACTGATGAATGAATAAACAAAAGACATCATATCCATATAATGGAATATTATTTGACCATAAAAAGGAACTAAGTACTGGTGCTGACATACTTCAACAGGATGAACCTTCAAAACATGTTAAATGAAAGAAGCCAGTCACAAAGACCATATAGTGTATGATTCCATTTATGTGAACTCTCTAGAATAGGGATATCTATAGAGATAGAAAGTAGATCCCTGGTTGCGAGGGGCTAGAGGGAGAGGAAGATGGGCAGTTTCTGCTAATAGGTACAGGGTTTCATTTTAGGGTGATGAAAATATTACAAAACTTCAATCCAATCATAAGAAAACAGCATACAAACCCAAATTGAGAGACTTCTACAAAATAACTGATGCTACAGTTTGAACCAAAATTAGATCCTGTGACAAAATAGAAAGAGCATGCCTGGTGCACTAGCTCTATAACTTCTGCCAATACTTATGCTCCCTGGGCCTTGCTTTCGTCACAGTAAAACAGGAGCTCACAGGGTTGTTATAAGTTGTGAAAAGTAAATACCCAGTGACATCTCCAGCACAAAGTAAACAGATGCTCAATAAATTTTTATTTTTGTTGTTGTTGTTAAGTATGCCATGACGTTAAGATAAATTAGAGACGAGCCTTTAGCAACCAAATGACTCACTTGAGCTGTGCTGTCCGATAGCCACTAGCCACATGTGGTTATTTAAATCTAAATTAATTGAAATAAAAAATTCAGTTCCTCAGTTCCAGGAGCCACTTTTCACGTGCTTAATAGTCACAAAAGTCTAGTAAGTACAGTAACAGCACAGATCCATAAAAATATCAAAAGATGAATTTCTGTAGATCTAGAATATGATTATCATCACTGCACTAGAGACCTGAAGACACTCCAATGAACACACGTTAAACCTAAAAATAAATAAACAAACAAACAAACTTTACATCCAGCTTTAAACTTTCACATTTAGCCTAAAACACTGTAAGCATCAACTACAAAAAGTTCTCTCAAGACAATTATAAGATGGAGGGAAAATTAAGTTAAGGAATGTTCACAGAAAATATTTGCAAAATATATTTCAAACTAGAAGAAATAATGATAAATCAAACTGCAACCAAAGTCTTTATCACAGTTGAATGGTCTGGGCTGTTAAATAAGCACTTTCCAAGTGTGAAAGTATGACAGTCTACTACTATTACAAAGTGAAAAGGAGAAGGAATAAAGTAAATGAGCAACAGCGATCTCTGAAATCAACTAAATGTTTGTGACACCAATTTCTCATACATAAATTACATTTTTTAGAAAATATTTTAAATACCTATTTCTCGGCAACTATTTCCAATTCATTCTATCAGTTGATGTCAACATAAGGAGGCTTAAATCTCCAAGAGATGCTGTGTCATATTTTTAAATACAACAACAGTATTTAAAAATGCTTTAAAAACATGGGCTCATCAACCTTTATAATATCCCCAGGCAGCAGAGAGGCTTGGTACTCTTGACAACACAAAAAAGTTGAAGTGATTTCCCTGACATTATACCATTCAGACTTTGGTGATTCAAGATGGGAATTTATATGCTCTGGCTCAGCACCCACATACCCTGAACCAGAAGCTTTAAACAGACCACTAGAAACTCTAAGGGCATGAGCCAAAATCTCTGAAGAAAGACTAGTAAATTCCCAGTCATTTTCTATGAAACAAAAAATAGATACGATTTACAGACATAAAAATCTTGCTTATGATTTTTTTATTAATAATTGAAAGAAATTAAAAAGTCATTCCTCAATGTTTCTCACTTTTATTATCACACCAGATGCTTTGAACTACATGGAGAATCTGCAGACTGGAATGGTTCCCCTAAACAGGCAAAACCAGATCAAGAAGCTTAGTCTACTAGTACTCTTCAGAAACAGGAAGGAAAAACACCTGTCCACTTTAGATTATGGAAGATTCTGGGCACTGTGTATGATGCCTTTACATTCAGATACCAAAATGATAATGAGTCCAAATTTTTGACGAAATGTTCAATAATAATTAAAATCTCTCCCACTGCAACTCAAACGCTCTCACATTCAAAATATATTACCCCTATGAAGGAACTAAATGGAGTCCTCAGAAGAAAAGGGTTGAGCATTTGGCTTTAAAGTGACTGCACTTTGCTTGCCTTATTCCAGCTGGAATACACCCAGTAATTATGCCTGGAAGTTGCAAGGCACTTTCCCCTGGGGAGCTTTAAGTGCTTTAAAAACATGGGCCAATCCACCTTTATAATATACCCGGCAGCAGCAGAAAGAGGCTTGGTACTCTCAAAAACACAAAAAAGCTCAAGTGATTTTTATGAAGTTACACCACTCAGAGTTAGGGGATTCGAGATGGGAATTTGTATGTTCTGCCTCAGCATTCAAATACCCTAAGCCAGAAGATTTAAACAGACCACTAGAAGCTCTGAAGGGTGTTTCAGAATGAGTCAGAGTCTCTGAAGAAAGGCTGGCAAATTCCCAGGACGTCAGACCCTTTGGCAGAATTATTGGTGGCCACAGGAAGTCTGGAAAGAATGGCTCTTTGCTTACTCAAAAGCAAGGGAGAGCCACATTAACATCCCAAAGATGTGTTCATACATCAGATACGCATTTGTAATGTGTCTACTTTCCTCAATTAGAAATAAAAGTCATCGGGTAAATTGCGCTTATAAAATTATAAAACAGGTAAGTATTTTATACTTGATTTATTATGTCAGATATTCAGTTTGTATTTCCCCTCTAATTCTCAGGTCATACGTAAGCATGTGATTAATTAAGTGATTAATTAAGACTCAGTGTGTCTGGCAAAGAAGCCAGTGTCTGCCCTTGGCTCTGACTAGTTCAAAGAAACCCATTTTCAGGATTACTGCCTGGACTTTACATCTGAGAACAGGTAGTATACTTCCTTTTCCTGTGTTATCTTTTGATGTTATGTCTTTGCCTTAGTGCTTGTTTAATCAGCCAAACCATTATAACAGGGTAAAAACTGAACGTTAGCAGAGGAATAATGGAATTTCTCCTGGCTGTTAAAAAAAATAAGTAAAAACACCTGATAGACCTTCCCAAACTCCACTTATATCTTAAATCCTGGGACACCAGTTCAAAACTTAGGTCCACACAAAAACCTACACACAAATGTTTACAACAGCTTTATTCATAGTTGCCAAAATTTGGAAGCAACCAAGATGTCTTTCAATAGGTAAATGGTTAAACAAACTGTGGTACATCCAGACAATGGAATATGATTCAGCGATAAAAATAAATGAGTTGTCAAGCCACACAAAGACATGGAGGAACCTTAAGTGCATATGGCTTAGTGAAAGAAACCCATCTAGAAAGGCTACATGCTGTATGATTCCAACTGCGTGACATTCTGGAAAAAGCAAAAGTACGGAGACAGTAAAAAGATCAGTGGTTGCCAGGGGTTCAGGGGAAGAGGAGAAGGAATGAATAGGTGGAGCACAGAGGATATTTAGGGCAGTGAAACTATTCTGTATGATGCTGTAACAGTGGATACATGTCATTATACATTTGTCAAAACCCATAAAACTGTACAACACAGTGTAAACTAATGGACTAATGTAAACTATGGACTTTAGTTAATGAGTTAATATTGGCTCATCAGTTGTAATAAATGTACCACACGAATGCAAGATGTTATTAGCAAAAGGGGAAATTGGAGAGAGAGGGGATATAAAAACTATTTTCTATAAACTTAACATTGCTCAAAAAAACAGTCTATTACTTTAAAAAAACAAAAACAAAAACGTGATAGACTTTCCCAAACTTCATATGCATCTTAAATCCAGGGACACAAGTAGATAATTTTATTTGATTGACAACTCTTATGGTGAACTTAGCTTTTTAGTGAATATGGTGAGTTCTAAAAACCACACTTCCAGTTACTTTTTGAAAAAGATTTTGTCCCCTCCTTGATGTTCTTCTAGTAAACTTAATAAAGATGAGTTTTTCAAAATTCTGGGCAAGGGACAAAGCTAACATACAGGTAGAAAGAATAAGCAACCAGTTTGTGAATTGCTGGTGACATTTCACCTTCAGTAAAACAACTCATTTTATGTGCTAGATTGTCTCTTCGGTCACTCAGCTCCTCAAATCCATTACAAGTTTCTTTTCCATTATTATTAATTAAATTTTAACCTACACTATAAGTTCCCTGAGGGCAGGGGCCGTGTCTTAGCTATTTCTTTTTTTTTTTTTTTAATTTTTATTGGTGTATAGTTGCTTCACAATGTTGTGTTAGTTTCTCCAGTACAGCAAAGTGAATCAGCTATACGTGTACATATATCCCCTCTTTTTTTGGATTTCCTTCCAATTTAGGTCACCACAGAGAACTGAGAAGAGTTCCCTGTGCTATACAGTAGGTTCTCATTAGCTATCTATTTTATACATAGTAGTGTATATATGTCAATCCCAATCTCCCAGTTCATCCCACCCCGCTTCCCCCTTGTTATCCATATGTTTGTTCTCTACATCTGTGTCTTTTATTTCTGCTTTTGTACCCCAATGTTCATTGCAGCACTATTTACAATAGCCAGGACATGGAAGCAACCTAAATGTCCATCAACAGAGGAATGGATAGAGAAGATGTGGTACATATATACAGTGGAATATTAGCCATTAAAAGGAACGAAATTATGCCATTTGCAGAGATGTGGATGGACCTGGAGACTGTCATACACAGTGAGGTAGTCAGAAAGAGAAAAACAAATATTGTATAATATCGCTTATATGTGGAATCTAGAAAAATGGTACAGATGAACTTACTTGCAAAGCTATTTCTTATCCTCAATGCTGAACATACTGAGAAAAGACAGAAGCAGGAAACCAGGAAGAAAGGAAGGGATGCTTTGCAAATATTTGCCCATACCAGTCTCAACAGGAAACATATCACACACACACACTCAAACTGGGTATAATACATTCAAATCGAGTTTGATCAAGAGACAACTTTTAAAGTCAGGGCAGGGTTAGCACTACGTTACCCACCCTGTGGGTAGGGAAGGGTCAAGGAGTGAGAGTGATTCCTGGAATTCAGAGAAAGAGAGAGAGAAAGACAAAGAGGGGAGGGAGGCAGGAAGCAGCGGAGGGAAAGAGAAGTATGGCGCCAACAGGCTGGGACCCAGTAGAGAAGAGCTGAAGGAATAAACACCCAATATCACTCTCGACCTGCCCTCAGATCTCCTGATTTCTTCCCACTGTTCGAATCTGTCTGGAAGCAGAAAGGCAAGGGTGTTCACTAGTGTAATCCAGGTCAGCCACCCAGGGCACAGAGCAGGATGGAAAGGATGGACCCAGAATCTAGGGGAGTAAACAGAAGATACCCAGCACATCTCAAAACACACATGCACAGGAGCATGACCCAAGTGCTCCCAACCTCCGCTTCTACCTATTATAGTCTTTAGACTCAGACCAATCTAGGGTTCAAATCCTAACTTCTGTCACTTTGTAGATGAGTATCTGTGGGCAAGTGATTTAACCTCTAAGACTCAGATTCACCACTTGCAAAACAGGACTCACTAGAGGAACTGCTTGAGGGTTATAAGGATTAAATGAGACAATAAAGAGTGCTTAGTGGCTGTGTACAGGAAGCACCGTTACTACACGTCCCACAACACACACTTAAGTACAGTTTCCAGCACATCATCTTCCACTTATTTTGGTCCCTTAGCTGTTTAATGTATGTGTTCTATCTCCCCGGGTACACAGCATAGTCTTTCACGACAGGCAAAAGGGACTTCCCTGGTGGTCCAGTGGTTAAGAATGCAGGGGACGTGGGTTCGGGCTCTGGTCCGGGAAGATCCATGTGCCACGGAGCAGCTGGGCCCGTGCGCCACAACTACTGAGCCTGTGTTCTCGAGCCTGCGAGCCACAACTACTGAGCCCACGTGCCACAACTACTGAAGCCCACAGCCCGTGCTCCACAATAAGAGAAGCCACCGCAATGAGAAGCCCATGCACCACAACAAAGAGTAGCCCCCGCTCAGTGCAACTAGAGGAAGCCCATGCACAGCAACGAAGACCCAACGCAGCCAAAAATAAATAAATAAATAATAAAAATAAATTAATTATTAAAAAAAAGAAACAGGCAAGAGCTGGGTCATTTTACTCCTTTGCTACCCCCCAATGCACCTACCTGATATAGTGCTGTGTAAACAGGGCAACAAAATAAATATTTACTAAAGAAACACATAACCCCTCCAATAAAAGTAGAAAGGCTTAATTAATTTATTAACCTGCAGAACAGAAGTATCACTAATGAAATCACTTTCTGTTTCCTCTGGTCTATAAAGTGCTCACTTGATTCATAAGTGGATATACCTTTTCAGCATGTGCTTCAAATTTTAATATACACAAACTTGGCATCATTCCAATCGGGGATAATAAGAAAAAAAGGGACCTGGAATTGGGAATAGAAACAGAAAACAAAGCAGACGGCAGAGCAGGAGTAACAGTCTTGGGAAAAATTAAGGAAGATGAGGGAAGATAAGTGCGGGTCCCACAGGTGCCCACTGGTGGGCAGCGTTTGCGAGGATGGAGGCCACTAAGAAGTGTGCAGAAAAGGCTCAAACAGCTGGTGCTCAGGCAAGACCTGTTAGAGCCAAGGCTATTCAGTGGATACACCTTTGTATTGGGAGGGAAAGAGAAAAGTACTGGGGTTAAATAGATTAAACAAAACTACTCAGGCATCCCTGATAATCCCCATCTCTAAGACCACTATGGAAACAAGGAAGTAGGATCCCAGAGGCCTGCCCATGCGTGCAGATCCATAAAATGAAGTCAACAGCTATAAGCACTAAAAACCAGAAAAACACTAAACATCTGGACAAAGAACCAGATGAAGAAAAACAGCAGCCTCCAGCTCTGACCTTGCAAGCAAGAAAATAACTACAAACAGATCACAACAACTGTGAGGGAGGACATATCTAGCAACCCGAGTGACTGTTTCAGTCGGTGAGAATGCCGAAACATTAGGTATTTTAGAGGTCAGAGAGTTAATAGAAGAAATTACATGGGTATTGAAAGACTAAAAAAGTAAAAAGGGGACACAGAGATAACCATGATATTAGTCACTGCAAGAAGCAGCCACAACCTTAGGGCTGAAGAAACAAAAGGGAAGATGTGGGGTTACCAGGACCTGGGCGCTCAAAGGAGGGACTGATAACAGGTCTCAAAGCAGGGTGGGGAGAACAGGACACACACAGTATAACTGATACTTGGACCTTGGTTGGCGCCATGGCAGACTTGATGCCAAAAATTCTTAAATAAACTACAGACTAGAGCTGTAGCGACCACAGGAGAAACGCTGACAGGAGCTGAAAACAGCAAAGCCCTTTCTCCCCCTTGCTCCTACATTTCAGTCTTCTGCCAGTGCCTCCTACTGCCAGAAACCAACAGGAATCTAGCTGGCAAGGGAATCTGGGAGATGGATTTCGCAGAGCTCCAGCCCCAGCCTCACAAAAAAAGGCAGAAAATGGTGGGCTTGAAGCTGAAACCACAAATAAACAGCCGGCGCAGTTTGATATCCACATTTTCCCTATTAGGTTTCAAGTTCCTCGACTGAAAACTCTCCAATATTGGTTTTCCAGGAACCTAACCTTGAGAACCAGTGAATGTCATGAAGCTTTTCTGACTAACAATAAGTTGAAATACTTCACTAAAAGTCCTTTCCTCTGTCCGGACTGTAAATATTTCCTATCTATTTGGGACAGAAATTTCATAGGATAGAGCATAAAGAAAGATTTATAATTGAGAACACTGGCCAAATACAACCATTTCTTCCAACACAGGAAAATTCTTCATAGACTCCTAGCATTTCCAAAATCTGTTTAAATGCATGTCTCCTAATTCTCCTACACAAAGAGTTGGCCTCTGTATTGGGATAAGATTTGGGGGCGCTGAGAGGAACGAGTGTATTTGCTTTGCAGGTTAGAGAGGTGTGAATCTTTGGGGCCCAGGAGGTGAGTAGTCACTCTCCGAGAAAGCTTCCAGTGACCCCAGTCTCCTAGAGCTCAGACTTGTGGAGGCCCCTGCCATACTAAATAGGGCTGACCTGTGTAACCACAGGATATTACAGAAACAACCACGTGTGGTTTCCGCCGGAAAGCTGTAGCTGCCATCTTGCTTTCTCTCTGATTACTGACTCTGGAAGAAGCCAGCCACCAGAATGTGAGAACCTTCTCTGTAGCTCTACAGAGACATTTATTTAAGTGGCAAGGAACTGAGGCTTTCTGCCAACAGCCATGGTACAAGCACACCCTCCAGGCCCAATCAAGCCTTCAGATGACTACAGTTCCAACAGCTTGACTACAACCTCTGAAACACCCAGAGCCAGCACCATCCAGCTAGGTTGATTGCAAATTCCTGACCCCCAGAAACTCTGTGAGATAACAGATGTTTATTGTTGTTTGAAGGCATTAAGATCAGAGGCAACCTATTATGGAGCAATAGATGACTAACATACTCTCAAAGAGCCCTCCTTGGGACTTCCCTGGTGGTGCAGTGGTTAAGAATCCACCTGCCAATGCAGGGGACACGGGTTCAAGCCCTGGTCTGGGAAGATCCCACATGCCACAGAGCAACTAAGCCCATGCACCACAACTATTGAGCTCACGAGCCATAACTGCTGAGCTCACAAGCCTCAACTACTGAGCCCACATGCTGCAACTACTGAAGCCCATGTGCCTAGAGCCCGTGCTCCACAACAAGACAAGCCACCGCAATAAGAAGCCTGTGCACTGCAACGAAGAGTAGTCCCTACTCGCCACAACTAGAGAAAGCCCACATACAGCAATGAACACCCAATGCGGCCAAAAAATAAATAAAATTTAAAAAACAAAAGGATCCGCCTGCCAATGCAAGGGACACAGTTTTGACCCCTGGTCCAGGAAGATCCCACATGCCACGGAGCAACTAAGCTTGTGTGCCACAACTAGTGAGCCTGCAGTATAGAGCCCACGAGCCACAACTACTGAGCTCGTGTGCTGCAACTACTGAAGCCCACGTGCCTATAGCCCATGCTCCGCAACAAGAGAAGCCACCGCAGTGAGAAGGCCGGGCACCACAATGAAGGGTAGCCCTTGCTTGTTGAAACTAGAGAAAGCCTGCGCGCAGCAACGAAGACCCAACGCAACCAAATAATAATAATAATAATAAATAAATAAAAATTTTTAAAAGAAGAGCTCTCCTTAGTCATATTCTCTCATTCCTTAGTCAAGTGGACAAGATTCGTTTCACATGCATTGCTCCTGGTCCCGATTGGGCCTGAAAGCATCTTCTAGTTTCATTAATGTGGTTTATTTAAAAAGTCCAGCTGCTCCCACCCTCTACACTAGTCTTTTAACATATCTTGAATTTTCTGTCAACTAAGCCAACAGAGGAATTAGATGACCATGAGGTTTTAAGCCCCTTTAATACTGGAAGCATTCAAGCAGATGATCAAAGGTTATAAAGTACTTCCTATACCAACTGGAAGGTGGGACTAGATGACCGGCAAGGTTTCTAATCACACTAAGAAGGTTCTAAGACACAAGTCTCTGGGTGTGCCCCCCAAAACTGTGCAGTAATTCTCATCAGGTATAACTAAGTATTGAAAGTAGCCTGGAGTTCACAGGAAAAAAAAAAAAAGAATTAAAATGGCTTATAAACTTAAAAAGAAAAGATGCTCAGACTAACTAATAATTAAAGTAATGCAAATGTAAGAGAACTAGTAAAGCATTAATTTACATGTTCCAGATTGGAAAAATCGACAAGTTTCAGAAAAGACATCAGGGCAAAGGGTAGAGAAACAGACATGGGGGGTGGGGGGTGAATCAGTGCAAGCTCTTTGAAAGGGAATTTGGGCAATATTAAAATTTTAATTCCCCTTAGCCTGAGTGACTCGGCACTTTCAGTTGAAATTATCTATTCTGTGTGTAAGGACAAAATCCTATAAATGACGTAAATGGTCACCAATTTTAAAAATGGGTAAATAAATTTTAGTGCAACTATGCAATGAATAGCATGCAACCTATGAACAGAATGAGTTGTATCTATATATGGGCTGATATGAAACATTCTCAAGATATATCGTTAGAAAGGAAAATAAGATACGTCTTAGTATAAAACTTCTGCAAGGAGTTTTTAAAATGCTGTTCATATTTGCCACTAGGAAGGGGGACTAGGGACTTGGGAGAAGGAAACCTCTTTGCTGTATGCTCATTTGTTCTGCATGAGTACACTCTATTTTTAATTTTTTTAAAGTGGCAGGGGGAAGTTTAATGCAGAGAAAAAGAACAAACGAAAAAAATACAGGGTTAAGTTATAGCTACTTTCCAAGTAATTTAAAATGCAGTCCATCAAAGTAGCCAGGGTCTGGCTTTGGGCTTAAGACACTCACATGCACATTCAACCGTTAAAAATCATCTCGGAGAAGAAAGGTCCTTCGCACTGTCAGTGTGCCTCTCACTAATTGGGGAATGAGAGCTCTCTAGCCATCATAATGCAAACCACTAACTCAATGACTGGAGGGATCCATGAGATGAACATCTTCCTGCCCTAAGCTTTGTAAATCATGAAATGTGATAAAATTGCCTTTCTTTGAATGTTTAGGCAAAGAATGGCAAGGTTAAAGAAATAAAAAGTAGTCAGCATTCATTTTACTGACTGGTGGGGGTCATCCAGAGCACACAACTGCTGTTAAAAAGCTGGCTGCCCCCCCGCCGACTGCCTCTGCCCATAAATGTCAGCCGTGATTTTCTTCTCCATTGACCAAACCCTTCCTGAGACTAAGCGAGCACTTCCCAGATCAGTGATCTGCGTAAAAGAAGTCTAGTAAGTGGCAGTTAATTATTCTCAGGGTGTGTGACACAGAAGGGAAACTGCATTCAAAAAGAACATTCTTTTTCTCCTTGGGCCAATATGTTAAAGATGAGACCTTCGTGTCTTAGAATGGGCTTGTATTTGCTAACAGGTGAGGCACTTTTTTTCATCTCGTGACAAATAAATTGTAACTGTCGAAAAACATTCATTTAAATGTTATCAAATATGACCTATGTTATGACCTATTTAAAAAAGAGGAAAATACCCAGAGTTTCCTAAAAACTTATTTAAGCAATGCTATCATGAGACTAGACTGAACCCTCCCAAAAACAACTTTACCAAGGCCTTCCCCCAGATGTTCAGATTCTTTTTCAATTCAAACCTGACAAATGTCTAGAATTTTAAAAACTCCTTCTGAGTTACAGAAAAAGAGGGGGGAAAGGTGTAGAACCAGTTTTAACCAGTCTCTCTGGAGATTTTTAATCATTTTAAGGTTTAAAGAAAAATCATTCTTTTAATAATTAGAAATAAGTTTTAGTTGTAGATGATAAACTGTCAACCAAGCATAGGCCCAAAGTTAGTTTCTGTAATCAAAACACTAATACCTGAACTGAAGACTTATTTATCCAGAAGAGGCCAAGTGCCCAAAGTCGTAATAAGTAGAGAACCTTCCAACTATAATAATTTGTCAATATGTATATAAACATGTTAAAAAGGACACATGTAACCCCTAATCACCACATCTCTGTACAATGTAAATTCCATAAGATCGGGACCCTCATCCTTTCCTACAAAATGCCTAGCCCATGCGGGCGCTCACTAAAATCAAAGGAGCTCATTTTTATAAAGGTATCTACTTTCTTTTCTTAGAATTAGGATCTCGAAAGTTCATAACTATGTACCTTGTGAGGTTTGCCTAATCTTTATGCAAAAATAAAAGCTAAATTCAACTGAATTTTTCAAAGTAACATGAACTTTTAGTCTCATTATATGTTTAAATTCAGTAAGTTGTAATGTGTCCATGATCGTCATTTAGGTACATTAGAAATTAAACAGGCCTTTGGTGACCACTGCAGGAATCTGATGACCACTCTGGGCTGCACTGCCCAAATGGGTGCCCATAGAATGTTCCTCCACATTGAATCACTGGGGGTGCCCCTATGAAGTGATCTAAGAGACATGAGAGTAAGGTTAAAACCAGTTTCCTCACTGAAGAATTTCTCAGAAATTTGAACATTAAATGCACGTCCATCAAGCAGAGGAGGTAAGTTTCCCAAGATTTGAACAGGAAACACTTTGTAATCTATGTGTGGTTATTGTTGGGTCTTTTTTCCCCTTAACATATATAAATGAATTATAGAGCTGTTTCCTCAAATTGGACATAAGCTCAACAGGGATCCACAGATTCCCTTCCCAGCATTGAGACCTGAGACAAGTTATTTAGTCATCAGATTCCCCACCTGTAAAATGGAAATAAAGATACGACTTAACTCATACTTTGCTGTAAGGAAATCAAAAACTAAAATATATTAATCAATCAATAATTGTTTTGACTATTATCATCATTCCTGTTTTAGACTGCTTGGACTGCCATAAGAAAATACCAAGACTGGGTGGCCTAAACAACAGAAATTTATTGTCTCAGAGTTCTGGAGGCTGGAAAGTCCAAGACCAAGATCAGGCAGGGTTCAGTTTCTGGTGAGGGCTCCCTTCCTGGCTTGTACCTTCTCATTGTGTCCTCACATGGTAGAAAGAACAAGCTCTCTGGTGTCTCTATAAGGACACCAATCCTACAAGATCAAGGCCTACCCTTATGCCCTCATTTAACCTTAATTACTTCCATAAAGGCTCCATCTACAAATACAGTCACATTGGAGGTAAGGCTTCAATTTAGGAATTTAGGGAGGACACAATTCAATCCATAGCAATTCCCCTTCCATTTGATTTCTATTCTTTCACTCCTTAGTATCTACTACATTGCTGAAAGAATAAAACTCTCAGGCTGTTGAGGCGTGAACAGGTTTGTCCCTTTACTGTTGCCACAGACCCATACAGAGTAAGGCTGTTGGTCTGACTCTCTGGGTCAAATAAATGAAGCCACTCGACCTTGAGAAGACAGAAGAAAAAAGAGAGAGAGAAAGTATCCCCTGGCTTCCTGACTCAGCCATCAGAAGAATATCAGGCTGTACAGCAAAGTGATTCAGTTGTACATTAAATCAACTATACACCAATAAAATTAAAATATTTTTTTAAAAAAAGAAGAATATCAGGCTGTTTATCATAAAGGGATCAGACATGGAAAGAGTTGGGTGTGGGAAACATGGGCTCCACATACATTTTACAACTCCTCTCATCACCTAGTGGGGAAACCACTTTCAGATACAAGATTTTGCTGCTGTTGTAGCTGCTGGATCAGCCAAATCCATAATTTTATGAATTAAGAAATTTCCATATGGTGCCCATCAAAACAAGTAATCATAATCCTATGTGATGAGAATGTAAAAATGAAAAGTAACTAAAATTAAAAGCCAAAAAACAGACTAAAATAAAATGTTTG
This sequence comes from Grampus griseus, assembly GCF_964374135.1. Classification (NCBI taxonomy): domain Eukaryota; kingdom Metazoa; phylum Chordata; class Mammalia; order Artiodactyla; family Delphinidae; genus Grampus; species Grampus griseus. The sequence goes on along the minus strand of NC_139003.1, from coordinate 54,073,861 downwards.
TCTTAAGCGTGACAATAACACTAATATTAACATTTGAAAGGAATACAAAGAATGGAAGCATATTAAAAACAAAAACAACTGCATGTACTAATGAACAAATAGGAAACACCAAGGAGCCAACAACTCTTCAGCCAGAGGGAACCTCTGGGAACTCCTTGTCGGCACCACAGTGTTTGATGGCTGTGTCCATAATTCACACTCTCCTTAGGATGCCCTCCCTTTGCCCCTCATCCTTCCTCCAGGCAAAGACTGGTCCATCTTTCAAGCTGCACATATATATAACCTCGCTCCTATACTGGCCACATCCCCCAGGTTCCTCCTCAAACACCTTTTTATACTTTAATTGAAGCACTCATTTTACCTACTGTAATTAATTATCTCCTCATGAGATGTGGAATTTTTTTGAGTGCATGGGCTAAATAAGTCTTTCTCATCTTGTACCTCTAGTATCTGGCACAAGGCCTGACAGAGAGTGGCTATTCAGTAAATGTTCATTGAATAAATAAAAATGTCCATCTGGGACTTCCCAGGCAATCCAGTGGTAAAGGCTCTATGCTTCCAATACAGGGTTCAATCCCTGGTGGGGAACTAAGATCCCACATGCTGAGCCGTGTGGCCAAATAAATAAATAAATAGAAATAATTTTAGGGACCTCTCTGGTGGCGCAGTGGTTAAGAATCTGCCTGTCAATGCAGGGGACACAGGTTCAATCCCTGGTCTGGGAAGATACCACATGCCGCAGAGCAACTAAGCCCATGGGCCACAACTACTGAGCCCATGGGCCACAACTACTGAAGCCTGTGTGCATAGAGCCCGTGCTCCACAGCAGGAGAAGCCACCACAATGAGAGCCCATGCACTGCTATGAAGAGTAGCCCCTGCAACTAGAGAATAAATTTATTTTTTTAATAATTAATTTAATAATAAAAATAAAAATGCCCATCATTAATGAGGTAACTGCAAGAAACAAACCCAAGTTTAAAAACAATTTATTTAGTCAAAGAAATACCATTTAAAGCAACTTTGACTATGGTAGGGGACACTGTACTTAACAAAGCAGTAAAATTTTATTTTAAATGTTAAATATTGTTCAACCCTTCAGAAAAATAACATGGCACTACTTATTTAAAGTCTCAGCAATCTATTAATTCCTGAGAGTCAGCTAGAATTTTATCCAAGGAAAACAGCCAATAGGGGGAAAAAAAAAAAACTCGTACAGAAATTTTCATTATTTAAAATATCAAAATATGAGAAAATCCTTACATAGGAGGAGAATGAGCAAAGTATCCTTCATCAACTCAATGAAATATTATGCAACAAAAAAACTGATAATTTAAGATTGCAGAAATATGGGGCTTTTTCTTTTCAGTGTCTAAGGTTACATCTGGAACAGTTCACCATAAATTTATGTAAAGGATAAAAAGTATGTCATTTCTGGCATACTGCAACCATTGACATTTTAAAAATAGAACTGTTACATTATTGTTTAAGCAGCTCTATTGAGTTATAATTCATATGCCATACAAATTACTAATTTAAAATATACAACTCCAAATACATTCACAAAGTTGTGCAAACATCAACATAATAAATTTTAGAACATTTTCATTGCCTCAAAAAGAAACCCCACACTCCCTAGCTGTCAGCCCCCAATCCTCCCATCACTCTCCTACCCAGCCCTAGGCAACCATTAATCTACTTCCTGTATCTACAGGTTTACCTATTTTGGAAATTTTGTATAAGTGGAAACATAAAATATGTAGTCCTTTGTGACTGGCTTCTTTCTTTTAGCCTAATGTTATCAAAGCTCATTCATGTTTTAGCATCTATCAGTACTTCACTTCTTTTTATTAACAAATAACATTCCACTGTACAGGTATATCACTTTTTATTTATCCTATCAGTTGACAGACATTTGGATTGTTCTCATTTCTTAGTTATTATGAACAATGCTGCTGTGAACATTTGTATAGATGTTTGTGTGTGGACATGTTTTCATTTCTTTTGTTTATATACTGAGGAGTGGAATTACTGGACCATACCATAACTTTATGTTTAACAATTTGAGGAACTACAGACTGTTTTCAAAAGCAGCTGAATCACACGTCTTCACCAACACTTGTAATTATCTGTAGTTTTTATTCTAGTCATCATAGTAGGTGTAAGGTGGACTCTCGCTGTGATTTTTACTTGCAATTCTGATAGCTAATGATGTTGAGCATCTTTTTATATGTTTATTGACCATTTGTATATCTCCTTTGGAGAAATGTCTACTCAGATCCTTTGACAATTTTTAATATGATTATTTGTCTTTTTATCATTGAGTTGTAATAGTTCTTTATATTTTCTGGATACTCACCCCTTATCAGACATATGATGTGCAAAAACTTTCTCCCATTCTGCGGGCTGCCTAAATATCATGGAGATTTCATTCCCACCATAATCCATATAAAACATACATGAATAAGGACTAGGAAATTTTACATCATACCCTTTTCTCTTTGAAACGATATTTCATTCCTCTTTTCCCTCAGAATTTCATACTAACATATTTATGCTTGAAAGTCTTCTTATTTATTAATTCTCTATTGTACTTCTCTGCAACAAAGAGTTTCATACATACTTTAAAATTTTAAATGCCTTTGATCTCCTGTGACCACAAAACTCTAAGCTTTACTGTTTTTCTTCTGGATTCAATTATAATTATTTTTATATTTTTTGTGTTTTTATTATAATTACTTATAATTATTGTATAATTATTAATAGGACACAGTAAGCATAATATTTACCATGATAAATACTTATTAAGTATAAGGAATAAATTTCATTGGTAATGCATCGCTTAATAAGGTGAATGGGATTGGGGAAAATTAAGAGGCATTAAGATTCACCTGACATCAAAACTATGAACTGGTCCTTTGTTTGATTATCAGGGCTTTGAAATCTTAGATCAATATGCCAATAGTAAGATTAGAGATGGAGGAGAGTGTTTTTTGTAAAACAGAAGGCTATAGTAGAAGAAAAGGTGAGAAAGAAGATTCTGCATCATGCCCAGACCATGGATGTGTTTTCAGGGAGAGGAGTTTCCCGAAAGAATACATCAGAAGTTAAAGATCTGGAAAGAAAGTCCCTGGATAGTTTTATCCAGGCCTACATACCTCTTGGAAAGTCTTTTCGTAAGTGTACATGTTACCCAGTTGGGAGACAGCTGCATCAGAGGGTCTTGTGCTCCTTCGGATGATTATGCATAATAAATACTTACTATATCACACAAAGTCTCTCTTTGCTAACACCTCTTTCTATACAGGATAGAAGTGGTACCTTAGGTGGAGAACGCAGCTTACTTTCTCCAGTATTTCTTAATAAAATATGATGGGTCAAAGCAGTCAAGATAATTCAAATAATCAAGAAGGTTTATGTTAAGCAGTTGGTAAGAAAAGATCCAAATGCTGATTAATTTTATGTAATTTTCTTTTACTCTAAAGTTTGATGGCTTCAAATCAGTTGCTACACTAGACAACAACATATAATAAGCCTAAAATAGCTACTTTTAAAATCAGGCTTAAGTTTGACAAGAGCTTATGAGTGGATTAATATTGCTTACACTCGTCTAAACGTCACTTTGACAAACTACATGTTTGTCTTGATGACATCTCCCCCAGGCATATGGCGCTTCCATTAACTCTGGTGTTATCTTTGCAGCAGGAGAATATGCCTAATTGTTTTCAGAATATTCATAAATTACAAGGCCTCTCGTTGGTCATGATTCATAATTGCTTATAATATTGAGGGGAAAGATCCCTACACAGATGCTATCCAGTGTGTGGGTTTTTCTTTTTTAATTATTATTAATTTCACAGAACAAACTGTTCTCTTTGAGGCAAACATTTAACAGTCATGATCCAAATTTTAGATGAAAATGTTACCTTATAAAGTGTAACACAAAAAAGGTGTTAGGCTGAATTTTATCATGGCAACCTTGGGCAACTGAGAGAAACTGCAAATATGAAGTCAAAGAAGAATATAAATTCATGATGTTCAAAACAATTCCATTCAAAAAGTATTTATTAGTAACTCTCCTTGCATAATACTCTATGATAAACATACGCAAGATAAACACACTTCAGCCCTTGATTATATCACCTAACTGGCAACATGAAATACACAAAGAATGTGAGGATTATAAGGGGATGTGTGATCCAAATATCCATCCCCAAACTCAGGTCATCATAATGCAGAACTATCCTCTGGGGAACGGATGACTCATAAAATCAGTTCCACGGTCATATTCCTCCCCATCCACCTTTCCTGCAGCGACACAAAACTTCAAACAAATCAACTACAAATCTTGCCAAATAGACAATCTTTCATGAGATTAATTAAAGTAACTTTGGAAAACTGCTTGTCACACACAAGACCACAGAAAATAAGGATCTCGAGATCCTCTTTATAATTATCAAAGATTTTTAAATCTACACGTTTACAGATGCTTTAAAAGAGAATGAAATGACTATCAACTTTTTTTTTTTTTTTTGGCCACACCACGCGGCTTGCAGGATCTTCGTTCCCCGACCAGGGATTGAACCCGGGGCCCTGCCAGTGGAAGCTCGGAGTCCTAACCAGTGGACTGCCAGGGAATTCCCATTATCAGATTTTTTAATCCCCTGGAAAAATATAAATAAATAAACAGGACCCTCTTTATGATTATACGTAAACAAAAGATAGCATATGTGTTATACAATTTCAGAAATGATTATTCCCAAAAAACTTAATTCATTTCTTTTTTTCCTAATTATTCGCACATTTTTTCTAATTAGTTGCAAACAAAAACTAGAATGAACTTAATCTTATGATTATCAGTTAACTTTCTAAAAGACCAAATCCCAATCAAGCCTTATGTGCATAGTAATCATGAAATGTTGTTCTTCATTGTAAGTGGATTCACCTTCAGTAAAATTTTTCCAGTGCCAATCATCCTTGAGCCTCCTATATCTTTCTAGTTCCAATTAATGAGCAACATTCTAGCCAGATCTAAGCCTACTCGAATTATCTGTGCTTAAAGGGGTTTTCTGCTGCGGAACCTGCTGCCATCTTTCTCCAACTCAGTCCCAGGAGCCCTTCCTGGCACCAAGTGTATGCTGTGTACTCCTCCCCCACCAACTTTGGCCTTTGTGCCCAGTGGCCCACGCAACCCAACCACTGAGCAAGACACACAAGCCTCCCCAGACCATGAGTCTTCATGGATTCCCTTGTTAATCACTCTGGAGTAGACAAAAATATAACTGTCAAAAATTCTTACAACAGTGGACCCTGGTCTAAGAATCTTAAATTCTTCCTGGAAAGTTAAAACGTATTCTACTTTTACTCACTTGACATGCTTGAACTTTAATTCATAAAACTACCCCCCTACCACCACTACCAGCACTCTCCACCCCTTCACACCTCAGCATTTTGCTAATCCCTTTCTCCAAGGTGGTCTGTCTTCCCAAACTAAAACCACAAGGGAAGCAAAACAGTGGGTCTCAGGTAGGCACTCTGCCTTTCTGAGGAGCTCCAGGCAAGAAGTCACCAAGTAAGCCAGGGCACTTTACTACATGTTCAGTCATTCACAAATCATTCACCACAACTTGTATGATGCACAGCATCTAGTGAATTCAGAGATGTTAAATGAGCAGCTTGGAGAAATAAGCCAAAGCCAGAATGTAAGAATTCTTGATTCCATGATGTTCCCATAAGAACAGGGATTTTTGACCCTACCAGACCACAGCCACATTTTGATAGCAACCTTTGGAAGCCATAGACACAGTACACACAGAGAAAGAGAGAAAACTGTAGTATAAAGGCAAATAAACAGGAGTAGTTTTTACCATCTTTCATATGTGTAAATTATGTGTATACATATTTTAAGATACAAATAGGCATGACTACACTAAATGATTTAATGATGTAAGATGCTTGCAACTATCTTTAATGAGTAAATTTGAATTTAAAAAGAGTAAAATTCATTCACCGGACTGTTCAACACTTTTTATTGGATATTTTAAAATAAAGGCAAAGTGTGTGTGTTGGGGGGGGGTGTATTCATAATCATATATTGCCCACAATGTGTACTGGTACAATTCAAATACCACAAGCAGCACTGCTACAGGTGAAGGGATTTGCCAAAATGGTGGACATGTCTTTGAAAAGTTACCAATAAATCAAAGTACAACTTTTGAAGTATTCAGCAGTTATATTTCTGAAAATTTCAGGATATATTAAAACTGGGTCAAAAAAAATTTTTGTATGTTAAATGGGGTTAGGTTTTTGGCTCAGATAATTATAGACAGATATTTCACCAACAGAAGCTCTGATTGGGCTATTCTAAGATTTTGCAGGATGCACAGGATAAGCTTTCACTTGTTTGGTATTGTTCTGTATACTACAGAATGTCTAGCACCTCTGGTCCTCCACCCACCAAACACCAATAGCGCACTCCATTCTTTTGGACAACTGAAGTCAGTTCCCACCAATTTCCAAAACACTACTTGTGAAAGCAGTGCCCCCCCACTGAGACCCACTGAATAAAGCTGTTCGAAAAGTACCGGCTGGGGACTAACAGGCACCAGACCCAGTGAGAGGCACTAGGGACAAAGTGGTGAAAAAAACAGAGCTTAGAGCATAGTGGAGAAAGTGACATTAAACAACATCCAAGGGCTTCCCTGGTGGCGCAGTGGTTAAGAATCCACCTGCCAATGCAGGGGACACGGGTTCAAGCCCTGGTCCAGGAAGATCCCACATGCCGCGGAGCAACTAAGCCTGTGCACCACAACTACTAAGCCTGTGTTCTAGAGCCCATGAGACACAACTACTGAGCCTGTGTGCCACAACTGCTGAAGCCCACATGCCTAGAGTCCATGCTCCGCAACAAGAAAAGCCACCACGATGAGAAGCCCGCACACCGCAACGAAGAGTAGCCCCCGCTCGCCACAGCTAGAGAAAGCCCGCGTGCAGCAATGAAGACCCAACGCAGTCAAAAATAAAATAATTAATTAGATAAATAAATGTATTTTTTTTAAAAAACCCAAGTAATTATGTCAATACAAAACATTCTAAGTACTATGAAAGAAAATTAATAAACTAATAGTTTAGATGGTGGGGTGGCATCTGACTTCAGAAGTTTGTGGATCAGTGGAAATATTCTATTAACTTGGAGACATAAATAGGGTTGTCAGCTTTTTGATTTTGTCATGAAAGATCATTTTTTTAAAAAAATAAGAACTATCATTTACAATCACCATGGTAACAAGAAGGCAGGAAAATTATTTCTGAATTTTAAAAAGTGGATAAAACAAGAATACTTTTAGTGTAGTGGAAAGCCTCACTCACTACATTATTATTTTTCTCTTTTTGTTGCAGGCTAATAAAAACTTATCAAAGATTGGCATTTTTGTGACCATAGCACAAAATCCTTGCTGCTCCAAGTGTGGTCTGTGGACCAGCAAAATCAGCATCGCCAGAACACTTTTGAGAAATGCAAAATCTCAGGCCCCACCTCAGACCTACAGCATCAAAATCTGTTAACAAGACCCCCAGGTGATTCACATCCACATTGAAGTTTGAGAAACACTGTCAATCAGCCATACCCATCTACATTGAAGATTCAAAAATGATCTTTAACACTCGAGAACCATTTTTCTCAAAGAAGGTAACGGAAGGATCCTGGAAAAACCAGGGCACAGGATGAAATATAAAGCAGATGAGCTGGCATCCTAAGGATCAAACATCTTTCACCTTTTAAACTTGATGATCTTGAAAAGTAGTGGGGGGCATGGTCAATCACAAACAACGGTCACAGCTTTGCACTAGACTTCAGGAGCGTGAAACAGAGTTCCCCAGCTTCCGCGCAAGATAGCGCATCCAGGGAGTGTGCTAAATGCTGAGTCTTGTTAGGACTGCTAAGTCTTGCCATAAGACAAAGCAATTTTTATCACTAGCTATCAACAAGTCAACCAACTGTTTAGGTAGGTTGACACCTGCTACATTTTAATTCATGTTTTAGGATATTTTATCCCACAACTGGTTTTTCTAACAAAGAAAATCTCTCTAGATACGTGTTAATTACTGGCAAAGACGTGAGGCACAGACTCATGCCTCTTTTCTCAGCCACTTGGTTGGGAAAATAATTGCCAGTACAGTGCAGCGCTTTTTCAAGACAAAAGGAAAGTTTAAGTATAGATCCCTGCTAACCAATAAGGCAGCTGCGAGTCACATATGGCTACTAACCACCTGAAATGTGGCTAGTCCAAACTGAAACATGCTGCAAGTATAAAATACATACGTGGATTTTTAAAACTTGCTCCCCCAAAAAGTTAAATAACACAATAATAATTTTTATACTGATTACATGTCCAAATTATAATACTTTAATATATCGGGTTAAATAACATAAAATTAAAGTTACCTATTCCTTTTACAGTTTTAATGTGACTACTAAAAATTTTTCATTTTCTAGTAAATTTTAATGTGGCTTGTATTATAGTTCCACTGGATAGTACAGGTCTAGAAGCACATGAGATTTACACATGCATTGACCTTAAGTTTAAAGAAAGTATGGAGATAACTGCAGAAAACATGTATTTAGGAGGTAGTCAAATTTAAAAGGGGACAGAAAGTGTTCAGCAGATCTTTTTTATTTTAACAACTGCTGAGCAAGAGAGCCCTTTCTGAAATGGGGGGGGGTCCCTGAATTTACATCCAAAGAAGAGAGAAATAAAAATAATATTTAATAAAAATAAAGTAATAATATTTAATAAAAATAGAGAAAGGGGAGGAGTTCATACAAACTGAAGCGTAATCCCAGTGATGATGAGTTCTCTCAGAGTCTAGGAATGCAGAGGAGTGGAAAAGATAAACAAATTCCACTGACAAGAGCCAATAATTTCCTGGCCTGAGCCACGCAAATCACTAAACTTTCCCAGCCCTACATGGGGAAGGTAAAACCACAATCTCAATACTTGAGTCAGATCAAGAAAGGTGCTACATGTGGAGCACAGCCAGGGGCTAACCATGTTGGTTTGCAGAGATGACACTATAAATGGAAGTGAACTCACACTTCTTCTTCCGTTGTACAAAGAAAAGCAGAAAAACTTCCATGAGCTTAAAAAGTAGATTCAAAACTTACTTTTTTTTAACACGAAGACCTTACATACCTGCGTTAAAACAGCATCCCCAACAACTGGAAAACGGTGCTGGTCGGTTAGTTCAGGGACGAGGCTACGAATATGAAACAAGCAAAGGAGCTGAAACCATCTCCAATCTGGGCAGATTCCTCTCATTCCTGTCTCGGGAACAATCCCATCACTTAGGAAATCTGGATCTCTGCCAACATACTGCCTGTGCAGTTGGCTGGGGGATGGGGGAGGAGGGTGGAAATGTCTGGGCAGCTGGCTTTTATCACAAAGGCTTCTCTCTTTGAAAGGCTTACAATGAATTTCCTAGACATGATATAACACAATATTTTAAGGGTTTAGTAGTACAAAAATATCACATTTAAAAAAAAATGTGTCCAAGGTGTAAGAGGCCAATAACGACATAAACAGAGTCTGATGCAAATTCCAGCGGTTTTTAAATTCCTTTCATTAGGCTTAACCTCAACACATTTATATGGGAGAAAAAGAAACTAATATATTGAGCTTAATAGAGGCACCAAGTACTTCCCTACCTTAACCCACTTAAGAATGACTAACTTCTGACAGGAAATTTACTGTGAGCCATTCATGTATTGAAACTCACGTGAACCTAACAACCCTATGAGGTAGGTATTATTAGTATCCCCGTTTCAAGATACACGGAGAGGTTAAGTATCACACAACCAAGAGGTGTTGGAGCCTGGACAGGACTGCAGGTTTATGACGTCAGGCAGCTGGGCACCAGCACCCTGAATTCTCACCTAACACACGAAACTGCCTCACAGCCTTCACTCTCAGAGGAGGAGACTGAGGCTCAGAGAGATTAGGAGACGTCTGTTCATCGTAACAAAGGGACTGCATGGTGGAACACGGACTCGAATCCATATCTAACGCTGAATTCTCATAAGCAGCTTCCTGTTTTCACCAAACCTTTGCCCCAGCTTGCAATACTGTCAGAAGTCATTTATCCCTATTCCTCAAGGGAGGGTTGCTAGCCAGGTCGTCTCCCTTCTCTTCTCTTAGCCAAACTGCCAATATTCCTACTATAGTATGAGCTTTTGGCCCTTGAGGCATCTGAAAAATACAAAATAGGATTTACGCTCTTCACAGCTATGTAAAATTAAGTATTCAGGTCTATAAATCTGTCATGGAATACGGAAAATCAAATGCATTTGTCTGAATGGAGAAATTAGTGGCTGATTCATATTATTTCTCATTAATATTATAATATTCAGGAAATTAAGTACCATTTTGAAATCCACATTATTAGAGCTTTTAGGTCACACACCTTGCCTGATTTGATCCTAAATGCACTGTCCTTAAATCCTGACTTTCTTGGGTGAAGTAGAATAATGGGGTCAAGGTAGGAGGACAGGAAACTTTGGTTCCAGACCCAGCTCCACTGTAAGAATAGAAAATTGTGGCTTGGGGCACAGCACTCACCTTCTTGGAAGGCAATTTCCCCCTCTACAAAACAGGGATGAAAATATTTATCCACTATCTCACAGGGCTGTTGCAAGAACTGACTGAGATAACATGTGAAATTGTTCTGTGAACTCTGAAGCCCTGCAAAATCTGTTATGAATATGCAGTGACGCTCTTGCCTGACGTTAGCCAGCAGGAGAAGGGGCTTCAGGACCTCTGATGATGGCAAAGAGGGAGACAGCAGTCTGTCCCCCTAATCCCACATGCCCAATAATTCACCCTCCAGGTGAAATCATCACTGGATTTTCAGGGTGAGGAGCTGTGTTCTTAAACAACAGTGAGAGATAATAAGCACTGATTTAAATAAAAGGCTTGAGAACTCCTGGAAGGCACAATCACCACTGCAACTCTTATCCAAACAAGTCTCCAAGGGACGTCTGAGGATGCTCTAGGGGAGCTTTCATTGCTAAACCCTTTGATCAAGTGCAAGATGGGTGAAGATTTTAACCTTAAAATTACTCAAAAATGAATTGACATGCATAATGCTTAGGTGTCTTACTTTTTTTTTTTTTAATCCACTGGAAAAAAAAACTTAAGAAAAACAAACCTGATACCTTAAAATCTAATGTTCAGAACACTTCAGATATTCCTTTTCAGATGTTTTTACTTTCCCTTCTTGTGTCACATTATCGACATGCCAGTATCCAAGTCTATTACCAAACCTGCCAAAGAGATGCATATATGGAGAATAGCCCTTTTTTAAAAAGGCGCGAAATAGCTAAAGATCTTCAAATTCAACTACAGTAACAGCTGCCCCTCTCTTAAAATAAAAGATGCCTAATTATTGGTATTCATGTGGTCAGACTATACCCTCAGAAGACACAGAGCCACCCTTTCAGACCACAACAGAAATCCTTTTAAGCCATTTGACATCTTGCACAGTACAGTTTTAGACCTGCACATATGTCTCAGTTAAGGGCAGAAAATTCACATGATTACAAACCCTAGAAAAAAAATGTTTAAGACAAAGAGGCCAAAATTTTGAAAATAAATACATAAAAGAAACAGAATTTTTAAAAATTATAGTACAAGGAAGCCAGTGCACTGACGAATGGCACATTACTACATTAATGATGGAAACTATGAATATTCATTGCACAATAGTCATAAATAGAATGAAGGGATACCAGAGAGTGCAGATGGGGCAAAAACTCAGATAGCTTTTAAAAGAAAAAAAAGAAGAAGAAAGAAGGAAAGAAAACACATACAGCCTTAGACAATGCTATTTAAGTAAGGGTCCCTGGGTGGAAACTTTGATCTAAGATAAGATAGGACAGTAAGGAAGGAATTTCCTTTCAAAAAGGTAAATAAATAAACAGTATAAAATACCCAGAATGACAGGAAGAGCTTTCAGTAAAAACACACTCAGGGTAGTCTTTGCTTAGGATGTTTGGGATAATCACTACTAAGGTTAGTAAGTACTGCCACACCCCCTCACATCCCCAACTCCCCACTTAAGAGATGGAACAACCCCAGGTAAAAATCCAACGCACTGATGTGCGATCTTGAATGTTTAATTTGTATGTATCTTGGGAATAAGGAGGAAAAACCAAAGATGCAAATAGAATTAACCCCAAAACACGTGCTCATGAATCACAGATTGTGTTTCTCCCATTAGAAGCTAGAGACTTCTGGGAAAAGTTACCACACTGGACAGACAGTTGTTCTAAAGGACAGTTTCAAGATAGGGACAGAAACCCCATAAGCTCTAGATGAGCAAAAACACTACCACACAAATGGACAGTCGTTACCTGTTTTTAAAATATGTGCACAGATTATTCTAAATTGCTGTCTCCAAACTAACCATAGGGGCAAAAAGACATGGGTACTAAATTATTGAGAACACATAACATCTGGCCTGTACTGTTTAATTAGATGAGAAAGAATCCTTCCGGCAAATGCCACAGGATGGATGGGACTGGAGGAAGCACCTACTCTAAGTAGGAAAATCCATTTGTTTGCAGCACTTTCATTTTGTTTCTCAATTAGTCCCACAGCCAAGGGCTACCCTAATACACTCTTAGCATTCATTTGCAACTTCAGAGTCACAGAATTCAAGTAAATGTAATTCAATCGTCATTTAAATGCAAGGAACTTTCAGCGTTCCTTTCAGAAGGCCAACGATCCAGCAGGTCCCTTCCAGCGGCTACTTTAGCCGTCGGGAAGGGGGCTGTCTAGGTCACCCACAGTTCTGCCACTTCACCAGCCCTGGAACCCTGGGCTGGTTTCTTAACTTCTCTAAACCTTAGTTTCCCCGTCTGTACAAGTAGAAATACTAATGCCAATTATGGGGAAGACTAAATAATGTGCACAAAGAAAAATCATTTAAGGGTTTATCATTTATTTTTTCAAGTCTCATCACCAATAAATGACTGGTGGGACTTCCCTGGCAGTCCAGTGGTTAAGACTCCATGCTTCCAAGGCAGGGGGCGTGGGTTTGATCCCTTGTCAGGGAACTAGGATCCCGCACGCCACACAGCGAGGCCAAAGGATTAAAAAAAAAAAAAAAGTTTGAAAAACATTTTTAAAAAAATGATTGGTGGGCTTCCCTGGTGGCGCAGTGGCTGAGAGTCTGCCTGCCGACGCAGGGGACACGGGTTCGTGCCCCGGTCCGGGAAGATCCCACATGCTGCGGAGTGGCTAGACCCGTGAGCCATGGCCGCTGAGCCTGCGCGTCCGGAGCCTGTGCTCTGCAACAGGAGAGGCCACAACAGTGAGAGGCCCACGTACCACAAAAAAAAAAAAAAAAAAAAGATTGCTGAATTCTAAAAAAGAGAGGGAGAAAGAAAAAAGAAATGTTATGTCTGAATTATGGAAATAAATTCACCAAAAAGACCAAAAATATGTTCTGTTTATTCTTTCAAGCAACATTTATTCAGCACACACTAGGTGCAAAGCACTAAGCTGAACAAACGAGTATAGAGAGAGGAAGAAATGATCTCTGCCCCCAGGAACCAAACACCCCCGTTAAGGAAATAAAAGATGATTTTAAGGACGCGAATATCTGCTCAGACAACAGGTCCCAAGATCTTGATATGCAGCGCCTATGAGGGGATAACATACTGATGGGGGGAAAAAAAAAACACCAAAAAACAATTCCTCAACACATGGGCACAGGACACACAGATAGGGACAAGGGGTCTACCCCTGCCAAGACAATGAACAGGTTCCAGGAAAAATGTTGGTAACCAAGAAAGAAGAACCAAATAGACATCACCAGGAGAACCTACAGGGGAGGCATCGACCCAGAAGTGAGAAAGCAGGGGATGATTTTCCTCCCTCTGTATAAGAGGTAATTACCGTAGATCTTTCTGGCAACTCCTGTCGACAGATGCACACTGTAGATGTGACGTATGTGAGCACTGTTTCCTACTAAAACATTAGTTAAGAATGCTCACAAATGGACTTCCCTGGTGGTGCAGTGGTTAAGAATCCGCCTGCCAATGCAGGGGACACAGGTTCGAGCCCTGGTCCGGGAAGATCCCACATGCCACAGAGCAACTAAGCCTGGGCACCACAACTACTGAGCCTGTGCTCTAGAGCCCACAAGCCACAACTACTGAAGCCCGTGTGCCACAACTACTGAGCCCGCATGCCTAGAGCCCGTGCTCTGCAACAAGAGAAGCCACCACAACGAGAAGCCCGTGTACCGCAAGGAAGAGTAGCCCCCGCTCACCGCAACTAGAGAAAGCCCGCACGCAGCAACAAAGACCCAACTCAGCCAAAAATAAATTAATTAATTAAAAAAAATAATAATGCTCACAAATGCAGAGCCCCTGACTGTCTCCTAAAATCCCACCCACGCATGGAGCTGACAAACCCCACCAGTGGACATTCCTTTCCGCCAGATCCAGTCAACACAGGGTCATGGCAAGGCCACTGAGATGGGGGAGAAGGGGAGCAGTGGCAGGAGGAAGACTCAGCTTGGACTTCACAGTTTCCCCATCTTTAAAATGAGGAGGTTCCTAAAATTTGATCACTGGTGTTCCACGATCAAGTCAGCCATCATGTGACCTACAGACGTGTGAGGGCTCACATGGAGAGAAGCATGACACAAATGTCACTGAGCATGAGGGACGCTGGCCCGCTATGTGCCAAATCTGTTATAGGGTTTACAAGCGTTATCTGATTAATCATAATAACATTGCCAGGTACATGATCCTTGATGTACAGATAAGGAAAAGAAAGTGCACAAAGATTGTCTGGAGGGTGGGAGTGGGGAACCCCAGATGGACTACAGGAGAAGTGAGATCCCAAAGCTCCTGTTCTTGTGTTTTCCCCGCTCTCCACCCAGCTTCAGAGAGAGCTCAGGGTGGAGATGTGCAGCTACACAGCCCTGGAGGGCACACAGAGTAACAACCAGGACAGCCAGCACCAACCACTTGAAAATAAAAGGAATCTCGGGAAAAAAAAAATACCCAACGCGTCAACCATTGAATCAAAAGTTCCTGACACTCATCTCCAAACTGGTGCTCTTCGCTGATCCCCAAAACAGTGGTAGAGGTCCCACTAAAAGTTCATAAACATTTTTCAGGTTTCTAAAAATACCCTGCGCTAACGGCAACATCTTGCAGGACACACTTGTGGCTTTCATCACAGAAACATTTAACATACAGACTTTTAAGACCAAAGGAATGTCAAGAAGATAACTAATAGAAAGGCATCTCTCGATCTTTCAAAAATAAATGTAAGAATTCCTCAATACAACCTTCAACTCATTAAACATAATTGGCAGTTCTCTAACACAGAAGGCTTAAAGAACTCACCAACAAAAACTATGACATGTATCTGAGGACCCTCTGATTATTAAATATCTAGAGAAGTAGAAATAATCACTATCTTATGCTCATTAAATTTTTTAATTTGAAAAAACACTCATCTGAGACCTAATAAAAATGATAGCCTTCATTTAGAAAGTAACAAGCATCAAGAGGAAAAAAAAAATGATAAAATCATTCCGTGTAATACTTGAAAGAGCTAAAAAAAATCATTTGCAGATGACATGATTATATACCAAGAAAACCCAAAGGAAACCTCTGAAAAACAGTGGAGCTAATACAGTTGAGTAAAATAACAAAATGCAAAATAAACATGTCAAAATCTACAGGAGCAAAGCAGAAACAAGAGAAATTCATTCTCATCCTTAGTTAGCAATTATTTTCTAAAAGATGTCTCAAAATAGCATTATTGACAAATACAAAAAGCAGGTCATAAAAATTTTTTAAACTACAATACTTTACAAAGAGATCTTTAGCTTTAAAAAAAGACTTAAACGACAATAAGAATATCCTATGTTCCGGGATGAAAAAAAAAACATGTAAACTTATGGAAAGGATATTTTTTAATAGCACTGAAAGAAAACTTTTTACTAAATGTACAACTTAAGTTTTTAAACTTCAATTTTTTTATATCATCTGTATTTTTTTAACTTTTTCATTAATGACCAGGTGTTGTTTTACAATGTAAAAATATAACAGTGTTAGAATTAATAACAATAAGAACACCAAAAGTTTTCAAATGCAATCTTTGAGTTTTGAGGCTGTATTTTAATCGAATTTCCAGTTTTCTTAAACCCCTAAATACGTGTCAATTGAGTTATTAGAAATCAGTTTAACAAGACTGAGCAGCAGGCACAAAGAAACAGGGAAGAACTAAGTTTCACTTCTTTCCCTTCCTTTAGTCTCAAGATAAATGTAA
This sequence comes from Grampus griseus, assembly GCF_964374135.1. Taxonomy (NCBI): domain Eukaryota; kingdom Metazoa; phylum Chordata; class Mammalia; order Artiodactyla; family Delphinidae; genus Grampus; species Grampus griseus. The sequence continues at coordinate 54,057,510 of NC_139003.1, read as the reverse complement.
TTTGAAGTTTAAAAAAAAAGACAGGTGTTAAAACAAGGAGCAGCACATCACTGGCCTCCGAGGTCACTAGTCACTAGTCACTAGTCACTCCACCTCCAGTGGAAGTGGAAACCAGTTAGAGGCTCTCACATGTGAGTTAAATGGTCCCCAAGCAAACAGCAGGAAGGGCTGGCAAATACATTCATTTTAAAAGTAAATATTAACTTAATGAGCTTGCTGACCGGAAAACTGATACTGCTCTCCTGAGATTTTCACTTCCCTGCTCCTTCTCATCAAAAAAGAAATAAATACTAAGAAGGCACACATACTCCTATTTCTGAGCCCACTGACAAGTACCAGGGAAGAATCTAAAAATCACTCTTTATGTCTGTGTCCGCAAAACTTCCCATCTCGACTGGTTGTAAAAGCAGAAAGACAAAGTAAATCAGACAATATACATGCCACAACTAGTCCATGAAACGCAGTAGGGAGCATAAGGAAGTTCAGGTCTCTTTTTAGGGGCCATAATTCTGCTATCCCATTGCAGAACCAGGGCCAGTCATTATAAAGCATCTGTCTTGCTTGCCTGCCTGCCTCTTTGCCCTTCTTCTACCCTTACCTGCACCAGTCACGCACCAGAAAAGAATCATGTCTGTCACAGTGGAAGGATGGCACAGGCAGCCACAAAGGTCACTACATTGGCTGGACCCAGTGCACGGATTGTGAAAAAAGCTCAGGGCAAAAAAAGCCCAGTGGCTGGCAGCTAGACCATTTGCTTCAGAGAAGACGGAGATGACTGTCCCCACCAAGATCAAGCAGTTTCAGGATAAAAAGGAAAAAAAAAAAGAAAAGAAAAAGAAAACACAATGATATTGGAAGCATAAGGAAGAGGAGAAAGAAAGAAATGCTCTGTTTCTTTTCTCAGCACCCACCCTACCAATAAAATGGAATAAGAAGCATTCAGTGTCTCTCTCCATGCCCACCTACTAGTTTTTTTTTTCTTACTAAGATATAACTGTTGAAAAGATCTGCCTGTTTCCTCTATAGTTTTAGCCTTCACAAACATTTCAGTTGTCACAATATGAAATAAAAATGAAGCTAGAGTCACTTCACATGCACGAGCTAATAATCCAAGCGTATACATAGCCAGGCCTTGAAGTAAAGAAATGAATTTCTCATCTGACACTTTCTGTTCAATATTAACTTTTTACCTTGTTTAAGGAAGGCAATGTACACCCATTGAAAGACATCCTGACATTATGTTCTGAACATGCCACTTAAAACACATACTCTCATAATGCCTCCCAGCTCCAACCAACCTGTAGGCAGGCCAGTTGGTGATCCAGGGTACCTCATCCAACAGTTAACATTCCATAACCTTCACTGTGGGCAGTGCCCTAATGTCTAACTGGAAATTTGTATTAAACGACCAAGGATCAAGCTTGTATCTCAAAACAATTCCACCCAATCCCCATCCATATACAGATAAAAATGGCAATACAAGCACAGTTTTAACATAAGCATGAAACTGAAATCTAAAATGTAAAGAGTAATTGATAGAAGAGACCTCCTTGATCTCACGCTAACCAACCATGTTCTCTTTGGCAACTTATTTAATCTGCCTGGATGGACCTCAATTTCCTCTCTGTAAGATGAGTATAACTTGACTCAAAAATGACCTAGCTCCACTGAAGGAATCTTTTAGGTTCACTCACTCTTGTGCCTTATTAGGAAAACCATTCAACTGTTAGAATTATTACCAAACATCAGTTGCATCTTTGTAAGAACGCTGGGTCCTTTCTCCATCTACCCGCCATACACCACACCGTACCACCCGTGTATTGTTTCTCCCTTCTCCTGGGAAGCAGCCTAGTAAAATGCCAAGCACACACTGCAGTCAGAGTGACTAGGCTGGAATCGCGGATTAATGGGCTTTCTAGTTGAGGGGCTTTGAGCAAGTCACAACTTCAGTGAACCTCAATTTCCATATTATCCTTCTGTTGTTTTTCCTTTTTTCAGATGTTTCCCCCACGCGGAGGAAACATATGCTTTACAAAGCTGAGATCATACTTACAGTTGCTTTCACTTAACATTGTAATTTTTATTTTTTGCTTTTTAATATTTTATAAATTTTCTGCAATGTGCATGCTTACTTTTCTTAATAGCAAATATTTAAATTATTCAGTGAAAAATATGTAATTGTGATAGAAAGGGAAAATTCTGAACCAGAAAAAAAGTCCAGGGTGATGCCAATATGCTGTGTTGCCTGAAAAAAAATATTCAAATGGAGAGAAATGTGTGTGTGCGTGTGTGTGTGTGTGCGTGCACGCGTGTGTGTGTATATAATAACATAATAAGTGAAAGAAAAGGAACACTGTAGATACTAAAAGTGAATCACCCAAAATTGTGGTCATCCAATGTCATTCACATGGGTTTTAAGATTTTTATTTTCTAATAACTGTAGAGAAAGTAATGTAAAGGCAGACTTGTGTATCTTGCAAAGTACATATTTATTTATTTTTTCCTTTTATGACCAAAGCACCTTTTTGTTGTACATGTAACACACCATCTAGATAAAGTAATGCAAACCTCTGGGGAAAGTTCTGAGCTAAATTAGGGCACCTGGGGACAGGCCATATGTTACCAAGCCTTCTGCACACCTGAACCCCAATATCTAATGACCCAAGGATGCTCATTTATAAAATTAAATAGTCTGCCTTTTAGGAGAAGAGAATCAAGCACTAAAGAACGTTCTCCACCATGTTCATTTGAAGACAATATAAGGAGAGCTATAGAGCTGAAGAAGATTTAAAATAAATGAGCAACTATAACACAAAAGATGCTGTAATTCATGCCCTGAATGACTATTACTAACATACTATTTTATCTCATCAATCTTACCTCTTCTTTACCTATAATGTTTTTAATTAATGCCATTTCCATTAAAATTGAAAAATAATCGTTACTCTTATTCATTTTTATCTGTTGTAGAATATTATCTACCTAGCCCCTTCTTTGTTAAACATTTCTTTATCACTGTCTGAGTTTTTCTTTTAGCTAAAATACCTAAAAAATAAATGTGATATTAAGAAATATACAATTGTAGAACTAGGACTATATTTTCGGAACCAAAAATCAGGATGCGTGATCTGAAATCAAGAGCTGTTCAAAAAAATTCAGACTGCATGTGATTGTACCAATATCCATCTTCAACTCACTTCTAATAGTAACAGATATGTTAGAAGAGTGGTCCTCAATCATTTTTATCATCAAACCCACTTGCAGGATATGACACACTGTCAAAAAATAAACTGTGCTAAGCTAACTGCAGGAGCAATATTCTTAAGGTGTGTGCTTTGGGGTAGGGGGAAGAACCCTGCACCAAAATCTTCATTCAGGGAGCATTTAGAAAACTTCCACCCTCCACACCATCACTGTTTTATAGAGCGGGTGCAATTCCCTATTTTGAAAATCGTTTAAAATAGAACAAATAATGCTCTGAGGTAACTAAGTTATGGCCATAGCCCAGCCTTAAGGCAAGGAACAGACTAGAGGAACATACTTCATTTTGTTTCCACCAAGACATATGTCATGCGTGATCATTTCATACTTGGTACATCACCATGGACAAACTCTGGAATATGCCAAATTCCTGGTACTCTAACTGCAACTCAGCCCCTTTCTTTCCCACTCAAGAAAATATATCAAAACACAATTGAGAGACTGACGTCAATCTGCTCTATATTTTTTTAAAGGAAATGATTTGCATACTTCAATATTTCAGCTGATGGAACACAGAGTTGTAACAATGTGTTTGATGCAGGCTAGGCTACACTGAATATGAAGATACATTCTAGACATCACACTTTATAGACATCTCACATGAGGGTATCCATAGATTGAGAAAACACAATCAGCAGATTGAAAAACACATGGAATTGACGACTCCAAGAGACTTCCACGTTCTCGGTCCAATTCCAAGTCCCTTTCAATACTTAAAAGTCTGATTTGCCAGGCTGGAAAAAACTATCAGTGGAAAGTTAAATAAGTACTCTACCTGATACAATTTAGGCTGAGTATACAATTACGTGTTGAAGCAGTTTTTTCTACTTTAACTATATGGCCATGAAAGCCTTAAAGTTTTTCCCCACACATCCATTAGCATGCATATAAGATTTAATATCATGGAATTTAGAGTAGCTATTTAAAAGACACAAGAAAAAACTATTAACCTCATTATTAAAAATTAAGCATATAACGTTGTGGTGCAAGACAGCGAAACACTGTAGTAAAGAGTACTGTCATACTTTCAGATCATAAAAAATACATATTTTTAAGAAAATCCCCAGGCTCATATGCTGGGAAGGAAGGAAGGAAGGAAGGGAGGGAGAGAGGGACGGAGGGAGGGAGGGAGGAGGGAGGAAGGGAAGAGGAGAGAGACAGGGGCAGGGAGAGGAGAAGAGGAGGGGGCAGGGAGAGGAGAAGAGGAGGAGACAGGGAAAGAAAGAGAGAGAGGAAGGAAGGAGGGAGGAAAAGAAAGAAGGGAGGAAGGCAGAAAAAAGTAAAAGAGAAAATAAAATTTAGAAACTAAATAAAGAATTGAAGAATAAGCAGAACCAACGTTATACATTGAAAATAAGATAGATTCAGAAGGAAAAAGTGAGTATTCCTTCAATTACTGTCTTTACATGGGAAGAGCTCCTTCAGGAAGCCTGACATTGATGCATTCTGGAGAAATCAAGCTTGCAAAATTAAGAGCATTTTGGTGGTTCCAATTTTTGGTAACTGTGCCTTTTGTAAATTTTATGACACAGAGAATAAGAAGAGTTAAGTGTGTTTTGGACTATAAAAAAATATTTAATAAATGTATCCCTCAGAGAAGGATCATTTAGAAAGGAATGTCTGTCACAATGCCCTAAAGGTCATCACACTCCAGATCGAGTGGAGACCACGATTCCAGTCCTCAGAGAACCTCACCCCCTGACTTAGCTGATTTCAATTATCATTATGGCTCCATGAAAAACGGGCCATCTCAAACACAACCAAGCAATTTAAGGATTTGAGGATTATGAATCAGTGGCTCAATTTCAGTCAGAAGGAAAATGGGTATAATGTGCTGTCTATAGCTGGATTCATTTTGTACCTGTTGAAGAAAATCCTAAGTACTTGGGTTACATAGAGAGACTTCCTAAGCCAAAGGTCGGCTTTCTGCGAATGAATTCAAACATGCAAATGAAAGCACTGCCTAGAAGGGAACACCAGCCACCTTACAAGAGAGGCTTCCTACACCCTAATGGGCCTACTTGTCAGGATATGCACTGCCCACAAGAGAGACAGGACGCTACTCAATGCTTTCAACTTCTGTAACATTCTGTCTTTGGGGAATGAAGAATGTAAATGTGACTAATTCTCCCAAATGTCATACATTTTGCATTTTGTGACAGGCACCTCCTCTCTGAATCTTTACAGCACTACCCAGACATTTTAGCCACTGTCTGGGACTAGATATAATTATGGTAATTATGTCTACCATAATTAGGGAGAGGGTAAATATGATCAAACATTTATAGAAAGGAAAAACTGAAGTGCAGAAAGTTTTAAGAATCAGAAAATTTCAACTAAATTTCCAAAGAGAGAATTAAGGAGGAAGTGAGGTTCTTTCTCAGCCATCCAAAATGTTGAATTTTAAATATAATGACTTACCAGATTACTGGCATGATCAGAGAACAGTCTGTTAATTTCTAGACCTCTCTCATGCGATGGGTTCATATCATCCAGGGCTGGCAAACATGACCATCGTAAGAGTAAAATAGAATATAAAGTAATGTAAAATCTTACTATAAAGAGAAAGTGAGATTGAATCTGTGCCCAGGCCCAACGCTGCAAGATGACAGGAGCTGGTCAACCTGCGAATGCCAGCGCGATGAAGTCTTGTGAGACTGACTAGACTGAGAGTCAGGTTCTGAGCATATCCAGAGACTAACATAAAACAGACATCAATACAGTTGTCCCTCAGTATCAGCATGGATGCTCAAGACCCTTATATAAAATGGCATAGTATTTGCACATAACCTACACACATTTTTCCATATACTTCATATTTTTATACATCTTTATTGGAGTATAATTGCTTTACAATGGTGTGTTAGTTTCTGCTGTACAACAAAGTGAATCAGCTATACGTATACATATATCCCCATATCTCCTCCCTCTTGTGTCTCCCTCCCACCCTCCCTATCCCACCCCTCTAGGTGGTCACAAAGCACCGAGCTCATCTCCCTGTGCTATGCTGCTGCTTCCCACTAGCTATCTATTTTACATTTGGTAGTGTATATATGTCCATGCCACTCTCACTTCCCCCCCAGCTTCCCCTTCCTTCCCCTTTAAATCATCTCTAGATTACTTATAACACCTAATACAATGTAAATGATATGTAAATAGTTGTAAATACAATGTAAATATTATGTAAATAGTTGTATATACAGTGTAAATATTTTGTAAATACAATGGAAATGCTATATAAATAGTTGCCACCATGGAACAAATTCAAGTTTTGCTTTTTGGAACTTTCTGGAATTTTTTTTCCAAATGTTTTCGATCTAAGGTTGGTTGAATCCATGGACACAAAAGCCACGGATAGGGAGGGCTGACTGTAAATACCTGATGTACAAATCTCTGATTAGGTAAGGATAATGACAAGAAAGATGTTTTGGGAAGGCTGGAGTGGAGGACTGAGAGATGGAACAATAAGACCAATTAAGAGGTTATTGGTATAAAACAGGTAAAAGCGATAAAGTTCTGAACTGAAGTGGTGGCAGCTGGAATGATGATAAAGGTGTTAAAATAAGAGATTACTGTTTGATAAGGGTAGAAAGGTAGGCGACAGATGGATGAAAGGCCTTGAAAGCCAAGCTAGGAATTTAGACTTGAACCTGCAGTTGACAGGGAGTTGTTCTTTTTGTTTTGTTTTTTTTTAATTTTTATTGGAGTATAATTGCTTTACAATGTTGTGTTAGTTTCTGCTGTACAGCAAAGTGAATCAGCTATACATATACATATATCCCCTCTTTTTTGGATTTCCTTCCCATTTAGGTCACCACACAGTAGAGCATTGAGTAGAGTTCCCTGACAGGGAGCTTTTAAAGTATTACGCAGGAGAATAGCACGATTTGTATTTCAGATCCGTCATTCTGTTGGAATAGGAGGCAAGCTGTAGGCAGGGACGCCAGTTAGAACACTACCGTAGTCCAGACAAGAGAGGCTGAATGTGCACTTCAGCAGTGGGAATGGGCATGATGGAGGGAACAAGAACTAAGCCAAAGCTTGGATGTGGGGCTTGGAGGAACATTTAGGATGGTATCAGGTTTTTGCCTTGAAAAATCATGTGGTTGTGAAAGCCAATCACTGAGATAGGAAAGAGAAAAGGTGCATGTTTAGAGAATATAGGAATTAGTAATACAGATGACCCTTGAACAACTCAGTGGTCAGGGATGCCAACCCTCCGTGCAAAAATTTGAGTATAACTTTACAGTCGGCCCTCTGTATCCACAGTTATGCATCCACAGATTCAACCAACTGCATTTGTTGAAAACAAATCCACGTATGAACCAACCTGCACAGTTCAAACCCATGTTGTTCAAGGGTCAACTGTATTTTATTTATTTATTTATTTATTTATTTATTTTTGGTTGCACAGGGTCTTCGTTGCTGCACGCGGGCGTTCTCTAGCTGTGGCAAGCAGGGGCTACTCTTTGTTGCAGTGCACAGGCTTCTCATTGCAGTGGCTTCTCTTCTTGCAGAGCATGGGCTCTAGGCGTGCAGGCTTCAGCAGTTGTGGCACACGGGCTCAGTAGTTCTGGCTCGTGGGCTCTAGAGCGCAGACTCAGTAGTTGTGTCCCACGGGCTCTAGAGTGCAGGCTCAGTAGTTGTGCCCCACGGGCTTAGTTGCTCCGCGGCATGTGGGATCTTCCTGGACCAGGGCTCGAACCTGTGTCCCCTGCATTGGCAGGCAGATTGTTAACCACTGTGCTACCAGGGAAGTCCCAATGGTCAACTGTTTTTTGTATGCACTGAAATCAAGGTGACTATAAGATACAGAGGGAGAAACATCTAATGGGCAGCTAGATACCTGGGTTTGGAGTTCAGAACAGGAAGCTGAGCCATCCACACTGACGTGAGTATAATAACAGAGCAGCAAAAACCAAGGGACAAACTACTCAAGGAGAGCATGAAAAAATGACCACAGAGCACAGGGGTTTCCATTACGATGGAAGAGACGGGGAAGACTTAACCACGCTCAGAACCTCGGCTGAAATACCTGTAAAGGGGAAGAGACAGGAAACGTAGATAAGAAAGGAAAGAATCAATTACACAAGCTTCTGGAGTGGAAAGGAGGGAAAGGAATCAAGAGGATAGGAGGAGGAACCAGGCCAGCAGAGGAAAAGACACATCCTCCTCTCAGGGGAAAAAAAAGAAGTATGATTAGAGCAAATAAGGTATATATGTAGGCAAGGAGCTGATGTGTAATATTATTGTGTTCTAAGGTGAAGGCTGTTATCAGTTGAATTGTATCTACCAAAAATTCCTATGTTTAAGTCTTAAGTTACCCCAGTACCTCTGAATGTGATCTTATTTGAAAACAGGATCACTGCAGATACAATTAGTTAAATTAAGATGAGGTCATACTGGAGTAGGGTAAGCCCCTAATTCAATATGATTGATGTCCTTATAAAAAGGGGAAATTTGGATACACAGACACTCACTGAGTGAAGATGATGTGAAAACACATGGAGAAGATAGCCATCTACAAGCTAAGGGAAGAGGCCTGAAATAGATCCTTCCCTCACAGCCCTCAGAAGGAACCAAACCTGCCAACACTTTGATTTCGGACTTCTGGTCTACTGAATTGTGAGAAAATAAATGTCTGTTGTTTAAGCCACCTAGTCTGTGGTATTTTTCTATGGCAACTCTAGCAAATTAATAGAGAGGAAAAGTCATCTAGTAAAGGAAGGAGGGGTGGAGGAGGGTAGCTAGAATGTTTGAGGGAAGTGGAAATGTTTCAGCAGGAAACAGCCCAGCCACACAGTGCAAGACTGCGCACAGTTGCCTCGGGTTCCAGCGAAGGCTGGAAATGATAAATTTATTTGCAGAGTGATTTCCTCAAGCAGCTTTTGGCAGCCACTGGGTAAAGAAGGAAAAGATGCCAGGTCAAAATCGAGACCTGGCAGAGTAGATTACAAGCAAAATACAAAGGGGTAAGGCCACTGAGGATACTGTCAAGGGAGTGATATACCATGAGTGAACAGAAAAGGAAATCAAGGAGGGAGGATGGGTTGTGGGACGGAAGAATGGGACAGGGCAGGCAGAGGAGGGGTCCTCTGGAAACTGAGAGCCAGCAAAGAAGAGATAGAGGGAGTATAACAGGAGCAAGAGGGCTAAGGAATGACTGTTACTGAGATTTAATATTTTAGATGAGCAAGTCAGGGAAGTCTGAAGCTGGAACACTGTATACAACAAACACATCATTCACAAGACACTGAGGCCTCCAGTGATGAAGACAATTAGGGTGAGAAAAGACTGCAACAGCTTCCACCATCCTCAAAAGATGGAAAAGAATGACCAGGAATATCCCCAAATCATATTTGTACCTAACCCCTAGACTTTGGTTCTCATAAAAATCACTGCCGTATTTATCATCTTGGGTATTAGTTATCTCTTTATACAAAATAACAAAGAGGGACATGGACTAGAAACTGAGCTCAACGTACATTGCCCGCATCTATCTCCCAATCTGGGTTGGCTGAATCCGTGGATGTGGAACCCCAGATATAGAGGGATGACTGTAAAGTTCTGTGTGGATTTTTGACTGTGCGTGGGGTCAGTGCCCCTCACCTTCACATTGTTTAAGGGTAAACTTTATGCAGAGACTAAACAACATACTACTGAACAACCCCAATGGATCAATGAGAAAAGCAAAAGTGAAATAAAAAAACACCTTGAGACAAGCAGAAAAGAAAATACAACATATCAAAACTTATGTGATGCAGAAAAGGCAGTTATAAAAGAGAAGGTGGGGAGGGGTAAGGGTAAGCTGGGATGAAGTGAGAGAGTGGCATGGACTTATATATACTACTAAATGTAAAATAGATAGCTAGTGGGAAGCAGCCGCATAGCAGAGGGAGATCAGCTCGGTGCTTTGTGACCACCTAGAGGGGTGGGATAGGGAGGGTGGGAGGGAGGGAGATGAAAGAGGGAAGAGATATGGGGATATATGTATATGTGTAGCTGATTCACTTTGTTATAAAGCAGAAACTAACACACCATTGTAAAGCAATTATACTCCAATAAAGATGTTAAAAAAAAACAAGGCAAGGATGGCCCTTTTCACCACTCTTATTCAACACAGTACTGAAAGTCCTAACCAGAGCAATTAGGCAAGAAAAAGAAATAAAAAGCATTAATTGGAAAGGAAGTAAAGCTTTCACTACTTGCAGATGACATAATGCTAGATATGGAAAACTCTAAAGACTCCACCAAAAAACTGTTAGAAGTAATAAATGAATTCAGTAATGTTGCAGGATACAAAATCAATGCCCAGAAATCTGCTGTTTCTATATACAAATAATGAACTATCAGAAAGAGAAATTAAGAAAACAATCCCATTTACAATTGCATCAAAAATTAAAACTATTGAGGAATAAATTTAACCAAGGAGGTGAAAAGACCTGTACACTGATAACTATAAGACACTGATGAAAGAAATAAATGGAAAGATATTCTATGCTCATGATTGGAAGAATTAATATGTTAAAATGTCCATATCACCCAAAGCAATCAATGGACTCAAATTCCATTGGCATTTCTCACAGAAATAGTATGAACAATTCTAAAATTTTTATGGAACCACAAAAGACCCTGAATAGCCAAAGTAATCTTGAGAAAGAAGAACAAAACTGGAGGTATCATGCCCCCTGATTTCAAACTGTATTACAAAGTTATAGTAATCAAAACAGTATGGCATAAAAAGAGACACACAGATCAATGGAACAGAACAGAGAGCTCAGAAATCAACCCACACATATATGGTCAATTAATGTACATCAAAGGAGCCAAGAATATACAGTGAGGAAAGGACAGTCTCTTCAATAAATAATGTTGGGAAAACTGGGCAACTACATGCAAAAGAATGAAACTGGACCCCAATCTTATACCATACACAAAAACTAACTCAAACTGACTAAAGACTTAATATAAGACCTGAAACCATAAAATTTCTAGATGAAAACACAGGCAGTAAGCTCCTTGACATTAGTCTTTACAGTAATTTTTGGATTTGACACCAAAAGGAATAAAAGCAAATATAAACAAGTGGGACTACATCAAACTAAATAGCTTCTGCACAGCAAAGGAAAACATCAACAAGGCAATTGGATTGTTGAATTTGCCAGCAAAGGAAACCATCAACAAGGCAACTGGATTGCTGAAAGGAATTAAAAGGCAATCCACTGAATGAGAGAAAATATTCGCAAATTGTGTATCCAAAAGGGATCAGTATCCAAAATATATGAAGATCTTATACAACTTAATGGCAAAAATCAATCCTATTAAAAAATGTGCAGAGAATCTGAATAAACACTTTTCTAAAGAAGACATACAGATTACCAAGAGATATAATGTAGAGCGTTGTGACTATAGTTAATAATACTGTTCTGCATATTTGAAAGCTGCTAAGAGAGTAGATCGTAAAAGTGCTCATCACAAGAAAAAAATTCTGTAACTATGTATAGTGACAGACATGAACTAGACTTATTGTGGTGATCATTTTGCAGTATATACAAATATCGAATCATTAACTGAAACTAATATAATGTATTATACTTTAATAAAGAAAGAAGGAAGGTAAGGAGAGAGAGAGGGAGGGAGGGAAGGAAAAGGAAAAATAAATAAATAGTTCTTTCAAACAGGTCCATAATTCTTTTTCTCCTCTGTTCAAAGTCAAACATTTACATACACCTAGAGAAATCCTCTACATGAGTCAGGAAATAGCAACTACACTCCCTCTCCAGGCACTCTGGAGAAAGCCACTCCTTGAGATAAGGAGCCCTCCAGCTCATAAATACTGAGTTAGGAGTTGCCACACCTCCATGCATATCTAAGAAGCTGACCCAGCCTCCAGATTCCAAGACTCAAATCTTAAATGGATTCCAATGGACTGTAAGGTCCTCCAACTCTGACAGGAAAAGTGGAGGACCAAGAAACGAATTCAAGAAAACATCTACCATTATAATCTGAAGATGATCACAGAAGAACTCAGTGACTTCCTGTTCATGTAATCACAGATCTAGTACTCATTTCTGATCTTGGTAAAATTGTAATTTTATGTTGATTGTTTTGTATGCTGCATTTAAAGACAGAAAGCAACCTGAAGATCATGGTTTTACTGATTGGTTTTACAAATGAGAAAACTGAGTCTTGGGTAAAGTAAATGACCTGCACAAATAGCTAGGAAGTGGCAAATGAGAATCTACATTGGCTGACCCTGGGATGAACACTCTCTCTTCATTTGCAACAGATATTCATTCATATTCAATAGATATTTATTGAATATTAACCATGTGCAAGACACGGAGGGACTACAAAGCAGAACGCAGGCAGTCGTTCTCTCAAGGAACCTAAAAAATGTGTATTTTAGACAATATTTTTACAGTTTTAATATGCAAATCATCACATGAAGTCTTACATGGAATTTTAGGGGAATACCTGAAAGCAATTCTCCTCAGATCTAATACTTAACTTTGAACTAAATCTTTCCATCCTCCTTGCAGCCCTTCAACTACAGAAGGCAGATGTCACGGTAAGAGCATCAATAATGATGGCGAGGACAAACACAAGGACAATGACAAAACCAAATATAAGACATTTACTGTGTGCCAGTGACTATTCTGGTACCTTTATACACTTAGCTTATCTAATCCTCTCAGTAACCTCAGAAGGGAGGTATTATTACACCTCTATTTTTTATAAAAGGCCTGGGGAAAGGAAGTCGATTGCCCTTGAGAGGGTGGTTGAGTTGGGGTTCACACTCAAGCATGTCTTTACTAAGACTGTCTCTCAGGCTCCTGGCCCTGGGCCTTCCCTGATTAACTGAAAATCACCTGTCCCCCCGCCCCCGACCTCAGTGCCTTCACCTTTGAAATGCTGAAATCGGCCACATGATTTCCAGGGTCCCCTCCAGATGGAACATTCTGTGATTTACTGACTTAAGGTATCTAACAAATCTCTTTCCTTTAGCCGAGGAAGGAAAACACTTTATAAAAGCTAAGGATAATTTTGCCCCAAATTACAAAATCCAGGCCTTCAGCTTTACAGAAGTTTGGGGGTAAGGGAGGGCAGGTAGTTACGGGTTTAACTCATACATTCTTAACTTCCATCTAGGTTCCAGCCTCAGGTGTTTTTGAAAGCTGATGTCACAGCCACGTGGCAGAATAACATACAATCATTAATGGTGGTGTTTAAACAAGACAAAAAGTTTTTTAAATTCCTAATAATGATTAGGAGTCATCTGTAAAAACATGCAAAAATGTATTATAGGTTAAAAGAAAAAAGTAGGATGTAATACATGGGCTATAGTTTGGGTGGGGGGGTTGATTTTGTTTGTTTTTTACATGAGGAAAGAGGCAAGAAGGACATTCAACAGTGGTTGTAATTGGATAATAGGATTTGGGAGTTTTTTTCTTTTCCTTTTCCTTATTTTTTTTAATGTAAACTTAAATTACCTACATAATTAAAGGGGAGACTTTTCCTTATGAAGAGAGAAAAGGTGCCCAAAATTCTCACATTGAATTCTTCTGAGAAGAAAGAAAATACTCTCCTAAAAACATCTCAGTTAACACTGCAGAAATTCCAGAAATACAGGTTTAGAGGGGAACATCATTATTACCCACTACAGATGGGAAAGAAAAGACTCCTTTATTGCTTCAGGTCTAGAATCACTAAGTTTCACAGGATGTTTCAGGAATGCTGGCAGGGGAAGTTGCTTTGGCGTCCAGGGACACACAGCTTTGTAGAGCTGGACCCGGGGGAAAAAAGAACAGGTGCAGCAGACAAAGCAGCAGACCATGAGAGCCAAATGTCATGGGCCCCGTCCAGAAATCCCAGTCTGGAGCAGGTTCCCCCTCAGTGCTCTTGCCCTGCACCACAGCCAGCCACATGGCCAAGGGGACTTTCCATGAGCACAAATGTTCTTTCCTCTCTGAAGCACTGCAGCAGAGGGAGGACAGGTAGCGTATTTCATGGAATCTGCAACTGTTAAAACAAATCAAACCACAACCAAACTAATCTATGCTTTCATCAGGCTGCAGGATAAGCACATTGTATAGATACATCTGTGTTCATACATAAACACTCAATATATATACATATATATAAATACGTGGCCCAGTTTACAACACAGATCAGTGACTGTGGCTTTGGATGGCGACAATCAAACACTTCACTCTACAGCACTCTTGAGAACATTCTGTAAACACATTATTCCTCTGGTGATTCCCACTGATACTACCAAAAACTCAGGAAAGAGTACAATTGAAAAATCACATTCAGAATGTTATTAATTACATAGGAACCCTCTGCCTTTCTTGAACAGGCTTTTTTGCTACTTTGTGGCAAGTAGATAAAGACAGACCTGATATACAAAGAATAGGAAAACTGGAACAGGAAAAGTCAGCTCCTCCTTTGGGAGTCTGACAGACAATATGTGGCGTCAACATCGTATCATACCCTAGTTCAGAGGAGGGCTGCAAGGGAGCCGTGGAGCCCAACTTGCCACAGCTCCAGACATGCCCTGAGTACACACATCACACTGGGCTTCACCAGCACTAACAACATGAGGAAAGCAACAAAACAAAGGCCTGCGAGTGCCTTTTGTTTATTAATTTCAAAAGACACATTTCTGTTGATTGATACCAAAATTCAATTTGAACAGTTATTTAAAAATGGAAAATAACATAATGTAACTAAATAAAGAGATGCCATGGCTTGTTTTTTGTTTTAGGGCATTTTTTTGTTTGTTTGTTTCTAAGTGCAAAGTTGGCACCTACTGACTTTACCTGGCCGTAATTAAATACTTCTAACATTAGATAAAGAAATTTAACCTACCTCATCAAAGGTGTTGTCGTCTTTCTTCAAAGCTATAAAATAAAAGGGGAAAGGAAACAGTTATTGTGAAACATCTCAAAGACACTAAGTATCTAAGTTCTAAAAAACAGAAAAAAAAAAACCCAAAGCAATATGGTGTTTTCATTTCAAAAAGTAAAATCGTACCCCAACCTGAATAACAATGTTATGATACAAATGTGAAAACTGCAAATGAGAGAGAGAATTGCACAGCACGCATCTTTGTGAGACACTTTCATAAATATGTAAATGGAACTATCCTCCCAGCTGTGGAAAAGAAGTATGCATATCTTTCCTCTATTTCTTCTTTAGTAGGAAAATGTTTTAATGAAAGTATTAAAGAATCAAAAAGTAATCTTAAAAAAATTTCCCCTTAAACTTCTGGTGTTTGCTGGTCTATCATTAAGCATGGTGGCTGGACCTCCCAAACCAGTTGTCAGGAAGACATCCACTCTGCACAGTGCCCGGAATGAGATTTTCATACTGAGAGAAGTTTAAGTTTGATGATGAAAGATCAAGCGTGTAAAATAAGCACTGCAGAAACATAATTCAAACAGTTTCAACATGATAACTATTCTAACAAAGTATCACCAAAGGAAACAATACATGTGGAATATTTTATAGGTACTAGCAAATACTTAAAATTTATTTTAAATATTCATGACTTCAGAATTGAAATTTTATTACTCTAAAGAGAAAGAGAAGTATTTCATATATATAGTTGGCAAACACCTAGTTCCTTAAACCCTACAATTATTTAGAATGTTTCAGATTAAGGAGAATGCACAAAGGAGTGAATTTAGCTGAAAACACAAGTTTGAGAAATGTTTCAGAGGTACAGAATTGTGCATAAGTGCTTACTGGTCTATACTGGATAGTTCTATTCAGGATAGAAGTGCTTGGGTAGCTCTTAAAGCTATGTTCTGACCAAAGCAATGGAAAACAAATAGTTTGGGCAGTTAAGCTCTGAGAGAAGTCCTGTGCCTAAACTGAAGCCATCACAGCAAAGCTTATATTATACCGTCTAGCAATCTTGCAAAGGTTCTTTTCTCTGTGTCATACTATAAATTTGTCTTTTTAAAACATCAAGAAGTCTGTGGTTGTGGTGATGAGTTAAGGCAGAAAAGGGTAGGTCAAGAGAGATAAAATGTTTCTCAAAGTTTAATTTTTAGTCTTCCCCTTTTGCCTAAGAAACTGATCTTGTAATAATTTTCTCTACTTCCTTCATTAGAGAACCATTTCTTCCGAACGGAAAATAAAAAGACAGATCTTTGTCCCAGTTTCAAATGGTTTATCTTGCATCCAATTACTCACCCATATTACATAATGTATTTGACTTAATTTATATTAAATCTAAAATTAAATTATATTAAATCTAAAATTCCCTACTTTGGGGAATTCCCTGGTGGTCCAGTGTTTAAGATTTAAGACTCCATGCTTTCACTGCCAAGGGCACAGGTTCAATCCCTGGTGGAGGAACTAAGATCCCGCAAACTGCTTGGTGTGGCCAAATAAATAAATTAAATTAAATAACCTACTTGGATAGAAAAGTAGAAGATCCTAGGTGATTCTTAATGGTGACATTTTTAATTCACAATATAAAACTTCTAATCCAGAAGGCTTTCTTTAAATATCAGTCAACAATGTTACTAGACTATACCCCTCACTCTCTCAACCCAAGGCGTGTCCTTTAATTAACATACTTGACTAGTGATTCCTTCATAAAATATTAGTGACCTATGTAAATATAAACAAGTTGTTCCATCTAAAAAAAGAACAATTTTTTGGAATAAGAAATGATTAGCTCACTGATTTCAAATACAAAGTGAATTATTGTACAGCCTCATACCTCACTCATTTAACAAAGATTAAGGTAAAACACATTACGTTGTTGCCATGCAAAGTGCAAAGCTACAGCAGCAAGCTTATCATTCACAGCACAGACGTTTAAATATATCTTCTTTACCTGGGACATGATAAAAGTTCTGGAGATTAAGCCATGGGTTTTCCTAAGCAAAGTAACCAGTAAGAACTACAGTTGATAACTTCTCTCAGGGAATTGCAAACAAGGAAGGAAGACCCTCAAATTGAGAGATTAGGAGAGTAGAAACTAGAATGTCTTTAACACCCAGACTGGACTATTTCTCTCTTGCCACCTAAGTCCTGCCAATTCCTCCAACATTCTGGATAAAGGGGTGGGATCTGTAGGTAGAAAGAAAAGGAGGAAATAGAAGGGTCATTGCAGGTGTATTTCCTAAGATATAAAGAGCAGGAAGTCAGATTATCTCCCCTGTACACTATTCTCAAGCCCAGGACACCAGAGGCGAGAATATTTTAAGACCAAGAAGTCTACCCTTTCATTGAACTCTTCATTGCTAGATTGACACCTCGCATAGTTTCTTTAAATATTGTATCCTTTCCCTGAACAGCAGTCAGTGGTAACAAAAAAGACCAATTAAAGATATCTTTGCCAAATATTTATCAGGTCATTGATGAATAAACTCTGACCTAGACAAGCACACAACATCTCATTATTGATTACATTCTCTGATTGTCATTAATTATTCATGTAAATACAAACCCACAATTGTCTTCAAGGATATCATGGAATAACAAGCATATTACATTTTTCTGGGTTAACAAAGGGGCATATATTAAGCCATCTAAGATAATCAGATATTCTATTCAGTCCTCTGCTCAGACATTGCTCCCGGCAGAAGTTTTTCCATGATCTCATCAAGACTAAAATGGTATCCCCTCCTATGTTCTTCAACAGCAAGTTATGCTAATCTTCATGGTAGAATGTGTCCATGCTCATTCATTGGCCTGTCTTCCCTTAAAGTCCTTGAGGACAGGGACCAGTAACAATGGTCACTGAATCTGAATGCCAGCACAATATCTAGCACATAGGAGGTACTCGATAATTACTGGCAGAATTAATGAGTTGCACTTCAAAGGCAAAAGGATAGCATCTTACCCTTTGAGATACACTAAAGTTTTGGCATATGAAAACCATGTACTATTCTCTCTTATGAAAGAATCATAAATTCCATTTCACAGTTTTCAAATTAAAATCTTTGAAACTACATTAGGAGAGAATATGGTACAATAGTTAAATTTTGCCTCTGAACCTTTAACCTTACATTTTTCTTTTTGACAGAATGGATTTATCAGGTGACAGCTGGACTCTAAAATTACACTCTTACAGAACAAGGTAACAAACTCCCAAATTCAGTGTAACCACAGCCTCTTCCTTTTATTCAGTTATCTCACAAACTGCATCTTTCAAAGAAATGGTATACGTAGGGTTCATCTCGTATATCGCAGAGTATAAACTTCCTTTCTCTAGAAGATCATCCAACTAAGTGTGAAGAAATGCATTCAAATGAATATGAAGAAATGTCAGTTCGACCTTAATCTTACACGGGATATTACAGAAAGCCTTTCTCCTTCTAGGCAATCATTCAAAAATAAAAAAGAAACAATGAAAGAAAAGAGGAAATGAATTTTAATATAAATTTTTTAAACAATTTCCCATTTGTCTTTGTTTATGCTAACCTAAATTTTAAAAAAAAAGCATGAGACAACTATAGTAATTCCTAATAAGTGAACACACTGACACTATTTAGCAGAAAACCATAAATACTCACTCCTGAAATCAATGGATGACTTTGAAATTCAATTACACCCATCTTATAAAAGAACCATAGCTGTGTTATAGTCACTCCCTGGCAGATGTAGTAAATCAGAGTGCTATGGCTTGAAAGCCAATGTGTTTTTATAATATAGTAATCTCAGATCAGCTGCATTTGAGGTGGGCAGTGACAAAGTTGGCCTGAGCTTTCATGTGTGAGTAAATTAAACATTAGCATTGTCGCTTTTATATAGTTAGAATTATTATTAATCTTTTATAATAATGATTAATCCATAATTAATGAATATCATAGACTTTCAAAAATTGTCCTCATTTTCTATAGATGATCACTAATTTTTCATGGCTAAACAATGATACTGTATATTTTACCATTTAACAAACTACACTTCTGAATCATACTAAAAAAGCAAAATAAAGTCAGTATGTTTATTTCAAAAGCCGGAGTAGATTGGTTAAAGGGAATGAATATACTGAGATGTTGGATTACTCAGCAGGAATAAACCATTCACTCTTTGATCTCCTCATGAAGTACCAACGAAGAAATGAGGAAGATAGGAGATAAACAGAGAAATCAGAAGGAATAATAGCCTCCAATACTGATCTTCACCATGTGACAGATATTGCACTAGATATTTTATGTATTTTATCTGATCTAATCTTCACAACAACCTTAAGAAAACTGACAGATAAGGACTCTAGGATCTAAGGAAATTCTGCTAGTTGTTGCCCAAGGCACACAGCAGGCAAGGAAAATGGGATTCGAACCCAGATCAGCCTAACTCCAAAACCCATCCTGTTTTCAGGTTAGCCACACTGTAAAGTCAGTGGTCACTTCTCTTACTTCTCTTGCTTTCCACCTAGAAGATCCATACGTCAGCATGTTGTACTCACCAATAATGATAATAACACATTATGAACATCTATTGAGTCTTTATTCCATACAACACAGGACATCATATGCATTATTTCACTAAGCGCCAATAACAAAACTGACTTGAAAAACTGAAGCTCAGAAGGTGAGGGACCTGTCCAAGGTCACTCCACTACAAGCGGCAACACCAGAAATCCTAGTCCATCTGACACACAGCCCACACCTTTAAATCCATGCACTTCGTAATCCCACAGTAAAGCCTCAATTCAACAGCCTCCAGCACCTTAAAAATCCTTAAATAATCAGATTGATTGCATGCTTTTTGATTTTACAAATAAAACTTCAAAAAATAAATAGATAACAAAGACTTATTTTCTGTAATGCTACTCTAATGAATCTCTTGCGCTTGTTATACAATCATAATCATTTAAAACCTCTTTATCTCCTTTTACAGTATTCCGGAATGAGATTTGCTATTCGAATCATGACCCTCCATCAATACAAGAAATAATCAGTTATGATCACTTCACTGTACTGTTTCTGAAAGGGAGGAAGTAAAATCTACTAGAACTTAGAAGACGTTTTAACAAGAGTTGTAATCAAAAGGAGTTTCACATCACTAAATCTCTGTAAGCTAGAAAATCCAATTAACTATAATACCCCATTTGCCAGCATTGTAGTTAATCTAAATTTTACTGATTGTCCATCAAAACCTTGAAATTACCTAAACATAAGGAATTTTTATATTAATGTCCTTGGTTTCTTACTGAGATTCAATTGCAATGAATTATTTAACACAAAACTGGAAGAGTTCCAACAGAGTCATTAGCATTAGTAAATATACAGTTAATGCCTTATAGAACAGGGCTTAATGGACTCCAGAACCCGCCTCTGTGATAGTTTGGGTCAGGGACTGAAACATCCTCCTTAATAAAGCACAGCGACTCAACACCTTGCTTTCTCACACTCTTCTTAACTTCAAACTTCATTTGAATGCAGGGGCTCTTCATACACATCCCTAACTCCTAAGAGTAAAATTGCAAATATCCCATACACAAAATAAATAAAACCAGGGCTAAATATTGGTTTCACACCATAACTTTACAGTCATCTTGGGAAAGATTATGTATACCAATATGGAATTTTCAGTTTAAAAACAACAAAGAAAAGTAGGCTAAACATTTTTTTGACTTGAGGAAAGTTTGCATATTTCACGATGCACTTATACAATGATTTTTAAATGAATGGATGGAAGGACAAGGACAATACTCATATGCACTCCAGGGTTTTATTTTAAGGAATTAAGCACCTTATGCTTAATTTCCATTAACACCTTCATTAACATGGATGACATGTTAAACAAGTGAAACAAAGGCTAGAGGCTCCTTAGGGACTCTGAGGGGTTATTTTGTACGATTTTCTTGCTGAAAGCAGTTACCTGTGTAAATGAAAGTTAAGATGTTAGAGAAGATAGCTACCGTCTTAAGGTTAAAAGGGGTTTTAATGGCCAACCCTAGAAATCTAACCACCCATTCCACGTGACACTGTTGTCACCCTGTTATAGTCCGTGACATGGATTTATTCTTAAATGTCCTAAACATTTCTCGGTCGGTTATCTGTCGGTCAATTGGTTGGCTGAGTTAAAGACAATAGCCTTGGTCTAGTAAATGGAAGAAGTTTGGTAGACTTATTCCTAAATGTTCAGACAAGTTCACGGCGCGAATTTCTCTGCAGCAATGGAAAGATTCAGAGGACTCGAGACTGAACGCCCAAATCTCGCTTTCGAGGACCCGAAGTACCGAACAAAAGGTCCCAAGGTATCTGTCCCACTTCTCTTTAGGTTGGATGTGTTAAACAATACCAAGGTACAAACTCAACATTTCACCAATTTCCAAAGCTAAATTATTGACCAAACACCCAATACCAAAGCCTGCGTGCAAAAAAATAGGTGACCCAGGCGGCCGCGCCGCCTGTCCCCGGCGTACGCGAAAGCAGGAGCGCTAGTGGCGAGGAGAGGGAACCCAAATTGTAGGCTTAAGACCATGCACAAATGAACCCTCAGGTCCTGAGGGAAAGAGGTGTCTCTCGTTTTTGTCGTCGCCCTCCCGCAGGTCCTGGGCACTGTTCCCTCCACCCTCCGCGCGCAACGCCCCCCACGCCAGTCCCGGGTGGCCGCTGCACCGCCAGTGCCAGAAGCGCGGGGCCGAGGGCGCGGGCATGGGGGCGCCGGGCCGGGTGCCCGGGACAGCACGCCACTCACCAATGCGGCTGAAACTATCCGACAAAGTTCTCCGCAACTTCTTCATCTTGCCGATCTTCTCGGGCGGCTGCGGCTCAATGAGGTCGCACATCTGGGCGACACGGGGCTCGACCAACTTCCCCAAACTGGTCCAGAGCGAGCGCAGACAACGGCGAGGACGCGCGGCGCGGCGAAGGCGGCGCCTCCTCCTCCTCCTCCTCCACCTCCTCCTCCTCCTCCACCTCCTCCTTCTCCGGCCGCGAGGCGACGCGCAGGGCTGGGGAGGCGAGCGGCGAGAGGCAGGCTACACTCCGGCCTGGGCCGCGGCTGGACGAACGGGGGCGTTCTACGTGGTGCCGGGGGCGGCTGCGATAGCCGCCGCAGTGGTGGCCCAGCGCCGCGCCGCCGCCGCTGCCGCCGCCCGGCTCATTTTCCCTCCTTTGTAACCGAGAGAAGCGCGGCCGGCGGCCGGCTGTGGGGGTGGCGCGGGCGGAGGCGGGGCGGGGGCGGGCCGGGGACTAGGTGCGAGAGCTTGGGGTCGCCGAGGGCGCGGGGCGCGGGCGGGAAGAGTTTCGGGCGCTCGGGAGAAAGAGCCGCGGCGCGTAACCGCCAGCCGCCCCGCCCTCAACCCCCTCCCGCCGCCGCCGCCGCCGCCGCCGCCGCCCCGCCTCCCCCTTGGCCCCCGGGCGCGGGACCCCGGAGCGACCTCGGCCCCCCGCTCGGAGCCCGAGTCCTCTGCCACCGTCCCTGGCCTGCTCGCGACCCCGCGCTGCTCCCTCGGCGCTCGAGGGACCCGGGCCCGCGGAGGGCCGCGAACGGGCAAGGCTGGGAGCGGGCCGCCACTAGGGACCCGGTTCTCGCGCTGTGGGGAGGCCCTGAAAGGAAAGGGGCTGAGCCTAGGTCGTTCATCGTAGTGGTTTTCTCCCTGCTGCGATCGCGTGTGAAAAGAGCTTGTAATTGGGGGTGGGGGGTTGGCCGAGACCAATGCCTCCGGGTCAGGGGAGTGGAAAGGCCTCGGGGATGCGCTCAGGTTTGACGTTGACTTTTTGTTTTTCTTCAGTTTTGCCAAGGAAACTGAAGCGAAAGAGCTAAAGGGAAAGATGGGCCCGTTTCTTAGGAGAGTCAAGTGCAAAAGCAGAAGCGTCAACTGTAACTCCCCAAGGCAGGGCTAGTGCTCTGTTTCCTTCATCCCTCTGTCACACTGAGTGACGGACGGTAATGTAGCTGATTTCTGAAATGAATACCCAGTTCTATAGTAAATAGCAAACAGAAGCCCTTAGTCTATTTACCATTTTTAGAATATATTTCTAAACTGGAAGACTCAGAGGCATAAACATTCTGACCTCCTCGTCCCCTACCACAAAAAAGCAACTTTAAAAAGCGGGGCTGGGGGGAAGCTTTATAAAATCCCAGAACCTACAGTTCGGGCAGCAAACACACATCGTCTTCATTCGGCTAAAACACGATGCAGCAAGCCTCCAAAAGTCAGTCTCCCAGGGGAGAGAGAAGGAAGATGGGGGAAAGCCTGAATGTGTTGATTTGGGGCCAGCAAACTCCTTATGAATAGAAATGTAGTAATCTTGAGTCATCTGGCTGTGTAAGTAAAAAGAGCTTGTGAGCGTGTGACAATGTTGTTTGGTTTAAAGGAAGTTTTGGGGAGTTTATGTTTTATTAATAGATTTTTATCTGAAAACAAAAACTAGCCCCCTGCCTTCCTTAAATTGTGAGGTAGAACACTGATTTGTTCTGCTCTGCACTGAGCACATTATAGGGACTTGATAAATTGCAGCTGATTAAAGCCAGGAAGTCAAGCCAAGTGGGGGCAGAGGAGGGTGGGGAATTCCTCAAGAAAGTCCGTATGACTTAAAATGGATGTTGAGTCCTGGGGACTATAACTAGATGTCACTGACAGCACCAAGCATGGCCTCAGAAAGGAAAAAGGTTGACTTTCACCACTTACTCAGGTTAGTTAGGGAGAAAGGTATCAGCTGCTTTGAATGAAAAGACAAAAGCAACCAGTCAAAATACTGATGGGCTCTACCTATCCATCAACAAAGATGAAGAAGTAGTCATTAACTGAATGAACTTTGACAACTATACATCTGTGGCTATCCTATTAATCATATTATTCACTCTGATAATGGCTGTTTCATATATACGTGTGTGTATGTGAGAATATATATAATATATTCATATTCTGTTTTACCTTCCCAGTGTTTAGTATTATTGACCTTTTAAAAGATAAACTTCTGTTTGAATAAATTATGGTATATGCATACTATGGTACACAGGTAAACATTTTCAAAAATGAGATAGATCAATATGTATTGTGTAAATATGTCTAGAGTAAGTGAAAAAAAATTTACCATTAACCCGTTTTCATATTTATAAGAAAAAATTAGACATGTATATGTTTCTATATGCTTAGAAATTTTCTGAAAAAGAAGAGAACAACAAACTGTAAGTGTGTACACCCAGAATACAGTAAGTCCCCTACATATGAACAAGTTCCATTCCGAGACCACATTTGTAGGTCCAATTTGTTCGTAAGTCCAATGAACTTGGGCTTGGAGGAAGAGGAGGTGAGAGATGGTAGAGCTGAAGGATAGTTTGCAATAGGAGATGGAGGGCAAGATGCAATTTCACTCATGCCTGATGTTGACAGCACTGGTTTTGGTTCCTTGCTGGATTCAATTCTATCTACCCTCTTGAAAAAATGATCCAGTGATGTCTGGGTAGAATCTCTTTTTCTTGTCATAGATGACGTGGTAGCACTGGATTGCATTCTGAAGAGCTGCTGCAACCTTCGTGTATCCTCCTATGTTCAGGTCATGTGCCTCAAGGACTAACAGTGCCTCCTCAAATAAAGAAAATCCCCTTGCCATTTCCTGCATCATGAATCTCTTTGGTTCTTCAGTTACTTCTTCTTCCTCTTGTCTCTCTTCGTCCTTTCTCTGGGCCTCCAATTCCATCAGTAAGCTCCTCATGCTGCACAGCAAAGAGTTCAATGAAATCGTCCTCTTACAGATCTAGCTTGAAATAAAGATACTGTACTACTGTACTCTATACAGTACTGTACAGTAAAGTACACAAAAGCACAACCACTTGTAGAGGATGCACACACGTGACAATGTATGCCAGACACATGAACTAACTTACATGATTAGACATGCGAATACATGTTTGCATCTTTGAAAGTTCAGAACTTGAAGGTTCGTATGTAGGGGACTTACTGTAGAGAGACCATTTTCTTTGTACCTTTAAGTATAATTTGAATGTTTTATCCCCCCAAAATGCATTGTTTATAATAATACAAATAGTAATTTAAAACATAAACATAATATTTACTTCATTTTTACCTATCCCACTCCAAAAAAATTTCACCTAATTACAATGGTATACCTTGCAGGAGAAACAGTTGTTAGTAATGGACCAAGTAAACCTTGGCAATTATGAATAACCAACTCCCAGCACATGCTTATCTGCTTCCTTTGTTGGTTATAAATCAAAATGGCTAATTTTGCAAGAAACTGTGATACAAAGAAGGAAATTTTTAACTGGATGCTTTTAATATATGTACACTTACGTTATAGGATTCAACTTTTTTTTTTTTTGGCCATGCCGCCCAGATTGTGGGATCTTAGTTCCCCAACCAGGGATAGAACCTGTGCCCCCTGCATTGGAAGCCCAGAGTCCTAACCACTGGACCACCAGAAAATTCCCAGATTCAACTCTTTTCTTTTCTTTTCTTTTCTTTTTTTTTATGCGGTACACGGGCCTCTCACTGTTGTGGCCTCTCCCGTTGCAGAGCACAGGCTCCGGACGCGCAGGCCCAGCGGCCACGGCTCACAGGCCCAGCCTCTCCGCGGCATGTGGGATCCTCCCGGACCAGGGCACAAACCCGCGTCCCCTGCATCGGCAGGCGGACTCCCAGCCACTGCGCCACCAGGGAAGCCCTCAACTCTTTATATGGTTATTCGTTTCACATTTGCCTTCATCTTAGATTGTAAGTTCCCTGAGGGCAAGAGCCCTAGATACAAAAGGTATAATGCCTGTTTCATAGTGGACGTAAATTAAATGTTTGTCAAATGATTAGAGAATATATTGCTGCCACTGAGAAGTAATGTGTTGTCCTCAGAAACAAAGATGACTATTCAGCATCTGTGTGGCATATGTATTTTCAGTGGGAGGATGGATCTGTGCCAGTTCTCCATCTGAACTTCTCATTCACAAGGTTATAGTTTTGGCTGGCCTGAATTAAAGGTGCAGTGTCTGCCTATAAACAGATAAGCTTACCGAGGGGCTGAACCCAGCATGGGTTGAACTGAATCGAATTCATCAATTAAAGCATGTGTGTGTATTAATTAGGCCTAGAGTGATAGCAGCAGTGGCTGGAGACCCAGGACTCATGGGTTTTCGTCCCTACTGTATCACAAAGTGTTGTGTGGCCTTAGACAAATAAGTGATTTACCCACTTCCTTATCTGTAAAATGAGAGTCTTGAACTAGCTGACCTCTAGGGTTATCCATAGCGGCCAAATTCTACGTTGAATGGTGAAATTTCTACTCTCCCAGCTTAAACACTGGGATATATTAATGAACAGTAATTAATACACAAATAAGAGAGACAAGGATCCAATGATAAAAATTATGAGAAATTTAAGATACATTATTTCTATTCATGTTATACATAAATTATGCTTTTCTTATGAATGGATCTTGTCCATATAAGAAAAATAGCAGGCTCATATGCTGGCAGTAAATTTTAAGGGAATGAATCCTAATCTAAATCAGATGAAATATAGAGGATTTGATTAGAATCTAAAGTACCAACAAAAGCAGAAGCAGATTTACTGACCTGAAATAGTATCAAAAGATATTATCAGAGAAAAGAAATCTATGAAAAAATGATGCCAAGGATGTGGGGACTAGAGTTGGGAAGTGAAGTTAAAGTGAAAACATATGTTAATTAATGTAAAATTTTAGAATTTAGCCAGTGTAGATAGCTAAAGATTAAGACATATTGTTGACTGTAATTACTAAAGTGGTAGAAACTAACGTAATTGAATATCCTCTTAGAACTCTAAACAGTTACCCCAGTTAATTATTTTAACACTTTATTTTTTAATTTTCTTTTACTAAATAGAAATCTAATTAGTCTAATTACTTAAATGCAAGCATTTACATTAGAAAACGAGTTCTCTTCAATCAAAATTATGTAACAAGGATTTAGCACTTTACAAAATTCTGTAATACGTCACATGACATACATAGCTATAACTTTTTATGTTGTAGCAACAGGTACTTACGTCAAGACTTCAGATTTTATTAAAGGACAATCTAAAACAATAGTAGAGTACAGATATAAGAAATGAAAAGGACCTCATGAATGGCAGTTAAAATAGATAACAGGACAAAAGCAAGGTAAAATATAATGCTCCAAGTGGCCTCTACATTTTGGTAAAAGATAGAACTATCTGAGAAAAATTATTTTTACTTTGAAGAAAGTTACAAAATTACATTAATTTAAAAACGTTAACAGATGCATGATGTTTGCAACTTACTTTCAAACAGTTCAGAAAAAAACAGACATACGTAGAGTGGAAAAGATCAATAGAGAAAGCATACAAAAATGATAAAGCCAACAGTACAAAATGTTAATAGGCAAATCTAGGTAAAGGGTATATGTACGTTCTTTGTGCTATTCTTTTTTTTTTCTTATTAGTCATCAATTTAATACACATCAGTGAATACATGTCAATCTCACTCCCCCAATTCATCACACCACCACCACCACCACCCCTGCGGCTTTCCACCCTTGGTGTCCATACATTTGTTCTCTACATCTGTGTCTCAATTTCTGCCCTGCAAACTGGTTCATCTGTAGCAATTTCTAGGTTCTACATATATGTGTTAATATACGATATTTGTTTTTCTCTTTCTGACTTACTTCACTCTGTATGACAGTCTCTGGATCCACGTCTCAACAAATGACCCAATTTCATTCCTTTTTATTGCTGAGTAATATTCCATTATATATATGTACCACAACTTCTTTATCCATTCATCTGTCAATGGGCATTTAGGTTGCTTCCATGACCTGGCTATTGTAAATAGTGCTGCAATGAACATTGGGGTGCATATATCTTTTTGAATTATGGTTTTCTCTGGGTATGTGCCAAGTAGTGGGATTGCTGGTCATCTATGGTAATGGTAATTCTATTTTTAGATTTTTAAGGAACCTCCATACTGTTCTCCATAGTGGCTGTATCAATTTACATTCCCACCAACAGTGCAAGAGGATTCCCTTTTCTCCACACCCTCTCCAGCATTTGTTGCTTGTAGATTTTCTGATGATGTCCATTCTAACTGGTGTGAGGTGATACCTCATTGTAGTTTTCATTTGCATTTCTCTAATAATTAGTGATGTTGAGCAGCTTTTCATGTGCTTCTTGGCCATCTGTGTGTCTTCATTGGAGTAATGTCTATTTAGGTCTTCTGCCCAGTTTTGGATTGGGTTGTTTGTTTCTTTAATATTGAGCTGCGTTAGCTGTTTATATATTTTGGAGATTAATCCTTTGCCCGTTGATTCGTTTGCAAATATTTTCTCCCATTCTGAGGGTTGTCTTTTTGTCTTGTTTATGGTTTCCTTTGCTGTGCAAAAGCTTTCAAGTTTCATTAGGTCCCATTTGTTTATTTTTGGTTTTATTTCCATTACTCTAGGAGGTGGATCAAAAAAGATCTTGCTGTGGTTTATGTCAAAGAGTGTTCTTCCTACCTTTTCCTCTAAGAGTTTTATAGTGTCCAGCCTTACATTTAGGTCTGTAATCCATTTTGAGTTTATTTTTGTGTATGGTGTTAGGCAGTGTTCTAATTTCATTCTTTTACATGTAGCTGTCCAGTTTTCCCAGCACCACTTATTGAAGAGGCTGTCTTTTCTGCATTGTATATCCTTGCCTCTTTGTCATAGATTAGTTGTCCATAGGTGCATGGGTTTATCTCTAGGCTTTCTGTCTTGTTCCATTGATCTATGTTTCCGTGTTTGTGCCAGTACCATACTATCTTGGTTACTGTAGCTTTGTAGTATAGTCTGAGGTCAGGGAGTCTGATTTCTCCAGCTCCGTTTTTTCCCCTCAAGACGGCTTTGGCAATTTGGGGTCTTTTGTGTCTCCATACAAATTTTAAGATTTTTTTGTCCTACTTCTGTAAAAAAATGCCATTGGTAATTTGATAGGGATTGCATTGAATCTGTAGATTGCTTTGGGGAGTATAGTCATTTTCACAATTTTAATTCTTCCAATCCAAGAACATGGTATATCTCTCCATCTGTTAGTATCATCTGTAATTTCTTTCATCAGTGCCTTATAGTTTTCTGCATATAGGTCTTTTGTCTCCCTAGGAAGGTTTATTCCTAGGTATTTTATTCTTTTTGTTGCAATGGTAAATGGGAGTATTTCCTTAATTTCTCTTTCAGATGTTCCATCATTAGTGTATAGGAATGCAAGAGATTTCTGTGCATTGATTTTGTATCCTGAAACTTTACCAAATACATTGATTAGCTCTAGTAGTTTTCTGAAGGCATCTTTAGGATTCTCTATGTATAGTATCAAGTCATCTGCAAACAGTGACAGTTTTACTTCTTCTTTTCCAATTTGTATTTCTTTTTCTTCTCTGATTGCCGTGGCTAGGACTTCCAAAACTATATTGAATAATACTGGTGAGAGTGGACATCTTTGTCTTGTTCCTTATCTTAGAGGAAATGCTTTCAGTTTTTCACCATTGAGAAAGATGTTTACTGTGGGTTTGTCATATATGGCCTTTACTATGTTGAGGTAGGTTCCCTCTATGCCCACTTTCTGGAGAGTTTTTATCATAAACCGTTGTTGAATTTTGTCAAAAGCTTTTTCTGCATCTATTGAGATGATCATATGGTTTTTCTCCTTCAATTTGTTAATATGGTGTGTCACATTGATTGATTTGCATATATTGAAGAATCCTTGCATCCCTGGGATAAATCCCACTTGATCATGGTGTATGATCCTTTTAATATGTTGTTGGATTCTGTTTGCTAGTATTTTGTTGAGGATTTTTTCATCTATATTCATCGGTGATATTGGTCTGTTATTTTCTTTTTTTGTAGTATCTTTGTCTGGTTTTGGTATCAGCGTGATGGTGGCCTCATAAAATGAGTTTGGGAGTGTTCCTTCCTCTGCAATTTTTTCAAAAATTTGAGCAGGATGGGTGTTAGCTCTTCTCTAAATGTTTGACAGAGTTCACCTGTGAAGCCATCTGGTCCTGGACTTTTGTTTGTTGGAAGATTTTTAATCACAGTTTCAATTTCATTACTTGTGATGTGTGTTCATATTTTCTATTTCTTCCTGGTTCAGTCTTGGAAGGATATACCTTTCTAAAAATTTGTCCATTTCTTCCAGGTTGTCCATTTTATTGGCATAGAGTTGCTTGTAGTAGTCTCTTAGGATGCTTTGTATTTCTACGGTGTCTGTTATAACTTCTCCTTTTTCATTTCTAATTGTATTGATTTGAGTCCTCTACCTGTTTTTCTTGATGAGTCTGGCTAATGGTTTATCAATTTTGTTTATCTTCTCAAAGAACCAGCTTATAGTTTTATTGATCTTTGCTACTGTTTTCTTTGTCTCTATTTCATTTAGTTCTGCTCTGATCTTTATGATTTCTTTCCTTCTGCTAACTTTGGGTTTTGTTTGTTCTTCTTTCTGTAGTCCTTTAGGTGTAAGTTTAGATAGTTTATTTGAGATTTTTCTTGTTTCTTGAGGTAGGCTTCTATAGCTATAAACTTCCCTGTTAGAACTACTTTTGCTGCATCGCATAGGTTTTGGATCATCGTGTTTTCATTGTCATTTTTTTCTAGGTATTTTTTGATTTCCTCTTTGATTTCTTCAGTGAGCTCTTGGTTATTTAGTAACATATTGTTTAGCCTCCATGTGTTTGTGTTTTTTATGTTTTTTTCCCTGTAATTCATTTCCAGTCTCATAGCGTTGCGGTCAGAAAAGATGCTTGATATGATTTCAATTTTCTTAAATTTACTGAGGCTTGATTTGTGACCCAAGATGTGATCTACCCTGGAGAATGTTCCATGTGCACTTGAGAAGAAAGTGGAATCTGCTGTTTTGGGATGGAATGTCCTATAAATATCAATTAAATCTATTGGTCTATTGTGTCATTTAAAGTTTCTGTTTCCTTATTTATTTTCCTTTTGGATGATCTGTCCATTGGTGTATGTGAGGTGTTACAGTCCACCACTATTATTTTGTTACTGTTGATTTCCTCTTTTAGAGCTGCTAGCAGCTGCCTTATGTATTGAGGTGCTCCTATGTTGGGTGCTATGTTATAGCTTCTTCCTGGATTGATCCCTTGATCATTATGTAGTGTCCTTCCTTGTCTCTTGTAACATTCTTTACTTTAAAGTCTATTTTATCTGATATGAGTATGGCTACTCCAGCTTTCTTTTGATTTCCATTGGCATGGAAAATCTTTTTCCATCCCCTCACTTTCAGTCTGTAAGTGTCCCTAGGTCTGAAGTGGGTCTTTTGTAGACAGCATATATATGTGTCTTGTTTTTGTATCCATTCAGCAAGCCTGTGTCTTTTGGCTGGAGCATTTAATCCATTCATGTTTAAGGTGATTATCGATATGTATGTTCCTATTACCATTTTCTTAATTGTTTTGGGTTTTTGTAAGTCCTTTTCTTCTCTTGTGTTTCACACTTAGAGAAGTTCCTTTAGCATTTGTTGTAAAGCTAGTTTAGTGGTGCTGAATTCTCTTATCTTTTGCTTGTCTGTAAAGCTTTTGACTTCTCCATCAAATCTGAATGAGATCCTTGCTGCGTAGAGTAATCTTGGTTGTAGGTTCTTCCCTTTCATCACTTTAAGTATATCATGCCACTCCCTTCTGGCTTGTAGAGTTTCTGCTGAGAAATCAGCTGTTAACCTTATGGGAGTTCCCTTGTATGTTATTTGTTGTTTTTCCCTTGCTGCTTTCAATAATTTTTCTTTGTCTTTAATTTTTGCCAATTTGATTACTATGTGTCTCGGTGTGTTTCTCCTTGGGTTTATCCTGTATGGGACTCTCTGCGCTTCCTGGACTTGGGTAGCTATTTCCTTTCCCATGTTAGGGAAGTTTTCGATTATAATCTCTTCAAATATTTTCTCTGGTCCTCTCTCTCTCTCTCTTCTCCTTCTGGGACCCCTATAATGCGAATGTTGTTGCGTTTAATGTTGTTCCAGAGGTCTCTTATGCTGTCTTCATTTCTTTTCATTCTTTTCTCTTTATTCTGTTCTGCAGCAGTGAATTCCACCTTTCTGTCTTCCAGGTCACTTATCCGTTCTTCTGCCTCAGTTATTCTGCTATTGATTCCTTCTAGTGTAGTTTTCATTTCAGTTATTGTATTGTTCATCTCTGTTTGTTTGTTCCTTAATTCTTCTAAGTCTTTTTTAAACATTTCTTGCATCTTTTCGATCTTTGCCTCCATTCTTTTTCTGAGGTCCTGGATCATCTTCACTATCATTATTCTGAATTCTTTTTCTGGAAGGTTGCCTATCTCCACTTCATTTAGTTGTTTTTCTGGGGTTTTATCTTGTTCCTTCGTCTGGTACATAGCCCTCTGCCTTTTCACCTTGTATATCTTTCTGTGAATGTGGTTTTTGTTCCACAGGCTGCAGGATTGTAGTTCTTCTTGCTTCTGCTGTCTTTCCTCTGGTGGATGAGTCTATCTAAGAGGCTTGTGTAAGTTTCCTGACGGGAGGGACTGGTGGTGGGTAGAGCTGGATGTAGCTCTGGTGGGCAGAGCTCAGTAAAACTTTAATACGTTTGACTGCTGATGGGTGGGGCTGGGTACCCTCCCTGTTGGTTGTTTGGCCTGAAGCAACCCAACACTGGAGCCTCCCTGGGCTCTTTGGTGGGGCTAATGGCAGACTCTGGGAGGGCTCATGCCAAGGAGTACTTCCCAGAACTTCTGCTGCCAGTGTCCTTGTCCCCCCAGTGAGCCACAGCCACACCCATCTCTGCAGGAGACCCTCCAACACTAGCAGGTAGGTCTGGTTCAGTCTCCCCTGGGGTCACTGCTTCTTCCCCTAGGTCCTGATGCACACACTACTTTGTGTGTGCCCTCCAAGAGTGGAGTCTCTGTTTCCCCCAGTCCTGTCAAAGTCCTGCAATCAAATCCCACTAGCCTTCCAAGTCTGATTCTCTAGTAATTCCTCCTCCAATTGCTGGACCCCCAGGTTGGGAAGCCTGACGTGGGGCTCAGAACCTTCACTCCAGTGGGGGACTTCTCTGGTATAAGTGTTTTCCAGTCTGTGAGTATCCACCCAGCAGTTATGGGATTTGATTTTACTGTGATTGCACCCCTCCTACCATCTCATTGTGGCTTCTCCTTTGTCTTTGGATGTGGGGTATCTGTTTTGGTGAGTTCCAGTGTCTTCCTGTCGATGATTGTAGAGCAGCTAGTTGTGATTCTGGTGTTCTCTCAAGAGGGAGTGAGAGTACGTCCTTCTACTCCACCATCTTGGTTCCAATCCTCACCCTAGTTAATTATTTTTAGGATCAAATATTATCCTTCTTTTTTGAATACATCCAGGAACTGAAATAGCACAAGGTTAGGTGACCTATACCAAGTTCCCAGTGAGTCATCAGTGAAACTGGTACATGGAATTCAAAACTCTTGTCACCAACTTTTATGTTCCAGCTGTTGGATAACGTCCAGTCTTAAGGATTTCTTTTTGTTGTTGTTATTGTTGTTGTTTTGACAATGAGAAATTTAAAATCAAAAAGGGAGGCAAATGGAAGACTGGAGAAACCAGTGTATTCTCACAGGTAAATGGAGGCTCTCCCACTTCTTTCCTCCCTGTTCTATCAGCCATCTGTTGCCTAGTCACTCATAATTCAAATACTTTTCACTTTTACAGAAATCACTCACTGCTGACACAAATCTCCAGGCTTGTTCAGGAATAAGCCCTGACTGTTTTATAGGTAATTCTATATTTTTTCATCATATATTTCTAAGAGACCTTGGGATGTAAGTAAATTGACCTACTTGCAAATGACTGTAGGAAGAACAAAGAAGTTGCAAACCCATCCAAACGGTGTCAAGTATAAATTAGCTCAGAATAGTTTTGAAGAAAATAGACTACCAAGGTCAAAGTGTGCATTGAAATACTGGTAAATTCCCCTCTCCTACTAAATCATACTTAAATATTACAATGGCCTATCATTCCTGTTTTTCATTTTGTATAATTTGTAAATAGAATTTTATATGAGAAAACATCTACCATTTCAAACTAACATACAATTCACTCTGTTATCCCTTTGGTGTTATTTGTGTGTGTGGAGAGATGTGTCATTACTAAAGGGTCCTCATTTATGATTGTCATCAATTTCAATGCATCATTTTGCACCCAGCAGAATTAAAATTCAGAGGCCAGTCCTGTAATTGAACTGTGGACATGGATGGAAAAGTGGTCAGAAACTAATACTTCAGGGAAACCAAAACTTTTGGTCAGTCTAGACAAGTCCTGTTAGGAGCAATTAAATTCAGAAATGTAGCTTTTCTATCAAAATCATCCTAGTCTTTCTTCCCAATGCCCTTGACAATTCATCTGCATTCACACGCCTATTCTTTTTTTTTTAATTTATTTTTGGCTCTATTGGGTCTTCGTTGCTGCATGTGGGCTTTTTCCCTGGTTGCGGCGAGTGGGGGCTACTCTTCGTTGTGGTGCACAGGCTTCTCATTGTGGTGGCTTCGCTTGTTGCGGAGCACGGGTTCTAGGCATGTGGGCTTCAGTAGTTGCAGCACGCGGGCTCAGTAGTTGTGGCTCACGGGGTCTAGAGCACAGGCTCAGTAGTTGTGGCTCACAGCTTAGTTGCTCCATGGCATGTGGGATCTTCCCGGACTAGGGATGGAACCCGTGCCCCCTGCATTGGCAGGTAGATTCTCAACCACTGCGCCACCAGGGAAGCCCCACATGCCTGTTTTTTTTTAATTAATTAATTTTTTTTTGGGGGGGGCTGCATTGGGTCTTCATTGCTGCATGCAGGCTTTCTCTAGTTGTGGCGAGTGGGGGCTACTCTTCGTTATGGTGTGTGGGCTTCTCATTGCAGTGGCTTCTCTTGTTGCTGAGCACAGGCTCTAGACACGTGGGCTTCAGTAGTTGTGGCGCACAGGCTTAGTTGCTCCGTGCCCACATGCCTATTCTAATCAAGTGCTTACAAGCCAGAAAATGTATCCATAGGATAACTATATTGATGATGTTGTTGGATATATCATGTTCCCTAGCTAAAATGGCTTACTATTTATAATTTTAAAATGTAACTAGAATAACTTGTGGCTTTATAATGGGCTACAAATTGATGATCTCATCTTATTTTAACCCATACTACTCCAAGAGACATTATCATTATCACTATGTTACACAAAGGAAATGGGCATAGACATGCCAAGAGACTATCCCCAAGAGGTTCCAGTTTTAGACTGAGACACACTTTGGTTACCAAAATCTTTTCTTCAATAAAGCATTTTTGTAGCACGATGTATGGCATTTTCTTTTTCTTTTGATATATTTTGGGTATAATTATTATTGTCCTTATTGTATAGAAAGGAACTATTCTGAAGCAGAGAGAGTGCAAGGAACTGGCCAAACTCAAACAGGTTTATGGATGGGTCAAAACTCCTAAACTCTAGCACTGTAATTTGCCTTTTTTTAACCTTATGGCAAGAAATTAGAAGTGTGCAATTAAAAGACGTACAATTGGGCTTCCCCCGTGGTGCAGTGGTTAAGAATCCTCCTGCCAATGCAGGGGACATGGATTCAAGCCCTGGTCCGGGAAGATCCCACATGCCGCGGAGCAACTAAGCCCGTGCGACACAACTACTGAGCCTGCACTCTAGAGCCCGTGAGCCACAACTACTGAGCCCGCGTGCCACAACTACTGAAGCCGGCGTGCCCTAGAGCCCATGCTCCGCAACAAGAGAAGCCACCACAATGAGAAGCCCATGCACCACAACGAAGACTAGCCCCCGCTCGTCGCAACCAGAGAAAAGCCCGAGCACAGCAACAGAGACCCAATGCAGCCAAAAATAAAATAAATAAAAATTTTTAAAAAGATGTACAATTGACTTTGAAAAAGAGGCTCCTTTCTACTCTAATTGGTGTTTGTAAATGAACTAAACATTCTAAAACTATCACTTGAACCACCGTGGCATGTGTCATAAATGGATTAGTGCATTTTTGCTCATAACTAATATTTAATCCAATATTCCTCACCTATGAAGATTAGTCATATCAAAATTAGTTGGTGTCTTAGTCTGTTCGGGCTGCTATAACAAAATACCATAGACTGGGTGGCTTATAAACAACAAAAATTAATTTCCCACAGTTCTGGAGGCTGGAAGGCCAAGATCAGGGTGCCAGCATGGCTGAGTTCTGGTGAGAACCCTCTTCTGGGTTGGAGATTGCCGACTTCTCACTGTGTTCTCACATGGCATGGCAGAAGGGGTGAGGGAGCTCTTCAGGGCCTCTTTTATAAGGACACTAATCCCATTCATGACAGCTTCACTCTCATAACCAAATCATCTCTCAAAGACCCTTCAAATACTGTCACATTGGGAATTAGTTTTCATTGTATGAATTTTGGGTGGCGGGAGCAGGGAGGAGACACAAATATTCAGTCTATAGCACTTGGGTAGCATTTTCAAAGAACCACTATAGAACACCTTAGGCAGGGACTGGAGGGACAGGAGGAGGAAGGGGTACATATGGATTGGAAAAGCCTCCAAGGTGATTCTTGTACAACCCCCACCAAGTGAGAATCGCTGATTTTGTCCCTTAAATAGCAACATGATGATAGTTACTTGATGAAAGACAGATATAGAGAACAACACAGAAATACCCGTGAAGCATAAAAGGCAATAAGGTTAGAGACGTAACATCCTAGATGTGTTTCAAACAGTAAAAAAGAAAACAGTATTAGGAGCCAGAAGATACTAATTCTCAGTTCTAGAACCTTCTCTCATGCATTGTATAATATCACTAATCCTCTGCTTCCTAACTTATAAACCAGAGATAGACAATTATCCTGGTACGACCCACCTACAAATTTAAGAGATCATTACCTCCTTTTCCTAATCAAGACTATCTTGATTTCTTCTAATTGCAAACCAAGAAAACAAGGATAGGCCGATACAGTTGAACAGAAAGGATTGATTGAATCAGTTTCCAGTACTATCTCTGTTTTCTTATCATAAGCAAGTCCTTTCACTTGTCTTCATTTGTTTATTCATCAAATGCACATTGAGCACCTACTATGTCCTCGGCACTCTGCTAATGGCTGGATATACTGCAGTGAAAGAAGTGGAGCATGGTCACAACCCCTACCTCCACAGAGCTTACAGACTAGTGAGGAAAAATAAAAGGTGACCCATTTTAAAATAGGGGAAGGACTGAGTGGTATGGATACCCCACAGCAGGGAGATTTCACCCTAATATGAGGGTCAGAGACATCCACTCTGAGCAATCACACCTAAACTGAGACCTGAAAGATCCATAGAGGCAGTCGGGGGGCAAACAGGAGCTCCTGGCAGAGGTATCAGCACTTGTGGGGGCCAGATGGCAAAGGCAGAATGTGGTGCACTCAAGAAACTGAAAAGGTAGTCTGAATATAGAATGGACATGAGATAAGGTTGGTGAATTCGACAAGGGCCAAAAAGTAGACACTTCAATAATCATACAGTAAAGACTCTGTATGCTTTAATTCCTATTAGAAATGTCAGACAACACTCATGGGAGTTTCCGTTCCTCCTGAAAACCCACTAAAACAATAATGAATGGATTTTTTTAAAAGTAGAAGTCCCCAAGCACACAGATAATAAAAGAAGAAACAGCACCAACACAATTTTGGAAGCTAGAAAAATTATGGTTGAGTAGTAACTCACCTGTCCGTCCCAAGAAAGCTGAATCCTAAGCCAGCAGTTGGCAAGGCTGGGAGGCAACCTACTGAAAGTTTATAATTGACTGTCAAGACACCTAACCTTCTTTCTTCACTTTCTTCCCATACTTCTGACCAACAGATTGCCCTACAGTGAAACCCACAGTTCACAAGCCAACCATGTAAATTGAGCTTGCCCAAAGCTTTCTAGTGCCTCTCTTCTAGATATGGGCAGACAGTCAAGGATCTCTATAGACAGTTGATGGAATATTCTAATAAGAAAGACAGACGCCAAAACAAACTAACATAGAAAAGCAACAAAGAAGAAATAAAGACTATGCAGGAGGAAAAAAATAACCTACTATTAATACCTTCAAAGATTCAAAAATAGTGAAATATTATAAGATATTGCAGTCATCAAACAAGAACCAGATGGTATTAGTGTTTTTAAAAGTAGCAGCCGGAGCGCAAAAATGAACTCTTGGATATTAAAAATATCACAGTATAAAAGAAAGCTTCCAGTGAAGGTTTAAAATATAAAGTTGAGGAAATCTCCCAGGAAGTAAAACAAAAAGATAGAAAGAGAAAAAAAGATAAAAGATGAAAAAGGTACAGACTAGTCCAGGAAGTACAATATCTGAAAGTTCTAGAAAGAAAGAACAGAGAAAATGAAGGGGGGAAACTATCAAAGAACCAATTCAAGAAAATTTCCTACAATGAAAAGACATGACTTTCCAAATTAAAAGAGCCTATCGAGCTCCCAAGACAATGGATGTCTTGGAGCTACATTGAGACACATCACAAACCTACATTGAGACACGTCATTATGAAATTGCAAACCCTGTGGACAAAGATAATATTCTAGAAACTTTCAGGAAAGAAAAACAGGATTCTAAAAAGAATCAGGTATCAGAATGGCTTCAGATTTCTCAACAGCTGCACTGGATGCTAGAAAATAGTAGAAGGAAATGATTTCTAATGTAGAGTTCCCCAGCCAAATTATTAATTAAGTGGGAGGGCAGAATATAGATTTTTTTCAGACGTCAAAGGTCAAAAACAGTATCTGACAGGTCCATTTCTCAGGGAGCTATGAGAGAATTTATTCAACTAAAATAAGAAAAGAGAAAATAGAGTCCAGGGAATGGGATTCTGATACATGAGAAAGTCAGGGTGATGGTGAAGGGAAAATCTAAGACCACAGCTCCGAAGGAAGCCTAAAGATCAACCAATCTGCTGGACTGGAGCAGGGCAGACGCCCTGGAGAAAGATCACCAAGAAAATGACATGGATAGAATGACCGGCATTTAAAGAATGTTGAAGGAAGATTTCTTAAAACTGGGGGTGGGGCAATTTGGGAATGTATTGATGATAAGTATATATCAATATATAGATCAGTCTGCCCAAAGGTGAGCATGATCTCCCACTTAGGAATTTATTTGGATGTCCAGACACATGACACGATGCACCCACCCATGACTATAAATAAAGTATACTTAGTACTAATACTAAGCTAGGGGTTCCCAGCAGGGAAAGGGCTCATGCAGGAGTCTGATGAGAAAATGACAAAGGATGAGGGGTGATTTGGGGCTTTCACTGTGGTTAAAAGGTGGAGCCAGCATGGTGGGGAATTACCCTAACATGGGCTAAAGTCTGCCCTGTTTGAAATTCCCATCAGCTCTTAGACGTAAAGGCCTACACAAGTCTTCTCATCTTGGCTGCCCAGATGTGGGAAGATAGGGAAGAGGGATGGAGGTTGAAAGCTTCCACTAGTCAAATATCAAAAATGGAGTTAAGCCTCTTTATTACAAAAACCAAGTTACAGGGGGGGAAAGTTATTAACTCAAAAAAAAAAGTTATAAAGAAAAAGTATTTGTAGCATAGTATTCTTTGGCTCAGATGTGAATAACATTTACAAAGTCATATCAGTGTAACTACTGAAGGCAACATAGTTAAGTTATGCCCATGTTGAGAAGATGAGGAATAAAAAGTGTTTATGTATGTGGTGGGTATCATAGGGTTTAGTGAAAATAAGCTAAATCTTCATCTTCTAGAGTGGAAGTCACTGAAATTTTTTTAAAATAGCAATGTAAACACGTTCTTTAGAGATACGGAGATAATCCCAAAAGAATCAGGTAAAATAGTTGATAGCGGTTGCCCCCGGGGAGGCTGAAGCACAAGAAATAGTGAACAGTGCTGTAGGAGAGGGTATGTTGGAGGAATGCTGTTTTGTTTGTTTGTAACAAGCCTGCCAGTATAACTTCTCAAACATATATAATTAAATTGCCCCCCAGATTTGACTTTATCTTAAAGGCAATAGGGAGCTACCCATCACCTTGGAGCTCTAAGCAATGAGGCTCTGAGTATGATAGTGAGATCAGATTTGCATTTTATTAAGATTACTCTTGGGGCTCCCTGGTGGTGCAGTGGTTAAGAATCCGCCTGCCAATGCAGGGGACATGGGTTCGAGCACTGGTCTGGGAAGATCCCACATGCCCATGCACCACAACTACTGAGCCTGCGCTGAGCCCACGAGCCATAACTACTGAGCCCGTGTGCCACAACTACTGAAGTCCGTGCGCCTAGAGCCCGTGCTCCACAACGAGAGAAGCCACCACAAGGAGAAGCCTGCGCACCACAACAAAGAGTAGCCCCTGCTCACCACAACCACAGAAAAGCCCACGCGCAGCAACGAAGACCCAACGCAGCCAAAAATAGAAAAAAGATTACTCTTGTTACTTTGTGGAGAAGTAGAGGAAGGAAAGAATGGACACAGTGGTGTCTATAAGGAAGCTTAGCTAGTCTAGCCTGGAATCTAGACAGGAAATTGGCCTGGACTCAGGTATGGCGACAGGGGTAGGTAGAAGTATGCAGATTGCGACTGATTGGATTGTGGGATGGAAGAGGGAGGACTCAAGACTGATACATACTGCATTTTCTGGTTTGAACAATGGGTGAGTGGGGAGCCGTTTATTAAAATAGGAAATTCAGAAGAGGAGCAGGTTTGGATGAAGTAGAATGATTTTAGCATTGGATATTCAATAGCTGAATGGCTATAAGGCCATGCAGATACAGCCTGGAGCTCAGGAGAGAAAGCCAGGCTGGTGATGGAGATTTGGGATCAGCAGCATAGAAATGACAATTGAAGTCCTGGGAGTGGGTGAGATTGTTCAGGGAGTGGGGTAGAGTAACCAGCATCAAAGACAGAGACTGAACTAATATAAACAAGGGAAGGGGAAGAGCAGTCAGCAAAGGGGAGTAAAAGGGAGTAGGCAGAGAGGCAGTAGAAAGTTCTGTGTACTACAGAAGTCAGGCAGGAGAATGTTCAACAGTATCCAAGGAGCCGAAAGGGAACACATACACTGCAGAGGCAAAGAGGAGGGACTGTTAGTAACCGTGACAAGAGCAGTGTCTGTGAAGCAGTGGGGCAGGTTGAAGAATACATGGGAGCCAAGGCACTCATCTTAATCACTGTTTAAAAGATAATAACAGGAAATTTTCTTGAGTGCTTTTTATGGGTGGGATACTGAATTAGGTACTTAACCTACTTTATCTCATTTCATTCTCAAAACAACATCATCTCTACAAAATGGATGCTACTGTTGACAACCACATTTTTCAGATGAAGCACCTAGTTTAAAGAAGTTAAGTAGTTACTCAAAAGGACAGAGACAGTAAGCAGACAGGCTGGAATTTGATCTCAAAGAGTCTGACTCCAGATTGTACACTCCTAAACACTGCACTATACCCTCTAAATGATCTGCCAAAGATAACATTATCACTCATCTCTTCAACAAACCTGCTGTGTGCCAGGCACTATTCCAGGTGTTGGTGATCCAACAGTGTACAAGACAACGCTCCTGCCCTCATAGATCTTACTTTCTAGTGGAGGAGATAGATAGTAAACAAATTTTAAAATGCATGTGTACTTTCAGTGTTTAGTGTAATGAATACCAAGAGATCACTTTGGAGAGTGGCTAGAGAGGAGAGCTATTTTAGGTCACAGGCCTTCCTGAGATGACATTTTGGCAAAAACCTAAATGAATTCAGGGACTGAGGCAGGAGAAGATGCATTCCAAGCTGAAGGAGGCGGAAGTACCACAATCCTGAGATGGGGGTGGGGACAGGGGGGCGCAGAATGAGTGAGGGGGAAATTGGTAGGTCAGATAGTTGGTAAGGAAGGTGGGGCTGCATCATGCTCAGCCTCAGAGATAAGAGTTTAGCTGTTGTTTTGGGAGTGATAAGAAGTCAGGAGGATTTTGAGCAGGATAACGACAAATTCTGACTCACATTATATTGATATTAGCTTGCAATAAAGCCCGGACTTTGGATTCTATGACCATCACCCTTTCCATATTCTCTAGAATTGAGATGCTATGTGGCTACTGAGCCCTTGAAATGTGACCAGTCCAAACTGAGATGTGCTCTAAATGTTAAATGCACACCAGATTTCAAAGACTTAGTACCAACAAAAGAATGGTATAGCTCTCATGGCCAAATTTTACATTCATTATATGTTGATACGATAACATTTTAGATATATTGGGTAAAATATAATATTCAAATTAATTTCACCTATTTCTTTTTACTTTTTTTAAAAAGATGTGGCTACTAGAAAATTTTTAATTACTATTTATGCGGCTCATATTTCTTTTGGATAGCACTGGTCTAGACAACTTCCCTTCTGCTTTCGGCTTCAGCATGTTATAAAGAAAATGACATAACTTGTGTAGGGCTCTTTGAGTTTTCTTAAGGAAACATATTATGTAACAACAAGACAAATTATCGAGGATGATAGTTGGCCAAAAAATGTACTGTTCTTTATAGGCCAAAGATAACGTTATTGACTTGATCGTGGTTTTGTGTTGTTTTTCCAACAGTGCTGATGAGTTTACACAAAGTCTTCTGTAATGTTTCTCTCCCTACCCATTCCACCCCCTCCTTGTGCTCTCTTATGACCGAAACAGCATGTTTTTGAAATACCTGGCCCAGGTTAAGAATGCAGTTCTCAGTCATGGAAATTTTTCCCTGTGTAAAGCATTCAGTCTTGTATAGGTTTGAACCTCAGCTTATTTAACATGGTATTCTAATTATCTGGTCTACTCAAGCAAGCAGATTCCAAATATCAGTGATTATATCTGTAATCACAGTTATAGAATACTTTGGCTCTTTTATATTTAATTCTAAATATGGTCAATTAGAATGCACTATTTAGGACTTCCCTGGTGGCGCAGTGGTTAAGAATCTGCCTGCCAATGCAGGGAATACGGGTTCGAGCCCTGGTCCAGGAAGATCCCACATGACGCGGAGCAACTAAGCCCGTGCACCACAACTACTGAGCCTGCGTTCTAGAGCCCACGAGCCACAAGTACTGAGGCTGCCTGCCACAACTACTGAAGCCCGCACACCTAGAGCCCGTGTTCCGTAGCAAGAGAAGCCACCACAATGAAGAGCAGCCCTTGCTCGCCACAACTAGAGCAAGCCCATGCACAGCAACAAAGACCCAACACAGCCAAAAATTAATTAATTATTTTTAAAAGGGGAAGGACACCTAATTAAGTCATCAAGATGAGAGATTACTAAAAATAATCTTGATGGTATATTACCATATAATTTTTGGTATATAACTGAGAAGAATTCAAAGAACTGAGTCCCATTGCTATCACAAAACTCCATCAGGGACTTCCCTGGTGGTCTAGCAGTTAAGACTCTACACTCCCAATGCAGGGGGCCCGGATTCAATCCCTGGTCAGGGAACTAGATCCCACATGCATGCCACAACTAAGGACCCCACAAGCTGCAACTAAAGATCCCACATCCCGC
Source organism: Grampus griseus (assembly GCF_964374135.1). Classification (NCBI taxonomy): domain Eukaryota; kingdom Metazoa; phylum Chordata; class Mammalia; order Artiodactyla; family Delphinidae; genus Grampus; species Grampus griseus. The sequence continues at coordinate 54,013,816 of NC_139003.1, read as the reverse complement.
AACTAAAAGAAAAAAGATCCTGCACGCAGCAACGAAGACCCTGCATGCCACAACTAAGACCCTGCACAGCCAAATAAATAAATAAATATTTTTTAAAAAAAACACTCCATCATTCTTATTTACTTATTTAGGTGAAGAGCTTCTCAGCACCTCTATTTGCCAAATCATACATTCAACATTGACACTAAATCCTGTATATTTATCCCTGGATACATGGGGGAGAAAGGCTTTACTCATGTCATTAAGATCTGCAATTCCAATACAATTTTACATTTTATGTTTAATAATTATTCATCAGTATTTGCAATATATTTATGATGTTTTGAGAAATTGTGCAGAATTTTCTAACACTCAGAACCTTATGATCACAAGAAATTTTAAATTATTTCCATATTTCTGTTGCATAGAAGTATGTTATTCATGAAATACTTTAAAGTATAAAATATATATTAGGAAATGGAATGGAAATACAATTTCAAGAAGAAAAACGAACAAAGAAGAACTTATTTTTGTGTATTTTAAAAGTATTATGGGGCATCAAATTGTTATAATATTTAGATTCTACTGGATAGATTCAAATAGAGATGTGACAGTTTATTTTTAAATGTCATTCATAATGTACTGGAATATATATATATATATATATATATATATATGTAACCTAACATGATCAAAATTTTAGGCATCAACTTAAAAATGTGGTGAGGAATGTATTACTTCTTAAAATATTTTAGGAGTACTTGAATGAACATGTCTGGAGACAATGAAAGGAGAAAATTGTGTTAGACAAGAAAATGATGAAGGAAAGAACAGGCCAGCTGTTGAGACTGACTGCACAATGAAATAAGATGACAAAGGACCTGTCTACTCACATTTACTTTTGTGTCCTTTATCAAAGAGAAAGATCTAACGAGAATGATTGAATGGACATTGTGAAAGAGGAAGAGAAGTTCAAGATGGAAAAAGAAATTGTAACAGTGTACCCATCTCTTTGGCAGCCGACAGAAGGTGGTGAGACTAGCAAGGATTTGAGTCCACCAGGACTGACTCAGAATTCTGACTCTGCCAGTATTAATGATGTGACCATGGCATGATGCTTAACCCACCTCATCTGTATAATGGGCATAAAGTGATTTACCCCATAGGGTTAAATTTCATAAATTTCAATGTAAAGTGCTTTGCATAGAGTCAAGCAGAGCCATACATAAATAGTGCCTATTTTAATTATTATGTAGCTGTGGGCCTTGGAGCAACTTATCCTACGTAAGTCTCACTTTCCTCCTCCATAACACAGGAATAATAACATCAGCCTCCTAGGATTACTATGAGGATTAAATTGATAATAAACCTGAGAGCACTTATAACACAAAGAAGGCATTCAATAAATATTAGTTCTTTCCGCACCCCTTCCTTCTGGCTTCCTATTGATTTAAACAATCCTATGGTACACCTGATGGAACGTGATGAAAAAGAGTCTAATTCCAAATACCTGTTTCTAGAATAGTACATTACTTTTATTGTGTCTACCAATAAAAAGACTAAAACTGAAATGATTATCTTTCTTGTTAAGAGACCAGGGTCTCATATTACAAATGACTCTATCCTTGTGGATATGACCTTTCTGTTTTACTAGCAAATCTCATTAATGACAAAATTATTTTCCTGAAGTTGTGGAAGATAAATATACTGCTGATCTATGACCATGTAATCAATCCTCTCACAAAGAGGACCGCCTCACAAAGAAAAAATTCTTGCCAAGTGTTTCCTTTTCTCTCATGAGTGAAAGGACAAAGCATTTATTAATCTATGGGAATAAACACTGTTGATTAATGTGATTCACATATTTTGAATGGTACCAAGTATGCCCTCTCTTTGCAGCTTTGTGTACGAAACAAAGCCTGGTTTAAGATGAGCTAGGATGCCCGGGAGGGAGTTAGGGAACCAAGTTTCACTGAACAGGCAGGAAATATGTCTAAAGCCACTTCCTCCATTTTAATCTGTGGGATAATTTGGTTCTTTTCAGAAATAATCTGAATAGTTGCTGTCCCTGTTGAAGAGAGGGGTGTAATGACTCTGAATAGTAGTCCAAATACATAGGACGGCCCTATATCAGCCAGGATCCCAGCAAGAAACAGATGGCACACTCCAAAGGAGTGAAAGAAGTATCGCTGAACCCGGATAATGGCTATGTGGGCATCTACTATACTAGTTTCTCTATATATGTCTATGTTTGAAATTGTCTACAGTAAAATATATGAAAACGGAGGCGTGTAAAAGAGGGACTGATGGGGCTTCCCTGGTGGCACAGTGGTTGAGAGTCCGCCTGCCGATGCAGGGGACACGGGTTCGTGCCCCAGTCCGGGAAGATCCCACATGCCGCCGAGCGGCTGGGCCCGTGAGCCATGGCCGCTGCGCCTGCGCGTCCGGAGTCTGTGCTCCACAACGGGAGAGGCCACAACAGTGAGAGGCCCGCGTACCCCCCCAAAAAAAAGGAGGGAATGATGAAAGTGATTTACAAAGGTGTGGGCAGAGGTTAAAGGAAAACAAGGGAAGGCGATATCTCCCTCTTTTCCCTCCATACCCCTTCCCTCTCGCCCGCACCGGACTGGCAAGAGTGGCAGGTGCTACCAGCCGCAGGCTTGAAGGAGCAAGGGAGAGGGACCAGCTCTGGGCACCCAAGGAGACCTGTAGCTGTAGAAAAGGGCCACCATCAGGCATTGTGGCCTTGGGTGGAGGAACGCAGACACCGTTAACCAAGTACATAAATTTGTGAAGCCCAGTGCAAACTGAAAAATCAAGAAAAAAATGTAATTAAAGGTCCTGAAATATAAAACTTTAGCTTTTCTTCCACAGTCTTTCTTTCCTCTCACTTGACTGGTCATGTTTTAAATTTTTTCCATTTAACACCATTTAAAGTAAAGAAAAGAATTAAAAGTTTAAATTATCAGCACAAACTTTACCACTTACATTGTGCAATGTCAGTTTTAAATGCAATATAAGAGCATTTAACTTGTATGCAGCAGAATCACCAAAATTATCCAATTTACATTTCAAAGTTCATACATAACATATGCATTTGTTTTCTTGCTGGAACAGTGGAAACACCCCTCAGAACTAACTCAACTATTCCATTTAACTTCTTTATACACACACATTGTACCAACCCTGTCTGCCTTTGGCTTACTAATGAGTAAAGAGGGACTGAAAGGAAAAGGAACTATGGATTGTCCTGTCCTCCCTTTCCTTCTATGGCATCATTTTTAGTGTAAGTGGTTGGCTAATATAGGGACGTAACATGAGTAAGAAAGGACATGATAGAGTTCCTTGGTTAGTTGGGTTTCTTAGCATGCCACAGCCTTTTGTTTGTTTGTTTGTTCTGGTTCAAGTGGAAGGAGAGGCATTTCGGGCTTAATCAGTCGCAGAGGTTCACCTTGACCTTGCTCTGAGTCTCAGTGAACTCCCAAGTGTCATGGATGCACAGGAATGCTATGCCCATGGAGCACTGGAAATGCTGTATGCAAATGGGGCAATCAGAAATGGCATAACGTGTATCACGTGTATCTCCTCTTTAGTAATCAGACTTTACTAACGAAACACACATTCAAAGATAAAATTAAGAATTTCAAAATGGTGTCAGCAAAGCATTAAATCAAATGCAGGACCCCTCTGAGTATGGGGCCCTATTGACTGCAGAGGTCACACACCCATGAAAGCTGCCCTGCTGCCAACCCATGGTCAGGCAAGGAAGAAGCCAGGAGAATTAATGTTCTTTCCTTCAGTCCTCCCACCTCCTGCACCACTTACAATAGGTCTTCGTACATGTGAGATATAACAGAAAATATACATATATTGGTCTCTACCCCTAGTTCATGGTACAGAGCTCCTAAAACACTTGTAATTTCCTAAGTGATAAGAGCTTAGGAGCATCTTTTGTTCTAAAATTTGGTCTTTGACCCCAGTTCCTGACACCGATCTCCTAAATCCTTTGGAATTTCCTGGATGATAGCAATGTCCTTTGTTCTAAGAAGGTGACTCTTTTTTTTAAAAAAACAACTCTGAATTTTTTTTAAATAAATTTATTTATTTTTGGCTGCATTGGGTCTTCATTGCTGTGCGGGCCTTTCTCTAGTTGCGGTGAGCGGGGGCTACTCTTCGTTGCGGTGCATGGGTTTCTCATTGTGATGGCTTCTCTTGTTGTGGAGCACGGGCTCTAGGTGCACGGGCTTCAGTAGTTGTGGCATGCAGGCTCAGTAGTTGTGGCTCGTGGGCTCTAGAGTGCAGGCTCAGTAGTTGTGGTGCACAGGCTTAGTTGCTCTGCGGCATGTGGGATCTTCCCGGACCACGGCTCAAACCCGTGTCTCCAGCGTTGGCAGGAGGATTCTTAACCACTGCATCACCAGGGAAGGCCCTAATAAGTTGACTCTTGGTGGGCTCTTGGATGGGGTCTGGTCACCAGAAAGACCAAGCCATGATTAGAAGCTTGGAATTTTCAGCTCACCTCCCATTCTCTAGAGAGGGGAGAAGGGCTGGAAATGGAATTAATGGTCCATCATGCCTACATGATGGGGCCTCCATAAAAATCCCAAAATATGAGGTTCTAGAAAGCTTCTATTCTAAGTTGTTGAATACGTGGAGGTGCTGGGAGAGTGGAGCACTGGGAGAGGGCATGGAAGCTCCGTTCCCCTTCCCACATGCTTTGCCCTTCATACCTCTTCCATCTGGATGTTCATCTGTGTCCTTTATCATACCCTTTAATAAACTGGTAAACGTAAGTGTTTCCCTGAGTTCTGTGAGCTATTCGAGCAAATAATCGAATCTAAGGAGGTCACGGGAATCTCTGATTTGTAGCCAAGTTGAACACAAGTTGTGGGTAACCTGGGGACCTACTACTTGCGATTGGCATCTAAAGTGGTGGGGAGGGGGGCAGTCTTGTAGGACTGAGTCCTTATCCTGTGGCATCTGATGCCATCTCCAGGTAGATAGTGTCAGAATTGAGTTACACTGTAGGACACCTAGCTGGTGTCTCAGAAAACCCACATGTCTGGTGTCAGAAGCGTTGTGAGTGTGGCAGTAGTGTGAGAACAAAACAGATATGCAGGAGAAGTGTAGGTTTTGCCTACACAGTACACAATTAGCGCTTGGTAAAAGTGAGAAATTATTATTATGCAATGGCTCAAAATATAGCACTTATACACATTTGGGCAATATTAAAGTTGTAACATTTCTGCAACAGATGAAGACTATGATCCATTAGTTTTTACTATGTATAATTTTACAAAAACTATGATTATGAATGGGTGGATCTTTCCACGTTTAATCTCTAGCCAAAGATAAGTATTGTGAAGTTTTCATTAACAAAACACACTCACTTCTGAACTTTTCTCACCAAAAAGCAGAGGTACACCTTACCTTTTTATACCTTGCAGATAAATTGTCCTACTCCACCATCCCCAAACATTGAGGAAAGATTTTTTTCTCTTTAACCTTGGTCAATTTATACACTAACATAAGGAGATTAGATGGAATACCAGATCCCACTGAGCAAGTAGCTAGGTGGGGCTCTTTTCTCTTTAAAGGCAACTTTAGATTAGAATCAAGTGTGAATAAAATAAACAGTTTAGAAAATGTTAGAGAGGTTTGGTCGTCAGTCTTTCTTACTTCTAGAGGTCAAGTTGAAATAAAATAGTAAGAGTCAGACTTTCTGCATTCCTGTGCATATCCAAGCAAGCCCATCACACAACCTCACTAATTTCCATGTCCTCATCCACAGAAGAATCATGTGGAAAGTGCTGCCCAGCCGCACTCCTAAGGTTCTTGTGAGGATTTTAAAAGATTTTTTGTTCGTTAAAAAAATCCTGAGAAACAAAAGCACTCTACAAATGCAAAAAAAAATTTATTCAAATAACTTTCTTCTTACCCAATTTCTTTTTTGCACATCATTCAACAGCAGGTAGACTGGCTTATCTGTCAGGAGCAACAGTTCTGAATTAATCCCATTCACGTCTTTGAAGTGTTCTTACCAGTATCTGTAAGAAAAAAATCATACTTGATTAACCAAATAGTGTTCTTTAATGTTCATGATAAATAAATGGTGTCTGGTCAATAACAGGTTCTCAATAAAAATTTGTTGAATGAATTCGGAAGTTCTATAACGTAAAACATTTGACATGATTTTACTCCCAAGGCTGTTAAAAGTCAAAACAATGGCTAAAACAATTTAGTTACTAGGGAGACCTAATTTTCATGTAGACAGTTGAATAATAACAAGAACCAGAGCCTTGCAGTAAACACTCTTCTTCTGGCCGACTTGATCACTGTGGTGACTGTCCAGCATGAATGTGTAATAGCAACACATTTATTTAGTATTTGTTTAAAAAAACAGTGAATGGTAAAAGTAAAAACCTGAAATGGTATCAAACTCTTAATTGAAACATATTACAGCATAACGTTGGCAAAAAAAATGCACGTGGATTTCATAAACTCTGTGAATAAGCAGGACATTTGTAATGTGAACAGTGGAAGAAGAAGGGAGAAAAGGGTCAAAGGAGTCATTATAGATTCAAGATATTGGTAAATTCTGCCTATAATTCATAAAGAAGGCTGAGAAAGGAAACAGGGATTCTTTGTGTTTTGTTTCTTTGGTTTTTTAACATCATATTAGCAGAGACTTTCTACCATCTGTCTTTCTTCAATATTTGTCTCAACATTTTGCTATTTGTTAGCATTTTTCTTTCTTTAAACAGTTTTATTGAGATACCATTCTCACATACCACATAATTCACCCATTTAGAGTGTACAGTCCAATGGTTTTTAGTATATTCACAAGATTGTACAACCACTACCACCATTTAATTCCAGAACATTTTCATCACCCCTAAAGAAGGCCCTACCTATTAGCAGTCACTCCCCATTTCCACCCCTTCCCCCAGGACAACCATTAGTTTACTCTCTTACCTCTATAAATTTGCCTATTCTGGACATTTCACACAGATGGAATCATACAATATGTGGTCTTTTGTGATTGGCTTCTTTCACTTAGATAATGTTTTCAAGGTTCATTCTGTTGCAGGATGTATCTGTGTTTCATTTCTCTTTGTTGCTGAGTAATATTCCATTGTGTGGAAATACCACATTTTATTAATTCTTTCATCAAGTGATAGACATTTGGGTTGTTTTCATTTTAAAGCTGTTTTGAATAATACTGCTGTGAACCTTCGTGTGCAAGTTTTTGGGAGTATACATCTAAGAGTGGAATGGCTGGGTCACATAGCAGCACTGTGCCAACTTTTTAAATCAACTTTTAAAAATTTGAGATACAATTCACATACCACAAAATCCACCATTTTAAAGTGTACACTTTACTGGGTTTTAGTATATACACAACGCTATGCAACCATCATCAACATCTAATTCTAGAAAAATTTCACCACTGCAAATAATGTACACATTACCCTTGAATTAACATTGGATCAGTAAGCCTAGATGCCTCTGCTCTTTCTTTTGCCTTGGAAAAATGATTTAAAACACATTGTCATTTTTATTAAAATCAAAATTTCAAGTGGGTATTTGAAAATTAAGCACACTGACTTTCTAAAATAATGGGTTTATTGAGATGTAATTCACATACCATAAAATTCATACGTTTAAAGTGTACAATTTAGTGGTTTATAGTACATTCACAAAGTTGTGCAATCATTACCACTGTCTAATTCCAGAACATTTTCATCGTGCCAAAAAGAAACCCTTTACCCACTACCAGTCATTCCCCATTCTCCCCTTCCTCTAGCCTCTGGCAACCACTAATTTACTCTCTGTCTCTGTAGATTTTCCTATTCTGGACTATGTTTAACGTTCTGAAGTGTGAAAAAGAACTCTTATACCATTGTCCATTAACCACTTCTTTGAAGCATAAATCATTTGGCTACACACACGTGCATTCACACATACACACGCACACACACCTATTGTTTTTGTCACTACTGACATTTTCACACCTCCATCCCACTTTGTTGTACTCACAGGTGAGCTCAGCACCTGTTAAAATACCAAAGTGGGGAAAATACAAGCAGCATATGGCAAATTATTGGTATCCTCAATAGAGAGATTTACTCATCTCTGCAGTGACCATATAATTACAAACTAAAACAAGATAATTTTTCTTTTTTAATATATTTATTTATTTTTGGCTGTGTTGGGTCTTCGTTGCTGTGTGCGGGCTTTATCTAGTTGTGGTGAGCGGGGGGCTACTCTTCGTTGCGGTGTGCAGGCTCCTCAGTGTGGTGGCTTCTCTTGTTGCGGAGCACGGGCTCTAGGCACACGGGCTTCAGTAGTTGTGGCATGTGTGCTCAGTAGTTGTGGTTCGTGGGCTCTAGAGTGCAGGCTCAGTAGCTGTGGTGCATGGGCTTAGTTGCTCCGCGGCACGTGGGATCTTCTGGGAGCAGGGCTCGAACCCATGTCTCCTGCATTGGCAGGCGGATTCTTAACCACTGCACCACCAGGGAAGTCCAAAACAAGATAATTTTTAAATCAAAAACACCTCTTCCAAAAGATAATCTAAACACTATAATACCCAGAATTGCTGAGGATGTAAACAAAGAGGCACTCTCACACACTGTCAATTGGAATTTAAAGTTTTATAACACTTCTCAAGCCCAATTTGGCCACATGTGTCAAAAACCTTTAACATATGTGTCTTTTTGACCCAGAAATTCCACTTTAAGGAATTTATTATTAGGAAATTATCTTAGGAACCCTTAAAGATGTGTGTGTGTGTGTGTGTGTGTGTGTGTGTGTGTGTGTGTGTAGGGTTGTTCATTATCTCATTGATATTTAAAATATCAGAAAACAGGAAAAAATTCTAAATATTTTTTAAGAGAAAGAGGTTAGTTACTTAGCTTACCAAAGAGCCATATGATCAATTACCAAGCTGCTGATAAAAATTATATTGAGGACCAGTGATGAACAGTGGATTTTAAATAAAAACCACATCATCATTTACATTAGCACCCCACAAAATGAAATACTTAGGTATAAATCTAACAAAATATGTACAAGAGCTATTTGAGAATAACTCCCAAACTCTAATGAATGAAATCAAATAAATGGAGAGATAGTCTGTGTTCCTGAATAGGAAGAGTCAGTATCATCAAGATGTCAGTTCTTCCCAACTTGATTTATAGATTCATTGCAATCCCAGTCAAAATCCCAACAAGTTCATGTGTGGATATTGGCAAACAGATTCTAAAGTTTATATACAGAGGGAAAAGATACAGAATAGCCAACACAGTATTGAAGAACAAAGTTGGAGGACTAATACTATAGATTTCAAAACTTACTACAGTAAAGCTACAGTTATTAAGACTGTGTGAAATTGGCAAAAGAATAGACAAATAGATCAGCGGAACAGAATAGACAGTCCAGAAATAGACTCACATAAATATCGTCAACTGATCTTTGACAAAGAAGCAAAGGCAATACAATAGAGCAAAGACAGTCACTTCGACAAATGGTGCTGGAACAACTAGACATCCACACACAAAAAATGAATCAAGACATAGACTTTAGGCCCTTCACAAAAATTAATTCAAAATGGATCATAGACCTAAACATAAAATGCAAAATTATAGACTCCTATAAGATAACATAGGAGAAAACCTAGGTGGCTTTTTTGATACACAAAAGGCACAATCCATTACAGAAATAATTAATACTGGATTTTATTAAAATTAAAAACATTTGCTCTGTGAAAAATGATGTCAAGATAATGAGAAACAAGCCACAGACAAGAGAAAATATTTATGAAAGACACATCTGATAAAGAACTGTTATACAAAATATACAAAGAATTCTTAAAATACAACAATAAGAAAACAAACAACCCAGTTAAAAAATGGGCCGAAGAATTTAACAGACACCTTGCCAGAGAAGATATACAGATGGCAAATAAGCTATGAAAAGATGCTTCACATCATATGTCATTAGGGAAATGCAAATTAAAACAACAACGAGATAGCACTACACATCTATTTAGAGTGGCCAGAATGTGGAACACTTACACCACCAAATGCTGGCAAGAATGTGAAGCAACAGGAACACTCATTCATGCTGGTGGGAATGCAAAATGGTACAGCCACTTTGGAAGACAGTTTGGTGGTTTCTTACAGAAGTAAACCTACTCCTACTATATCATCCATCAATCATGCTCCTTGGTGTTTATCCAAAGGAGTTGAAAGTAAATGTCCATACAAAAACCTGCACATGGATGTTTATAGCAGCTTTACTTATAATTGCCCTAACTTGGAAGCTACCAAGATGTCCTTCAGCATGTGAATGGATAAATAAACTGTGGTACGTCCAGACAATCGAATAGTATTCTGCAATAAAAAGAAATGAGCTATCAAGCCACGAAAAGACATGGAGGAACCTTAAATGTATATTACTAAGTTAAAGAAATTAACCGTATAAGTTAACTATTTATATTTGTTCTCTATGTAATATTGTATTTTAATTTTTAAAATATTATGCAACTTAGCAATAAATACTTTTATAGTTAAAAAATGCCACAAAAGTGGCAATGAATTTTTTTTAAACTCTGAAATATTACAAGATAAATAACATAAATCTTGTGAAAGAGGAAAGGCTTCATCTTTCACTTTGTCAAAAAGTAGTTGCTAAAAAGCAACCAGAGGTTTCAGGAGGGAAAAAAAGGAAAATAAGTCCTTATGTACCCTTTTGCCATGGCATTGGCCTACAGGAAGAACTGAGGAAGACTGTCAGTCTTTTTAAAACGACGCAGCCCCCGCGGTAAAGACTATTCAAGCGATTTTATGTGTTCTAAGAGGAAGTCTTTGAACTAGGGATCCTTTCCTGAGAAAGTTCCTTTTTCAATCACCAAATAGAAAGGAACCCTTTCTGAAGATTGTCTTGGAGGATTAGATGTCTGTGGGGAGGGATGGATGGCTGGCTGGCTGGATGGATGGATGAATTGATAGGTGGATGGATGGGCAGATGGACAAGTGGACAGATGGACAGATGGATGGATGGAGGGATGGACAGATGGACAGACACAGGGATAGATGGATGATGAATGGATGGGTGGATAGGTGGGTGGATGGGTGAATAGAAAGCATAGCTGTTGACTACATGAAAACATGGAATAGTCTCTAGAAATGTTACTCCCTTAAGAATTTACAGTTAATTACATAATTAAATCAACAAATAATTATTGAAAGCCAACTGCTGGACACTGCATTTGGCAAGGTCCCTGAAGTACATGTCCTTGACCTCATGAAGCATTCAAACTAGAGGCAGAGACAAAGAGCATGCAAATTAATACATCAATTATTAAAAATTATGAGAAGTACTTTCAAGAGAATTATCATTATCATCCTAATTTTTAATTCCATTAAATTAGAAACAAGTTAGAGGTGCCAATTCCTTCTTACAGGAGGAACATTGGCCACCACAGAGAGAGGGGGACCTAAGATCACATTTTAAAAATGTGAATATTGGCCAAGTTGCTTGACCTCTGGGCCAACTTTGCTGCTGCCAAAAAAAAAAAAAAAAGTGAGAAAGATAAATTTAATTCACATTTGTATTTGAAGATCAACTAAAAAAGTGCACTGCATATAAAATATATTGCATATATATCAACTCAGAAACATTTATTATAACTGAAATTTTAAAATATTTTTATTAAATATATCTCTTTTCACTTTGTATATCTATAATATCTAACTCTTGGAATTATTTTTAAAATACTGCTACCATACTTAAAAGTATTCGATCACTATTGTATTAAGCTGCCCTCTGGTGGCTTTTAATTTAGTATATATCTTTAACTACATTAGTATCTGATGTGAAGTATATTTAAGGTACTGTAGTTTGTTTAATACCATATTAATTCCTACTTTCTAAATGTACTTATTTGGCAGAGGCTTTGAAATTTTCATTTAATAAAAATAGACACTGGCTAATGTCTAGAACAGGGAAAAACTGTTAGAAAATTCATGAAGCAGAGTTTCTACATCCAGTGCAATGAATCATCACTTATTAGCATTATTTCTCTTATTATCATTATAGTACAGGAGTGACTGATATGAGCCTCAATCATAAAGCACAGAATATAACAATCAAAAATGCCTGAAAACTAAAATACGTTTATTAAGTAATGGTCCCTCATACATACTAAAGGCTCTCGTATCACACAATACAGTTAACCTTGGCAATGAACGTATAGAATATTCTCATTAATGAATTGGCTAAATGTTTGTCACTGCCCCAAATAATTTTATAGAGCTGTCTTTTAACTTCCTGCCAAAGATAAACATGATGTACCTGTTGAAAAGATACTTTTGGTCAAAACAGTCTCTTGTCTTTTGATAATAAAATGGAAATTGTCAATCACTTTTGTTTTATTTTGTTGAACTTTCTCTAGTATAATGATTGTAATGTACAAAATGACCTTGATTACAAGAACAATATATTTAACCATAAGTGTTTGAAAGTTAGAGTATCATTCAAATTTTCCTATTATTATTCTTTTTAGATAAGGCAAGATCTATTTGGACAAAAATTATTTATCTTACATGTATACTCTTTAGATCAGGGAAAGGAGATCCACATTACATGAGATTAAACATTTTTTAAGTTCAGATGTTTATTTAGGTATTTGAGTACCTTCTGTGTGCCTAACCCTGCACTCTAGAAAAAATGTCCATTCCAGAATAGAAGCTCCAAATACATTTTAAGCTGTTGCAAAATCATGGGAATTAGCACTTGAGAGGAAAAGTGCTCCAATGGTTCAGGAAAGAATTGAGAGCTATATTAGCTGCAGGGGGGAATAAAAGCCTCTAGAGGAAATGGCACTTGAACTGGGCTGTGATAGATTGATGGGATTTGGGTGGCAAAGAATCAAATGTTGAACACATTTCAGATCAGAAAATAAAGATGAACAAAAAGATGTAAGGGGATCACATGTTGGTGAAAAACGTTGAGGGAACTGAGCTGAACATGTCATCTTTTAAAACAAATCTACACAGTGTTGTAGTTGAATACAGAAATAAATCTTCAGCTATGTTTAGCAAAATTCAGAAGATTCAAAGCAACAATAGTTTTACCTAATTAGGTAACACATATGAACTGCTATTCGTCAGCACCATTGAGCAATTGACCATTATTAGTAGAATTAGTAGGATCTATGGATCAATGGTTATAACAGAGACTAAGTGCAATTATTATGTTATTTTAAGCTGCTGAGGTTTTCCGAACTGAGATACCATTTAAACAGAGAAATGCACAGATCTTATGTGTACAATTTGGTCAGTTTTCACAAAACAGACACACAGGTTTCAGTTCTGACACCTGTGCTCATCCACACTCCCATCAAGATAAAGACTGTTCTATCACAGCAGAAAGGTCTCTCAGCTCATTCCCAGTTATCCCCATCACCACCACCCGCAAGCAACTGCTGTTCTGATTTCTGTAACCATAGATTAGTTTTGCCTGTTCTTGAACTTCATGTAAGTGAAATCATAAAGTATGTACTCTTCTCAGTCTGGATTCTTTTACTCAGCACAATGTTTGTGAGACTCATCCTTGTGGTTGTATCAGTAGTTAGTCCCTTTTTATTGCTGAGTTGCATTCCACTGTATGAATATATCACAGTTTATCTACTGTCCTCTTTATGGATACCTGAGCTGGTTCCAAGTTAAGGCTACCAGGAATAAAGCTGCTATGAACACTTACGTATAGGTCTTTGTGTAGTCATCTTTTCATTTCACTAGGGTACATATTTAGGAATGGGACTGCTGAATTGTATGGTAAGTATATGTTTAACTTTATAAGAAACTGCCTAACAATTTCCCAGAGTGGTTATATCATTTTATACTTCCACTAGCAAAACATGAGGGTCTATAGAGTTTTTATTCTCTTTAGTTTCAGTCATTCTAGAGGGTGTACAGTATCTCATTGTGGTTTAAAATTGTATTTTTATAAGAACTTAATGATGTTGAGCATTTTTCAAGTGGCTATTGGCCATTTCTTGTCTTTTTTGTGAAATGACTGTTCAAACATTTTTAACTGTTTTTTTTCTTTAATATTTTTTATTTTATTTTTTGCTGCGTAGGGTCTTAGTTGTGGCATGCGGGATCTTCTGTTGCGGCGCACAGGCTCCTTGCTACGCTGGGCGGGCTTCTCTCTAGTTGCGGCATGCAGGCTCCAGAGCACGTGGGCTCTGTAGTTGAGGCACACAGGCTCTCTAGTTGTGGCCCGCGTGCTCATTAGTTACAGTGTGCGGGCTTAGTTGCCCCGCGGCATGTGGGATCTTAGTTCCCTGACCAGGGATCAAACCCGCAACCCCTGCATTGGAAGGAGCATTCTTAACCCCTGGACCACCAGGGGAGTCCTTTGACTATTTTTAAGATTGGATTTTTTAATATTCTTATCAAGTTGCAGGTATTCTTCATATATTTAGGGTGCAGGTGTTTGGTCAGACACGTGTTGTAAACGTTTTCTCCCAGCCTGTAGCTTATCTATTTGGTCTCTTAACACTGTCTTTCTGAAAATGTTTATTTGTGTATTTATTTATTTATTTGCCATGCTGCATGGCTTGTGGGATCTTATTTCCCTCACCAGGGATCGAACCTGGGCCCACAGTAGTGAAAGCGCTGAGTTTTAACCACTGGACCAATGGGGAATTCCCTGCAAGTGTTTAATTTTGATGAAGTCCAATTTACCAATTTTTTTTTCCTTTTGTGGTCAGTGTTTCCTGTTTTCCTCAGGAAATCTTTGCCTACCCCAAGGTTGCAAAGATATTGTCCTATGATTTCTTCTAGAAGCTTTATCGTTTTAGATTTTATGTTTAGGTCTATAATCCATCTTGAATTAATTTTTGTGTATGGTGTGAGGTGAGTTGAGTTCCATTTTTCCCAACATGAATATCTAGTTGTTTCAGCACTGATGAAATGACTTTATTAAGTTTAATTTCTCTGAAATTATGTCAAGACACAGGAAACTTTTAAAAGATTACTGAAAAAGGGGAAATTAGGAGTAAAAAGGGCACTTGACTCATACTTGAGTCATTCTTTGAACTCATATAGAAAACATGCACAAATGACTGTTAATATTTTTAAAAATACAGCCACCACACATATGAATTTCTGACAGCTCTATTCCCTGAATGAACTAACAAAACTATTTTATATGGAAAGGGTGCTCAATCTGTAGGAGAATCCTGACTTGTTTGAAAATTTGCAGCATCTTTCTATTTCACTAAGTGCCTCTGAAGCCAGTTAAATATTTTGGAGGTGGGGAGGAACCTTGAGTGGACCTTTTGACCGTGCAAAAATAAAACCCAAATCTCTCTAAATAGAAGTGTTAAGGACTCCTAGGAGCTAGACGGCACACGATGACACACAATGGGCTGGGGCAGGCTTTAGACCAGGACAAGAGAAGAAAACTAGATTTTTCTCTCTCTTTGGTCCTCAGATGAGATGGGGGTTTGTGTTCTGGGTAGGTGGTAATTTGGAGGAGGCATAAACATGGGGTAGAAGGAAGGGGTCGAGGGTAGGGTAGGTGAGCAGCATTTTATCAACAAGTCAAGGAATAAAATCAAAGGTCAGAATCCCCCCTTGGGAAAGGTTTAGCTGTGAACCCCTGAATTACTCATTCCAGTGGCTGTTTTCCTGCATGTTTTTCCATTCCATAGACTCCCAAGTTCTTGGTAAAGTTATAGCTAGATCTTGCTTAGGGAAGTTAAGAGAGGGGCTGTGCTTCAGCTTGGAGTGAAATTGAAAGGGTAGGGGGCAGCAACCTCAAAAAAGTGACCTGTGAGAAGCTGAAAGAATAAACAGAAAAGCTTTGCAAGCAGAATATAAACCACAGAGAGAATACCAAGTGTTTGTTTTAGATGTAACATATTCCAACTTATATGAGGCACCATGTATTTATTGTGAGGATTTCTATGTTTTCAAGTAGAAAATTTAGATTTAGAGAAGGATTAATTAATGAAGCAAAGAGTAGGGTCACACACGATTTGACTCTTTTTTAAAAAAGCAGTTTGAAAGATGAAAGCTAAATGAAGGTATGAGTGTAATTCTACAGCACAAAAGTTATATTCATGGGGTCACCTTGGAATTGTATGACTTACACGAAATCACCTAAATGAGTGCTTCTCAAATTTTAATGTTCATTCTGAAACGAATATACGTCAATTATACCTCAATAAATTAAAAAAAGAACTTTAATGTTCATACAAATAATCTGTGGATTCTGATTCAGAAGAACAAGGATGGGACCTAGGAGTCTATATCTTTAACAAGTCTAAAGCAGCGCTTCTTCAAGATCTGTGCCTAGATTAGCAGCATCAGTACCACTTGGGAACTGGTCAGAATCAAAATTCTCAGACCACACTTCAGAACTGCTGTCCTGACAACTCTTGAGGTGGGGCCCAGCAATCTGACCGAACAAGCCCTCCAGGTGATTCTGATGCACACTCAAGTTTGAAAGCCAATGCTCTAGAGCTGCACTGTCAGTCATATGTATAAATTCAAAATGTATAAAATTAAATAAAAGTAAAAATTCACTTCTTCAGCATCATTAGCCACATTTCAAATACTCAATAGCCACATGAGGTAATGGCTACCCTACTGGGCAAAGAAGACATAGAACATTTCCATCATTGTAAGAAGTTCTATGAGACACTGCCGCTCTAGAGTACTATGTATTTGCAATGCTGGCTTCACATGAGAATCACACAGTGGGATTTTTTTAAAGTACCATTTCTTGGGCCCACACCAGACCAACTGAGTCAGAATCTCTGGGAGTGAGATCTTAATCCTCAAAAATTCCTTCTGCACTTGCCCTAAGCTATGAAGATCACCAGCAGCAGAAGTGGGAATAGGAGGTTGGGTAGATAATCCCATCTACTGCAGTATCAAGGAATGAGAGATGGGTTTTTCTAAAATCCCACACTGGGACTTTGAATGTTTTACCTCCATAAACTTCCTTCCTATGAACAAAACAGAGACAGTATTTTCCTTCAGAGAGTTTATAATTCAGCTGGGAAGTCAGTCCTCAAGTAAACTATAAACAATACAGAGAAACAAGAGTTATGAAATGAGGTATACTATGTGCTTTAGGAACCCACAGCAGAGGAATCTAGGGGTCAGGAAGGGTCTTCCCAGACAAGGGACATTTAAGTTGAGTCCATAAGGATGAATAGGAATCTTTCAGAAGAATAGGAGGGGTGGAAAGTTTCCCAGGCAAAAACAACAATATGTCCAAAACCTCGAAAGCAAGAGGGACTCTGGTGAGTTCAAGGAACTGAATGAAGTTCAGAATGACTGGAGTGTGTGGTAACACAGGAGATGGGATGCAGAGGTTGTTGGGGACCAGACATCACAGGGCTTTATAAATAAGGTGATCTTTTATCCCATTTTCTCAGACAGTCTCAGCTTACACACCTGTTCCTTCATAATTATTAACAGCACTCCCTTTCACTCTCCAAAGTGCCCCGTTTGGACGATAAATTAAATGGTCATATTTCCTACAGGTAAAACTTCAACTTTATCCTAATGGGAACATATTGACGAATTTTAGGCAGAGAATTGACATTGTTAAAGTGTTTTGAAACAATTCCTTTGGCTGCAGAGAGAACAATGAATTGAAGACCAGTTAGAAGGCTGTTACAATTATACAGGCAAGAGACGATAGTGTCCTGGAGTTGTGGCATTGTGTATGGAGAAAAGTGGACAGAACTGTGAACTACTAAGAAAAGAGGAAGATAACAACTGAGTGTATGGACAGATGGGAGTCAAGTTGACCACTTTTCTACCTGGGGCAGGGAGTAATATAATTTGCTATGACAGAAGAGGAAGAAGGAAGGAAAACATTTTTGAGAGAAATGAGGTGTGCTGAATGATTCAAAAATGTCAAGTAAAATGAGGTCTGAAAATTCACTGGCCACATTGATGAGAGAAGTTTTTCTGGATTTTATGGGGCTAATGACTACATTGCAATGGGATGAATAGGAGGTGAATGGAATGGAAGGGAAATGAAGGGAAGAAATTGAGTGGAGGTAACTCAAGAAGCTTGGCTTTAAAGAGCAGGGGAGGGCCTTCCCTGGTGGTGCAGTGTTTAAGAATCCGCCTGCCAACGCAGTGGACATGGGTTCGAGCCCTGGTCCGCGGAGCAACTAATCCCGTGCACCACAACTACTGAGCCTGTGTTCTAGAGCTCGCGAACCACAACTCCTGAAGACCGCATGCCTAGAGTCCATGCTCCACAAGAGAAGCCACTGCAATGAGAAGCCCGCGCACTGCAACAAAGAGGAGCCCCCGCTCACCGCTAGAGGAAGCCTGCGCACAGCAACGAAGACCCAGCACAGCCAATAAATAAATAAATTTATTTTTAAAAAATAATTTTAAAAAAATTAAGAGAAGGGGAGAAATTTAGCTGTGGGAAATTGAAATTGGAGGTTTCCTTTCTTTTAAATAGTTTTTCCATGTGTAATTGCTAATTAGAAGGATCAGATAGAGAAGATTTGAAGATGTGGAAAAGAGAAGCAAGAGAGAAGGATCCAGAGCATAAATGAAGGTTTATTAGTTATCTATTGCTACATAAGAACTTATCCCCAAATTTAGGAGCATAAAACAGTAAATATTTATTATCTCACAGTTCCTGTGTGTCAGAAACCAGGGCACAGCTTAACTGGCACTTCTGGCTCAAACTCTCTCATGAAGTTGCTGTCAGGCTATTTGCTGGGTCTGTGGTCTCATCTGATGACAACAATGGGGGAAGAGGAGGGAAGAGGATCTGCTTCTATATTTCCTCATGTATTATTGTCACCATTCAGCTTCTCACAGGCTGTTGGGCTAAGAGCCTCAGTTCCTTGTTGGCTGTCAGCCAGTGGCCTCCCTTAGTCCATGAACCTCTCCATAGGGCACCTCACAACATAGCAGCTGGCTTCCTTCAGGGTCAGTAAGTGAGAGAGGAAGAGGGAGCTAGAAAGTACCCAAGACAGAAGTCATAATATGTTTGTTAACCTAACCTCAGAAGTTACATTCCATTACTTTCACTCTATTCTATTTTGGCGGAGAAGTCACCTATGTCCAACCTTCATTCAGGGGGAGGGAATTTCACAGGGTATGAATATCGTTAAGTGAGAGTCATTGGGAGCCATTTTATAGACTGCCTGCCACAGAGTAATAAAGTATCAACAGAAGAGGGAGACCTCTTCTCCGGTAATAGAAAGGGGAAAGAGTTGGATGTAGATTAGGGCAGTTTTGGATAATTGTAGTGAGAATGGACAGAGTACTTTTCAGATGGCTTCTATTTTCTATGCCAAGTAAGAGGCACCATTTTTTAAAATTTTTATTTATTTAGTTAGTTTTGGCAGCGTTTGGTCTTCTTTGCTGCGTGCGTGCTTTCTCTAGTTGTGATGAGCGGAGGCTACTCTTCGTTGCGGTGCATGGGCTTCTCATTGCGTTGGCTTTTCTTGTTGCGGAGCATGAGCTGTAGGCACGCAGGCTTCCATAGTTGTGGCTCGTGGGCCTTAGAGCTCAGTCTCAGTAGTTGTGGCACACGGGCTTCATTGCTCTGCAGCATGTGGAAACTTCCCAGACCAGGGCTTGAACCCGTGTCCCCTGCACTGGCAGGCAGATTCTTAACCACTGTGCCACCAGGGAAGCCCCACACCATCTTTTTTTGAGAATTAAGAGGAAATTGTTGTTTTGATAGTAGAAAAGCTTTGAAACAACCACTGTTGGGTATAAGAGAAAGAAGTGAGCTGAGAAACAGAGGACTGACTGGGAATATTATGGGCCCAGCTGAAGTGCGGATCCACAAAATTATAGTAAAATCAATCTGCCCAGAAGGGTGATTTTTCTCCAGCAGCACTTAATAATAGGCAAGAGGAAGTTCTCCATGGCTACTTTCTGATGATTGTCCACTTTCCCTTAGGGTGACACGGAAAGCATGAAAAATTGCTGAGGTTGACACCACAATTTATATAACCATAAAACTGAGCAAAATAGCTTCCAGTGTCAGAGTCTAAAAAAGGAAACTGTCACACAGAGTTTCATTTGCCACAAAATTCATGGAGAGTCAGGTTAGCACAAAATAGGCCAGGTTGCTAAGTTATTGGGTTAGCCAGAAAGTTCGTCGGGTTTTTCCATAACATCTTATGGAAAACCCCAATCTAACTTTTTGGCCAACCCAATATATGCCATAAAGTTGATTATCTGCCTTCACTGGAATTCATGCTTGCTAAAGATAGTTAAACCCATCGACCACAGGAGAGTGTTATAAGTCTTTCATTGCTTATTTTGGAAAAGATTTTTTTTTTAATGAAAAATCCCCAAAATGAATTCTTGAGAAACAGGTTCACCAGTTTACTCTGCCTTCTGAACAAAACCTAATTAAAGCTCTACTCTGATGCTTCTATTTCTTATATATAAAACTTGTCCTATTCTAAGAAGAATGAGAACCTTTCCCTAGACCGGAGGCCTGCCTAGTGTCTGGGAGGGGCTATCAACCTGTCACGGTTGGCCCTCTGCCAAGTGAGCTAATCACGTGTCAGCTGCCTTGCCGACACTTGGCCACTGCAGTGGAGGGAAGGCCCTGATAAAAACAGGCATATACAGCACCATCTCCCACCCTTGTGTGCATGTGTTGTTGGACCATGAAAGTGAAGATAGTCAGGTTCCCTAGCCTGACTCCACTCAGCCTTGCCTCACCTATTTCTTTATATTCTAGTACCTAGGGAACAAAGGACGTCCAAAGAATAGAACATAAAAAGGCAACATGGGACTTCCCTGGTGGCGCAGTGGCTAAGAATCTGCCTGCCAATGCAGGGGACACAGGTTCGATCCCTGGTCCGGGAAGATCCCACATGCCGCGGAGCAACTAAGCCCGTGCACCACAACTACTGAGCCTGCGCTCTAGAGCCCATGAGACACAACTACTGAGCCCATGTGCCACAACTAGTGAAGCCCGTGCACCTAGAGCCTGTGCTCCGCAACAGGAGAAGCCACCGCGATGAAAAGCCCATGTGCCTCATCAAAGAGTAGCCCCTGCTCGTGCAACTAGAGGAAGCCCACACGTAGCAATGAAGACCCAACACAGCCAAAAATAAATAAGTAAAATAAATATTTATATTAAAAAAAGCAACGTAAGGCAGGAGATAAACTTTTGCTACTCCAGAGACAGTTCAAAGCCAGAACACAAACATGTTGAGATGACAGGCGTTGGATTTCTCCATAGTTGAGATTTTCTCAGACAGGAGAGTCTGAACAGCAGAGAAACAAGGAAGTTTAGGGTTAGCCAATAAGCATGGTTGACACATTGACCGTGATAGGGTAGGACCTGGAGACCGGAGGGCCTGAGAGATGTGAAGAGGGCAGTATTGTCAATGAGTGGGTGGTGTTGATAAAGCAGACCAGAGGTGCCAAGGATGACTCAACCGCTGAGCTAGAAGGAGAAGCAGTTGTAGCCCTAAACTGGGCTTTGAATTCACTCCCTCTGGGAGGTTTACAGTGTTATCATGGTATAATGGCTTTTGCCCACTAACTGCTATGCATGACATGATTTATACAGGAGAATGCTTTCCAGATTCCAGTGTTTTTACAGAGATTTAGTCACCTCTCTTCTGTAGAGTGGCGACTCCTACCTAGATCTTGTGGGAGGAACAGAGCAGCCAAAACACGCCTGGGTAATCACTAGATATGACAACTGAGAGAGATTAAGTTATGTAACAGGTAAAAGTCCTTCCTGGTACAAGATTGCCCTTCAAGCAACAGATTCCTTCTAAATATCTTTTCCTTACTATTGAAGGGGAAATGCTCGCTGTAGAAAACTTAGGAAACTGATCCATCCACTTACCCATTCATTCAGTGAAAACACAGAGAGCCTTGGTGGCTTTGTTGGAGTCACAGGGATACAACAACAAATACGGCAGATAAGGTCCCTGCTTTCATGGGCCCTGCTTCCTAGTGAGGGAGACTGCTAATTAAAAAGCATATTTTAGTTAAGGAAAAAATGATCAGGGCAATGAGATGAAGAATGACTGCTGGGTGGGGTGGGGAGTGGAGACACAGCAGATGGGGTGCTCAGAAAAGGCCTCCTACAGGAGATGACAGTTGAACTGAGATCTGAATAACGAGAAGGGATCAGTCAGAACTGGGAGAAGGGCATGTTAAGTGAAAGTAATACTTGCCAAGCCCTTAAAATGGGAGAGATGTTAGCCAAGGCTAGGAACTGACCACAGCCCACTGGGGCTGGAGTTGAATGAGCCAAGCAAAGAGCTGTCGGAGATTCAGTTAGAGTAGTCGGCAAAAGCAGGACTGTGAAAGACCCTGCGGATGGTGGGAAGGATTAGCATTTTGTTCCAGATGCAATGGAAAGTCAAGTTGGGATTTTAGTCAAGGAAGACACATGATTTTTCTACATTTTTAAAAGATGACTTTGGAGAAAGGAGGGGGGATAAATTAGGAGTTTGGGAGTAAAATATATATACTACCATATATAAAATAACCAACAAGGACCTATTTTTATATATGTAAATAAACTGAATAACTGTGCTGTACACCTGAAACTAACACAACATTTTAAATCAGCTATACTTCAACAAAATTTTTTTTTTAAAAAGATGACTTTGGCTGCTTTGTGAACAATGAATAGGGAAGGTATAAGAAAGTATTAAAAAGAAAACAAAATCTATGAATATGTTTCCAGAATCATAATTCCAATGCACGTACACTTTTTCTGTGTTTGTTTTTATGGGGCTTTGTTTGTTTGTTTGTTTGTTTTTGCTCCAGAAAGCTTTATTGTTTCCATTTGGTCCCTGGCTTGGGAAAGGAGCAGGTACAGTTTTGTGTCAACTTTTATCATTCTATATCATAAGGATATGACCATGTCATTAAAAGTGATATGAAATAATTTTTCAAGTGAATGCATGAAACTCTTGTCTGTGTCTTACCTTAATTTGTTTCACCAGTCCCCTATTGCTGGGCAATTAACTTATTTCCAATTTTGCCTGTTTTAACTATGGCAGCTATAGTGATCTTTTTATTTAATCTTCGGCTACATTTTCCACCTCATTAGGATCCATTCCTATATGTGGAATGGGACTATAGGATCAAAAGATATGAGTGCTGGATTGTTCTATTTTCAACTTGGTGAAGCTGGGAACTACAGTGCCCAGAATTCCTTTCCCTGCATGCTTAGAGGTCCAGTTGGCCAAGAGAGGAACTCATGTGAGAGGAACTCACCAGGAGTGAGGCAGCAGCTTTGCTTACTCCTTGGAGGTCTCTGTTGTCAGAAGCTGAGCTGCCTGGTGGGCTCCAGGTTGTCCTCACTCTTCTCTTGGCATCCAGTTCTTTTTCCTGACTGCTGGCCCTGCTGATGGACAGTGGCCCTAGATTGGCTGCCCAATGCCCAGCTGCAGATCCCAAGAGTCAATGGCCTCCCAGAGACCTCCCAATGGATCCGAATCCCCTTTTGCATGCTCACAACAGTGTCTCAGATCTCCTCTCCCTTGTTCACTCACCCCAGTTCTTGAGGGTTGGTGTGTCGCTCTGACTCAAACCAGTGTCAGGGCTTCACTTCCCCAGCTCTCCCCACAGCTGTATAAGGTCCATTCATATAATAAATCCCATACTCTGTAACACTCATAGTTCTGCTTGCCTGACTAGTACAATATATGAGTATTTTGATGGTTCTTGTGACATATCGCCACATTGCTCCTGAAAACTCATGACCAGTTATACACCCACCAGAAGTTTATGAAACTGCTCATCTCATCACCTTCTCAACAGTATTGATATTTTCAATCACTTTCAATTTTATGGAGAAAAGTTGGTATCTAGTTTTAGTTTACTTCTCTTTGATCACTAATGACATTGAACTTTTTGTGTGTGTGATACTTTGATACTTTCCCTTTTCTTTCCTACTAGGGACAGTTACCATGTTTGTAAAGATTTTTGAAAAATTTGAGAAAACTTAGTAGCAACTTTATACTTCTCCCCTTTTGTCCATTTTGTTGGCACTTCCTGCCTAAGTTTGTTCAGATTATAGACTATAGGTTATTGTTGGTGGTGGTGGTGGCAGTGGGGTGTATGTGTGTTTTAGTCTTATATCATAGCTCAGTATGGTCAATTTATAGATCAGTACAGAAAAATGAATCAGTTAGGGCTTTCAGATTAAAAACAATAGACATCAAATCTGCTGGAATTAAGGAAAATGGAATTATATGGGAACTCATGGAATTTATGCAAATCTTTAGAGGCCTAGGCCTAAGTTTAGTGATCAGAGTGCTAGTGAAGGAATGAGTAAATTCTACCAATGTCAGTTTCATTTTCACTCTGTTCTAGATTTAAATTCCCAGGAGTGAGCTTGAAATTGACCTAGCTTACACTGGAGCACTGGCCCCTAGTTCCATCTGGTTGTTGAGTGAAAGGATCTGGGTGAAAGAACATCCAAAGGCCCCTTTCTCATCCATAGTGGGAGGGAAGGCACTTGAATTTACCATTTTACCAAAAGTATTTCCAAAGCAGCGGGAGTAATTTCCCAAGGAAAACTGAAGTGTTTTTAAGAAGCACCCCAGTGCTTCCTGAATGTTGGGTGGCCAAAGTCCAAATACACATAAGCAAAATCTAGCAGTGTCGGGTGAATTTTCACTGACATTGATTATGTAGTGAACGCATTCTGGAATCTCATATTTCTTTTTAACTACAAGTATTCTATGAACCATCATTTATAAACCTATCTTGGAAATATACAAGTGAATTTCCCTTTTAAATTTTTATAATATTATCTGAGCTTTATGGCTTTCAACAACCACTAGTAGATCAAGACTTTTGATTGGGACGTATTACCTGTATTTATCATCCCATATAGGAAAGGCTTATTGCTTAAAAAACTATACAGTCCTGGAGTAGCAATTTTTAATATGTGTGAAACCTTTTCCATGAGGATTATTTCTTTAGAAATATGTTTTACTAAAAAATAGAAGGGATTAACAGAAAGCCCTACCAACAACTTTCAGCATCTTTTATACATGCTTTTAAAAATATATACATACCTTCTTTTGTGGTTATACAGTTAAAATACCAATATATATTATCAAGCAATTGTGGAGCTGACTTCTGTCCCATTTGCTTTTATGGCAATTACTCTCCAGTAAAAACTCTCCTAGTTTTCTGAATTGCTGGTTGAAAGCAAGTACTTGTTTGGCTGGTAAGTGGGCATTGTAAATAGGAAAGCCACTTTGAAAAAAACTAAAACATGAATTTATAAGCAATTTAGGACTAAAAAATAAGGAACAAGAAAGTGCTCCCATAATATAAGGGATTCGAATCAGAATCTAAAAAGCTCTGGGAACCCAGGCAACTTCCTTCTCAACTGCCCTCTCTGGTCTTGGGTCTCTGGTTTCCACTTTTCTGGACTTCTCTGACTTTTTCCATTTCTTTCTTTATAACAGCCTTTTCTGCTTCTGTACATAGTAGCCCCTTCTCACTTACTACACTATATAAAGTCATTGCCTGTGATTATAGTCTCTGTCTCCATTAATTGTCCTCTAATATTCATTTGCCCTTTTATCTACAGTAAATCATGTTTTAGCTAGGCCCATGACTACTTAGATACACACTACATTTTTCAACCTTCCTTGCAGCCACCTGTGGATTTATGACTCTCTTTTGACCAGAAATAATAAGTAAAAATTCTAGGTCAAACTCTTAAAAGGAATGTGCATTTCCCTTTCCACCTTCCCGTTGGTTGTGAGGTAGAGATGTTGAGAGCTAGAGAAGCTGACCTGTGCCCGGAGAGGAAGCTGGGTCAAGATGCACAGCCATCCTGTAGGCCTGGCTGTCTACCTCAGGGCTCCAACGTGGGAAAGAAATTTCCACTTCTTCTACTCTGGGGTCTCTCTGTCACAGAGGCTTACATAGCATTCTAGATAGAATACACCCTTCAAGATTTGAACCTCTGCAAGGGTGGGTGGCAGGACTTTTCTTTTTCATAGTTGTCCCCAATCTTTAGAACAGATCATATTTGGCACTCAAAAAATGTTGGTTAAATGTTGTTAGGAGTTGAATTGTGTCCTCCCAAAATTAGTATGTTGAAGTCCTAACCCTCAAGTACTGCAGAATGTGACTGTGTTTGGAGACAAGGTGTTTAAAGAGATAATTAAGGTTAAATGATGTCATTAGGGTGAGCCCTGATCCAAAATGACTGATGGTCCTTATAAGAGGACATTTGGACACAGGCACAGGGGAAAGACCATATAAAGATACAAGAAGAAAACAGCCATCTACACCAGCTACAAGTCAAGGAGAGAAGCCTCAGAAGAAACCAACCCCACTGACACCTTGATTTCAGACTTCTAGCCTCCAGAATTGTGAGAAAATAAATTTCTGTTGTTTAAGCCATCCCGTCTGTGGTTCTTTGTTATGGTAGCCCCAGACAACTAATACAAATGTTTAAATGCTAGGGAAGTTTTTATAAAAGTTTTGTTTTGTTTTGTTTTGTGTTTTAATAAAAGAAGACCTGGGGGATTAATCAAGGTTAGAAAAAATAGGTAGATAGAAAATGTTTTTCTTCTTTTACTCAAGGATAACTTCAATGTGTGCTAGAATCACTTGAAGTAAAAAGAGACCATTAAAGCTAAAAGGCAAAGTTCAATATTTTCAAGTTTGCTGATGATTTGAGTCACTATGGACTTAGCAATTGACTAGAAATCTAATTACTGCTAAAAAATTCAGAGGAAAGATCATTCTGTATTTTAAAATCCCCAAGAACATTGCAAATTGCACCACTCACATTATCCACAGTAAAAACGACTGCTTTAAATAGAAATTTCTTATGTGGCTGAAGAGCAAATTCTTATTCAAGCAACAGTAATAGCAGAATTTCAAGATGTGCTCAGACCAAAAAAGGTTACTCCTAAGATTTTCTTTAGAGCTTAATGAGCTAAAAATCTATGACTGCACTCAAGTTAGAAGATAAACTTTTATAAAGTATGTGTTTGTTAAGAACTTTCATTTAAAGTAGTAAAAACCTAAAGAGTAAACAAAAAACATATTTTACTCGAAAGTTACGGGGAGTCTCTCAGAACCAGTAGGCAGAAACCGAAGGTGGCCTCAGGTGAGAGTGGAACCAGGAACTGGATAGTAGTCAAGATCTTCGGCCATCACTCTTACTTTGTGTGTGTGTCTCTTTCTCTGGGCCCTCTTGGTCTCTCACTTCTGTTCCTTTATTCACTTTACTCCCACTCCTATCCTCTTCCTTCTCTCTTGCTCTCTGTGGCCAAAGGTGAAAGTAGTAGTGGTGAGGCATGTTATATAAATAGAGCAGACATACCTTCCATCTACAGGAGCAGGGAAAGTTGTTTCTTGGAGAACTGGGGATGAGTTGTTTTCAGGCTAATATATGTTATCATATTCACTTTAAAAAAATCCACTTGACTTCTCATCCTTGACATTTTCCTTGATTAGAAAAATCACACACTTTTGGTACCTGAATATAAATACTTTAAAAAAATTCACATCATTGTCTTCCTGTTTTCTTAATGAATTGTGATTTGAAACAAGATGAAAATGAGCCAGGCATTCTAAAAGATCTTGCTTACAAATTAAGAATTTTATCTTAAACCAAATAAGAGATTAAATAGAAGAAAAATGAATTTAGCTTGCATTTCTGTTACCCGATATCAAGAACAGAAGGTAGGAGAAGGCAGTCTACATTTATGATGCCTGTAGGCAAAACATGAGGAAAATACTATGTTTTGGAAAAAAAAAAGTGAAGTCCTATTTAGAGTTCACTGAGGAGTCTATATTTAGAACTTTTTCCCAAGGCAATTTCAATTGTATTTATGAGGTGGTTTTGTTTTGTTTTGTTTTTATCATCTCAGTGTGTGTTTTAAGTGTTTTTTATGTAATGCTAAATATGAACTTTTGGACAGTTTCAAGAATTTAAAAGACTAAGTGACACTGTATTTTTATAACGTCACTGAGAAGACTAATGAAATATCATACCAATTTGTTTACACTTTTCTTATGCTTCAAACAATAAAGGCATTTTACCTTTTAAAAAAAACCACACACTTCATTAGGGCATGATTTTATAGGGAACATAGTGATTAGTCATTGAAGTTGATAAAGCTCTATTCTCATGTAGTGTTCCATATGACCTTAAGAAGTTAGTTTCTGGGGTTTAGAGTCTCTGCTAGGGGACTAGAATTCTGAGCTGAACCTTCTTAATCGGTACTAAAATCAGACAGGCCTGGAGATGGGGAATGAGAAACAAAGCTCTTTGTACACATATATACATCTTAAATGTTGACACAAACAGAATAACCAGTTTTCAAAGTAGGAGTATTTCCTTCCCACATGTTTAGACTGTCCTTACTGAAGAAGCTGATGATGAAGAATTGATGCTTTCAAGAATACAGAGTTTGGGGCTTCCCTGGTGGAGCAGTGGTTGAGAGTCTGCCTGCCGATGCAGGGGACATGGGTTCGTGCCCTGGTCCGGGAAGATCCCACATGCCGTGGAGCGGCTAGGCCCGTGAGCCATGGCCGCTGAGACTGCGCGTCCGGAGCCTGTGCTCCGCAACGGGAGAGGCCACAGCAGTGAGAGGCCCGCATACCGCAAAAAAAAAAAAAAAAAAAAAGAATACAGAGTTCATTAAATTGTTTGAGTCTTTCTCTCACATTTATCACATTGTAGCATATTTTCAATTGGCCCAACTGTTGGGTGTTATAAATTTAGCAATAATTTCATGAGTAGATTATTGTTTGGCGGCTTATAGCTCCTTCTCCTTGGAAACTAGGAGGATGCAGATATGAGGCAGGTTGGTACCTAGGTAAAATGGGGCTGACAAAGAAGAGAATTTACACTGACATAGGACCCCTCCCTACCAGGGTGCAGGGGAGGGAGATGGGGGAGCTAATCCACATCCTTAGGAAGCAGAGCAGCCCAGACATGGGTCATTCACAGAATACCATCAAGAAGCCTATCAGACATGATTCTTTCAGTCAGCAAGTGACAGAAACCTCAGCCCAAATTGGCTTGAGCAAAACCCAAATGAATTAGCTCATAAAACTGGACAGTCCCAGGAGAGTGTTGGCTGTAGGTGTGGCTTATGTGGAAACTTACATGATATAACCATAACCCAGTTCTCTCTATCTCTTGGCTTGGTTCTTCTCTGATGTGTTGGATTTATTCTAAGACAGGTCCTACCCTCATGGTTGTGAGATAGTTGTCTGAAGCAGTGCCATCCTTCAATCCAGATAAAAGGGATCCTCCTGTGGACCCTGTACTATAGGGAGTTCTTCTCTGGCTCTCCTTCAGCCATGCCCCTCCCCATGGGGCAAAGAGCCTCAGGAGCCAAAGGCACATACTCCCCCAAAACCCTCTCACATCCCTCTAGATCACACTCTGGATACCACAGACCAAAGGATTCCCTGCCCAAAATCTCCAAGCTAGTTCTCAGCCCTCAGTGGACCTCTCCTTTTAGCCCATCCCCCTGAAGGTGAACTAAACTGACAATCTGCATACCTTTGGGCCCAAGAGTGCGCTGTTTGCAGATGATGTGTATGGAATTTAGATGAGCAGGCTGCGGTGTTCATACATATCTCATGAGTCCCCTTTTGGCAGAGAATTGAGGCTGGAGTGAGAAGAGAAGGAGTTGGGCCAAAATGTGTGTGATCTCTTCATCCAGCCACGTTCCAGAGCAGAAATCTGAAGAGTCTGAGAATTTGAACATTGCCTTCTGGGCCATTATGAAAGTATATTCGTCCAGGTAGGAGAAAAGAACAATTTGCATATAACATTGTGTTGGATTTTATAATTTTTACATTTTTAAGCATATGGTTCTATGCTTAGAACATAGGCCTCCATTTGTTTCCTTGCTCTGTGAGCTACAAATATTAGAGTCAAATCTGATTAGGTTACAACCTTACAGGTTTAAGTTTAACCAAAGAAGAGGGAACAACTATCCTACAACTTCCAGAGGAAGTCCTGACATTTTCTCTGCTTGGGTCATTTTAGGTCACATTCCCACCTTTGAACCAATCACTGTGGAAATAGGATATCTTGGGTCCCAAACTCCATCCCTAGGGCTTAGAACAAAGGCCCACCCAGTCTACTTGAACTAAAATGGGGGAAGGCTGAATTCCAAGCAAAAGTTGGAACTGTCGCTAGAAGGAGGAATGGGTGTTTAAGCTAGAAGGCCAGCCATGATCCTGGGAAATTTTATCTGGTTCTCAGTTGTAAGATATTGATGACTTGTTTTACAGGATGGCCTGGCAGGAATTGTTTGATCCTAGGAGGAGGGCCATCACTATTAGGTAAGGAAGGTGAGAAGGCAGACAGGGCAACTGAGGCAGACCCTGTACACATGGAGAAGCAGGAAGGGGAGAAAGAAAGCTCTAGATAAGGAGTGCCTAGGCATCCAAGGCACACCAGAGACTCTAGGTTTGTCAGAGCAGCCCAGGGATCCAGATCTGGTACGATGAGTTAATTTTGAAAGTTTGCAGATAGTCTGAGGAACCTATGATTGGACAGAAATGGGTGAAACTGTGCCTATGAGTAGAGGGCATCTATGGAAAAGACAAAGGAAAGGAGATGAGGCAGGGAGGTGAAACCAGTCTGGCTTTCCCTAACATTACTTCCAGAGAGAAAACTGTTCAAAGAAAAGCTGGTCTCTTGAGTGTGATATTTGCAATACTAGAACCATTAAGACCAAAACAGAGTTTATACACTTTTTTAAAAAGCATTAGATGAGAATATTATTAGTTTTAAGATCTCCAAATCATGTTTATGTTTGCTCTGCCATAATTCATAAAGTTCTAAGCCCTTTATAAACAGGTGGTTTTTATTAATAATCAAATATATTCAATTTACTATCATTACATAGATGGGGAACTAAAGCACAACTTAATTTAAGTCACAAATTGCAGGATTTACTCCCAACCCCTTCCCTATCACTTGCTTTCTTTGCAGGGTTTCTAACGATGTTTCCATTTCTATTGGCTTAATTTTCTGGTTATAACGTTTTAAATGTTTCATGAAATAAAAGCATAGTACCTCATATATTATAGGGACTCATCACATATATGATTTATATGGAAGAAAGTAAGATAACCTTTACTAATGTCCTAATTCATATCATATTGACTCATAGAAATTTGAACCTAGAAAAATATTTGCCTTAACACAGGCATTTCAAACGCAGGTACTGGATAATGGGAACATCCCAAGATACCTGAAAATCAACCACTTCTTTGTCAACACATAAGAGTGGCTTTAGATGGGTGAAGGCTAAAAGACTTCCTTTTCTATCAATAACTGAGAAACATTAATAGTTGTTTGTGAAAATAGAAAAAATTCTATTGGGAGAAAATATTTACTTCTCAGGAAGTCAAGGCCTGGGAGATCAGTTAACTTAAAACCCCATTTGATGCAAGAATCCTTTTTTCCTCTTTTATTGCCTTGACAATAAATAAATTATTGCAAGGTCAGGCAATTCTGAAACATCATTAACAAAGAGCAAATGGCTATGAAACACTGGATGTAAGTTAACAGTCAGGTAGTAGCAGCAACACCACAGAAAGCAAAAGAGATAGACTGGTCCTGGAATGTTGGGAGTCCCAGTCTAGATTCTGCTACTCGGCACTTACTCAAGTTTCTTACCAATTATTTCTCACATTATATCAACACTGGGCACATATCAGCTTTTGATATTTGAAATGCCTGGAAATCTTTTAATAGCTTGGCCCTAGGCAACTTTTAAAACTTGTGTTCCTAGAAATTACACTGAAAATTATATTAGCACTCACTGATGTTTTCATTTTCCAGGTTATATATTTTCACCAGTAAGAAGTGCTCAGTAACTTCACTGCCATGGTTTATGGATTTCAAGAAGCATGGAATGATGATAGAGCTGAAGGGTCCCAGATGGATCAAATCAAAAAATCATCTTTCTCATTTTATAGTTGAGGAAACTCAGGCCTAGATCACTTGGCTGGTTAATAGCAACCCCAAGGATGGGTAAATTAGTGGCTTAATGACACCACTTAAGGACTTAGGTAATTTCCAGTTTTCAGTTCTGCCTCCTTCAAGGTATCACCTTTTTCCACATGCTTATCTCATGATAGGAAAGTAGCTGAAGCAGCTCTGGGAATCACACCTAGATATAATATTACCCAACTAAAGATGAGGAAGCTGTCCTTCTTGTGTCTTGTTTAAGTGTAAGAAAGCCTTTCCTAGAGGCTTCTAACAGATTTCTCATTTCTGACTGGGTCATGTGTCCTTTCTAAAACAATGGCAAGTAAAATAAGAATGCCATAGAGCAATTAGGATTTACCTTCTGGGGCTGGAATAAGGCCAGCCTCTCACTAGTATGTGGCCACATGGAGGAGAGTGGCTATTTGAACAAAATCAGAGTCATGGTTTTAGCACATGTGTGTAGAGAAATAGATATTGAGTAGGCAACCAATAAAATCTTCTATAATTAGGAGCCCAAAGCCTCAAGTAACAGCTAGAGATCACTGGAAATGATTTATTTTAGAACATACAGAGCATTTCTTCTGCTGTCTCTTGCTCTACTGCACCTAAATTTTCCCTCCTCTTTTCTGTCTGCCTTATCACCTTCTCCTTCCCTATCCTTTCCCTAAACTGGCTATGAACTAAAATTAGTCTAGTCCACTTTGAGGGCCTACTGTATGCAAAGCATCATACTAATATAACAATCTTTGGGGAGTGTATATTAAAATGCTATAAGCCATATTCCTTAAGTCAGTTTAATTATTTTATCATATTAATCAATTTCTAAACTAAATTGCTATTTAACGTCAAAGACTTGTTTCTTTTTCCTTTTTTTTTTTTTTTCTTAAACCGGGGTAATCAAAGATCTTCCAAGAGAAAAGATTTACACTGAGTTGCTGCCACCAAAATACATAAAAATCCACATCAATGCATGGAGTTTTTTCTTAAGTGTTCACTGTATCTCAAAAGGCTGATGAATATATTATTTTCTCTACTGGTCATTTCATCCTATGATCAGAATTACATTCTCCACTAGTGGGAGGTCTTTTGTTTCCTTAAAATCCTTTTTTATTACAGTTGATTTTCCCGAAGACCATATTGGTACCATTGTACTAACTGAGAAGGGGTCAGTTGCTTTGTGTTCCAAAATTTGCTATAAATATTGAAATGAATATTATTCTTTAGCTCTGAAGGAATCTAATGTAATCATCATGAATTATGATATAAATGTATAAGGGATGACTATAAAGGAATAAGGCCTGTTAGTTTTATTTTTATTTTTTGGCAGTACGCGGGCCTCTCACCGTCGTGGCCCCTCCCGCTGCGGAGCACAGGCTCCGGATGCGCAGGCCCAGCGGCCATGGCCCACGGGCCCAGCCGCTCCGCGGCACGTGGGATCCTCCCGGACCGGGGCACGAACCCGCGTCCACTGCATCGGCAGGCGTGCTCCCAACCACTGCGCCACCAGGGAAGCCCGGCTTGTTATTTTTTAACATAACAAACCTTTGTTAAAGATAAGCCAGTTTGTTCACTGGGCAGAAAAGCATAGGAAAGCACCTAGATTTTTCAGGAAAGAAAAACCTATCTGAAGTCTCCACTGAAATATTTACTATTTTTGTGGCTTTTTACAAGGTGTTTCTAACTCTTAGTTTTCTTTTCTCTAAAGTAGAAAAATTTAAAACACAAATAGGGTCAGCCTATAATTTATTGTCCAACTGGGACACTTTCTGCATGTTGCCCTCAGAAATTCTTTCAGGTCCTTTGCAGGGAAGTTTTGGTTGAAGTTTAACATATACACAGAAAAGTGTACATATCATAAATGGATTTTCAAAAACTGAATAAATCTATGAAAACAATAACCAGATTTAAAATCTATAAAATTAGAGGGGAAGGAGGAGAGAAGGGCTGAGAGCCACGGTGAGAGGTGGCATTCCTGAATTGGTTGTATGGACGCCTCCCCTTGGGTCCTTGCCCAGCCGAAGCCCCCTGCCTCAGCGGGGAAGGTTCTTTCCCTGTTGGATTCCCACTGCCATCAAGGAAACCTAGGCTGAGATACTAACAGCACATGCCTGAGTCAATGGCCAGAGAATGGAGAAGCAGGAACTTGGTTGGCAAATCAACTTCGCCTCCGGGGGCTCACAAGGAAGGAAGTTTAAAGCCATGTGGCTGACAGGGTCTTGGTGCTCCGGCCTGGTGTCAGGTCTGAGCCTCTGAGGTGGGAGACCTGAGTTCAGGACACTGGACCACCAGAGACCTCCTGGCCCCACATAATATCAATCGGCGAGAGCTCTCCCAAAGATCTCCATCTCAACACTAAGACCCAGCTCCACCCAATGGCCAGCAAGCTCCAGTGCTGGACAGCCTATGCCAAGTAACTAGGAAGACAGGAACACAACCCCACCCGCTAGCAGAGAGGCTGCCTAAAATCATACTAAGTTCAAAGACACCACAAAACACACCACCACTGGGTGTGGCTCTGCCCACCAGAAAGACAAGATCCAGCCCCACCCACCAGAACACAGGCACCAGTCCCTTCAACCAGGAAGCCTACACAAGCCACTAAACCAGCCTCACCCACTGGAGGCAGACACCAAAAACAAAAGGAACTATGAACCTGCAACCTGCGAAAAGGAGACCCCAAATACAGTAAGTTAAAGAAAATGAGAAGACAGAGAAATATGCAACAGATGAAGGAGCAAGGTAAAAACTCACTAGACGAAACAAATGAAGAAGAAATAGGCAGTCTACCTGAAAAAGAACTTAGAGTAATGATAGTAAAGATGATTCAAAGTCTTGGAAATAGAATGGAAAAAATACAAGAAATGTTTAACAAGGACCTTGAAGAACTAAATGCAAACAAACAATGATGAACTACACAATAAATGAAATTAAAAATTCTCTAGAAGGAACCAATAGCAGAGTAACTGAGGCAGAAGAATGGATAAGTGACCTGGAAGATAAAAGAGTGGAAATAACTACCACAGAGCAGAATAAAAAAAAAGAATGAAAAAATTGAGGACAGTCTCAGAGACCTCTGGGACAACATTAAACATGCCAATATTCAAATTACAGGGGTCTCAGAAGAAGAAGAGAAAAAGAAAGTAGAGACGTAGAAGAAATGACTTGACTGACATAAAGAATGGACTTGAGGACATGAGGAGGGGGAAGGGTAAGCTGGGACAAAGTGAGAGAGCGGCATGGACTTATATATACTACCAAATGTAAAATAGCTAGCTAGTGGGAAGCAGTTGCATAACACAGGGAGATCAGCTCAGTGCTTTGTGACCACCTAAAGGGGTGGGATAGGGAGGAGGGGTTAGGAGATGCAAGAGGGAGGGGATATGTATATGTATAGCTGATTCACTTTGTTATAAAGCAGAAACTAACACACCATTGTGAAGCAATTATACTACAATAAATGTTAAAAAAAAACAATCTAAGGAGAAGGTGAGAGGTGGTGTAAGTTATTTCATGCAAGAATTTTTCTTAGCTTAATGTGTGAATAAACATGTACTATCTAGGGGGCTTCCCTGGTGGTGCAGTGGTTGAGAGTTTGCCTGCCGATGCAGGGAGCACGGATTCGTGCCCTGGTCCAGGAGGATCCCACGTGCCATGGAGCGGCTGGGCCTGTGAGCCATGGCCGCTGGGCCTCCACATCCGGAGCCTGTGCTCCACAACAGGAGAGGCCACGGCAATGAGAGGCCTGCGTACCGCAAAAAAATAAAAATTAAAAAAAACATGTACTATCAAAAAACAGGAAAGCGTCTGAGAAAATATTTGAAGACATTATAGTCGAAAACTTCCCTAACACGGGAAAGGAAATAGTCAATCAAGTCCAGGAAGCACAGAGAGTACCATACAGGATAAATCCAAGGAGAAACACACCAAGACACATATTAAGCAAACTATCAAAAATTAAACACAAAGAAAACATATTAAAAGCAGCAAGGGAAAAGCAACAAATACCATACAAGGGAATCCCCATAAGGTTAACAGCTGATCTTTCGGCAGCAACTCTGCAAGCCAGAAGGGAGTGGCAGGACATATTTAAAGTGATAAAAGGTAAAAATCTACAACCAAGATTACTCTATCCAGCAAGGATCTCATGCAGATTTGACAGATTAAAACCTTTACAGACAAGCAAAAGTGAAGAGAATTCAACATCACCAAATCATCTTTACAGCAAATGCTAAAGGAACTTCTCTAGGCAGGAAACACAAGAGAAGGAAAAGACCTACAAAAACAAACCCAAAACAATTAAGAAAATGGTAATAGAAACATACATATCGATAATTACCTTAAATGTAAATAGATTAAATGCTCCAACCAAAAGACATAGCCTGGCTGAATGGATACAAAAACAAGACCCGTATATACGCTGTCTACAAGAGACCCACTTCAGATCTAGGGACACATACAGACTGAAAGTGAGGGGACGGAAAAAGATATTCCATGCAAATGGAAATCAAAAGAGAGCTGGAGTAGCAATTTTCATGTCAGACAAAATAGACTTAAAATAAAGACTATTACAAGAGACAAAGAAGGACACTACATAATGATCAAGGGATCGATCCAAGAAGATATAACAATTGTAAATATTTATGCACCCAACATACGAGCACCTCAATACATAAGGCTAATGCTCACAGCCATAAAAGGAGAAATTGACAGTAACACAATCATAGTAGGGGACTTTAACACCCCACTTTCACCAATGGACAGATCAACCACAATGAAAATAAATAAGGAAACACAAGCTTTAAATGACATATTAAACAAGATGGACTTAATTGATATTTATAGGACATTCTATCCAAAAACAACAGAATACACTTTCTTCTCAAGTGCTCATGAAACATTCTTCAGGATAGATCATATCTTGGGTCACAAATCAAGCGTTGGTAAATTTAAGAAAACTGAAATTGTATCAAGTATCTTTTCCAACCACAATGCTATGAGACTAGATATCAATTAGAGGGAAAAAAACTGTAAGAAATACAAACACATGGAGGCTAAACAATATGCTACTAAATAACCAAGAGGTCACTGAAGAAATCAAAGAGGAAATCAAAAAATACCTAGAAACAAATGACAATGAAAACATGATGACCCAAAACCTATGGGATGCAGCAAAAGAAGTTCTAAGAGGGAAGTTTATAGCAATACAATCCTACCTCAAGAAACAAGAAAAATCTCAAATAAACAACCTAACCTTATACCTAAAGCAATTAGAGAAAGAAGAACAAAAAGACCCCAAAGTTAGCAGAAGGAAAAAACTCATAAAGATCAGATCAGAAATAAATGAAGCTTGAGGACATGGGGAGGGGGGAGGGTTAGCTGGGACAAAGTGAGAGAGTAGCATTGACATATATACACTACCAGTGTAAAATAGATAGCTAGTGGGAAGCAGCTGCATAGCACAGGGATATAAGCTCGGTGCTTTGTGACGACCTATAGGGGTTGAATAGGGAGGGTGGGAAGGAGACACAAGATGGAGGGGATATGGGGATATATGTATACATACAGCTGATTCACTTTGTTATACAGCAGAAACTAACACAACATTAAGAAGCAATTATACTCCAATAAGGATGTTTAAATAAAAGAAATAAATGAAAAAGAAATGAAGGAAACAATAGCAAAGATCAATAAAACCAAAAGCTGGTTCTTTGAGAAGGTAAACAAAATTGATAAACCATTAGCCAGACACATCAGGAAAAAAAGGGAGAAGACTGAAATCAACAGAATTAGAAATGAAAAAGGAAAAGTAACAACTGACACGCAGAAATACAAAGGTTCATGAGAAATTACTACAAGTGACTATATGCCAATAAAGTGGACAACCTGGAAGAAATGGACAAATTCTTAGAAAAGCACAATCTTCCAAGACTGAACCAGGAAGAAACAGAAAATATAAACAGACCAATCACAAGCACTGAAATTGAAACTGTGATTAAAAATCTTCCAACAAACAAAAGTCCAGGACCAGATAGCTTCACAGGCAAATTTTATCAAACATTTAGAGAAGAGCTAACCCTTATCCTTCTCAAACTCTTCCAAAATATAGCAGAGGGAAGAACACTCCCAAACTCATTCTATGAGGCCACCATCACCCTGATACCAAAAGCAGACAAAGATGTCACAAAAAAAGGAAACTACAGGTCAATATCACTGATGAGCATAGATGCAAAAATCCTCAACAAAATATGAGCAAACAGAATCCAACAACACATAAAAAGGATCATACACCATGATCAAGTGGGATTAATCCCAGGGATGCAAAGATTCTTCAATATATGCAAATCAGTCAATGTGATACACCATATTAACAAATTGAAGGATAAAAACAATATGATAATCTCAATAGATGCAGAAAAAGCTTTCAACAAAATTCAACACCCATTTATGATAAAAATTCTCCTGAAGTAGGCATAGAGGGAACCTACCTCAACATAATAAAGGTCATATATGACAAACCCAACGCTAATATTATTCTCAATGGTGAAAAACTGAAACCATTTCCTCTAAGATCAGGAAAAAGACAAGGTTGCCCACTCTCACCACTCTTATTCAACATAGTTTTGGAAGTTTTAGCCACAGCAATCAGAGAAGAAAAAGAAATAAAAGGAATCCAAATCGGAAAAGAAGAAGTAAAGCTGTCACTGTTTGCAGATGACATGATACTATACATAGAGAATCCTAAAGATGCTACCAGAAAACTACTAGAGCTAATCAATATATTTGGTAAAGTAGCAGGATACAAAATTAATGTACAGAAATCTCTTCCATTCCTATACCCTAATGATGAAAAATCTGAAAGAGAAATTAAGGAAACACTCCCATTTACCACTGCAACAAAAAGAATAAAATACCTAGGAATAAACCTACCTAAGGAGACAAAAGACCTGTAGGCAGAAAACTATAAGACACTGATGAAAGAAATTAAAGAGTATACAAAAGTTTCAAAAAGTTTCCTACACATACACACACATACAGTATGTATCAAGTAGTATACATAGTATATATGAAATAGTACAATACAGTAACTATCTCATAACACTGTACTTAAAATGGCTCACTTTCATAGAACATTGTAAATGGTTCCTCCTCCTAAAACAATTCTAGCCTTTCTTTTTCCCTTAGTGCAACAAATCAGAAAGTGTAATATTATAGAATGCTGAGGGCTCTTTTGGAGAAAGTTTGCCAGTCATCTTTGAGACAATTGGGAGAGAATGAAAGACACTTGATTATGCATTTTGTTTTTTCTTTTTGCGGTACGCGGGCCTCTCACTGTTGTGGCCTCTCCCTTTGCGGAGCACAGGCTCCGGACGCGCAGGCTCAGCAGCCATGGCTCACGGGCCTAGCCGCTCCACGGCATGTGGGATCTTTCTGGACCGGGGCACAAACCCGTGTCCCCTGCATCGGCAGGTAGACTCTCAACCACTGCGCCACCAGGGAAGCCCTTGATTATGCATTTTGAACTATGGATGCTTTGTTTTTCTCCCCTCTTCTTTTAAAAAACAAAACAAATATTGGCTTTTTTAAAAAAATCATTTTTCCCCTTCTACTTTTTTTTTTTAATTGAGGTATAGTTGTTTTACAATGTTGTGTTAGTTTCAGGTGTACAGCAAAGTGATTCAGTTATACATATCTATTCTTTTTCAGATTCTTTTCCATTATAGGTTATCATAAGATCCTGAATATAGTTTCCAGTGCTATACAGTATATCCTTGCTGTTTATCTATTTTATAATATATAGTAGTATCTGTTTTAAAAAAGTTGATTTAACTCTCATTTCTCAACATAAAAGTTGATACAAGATTAGGAAAAAAAAACATTCCAGTTGTGAAAAGACTGAGACTAGCCACAGTCCTTATTTGTTGTGTTTGTTTTTTTATGAAAATCTTGGAAGAATTTTCAAGTAAGAAAAATCAAGTCAATAAGATTTCAGAATTTTAAAAAAGGGAGTTATATTCAACAAAATATCTTTATTATTGGCTAAAAATACATAAAATTAGAAAAAAATATTGGCAATTGCTAATGTTTACATATACTCCACTGATTTTTTTCTATTGTAATTATCTTTTCAAATGAAACAACCTCTGTCTGCGGGATAGAGCATGAAGTTTATCCAAGAGAACATGTAAACATCCTATTAGCTAGAATCTGTATCTACAGTAAAAGATGTCCAGGGGTATTGTGTCATAGTTTTATATGAAGTGTTGTTATTGCGATTATTCTGAATAACCTATAATGCTCTGTACAGAGTAGGGTCTCAAATGTTGTTAGGATTAAACACTGGACACAAAATTATTCTTAAAAATGGAAACTGTTTCCCTAAGGTTTTAGTATTTGATTTCCAGATGACTAGAAGACTGCCTTTAGTATAATCTTATGTGATTTGGGATTTTCACCGTGATGAACAAAGTAAACATTTGAGCTGGAAATCAGTGGAAGTGTTTGAACCAACTAAAAGGATAATAAAAAGCATACTTAACTTTAAAACCAAGCATGGGTTTTTCTGGTTTACTGTGGTACAGTTGAAAATGCACTTTCCTCCAGAATTGTTCAGTTTCACTGACAGGGATGTCTTTTCTAGCACAGTAACCTCTTTCTTGTATGACTTTAGACAAATTGAAAGAAAATTTCTGAGCTATTATCTCACAGAGAAGCAGCTTTTTTATGAGACAAAAGTTGTATCCTTCCAAGCCTACCTCCATGTCTTAAACCCATTATGATCTTGCACAATTCATTTTGCTGTGGCTGGCTTGTTTAAATTCCTTATCTAACTCAAAAGATCAATTTAGAAAATGAGAAAAACACCATTTTCTTTAATTTGTCACGATCACAAATACTTTAGGGTCAGAACTGAAATTAGGACTAGGTTTCCTAAATCTAAGACTTGATCTCCTCTTCCAAGCATACCACTCAATCTCATGAGGTAAGACATAGAGAAACTTCGATAATTACTATGAAATTTCAGTTAGCAGCTTGTATTAAATTGCTCATTTTTGATCCCTCTCCAGATCGTATCTTCCTAAGGTGAAAACCACCCAAAGTTCTGGTTAGAATGGAGACTCTCTCTGAATCCAGGCTCCTTTCCTCTTTTCTAAATTTACTTTGCTTCCTCTGTTCAAAGCTGACATTTCCTGAAGCCATCTTGATTCAGCATTATCTATACAACTCAAGACTTTTCAGAAACTCAACAAATCTAAGATGTGGGAATTCCCTAGTGGTCCAGTGGTTAGGACTCAGGCTTTCATTGCCATGGGCCCGGGGTTTGATCCCTGGTCGGGGAACTAAGATCCCGCAAGCCGAGCAGCGCAGCCTAAAAAAATAAATAATTAATTTTTTTAAAAAACCACAAAGCTGCCTTCCCAGTAAGAACCAAACAGGATGGTACAAGGTGGAGAATAAGGCTTTTGTCCAGACTGATGCCAGATGAGTGAAAGAGCCTTAGGAAGAATTAATCAGATTCAGTTTTGAGTTATATGCTGTTTACTTTAAATCCCAAAATGGATATGAGCTCAGAAGTACAAATGAAAATCATATAAAACCTCAGTGCTTCAGCGGCTGCCAGTACTTTCAAATGTTTGCATTCTTTCAAAACAGTCACCATGGAAAATTCAAAGAGTTTTTCAACAACTGCTAAAATCTTTTTGAATTTTTCTTTTCAAATTGCTATCCTATCATAATCAATTTGGGCCCCTCCTTTTCCTCCCTGCCTTTTCATTTTTTCTCTCCCAAACACACAAGTTCTTTATAGCATATCCCTGACTTGGACCAAAAATGGATTATCTGAAACAATCAGTTACCTGTTCTCATCACATATGGCTCTGAATGCCTGTCTGCCATCTCTCAACCATCCATAAAAAATGAAGATGTATTTTATATGTTCTGCAGGTTTTTAAAGACATTTCAAAGGAATAGGTCCAAAGATATTTTAAGTAATATCAGCAGGAGTGAAATCAGTGAATAACTTCAAATGGTGAATATTCTCAAGGGAGAAAATTAATTTTGGTTTAGTGTTTGTTAAAAGATGAGTCAGATTAAATTATAGCTATACTTTATATATGTATACACACAAACCACGTGTGTGTGTGTGTACATAATCTTGAAATCTCTTGTGTAGTTTTAGAAGGAAACTTAAAATTGAAAGACAGCAAGAGAAGAAAAATCAGCATGTAAAATGCCATGGGAGGAAACACCTGCTGGGAAAACATAAATGTAAAAAAGATCTGACAGGCGTCTTTCATAATTTCACCCAGTAAAGCAGTAATATTTAGAAATAAAAATGTCCGGAAAAGCAGTAACATTTCAATACTTTAACACATTTAAAGGCTCTGGTTCCATTGTCAACTTGTCAGGAATCTAAAAACCTTTAAGAAAACCTTCTGTTTTTCCAATAATCAATTTCAATATGCATTTTACTCCATTATTTTACTTGTTTTAGTTGAATCAGTGAATTTTTAAGAATAAGTTTTAACTTTATAAACCTTAAATTTTGTCTTACTGATATGCTTGTAAAAACTGCATTTACACTTTATCTAGGTGTTTCATTTTGTTACATACTACTGAAAATCCAGTAATCATAAATGCACAACCTTTTATTCCTGAAGCACACACGCAGGGTCTCTTTAATAATTCAAAGTGCTTTCTATAATGATGAAGTCATACTGATGGACTCAGTAGGAAAATTCTAATACTATTAAGTATAACTTAAATAATTCACTGTAGAAACCAGGCATAATAGAGCAAGAAAAATAAATTCTAAGTGCTCAAAACATTTTGCTTTTTCTTACACCAATGTATATTTCTTAAATCACAGTGACAGCTCTCCTCTCTTTTGTTGGAGTACATGACAGCTATTCATATACTGGAGCAGGTGCAAAAGATAAATGCTTTCCTATTAAAGTCAAGAATGTCAGCATTCTGTGTGCAGTGATGGGCAGACCTCCATCATTTTTGCATAAGATGTCTCCTGGGAAAGCTATCACGAGACCATTACTACACTATCAACTTACTCTCATTTCAAATTATTCTTCTTCAAAGACAGCCAGCTGAGTTGCACTTTACTTTTTTAGATTTCCTGATAGGTGATGAAAGGAAAATGTCAAACAGAGCACAGAGAACAAGGTTATTCATAATTTCACTTAACACCAAACAACTCCAAAATCATTAATCCTATAAATATAGTATTGTTCATTTTGGAATTATGATATATTGATAATTATTCAATCTGACTATATAAAATAAGTGATTGATAAAAAAGTTTAAAAAAATAGTCAGTAAATTTTTTTTTTTTTTTTGCGGTACGCGGGCTTCTCACTGTTGTGGCCTCTCCCGTTGCGGAGCACAGGCTCCGGACGCGCAGGCTCAGCGGCCATGGCTCACGGGCCTAGCCGCTCCGCGGCATGTGGGATCTTTCCGGACCA
This sequence comes from Grampus griseus, assembly GCF_964374135.1. Lineage (NCBI taxonomy): Eukaryota > Metazoa > Chordata > Mammalia > Artiodactyla > Delphinidae > Grampus > Grampus griseus. The sequence goes on along the minus strand of NC_139003.1, from coordinate 53,970,338 downwards.
GGGCACGAACCCGTGTTCCCTGCCTCGGCAGGCGGACCCTCAACCACTGCGCCACCAGGGAAGCCCGGTAAATAATTTTTGTAAATACAGAATTATGGCAAATTCTAAAATGAATTAATTAGGACCAGTAATGAAGAAATTAATTGAAACATTCTATTAAAATTAAAATAAAATAAATTAAATATGGCTTAATATTTTATTATTTCCTTTGGTATTTATTTATAAAAGCCCTCTTTTTTTAAAACTAGATTAAAAATATTTTAATTGTTTATTTTTGTTTCACAGAGATATCTTAAGTGTACACACACAAAACATTAACTTACATTTCTTAAGTGCTACATTTCCTAAATGTTACAGGTAAAGAAAAAAAAATGTAGGCTGATTCATTCAGTTATTCTTGTGCTCATTCTATAACTTAAAAACAAACAAACAAATAAACAAACAACAAACAAAAAACTACTGTATAAATTGCAAAGGCCCAGGTCTTGAAGATCAACATTGAGCAAACAGGATTGGTTATAAACCTTATAGAGATTAACTTGTTATTTTAATAAACTGATAAATGCTATGATATAAGCAGTGTGGGTATTGGGGGGAAATACTACAGAAGTACCTCTCTTAGTCTAAGGAGGATCAGAAAACCTTCCTGGAGGAAATAACTGAGAACTAAGGAATAAGTAGAAGTAAAACTCCATGGTGTTGGGGAGGGAGTAAGGGGAAAGGATATTCTGATCAGAGGGAAGTAAATGTGTGGAAGATGAGAGCAAAAGACAACTTGACTGACAGAAGAAACTAAGTGAGGTTCAATGTGGCTAGAGCATAGAAAGAAGAGAGTAGGGTGATTTGAGGAGGCTGAGGGGAAAGAGACTAAATGACAAGTTAAGGAAAGAATAATGTTACTAGGGTTGATGTAATTTAGAGTTTCTCAACTTGGGCAATATTGAAATGTTGGGATTAAAAGTCCTGTTTTGGATGATTGAAAATCAAAAGCCATACTCAGGTTACATAACTAAAACATGGGGCTTCCCTGGTGGCGTAGTGGTTGAGAGTCCGCCTGCCGATGCAGGGGACACGGGTTTGCGCCCCGGTCTGGGAAGATCCCACATGCCATCGAGCGGCTGGGCCCGTAAGCCATGGCCGCTGAGCCTGCGTGTCTGGAACCTGTGCTGCGCAACAGGAGAGGCCACAGCAGTGAGAGGCCCGCATACCAGAAAAAACAAAACAAAACATGATTTGTTTTTCACAATTTAGTAGCGGTGACATGACATATAGAAGACAACACAGCCTATACTGAATTGTTTTGAACAAAGAAGCAAATTAGAATTTATCTTTGTGAAAGGAGAAAAAAAAGAAACTCTCCCCAAAATATGAATTAATGAGATTTTAAAAGATTTGTGAAAATGCCCATATGTATTAACAAAAAATGAATATATTTTTAACATTCTGAAACTTAGTATGCTATTGAGATATGAATCCCTCTAATGAAAAAGATATATTTAAATCTGGCAAGTGTAATTTTATAAATACTCAATATATGTTATATGTGTATGTTATGTGATATGTATATATTATATATGTACATATAACAATGGAATATTATTCAGTCATGAGAAAGAAGGAAATCCTGCCATCTGTGATAACATGGATGAACCTGGAAGATATTATGCTACATAAAATAAGCCAGACAAAGACAAATACTGTCTTGTATTATCTCACTTATATGTTGAATCTTAAAAAAAAAGTCAAACTCATAGAAACAGAGAGTAGAATGGTGGTTACCAGAGGCTAGGGGTGGGGGGAGGTCCTCATCAAAGGATACAACCCTTCAGTCATAAGATGAATAAATTCTGTGGATATAACGTACAGTATGGTGACTATTTAATAATACTGTATTTTAACTTGAAATTTGCTAAAAGAGTAGTCTTAAGCATTCCCATCACACACACACACACACGCACATACACACGTCACTATGTGAGGTGATGGATATATGAATTAACTTGATTATGGTAATCATTTCACAATATATATGCATATCAATCATCATGCTGTACTCTTTTATACAATTTTTTTTTTTTGGCCATCCCACCCAGCTTGTGGGATCTTAGTTCCCCAAAGAGATTGAACCTGGGCCCTCGGCAGTGAAAGCACAGAGTCCTAACCACTGGACCGCCAGGGAATTCCCTATATATGTAATTTTATTTGTCAATTATACCTCAGTAAAGCTGGGTTGAAGGGAATAAAGTGAGGACAAACACCGGGAAACAAGCTAAAGTGCAAAGAAAGAGACAGACAGGAACAAGCTTAGGCTTATTACTTCATGGGAAAAAAGACAGGACGTTCTCAGATTTTGGTGGAACAAAAGAGATTACTTATTTCTGCATTGCTGTTTCAGTTCTCTAATCAAAGTCAAATTTTCTGCCTAGCATAGAAATCAATCTTTGATCAAGTGTAAGGTCTGTCTTGCTGGAGTTACAGCCACCTCAACTTAAACAAATTTGGTTTTTCCTAGCTCAAGTTATTCCAGCCTTGATAGCATGGGAGAACACTTCTTTTTTGCTTTTTTTTTTATGTGTCTTTCTTGGCAATTTTACATCTTTATTGGAGTATAATCGCTTTCCAATGTTGTGTTAGTTTCGGCTGTATAACAAAGTGAATCAGCTATATGTACACGTATATCCCCATATCCCCTACCTCTTGCATCTCCCTCCCACCCTCCCTATCCCACCCCTCTAGGTCAAGCATGGGAGAACACTTCTAAATATATATAGAACCAAGTTCTATTCCCCCCATTGTGATAATCGATTATTTTCTTCACAATTTTTGGTATCACATCTCCCACCCCCAGTTTAACTGAAGCCATATTAGTTTTATATTAAAGTACTAAAAGTAACAAAAATATCAAATATAAGTTTATGCCTTCTTTTTCCAAATTTTGCCCAACAGGGAGAGGTTAAAAAAAAAAAAAAACTGGTGAAACATACTTATTAATGAATATATCAGATCATTACTGAATTTTAATGAAGAAATTATTTGGTATTGAAAGAAGCCTGGCATAATTTGGCTGTATTAAAAAACCCTCTAGTATTTTTCTTACATTGTTAATAATCATTACCTCTTTTATTTGAAACTATCTATAGCATTAAAAATATATTATCATTGATATATATTCATCAACACAGATTCTAATAATATTGATCATTACCTAAAATTTACTATTGTACGGAAGATTCTGAATAGTGGTGCATTTTTTTAATAATAAATGTAAACAGATAAGAGTATTTATTTATCGTCTGGTCATACTGATGAGAAAACAGCAACGTCAGACATAATCATGGGGTGTAGCCTCTAATCCTTCTGCCATATATAAATTTATATGTCAGGTGCTTGCACATTCTATTTTTATACAGCTTTATGTTCAAAGGGAAGAATATTAAGATTGTAAAGCTAGCTAGGAAGGAGATTATTCAAAAGTTTTTAAAAAATCTTTTAAACTAACCATAAAATCTTGTTTCAAGAGCTTTTTAACCCTTATAATCACAAATTACTGCACAAGTCACAATGTAAAAGTAATGAAATACTCTACAAAAACGTTCAATAGAATTTAAAATTTTAACTTAAGGGAATTTGGAAGTTCAGTCATTCTCAAAGAGACTGTAAGGATTATTAAAATCCTGAAGGAAATCTGAAAGAAAAAGGACACAGTCATTACTGGAAATGTAATACAGCATTAACTCTCAGGTTTCATGTTTAGACTAGAAAGCTTAAGTTCAAGGCCATTACACCAATCTTTATAGAAACGTAATGTTCTCCGACTCATGGTCCTTCCCTTGAAAAGCTGTGAGTGGGTAACCGTGATTATCAACTCAAATTAGTCACACACACTGGGGTAAATTGGAAATGAAAAGCTGCTACAATTACTCGAGCCAACATAAATGATTTATTTCCTTCTGCTGACATGAAAGGAAAAGAGTTGAATGCTCGTGAAGGATAGCATTTACCCACCCTGTACTAAGGTCAAAGAGCTTACTCAGCACAAATATTCCCAGAAAAGGTTCAACCTGGCAGAAAAGAAACCATCTATTCCAAAAGGTCACCAGATCAGCTTAACTTTTCGTCTGCTGTGAGAAAAATCTGTCAAAGTCCATTACTGTAAGGCAGCAGCTGTTCTGTAGAATGATAGCCTCCAAAAGAGAATAGTTTCTCATATGCCCCCATGCAACTCCTCCACTTCACAGACTACTTGTCTCCTCCGACACCATTCTCCCTCACAACCCCATGGCTTTGCTCTTCCACCTCAGATGCCTACTCCCAAATATTTCTCTACATTTTACAGTCTTAAACCCAGCTGAAAATCCAACCCTCTCAGTCAAGTCTAATGCAACCCACACTGCTTTTAGTGGCATATAAATCCCTCCATAGTCTGACCCCTGCCTATGTATCCAGCTCAACCCTTGCTCACTCCAGCCACACTGAACTTCAGTTTCTCCAACACCCCAAGCTCTGGCTCGCCTTGGAGCCTCCACCTGGTATTTCCTTCGCCTCACTCTGCTGCTGGCTGACTCCTCATCATATTTGGGTCTTTGCTCAAACTCCACTCCCTCGATGCCTTTGTTATTTATCTCAAGTACGTTCCCCACCTTCCTTTCCCCCAGTTTCAGTCCTTTTGTTTCTTTCCAGCAGTGTCACAATTTTTAAATTATTTTCCTTTGCTCCTCACTTGTTTTGTATTTATACTGGGATCATTGTCTTTTTTTTCCATTATTGAGATATAATTGACATATAACATAGTGTAAGTTTAAGGTATACAATGTGTTGATTTGATACACTTACATATTGCAAAATGATGATTACCATAGCATTAGCTAATATGTCCATCACCTCACATAATTATCATTTCTTTTTTTTTTTTTGGCGGAGGGGTAAGAACATTGCAGATCTACTCTCTTAGTAACTTTCCAGTATATAATATGGTCTTACTAGCTATAATCACCATACTGTACATGAGATCCTCAGAACTTATTCTCTTTTAACTGGAAGTTCGTACCCTTTGACCAACATCTCCCCTTTTCCCTGATGTTGTCTGTCTTGTTCACATTGTATCCCCAGTGCCTGGCACAAAGCAAAATGCAATAAATGCTTATTCAATCAAATCCACCCTACCCTGATCTTTTTCTAACTCCCTTTGCTCTTACTGGAATCAGAGCAAAATGAACTCATCATTTACTCAATTTTATCATTATTATTCAAATCAAAACATACACCCTACTATATGCCAGGAACTGTAAACTGTTGCCAGAACAGTCATTATTTACTGAGTATTCATTATGTGTTAGGCACTGTTATAAGTACTTTACATATGTTATCTCATCGTATCACCACAGCTATGTAAACAAGCAATTATTTTTATCCCTATTTTAAAGATGAGGAAGCTGAGACAGAGAGAGTTTAATATGTGCTCCAGATATCACAAACGATGATAGAGCCAAGATTCTGTACTCTATCCAATAAAACACCATTTCCACCTTAAGATAAGTACCAAGAGAGAGCAGAAAGGAAAGTGATCTGAAAAAAGGAAGACATAACAGTTGCTTAAGGGAGATCAGGAAAATGTGTTTGAAGGTGGCATTGAAGATGAGATTCGAAAAAAAAAAAAAAGTTAGCATTTTGACAAATGAATATCAGGAATTGGTAAAAGAGCCCCTCACCAGAAAAATAAATAACAGTGAGAACAAAAATACAGGGAAAGAGACAGTAAGTGTGCAAAGGAAATAGTAATCGTAGAGTTACTATATGTTGTCATATCTCTTGAAAGTCCTTGCCTACATCATTGAGAATTTATCTGTGGCTGAAGAAGAAATGAAATCAAGATTTTGAAATAGCAATTACTGTGGACCTATTCTCTAAGTTATTACTTACCTCCCTTGTTCATTATCTATTTCTGGTGACTACTCTCTCAGCAACCGGATTTTAAGATTTTTGATGGCAGATACCATGTCCCACACCTTCATCAGAGGGGTTATGAAAGCTGACTCTTGAAAATGTCAGTGGACAGGAAGAAAAGTCAGAGGAGACTAGGGACAGGCACTACACATACCGATGTCAATGGTATAGTGATGAAATACTGCCCTTGCCCTCAAGGAGTTATATTCTGACACAGAGATGAAATGATTTGTGTAAATTCATATAATACAGTAGATATGTTAGAAGAAATACAAAGGGCTACAGCTCTAGGATTCTGCAAAGCAAAATTGTTTTTAAAATTAATTCCAATAGGTATTTAAATTACAATGGTATTTTCCAAAAGTGTTTATGGACAACTTTTTCAAGACTAAGAACAGTAAATTTCTATGATAATGAATACTTATAAAATAAAAGCTTCTCTGCAATAGTTATTTACATACAACAGTGAAGAGGCTCATCTAAAACTTTATTAATGTGGTTACTATGAATTCTCCTCAGTGAATAATCCAGCTCAGCATTGGCTTTTTATGTTCCCCGCCTGTGGCTTTCTATAATCAAATTTCTTGACTGGAGAAATTTAAATAACTTTTTCCCTCTTTCTGTAAAAAGCAATTACTTTCAATTCCTTCACATATTAGCACCATACTCCCATTAGAACATTTATCTGAAGTCCCAAACAACTGAATACACACACACACACACACACACACACACACACACACACACACAAACACACACACACACACCCCCCCCTAACCCTTTTATTAGGAACCAGCTGAGTTGAAGGTGTGTGGTGACTTTTCCTTATTTACCCTATTGAATGCACATAATTTTTCTTCATTCATTCACTCTAGAGTACCTGACATTCAGTCTCATTTTGCAAGCCTCATTGGAAAATTGTGCTACAAAATCATGAGGAGTCATTTGCCTTTTTTAAAAAGGTTGATGTGTATGATAAACTAGGCTCTGATGATCACAGAAACTTAGAGCTTTAACAATACCTTAGGAAGCATCTAATCCAGAAAAGACCAACTTTGACACAGTATTCTCCACTCCCACCACAGAGGGTCAATATTGCTAATAGATTCTAATGTTCTTTCCCACTGAGCCTGGGCATTACTCAGATTTCTTCTCTACATGATGCTCCAGGCAACCTCTGTCCTGTAAGATAAATCATTTATTGCACATGACCCTTCTCATAGGATAGAAAATGCACTGTAGAAAGCTACAATCTATTTTCAGCTACCATAGTACCTAATATGCACCAAAGTGCTCCTTAGTACCCTGAAACATCCTAATTGTTTAAAGGCATTGTTGCAGTTTACAAAATAGATTATGTGTATGAGCAACTTCGCCTGTGCCACATATTTGGTGTTCCTGACCACCCCTGTCCTATACCTTAGCTCTGCTCTATTCTGACTTGATTACTCTGGGCCGCTGCTCCATCTTCTTGGGTGACACCATAACTTCTTTCCACACTCTAGATTAAGGCTATCCTGAAGGATCCTTTCTTGTCCTGCTGTTCTCTTGACATACTCCACAACTGCTCTCACCCACACCCATGGCTTCATGTAGACTCTTTCTTCATTTAGCTCTTCAGCTCAAATTTCCCCAGCTCCACACCCACAGTCCTAATTCTTGGTTGGAGTTTCTACATTCATGTCTTGCCATTACTACAAATTCAACATGAAAACTTTATCCTTCTCACCAAAATGTCCTTGCCCTTCCTCCTGTTTTCCTTCTTTATCTTAACAGCATCATTGTCTTCCAATTACCCAAGTTGGAAGCCTTGAAATCTCCTTCAGCTCCTCCTTTTGACACTCTACTTCTAAATCAAGAGGGTCTGTGAATTCTAATCTAAAATGTCATTCAAGGCTCCTCCCAATTTCATGCCACCATTCGCATTTGGGCTTTCACCTGTGCCCACCTGAATGACTGGCACTCTCCTAACTTGTCTTCCTGCCTGAATCTCCCCTCTCTAAATCATCCACCCATCCCATTTCCCTGTCCCCACCCCAATAATACCATCGATATATTTCCTTACAAATAAATGATTGTTATTCCTCACCTTTGCTAAAAAGTGCCTCTACGTTTCTTCAAAATAAAGTCAATGTCTCCTTTTACTTTTAAAACAAAGCTCAAATTCCTAAGTGGGGATTTCAAGATTACCCACAAATAAGGACCATGTACCTTTCTCATCACATAGCATCATGATTAAAAGCTCAGACCCTGGACCCAGATTGCTCAGCTTTAAGACACTAAGCAGGACTGCTGCACGCACTAGTGTAGGCTGAGGGGTCCTGAGTGAAGCATCTGGCTGAGGGTGAGGGGTGAGCGGGGGTAGAAGTGTAGCCCATGCACCACTCACCAAGCTGTGTCTCAGCACAGGGCTGCTACAGGCTCAGAAGAAAGGACATCATCTTCTATTTCACATATAGGCACTATAAAGGCTCTATTTCCTTATCTATGAAGTACTAAGACTTTTCTCATGGGACTGTTGTGAGGACTCAATGAATTAAAGCCCTTAGAACAGTGCCAGGCACATGAGTGCCCAGTAAGTATCAGCCATTAATCCTGCACCTTCCCTGTTCCTTATACTTTAAAGAAATAGTAGAATTTATTTACTATTTTACTCATGTATAACTGCGCTTATTCACCTTCATGACTTTCATTGCTCCTTCTGCTTCCTTTCTCCCAAACTGCCTCCCCTAACAGCTTTAATCTCTGTCTGTTGATAATTCTGACCACTCTTCAAACTCAGCTGAGCTGACATGACTGCTTCCATGAAGTCTTACTTGACCCCTATGAATATGAGTTATATAGACTTTAACTCAACTCTTAGGCACATATGGACCCCTGTTGTGGAACTTACTATACTATATTTTGTACTACCTAAACATACTTATCTCAAGGCCTTCTCTTCCTTGAAAGATTTTAAGTGCCTAAAGGTAACCTGTAAGGTTCCTCTATATGTTCCCATAGTGCCTACAGACCTACAGTGACATAACAGGCAATAATAGAACCGTTTACTGAGTACCTACTATATGCTAAGCACTATAAAAAATTACTTCTCACACAACTTTTATAGTATTGTTATTTCCCTTTCATATGGGGCGACTTAGTATATAAATAATTTGCTTAGCATTAAACAGTTCAAAAGTGGTAGGCAGAGATTACAACCTAGGATCTTGCTGGTTCAGGGACTAGACTCCTACTTCATTGTAGTATCTTGCCTGGCTCCTTCCCTTGCCCAGGAGCTACCACATATTGACTGTATATTATATTCCAAGAGCTTTTCCTACATTTTTCAACTTCCTTGCAAAGTGGTTATTATTACTCCTATATGCATGAGGAAATCAAGGCTCAGAGGTATTAAGCAATTTACCTGAGCTCTTACAGTGAGTAAATTCCAGATGCATCTTATAAACCTGACCACAGAACTCCCCCATCTCCCAGAAAGCACTTGTCACATTTTAGGAGGAGTCCCTTGAGAAAAATGTTATTGCCTTCACTAATTTTTAAGAATTACTCACAGGGTCTCATTTATATGGTTCTATCTCATTTAGACACCATTCTGACAGAAACCATCACTATATACACTTATAAAAAAAAGTTATTCCTGCATTATATTTTATCAATGTTTATCTTTGTATAACTATTAATCCTACCTATTATAAATAACTTGGCAAAAAATGCTTGTTCCCCAAAGAATTTGATGGAGGTTTATATAAAAATAATCTTGATATCAGAAAGACAAAAGTTACTGATATAAAATGATTGCTTAAATAAGTACTAGGTCAGGAATATGTTGAGAGATTCATATTTAATACTTGTCATTATTAATTTCACCAGATCATTAGGTTTTGTCTGGTATTTCTATTGCATTCAAGTTATTTGGAAGGTCAAGATAAAATATTAAACCTAATGAAACAAGTAGGCACTGATTTGAATACCAAAATGAATCTTGAACTAAATACCAAGCACAGAGAGAAGAGGGGAAAAAGGAAAGATGCAGGATCAGAGTTAACCATAGATTTTTTTTTAATTTATATTTTATTTTTGGCTGCGTTGGGTCTTCCTTGCTGTGCGCAGGCTTTCTCTAGTTGCGGCGAGCGGGGGCTACTCTTTGTTGTGGTGTGAGGGCTTCTCATTGCGGTGACTTCTCTTGCTGTGGAGCAGGGCTCTAGGCTCACAGGCTTCAGTAGTTGTGGCATGCAGGCTCAGTAGTTGTGGCTTGTGGGCCCTAGAGCGCAGGATCAGTAGGTGTGGTGCACGGGTTTAGTTGCTCCACAGCATGTGGGATCTTCCTGGACCAGGGCTCAAACCCGTGTCCCCTGCACTGGCAGGTGATTCTTAACCACTGCGCCACCAGGGAAGGCCCTATCCATTAGATTTTTCAAAAATATAAGAATATAATTTTGAAAAGGGAAAAATGGGCAGGGGGGGGATTTTACTGGAAATTAGTCTGATTTATTTTTGGGAAAACAATAATACCAAATTAATATGCAACTACCAAGGTAATTAAAAGATACTTAAAATAAAGATACTATTTAAAGTTACGTGACTTGAATATCATTATTCAATTTTGCCAGGGCTCACTATTTGATTGGGAAAATCCTATTGGTTTTGAGGGAAACAAAAAAAAAGGACAAGTGAAAGTAGAAAAAAATTAATAGAACCAAGATCTTCCCAAGCAAAGAAATAACTCCAAAAGAGTATCCCTCATTATGAAAGCACTAGTTTCTAGAGCTCCCAGAGGATTCTGAGTAAAACTGGACATAATTGCAATGCATTATAAATGTGTAATTACCATTTAAATGGAGGGAGAAACTGGTGAGTGAAATGAGAAAAAGGCATTTTCTTACAGCCAACCAGAAGCTGGCATTTTGGGCAATGATCATCTAATCTACAGAGTCAGGTTAACAAAGCTATTGTCATTCTGCCACTCACCCTCAGCCTTTTAACTGTTTGTTCTCCTCTACCAGGAGGAAACAGAAGGTTAAGTCTGTCTCCACGATTTTCAGTCACAAATTTTCTCATTAGCCTCTGGCATGCTCAATAGATAACTCAACAGCATGTGTTTACCAAAAAACACAAGCAACATAAACGCGTCTCTTTAATTCTCCCTTTTTATTGTTTGGGCACTCAATTTGTAAGAGTAAATGAAATTTTGGAGTAAATTTCTATTGGTTGTACAGTCGTGACGATTAGGGTCATCTCATCTCACCTACAGTCCAATGAAGACTTTCCTTAATAACATCCCTGTTTGTGGATTTGGCCAGGCAGCAACTTGGATGTGGAAAATACTGCCTTACTCCAAAAAGGCAATGAACATCCTTTTCAAAGAAGTTTAAAATTTGTCATGTAGATTGCAAAACTCTGGAAAAGTATCAAAGGTGTTTTTATTGGACAGCTGCATAATAAATGATAAAGGGTAAAAGATTTGTCAAGAATCCACACCAATTTCCACACAAATTAAGTGGAAAGACCCCTGTCACATGTATATTTCAGAAGTCTAATCTATTCCTTTTGGATTACTGCTACATTTCTCATGAGATTAGTTACTTTTTATGATGTGTTTCTCAAAACCCCTTTGGATTTATCAGGATGGCATATGTTGGCTGGATTAATTGTTGCTTCCATCTCAAAAAACTCAGTATTTAGAAATAAGAATATAAATGTGAAGGATGAAAAAATTAGTGAAAGGCTGTGCATACTGTGATCAACCATGTGACAAAAGTGATGGGATTATTAGTTACATAATGGTTACTTTATTCTAGCTTTCCCTTTGTATCTTCTTTTGGATATTTTATTTGGAATCTTTAAACACATTTGTTACAAGTCAGCGTAACAAGATAGGCAAACACCAGTTAGCCATTCAATGGTCTTTTTCATCATCTAAACCAGGGTTCCACAAACTATGGCTCACAAACCAAATCTGGCCCTCTCATGTTTTTGTAAATAAAATTTTATTGGAACACAGTCACATACATTCGATTATGTATTGTCTATGGCTGATTTTACACGACAGGTGAGTAGACCAGAAGACCCCAAAAGCCTAAAACATTTACTATCTGGCGCTTTATAAGAAAGTTTGCCAATTCCTGACTGAAGCTGTTCCATCTCCTAGTGTTCTAGGAGAAGTTTTATTCTCTGGCGACAACCTTCTACTTCACCATTTTCTGTCCCATTAGATCTGCTTTTTTCTACTTCTCCAAGACAACCATTTTTCAATTACCTTCTTTTCTTTATAAATCTACCATCTTCTGTTTGTATATTTTTCCCTTCTTGGTTACCATCACAATTAATTCTATTCCAAAATTTATTTAACCCAGAAATAAAGCCGGTCACATATGGCCCAATCTCTGCATAGGGTCAATCAAATAATAATAATAATAATAATTTCAACAACAATGGAAAGATATAATTGAAAGAAATATTAATGTTCACTTCGGTTGTAAAGAAAATGCTAAAGTGGAGAGGGAAGAGTGTGCTCTTAACGAGTAGTAGAACATTTCAAATCCTATCTTCCTAGCATCACTATTCTCAATATTCCCCCAAATGAAAGACAGCTGCTGTGGTAGATGCCTGGACTTCCCTTTCCAGAAGAAGGCACTCATTCCTCCAGCTGCCAGGCTCTCTTTGATAATTGCCCTCAGTCAAAGGGAGCTGCTGCACTCAAAGTTAAGTCTCCTTTTGGAGAGCATCCCACATATAATGATAGTTGATATGAAGGTTTGGGCCCCTTTGCCTCAATTAGGGAGGCCATCTAGATTCCAGAACTCTCCATTAAATTTACTGAGGTCTCTGTTGTGACTATATGACAATTCAATTATTCCCCCTGCCCAAGTCTGCTTCTCTCTCTCTCCCTTATGTGTGTTATTCCTAAGAGCATTCTCCAATAAATTCTTGCAGGCAAAGCTCTGCCTTGGAGCCCACTTCCCAATTTAAGATAGTTCTCCCTTCAAATACTCTTTCCCTCATTCCATTCTCATCACTCAAACAAAGCCTTTCCTGAATCCCAGTCTTTCCAGCTCTTTATTCCTCTCTCCTCACAGCCCTGTTTCCTCAGAATCCTGGGTGAAAACTCTCAATAGAGTTCACTACCTTTTCTTTAAATATACTGATTAGATATGAACAAGAATAGAAAACTAGGTTCCATAATCTGTCCTAGTATATTTTTATGTCTTATTCTAAGATTTCAAAATATTGTTTTATAGAAGACAGTTTTGGGCTGGAATGTCAGGTCTATTTTTTTAAATGCTTCACTGTTTTATTTTTAACAGAATATGTAAGCAAAAAGCATTAAAAATTATAACTTTTACATTATGCATTTGAAAGTCTTTCTATGATTATTATATGGTCAACTGTATAGTAAAAGCTTTCCTGCAACATTTTCCCCCTGCAGTAGCATTTTATTCAAAATGAAATTCTCTGGTACAAAAGTTGGACAGCAAGGCAGCATATGAAGACATAAATTTTTAAAAAAAATACTAATATCATCAAGTTCTTCTTTGGTAAGTCTGCTCTAGAAGGAAGAGATGAAGGAAGTAAGGGAAAAGAAGACAGAAAGAAGAAAAAGAGAAAGAGGAAGAGGAAGAAAGACAGGATGGGGAGGGGAGGACAACCAAGATGAAACAAATCAAGAGGAAATCACTGTAAATTCATGAATTACTTTACATGGAGAACCTCTGAAGTTCTAGAATGATTATCTTTTCCGGAGAACAAATGTTTAACTTTCTGAAATTTCCAGCATTGGCACAAGTTAGAATAAACAACTCATCTTTATTATGCTTGAACTTAAAATTAAGAAAAAATGGAAACAAAAAGAATAATGTGAGGTGGGGAGAAGTTTAATACATTTTCCAGATATTAAAATAATTTATACATCCTCCATAATTAATTATGGTGTTAGGGAATGATTAGCCAGACAAACCAATGGCAGTGAATAGAATAAAAATATACTCAAATGTGTATGGAAATTTAATTTATGAAAAAAATTCCATCTCATCACTTGCGTAAAGATGGGCTTTTAAAATAAATTGTGCTTGATAGCCATTTGGAAAAAGATAAAATTGGAACTGAATCTCACACCATATATCATGCTTAATTCCTAATGGATCATAGAGCTACATGTTAAAAATGAAACTATTTTAGATTATTTTCATAGGATAAATTCCTAAAAGTGACATTATTGGGATTTAAAGAGTAAAAAAAGGTTCATGCTCTTGATTCATATTAGCAGACTAATTTTTAGAATTCTTTTTTTTTTTTTTTTTTTTTTTTTTTTGCGGTATGTGGGCCTCTCAGTGTTGTGGCCTCTCCCATTGCAGAGCACAGGCTCCGGACGCGCAGGCTCAGTGGCCATGGCTCACGGGCCCAGCCGCTCTGCGGCATGTGGGATCTTCCCGGACCGGGGCACGAACCCGTGTCCCCTGCTTCGGCAGGCGGACTCTCAACCACTGCGCCACCAGGGAAGCCCTAATTTTTAGAATTCTTATACTAATTTATACCCCCAAATGTATGACAGTTCCATTCTTATTCAAGTCTAGACAAGAATGTGTGTGATGTGTGTGTCCTATTTTTAAAATATTTAATAAAAGATGTGTGTGTGTGGTATAGCTTAAGCTTTAGGAGCCCTCATTTGCCCTAGGCCTTTTAAGGTTCTGGGAATATGTGTTATCAGAGTCAAACATTTTTGTAAAATTAACAAAAAGAAGATTTAAAAACAATTTTTACGAGGGTCTCAAAATTTCATAAGCTTCAGGTCCCACAACACATAAATCAACTCCTGACAATTTTATTAGTTTGAACTGTATGAAATTGTATGTCACAAATGGACAAATCTAGAAATTCATCTCATTCAACTAATACACATAATTTTGGTGACTCATAAGGGGAAAAAATCTCTAATAACAGAATTACCAGGTCAAAGAGTACCCAAAAAATGTTTTAATAGACACTGTCAGATTGCCTTTTTAAAAGTTTGTATAGATACCCAATCCCTCCAACTGCAAATAAATGCACACATTTCCCTCACAACAGTGGGTGTTAACCAGCGTGACTACATGTTCTCATTTGCGCAAACTCCTGGTTTATAACTTTTCTCCCAGAATAATTATTAATAGTACCCCCTTTTACTCTCAAAATGGTCCCAGTTTGGATGACAGATGGTCATCCTAGCGTCACTGATCTTTTAAACTCTAATTTCTCTCCTGGAGATCATTCTGGCCTCTAGGGGCCTGCAGGCTTCTGGGAGTTACCTGCATTCTCCTTCCTCTCGTTTCTTATTCACCTGCACTGACAACTTCAGGAGCCATACAATTATGGAGCATGCCTCTAGCTAGGGTCTTCCTTTCTGTGTAGGTGGATGTAGGAAGTGGCAATAAAAGTATGCCTGTGTGTTTACCCTGTTGAAAATCAAGCACCTGTGCGTGCACACAATATTCATATACACACGCGTGCACACATATACAAAGCCAAATTAGTCATTGTTTTCATACAAGTGACAGTCTCCAGCTGTTCACCATCAAACATGCCAGAGATACGGGCAAGAGGGTCCTAGCACTGGAGGAGGGGTTGGGCAGGTAACCTTCATATGCCTTCAAGGGCTGAGATTCTGTACTCCAGCAGTAACGATTAACATTTATTAAGAACTTACTGTCAGGGAAATTCTAAAAATTTTGCCCATAAAATCTCATTTTGTCCCTCAGAGCTACCCACTGATTTATTCACTATTACTGGAGAATATTAACAAATGAGTAAACTAAGACACAGACAGGTTAAGTTAGTTGTCCAATGTGACATACTTAGTAAATGAAGCCCAGATTTCAACTAAGGCAGCCTGACTGAGGAGCTGTTACAGCTCCATTTTCTGCTGCCTTCTATTACATGTGTCAGGCATTGAATATCAGTTTACATTTTACAGATTTATTTCCACTTCCTTTCTTAATGATTCTGATTACATTTCTGAAAAGTTACATAATAGGAGGGAGGGAAGTCATGCAGAAAATTCATGCAATATAATTTGAAAGCTTACCATTGAAGAAACTTCCTTCTTCTCTCTCTGGATGATCTAGCTTTTCTTTTCAGTTATCTATTCATTATATACTAATGAAATATAAAATATCTAGAAATAATCATATGATTTCTATTCTGATACTGCAATATTACTGCTATTTTAATATTTAGGGCTCAAATGACTTAAGGTATTACCAACTTGGGTATGAGTTTAACAAAGAGGAAAAGGGCAAACATTTGGTGGTGACCACAAGACTAGCTGTCTCTGCTGACAGAAAACCTGTGGATGCTCAATGATTCCCTAATCCCTTCAAATCATCTTCTGAATTCATTTTCTAGAGAAGTTTGGACCAAGGACCAAGAGGGGCGATATTACTATCACTCCAGGAAAATAACTCTGTGGGTGAAAGGCATCGTGGTCAAATGTGCATAGTGTATGACGTTTTTCAGGTTCCATATTTTCTTCTTCCACAAGTCAGAAGTCTCTTTATACTGTGTCTCGAATAAACACTCCTAAGACTACCACATGCAGTTAGGGTATCAGTAACCTCCCAATTTGTAAGTCTAAAGGACACTCATACATTCAGACCCTCCTTTCTTGATCTCTATGACACCACACTTCCACTTCCCATCTTCTTCTCAATGCCTTTTGAAGATTCTTGTTTCCTTTATTCAACCTTTTAATATAGGCTATCCCTTGGGCTTGAGATTTTTCTCCTGGGTGGAAAATAATCCTGCTTTCTGAATTTGATCACATTTTATTCCCTACAATGAATCTAGTGTAACTAACTGCTCTCAATCTGTGAATAGATAACGGTTTCTATCTGAAATGAATAAATATCCAACCCTGTGCTCTCTTCAAAGCACTTCTCCTGGTTCACTTTGCTGTGGAATTGAACATGGAGGGAGACAAGTTGAAATGCCGCATCGTCCTCTGCAGCCCTCTGGTGTGATTTCAATCCTAGGAAGCAGCAATCACCCTGTACTTCAGCTCCTCTCCTCAAATAGCTTTTTGAAACAGTTCGTGATCCTGTTACCATCAAAACAATTTCTACGTAACAAGATCTAGAAGTTAGCAATGGAGTATGTACATGCTTGACAGTTCATCCTTGCCCCTACAAGGTTTACCCTGCTTCTCATTCAGATTTAGTATCATGTCCCAGAGGCCCGGAGCAGCACAATAATATGGATGTCCCCTGATGTTATTTTTAATGGAAATTATAGAGGACCTTGCAGTACCCTTTCATCAGTCAATACTTTATGGTTCAATTACCCAGGTGAACAAGGGGGCTACGGTTCTGACTTCAGTTGGGTTCCCAGGATCTAGGCCTGGAGGAGTGTGAGGACCTGCCCAGAGCTGTGCATGTTGAGCTGAAGGGAGCGAAGATCTGAGTTCTGGGTAAGCAGGAGCCTTGTAAGTACGGGAAGGTTTAAAGAATCAAGCTGAAAAGAGTGGAGAGAGGGTCAGTCAACTAGATAGGATGAATTGATTTGGGAAAAGTCTTCAAGGATTCCTTAAAGCAAAGTGAAACTTTTGTTGAGTTGCTTTTGTGGAGTGGGAGTTGGGGTAACTGGGAAAGGTATTAATATCCAATTTAGGTTGGAAATTTTAAACTCTTCTCTATCAATATTATGGTTTTTACCCATCCTACACTAGCTATTGAGGTTATAAGAATGTGTTTTAGAAATGAGAACAGTGTTTCCTACTCATACTTTAATTTTGATGCCTGGGATAAGTAAGAGGAAGACTTACAGCTGTGAGTTACTGAAAGAGTCTGGGGCACCTCATCAAACAAATTATAATACTTGCCAGGAGCAGTCCCACGAGGAATGTAAATCGTGTGTGGTCTTCCAGCAATATAGACTTGAGTTCTGTTCAAAAGGATGGCAAACTTAGAGTTAGTGAGGCTTATTTTCAGAATAAAGTTATAATTGGAATTATCTTATTAGATAGACTACATTTATGTAACTTTTTATTACCATTGCTTTATTACATTAAGTTCTCCTTTTATTTATCCACCAGGAGAATTAAAGTGTTTGATTAAGAATACAGTAATACAATTAAAATAAATGAAATATCATTTGAAATATCAGTAAGTTAGCAATAGAATTAACAATTGCTTGTTTACTTCTCTGTGTCTTCTCTTAGTAGGATGTAAGCTCCACGAAGGCAAGGATTTATCTTTCTTGTTATAATTATGTCCCTAGTGACAACCACACTACTTAAGGCATAATAAATACTCAGTAAATATTTACTAAAATAGATGAGAGTCAAAGGAGGCAGTGAGTACACGAGCGGTTAAACATTTATGTTCTCTAACACTTGGAACTTTAAAAAATGCTTTAACTTAAAATCATATCTGCTAGATAACAAGACTATTAGATCAGATGTAGTAATCAATCTTTTGATGCCCCATTAGTCATTCATTTTTTTTTAATGAAAGATGGATGTTTCTGGAACCCAAGCAGCATCTTTGGATTATGAAATACAAGAAGGCCTTAATAAGACAAATTCCTCTAACAGAATGCAGTGCTCATGGAATTAACAAGGTCTAGGAGATCTCTAGAAGAAATCAAAAAGGAAGAGATAGCAGATGAATAGCAGAACTAAACCAGAACTGAGGGCAGTTGTTGGCCCATATTTGCAGAGATGCTTCAGAGTTTTCCTTCTAAACTGCAGAAACTTCAGTGATGGATATTTGCTCAGGCCCCTATTCTCTTCTGGGAATAATTAGCCACTTTACTGATAAGCACTATGCAAAAAAGTGATAACACTTATAAGAGACCAGGATCCTGGGGTGGGTTGGGGGGAAATATATATATATATAAAGCAACATGTTTGTCACAGACTCTTGCCACATATGTAATGTACCCTTACTGGTTCTTCCTTCTGGGTATATTTTTTTTCTAAGATGCAAAGAATAAGGAATTATCTTCCATCTTACTCTTTCTTTCATCTTTATATGTTAATAAGAAAAGGATATAAGGTCTCATAGCCAGAAAAATACAAAGTCCTAGACAAAGAAGTGGTCTTAAGTAAGCAAACAGAACATTTGGCCAACACTTATCTTTTCATACAGGCACATTTTACTTACAGATGGGCCTATTAAAGTGCCTCTGCCTTATCTATGGATCTTTCTATCTTGTCTCTGGGTCCTTCTTGAAAAAGGTATACAATTTAAAGAAAGAAAATAATACTGTGCTGGCCTGAAGGAGAATGAAGAAAAACAAACTTCTCAACGTGTATGGACTATGAAAATATTTTCCATACCTCTGTGAACTCCTTTTGAAAAAGTTACTTGAGAATATACTCCAGCAAAAGGGAAAAAAAAATGAATCCTAAAAAAAAGGAAGATATGGGATCCAAAAATTTCTTCTCAGTAGAGCAGTGAAAAGAAACTAATTTTTGTAAATTATAACAGGAAGTCACAGGACTTTTAAAAGAATATCTATAAGAAGACAATGAATATATTTTACCAAATACTAGATAAGTAATCACAGTGATAGGAATAAAGTGTCCTGTGTCCTTCTTGACAAGAAATAATGGGGCTTCCCTGGTGGTGCAGTGGTTGAGAGTCCGCCTGCCGATGCAGGGGACACGGGCTCGTGCCCTGGTCCGGGAAGAACCCACATGCCGCGGAGCGGCTGGGCCCGTGAGCCATGGCCGCTGAGCCTCCGCGTCTGGAGCCTGTGCTCCACAACAGGAGAGGCCACAACAGTGAGAGGCCCGTGTACCGCAAAAAAAAAAAAAAAAAAAAAAAAGAAAGAATGAAGGTAACTAAAACTCTAGGAAATGCAAAAGCTGTATAGGAAAGTCACAATGTAAACATGAAACAAGCTGAAATGTATCATGACTTTGAGAAATGGAGAGTAAGGAAAGAGACTCTATTTGATCTTAACACTAGGTAATTCCCTTTCAAGCAATGCAGGTTAGTAACGTAGAATTACCTTTCCTATTTTCACTTCAGTTGTTTCCTAAACAATATTCACATAATCATAATATGTTTTATTATTTTACTAGTTTAAGGCATTTTAGATTCAAACTACAGAGTAAGCATTTCAAGATATAAATATAGTTACAGAACAGAATGTAAATATTATACACTTGACAATGTCAAATGAGTGCGAAAGCTTACAGAATTTAGGAGCTAGAGAGAGAAGAGGACAGGTAGAAGGAAACACAGGGTTCCAAATTTTCTTATCTTAAATAATGGGAGAAGTATTGATAGATAGAGAAACAGAGGGCTAAATGGATTACTCAAAGTCAAAAACATAACCAACAGAAGAAAGATTAGGCATCTTAAGAGCTAGTAATGAACAACAATAGTTACAATTCAAAAATAGCAAAATAGGGCTTCCCTGGTGGCGCAGTGGTTGAGAGTCCACCTGCATGGGTTCATGCCCCGGTCCAGGAAGATCCCACATGCCACGGAGTGGCTAGGCCTGTGAGCCATGGCCGCTGAGCCTGTGTGTCCGGAGGCTGCGCTCCGCAACGGGAAAGGCCACAACAGTGAGAGGCCTGCGTACCACAAAACAAAAAACAAAAAACAAAAAAAAAACAAGCAAAATAATAATATCCCCTAACAGCAAAACAACAAAAAAATATGGATAGTGCAAGACAAATTTTTCAGCTTTCATGATGGGGAGTTGATAGATAACATGTAAAGTTAAGAAATCATGAAAAGGAGATAAAACCATATTGTTCAAACACATGGAGGTAGCCAAAAAAAGAAATACAAATAGAATCATATTAAAAGGATTCTTTTTGGAGAGGAGGTGTCAGAGGTGGAGTGGGGAGTGGGAAAAACAAACTTTTTTTTTTAATAAGGTAAGGAGTTTACTTTTTAAATATTTATTTATTTTTGGCTGTGTCAGGTCTTAGTTGAGGCACGTGGGATATGCAGCACGCGGGATCTTTTGTTGCGGCATGCAGGCTTCTCTCTAGTTGTGGCACGCAGGCTCAGTAGTTGTGGCATGCGGGCTCTCTAGTTGTGGCACACGGGCTCCAGAGCACGCAGGCGCAGGTTCTCTAGTTGTGGCATGCAGGCTTAGTTGTCCCACGGCATGTGGGATCCTAGTTCCCCAACCAGGGATTGAACCCGTGTCCCCTGCATTGGAAGGTGGATTCTTAACCACTGGACCACCAGGAAAGTCCTGGAATAACCTTTTTATTTTATAATTTTCTGTACCTTTTGAAAATTTTTTCCTTATCATATGGATGCATATACTATTTTTATTACATAAAAAAGGTAAAACATTTACTGATTACTAGCTTAGCATTCTCTTCAATGATACTATCCTAAAGTGCATTCTTACTAAGGATAAAAGGAACATTCGTCTGCAGGTAATATTGATAGATGAAGCATTGACAAATGAACACTATAATCAATACTGCAATGAGTAGAAGCATCAGGAATCCAAACATGTCAACTGAAATGTATGAAAAGAAAAGAAATATATTTTAAGCTAACAGAAGGTTAATAATTTCTCATAGTTTCATCGTTCCTAATATCATGCAGTCTGATTCTTAAATACAAATGCACTGGTCATTATTAAAAATGATACAGTAACATACATCATATGCTCCAATAAAACTACTCTTAATGCAATAATCACTAACATTTGAAAATAATCTGGGTTGCTAAAAAGAGGAAACATTTAATGTCCTTTATCTCCAGATAGGTAAACTATTAGGCCACAGGCTTATTTTTTCCTTTATTTTGTCTCTAGACTCATTCCAGGCAATATCTCAACAGAAAGAATAGATCTCTCAGGTTGCTGTTTCTATGAAGATAAAATAGTAGGTAGCAGGGGATGGTTTGTTGTTTGAGTTTCAGCAGTTCCTTATCAAAAAGGCAGCCAACGCTTGCTGGGAAAGCAGATTTCCAGCACACCTGTAAACTGTATCCCCTCTCAATACTATTTAACTTATCAGCCTGGTGTACCTGTAAAATGAAACTAGCAGGGCGGAAGATGAAGTAGGAGACTAGGGTTCCCCATTCATACTAAATACATGAAGTGTCACTTGCTATATATAGGTTCTTTGCTACAACTATGATTTAAATTTACCTGATGGTTTCTGAAGAAAACATGGATTTGTGAGCAAAATTTATATTTTTTCACTTCAATTTTTTAAAAAAACCAAAAATACAACATTACAGATATAAAATTAAAGATTCTTTAATGATTGAGATGAGTTCAGTCCCAGGGAGTCATTGTTCTGAATGTCAATTCTCAGTATTGAACACATTAGCTGAGGAAATATAAGTTATTAATAATGCTATTGGGCTCAATATGTCCTCAGGACTAGCTTACAAGAAACTCCTGGAGTTTCTAAAACAACTTAAGAACACAAACCTCCCTTTACTGGGTTATGGTTATTGTACATCAGAGTACTTTAGAGATGAAATTTAAAGTATTTAACAATTGGTATGGTAAGGCATCCACAAATCAGAATGAATGTTGACCTAGTTTGAACCAACACTGGCTGGAAACAATCAGTATCAGTCTGTATCAGAGGAAACACCAATGAACAGACTTGCTATATTTTAATAAAGCAAATATAATAATTTATAATTCTTCAATTGTAGCAAATCACTAGTTTGCAAATCAATTGTAAAAAGTACAGGGCTTCCCTGGTGGCGCAGTGGTTGAGAGTCTGCCTGCCGATGCAGGGGACATGGGTTTGTACCCCGGTCCGGGAAGATCCCACATGCTGCGGAGTGGCTAGGCCCGTGAGCCATGGCCGCTGAGCCTGCGCGTCCGGAGCCTGTGCTCCCCAACGGGAGAGGCCACAACAGTGAGAGGCCCGCATACCACAAAAAAAAAAAAAAAAAAAGTACATAAAATACAAATAAGGACAACTCACCGTGACAGTTCAACCAAAATATAGAACTGAAATGACACCCGAAATATGGAAAACATTTTTTTGCAAGCCCTTTCTTCACTGCACCAAAAACACTGTATTTGGAAAGAAAAAAATAAAAGCAGTGTCCAAGTATAATAACCACAATCCCAGTAAGTTTCTAGTACTAGTTCAATAAGTATTCAATATATAACAGCCATCATCATCATCATCATTATTTTATTATTATTATTTGTAGTTGATGCTGTTGGTGGTCTGCCGCTTTACCAGATCCACTTTACCAGGCCCATGCACACAAACCTAGCTGCAATGAGTGCTGACTGCCAACGGCTCAAGCTGCCCTTCTTCTTGCATTGTCCTTGTGGATAGGGACCATCTTGCCTGTGGTCAAGAATTGACCTCTGTCAGGAATTGACCAGTATATGGGGTTCCAAACAATGGACATCCTTGCCTCAAGGCAGGCACAACTCTGCTATGTAACTTTTTGCCCCAGGGCTGCCCATGGTTCAGGCCAGTGTAGGCTTTGGCTGAGATCACATCTTTGCTTGGCTCTTGTCCCTTAGTTTCTCTGGGTCCCGTACTCCTTCATAGAATTTTGCTGAACAGCAGTCACTCAAGAAATCACATGTACCTGAATCACTTTCTCAGGCTCTGTAGTTAGAGAACTAAATTTAAGACATTATTTCACAAAGTAGTAATAATGACTTCAGAAGATAGGGTGTTTTTTGTTGTTGTTGTTTGTTTTTTCCCTCTCTCTTTCTAACACTCTTTCCCATTCCCCTTGTCTGCAGCATTCACACTTAGGCCTCTGGGGATTCCTCTTCTGTTACATGTGGGCCTGGTGGTGCTCTCAACCAGCCTTGCTTTACCCCCTTTCCCCTTTTTGCTCACTGGTGGCCAGATGATCATGTGGAAATAGGAATATTGAATTCTAAGTCTCTTGCTGAAGCAAGCAAAAGCAAGGTACAATGGTGGTAACCACCGTGGAAGATAAGACTAGAACCTGGAAGAGTAAAAAAAATGAGGACAGAGTGGTAAAAATGGCTGTCACTTACATAGGACCTACCACGTGACAGGCACCGTTCTGAGCCCTTTATATATATTAACTCATTTCATCTTCATGACAACCCTGTAAGCTAGGTACTGTTATATCCACTTTATAGAGGAGGATACTAAGGCACAGAGCAGTCAAATGACTCTCATAAGGTCACATACCTAGTAAATAGGGAAGCTTAGGTTCTAATGTAATCAATTTGGTTCTATGCTGGTAACCAATCCTATAAGACTGATCCCAGACCCCTCCCAATCACTTCTTGCTGTATATCCTGAGACCAGCAGGATACACATTCCATTGTAAAAAGTCACCCCTTAGACACTGCCTGAGAGCAAGAGATATATCACAGGCAAACTTTTGTTTCATGTTAACCAAGATCAGAGGTCAAATGAAGGCAAATTTAAGATTGAAGCCATTTTGGCTAAATGGATCCTGTCCTCTTAGACTATTGCTTAAAGACTGGAACTTCAAAGTCAAAGTCTACATTCAAGGATTACAGCCCAGAGACTTCAGGCCTTGGTTATTAGATCTCAGAGTTTTTAGGAATCAAGTTCATGCCATCTAGCAGGGTTTTAAGGGAGATGAAATGCCAGAAAAAACCTGAACCTGTCAGAGAAGAGTTTGTGGTCACTTAGTGCTAAGCTGATTCCCTGGCCCCGATAACCAGGTTCACAGCACATGAGCTCCTAAAGCAGTGCAGTCCCCAGAAGAGACATTCTTCCCTGTGCCTCTCTCTGATAGGAGCTCAGAGAACAACGGAAAAGGGAGCTCCTTCGCAGGTTAAGCCTGGGGCAGCCAGATTGGTGACCAATAACTCACTGCTTGGCCAGGGAAACTCAACAGAGCGTCTGCACACCACGTACATCTCTCTGACATTCCAAAGTTATAGCTGGGGGGCAATAACTGACAGCGACTCTGGGTAAGTACAATTTTACTTGAGGGTTGGTTGCATTAATTAACAGGAGCATTTTTTTAAATGTAGGGATGGAGAAAATACTTCCTGAAAGCTCAAAGGGTGAAACACAGTAGCCTAAGGTAGTTTATTTTTTTACTCTCTGTCTGCCCAGATTGTGTCACCATCCTTCTTCCTAAGGTAACCCACACCCTCTTACCTTTTCGGATCTCTTCCCCACCTTTATGTGGGTCTGCAGCTATCAGTCAGCTATGCTCCACCACTTTCCTCCTCCTGGAATCACCTGACCCAGGCAATGGCACTCAGAGTAGCCCATCCCTCTGGCTCAGTAACTAGTGCGGGACTGGACATAAGACCCAAATAGGGTCAATCAGAATCCTCTGTGGAATTGTATACAGGCATTGGGAGAGGTCTGCTGGGAGCCTGCCTCTTCCCCAGCTATATGGAAAATGTTCATTTGCCATAGAAGAAAATGAGGTCAATACCCAGAGTGAGGCAGAGCTGGGAGATGAAAAGAGAGAGAGGAAATGGGAATAACATCCTTTAAGACTCAGCTGTGCATGATGTCAAGGCCACACTGGACTTACCAGTTTTGTGAGTTAATAAATTCTCTTTTTTAATAAAGTAGTTTGAGTTGGGTGTCTGTCAGTTACCTCAAAAAGATTTGACCAATTCCTTTTATTTTTTTTAAGATTATTTTTTTATGTGGACCATTTTTAAAGTCCTTATTGAATTTGTTACAGTATTGCTTCTGTTTTATGTTTTTTTTGCCTGGAGGCATGTGGGATCTTAGCTCCCCATCCAATGATCGAACCTGCACCCCCTGCACTTGAAGGTGAAGTCTTAACCACTGGACCGCCAAGAAAGTCCCTGACTAATTCCTTAATTAAGACTAAAAAGTCTTCAAAGAGAAGAACTTCAAATTAACCAGAGGAACAGTAGAATATATTCAACATCTCTAAATTAGTAATGCGTAATTTAAGACAAATTACATGAATTTTTTTCTTGTAGCTAAGGAAGATGACCCATATAAATACAAAGCCATGCTAACCTCAGACCCTTAAGAGAGTGAGAAGTGAGAAGTCAGCTAACAGACTTTAGAATGATGGTTAATATCATTAAAATGAAAAAATGCAGAAGAGGGGAAGGTACATAGTAATGTTTAATGGTTTGTTAACATTGTATAAACTAAATGGTTTAATACTTATACTGGCCAAAAATATTAAATAAGTGTTATTGTGCAAAGAGGGATTTTAAAGTAGTGGACATAGAGAGGATAAAAAGAGCATTTACTAATTATGGGCAAATGCTAGATATAATGGAAGTTAGGTTACATTGATATATAAAGCATTGTTTTCTAGAGGTTGAAAATTTAACTGGCAGGTATAATATTTCCACTGTATAAAAAACAAATGTTTCTAAATGGAAGAATATTAGAATTTCAAAAGGAGTGGAACAGATCATAAATGTAATAGGAGTTCATAGCGAAAGAACTCACTTCTAGTTGATTGGTTAAGATTTCTTTCAGAGAATAGGAAGAATTTGTCTGAGCTTTGAAGAAAAGGTAAAATCTGTGCAGGAAGGAAGGGCTTTAGACACAGAAGCTATAGTAGAATAAAGAACAGGTTTCCACTGCGGCAGGAGTGAAATCTGTCGTCATGAAATTTTGTGGAATTATTTGGAAAGGTAAACTTTTCTCAGATTGTGATGGGTTTTGAACCAGACTAAAGAGTGTGTTTTTTCTTTTCTTTTTTTTAAATTGAAGTATAATTTTTTCAAACAAAAAATTGTTTTGTTTTTGAAGTACAATTTTCTAGAAGCAAGTACATGTTTGCACTAAACTTTTCCTTTGTTTATTTCTAGATTCTCAAGGAACGGTTTGAAATGCAGAAATACTTCTTAATAACCACTATTAGTCATTCCTACTATCAAAAAATTGTGTAAAGCAAAGTTTGGCATATCTTTTAGACTACAACTGTAAACTGTGTGACTTTATAACATTCCCAAGACAATTTCCTCACATAAAAGTTAACTTACTTTATTATTTTCTGTGCACAATTGACAATTTTTCCATACAGTACATGCTGCAAAAAAATTAAGTACAAAAATATAAATACAAAGCCTATTTATTGCTCAACTTTATATAAAATGCGTTTCATTAAGTCATTACTGTTTCATGGCAAATGTATCCATACCCTGAGCATTTTCCTTTATTATTTTCATAGGTCTAGACGCTTTCTCATTGATACCATTTCTCACTAATCCTAACTCCTTACTTTCTCCTGTTACTCAGAAAAATATGAAATAGCATCATCCAACTTGGATTAGCCAAGTAAGTTCTAAAAATTAACTTTCCTCTCCTAAACTAACTCCCTGGTCCCAACCAGGCATCTAAAGCTACGCACCTGAATCAAACTGGGCTAATCCCACACCACACTCATTGATCCAGGGAGAAGCAATCTGAGCAAGTCAGCCCAATCAGAATCCTCCTTCCACGATTTACAGATTGGAACTTGAGGGTTAGGGGTAGTGCGGAGCCTCTGTCTCCAACTTTTCAAAAATGTAAACAGGATTGTCTTTATGTAGTTATAAAAGTGACACATGTTCAATATAAGAAATAAGTATACATAAAAAAATAAAAATCAGCTGAAATTCCACCATCCAGAGAAACTCTGATGCTTCATCTTACTTTAAACAAATTATTTCCATGATCTAAACTTGGATTTTGCCATCATTCCAAATGACTGCAACCATGAAATCTTAAATAGCAATATTCTAGTCTCTGACTAGAATTTTCTCTCCTTTCCTCTCTTGTTTGCCTTTTGACATGACTCAGACCTTCACTCTTCTTGACCTTTCCATTGTTTTCCAGATCTGTTTGCCCCTCATGGCCTCATTCCCTTCTCTTTAGCCTGAACTTCATGTCAGTGAATGACCCAATCTGGGTCCATCTCAGAGATTTAGACTGAGTATTTGTATAACTAACCAGCAATCTTTCTTATAGTCTTTCTTGCTATTACTGAAGAACCAATGAGGGACAGCTGACCTACATGACAATGTGCTACATGAAGCAATAGTTTCTTTTCTTCTTTTACTCTGTTCCTGAAGAAAGAGGTACTAGCTATTTCCACAGCATTCTCAGGACCAGATTCTTCCTATACTCGCTTAAAGACCCAATTTTTTTGTGTATTTTTCTCTCCAGTCACTTCCTTCCTCTTGATTACATTTTCATAATTTCTGCAGCATCATTCTCTCCTAGTTCTCTTGGAACACCTCTGGCCATTCCTTTTTGAGTTTCCTGACTGGTTCCATTCCCTCTATCAATGTCTAAAATGTTGTTATTACATAAAATTCCATCCTTGTTCCTCTTCTCTTCTTCCATGAGGGATCACAATTTCAAATACCTAGAGATGCCAGGCGTCAATGTATATTATACCAGATATCAAAACAAAAACTTTCTTTTTGATTGGCAGTGCAAAGAATTAATTAATAATTTTAAAAAATAGAACAACTGAATCAGACAAGCTGATTCTAAAGTTTATCTGGAATTAAAATTTTTTGATGAACAGCTAAGAGAAAAATTGGGGGGGAAGATAACAAGATTTCATATATTACTATTCTCTATATTACATCCTTACATTTACTTTGTTGATTTCTGATATAGGCATGTAAAATGAGTCCATATGGCTTTTAATTTGTTAAATGTTCTTTTTATTTCTATCACCTTTGACTGCATCTATTTCAAAACTATGTTGTTAGGTGAACAAAGTTTCATAATATGTCATCTTCATGTATTGCGCTGTACATCCGTACGGAATATCGCTTATTCGTCTACTTAAAGATTTTTTTTTTAAATTCGATGTTATCTAACATTAATATTGCTACACTTGCTTTATTTTTCATTAGCATTTGCAAGGTATATATTATTCCATCAATTTATTCTTTGTTGCTTTATTTCCTCTAGTCACACCCTGAAGTCACACCTGTTTCTGTTTCTATATGAGCGGTTCCTTAAAAATTTTTGAGAGATATATTTTATCTTCTTCTTTCTATCATTGCTTAATCAGGATCTACATTCTCTACCTTTATAAGGATCCTAATATGCTTTAACTTTCTTCCTTTCCCTTCCCACACCATTCCCCAGGTAGGAATCATCTGGAATTTTAATTATTATTAAGTCCTTATCAATTATTATTAGACTGGTAATGTATTTAAATTGCTATTGACTTGTAATCAATCACTTATAAACGTTTTACTGGTTTCTTTGCTTACTAATCTTTCTTGAATCCCACATTTCCCCTTAGTTTATATTCGTTTGCTGAATAATATCCATGAGTACACCTTTCTCAGAAAGGGTCTGTGAGTGACAGAAATCACTCTGATTATATATAACATAGGGAACTTAGTACTGGGAATCAGGTATGCAGGTGATAGAAGAGACTGAGAAATCTACCAGGGGAAAGACAATGTAGCCCCACCTCCCCCCAGATATCAGCACACGCTAGGCTAGAGGGCAGAGGAAGGAGGCAGCTACCAGAGTCCAATACAATAAGTATATGTAGAGTCTGCATGACAAATATTCTTGGTGTGTTCACCATTACAGAAATAAACAAATGGGTACTACAGAAATAAAGAGAAAACCTGGAAGCCTTGCCTCATGTTCAAATTACTTAGCCTTCATTTCCTTGGAGAAATCTGCCTTTTCATCTCATTCTGATATCTTGACTTTGACATATGTTTCACGGAATCTATTTCTCATTTGGTGGTTCTCTAGCTCAGCACTTGTGGGGAAATTTTCATCTGTTCCTTGAGTTCTGTTTTCTTCTAGGACAGATTAGCTGTTTTTCTGCATGGGAGTATATATATACTCAATTATTTATTCTGTTAGCTATGCAGTATTTGCATAGGTTCTATATTGTCTATTTTCATCTTACTAATGATGAGATAGTTCTGTTCAGACCTTCTATTTGTGTTGACACAGTAGAAGTGACATTTTGACCACCTTACCACTGTCCTTGAAATTTTTTTTCTGACAAACTACAGTTTTACTGTATTTTATGCTCTATTCACTTGGTTGTTCTCAGTATTTGACAAAGGGAGAGAACTCAGGTGAGTCTGTGCCAGACTTTGTTAGAATATCTGGGCTCTACACTCTCTTCTGAGGTTTTATCATTTTCCACTGCCAAGGTTCACTCTAGCTAATTGGAGATATATCCCATTTCCATACAGGGAATATTTCTGGATTGTAGATCTGTCCCTAAATCCAGTTTGTAGCCCAGGAACTTGTGTTTCCATCAGAGTCAGATCCACTGTTCAGTTTCTCTGTTTTTCTTATTTCTCCTCCGAAACCATTTCTCTGTAGATCTTCAGAACAGGTGAAGAACAGGACACCCACTCAATTTGCATCTCTCTAGATCTGGGAGTACTAATGAAAATTCTTGGAATTTAGTGACAGTCATTTCTAAGGGTTGATGGTGGCATTTGGAGTGTTACCATGCTGTGCTATTCTATTTTGATCTAGAATCTTCTATTTCTTTCCTAGCTTGCCACTTGCTTTTTAGGCCATACCCCTTTGTTTTCTGGTTGCTCCCAGTAAGAGAATTTCTCTACATTTTAGTATTTTTTAATGCATTCATTAGGTATTGGAAAAGAAGATTCTTAACCCAAAGTTCCAAGAGCAAACTACAACTTCTTGGGATATTGCTTACTAAGCTCTCAAATATAAATAAAACATCAGGGTTAAAAGCCTGGGGAATCAAAGCAACCCGCTTAGTAGGGGATCTCACTTGATGTGGGATCATTAACAAAGTCCTGTGGGTTGCCTGTGGGAAAGGTCTATCACTCAGACCACCAGCAGGGATGTAGGTGGAGATCTCAGTGAAAGGTTAGAATCCCTTTCGCAGTTTTGGAAGTGAAAGAATCGTAATGTCTAAGAAACCATATCCTTATAAAATAAGAAGGTTGAGTGCAAGTTCAAAGGGGAAATTACCCCAGGCTAGGAAGCAAACACTCAGGGGAGGCCCAGGACAGGCTGACCAAGCTTTCCCTCCCAAACGGAAGCTGTTTCCTCAGAAACACTGACTGGGTTCTTCAGCCCTAGAACTAAGCTAGCTAGAAGACCAGACTATGTTATCCATGATTCTTGATTTATTTTTGTTTACTCCCTTTTTGTTCTTCCTCAACATTTTAACAAGGTTTTTTGAAAAATTCTAGTATGACTCCAATTTGTTAGGGAACAAAAGGAGGGATTTGTTTCTATGTTTGGCCTGTTTTTAGGCACTTTTCCTGGGAAGAACATGGCAAGGGATGGCATGAGAACGTTGGTCCTCTTGAAGTATGTATGGGAATGACTGAGAGGTTAAATGAGAGAAAAATGTATGGGAAAGATAAAACCAAAGGAAACAAGCCAGATCTTTTGATTCAGCCTCTCCTTATCCTCTACCCTCTCAAAGGAGAGTCTCATTTCAGTGCAAAGCTAAGAGCTTTGGGTTTGGATTTAGGAAGGAAGACACTCACAGATACTATCTTTTTGACTCTGAAAACCAGAAAGCGGTAATTATTCTGTCTTAGAGTCTTCATAAAAATGGCAGTCTTGGCTTTACAGGGCATTTTCCAAGTAGTTCAAATCCTGTCCTTATTCTATCTATACAATTCCAGTTTAGGATACTGAAGACATTATCTCCAGGTTCATGAATTTAACTCAGTACAACTTTTAATGTTTCAGAATTTCTTCAGTTGGGGAGGGGAACAAAAGAAAGTCCCCAAACCAAGTAATTATTTCTTAAGATAAGACCCAAATTAAGTACTTTATTAACTAAAACCGTACAACACTCAGAAAGACTAGCTATGGCCATTGAGTGGGGTCTGATTAGAACAAAACCCAACACCTTATTCACAGCACAAAGCTTTGGGCTATAGGTCATGCAAAATGAAGGGGGTGGGGAACATGCTTTCCACATTTAAAACCGTTTTAATCCACTTTTCACACTTCAGATAAAGCAAATGAATTTGAGTCCAATTTAATTGGATTTCACCAAAAACGTTAAGATCCTTTAAAAATGTCTTCCTGCCAACACCAAAAGGCAACTTTAGAGATGAAAATCTCAGCCTGCCAGCGTGCCACAACCAGTAGGAAATACAACGGCGGCCGCACACCTGGGGCAGCAGCCTCTGGGCTCAGGATGGCTTACCGTCATCCATAGATTTTGGTCTGTGCTTGTTCTTGTGTCTGGAGACTTGGGAAAAACTATTCTCTGAGAAGCTGATAAACAGTTGGACGAGAAAGAGAGGGAAGAATACTGGCAGGAGGATTTGACTCCACGACTGCAGCCGGCACATGGCTCCTTGGCCCTGGGTTCCACCGGTTGCCGGCCAGTGGGATTGCGGTGGGCACCAGGTACCGAGCTGGACCCGCGGACCCACTCATGGACTGTGACCTGTCCCAATCCCAGCCCCTTCTGAGGCAGCCCCTTCCGAGCCCTGGACCCCAGCATAATTCAAAGAATTTTAGTACCCCTCATGTTCCGGCCAGAACGCGAAATGTTTGTAATGCAACCCTGGTCCGCACTGGCCTCGGGCTCACGAGGGCCCTGACCACCGCCTACAGTTTGTCCACTGGTCTGGATGGAGGTCTATTTCCCTCCAAAGCCCACAGCTTTTCCCTGCTTGGCCGTTGCTTTTGAAGAAGGCCTGGATTCTAATTTCCACCATTCAATAGCTGGAAAGCAGTAGCAGCTTTCTGGGCCGCTTTCCTCAGATGTAAGGGACCCTACCATCTACCACGCACCATGGGAGTTATTGTGCGATTGATAAGTGATGAGGTCCTGAAACTCACAACTCTCTCAATCCTTGATCTTGTCTTTGACTAGTATGTGGCCCTGTGGCATGCTCTAATGTAGTTTCCCAAAGTATGGTGTATTTTAAGTGGTACGCAGATGAGTATCTTTTATTTTCATAGTTATGAATTTAGTTTTAATGTGTATGGGGAAAAATATAACTAGTAGTTATAATGATATAATGGCAACAATATATGCTTTTCTTTTAAAGTAAATCTATGTAAAAATGTCAGGTTTCAGAAATATAAATAGTAGCATAATTTAAAGGGTAAGGCAAAATTGTGAAGGTGGTTCCAGAATGACTGAAATTTGAGCAACACTGCCTCATTGTGGAGGGGGTATGGTAGGGAGGAACAGGGCATAGAGGTTTGTCCTTGCCCGGGATCTATCTTGGTTTGTTTTTTAAGGCTGAATGATGGAGTTGTCCCCCGGCACCCTTGACACATTGATCTAGACTGCACCCTGAGGACTATGGATCCAGTACTGACAATAAAGATGGTGAAGGGGAAGATGTACAGAGTCCCAGGCTGCCTTTTCCTTGCCTCTTTGTAATGCAGAGGATAGACAGAGCTATAATATGAAAAGTGCTCTTATAAACTGACAAAAGGACAAAAAGAAAAACAATGGTCATTTCAGAAGAAGAAACATGTTCCTGCTGATCCTTTTGGACACTGTATCAGACTGTCCCTGGAATCAAATTCTTCTATCATCTAAGTCAATAATTCCCCTTTTGCTTAAGCCAGTTTGAGTTACGTTTTCTGTCTCTTTGAGCATTCCTCAACAGCAACTTATCAAGATTCCTCATAGGAGGACTTCCCTGGTGGTTAAGAATCTGCCTGCCAACGCAGGGGACACGGGTTTGAGCCCTGGTCCGGGAAGATCCCACATGCCACGGAGCAACTAAGCCCGTGTGCCACAACTACTGAGCCTGCGCTCTAGAGCCCACGAGCCACAACTACTGAAGCCCGCGCGCCACAACTACTGAAGCCTGCGCACATAGAGCCCATGCTCTGCAACAAGAGAAGCCACCACAATGAGAAGCCCGTGCACCACAATGAAGAGTAGCCCCTGCTCGCTACAACCAGAGTAGAGCCCGCACACAGCAACATTTATTTAAAAAAAAAAAAAAAAAGACCCCTCATAGGAAGGAAAAATGGTGATAACATATTTGTGATAATCGTTCTTAAGCGAAGTCCCTGTACTCCTTCCTGGTGCTGATGTAAATATCTGCAATGAGGAAAGGGAATATTTAAGTCTACAAATCCCGTGTATAAAGCTCAGTCTACCATAACAAAATACTAGACTGGTGGCCTAAACAACAGTTAATTTCTCACATTTCTGGAAGCTGGAAGTCCAAGCTCAAGGTGCCAGCAGGGTTTGTCTCTCCTGAGGCCCCTCTCCTTGGCTTGTACATGGCCACCTTCACACTGTGTCCTCATATGGCCTTTCCTCCCTGTGTGCACACACCTGGTGTCTATTCCTCTTCCCATAAGGACACCAGTCCTACTGGATTAGTGCCCCACCCTTAGGACCTCATTTAACCTAACTTACCCCCTCAAAGGCCCTATCTCCAAATACAGTCACATTAGGATTAGGGCTTCAACATATGAATTCTGGGGGGCACATTCAGTCCCTAACAGTCAGGCATAGCACTTTTCCCTCATCACGAGATTCACTCTTTGTCCTTCAGAATTATTCCTGACAAAAAAATTCATTCCTTGTGCACATGCAAACTTTGTTGTTTTCTCTCTACTTTGCATTTTTTCCAAATCATCATCATTCTTGCCTTTATCAAAAGCAAATGTGTGCCTATTAAAATAGTTTTTTCAGTACTTTCACTGTTTTTGTGTTTATCGGGTAGAGAGTAAATGTTTGTAAAACATTTAAAAAATAGTAAAAAAAAAAAAAAACAACTCTTAGGGTTTGGTAACTAATTTCAACATGTGTTGCTGGGGGATTCCCCACACAACAATGCTCTGGACGACTGCTGGGTGTCCCTCAATTCAACTAAATTCTGATGCTGTCTACCCAGACGTAGCATTAGATTCTACAGGGTAAGGGTTTAGTCCCACATGACTGCACCCCTACCCCTGACACACTTCAGACACCAGCTGAAAGTCCACATTATCACCTAAGTTACTGACCAACCCGCTATAAACTCGAGGTTCCGACAACCTTCTCCTCAGGTTCAATTAATTTGCTAGAGTGGCTCACAGAATGCAGAGGAACATTTTACTTTCAAAATCACCAGTTTATTTTAAAGGGACACAACTCAGGAGCAGCCAGATGGGAGAGATGCATAGGGCAAGGTATGGGGAAAGGGTGAGGAGCTTCCATGTGCTCTCCAGGAGTACCACTCTCCTTGCATTTCCTTGTGTTCACCAACTAGGAAGATCTTCAAACCTAGTCCTTTTCCATTTTTATGGAGGCTTCATTACATAGGTGTGCTTGATTCAATCACCGGCCACAGGCAACTGATTGAACCTCCAGCCTCTCTCTTCAGATGGGGCGGGGGTGGGGGGGTAGGGGTAAGGGATGACTGGCAATCAGCCCCCATCCTTCGATGGGGGCTCCAAAAGTCACCTCATCAACATAACAAAAGACACCTTTATCACTGTCCTCACTTAGGAAATTTCAAGGGATTGACTGAAGTACAGTTGATTTCCAATAGTATGTTAGTTTCAGGGATACAGCATAGTGAGTATTTTTATAGATTATACTCCATTAAAACTTGAGTATTTTTATAGATTACACTCCATTAAAACTTATCATAAAATAATGGCTGTAGGAAATTCCAAGGGTTTTAGGAGCTCTGTGCCAGAAATGGGATGAAGACCAAATATGTATTTCTTATTATAAATCACAGTATCACAAGAGCCAACAGACTCAAGAACAATGCACAGCCCTAAAGGACTGACATGACTGCTAATGCCATCTGTTGGTGGCAACAGAAATGACATGTTTATAGTCTGGATAATAGCTTTGCTCAGATCTATCAAAGTGTATACACTGAACATTTGAAGGTAAAGGAACGTCTATATTATCTTTCTTGACCTTCTGTATTTTGTTCTGTGTTAATCAAGGGCCCAGGAAGGCTAACTGAAGGGAATTCAATGAAGGAGTAACGAAAACAAATAAAGGATGGTGGAGCACACTGGGACATCAAAGGGAAGCTATTACCAGAGAGGCTGATATCCAGAGAGAACTGAAGAGAAGCTACCTGACAGGAGCTGTGGCCATAAGGTAGAGAAAATACAGTTTGGCTGAGTAGTGAGAATAAATACCCTGACCCCTCTTTTCTCCTACTAGCTAGGCTCCCAGAGTCAAAGAGGTAAAGAAACTAAGGTAATGCAAACTATAGAGGTCAGGGCAGGGCAGAGAAGGGTGGAGAATGGATTTGGAAGGTTGGCTGGTGAATAATCCACAGCTTTCCTTCACAAAATAAATAGCCCTCTCCTCTGATATACATTTATACACAAATATGTATTTGCATATAAAATCACCTCGTATTATGGATACTCATTTTATGTGTTTGGCTCCCTATACTAAACCAAGGTTGAATTCTTACGTGTCTCATTCATGGCGTTAAGTATTCCATTATAGAAGGAACTCATAAATAAATGAGTGAATACTTATTGTCTGTCCCCATGGCTTAAAATTTTGCTGGGGGAAAAAAGGGCAAACGTACCCTATTTTATGTTATGTCTTAATGCCCAGTGAATTCCATCTGGCTCCTAAGTATAATAAGGACATCAATAACACAAACAGGGGCTTCCCTGGTGGTGCAGTGGTTAAGAATCCGCCTGCCAATGCAGGGGACGTGGGTTCGAGCCCTGGTCCGGGAAGATCCCACATGCCGTGGAGCGACTAAGCCTGTGCACCACAACTACTGAGCCTGCGCTCTAGAGCCTGCGAGCCACAATTACTGAGCCTGTGTACCACAACTACTGAAGCCCGTGTGCCTAGAGCCTGTGCTCCACAACAAGAGAAGCCATTGCAATAAGAAGCCCATGCACTGCAACGAAGAGTAGCCCCTGCTCGCCACAACTAAAGAAAGTCCGCATTCAGCAATGAAGACCCAATGCAGCCAAATATAAATACATATATTTTTTTAATTTTAAATTTTATTTATTTTTTTATACAGCAGGTTCTTATTAGTCATCCATTTTATACACATCAGTGTATACATGTCAATCCCAATCTCCCAATTCATCCCACCACCATCCCCACCCCCCCGCAGCTTTCCCCCCTTGGTGTCCATACGTTTGTTCTCTACATCTGTGTCTCCATTTCTGCCCTGCAAACTGGTTCATCTGTACCATTTTTCTAGGTTCCACATATATGCGTTAATATACTATATCTGTTTTTCTCTTTCTGATTTACTTCACTCTGTATGACAGTCTGTAGATCCATCCACGTCTCAACAAATGACCCAATTTCATTCCTTTTTATAGCTGAGTAATATTCCATTGTATATATGTACTACAACTTCTTTATCCATTCGTCTGTCGATGGGCATTTAGGTTGCTTCCATGACCTGGCTATTGTAAATAGTGCTGCAATGAACACTGGGGTGCATGTGTCTTTTTGAATTATGGTTTTCTCCGGGTATATGCCCAGTAGTGGGATTGCTGGATCATATGGTAATTCTATTTTTAGCTTTTTAAGGAACCTCCATACTGTTCTCGGTAGTGGCTGTATCAACTTACATTCCCACCAACAGTGCAAGAGGGTTCCCTTTTCTCCACACCCTCTCCAGCATTTGTTGCTTGTACATTTTCTGAGGATGCCCATTCTAACTGGTGTGAGGTGATACCTCATTGTAGTTTTGATTTGCATTTCTCTAATAATTAGTGATGTTGAGCAGCTTTTCATGTGCTTCTTGGCCATTTGTATGTCTTCTTTAGAGAGATGTCTATTTAGGTCTTCTGCCCATTTTTGGATTGGGTTGTTTGTTTCTTTAATATTGAGCTGCATGAGCTGTTTATATATTTTGGAGATTAATCCTTTGTCCATTTGCAAATATTTTCTCCCATTCTGAGGGTTGTCTTTTCAACGTGTTTATGGTTTCCTTTGTTGTGCAAAAGCTTTGAAGTTTCATTAGGTCCCATTTAAATTTATAAAAATTTGTAAATTTATAAATTTATTAAAAAAAAGGATCAGTCATGGCTATATACTAGGAATTAAAAAAAAAAAACACAAACAGGATAATTTTTCCTGACTGCTGGCTATAAGTGTACATGAGAAACAAATTCAAATAGCAGAATCTAAGAGATTTTCCACCAGAATTTAGCTTTTAAAAATTAAATTTGCAATATTTAAAAAAAAATAAGACCAGTTCACTTATCTTTGCTTTGCTTTTGGCTTTGGAAGTCCACACTTTTATTTTTTATTTGTTTAATTTAATTTTTTATTTTATATTGGAGTATAGTTGATTTACAATGCTGTGTTAGTTTCAGGTGTACAGCATAGTGATTCAGTTATACATATATCCAGTCTTTTTTCATATACTTTTCCCATATAGGTTATTAATGGAAGTGAATTGAGTTTATCTCCAATAGAAACACTGAAGTCAAAATTTATAGCATTTGAATGTTGTCTAACAGCTGAACTTTAATAACTAAACAGCCTGTTGAAGGCAAGCAGATGAAAAGTCCCCAGGATACTACAGATTAATTAGTGAGTACTGTCAAACCTGGTGTCTATGCCCCTTTCCCCCAAACACATAGAGAAATTATGTTTTGGTGACCAATGTTCTTTTGTTATTTTTATTTTTTATTTTATTTATTTATTTATTTTTACATCTTTTTTGGAGTATAATTGCTTTACTATGGTGTGTTAGTTTCTGCTCCATAACAAAGAGAATCAGCCATACATATACACATGTTCCCATATCTCTTCCCTCTTGCATCTCCCTCCCTCCCACCCTCCCTATCCCACCCCTCCAGGCGGTCACAAAGCACCGAGCTGATCTCCGTGTGCTATGCGGCTGCTTCCCACTAGCTATCTACCTTACGTTTGGTAGTGTATATATGTTCATGCCTCTCTCTCGCTTTGTCACAGCTTACCCTTCCCCCTCCCCATATCCTCAAGTCCATTCTCTAGTAGGTCTGTGTCTTTATTCCTGTCTTAACCCTAGGTTCTTCATGACATTTTTTTTTCTTAAATTCCATATATATGTTAGCATAGGGTATTTGTCTTTCTCTTTAACGTCATATCGGACAACGTTTACAGCTCAGTGGTCCGCAGGTAAAATGGCCTGAACAAAAGAACAATGGTGTTTTGGTGACCAATGTTCTTTTGTTCAGGCCATTTTACCTGCAGGCCACTGAGCTGTAAACGCTGTCCGATACGACGTTTAAGACAAACCCGCAACTGTACTCATCGCTTGCTGTCTAATTACTACAGTTGGCTTAATGACAGGGCTGCCATCAATATTTCAGTAGTATTGCAGTAATAGAGCAGATAGTTCTCCAAATGTCACATTCTTTTTTATGTGCTCAACCAGGGGAAAGAAAGCATGGTGGGGATTGATTTCTTGGTACTTTGTTGTTATAGAAAAAAGGAATGTTTATAATCTATTAGACATTTCTGAGGGCACGTATAACATGAAAAGGGCATTTCAAGGGAAAATGTACATTCTGATTGGTCATTGTTATTAAGTGCATTGTTCAGCAAATGTTCCGCGATATTGAGTTTCAGGCATCAGTTGAATTGTATTATGGTGAAATTTGTGATTAAGGTAAGCTAACTCAAAATGACAAGCCAAGGGCTTTTAAAACCCACATTTCAATGAAATCTGGCAGCACAAAAACAGCTGCTCTAAGTCTGCTCCTCTAATATTTCAAAGGAAGAATAGCAGTGGATTTCTGATACCATATGTGCCAACTGCAGAAATTCTAGAACAGCCTGAGAGACCCTGGGTGAAAGGTCACACTCTGCCTTATACAGATGGCACATTTAATTATTAAAGAGCAATTTTAATCATTTAATCATTTCAAGCCCTGAAATGAAAGGTCTTCTCAGATACCTCGAAGCTTGTTGCAACCTAAACTCTGCTGTCATACTTCTATGGAACCAGTAAGAAGCATATGTGATTTCATATCCTAACTTGATTTACATTCTCATGTGAGTTGAATTTGTTTTGCAGGATCTAAAAGACATTTCTCAGAAAAAAAGAAAAAAAAAACTGAAGGTCATGTCTTTGGCAGAGAATTTACCTACCCCTAGCAGGAAAATTAAATCTAAATCCTTGCTTCAGACTTAAATCAGGCTCAGATTCCTCAGGAGGATGGCTGAATGGCCCCTTCTTTCAGCAGATTGTTTGCAGTTCTGCTGGAAATTTTTGCATCTAGCCTCGAAAAATTTTTCAGAAAAATCTCCTTAGCTTTTGTTCATATCGTTGCATATCTGGTATGCAATGTTCCGTCAATGTTAGGCCCTCCTCTCATCCTCTCACCAAATGCGTGCACGCACAGGTTTGCATGCATACATTGGAATTTAAGGTTATGTGACTTGGCAAGAACCATGGAATAAAATCAAGGATAATTCCACCAATTGATAAAGGCAAAATGAAATGCAAATCTTAGAATTAGCATGTCCATTAGATAAAGAAAATGATACTAGCACTGAACCAATAATAATAGCACATATTTATTGATTATTTATTATGTGTCAGGCACTGTCCTAAGCTCTTTACATGTTAAAACCATAACAGTTTGATGGAAAGGTGTTATAATTATCTCTATTTTACAAATGAGGAAACAGGCACAGATAGGTTAAGATGTCTATAAGGTCATATGGCTGGTAAGTGGTGGAGCCAGGATGCCAAACCAGGCCACTGAAATTTCAAAACCCATGAGTGTGTCAATACTCTCCAGTTAAAGCCCACCAGGAACACATCTGTAGTTGAACAAGTTGGGTTTATTTCTTATTACAGAGAGGGAGGATGCACAGTATGGGGAAACATGGGGTATCTCAGTGAGTGCGTGTTTAAAAGGACTTATTAAAGGATCTGGCCTTGGGAAGAGCTTAAGGAAGCAGGATTTTTCTCTGGATTGGATGCTATCAGGAAATGAGGGTAATTCTATGATTGGCTATCTTAATAAATCTTATGTAGAAAGGAGGAGATTAGAGAGCTGTAAGTGGTAAAGCAGCAGCAGTCACTCATATTAGCCAAGATAGGGGCACAGAAGGTCACCCAGAAAATAGGTAGAGGAGTCTGGATTTGAACCCAGGCAGTCCACTCTGGAGTCTCCACATTTACCTGCTCTACAGGCAAAGGCAACAGGAGCAGCAGCAGAAGCAAAACAGGGGTGATGGGAGAGAAGTTTTAGGAAGAACCTTGGCTATATCGTCAAGCCGAGTGTCAAAGTGGGAGACGAGCACCACAGAAGTCTCCTATGGTAGCTAACTGCTCTAACAATAGGCTGAAGTGTTTTGTTTTTTCTTAAGTCCCTTTAGGGTACCTCTTTGCTTTCCTGGAAGCCTTACAGTTCAGCCTAACCATAAGTACTCACCGAATGGGCTCTTCTCAGTTTTGAAAGCTCAGTCCCATTATTCATGTGCGTCATAAGGCTACTTCCTCTAAAAGGACTAAGGTCCATGCTGATGGCCTGATGTCCCCAGTGGACTTGATGGAGGCTCCCTTCCCAGCATCCTCAAGCCTATTTTCCACAGGAGTCATCTCCTTCTGGGGTCCTATATGCCTTTCCTGCAATTGCCAGGAGGTTCTGCCAGGAGACTGCTATATTAAGCTTTCATAAAAAGCAGACTAAGGAGGAATGAAATGGACATCTGTTGTGTGCTCCTGTACAGCGATTTTCCTCCTTTCTTGGGTAAGAAAACCCTGATTTCCCTTGGGAACTTCCCCAGCACGTGTAGTCCTGGAAGGACTTGGAAGTGAAGGTGACCTCCCTGCTACCCTCCTTCGGCCACCAACACACATACCACCTGACACAAGTCAAGCAAATCAGTCTCTCTTTTCCAGGGGTCTGGATCTTGAGTGGAGTGACACAGACAGGAATATGTGTAAAGCTGACACGTGGCAGTTATCTGCAGAGGCTGTCCGTTCGTTCCTGTTACCCAGATCCCCAGAGCTGCCTTCATCCCTTTCCTTCCTGAAGCCTAACTGTTCAACATTTTCTTTGACTCTCTGAGCTACCTAGGATATTTCTAATAACTTTTTCCCTTAAGTTAGTCAGTTCCTATTGGTTGCATCCAAAGAATTCTAATTGACACACAGAGTTTATTAGACAATATTTTCTATTGAGTAAAGTTTGGGGGGAAATGTCCTTTAACAATGTCAGTTCAGGGCTTCCCTGGTGGCGCAGTGGTTAAGAATCTGCCTGCCAATGCAGAGGACGCGGGTTCAAGCCCTGGTCCGGGAAGATCCCACATGCCGCGGAGCAACTAAGCCCATGTGCTACAACTACTGAGCCTGCGCTCTAGAGCCCGCGAGCCACAAATACTGAGCCCGCGCACCACAACTACTGAAGCCCGCGAGCCTAGAGCCTGTGCTCCACAACAAGAGAAGCCACTACAATGAAAAGCCCACGCACCGCAACTAAGAGTAGCCCCCGCTCGCCACAACTAGAGAAAGCCCGTGCACAGCAGCGAAGACCCAACACAGCCAAAAATAAAATAAATTAAAAAACAAAAAACAATGTCAGTTCAAAATAATAAGAAAGGACATACAGTTAAATCTCTGGCTTCCAGTTCACATGGAAACCAGACTATGTTCTCCCAGGAGACTCTTGCTTTATTAAGACTACTGATCATTTTGCCCAGCACTGATAGGTGGTCAGAATAAACGGCCACAAAGATAATGGGTCTTTGACCTTGATTTTCATTATGTGACTATTTTTCTTCTCAATGGGAACAGATGATGTTGACTTCACAGCTCTTCTCCAACTTGTTTTTACTGACAAACAAAAAGAGAACAGCTTTGTTTCATTCTGTTTACAGAGAAATGTGATTAGGAGCTTCATAAATCTAAAGACGATTTCTCCACAAAGTCCACTGTTCTATAAAAATCACAGATATTAAGTGGGAAACTATGCTCTTCTTGAAATAAAGGTCACCCATTTGCTTCCAATTCTTTGGCCTTGTGGTGCTCCATTTGTAGTCACACCAAGGAATAAAGTCTTTGGGCAACACAGCAAGAAAAGAACATGGTTATAACTATACTTCTAGAAAGACATTTGGGATGGGGACTAGAAAGCACTTCCTGAATATCTGCATTGGAACATATGCTTGTAGATACTGGAGACTGATTTTATTTTAGAAATCAGATATCCTTAGGAGCTCTTTATTCTGCAGAACAGCAGGTCACACTGAGAAATATGATCATTCTAAAAATGCTTGCCTGTTCTTATTTTCAGATGATTGCCCACATGGAAAATCCAAGAGAATCTACAAGCTATGAGAATAAATGAGTTCAAAAAGTTTTCTTGATTCCAAATCAATAGTGTTCTCATATGCTAGTCATAACCAATTGGAAAATGTAATTGAAACGAAGGTCCCATCTACAATATCATAAAAGCTAAAGGTATAAATCTATCAGCTTCAAATATCAACATAATTCCCAAAGCAACACTGAATGTAAAAAATAAACTGCAGAATGGTAGATACAGGATATTTATATAAATGATAATTTATCTTTTTATATAGATACAAAACATATTAAAAAATTTAAATGCTACAGTATTATATAAACATTTATGGATTAATGTAAAAATTTTAGGTTGCTGGTTACCTCTGAGCAGTGCAAGAAAAGAATGGGACGGGGGAAACATTCACTGGGACTTTATTACTTAAGAAAAAATCTGAAGCAAACATATGGTAAAATGATAAGGTGTGTTGTAGCTGGATGGTGAATATTATTATTATTTTCTTCAGGGGATCATCATTATTTACTATAACTTTATTTATATGTTATAAAAAATGTTTTTAAATGCCACTGTAATTGTAAGGAATAGGACAAAAATTTTTTTATTGTTCTCTTTTGCCAAGTGGAGAATCCAAGTATGAAGATGTGAATGGTTTTGTTTTCCTTAGGCACTTCACCAGCAATTTAGTCAGAGATGAAACATGCAACAAGTTGGAACCTACGTGACCAGAGTTGATGCTCTTTAGACAAATAACCTTCTAAAAATTCCCCTTATGGAGAAAATTATCTCTCCAGCTTTTTTAAAACACAAGTGGTTTTCGTGGCCCTGGACTAGGGAGAAAAATGTCCTGAGTCCTGGTGCCAATTTTACCACTATTTGGTGACCTTGGAAAAGTTACTGTCTCTCATCCTCTGTTTCTTCTTTTGTACAATAAAATGCAGGTACTCCCTGGTTACCCTTCTCACAGGCTTGCTGTGCAGAATAAATGAGGTAATGCAAATGTGAGACTGTTTACTGTTGTAAAAATGTTAGAGCATCCTGTGTACACAGTTTTCATTGACTCTCAGACTGAATGTTATGAAAAGCCATGTAGTTAAGACGCTGG
The DNA here is from genome assembly GCF_964374135.1 of Grampus griseus. NCBI lineage: Eukaryota > Metazoa > Chordata > Mammalia > Artiodactyla > Delphinidae > Grampus > Grampus griseus. The sequence goes on along the minus strand of NC_139003.1, from coordinate 53,926,191 downwards.
GGGAGTGCAAACACAATCACTTTTGGGGGAAAAAGAGTAAACTCTGCCTAATATCAAAGGCTCGATATCAGGGGAATGATAATATACAAAGAAGATTTAATCCTAAGGATTCTCTTTAGAAGAAAGTGTACAGAGATGTTATTTTAGTGCTTTTTTTCCTAAGTTACTGGAGGATATTATTTGAAAAATTTCATTCTTCTCTTATCAGACTGAGATATTTGGTAGAAATTAAGATGATTTAGGTTATTTTTGTTGGGATAAAGGCTATCCTCTGGGAGTTACTTTAACTGGAAAGAGAATGTCAACTATTTTTAAATTTTTATCTACAGATGTAGAAAGGCAGTGGTTAAAAGCAAGTACTCAGTAGTTCCACTGTCTGGGTTTGAATCCAGACTCTGCCACTTGTAACTGATGCCAACTTATTAACCTCTTTCCCTCAGTCTCTTCCTAAGTAAAATGGAGATGATGACGGTACCTAACTTTAGGCTATTGGGGTTTTAGAGAAGGCAATCATACCTCTCCCAGGGGTGGACCTAGGTTTTGTGGGGTCTGAAGTTTATATTTTTGAGGGATCTCTTTAAGAGAAAGAATATAAAATTATAAATACACAGTTATAGGGCCACAGAAGGAGCCCTGAAACTTAAGCTTTATTACCTTCATGGTATATCTACCTCTACCTTTCTCTACCCTCCAAGCCAGGAACCAACTGAGAAAGTAGACACAGTTGGAGATCAAAATACAGCCAAACAATCCTTTATCTACAATTCAAAATTCGAAAAGTTCTAAAGACCAAAAGTGTTTTTGTAACTCATTTGACAATAAAATCTGATCTGACTTAATATGATATAGTCTTAATTTATCCAACTCTGTGTGAATATTCATACCTTTTATTGCAGAAATAACAATGTGTTTGACAATGAGGAGTTGTCCCAGAACCTATAAGTAAACCATATAACCTTTCTAAAATCTGAAAATTTCTCAAATTTGAGACCCACCTGGTCCCAGGAGTTTCAGATAAGGAATTGTGTACAGTGTCAGGCATATTACAGATAAAGCTGAATTGAGGAACACATTGGAACCCCAGGAGTACAGGGGCAGGGTTCTCCAGTGTGTACGGAGGGGCAGAGAACCCCCTGGACTAGGGAACAGGTCTCCCTGGGGAATGAGCTGCTGCTGCTTTTCCTTCTCTCAAACTTACCAACTCTCCCAAACTCATCCTGAGGAGGAAGGAGTTACATGAGGGGCACATTTGAGAAGCCCAAAGAGGCACTCCCAAAGGAAGAACCTGGAGAAGAAACATGGCAAACAGGAAAAAATGTCCCCCACTGAGAATAGGGTTATTGTGAAGACGAAATAAAACCATGACTTAAAGAGCTTAGCCTTGTTCCTGACCCATAGGAAGCCTCAGTAGAAGCTGGGGGCACTGTTATTGTCATATATAAACCTCATGCACCGAGTAACTTCCCTTTGGCCTCACTTTCAGGATAGCTTGACCCTTCCCAACTCTGGTCTCTTTCTTGGAGGGTGAGGGAGCTATTTAGAACAGTTAGATCACCCTCAAAACAGTGACGGCTCTTAAGGGATAGATCTCATCTTGTGGTTTCATTTTTTTTCCTCCTTCTCTCATATTTTCTTTGTCCTGATTTCTTCATCCACTTATTTTATATTTTACTTTATCTGGTTACATTTTACTTATTTTTAAACTTTGTGTGGTTTTACTAATGACTTTAAATCCTTTCTGGAACAAGGCTGAGCATAATTATATATAGAATTTTAAAAGAATTCAAAGAACGTCAAAAGTATTTGCTACTTATTCCACATAAAGTATAGATGAAATCAGTCACGTACAGAGGAGAAATCCTAGGATTAAGAGGTCTTGCATGACTGAAATTTGGTGGAGGAAATAACCTTCATGTCAGATATTTTTGTATCCAATTATCTTCTGGCTCCATGAACCAGAAATTTCTCCTTTTAAAACTATTGAGGAGTATATCATCTTATTTTATAAGAAATGCCTGATGAATCAAACTTCTTAATGATAAAATAGGTTGTTGGAGTGGGGAAGAGAGAGTGGACAATGCTAGGCTTTTGGGTAAGTAAATCATAAGCTACACGAAATTACAGTTAATGTATCTTACAGAGATCTGTACACAGGAATTAATCAACTCTAGTATATATATATTTTTTTACTTTTTATAATCACAAATATAATATGTGTCCACTGTAAAGTATTTGGGAAGTAGAAATTAGTACAAAAGAAAGCAATAAAAATTACCCAAATCCTTCAACTCTGAGATCGCTGTTAACATTTTGGTGTATATCCACCCAGTCTTTTTTCTTTACACAGACATTCTTCTATTTTCTAAAGTGGGATCATGTTTTACTTATCATTTATAACTTGGTTTTCAGTTAACTACAGATCCTAAGATATCTTCCCATGTTACTAACTATTACTTTAAAATAATTTTTATAACATACATAATACATGTTCATGGTGATATGTTCAAGTTGTAGAAAACTGTGCCATAGAGACAAAAGTAAAATTCTACTTATCTCTCCAATATCTCATGTGCACTCCCTAGAAGTGTCCACTGCTAATAGTTGTATGTGTGCACATGTCTAAATGTGTGTACTATATATCCTTTCAGATATTTTCTGTGCCTTTGCAGGGAAATAATTTTTCTACATAAAATGAATCATATTATCAATATTATTCTACCCTTTGCATATTTTTGACACCTTTTCTCATCAGTATGGATACCTACCTCAATATTAAGAGCTATATTTACATTTACCAATCTCCTTTACATTGTTCGGGTAAAACAAAGTTACCTACTTTACTAAAATACCACATATATAAAAGACTAAATGTAAAAAACAAAACAAAAAACTATAAATAACATACATGAGTATGTTCCATAACTAAACGTACACAATTTTTAATTTTTATCCTCTGGGAGAGGAGACAGCCTTTTAAAATATGACATAAAACAAAAATTATAAAGGAAAAAACTGATATACCTGACTACATAAATATTAAACCTTTCCAAAGCAAAACAAACAAACAAAAAAATCACAAAGTATAAATAATAAATGACAAACTGGGAAAAATATTTTCAATGCAAATTACAGATAAATGACTAATTTCCTCAATGTGTGCTGGCACTTCACTGATAAAGAAAAAAAAGGCCATACGAAATAAAAAAGAAAAGAAAGAAAAAGGAAAAAGAGCCATAAAAAGATGAACTGCCCATTCATAAGGAAACGAAAATTAAAACAAAAATGAACTTTTGGTAATTGTCACTGTTGGTATGATGTGAAGAACTATGTATTCACAGTTACAGTAGGAGTATAAATTGGTGCAACCTTCTTTGGAGGGTGAATTGATAATATCAACATTCTAAATACACACATCCTTTCACTCAGGAATTCCATTCCTTTGTCTTTATCCCATATAATTAAGTATGTAAAAGGTGTGTATAAGAATATTTGTTATAGTGTGGTTTATATAGCAAGTTCTCACATTTAAATGAATTTAAGGAAAACATGTGAAACCATTTCTTAGAATTACTTAGAATAACCACTAGATGTCACAATTGTTCCACAAAAATAAAGCTATAGCCAAGGTAGATCAATCAAATTTGAAGGCTAGAAAGAACTTTCTATATATAGTCCTTCACTTTAAGATAATTGGTATGTATACATGCCACCCAGTGCAACTCTACAACAAGGACAATTTAATATATCACAAAGTACTTTGCAAAACAGAACATTTCACAAAGTGATCTTCAAATTACTTTTTTTTTTTTTTTTTGGTACGCGGGCCTCTACTGCTGTGGCGTCTCCCGCTGCGGAGCACAGGCTCCGGAGGCGCAGACCCAGCGGCCACGGCTCACGGGCCCAGCCGCTCCGTGGCACGGGGGATCCTCGCGGACCGGGGCACGAACCCGCGCCCCCTGCATCAGCAGGCGGACTCCCAACCACTGCGCCACCAGGGAAGCCCCTTCCAATTATCTTTTTAAAAAATGTTTTTCTCATAAAGAAGTCTCAATGAATTTTAATATGTTTTTACAAAATTTTAGCCCAAAATGCACTAAAATGAGGTAGGCTTATATGATGTGATTTGGGAGCTTCCAGGAGGAACTCAGGCTTCAAAAAATCTCACCACAGACATGCATAATACCTTAAATTCCACCACTGAAGATTAATTTTGAGGAGTTTAAGATTTTCCAATCTTTAAAAGTGTTAACTGTAAAATACCTCTGGATGAGGTGACCCTTCAAGTACTATTGCTGAATAGTTTTAAAGATTCATTGGGTTTAAACAAGAGCAAGGCCCACTGTGAAAGAACCATAAAAAGAGTGCCTAGAAAAAGAGATGGGGTGGGGTGACAGCACACTAGAAAGCAGTGGCTCTTAGCCTGGGCTCTGCATGTCCACTCTATTGTCCTTTAAGCTAAATACAACACAATTCAGTGCGATCTTACTTCTGAGAAATGTGAATACTTTGGGGAACCTATGACCCTAGATAACATTTGGCTTATCAAAATCTGTATTGTCACAGATATTTCCTAATGCTCTTATATCGAGCTGTATTATTTTATGTTGATAAGAAAATAAGCACAAATATATTAGTAAACAGATATCATTTATTTGTTTCTGTACTTATAAACTAATAGCTAAAGCAAATACTGAACCCTAATCCACATTTAGTTCCAATTAAGAAGTTCCATATATAAGCAACTGCATGTAGACATAGGGCTAAATAAATGTTTGGCTTTAAAATAAGAATTCATCAAAGAAAGAAGCAGGAGATGCAAATTAAACAGGAACGTGAATCAACAGTGTTAGGTGATAACTTTTACAAATAGTTGCTCATTAATTTAGTTTTATATCAAATATAAAATACAATCATAGTAATGAAAAGGGCTAAGAAGATCTCACCTTGCCAAAACAAAATATGGAATATCAAACCTGAAGATGCAGCTGCTTTTTAAAAATCTTTCATTTGCAAGGAATTACATTAACAAAGTGATATGTGTAAGGATATTTAGCTATAGATACCAGTCAGTTCCTAATACCTTCAGTCCATGGTGCTTTCTACAATTTTCAAAGCAGGTTTACATACTTTATGTGATTTTCTCCTATAGAATTACTTTTTTTGGATTGGTATAAAAAATACTAACAGCCTATTATCAATTTTCTCTATCCAATCTACGGGTCAAACTAAATTAAATATCTTTAACCTTAGGCACTTCAAAGAGAGGAAAATAAGTCTGCCTATTGAGTTTGTGGACAAATTTTTTAAAGCTAGAGATGACATCAGCACCCAGGCCCCTAGCCACCTACCCCCCAGCTCAGAGTAGAACCCACTCACAGATCTGGCACGTGTCTCTTTCAGATGGACATAGTTTATAACTGATGAAATAGTAATACCTTTTCCTGGACCATGCCATGTTCCATTTTTCCTGTCCTAGAACTAAAGGGTAAGGGCTGCATCTTTATCCTAACATGATGGAAGAACAGTGTGGTAGCTCTATACTGTTCAAGGGACAGGTCTCTTTTTTCCCCTAATTTATTTTATGTCATATTATTGGAGAACTGTGCAAATACACACCCTTCTCTCTTATAGACCAGGGGTCTTCTAAGTGGGATGCACCCATGATGATCCACTAGGGCAGTGGTCCACAAATTCCAACCCAGCCAAGTCCAGCCTACCACTTTTCTTTTCTCAAAATGTTTTATTGAGGTAAAATACACATAACATAAAATTTACTATCTAAACCATGGTTAAGTGGACAGTGCAGTGGTATTAAATACATCCTAATGTTGTGCAACCGACACCAAGGGCTGAGTTATTTGTAGTGTCTCCTCCACCCACTCAAACTCCTGTCCATCAAAGCAGCGTCAACTTTTCACTGGGCCCCTTCCCCAAGTTAAGTAAGTTGTTTCTCATTCCCATATTTGCCCCTAAAATTGTAGTAAAAGCCCCAACATTAGGTAAGAGTGAGCACAACTTAAAGAAAAATACATTGCACCCTCACAACCACCTTTTAAAAGAAGTAAGGTGGGGCTTCCCTGGTGGCACAGTGGTTGAGAATCTGCCTGCCAATGCAGGGGACACGGGTTCGAGCCCTGGTCTGGGAAGATCCCACATGCCGTGGAGCAACCAGGCCCAAGCGCCACAACTAATGAGCCTGCGCTCTAGAGCCCACGAGCCACAACTACTGGGCCTGCACGTCTGGAGCCTGTGCTCCACAACAAGAGAGGCCGCGACAGTGAGAGGCCCGCGCACCGCGATGAAGAGTGGCCCCCGCTCGCCGCAACTACAGAAAGTCCTCGCACAGAAACGAAGACCCAACACAGCCAAAAATAAATAAATAAATAAATAAATTTATTTAAAAAAAAAAAAGAAGTAAGGTGGATGTTACTGGTCTCAATGTACAGATGTAGAAACTGAGAAACAGAAGCAGGGATTTTCATATGCCTGCGCAAGGTTGCCCACTTAGTGAGACAAGACCTGGAACTACAGAGATCTCAGCGCTCCTGACTCCACATCCAATGCTCTCTCTGCTACATCCCACTGGAACAAATTAAGAATTTCAAGACAGCAACCAGACTATTAAACCAAGGGTAGCGCCCTGCTGAGCACAGGGCCTCACGTGACTGCACAGGTCCCATGAAGCCAGTCCTGCCCTCATGACACAATTCCTTCCAAAAGCACAGATCCAGCGGGAGCTGGGGGAGTGCAGGGGGGTGCTTCTTATATGTCCTTGGTATAATTTGTCTCTATGCCATAGTAAAAGCATTGCTAATTTATCTTGGCAGTGAGAGTGACTTTGCTTCTAACAAAAAATTCAGAGGCATCTGTAGAAACAAAAACAAATATATAAACACAGAAAAAAAAGGCTGCCAGTCTCTTGATAAGTGACTGACAATAGCAGGCTTTCTAAGTAAAGATGATTTTTCTTTTTTCTTTGCCATTTTTCTTTTTGGAACATCTTAAACTTTGATTCCTTTACTTCCTTAACAATCACATACTTTTGTTCTCTGAATAAACTGAATTTCTGTTCATCACTCTTTCATGGTATCACTTCTAAAAGCAAGAATTTCACTTGAGCTGAACTATAGATAATTCTCATTTACCACAAGGTGTTAGGGCTTCCTTAATTCTTGCTCTGTTCCTTGTCAAAGCTAGTTTAATTCCACTGGCATTGCGGTTCCACCCGGGGGGTGGGGGGGAATTTACTAGTCTCTCCCTACTCCACTTTAGCATTAATGGCTTTCTCCACCTTAGTGCCTGACAAGTTGTACAGGCTGGGTGGGGAGAGAAGCAACCTAAAAAGAGTAGGGAAAGTTGGCTTCTGATGCTTTCCATTGCCGAGCCATCCACTGCCGCCCACCATCCCCAACCCGGGTCTCATTTTCTCCTATGAATCTTTTTTATTCCCCAACCAAGGAGCTCAGTGTCCTTAGGCTCCTGCCCTCTGGGCATCCTAAGCCACCTAGCTTGCCCCCTTTACAGGCCAAGTGTTAGGAAAGCAATCAGATTAACTTTACTGCACTGAAATATCAATACAATTCAGCTTCCCTCTCCCAACGCTTATCTCACAATTGCTGCCACAGGCTTTTATCTTGTTATTTGTTCTACCAAAGGGAGGTATTACTTGTCAACTCAACAGCCTAATGAGTCTAAGAATCAGCTATTTCCTCATCTACCTAGGAAACTATCAGTTTTATGTTCTTCCTGAAGGGCTGACCCCAGAAATAATTGGACAGTTAGATAAAAACAAATGATTTTTTTACAGGTATGGTTTAGTTGTTCCTGGTAACCAGAGAACAACATAACCACTATGTATATCAGATTGACTGTAAGTGCATTTAACATCTATTCCAAACTCCATGAATGTTTACTCTTCAGTTTATTTCCCTGACAGCAAAGGCAGTCACTTATAACCTTACCACAATTAGAACTCTGCTCCCAATCTAAGCTCAGATCTTTCTCACCTCCCACCCCCAACATACACACTTCAGATTAGGCTCTTTTACCACATTTTGGCAAAAAATATTCAGCACTTTCCAAGGGAATCTGGGATCATGAGAGAGATTTTTTTCTGATATGGAGCAAGGAAATCTCACAATACCTCCTCATAGCATAAAAACAAATATTCCTCAAGATTGCCCCCCTGCATTTGCTTTATGCTCTTTGTATTAGTCATCTATTGCTGTATAACAAATTGCCCCCCAAACACAGCATCTTAAAACAACAATAAGCATTATTTCACACAGGGTGTGTGGGTCAGGAAGTTGGGGGCAGCTTGGCTGGGTGTTTCTGGCTTGGGATCCTTCAATCAGGTTGCAGTCAAGATGTTGGCCAGGGCTGCAGTGATCTGAAATCTGCTTCCAACATGGCTTTCTTACATGGCTGGCAAACTGGTACTGGCTGTTGGTAGGAGGCTTTGGTTCTTCCTAAATTAGCCATAGGGCTGCGTATGTCCTCACAACATGGCAGCTGGCTTCCCCTCAGAGCAAGTGATCCAAGATAGAGAGGCAGAAGCTACAACATCTTTTATGACCTATAACCTCAGAAGTCACAGACTATCATTTCTGCAAAATTTTATTGGTAACACATGTCAGCCCTGTTCAGTGTGGGATAGGACTGCATAAGGATATGAATACCAGGAAGCAGGGATCATTGGGGGCCATCTTAAAGGCTAGCTATCACATTCATCATGCCATACAGGAAAGAGAAATTCCTTGAATAAGCTATGTAACCAATCTAGAGATCCCTGAGAAGGGATATTCCCTATTATTTATTCTTGAATTTGCATTGTTACACATTACACTTGTGAGATATTGTGTCAATAATTGCTAGAAGTCTGATCAGCTGTGGACACAGTGAAAAAAGTCTCTTTCTCGATAACTTGTGTGGCTGTGCTATGCCAGGCAGTTTGTTTTTCCTGGCTCTATATTCTTTGATGTACTCTTACCTGTTCTACTGCACAAGACCTACCACTCAGACTTAAAACAAGAGTTTAGACTCTGTTCTGAGAGGTAATTGCTGAATTATTTTAAGTAGAGGGGAGACTAGGTCATACTTGCATTCATTAGGTTCCTTCTGTTGTCTGTGTACAGGATGGGTTGGTGGTGGGGAGGGACATAGAGCAATACTGGAGGTAGATTAAAAGTCTATTTCAGAGAGTCCCTTTATCACAGATAAGGTTTTACAGCTCTCAGCAGTTGCTATAATTCCCAGTTTCCCAGGAGAGGAGGGCAGGGAGGGAGGGAGGGAGGGAGAGAGGAAAGAAAAAAAAAAAAGGAAAAAAAACCCAAACTCTAACTTGTAGCATTTGCCAATTTCTGTGGCATCAATACTTCCACCATGGCCAATTTCAAACTACCAACATGATGTCATTGGGCGAGGAGTTGGGAAGAGATGTGCACAACCGGCCAGTACAACCGGGCTCCAGCATCCACTGCTACCTTCGAGCTGTTAAAGCAGAAGCAGCCAGGAGCAAGTTAGCAGGTCAGAACATGAGCCAAAGCCCTCATTCACGTGGCTAGCAAAGGGAAAGACAGGCTTCCTAGGCGCCTGCTCACCCCAGAGGGGGACTGCCAGGACCCGGGGTCCCCACTATCTGCAGAAACCTCCTGGTGCTAAACTCCCCACCTGGACTGTCCAGAACACAGCATTAGCCTGAGAGTGAGGACAAGAAAAGGGACATGGGGAGAGAGGCAAAAAATTATTTTTAAATTTAAATGAATTATCTGGATTTATTTACTAGAAGTACCCTTTCAAACTGTTAAAGAGTGAATCTTGGAGCAAGGCCACAATATATAAAGCAGTTGAAGTATCAATAATGCCTTTTCTCTTAATGAGAAGCTGTTAACTTTTTTCTATAAAGCAAAACCCTGGAGACATGAATCTATATTTTTTTTCTATAGAGAATTTTAATGAACAAGGACCACTCAAAATCATGATTACTATATTCCTGCTAACAGGACCCAGTCATACTGGGTTTTTCATACAAAATAAGAAAAAATTTCTCTCCTCATTCACCATCTCATTTTCTTCGTCAAAATTTGCTGAAGGATTTGTTTCACAGAACAGTCTGGAAAGCTGGAATATTTCCAAACAAATTAAAACAAACCCAAATTTCCTGTTAATAGCAGATTTGGATATGACTATTAGGCAGGCTATAGTTTTGCTTTTTCTCTCTGAGTTCCACAGTCCTGCGGTGAGGTTTTAAAGGGCTCTGGCATGCTATGTCACTGACAGAGAACCTTCCTGGGCTGGAGGGTGGTGAGACACCCACCAGGGACAGGGAGAATGACCTTCTCCTAGAAAGGTTACTCCAGTGTAGGGGAGGGGAAAGAAGGGGAGATAGCCCTTAGGCTAACCTATCAGTATACTTCAGGACTGAAGATACTGCTAAGCAATGAAACGGCACAGCTAATTAAGATCCCATGAGTCCTGTGGTTCTGTCACTTTGATTTACATCTCTTCTGCAAGGACCTTTCCTCTTTTTTCCCAGAGAAACCTGACACAAGCTCTTCAAATTCTCTCCTAAAAGAGTTACTGTAGGAAATATTTTAGAGACAACTTAGACTGTAAGGTTTTATGCTTTTCTATTAAAATGAAGAGGTCTGAGATCAGGAGAGGTAGAAAAGGAGGCAAAAAGTAAAAGTGGAACTGACAAACTGCACGTTTCCTCAAGATTAGTCTCAAGCTATGTACTTTTAATGGAAACACCACAAAAGCAATGATCTGACCTTCTTGTTGCATCATATTAGAAGGTGCATGGTGTTGGTTTGTTGTACTGGTGATAAATTTAATCACTTGGTTAAGGCTGCGTCTGCCAAGTTTATCCACTAATAAAGTTACTACTTTTCCCTCCGAAATTAGTAATTTGTGGAGCAGTATTTTGAGACAATGTAAATATCCTCTTTCTCATCAAACTTTCATCAACTAGTTTCAATTCTATTGATGTCTTCCCAACTCCATCTATTTTTCCATATTTATTATTTGGTATTTTACTGTAAGAAACAACTTTTCTTTCTTCCCATTTGTATCAGTAGGGATGCATGGATTTTTGCTTTATTCAATGGATTATAACCCATTACTATTATTTATTTTGATGCTCAGACTGTCCCAGATTTGGCCAGTGGGAACCTCTTTAAGCCGGCTTCTGTGCAATTGGGTAAATCCCCATCATTCTTTGACCATTTTCTTTATGGAAGACGCTGGGCTAATCTTGTACTTTCCCTACCACAAGAGTAGAATCAGTCCTTTCTCCAAGGAGCTCTGTGTAGGGTGTATTTTTAAAACACTGGTCTTGGATAGTGGTTGCAAGGCATCTATATTTCTCACTTCTGGTTGGTAAATCAGTCTCTTGTGAATTTGGTTAGCATGAAGAGTTTCTCTAGCATTTCAGCCACCCTCAGTGAGACTGTGCAACCAAGGGGCAGACTCCGGACTGTGGTACGTTAGTATAATCAGCTATGGGGATAGCCAGCTTGAAGCAGCTTTGGACTTCCAGTGCAACGTACGGCTCTGGCATCTAATGTCCCACCAGAGAGCCTTGGGTTCAGTGAGGAGTGCTTGTGAATGCTCTCACCAGGAGGCAGAAAACTAAGAGCTCATTCCAGGCTCCAGAAATTCTGAGGTGACTTACCTGTTAGGACTGCTTTTCCTGTTAACCTCAGGTTCTGAAGAATAAGGAAAGATCTGCCACTTAACCATCTGAGAAATCCCAATCTCCAAGATCACAGATCGCTGAAACACTCCATTGATGAGGCAAGTCTGGCACATTTGACTTTATTTGGTGTTTTTTTTGTGGAATGTTGAAATAGTCCAGTAAACTCCTAAGACCACTCTTAGAAATGAAGGGTCCTGATGCTCCTGAGATAATAATGCCAAGTTTTCCAATTCTGTTCCAATTGCTATTCTACAGGGCTTTAAGTGGTGCTGTCTTTTTCATTTTGCACATATTTGAGAAACATTTCTCGAAATACTTCAACTTAAAGCACTGACGAAATGAGGATAGAAACAGAAACTTGTAAAAATACATCTTTTAATAAACATCAAGTACAGTGCAGTTTTATGGAGGTTTTACATTGCAGTTTACAGCAAACATATTATCTATTATAGTGTATATTTATTTACAAGTAAAGTAAGTTCAGGGTTTTGTTTTCTCCCATGGTTGGATAAACCAGATCTGGTGGATCATACTACATTTAAGGTTTTCCAAACTTCTGTAAAAGGCCTTTAACATTAAGAGACTTGTAACAACAAAAAAAGATATCCCGCATCACAATGATAGACTGATGAATGCTCAAAAGTTATTAAAAAGAATGATAAATACTTGATTTCCTTTGATGGCTTTGAAGAATAGCTCCTGATAGCAAATCTGAAATATTAACGACAATAAGGGAAACAACTGTTTCTTTTGCCAAGTGAATCTATAATAAATACTAATTAGAGGCTACAGATTATGAAAAGAATCCGAAAGATTCTTACAGGAAAAGTTTAACATTTTATATACATGATCCCATGGACTAAAAACTGTCTAGAATATTAATGGCTGAGTCTGCTTTTAACATTGTTTATACAAAGAATGGTAGAACTCTTGACACTTTTGGACAACTTCAGTGAGAGAGGGGACAGAAATTAATTAGCAAAGGGGGAAATTAATATTAATCTCAAAATTCTACCTGCCGCTGTCTTGGAATGATCAAGACTCAGCTATATCTGAGAAGAATTAAAAGAACTGAAGGAAATCAGAAGCTATAGCTAAGAAAACCATAGTTTTGCGTGCTTTCAACTGATGGCATTTAAAAATTATACAACTGTATTTACTTGCTATATACATAAACTAGTGTTTGTAATTAGAAACAAAAGTACCATTTACATCCACAGAAGTACCAGAAGCATACTCAGATTTGCAAAAGAGGCACAATAATCTGTTAGCCATGCAACTAGCTGTCTGTGAATTTTGTAATGGGTAATAGAACAAAATCCCCATGAACATAGCACTAATGTGTAGCAAATTACATCAAATAAACAGCTCAAATTCGTAAGGGTAAACACCCAATATCCCTGAATTTCTAAGCATTCATCTCGGCGTTAACATGGTTTCCTCTAAATGTTACCCCATTAGAAGAGAGATTTTAAATATTCCTCCCTCTTTAATACATCGTCATACTTTCAGAGGTGAAAAGGGAACAATTTAATCTTTACCACTTTTGCCCATCCATTCTTATGAATCTGATATCACGTTATTACAGTGTCTAGGCTAATGTAGGTGCTCTAAAGGATCTAACAAACTGAATTTCTGGGTTCTAAATATTGCTGGTATTGTACAATAAGCCTGTCTGCCAGAAAGCCATGTCTCTGGGTGAAATATATTCCTAGATCAATGACTGAGAAGTGAAGACAGCTGTCACTGAAGTCAGACTGTTCCCTAATTGTCAGATAACAGTTTGATCTTCTCTATTAAATTAAAATTTCTTAGTAGATGGGACCAGATCTCATTCTTTGCATGTATCCTCTATAGCACCTAGTAAAGTGTTGGGCAAAGATATATCCGCAAGGAAATAATCAGTGATGGGGGCAGGAACTGAATCAAGGGTGAATGCAGTCATGGTGAAGTCATGCCTCACTTCACCCATCACCCAAAAGGCAGTCACCAGAATGAATCTCTGATGTTGTCACTGAAGAACAGATGCTTGTCCCCTACCACTGTCTAAAGGAGAACTAACCACTCGGGCCTCTTTATTTCTTTCTCTTAGTCACTAAGAGATTATACGTGGGCATGAGTACCACTTGGTGGATGATATCTGGGGAAAAGTTTTTCTGCCTCAGAGGAAGCACCAATCCATCGCATGGCACAATTTAATAATACAACTTATAGAACTATTAACTTTTAAAATTATGTTAAATGTTATCCATACTAATAGATATTTTAAATGTTAGGTTTATTCTCTCTGACATCACTTAAAATACATTTTATTTTTAAACACAGGCATGAGGTAGAAGATAAGAACTCACAAAAGAAAGTCATCTTCAAAATACCGAACTCTATTCAATACATTTTGCCCCGAGAAAGAAGTAAGAAAAGTTACAGCCTAAGCTGGTAGACTGGCTACTGTTAAAATATTACCCTTACCTGAAAAAAAATTTTTATTTTGAAATTGCCCTTTTTTCCCAATTTAAGGTATTATAGCAAAAGGACAAAACACATTCTGAAATACTCATAAGGATCGCTTATAAGAGCTTCTCTTAGCAATCATTTTTTACTGTGTTGCTCTAAATCACCTCAATTGAGACACAGGTCCTTTCCACTGAAATAACTGAGCAGATATCAACCTGGAGGTTAAAAATCCTTCTAGCATAAGAAGATAAAAGGAATGATTCACATTTAAATATTGTACTTTTCATAAAAACTAGCAGCACTTCATCCTACTAAGACATACTAATTTGGCTTCACTGACTGTGATCAAAGGAAAATGTATATAGGTCCAAAATAGCTCCTTGCACAAGGGAAATGTGAGGCTACAAGTTTTCTTTAGCAACTATTTCCCCGCTAGGTGCTGTGTGAAACTACCGGAATGTCGATTTCTATGGCAGAGAGACGGGAGCGTGCTGAATAGGGCTGTGAATATGTATGCATACTGGGAGGATGGGAGTACAGCGGTTGCCAGAAAGGAGAAGGCAAAGATTTGCATGCACAGTACCAAATAAACAGTAGAAGGGAAGTCGTAAACAAGCCCCCAGCACTAGCAATAGTGACATACACTGCATAGTCAAACATAAAGACTGGCTCGAACTTCCTGTTCAGATGGATGTTATAAAAGATGACCCAGATGGATGGGGAGAGGCTCACAGTTCCTGCCAGGAAAAACAGCAGCCCGGCCACCAGATGGCAGCCGGCACTATTGACCAGACACTTGGCCAGTTTGATGTTGGGCACCGAGGACCTGAAGGCGGTGTTACACATTCCAATCAGGCAGAGCAGCAGGGCCCCCATTGCAATCAGGATGCTGAGGGGCAGGGCAAACTGGAGGACCCGCAGGTCCAGCTGGTCAACTGATGAGTACCAAGTGGTGTCGTACATCAGGCAGTCATTGCCCCCGTCGTACCGGGCACACTTCACCCACAGGCCTGTGTAAACAGTCAGGTTCTTCTCATTTCTGTTGAACGTGATCAGTCGTAATTTTCTCCAGTTGGGAAGCAGAGTCCCCGCAAAGAGGCCTGCTACCGAGGCGATTCCACACAGGAAGGAGAGGACCGTGGCTGCATGGACATCCCGACAGCCCATGGCAGGCAGGCTTGTGCAGTGCTGCCAGTCAGACTAGGGGGTGACACACAAGAGGACAAATCATGAGGGGACAATAGGAGAGCATGGTGCTGACTGGAAACACAACCAATGACATCAATGCAAACAGGGAAATTCTGTCCCTTGTCTCCCCTCCATGTACAATATGAATGTATATAAGCACACATGCATGCGACCTCAGAGCACAGCTGCACACACACACGATCGCTTACTACTGCCTGGGTCATATAGCAACTAAAGTCTTCACACATGAGTATTTTTCTACACAGTGAATCAGAGGAACAACCAAAAGAATTTCAGATTCTCTTAATGTCGCATCAGGAATTCTCTCAGTTGTCCAAAATCACTCATTCGACAACCACGTATCAAGCACTTTGATGTGTCAGACACTCAAATATATAGGGTCAAAGCACTCATCAACCCTCAACTACAAACAACACAAATTCGGCTTCAAATGCTCACGCAAATGTAAAATGAGACCAGCATAAAAGACAAAGGCATAGGGAAAGAAGCACTACAGGGCAGCAGAGTGGTTGAGGGCAGACTCTGAGCCAGACTGCTTGGGTTCCAATCCGCAATTACTCACTTACTAGCCAAGTGACCAAAGTCACCTTGGGTCAACAACAATACTTCTGTGTGCCTCATTTTCCTCATCTGTAAAATGGGAAAAGTAACTGTGCCTACCTCACAGGGTTTTCTAAGTATTCAATGAGTTAATATAATGTCAAATGCTTAAAGTTACATCTGGCGCCTTATAAGTGTGATGCAAGCGTTAACTACTTCTTAGCACTCAGTGATCAGCTCAGTGCCTGGCATCCTGGAGCAGTTCAAAGAACATCTGTTGAATAAACGTTAAATTTAAAAAAAGCAAACATCTCATTCCTATATACCAGGCATACCAGAAAATCACAAAACATAAATAGACTCCTCTCCAATGAGTTACTCAAACGAAAAAGAGAGAACAAAGGTCCCTGAAATTATTCTACTCATCTACTTCCTGACTGGTTCAAGATGACGGGCATGCATTTCAGGTTATTAAACTATTGGTTATTGGTTATTATACTAATATACTACGATTGGTTAGTCTACTATTACTGCTCATATAAAATGAACACAGAGATTTCTGAAGTAATGACAACCTATCTCTATTAATGCTATTATAAGGAAGAAGAAAAAAAGTAGCCAGGCCTTTCATCTCAAATTAAAAGGCTGTGTTCTTTTTCTGTATATGACAAATTATAAAAACCAGTATATTATTCAGCTTTACTTATTCAAGAGTTTGAAACTCACTCTCCAAACACCTCTCAAATGTATTTTCTCTGCCTTCCATCATGCCTCCTATGAGACAACAGAACAGACTATTTTAATTTACTATATATTTAATGCAATCACATGAACTAGGAATAATTTTACTAGCAGAAAACATACACATATGTGTACATACCTATACACACACATATATATAAGTGTACAATATAAAAATCAGAGTTTAAGCACAAGTGACCATTTTTTAAAGTCCTCAAGTTAAGCATAACTAGTTCTAAGTTTCTCTGTTCTTAGTTTACTACTTGTTTATCATGTTGTCTTCTGTCAATATCACCAAAAGTAGTAATTGTTTAAGAAAATGTTATGGATGAAAATACTTCAAACAGAGGAATTATGGTCCTAATTTTTTTTTTCCTGCAAATTTTAAATGCTTAATTTTAGCAACCAACCGACCACCTTAGTCCAACAATGGAAACTCTGGTGCAAGTTTGAGGATGTTTACCCTGGAAAATGCCACTACTGTTGTCAGTCTCTAGAATCCAGCTTCCTGTTGGCTTCTGCTCATTCGCCTGTCCCCCCAGTATACTGTAAGTAACCTGCACAGTGCCTGGCACAAGAGTCATTTTAGGAATATGTGAATAAATAAATACTGGGCCCCGACCCAAGGCCACAGCAACTCACAAAGGTAGGCTATTAATGACGTAGAACTGGACAAGGAAGTAGCCATTACTAAGCAATCATTCATTCAACAGGTATTTACTGAGTATCTAGCACATGCAAAACACTGTTAGGCCCTAGAGGGACACTGAGGCCATTAAGATCTGGACCTTGCCCCAGTGTGTCAACAGTCAGACTGAGGGAAAAAATATGCTGTTTTATAAGAACTCAAAATGCTGATAATGAAAGAGATGTCTGATTATTACATGTCAAGTGATTATTGTTAGGTATGAAGCAAAGTGACCCAATAAGATACCTGTTCATAAAAATGTATCATTCAGTGTTAGAGAAAAACTGAGCAATAAAAGAGAATGAAGATTTAATCAATGTTGTGAAGACGTAAGGAAAAAGGTTCCCCCAGTTTCTTTCAAAGCTTCAGAACTCCTTCACATAACCCATACAAAGTCCTAACCCAATCACAATTCCTTCCTGCTTTCAGAGGTAGGGGACAAATACTTGGAGTATCAATGTAATTGAGATTTCTTCAATCAAGCTGCCCTGTACCCCTAATTCCTACAACGCAAATGAAATGAGAAACAAGATCAGTATGAATGACTTTGTTATTGATAAATAATTTCTGTAGTTCTTAGCCTACAGACTATCAAATGACACTAATAAACAGAGGTGGGTCAATAGTATCTATTTCAGTATCAAGTATGTTCAAATTTATCCTGCATCAAATCAATACAAGTGTTATATCAGTCCCCTGAACTTGTGTCTGCTGAAGTATTCTTAGCTCAGATCCCAGAGACTAACGAACAGTCCTATTTTATTTTATTTTTTATTTATTTATTTTTTTGCGGTACGCGGGCCTCTCACTGTCGTGGCCTCTCCCGTTACGGAGCACAGTCTCCAGACGCGCAGGCTCAGCGGCCACAGCTCACGGGCCTAGCCGCTCCATGGCATGTGGGATCTTCCCAGACCGGGGCACAAACCCGTGTCCCCTGCATCAACAGGCGGACTCTCAACCACTGTGCCACCAGGGAAGCCCAACAGTCCAGCAAGTATTCCATGGCATTTCTCAGAAGGGAAATACTATTAACCTCTATTTAACTAAATTTCAGTCTCAGTGCTGGAATTCATGTCCTTGCTCTTTGTAACTTTCTTTGGCTGCTGTACTTTTTATATCCTGCTCTTAACTCCACATATGTATGATTTGATGGTAAGTGGCATATCTCACTAGAGGGATGAAGTAACAATTTTATAGGGATAGTTGGGAAAAGGAATATGTTTAGTGATTTAAAACTGAAAGATAATGCTGACTCTTAGAGCTATACCAATTAATTTCGAATCTGGTATAATTTTTTCAAATGCAAATCTGATCGTTTCACTACATTTCTTACCATTCAATAGCTTCCTATTGAATAGCTTCCTCAGAATAAAGTTTTAAATCTTTCCCATAGTTTCCAAAGTTTTAAATCCCACCATTTGGTTCCTGCCAGATTCTCAATCTCCTTATTGTGTCATTCTCCCACCTTACATATTACAGTCTATGCAGCCATACTGCTTTTCCTTTAACTTCTCAAATTTTGTTTTTCAATTTGGCTAAGGGCTTTTTCTCATGCTGTTTTTCCTCCTAGAACTTTCTTAATCCCATCCTATTCTTTGCTTAGCTAACTCGTACTCATCTTTCTGGTTTCCAGGGAGTCTGACCCTAAACCTCCTCTCTCTTCCCGCACCCTTCACCTTCCGCCTGCCCCTAGTTACACCTTCGTACTTTTTCTTTGGTAGCAGTGATTATACTTATATTCCCTGCTCAGTGTTTATCTTCCTCACCAGACTGTAAATTTCAGGACAGAGAGCCTTCTGTTTTTTTCACTGTGTCCAACACTGGCACATAGAAGGCACTCAATTATTTGTTGAATGAATGAACAAACAAACAAATGGAAGGTCCATGTGAGTATGGTCAGGACACAGAAAGTTAAAAATTTGCTCTAGGATCAGTTCCACTCATTTCATTCATTCATACTCTGTGTGTTGAAGCCTTCAAACTGCTTCTAGAATGTGCCCCTGCTCTCCATTCTTTATTGGCCAAAGCCTCTCATTTTTAAAAATAAAGTTCATTTTCTTCCCCCAGAAACTTCCCAAGAAAGATGAGGCCATTCCCAGGTATTTATATACAGTCTGTGCTTGTAGAAACACATATCTAAGTTTGGCAACACTGGTTAACTTCCACAGTGGTTAGAGATTCGATCAATTATGGCTCTGTTGATTCTCATGTTTTCAACTTAACAGGTATGTTACATACGGGATTTGCCCCTTGCCACTAAGACTGGTTCATATATCAAATTAATATTTGCTTATCAAAGTTAAACAATTTATTATATTTTTATTTCCTCTTTAAAATATTTTTCCCAATGAGGAAAAAAATATCTTTTTGCCATATGAAAACCCCTTATTAGCGACTGCAGCAAATGTGCAAGGCTAAGAACACAGTTTAACAATCTGAGGAGCACCCATGAACACTAGCTGGCTGACAGTCTTGAGCTGGGTTGTACATACAGATGTGTCAGCTTGCTGCTTCCATCTGGGAGGCAGCTTGGTATTGTAACCCAGGCAACCCCAAGACTGGTATGCCAGTCATAAACTACTATTTGCAAACTGGGAAAGTCACCTATGTCCTCTGCATCTTAAATTTCTCAAATGTCCCTCAAGGTAGCTGTGAGATCATAAATAGTAAAGCCCTTTGTAAAGCAGAATAGGGTCAGGAATTTAAGTCTGTAATGATTATTGGTAGGTTTATCTGAGAGCATTCTCTTTGAGAGTAGTTACTGACCAAATCAGACAAGAACTCTGTTCAAAACACCCACTTCACATTTGTCATATAACTGTTCCACAATGACTTGCAGAGAAGTAGACGGATAAATTTTTGTACACAATTAAAGGTTATCAAAGATATTTCAAATAAAAATATTTTCAAAAGAATATCTTTCCTGTGGTTTGGAATAGAGTTCAAAGAAGTCTGGAGCAGGAATAGTGGCTAAGAGCTTAAAGAATTACCAGATCCACTATTATTATTATTATTTTTTTGGTACGCGGGCCTCTCACTGTTGTGGCCTCTCCCGTTGTGGAGCACAGGCTCCGGACGCGCAGGCTCAGCGGCCATGGCTCACGGGCCCAGCCGCTCTGCGGCATGTGGGATCTTCCCGGACCGGGGCACGAACCCGTGTCCCCTGCATGGGCAGGCGGACTCTCAACCACTGCGCCACCAGGGAAGCCCCAGATCCATTATTGTATTGTTTCAGGAACAATTCTAAGGAATAGCTACGTAAGAATACATCTGTGATAGCAGCTACATTAATCCTTGGTAGTAACACTAGCAGTCCCTTCTACCGCAATTTGGGTTTTCTTAGAAACTGTAGATCATCAACATAGCACTTGCAATGGAGGTCTGTCCTATAACTTTATTTTGTTAAACAAGAGAAAAAAGTGTCATCTGATATATGGTAGCAAAAGGAAGAGATATAATCAAGGAATGTACTTACTCTTTGAGGTACTTGATAGTTCTAAAACTTTAATCAACTTAGAAGAAATATATGCACATCTGAACACACAGCACAGATGATCTGGACCTAAAGAAATAGGAAAAGTACTTCAGATTAAAATGGTACTAGTTTAAAAACTCAATTTGAATTCACAGAGCATTAGGAGAAATAATTAGCAATCATCTGAAATCAATGAAATCTTAAACCAAAAAAGGTGGTCAATGAGTTAAAAAAAAAGGCAGTTTATTCTTAAATTCACACAATATCTATATGTGAGATACAGAAGAAAAAATTAACCCTCATTTTGTGATTCGAGAAGATAGGAAAAATAAGGATAAAAGTCACTTTACTATCCTGGAAATGATCAATATTTAATGAATTTTTTAGATCCTTTCATGACTATAGTGAAAGAATGGAGGGCCAGTGAAACACTGTGTGATTAGTTGTCTTGGCATAAAAGACATTCATGATGTTTTTTTTTTTTTTTTGCGGTACGTGGGCCTCTCACTGTTGTGGCCTCTCCCGTTGCGGAGCACAGGCTCCGGAGGCGCAGGCTCAGCGGCCATGGCTCACGGGTCCAGCTGCTCCGCGGCATGTGGGATCTTCCCGGACCGGGGCACGAACTCGTGTCCCCTGCATTGGCAGACAGACTCTCAACCACTGCGCCACCAGGGAAGCTCCCATGATGTTTCTTTAATACCTTTAAAAAGGATACTGACAACAAAACTAGTCCAAGCTGATTCGCACTGTGCCTACTAAGATTTGCATCTAGAATGTTTTTTTGAGTTTATAGCTCCACCAATAGCTCAACCCGCCATTTAAACGTTTCCATATATCTTTCTTAAGCATCAACAACTTCATCTTCAAATACTATTTACCTCAAATAGGAGGATGAGAAGGAAAACTTGTAAACACCTGAAAACTTCCTGGGTTAAGGCTGTATCACTAGCCCTACTACGCCCATTAAGTAGAATGATGTTCCCAACAGTCTGCACAGAAGTGATGTCAATCAGGGGTTTTTTTTGCTTTTGTTTTTGTTCTTCTCTTTTCCAGATGTATGTCTGGGTTGGTTTCAAGCACAACTGCTCAATCCAAAGTTAAGTGAAATCATTTTTACAATAGAAAACACACAACAGGATTTCTGAGCAATCATTTTTAAGTGGGGTCACCAAGTCTGGCTTTCTAATGTCATGACTAGCCTCTTGCAAAGCCTGTAACACAGAACTTGGGCTTCAGAGGAAAGCAAATCAAGCTTCCAGAGAAGCCTCCCCTCCCCCACACCCTCCTCTCACTCCCTTTGAGCTGTGTCCTCAGGAGCACCAGAGCGAGCAGAAAAAAAGAGAGAGGAAAAAAAAAAGAGCTTTCCAGGTTAGAACCAATGGAAAGAGACCGCAACAGTGACCATGAACGCTCTCAGAAAAACCCATCTCTGCAACACTGAGTGGGTTGAACAGTGAACAGGTCATCATTACACAACCAGCATGAGCTGCTGATTCAAAAATAGCAACCTGCAGCTCCACACCGCACACCCGGCCAGGCAAGCCCCAAGCCCCTGGCTGCCCCGACCAGACACCTAGACATTTTCATACTCCTGGGTCCAAAATAATTTTTTAGAGCTCTACCAAATACCTCCTCACTCAGTGTTCACGTCCGCAAATGTGGTCAGCATTTTTCAAGGCTAAATGACTCCCGTCGTTTAAGCAACCTTACACAAAATCCTCAGCTACTTATGCAAAAGACCCAGAAATTGGAACATTCTTGACCGGACCTACCTGTTTCTCACACCCAGAGCATTTTACTCGCCCACTCTGAGGAAGCCCTTAGAGCGTCTACCTCTCCGCGTCCCAGGAAGTGCGTTCCCAGTGAGCCACACCGGAGGCTTCTGGGACTCGTAGTCAGGTTCCCTAAACCAGCACGGCCTGGATGACTGGGAGACTACAATTCCCAAAATCCACTGGGCCGGCAGTCCCAGGCAATATCCCGGGACCACCGCCCGCCCTCTGCTCCGCTTCCCACCTCCACCATTCCTCTAGCACCTTCAGTTCCGTCCAGATTTGTGTTACAGGTCTAAAAAACAGTTAAAGGAAACAAAACTAAAAATAGTTTTGAGTTGGGTCCCCAAGTAAATATTTCCCACTAAATGATTTATTTACCACTTTCCGTGGGAAAGGGGGAGGGAGGGTCAGAGTGTTTTTTTGTTTTTATATCATTTTTTTTTCCACCTGCTGTTTCTCAAGTAACTTTAATTCAAAACAATCAATATGCCATTGAGGCATATTTGGAGGTGGCCTTGCCCTGGGCAGATGCTGAAGTGTCATGATCACACATACACATAAATGGAGATAAAGTAAATGTGGTAAATATTGATAACCGTTAAATCTAGAGAGAGTAAGTATACGGGTGTTCATTGTACTATTCAAATTCTCTGTACCTTTGAACATTTTCAAAATAAAAAGTTTGAGAGAAAGTATCATAGTTTTAAATGAAAGTAAAGGATGGCATCCATCCCTATCCCACTCTGCCGCTGTATGACCTTGGCCAAGTTAAATAACCTCTTTGTAGCACAGGATCTCATCTGTAATAATAATGTATTTATATCGGAAACTATGGTGAGGATTAAATGAGTTACTATACATAGACAGTATACGTGTCTAACACACAATAAGGACTTTACATATTTGCTATTTCCATTTGACATTTTTGTGTTGCTCTAGTAACGGGACTATGTGTTAGTAATGAAAAAGGCTACTATCTCTGCATTGCTACCACTTTCTCATCTTCCATACTGCTTCAGAGGATGTAAGGTGATTTAAGGCCAGAAGCAATCCGATCCCAAAGCCAGACCTAGAGATGTAACAATGAGAAAGAGGGACAGCATTGGGTGGTAAAAGGATCTCTGGGTACAAAAAGGCTCTGGGCTCCAGGCCAGCTCTGGCAATAGCAGATGGATGATGACGATATGACACAGGATTCTTTGCTCTTAACTTCAGTTCTCTAATCTATAAAACTGAATTGAATCAAATAACTGTGTACAAAATCATTTTATAATTTATTTCCCAGTCATTGATGACTACCTTGTTAGCAGACTTTAGCTGAGATGTATATGTAGTCGATAATATGTTTTTTTAAAGCTATAAAAGGAAGGGAAGACAACCCTATTTTTAGACTTATTGATCAAGTTCAGGTCTATGTTTAGCCTGCCTTTGGTATGGAAAAGATGAAGTGAAATACTTACATGCCCTAGTGGGACTAGAATGTTGGAATATCATTCTCAGAAGTACTTTAGGTAAGACTTTGAGCAATTAACAATCCTGGCTTCCAAGTTCACTGCAATATACCGTTCATCTCCAAAATTCTACGAAGATTCTCATTTATTCTATTAGTTTCCTATTGCTGCTTCAACAAATTACCACAAACTCAGTGGCTTATAAAACACCACAAATTTATTATCTTACAGTTCTGGAGGTCAGAAATCTGACAGGGTCTACCCTGGGCTAGAATCAAGGTATCAGCTGTGTTTTTTTCTGGAAGCAAGAGCTCTGTTTTTTTCTGGAAGCTCCAGGGAAATCTCCTTTTCTTTCTACTTCTCCAGTTCCTGAGGACACCTTCATTCCTTAGCTTGTGGCCCCCTTCCATCTTCAAACCCAGCAATACTGGTTGAGTCTTTCAACATCTAAATCATTTCACCCTACATTCTTCTGCCTCCCTCTTGTAGCTTTTAAGAAACTTTGTGATTAAAATTGACCCATCTGGACTACCCAGGATAATTTTTCTATTTTATGGTCATCTGACTTGCAACCTTAATTCTGTAACAGAGCATTTTCAGATTCCAGAGAGGAGAAGGAGGACATCTTTAGGGGACTATTATTCTGCCTACTACAGTCACTAATAACCTCTTTCTGCTTGAATTCAAAGGCTTCTTTTTGGTCCTAATTCTCTTCCACCGGCTTCAGGTCCACATTACACAATTCAGACCACCTTTTCTCCCTAAACTTTTCTTCCTTGGATATGGAAACATCAACATTTCTACCTTTCTTCTAGTTTATCTGATTAATTCACTGTCCACCAGCTGCTTTCACTTCTTCACATAAAGATATTTTAAGTTTCCTTACATATATTATCAATTAAAAAAATAATAGATAACACTGAATATATACCAAGCACTTTTTCATTTAATTACCATAACCTCATATTAATGACAAAGAAATTGAGATGCAGAAAGGTTAAATAATTTGCCCAAAGTCAAGAAGTGGTTAAGTGGTAGATCTTCCTAAAAGATGGCTGTCACTATTCAGAATTCTCCAGACTCAGGACAGTTTCCTATTTTTGGATTTCTGCCTCTAAGATCTTACTTAAATCTAACTGCTCATTGAAGCTATTCCTGAACTTGAAATGACCTCATACTATCCTCTTTGCTCACTCAAATCCTACCTACCTCCCCACTGCTCTGAATATTTGTATCTTCACTAAACTACATAGTAAACTACACAGTTCAACCTCAAATTGTAAATTAACTTGCACACACTGTTCCTTTTCCATGTTAGTCATATCTCACCATAGTATTTCTCCAACTCCATGACTGAAATTCAGCAAACTTAGGTTAATGAAAAAACCCATAAACTTGTTTTTAGACGAGACTGTTAAATAAAAGTAATAGATAACATTATAATTGGGAAGTTGGCAAGTATAGTTGGGAAGTAAATTTATACTATTAGTTGGGAAGTGTAGAAAGAAAAGAAGGGAAGCATTGTGGGTTGAATATGTCCCTCAAAAATTCATCTACTGAGGTCTTAACTCCCTCAGCATACATCAGGATATAACGTTATTTGGAGATAGGGTCTTTACAGAGGTAATCAAGTTAAAAAGAGGTCCTTAGTATTAGCCTTAATCCAATATGACTGGTTTCCTTAGGAAGAGGGGAAATCTGAAGACAACCTCACACACAGAATGCCATGCAAAGATGAAGGCAGAAATTGGGGTGATGCTTCTATAGGCCAAGGAATGCCAAAGATTGCCAGCTAACCACTACATGCTAGGTGAATGGCATGGAAGATTCTCTTTCCACAGCTCTCTGAAGGAATTAACCCTGTTGGCACCTTTATCTCCAACTTCCAGCTTCTAGAACTGGAAGAGACAGAAGATTTCTGCTGTTTAAGTTCTCAGTTTGTGGTACTTTGTTATGGCAGCCTTAGCAAGCTAATACAGGAAATAAGGGAAGAAGGTTCTGGATAAATCAAGCAGTGAGATGTCACTTTAAAAACTGTTAGGCGAGGGGCTTCCCTAGTGGCGCAGTGGTTGGGAGTCCGCCTGCCGATGCAGGGGATGCGGGTTCGTGCCCCGGTCCGGGAGGATCCCACGTGCCGCGGAGCGGCTGGGCCCGTGGGCCATGGCCGCTGAGCCTGTGCGTCCGGAGCCTGTGCTCCGCAACGGGAGAGGCCACAACAGTGAGAGGCCCGCGTATCGCAAAAAAAAAAAAAAAACAAAAACTGTTAGGCGAGCGAGCAAGGGCACCTGTTTCTTGTTTTCGGTTCCTCGTGCTGCAGCACACAGAATGAGCTCCCCCTTGCTTGAAAAAAAAAACTGTTAGGAATGTGTCGTCTACTATAACATAGCTAGGACGACAGCACTTGTTCCTGATCTTTAATAAAGTTACTAGTGAAGAGGGGAGGGAGCCGGAAGGGGACGGGACTGTACAACAGAATTGGCTTAAAGTACAATAACTGAAGGCGTTTTCCTGGAATCGCTTGCAGGTGTTTTAAATCTTTTGTCTTTTAACATGCCTATTACCCCTCCTCCCACCACCACTATTTTTTGTATGTTTTTTTTTTAACATCTTTATTGGAGTATAATTGCTTTACAATGGTGTGTTAGTTTCTGCTTTATGGGAAGCCCATATACCCCATTTTTAAAGAGAAACCTGTATGTTAAACATTTGATGAACGTGTTACAAATTTGGGATTATGACATTAATGGTTCTTTTGTGAGTTTTCTGGTTCATATTTTTATAGGAAAGGCCATGTGTGCTCAGTATTGTTCTTACTATTTCTCTTGACCCTGGGAGTAGTACCAGTTCACAGAAAGATTTGTTTTTGAAGCTGAGGCTCAATTATTATGCAGAACTCTTATTTTCCTCCATTAGGATTTGGTTGACCAGGAGCTTTTATTTACTCTATCATTTAATCATGCTTCAAATCCATCCAAAGCCATAAGCTTTTACTCAATGTCTGCTCTTGATTTAAGATATTTTCAATCTCCCTCAATTTGTAGCACACCATAAACAAATAAAACTGAAGGTATGTTTTAGCTTTATAATCATATCCTTTTTCTTAATATAAGAATATTACACCATGGCCTTTCTAAAGCCTTTTATATAGAAATAATACTAATAACAGTGTTTGACAACAAATCAGAAAATGAAGGCACTGGTCAGAAGATACTGACAATTTCAGAAAAATATATTGAAATATGTGCCATGAACAAAGGAAGCTCTTGTCCTTTGCTTTCAACTTTCAATGCACTCAGAGTTTACAAAATAAATAGGAAAAAACTGCCTTGCTATATTTGCTCCAGAATTAGTTGTAATATAAATTGCATATCCTGTTCTTCAAATTCCAAGTATTTCAAAGTAAAGGACATGATTCAGATAACACCTATGCTTCACATAGCTTGGTATCTGGGTACCCCAAAAGATTTCATTTCTATTATGAACACATTAATAATATACACAAAGGAGATTACTTCCTTTGAAGTCTTCCAAATACCCAACAACTATTAATTAAGCAACTGTCTTACAATGAGAAACAGAAAAAAAATTTTTTAAATTAGGACACCCTAAAATTAGTGGTTATAGTCAGAAAAGGTAGTTGAAATTGCCGCTGGCTTCTCATCCAACTGAGGCAATGAGCCCATCTTTTACTCCTAAGTTATCCACAAGGAAATACTCCAACTTTCCAACATACATACTTTTCTTTCTCCTTTTCTCATTTCTATTACCTATTTGAGTTTGCTTTTCCTTCAGCTGGCTTGTGACACTCAAGCTAAAAAGCTAAAAAGAGTCCTCTGATACTTTCCCTGTACTGGCTACCTCCGATCACAAAACAGGAAATAAATAGAACGCTTCCCTGAAATATCTCTTTAAGAAAAAAAAATAGATATTTTTCATTATTAAACTCTGCAGTAAAGATTGTAGCATGTTGTCTGCCAATATTTATCAACTATGTTTACCTCTTAATTCCCAAGGTATATAAACTTTTGTAAGGCAAATACTTTTTTATAATTATAAAATATTTTAGATCACAAAAAGGTTAAAAAAAAACCCAAAACACTCATGTACCTACCATCCAACTTAACAATTTGGACTTCAAAAAAAAGTTGCCATATTTTTGAAATTGTCTTTTGTATAAAGTTTACCAATTTATATTATTCCTCATTTTCATTTTGTTTTTTAAGCTATAACTTGTAAGTATACTTCTATGCTGTTGCTTTGAAACTTTTTTTTTTTTTTTGGCGGTACATAGGCCTGTCACTGTTGTGGCCTCTCCCGTTGCGGAGCACAGGCTCCGGACGCGCAGGCTCAGTGGCCATGGCTCACGGGCCCAGCCGCTCCGCAGCATGTGGGATCTTCCCGGACTGGGGCACGAACCCGTGTCCTCTGCATAGGCAGGCGGACGCTCAACCATTGCGCCACCAGGGAAACCCTGAAACATTATTTTTAATGTACCTTAATGGTATTACAAATTTCTTGATGGAACTTAACTTTGTTAACTGAATATTTTATCTGAACTTTGCAAAAACCCTGTGAAACTACTTGGAAAATACTCCACATCTTTGTATACTTTTAGCAAGAAAAACAAATCTGTAGCTTTCATTAACCTTCTCTGACCTCTATCCTCACAAAGCAAATGAACACTGAGCTAAAAGAAAACATAACTTTACAGGAAAACTAACTGGATAAATCCTGAAATAAAACACCCTTGACCTAATTTTACCCATTATGAAAGCAGATTTTCCCCCTTGATTATATAATACATGTTTACCACTTAAAAGAAAACATTTATTTTACAAAAAGGTCATTTCGCTATGATAAATAATATGGATATATATTACAAAAAGAACAATAGGTTTCTGAAATTTTTTTTTTCATAGGTGAAATCTTCAGAGCACAGATCCAACCTCACAGTTGGATACTTGACAGTGTCTGGTAGCATAAATTTGTAATTTATGATGGTAAATGACTCTGAAATAGCAAGCTCTGCAAGAATGACTGGGACTTGGTAAAAATTTGTTAAACACAGTGTATTGATACCCTGGCCATTCAGTACTATAACAATTAAGGATACAATTAAGGATTCAGTACTACAACAATACTTTTTAACAAAAAAGTATTAAGGACAAAATAAATGGCAGTTAAAATATTTATTTCAAAATAAATCTTTAAGTGTTTAAAATTTATTTTTTATAAAATAAAAAAGGAATTCAGATTTTCTTCTTTCATTTAGAATAAAAATCAACTATCAGAAAAAGGTACATAGAGTACACTTTTGGTAAGAAGAAAATACAAATAATGGAACATTTTAGTGAGTTACATAAAATGTTTCAGTTAGTTGTGGAGTAGTAACCTGGGCAATACAGACACAACAAATAAGCTACAATTCCTCTTAGTCCTCAACACACATCTACTGTCCTTTGCCACAGCAAAAAATAAGATTATCATGTCACAACTTCAGAAATTCACCTGATCAAACTGTCATCACACTGCTACTTGTTCATACTTAGGAAATAATAGAAGTGAAAAAGAGAAAAATGACACTCAAGTTATAAATGTAAAACATACCCAATATGAAACATGGTCACTATGATCAGTAAAGATGTTCAAATTCCAAATGCTTTCCTCACTCTTACTCCTTTGCTGTAAAGTGCTCTAATCCCCTGCATCTTCTGATGTTGAACGTGAGATCCATGAGGGCAGCAGGTCCTGTCTATTCTCCTTAACACTGTACCTGCAGCGCCCCGCACAGTGCCTGGCACAGGGGAGACACTCAATAAATAGCCGTGCAATGAAAAGAAACACAAGAAAAGCCAGTGATCTGGGGACTGGGATGGGAGGTGGGAGTGGGGAATAGAAAACAGAACAAATAAAAGTGAAATAACAATTGTAAGAAGTCACTCACATTGTCATATCAGAAGAAATTTAAGTAGAATGATAGTGCCATTTTTATTTAATACTTACAGCCACATGTTAAGGCTTCACTTAGCCTTAAATTCCAAGACAATTCCTAATAGTTTAAAAGTAGCACTGAAGAGTAATTTTTAGAAGCTCATTAACTTGCTACTATTTTGTAAAAACCAAAAAACCTTGGAAAGTCTTATATAATGAACTCATTTAGGCAAAAAGATATATGCATTAAAAAATTCTGCAAGAACATGTGGTTTTCTCTGAGAACTGGAGAGCCTGATGCAGAAAGATGGGAACTTTTCTTTTTTACTTTATATGCTTTTGCACTGTTTAAATTTTATTTTATTTTACAATTAACATGTATATTTTATAATAAAATGCATTAAGAGAAAATGTATAATATGTAAGTATTTTTGAAAGTCAGGCAGAAATTTAGAAATTATAATCTCCTGAGAATATACTGATGATGGATAATACTGTTTAATATTGTACTTCCTATTTATTCTCCTTACTAAAATATGAACGTAGACAGTGAAACGACTAGGACACAATAAAATGAGACATACATCAGTGTGTCCAAAGCAAGAAAAAAACACTCTTATAGTTGGGGCTTCCCTGGTGGCGCAGTGGTTGAAAGTCTGCCTGCTGATGCAGGGGACATGGGTTCGTGCCCAGGTCTGGGAAGATCCCACATGCCGTGGAGCAGCGGGGCCCGTGAGCCATGGCCGCTGAGCCTGCGCATCTGGAGCCTGTGCTCCGCAACGGGAGAGGCCACAACAGTGAGAGGCCCGCATACCACAAAAAAAAAAAAAAAAATACTCTTATACTTAAGAAAGAAAAATTTCCAAAAGCTGAAATCGCAAAGATCTATCTACTGATTATCAATGGTCTTTATTATCACTGAATATGTTCAAATTTAGGGTTTGAGGTTTTCCAAAAAAGAGAACTATTATATATTTAGTAGAACCAGGTACATGACAGACTTAAAGACAAACAAACAAAACCTAGTTGCTCATAAGGAATCCTTTATATAATTAAAAAAATGATCTCACTAGAGACATACGTACAGGAGTATTATAGGATTTTATTACAGGTGAATTGGCCATAAAATTATAAACTGTCATTTTTAACCCTCAGTTACTTTTTTTTTCCAGTTACTTTTTTTTTTTACTGTTGATAGACTTAAGTACAAAACATCTTTAAAAAGTATGGTTTTTGAATGATGGCATATACACCAGGTTAGTAACAACTAACCTTCTAAAAAGTATGTCTGTGGAAAAGCTTCCAAATGAATGCAATTTCAATATCACTTTTAACAGATTCAAGTTATATCTATTCTGGCACTAGTAACAGCATTCTTTGATGGTAGCTCACTATAAGATATTGTATTGGAAATACGTAAATTAAGCAACTGCTTCTTATGATATGCATCATTTTCCTGGTTGGTGTGTTCATCTAGAGATTTCCTTATACAGTTCTTTAGTTCACCAATTCCTTCTCCAGTAACTGCAGAGATGGGGATGATGTGTTGGAACTCCACGGTCCTCTCTGGAATCATGTTTTTTTCAAATAAATGCAAAAAATCTGAAACAAAGAACACAAAACTAGGCTGATTTTCACTGTCTCTGAAAGTAAGTCAAAACTATGCTAGAGGTTTGATTTTGGAACCAGTGAACCAAAAACTAAGCATTTTAAATTTCTTTTTTCCTTCTCTTTCTAATAAGGTCTCAGAACCTTTGGTTTTTACTAGTGACAATGGTAAGGTTCTTGGCACATGACAGTTACTTAATAAATATTTGTTGCATGAATATATTTTAAACAAAATTAAGTGTAAGTAAAAGATGAATCACAGAAGATGATTTACTTACAGAAGCAATAAATTTTGTTTTGGGGCGGTTCAATAAAGTAAGACAACATAGATTTTCTGAAAGAACTTTCCTATAACGTAACATCATTTGTGATTTGGGATATTCTAGCTTGCTTCAGCACACAGGTGGCCTTTAATTTGCCTAATGGCTTATCATCACTGGTGCTATGAGCCATACTAAAATTGAAAAGAGTTCAAGGAGTTCAATTCATCATTTTAGATGAATCCAATCTATCACCCCACAGGGGCTGACAGCCATTATATAACTTTTCGTTCTTCCCTGCCACCAAGGCAACAGAAGTAGGGATGCCATACTGATAGGATGGATCAACACTGACATGAACTGGAAAGGCTGCCTAAAAGAGGTTAGCCAAACAAACACAGAGCTTGGATTCTGAGATTCATTTACCCCCAAGGAAGTCTGAGAGGCTAACTCAGGAATTATCACTGAGGGGACTACATTGTTTTATGATGGTCCAAAATAGCCGCAAACTCCTGAATTACCCTCCCTTGTGGTACCTCCTCTGAAAGTTCCCTTTTCTGCAAGACCAGCCAGCAAATAGATCTAATGACCTCATAAAGCAAATGACATTAAGGAATAAAGGTTTATTTATAAATATTCCAGAGAATATTTATATCCCAAAGTAACTTATTAACTCAAGGACAGCCCAATATATAAATTATACGGGCTGTGGGGTAGATTTTGAGAGGGGAGAGAGGATCTTCTGGTGCTGCCTGGTAGTCCTAGTACATTATAATTTAGTTTCCCCAATTTTTATCCCAAGGATAAAAAGAGAGATTAGGTCTATTTAAAAACATGTTAACTACTTACCTTCCACCCTACTTTCCTCATTTGTGCAAAAGGTCCTCTACTAGACTCAGAAAAATGGAAGCGTCATCACTGTACGACAGAGACTGTTCTGCAAAGGTCAATACTCAAAACTATGGAGAATCCCTTTAAATTTCTTTACACATAATGGTCCATTCAGGAACAAATTTCAAACAAATCCTTTTGGAGTAACAGCATCTATTATTCTGTACCACACATACATAGTGACTCAAGTTCTTTTTAGAAGATTAGTACTCTTCGGAGATCTACAGACCTGGCACTGCAAAGATACATACCTCTTTTTAGAACTACTAGCTCTGTTTTAAAATTCATGATGTACTAGGGGAATGAAGTTCTAGAACTGGCGAAATATGTTAACAGACTTCACAGGTAGATGCTGACTTTATTCTCTTCTGATCCAAATTCCATTAACTCTTTAAGAGTCCACTTTAAGTTTTACCTCTTGATGATGCCTGACATTTTCAGCTCAAATTAATCTTTCTTTCCTTCCGTCTCCTCTAACTTATTGTCCATATCACACATTCTGAAATGGGATATTATTTTTTACAGTGTTATTTAGAAGTTTCATATGGTATGTGTTCTTTCTTCAAACATACTTTTTTTTTAAGAGTAGCAACTCTCAGTTTTCTTTTCCACTGATTATAGTACCTCGCACTCTCTGCAAATAGCAGGTATTCATTAAATTGGCACTAAATGAATGAATGGGTTTACCTTTAGGATTCTGGAGTTGGTTCATCAGTACATGGAATTTATCTTGGGCATCTGGCAAGTCCATTTTATTAACTGCCAGGAGCGCAGGTTTTGTCTGAAGTTCCTCTCTGTACAACTCCAACTCCTTTAAGCCAAAGAGAAAAACCAAATAATTTTATTAAAATATCTATATAAATGACCTATTTGGTAATGTCTTTCTTTACTTTATAGGCCTGGGTAATCTAGGGCCCATTCTCACCTCTGAAATGCAGTAAGTCCCAATAACCACAAAACTAATTAACAAAGAAAATGCAGAAAATACTTACTAGTTAAGTCATATGTTAATACATTTTAGCTCATATGACATCCTAGAGACAGTTGTGATTTTGTGCCTAGAGCCAAATACAGATATCTGGACGTCTAGTAAGCACATAAATAAAATTCAGAACTAGATAGTGACAGCTTAATGCTATACCTGTATTATTCTTGGAAAAAGTTAAGTATGCTTAGAAATAAATCTTTGTGACTATGGATTACGCAGTGGTTTCGTATATCTGACAAAAAGCATGAGCAAAAGAAAAAATAAACAAAGGGGACTTCATTAAAATTTAAAATTCTGTACTTCAAAAGACAACCTAAGGAAAGTGAAAAGACAACTGAAAGAATAGGAGAAAATATTTGCAAATCATATATCTGATAAGGGATTTGTATCTAAATTATAAAGATCTCCTACAACTCAACAATTAAAAGACAACCCATTTTAAAAATGGGCAAAGAATGTGAATAGATATTTCTCCAAAGACATACAAATGCCTAATGAGCACATAAAAAGATGCTCAACATCATTAGTCACATTTCTCAACATCATTTCTCATTAAAGAAATGCAGGGCTTCCCTGGTGGCGCAGTGGTTGAGAGTCTGCCTGCCGATGCAGGGGATGCGGGTTCGTGCTCCGGACCGGGAGGACACCACATGCCGCGGAGCGGCTGGGCCCGTGAGCCATGGCCGCCGAGCCTGCGTGTCCAGAGCCTGTGCTCCACAATGGGAGAGGCCACAACAGTGAGAGGCCCGCGTACCGCAAAAAGAAAAAAAAGAAAAAAAAGAAAGAAATGCAAAGCACAACCACAATGAAATACCACTTCATTCCTACTAGGAAGGCTAAAAGAAAAAGACAATAATGAGTATTGACATTAAAGTGGAAAAATTGGAAACTTCATACATTGCTAGTAAGATTGTAAAATGGTATAATGCTGCAGTCACTCTGGAAAACAGTTTGGCAGTTCCCCAAAATGTTAAACATAGAATAACCATATTATCCAGCAACTCCACTCCTAGGTATATACCCAAGAGAAATGAAAACATATCCACACAAAAACCTGTACACAAATGTTCACAGCAGTGTTATCAATAACAGGCAAAAAGTAGCAAATGAAATAGGATATAAAAGTCCTGAAGATAAACAACATCATGTTGTGTTAGAGAGAAATCATTGGCTGGATATAGAATGTATGGGGTGTGGCCAGGGGTGGGGGGAGGGAGGAGAACAATAGAGATACAGTGCTTGGTAAGAACCCAACCTTGCCAGACCTCGTAAACCATGTTCATGTTAGACTTAACCTAACAGCAATGGGAGACCATCAAAGTGTTTTAAGCAGGGAACAAACATTTGCTTGGTTCTTTAACAAAGATCACTCTAGCTGTGATATAAAACATGGCCTGGAGAGAACTAAGACTGGAAGCAGGGAGACAAGCTGGAGGGACTTAGAACATTCTAGCAAGAGGGGTTGATGATTATGACAGTGTGGGTGAAGACAAGTAGTTGCATTTCAGAGAAATTTAGGATATAAAACTGTCAGGGCTTGATACAGGTGGTAAGAAAGATAGAATCACTACCACCGAGGTTTCTGGCTTACATATTCAGTAAAGTTCTGGGGGAGGCTGGAGAATTAAAAAAATAATAATAATAAATAAAGGAGTTCAGTTCTATACATATTACATTTGAGAAGTTAATGGGACATCCAATCAAAGATGTCCAATAGGCAGCTGATCTAAAACATAGCAAAATATCTGAGTATCAGAGAACCTAAAAAGTAGACTGAGAAATAGTCTAAGAAGTAGGAATAAAAGTTAAGCAAGATACAGTCTGAGAAGTATGTAACAGGGATTTGGAATCAAGGAAGGTTTTAATGATTACAACAGTTTGAGAAACAGGTGAACATCGCAAAACTGGAGACAGCAAGTTTAGATAATTTTTTAATTAACATCAAAGCTTTAAAAAGTAGAGGCAGGGCTTCCCCGGTGGCGCAGTGGTTGAGAGTCTGCCTGCCGATGCAGGGGACACGGGTTCGTGCCCCGGTCTGGGAAGATCCCACATGCCGCAGAGCAGCTGGGTCCGTGAGCCATGGCCGCTGAGCCTGTGCGTCCGGAGCCTGTGCTCCGCAACGGGAGAGACCACAACAGTGAGAGGCCCGCGTACCGCAAAAAAAAAAAAAAAAAGGTAGAGGCAGACTATATATTTATTCGAATTATCATACGTTATTCCATACAGTCCTATGTGCCTACGTATTAGACCAGATATAAAACAGAAAACCTACTTTTGAAAGCAGTAGTATGGTTTCAAAGGCAGTTCTGTACTGAGTTTGGGAAGAAAGCTGAAATCCAGAAACATCAACCTAAAAAAAAAAAAAGGGAAAAAGACTGCTTTTAACATAAGAACAACAGCTATACAATTCTGTTTTGAAATGTTTTACTTGCTCAAGCTAAAAATAATTTCTCAATCTATACTCTACTGGTAACTTAGTAATTCGAAATGAGAGAAACTGATGTTTTAAGATAATTATAATTATTCTGATAAAACCACAATCATTAATGAGAAACTAGTACAGATTAAACAATTGATACCAATACAGACAATCTCATATATAACTGAACACCAGAAATGAAGTAGGAAATTGATCCTATATAATTTAGTAGTATATTGAAAATCTTAATGAATTAAACCTGCCAAGTATGGCGAAACTTTAATCTGACATAGTAAACAATGCCACTTCCATCCCCATATTATAAATAAAGATTACTAACTGTATCTGACCCCTATCTAAATAGATTTAGTGGAATAATATATGCTGCTACTTTATCTTTAAATGTTATTATTATAAAAAATTTCTAGGAAAACTAAATTCACTGGTTCTCACATTCATTTAAACATTACATTGATATGCATATGACTTACAACAAAAAGTAGTTGTTTAGTTCTTTCTATATGCTTGAGGAATTTGTGGCCCATTCCTTTGTTCATGTGTGCTCCTTCTATTAAACCAGGAAGATCAGCTACTGATATCTAACACAAAATTACATGGTATGATAATAAAAAAAAAATGAAAACCACAAATACAATTACATCCAACAATTTTCATGATATTTCAATTATAAACAGTTCTTAATTTGTGATTACCACTGCATCTCTATAAAGTCAGGATACCTTTATAACAAAATAAATGTATTAAGAATCAAAGTCCTTTGTTATCAGAAATTAGTCCCATTTTTTACTTTAACAATCTAGGAATTTTATGGCTTAGTTTAACATTTACTAATCACATAAATTCTTTTTAGAATTCCATAAATTATATTGTTCAGTATGAACTTTTCAAAGAATTTCAATTTTCTAAATTCTTAAAAATATACAAGGATATTAATTCAGAAGACATTGACTTAGTATAGCTCTGTAGTTTTAAGTTTTATTCTATATGTAAATGGTTATTTGGTACCATTGTTTCTTTATTGTTCATATTCTACCAGAACTATTAACCACTCTTAAAAAGTAAGGGAAATAGTGTTACTATACTCCTTTTGGAGGTTATAAGAGTTACTAACCATTATTCTACACTTGTGGTTTTCAAACCTCACTTCACATCATAATTATCTAAGAAACTTTTCTAAACTACAGATGCTCAAGCCCTATCCCCAAGGGGTTTGGTTTCAAATCACTGGGGCCCAGGCTTCATTTATCATTGTTATTCTTAAGCTACCCAGATGATTCTGATGTACGGTAAGGGATGAGAAACACTGCTCTACACATACTGCCTGTGTGGTTAAAAATTTCAGTTTTAAAGAAAGTTGGAGCTATGTGACAAAGCAATGTACATGTAGGTCTCATGTCCTGAAATTCTCTTCAGAGGTTTTCTACTGATTTCCCTTAAAAATTACCAATAATGTTGTCTTTTCCTCTAAATATTGTTCTCTAAATTCATATTATCCTGTACTTATAATTTTAATTATTATTTAACATTCTATATAATTGTCGAAGTTTTAAAAAATTTTTACTGTTATACCACTATTATAAATATACATCTTCTATGTCTTTTGAATTATGTCAATGGATTATATGAAAGTATACTGATACATCATCACTTTAAGCCCATACTTTACATTAGGGTTCACCCTTGGTTTTACACATTCCATGGGTTTTGACAAATGTATGACATGTATCTAGTATCATACAGAATAGTTTCGCTGCCCTAAAAATCCTGTGTGCTGCTTGTTCAACCTTTCTTTCCTCCTAATCCTT
The DNA here is from genome assembly GCF_964374135.1 of Grampus griseus. Taxonomy (NCBI): domain Eukaryota; kingdom Metazoa; phylum Chordata; class Mammalia; order Artiodactyla; family Delphinidae; genus Grampus; species Grampus griseus. The sequence goes on along the minus strand of NC_139003.1, from coordinate 53,888,237 downwards.
GGCAACCGTTGACCTTTCTGCTATTTCCATAGTATTGCCTTTTTCCAGAATGACATATAGTTGAAATCATACTGTATGTAGCCTTTACAGATTGGCTTCTTTCACTTAGTAATACACATTGGAGGTTCCTTTGTGTCCTTTCATGGCTTGATGGCTCATTTCTTTTTAGTGTGAATGACATTCCATTATTGAGATGTACACAGTTTATTTATCCATTCACCTACTGAAGGACATCTTGGTTGTTTCCAAGTTTTGGCAATTATGAACAAAGCTGCTGCAAACATCTGTGTGCGGGCTTTTGAGTGGACATAAGTTTTCAGTTTATTTGGGTAAATACCAAGGGATGCACCTGCTGATCATACATTAAACATTTTTAAAATTTTGTTACTTTCCTTTTTAATTTGTTTTTATTCTAATTATTCAAAAGTTCTTCCGTAGCAGGGAAAAATAAATTTTAATAGCTAGTTAAGACGAGGATCCTATTCAATTAAAAAAAAATTTTTTTTAAACAGTAAGTTGGAGTAAAATTACATCCATGAACTTTAGAAAATGTTTTTAGGAAATGAAAATCAATAATCAAATATGGCAGTAAAATACGGACTTGCAATGAGGACAAACTGATTAAGGCAATTAAGATACAATAAATGTTGTAACGACAAACTAGACCCAAACTTTAGAAGAACAAGAAATTATATTCTAATACAATATTTTTACTCTGATAGTGGTCAGCAGAATTGATTTGATCATGGTTTCACTTATCAAAAACAAAATCCTGCTACTTTTGCCCCTAACACCACAGAAACTCCCAAATATTATAAAATCTAAGCACTAAGGCAAGTACTTTCATTACTAACCAAGTGTCTTATTTTAAAAATACCCACCTGTTTGAAATCATTATACATAATTTTTCCGAGTTCAGGCTTTAATGTTGTAACTAAAAGAAAAACAATAATAAATTGAGGCTAGAATAAAGGTTTATACTCTCAAAATTGTCTTAGCGTCATGTATAAAATAAATAATATTTCGTTTCTGTGAACAACCTAATTCAGATTATGTTCTCATTTGTTGAAATTAAAGGTATAATTATCTTTGCTATTTATCATATACTTGGAAAAGGACAAAATATAGATTTTTATAATCTTCGAAAGCACAGGTGTAATTTAATTAGTGGGCCTCAAAGTCCCTGTCTCAAACTTTAAGGAGCATGGTAAAGGTGCTGAGGGTGGGGGCAGAATTTAGGTTTCTATCACTTGGGCTGTGGGTGAAATCTCTCTATGGTCCTTTCTCATTTAGTTATCCTCACGCTTCATCAATCCTGCCCTAGCCTCCTTCCTAGGACTTTTTGCTTTTCTTCTTCTTTCCTTCTCAAGAATCCCCTGTATTGTAACAATAAATATTGGCCATGTGATTTATGCAGTTAGTACAAAATTAACTCTACTTTATCAATTTTAGAATGGTTTAATTTTATTTTCCATGTTAATGTCATTCTGTGCCATTTTGTTTAATGATGGCAAAGATCCTATCATATTCATTCACTACTCTTAGTCTAAGCTTCCATTATATCTCATCCAGCTACTGCAATAGCCAGTTTTACTAACTGTTCTTTCCAGATCCATTTATGTCCCACACCAATCCATGTTCTACATTACACGCCAATAGATCTTTTTTGAAAAGCATATCTAATCACTGTTTTCCCTTGTTAAAAAGCTATCAACTGCTCTTAAGCCACAGAGATCAAATACAGCCTATATGGCCTATATCACAGGTCTCCACCTGCATCTCTAGCCTCATCTTGATTCCCTCTTCCCCTTACTACATGTTCTCTAGACAAACAAATCTACTCCCTGCCACCACAGAGTCTTTGTGTACATGCTATTTCCTTTGACTGAAAGACTCTCACCTCCATTGTCTGTCACCAATTAACTCATATTTATTGCTCATATCTCAGCCCCACCATCACACTTCCCCAAAGAAATCTAAAGCAGTCACCTACACTCTTTCATAGAACCATATTATATTCTCTTATATTCATTAGTGAGATATGTGCCTTCCCCCACTTGTCTGTAAGTTCAATAAAAATCAAAACAAAAGAAGTATTCACTTCTGCTTACCAGCCTTTGTAACTCCAGAATTTATTGTTATTGATAGTTCCTAGAAATAAATACTTGCTAAATGAATGAAAGAATTGATCTCTGCCTTCGTAGCATTTATCACAGTGTTTGATAAAGGGTAGGTGCTCATAAAATTGTTAACTAAACTGAATAATGATTATACAATAGACAAATAAATGCAACAAAGTGTCTAATAAGCAGTACTAGGAACTCTGCTGAGAGCTATAAAGGTTTCAAAGATTAATGGGAAATACATGTACTCTGTCTGCCAAGAGTTTTCAAACTAAGGTTACCCCAGTTATCATTTTTTTCACACTCAAAGAAAGATTAGTGGTTAAAAATTTGCCTCTACACATTAAAAAAACAAAGCAAATTATACTTACATGCATAATCTGCAATTGCAGGTTTTGCATGAGAAATCTTACTTAGCAAAGAGGATTTTCCAGCATTTGGGAATCTGAAACAAGAAAATAAATTTATACATTACAACAAATATCAGCATTATAAATACTTGCTTATCTCTGAATTCCTAACATTTCAAGAAGCAGACTTCTTGAATATTGCTGGGATTAAAAGTAGACTATAAATTTAAAATAATCTTGAAAAACTTGAGGAACAAAATATACTTATAGAAAAGGTAAAGATAAATTTATGGTGAACACTAAGGATGTTTCAGTATTGACAGTAAATCAAATAATGTGAAAAAAAACGGCTTGTAAATCATAGAAAAACATAAAGAAACTAATAAAAAATACCTGCAATTCACTATCTCTAGCCAAATACTGACAAAATATTTCATATATTGTTTTTTGTATTTTTTAAAACAAACATTTTATATGGACATTTCACTAGCAAAGTAATGAATCCTATTTAGCCATCACCTAGCTTAAACAAATATTAATACATTCTTAATAATTTTTCTAAAGTTGGTTTCTTTAAACAGAGACCCAAATAAGGTCTGCATATTACAGTTGGTTGATGTGCCTTTTAAATTTCTTTTGGGACAGGCTCCCTCTCCAGGTTTTTCCCCTTTGCAATTTTATTTTTAAAGAAACTGGGCCATTTGTCCTGTAGCTTCTTTGCCATAGTCTGGATTTTTCTGCTGATGCCCATGATGTCAGTTAACATGCTCCTATAAATTGGTAGATATGAAGCCTTGATCAGATTCAGCTTTGATTCCTTTTTTTGCTGAAAGACTATTCACAGTTGGTCGGCCTCCTTTTAAATTGAATTATATAAGGTGAATGCATTTCAAGGGTGTAGTGCAATTTACTTAACTAATTTCTTATTGTTAGGCATTTAGGTGGTCTCAAATTTTTTACTGTTATAAATAACTCTGCAAAAAATACGCATACAGCTAGAAAGACATACACCAATGTTAAGTCACCTTAACATCAAATGGTGCGATTTTAACATTCAACTCTTTTTTTTCTTTCTGCAAATGAGCACTAATTATTTGTCAAGCTTTTTTTTTTTTGCAGTATGCGGGCCTCTCACTGTGGTGGCCTCTGCCATTGCGTGCTCCAGAAGCGCAGGCTCAGCGGCCACGGCTCACGGGCCCAGCCGCTCCGCGGCATGTGGGATCTTCCCGGACCGGGGCACGAACCCGTGTCCCCTGCATTGGCAGGCAGACTCTCAACCACTGCGCCACCAGGGAAGCCCTGTCAAGCTTTTTTAAAAAAACTTTAAACGCTGAAGTGAACCTTTACATATACCTTTAATTTCTTTCTTGAGGTAAATTTCTAGATAAGGAAATACTAGATTAAACTACCTGGCTGTTTTAAAGGCCTTGATTTTATTGCTAAATATCCCTCAAGAAAGGCCCACAATAGATGAAAGAAAGTACTAGGAATGGGGGCCACTTAAGAGATGATTTCCTAAATTTCATTCAGATATTTTCATTAAATTTATTCAACCAATGGGAATGTAAATTGGTGCAGCCACTATGGAAAACAGTATGGAGGTTCCTCAAAAAATTAAAAATAGAACTACCATATGATCCAGCAATTACACTTCTGGATGTTTATCCAAAAAAAATTTAAAAAAACACTAACTCAAAAAGATATATGCACCTCATGTTTACTGCAGCATTATTTACAACAACCAAGATGTGAAAGCAATCTAAGTGTCCATCAATGGATGAATGCATACAGAAAATGTGTATGTGTGTGTGTGTGTGTGTGTGTGTGTGTGTGTGTGTGTGTGTGTGTGTGTCAGCGGTGGGGGGAGAGGGTTACAAAGTGGGCAAAGGTGGTGAAAAGATAAAAAAAAAATCCAGTTGTGGGGAATTTCCTGGCAGGCCAGTGGCTAGGAGTTTGCACTTCCACTGCTGAGGGCTTGGGTTCGATCCCTGTTTGGGGACCTAAGATCCCGCAAGCCACATTGTGTGGCCAAAAAAAAAAAAAAAAAAAAATCTAGTTGTAAAAAAAATATCATGGGGATATAATGTACAGCACGGTGATTATAGTTAATAATACAATATTGTAGGTCTTCCCTGGTGGCACAGTGGTTGAGAGTCCGCCTGCCGATTCAGGGGACACGGGTTCATGCCCCGGTCCGGGAAGATCCCACATGCCGCGGAGCGGCTGGGCCCGTGAGCCATGGCCGCTGAGCCTGCGCGTCCAGAGCCTGTGTTCCGCAACGGGAGAGGCCACAACAGTGAGAGGCCCGCGTACTGAAAAAAAAAAATAATAATAATATAATATTGTATATTTTAAAGTTGCTAAGACAGTAAATCTTAAAAGTTCTCATCACAAGAAAAAAAATTTGTAACTATACATGGTGTCAGATGTTAACTAGATTTATGGTGGTGATCATTCTGCAACATATACAAATGTCAAATCATTACACTGTACACCTGAAACTTATATAATGTTATACGTCAATTATATCTCAATTTAAAAAAATTATCCAACAAATATTTATTGAGCACTGCCTTGCGCCAGGCAATATACTAGGCAGGAGAAATATAGCAATCAATAAGACAGACGTGATCCCTGTCTTCACAGTTTTCATTCAAATCAAGATTTTTCAAAACTCTGCCACATTTTCATTTGGAAAAATGGTGCAATATTTTACAAATATTAATTTGGAATTCTATAAAAATGTATATGCTCTTAATGGAGATCTTTAAACAATTTTTCTCATTAAAACATTTCTATAATAAATTTAGAATAAAACTATGTGAGATTTCTTAATGACTCGTTTCCCCTAGAAATACAGTATTTTCTTATATCCTGTTACACTTAGGCTCTTGTAATTTTTTGAAAAGCAAATTGCAATCATTTTTGCCATGATTATCATTAGTTGGACTTGCTTATTTCTTTCTAATATCCTCATATTTTCATAACAATGATTAAACACAGAAAAATGCAAGCAACTATTTCCAAAGATATCAAAATATAAGAAGAAAAAGGAAGCTACCAGGTGAAGAACAGATACCTGAGATTTTTATTGACAAGTACCTAACGAAAATTTTAGAGGCTGAAATCCAACCTATGCAAAGACCAGATTTGAAAACAGCGGTACAAGTGTATTAGTTATATGATATCTTTCTTCTAATGTTCAGTTAATTCCTGAAACCGGCTAAAAGGACATCTGCTTATGCTGGTATTCACATTAGCAACTTTTTAAGAATAGTTACCTAATTTAAAAGCACTAGCATACATGTTAAACATTGTGCTCTAGAATCATGATGCTTGCTATTGACTAATATCAAGTCCACTTCTGAAAAGCTTAGTGTATCACTATATGTGGTCTCCAATAAGTTGGCAATGATGATGATAATAGCAGCTACCATTCATTCATTGAGCATTCATAAATCCAAGGCATGTATTATGCTGCAAATGCAATATCTTACTCAGCAATAACATTTTAAGGTGAGAACTACTGCCATCCACTATTAAAGATGAGAAAAAAAAAAAAAAAGGCTTTAGAGAGACTGTATCCAAAACCATCCAGCCAGCCTCCAGAGGATTTGAGATTCTAACCCAAACAGTCTCACTTGAGTCTGCCATCGCCATCCCACTTCTATTCACTACTCAGCCTTGCTATGTTCTTCTTAGGCTGTAAAGGTGTCTCTATGGAACCTGAAACACATTTTCCTACAAAATAAGAAAGTGAATGGCTGGATTCTCAGTCTTATCCACAAAACCCTATTAAGTCCATAATGTTCCTAAAAATATATATTATTACAGAACCTATGACTCATAACCCTCATAACTATGTTTCATTGAAAATATTAAATGCGAATGGCAAGCTTAAATGCCAGGATCACATCTTTCTCTGTTACAATTTCAGCAGGAATGAGGCCTCTGTGAACTCTAAGCCACTGCTAGTAAGACCTAAACAGGCATGGAAAGAGGTGAGGGATTCAGAGTGAAGAGTGTGGTAAAGAAGCAGTGAGATGTAGGAAGAGGAAGATGAAAGAGCTTAGAAAGAAGCTATGGAAAAGCAAGGCATGGAACTGGCAGCTGGAGTAGAGCGGCAGTTTCCCCTCCCTTTTCCCAAGGCCTTCCATCTGACTATTGTGTAATGCTATAGTGGGACTTGGGAGAGGAAGACAGAGAGGGAGGGGAGACATGCAAAGCTGAAGTTTTCCCTTCCTTTATCTACTTTCTATCTTGCTATTTATCTCCCTCCATTTATGTGCCAGCACTGCAAACCCTATAGCTAAGTAGCATTGTTTGATGAAAGAATGGAGGCTGGTGGAAGAGGAGAACATTGGAAGGTCTGCAGCACTGAGAATGGACAGCTCCTAAACAGAGAGTGAAGGATAGGGAAACGGTCATAGCAAGATCCAGCTTAGTGCTCAATAGTGTGTAAAGTTGATGGTTGAGATCATCTGTACCAGCCTTTAGCCATCTGATTAATGATACTTCAATACCTCTATTAAGACTTGTAAGAATATCTTGGTCATTTTTCCCCTACTTTTTATTTCCTTCCATACACTTTTTAATATGTGGCTTGTTTGGATTTCTAATTTTATTCTTTAATACTTGGTAACATTCTTTTGTATTTGATTGACTTTTCTGTGTTTATTTATTTTCTAACATTTCCACTGCCCTATTCAATTCCTATGATCTTCGACAAATGAATAGTGACTATGAAACTCTATGTTGGCAATATTAGCAGCATATTCTTTTTTTTTTTAAGCAGCATTTTCTTAAAGTACACAAACAATACACAAATTCCATGAACTAGAAATAATGCTAGCCCCAAATTAACATTTATATTTACTTCCTATTCATGAACTATCTCTCTGAAAGTATAAAAATAAAAATATGAATGATACTTACCCTACCAAGCCTATATCAGCTATAAGTTTTAGATCAAGGTGAATTACTCGTTTCTGGCCTTTCAATGGTAAGAAATTTGTAAGTAATTTACCACCAAGACCTCCTTCAGCTACCAAAATTCTGTCTTTCTCTTTATTGAGTTCTCCTTAAAAAGAGAGATAAAGATACTTAAAGCAAAGATTAGTAAGGGGAGCTAATCACTAATGACATTTTTCTTTCAGAAACAGATGCCAGGAAAGTCCAGTTTACAAATCTAAAGGGCTAAATGATAGCATCAAGTTTCTATTAAAAATCTGACTCCAAGAAAACACTTTTGCAAGTGGTTGAAAAAATGCTAGTTATTTGTTTTAAAACCGAGTAAATACTCTTACATCTTTAAAATAATTTTAAATCTAGCAGCTAATTCTGAACTGTTATATAATGTTTTTAAAAGCTGTTTTATAAACTAGCAGCTAAAATACTTAATGTTTAAAAAAAATCCTGAAACTTAAGAGGTGCTATTCCCCACAGATCTCAATTTTAGAAAACGTGCACATTTTTCACAACCTTAGAATCTACAATACACTTACCTATAATTTTACCATTTTCATCAGTTATTGAAATACCCAAAGGTACAGGAATTTCACAGTCTTTTCCTTTGGAGCCTTTCAGTGCACTAACTCTATAAAAAAATAAAGCTAAATTAACATAAAGAAAATCTGCTAGATTAAATGGTTGATGTTTCAAGCAAATACAATGGTATACAAAGAAGACTAGCAACCAATTCTTATAATGCAGATGTTAAATGGCGAAATAATGGAGAAAAAACAAAATTATCCCTATTTATTTATTTGCATTTTAGACTACTGTATCTCAATAAAAATAATATTAAGTAATGATTTAAGTTACTAAGCTAACTACCAAAAGTCATTTTAACTCATAATGAACTAAAATATTGTACGTTTGAAAGGAAGAGATCATTGCAACATGAATAAACTAGAAAAAAAAAGGAAAATCCAGTGAATAACAAGGCTTTTTAAAAAATGACCTGAAATGAGAGTACTTTAATTATAGGAGGCTCATATGGCAATTCTTAAACTGCTCAAGAGAGGATAAAGTGGTACAAGCTTCTAACTAGTAATTCCACTTCTGGGAATTTATCCTAAAAAAAAAAAAAATTGAACAACCATGTAAACTATTATAGACACAAGGATGTGTTCTGCATTGTGACAATAACAGTAAAAAAAAAAACAATACCTGAATAGATGAATGACAAAATAATTTATTTTATTTCCAATATATCTTTCCTGTAATGCTTTTTCCTCCCCTTCATCCAGTTGGCTCCTATTGATCCTTTAGATTTAAGCCTCTACATTCTAAAAATTCCAACACACAATCGCAGTAACTGTTCTATTTAAATCTTTCTTAACATTTAAACGTTATACACCATCTTTAGCATACCACTTATCTAAACACAGAATAAGGTTGGAATCACAGCAACCTTAATTTTCAAAAGAAATTATAAAATGATGAAAAATTTTACTTTAGGATATAAACTGCAGTTATTTTCTACCGGTAACATCAAAATAATAAAACAACATTCTGATCTTAAAGCTTTGATTACTGAATTCTAATATAGGGCTCTCAAAATTTGCCCTGTAAAGACTATTCATAAACAAAAATGCCAAAAGAAATTTAAGGGGTTTCTCCAAGCATTCCTTTACCAGCAGAGGATGCTGCTAGATATTTGGGGCAAGATAATTTGTTGTTGTTTTTGCGGGCATTCCTCACCCTGCGTTACAGGGTGTTTAGCCTATATCCAGGCTCTATCCTTTGCTTACACTCATCCCCCAAGCAAGCGACACATTCCATCCTCTACAACTGTGACAAAAAAATATACCCAAACACTTCCTTGGGAAGGGGAAAGAAAAAAGGAACAGAAAGCCTAACTTTTATACCAATACCTCCTAAGGAACAACAGAATGACAGAGGCCTGAGGAACCATAGACTGCATTTTGATGGAAGCTTTAAGAATTTTTTTTCTTCTTTTTCTTCACAATGAAAGAAAAAATTCTTCTCATATTTTGAGGTGAACATAATATGTTCCACAGAAAATAGCAAACATTAACAAAAAACAAAGGGAAGATTTTGCTGTCAGAGAGAAAATCAAAACAAAGTCAAAAGGAAAACATTCAAGAGATGTAGCAGCAAACAGGCTCTAAATTTTAAGTACTGCCTACAAGATGCTGGCAGAACTATGGGTGGCAGTGGGGTGGAGTAGCCAGTTAAGATTCTAGAAAGTTTCCTAAAGACTGTCAAAGATAATTTTAGAAGAAAACAGTGGGGATTCAGATCATTTTCTGGTTCTACAAAGGAAGTATAAAAGAATATAAACAGACACTGGGAGAAGAAAAGGATAAAAAGTTTAAAAACGTCAAAACATTCCATAGTACCTATCTTTTATATTTACTAGAGACAAAAATAGTAGATTTTTGCTCAGTTACAAATCCAGGATATTATTTACTTCAAATTACCAATTAAACTTTTATCTCAACTTTTTTTCTTCTTCCGGGGGCAATTAATTTCATACAAAACCATTCAGTTAAATACTTACCGACTGTTTGCTCCTTCTCCAGCCACAAACCGTTTCTGAGGATATTTATCTTTAAGTTGTTTTAAAGTCATTTTGTTATGGGCTACAACCCAGACGTCACCACCTTTTCCACCTTCTCCACCTAAGCGAGGGTAGCCCATTCCACCACTTCCTCCCCTGGTGAAGAGTCTCAGGTTATCAATGAAGTCTCCATACTTAAAAAGAGAAAGAGGACATTTGTATACCACATGTGCTTACCAATTTTGAATTCCTTTCTAGTTCTTTGTTGCCACTAAAACTCCTAAAAAAAAAAAATGGCTTTCCGTATGCCACATTTATTGTCTTTTCTTAGTTTACCTCCTGTCTGACCTCACTTTCCCATTAGATTAACTCTCTTAAGACCCTGTTTTTCACTATCAATTGTTGTCCTTCCAATCCTGAAGGTCTCTGACACTGGCCCACTTTTCAATCTAGACTTTCTCCCCTGGGTGATCTCAGTTTGTACCAGTAACTATCACCTAGGTGAGATATTCTCTATCCCAGTTAGTTGGACATCTCCACCAGATGTGAGCTTAACAGTCTAAAGCAACTGAGAACGAGATCAGTATTTAACTTATATTTGAAACCCCTCAAATATATAACTTCTTAGGTATTGAAAGGATAATAGTCACCTAAATACATGTTATATAACAAAACCAAACTTTTCCCTAGGTAAATTCTGTTCCTCCAATGTTCTCACAAATAATGAAACGATAGTTTATCTACTCACTGAGACCACACGTGGGGATCTTAGACTATACCTGCTTCTCTTCCTGAAGCCCTACTATCTTTCCTTTTTTGGCACAACTAACTACCCTAGTATCTTGATCATTACATTAGCTCCTAACTGGTCTTTCAATGTCTAGTCATTCCTTCCTCAACACATCCTCTGTCTCACTGCCTGAGCGATTTTTCTGACAATGGATCTGATCTCTCAACATGTTTCTCCCTTACTCAAAAACCATTCATGGTTTTTTGCTGTTTATGAAATAAAGTCTAAAATTCTCAATGCTATATTCAAATCTCTTAACCTACCCTTCACATTTCATTTCCATTCATTCAACCCCTCCTATATCCTCTTCCTCTCTTTGCTCTATGCTACACAATATACTGTCACTTCTCCATGGCATTCTGCTCATGCTTTTTCATCTACTTACAATGTCATTTGTTCTTTTCTATCATAAACCCACCTGAATGTCATATTTTCCGATGTCTTTAATTCCTTTAACCAACACTTACCATTGATTTTCCTGGGCTCTCAGTAATTGGATTATATCTCTATTATTAGATCTCTAGAAATCATACACTGTATTTAGGGTGTACTTCTGTTTCCCTCACTAAATCAAGAACTTCTTGCAGGTAAGATCCTATGTCTTAACCCCCTGGGCTGTCAAAATTCCTCACAAAGTAATTTCTTAAATTCATAATCTTCACATCTTTAATCATTTAGGATAGTTTTAAGTATCGAAAACATCTGGGAACTTTTTTCAAAAATGCATACACTCCACTGACCATTCTGATACTCTGGAGGAGGGGATGAGAATAGGGTAAGCCAGCACATTTATCAAAAGCTCCTTTGCTGGTTCTGATAAATCTGTCTAGACTTGAGATTACAGTGGATAGTTACACAGCAAAGATTCAAAGCACAGCTTTTCATTTGAGTATGCAAATATAATCACGAAACAGAGTATTGTAAGGGTGGAAGGAATATAAAAAACATGAACTTAAGGGCTAGCCAGAGTATTTTTCTCTGGAGGCTGACGAACTTATGCTTTGGCTGGGTAGAGCTAGATCAGAAATGCATCACAGGTAAGTGAAGAGGTAGATTCCCCTTGCAAACAACATTGACTGGAAGTGACTGTTATGGCAGTAAAGTTACACAGCTAGCATTTAAAAACGTATCCAGCAAAAAATGCAGTAGTTCATTTTTTTAGCTTACAGATTAGTTATCCTATATGCCCAAGTACTATCCTTCACAAGTCTCTCTTCTTCTGACCACCTATTTTCTGGAAAATAGAGGGTTGAATAAAGTAAAACTTTACTAACCATGGTATTACTAACCATGCCTTTCCTCCGACAAAAAGAAACCTCCTGTTTTTGAAGTTCCTTTCAATATGTGGCACATTTTTTTACTGCTCTAGATTTATCAGGTTCATAGATTTAGAACTCAAACTCAAAAGTAATATCTCAATCTCGTCCTTAGTAATAAGGTAATGACCAAACCTGATGACAGCAGGTTTCAAAAAACATTGCTAGTAAGGATCTTAAAGAGGTTTTTAAATTTGAAAAGCAACTGTAAATTTTTTACAGAAACGATTCTAAAACCCGCACTGCACAAAAGCTGACCTAGTTTCTTGCAAGAAGGCAAGTCAGTTACCTATTTTCGTTTACTGATGAAAAGTTGTCTTTAGAAAGCTCTTAATAACAATGCACTCAACGAAAAAATATGTAAAAACAAGTTATGGATATTATTATTTAAAAGGAGGAAAATACACTATTTGAGCCAAAAGAAAAAGTCAAACCTACTCTTCACATACACCGTATTGCATGTATAAACAGCAAGCAGTTACCCCAGCTCTTCATCCCACGTGCGCACAATTCCCTTGAAAAATCTCAAACCCTGTTCCAAACAACCGTCCTAACCATGCCCGGTAGACTAGACACGCCCTTCTCACCCCTTACAGGCCAAGCCCGACTCCCTGAGGGGCGAAAAGGAGAGGACTATGGTAGAAAAGCAGGAAAGAGGCCCCCAGGAAGAAAACAGTGGGGAGGGATGGAGGCGAAGGAGAACCAAAGCCCTCAGGTGGGGCTAGAGGCACCAGGTGTCGGACATCAGGCTGAGGGGCACCAATCACGGACCTTTCTGAGCAACACCCGACTGCAGATCACCATGCCCGCGACGGTCGAGAATTCACTCCCGCGGAAGCTGTTCGCACCGAAGTGCGGCGCGCTCTTCTAACGTCACCACCACCCGCCGCTGCTATTTTGTATCCGCACGCTGCCGCAGGTTAGCCTCAGCGGCCGTAAGGCGCGCGCGCTCACGGAAACGTGCGCATGCGTTTTGCTGTGCCCCACGGGAAGGGGAAGGTGGTGTCTGTTAAGAAGAAAGCGGAGTGAAACGCTGAGGAAATGTTGAGCGGCAATGTGACAGGGGACAGTCAGGTGCGGAATAGGTGCCTCAGGAATATTCTGAATAGGATGGCACTGGAGACTCTACTGCCTTGGAGGAGTTTTTATGCTAATTAAGGAAACCACAAGATACCTCAATCTTTACTCTCGGCGAAGCAGAGTGGAAAAACAAAACAAAACGCCTCCCACGGACAATAAAAGCAAACTCGTAAAAGACTCAGAAACTCAACTGGGAAAAAAGCTGTTAATTCATTGACCAGCTGAGTAATATCCAGCAAAATCTTCCAAGAGACAATGAATTTAAAATTTGGGACCCAAAGGTCAGGATCTGAGATCTGTAAGAATTTCACTGTGTTCTGTGGGGAAGGAATCTTGCAACTCTTTGTCAGATAGTAGCTTCTAGGGGTCCGGTAGATACTATGGGTCATTATTCAACTCTCATTTGCAGCGCGCCTTTGTGACAATTAGATTCCCTTTTCTCGAGCTGGGCAGGACCAGCAGAGTGACTGGGTCTCCGTCCGCCCCACCCACCCCGTCTCCCCCTGCCCTCGCGCGGTGGACAGAGGTACACAGCCCTGCTAGGCGGCCCTGCACTACGCTGCCAGCCTAATAATCTTTCTGAACTCAAAACTGAGAATCCTTCTATTTCTACCCCTCACTTATGACAGTAATTGTTAGGAAATACACGGTGTAAGAACTATCCCTTTCAGTCTTGATTCCCTTCCTGCTACTGAACCTCCCTCTACCCCACCCCCATCAATAAAACTGTAATTGTCACTTAACCTGTAATGATTAATTAATCAGGAAATTAGGATGGGAATTCCCTGGCGGTCCAGTGGTGAGGGCTCGGCGCTTTCTCTGCCGAGGGACCGGGTTCAACCCCTGGTCAGGGAACTAAGATCCCACAAGCCACGCGGCAGGGGAAAGAAAGAAAGAAAGGGAGAGAGGGAGCGGGAGGGAGAGGGAGAGGGAGGAAGGAAGGAAGGAAGAAATTAGGTTGTTACTAAGTAGGTGTTTAGTTTAATCTTAATAACATTTGCTGCCATTTGGATTATTATCTTTACTAGGTCTTACAATCTCAGAATTATGCTGAGCCCAATCTGTTTATTTATTTTCTAAGGTTTATTTTTTTTATTAGTGAACACAAGCCCAAACTGTTTTCCTTGTCATAACATTTACATGGGAACATAATGACAGCAGATAAAAATAAATGGGAAGTTGATATAAAAACATCTCAAAATACTGAGGAACATTAGGTACTATAAACAAATAAGAAAACATAATATTTTTCTTGAACAAAACACCATCAGTGCCTGAAATATTTATTACAGCTCTGGTTACCAGATAGTAAAAGAAACATGAAATGTAAATCGTCCCCTTTAAATGTTCGGCTAAAATGAACATGAGGTGAAATGACCCTGATGCATAAGTCATTACTGACAGAAACTATTATTAGTTCTGCCACTGAGTGGATAGAATGCCTTCCCCATGGCTGCTCAGATTAAAGTACAGGCAAACCATTAAACTCAGGGACTAGACAATTTTGCATAATAAGCGATAGTCTCAAATGAGCCAGTGGCATACATACAATTTGATTTTTTTTAATGTTGTAAACTAGAGTTATTCTAATAAAAATAACTAATAAGCATTCTAATAATCATTTCATTTTGGAATAATTTAAATTTACAGGAAAGTTACAGATAGCCCAGAGTCCTATATACCCTTTACTCAGCTTGCCCTAAAGTTAACGTCTTGTATAACCATTTGTCAGAACTAGGAAATTAATGTTGCTACAGTGCCCTTAACCAAACTATAGACTTTATTTGATCGCACTAGTTTTTCAACAATAACCTTTTTCTGTTCCAGGACTCAATCCTGAATACCACATTACATTTAATCTAATAAACATTTTAGTGTAGTTTATTACTTTAAGCATAAAATGAACAAATATAATTAAGAAGTCTAGCACTTTATAATGCTATTTTATAATCATCCCGCTTCTCTCTGTTAATATAGTTACTCAAGAGGTAATTTACCTCAGCATTTGCTGTGATATTAACTTTCTGATACTCTTCATCATCTATAATTTTTGTTATAATGATATAGGTTAGCAAGAAGTAATCATTAAATTGGATTTACTAGTATATCCTAAGAAAATGCTTCTTCTCTGCAGTTCCTCTTCTGGAGCCACCCCAAGGATAGAACGTTGAAATAATTGGGGTTTTTTTTTAGTTCTTAACCTCCCTTTTCTGCATCCCCCACTCCCTTTCTTTTAATTGCCTCTTCTTACTACAGGTACTAAGTACCCTTCTGCTTTCCCCTCACAGTACCTATCAAAACTGGATCTCGGGCATAGCTTCGATACCTGCATTTTACAAGCTGATGTGATTTTAAGTCAGTGTGTTGATTCTCAGGGCATTTACTTTTAGTTTTTATCTCTAATTGTGAAATGAATAAAAGGCTCTAGCTTCTAGTAAAAAAATTCAAGCGTGAGTGTGGGAGATCCTTCCATGGGGGGGAATATGTGAAAGAAGCGGAGGCTTTTTGGTATCCTTTGTATAAGAGAAGGTAGCAGCTGACATTGTTTCTATAAGATTCAGTCTAACTTTAATTACTTTATTGATTCTATAACCCAACTTAGCAGGTTTCACTAGCTTTCATGTACAAAGAAAATAATACAACACAACGGTCTTGTTCACTATAGTCCTTTATCCGTATGATCTCCAGAGGAGTTTTGGGGTTTTTTTCCCTTTAAACATACAGATTTATCAGATCACTGGATTCAAGATCCCCTCAGGGGCTCAGCATGACTGCTGTATCCATGTCTCAGATGGGAACATTTATAAAGTTCCTTTCTTGGACATTCCATCTTTATATCTTATTGCCACCTTGATCTTGAAAATATTTTTTTTAAGGGGGATATTTTACCATCAACTATTCAGATGTCTACACCTTACCCTTTTTTATATTTCCTAATAGGTCCTTTGGCTCAATATATACTCTCTGAATATTTGTTAGTTAATTTATTTTTTTTAGGAAAGACAATAGCTAGATTGCTAATTCCTATGACATATGAATTACCTGAAGTGGGGCATAAAGTTATTCTCACTCACAGCCTTATAATCCCCAAAACTAACGTAAATATTCTTTTAGTTTCATACTGTTAAAAATATTGTTACTCTGAGAATCATTATAAATTGGGGTCTTACACTCTACGATAAAACGAAGTTCTCCTAGATGATGAAAGTAAATGGACTAAACGAATGAGAGCTATATACCATCTAAGTTCTTCATCTCTAAGTTAAAATGTAGTATTGTCAAAGTAAGGGCCTCAGATCATGTAATGATTGTCCTGAAACAAGGCCTATGTGAAGAAAAAAAAAGTGGATTTATTGCCTTTCTTCCTAAGGATTTATAGTTTCTTCATTTATTCATTCATGTAACAATTACCAAGTTCCTAATTTGTCCCACACACTCAGCTATGTGCTAGAACACTGCCTTGGTTACTGGAATAACTAAGTAAGAATAATTAAGCACAGTAGTTGTGTTAATGAAAGAAGCAAATTTTAATATTATTGATACCTGAATTCATAGTGAGTGGAAAAAACTTATTTCTATTAAACATGATTTTGCTTTGCTTTTAATGCACCCTGTTTTTAATTTGAAGGGTATCACTGAAAGGTTATTTTCTTAGAAATATATATATAGAAATCCTAAGAAATAGTTGAATCATGTTTTGAAGACCCCCATTGTCAACCATTTGTACTAGAGGAAGAAAAATGTTTTAAGGGGCTTCTGCTATACTATGAGTCACTGAGTGCTCTTTTTTTTTATACTTTCTTTTAATCATCTACAGGTATAAGAATGGCAGTGGAATTATCAGAAGGGCCTTTGATAATGATGCTTCCTGCTTGTCCAAAACAAGGGTACTCATGCAGCAGGAAAGTTGGTAGTGTATTGAATTCTCATTTACCTAAACCATTTTCTTTGTTACTTATTACTGATATTTCATAAAGCAGTAACCACTTACTGAGAAATAGAATTCTCAGATAATTTGAATAGTAATTCAAAATAAGGAAATTAATGTTTATATTAGCTTATTCCTGTATTATTTTGTTTATTACTACCACATCATAAATTAATCAGCTAAAATATTCTCTTCTAGAAAAAGGTATTGTAAGAATATGTAAATCATTGTCTTAGGCATGTGTGTTAGACTATCACTCTGTACATGGTAAGCTAAGCTACAGCTTTGGAATGAAACAGCATTTGTACACATTGTACTCATTATATAGCCTACTTAGACTCATGGCAGAGAATATACTCTGAGATGGTGCAGAACACATAACTTATTGGAGGATATAGTTGGAAATGAAGTTTATTGAGAACTCATTTTGTTCAAGAGTTTTATAGAGTATAACTACCAAATATAGAATGGATGGCTGGTGGGAAGTAGCTGCATAGCACAGGGAGATCAGCTCGGTGCTTTGTGACCACCTAGAGGGGTGGGACAGGGAGGGTGGGAGGGAGACGCAAGAGGGAGGGGATATGGGGATATGTGTATACGTATGGCTGATTCACTTTGTTATACAGCAGAAGCTAACGCACCATTGGAGAGCAATTATACTCCAATAAAGATGTTAAAAAATAGAGTTTTATAGAGTATAAAACATATACAGTTTTTTGAACCTTTCTTAAGGGTCATAGACACTTAAAAGAGATATACTTTTAAAAAATTAAATCGGTAATAATTCCTTTTGACCTTTGAATTCATTTACTCATTCAGTCTAGTTCTTGCAACAGCACTAAATCTTTCATTTGGTTACTGCAGAGCTCCCAGATATTTTAGTATTAATTTCTTATATCTATTTCCTTATCTCCCATTCAGTCTTTAACTCACTAGAACTTTAATTCTGTTCTTACTATTTCACAAAAATTGCAGTTACTAGGTCCTTTTCTCAGACCGTATTTTATTTGACTTGGAAATATCTATTAGAGAGGATATTAGATATATTGGATATACCCCATTTTTGTTGACCAAACTCAATGCTAACAAAGGAGAAAAAAATGAAGATATTGAAAGCTAATATAATCCATAGAACTTTTTATTCTGTGTAATGCTTTTACATACTTCTTAGTAAGAAAGGTTAGGCTCAAACCCTTGTATGTGACAATACTTAGGCTGGGGGAAACCCACAATGTTTTGCAATTACACTAAGCATAGGGCCCCCCCCCCATTCCCTTGACCTAACAGAATGCTAAGACAGTTTCTGATGAGTTAGAAGGACATGGCAGTAGTTGAACAAAGGAGAGGATAAAGCTATGTCTAGAGAGAGTAAAGAATAAGTTGTTTACTCTAGGGAGCATTATAGGATAGAGCTGGTATAAGCTTTATATGTGAATGATTTTTTTAAATTACTTTAACATCGAACAAACCCTAAGCATAAAACCTAATAAAACACATTTTTTGGCTTCCCATTATCTCTTTAAATTAAATATTTTACACTTTCATTACATTTTACATTGAACAAGCCCTAAGAATAAGGCCTAATAAAACATATATATATCTATATATGGGGGGTTTTTTTGCTTCCCATTATCCCTTTAAATTTTTTCAATGAGGGAAGCTTCCCCCCACCATTTAATTAGAGTTCTAAGATTTCCACTCACTCTTAGATAATAAGTATTCCTGAAGACACTTGAAGGCCCCAAACACTGTATGGATTCAGAAATTAGAGTGTTGGCTCCTGTATAATAATTGAAACTCTGCATTTAACTTGAGTTACATCTTTTCCCCTCTCTCAGCTATTGCTGGATTTAGTTGCCAGCTTGCTAACCTTGGCTTTAGACCTTTCCAGGTTTGGTTGGAGCATGAAAGGGAGAAAGAAAAAGATAATAAGAAAATCCTTACTTGAACTTTGTTTGGTGGGCTAGGTATGAGGTCCTGGGATCAAGAAATATTTAGGGTTGACTCTCTCATAGGTGCTTTTGTGGGTACTTGGAAGAGTCCCATCACTGGAGCCTCTCACCTCTGGTTTCCTAATGGATAGATCTCTATTTGAGTGGTAGATTTAGACTCTCCTTGCCCTTGCTACCTCCAGAAATCGGGGTCCACATAAATCTTATCCTTGTGGATCACGCCCCTTGATCCCTTTCTGTAGCCCTGTTCGACTGAATCCAAGGTGAGCTCTTCCTCATATACTACCCACCTCCAGGCCATGGGAAACCCTCATGTAGACTTTACCTGGGCAAATTCGATAGTGCAGGCCAATCCCCAAACAAAAGAAACTCTCCGCCATTACCATCAAAGCAGTTGGTAAGCCAAGCTCTTGGCTGCTTGACTTCTCTGGACAGGAGTCAAGACTACAGTCATTTTGCCTCACCACTGCAGAGGCAAGGCAGTAAGTTCTCTCGGTAGGCTTCTCGGAGGCACATCCAAATGAGTATGAGGAAAGGGAACAGGCACGCTCTAATCCCTGCCCATCGGGGATGGAGGACCTGAGAGGTCCAGGAATTTTGTGAACGTTTCCTTTAAAAATCTGAATTTGGGTCTGTCACCTTACTTCGGTAAGAAGTATCTCCGTTCCCTTGATGTGTCAGCTGTAACTTGTCATTCAATATCCTAAGATATTCCCTTTTTGAAAAATAAGAAATTGGGGGCTGGAATTGAGTTTGACTAAAACATTAACACATTATTTTCTATTCTTTCTTGCTTCTCTGAGTGATCCAAAAGTTGTCATTTCTCTTCTTAGTTAATTAATAATTTAGTTACGGGGAGCTGGAGAAGGAATTAATATGAATTTTTCTCTTTACAACTTTTGTATTATAATAACTGATATATATTTGGGGGATGATATTTCCCACCTCTTTTATTATTTTTCCCTTTCTGATATGTAAAAGAGATAATAATAATCCTTCAAGTAAACCTCTGAGGGCTGATCTTGGACTGTGAAAACTGCTCTCTTGTGTGCCATTCATTTCAAATTTGGACTTCTCTTTAGCTACTGTGTAAATTGTCTTTCCAACAGATAGGAATGATTGCATAACTTCATTAAGGAAATCATCTCACATGAAATGTCATCTTAGAAAATAATGTTAATATTATCAATCTTGCCATATAATATTTTTGACAGAAAATTCTCTCACAGATGAAAGGTAGTATTTTTTAATCAAAGGAAAATGGTGTCTTATTAGCTGATAAATACTCTTTTTGTTAAAAGAAGATGAGATCTATGATGTATAGAAATTACAGTTCACAGAGTAGAAAAACCAATAACTACATCAATTTTGTATTACTTCCTCCTAAGATATTAAAGTGTTGGGACAAGAAAGCAAACAAAGATTACTTATAAAACATTACTGTGAGGCTAGATATAATAGGCTGTAGCAGAATTAGGTAGGATATAAAATTGAGTAATCTTGACCCATTTTATTTATATAGGCACATAGGAATTACCACTGTGGTCCATCCAGCCCTGCATTTTGCTAACAACTGTAGCCCAAGTTCATAAAAACTGCTATCTTAGTGCTAGTCATAATGTCTGAGAACTTCAGATGGAATTGTTGGGTTGTTGGAACCAGAAAGTTGAGTTCATTGAGTTATTTTGTCCCATCACACTCCATATACTTAAATACATCCAACCTCATTTCATGTCTTTTTTTTTTTTTTTTTTTGCGGTACTCAAGCCTGTCACTGTTGTGGCCTCTCCCATTGCAGAACACAGGCTCCGGACGCGCAGGCTCAGTGACCATGGCTCACGGGCCCAGCTGCTCCGCGGCATGTGGGATCTTCCCAGACCGGGGCACGAACCCGCGTCCCCTGCATCGGCAGGTGGACTCTCAACCACTGTACCACCAGGGAAGACACTTCATGTCTTTTTAAGTAGGGCCATAATTGGGGTCAAAGTGAATCACTGCCTTCTTTCTCATGGTATGTTTGGTGAAGAACATGACTGTGGTAATTTAGTACTGTGTCAATTCATCAGGAACTATGGCTCCCAGAATTCCCTTCCCTTTAGTAGTTTCAGTTTAGAGTTGGCCATTAGAGAAATTTGCATGAGATTTGGAAGGGAGAAGCAGCAGTCGTTACTCAGGAGGTTACTGCAGGGTCCCAGGCATTGCTCAACACATGCTTGCATATGTGCACACACACCTGAGTGTGTGTGTGTATGTGTGGTTCCTGATGTTCTGGCTCACCTTGTTCACATGGAGCAGCACCCAGGCCCATAGCTTCTCTTATTCCTATGAGATCTCCTCCTTCAGCTTTTCCAGTTCCTGGGCAAGTAGCATGTGTAGCAAGGCCGTCAAAAGCACCAACTTTTTCTGCAGGTGGCCTGCATCCTTGGAGTTTGACATAATGAGTGACCAGTGTAGGTTCCAGTTTGTCCTTGTGGAAGAAAAATGTGCCCGTGCTCTACCCAACTGTCTGTCCAACTTTTCTTCCTGACTCTCTGACTTACTAACTTATGGTGACTTCAGGCCCACTGCCAGATGCAGGGGCAACAGCCTTCCACAGCTCTCTTTATGGGCCCTTGTTATTGGCTTTTCTCTAATCCTCCAGGTATTCACATTCACACCTGTATTTCCTCAGCTTCTCACACAATCGTGTAAGTTCTAATACCCATATTAGTCCCTTACTCCATTCTATTCATAGTGTTGTTTCCTTGGCTGAACCTCATCTGATAAAATGCCTATTTATAGAAAGGAGTGCAAGAGTTACCCTTAGCTGTACCTCAGTGGGAGAGCTCAAAACACCCAAGGTATAAGATGTCCCTTGGACATGGCAAAGAAGGAGAAGATATGTGTTTGGCCTAGTAGGAGAGCCCAGGAATGCTACAGACTAGCCTACACCTAGGACTGCCAACGGATCTTAAATGTAGCAAGGAAATTAAAATGGAATCCAGAAATCTTTTCAAGTCTACCCTGTATATGTACTTATATTCTCAATGAAGTAAAATTAAAAAGAGAGCTAACTTTCAAAATGTGTCCTTTTCTTTACATATATTTTTCTTTACTAACAATTCAGTCTCTACTCTCTTTTCTGCTTTTATATAATTATAAACAGAAAAGAAAGGAAGAAGAAAAAGAAAATCCAGAGGGTAATATGTTAGGAATTGCCTAACTTTGCTTTCTGGAGATGACTTTTCAAATTCTCTTAAGAATTTGATGAAACTTGTGTATGCTCCCAACCTGAAGTCCCTGTGAATGTATACCAAAAATTTTCATTCCACTTAAGGGCATTCAAGGCTCCTGCAAAACTCATCCATGTAAGCATAGGTAGTTTATGGACCCCAACTCCCACCACTTCCATAACATCATCTTTCCCCAGTTATCCCCATCTTAGTTATTAGAATCATCATAACTAATTGATGAAGCCCAAACCCTCAGAATCAACCTCAGTTCCACTCTTCCTGATTTCTCATATCCAATCCTGATTTCTCATATCCAATCCATCAAGAATCTAGTTGGCCAAACCTCCTAAATATTGCCCAGTTCCAATACCCTCTTACCATCTTCACTCTTACCTTTATTTATCCTCTGCCTGGACTGTAGTAAAAACCTCTCAATTGATTCCTGCTTACACCCTTGACCTCTTTGGTTCATACTCCACAGAGTAGCCTGTGGGATCCTTTGAAAACATAAATCAGATTATTTTCTTTTGTAGCTTAAAATTCACCAATATCTACTCCTTGCTATTAGAGTAAAATCCAGAGCTATAAAGCCTCACATGACTTGGTCCCTGAAAATTTTTTCATGACGTTCTCTTGACACACTAAACATGTACCGAATTTAAGGCCTTTCTGCTAGCTGTTCCCTCTGCCTGACATCTTCTTATCTTCTTGGCCAACTCTTTCATATCGTTTTAGTCCCTGCTGAAATGTCATCTCTTCAGAGGTGTCTTCCGGACCACTACGTCTAAGATAGTAGCCACCTCTTGGTCATCTTCTATTTTATTATTTTCATAACACTTGCCACTATCTGAAACAATCCCTTTTCTTTATGTATCTGTTTACTTATTTACTGTCTGTCTCCCACCTCTAGGGCCTTGTCTACTTGTTTTCCACTGCAACTCCAAACCTAGCTCAGCACCTGGCAAGCAGTGAGTGCTCAACAGATACTTGTTGAATGAAGCATGTGATGGCTTTATTTTGTAAAAACATTATGAAATTAGTTGATGTCACAATTATACTCCTAGTTTTTATAACATATACTTATAGAAACATTTACTGTGAAGACGTATATTGCATGCCTGAATTGTACATGAATCTGGATTACTTGGATCGCAGTGATTATAAATAACAATAATCCATAATGCCCTTTTCCAACTGCTCTCTCAATGCCTGCCATACCAGCATACCATTCTTTCTGTAACTGTCCCCTTCAGGAAGCTGGTCCCTCATTATGGTAAATATCTAACCCCCTGAGCCCTAAAACTTTCCTTTGGCTTCTCTACCCTTAAATTCTCCATGGTGTTGCCTGGCCCACAGTAATCCCCAATTAGTCATATGTTATTTTTATTGGCTGTGTTTTTGATGATGTCCAGTTTACCTCGGGTCTTCTAAATGGTGTAAATAACACCCCCCAAGCTAGATGTAGGAGGCCAAATGTGCTGTGATTCTAGCTAAAAATTAACAATAAGATACAGATTTAAAAACATATTTCCTCTAATCTCAAAAGGACTAAGCATCAAATTGTCCTATATCTCTGTAGAATTTAGAGGAATAATAGTCTACAAAGCAGTTCCAGAAAGCTTCTCTATATCTATTATTTCAGAATTCACAGGTGGATCTACACCACAGTTACCCCTAGGAAAATCCTCCACATCTAATAGGGAAACTCCAATATAAAGCACACTATTCTTATTAATGTAACAGAGATAAAATTATTAACTAATTGTGTAAGGAAGTCATAATTACTAATTTACAGACATTCATAGCCTCCCTCTTCTCCTTGACAGTCCACCTACACTTAAAAGAAAGGATTCTGTCTTTTTGGCCTCTTGGGGCTATTGTTTGCTATCCAAAATTCAATTATAAGTCTAAACAAATAAACAAAATAAATGAAACCAGAAAGGCTACATGCAGCTACATAATAATAAGCTACAGAAGAAGGAAAGAGAGAAGATAGAGAGGAAAGGCATATGGGGAAGCTGTCAGAGAAGTTTTGGAGGGCAGGGAACTCTGAAAAGTTAGAGCTTCTGGGAATAGCTATGGTGCTGGAGAATATTAAGAGGAATGATTATGGTCTGAGAAGATTTTAAAGATGTGCTGTTTATTAAGAATGCACCAAGACCCCGAATAGACAAAGCAATCTTGAGAAAGAAAAATGGAGCTGGAGGAATCAGGCTCCCTGACTTCAAACTATACTACAAAGCTACAGTAATCAACACAGTATGGTACTGGCACAAAAACAGAAATACAGATCAATGGAACAAGATAGAAAGCCCAGAGATAAACCCACCCACATATGGTCACCTAATTTATGACAAAGGAGGCAAGAACATACAATGGAGAAAAGGCAGCCTCTTCAACAAGTGGTGCTGGGAAAACTGGACAACTACATGTAAAAGAATGAAATTTGAACACTACCTAACACCATATACAAAAATAAACTCAAAATGGATTAAAGACCTAAACATAAGTCCAGACACTATAAAACTCTTAGAGGAAAACATAGGAAAAACACTCTTTGACATAAACCACAGCAAGATCTTTTTTGATCCACCTCCTAGAGTAATGGAAACAAAAACAAAAATAAACAAATGGGACCTAATGAAACTTCAAAGCTTTTGCACAGCAAAGGAAACCATAAACAAGACGAAAAGACAGCCCTCAGGATGAGAGAAAATATTTGCAAATGAAACAACGGACAAAGGATTAATCTCCAAAATATACAAACAGCACATGGAGCTCAATATCAAAAAAACAAACAATTCAATTAAAAAATGGGCAGAAAACCTAAATAGACATTTCACCTAAGAAGACATCCAGATGGCCAAGAAGCACATGAAAAGATGCTCAACATGACTAATTATTAGAGAAATGCAAATCAAAACTACAATGAGGTATCACCTCACACTGGTCAGAATGGCCATTATCAAAAAAATCTAGAAACAATAAATGCTGGAAAAGGTGTGGTGAAAAAGGAACCCTCCTGCACTGTTGGTGGGAATGTAAATTGATACAGCCACTATGGAGAACAGTATGGAGGTTCCTTAAAAACTAAAAATAGAACTACCATATTACCCAGCAATCCCACTACTGGGCATATACACTGAGAAAACCATAATTCAAAAAGAGTCATGTACCACAGTGTTCATTGCAGCTGTTTTTACGATAGTCAGGTCATGAAGCAACCTAAGAGTCCATTGACAGATGAATGGTTAAAGAAGATGTGGTACATATATACAATGGAATATTACTCAGCCATAAAAAGAAACAAAATTGAGTTATTTGTAGTGAGGTGGATGTACCTAGAGTCTGTCATACAGAGTGCAGTGAGTCAGAAAGAGAAAAACAAATACCGTATGCTAACACATATATATGGAATCTAAAAAAAAACAAAAAATGGTACTGATGAACCTAGGGGCAGGGCAGGAATAAAGACGTAGACGTAGAGAAAAGACTTGAGGACATAGCGGGGCAGGGAAGCTGGGGTGAAATGAGAGTAGCATCGACATATATACATTACCAAATGTAAAATAGTTGGCTGGTGGGAAACAGCAGCATAGCACAGGGAGATAGGCTTGGTGCTTTGCCATGTCCTAGAGGGGTGGGATAGGGAGGGTGAGTGGGAGGGAGGCTCAAGAGGGAGGGGATATGGAGATACATGTATGCATATGGCTGATTCACTTTGTTGTACAACACAAACTAACACAGTATTGTGAAGCAATTATACTCCAATGAAGATTTATTAAAAAAAAAAAAGAATGCACCCTCCCCTCTCCCTTTGACATTCCTGTCAGAAGACCTATAATACTTCTAATTATTTTTTGGTTACTGAATGTGTATCTGTTCTGAGTCATGTGGAGTACCGATGACCTAATCCAACCAAAATAAAGGTGGTCTTCATGTTGTTAGTTTGCCTTTTGATTTTGCAGAATAGGTCTTTGTGCCTGGCATATTTTTCTGTTGCTGGACCTTGTTCTTTAGTATTTTGCACTGTTTTTCATTCTCTCTATGGTTCCTGCTGTACAGCATTCTCTTGCTCCTGCACCATGGGCTTACTCAGAGGGTGTATGAAGGGAGCTGCATCCCTCAGGGTATAGAGGCTTCCCTCTCCAGAGTACTGGTTGGTACATTCTATTTTCAATCCTTATAGTTCTAAACAGATTTAGCAGCAAAGGAAGGTTCTAGGAGATTATTTTATTCTTATACAATATTTGCAGTTTTTTAGACATTTCCCCAGAAAATACCATCTACTTCTCATTAGTTCTCTCCCGTTTAATTCAAATAATTATGTTTTAACTACCTTTTATAAATGGGTCATTTACTGCCCTGAATTCTCTACCTCATCATGCTGGAAAATAATCCAGATCTCCAATGTTTATTAAATATGGACATAAAGATTTACTTGTTTCAATAAAATGAGAAAAGAGGCACAAATAAAGGCCCCTGGAACCAATATTCATCTTTGTATCTCTCCGGTTCAGTGTGTGGCTGAACTCAGAGCAGGTGCTGGATACCAGTTTGAAGGAGAGAGAATTGGAAGGAAAGCTAGATGGAAGGAAACGTAGAAAGAAAGACAAAAGGGAAGGAGAAAATCGAGGAGGCTGTGAGGGGCACCTGGTGGGTGTACTTTTAAAAATGTGAAGAGTGTCTGAAAATGGAGTGAAAAGGCTGTCACACCTGGGAAATGTGGCCTGACTGACATTCGCCTGAGTACTGGCTTCTGCAGGCCCACAATTGAGTGAGTGTTATTTGTAAATTTCACCTTGCCCACCTTGCCACAACATGGGATTCTCTTGGTCATACCCATTTATAGGACATAGTTATTAATTATTGTGCAGGACAAAGTGAGGTATAATGTTATGTCTTTATATTTGTATTTAATAATAATTAAAATAAAATCAATAAAATATGTATATATTTGTATTAAAAAAAGATTTGTTTCTTACTGAACATTGAATTGAGTTGGATTTTCCAGTAGAAAGGAAAGTTCGATTGTGGTAAATATGGAGATGTAACACCAAGATCCCCCTTCAAGGAAAGACTTAGCTCACCTGCTGGAATTGATGTTAACAAGCAGCTTTTAGCAGTAGGCTCCTTCAAGAATTGTCTCAGCTGCAAGAAGCCGCACCCTTCTGGGGGTGGTCCTCCATTGACTAACAGAGGAGAGAATACAGGGCCGACCAGCTTGACACAATGTGAACAAATCTGACAGACCTTTCCAGCTTCAGCACTCCCTGTGGGGTTCTCTGAGGACTTCACTGGAAATTCATCACAGCTCAGCTTCTCTCTCTGCTTAATCCTGCTTCCTTCCCCTCCCTTCTGCAGGTATGGATCCCAGATTCTTATTTCTCTAAGAAATATCGTGCCCCCTAAATGCTATCACAGAACCTGCTTCCTGGAGAAGCCAGCCTATGGTAATGATCCTTAAAGCTTAAAAAATATTCTACTAGTTGGAAAGAAATGTAAAGCCTGAAGTTTTCTTCAAAATCTAGAAGTTATTGTTAACTTTTGAGTACAACTAGAAGGTTAAAAGGTTAATAATAGAGATCTTTGCTTTCAGAACATCTGCTTATTTACTTTTACATTATTCTCCATATTTTTCTTACATATAACATTTTTCCTATAAAAACTAAGCATCTTAATCCTTTCACTGTTTAAAGATTTTATGGTATAAGGACATAATTAACTGCAAATAGCTCAGATGTTTGCTTTTATTTTAGTAGTATTTTCAAAACCCATAGTAATTTAGAATTTCTAGTGATTTGGATGGAGCATTAAATGCACAACCTATGAGAAAAGCAGGATAAAATTTTTAAATGCTTTAACGGGAATAAAATTTTTTATGATTTATTTTATTTTTAAATCACTCTTTTCCTTATTGCAAAGCAATACAGGCTGAAAGTTGCAAACAAAGGGAAAAAAAAACACCCTAAATTCTATCATCCAAAGAAGTAATTATTGTTTGTTTTTGTGTGTATTATTTTAGCGTTTTTTTTAAACATCTTTATTGGAGTATAATTGCTTTACAATGGTGTGTTAGTTTCTGCTTTATAACAAAGTGAATCAGCTATACATATACATATATCCCCATATCTCCTCCCTCTTGGGTCTCCCTTCCACCCTCCCTATCCCACCCCTCTAGGTGGTCACAAAGCACCAAGCTGATCTCCCTGTGCTATGCGGCTGCTTCCCATTAGCTATCTATTTTACACTTGGTAGTGTATATATGTCCATGCCACTCTCTCACTTCATCCCAGCTTTCCCTTCCCCCTCCCCGTGTCCTCAAGTCCATTATTCATGTCTGTGTCTTTATTCCTGTCCTGCCCCTAGGTTCTTCAGAAGCATTTTTTTCTCTTTTTTTAGATTCCATATATATGTGTTGGCATACGGTATTTGTTTTTCTCTTTCTGACTTACTTCACTCTGTATGACAGACTCTAGGTCCATCCCCCTCACTACAAATAACTCAATTTCATTTCTTTTTATGGCTGAGTAATATTCCCTTGTATGTATGTGCCACATGTTCTTTCTCCATTCATCTGTCGATGGAAACTTAGGTTGCTTCCATGTCCTGGCTATTGTAAATAGTGCTGCAATGAACATTGTGCTACATGACTCGTTTTGAATTATGGCTTTCTCAGGGTATATGCTCAGTTCTGGGATTGCTGGGTCATATACTAGTGCTCTTTTTAGTTTTTTAAGGGACTTCCATACTGTTCTCCATAGTGGTTGTATCAATTTACATTCCCACCAACAGTGCAAGAGGGTTCCTTCTTCTCAACACCCTCTCCAGCATTTACAGTTTGTAGATTTTTTGATGATGTCCATTTTGCCTGGTGTGAGGTGATACCTCATTGTAGTTTTGATTTGCATTTCTCTAATTATTAGTGATGTGGAGCGTTCTTTCATGTGTTTGTTGGCAATCTGTATATATTCTTTGGAGAAATGTCTATTTAGGTCTTCTGCCCATTTCTGTATTGGGTTGGGGTTTTTTTGATATTTAGTTGCGTGAGCTGCTTGTAAATTTTGAAGCTTAATCCTTTGTCAGTTGCTTCACTTGCAAATGTTTTCTCCCATACTGAGGGTTGTCTTTTCATCTTGTTTATGGTTTCCTTTGCTGTGCAAAAGCTTTTAAGTTTCGTTACGTCCCATTTGTTTATTTTTGTTTTTATTTCCATTTCTCTAGGAGGTGGGTCAAAAAGGACCTTGCTGAGATTTATGTCATAGAGTGTTGGGCTTATGTTTTCCTCTAAGAGTTTTAGAGTGTCTAGCCTTACATTTAGGTCTTGAATCCATTTTGAGTTTTTTTTTTTTTCTTTTGTGGTACGCGGGCCGTTCACTGTTGTGGCCACTCCCATTGCGGAGCACAGGCTCCGGACGCACAGGCTCAGCAGCCATGGCTCACGGGTCCAGCTGCTCCGTGGCATGTGGGATCTTCCCAGACCGGGGCACGAACACATGTCCCCTGCATTGGCATGCAGACTCTCAACCACTGCGCCACCAGGGAAGCCCTTGAGTTTATTTTTGTATATGGTGTTAGGTAGTGTTCAAATTTCATTCTTTTACATATAGCTGTCCAGTTTTCCCAGCACCACTTATTAAAGAGGCTGTCTTTTCTCCATTGTATATTCTTGCCTCCTTTATCAAAGATAAGGTAACCATATGTGCGTGGGTTTATCTCTGGGCTTTCTATGCTGTTCCATTGATCTGTATTTCTGTTTTTGTGCCAGTACCATATTGTGTTAATTATTGTAGCTTTGTAGTAGTCTGAAGTCCAGGAGCCTGATTCCTCCAGCTCTGTTTTTCTTTTTCAAGGTTGCTTTGGCTATTCAGGATTTTTTGTGTTTCCATACAAATTGTGAAATTTTTTCTTCTAGTTTTGTGAAAAATGCCAGTGGTAGTTTGACAGGGATTTCACTGAATCTGTAGATTGCTTTGGGTAGTAGAGTCATTTTCACAATGTTGCTTCTTCCAATCCAAGAACATGGTATATCTCTCCATCTGTTTGTATCCTCTTTAATTTCTTTCATCTGTGTCTTATAGTTTTCTGCATACAGGTCTTTTTTCTCCTTAGGTAGGTTTATTCCTAGGTGCTTTATTCTTTTTGTTGCAGTGGTAAATGGGAGTGTTTCCTGAATTACTCTTTCAGATTTCTCATTATTAGTGTATAGGAATGCAAGAGATTTCTGTGAATTAATTTTGTACCCTGCTACTTTACCAAATTCATTGATTAGCTCTAGTAGTTTTCTAGTAGCATCTTTAGGATTCTCTGTGTATAGTATCATGTCATCTGCAAACAGTGACAGCTTTACTTCTTCTTTTCCAATTTGGATTCCTTTTCTTTCTTTTTCTTCTCTGATTGCTGTGGCTAAAACTTCCAAAACTATGTTGAATAATAGTGGTGAGAGTGGACAACCTTGTCATGTTCCTGATCTTAGTGGAAATGGTTTCAGTTTTTCACCATTGAGAACGATGTTGCTGTGGTTTTGTCATATATGGCCTTTATTATGTTGAGGTAAGTTCCTCTATGCCTACTTTCTGGATGGTTTTTATCATAAATGGGTGTTGAACTTTGTCAAAAGCTTTTTCTGCATCTATTGAGATGATCATATGGTTTTTCTCCTTCAATTTGTTAATATGGTGTATCACATTGATTGATTTGCATATATTGAAGAATCCTTGCATTCCTGGGATAAACCCCACTTGATCATGGTGTATGATCCTTTTAATGTGCTGTTGGATTCTGTTTGCTAGTATTCTGTTGAGGATATTTGCATCTATATTCATCAGTGATATTGGCCTGTAGTTTTCTTTCTTTGTGACATCTGTGTCTGGTTTTGGTATCAGTGTGATAGTGGCCTCGTAGAATGAGTTTGGGAGTGTTCCTACCTCTGCTGTATTTTGGAAGAGTCTGAGAAGGATAGGTGTTAGCTCTTCTCTAAATGTTTGATACAATTTGCCTGTGAAGCCGTCTGGTCCTGGGCTTTTGTTTGTTGGAAGATTTTTAATCACAGTCTCAAATTCAGTGCTTATGATTGGTCTGTTTATATTTTTTATTTCTTCTTGGTTCAGTCTTAGAAGGTTGTGCTTTTCTAAGAATTTGTCCATTTCTTCCGGGTTGTCCTTTTTATTGGCATATAGTTGCTTGTAGTAATCTCTCATGAACCTTTGTATTTCTGCAGAGTCAGGTGTTACTCCTTTTTCATTTCTAATTCTATTGATTTGAGTCTTCTCCCTTTTTTTCTTGATGAGTCTGGCTAATGGTTTATCAATTTTGTTTATCTTTTCAAAGAACCAGCTTTTAGTTTTATTGATCTTTGCTATTGTTTCCTTCATTTCT
Organism: Grampus griseus; assembly: GCF_964374135.1. NCBI lineage: Eukaryota > Metazoa > Chordata > Mammalia > Artiodactyla > Delphinidae > Grampus > Grampus griseus. Next base: position 53,856,580 of record NC_139003.1, on the reverse strand, counting down.
TTTTCATTTATTTCTGATCTGATCTTTATGATTTCTTTCCTTCTGCTAACTTTGGGGGGATTTTTTTTTGTTCTCCTTTCTCTAATTGCTTTAGTTGTAAGGTTATGTTGTTTATTTGAGATGTTTCTTGTTTCTTGAGGTGGGAATATATTGCTATAAACTCCCCTCTTAGAACTCTGCTTTTGCTGCATCCCATAGGTTTTGGGTTGTCGTGTTTTCATTGTAATTTGTTTCTATGTATTTTATTATTTCCTCTTTGATTTCTTCAGTGATCTCTTGTTTATTAAGTAGCATATTGTTTAGCCTCCATGTATTTGTATTTCTTACAGATTATCTCCTGTAATTGATATGTAGTCTCATAGTGTTGTGGTTGGAAAGATACTTGATACGATTTCAATTTTCTTAAATTTACCAAGGCTTGATTTGTGACCCAAGATATGATCTATCCTGGAGAATGTACCATGAACACTTGAGAAGAAAGTGTATTCTGTTGTTTTTGGATGGAATGTTCTATAAATATCAATTAAGTCCATCTTGTTTAACATATCATTTAAAGCTTGTGTTTCCTTATTTATTTTCATTTTAGATGATCTGTCCATTTGTGAAAGTGGGGTGTTAAAGTGCCCTACTATGAATGTGTTACTGTCAGTTTCCCCTTTTATGGCTGTTAGCATTTGCCTTATGTATTGAGGTGCTCCTATTTTGGGTGCATATATATTTACAATTGTTATATCTTCTTGGATCGATCCCTTGATCATTATGTAGTGTCCTTCTTTGTCTCTTGTAATAGTCTTTATTTTAAAGTCTATTTTGTCTGATATGAGAATTGCTACTCCAGCTTTCTTTTGATTGCCATTTGTATGGAATATCTTTTTCCATCCCCTCACTTTCAGTCTGTATGTGTCCCTAGGTCTGAAGTAGGTCTTTTGTAGACAGCATATATATGAGTCTTGTTTTTGTATCCATTCAGGCAGTCTGTGTCTTTTGGTGGGACATTTAATCCATTTACATTTAAGGTAATTATCAATATGTATGTTCCTATTACCATTTTCTTAATTGTTTTGGTTTTGTTATTGTAGGTCTTTTCCTTCTCTTGTTTCCTGCGTAGAGAAGTTCCTTTAGCATTTGTTGTAAAGCTGGTTTGATGGTGCTGAATTCTCTTAGCTTTTGCTTGTCTGTAAAGGTTTTAATTTCTCCATCAAATCTGAATGAGATCCTTGCTGGGTAGAGTAATCTTGGGTGTAGGTTTTTCCCTTTCAGGACCTTAAGTATGTCCCGTCTGGCTTGCAGAGTTTCTGCTGAAAGATCAGCTGTTAACCTTATGGGGATTCCCTTGTGTGTTATTTGTTGTTTTTCCCTTGCTGGTTTTAATATTTTTTCTTTGTATTTAATTTTTGATAGTTTGATTAATATGTGTCTTGGCGTGTTTCTCCTTGGATTTATCTTGTATGGGACTCTCTGCTCTTCCTTGACTTGATTGACTATTTCCTTTCACATATTTTCTCAGTCCCTTTCTTTTTCTCCTCTTCTTCTGGGACCCCTAGAATTCGACTGTTGGTGCATTTAATGTTGTCCCAGAGGTCTCTGAGACTGTCCTCAATTGTTTTCCTTCTTTATTCTGCTCTGCGGTAGTTATTTCCACTATTTTATCTTCCAGGTCACTTATCCATTCTACTGCCTCAGTTATTCTGCTATTGATTCCTCTAGAGAAGTTTTAATATCATTTATTGTGTTGTCCATCATTGTTTGTTTGCTCTTTAGTTCTTCTAGGTCCTTGTTAAATGTTTCTTGTATTTTCTCCATTCTATTTCCCAGATTTTGGATCATCTTTACTATCATTACTCTGAATTCTTTTTCAGGTAGACTGCCTATTTCCTCTTCATTTGTTTGGTCTGGTGGGTTTTTACCTTGCTCCATCATCTGCTGTGTGTTTCTTTGTCTTCTCATTTTGCTTCACTTACTGTGTTTGGTGTCTCCTTTTCACAGGCTGCAGGTTCATAGTTCCCGTTGTTTTTGGTGTCTGCCCCCAGTGGCTAAGGTTGGTTCAGTGTGTTGTGTAGGCTTCCTGGTGGAGGCCACTAGTGCCTGTGTTCTGGTGGGTGAGGCTGGATCTTGTCTTTCTGGTGGGCAGGACCACATCCGGTGGTGTGTTTTGTGGTGTCTGTGACCTTATTATGATTTTAGGTAGCCTCTCTGCTAATGGGTAGGGCTGTGTTCCTGTCTTGCTAGTTGTTTGGCATAGGGTGTCCAGCACTGTAGCTTGCTGGTCATTGAGTGGAGCTGGGTCTTTGCGTTGAGATGGAGATCTCTGGGAGAGTTTTTGCCGTTTCATATTACATGGAGCCAGGAGATCTCTGGTAGACCAATATCCTGGACTCGGCTCTCCCACCTCAGAGGCACAGGCCTGACACCCAGCCACAGCACCAAGACCCTGTCAGCCATACGGCTCAGAAGAAAAGGGAGAAATAAAGAAAGAAGAGAGCAGCCAAACCAAAAAATAAATCCATCAATGATAACAAGTGCTAAAAACTATACTGAAAAAACAAGAAAAAAAAAAAAAAAAAACAGACAGAACCCTAGGACAAATGGTAAAAGCAAAGCTATACAGACAAAATCACACAAAGAAGCATACGCATACACACTCACAAAAAGAGAAAAAGGAAATATATATATATATATATATTTTAAAAAAAAAGGAGGAAGAGAGCAACCAAATCAATAAACAAATCTACCAATGATAATAAACTCTAAATACTAAACCAAGATAAACATAAAGCCAGGGATAAATTAGATGCAGAAAGCAAACCCCAAGTCTACAGTTACTCCTAAAGTCCACCACCTTAGTTTTGGGATGATTCGTTGTCTATTCAGGTATTCCACAGATGCAGGGTACATCAAGTTGATTGTGGAGGTTTAATCCGCTCCTCCTGAGGCTGCTGGGATAGATTTCCCTTTCTCTTTGTTCGCACAGCTCCTGGGATTCAGCTTTGGATTTGGCCCCGCCTCTGCGTGTAGGTCACCTGAGGGCATCTGTTCTTCGCTCAGACAGGATGGGGTTAAGTAGTAGCTGATTCGGGGGCTCTGGCTCACTTAGGCCTGGGGGGAGGGAGAGGGCAGGGTAAGGAATGCGGGCTGAGCCTGTGATGTTGCAACAGCCTGAGGCACACCGTGTGTTCTTCCGGGGGAGTTGTCCCTGGATCACGGGACCCTGGCAGTGGCGGGCTGCACAGACTCCCGGGAGGGGAGGTGTGGATAGTGACCTGTGCTTGCACACAGGCTTCTTGGTAGCAACAGCAGCAGCCTTAGCGTTTCATGCTCGTCTCTGGGGTCCACACTGATAGCCGCGGCTCGCACCCGTCTCTGGACCTCGTTTAGGCAGTGCTCTGTATCCCCTCTCCTCGCGCACCGCACAGTGGTCTCTTGCCTCTTTGGCAGCTCCAGACCTTTTCCTGGACTCCCTCTCTGCTAGCTGTGGTGCACTCGCCCCCTTCCAGCTGTGTTCACGCAGCCAACCCCAGTCCTCTCCCTGAGATCTGACCTCTGAAGCCCAAGCCTCAGCTCCCAGCCCTCACCTGTCCCGGCGGGTGAGCAGACAAGCCTCTCGGGCTGGTGATTGCTGGTCAGCACCAATCCTCTGTGCGGGAATCTCTCCGCTTTGCCCTCCGCACCCCTGTTGCTGCGCTCTCCTCCACGGCTGCGAAGCTCCCCGCCTCCGCCAGCCGCAGTCTCCACCTGCGAAGGGGCTTCTAGTATGTGGAAACCTTTCCTCCTTCACGGCTCCCTCCCACTGGTGCAGGTCCTGTCCCTATTCTTTTGTCTCTGTTTATTCTTTTTTCTTTTACCCTACCCAGGTACGTGGGGAGTTTCTTGCCTTTTGGGAGTTCTGAGGTCTTCTGCCAGCTTTCAGTAGGTGTTCTGTAGGAGTTGTTCCACACGTAGATGTATTTCTGATGTATCTGTGGGGAGGAAAGCATTCTCTGTGTCTTACTCCTCCTCCACCTTGAAGGTCTCCTTTTATTTTAGCTTTTGAAATAAACATTTATGTTAGATTTTTTTGTTTGCATAGGTGTATATACTAGTTTCAAACAGTTTTTAGATCCTCAATAAAACATATCTTTTAGGAACTTTTACTTTTAGCACTTTGCTAGCCAAGTCCTTTAAAAATAATAAAAAGTTATAACATTTCTTTTATAATATTTTAAAATATAGAATTTTGATTAACATTGACTGGGTGTAATGCCAATGAATTCAAACTAGTGATGTTTATTAAAATTAAGGAAATTGCCCGATAACATCTATCTTACTACAACAACTCAGCTCTCATGGTGGCAAGCCCCAATTCCAATAAATTCCTTATGAACCGGGAAACACCTCCTTAGGACTTAGTTTTCTTAACCTACAAAATGAGGGTGATGGAGGAATTCTGACATGAGTTGCTCTTGTCAGATGATCCTTCTACATATAACAATGATAAACTGTAAGTTTATCCTTAGAATGACCAAAAGTAAGCAGATTCTGGAGGGCAGTTGGCTGTTTGTAAGAAGGGAGATACTCAGATCCCTGTTTTCACAGTTTCTAGCCTAAGAACTGGCCTCAGTCTGCTCCCTGCAGGTTGGCTAAAATTCTGCTGCAAAACGCTGGGTATTTTGGCTTGAAGAATGAGAGGTATGAGTTTGGGATAAGTATAGTTGCTGGAAAGTAAGTGGAAGATCCAAGGTAGGAGGGATCCAGAGAAGGGAATTCTAAAATCTTTTTAATAAATCTTCTGCTGATGCCTGAACCATGCCTGCTCAGGACAAACTTTAAGCAACCAAGCCCAAAAGATATAGTCCAATTAAGTCAATTGCATGCTAAACCAAACCAACCAAACATACAAAAAAGCTAACTTTCTTTGGGAAAGTATTACAGACTCCAAGATGTCTGGAAAATAACATTTACAATGTTAAGGATACAACCTAAAATTACTTAATAAATCAAGAAATACGGGAATGTGACTCATTTTTGAGACAAAAGACAATCAACAAAGCTCAACCCGGGGATGCCCCAGATGTTGAAGCTAGCAGACAAAGATTTAAAGCAGTTACTATAAAACAGCAGTCTCCAACCTTTTTGGCAACAGGGACCGGTTTCATGGAAGACAGTTTTTCCTCAGGGGGGTGGGGGTGGATGGTTCCGGGATGATTCAAGCACATTACATTTATTGTGCACTTTATTTCTGTTATTATTACACTGTAATATATAATGAAATAATTATACAACTCACTATAATGCAGAATCAATGGGAGCCCTCAGCTTGTTTTTCTGCAACTAGATGGTCCCATCTGGGGGTGATGGGAGACAGTGACACCCGAAGTGTGTTGCTTATATCCAGTCTACTCTGTAATCTTGTTTTGGTGGCTGTTACTGCAGAAAACCCTGCTTCACAAAGATAAGATGTTGGAAATGGAAGCACACTTTTCAGTGCTTTTGTGGCAGTCTCAGGATATTCCATCTTGACTTTAATCCAGAACATATGGAGATTTGAAGTTGTCTCAAACATACTTTTAAGGCCACCATCATTTGCAATCTCAAGCAGTTGATTCTCTTCTAGCACGGACAAAGTCGATTCACCTGGCTTATTTACAAATGGGTTGCGGATCCATTCCTTCCCAGTTCGGGGGTCTTTGTAGTTGGGAAGTAATGCTCAAACTCTTTTGAAAGCTGAGATAGGTGATCATGCACCAGCTGGGAGAAAGAAGGCCCTGGTTGAGTCCCTTTCAAAATCTCTGCTAATGTTTGAAACATGTCAAAAATCCCAGTGTTCACTCGTCACCCACATAATTTCAGTTTGGCTTTGAATGGAGCCACTTTATCTGCAGACTTGAACACAGTTGTTGTTCTCCCTTGAAGTGACAGATTGAGTTCCTTCAGCAGGTTGAATATGTCACACAAATAAGCAAGTTTTGCAACCCATTCAGTATCACTGAAATGTGTTGCCAGTGGTGACTGTTTTTCTAAAAGAAATCTCTGGAGTGGCTCTTATAACTCAGATACTCTGGCCAGTGATCTACCTTTAGAAAGCCACCTCACTTCTGTGTATAAGAGAAGATGTGTGCGCTCTGCGTCCATCTCCTCACAGAATTGCGTGAACAGATGTGAGTTAAGGGCATGTAGTTTAATGTGGTTGATAATTTTAATCACCTCCTGCAAAACGTTGTTAAGTTCAGGTGACATTTTTCAGCTGGCCAGCATTTCTCTATGGATGACACAGTGCATAGACTCACGTTCAGAAGCAACCTCTTTGATCCAAGTAGTGAAACCAGAAAACCGTCCAGTCATGGCAGCCGCTCCATCCGTGCATATACCAACACAAAATGACCAATTCAGTTTTCCTGATATGTAATCATTCAAAGACTTGAATAGTTCTGCAGCTGTGGTGTTGCTTGGCAACAAAAGTGCACATAACATATCCTCCTGCACATCCTCCTGAAAAATATATCACACAAATACAAGCATTGTTGCCTTGTTGTCAACATTGGTAGACTCGTCAACCTGGACTTCATACCACGGTGACTCATTAATCCTCTCTAACAATTGTGCCTCAATATCCTCTGCTATTTCATCAATTCGTCTAGTTATGGTGCTAGCTGAAAGAGGAACATGTGCCACCTTTTGAACTGCAGCCTCTCCTAAAAGTTGTCCTTAGCAGCAGGCAGGATCAACTCTTCACCAGTAGTGAAGGGCTTCTTAGCTTTAGCAATGCAGTTAGCCACTAAGAATGATGCTCTCAGGGCAGACACATTTGAAGAAGTGGTGGCCTTCAATAATTGCTTCTGTTCTTTGTGTGCACGTTTTTTTCTTTTGAAAAACTCCAAAGGCTTGTCTTTTAATGCAAGGTGCTTGGTCTCCATGTGGCAAAGCAGTTTTGAAGGTTTCATGTCTTCGTTGGATAGCTGGTTGCCACATATTATACAAAGCAGGCTTGGAGAATGTGAATCACCTGTTGCAATGAACCCATAATTGAAGTAGGACTCTTGGTATTTTCTTTCAAATTCAGCTTTCTTTTTGTTGGCAGTCTTAGAGTCTTCTGTCTCATCACTGGGTCTTTCCCCCTTTCAAAGAAGCTCTCCAGAGATGTTTGTTTTTTACTCATTTTGGCTAGGGTTAACTTATGGGCTTACCAAAACTGTGAGTGAGACAAGTGCACAGTGTGGGGAAAGAGGCACAGATGGAAGTGATAAATAAAATAATGGGCGGGCCCTGCATGGACTAAAATAAGTGTCAGATTCTGACTTAAAGACTGCCTCCAGATGTAGCTTAATTGTCATTTGCCACTCACTGATAGGGTTTTGATATGAGTCTGCAAGCAATTGATTTATTATGGTCTCTCTGCAGTCAAACCTCTCTGCTAATGATAATGTGTATTTGTAGCCACTCCTCAGCACTAGCTAGCCTCACCACCTCAGTTCCACTTCAGATCATCAGGCATTAGATTCTCATAAGGATTGCACAACCTAGATCTCTCACATGCACAGTTCACAGTAGGATCGCACTCCTATGAGAATCTAATGCAGCTGCTGATCTGACAGGAGGTGGAGCTCAAGTGGTAATGCGAGTGATGGGGAGCGGCTATAAATACAGATGAAGCTTCACTCACTCACCCACCGCTCACCTCCTGCTGTGCAACCCGGTTCCTAACAGGCCACGGACCAGTAGCAGTCTATGGCCTGGGGGTTGGGGACCCCTGCTATAAAACATATCCAAGGATGTAAAAGAAAATATGTGCATTATGAATGAAATATAGGATATTTAACAGAGAAAGAGAAACTATAAAAAAGAAACAAATGGAAATTCCAGAACTAAAAAATGTACTATCTGAAATAAAAACTTACCAGATGTATTTAACAGGAGAATGCAAACGAAGAAAGAGTCAGCAAAGCTGAAGATATATTAATAGAAATTATTGGGACTTCCCTGGCAGTCCAGTGGTTAGGACTCCACGCTTCCAATGCAGGGGACAAGAGTTCGATCCCTGGTCAGGGAACTAAGATCCCGTATGCTGCACAGTGAGGCCAAAAAAAGGAAAAATTAATTAATTAATAGAAATTATCTAACCTGAAGAACACAAAGAAAAAATATTGAAGTAAAAATGAACAAGCCTCAGGGACCATATTGAAAGCTCTAAGAATGTGTAATTAGAGTCCCAGAAGGAGATGAGAGAAAGGAATAATGGGCAGAAATAATATCTAAGGAAAACATGGCTGAATATTTTCCATATTTGGTGAAAGATGTAACTGTATATTTTCAAGAAGCTTAACAAACCTTAAATGAGATAAAAACAAAGAAAACCACACTGTTGTGTAATAAAGAATTTGACTGGTCTTTGTCCCTAGTTCCTGGGAAATAACCTCTAAATCTCTGGAATTTCTTGGAGTGATAGAAATGTCTTTGTTACTAATGGTGAGCCTCTAGACCCACACCTGAGTTTATGCTAATGAGATGACTCAAAATGGGGGCTAGCCACACCAGAAAGACCAACCAGGTAATTACAGGGTTGGGGCTTTTTAGTCATGTGATATGAGCCCAGCCTCTGAAGAGGGCAGAATTGGCTGGAGATTGAGCTCAAGCACATGGCCAATGATTCAATCAACAAAGTCTATGTAATGAAACTCCAGTAAAAACTCTGGGCACTGAGATGAGAGAGGCTGATTGGTATTTATACCTTAATGTGCCTGGAAGTTGAGGCATTCTGAGGACACAAAAGCTTTGTGTGTGGGACCCCCAGACCTCACTCTATGGGTCTTTTCACTTGGCTGCTCCTGATTTACATTCTTTATAATAAAACTATAATTATAAATGTAGTACTTTCCTGAGTTCTGTGAGTCATACTAGTGAATTATAATACTTCAGGGAGTACTTGGAACCCCTGAGTATGTAGCCAGTTGATCAGAAGAATGGTGACCTGAGAACTCTGGAATTTACATCTGGCTTCTGAAGTGAGGATAGAATTATGCTCCTAACTTCTGAAATTTGACCTAATTCTAGCTGGTTAACATCAGAATTGCATTGCACACACCTAGGCACATTATCATCAAATTTGAGAAAACTAAAGGTGTTTTGAAAGCTGTCGGAGAAAAATGACACATTGCATACGAGGGAACTATGATTTGAATTATTGACGACCAGAACACAGTGGAACAACATCTTTAAAGTGCTGGAGGGGAAGGGAGAACAAGCCCACATCAAATCAGAATTCTACATCCAGTGAAAATGATCTTCCAAGAATGAAATGCATTTTCAGAAAAAGAAAGCTAAAAGGATATATTGACAGTGGGCATGTACTATAAGAAATACTAAGGGGCTTCCCTGGTGGTGCAGTGGTTGAGAGTCCGCCTGCTGATGCAGGGGACATGGGTTCGTGCCCCAGTCTGGGAAGATCCCACATGCCGCGGAGCGGCTGGGCCCGTGAGCCATGGCTGCTGAGCCTGTGCATCCGGAGCCTGTGCTCCGCAATGGGAGAGGCCACAACAGAGAGAGGCCCGCGTACCGCAAAAAAAAAAAAAGAAATACTAAGGAAGTTCTACACACTAAAGAGAAATAAAAACAGATGAAAATTCAGATCTTGACTGTGGGGGGGATGAGAACACTGGAAATTATAACATTGTATCATAGAGTTTTAATGTATGTAGATGTTATACATTTGACAACTTTAGCAAAAACAGGCAAGGGTGAGTAAATGAACTCCTACCTTGCAAGATTTCTGTATTTGACATGAATTGATTCAATATTAACCCTAAGTAGGCTGTTAAAAGTATATATATTGTGATCCTTAAAGCAACCACTAAAAAATAATGCAAAGAGGTAAGGTAAGGATCCTGGAATACATAATGTTTATACATATGCTATGTTTCAGCTAAACTAAAGGTAAACAAACCTAAGCTAAACTTTTTATTTCTTGTTCTTCTTAAATGATGACAACAAACTATTTCTATTAATGGTCTTTTTTGTCAGGGGTAAGGATTATATGATATTTTTTCGACTTCTCTCTTGAACACTTTTTCTCCTGTCTCAGAGTCACTATTTTGTTCTTCTTTGTCTCCTATGTTCCTGAAAAATATAATGTCTACTTTCCCTTCAATTACTCAGCAGTCAACTAGTGCTTGTTTTCTCTGCAGGGTACTTGTTTGTTTCAACTTCATTTCCTGCCCTCTTTCTCCCCAAGGTCATTGAATCACACTTTGATAAATACATTGTTATTAAGGATTACTAGAGGCAATTGCAATCATAGATTTTTTAAATTAATGTCTTTCATTATAATGAGTCAGAAAGTCAGTGAATTGAAAAATTATTCTTTTTGTGGGTATTCAGCATTAGTCAACATGTCCTTGCTGTCTGTGGAGTGCTCTTCTGAATTCTCTGGGGGTGTGATTATGGCAGTATTTCCTGGAGAAACAAGAAGAAATGGGATAAATAGATAGCTAGTGGGAAGCAGCCGCATAGCACAGGGAAATCAGCTCTGTGCTTTGTGACCACCTAGAGGGGTGGGTTAGGGAGGGTGGGAAGGAGATGGAAGAGGGAGGAGATAAGGGGATATATGTATATGTATAGCTGATTCACTTTGTTATACAGCAGAAACTAACACACCATTGTAAAGCAATTATACTCCAATAAAGATGTTAAAAAATAAAAAAAATAGAAAAGAAACGGGGTAAACAAAAGTGTGACAGAACTTCAGCTAAGTGACTGGAAGGTAGGAAGAATGGGGGCAAATGAATAGGCCACTGGCCTGACTAACCCAGGAAGTCTTCACAGGGAGCACTAGAGTTCTGAAAGACTTGGGTTTGCCTTGTGTAAAGCTGACAAAACTCCCTAAGTGGAGGGAATATCATGGATATGAAGTAGAAATCAGCTAAAGATATTTATTGAGTGCCGATTGTGTCATATGCCAGTCACTAGAAGAACAGGAAGTAAAGATAGTAATATTATAAACTAGTAGGGAAGATTACATGTTCTCATAGAAAGAAAAAAAAAGACAACCAATGTAGTAATAGATGCCAAATATTGTAGTGAAAACGAATACCTAATTGCAGAAGAAAGGCTGAATTAAATAGAAGGGACTTAGAAGTGGGATGAGTGCCTAAATCGACAGAGAAAAAAGGAGAGATATGATATAACTCAGAGATGAAATCTGGGGACAATGGGAATATTCTGGGAACAGAAGGATCATGATAGGGTGGTGATGAATATGTTGCTGCTGGTGAAGATTATTTTATTTATTTATTTTTAAAAATACTTATTGGTCATCCATTTTATACACATCAGTGTATACATGTCAATCCCAATCTCCCAAATCATCACACCACCACCCACAGCCCCGCCACTTTCCCCCCTTGGTGTCCAGACGTTTGTTCTCTACATCTGTGTCTCAATTTCTGCCCTGCAAACCAGTTCATCTGTACCATTTTTCTAGGTTCCACATATATACATTAAGATACGATACTTGTTTTTCTCTTTCTGACTTACTTCACTCTGTATGACAATCTCTAGATCCATCCACATCTCTACAAATGACCCAATTTTGTTCCTTTTTATGGAGCCTTTTATGGCTGCGTAATATTCCATTGTCTATATGTACCACATTTCTTTATCCATTCGTCTGTTGATGGGCATTTAGGTTGCTTCCATAACCTGACTACTGGAAATAATGCTGCAATAAACATTAGGGTGCATGTGTCTTTTTGAATAATGATTTTCTCTGGGTATGTGGCATTGCTGGGTCATATGGTGATTCTATTGGAAATAATGCTGCAATAAACATTAGGGTGCATGTGTCTTTTTGAATAATGATTTTCTCTGGGTAGTGGCATTGCTGGGTCATATGGTAATTCTATTTTTAATTTTTTAAGGAACCTCCATACTGTTCTCCATAGTGGCTCTATCAATTTACATTCCCACCAGCAGTGCAGGAGGGTTACCTTTTCACCACACCCTCTGCAGCATTTGTTGTTTATAGATTTTCTGATGATGCCCATTCTAACTGGTGTGAGGTGATACCTCATTTTAGTTTTGATTTGCATTTCTCTAATAATTAGTGATGTTGAGCAGCTTTTCATGTGCCTCTTGGCCATCTGTATGTCTTCTTTGGAGAAATGTCTATTTAGGTCTTCTGCCCGTTTTTGGATTGGGTTCTTTGTTTTTTTAATATTGAGCTGCATGAGCTGTTTATATATTTTGGAGACTAATCCTTTCTTCATTGATTCATTTACAAATATTTTCTCCCATTCTGAGAAGTGTCTTTTCATCTTGGTTTATGGTTTCCTTTGCTGTGCAAAAGCTTTGAAGTTTCATTAGGTCGCATTTGTTTATTTTTGTTTTTATTTCCATTACTCTAGGAGGTGGATCAAAAAATATCTTGCTGTGATTTATGTCAAAGAGTGTTCTTCCTATGTTTTCCCCTAAGGATTTTATAGTGTCCGGTCTTACATTTAGGTCTCGAATCCATTTTGAGTTTATTTTTGTGTATGGTGTTAGGGAGTGTTCTAATTTCATTCTTTTACATGTAGCTGTCCAGTTTTCCCAGCACCACTTATTGAAGAGACTGTCTTTTCTGCATTTTATATCCTTGCCTCCTTTGTCATAGATTAGTTGACCATAGGTGCGTGGGTTTATCTCTGAGCTTTCTGTCTTTTTCCATTGATCTATGTGTCTGTTTTTGTGCCAGTACCATATTGTCTTGGTTACTGTAGCTTTGTAGTACAGTCTGAAGTCAGGGACTCTGATTCCTCCAGCTCCGTTGTTTTCTCTCAAGACTGCTTTGGCTATTCGGGGTCTTTTGTGTCTCCATATAAATTTTAAGATTTTTTGTTCTGGTTCTGTAAAAAATGCCATTGGTAATTTGATAGGGATTGCATTGAATCTGTAGATTGCTTTGGGGAGTATAGTCATTTTCACAGTATTGATTCTTCCAATCCAAGAACATGGTATATCTCTCCATCTGTTTGTATCATCTTTAATTTCTTTCATCAGTGTCTTATAGTTTTCTGTATACAGGTCTTTTGTCTCCCTAGGTAGGTTTATTTCTAGGTATTTTATTCTTTTTGTTGCAATGGTAAATGGGAGTGTTTCCTTAATTTCTCTTTCAGATTTTTCATCATTAGTATATAGGAATGCAAGAGATTTCTGTGAATTAATTTTGTGTCCTGCAACTTTACCAAATACATTGATTAGCTCTAGTAGTTTTCTGGTGGCATCTTTAGTATTCTCTATGTATAGTATCATGTCATCTGCAAACAGTGACAGTTTTACTTCTTCTTTTCCAATTTGGATTCCTTTTCTTTCTTTTTCTTCTCTGTTTGCTGTGGTTAGGACTTCCAAAACTATGTTGAATAATAGTGGTGAGAGTGGACATCCTTGTCTTGTTCCTGATCTTAGAGGAAAAGCTTTCAGTTTTTCACCACTGAGAATGATGTTTGCTATGGGTTTGTTGTATATGGCCTTTATTGTGTTGAGGTGGGTTCCCTCTATGCCCACTTTCTGGAGAGTTTTTATCATAAAAGGGTGTTGAATATTGTCAAAAGCTTTTTCTGCATCTATTGAGATGATCATATGGTTTCTATTCTTCAATTTGTTAATATGGTGTATCACATTGATGGATTTGCGTATATTGAAGAATTCTTGCATCCCTGGGATAAATCCCACTTGATCATGGTGTATGATCCTTTTAATGCGTTGTTCGATTCTGTTTGCTAGTATTTTGTTGAGGAGTTTTGCATCTATATTCATCAGTGATATTGGTCTGTAATTTTCTTTATTGTAGTATCTTTGTCTGGTTTTGGTATCAGGGTGATGGTGGCCTCATACTGTGAGTTTGGGAGTGTTCCTTCCTCTGCAATTTTTTGTAAGAGTTTGAGAAGGATGGGTGTTAGCTATTCTCTAAATGTTTGATAGACTTCACCTGTGAAGCCATCTGGTCCTGGACTTCTAATCTAATCCTGGATTTCTAATCTCATAGCATTGTGGTCAGAAAAGATGCTTGATATGATTTCAATTTTCTTAAATTTACTGAGGCTTGATTGGTGACCCAGAATGTGGTTTATCCTCTAGAATGTTCCATGCACACTTGAGAAGAAAGTGTAATCTGCTATTTTAGGACGGGATGTCCTATAAATATCAATTAAATCTATCTGGTCTATTGTGTCATTTATAGCTTCTGTTTCCTTATGAATTTTCTGTGTGGATGATCTGTTGATTGGTGTATGTTAGGTGTTAACGTCCCCCACTATTATTGTGTTACTGTCGATTTCCTCTTTTATAGCTGTTAGCAGTTGCCTTATGTATTGAGGTGCTCCTATGTTGGGTGAATATATATTTATAATTGTTTTATCTTCTTCTTGGATTGATCCCTTGATCATTATGTAGTATTCTTCCTTGTGTCTTGTAACATTCTTTATTTTAAAGTCTATTTTATCTTATATGAGTATCGCTACTCCAACTTTCTTTTGATTTCCATTTACATGGAATATCTTTTTCCATCCTCTCACTTTCAGTCTGTATGTGTCCCTAGGTCTGAAGTGGGTCTCTTGTAGACAGCATATATATGAGTCTTGTTTTTGTATCCATTCAGCAAGCCTTTCCATTTTGGTTGAAACATTTAATCCATTCACGTTTTAGGTAACTATTGAGATGTATGTTCCTATTACCATTTTCTTAATTGTTTTGGGTTTGTTTTTGTAGATCCTTTTCTTCTCTTGTGTTTCCCACTTAGAAAAGTTCCTATAGCATTTGTTGTAGAGCTGGTTTGGTGGTGCTGAATTCTCTTATCTTTTGCTTGTCTGTAAGGCTTTTGACTTCTCCATCGAATCTGAATGAGATCCTTGCTCCGTAGAGTAATCTTGATTGTAGGTTCTTTCCTTTCATCACTTTAAGTATATCATTGCCACTCCCTTGTGGCTTGTACAGTTTCTGCTGAGAAATCAGCTGTTCACCTTATGGGAGTTCCCTTGTATGTTATTTGTCGTTTTTCCCTTGCTGCTTTCGATAATTTTTCTGTATCTTTAATTTTTGCTAATTTGATTACTGTGTGTCTCCGCATGTTTCTCCTTTGGTTTATCCTGTATGGGACTGTCTGTACTCCCTGGACTTGGGTGTCTGTTTCCTTTCCCATGTTAGGGAAGTTTTCGACTATAATCTCTTCAAATATTTTCTCAGGTCCTTTCTCTCTCTCTTCTCCTTCTGGGACCCCGATAATGCGAATGTTGTTGTGTTTAATGTTGTCCCAGAGATCTCTTAGGCTGTCTTCATTTCTTTGCATTCTTTTTTCTTTATTCTGTTCTGCAGCAGTGAATTCCACCATTCTGTCTTCCAGGTCACTTATCTGTTCTTTTACCTCAGTTATTTTGCTATTGATTCCTTCTAGTATAGTTTTCATTTCAGTTATTGTATTGTTCATCTCTGTTTGTTTGTTCTTTAATTCTTCTAGGTCTTTGTTGTACATTTCTTGCATCTTCTCGATCTTTGTCTGCATTCTTTTCCCAAGGTCCTGGATCATCTTCACTATCATTATTCTGAATTCTTTTTCTGGATGATTGCCTATCTCCACTTCATTTAGTTGTTTTTCTGGGGTTTTATCTTGTTCCTTCATCTGGTACATAGCCCTCTGCCTTTTCATCTTGTCTATCTATCTGTGAATGTGGTTTTTGTTCCACAGGCTGCAGGATTGTAGTTCTTGCTTCTGCTGTCTGCCCTCTGGTGGATGAGGCTATCTAAGAGGCTTGTACAAGTTTCCTGATGGAAGGGACTGGTGGTGGGTAGAGGTGATTGTTGCTCTGGTGGGCAGAGCTCAGTAAAACTTTAATCCGCTTGACTGCAGATGGGTGGGCTGGGTTCCCTCCCTGTTGGTTGTTTGTCCTAAGGCGATCCAACACTGGAGCCTATGCAGGCTCTTTGTGGGACTAATGGCAGACTCTGGGAGAGGTCACGCCAAGGAGTACTTCCCAGAACTTCTGCTGCCAGTGTCCTTGTCCTCATGGTGAGACAGAGCCACCCCCCACCTTTGTAGGAGACCCTCCAACACTAGCAGGTCAGTCTGGTTCAGTGTTCCCTGGGGTCACTGCTCCTTCCCCTGGGTCCCGATGCACACGCTACTTTGTGTGTGCCCTCCAAAGAGTGGAGTCTCTGTTTCCCCCAGTCCTGTCAAAGTCCTGCAATCAAATCCCAGTAACCTTCAAAGTCTGTTTCTCTCGGAATTCCTCCTCCCATTTCCGGACCCCCAGGTTTCAAAGCTTGACGTGGGGCTCAGAACCTTCACTCCAGTGGGTGAATTTTTGTGGTATAAGTGTTCTCCAGTTTGTGAGTCACCCACACAGCAGTTATGGGATTTGATTTTATTGTGATTGCACCCCTTGTACTGTCTCATTGTGGCCTCTCCTTTGTCTTTGGATGTGGGGTGTCTTTTCTGGTGAATTCCAGTGTCTTCCTGTCAATGATTATTCAACAGTTAGTTGTGATTCTGGTGTTCTCGCAAGAGGGAGTGAGAGCATGTCCTTCTACTCCACCATCTTCGAAGATGATTTTAATAAAAATGGTACATAGCGTGGAAAACATAGTTGCTTATTACTTAGGGATTGTTTTAGATATAATGATAATTAGATGGATTAGTTAACTTGACCTTAACCACCTGTTAAATCTAAGCTTCCACATGAATTTATCATGGCTATTTTTAAAGGTACTATGTACTTTTGAGTTTCACCACTACACCTTCTTTTTGCCAAATGAAAAATATTATTTCAAGGCCAATTCTCCAAGTGTTTGACCTATAGCAGTCTTCGGATTCTTCAGCTGTATCTTCTGTCTTAGTCTATTCAGGATAACATAACAAAATACCAGAGACTGGGTAGCTTATAAACAAGAGAAATTTATTTTTCACTGTTCTAAAGTCTAGAAGTCCAAGATCAGGGTGCCTGCATGGCTGGGTTTTAGTGAAGGCCCTTTTCTGGATTGCAGACTACCTACTTCTTGCTGTGTCCTCACCTGGTAAAAGGGTCTGGGGATCCCTCTGGAACCTCTTTTATAAAGCACTGATTGCATTCAGGAGGGTTCCACCTGCATGACTTAAACACTTCCCACAGGCTCTACCTCCTAATACCATCACCTTTGGGGATTAGAATTTCAACATATAAATTTTTTGGAGGACACAAACATTCAGACCATAGCATCCTCCCTTTAGTTCTGTGACATCATACCACCCTGGAGCTTGTATAGGCTGATTGTTCTATCTCTTCTTCCTTCACTGATTCTATCTACAGTTCATGGACCCCTAAATTTGGACATAGTCTTCCATCTTCATCTCAACTTTCTTTGATCAATGTATACTCTCATAGCAAAAGTAATTTTCTATTAAAACAGAGACCTTTCAACTTAAATTTCTAGCTAAATTTTAGATACTTCAGAAGATCCAGAATCAAATCTAATGCAACACATCCTGAATCAAATTTATCCTCCCTACTAATCTTCCTTTCCGTTTTTCATATTGTCACTGTCACCCCCATAAGGATGCATGCCAGAAATGTTAGTTCTCTTTTCTTTCCATCTCATATCAATATGACCAGTCACCAAGCTTTGTCTTTATGTATTTGAAATATGTCTTGCCACTATCCTAGAAGTTTTGACATGCATTATTTGACAGTAGAAAAGAATATACCTAACACATATTTGTTGGCAACTGTAATCATAAAGACTAGTAAATTTCCCATCCATAGAAGCTCTCTGCGCATTCTTCTACATCTCATTCCCTCAAACGTAACCACTCTCCTGAATTCTGTGTTAATCACTTCCTTACCATTAAAATTACATTATCATATATATGTATTTATAGAGAACATGTGGTTTCATTTTGCTTGTCTTTGAAATTTATAAAAATGGTATCTTCTGCAATTTGCTTTTTCCATCTATAATGCATATTGCTGCAGTCTATTCATTTTCACTGCTGAATTACATCCCATTTTGTGAATGTACCATGGTTAATTTATCTATTCTCCTGTTAACCATTAGGTCATTATGATTGTTTCCATGTTTCTGGCTTTTATGAAGAGTGCTACTATGAACATTCCATTATAGTGTATGTCTCTTGGTGCCCATATACAAGAGTTTCTTCAAGATCTTTCCTGGGAGTAAAAAGATTTATTGCAGATTGTGTGCTTGTTCAGACTCACAAGATAGTGCCAATTTGTGCTCTAGACTAATTGAACTAATTTACACTCCTCCTAGCACTGTGTAAGAAGAGTCCCTGTTGTTTCATGTGATGGTTAAGTATATATGTCACCTTGACTGGGCCATGGAGTGCCCAAATATTTGGTTAAATAGTATTTCTGGGTATGTCTGTGATGGTACTTTTGGATGAGATTAGCATTTGAATTAGCAGACCGAACGAAGATGGCCCTCCCTTGCTCTCTCTGCCTGACTGTTGATCTGGGACGTTGGTCTTCTCTTTAACTTGGACTATGATTTACATCATTGGCTCTCCTGGTTCTCAGGCCTTGGACTTAGACTGGAACTACACCACCAGATTTCCTGGGTCACGCGCTTGCAGACAGCTGATCATGGGACTTCCCAGCCTCCATAATCATGTGAGCTAATTCCTTATACTAAATCAGTCTCTCTCTGTCTCTCTCTGTTTATTTCGCCCATGTTTCTCTAGATAACCCTGACTAATACCCTTCATATGCTCACCAACACTTGATTTTGCTAGACTTCTTAATTTTTGACGACCTGATGGGTGTGAGTTCATATCTTATTATGGTCTTTCACTATTTGAACTTCCTTGCTTGCAATGAGGTTATGAATATACTTATTCAATCATTCATTATTTATGTTTCCTTATTTATGAAATGGCCCTCTAAGCCTTTTGCCTAGTTTTCTGTTGTGGTATTTGTCTTTTTCTTGTTGATTCCTTGGAAGATTCTTATATCTTGGATCCTAATTCTAATCCATTTGTGGTTATATGTGCTGTAAATGTCTTCTCCCAGATTATACTTATCTTTTATCTTTATTTATGGTGTCTTGTGATTAACAGATTTAATTTTAATGTAGTCAAATGTATTAATTTTTCTTTTATGCTTAGCACTACTTGTATTTTGTGTAATGCTTGCCAACCTCAAGATCAGAAAGATATTCTGAATTTCTTCTTAAAGTTGTATGCTTTGCTTTTCACATTGAAATTCTTAATCTACTTGGGATTGATTTTTGCGATTGTATGAGGTAGGAATCTACTTTTTTTTGGCCACACTGCAGGACTTGCAGGATCATCGTTCCCCAACCAGGGATCGAATCTGAGCCCTTGGCAGTGAAAGCAGAGTCCTAACCACTGGACCTCCAGGGGATTCCCAGGAATCCACTTTTTTTTTTTTTCTCTGTATGGATAACCAATCGTCTTAGCCTCAGTTAGTGAAAAAGACACTGCTGCCTTACAGATCTGCAATGCTGGTTCTGTCACATGTAAGTCTATAAATGTATATGTCTGTTTTTAGGCTCTCTAATCTACTCAGTTGGTTAATTTCTCTTTTCCTGAGCCAATGACATCTTGTTTAATCACCAGTGAGTCCCCTTTCCTTATTGTTGTTCTTTAGGAAAAGCTTAGCTATTTTGGATCTTTTCTCTACCATATACCTTTTAGAATAACTTTTCATTAACCCTGGTATGATTTTGGTTGAAAATTTGTGTATTATTTTGGGAAGATAGATATCTTTAGACCACATATTAGCATTCTTTTTGTTGAAATTTTTTTTAATGCCTTTCAAGAAAAAAAATTCTCCATAAAGGAGTTAATGTCCTTGTTGCATTTATTTCTAGATATCTTATATTTTTTTCTTATTATAAATAACATCTCTTTTCTAATTTATATTGTTCGTTTCTCAGGTATAGAGATGCAGTGGATATTTTAGATTGAGCTTATATTCAGACACCTTACAAAACCTTACAAAACTCTTGTAAAATAGTTTGTGGATATAATTTATTATTTAAAAAAACAAACACATACATAGCATTCTTACTATGTGTAGGCACTATTCCATACACTTCACAAATATTTATTTAATTATCTCAACATCCCTATGAAACAGGTTTATTTATTATTTATTTATTTATTTCTTTTGCGGTATGCGGGCCTCTCACTGTTGTGGCCTCTCCCATTGCGGAGCACAAGCTCCAGACGCGCAGGCTCAGTGGCCATGGCTCACGGACCTAGCCGCTCCGCAGCATGTGGGATCTTCCCAGACTAGGGCACGAACCTGTGTCCCCTGCATCGGCAGGCGGACTCTCAACCACTGTGCCACCAGGGAAGCCCCAGGTTTATTTTTTAATCCCCATTTTACCGATAAGGAAACTAAGTCACAAAGAGATTAAGTAACTGCCCAAAGTCACAAAGTTTCATTTGAACCTAGAAGGTGGGATTTAAATCCAGGCAGTTGATCTCTAAGCTCCATGCTAAACCAATAGCTTTGCTGCCTCCCCACTAGACTGAAAAGTTCTGTTTCTTCCTTTCTAATCCTTATTTTCCCTCCTTTTTCTTTTTTAACCTTTCTTTGAGGCTATTGTTTTGAATGTTAACAAAGATAATCCTTGTCTTGTTATTAATTTAAAAGAGAATACTTTTATTTACTTATTTATTTTTAACATCTTTATTGGAGTATAATTGCTTTTACAATGGTGTGTTAGTTTCTGCTTTACAACAAAGTGAATCAGTTATACATATACATATGTCCCCATATCTCTTCCCTCTTGCATCTCCCTCCCTCCCACCCTCCCTATCCCACCACTCCAGGTGGTCACAAAGCACAGAGCTGATCTCCCTGTGCTATGTGGCTGCTTCCCACTAGCTCTCTATTTTATGTTTGGTAGTGTATATATGTCCATGCCACTCTCTCACTTTGTCACAGCTTACCCTTCCCCCTCCCCATATCCTCAAGTCCATTCTTTGGTAGGTCTGTGTCTTTATTCCCGTCTTGCCCCTAGGTTCTTCAGCACCTTTTTTTTTTTTTTTTTAGATTCCATATATATGTGTTGGCATACGGTATTTGTTTTTCTCTTTCTGACTTACTTCACTCTGTATGACAGACTCTAGGTCCATCCACCTCACTACAAGTAACTCAGCTTTCGTTTCTTTTTATGGCTGAGTAATATTCCATTGTATATATGTGCCGCATCTTCTTTATCCATTCATCTGTTGATGGACACTTAGGTTGCTTCCATGTCCTGGCTATTCTAAATAGAGCTGCAATGAACATTTTGGTACCTGACTCTAAAAGAGAATACTTTTAATGATTTACCATAGAAAGATGCTTGCTGTAGGGTTTTGGTGGATAACATTTGAGAGGTTAAGGAAATTCACTTCTATTCTTAGTTTACTAAGAGGTTTTTTATTGTTTTTTATCTTGAATGGGTGTTGCATTTAATCAAGTGGTTTCTCTCTTCAATTTGTTTTTGTGGTGAATCCACTAATTGATTTTCATATGTTGATCTTTGCATCCCTGGGATAATCCCAGCTTGATACTGATGTGTATTTTCCTAAATCCTGCTGAATTTGGTTTGATAATATTTTGTTTAGGATCTTTCATCTATCATCATTAGTGAGATACTCTTGTGACTTTACTCTTTTTCACACTGTCCTTGTTCCTGGGTCTCGGGACTGGGGAGGTGGGCAAGGTGAGGGCGGGGCCTTGAGAGCAGCCACACACTCTGCCCCCTCACTCAGTCTCTGGAAGGGGAGCGTGGTTCGGGCTGCAGGGCTGACTTCGAGCCCCCAGCGGCTGCAGCAGATTCCTCAGCGGCGGCAGCACATTCCGCAGCGCCGCTCCCGGGGAGCCTGAGCCGCTTGGCTCCGGAGCGCGGTGCGGCCGAGACGGTTCCCTAGGTCGAGTTCAGGGCGCCCGGGGTGCGCTGGCGGCAGGTCGCAGAGCACCGCTTCCACCTGTCACCAGCCTGTAGGGGTGGGTTCGGCTGGGCAGGGGGTGGGAGTCCGCTCAGAGACCTCTTGTCCCTTCCAGTCAAGAGCCGCCCTCATCCCTCGAGGGAGCGCAGCGCACGCACGACATTGCACCCGGACGCTCGCCTCCGCCGCCTAAGAGAGGTACCATTCCCCGCGGGCTCCCTGTCTGCGTCCAGGTGACCCGACCCGGCAGGAGAGCACTGATCCGGAGGGTAACCTGAAATTCTTGAGGAATAAAATTCTCTGGTCCCACTCAGTCCTTTGTATTATAAACTGGCCACTGTCAGCTCTGTTTGGGAAACCTGCACAATTTTCCACAACGTGAAACGACCCGACTAACCTAAGTTTAAATTTGTTTCGTTGAATTTGTCTCTTTAACCTAACTTCCTTTTTTGTGGGGGGGGGTGGTGGTTAGGGGGGAGTGGAGGACGGCGGTTTACGGGGAAGAAGGTGAGTACTGTCTTCCGGATCTGTCCTCGCCGCTCCACTCCTCCGACCTGGCTGTCAAGGTTGTGTCAGGGACATTTCCAATGCCAGCCTGGAATGGTAGGGCCATTCAAAGCGAATTTAGACCTTGACTTCACCTATAGGCTTCAGGCCGATTTACTGAGCAATCAGTTTTCAGGGAAACTTGTGCAAAGAATCGTGAGAAAATACCTAGATTTTGCTGAATGTTATTGGTGCTGCACCATGTCATATTGGCTTGTATCACTTTTCTTGTCTTCGTGCTCCTTTGTGTATGTATGTTAATCTTCTCTAACCAGCTCCTGAACAACCTGAGAAAAGTCAGGGATCCACCAGATATCAGTGCATAACAAATATTTTTTCAATGAATAAATTTCATCAGTAACTTTGAAACCTAAAATGGTGCTTGAGCATCCAACACTTGATAGATTGGAAAGCGTCAATTTAAAGAAAACCACACACACCATTTTTTATGGTTACCTGTAGAAAGGGCTGCATTTTGATCTTCTTGGTTGAAATGTATTGTGGTAGGAGTCTTGGATAGAGAGACAGGAGACCTGAGAACTTGCTGAATCATATCACTGAGAATTTTTCTGATCTGTAAAAGTAGAAGGTTGGAACACATGCTTTT
The DNA here is from genome assembly GCF_964374135.1 of Grampus griseus. Taxonomy (NCBI): domain Eukaryota; kingdom Metazoa; phylum Chordata; class Mammalia; order Artiodactyla; family Delphinidae; genus Grampus; species Grampus griseus. The sequence continues at coordinate 53,833,526 of NC_139003.1, read as the reverse complement.
TAGAGTTTCTTTCAGCTCCAAAGGTCTTTGATGAAATGAATGTATCACAACTTCATAAACATGTGTTGGATTTCAGTGGCTCCTGAAGACTGTTTATCAGAATGTTGGTAAAGCTGTTGTTATATCCTTTCGAAGGAAAGTCTGAGAGTCAGCAACTTAGAGGAAAACCAATAAATACATAGTAGGCAAATTTGACTTGATCAAAACCAAATACATAAGTATTTATAATTTTTTAGGTTTGATAAAAACCAAATACATAAGTAGTTATAACTTTTTAGGTTTAAACAGATCATCAAGTAATTGAATAATTTTAAGTTAAAAATATATCTTCATTTTTTTTTCTGTATAGAATATGAATTTTGCCACAAGAAGATGGTTCTACCTACCTCTGGGCTGCATGATGCTGATGAATCTGATTAACGCGGGTTTTGAATTTCAAAAGGGGGTGCTTGCCAGCAACAGCCCAGGGATCATGGAAGACATTGATCTCCAGTGCTGGAATGCTTGCTCCTTGACACTGATAGATCTCAAGGAAATCAAGATAGAGCACACTGTGGATTCTTTCTGGAATTTCATGTTGTTCCTGCAAAAATCCCAGCAGCCTAGACATTATAATGTCTTCTTAAGCATAGCTCAGGATTTCTGGGACATGTATGTAGACTGCTTGCTTTCAAGATCCCATGGAATGGGCAGAAGACAGGTGATGCCTCCCAAGTATAATTTTCCACAGAAGATAACAGGAGGTAATTTAAATGTGTACTTAAGAGAATAGCAGTTTAGTTTTCTTAAAAATTCAATATTTAATCTTTCTGATTTTTAAAGTTTATCTAATAAGCTAACAAATTTGCCATATTTTTTCCTAATATGATCAGCTTTGATTTTCATTTTTACTGATTTTATATTATTTAGAAACCAGAGGAGCTCTGATGTGCAAATACTAGATTCTAAATGATCTTGGAATGATATATTTTTGTAGATCATTAGATTATCATCTTATTTTTTCCCCATGAGTAGTTCATAAGAAAGCCATTTAGCCATGTAATTATTCATATTACATTTGTTGAAAAAAATTTTAAACATCCACATGTATTTAGGCTTTTGAAATTAATTGTTTCAATAGGGTTGTTTAAAGGGAGGGAATCTTAAGAGTTCATATTAGAACAAATGTTAACAATTTTTCTTCTCTAACCTTATAGGACTGGATTTTACAAAACATGAGTTTTACATTTAAGAGAACACAGAAAATACCTCAAGCAAGATGACACCAACTTGAAAATTTAACCCTGTGTCAGTATTTATGAGCTCGAATATTTCCTGTCGCATTTATCAAAATTATTTCTAATTCTTTAATATTGATGAAGATTGTATTTTTGTTGATATGTAATTGTTTTATGGCTATTGAATTATCATTTCCATATTTTGGGGTATTTTGTCAATAATTTTTAATTTAGAAGGCATCTTTGTAAAGCCTTTTTTTTTTTTAAAGAAAAAACCACTTAAAATGCAAATACAACATATTTTTTAATACAACAATCAGTGCAGTAAAATTGTAACCAGTTTTATCAGGTATCTTCTACATAATTTTGACTTCAAAACTGTGCCAAAACTAATGCCAGTATTATCCTAAAAAGTAATATTTAATCTTGATGTAGTGTACTGTGTGGCTTCTGATATATGTATCCCATCACCAAGCTATATATTATTTTTCTATGCATTAAGGCCTAAAATTTTGTTTTATGTTCTCATTTTTATAGTCCTCATTTAAAAAAAGGAATAGCAAGCAGAAAAGCAGTTAATTTTATTTATTTATAAATTTATTTATTTATTTATTTTTGGCTGTGTTGGGTCTTCGTTGCCGCATGCGTGCTTTCTCTAGTTGCAGCGAGCAGGGGCTACTCTTTGTTGCAGTGCGAGGGCTTCTCATTGTGGTGGCTTCTCTTGTTGCGGAGCTCAGGCTCTAGGCACGCGGGCTTCAGTAGTGGTGGCACGAGGGCTCTAGAGTGCAGGCTCAGTAGTTGTGGCGCACGGGATCAGTTGCTCCGTGGCATGTGGGATCTTCGCAGACCGGGCTCGAACCCACGTCCCCTGCATAGGCAGGTGGATTCTTAACCACTGCGCCACCAGGGAAGTCCCCATCTTAAACCTTTTTGATGGTACTTAGATATAATGTTCTGTTAAATCCCCCCAGTTTTGGGCACAAATCATGTCATTTGTATATAGAAAATTTTATTCTTTTTTCATCATTTATTCATTCAAAAAAATTCATTGAGCTTGGAGGTACACTGCTGAGCAATCCACACACAATCCTTGACTCCCAGAGTTGTCATTGCTGTGGGACAAAGATGCAGCAGGAAATAATATAATTCAAAAGCACTTTTATGATGTCAAAATATGTTTTTTTTCCAAGAAAGAGGAATTGTAGCCAACATAGGGTTGAGTGGGGAACAATATGTATTTCTCTTTTGCCCTATTCAAAATCATCAGACTAGATCAGACAGATCATCCAAAAAAAATAAAACCCCCAAACCCACCAATTCTTGCAGTGCTATTATGGTAAAGACTCAGTCAGTTTCTCAGTTTGGGGTTTATGCTGAACTCATATAGCTTAACTCATAACCAGTTATTTTCCAGAGCACTGAAAGCTGAAAAAAGACAGCAAATCATCTAATATTGCTCCCAAAATATTTCTTCATGAGGTGATAAAATGGATAAAAATTGAGCATCTGTGCTTAAAGTTCCTCTGCTCTTCCTATAGAATTTTTTTTTCTTTAAATAAAATTTTTACTTTAGAATAGTTTTAAGTTTGCAGAAAAGTTGCAAGGCTAGTGCAAAGACTTCTTGTATATGCCTCACCCATTTTTTCTTATTGTTCACATCTTACGTTAGTCATATGTTTGTCATAACTAATGAACCAATACTAATACATTTTAAATTAAACTTCATATTTTATTTGAATTTCACTAGTTTTCCCCTAATGTCCTTTTTCTGTTCCAGGATCCTATCCAGGACACCACTTACAATGAGTTAGGCTCTAAGAAGATGTTTTTGATGACCTTGACACTTCCCGATGCTGGTCAGTTGTATTGCAGAACGTCCCTCAATTTGGGTTTGCCTAATGTTTTTCTCATGGTTAGACTGGGGTCATAGGATTTTTGGGGAAAACTACAGGAGTAAAGCACTGTTCTCAGCACTTCCTATCAAGGGTACATGCTGTCAACATGACATAACACAGATGGCGTTTAACCCTGGCTGAGGTAGTATCTGCCAGGTTTATTGGCTGTAAAGTTACTTTCCCTTCTCTTTCTATGTTGTATTCTTTGGAAGCGAGGCGCTAAGCATTACCCACACTTTAGGGAATGGGGAGTTATGTTCCACCTCCTTGAAAAGGAAATATCTACATAAATTAAAATAAATACAAGCGATTATGAAACATGGTTGCCAATGAAACTAATGTAAGCCCAGGCTATGTTGGCAGGTGTGTAAAAATGAGAGGGACTAGTTTCATTATACCCTCCATGTGTCCTGTTACACCTGTAAATTGTTGCTCGGTTCTGTTGGTCTCAGTATAGAGGAATAATCACAAACTGTAGCACTTCAGAAAGGGCTGGCCAGGTTCATAGTCTGGAATGACTAAATAAACTGGATATTTGACCCAGAAAGACTGAGGGTGAACATTATAGTTTTTTCCTGTGATATGAAATGTACCCTGTGTTTCAGAAGGCAGACTGAGGACCAGATGAACAAAAGTTGTTCACCTAATTATTCACTGGTTTTCATCCAATATGAGCAAGCACTGGCTAACAGGGTCTAATCATGGAATGAACTCCTCCCTCATGTGTTAAAAATCTCATTACCGAAGAGTGTTGAAGCCACTTTCATCTGTGCTCACTCAACTCCGTTTTTATTTTCTTGACTTTCTTTTCATTTAGTTTATTAGCAGAAGTCTGGGAGCTGAAATTTTGTTATCAGTTGACTCATGGAAGGAAATATACTGTCCACCTTTCAGCCAGGCTGGATGGGAGAGGCACAAATCCCCTAGGGCTTAGAAGTGGTATGGTGGGAGCACAGGATGTGAGGAGAGATGGAGACGTGTTAGAATTAGTGACCCTGTCAGACAGAGGGACTGATTTCACTGGCTCGCTGCCAGGTGGCTGGAATTGTAATATGCGAACTTGGGTATCGTCTGTCTACCAAGTGCAAGTGTCTGGATGAAGCAACCTTACTACCCTCCATCTGTGTACATTTCTTCCTCTGTTAAATGGCTGCTAGGTAATAACCTGCCCTATTTTACCTTTCCTCTTCCTGATGGGTAAGATCTACAACAGGGAGAAGTTCTACAGAACTCACAGATTATTTTGACTGCAGTCAGTCCTAATCAATCTGGAGATATCAAGTTGTACTACATACAAAAAATAATGTTCAGCCAAGAAATATCAATTCTGTTTCTACCCACTGGTTATATTAATGTAATAGTATTTATGCCTCATTTTAGAGAAAGTCTATCACTGTTACGAAGCACATACATTTGAACTACTTTAACATGTCCATGTTTAGCATTCCCGGTATAGTATTTTGTTGGCTGAACCTTCCCTTTGAGCTCAGGACTTTGCTGCCTTTGCAGAAGTTGAGGGGAAGGTTGCCAGGAGCTGAGGCCACCATCACACTTATTCAATAATTTATTTACTGAGGTGTTGGTTACAATAATGAATGAGATGTGGTTTCTATCTTGTCTTTAGGGAGCTTAGAATCTGAGGAAGGAACTTATAGTCTACAAATTGGAGTAAACATTCATTGCTTTTAGCCATGGACACTTCATCTCGATTCTATGTGTATCTCAGATGTAACTGAACGTGTATCTGGTGCTTTTTGTGTGGGCATCTCATCGTTGCATGTTCCTACCCACATCCATTCTTGTGTCTCAGTAACTCCCCTTTACATGGAACCTTTGTGCTTAGGGCTGCCTGTGAAGAAGAGGAACAAATTATGCTGTCTACTATCTTCTTGGGGGTGGTGGTAATAGAGAAAGGGATTCAAGAGAGCACAAAGCTCACTGATAAGCTGATGCACATTATGTACTCCTGTGAGCCACAAGGAGAATGGGCAGCTGGGCCAGGGTGAGAGGCCGCTGGTAACTCATTCTAATTAGAACAATAACAACAATTGCAATTTCTCCTCTCATGGCAGATGCTACTATCCTCACAGACAGAATAATGAAAAATTCCTGGAGGAATGTGAATTGGGGGAGGAGGGGTGAGGGGAAGAGGGAGGAGAAAGTAAGAGAAGGTGGGCCCAGTGGGGTGTTGGAGCCGTCTTTTATCTGATAATGAAAGTGGATTCTATGCATGTCTTCCCAACTCTGCATTCAGTAGCACCATGTTGGTAGCTTGAAATTGGTCATAGTGGGATTGGCAAACACTACAAATAAGGTTTTTTTCCCCTTGCAGAGCTGGTTGTTATACATTTAACCAGTACACTGCTGTGTGCACACTATGGGCCTAGAGTCTAGACTCAAATTCCAGTATATTTTCCTTTCTGAGAAAACAGATTCTTGTCTCTCCCAGCCCTGGACGTGAACTCAATTTTGCAGCTTCCTGAGTGGAGAAGGGGGTTGACGGAAATGGATACAGGCTGTGGAAACCGCATAATGCCATACAGGGACACAGACACTTTGCTCTACATCTAGCATTAAGGCATCTACCTCCTATTTGGCAAGATACCTCCACCACCAAAAGAGTTTCTCCCTACTCCCCCTTTTCCTTCCCCATTAAGGAAGAGAAGTAGCATTAGAATTTATTTATATATTAAGAGTTAAAACATGTTTATTTTAGTTTTATTGTTTAGCTTATGAATAACATTTGCTTTTTATAGGAGAGAGAACTTATTTTACTTTGACCAACACATTTGTTGCAAATGTTTTTGCTGCCCAGTATTTGTATATACTTATAATAACATATATTAATAATATCCTGATTCCCTACTCCATCCATATGCTTTGGATGGGATTGGCTTCCTTCTGTCTCTGAGTGTAGGCAGTTCTCAGATCTGGCCAAAGTCATGATGAATGGTTCAGGAGTGGGCATATGGCCAATCAGGGGTCCCAAGATGCAGAGACAGTTGCAGAGATTGTTGAGAGATAGGCATGCACTCTTTTCTACTGGATATCAACCTGGGAGAATATAATTCAGGAGCTGCTAGGGAAGGAGAAGAGCCTACTCACAGAGTTTCAGTTCCTAGATCCAACAATGCCTGTAGTTTTAATCAGTCCTAGATTTGATAGCCCCAGAGCCTGTAAAAGTTGGTTTTTTTTGTTTTTGTTTTGTTTTGTTTTTTGGCTTAAACCAGTTGGAGTAGTTCACATCAACTGAAAGAGTCAACTGATACAACATGTTTTACAATTTTCAGTTAAGAGAATTGTAATCTTTAGAAAGAAATTGATGATAACTCTTCTCACAGTATGTGTTGATATTTTCAATAAAAATACATTATATGTGCTTTTATTTTAATAGTATTTTACTAAAATATTTATTCTAAAACATTTGCTTTACATTCATATATACAGATATTTAACTAAAAAATTATAAGCAGAATTTATTTCAAAAAGTCTCCAGAGTATTTTATGCGGGAACGCTCTTCTCTGGCTCATTCACAGTTTTTACTGCTTTTACTCTCTGTAAGGCTCCTCCTCGAATAGGAAGTTTTTTAAGAGCAATATCTGTATCAGCCAGAGGTCCTCCCACTAATCGGGCAGGAGTGCTTTCCACTGTTACTACACCACCAGAGGGCACCTAAAAAAAGCAAAAGTAAATATTTACGAGTCCATTTACAAAATTTTTCACTAAGAGGAAAACCCACTCATCCTTCAGCTAACTTTGGAAGAGACACAAAATGTACATAGTAACTAGGAGACAGCATGGACTAATGGAAAAATAAGGGCTTTGGAGCCTTTGCAATCAGGGCCGAATTATGTCCAGAATAGGACACCAGGAACACTGGAATATGGCCTGGATCTATTTGCCAGGCAAAGGAGGCACTGCACACTTTCTGTCAAAGAGATGTAGAGATATATTTTGACTAGTGTTTATAGCAGTTTCTTTGGAATCCTGGAGGGCTGGGTCTGGTCTAAACCAGAACTAGGCAAGGGTAGAGATAAATATGCCTTAACTATTTGATATTTGAACAGCAAAAAGAAAAAATATGAGACAAAACCCCATAGAAATAACACTCTTTGGGGATTAAATTTAATATCTACTAAGAAAAGTTATGGAGAAAAAAAATCTTACTGTTGTGTGAAGGCCTTTAATATCTGTCGGGTGAAATACTGCATTTGGTGGATGCTCACTGTATCTAGAGGACTCTATACCTTTCTCCTGAAGTCTTTTTGCTTTCTGAAGATTTTTAAATTAGAAAGAAATTAATTGCTATTAAAGCATTAACTATGGTACTTACAATGAAGTATACAAAATATATTTAATTGTGTCTGTTTTATGCTTTATTAGTTAGCACTAGCATTTACTCATTTAGGCTAAGAAAATAGTTATTAACAAGTTATATCCTTTGTACATTGCAGAAAACACCTGAAAATGTTACTGAGATTTCCATAGGTACTGGTAATATATGACCAAGGGATAAAGCAGGTCCTAAGGAAATCAGGTTCAATTTTTTGTACATAATTGAATAAGCTACTAAATTTACAATAGATGATACATGTTTTCAAATTATTTTGCATAAATTAAATACTAATTCAGTACACTTAAATGTTTCAAGCATTCAGAATAATGCAAACTATATAATTTGCTGCAGTTACAGTCAAGCTCAATAGTTGAGGCACTAGAACAGGCTAAATTCGAGGTAACAAATTATCTGCATGGTGGGGGCTGATTTTAAAGTTGGGAAGAACTTTTAGTGACAAAGGGGAGACATGGTACCTTGAATAAGCTTGTTCTTAATTTTGTTTTTGCTATTTTAATGATTCCACTATTTTCGTGTGCTAATATAACATTTAACAATTTCACATCTAGAGGAAGAATTGTAACATTATATAAAAGTGTATCCCAAGTATTAATGAAAAAGTTGGGAAAAAAGTAATGAGATTTTGGAAATCTATGCTGCTTCTTACATATTTCAAGTGAACAATTAGCATTATAAACTGTTTAGATTAGTTTCCAGTTTATTGCTGAAGCAGGTTATCACATTTTCCCAAAGGGGTGTTTATCCCAAATTCCCACGTAAGCTTTAATACAATGTTTCTTTTGGTGGTCACAGAGGGGAAGCATCCTTGAAGGAGAGAGTAGTATGGACAGTTGTTTTTTGTGTCCTTCACTCTGCTTCTTACAGAAAGGATCAGTAAATAAGAAGGCTCAGAATGGAAAGTAGGAGCACATTTCTCCTGCTTATTCCTGGCTAACTCTCATCTCTTTTATGGAAACCAGGAACACCATCCTTGCTTCACTCCCTCCCACTGCTAAGCCAAATGAAACTCAGAGTGGTATCTTCTGTAACTGTGAAAAATGCAGTTTCAGTTAACGCCCTAAACTGGAAATGAGGATCAATAGTGTTGGTATTACACGGAAAGATCAACAGAAAAAGGTGAATGAATAGTTATCCCTGAAAAAGTCTGTCAGAGTTGACTGTTTGTTGTGGATATTGTAATATTTTAAAAATCCTACCTTTAAAGTTTTAACATTTGATGTTCTAGCCAAGAAATTTTCCCATGATTTATTAGCCAATTCTCTTTGCTTGTGTGTGGCTTGTACCTGAAATAAGAAAGATAATTAAGAGTTCCAGTTTCTATGAAAGGATACCAAAGCGCTTGAATACTTGTATTTTGAAGGAAGACCTAGTTTTTGCCAACGTAAATTTTAAGGTCAACTAGCAAAAGGGTTAGAGTTTAACAACTTAAAAAACCAAAGTCTTAAAATGGAAAAAAACTCCTTCCCTCACTATGTGGCCAAGGTTTGAACTGCTTCCCATGAAACGTAATGCAAAACTGTTGCTATAAAAATACAAAATATGAAAATAACAATAATCCTTCTGAGCAAGACTGATTGTTTCATGTGATTATCACTTGTGAAGACAGATTATAACCCAGAACAAGCTACATAAATGACCCAAGAGCAAATTCACAGGAGAAAATAAAGAGTTTTCTGCTGCCACTGATAATAGTTTAGGCAAGATTATATTGGTAAAAGTGCTTCTAATTTACACCTTCAGCAAGACAGCAATTTTGTGAGTGCTGAGTTTGTTGTCGTGATGCAGTCTAGGGAGGTAACTACTGACAAAGGACAAAGACTATGGTTCCCAACAGGCTCTCCACTAAATATATATATAATCCGAGGACACATGCCCTTGGTTGGTATATAATAGACTATTAAGTTTAAATTATGAACCTAAGAGTATTTAATTAAACAACTGCTAAAAAATAAACTGGGTCAGAGCCATGATAACAAATCAACGATAACCAACAAATCAGCAATAGCTAGCCCACACAGCAGAATCCTGCCAATTCAATAGAACTAATGAGGAGCAAGAACTTCTAACGGGGTACTCCACTTAAAAGCAAATGAATGGGTTAAACGGCAGCATCCTTGCAATAAAAACTCTTCACAAACAAAACTTTTAAGCAGGGAGTTATCTAAGAATTTATAGGTGGATGCTAAGTTCCACTGAAGATGTAGACATTTAATAGTAGATATAAAAAGATCAGGCAATAGAAAACACTTTGGAAATCACCTTAAAGTGTTTTAAATACTTAAGTTTAATCATAAAAGATCACCAAGCAGAAGTGGAGAATCTACATCATCTTTGTATCTGTGGACAAGTTCACTTAAATAGTCACTTAACCTATTTGCTCAAAAACTTCTGATGTGTTGTTTCTTACCTGTGTAAAGCTTTGGGAAAATGGCTTATATTTTCCTGACAGGCTTTTTCTGATTAGCTAAAGTCAGAGACCAGATTTGTAGAGTGCTCACAGTATATGTTTTGGCACTGACGTGAGGAGAGGCTTGTCGGTGTGCCTATGATTGGCATGCTAGTAAGGGCCTATCACAGAGTGAGGGACGAGGGCCAACTTTCTCAATGAGGTTATACATACAGTCACAGAGAAACACCATTTGTCAGAATTTGCTAAGTGTATACATTTAAATAGACCACAATTTTTGGAACTCTGTTTGACCTTTCAAAAAATGGAAATGTCTCAGGTGTCTCTACCTTTTAAAATGTAAGCCTGTAGAAATCAAATTATAATGCCATAAAGCAGCACTGAGTATAGTAATTGAATTTCAAGCTATTAACTCCATGTTTTCTTTAAAAACTATACAAAGACACTGAAAGTAACTATAAAAGAAAATTACAAGGTAACTAAGAGCTGAAGCATTCACAAGTAAGGCAAATACAACTTATGGATAACTTCAACTAGTTTATACATTGAAATTATTTTCTTGTGCCTCAATGGCATCTGTGGCTTACTTTTGTATATACTTTTTGTTCATTTTGCACATCTTGGCATGCTTGGCTTTCAATCATCTCGCTTTGCAGAGAAGCAACCATCTTTCCAATATTTTCTGATGCTGTTATAATAGATTCCAAAATTTTTTTGTCTGTAGTGACTGGTCTTAACTTTTCTAATTTTATTTCTTCATATATTTCATTCCATATTTCTCCAATCTGTTATAGCAAAGTTTAAAAGAGTTTTAAAAAGTTAAATTAACCAAAAATAAATAATATAATTTTACGTAACCTAAAATTTATTTGGGTGATCATTCCAAAGTTAACACTTAACTGAACCAGCTTCTCCTAACTTACTCCTTGGGAATAAGTTAAATGCATTGAGAATGATTTGGGGCAGTTACATTTGAGTATTCAGAAGTAATTTACCTAGTGTTTTTCAATGATAGGTACTCACGGGTAAGGTTCCACTACCTAAGTGTAGTTTATTGCTATCATCACTGCCCTCTCCTTTATAGACACTGTTTTCACAGCTGCACAAGTTGTTGCTTTAGTCTCATCCTCCTGAAGTACAGATGCTTTCCTTCTTAAAGCCCTGTTTGAAGGCTAGGTCAAGCTGAATTTGTAGAACAATGAACATGGGGATTCCCGGGACTCTAGTACCCAGCCACCCTGAGAAATAGGGCCTTGTCCCTCACTTTCCAGCTAAGGTAATACTTGAATCTAAAACTCTTAACATGTTGGTTTCATCATGCTGTAGCTCCATCTCATATTCTGGGTTATCTGGAAATTACTGTGCTTGAGTATGTTTAAATTTAGAGAAAAAACATACATCCAGAATACGGATAAAATTCAGCCTTGTTTTCCTTTTTTATAGAGGTTTATTCATTTACAGCATTCAAATACATAGTACTAATACTAGTAGAAGAGAATGTTTACTTGGAAAGACTTTCCTAAAATTTCAAAGGCATTTATTTACCAAAAAGTATATAACCAGCAAAGTAAGCAACTCCTTAACTGATATTTGATCATCATACAATGTAATGATAAAATAATACTTTAATAAGTATAAATCATTTATTTTAATAAGTAATAATTCATTCAATTCTAGCTCTTAATACCCTAGCTCTTAATACCCTCTAAAGAGAAGAAATTATATTTTAAAGATTCTGTTAGGCTTCTATGGTAAGTAACTTCCATCTTCTTTTATAAACTAATAGTTGGATGAAATCTTATCCCATGGAAAATACCCAATCAGTTAATTGTATGTTCTTTGAATAGTATCAGATGTAAAATGAGAAAAACTACACAGTTCATGGATGATTGCTCACAAATAAAAATAGATCTTTCCCAACTGATGTCTTGCCATACTAGATTTTAATAACAAGGTTAAGAAGGTACTCACTTTAAAATCAAGGTATCTATGTATGATACAGAGGGTAACAAAATCTTCAGCAGATAAGCCAGGTAAATTTTCAAAATCTAAACGAAGTTTATAAAGAGAGATTTACTTTAACAGAGCAAGTGATTCCAAAAGGCATATATTTATCATAAAAACAAATGCAAATGATTGCTTTTGATTTCATCCTGATTTATGAAAAAGTTACTCCTGTGAGCTTCTGGCTTCCTCCTATAACAAACAGCTGCCAGGTCATCCTTATCTAGTCATTAGAAGAGGAATACTTTCTGTGCTGTGGTCAGACCATGATATTGTACTTTCACAATCTGAAGAGTGAGGACTTTTTCTTTAATAAGAAGCAAGGTCAAGTCTTCAGGTGATTCAGAATTCTAGTGTTTAAGCCTAACCATCTAAAACTAACTGCCTTTAATCCTGGCTGCACTCTGGAATTACCTGGGGAGCTTAAAAAATACTGATGCCTGGCCCCAAACCCAGAGCTTAAGGGTGTAGCCTGCGTATTGGGATAACAATAGAATATGCATTTATCTGTATAAACGGACTTTTGTTCATCATATATGAAAAATGGACTCCAAAGTGAAATCAATTTACAACACTCAGCAAAAAAGAGAGGCTCTTGTGCATTTGACGAGTAACTTCTTACCTAGTTTGCCCAACACAGCATAAATTTTTGCTCTGATATTCTCAGCAACATCCATAACTGCAATGGTTGGGCAGTTAGCAGGCAGTGGTGTGATTTTTTGCTCTTCTTGAAAACTAGTAAATAGAGGTTTCTTTGTATCTAATCATTGGATATCATGAAAATATAGAAAGGACAGATAAAAACTGTAGTAAATTAATACTTAATTTTAAGATTTTAGTCTAGACATCATAAAATATATAAAAATATTGTAAGAGTACAATACTGCCTGATACATGGTTACTCCTTTAAAAGCATAAATAATCAATAATTTCTTCCCCATTCTGTTGCAAAACTTAAAGCTTTCATTTTTAACTATTTATGTAAAATATAAAAATTTCACAAAATTACTTTTTTAAAAGTGAAACTTTCACATAAAAAACTTTTCTAATTTTGAGATCCAGAAATTGAACACTGTCAGTTTAACAATGATGTAATTTGCTTTTGGTTTCTATATATTATGCTATAAATATAAAAACTATTTTATGATGTTATAGATCAAAAGTTAGAAACAATAAAAATGGTTTGAAGATAGAAATCATCAGAAGTTAAAGGGGAAAGTATTTTCACTTAAAAATAAACAATACTAACAGATGAAACTATAATAAGAATTGTAAGAGGTTTAGAAAATATAATGTAGCATTATAAAATAGATAAATGAAATATAAATTCTGGTACTATTAACTTCATTAATTTAGAGTCTAGTAATTAAAATTTATGACCATTGGATTTATTTTTATTTAAAAGTTTCTTCTTTCATATAAAAAGTAAACTGTATAAATATGAATCAACAGAAATGTACAAAATACAATAAAAATTGTTCTCACTCAACTTATGTCCCAAATTTTATTGGTAAATGAAATATTACTGAATATACTTACAAAAGCAGGTAACTCAAAGAAAGTTCTTTAAGAAGTATTGTTAAGTTTTTTATTTTCAATTTAAAAAATATAATCAAATACCATTTCCTGAAAATATTCTATAAAAATATGAACCTGCTACTAATTTACTTAGTATGGTGTAAGGCCCCATACTTTCCTAAGATTGCTTTTTAAAAATACGGATCTAATTGCTTTTACAAACAATTATAAATACACTTACCAACGATCTTCCCATGTTTATCACGTTTTACTCCTAGTTCTTTCTCTTCCTTTCTCCACAATTTAATTAAAAGACTAGCAGCTGTTTGATCCTTCTTCCCTCGCCAAGCATTGACATAAGCTACAGTTTTGGGATTATCACAAAATTCAACCATTATTCCAAGTATTAGATTACAGAATTTTTTTTGGTTCAACTTTTGCAAGGAAACAGAAAAAGAAAAATGTTGCAATTAATATTTAGAATTATTGTCTTAAAAAAGAAAGGAGAAACTTTTGTATTAATCAGTTGGATTCTTCTAAATGACTGCCTTATAAAATTAAGACTCTAAGTATGATTTGTGACCATCTCCTATTAAAATAAATACCATTGTAATGAGTCCATTTTCAAACATTAGGGATTCTTAAAAAATAGAAAGAAAAAGATTCCATATAATTCTGATGTAGTCATAAACATATGTCATGAACAAAAATGTAATTGATTTAGCTGAGTAGGAAAGAGAGAGATTGTCAAAATAAGTGAAAATGTTCATTTTAAGTGGAGCAAGGTAAATGGTGCTATGCATAGGACTCTGTAATTACAGAATCTTTCCAGTTTACCTGCGTAATTAAAGTTTGTAAAGTTGTCTCATCCTAGCTGTAACCTCATTGTTACTAAGATACCAACTGATGGTAACTCCAAGTGGCAGTCACATGTGAAAATAAATCAAAATGAGGTATAATTTTGTATTTTGAAACTCAGCATCCATAAAAGAGTATTTAAGCACTTAAGAAAAATTATCGTATTAAGCATATTTCCTCTGTTTTCCTGCAAACAGTTTTCAGCAAACCAAAATTTAGGTATAGAGAAGTCCAACCAGAGCAATGGCCTCCACACAGTAATGGTTTCTGTGTGAAATATTTTTGGTTGATTAACTCCTACAGTATACTGCTAATAGAATATAGCAAAGGAAACATGTAACCTGTTGTCTGAATTGCAAACATTATCAGTTTCCTCTTTCATTAAATTAAGGGTAATAATATTACCTGCTTTAGAGAGTTATTATGATGAGTTATATGAGACTGCCTGTCACATAGTAAACGCTCAATGATATTTAACCTTTACTAGCAATTACCATTTCACACTGAATAAATATTTTAGCAGACTGTATTAAGCAGAATCCTCAATCAAATGAGTTTTTTACTCCGATACTTCACATTCAGGAGAAAGAGGCAAATGTCAAGGGTTGAAGTTTATACAGGAACTTCAGTAAAGAAGATTTGTAATTTGTAGTTAACTTGGTTGGTTTAATCCATGTTAAATGCAATCTAATAATTACATTCATAACTATAGAAAACACAACAAAAATATGTCAGGAACTATTCTAACTAATGCATGTATATGTGTACACACACACACATAATCACTCACATAATCCTTCCACCAATGCATAAGGTAGATAAATGTTATCTCTGTTTTATAGATGAAGAAATTGGTAGCAGAGATGTTAAATAATTTTTCAAAGTTACACAGCTAACAACTATTAGAGGCTTCAGTCAGACTGATTCCAACCTGTGCTCACAACCACTGTGTTATATGGCCTCTCCTACCAGCCTTCATGCCTTTCCATCCAAGAAACGCTGATGGTGAAGGAGAGTGGACACAAGTAAGAAATGTCTTTTATGTCTTCTATATAATATTAAAATAAAATATAATTGTTTAATATGTACATGCATAATATCATTCCTTGCTTCCAAATCTTAAGTATAAGCTAGATTCCAGAACGATATGCCAAATTAATGTTGTAGCTTTGAGAATCCCTGACACTGACCATGTGCCTCTGGGCATACTTGTACGCTAGTCAGAGAAACACGGTGAGCTGTATGTCATTTAGGACTACATAGGTCCTTCTGTATTATGTTCAATTTTCTGAACTTTCAAAGGGTTTCTGGTTATGACTCATTCAAGGTGGGTTATTTTTATTATTATCATTATTATTTACTTGTTTTTTGTTTGTAGTGTTTTATATCTAATGAGTTCACTCTCATCTCTAGTGTAAACTAATTTTCTTTCAGAGTTAAAAGGACACAGATAACTTTAGTATCTTTGCTAAGTCAAAGTAGGTTTGTTATTCTGTTAATAAAATCAAGAATGGTGGCAATCATAGGCAGTGACATAGCTAGAACTCTGCATGAGAATATCTCCCAAAGTTTTACTGAAACAAAAGTATACTTTCTCTTTCATATCATCTTAACTATGGACCCACTTAGAATTGAGGCTAGTAGGGGATTGCTGTAAGGATCTTTGCCATTCTTCTCAGCTGCCTTCCTGGAAGGCTTAATATGCTCACTTCTGCTCATTCTGTAAAACAGTATATGACACACTAGATTCTTCACATTACCTACAAACTATACACAGTTTTTTAAAAATGCTGGTCTTTACTCCTTTGTCTAAGGTGACCCTTTTAATACTAAGAGAAGAAGCTAGAAGTTATTAATAAATGATTATTGATTTTTAAATAATCTAGCTGTTACTTTAAAGTTTCATGGGGAAAAACAAAACAAGACAGAACAAATTCTCGGCTGTCATGTGTTTGGGAACACTGACCTAAGTAAACTGGTTTCTTCACTGGAGGAATTTTCAGACTCTACTATGCCAATGCATACTATGAAACTCCAGGAGGGATTTTTGTTTAAAACAAATATTTGAACACTATTTGAGGGCACATTTAATCACAGAGTAGTGTTCTGTGATACTCAGTTTGGAAAGTTAATAAAGACATTTATTTTTTGTTTCACAATTGTTATAATCATACTTACTGCCATTAAATCCAAAAGGAGAAAAATGCCTTCCTTTTCAAGAAAGTAATCCTCTGAGGGGTAACATCCCAAAATGCAGCACCTTAAGTAAAGAAAGTTATTCACTTAACAAGGCTTTATTGTTCAATTCAATTTGTGAGTCTATTTCTATTAAAAAATCTTCTCAAAGAATATTTTTTCTTCATTTCCTTAAATCAAGTAGTTAATTTCTTTGCTTAAAAAATTGAACTTTGGGGCTTCCCTGGTGGCACAGTGGTTGAGAGTCCGCCTGCCGATGCAGGGGACACGCGTTCGTGCCCTGGTCCGGGAAGATCCCACATGCCGCAGAGTGGCTGGGCCCATGAGCCATGGTCGCTGAGCCTGCGCGTCCAGAGCCTGTGTTCCACAACGGGAGGGGCCATGGCAGTGAGAGGCCCACGTACCGCAAAAAAAAAAGAAAAAAAAAATTGAACTTTAAAGAGACTTTGTCAGTGTAGTTTAATTTCAACTATTTAAACACTAATATTGTTTAATTATTTTTCATAACTGCCTATTTCTTTTCTGTAGATGCAATATTCT
Source organism: Grampus griseus (assembly GCF_964374135.1). Lineage (NCBI taxonomy): Eukaryota > Metazoa > Chordata > Mammalia > Artiodactyla > Delphinidae > Grampus > Grampus griseus. The sequence continues at coordinate 53,816,533 of NC_139003.1, read as the reverse complement.
CCTCTGCTTTCCTGATATTAATTATTCTTAAAGGTCTCCTCTGTTGCTCTATTAACTTTTTCTTCAAGATTTCTTCACTTACTGTCTATCTTTTACAGTGCTAGCATGCCTGAAACATTTGTTGTTTTTAATTACATCCCTTCTTTGCGTATGATATTATTTGCTGAAGTGCCTGCTGCTTAGGCCTGTGCAGCTCATATGGAGTGAGGGACTGAAGTTGCTGTCAGGGGTACTTTCACTGTTTTCCTGGGTGGGGGCTGGATATGGGCTGAATAGGCTGGTGCTGGTGGTGGTGTTGGTAAACAGAGCCTAATCTCCCTCTAGCCCTCCCAGGCCTTGCAAGCCTGCTGGGGTCAAACTGTATTGTATACCCTTCCTATTTAACATAGTATCTATCTATCTATCATTCAATAATAATGTGATAATTATTTAACATGGATCCCTCTTCAAAAAAAAAAAGAGACCCAGGCTTCCCTGGTGGCGCAGTGGTTGAGAGTCTGCCTGCCGATGCAGGGGACACGAGTTCGTGCCCTGGTCCGGGAAGATCCCACATGCCGCAGAGCGGCTGGGCCCGTGAGCCATGGCCGCTGAGCCTGCGTGTCCGGAGCCTGTGCTCCGCAACGGGAGAGGCCACAACAATGAGAGGCCCACGTACCGCAAAAAAAAAAAAAAAAAAGAGACGCTGTTTCTGCTGGCTGTTTTGTGACGGTGGTTGTGTGAGGGTCCGTGCATAAAGGCCATCAGCTTGGCCCCTCTCACTCAGGTGCTTCCAGGTTTTACAATCTATGGCTATGAATCACACTTCTTTTTTTCCCACTTTTGAAGTGGTACTCTCTGATGCCTATCATGGGCTGCCTTTAGACTCTTTAATTCATAACAATTACAAAAAGAGAAAAAAATAGAACATGCTTCTCTGTTCAGAAATTAAATAATATACTTCTAAAATTCACATAGATTGAAAAGAAAATCACACTGAAAATAGTTTGAACATAATGATAATACAAATAGAACATATGGAAACTCGGCTTACAGGAGATTTTACAGCCTTAGATGGATATATTAGAAAAGAAGAAAGGTTGAAACCCAATGATCCTGGCATCTATCTCAAGAAATAGAAAAGGTTGAGATTGGTTCAAGATGGTGGAGAGGAAGGACGTGCTCTCACTCCCTCTTGCAAGAACACTGGAATAGAAACTAACTGCTGAACAGTCATCGACAGGAAGACACTGGAACTCACCAAAAAAGATACCCCACATCCAAAGACAAAGGAGAAGCCACAATGAGATGGTAGGAGGGGCGCAATCACAATAAAATCAAATCTCACAACTGCTGGGTGGGTGACCCACAAAGTGGAGAACACATTCCACAGAAGTCCACCCACTGGAGTGAAGGTTTTGAGCCCCATGTCAGCCTTCTGAAACTGGGGGTTGGGCAACAGGAGGAAGAATTCCTAGAGAATCAGAATTTGAAGGCTAGCAGGATTTGACTGCAGGACTTTGACAGGACTGGGGGAAAAAGACTCCACTCTTGGAGGGCACACACAAAGTAGTGTGTGCATCGGGACCCAGGGGAAGGAGCAGTGACCCCACAGAGACTGAACCAGACCTACTGCTACTGCTGGGGGGTCTCCTGCAGAGATGGGGGCGGGTCTGTCTCACCGTGAGGACAAGGACACTGGCAGCAGAAGTTCTGGGAAGTACTCCTTGGCCTGAGCCCTCCCAGAGTCCGCCATTAGCCCCACAAAAGAGCCTGGGTAGGCTCCAGTGTTGGGTTGCCTCAGGGCAAACAACCAACAGGGAGGGGACCCAGCCCCACCCATCAGCAGGCAAGCAGATTAAAGTTTTACTGAGCTCTGCCCACCAGAGCAAAAGCCAGCTCTACCCACCACCAGTCCCTCCCATCGGAAAACTTGCACAAGCCTCTTAGATAGCCTCATCCACCAGAGGGCAGACAGCAGAAGCAAGAACTACAATCCTGCAGCCTGTGAAACAAAAACCACATTCATAGAAAGACAGACAAGATGAAAAGGCAGAAGGCTATGTACCAGATGAAGGAACAAGATAAAACCCCAGAAAAACAACTAAATGAAGTGGTGATAGGCAACCTTCCAGAAAAAGAATTCAGAATAATGATAGTGAAGATGATCCAGGACCTTGGAAAAAGAATGCCAGCAGAGATCGAAAAGATGCAAGAAATGTATAACAAAGACCTAGAAAAATTAAAGAACAAACAGAGATGAACAATATAATAAATGAAGTGAAGACTACATGAGAAGGAATCAATAGCAGAATAACTGAGACAGAAGAACGGATAAGTGACCTGGAAGACAGAATGGTGGAATTCACTGCTGCAGAACAGAATAAAGAGAAAAGAATGAAAAGAAATGAAGACAGCCTAAGAGACCTCTGGGACAACAATAAATGCAACTACATTTGCATTATAGGGGTCCCAGAAGGAGAATAGAGACAGAAATGACCTGAGAAAATATGTGAAGAGATTATAGTCCAAAACTTCCCTAACATGGGAAAGGAAATAGCCACCCAAGTCCAGGAAGCGCAGAGAGTCCCATACAGGATAAACCCAAAGAGAAACACGCTGAGACACATAGTAATCAAATTGGCAAAAATTAAGGACAAAGTAAAAATATTGAAAGCAGCAAGGGAAAAATGACAAATAACATACAAGGGAACTCCCATAAGGTTAACAGCTGATTTCTCAGCAGAAACTCTACAAGCCACAAGGGAGTGGCATGACATACTTAAAGTGATGAAAGGGAAAACGTACAACCAAGATTACTCTACCAAGCAAGAATCTCATTCAGATTGAATGGAGAAATCAAAAGCTTTACAGACAAGCAAAAGCCAAGAGAATTCAGCACCACCAAACCAGCTCTACAACAAATGCTAAAGGAACTTCTCTAAGTGTGAAACACAAGAGAAGAAAAGGACCTACAAAAACAAACCCAAAATGATTAAGAAAATGGTAATAGGAACATACATATCGATAATAACCTTAAACGTGAATGGATTAAATGCTCCAACCAAAAGACACAGGCTTGCTGAATGGATACAAAAACAAGACCCATATATACGCTGTCTAAAAGAGACCCAGTTCAGACCTAGGGACACGTACAGACTGAAAGTGAGAGGATGGAAAAAGATATTCCATGCAAACAGAAATCAAAAGACAGCTGGAGTGGCAATACTCATATCAGATAAAATACACTTTAAAATAAAGAATGTTACAAGAGACAAGTAAGGACACTACATTATGGGGAAGGGATCAATCCAAAAAGAAGATATAACAATTATAAATATATATGCACACAACATAGGAGCATCTCAATACATAAGGCAACTGCTAACAGCTATAAAAGAGGAAATCGACAGTAACACAATAACAGTGGGGGATTTTAACACCTCACTTACACCAATGGACAGATCATTCAAAATGAAAATAAATAAGGAAACAGAAGCTTTAAATGACACAACAAACCAGATAGATTTAATTGATATTTATAGGACATCCCATCCTAAAATAGCAGATTACACTTTCTTCTCAAGTGTGCATGGAACATTCTAGAGGATAAACCACATCTTGGGTCACAAATCAAGCCTCAGTAAATTTAAGGAAATAGAAATCATATCAAGCATCTTTTCTGACCACAACACTATGTGATTAGAAATCAATTACAGGGAAAAAAACGTAAAAAACACAAACACATAGAAGCTAAACAATACGTTACTGAATAACCAAAAGACCACTGAAGAAATCAAAGAGGACATCAAAAAATACCTAGAGACAAATGAAAATGAAAACATGATGATCCAAAACCTATGGGATGCAGCAAAAGCAGTTCAAAGAGGGAAGTTTTTAGCTATACAAGCCTACCTCAAGAAACAAGAAAAATCTCAAATAAACAATCTAACCTTACATGTAAAGGAACTAGAGAAAGAAGAACAAACAAAACCCAAAGTTAGCAGAAGGAAATAAATCATAAAGATGAGAGCAGAAATAAATGATATAGAAACAAAGAAAACAATAGCAAAGATCAATAAAACTAAAAGCTGGTTCTTTGAGAAGATAAACAAAATTGATAAACCATTAGCCAGACTCATCAAGAAAAACAGGTAGAGGACTCAAATCAATAAAATTAGAAATGAAAAAGGAGAAGTTACAACAGACACCGTAGAAATACAAAGCATCCTAAGAGACTACTACAAGCAACTCTATGCCAATAAAATGGAAAACCTGGAAAAAATGGACAAATTCTTAGAAAGGTATAACCTTCCAAGACTGAACCAGGAAGAAGTAGAAAATATGAATAGACTAATCACAAATAATGAAATTGAAACTGTGATTAAAAATCTTCCAACAAACAAAAGTCCAGGACCAGATGGCTTCACAGGTGAATTCTACCAAACATTTAGAGAAGAGCTAACAGCCATCCTTCTCAAACTCTTACAAAAAATTGCAGAGGAAGGAACACTCCCAAACTCATTTTATGAGGCCACCATCACCTGATACCAAAACCAGACAGATACTACAAAAAAAGAAAATTACAGACGAATATCACTGATGAATATAGATGCAAATATCCTCAACAAAATACTAGCAAACAGAATCCAACAACACATTAAGAGGATCATACACCATGATCAAGTGGGACTTATCCCAGGGATGCAAGAATTCTTCAATATATGAAAATCAATCAATATGATACACCATATTAACAAACTGAATAAAAACCATATGATCATCTCAATAGATGCAGAAAAAGCTTTTGACAAAATTCAACAACCATTTATGATTAAAACTCTCCAGAGAGTGGGCATAGAGGGAACCTACCTCAAAATAATAAAGGCCATATACGACAAACCCATAGCAAACATCATTCTCAATGGTGAAAAACTGAAAGCATTTCCTTTAAGATCAGGAACGACACAAGGATGTCCACTCTCACCACTATTATTCAACATAGTTTTGGAAGTCCTAACCACAGCAATCAGAGAAGAAAAAGAAAGAAAAGGAATCCAAATTGCAAAAGAAGAAGTAAAACTGTCACTGTTTCCCAATGACATGATACTATACATAGAGAATACTAAAGATGCCACCAGAAAACTACTAGAGCTAATCAATGTATTTGGTAAAGTTGCAGGACACAAAATTAATGCACAGAAATCTCTTGCATTCCTATATACTAATGACGAAAAATCTGAAAGAGAAATTAAGGAAACAGTCCCATTTACCATTGCAACAAAAAGAATAAAATACCTAGGAATAAACCTACCTAGGGAGACAAAAGACCTGTATGCAGAAAGCTATAAGACACTGATGAAAGAAATTAAAGAGGATACAAACAGATGGAGAGATATACCATGTTCTTGGATTGGAAGAATCAATATTGTGAAAATGACTATACTCCCCAAAGCAATCTACCAATTCAATGCAATCCCTATCAAATTACCAATGGCATTTTTTACAGAACTAGAATAAAAAATTTAAAATTAGTATGGAGACAAAAAAGACCCCGAATAGCCAAAGCAGTCTTGAGGGAAAAAAACGGAGCTGGAGGATTCAGACTCCCTGACTTCAGACTGTACTACAAAGCTACAGTAATCAACACAGTATGGTACTGGCACAAAAACAGATACATAGATCAATGGAACAAGATAGAAAGCCCAGAGATAAACCCACACACCTATGGTCAACTAATCTATGACAAAGGAGGCAAGGATATAAAATGCAGAAAAGACAGTCTCTTCAATAAGTGGTGCTAGGAAAACTGCACAGCTACATGTAAAAGAATGAAATTACAACACTCCCTAACACCATACACAAAAATAAAGTCAAAATGGATTAGAGACCTAAATGTAAGGCCAGACACTATAAAACTCTTAGAGGAAAACATAGGAAGAACACTCTTTGACATAAACCACAGCAAGATCTTTTTTGATCCACCTCCTAGAGTAATGGAAATAAAAACAAAAATAAACAAATGCGACCTAATGAAACTTCAAAGCTTTTGCACAGCAAAGGAAACCATAAACAAGATGAAACGACAACCCTCAGAATGGGAGAAAATATTTCCAAATGAATCAACAGACAAAGGATGAATCTCCAATGTATATAAACAGCTCATGCAACTCAATATTAAAGAAACAAACAACCCAATCCAAAAATGGGAAGAAGACCTAAATAGACATTTCTCCAAAGAAGACATACAGATGGTCAAGAAGCACATGAAAAGCTGCTCAACATCACTAATTATTAGAGAAATGCAAATCAATACTACAGTGAGGTATCACCTCACACCAGTTAGAATGGGCATCATCAGAAAATCTGCAATCAACAAATGCTGGAGAGGGTGTGGTGAAAAGCGGACCCTCTTGCACTGTTAGTGGGAAGGTAAATTGATACAGCCACTATGGAGAACAGTATGGAGGTTCCTTAAAAACCTAAAAGTAGAATTAACATATGATCCAGCAATCCCACTACTGAGAAAACCATAATTCAAAAAGACACATTCACCCCAATATTCATTGCAGCACTATTTACAATAGCCAGGTCATGGAAGGAACCTAAATGCCCATCGACAGACAAATGGATAAAGAAGCTGTGGTAAATATTGACAATGGAATATTACTCAGCCATAAAAAGGAACGAAGTTGAGTCATTTGTAGAGACATGGATGGATCTAGAGACTGTCATACAGAGTGCAGTAAGTCAGAAAGAGAAAAACAAATATGATTTATTAACACATATATGTTGAACCTAGAAAAATGGTACAGATGAACCAGTTTGCAGGACAGAAATGGAAACACAGATGTAGAGAACAAACGTATGGATACTAAGGGGGGACAGCGGCAGGGGCATGGGGGTGGTGGTGTGATGAATTGGGAGATTGGGATTGACATGTATACACTGAGGTGTATAAAACGGATGACTAATAAGAACTGCTGTATAAAAAAATAAATAAAATTAAATTCCAGAAAAACAAAAGAAATAGAAAAGGTGAAATTGAATGAAAGAAAAAAACCTACAGAAATTAATTAAATATAAAACAAAATAAAATAGAAATAATAATGCACACAAATTGATTCTTTAAAAAGACTAATAGGGCTTCCCTGGCGGTGCAGTGGTTGAGAGTCCGCCTGCCGATGCAGGGCACATGGGTTCGTGCCCTGGTCCGGGAAGATCCCACATGCCGCGGAGCAGCTAGGCCCGTGAGCCATGGCCGCTGAGCCTGCGCGTCTGGAGCCTGTGCTCCGCAACGGGAGAGGCCACAGCAGTGAGAGGCCCGCGTACCAAAAAAAAAAGACTAATAATATTGATCAACTCCTGGTGAAACCCATCAAGAAAAAAGCCAGAAGGAGAAGGCAGAAATGATTAATACCAAGAAAGGAAAAGAAAGCATCACTTGGTATCCTACAGACATTAAAAATCCTAAGAGGATATTACAAATAGCCTTATGAGAGTAAATATGAAATTTCAGACAAAATAAATGAGTGCCTAGGAAAAGACATCAGAGCCTATGCTAGAAAACCTTAATAGACACACACATATTAAAGAAATGAAATCTATACTTCAGAATCTTTCTACAAAGAGAACTCCAGGCACAGATGACTTAATTGGTGAATTCCACAAATTATTTAAGAAAGATATGAAAACAATCTTACACAAACTCTTTCTAGAAAAAATATTTCCTGTTTTCAGAGGTCAAAATAAACTAAATACCAAAACCATCCATGGAACATCAATAAAAAGGAAAATTAAACTCACATTACATGGTACCAAAAAAAAAAATCTAAAAACATTAGCTAATTGAATCCAACAACATAGAAAAAGAAATAATACACCATAACCAGATCAGACTTACTCAAGGCATACAATGTGATGGACCACATTAACAGAATAAAGGAGAAATACTATATGATATCTCAATAGAAGTAAAAGTGTTCGATAAAATGTAAAGTCCTTTCATGATGCAGATGAATAGACAAGAACTCCTCAGTTAAGTTCCTAAGAAAAGGAAAAAGATCCGATGCCCAGTGTTACTAATTAAACATTGGACTTATTACTTATCTCTTAGCCAAAGGGATTTGAGTTGTGCTGTAATAAAAGACACAGATAAATAAAATTATTTATCTTTATCTTAGTATAACTGTGAGGTATTAAATAAAAAAGGGATAAAACATCAAGTCATTTTCTGCAGTAACCACTGAATCCCAATGTACTGGTAGATAGTAAGGATGGTACTCATTAATATTCATCTCTAAATTTTTTACTATGCTTAATACAGCACTTTGGTCAATAAGACTTTGCTATTGAAACCTAAGATCAGGTTATCATTTTATCACTATATCCCTCTCTTCTCTGCAGTAAAAAAGAAACTAGATATTTGATTAGCCCCATTGTTTATGTGTATCTGGAAGAGAGCTGAGTATTCTAGCTCTCTAAATAAACAGAGAATTTGCAGGGGATAAATCTAGTTACTTCATCTTATGGAAAGTAATATTCATCAGAGTTTCCCCCCACCCCATGTTTACTGAAGTATAACTGGAATTTTTTAATCTGCATATAATTATTATATATAATTTGGTGAGTTTGCACATATGTATATACTTGTGTTACTATCACCACAATCCAGGTAATAAAAATATTCATCACCTCTAAAAGTTTCCTTGTATCCCTTTGTGGTATTTTTTTTTTTTTTTTTTTTAGTAGTAAGACCACTGAACATACTAGATCCATGCACTTAACAAATGTTTAAGTACACACAATACCTTACCTTAATTATAGCCGCTATATTATAGAGCAGATCTATGGGCAGTGTTGTACTGCAGATCTCTGGTATTTACTAATCTTGTATGACTATAACATTATACCTGGTGAACGATAACACCTCATGCCTCCCTCACTCCATCATTCCACTGTCTACATACTGTTATCTACTTCTACAATTTTGACTATTTTAGATGCTTTTTTTTTTTTTTTGGCGGTACGCGGGCCTCTCACTGTTGTGGCCTCTCCTGTTGCAGAGCACAGGCTCCGGACGCGCAGGCTCAGTGGCCATGGCTCACGGGCCCAGCTGCTCCGTGGCATGTGGGATCTTCCTGGACGGGGCACGAACCCGTGTCCCCTGCATCAGCAGGCGGACTCTCAACCACTGCACCACCAAGGAAGCCCTTAGATGCCTTTTATAAGAGAAATTATGTATAAGAGATATCCTTCTGTGAATGACTTATTTCACTTAGCATAATGTCTTCTAGGTCCATCCATGTTCTTGCAAATGGTAGGATTTCCTTCTCTTTTAAAGCTGAGTAATATTCCATTGTATGCATATACCACATTTTCTTTATTCATTCATCTGTTGATGGACATTTGGGTGGTTTCTGTATCTTTGCTATTGTGAATAATGCTGCAGTGAACATAAGATCTCTTCAAGATCCTGATTTTAATTCTTCTGGATATATACCCAGAAATGAGATTACTGGATCATATGGTAGTTCTATCTTTCATTTTCTGAGGAACCTCCATACTGTTTTCCACAGTGGCTGTACCACTATGTCTTTCACCCCTTGGTTATGTTTATTTTTAAGTATTTTATTCTTAGAAGTTGCAAATGTGATTATTTTCCTAATTTCCTTTTTTTGGAGTAGTTCATTATTGGTGTATAGAAATGCAACTGATTTTTATATGTTAATTTTGTATCCTACAAATTTACTGAATTCATTTATTAGTTCTAACAGTTTTTTGGTGGAGTCTTTAGTGTTTTTTACGTATAAGATCATGTCATCTGCAGAGATAATTTTACATTTTTCTTTCTGATTTGGATGCCTTTTATTTACTTATTTTTTCTTGCCTAACTGCTCTGGGTAGGACTTATAGTACTATATTGAGTAGAAGTGGTGAGAGTGGGCATCCTTGCCTTATACAGATCTTAGAGAAAAAGCTTTCAGCTTTTCACCATTCAGTGTGATATTAGCTGTGGCCTTTTCACATACAGCCTTTATTGTGTTGAGGTAAATTCCTTCTCCACCTAATTTATTGAGAGTTTTTATCATGAAAGGGTGTTGAATTCTGTCAAATGCTTTTTCTATATACATTGAGATAATTATGTGATTTTTGTCCTTTTGTGATATACCACATTAATGTGGTATATCACATTGACTAATATGCATATATAGAACTATTCTTGCTTTCCAGGGATAAATTCCACTTGGTCATGGTGTGTAATCCTTTTAATGTGCTGTTGAATTCAGTTTACTAATATTTTCTAGAGGATTTTTGCTTCCATGTTCATCAGGGATATTGGTCTGTAGTTCTCTCTCTTTTTTTTGGCCACACTGCATGGCTTGCAGGATCTTAGTTCCCTGACCAGGGATCGAACCCAGGCCCATGGCAGTGAAAGTGCCGAGTCCTAACCTCTGGACTACCAAGGAACTCCCAGTTCTTTTTTACGATGTCTTTGTCTGGCTTTGGTATTATGGTGATGCTGGCCTCATAAAATGAGTTCAGAAGTGTTCCCTATTCTCCTACCTTTCAGAATAATTCTTCTTAAAATTTTTGGTAAAAATCACATGAGAAGCTCTCTGGACATGGGCTTTTTTGGCTGGGAGGTTCTTGATTACTGATTCAATCTCCTTATTGTTATTGATCTGTTCAGGCTTTTTATTTCCTCTTGATTCAGTGTCAGTACATTGTATATTTCTAGGAATTTATCCATTTCTTCTATGTTCTCCAATTTGTTGGCAGATGGTTTATAACGGTCCCTTATGATCTTTTTTACTTCTGTGTTATCTGTTGTGATGTCTTCTCTTTCATTTATAATTTTATTTCAGTCTTCTCTCTTTTTCTCTTAGTTTAGCTAAAGTTTTGTCAATTTTCAAAACAGTTTTATCTCTTCAGAGAAGCACCTCTTGGTTTTGTTGAGTTTTTCTATTCTCTATTTCATTTATTTCTGCTGTAATTGTTATCATTTCCTTTGTTCTGATAACTTTGGGCTTGGTTTGTTCTGTTTTATAGTTCATTAAGGTGTAAAGTTAGGATGTTTGACTCTTTTTAAACATAGGGATTTTTCACTATAAACTTCCCTCTTAGTGCTGCTTTTGCTGTATCACGTAAGTTTAGGTATGCTGTGTTTTCATTTTAGTTTTTCTTGAGAAATTTTCTAATTTCCCTTTTATTTTTGTCTTTGACCCAATGGTTGTTCAAGACTGTGTTGTTTGATTTCCATGCATTTGTGAGTTTTTCTGGTTTCCGTTTGTTATTGATTTCTAGTTGTATTCAGTTGTGGTCAGAAAGGAATGATTTCAGTCTTCTTAAATTTCTCAAGACTTGTTTTATGACCTTACATGTGAGTTACCCTAGAGAATGCTCCATTTGTGTTTGTAAAAAAAAAGAAAAAAAACTCTGTGTCTCCTCTCAAAACTACTCAATACTTCACTTAGGGCCACCAAATGTGTAGGTTTTTCCTACACAAACCAATTCTTCAATTCTCAGTGGACATTAACTGGGTGTCCTAACAATTCAGTTCAATTCAGAAACTATCTACCTAGGTTAGCATCAGATCTCACAGGTTAAGGGTTCAGTCCCACAAGACTGTGCTGCTTTCCTTCCCCAACCTTAAATTCCAGTCCAGGTTGTCACCTGTGCTTCTGATAAAACAGCTATAGAGTAGCTCAGATCTCAGGAAAATAGTTTACTTACTAGATTACTAGTTTATTATAAAATGATCCAACTTGGGAACAGCCCGATGGAAGAGATGATCAGGGCAAGGTATATGGGGAAGGGGCATGGAGCTTCCATGCCCTCTCTCAGCACCTCCAAGTGTTCACCAACCTGGAAGCTCTCTCAATCACATAGTTTAGGATTTTTATGGAGGCTTCATTATGTAGGTGTAATTGATGAAATCAGTGGCCATTGATGGTTAAACTCAATTTTCAGCCTCTCTCCCCTCCCTGGAGGTTGAGGGTGGAGCTGAAAGTTACAACCCTTTAATTAACCATATAGTTAGCTCCCCTGGCAACCAGGCTCCCATCCTGTGGTTATCTAGGGGCTTTCCAAAAATCACCTCATTAACATAAACTCAGATGCAGTTGAAAGGGGCTTGTTATGAATAACAAAAGATACTACTTTCATCTTTATTACTCTGAAACTATTATAGGAACTGGGGATAAAAGAGCAAATATTGTAACAAAAGATGTTCCCATTGCTCTTATTAATTAAGAAATTAGAAGAATTTTAGGAGCTCTGTCCTAGAAATGAACCAAATACATATTTTAAAATTATAAATCACAATATCACAGTGATTAAAAAAATGTGTTTTCTGCTGTTATTGGTAGAATGTTCTACATACATCTGTTAGGCCCATTTGGTCTATAGTCATGAGGGGTTTTTTTTTTGTTTTTAAACTAATGTGTTGTAGTGTGGCTCTCATGAATTCTACCCAAACAGAAGAAATGTGTTAAGTGTTAATGATGTAGGAAACTCAACTAATTTTCCCAAAGACAAAATTTCATAAATTAATGTTAAGAAAAGTAGTATATATATATATATTTGCCCTTTGGAATGCTAAAATGTTTGGGAAACAATATTGATTAGGAAATACCTAATCAACTGGTTTTCAACTTTTTAAGATAAGATGAGTGAGGAATTCAGCAGTCTTCAAGAATAAGAATAGTGTATGAGTAATAGTAGATGCTTGTGTTTTCCCAGGCCAGGGCAAAATGGAACACATTCAAATCACAAAAAACAAAGATTTAAGTTTAGATACAAGAATGGTTTTATATTTGAGTGATGGACAAGACTACTTTCCAAAGGATAGTGTCATTTCTGGACTACTGAAAAGAAAAAGGCTTATCTTTCTGCTGTAGTTTTGAGGGAAGAAAATTGGCATACATAGCTACCAAAAGAGGTAATTTTCTTTTACTGTGATTCTATCTAACATGGGTACAGTAATACTCACCAAATGCTGTCCAATGTACTAAAAAGAAGTACATTATAGCCTAATCCACTCTGTAACTTCTTGGGGTCTGTTTTCATTACATGAAGAATTATATCCACTCCTTCAGTTCCAAAAATTTCCTAAGAGATTTATTTAAAAGTATTTCTTGAAATAAATAAATAATCCTTTCCTTTCCCATTGCATCCTGTCCCCTAAAAGTTTTTCTACCAGAAAAATACAACAACATTTTTAGGAAAGTAGTACTGTAATACAATTTTTCTTTTTTAAATTTGTACTCACTTGTTCTCAGGAATTTAAGACAAATTACTGTAAAGCTAGTCATTTTAGAGAGGATATCAGTCAACATGCCAGCTTAATGCCCCTTTATATTTTTTTCCCTTTCTCTTTCTTTAAAAAAAAAGTAAACCATAAGACTTATCCCATGGTTTTCTTCCACATTGTAATGAATGTAATCTAACATCATGTCAGATGAGTACTAGATAGCAACAACTAATTTAAGGGGTTAAAATTCTATCATGGAAGATTTTCCAATGTTCCCAAGAGAGAAATAAATTTATAAATAGCAGTTAAAACCTTTAATAATTTATGTGATGCTTTCACCAATTAATATTTGTCTGTTACCAAGTACCTTTCCTATTGTCTTGTCGTTCAGTTCTGGTTCCCAGTAAGCAAGACTATGAGTATTTTCCAGAAGAACACAGGCACAGGGTGATAGAATATAAGAAGTTCTACGAAAGCTTGGAGCTAAGTATGTGTTTACTGTTCTTTTTGCCTCTCCCTCAAATTGCTCTATTGAAACCTTCATAATTTTTAATTTTTATCTTTCCAAATCTATGTCTTGCTATTTAAATTATTAATCTCTGAGACTTAGAGTTTGCTATGGCATTAAAAAGATCAAAGGGAATTAAGCTCTTTTTCTAACTTTTAATTTTAGGTATGAACCGAATTCAAACCCAAAACATCATTTATAATGGTACAGCCTCTCTGGAAAACTATTTGCCAGTTTCTTCAAAACATACACCTACCTTATGATCCATTAGTTGCACTCCTAGGTATTTATCCAAGAGAAATGAAAGCATTATGTCCACAAAAAGACTAGTACAAGAATGTTAATTAAAGTTTTAAACATAGTAGTCCCAAATGGAATCAACCTAAGTGTTTATCAATAAGGGAATAGAGAAACAAATTTTGTTGTATTCATACAATACTATTCAGCAATAAAAAGGAATGAATTATTGATACATGCAACAACATGGATATATTTCAGAAATATGGTGCTGGCTGATAGAAACCAGAACTAATAGAGTAAATAATTATGTGATTCCATTCATATAAAGTTAAAAAAATAGGCAAAACTAATTTATGGGAATAGAAATCAGAAAAGTGGTTGCCTGTAGGCAAGTGGGGGCATGGCTGCTAAGCGGCATGAAAGAATTTTACAGGGAGATAAAAATATTCTATATTTAGGGCTTCCCTGGTGGCGCAGTGGTTGAGAGTCCGCCTGCCGATGCAGGGGACACAGGTTCGTGCCCCGGTCCAGGAAGATCCCACATGCCGCAGAGTGGCTAGGCCCATGAGCCATGGCCCCTGAGCCTGTGCGTCTGGAGCCTGTGCTCCACAACGGGAGAGGCCACAACAGTGAGAGGCCCGCGTACCGAAAAAAAAAAAAAAAAAATTCTATATTTTAATTGTGATATTGGTTAAATGGATGTATATATTTGTCAAAACCTATCAAACTATATACTTAAGATCTATATACTTTACTGTATGTAATTATACTCTTAAAAAAGAATATTAAATCTTCGTAAGATTAAAAAAACACCAATATTTATGGACATTTACTAAGGAAAAGTTCATAGTGTTATGTGATTGAGAGATCTAAACAAAACTTTGATTCACAGGCATACATACCTTCCTAGGAATATGATGTTCACAAAGACCAGATAAAATAAGTAAAATATCAGATTGAATTTCCAAAAGAATGGCCTCTTCCTTATCATTATACTTGCTTATTATATTTTTAAAGATTCCTGATTTGAAAAATGTTAAAGAATGTAAAGTTATTGAACATTGTATTTTTATTTTGATCAATTACTGTTCTGAAATTCTTTCTTATAAAATTTCAACTAGAAAAACTACTTTTAAAAGGGCTATTTTCATTGTATGGTTTCCTAGAAGCTGTAGACAGAAGATGATAAATGGATTCGTTGGGGTCTCAGTACAATCAGTAGCCCCATATATATAGAATTTCTAGTACATAATTAATGGCATGTCATTAAAAGAAGCCCTTAACAACCTGATACTTCACCAAGCAAACAAAACTGTTTGAAAATATGCAGTTTCATGAGGCAAAGATGTGTGCCTTTGCAAATATATGACCAAAATGCCTGATCATAGCTTGCCTCATCTCTTCTTGCCCTTGTGGTTAACAGGGTCAATCTTAGGCAAAGGTGGAAGACATCCCTAAGTACGTTTTCTATTCCTGTTACTTCTTTCTGCATCGTCTCCTTATGTCCACTCGAAGGCATCTTCAACAACTTAGGTAGCAATATTCCCATGTTCTTTAAAAGCTCTCCTTCCAATCAAAATTTTAAAAGACTTGAAAATAGCCATTTACACTGATGGAATGTCATTCACAATAAAATTTTGCCTCAAAAAAGGACTTTTCCTTTAAGCTGTGCATAATGAACAAAAGTCATTTTTCCTCAGTTACTAAGGGATCACTGGCATTAGCAGGAAGGTGTGGAGCTATGTTTCAAAGTAAAAGGGCCATGGAAATCACAGCCTATTTCCACTGTTGGCTCTGAAGGGACAATTCTTGGTCCTGTTAGGATGAATTACAGCAGGTGAAGGATCAGAGGCTAGGAAGGCTAGGTGAGCATGCTGGAGACCAGGGCAGAGGCATGCCATGGACAGAGGGCATATGCTCCCTTATTAGGACACCTTCTAGGAATCCAACCTGGCTGGCCTTGCATCTGCTTCTCCTTTCTAGATTATCTCCTCTTCTTCCTACCTGTGTACAGGGATGTCACTTTCCCTGTTGTCTGTAATAAATGTTATGTTAATACTGAATTATTTTCTTAATATTTCGGTATCCTTTAACTCCCTACATTTACCTTCTCCTTGCTCTATTCTAACCATTGGATATATTTTTCAGATTTCCTCTTTCTAAAATAGCATTGCACATATAACTTTCCTAATCCAAACCACTAATAGCTCCCCATGCTTAAAGCGAATGAAGTTCAAACTCTATTATGGTATGCCATTCAAAACTCTTTCTAGCTTGGCCTCTGACTAGACAATTAACTTTATCTCATATTATTTGTCTTCATAAAACTTTGACTCCACTTAAGCTAGCTCTGAACACATCATCATGTATATTTTGGCTTCATGTCTCTGTTTATGCTGTCCCCTTGCTTGAAAGACCATCTCTCTCTCTCTCTCTCTCTCTCTCTTTCCTCTTGAAACCAGCCTTACCCTCACACCCTAACTCATAAAGATTCTTGTTAAGATTGCCCAGCATTGAAAACTACCCTGTGGCATTTACTCGCTGTATTACTCACTAGGTGCCTTACTAACAGTGCAGGGTAATGCATGCTATCTTTCTATGACATACATCTTTCCTTTTGTTTTCATTAAGGCAAGGTCCTGAGAGTTCTGTTCTATACATGTTTATGACACCAGTGCCTACACAACAGGTGTATAAACATTTACATTTACAGTGCAATTACTATTTGTTGAGCTTATTTCTACTATAGAGCCTCTGTTAGACTCTGTAAGAGAAGGTTCCTGCCCCTAGGAACTCACATAATAAAGATCAGCTTCTTTCAAGTTAAAGGGAAAGGTCCTGAGAAGAAAAGAACCCTTGCTATTTGCTTTCCCTTCCCCACTTGCTACCCAGGTAAGATTAAGACTTCTTCTTGGATATATGGAAAATTGTATTCATCCATTTAGGCCGGGGCCTTCACACTGAGTTCTGTATCATGAAATGTGCACAGAAGTGATAAAATCTACTTTCAGGTTTGGTCATCCCCCAGTAAACTCATCAAGAAAGTGAATGTTTTTGCCTAGCCCCCTTTTCAGTATCCTCATTTTGCTTACTAGTATTATTATTAGAGGGCACCACCCCAATCCACTAATGATGGAAGAGCAGGCACTGAACAGGTAGAAGAGTTTTTGAGTAAGCATTTGTAATTAATTGAAATCCAGCAAATGATATCACCTTCTCATAAGGCAGTCACTGAACATGGATATGACAAATATAGCTCTTACTTCTCAAAGTCAGGAAAGATTAGGGCCAGAGAACTATTTATTTTTTAAATAACAAAAGGTAGAAAGCTTTTGCTTAGGGGTTCTGAATTTTACACTGAGCTCGCATGTATGTATGTTGGAGATAAAGTGACTTAGCACAGTCAACTCTTTAAGCTGAAAATTAAGGATATCCTGATATCAGAAAACCTATGTACATTTCTGTATACACCAGTGTACCAGTGTTCTGGTAATGTCAAATGCACTGGAAAATGTAATGTTATCCTCTTTTAAAATGACTCCAAAAGGCCTGGCCAAAAAGTGGTGATCTTACTCCTAGAATAGTGAAATATAACACTAGCCCATTAAAAAAAAAAAAGATAAAGATAATCCTAAATGAAACAGTATCTGAATTAAGTAAACAAATGTTTAAAGGATAAGTGATCATGATGTTTCAGTAAAGACAAACTAATTTATAGCAACAGTATGAAACAAAAATCAAGAAAATATTCAGGAGTTTGTCAGATATAGGACAAAATAAATGTGTAGAAAAACATTTCAAACAAAAGTTCTAATTTATAAACATTCTACTTTCATCAGGACACAAACATGTTACGTTTTTACCTATCAGTTGCTGAATTGCTCTCTTTTCACAAAGATCCTTGTGTATGGTCTCATGCTCAAGGTAGACCATGGCTCTCAAGAGTCTTAAACTGTAACGCATCTGGGCAAACTTGTTTCCACGGCCACCTGTACCATGAAAACTGTTCCCATGACTAAAGAAGGAATCTGTAGAGAAATATTAATAGTTACTTTACATCAAGAAATTTAGATTAGACATCTTTTATATCTATATAAGTTTAAAGAGATGTTAAAATTTTGTCATACTTTAGGGTTTTTTTTTTAGAGAAGTAAATATGATTCCATCCCCCTCCTCTTTCTATTTCCAGTACAGAAATATGTTTTTAAATTTTACTCAAATGTATCATTATTGTATGTATCTTCTGTAAGTTGTTTCTGTTACTCAACGTTGTTTTTTTTTTTTTTTTTTTTTTGCTGTACGCGGGCCTCTCACTGTTGCGGCCTCTCCCGCTACGGAGCACAGGCTCCGGACGCGCAGGCTCAGCGGCCATGGCTCACGGGCCTAGCCGCTCTGCGGCATGTGGGATCTTCCTGGACCAGGGCACGAACCCGTGTCTCCTGTATCGACAGGCGGACTCTCAACCACTGCGCCACCAGGGAAGCCCTCAACGTTGTATTTTTGAAATTATTCACATTGTTACAAGTAGATCTAGGTCACTCAGTTTTAACTGCTTTCTACATCCAGTTTATAAATAAGTTTATCCATTCACTAGTACAAATTGCTACAATGAACATTCTAGTTCATGTCCTCTTGTTCCCACTGAGAAGTGTTTCACCTGTGACACCAGAATCACATACCCACATGGAATTTTATTAAAGTTGCCAAATTGTTCCCCAAAGTGGTTATATGGATACAATGTATAAGAAATAGATTTTTTCCCAATCTATTAAATGTGAAATGGTAGTTCATTGTTATCTTAATTTGCAGAGTGATTACATTTCTCTGATTACCAGTGGGGTTGAGTGTCTTTTAATTTTTTTTGAAAATTTGAAATTTTCTCCAAAAATTTTGAAGAATTTTCTTGGCAATCTCTATTGTTTGCCTACTTCTCTACTGAGTTATTTTCTTTTTGATATGTAGGAGTTCTTTATGAACCTGAATTCTAATCGTTTATCAGTCAGAGTGGTGAGTAAATGTCTTCCCTCAATTTATAGATTATCTTATTCAGATTTTGTAATACAGATATTTCTGTTTTACAGTACTTAATACATTTAATAATCTTTAATAATCTTTTTTATAGTTAAGCTCTTCTGTATTTAAAAAGTCTGTTTCTACCCTGTTATCATAAAGATAATTTCCCATGTTTTCTTCTAAGATTTTTACAGTTTAACTTTTTGCATTTAGGGCTTTAATTCATTTTGCAATTGACTTTTTTAAACAAGTTGAAAGGATCTAATTTTTATTTTTTCACACGGAGGGCCAACTGCCCGAGAACCAACCTTCTCTCATTGATTGGCAATATCATCTCTGATGATGCCAACCTCCCATATATTCCATTCCACTGGTCTATGCCTGGTCAAGTACCATACAATTTTAATTACTATAGCTTTATGGTCAGTCTTGATAAATAACAAGGCAAGTTCTCTTTCTTCGTTATAATATGCTTTCTTTGAAAGGTTCTTTTAGAAGTAGCTTTTTGTTTAATGCTAAAAAAAAAAGTTCAAAATACTGTTCTCAGTAGTATGTATAGGTTTAGAAATGTGGATTCTGGAGCTAGACTGCCTGCATTAAATCACTTACTATGTGGCAAGGAACAAGTTATTTAACTTCTCTGAGTTCTACCCACTGACCAACAGGGCTAATAATAGAACCTATAACTCCTAGATTTGTTGTGAGGCCTAAATGGTTTAATACTGCTGAGGGGGTTAAGGCCTATCACATAGTAGGTACTCAATAACTGTTAGCTATCAGACTTCTTGTTAGGCAGCATTTCCTTTTTTTTGCCTTATAGACTTCTGTAAACATAAATAATATAAAGGAGAGACAGGAAAATTGTTTTATTTAATGCACAGTAATTTAACATGACTAAATTTAGTAATTCAGCATATTAAAAACTAGAGAATAAAAATAAGCTATAATTTTTTCTTCCTCATGGATGAGTGCTATTCTTGATCTAATGAAAATGTACCATACAAAATTATTTCCAGAGCAAAGTTACTACCAGAGAAGAATACAGTATCTTACTTATAATTTTTTTTAAAAAAAGAATGTATTTCTTATTTCCCTTCTAAGAATTATGAGAATTGAAATGAAATATTCATACAAATTGGGGCTCTGCTAACTTGGCAGACTACATGTGGTTAGAGATCTAAATCTGAAGCTCCATGAAGGTATGGACTTCATTTATTTTGAACATAAATGTTTCGTTAGTAGCTAAAACAATATATGGTTACTAGTAGGCATTCAATAAATATTTGTTGAATGATTAATTAAAATATTACAGGACAGTATAATTATTGGATGGGCCTAATAATATAAAAATTTAAATCAGTTTATATGAATGATTAATTTTACTGAAAGGTATGCATCAACTATGCTAACATTTACTAATGTCTGACTATAAATGAAATCTCAGGCTTTTTTCCTTAAAACACCATTTAAATACATTAAGATCACAGAAGGCCAGATCGACTAGTTCTCCTTTTAATTGTATTTCTTTTTCTACACCACCATTCAGTTGAAATATGTAGATTAGAATTTTGACAGGAATCTGAAAGGCCACTTACCTTCACTGTCACACCATTCTAAAAATGCAAGGACGTGAGCATTTCCCTGATACAACATGTACTCGTCTATTAAAAAAGGAGCCACTGATGACAAAGTGGCAATTGCGTGCAGTTGTAATTCTTCATACTGTGCTGCAGACCATTCAACTATTTTATGTTTCTCAGGCTTTTTAACATAGGTAAACAAAGCCAAAATAACTTTGCCATCAATTAATAGCTATGAGAAAGGGCAAAAAGTACTATGTTAGAAACATAATTAAAACAATTTTATTTAATATAAGAAAATTTAATAAAAGATTTCCAATTTGATGTGTTATTGATGATCATTTCAAAATACTTTCTTCCTAAAGATTCCAAGCTATGTTAAGTACCAGAAATTAAAAAAACCCAAAACCAAACTCACTAATAACAACAGTTCACTATGATCCCCCTTTCTGGGATATACACTCTATGGCTGACAATAATATAAAATAAGTATTAGTTTTTTTAATCTATGCTGCTTATATATGCAGTTTACCTCCCGCTTACGATAAAACCACAGGAGTCGAAAATTTAGAGCAAATAAACTGGTGGTTATTTCTGTCTTCCTTACTTTTGTTTCTTAAAGGAAACATTTCAGAGACTCAATTGTATATATACTTTAAGAAGTCAATTTTGTCTGAAGTTATGATAATAGACTATGGCTATTTTTAAGCATAGGCAACAGAACTTATACAAATACTCTATCCAGTGAATACCAGTCAGGTCACAAGCCATAGTTAATTACACGCCAAGAATTTTAAAACTGTACTGAATCCATGATGTCAATAAAAATAAAACAAAAATGCAAAGCTATTATAATATGACAATCAAGTTAATATTATAGCTGATTCTGATTGATATATATTTATGGTTCACAAGATAGTAACACACCATGTGCTATATTCTATTCAATTTTCTTTTCATCTGGCATTATTCTACAAAGATTTTTTCACAATAAATCTATGAATTTTTCTAAATTTTCTACTATTCCACATGGAAAGAGCACAAGATTTAGAACTGAGAAAACAAGAATAACAATTAGTTCTAGCACTGCTGTAAGTAGTAAGTGGATAATTTTTTTGAAATACTCTGTGAACTGCATATAACAGTACACGTATTCATTATCACTACCATTACTGAGCCACAAACACAAACATATGACAGAAAAAAAATTAGTTGATTCCATTGCTCACATAGTGCTTTAAGAAGCTTATCAGTCTTTGTGCCATTTGACTTTGTTGTCAAATAAAATTGGTTTATAAACTATAGTGTAACTTTTCTTATCTTTGTATCTGTCATTTTAATAGTTATATAGTACGCCACTATAATAATAAACCATATTCTATTGAATGATTTTCTATATTGCATTTCAGAAAATACATTTAGCTTCTATGGAGTGTACATTTTTGATATGAATAATAAAGTTATAACTGTAAAGAGTTTTTTTCTGAGCATTTTTTAGTATATGCTTCAAAGTGGCATTACCAAAAAAAATTGTTTTTAGCTCTTTTAATCCTCATAATAATTCCATAAGATAGGTGTTTTCCCCACTTTGAAGTTGAGATAACTGGAATTTAGAGACTCTAAACTATGTATTTAAGATCACATTGCTAGAAAGCGACAGCACTGGATTCCACCTGACTAAAGCCTTAACCACCATATTATACCACATTTATATTATCACTAATGAAATTGATAGAATGAATCCTCCCTTGGAACTTGAAAGAGTTTTAAGACTAAAATGAAATTTCAATTAATGCAGTAATAACTAAACTAATGGAATTGTTAGTAAGTAGTATATTTGTTTCTGTTGCTTTATAGTTTACAAAGCCTTTATCTCAGTCTCACAACAGAAGGAGGAACTGAGCCTCAGAAAGTTTAGGTGACTTTGCCAAGGCCATACAGCTAGTAGGCGATAAGACGGAAGTGAAATTCATTTCCAGTGCTCTTCAAATTACACCATGCTTTATGTAGGATATAAAGTATTAAGATAATTCATGGGTAATAAAAATATGTACATAAGGAGGTTGATTTGTGTGGAGAAAAAGCAGGTTCATACAGTTTTAGATGGGCAGCACAGAGATGAGCAATTTCCTCCAGCATTAAAATCATCCCTCATTACTATGATCAAAGATAGACTATTAGGCTGGGTGGGCCTATATGGATTTTCTTTCAGTTTATGTTCTCTTATTCAGGAGCTCTAAATATATAAATAAATCTCCACGGTTTTCCTGCTTTTCCTTGGTTTATGTGGTTTAAATTTAGGTAAATTCACTGTTCATTAATAGATAAGAATTTTGAAAAAGTGAAATTCCAGTGAATACGAGTTTGTTACCTTCTATGGTAAATATATGGGCTGATGAAAGATTTGCAGCCGTGGCTTTTAAAAAGTGATACTACAAAGTGAGATAATTTTAATTTTAATTTTGATTACTTTTTACCTGTATAGTAGATAAATCTTTACAAAAGGTCACAATTATATTGAATAGCAATTTCTTCAACTCAAAATCTTCATAGGAATTAGAAAACTTAAGACCTTTCACCAAAGGATTTTGGCTTTTAACTGTGAGAGGGGAAAAAAAAGGCAGAGTAAAATAAAAGCTGAAATGATGTATGACTCATTAAGATGATTATAAGTTGAAAGTGTTATGGTTTTTACCTTCATTAAATGTTGCAAATAATATCAAATCCCTGGTAAAGCCACACTCCTAATATAAATACACAAAATAAACAGAAGGATGAATTAATTATATGGAAATTAAGTTACAGATGCCCATATTTACTTAATATATAGGTATTTTTTTATCAGACTCTCCTTGTCATTCATCTGAGTTCATAAAGCACTAATAATAAGGGATGAAAGAAAATAAAAGCATATAGCCAGATAAACTTGTAATTTATTTAATATTAAACTTACTTCTGTAGGTTCTAAAAAATATATTACATTATTCTTTGAATATTTTACAAGATACTGTTTAAAATTTGGTAAGAACCCAAAATGTACTGCTAGAAGTAACTTATGTAATTCATTATCTATACCTTCAAGGGACGAAAGAAGGGAAGAAAACAGTTATTTTCAACAGCTTTTCTTCTTAAACACCCCCTGGCTCCCCACCCTGACCCCAACCACTCTCAAATATGTCAAAGGTTTGGTCAAGAGACAACAAACAATTCCTACTTAACATGAAAAGCCCTGAAGAATGACCAGAAAACATTTCAGCGTGAGGGAACTCATTCCTGACAGAGATATCCTAGTTGGACTTCGGACATTAGGGAGAATTTATAGGGACAAACCTTGGGCTTTTGAGTTGGCAACTATATATTCCTACTACCTTAAGATCCATATGGTTTCTTTAAAATGAGAAGATGTTATTCCTATTGACTCACATTCATGGAATTCACCTGAATGTTTGCAAGGATGCTAATGAGAATTTATTGACTGACCAGGGGCTTCCACAGAAACATAGGCCCATCTACACATTACAACCTTGACTAGGAAGCTATGTAGGACGTTTTCCCCATTTGCACAGTATAAATTCCTTGACTGTTTGGTGTTTTAAAAAATTTTATTGAAGTCTAGTTGATTTACAATGTTGTGTTAATTTCTGCTGTACAGCAAAGTGATTCAGTTATACATATATTCTTTTTCATATTCTTTTCCATTATGGTTTATCATAAGATACTGAATATAGTTCCCTGTGCTATACAGTAGGACCTTGCTGTTTATCCATCCTAGATATAATAGTTTGCATCTGCTCATCCCAAACTCCCAATCCTTCCCTCCCCCACCCCCTCCCCCTTGGCAACCACAAGTCTGTTCTCTATATCTGTGAGTCTGTTTCTGTTTCATAGATATGTTCATTTGTGTTGTTTTTAGATTCCACATATAAGTGATATCATATGGTATTTGTCTTTCTCTGTGTGACTTAGTGTGATAATCTCTAGGTCCATCCATGTTGCTGCAAATGGCATTATTTCATTCTTTTTATGGCTGAGTAGTATTCCATTGTATATATATACCACATCTTCTTTATCCATTCATCTGTTGATGTCTTGGCTATTGTAAATAGTGCTGCTATGAACACAGGGGTGCATGTATCTTTTCAAATTATAGCTTCGTCTGATATGTGCCCAGAAGTGGGATTGCTGGAGCATATGGCAACTCTATTTTTAGTTTTTTGAGGAACCTCCATACTGTTTTCCATAGTGGCTGCACCAATTTACATTCCCACCAACAGTGTAGGAGGGTTCCCTTTTCTCCACACGCCCTCCAGCATTTGTTTTTTGTAGACTTTTTTTTTTAATATTTATTTATTTTGGCTGCTCCGGGTCTTAATTGCAGCACGTGGGATCTTCACCGGGGCATGCTGGATCTTTAGTTGCGGCATGTGGGATCTTTTTAGTTGTGACATGCAGACCTCTTAGTTGTGGCATGCGAACTCTCCATCATGGCATGTATGCAGGATCTAGTTCCCCTACCCCCGACCAGGAATTGAACCTGGGCCCCCTGTATTGGAAGCACAGAGCCTTACCCACTGGACCACCAGGGAAGTCCCTGTTTTTCTGTAGACTTTTTAATGATGGCCATTCTGACCAGTGTGAGGTGGTACCTCACTGTAGTTTTGATTTGCATTTCTCTAATAATTAGCAATGAGGAGGATGTTTTCATGTGCCTGTTGGCCGTTTGTTTGTCTTCTTTGGAGAAATGTCTATTTAGGTCTTATGCCCAGCTGAATAAATTATATTTGTGAGCAAATTATAATACATGAGGAGGATCTCAACCTTCCAAAGGGATGCAAAGAATAACTGGCAGAGTGCAAGTATACTGGTGACCATAATGACATTACAATATAACTTGGCATTACAACAAAGTACATAAATGTTACAACATAGTTCAGGACTCCCTCCTCCCCCCACATCCACCACTTCCACAATTAGAATTAAAATGCAATTTGATTCATACTTACAATCATTGGTGCTCCAGGATTTTGAGATATAATTGTTGTGATCACTAATATGTCATTTCTAAGCTGACGATCATAATGACTAAGACCTCTTGTAAACAGATTTTTAAATACTTTCTTCAAAGCCCTAAAAAGTGAAGTCATATCTTTAAAGCCATATTTCTATGGAAATACCACCTAAGTGTCTACCAACAAAATCTCCCTTTTTACATTTTACTACTCATTTCAAAATATTTCTAATCTTTTCTATACAAATCTGCCTCTAGTTCTCTGAGGGACTAGATAAGAATCCCTCAGTCCAATCTATACCTGGTGGTCAAAGTGACTGCTCTAAAATAAAGATTCAATCACGTCATTTTCCTTTTTAAAATTACTGATACTTAAAGGCTTTTCTTTGTTCTTAGGATAAAGTCCTACCTCCCTACCAAGGCTTATCAGGCCTTTCATGTTACAGTCCCTGCTAACATTGTTAGCTTCATCTCTCACTATTCTACCCTGTACTTTTTGCTCTCACTATATTGAATTTCTTTCAATTTTTTTGATTTTGCTAAATTCTTCTTTCACTTCTGTTCCCCTGTCTAGGATGCTCTCTGCATGCAGAACTCTTGTGTTGCTAAATCACATTTATCATTCAGATACCAGATTAGGGTTTATTAGGAAGTGCTGATTAACTCTCCAAGTCTGGGTCAGTTTCCCTGTACAATGGACATTTGTTGCTTTATCTTCTAGGAGCCACTTGCCCTTCTTGTGATAATAGTACCCTTATGTTTATTTAGGCATTCACTCTTTACCCACTTTTGGTCTTGTAAAGCTGCCTTCAACTAAAAGGAAGCGAGTTAGAGCATTCCTTCTTTCTGTCACTGTAACTCACTCTGAAATGGGCATATGGCCAACACCAGACCACTAAGGGTCAACAGGGACTCAATTATAAGGATTTTATGAGCTTTTGGAATAGCAAGTCTTATCTTCTGCTTGGTTTGGGGTTGTGATTATGTGAAGCTAGACCTCGTAGGTCTTACCATATGGATCTTGAGACTAAAGCCAACACAGTGGAAAATAGTGCAGAGGGATGAAGAGGGCCCAAGTCCTGATATTTGCTGAGCCTTGAATACAGCTGCACATGAAACCAGTTTTATCCTTGACTTTGTAGTTACATGAGCCCATAAAATTTCCTATTCGGTTTATACCAGTTGGGTTGGGGGTTCAGTTGCTTGCAAACAAAACTGTGCTGATCCACCATCTTCAGGAGAACATGAAGGACCTTGCAGTAATCTCTTTCGTAACATTTAGTATGCTCTCTTTTAGTTGCCTATTTACTTGTCTCTCTCTCTTAACATAATGCAAGTGCTGTGAAAGCAGAGACCATTTCTGTATTGTTTTCAGTTGTATTTCCACAGCCTAGTACTGAACTTGGCACAGAGCAGACAATAATTATTTGATGAATATATGAATAAGTAACTCAAAGGCTCACTCATATTTTATTGCTAATGCTTACTGTAGTATCTGGAAGACAGTAAGTACTCAAAAATAGGTTTACTAAATGAACAAATGAAATAGTTCTTTTAAATATCTAATTTTACTTTATACATACTCAAGAACATAATTTAGTTTTGTTAACAAGCTATTTTAAAAGCCTTCCACATAGAAAAAAAAAAAGACTTGTTATTGTGCAGATGCATTTATACCATGGTACAAAAAAAATGTCCTGAAACATAGCCATTACATGAATCAAAAACCTAATTGAACATAAATTAAAAAAAAAATTTAGTTATGTCACTGGCTATCGTTTTAAGGTTAAAAATTCCTATCTAACCACATATACTTACAGCAAACATTCCAAGTTACTAAGCTGTTGTATGATTTCTTCTTTTGAAGATTTTTCCAATAAGTTCCAAAGTATTTCGGATGAACGAAATAGAAGCTGTCCAGAGGGATCTGGGTCATTGAGGTGAGCACAGATTCCACTGGCTGCTTGTGCTTTCACCATTAAAGTACAATTAACTTCTGAAAATAAATTTTAAAATTATTTATGCTGTACAGCCTTGACATTACTAGATAAAAACAAAAATAGCTGAGAATGAAGTGTTCAAATATGTACAATAATATACAAACCAGAAGCTGAGAGATGTTGTAGAGTTTTAAGTACCCAAAGTTTCTCAACAAGTTGATTTTCAAACAACACCAATGACTGGACCATTGTTTTTGCCAATCCTCCAACTTCAGCCATTTTAATCTTATATGATGAACTAGCCTGCTGGTAACCTAACAACAATTAGTGAAGAAATATGTACAGTTATTTCACATAGTAATCATCTACATTAAACAAAAGAATGAGTAAACATTAAACAACAGCAATAACAGAAACTTTAAAAAAGTTTATGGCATGTTAAAATGGTATAGCACAGGGATTGGCAAACTTCTATAAAAGGCCAGGTATCAGTATTTTAGGCTTTGCAGGTTATAAGATTTCTCTCTCAAATACTCAACTCTGCTACCATAGCATGAAAGCAGGCATAAACCATACAAAAATAAGTGGGCATGGCCGTGTTCCAATAAAAGTTTATTTACAGAGGGCCAATTTTGGCCTGGGGTCCATAGTTTGCTGATCCCTGGTGTAGCATTTGAAATAGGACTGCAGAGTTGGAGGCGTATCTTAAATTCTAAAAAAGAACAATATTTCTTTTCTCTAGATATACCTTTCCATGAAGGAAAGTGGCATGATTACAAATACTAAATGTTTTCACTATTCAAGTCAATACATTACTTTAGTGCTTTCAAGGGACCATAATTACGTAATTTGGTGATGAAATAAGAGGTGAAAATATAATGCTGTTCTGATAAATGCTAGTGAAAATGGTATCTTAGGGAAGTTTGATTCTTGGCGACATGTCTTATAATAATTTCCTTCTGCTGTAGCGCCTGTGAGAAACACCACCTCTCCTTTGATACAGCTGCACAGGTACCTGACCAACTACACTCAACTAGAGAGATTAAATACACAGCAGAGGGTACCTGCTCACGTGAGACGCAGCTATTTTCTCTCTTAGTGATATACTTATCTACCTCCCTGACTTCTTGACTTTTGAGACCAACTAGATTCTTTAACTTTGCCATAGTTCTGAGATGTCTGTCAGTTTGTCTTGTCTTTCTGAATTTGATCTTTAGCCCTGGACAAGGCCCTGTCCACTCCTGTGATGGGTTCTCTATGGTAAGGCCCTAGCTACTCACTTTAGGCATTTAAAAAATATAAAGAGAAAACCACAAGTTGCAGAATTTCACCATCCAGAGAGAACAACCTTAACATTCTGGTATATTTCTTTTGTTTTTTTTGATCTATTAAGCAGCTACTATGTTACAGATTATTGTAAATCTGGTATATTTCTTACTGATATTTTTAATGTATGCATATAACTTTAACAATATACTATATGCAGAATTTTACATTCAACTGCAGCCACTAAAGATTTTATTGTAAGCCTTTTCTCATTCTATATTTTCCCAAATCATAATTTTATTTGCATAATAGCCTGTCATATGCATGGACCAACCAAAATGTACTTTATACTTACCGTATCTTTATATATTGAGTTTACATTTCTACAGAAGGATATAGTAATATTAAGGCTCATGGACCTGATTCCTGTCTCCAGGGCTACATCTCTTACTATTGCTCTACTGAGGACTTTTCAGCTGTGGTCCCAGCTATCCTGCCATGCCCATCACCTGAAACCAACTGTGTGACAGCTAGTGAGAGCATTGCCTAAGATTCCCAATTTTCAGAGCCTGGTCAAATTAAGATCAACCTCACTTCTCTGCACCTTAACTCCTCTGTCATATCTTATATATCATTTGTCTCCCTTTCTTTCTATTTTAAAAAGACTGTGTATATATTGCCTAGGTTAACCCTAAACTTGTGCTCTTAATTCCATCCTCTCATGCCTTCTTTGGGAATTCCACCCTCCAATTTTCCACGTACTAGCTTCTTATTCCTCTGCCTATAGGGGAAAACTTCATTTTTCCCTATCCTAAAAATTATAAATAATAACAAAACCAAATATCTTTGATTTTGCTACCAGTTGAATTGTTCTCCATCTTCCTTCTTTTTCTTCTCCATCTGATTTTAATATATAAGTCTGCATTCACCGCCTCTGTTCTCACAATCCTCTCATTCTTTAGTCCTGTATCTGCCCTGACCACTTTATGGCAATAGATCTGCCAAAAATGAACTACAACTTTTCAGATATCACATCAGTTGGCGTTTTCATTCCTCAATTACAGAAGCCTCTACAGTATTTGACACTGAGACCACTACTTCCTTCATCAAACATTTCATTCACTGGCACACAAGACATGGCAGTCTTTAGCTTTTCCTCCTCCTCTCTGAACCTTCCTTCATTGCCAGTTTCTTTGGATTGCTTTTTGTTTTGTTTTGTTTTTCCCCAGATCTCAATATGGGCACTCTCCATGTTGCTGTTCTTGGTCCCTTGCTGCTTACATGCTTTATCTCCTGGAAAACTCAAGCACCCTGATGGTTTCAATTTTCACCTCTATTTGGGTGAATTTCAAACCTGTATTTCTGGTCTGTGCTTTTAGTATCCAATGTCTACTATCTACCAAACACTTTCTCCTGTTTATCTCAATAGCTCAGATCTGACAGTTAATAATTTCTTTACTCACTTCTCTACTTCATATGTCCTCCCATTTTTCCCTATTCATAAGTTAGCTTTCTTTTCTACCAGTCTTATTGCCACCCATTTAAAGGAACATATAACTTAAAAATGTATTTTATATCTTCTCTCCTTTCCTAGATTGATTATGAATTACAGAAACTATGAAGGTAGGAAGTATGTCCTAAGTAACATTATATCCTCTACATTGCAAGTGCCCTCTATCTTGATACCACCCATTTCAGTGTGACTCATTTTATCATTAAATATTATGATCTCTTAGCTGTAACATGCAGAACTCTTTTTCCAAACATGGTAGAGAATGTTATTAGCATTAGGAATTTAACATCTAGGTGGGTGGGACAGAGATTATGAATAATTATAAATATTAGAAAATAATAATATTAACAACAGTATTAAATAACATTAATAGTAATAATTATAATTAAACTAACTTGGGTATGACTTTAAAAATTCTGTTATATTTAGCATCAGAAAAATCTAAAGTTGAAAAAAATACATAAATTTTTTTGTTTAAAATGACTGAAGAGTTTTGAGACTACCAAAAGAACTGTTTTGATGTGTTGCATTTATTTATTTTTTAAAAATTAATTAATTTTTATTTTTGGCTGCGTCGGGTCTTCACTGCTGCACGTGGGCTTTCTCTAGTTGTGGTGAGCGGGGGCTACTCTTCGTTGCAGTGCGTGGGCTTCTCATTGTCCTGGCTTCTCTTGTTGAAGAGCATGAGCGCTAGAGCTCAGGCTCAGTAGTTGTGGCCTAGATCTGGGATCTTTCCAGATCAGGGCTCGAACCCATATCCCCTGTATTGGCAGGTGGATTCTTAACCACTGCATCACCAGGGAAGCCCGATGTGTTGCATTTATGATCCCACTCTGTCTTTCCAAGTTCAAAGAGAAATGAGAAAGACTGTTCTATTTTATAAAGACATAAGTTATTACTGAAAGACTATTGAAAACTTTACCTGTAATATGCTGCTTTGGTGGTTCTGCATGATAAAAGTCAATAATACACTTACAAATTTGTATCCTCAATTCAGAACTTGGTATTATCATTAAGTCACCTGCCAGAAAGATAAACAAATGCTATTCAATAACAGTGCCATAAGTTTATTTGCAGTTTTAAGCATACAGTGTTAGTAACATGATTAAAAATATCATCAGAGATTCAAACTGGATCATGTAATTTTATACACACACACACACATGTGCGTGCGCATGCATGCACAAAACACCCTGAATATCTATCGTTGTAACACTTGGCCCCTCAATCAACTCATTCTCTCCTTCCCAGGAAGAAAAGAATGGTAATTAGCAGCATAAATGCTAGAACTAGATTGTCTAAGATTAAATCCTGGCTCTGCCACTTACTACCTGTATAAACTTGTGTCTTTTAGTTTTCTCATCTATAAAATGGTATAACAATAGTTACCACTTTAAAGATTGCTGTGAGAATTAAATGCGTTAGTATGAGAAAAGGGCTGAGACTTTTCCTCCCTAACTAGAGAGTCAGTAATCTGTTGCCTCTAATAATGCATCCTTTGCTTAGAGAAGTTCCAAGTGAGCTTTGCTCCCTCAGTTTATTGACAGACTGGAAGGCAGTGAGTTTCTAGGCAGTCTTTGCCCTGCAGGTTTTATGTTCAGGTTATTGTGGTGGGGATGGAGGATAGGGAATATTCCTTTTCAGTCATATTTAAACTACTTCTGAATTGGCTTCAGTCTATATTTCAAACTGGATTGTATCTGCTCTGTTGAAGTCCTACAAGTATGATCCCTAAGAGAATCTGAAAATGATCAGTAGGATTCTGGAAATGATCCAGAATGTCCTCTGGGAGCCTGAGGACAACTGGAGTCAGGAATATCAGCTTCAGGACTGAAGCAGATCTGCTTGGATTCTCTGAGGGAAAGAGATAATTAGGTGTGCCTTGAAGACTTGAGTTTTGCATTAGGCTTTGCATAATGTTTATCTCTGGGGGTAGCCAGTGGGTGGGGAAACAAGCAGACAGAAGGAGGGAGCACGTAGGAAAGGCTCACCCTAGCTTGAGAAGAATCTATCAGCAAAAGCTAGCACTTAAAAAAACAGATAGGTTCAAGATTATTCTCTTAATTTTTTTGGACCCATCCTTTGAAGTTGAAAACTCACTATGTTTTGAAAAAAATTAGGCAACAGGAACAACAAAACTTTTCTAATAGAACTATCCAAATGTTCAAGTTTATGGGAAATTCTAAGGTTTCTTGTCTGCTTCACCACCCTTTTAGTTCCTGTAGGTTTAGATCATCTCTCATAGTTTCCTGTTTATAATCTCAGGGCAGAGTACCAACTTTTTCCTTCATATGTTTCCAGAATCCTGTTCTTAATTCAGAAATATCTATCATTTAGAAGAAAAAGTAATATAATTTACTAGTACATAGTAGAAACTGGAAGTTACTAAAAATGAATAGCCTTTGTTCAAAACTTTGTACTACAATTATTTTAGTTTAAACTCATGGTTCCAGCAATTAAAAAAATGAGGGACAGAGCAGCAGTACTTACGGTAAGTAATCAGTGAAAGGAGTTCATTTTAAGCTAAGAGTTCATACTGCCCTCAAATGAGACAGTAATATGTTCTGTAGGCAGGCATTCAGCAAAGAGTAGACTGACACAGTAAAAAAGCTCCATGTATTTATTATACAAATGCATATTTACAAATAATAAGGGCAACAGAGATTTTTTAAATGTTATCAACCAAACCTACACTTTTTATCTGTTAATACTATCATATCCTCTTCTAGGTTGGCTTCTCACTGTAAATTTCCACTGATGAGAGATTCACAGAATTAAAGTTTCCCATTAGTTTCTAGTCTTCCTGCTCCTTAAGGTCATCTTACTGAACTCCCCATGTTTATTCTAATTTCCTTGATACCTTCACCCACTTTAGGCCATAATAATTCCTCCCAAAGTATCTACAGTTGAAGATTATGAAATTTATTTAGACATAAAAGTGTTAGTGTCTATGTTAAAAATTTTAAATGCCTTTTACTTATATTAGTTTCTATCATCTTTCAGTATGGAGTATAATGCTGGGAACATAACTATTCAGTAAATATTTATTTTTAATTTGTTAGGCCATTTGTGTATCTTTTATTTCTCCTGTACAAAGACCTAAATTAATAAGCATAAATTTAATGTGGGATTTGTTTTGGGAACATGCTGTTATGTCTCAGGGGCTGATTCAAGGAGCTATAGTGTTTGATCTCATTTCTAAAAAATTATTATTTTCTTTCTCTAGAAAACTGAGCAATAACCCAAATATGAAACCTGCTTACAATATTTTTCATATTTTTGTATACAAAAACACAGGCATCGTTATGTATATTATACTAAAGCTCCCAATATCCCACCATTTTATGATTTTATTTAAGACTTTAAATTATTTAATGAACAATTTGGCCCTTGCTAAATTGTTAGAATTGCTAACAATTCCAGCAATCAGTTAGGTTCAAGCAATGATTAGAGTTCAAAGATGAAAATATTTTTGTGATTACTGAAAGAGAGGAACACATACTTCTGATTTACAAAAAAAAATGTCACCAAACATTTCATCAAACTAAATATATAACATCAAGACAAATAAGTGCAAATAAGTATCTGCCAGTCCTTAAAATTAAGGAACAAAAAATCCTGTTGGTATAATGAAACACCTGAGTAGAAGATAATACAAACAACGTCACCAAGCACACTGTGATTAATTCCCAACAAGAAAAGAGCCTAGATTTGGAGAAGAAGTATCCTTAGTGAAACTTTGTGCAAGAGCTATTTCCTTCTTGTCAGTAGGGCCTATCATCTCAACTCACCCAGAAGTGCAATTGAATTAGCAGTATCTTCAGCATATGTTATTTCATCCGATACTTTCTTTTTCAAAAATGGCAAGCTTCAATAAGAATGAAGAATATATGAGTTATGTTTAATGAAGTCCTTAATTGAAGCATTATTTGCAAAGTAGAAGAAAATTTCTTTTCTAAAGATTAAAACGAGGATAAATATCCTGTTTCTTTAGCCCTGGAGAATTAACAACTACCAAAAATATTTCTGTGTTTCTAACCAGTTGACCAAAATAAAATAAAATAAAACAAAATAAAATAGGTTTATAAAAATGAAGAGACATGGACATACAAGGCAAGGGTTAAGAAAGCCATCTTGCAACAGTACATAAATAAAAAACTTAAGAATCTTCTTTCTCTCTGAGGGCAA
The DNA here is from genome assembly GCF_964374135.1 of Grampus griseus. Taxonomy (NCBI): domain Eukaryota; kingdom Metazoa; phylum Chordata; class Mammalia; order Artiodactyla; family Delphinidae; genus Grampus; species Grampus griseus. Next base: position 53,782,046 of record NC_139003.1, on the reverse strand, counting down.
AATAATACTAGATTATACCTGTACTATTAAAATTAGGAAGACATTGGAAAATCTGATACAAATCACAGATCTAGTCTCACCTATAAATTAAAGGCTGTTCAAGGGCTTTTTCTGAAGTTTTTGAAACTCCAGTTAATAGATCAATGGTCTATTTGTTCTTAAAAGTCAGTGACTTTTTCCTTATTAATTGGATCAGTTACCATCCATGAAATAACAAATATACTTTTTGAGACACTAAAGAATTTAACAAATATTAATTATATTAGAATTACATTTCACAGCTAATATAACCAAAGTTATCTGAAAATAATTTATTCACAAATCATAAAAGATAGGGCACTCAAGCCTAGGTCATTAGTCTAAGTGTCAGAGGAGAGAGAAAAGTCACTTCCTAAACAAAAAATATAAACTATTTCAGCATTTCAGGAGTTCAAAATTTGAACTTTGTATCCTATTTAAAGATATTTAATATATCTTATATATAGGACTTTAAATTCATGTTTTTTCAAGAAAAATTAACCAAATAGTTGAAAAAGAGCACTTGGAACTATCACATGTGGATGTATATAGGTCAACTGGAATTAAAAGATATTTCAACGGCAAATTATGAAAAGGAATATTTTATAAATACCATAGCGGTTCATTTCTGGTGTTTGTTAGAATTTTTCATTTGAAATAAATAACTTAATTACTTGATATCCAGCTCATTGTTGAATCTCTAAAGTGAAGAACTATAAAACGAATTGTTCTTGTCCTCAAATTTTTTCCTTTTTTACCAAAGGAAACAACCTAAAAGATAAAGCATCAGAATAGTTTTCCACCAAAAAGGTTATGAAAAAAAATAAGCATTATACTTCTGATGCACTGAGAGAAACATACTACTTAGAGGCCAAAACAGAAGGGTTTGATTTTATTTTTTAATTTTCTATGTTTTTATCTCCCAAAAATGTCCTGAAAAGAGAATCAAGTGAGGGTGTGGTGTGGAAAAATGCACGATGAAAGTAGAAATTAGGAAAGTAAAAAAAAAAAAAATGATGTAATTATGAAATATGAAGGAAAGTGAAGAGTGCATTTCAAACGATTTCTCATATTATGCAATGAAACATTCAGTCACGGCTTTCATAGAGAACCAATTCTTGGTGGAGCTCTGTAGGAGTACTGATGTTGAAAGTAATGCTTGCAAATCTGGTGTTCTAAGACTTGCATAGCCTCAAAATCTGAAAGTGTTTTACATAATATTATCTCACATCAATATAACAATAATTTCCAGTTAGTACATTACAGTTCCTTGAGAGCATCAGAGCAATAATTTGTTTCTTTATTTTTCATGGTCTCTATTAAAAAGTAAGGTGTGGTAAGGGCATTCAATAAATTTTTTTTTGAACATCTATTCAGATAACAAAATCTTAAATGTAATTAGTTACAAAATTGCAAATATTATTGCTACTAAATCTAAAAGTGAGAGATAAACCTACCACATATACATAGTCCTACTAATACTATTATTTATATATTAAAAGAAACTCACTATTTAAAAAGTAAATTGGTAGAAAAGTTTAGAAGGTTAAATTGTCAGAAAAGTTTATTCCTTGTTTAAGAAATTTCCTCTACCATATTATATTGAAAACCAAAAACATACATTTTAATATACATCTTGATTAGCCACTATGTGGCTAGTTCCCCCAAATGGTTGAAGAAAAAATAGTACAGAGGATGGAATATATAAATTTTATAATTCTGATCTCTAATTTACATTTTGAAAAAAATGTGCCAAAAATAATTTGGTGATAAATCATTCTTTATTCAAATTTGGAAGATCAAATAAAACATTTTGACTCTCATGTCTTTGAGAGTCAAATTTCTTAGAGAGATAGAAAAAAACTAGGCAGAAACTATTAAGTATTGTCCATAAATTTTCTCAAGGATTCTCTAAAAATATTATTTCTTTGTTCTATCTCATATTTATCATTCACTTGAGAGCAATTTATTATGAGAAAACATTCGAATATACTTACAGTTTAATCTCTTGTGGTCAGCAATCTCAGACTACAATAAAATAAAATGTACTACCTTTGAGATACCAGCTGCTGGAATCAAGTGATCAAGTGAAGTGTCCTGAGTTCTGTATCACTTTGCTATACCATAATGCATAATATTTTTGTAAGACAAAATAAAACAGAAAATACTGCATGCTAATATAAAACAAAGTTAAAAAAAAAACTTACCCACATAATTTTAGGATATTACATGCAGGTTCTATAAAATGGGGCTGTGTTTTAATTTTTCCTGCACACAGATTCAGAATTTTAAATATCTGTGCTAAATCCCTTAGGGGCTTTAATATTTTTAGTTAAGAAATAAAATTAAGATTTTTATTAAAATATCCTTTACAGCACTTCTGTCAAGAAAAGTCTATAGAATTCCATCTATTTTGTTAAATGTGGTTTAATTATACCAATTTTGAAATCTAAAGAGGAAAACAGAACCATGTTTTTTTAAGGAATATTATTTAATTTTTGTATCAGTAACCTCTTATTCAAAATATTTTTTTCTCTTCTCACCACATCTTTAGAATTTGACTACCAACTACTACACCACATATTCAGTTGAACAATAACTTATTATTGGCAATGAGTAATAACACTTTGAAAACAAAACTAACTTAATGGCTCAATTATATCCTTAATCTCCACCCACATACAAAACATATATTGCTCGGGAATAAGCAACCCAAACCTACCTTACTTTTATGTGTTATTTTATTAACATTACTCAGGTGTGTGCTCTTGTTTTTAAGGTTTAAATTGGTTGAAAATTTTATTTAAGACTAGTTTATGAAAGCAAAATGTACCCTCTCTAGATCTTCAGGTAAAAGCACCTTTTATTTTACCTATTTAAAAAACCCAGTTGGTACATAAACAAATTTCACATTTTTTGTTTTGTTTTGTTTTTTAATACAGTTAAGGGGACATGGTAGCTGTGACTTGCACTTCTTGATTGAATCTGATCACTTCTAGTCTCTAGGAGCTTCTTAGAAAAAGATAGGAGAGCTGGATGTATTAGAAATACAAACCTCTGTTAACTTCCTAGAGAAATGATCCCTCTCTAACTTATGTTTGCTTTATGTGATTATAACCTCTAAACCCAGCCTACTAAAGGCATTCAGAAACAGTCATTTGCCACCAACTCTCTAGCCTGAAGAAGAAAAAAAAGGGAGGTGTTGAGTTATTGGGTTAAGATAAGAAATCACTTGCTAGTAGACTTTCTTGGCTACCAGTAAACAATGCTTGATATCGACAAGCCCTCAGGTAACTGACTGAACAAATCCATATAAAACAAGGCTAAAATAAGGTGAGAAAAGAGATAAAATTATAAGGCACCACTTCCCTGAATCGGAGGCTTAAGACGTTTTGAAATCTTGGAACAAGATAATATTAGAGATTGCTGTCTTCTTGGGACCAGACTGGACAACTGTTAGAGATTAGTTAGATCAATACTACTGTTAAGTGTGGTCTGTGGACCATGCCAGTTCTGGAATTGTATGTTACCAGTCTGTGGAAAAATAACTGCAGAAAGTGAATTTCCTGTGACAATTTCATTGCATTTTTACAATAGCATATATATGCAAAGGATAAAAAAAAAGAAACAACCCCCAACAGCAAACTGGTTCATAATCACAGATAGTTTTGAGACATACTGGTTTCTACATATTCTGATCAGGGTGGTATCTTCATTGAGGATAACATATTTATAGAATGTTTTACAGATTATCAAGAAGTTGCTCATATATTATCTCATCTAGTCTTCCTAGCAACCTTATGAGGGGCTGTTATCCCTATTTTATAAGGGTGGAAAAGTTAAGAAGCTTATCAACAGTGCAAATACTCAGGTAAATTGGTAGAAACAAGACTTTGACTTGGCCCTGCTAACTACATAAACTGTCTCTCTGAGTCTATAGAAACTGACACTATCTGCACAGTTAATATTGCATTATACTGTTTCTTCAAATTTATATTCTCTGATAAAAATATAATTTTGTAAAAAGCACAAAATGTTAGATATTTTCTGTGGTAAACAGAATAATGGCCTGTCCTAATCCCTAGAACTTGTGACTGTTACCTTCCTTACATGGCAAAGGGACTTTTCAGATGTGATTAAGTTAAAAGCGTTGACATAGGAAAGTTATCCGAGGTTATACAAGTAGGCCCAATGTAATCACAGAGTCCTTATAAGGAAAGGAGAGGCAGGAGAGGGTCAGAGAAGGAGATATGATGACAGAAGTAGAGGTGAGAGTGATGCTACTTCAAGGAAGGGCCCAGGAAGCCTAGGAATGCAGGCTGCCTCTAGAAGCTGGCAAAGGCAAGGAAATGGATTCTCCCCTAGAGCCTTCAGAAAGAACCAGCCCTGCCAACAACACCTTGCCTTTAGCCCAGAAGTGAGACCTCCAGAACTATAAAACAAAAAATTTATGTGGTTTTAAGGCACTAAGTTTTTGGTAATTTGTTACAGCAACAATAGGAAGCTAATGCGTTTTCTAATAAAAATTCTCCCATTTCAGGATAACCAAAAAAACATACACATATAAGTAAAGGATACAAGTCCATTCTGATAACACTGCACCATTTTCTTGACAGATTTAAGTTGTTTTTCTTCTAAATCATCCTAAAACAAATTATCTATTTTAGTTCTTTTGTGTTATTAATTCTGTTGAGATTTTAAAATTTTTCCTTAGTGTAAAAAGAGAGTAGACATGTTATCAAGTAATTCTTAAATTACTATATTATAATGTAAGCAATAAAAATGTTTCATAAAACAGTGAAGGTAAAAATAAACTACCATTTATATTTGAATAAGAAATTGCGAATCAAAACTAGGTTAATATAAAAGCATTAATTGTTTCCAGAAATAATATTAATAATACTGAAGTATGTTGAGCATTTTTCTATGCCATGTACCATTTAGGCAAGGTATATACATATCATTTCATTAATCTTCAAAATAACCCTATTAGGAGGTACTTTTATTATCCTTCTTTTTCGGAATATGAAACTCAAGCTGAAACACTACGTAATTACCCAAATCACACAGCTAATAAATGGTGATGTAAGAAGTCAAATTTGACAATCTGACTCCAGAAATTGTATTTTTAACCTCTAAAATATACCCAATGTAATGGCTCAAACTAAACATCTTCAGCCAATTAAAACAAAACAAAACAAAGCAAAGCAAAACTCTGTATACTGATGCATTTTCATGACTGAATCACTTTTTTGTGTGTGTGTGGTACGCGGGCCTCGACTCTTACTGTTGTGGCCTCTCCCGTTGCAGAGCGCAGGCTCCAGACGCACAGGCTCAGCGGCCATGGCTCACGGGCCCAGCCGCTCCACGGCATGTGGGATCTTCCCGGACCAGGGCACGAACCCACGTCCCCTGCATCGGCAGTCGGACTCTCAACCACTGTGCCACCAGGGAAGCCCCCATTTCTGTTCTTTTAACCTTCTTGTTTGTGAGAAACTGTGGCGTATATGTGTGTGTGTGTGTGTGTGTGTGTGTGTGTATATATCTGTGTATATAGACATATGTATGAACATATACATACACACACACACATACATATTTTGTCTACCCTTATTTAACAGCTAGTAGGAGCTCTACATAGTTGGGTTTCCTTTTTTAAAAACTGCAGATATATTCACAATTAAAAATAACTTTCACAATAATCATAGCCAACAAAAGATAAATTATTCTTATAAAGTCATTATTCTTAATGTGTTTTTTTCTTCTTTCTATGTAAAAATGTAGAGACTAAAAAATGTTAAAACAATGACTAAATTTTTGCACCTGCTAATCACAGGACATTGTTTTGATCTGCTATACCATGGTCAGCCCATTTCCCACTTACTGAAAGTATGCAATCTTCATCCTGTAGTAATTTTATAGTGTATACTGGCTTTTTAGGCATTCAGTCAATTCTTGGGTAACATCAGGAGAGTGTCATATAAACATGTATGCATATGCATTTATTATCCTTTCTCCTAATGCCTAAACTTCAATTTTGAGTCTTGTATCTTTATTTCCATTACATTCTGTATAAGAGTTCTCTCAAAATAAATTACTTATGACTGGATATGAGTATGTACATATCCTAATTTCTTATCAGGAAATTTTTAAGTACTACATCACGATACACTTTTTCTACCCTTATGCCCATATCCTACTTGGTAATAAGCTATGAACAGAGGCTAGATCAGTCTTTCTTTACTCTTATGATTTCTTCTGTTTATATCCACCATGGATTTGTCCATCCCATGTATTCAAATCTATTCTTTTCCAGCCTCCCTACCAGGTTAAATATATTCATACTAAATTTAAATAGTTCTTCAAGATGAGACATATACTATTTGAAATGTTTTCAACAAAAGGAGAGAAATGAGACATATTTAGGGGAATACATGTTACCTTTCAGGGAAATCACAGTTTCTAAGTGAAATAGAGAAATTTTCTCTCAAAGCTTACTTTACCAGTCTCTTCGAGGAGTTTGATGACACAATTTAGGTCCACAGGCTTGAAAACACCCTAAAAAACATAAAACTCATAGTATTCTATGTCATGAGAAACAAGAAATCACATCAAACACACTATTTTTATATGGCATTATCTCTTAGCAACTTAAAAATATCTTATGCAAAAAAGATAGTAAGGGATAATGAAAAGCAGATGAGACTTATAGGAGTAAATAAATTTTGGAGTGAACCCCCCCCAAACCTCTTGAATTCTAGTACTACCTTACAATCTTTTTTTTTTTCATTTTATTTTTCTTTATTATTATTATTTTAACATCTTTATTGGAGTATAATTGCTTTACAATGGTGTGTTAGTTGCTGCTTTATAACAAAGTGAATCAGCTATACATTACATATACATATATCCCCATATCTCCTCCCTCTTGCATCTACCTCCCACCTTCATATCTTACAATCTTAATGTCTTTAAATTTATTAGTCCCGAAAGGCCCAAGAGAGCATCTGGAATAATAGCACTTCCATGCTTTGGAAAATAAAACGATCTCATTCATACATATTACATATCTCATGCATACACATTACACTGAGTTTGCCTACGCAGATATACATAAGACTAGCTTCTAAACTATAGGTAGGCAATCGCCTTCTTGAACCAGGTATCCCCTCTCCCAGCAGTCTTACATCATCTGTAGTAGAAAACAGGAACTGCCAAGTTCTACAGAGTTTACATCTTAAATATTTCTTGAGCCCACTCCATCTTTTTTTTTTTAATTATTATTGGAATATAGTTGCTTTACAATGTTGTGTTAGTTTCTGCTGTACAACAAAGTGAATCAGTTATACATATACATATATCCACTCTTTTTTAGATTTCCTTCCCATTTAGGTCACCACAGAGCACTGAGTAGAGTTCCCTGTGCTATACAGTAGGTTCTCATTAGTTATTTATTTTATATATAGTCATGTATATATGTCAATCCCAATCTCCCAATTCATCCCACCCTCCCCCTTCCCCCTTTGGTAACCTTAAGTTTGTTTTTTACATCTGCGACTCTATTTTTGCTTTGCAAATAAGTTCATCTGCACCATTTTTCTAGATTCCACATACAGTATAAGTGATATTATATGATATTCATCTTTCTCTTTCTGACTTACTTCACCCTGTATGACAATCTCTAGGTCCATCCATGTCTCTACAAATGGCATTATTTCATTCCTTTCATGGCTGAGTAATATTCCATTGTACATATATATGTACCACAACTTCTTTATCCATTCCTCTGTCAATGGAAATTTAGGTTGCTTCCATGTCCTGGCTATTGTAAATAGTGCTGCAATGAACATCGGGGTGCATGCATCCTTTCAAATTATGATTTTCTCCAGATATATGCCCAGGAGTGGGATTGCTGGATCGTATGGTAGCTCTCCTTTTAGTTTTTTAAGGAACCTCCATAGTGGCTGTACCAATTTACATTCCTACCAACAGTGTGGGAGGGTTCCCTTTTCTCCACACCCTCTCCAGCATTTATTGTTTGTAGATTTTTTTGATGATGGCCATTCTGACTGGTGTGAGGCGATACCTCATTGTAGTTTTGATTTGCATTTCTCTAATAATTACTGATGTTGAGCACCTTTTCATATGTTTTCTGGCCATTTGTATGTATTCTTTGGAGAAACGTCTATTTAGGTCTTCTGCCCACTTTATGATGGGGTTGTTTGTTTTTTTGATATTGAGCTGCATGTGTTGTTTGTATATTTTGGAGATTAATCCCTTGTCAGTTGCTTTGTTTGAAAATATTTTCTCCCATTCTAAGGGTTGTTTTTTCATTTTGTTTATCATTTCCTTTGCTGTGCAAAAGCTTTTAAGTTTAATTAGGTCCTATTTGTTTATTGTTCTTTTTATTTTCATTACTCTAGGCAGTGGATTGAGAAAATCTTGCTGTGATTTATGTCAAAGAGTGTTCTGCCTATGTTTTCCTCTAAGAGTTTTATAGTATCTGGCCCACTCCATCTTAATGATTTATTCAGTTCTCATTTCTCACTCAGTTTTGAAGGTTTCCTGCTGTTTGTTCTCCCCGCCTCTAGTCTTGCACCCTTACGGTTCTACCCTCTGATCAGAACAATAAAACCCAAATCTGAACACAACACATCTAAATCATTCAATGACTCTCCACTAATGCCTTTCACCCCCTCCTCTGTTTTCATTATGTTGTTACAATCCTATCTGTCTCCTTAGTTAACCTCCCCAGGTCCTTCAAGACATAGTTCAGGTGTCACCTCCCCAAGGGAGGAAAAAGGATACAACAAATGTCCCTCCTGGGTACTCCCATAGCACTTTGAATGTATATCCATCACAGTTCCCGTCACCTTATTCTAAAATGGTTTACATCCTTATCCCCTATCCCAAAGTTTACTGTGAGGGAAGACTTTTGTTTTCTGGCATCCCCAGCACCAAACACTGGGTGTAACATATATAAGTTATTTGTAGGTAAATGGGGAAGGAAATAGAAGGTGTTATCCAAAGTTTAAGTACTTATGATAGTATACAAATGTCAAAATTCTAAATGCAGTTTTGGCTATATTTATCTTGGGGATTAATGCTTTGCTGCATGGCGTTTTCTTTCATTCAAATGTTATATCAATACTGCTCACTCCTATTAGAAGGGTTAAGCTATCCCAGTCTCTTTTGTTTCCTTCTTCCCATCTCTCCTGCTTTCATACTTATTTCTACTTTAAAATAACTGTTTGAAAAGATGACGTAATAAAAAATATTCAAAAAGAAAAAGATCTTATTATCATCAAAATACATTTTTATTATTTTCTGCTTTATATATGTATTTTAATATTTTATTTTCTGTTTTTGTTTACATGTATAAATACATTACATAATTTCATTTAGTGTTAACACTATTGTATATTCTGATTTTTAAATCTATAATACATACCGTTCCATATTTCTACATAGTCACCTTTCTACGCAGTCATTATTCCATTGCCTCTTAGGGCTAGAATTTCCTTTCCTTTCACAATTACAAACTCACATGTTCTGATCTCAAGAAATCTCTTTCAAAACCAATTTTCAGTTAAGCATTCTAACATTAAGTCTGCAGAATAAGTATCTGAGTGAGTTTATTTACTCAATATGATTTTTACTTCAAAAATTAACAATCAAAAAGGATTTACTCCCATAATTGCTGGGTGGGTGACTCGCAGACTGGAGAACACTTATACGACAGAAGTCCACCCACTGGAGTGAAGGTTCTGAGCCCCCACGTCAGGCTTCCCAAGCTGGGGGTCTGGCAATGGGAGGAGGAATTCCTAGAGAATCAGACTTTGAAGCCGAGTGGGAATTGACTGCAGGACTTCAACAGGACTGGAGGAAAAATAGACTCCACTCTTGGAGGGCACAGACAAAGTATTGTGCGCATCGGGACCCAGGGGAAGGAGCAGTGACCCCAGGGGAGACTGAACCAGACCTACCTGCTAGTGTCGGAGGGTCTCCTGCAGAGGCAGGGGGTGGCTGTGACTCACCGTGGGGACAAGGACACTTGCAGCAGAAGTTCTGGGAAGTACTCCTTGGCCTGAGCCCTCCCAGAGTCTGTCATTAGCCCCACAAAAGAGCCCAGGTAGGCTCCAGTGTTGGGTTACCTCAGGCCAAACAATGAACAGGGAGGGAACCCAGCCCCACCCATCAACAGGCAAGTGGATTAAAGTTTTACTGAGCTCTGGCCACCAGAGCAACAGTCAGCTCTACCCACCACCAGTCCCTCCCATCAGGAAACTTACACAAGCCTCTTAGATAGCCTCATCCACCAGAGGGCAGACAGCAGAAGCAAGAAGAACTACAATCCTGCAGCCTGCGGAACAAAAACCACATTCACAGAAAGGTAGACAATATGAAAAGGCTGAGAGCTATGTACCAGATGAAGGAACAAGATAAAACCCCAGAAAAACAACTACATGAAGTAGAGATAGGCAACATTCCAGAAAAAGAATTCAGAATAATGATAGTGAAGATGATCCAGGACCTCGGAAAAAGAGTGGAGGCAAAGATCGAGAAGATGCAAGAAATGTTTAACAAAGACCTAGAAGAATTAAAGAACAAACAAACAGAGATGAACAATACAATAACTGAAATGAAAACTACACTAGAAGGAACCAATAGCAGAATAACTGAGGCAGAAGAACAGATAAGTGACCTGGAAGACAGAATGGTGGAATTCACTGCTGCAGAACAGAATAAAGAAAAAAGAATGCAAAGAAATGAAGACAGCCTAAGAGACCTCTGGGACAACATTAAACACAACAACATCCACATTATAGGGGTCCCAGAAGGAGAAGAGAGAGAGAAAGGACCTGAGAAAATATTTGAAGAGATTATAGTCGAAAACTTCCCTAACATGGGAAAGGAAATAGCCACCCAAGTCTAGGAAGCGCAGTGAGTCCCATACAGGATAAACCCAAGGAGAAACATGCTGAGACACATAGTAATCAAACTGGCAAAAATTAAAGATAAAGAAAAATTATTGAAAGCAGCAAGGGAAAAACGACAAATAACATACAAGAGAACTCCCATAAGGTGAACAGCTGATTTCTCAGCAGAAACTGTACAAGCCACAAGGGAGTGGCATGATATACTTAAAGTGATGAAAGGGAAGAAACTACAACCAAGATTACTCTACCCGGCAAGGATCTCATTCAGATTCATTGGAGAAATCAAAAGGTTTACAGAAAAGCAAAAGCTAAGAGAATTCAGCATCACCAAACCAGCTCTACAACAAATGCTAAAGGAACTTCTCTAAGTGGGAAACACAAGAAAAGAAAATGACCTACAAAAACAAACCCAAAACAATTAAGAAAATGGTCATAGGAACATACATATTGATAATTACCTTAAACGTGAATGAATTAAATGCCCTAACCAAAAGACACAGGCTTGCTGAATGGATACAAAAACAAGACCCATTGCAGGGCAGAAGTTGAGACACAGATGTAGAGAACAGACATATGGACAACAAGGGGGGAAAACTGTGGTGGAGTGGGGATGGTGGTGTGCTGAATTGGGTGATTGGGATTGACATGTGTATAAAACTGATGTGTATAAAACTGATGACTAATAAGAACCTGCAGTATAAACAAACAAACAAAACAACTAATACTAAACTTTCATTGGGTTATTTGCATGGAAATATGTTAATATAAATGTTTCAGACATTACATGAATTTTTTAAAAATCTTATATGTTCTGGTATAATGTTATAAGTCATTCTAATTATTACTTTAAAATGTATATCTCAGAAATAACTAAATTTCCTTGTCAATTGCATTATTATGAACTTTCATCAAATCTTTAACTGTGGTCATTTTTAAGTCTTTTGTCATTTACAGACAGTTCTGGGTGTACTCTGATGCTTTTGCAAATACGTTCCTATAAAAGGGTTTCATCTTCAAGGAATTCATGGAAAAGACTGACAAGTACAGGTTTCTGGTAACTGACTGTACTGCTGAACTGAATGAATAAGCATTTTCAGAACTCTAATGGAAAACTGATGAACTCATAAAAGTGCTAACAAAAGATAAAGATGAAAAAAAATTACATGGGACTGAGTGAACTGATGAGGATGATTATAATTTTTGTGACTTTCTGTTTGAATAAAATAAAAATCCCACAAGGAATCAGAGGCAAAAAATATACAAATCAATTTTCACTGCAAAGTAAAGGAGCTGTTACAGTGGAGTATTACTGGACTGAATGTCAATATTATGACATAGTATGAGTGTGTTTTGTGTTTGGTAATTGCAATCACTGTTGCTTTTGTTGTGGTCATCCATTTACAATGCTTGGTGTCAGTCTATTTACCTCTTGTAAAAATAAAATACAGTGTGTGTGTGAAAAAATAAATAAATAAATAAATAATTAATTAACCCTACCAAAAAAAAACAAGACCCATATATATGCTGTCTAAAAGAGACCCAGTTCAGACCTAGGGACACGTACAGACTGAAAGTGAGGGGATGGAAAAAGATATTCCATGCAAATGGAAATCAAAAAAAGCTGGAGTAGCTATATTCATATCAGATAAAATAGACTTTAAAATAAAGATTGTTGCAAGAGACAAGGAAGAACACTACATAATGATCAAGGGATCATTCCAAGAAGATATAACAATTATAAATATATATGCACCCAACATAGGAGCATCTCAATACATAAGGCAACTGTTAACAGCTGTAAAAGAGGAAATAGACAGTAACACAATAATAGTAGGGGATTTTAACACCTCACTTACAACAATGGACAGATCACCAAAATGAAAATAAATAAGGAAACACAAGCTTTAAATGACACAATAGACCAGATAGATTTAATTGATATTTATAGGACACTCCATCCGAAAACAGCAGATTACACTTTCTTCTCAAGTGCGCACGGAACATACTAGAGGATAGATCACATCTTGGGTCACAAATCAAGCCTCAGTAAATTTAAGAAAATTGAAATCATATCAAGCATCTTTTCTGACCACAACGCTATGAAATTAGAAATGAATTACAGGGAAAAAAACAAAAAAAACACAAACACATGGAGGCTAAACAATACGTTACTAAATAATCAAGAGATCACTGAAGAAATCAAAGAGGAAATCAAAAAATACCTAGAGACAAATGACAATGAAAACACGACGATCCAAAACCTATGGGATGCAGCAAAAGCAGTTCTAAGAGGGAAGTTTATAGCTATACAAGCCTACCTCAAGAAACAAGAAAAATCTCAAATAAACAATTTAACCTTACATGTAAAGGAACTAGAGAAAGAAGAACAAACAAAACCCAAAGTTAGCAGAAGGAAATAAATCATAAAGATGAGAGCAGAAATAAATGAAACAGAGACAAAGAAAATAATAGCAAAGATCAATAAAACTAAAAGCTGGTTCTTTGAGAAGATAAACAAAATTGATAAACCATTAGCCAGACTCATCAAGAAAAAGAGGGAGAGGACTCAAATCAATAAAATTAGAAATGAAAAAGGAGAAGTTACAACAGACACTGCAGAAATACAAAGCATCCTAAGAGACTACTACAAGCAACTCTATGCCAATAAAATGGACAACCTGGAAGAAATGAACAAATTCTTAGAAAGGTATAACCTTCCAAGACTGAACCAGGAAGAAATAGAAAATATGAACAGACCAATCACAAGTAATGAAATTGAAACTGTGATTAAAAATCTTCCAACAAACAAAAGTCCAGGACCAGATGGCTTCACAGGTGAATTCTATCAAACATTTGGAGAAGAGCTAACACCCATCCTTCTCAAACTCTTCCAAAAAATTGCAGAGGAAGGAACACCTTCAAACTCATTCTATGAGGCCACCATCACCCTGATACCAAAACCAGACAAAGATACTACAAAAAAAGAAAATTACAGACCAATATCACTGATGAATATAGATGCAAATATCCTCAACAAAATACTAGCAAACAGAATCCAACAACACATCAAAAGGATCATACACCATGATCAAGTGGGATTTATCCCAGGGATGCAAGGATTCTTCAATATACGCAAACCAATCAATGTGATACACCATATTAATAAACTGAAGGAGAAAAAATGTATGATCATCTCAATAGATGCAGAAAAAGCTTTTGACAAAATTAAACACCCGTTTATGATAAAAACTCTCCAGAAAGTGGGCATAGAGGGAACCTACCTCAACATGATAAAGGCCATATACGACAAATCCACAGCAAACATCATTCTCAATGGTGAAAAACTGAAAGCATTTCCTCTAAGATCAAGAGCGAGACAAGGATGTCCACTCTCACCACTATTATTCAACAAAGTTTTGGAAGTCCTAGCCATGGCAATCAGAAAAGAGAAAGAAAAGGAATCCACAGAAGAATTAAAACTGTCACTGTTTGCAGATGACATGATACTATACATAGAGAATCCTAAAGATGCCACCCGAAAACTACTAGAGCTAATCAATGTATTTGGTAAAGTTGCAGGATACAAAATTAATGCACAGAAATCTCTTACATATACACTAATGATGAAAAATCTGAAAGAGAAATTAAGGAAACACTCCCATTTACCATTACAACAAAAAGAATAAAATACCTACGAATAAACCTACCTAGGGAGACAAAAGACCTGTATGCAGAAAGCTATAAGACACTGATGAAAGAAGTTAAAGAGGATACCAACAGATGGAGAGATATACCATGTTCTTGGATTGGAAGAATCAATATTGTGAAAATGACTATACTACCCAAAGCAATCTACAGATTCAGTGCAATCCCTATCAAACTACCAATGGCATTTTTTACGGAACTAGAACAAATAACCTTAAAATTTGTATAGAGACACAAAAGACCCCGAATAGCCAAAGCAATCTTGAGGGGAAAAAACGGAGCTGAGGAATCAGACTCCGTGACTTCAGACTATATAGATAGCTACAGTAATCAGGACAAAATGGTAGTGGCACAAAAATAGAAACACAGATCAATGGAACAAGATAGAAAGCCCAGAGAGAAACCCACACATCTATGGTCAACTAATCTATGACAAAGGAGGCAAAGATATACAATGGAGAAAAGACAGTCTCTTCAATAAGTGGTGCTGGATAAACTGGACAGCTACATGTAAAAGAATGAAATTAGAACACTCCCTAACACCATACACAAAAATAAACTTAAAATGGATTCAAGACCTAAATGTAAGACTGGACACTATAAAACTCTTAGAGGAAAACGTAGGAAGAACACTCTTTGACATAAACCACAGCAAGATCTTTTTTGATCCACCTCTTAGAGTAATGGAAATAAAAACAAAAATAAACAAATGGGACCTAATGAAACTTCAAAGCTTTTGCACAGCAAAGGAAACCATAAACAAGACAAAAAGACAACCCTCAGAATGGGAGAAAATATTTGCAAATGAATCAACGGACAAAGGATTAATCTCCAAAATATATAAACAGCTCATGCAGCTCAATATTAAAAAAACAACAACCCAGGGCTTCGCTGGTGGCGCAGTGGTTGAGAGTCTGCCTGCCGATGCAGGGGACATGGGTTCATGTCCGGGTCCAGGAAGATCCCACATGCTGCGGAGCGGCTGGGCCCGTGAGCCATGGCCGCTGAGCCTGCGCGACCGGAGCCTGTGCTCCGCAACGGGAGAGGCCACAACAGTGAGAGGCCCACGTACCGAAAAACAAAACAAAACAAAAAAAACAGCCCAATCCAAAAATGGGCAGAAAACCTACATAGACATTTCTCCAAAGAAGACATACAGATGGCCAAGAAGCACATGAAAAGCTGCTCAACATCAATAATTATTAGAGAGATGCAAATCAAAACTACAATGAGGTATCACCTCATACCAGTTAGAATGGGCATCATCAGAAAATCTAAAAACAATAAATGCTGGAGAGGGTGTGGAGAAAAGGGAACCCTCTTGCACTGTTGGTGGGAATGTAAATTGATACAGCCACTATGGAGAATAGTATGGAGGTTCCTTAAAAAAATAAAATTAGAATTACCATATGACCCAGCAATCCCACTACTGGGCATATACCCAGAGAAAACCATAATTCAAAAAGACACATGCACGTCAATGTTCATTGCAGCACTATTTACAATAGCCAGGTCATGGAAGCAACCTAAATGCCCATCGACAGACGAATGAATAAAGAAGTTGTGGTACATATACACAATGGAATATTACTCAGCCATAAAAAGGAACGAAGTTGAGTCAGTTGTTGAGATGTGGATGGATCTAGAGACTGTCATACAGAGTGAAGTAAGCCAGAAAGAGAAAAACAAATATCGTACATTAACACATGCATGTGGAACCTAAAAAAATGGTACAGATAAACCGGTTTGCAGGGCAGAAGTTGAGACACAGATGTAGAGAACAAATGTATGGACACCAAGTGGGGAAAACCGTGGGGGGGTGGGGATGGTGGTGTGCTGAACTGGGTGATTGGAATTGACATGTATACACTGATGTGTATAAAATTGATGACTAATAAGAACCTGCTGTATAAAAAAAAGGGATTTACTATATACTTATTTATCCTTGGTATTATGATTACCATTAAAATTGTTACATCTTACTATTAAATTGTTTAAATTATTAAATTTACTGTTACAAAGTTTTTTGATAAATAGAGTTTTGCCTTTTAAGGTTTTGGGATTTAACAGTGCCATCTGCCACTACCTCAGTTGTCCTTTTTCTTCCTGTGTTCTCAGAGAAATAAATATATATAGTGAGTTTTTATTTTCCGATTTTCTGCAACATTGGCTTTGAGGGTTGTAAAAGATATTGAAATGTCAGAGCAAAAATTTTTTTAATACCTGTATGTATTTTCAGAATTTTTTCCCCCAAATGAGCAGGTATAACTTTTCCAAGAAAGAGTGTATAAAGATTAAAACATAGATTTATCTTGTATTATCTCTAAATTTATCTTATATTACTACTTCTTGTTACCCTGTGTTTTACTTGCATGGCACATATTATATTTTTAAGGTTTCTCCCTCTCTCCCTCCCTCCCTTAGCCTTTTCCTCCGTCTATACATAGTTATAAGCAGCTTCGACATTTCAGAAACTGTGCTAGGTGTGGGGAACGCATTGCCCTGACTTCAAGTACCTATCAATCTGGCTGAGAGGTGTGCTCTGGAACTATATAGATGGGGACAGAATGGTATGGGGAGGAGGGATGGGAATGGGAATGGGATGGGAATCTGGGACAGCTTCTGGAAGAAGTAATCTTCAAGCAGAGGTGAGACTGAGTAGGATTTGTGAGATGAACTGAAGGTTTGAGAAATGGAGCAAAGGAAGTAGCATGTGTGAAGGCCTGGGGATGAGAGAAAACATGGCATTTACAGGACTGGTGAGACATTCAGTAGGTTGGAGAAGATAGTTCAGAGGATAGTAGCTACAGATGATGCTGATAAGGTAAGTAGAGGTCAAATCATGAATAATAATGATGATAATAACAATAATAGTGATAGGTAAAACTTATTAGACAAAGTCTATTTCTAGGTACAGCTGTAAGCACTAAATGAATTTACTAACTGAATTCTATGAGGTAGATACTATTATTAACCCCATTTTACAGAGGGCCTTGTATACTATGCTAATGATCATCAGAAGCTATTGAATGGTTTGAGAGACTGGATATAAAAACAGACAAAGGCCAGACTATATCTAGCAACAGAACTCTGTCCTACAACCTCTGTAGCAACCAACCTGGGGAGTCAAACCACAACTTCTGCAGCAACTGGCTCAGAAAAGTCAGTATCTGGTCAATGATTGTCAGATTCCCTATTTTTTACCCCAATTTGTCTCTCAGGGCCAACCAGAAAAAGACAAGTATGCTTCCCAAATCAATCACACAGGTTGCCTTGCTTCTAGCTAGCTCACTTCCAGCTTCCCCAAGGCAACAGCCTCCAACCAGAGCAATACAGAAGGCTCCCTTTTATTCACTGTAAAGCTCCCCTGCCTGTCTTGGGAGTCTCTGCTAAATGTAAGCAATGCTGGCAGATTCTCTTTCTATAGCAAGCTCTGAACAGCAAGCCCCTGTTCGTTCTCACTAGGGTGGTCTTCATTGATTTCCACAGGTTTTAACCAGAGGAATGTAACAATAAAAAAGATAATTCTGTCTGCTGAGACTGAGCTGGAAAGATCTAGACTGGAGGTGGGAGACCAGTCTGTGACTTCAGGCCTTGACTAAGGCAGTGGCAATCGGGATACACAACAATGAATGGAATGAAAAGCATCAAGGAGGCAGAATCAGCAGGACCTTATGAGTGATTTGATTTGGTGGGAAAGAGAAGGAAAAGGTAAGGAGGACGTACAGGCTTGAGGAATTACATAAGTGGTTGGCACCATTTGCTGAGACAGGGATGCTGGAGGGAGAAGCTTGTGTTGAGGCTGGAAATGAGTTAAATTTGGGGCAGAGATTTCTAAGTCACAGGCTTAAAGTAATAATTGGAACAGTCTGGGTAAATGAGATCACACAGGCAGGGTATAGAAGAGAGAACATATGGATGTAAAAATAAAAATAATTGCTGTTATTATCATCATAAGATGTTTATGGAGAAATTGTAAAAACATTTAACAAAACCTTTTAAGATCAAAAGCTTAATAAACTGCTTTGAAGAAAACTAGACCTCCACTTACGTCAAGTTATAGAATGAACTTATTTTCCCACTTTACCAAGGAACATTTCAAAGGCGGAAAGTCCTGCTCCTTTGATACTTAGTTATAGGGAAAGGATCTAACATTTATTATGGTCCATTAATGTGTCTGGTACGTTATATCTTAATTAATCCTCAAATATACCATATGAAGATAGATTATCCCTGTTGTTGAAACTGAGGCCCTGATATCTAACTTGTTAAGGTCACATAGCTAGTATATGGGCTAGCAGGGCTGTCTGATGCAGAAACACTGGTTCTTTGCACCTTCATTCTCTGCCTGACTTCTCAGCTGACCACAGAGGCTACTTCTAGCAATTACTCCAAAGCAGGGGTAGGCAATTTAAGGACACAGTCCATGGCAGTATTACAGATAGTGGCAGGATATGACATCAACTAGCAGATTGTGCAGGTTCTCAGACGGAAAGCAAATTTGGGCAAGGAAGCTCAGCCATGATACTATGCAAGTGAAAACAAAAAACTAAGCGCAATCATATTTATTCTACAAATATTACTGTGTGCCTCCATTGTGCCATTGTTCTAAGTGCTGAAGATATGGTATTGAATAAACACAAAAAATCTCCTGCTTTTATAAAGAATTGATATGCTTTGGGGGAGACAATAAGTTATACAGTGTATTGCAAGATAATGCTCTGGAGAAACAGGAGTAGAAAGTGCTAGGATGCTTAAGCAGTGGTCGGCAAAAGACTCACAGAGTGGGTAAAATTTCAGCAGTCTTGAAGGAGGTAAGGGGACAAGCCATGGATAGGAAGGGGAAAACTTCCAGGCAGTGGGCATAGCAAGTGCAGAGGCCCTTAGGCAGGGTATACCTGGCATGGTTGAGGAGATGCTAGGAGGCCAGGGTGGCTGGAACACAGAAGGCTTTATCAGCTACTAATGAGGACTTAAATTTCTACTCTGAACTCAGAGTTGAGAGGGGAGGGACACGCAAGTATTAAGATATATGTTCTACACTTAAGGAGAGGAAGAGACAAAACAAGACACATGAAATAGTAACAAACGTAAAACAACTGATAATTAGGTGAGAAACTCAGACCAAGGACTACACCCATTTATGAGAAGAAGGTCTGTGAGAGTGAAAATGAATGGGAAGTATGTCCTATTGGGGGTTACTTTATGGTGGAGAGGTAGGATCTAAAGGTAGGGTAAGATTTAAATTCAGAAAAGAGGGGAGGGCATTCATTCAATACATATTTAATATCCCCTCCTGTGTACCATGTGTTGTGCTGGATGCTACTGGGAGATAATAGGGGACACTACAGAAAAAAACAACAGAGAAGGTTTCTGCCCTCATGAAGGTGGCACTAAGCAGAGTACATGGTACAGATAAAGTACAGACTATACATTGGGAAACCTCGCAAACAGGACAAGAAGTGGACCTGAGGCACTCTGAGGATGGCAGACCCCTTAGATAACATATAGTTCAGTGGTTCTGAGGCTAAAAATCACTTAAAGGATTATGATTAAGTAAATCTAGGGAAGGACCCAGCTATGTACAGGTTTTTTTAAGAAAAGCTCCTCAGATGACTGTGATGGTCACCCAAGTTTGGGGAACACTCATCTAGTACAGGCTTGTTTTACAGAAAAGGGAACAGGTTTAGAGAGTTGAGTGATCTGGTCAATGTAATGATATTAAGCGAGGGAAGCAATAAGGAGCTACTGCAGAAGCCTGAAAGAAAGAACAGGTGGGACTCAGAGGTAGCAAGGAGGATGGTAAAGTGGTGTGAATGGAGTGGGAAGCGAGGAAGAGGTGAGACCCAAAGGATGTGACATTAATCCAGGATTGACTGAGGCATTGTGGTGACAGGAAAGGAGAGCAAGTAGTTCTTTTTTTTTTTTTTTTAAAGAGTTTTAATTTTGTTTTACTCCTTTCTTTCCCTCTCTGCCCTCCTTTGGTTTTTTTTGTTTGTTTGTTTTTCTTCTGTATGCGGGCCTCTCACTGTTGTGGCCTGTCCCGTTGTGGAGCACAGGCTCCGGACGCGCAGGCTCAGCGGCCATGGCTCACGGGTCCAGCCGCTCCGCGGCATGTGGGATCTTCCCGGACCGGGGCATGAACCCGTGTCCCCTGCATGGGCAGGCGGACTCTCAACCACTGCGCCACCAGGGAAGCCGCAAGTAGTTCTTTTAAAGCCCCATTTGGTACCATATCGTCTGACCTGGCAGGGGGAGGGTTGGAATTTTTATTGTTGTTGTTTACTTTGTTTTATAATCTGAGTCCATGTAAAACCATCTCCTATGGCTTTCCAGGAGTTAGCTGCTGTGAAACTGTCACACTGTACATACCATACTGCAGCTATGATACACTAAGTGTTGCTACTCTGAGTGGAAAATGGAGTCCTTCAACCAGTAGCAATGGCATCACCTGAAAACCTGTTAGAAAAGCAGAATCCAGGGCTCCACCCAGACCTACAGAATTAGAATCTATATCGTTTAATAAGTTCCCCAGGTGCTCCAAATGCACATTAAATTTTGAATAATCACTGCTCCAAAGGGCTTCTGATCCTTTATAATAAGAGGAACAACATTTAAATAAATAGGAAATAGATAAAGGGTGAACAATTTGTGATTTCTCAAGCATATGATGAAGCTGGCTTAATGGATTGAGGTAGACTCCACATTCTCACTTTAAGCTACTAGGATATACTGTACTGTCACTAGGAAGAGGAGGAGGCTGCAAATATGGAAAGGTTTGAAAAGATTGGAAACATTTAGAGTTCCAAGGCAGAGGTGTATAAAGGTTATCACTTTAAGTGGCAAAGAGCACTAGACTCCACTGCCGGTAAAGAAACTGAGTAACTCTCAGTTAACTTCTCGTGGCCTTAGGGTCCTCATTTGTAAAAACAACCACAAACAAAACCCAGGAAGGCTTAGAGACCATTTCTCCCAGCTCTAAGATGTCTTTATTCGATTTCCTTTCTTTTGGTAGAAACTGCCTTTTTCTTCAGTACTATAAAAAATGTTAATATCCCTAGAAGCAGTTATTAACAGGGTAGGAACTTTAATTAATACAAACTGATTTCTTCCCGGAGGAGAAACCTAGGCCCTGTAAGAAGAGGCAGTAATGAAAGAGGAAAAGAAAGGGAAAGGGAAGGGAGAAAATAAACACACATATACACAGGTATACTTGTTCTGCATTATTTGATACATTGTGGACTATTTTGGCAACAGCCTGTTAAAAGTATTTCCCCTTTTTTCTTCTTTTTAACCCACTCTTGCCTGCCTCCTATAACCTTGAGACCCTATCCCTTCTTTTTTTTTTTAATACCAAGTAAAGGAAGAATGACAGCCATCAGATACCAAATTCACCTACTCGTCAGTTTTGCCCCATGCCTGGCAGAACAGCAGTAGTGTTGAGCCCCCTTGCAGCCTTGGGAGTGAAGGGACAGCTGTTGTTCCTCAAAATCATCTGCACCTGGATTGGAATACTTCCACAAACCCGATTAGGTAAATTCCCCTAACACCTGCTCCTCCTCATGCAGAAGTGTTGTTTCTCTGTGGGTTGAATGTCTGGCCATCTTCAGAGAGTGCAACCCTACTCCCACCATAGAAGAGGTCCCCAGTCAACTAGCCTCTCCTAAGGAACTCTCCAGGATCCTCCAGGATGTGGACGCAGGAGACAAGGTTCCTGACGCAGCCTGAGACTTGTGAAGCCTCAGCAGGAATTCCCATAGTAGCCCCACACCATCAGCGTGAGGAGGTAGGGCAAATTTCCTCCATAGAATTCACGTTAATTTAAGGCTTGATCATGGATCTCTGGGGAAGAGCAATGGAACCCTAGTATGAAACAAACGCCTTGGAGTTTCTAAACACCCTCGCTACGAGTGGAGATCCAAGCCAGGGTTCTGAAGTGAAATTTCTCAACAGAAATTCGAAAGAACTAGTTTTGTAAGACAAAGAGTAAACTAAAAACCAAATACAAGCACAATAAATCAATTCTATTCGATCCCAATTCTCTCCGACGCACTTCTAACCAGCTTCCAAATTCATATAAAAATGTTGCTAAATTTCTAATTTTAATAGTATTTCCCTCCCCTCCAGGTGCAGGTTTTGGTAGCAGCAAATTTAAACACGGGAGGATTTACCCCTATATCAAGAACATCACACGATAACAGCGATCTACATATAAAAGCCCAGTGCAAACAAAGGGGTCGTCAAATCCAAATTTTCGCTAAGAATGTTTCCCTCCCTCTCAGGTCCTTGGTGGGGTCACACTTTTCGAAGAAAAGCCGCCAAACCTTTCCTACTCAGTTTACTGGGACGCTCCGGGAGGACCTCGAGACACAAGTCCCCAGACAGGTTGGTCGACGACAGCCAACTCCCCTCGCAGGCGGCGCAGTTCTCAAAGGGATCAGCTTTGAGCTTGGAACCACAGTCCCCCGGGCTCCCCTGGTTTCCCCTCAGGCCCCCGTTTCCTCCCTTGCTGCCCCCAGGCATCATCTCCGCCCCCAGATCTCAACCCCCGCCCCCGCCTTCACACCCTCCAAAGCACAGACACCTGGCCATACCTGCGCTTCCTCGTCCTCCGTCACCACCCCGACTACCGGGATTTGGCGAGGGCTGCTGAACTTGATCGTGCTGCCGGGTGCCCGGGCCTGGGCCGTCGCCGCAGCCTCCGCTGTAGACATGGCTGTGCGGCGGAGTGAGGGGTGGGGGGTGTCCTCCTGTCCTACATTGTGCCCGCAGCCGCGAGACTGCAAGAGGCCCCGCCACCGAGAAGTGAAAGCCGCCTGAGAGCCACTAGAGTCGCGAAAGGTCCCGGGGTTCCGGCCGTGGACTCGGCCACCGCGACGCCACCCGCATCCCGCGGAGGCAGCCCACCGGCGTACCTAGGCAGCCTGCTTGCTGGCAGGTTGTTAACAAGCCAATGCGTTGCTAGGGGCGGGGCCAGAGGCTGCTGGAGCGCCAGTACCTACGGAAGCCCGAGGATCCAAACTACCCCAAACTCTTATCTGAACCTCTAAACTTGGAGGGGCTGGGTTTGCTTGCGTACCAGCAAAAGCGGGGGAAGACCTCGGTATGTAACAGTGGAGTGTTACCTTGGCGACATGTGCGTCTCAGTCTTTGTAGTTTGCGCTGGGCCTCCTTGAAACAAGCATGGGCGGGTAGAGGGATGAGGGATGGATGTGGGATGCAGGAATGATGGATGATGAACCGATAATGTTGGAAGCTGAAGCAGTTTATCTCACCCAGGAGAAGTGACTAGTGTCACCTACATTCCCCAGCCTTTTACCTCTTCTGTACTTCAGTGGCTCTCCCAGACAATTAAATAACCACCAAGGCATTGTACACAATGTTAGAAGGCTTTCGAGTCAAATTATTGAATCTAGAGCAAGTAAACCCCTGAAAGCCCCATTTTCTCATAAATTTTTCACTTTTCTCATCAATAGGATTGCCGTGAGAGGACAGAATGAAATGATAGTTTTGTAAAGTGGTACTTGGCACATAATAAGCAAGATGATCTGAATGACATTTCTGGCCCTACAAATAAAAAGAAATGGAAAACCTAGATTGGGCTTGCAGCACTTGATGTGAATCACAGCCAAAGAAACCAAGTTTCTTTGAAAGAGTACTGAGCACTTCCAATCCCTATTTACTCAATTCTATTCATTCTTCAGCTTTCCTCAACTGCCCTAACCGAGGTCACAACACTTGTGGTAAAATTTTGTGGACACTTTCTTGTCCTCATTTTGGTGTACTTGTCTGTAGTATTTTACACTGTTGACCACTCACGCTTTCTTGAAACTCCCTAGCTCGGACTTCAGCATTCTTTTTGTTTTTGTTTTTTTATCTTTACAACTACTCATTGGTGCTTTTAGAGTTCCTCTCAGGCCTTACACCTAGAAGTGGTTCAGTAGGTCTAAGGTTGCTATTAACCCGAGAAAGTGCAAAGGTGTGTCAAGTGTATTATTAACATAACCTTAATTGTTGTTGTACATTCCAAGTATACTACATCAAGAGGAGACTGAAACCACTTGGGTAAACACAGTGGAATCCTGTGAGAACAGCACCCAAGCCTAAGATGGTGGTGGGAAAGCTGATACTCTGATGATTTGCTATACTTTGTGCGCTCATCTGGCATCTCAAGATGAGGAAGGACAAAGAGGAGGGATTGCCAAGGAAAATTTCCCACTTAAAGTGGAGCTTGCCTAGGAGATATCAACTGACTTTTGTGATTCAGCACAGTAGACTGAAGCTGATAAGGGTCCATAAATCTCAATGGCCCTGAGAAGTCAGACTCTCCTCACTGGACGTGACTGAAGACATTTCCCTAACGAATGAACAACAGGATTTTTGTTTTATTTTAACCAACTGTGTACCGACCTATAGATTCATTCTGTCCCATATCCAGAGCACGAGTTTCCCATCCTTAATTAGCACTACTCCCATGAACTCCCCCTTTCTAGCACTTAAAAACTTTTGACTTTTCCCCATCAGTGAAATTCTTCATAGAATGGGTTCCCTTACCAGGAAGTTAATAGATCTAACTTTGTAATTTTTATCAGCTCTAATGGTTTTTGTTTTATCTTTTGACAGGTGAAAAGCAGCCAGAATGGAAGTCCTCAAACACCCCACACTCAAGCCATCTGGACTGAATTACTTGCAGTTTTTCACAGGTGCCAAACTTCCTCCTGCATTACCTTTGCATATGTTGTACATGTGACTGTCTTCTGATGTCTAACTCCTTATAAGACTCAGCTCCTGTGACCTTTTCTAGGAAACCTTCTGCTCTGCTATGTTAGGTGCCACTTTGTCTGTCATTCTGGCTTTGTACTGACTGCATATTTGACCGGTATTTACTGGCTCAGCAGACTTCCTACTAGACTGAGATTTTTTTAAAGCAAGAAGAGTCACATACCCAGGTTTGCATCCCAAGCCCTCAGCATAGTGTCTAGAGTAGTGTTTCTCAAAACTTAGTATGCACCAGAATCATCTGGAAAGCTAATTAAAAGACTCCTGAGCCCCACCTTCAGAGTCTGCCTCAGTAAGTCCGGGTGGGGTCCATGGGTTTGCATTTACAGTTGACCCTGGAAGAGTACAGGTTTGAACTGCAGGGGTCCACTTATACGCAGATTTTTTTTCAATAAATACAGACTACAGTCCCACACAATCTGGTGGGCTTAATCCATGGATATGGAACCTTGGATACAGAGGGCCAACTGTAATGTTACACCTGGATTTTTGACCGAGCCAGGGTCGACACCCCAACCCCACGTTGTTCATGGGTCAGCGTATAACGAGTTCCTGAGTGATGTTGGTGCTTCTGGTCTGGCAACCTGGGACCTCCTGGTCTAGATCATTCTAGGTACTCAATAAACATTCATGAAAGATTTCAAGGATTACTTTTTTATTTGATTTGAAACCAAATTAAAGCATTTCATAAGTTTACCCAGAGTAAGGTACACACTAAGTCCTTGCTACTCAGAGTGAGGTCCTTGAACTACCTACACAGCTATTACATAGGGACTTGTTAGGAACACGAAGTTCTGGCCCTGTGCTGGACCTACTAAATCAGAATCTCCATTTTAACAAGATTCCCAGGTAATTAGTATACATGTTAAAAGTTGAGAAGCACTGCTCTGGTGTGGGTTGTATATTTTCATTAGTATTGTTTTGGCAGTCGCTGTAAAACTGGCTTTTTTTTTTAACATCTTTATTGGAGTATAATTGCTTTACAATGGTGTGTTAGTTTCCGCTTTACAACAAAATGAATCAGCTATATATATACATATGTTCCCATATCTCTTCCCTCTTGCATCTCCCTCCCTCCCACCCTCCCTATCCCACCCCTCCGGGCAGTCACAAAGCACCAAGCTGATCTCCCTGCACTATGCGGCTGCTTCCCACCAGCTATTTACCTTACTTTTCCATTTGTGAATTTTCCATGTCCTTTGTTTTCTTACTGATGATAATGTTGAGTGTATTTGTTTTTCTTCTTGTTAAATGCACCAAGCTTAAGCTTTTAAAAAGCTTTACCTGTTTAAATTAGCTAATGAATTTAGGTTTAATCATTATTCATTGATCCTTCTTTGCTATCGATTTTTGAAGGCTATAAGTTAAGAGCACAAGAGACAGTATGACACCAGAACACAGAAGGAGGTAGGGGTAAAATGGCTAACTATTGAATTGGTAAATTATTTCAGCAAAAATATAAATTAATAGTAGAGAAATGTATGAGAGATGAATTATACACAGAGAATAGAAATGCTTCAATCTGGTAACAGTTCAGCAGAATTTAACATTTCTGTTAAATTACAAATTACAATTTCTTAAAAGCTGTTGTAGACTTAAAGATTAACTACAAGTTTTAGTAATTTATTGACCTGTGTACCACTTTGTTACTTCTAAAAGTAACAAAGAAAACTAAATATATTTTTAACATAAATATGTTAAGAAATAATATTCTTCTTCTGATTTTTTTCCTGATACTTGTTTGCACCCTGCCTAATTAGCAATATTTAGTAAAATTATAATTATTCATTAGCATGAATTAAGAATGTTTCTAATTACTATTTTAGATTATATATGAATTTGGTAGTTGCTAACCTAATGCCAGGTGTCCTAAATGTTCAAGCAAATGTTATTCCTTTCTGAGTCAGAGTAATTTGTTTTGAACAGAAAAAGTTTATAGCACATGTGAATGTAATTATAGTCTTACTAGGTGGGATGTAGGGGAATTATGTAACAGAAGAAATACATAAAAGCTGGAATTTAATCTACTTTAGTGTTTTAAAATATCTTTGAGGTTGATTGTTGCAGAAACAATGCACAAAAAAGAAACAAAAGTAATTACCTCTTACTAACAGAATCATTAATGTTAAATTTGATAATAAGTACCTGGAACAGAAAACAAAAGAACAGCCACCCCTGAAGTCAACCATTCTACTAAAAAAGTGTACTAATAATCCAAGTTGCAAGTTATTATTTTTTTTTTAACATCTTTATTGGGGTATAATTGCTTTACAATGGTGTGTTAGTTTCTGCTTTATAACAAAGTGAATCAGTTATACATATACATATGTCCCCATATGTCTTCCCTCTTGCATCTCCCTCCCTCCCACCCTCCCTATCCCACCCCTCTAGGTGGTCACAAAGCACTGAGCTGATCTCCCTGTGCTATGTGGCTGCTTCCCACTAGCTATCTATTTTACGTTTGGTAGTGTATATATGTCCATGCCACTCTGTCACTTTCTGCAAGTGATTTTGAAATAGGAAGCTGCAGGAGCTATTCATGTTTAGTGGAGCAACTAAATAAATGGTAATAAATAAGCTTAATTTAAAAAGAGCGACTTTTATCTGATCAAAGCTTCAGTTTCATAACATAATTCCAGTTCATAGTTCCATGAACTGAAAATGTTCTTGAGCTTTTAGAACTAAAAACTATTTATTGTGTTTACATGGTGGGTTGCTATAGTGAAGTACCCCCAGGAGAGAACTGTCTTTATTGTGGAGCAGGACTAATCAGACAAGCTTATTCCAGTGACATTAATTATTCAAGTTCTGTAATTAACTTGACTTGTTTTGAGTCCATGAACCGTGTTTTAGTTTTTGAAGGCTGTGGGAACAAATACCACAAACTGGGTGGCTTATGTAACAGAAATTTTATTTCCTCACAGTTTGGAAGCTAGAAGTCCAAGATCAAGGTCGTCCAAGATTGGTTTCATTCTGAGACCTCTCTCCTTGGCTTCTCCCTTTGTCATCACATGGTCTTCCCTCTGTGTCTTAATCTCCTCTTCTTATAAGGATACCAGTCATGTTGGATTAGGGCCCACCTCTATGACCCCATTTTACCTTAATTACCTCTTTAAAGGCCCTTTCTCAAAGCTCTCAGCCAGTCTGGGTTTTGAGTCTGCAGGGCCCTGTGCCTGACTTTGTGAAAACCATCATTTATTTCATGTTTTATTTTCCAGTTGAAGAATCCACTACCAAAATTACTATGCTAGCCTAGGTTTCCTAGAGCCTGCCACAAACAACAAGAAACATTTACCTGCTGCCAGTTCATTGGGGGATACTATTTCTGGGAAGCAGAGGGGAGGAAAAGATGGAAGTGAGGCAGGCAGTGGAGGAGGGTGTACAAATATAGGTGTTACTGAGCTGCCATAGCTTTTCAACAAGAGTGGTTAATTGCTCAGTCTTTTAGGATATTTTCATGGATTATTGCACTTTGGAACAGCCTATCTTGGGGAGATGAAGGGAGAAGAATTTATCTACCAGCTCCCTCTTGTGCTGCATCTCTTTGGTCAAAATTCACCCTCCAGGGCTTCCCTGGTGGCACAGTGGTTGAGAGTCCGCCTGCCGATGCAGGGGACACGGGTTCGTGCCCTGGTCCGGGAAGATCCCACATGCCGCAGAGCGGCTAGGCCCGTGAGCCATGGCCGCTGAGCCTACGCGTCTGGAGCCTGTGCTCTGCAACGCGAGAGGCCACAACAGTGAGAGGCCCGCGTACCGCAAAAAAAAAAAAAAAAAAAAATTCACCCTCCAAGTAGGGTTGCCAGATTTAGAGGGGGAAAAAAAGGTCCCATGCAATATTTGTAACAGAATTATACTAAAAATGTTATTTGCTGTTTCTCTGCAATTCAAATTTGATTGAGTATCCTGTATTTTACCTGAACCCTACTCTCAGGACATTAACACCCATGCACTTCCAGGCAGCTGCAGGGGGAGCCATAGCCTCCACAGATCCCGTGCTCAGGCACAAAGGTCAGTTTCTTTTCCTCAGTACAGCAATGTGGCAGGGGTGATGGTGGCGGCAGTGGCAGCAACAGCAGCGGCTGCACATGGGACCACAGGGCAGCTCCAGGCCACTGGCCAGGAGGAAAAGCAAGAAGTTGAGACAGTGATGGGGAGGGGCATGTGCAGGAGGATGCAGGTATGGCTGCATGGATGTGGGATGATAAATAACATAATTTTCTGTAAAAATGAGGCAACATTCATTAAACTATCTCGTTAGTGTCGGTAGGACCATGTTGCACAAGACACTAGGAATATAGTCGTAAGACAGAGTTCCTGCTATCAGGAACTTACAGAATATAGCTTGAATATTGTGTTCAGTCCTGGTTTAAAGATACTTAATAGGGCTTCCCTGGTGGCGCAGTGGTTAAGAATCCACCTGCCAGAATGGCCATCATCAAAAAATCTAGAAACAATAAATGCTGGAGAGGGTGTGGAGAAAAGGGAACCCTCTTGCACTGCTGGTGGGAATGTAAATTGGTACAGCCACTATGAAGAACAGTATGGAGGTTCCTTAAAAAACTACAAATAGAACTACCATATGACCCAGCAATCCCACTACTGGGCATATACCCTGAGAAAACCATAATTCAAAAAGAGTCATGTACCAAAATGTTCATTGCAGTTCTATGTACAATAGTCTGGAGACAGAAACAACCTAAGTGTCCATCATCGGATGAATGGATAAAGAAGATGTGGCACATATATACAATGGAATATTACTCGGCCATAAAAAGAAACGAAATTGAGCTATTTGTAATGAGGTGGATGGACCTAGAGTCTGTCATACAGAGTAAAGTAAGTCAGAAAGAGAAAGACAAATACCATATGCTAACACATATATATGGAATTAAAAAAAAATGTCATGAAGAACCTAGGGGTAAGACAGGAATAAAGACACAGACCTACTAGAGAATGGACTTGAGGATATGGGGAGGGGGAAGGGTGAGCTGTGACAAAGCAAGAGAGTGGCATGGACATATATACACTACCAAACGTAAAATAGATAGCTAGTGGGAAGCAGCTGCATAGCACAGGGAGATCAGCTCGGTGCTCTGTGACCACCTAGAGGGGTGGGTTAGGGAGGGTGGGAGGGAGGGAGACACAAGAGGGAAGAGATATGGGAACATATGTATATGTATAATTGATTCACTTTGTTATAAAGCAGAAACTAACACACCATTGTAAAGCAATTATACTCCAATAAAGATGTAAAAAAATAAAATAAAATAAAACGTATTAAATCTGTAAAAAAAAAAAAGAATCCACCTGCCAATGCAGGGGACACGGGTTCCAGCCCTGGTCTGGGAAGATCCCACATGCTGCAGAGAAACGAAGCCTGGCGCCACAACTACTGAGCCTGAACTTTACAGCCTGCGAGCCACAACTACTGAGCCCATGTGCCACAACTACTGAAGCCTGCGTGCCTAGAGCCCATGCCCCACAACAAAAGAAGCCACCACGATGAGAAGCCTGCACACCGCAACAAAGAGTAGCCCCCGCTCGCCGCAATCAGAGAAAGCCCGCACACAGCGATGAAGACCCAACACAGCCAAAATTAAAATAAAATAATTAAAACAAAAGATACCTAATAAATGCTAGTGAAATGAAATACTTTTAAGAATACCATCTCATTAGATGGATGTTTTTCTAAATGTCTACTTTGGCAAAAACAAACAAAATTCCCCCCAAACCCAAAACTGTTACATGCAATTGCTTTCTGGATACTTCTGAAAAGAAACAGTCAGAAAAGTATTAGATGGCTTCCACCAAATATTGGAATTATTATTCAGTAAGAAAGAAAAATCCATTTGTACCTAACATTTCAAAAAAGAAGTTAAATCACATTAAACAGTACTTTTTTATTTAGATGTTTATAAGGCAGATCTATGAGAATGATATAAAAACATGGCATAAAATTTGATAACGATATTTTACAGATTACAGAGTTTTAGCAAATATCTATTACACAGTTATAAAGAAGACAGTATTTTCCAAGCAGATATAAAATACCTAATGAAAGGTCAAGGCAGGAAAATGAGTATAATTAATTAACAATGGAAAATCAATTCTAATGTGAATTGCACATTATCCTTTAAAAACTTTTAAAGGTAAGAATTATTGCAATCTAGTTGATTCAAACAGTGTTAAACGGCATCGTGATAAAGAACTGAAGGTCGGAATGGATTAGTTTTGATTTCATAAAAAGAAACCCAAATTTACAATGGCTTAAATACAGGAAAAGGCAGTTGAAGTAGTGAAGTAGTCAAGATCTTTTTAGTTTCTAACATGTCGTCCTTAGGCCTTGGTCTACTTGGATATTTGCAAGGGCTCCTGTTATATCACATTTCGGCAGGAAGATGGAGGAATAAGATAAAGGAACACATGCTGCTTTTCTTTGAAGAGACTTCCAAGAAGTCACTCATTTGTACCCCTACATCTCGCTGGCCAACACTCAGTCACACAGGAACACCTAATGGCAAGGGCAGTTGAGGAATGTAATGGGCAACAGCTTTTAAAGTAGGGTAACTAGACATTGAGAGACAACTTCCAGTCCCCATTCAGGCTGGATATCTGTAAAGCTATGAAAGACCTTTAAAGAAAATCCTAAGAGAATCTTCCTTGGAGGTGGCAATTTGGAAATCATAAAGAAAGAACCTGCATTGTTAATTTAATTTAGCCCATCTAGCCATTAGGAGAATCCAAATAGTCTGCCCTAATTTTGGATGACTGTATGTTGTTAATCCAATGATTTGGAAAGTTAAAAAAATCTGAGTACAGTAGTCTGCACCCCCCTTATCCACAGGGGATATGTTTCAAGAACCCCCAGTGGATGCCTGAAACCAGAGATAGTACCAAACCCTATATATACATACGTATGTTTTTTCCTATACATACATATCTGTGACAAAGTTTAATTTATAAATTAGGCACAGTAAGAGACTAACAACAACTAATAATAAAATAGAAAAATTATAACAATATACTGTAGTAAAAGTTATGTGAATGTGGTCTCGCTCTCTCTCAAAATATCTTATTGTACAGATTTAATGCCTTTTCCATCTTAATTAAGCACTTGTCACACACTGTGGCTGTAACTTTTGCAGCATGAGGTCCAACGCAAAACTAGCTTGAATTTCTTTTTCCTTCTTCATAATTTCATGGATAGAAGAATCTTTCTTACCACAAATCTTAGCAACCTCAGCATACAATTTTTTTTCTTATTAAGTCAAAAACTTTCACCTTTTCATTTAGAGGAAGCACTTTACAGCTTCTCTTTGGCATATCTGAATTGCTAGCGTCACTACTCTTGTACTTTGCGACCATTATTAGGTAAAATAAGGGTTACAAGCACTGTGATACCACAACAGTCGATCTGATAACCAAGACTGCTACTAAGTGACTAAGGGAAAGGATACACTGAACAGAGGGATAATTCACCTCCCGGGTGGGTGGGATGGAGCAGGAACGCCCGAGATTTTACCAAGCTACTCAGAATGGCACACAATTTAAAAGTTATTGTTTATTTTTGGAATTTTCCATTTAATATTTTCAGACCATGGCTAATTGTGAGTAACTGAAATCACAGAAAATGAAACTATGGTAAGGGGGGGACTACTGTGTGTACATGTGTTAAGCTGAACTAAATGTTTTTTGGTATCATATAGACAGAATCTCTGAATATTAGCACTTTATAGTTTTCTTGCACTTAAAAAAAAACTGAAGAACCTATTCATCCCTATAAAATTCACTGTTCAAAGGTATGAACAAATTGTGTTTCCACTAAAATTATTACAGTGTCATTTAGAGCAATTACATATACTCATTTAGAGCAATTACATGTACTGAAGATGTATCAGAATTTGCTTTACTGACTTATGAACAGCTGAGGATGGAGCAGCTCATTTTCATGAAAACACATCACAAATATAAATCTTAACACTAGACTCAGGTTATTATACTATGTGTGCTTTAAGTCATGAATTTACAAAATAATTTCAACATGACATTTTAGGCTGTTTAAATACTTATTTCAAAACAGAGATTTTATAGACTGACACAGTTTCAGTGTTCATAATACTCCTAAAGAAATATTTATAAGTTACATTGATGGTACTTTATTTAAAACATCACATAAGAATCTTTAACTTTCACAAATGAAACTTTTTTGGAGGGGAAACCTCTCTGTAGAGAATTTATTATGAAATAGTTTAATGGCAAAAGGCAATTAAAAAGAATTAAGACTTTTACATGTTACATAAGAGATAAACAATAAAAAAAATTGGATATGATATATTCTTAAAAGCCCTTTTACACAAGTAATTTTCATAATTTGACTGTAAGGATTAATATACATTGAGTTACTATTATCAAATTAATTTTAAAAGTAAAATTCCTTAATCAACCCAAGATTATGCTAATTTTAAGAAATTAATCAGGTAGTTTAACACTGGAGCTCATTAACCAATCCCATATGTAGCAGAAAATATTCCTCTCTGATAAATACCTATAAATATAATTTATTCATACTTTAAAATATTTTAAAATTTAAATAAAAATCTCTGCATGTAGACAGTCTAGGCTAATTTCCATATATGCTTTGAAAAATATATGCTAGCATGAATATATTCTTATTTAAACATGATTTAAAATATTCTTAATAGAGGAGACATGGAATCTGCACACAAAAGCTAGGTAGCATGATTCAGTCAATGATTAATTTCCTCTTAGGAAAAAATTACTTAATTATTTTGCATAGAATTAAAACTAGGTATATTTTCTACATTCTTATAATTTTCTCAGGGGCGCTTCTCAAAATACAGTTAAGGAAACAAAAAAATCCCACTACTTTAAAGTTCCCACTACTTTCTCACATCTAGCAAGAGCAGAATTCAGTCCTACTTCTGAGGCCAGAGTAATGATTTTTAAAGAATGATTATGAGAAATAATGATTAAGAAAAATAATCAGGTAGGAAATAGTAAAATAAAGCAATTAAAGGCATTTAAGTAAAGCAGTTAAAAGTCAATATTTTTTTGCATTTTTAGAAAAGCTTTTGAACACTTAGAATTATAATGAATATATTATATTTATTCTAAAACTTCAAAACTATTTCCTCTTTGTAGTACTGAAAAGGAGATATCACCATTTCAAACAACTGTTACATCTTATATAGATTTTCATAAACTTTGTTTTTTCATATTTTCAAAGGCCCCACTTATCTGTAATAGTGATAATTTTATTTATCTTATTGGCTAATTAATATATACATGCAACAATATACTTCAGTAGTCATCTAACTTTTAAAAATATTTCATTGTATTTTCACGTTAACTGGTGCAAGTATGGGCTTAAGGGAGTGGAACTATAGGAACAAGAAAATATTAAAAATATGCTCTTAATTTCACTAGTCCACTATATAGTTTATAGGTGTTTAAGTTATCACCCAACTGAATCCCTACTGAGAACTAACAAGTAAATGATTATCAAGAGGGAAAGAATATAATTAAAATAAAGAAAAAAGAAAAGCTCAAGTAAAAAGTGCAAGCTACTAAAATTCAGCAAGAGGACATCAGAGAATCATGAGTAGTTTACGAAACTGACATGATGCGGTACTAGGGAAAGAGCCATTGGTGGGAAAGGTAGCCTCCACTAAGTAAAAGTCCATTTATCTTTGGCAGCTGGATTCAGTAGAACCTTACTGGGTAAGTTTAAAAATGTTATAATTTCAGGAAGAGGAATACATATAATTGTATCTGTCTGCAACTTCCTATTTTAATAAGGAAAGAGCAAACGGAAAAAAAACATAGGGCTTTCTAACCAAAGTATGAACAAAATGCAATTTTAATGTGGAATGTCAGCACTGAAAACTTTCATGAATAATCTGTATGATTCTATGTCTCTAGAGTACGTTTATAATTAACTGCTCATCTAAATATCCTTCATGCTTGCAAACTGCTCCCTAATTAGTGGCTGAGCAGGCAGGAGGACTTCTCAAGAAGAGAAAAAGAGATGACCAACTCTACAGGGACTTTTTAAGATTCTGTAGGACCTCAGCCATTCATTAAAACTGCTGTGGTCCTATCTGCTGTAGTCCCTCACTGCACAGGGAGGCCTATGGACTGCCATGGATCTCCCGGGTCCTGTCCCAGGCAAGATCCTCTCCTAGGGTAAGTGTGGATTATCCCACAGGCAATGATAAATTTATGATTTTACTATTTTCATATATCTTTTGACACCCACAACGCACTGTAAAGAATGTCAGTGCCTTTATATCAAAGAGGAAGCATCTAGATTGGTATGCATGGGGATGGGGCAGGGGCCATACAGCCTAGCAGCTAAAACTGCAGCCTCTGAAATATGACTGCCTGGACTTGAATGCTGGCTCTGCCACTCACTAACTGCATGACCTTGGGCAACTTTTCTATGCTCCAGTATCCTTATATGTAAAATGAGGAAAATAACTACCTCTGTCATGGGGTTGTTGTAAGTACTGAATGGGAAAATACAAGTAAAGTGCTTAGAACAGTGCCTGGCAGGTTATAATCCATCCATGAATGTCAGTAAAATCCTGTACCATTTGGAGTATGACTGGCTAAGGTGCAACAGCATAGATCAGCTGACAACTCCTTGTGTGTAAACATAACACTTTCCCTCTAACTAGAAACAATTATAAGATTCCCAAGATTGGTACTAGGTGAGAAAGACCAGTTTTGGAGGCCAGATGTTACTGTCTTCTCCCTGATCAGTATATTAATATGCAAATAAAACTGCTCTGTAACAAGATAAAGAATAAAATCTTTCATGAGGTACACATTATCAGTATATAGTTCATGTCTCCAATGCATTTTAAACATAATTTCAAGTTCAGTTTGTCTCTTTAATTTGTGTTTGTTTATAAATCACATTGGTTCATACAATTGATTACATTCTTCAAACCCGATCTTATGAAAGAAATATAGGGATTTTAACCATGCACCCTTTCCTAGATGCTAATGTAATGTGTACTTTCTTAAAAATAATGCATGGTTATGCATTTCTATTTCTTAAGCTAGATAATAATTAAAACCTTACTGAAGCTTCAGGAAAGATATATATCTATTGAATTATATTAAAACTTAAAGTTCTGGGCTTCCCTGGTGGCGCAGTGGTTGAGAGTCTGCCTGCCGACGTAGGGGACACGGGTTCGTGCCCCGGTCCGGGAAGATCCCACATGCCGTGGAGCGGCTGGGCCCGTGAGCCATGGCTGCTGAGCCTGCACGTCTGGAGCCTGTGCTCCGCAACAGGAGAGGCCACAACAGTGAGAGGCCCGCGTACCACAAAAAAAAACCAAAAAAAACCTTAAAGTTCTGCTGGTGTGCAAAGTTTTTTAACATTATGTTGTATCTATATTATTAACTACAAATATTTCTACCTGATTATGGAATAAAGTTTGTTAAAATAACAATAGCCTTACGATTGTACAAAACAAAACAAACCTACATTTCAACAATAAGTTGACTATAAAAACTCATATTGGCAAAATGTGACATTAGTGAAAATAAATTTGAAGAAAATTCTACCACTAATTCAGCTGAGATTTCACTGAAGAGGTATCAGCCCATAGCAGTTTGACACTGCACTTGCAACTGAAGATAAAGGAAGTCATAAAAATAATGGCATGAGGAGAACTTTATATGGCATCAGGGAGCACCATTCATCATCACATTACTGTAACCCTCTCTGGTGAGAGATGAGGAACTGCTCCTCCAATACCTTCTTCTAGAAATTGGCTCTTTTCCCAGCCTTTTTTAATTCTCTTTAGCTTTCGGCTTATACATGGAAGGAGTAAAATGATCTTACCCAGAATTACAATTGAGGGCAAAACAAGAGCAAGAACAAAGTTTGGTGGTGTATAAAATCTGTAGTACTCTTCTTCAAAAGCTCGTTTCCATCCATAAATTAAAACATGGAAAGTACTTATGAGCAGAGCAACATAGCCAAGTGTAGACTTGAGATAGGGGAGGAAGAAAAAGAAACAGAATAAGAAGCAAATTATTCAAACTCATAAATTAACCCATCCAGATATACCAAGTTTATATTTTGATAACACTATTTTATCTTAAATTACTGAGTTATTCTTTGTTCTCTACTGCATTAAACAATTTTAGTATTTTCATATATTTCTTATATATTTATATGCACTTTTTTTTACACAAATAAGGCTGTATTGCATATAGCCTAATATTCTGATTATTTATCACATCCAGAACCTTTGCCTCATGTCATTAAATATGAAAACATGACTTTAATGCTGTATGATATTCTATTGAATGGATGTGCTATAATTTACCTAACCATCCCTTTTTGTTGATCATTTACTCTGTTTCCTACTTTCCTCAACTATAATGTCACTTTAAGCCCTTTTCTATATTTTGGTTTATTTCCTTAGAATTGATTTCTAATAGTGGGATTACTGGTCAAAACATCTGGGTTTTCCTTAAGGATACTGATAAAAACTGGAAAACTCCTTTATAAAAGTTATCCACATTTCTACCAGTTGTGTATTTTTTTTAAATGTGTGTATGTGTGTATATAATACATGTATACATACATATATACACACGTACATAATAAAATTAAATGCTGAAGAGCATTCTCATAAGTATACACACATACATACTAGTTGAAGATAAATATGAAAAATCTTACAGTATTAATATGTAACATAAAAAGCATTTCAAATGGCTTTATCAACCATATTATATAAGATTATTAAGAGCACGTTGTTAAACAGTTCACAGGTTAAAATCAAAAAGTTCAGCATTTTGGGTTCCCTACGTTATGTTTAATTGCTTATTTAAGAAATGGTCTATGTTACATAAAATGTAGTACTACATCGGCATAATAATGTAACTTCTAACTTCACTGGGGAAGGATCAACTCTCTCGCAGAAAACTGTTCTGCTTGCAATTACTCATCTAAATTTATAATGATACTTTGCACCCGTCTAGCACCTTTTATCAGTGGGCCTTCTATTTCTTTTCAGGTGTGATTAAACTAGCAGTTGGGAAAATATTCACATTTTATTTCCCTCAAAAAGGAAAAATGAATTTAGACGAGGGATATGCCCTTAATTTGAATGAGATTTTTAGATCACTTAGAAAAAAACTCAAGCGAAGAGGCAAAAAACAAAACTAAAAACAAACAAAATTTAGTGTACCACCAAATGACACCCATCCACATATTGTGCTATAAACCATTTGGATACAACCAATACTGATTTTATGGTAATTTAGGTAGGGTCTCAGTTTGAGTTATATATTTTTAAAGTATGCAAATGTATTAAATAGCTATTACTGGAGAAAGTGAATGTTTAACTTGTCAAAGAACACAATGTTATCTTGAAACCCCTTTGTAGACACTCATATACATATGTATACAA
Source organism: Grampus griseus (assembly GCF_964374135.1). Classification (NCBI taxonomy): domain Eukaryota; kingdom Metazoa; phylum Chordata; class Mammalia; order Artiodactyla; family Delphinidae; genus Grampus; species Grampus griseus. The sequence goes on along the minus strand of NC_139003.1, from coordinate 53,743,144 downwards.
CTTATGTACCAAATACAAATACTAACAAGAATGATAAGGCTGGTTGCTTGCCATAATCCATTAACTACCACTTGTGTTTGTATGTGTATACACATTTCCTTTAAAATATTCAAACTGAGCTTCTCTCCACTTGAATTACGATGAATGAGACTTTTCTAGACAGATCAAGATGACTCAAAATATAAAGTAAGTCTTCATTCATTTGCCCAATAATAAATTGACTTTGGTATTAAACTTGATCTAAGCTCATTCCTCCCCCACTTTTTTTTTTTCTTTTTCTTTTTCAAATAACCTTTATCTGTAACATAGTAGGCAGTACTATCAAAGCTTTCCAGTAAAGTCCTGTACTGGTCTTTCACTTACTAAACCAGAATGGTCCTAAGCTGGCCTCTAGCGACACATATTCCACGAGCTAGGTGCATGAACAGCAGTCCCAGGGGCACTCTTTTATTAGCAGCATATTTAAAATCCAACTGTACTTAACTGGAATTAAAAATCTATGCCACCCAGTCCCTCACCAAACAAAGCCCACATACCTGAATGAAACTGAATTCCCTCCAGTTTAAAGCATTGCTCACTGAAGGGATGGAGGTGACCGCCAGGAGGGAAAGTAAGCCAAGGCTCATTATACCAAAGGAAATATACATTTCAACTCTCCAAACTTCTTCCTCGTTCCAAGAGTTTTCAATATTTGCATGAACCTAACAAGAAAGCAAACGTGAATTTCCTTTGTTTGGTAGAATATTAACTGATTCAGCACAGAGTTCACTCTTGGCCTAACAATATGTCATATATTGACATAGAACATTTGAGTTGCACTAATTCAATTTAACAAACTGTTATGGAGAACCTATTACTGGATGGTATTGTTCCAGGTGTGAGGGAAAGAGAAGGGAGAGTTAAACAAAAAGAGGGCTAAGATTCTCTCCTTCCTCACCCACATGTGAGAAGGGTGGGTAAATCTATCACCACATTTGTAATACATCATGGTGACAGGGACTCTGGAGTCCCAAGACCGTGAAATACTGAGTGGTTGGTTCCAGAGGGACACAAAAGAAGTACTGGCAGTTAGAGTTAGTTTTCTGGTGCTTTTATAAGTTAGTTTAAACTTGGTTGAATATTTTGGGTACACTCTGGCCTTAGTTCAATTTAGAATCCAGGCAAGGAATTTCTAAATTATGTCTGTGCCTTCCTTTCTTACTTGAAGATTATTTATATGTTGATTTACCTCTTCTTACCTTCTTTTCCCCAGGAAGCTGAGATTTCCCTGAGGATAAAGCCCTAAGGAGTGCAAATACTTACCCACTTGAATGGCCTCATTAATATACTTTCCAACTGTCCAGTTGCCTCATTCAGTACTTTCCCTTACACTGATAATGCACATATAATCAAGCCAGAGTTTAACTCTGAATATGTTGTATTCTGCATAGGGGCTACTTTTAGAATTGTCTATTTACATGCAAACAATATAATTAGAGTATAAACCAGGGCTTGGATTCCTTGGGTTAAAGCTTCGGTTTAAGTAATCTATTCATGGAAAACATTCTAACTTAACACCAGCTTAACTTTTTGTCCAATTCCAGGTAACCAAACATACTTGAAATGAAAAAAAAAAAGAGAGAGAGAAAAGCTATTTCTTAGCCATTAGTTCCCTGAAGCAATCATACCAACACCCTGAAAAGAGCCACAGAGCTTCTCTGTGGATAAAGGCTCTTATTATCTCATTTGGTGTCTATACAACAATACAGAATAACAGCATACTCCAGTATACCTGGAGATTACAACCTGAATCTATCTACAAGCCCTCCCAATTCATCCCTTTGCTCCATGAGTATGTTTTTTGAGTGTCTATAATGTGTCAGGCACAGTTCCAGGCATTAGGCATATATCAGTGAACGAAATAAAAATCCCTCCTCTTGTGAACTTACATTATGATGAGAGAAGGCAGAGAACAGTAAATAATCAAAGAACACAAAGTGTCTTAGAAGGTGGTAAATACTATTGAACAAAGAGAAAGAAGAGCAGGTAAAGTAAGAGGGGCTGAGAGTACCAGGGTTGAGTCAGAAGCAGGTGGTAGAATGTAAATTGGTGTGCAAACGAAGGCCTCGCTGAGGAGGTAAGAACTTGATGGAAGAAATTTTCACATATTGAGGTATAGGGAAGTCATTCTGGCTTATACACGATTTGGCTTGAAATTTATGCTAATCAGAACAGCCTGTCTTACGGCCTGTCAAACATACGTTGTATATCAGCTTTACCATTAAAGAGAAGAATGTTGCTCATCATCAAGTTATACAAAGGGTTCAGTCACAACCCACTGTCAGTTGACAGCGGGCCCTGAGGGGAACTCAGGAGGAAAAAAAACAGGATGAGACTTTCTGTGCTTTGAAATATTGGCCCCTAGGTCGTTAAGATGCATATCTTAGGAAGAATTTCAATGAATTCTTGCATCTTCCCATATATAGAAAAGCACTAAAATCATTAACTTGAGATATCTGTTCTTTGTGATTAGCAGTAATTCTTTATCAAAGATGTATGTTTGACTACACTTATTTCCTAGCCAAAAAATTCATATACACACTGGCTCCTTCCCTGCCTCTTCAGAATAGTCCCCTCAGAGCTACTGAGAGGTTGTCTTCAGTTGGGCGCAAATAAAACTCTCTTCTATTCTTATTATTGATTGTTTATTGATTATTTGTGTCAACAAACTGAAGACATGAAGGAGGTGAGGAAGCTGGTGGAGTAGATATCAAAGCCTTAGTATTCATTTAAGTGGTTATTTTTAGAGAGAATGGCTTAAAGAACATCAATCTAGTAATTTTTTTCAAATTATTTTAGGTTTTATTGTTGAAACAAGTGTAAGTACTGGATGCTACATACTTGGACCATGATGCCTTGGTTTCTTATAAAATGCAAAAGCTCTTACACCTTTGTTTAGTACACACACGGTCCTCTGCTTTCACTGAGAAATGCTACATCAAAGAGCTTCAGTGAAACCCCTTACATTTGCTGAATGGAAATTGAGGAAAATCATAGTCTATTCCATCATCAAGCCCCTTCTATGAAGCTCTCCCAGAGATTTTCTTGAAGAGCTAGGTGCTAGAAAAGGTTCACCTGAGGAAGCAGTATCTTTCCTGCTTTATGATAACAAAAACCTTGTGTGTCTCCTGATCTTGACTTCCTATTCTGTTTTATATTTTCACTAGTTCTAATTTTATTGTGTATGTTTACTGAGAACTGCCTTATTATTAAAATGATAATAAAATAATTAACTGATGCTGAAAGTAATCACTGCAATTGTAACATTAAAAAAAGAAAACAAAACCCAGCTCTTTCTGCAAAGAAAGGGATAGTAGCAGCTTTTATTCTAAATGATTCTGAATTAGCCACATAATTCTTGTGCAGAAACATTGTTTAAAGAACAATTCTTTCTCTTCCCTAAACATACCAAAATGTCTATTACAAGATATGTAAAGTTTTATTTTACACTGTTTTAAATCTCACGTTTTACAAATTCTAATAATCACGTATTTTACTAGCATCAGATAAATATCAAGCACGTTCCATACCTGCTGATAAGCCATGTTGAGAAACAAGTATCTTTCTGACCTTCTCATTGGTAAGCAGAGGCTGTAGGCAACATGGACTGAAGCGAAGAAAAAGCTTAGTAATCCTAGCTGTTTTCTACACTGTAACCAGGTCTCCAACCAAGGTGGAAATCTCCTATACTTGGTGCCATAATAAAGCTGATAGGCAGCTGCCAGGAGACCTGCCAGGTACACCAGGGACAGCAAAGTAATGGCAACTATGGGCAAGGTTTTATTCACAATTTCAATAGGAATCTTGTAAAAGTCACTCTGCTGGTTTCTAATATATGGATAAATCACATCTCTGACAAAAGAATAAAGAAAGAAAAACATGGCCAGGCTTATGGCTACCACCACTGGCCCTCTCCAGAGAGTAAATAGTCGCAGGGGTAAATTTTCAATCTCCCTGGCTGATGATAATGATCCCAAGTCAACGGGAATGAAATTCAACTGACGGGCAAGTTCAATAACCTGTTGTCGAGCTTGAATATTGTTGCTGCATATATAAACCTATGGAAAAAACAGAAGACTCATCATTACTATTATTGCTTATAAAAATGGTAACAATCACACGTTCCATTTAATCCACAGAGCATCACTTATGATGACCCTGCGTGATGCAAAAAAATTAAGGAGATAAAGCATTTATTAATTTATTAATCTATTTATAGGTTAAAATAGTATCATAAAAACAACAAAGTCCTTGCTACCATCAATGACATGAAAAGAAAATGCAGAAAAATCTAGCCTGAACCTGGGAATAGAAGTCCTCAGGGGAAGGGAGGCGGGAAGAGAGAAAGGTTTCTGGATCACCAGGTTCTGAGCAGACAGGGTAAGGTCTTCCCTCCAACAGTCTAGGTGGAGTTTGAGCTGCAGGCCATGCCCCTCCCCTGTCCAGCTCTCTCACTCCTGCAGGGAACCCGGTGGGGCTGGCTCTCCAGGCTTTGGTGGACAGTACTTAGTTCTAGGACTGTAGTGATTCTGCTGAGTAGAGTGATTTCAAGCATTGCCCTTTATGGCTATTCAGCAAGGGAAAACATAAGCATGGATTCTGAATGGTTGAATTTGTAATTAAAACCTCTAAATGATATCATGATGCTATACTATTTATAAAATTTAACTTTTGGCTTAGAAACCAATTCACCAAAACCATGGATAATCTCAGGTATATTATTATTTCATTGGTCAGAATTATGAAATTCTTTCATCTTTAAATGAGGATAATTTAAAGTGGGGAAAAAATACCATTAATAGGCTTAGTTAACTTAAACAGTAAAGTAACTGCCATTTTCTAAGAGCTGTTGCCTCTATAGGAACTCTAAGATGGGATTGTGATCAGTACGGGTGAGGGTGGGCTTTCAAACTACCAAAACCTCTTAGATATTGTAATGTAGTTGAGAATTCACAAATATTTGCTGAACACCAAGTTCACAAGTTCCTGGCTGGAGTGAGCCAGGATTAGAGTTAGAAAAATTTTGCTATAAAATCTCTGAGCTATGTTCAGGGAAAACAAATTCCTAAATGTATCCCTGAGGATGTTTATATAAAGGCTCTGAAACAGACCACACTTAAATGCTTGCCTACTAAACCTAGTTACATAATGGTGAGAATGTAGAGCTTTTAGGATTTTTAATTTTATCTAACGTTAACCATATAAATGACAAAGTCTATACTATTATACAAATGTTCATGAACTTCTAAAATGGAGCAGGGAAGGTGAAGAAATATATACCAAAGAAGTAAGGAAAAGCATTCCCAAATTTATTACAAGTGTGACAATGGTGGATTAAACTGTTTTTACTTCACTGGGAAAAAAACTACAAATTATAAAATTTTATAATAAACCAAAAGAATAAATCAAACATTCATAAAGCCACAAGGACTACAAAATACAAATGAAACTCTTTCTGTAGCTCACATTGAACTTAATCTCTTGTTCTACAATTTCTTTTGTTGAATAATTAAAATTATCACAAATATGGGCAAAGGATTAAATTCAGGTTTATCTCTAATTTGCTAGATTTGTATCCATTGCCAAGCCTTGGTTGATATGCAAAAGAAAAAAAGGATTCAGAAATACTCTCTAGGAAAGTAAGAAAGTATACATTCTTCCAAATTAAACACTTGAAAATGAATGGTTATCATGACTCTGATATGCAGCATATAGTGATGTAATACTTGAATTTATTTTCTAAGACATCTAATCAACTGTCTTTATGGACAAAAATAAAAGTATTTTATCATCATGCTTCATTATAATGCATAACCACACTTTTGAAAGATTTTTAAGGTGCACTATTTTATGTGTTTACTTATAAAAGCTCCCATTCCACAAAAGCATTGATGGAGCTCCCCATCTGCTTTATTCTCAAACTGAACTAAACAGAACTCATAGATTAAAGGAGAACCTGAGAAATCCAATCTGCTTCTACCTTCCCCACGCAGATTGAAATCTACCCTTAAAATAAAACAAACTGGACTATTTAAAATTCTATGAATAATCTACATAAAATAAAAGGTACTTCTAAAGCATTCTTCTTCAGGATCATACTACATAGCATTTTGCTCAGAGATGGGAAACTGTTTACCAAATAGCTTCAAGGAAGGAAGAAGGGAGGATGGAAGGATGGGTGGGAGGGAGAGAGGGAAAGAAAAAAGACATGATTGAGATTGTTTTAATATTTGAGGAAGCAAGGAGATGGACCATTATTCAACTGCCAACCTTGCCTTTTTCTTGAATTAGCTGATTATGATAGGAATGTTCTAGTTATTTTCTCAGCTTTTCACATCATTTTGGGAATAGAAATGTGCCCTTACAAGGTCAGGACACAAATCTTCAGGAGCTCATACATAGTTTTCAAAATGATAATCATTGGAGAGTGTCAAAATTCAGTTTTTAAATATATGATATTTGTTTTAACTATTTCAGTACAAAATACCATCTAACTAAGAATAAAAGTTAAAAATACATACTTGTCGGCTGGCATCCTTTGGTCCTAACTGAAGTGCCCAAGCTGAGATAACATTAAATCCTTTCACAATCAAGGAGTCCGGGAATAATGAAGCCAAATATTCTGCATTGGATTCTGGGTATTGGTTTATCCTCATGTTATTGCTCACATCAATCAGGATTTTACCCACAAGCAGATGTCTCAGGTCCCACAGGGAAGTGTAATGTTCTCTATGTATAGCAACAAATATTATATTTGTTTTTATTAGAGCATCTTCATGGTGAGTAACATCTACTACATGAGGAAAAAATTCAGAAGCAAACTTAGGATTTCTGCTTCCTATGACCACATGATAGCCACATCTAATAAGTCGAATGGTCAGGGATTTAGCAAAATCCCCACTTCCAATTACACCTACAGTGACCTTCCTTGCATCTTTGATACCATTTATGCCATTAGGCAAAAACGTTTCGCTAAGGCTCTTGGGGCTTCCCATCATAGAGATCGATTCCATGATACGGACTCTTCTAAGATCACCAGGGATATCCTAGGGGAGAGAAAATAAAATGCTCATCAATTACCTATTAGCAAACATGAATACACTTCTAGATGTTATAACAACATCCCCTGTTTCTAGAGGTAAAATAGTTTGGCAAGCTATATAACCTCGAACACTGCAAGACACAATTTGTAAGCTAAAAATGGATCTCGAAATAGAAAAATGACCTGTCACAAAGTTGATGCGCTAAAGTGGAGCTTCTCAAATTTTAATGCGTACTTAGATTACCTGAGAATCGTGTTATAATGCAGATTCTGATTCAGTAGGTCTGGAGTGAGGCCCAAGATTCTGCATTTCTAATAAGGTGATGCCAATGTTGCTGGACTACGGGCCCCTCTTTGAACAGCAAGGCTCTAGAGTGCAAAAGGAAAGAGACTGAAGTTTTCAGCAAGGGAGAACTTTTTAAAAAACACAGTTCTAACAAGTGTGATTATCCAGTTGCTCAGCAGACCAGAGGCAGCAAGTCAGAAATGCCACTAAAGGTAGAGAAGGACTATGACAGTTCATCATAGCTCACAAGACAACAGAAAACAGAAAAACAATAATAAAAACCAAGAACTTATTTATAACCCCAAACTGTCTACAGTCATTTGTTATGGGGTCTACCTCAGTAGCTAGTGAGGGACTTTATTACTAAATGAGAGTCAGCTAAATCAGCTACTAAAGAATGAAACCTTGCACTTAAATAATATTTTCAGAAAAGTAGGCATCAAAATACAACAAAGAATTAATTAAATACAATAGACTTCTATCATTCACCCTATGTCCTATTAACTTATCATAGAGAAAGATAGCTTCCCTGTGTAAAGGGGGTTAATAATGTGTTGATGGTCTTAAAGTACACAGTACTTTTGAAATCTTTTTCTTCCCGTTTTTTTTTTTTTCCCCCATTGGTTACGTACAACATGATGCAGTTATTTTTGCTGGAAAAATCTGTCAAATTGTTTTCTGAGTGACTAACACCTTATAGGCTCATATTTGTTGTAACTTGCTCGAGCACACCAATCAGATCACCATGAATCAGTGTCACTGTTGGGTCTGGATAAAAAATACTCTTCCATTTTATCCGCAATGCACCATTTCCTTTATGCTAACAGCAGATGTGGATCACTTCAGAGAACTTAATGGATTTTACAGGAACAGGTGGAATGTTTTAAAAAACATTTTTTTGGGTTTTTACTAAATGAAATTTGAAATTACTGGAACAAGGAAAATCCAACTTTTTACCCTAGAACTGGAGCATGTTCAATGACTCCAAATACATCAGTAAATTAATCTTTAAAAAGATAATAATAATATTACCTAATACTCATATAGCATACACTATGTGCCAGCTCTGTGCTTTACAAATTAACTGAGTGAATCCCCACAACTACCCTATGAGATAGGTACTAATACTGTCATGCCCATTTTGCAGATGAGGAAACTGACACATGCAGAAGATAATTTGTACAAGGTCACAAGAGAGAAACTAGAGGAACCAGGATTAGAACCCAGGCAGTCTAGCTAAGGTATGTGTCATCTGGGTGCATGTAAGGAATTTAAGGAAGATATGGGGGCGGGGGCAAGGTGGAAGAGTGATGGTTGTGTTCATATTAGTGTACTCTCCTTCTCTGGTGATGTCGTTGCTCCTTAGCATTACCTACTCATCTTAATGTCTAACTTGGATCTTGGGAAAGGAGAAAACTCACTATTTTTTAATCTATTACATGTTTCATTTCAAACTTTTCAAGATATAAGGGGTGATAATTATTTCTTGTCCCTTGGAGTGACCCCATACACCCTGAAAGGCAGGTGGGGGTCAGAGGCACCAGGTTAGTACAAAACTGTCAACATCTTGGAGATATTGTTGGCCACTTGGAGAATCAGGAGCAGTTAAAGGAATCAGAAGTAATTAAATCAATGCTCATTTCATTAAACAATTCAAGGTGAACTGACCAACCTACCCCTAGTCGTATACATTATCTAAGGGTAAAAAGAGTTAACTAGACTCACACACCAGAAACCAAGTTTCCTATATCCCAGTCCCAAGTTCTTCTGAGTAGAGACTGTAGCATCTCCCCATACATAAGAATTTCAAAATCTTTAAATATAAGAATCATGATGATCAAGACCTTTTCAAATGAAAAACAAAAACAAAACAGTATCACTTATCTGCTTATTTTACAAAGCAAGTTCAAACCCCTTCTGCACATCAGAATGTGAATAGGTTAAAATACATTAGGGCCTAATAATGTCATCTCTGGGTACCTCATTATACCCTGTATTTTATACATATTAATAAGTGACTCTGTCCTAACATGTCTGGGCCTTATTCACATTGTATTTCTAATGGCAAGTTCTAACTGAACCCTTTAATAGTATGACTGTGCCTACAAATAGAAGTTGGCCTAAAAAATGAGACTCTTTTCATCAAAGTGTTAAGGAATGTAAAAGCATTCAAGAGAGGAAAAAACAAAAGCCAACCTTTAACAATCGGAGAGGTGGATTATTTGTGTATTGCTGAAAGCATATAATAATATCATGTGCTTGTGTGCTATTTCATAGTTCACAGTATTTTCACATATATTACCTTATTTAATTCTCAGATGGCTGTGAAGTACATATTATGCCCATCTTAAAGATGAGGAAACAGAGGCTTAGAGAACCTTAGCAATTTATCAAAGACAGTACAGTTGGTAGTTAACACAAGGCTTCAAATACGAGTCTTTTGACCTCTGCTCATTCTAATATTGCAGTGCCAACATTGTATGGGGAATCTTAAAACTGTCTAGATCACCCAATGTCACCCATTAACTTTACTCTCCAAAAGAAATACTAACTCTAAATAGTTTAAGCTTAGGATAGTTTTAGGTAAATCCAAAGCTATAAGGTTAGGAATTCTAGCTCCCAGTCAATTGTTCAAATCAATCAATCAACAATAAATCCAATTTTTAGATCAAAACCAACCAAAGACCTAAATTTATTAATACTACAAAACAAAACATGATTGGTTGATGGGTATCTCTTGGAGAGCCCCCAGATAGCAACTCATTTTCTTTTGGGGGCTCTGCAAACACTGTGAAGGTGTGTACTGCTTCAAGAGGGAAGGGAAAAAGAGCCGAGAAGTATGTCCGTATCCTGTGGAACCCATCCGTACACAGACTTAAAAGCAATGCATCTCCACAAACTATGGGGGCTGAGACACTGGGGCAAAACCTCATCAATCACTTTACAATTTGCTAAGCCATCATTTTGGATCACTTGATTAACAGCTGAGTTGAAGTTTACAATCATGATATCCATTAAAAATGGGGTTATAAGAAGTGAATTATGTCAATAGCTGAAAAAGGTTTACCTATTTACAAAATAAGAGTAATAAGCACCTTACATTGTACATTTCCACTGACAAGGAGTGATGCAACTATAATCTAAAGGCAGATCTACTCTGCTGTGATCCAGCGTGAATTTATCCAGGCCACTGTGTGCTTTGCACATAAGAGATAAAGAAGAGACGCATGGTGCGTACACTTAAGGAGTTTACGTTCCAGTTAGGAAGAGACAGTATGTACTTGGAATAAAAAGCAGAAAAAAAATCCTCATATCAGCATATAATTAAGAACTAGACTGTATGATCAGAGCATAGTTATTCTAGAAAATCAAGGAGAGAAAAATATCACATGGTGTTCCCTTACCTCAAGTCATTCTATATATTTATGAATTGTACTTGGGAAATAATCTCTAAATTACACAGAATGTCTTCAAACCAGGTTCATGACAGTACACTACAGGCTCATTCTAGCTTAAAACCATAAGGATCCAAAACTAAATTTCGCTTTCTGTGACCTTACTTTAAAAGTGCTAGGGCACTGGTTCCCAAATGTGAAGCTATCACTGGTCGACAGCAATTAAAAAGTATATGGATACAATAGGGAGTTTTTCATAAAATTATTCAATTTAACAAATTGTCCTTTACTCTGAGAGTATCTCTTAACTACTGGTCAAAATGTCCTTTTTTCATAAAAGGATAGTGATAACAGCTGTTTGAGTTGGCAGTCCTATATAGATCCTCTCCCTCTCCTTTTTATTTTACTGGTCTGACATTAGGAAACTCTCTATATAAAGTACACCTTAAGCCTGTTGGAGAGAAAACATTTCTGGGGAGGGGAGAAAAGCACCTTGGAACAAACTCCCTGATGCTAGAGATGTCTGCTTAATCCTCACATGAAATATCAAATATCCCAATCTAATTTTCTGTGACTAAATTGTGATTCTTACCATCATGATCTTTGGGTTGCAAAAAGATATTCCCTACATTCTCAGCATTTAAATAAACATATAAAACCCATCTGTTTATAACAATAAAGTATTTCTTTGAGGGAAGAGGTGGGGTTTTTTTTTAGGTTTTTATTTTTTGGAAGAAATTCTTAAGTCCTTTAGACAATGCCAGAAGCAAAGCTGCAATTCTGCTTGAAAAATTAGAATGTGATTTCTTAAAGCATGGTCCCTGAACCAGCGGCATCAGAATCACCTGGGAACTTGTTAGAAATGTAAATTCTTAGGACCTACCGGAGACCTCCTAAATCAGAAACCCTGGGAGTGGAGCCCAGCAATCTGCATCATAAAAAGCCCTCAGGTGATTCTGATGCACATTAAAGTTTGAGAATAACTGTCCTAATATAATGCAGTCCAATCACTATTCGCTATTTGAATATTAAAATCCACTTAAGTCAGACTATTAAATTCTTCCCCTCAGTTGAAACTTTTGCGTAATCTGTATGCATCCTCATTTAAAAATCATTTTCCAAAAATTACAAAATAGTAATTTTATTAAAACTATGCAGATCTATTCTTTGAAATTCTGTTTATAAACTATGGTAATTACAAATGATTCATTAATATTTCATACTTGGATCTGAGTGTCTTTTTGTGTTAATGTTTTATAGAACCAAACGATTTTCAGAAAATAGCATTAAAGCGAAAGTTGGACTAACTCCAAGCCTTCCAGACTTTTCAAATAACCAGAATTTTAATGAGATATTCAAAATTACAAGTAACTTCCAAGATATTTCCTAGGCTTAGTATGTATTCAATATATACGTTTATATGGGTATGATTTTATGATGTTTCTAGGTCCTAAATCATCAAAACAAAACTTTATATGTTTATCATGTTGCAATTGCTAGGGTAAGAAAGCAGTCTAGTTCATGGTAGGAAGATTTTCAACAAAAAAGCGTTCTGGTTAAATTTAGGTTAGTCTAGAAATTCAATTTTTAAAATGTATTACTCAAGGACTTCAGTTAATAAAAAATTTTAGTATCTTCTTCAATAAATTAAAGCAACAACATCCCAAGACCTCCCCACCAACCCACTTTTCTTCTGTGTTTAGGCCAGAGAAGAAGCTACACACGTCCTTCCATCCACCTCATAGTATATATAGCCTGCTACGTCAAGCACAGCCATGTCTCCTGTGCATGCCTGGGCTTTCATAGCACTGCAATTTAACATGACCAGGGGGTATGTCTAAAATGAAGCTGGGAGTAGCAGGTCTCATAATGGCTGAAATAATTTCCCCATCTTATAACCTTGTTGCAGATGGTACTCTGAGATAAGGACACCTATATTTATTGGCTAGCAAATACAAGATTTTCTACATTGCAGTAACTTATTCATAAACAAATAATCTTCTATGATGGGCCTGCTATTCTAGCCTCTACACAAACCCCTTTCCCTAATTTCAATACCATACCATAAACAGTTTACCAATGGCACCAATGCCCACTGGGTGCTATGAACTTTAGGGGTCTCTGATGATTGACATCAATTTAGAAATCAGTCCACACCAAAGGTCATAATGATACTCACCCATCCATCCCCAACCATTCCCCCATCCAATGTCTCACTGAGCCCTATCCACCAGGCATGCAGCTAGATGTTAACACTCCACTGATACAAAACAGGCAGTGGCTTCCTGGTCATCCAAGCAACATGATTAAATTATGAATACTGAAGCATATATAACAACTAAAAAATAAGTTTTATTGAGGTGAAATATACATATCATGAAATTTACCCATTTTAAATGTATAAATTAATGATTTTCAGTATTTACAGTTATGTAACCATCTCCACAATCCAATTTTAGAATATTCCCACTAGCAGTAACTGTTATTACTCAAATTTTAATAAAACCTGCCGAGAGTATACGCCTCTTTAAAAAAAAATCCTACTTCCCACAATGTCCTGAAAGCCCCACTGGCTTTTATACACACAGCAGATTGTGACTTCAATTTTGCTGACTGTGCTGGATGCTATGGGAGTACCAGAAGGTCCCACTCACTGCTTGGGTTAAGTGGAAAGGCAGAGCCTCAGTCTCAGAGCTGCCTCTTCCCACAACAGAGAATGACCTACTAAAGCAGCGGTTCTCAGCTCCAGCTGCACCCTGGAGTGACCTGAGGAGCTTTACCACATAGTGATACCTAGTCACCACCGACCCTCCACCCAGATTTTTATTTAATTGGTCTGGAGTTCAGCCTGGGTATCAGGATTTTTTAAGAGATCCTCAGGTGTTTTAATATGCAGCCAAGATCAAAAACAACTCTACTAAAAGAGTTAGGATTCAACCTCATACTTATTTTGGTATTTGGAGATAACAGATGTGGTTTTTTGATCCTCAGTTACACTCCTTTTCACACTGTTGTTTGTAATAATGAAAAATAACCCTAGCAAGAGACTAACAGCTGCCCTTGAATGCTGGAAGCTATAGGATATGCATGCAGCCCTTTCCCCTTTCTCACGCAGGCTCCGAGCTATCTCAGAAGGTCCACTCACTATTTTGCAATTTCCTCTCTTCATTTTTTGGAAAGGGCAGTGCCATTCCTTAAAACGTGTCATCCCACCACACAGCATACTTTGTTCCTGTTAGCTCATAACATTCAAAATTCAGAATGTTCCAGTGAGGCTGTCTCTTCTTTCCACTTGACGAGGGGCTCCTCTCCTCAGTTCTCCAGGCATCAGAGGTTCTGCTGACCTGAGCAGACGAGAATTTCCGGGTGGACCGACTATCAAGCTTTAATGTGGGTATGATCATCTAGGGATCTTGCTACAATGCACATTCTAATTCTCCAGGTCTGGGGGGGCTTGAGAGTGTGCAGTTTTCCCAGGCCCCCAGGTGATACCCATGGTCCTAGTTCATGGGCCACATTTGGACTAGCAAGGCGCTAGAATTTCTGTACCTTTTGTTTTGATCTTATTCACAGGTAATACAGACTAGATAATTGAAAAGACTATGACATTTATAGAAAGTTTTGTTTATGTGGTGTCGAGGAGAAAGAATAGGCCCGGGCTTCTGAAATCACCTTGTTTTCTGAGTCTTAGTTTCCTTTGTCAAATGGAAAACAAAAAAGTTGTACTTGACTCTGCATTCCTTCCCAACACTAAAATTCTTTTGTTTCCAAGAATTATAGCTAGATAATGGTAATTGCTAGCTTTTATTTAACACTGTGACACTTCTACTTTATGAGCTCCATCTAACAGTGTGATTTAAGTAGCATAAGGGTTCCTTGAAATTTCAAGGTCACAGTTTTCTTGCGTGGACATTTGACTTGATGTATGCATTTAAATCTTAAAGTATATTATCAAGCTAAGAGAATTCCATTACACTCAGATACATGAAATCCTAAGATTTTCAATTTAGAGGAGTTTCCTTGACATTCCTCTGGCTGAATGGCAGCTGTTTTGCTATATTAATTTTATAAAACAAAACAGAATTTGTTTCACATATAAACATCTAGAGCATTAATTGTTGGATAACAGTAACTCTGAAAGGGCTGTCCTCAGAGATCTTGATGACATTCACAACCTGCTGATTTGGATGTGTTATCAAGAAAATGTAATCCTCCAGGGCCATGAGATGAAGTTAGTGTATTTTTGACTTTGAAAGCCACATCTGAACCTTTCTTCTTCTGTCCTGCAAACCCCAAGCTCCTTTGAAGCCCACGGCACCTCGTAGTATCCTCTCCCTATACTCACTGCTGTCATCTACTGACTTCTAGCTTATTCATTATCACTAGTGACTTTGGCCCCCAATACATACAAACTCTTCCTCTCTATCCCAGCAGTTGTCATCCTTGTCTACTACTTCATCATTCAAATGAATGAAGCATTCAACCTCATGGCTTCATTTCCTTCCCTTACTCATCTAAGGCAATGAATCTTTGCCTCCAGCATACCTCAGATATCTCCAAGCACTATCTCTTAGCCTTCCAATAACCTTAGTCAAATGTTCACACTGATAATTGCAGATGGTAGAAGAAATCTGATCCACTGACTATATTCTCACTCTCCCGGTTTCTTTATCCATCCTAGATTCCACAGTGTATATTTACCATTACTCACTTAAAAAGATCGACTCTTGTTACAGACTAAATGTTTATCATCCCCTATCCCCCAACAGTTCATATGTTGCAATCCTAACCCCCAATGTAATGGTATTAGGATGTGCAACCTTTGGGAGGGGATTAGGTCACAAGGGTGAAACCTTTATCAATGGGATGAAAAGAGAGCCCAGAGAGCTCTGGGCTCTCTTCTGCCATATGAGGACACAGTGAGAAGTTGGCTGCCTATGAACCAGGAAGTAGGCCCCTACCAGACTGAATCTGCCGTTGCTCTGATCTTGGACTTCCCAGCCTCCAGAACTGTGAAAAATAAATGTTTATTGTTTAAGCCACCCAGCCAATGATATTCTGTTATAGCAGCCTGAACAGATTAGGACAACTCTCTTGTTCTCCATCACATCCACTTGGCAAAACTCAAGCCCTGGAAGAACCCAGCTATCCATTTTCACTGTATCTGTATCCAAGTTGGTGAAGGCTGCTAAAGAAAAATCAGACAACGCAGCTCACCTTCAATTCACAATCATTAACCTCACCTATCAAAGGACAGTCTGTCCACTTCTGTCCTAGAGACCATCCCTTTTCTCCTCCCAAGCAGCTGTGGTTATGATCTCCTCATAGACATCTCAAACTTAACAGTTCAAAACAAAACACTTTTTCTACCCAGAACTGTTTGCATTCATCCAAATTTCCTCCTCTCAGTAAATGATATCATTACTCATCAGTTGCTCAAGCCAGAAATCTGGGAGTGATCCTCCAGTCCTTGTTTTCCCTCACCCTTGACATAAATAAAATCCAACACCAGGGCTTCCCTGGTGGCGCAGTGGTTGAGAGTCCGCCTGCCGATGCAGGGGATGAACGTTCGTGCCCCGGTCCGGGAAGATCCCACATGACGCAGAGCGGCTGGGCCCTTGAGCCATGGCCGCTGAGCCCGCGCATCCGGAGCCTGTGCTCTGCAACGGGAGAGGCCACAACGGTGAGAAGCCTGCGTATCGCAAAAAAAAAAAAAAAAAAAAAAAAAAAAAAAAAAATCCAACACCAACTTCTGTTTTCCAAAATATTTCTTAAATCCCTCTCCAATGACACCAGCTTAATCCAGGTCTCTCTCATCTCTCACCTGAACTCTGCAAACATTTTCTAATGGCCTCTCTACTTACTCCTTTGCCTCTTTCCAAACCATTCTCTAGGAAGCAGCTGAGATCACCCTAAATTGTAAATCAGATGATGTCTTTCACCTCCTTAAAAATCAGTGGCTCCCTGTTGCATTTTGAACTGCAGTCACCTTCTTGACCTAAATGAACCTGACCTGAAGGCTCTGAATGAACTAGCTAGTCTTAGCACAACTCCTTTTTAAAAATATTTTATTTATTATTTATTTATTTAGGCTGCACCAGGTCTTAGTTGCGGCACAGGAGATCTTCGTTGCAGCATATGGGATCTTTTTAGTTGCGGCTTGCGGACTCTTTAGTTGTGGCGTGCATGCGGGATCTAGTTCCCTGACCAGGGATCAAAGCCGGGCCCTGTTCATTGGGAGCACAGAGTCTTAACCACTGGACCACCAGGAAAGTCCCCCAGCACAACTCTTCAATGTCATCCTGTATGACTGTTATTCCCTATGGTCCAGCCACAGCAACCTTTTCTTGAAGTAGAAAAGACCAATCACTTTCCCATCCTGTGAACACTGCACATCCTATCATGTCTCTTCAACACGATGATTCACTCCAGTTTTGTTCTGTTTTGAGCCCCTGTTAGGTTTCCTTTCTTATGTAACTGTTCTTTACTCATTACTATTTCCCCCACCAGAAAATAAGCTCCTTGAGGGCAGAACCATGTTTGTCTTGTCCATCGTTGCCTCCACAGTGCCTGGCACATAGTATATACATAAGAATGCAATAAATATTCTTTGTTGTCAAATGCATCCAAAAATGTCAGGACCAGAAGAGCTGTAATAGATCTCTAGATAAGATCCCTCATTTTGCTGATGAAGGCTTGTGGGCCGAAAGCGGGTGATATGTCAATGTCATGGTTAAGTCAATGTCATGGTTACTGGCTGAGCACAGACAGAATAAATGCATCTCCTGATGCCCTGAATGCCCTTTATTGAAACTGCAGTATTAAAATATAATTACGCTCATTCATTTCAAGTCTATTTTCCATGTCACTAGTACAATAAAAAGTGACCTGGATACAGTTTTTCATTTCCTTTCTGCACAATTAGCTCAATTCATCATTATTAATACTGTCTCATTCCCTTACCCCTCCACCCCCCCAATGACTGACAAGCTAAGAGAAAGAAACTGCAGCCATTCCAGTTATGTTTCTAAATATGCTGCAAAATCTCTAGCACGGGTGTTTTTCTTCTGTAGACAGCTTTTAAGCTTTGAAACAAGAGAGAGCTGTAGAGTAAAAAAAAAAAATTAAAAAAAAATACAGCCTTAAAATAAAGAAAGAAAAAAATAAATGGAGGTCAACACGACGAGGAAATAATAAAGGTGAAAAAAGTGTATGGGGTGTGATGGGGTACTGGTTTGGAGAGACCTAAAAAGGTTCCCAGCACCAGGGCTGTTAACGGGACTAGAATCCAATCAAAGTCAAGAGGGTGGCAGTGGGGCAGGAGTTCGAATTCTACTTGCACTTCCACCCACAGCAATGAGTGATAATTAACCATGGCCTGGAATAAGTTTTTCCATCTAAAAAATGTACGGCCTGAGGAGTAAAAACTGACATCAATGCTTCTCCAAGGGGTGGGGAAGATAATAAATGGAAATCTCTCGACAAAAATTCTCTTTATCTCCCTGATCTATTTTAAGAGCAAGATTTTGGGGGCATAATTTTGAACAAGTTTTGGCTGTGGCTGAATACGGGGTTCTGATAATTTAGGACACTCAGAGAAGAGGCCAATTACTTTCTAACACATAATGGCCTAAATACACCACGGTCACATCACTGGGTAATAAACAAAATGACTACTAGAAATACTTAGATTTCGAAAAGCAGCGCTGCCCGATCTTCAATGAAATGCCCCGCATGAACCCAAAGTGGTAAGGAGACTATCAGGGAGGCTAAGGTAACCTGCCCGTCCTCTCCCTTTGGGGCACATCCTACCTGGGACAATGTCTCTCCTGGCCTCCTTTCTCCTGGGCCCAACCAACCTCAGGACTTTCTGGGAGCTCGGGGAAGTAGGGGGCGGGATCCGTGGAAGAGACACGCTTCCCACTCTCCGCCTCTAGGTACCAGGCGATCCAGGACCCCAGCAGCTCAGGCGGACGCCGCAGACGGCGCGGAATCCAGGGGAGGAGGGATGCAGTGCTTGGCGCCGACCGCATCTGGCCCCCCAACTCCGCCCCCGTCACCGCGTCTAGAGCTCTCCCCAGCTCGCTCACCTCCGCGCCCTCCGCGACGCGTAGGGGCGGGCCTCGCAGCTCTCCGCGAGCAGCGCCGACTCTCCAGGGGCCTCGCCGCGCTCTAAGGCCTAAGAATCGCGCCTCCGGCCCGCGGCTACACACTGGCTGCCGCGGCGGTCACGCTCGAGCAGCTTCCCCGCCTCCCCAAGCTGGATCGCGCAGGACCGGGGAGGGGAGGAGGAGGAGAGAGGGCGGGAGGAAGGGCGGTGCGCGGAGCCCGGCCTCGCAGGACGCGCCGCTAGGGGCTGCGCTCAGTGAGGGCGCAGAGCGCGGAGCTGGCCCCGGGACGCCGAGTGGAGGGCCTAGCGGGCGAGGTGGGAGTGCCGAGGAGCCGGGGAGGAGTCGGAGAGCTCGGAGCGGGGGCGGGGCAGGCGTGGGGAGAGCGCGGCAGCGCGGACCGCCGAGAGGGCCAGCAGAGGGGCGGGGAGTCTGGGCGGCACGGCTCTGGCTTCGCGCTCCCCGCCTCCACCCACCCCCAAACCTTCTGGAAGCTGCGGCGTATCCGCCCTTGGCCTGCGCCTCCCTGCAGGGCTCTCCCAGGGTTCCTTTTGAAGCCTCTCTAGAACAGTTGAGCCCACTGTTCTCCTCCACTGCGTGAGTGCTGTGTGGTCGCCTTTCCACTCTAGACTTTGCTTTTTATTACACTCCCACCCCCTTCCCCACTCAGTTCCTGACAAGTCTCCAAGAAACTGCGCTTTTTATCCTGTACGTGTTCTTTCCCTCACCTCTACCCACCCAAATCATCTTTTGGATGGACTGCGTCCTTGGAGTAAAATGTTCAGAAATGCCCTTTCGTGAACCACATTTAAAAACTCCCTGGGATAGGAGAAGCCGGCGGGCTGCATAGTAGTTTGTTAGCTTTGACCTTTACTCTAGCTGGTGGCGCTCGAGCTTTGGTGTTGGGGAAAAGACGGTTAGGCCTGGCGGTCAGGATACCTGGGTTCCTGAGAAAGACATTTAACTGCCAGGGCCGCAATGGCCTTGAGTGTTCAGAGGATTCCTGAGCTGTAAGGCCACCTTTGGTTTGGGGAGTATGTAGATTTTCTCCCTGCAGATTGCCAAATAGTCAGGTATCCTTTATTTTTTGTGCTGAAGATGTAAGCAGAAGCAAGAGATCTTTATTCTCAAATATAAAATCAGTTCACTGAAGATTCTCAAATTTGGGGAATTTGTTTGCATGCATTAGTGAATCCCCATTTCAGCAAATTTAAGTTTAAAAAAAATCTCTCCCGGTGGTTTATTAACCAGGAAAAAAAACTCTTGAAGTCGGTCTTGGATCGATCTTGGACACTGCACTTTCCCCTCTGTAGTCTATAGAGAGATTAACCTTTGCAAATGCTGCTTTGGAAATACATTCTTTGTTTGACTTGACATGTGCCCCCTCCCCCCCCACAAATATTATCGAGGTTTGAAGTTTAGACAAGCTACCTTTCAATGGTGTGTCATGATGTGGCAGCATTGGCATCTGGTCAAATTCTTTGCACTTTGCTAAGTGGAAAAAAATAATTAAATTTTATGTCAATTTTTATTATTTTTGTTTCAACACTACTCTGAAATAATGAAATTAGCATCTTTATAGCACTTCTGTAGGACAAGTGGAGGAAATTCATGAATCTTAGTAGTTGATGAAAAGTAGCTTTCCTATGTTCTTAAAAAATACAATAGCATTATATCAATTTCACAAGAGGTTATTAAAAAATAAAGCATTTTTTAACCTAAACTATAAATTATTGTATAATACAGGTAGGAAAGCTATATGTTTTAAATATTTTTAATAACTGTCATAACATGGACTATTCAAAAAAAAATCAAGTTGTATGTGAAATCACTTATCCTAAAAGAGAATCAATGAGTCAATAATTTGCAATTTCCAGAAGGAATGTCTGCTCTTCGTACTTGAACTATTAAAATAAGAAGACATCCTCGAAGGAAAATCTCGTGTCACCAAATGTGTTCCACAAAATTGTTGGTATTTATGCAAAGCATGATTCCTTTCAACAACTTCTTCCATGGTTACTGTCATTTTTACTACAGTTTTCAGTTGGAGTTTCAGAGTATAAAAATGATTTTGCAAGATTTAACAGGTCATGATGTGCTCTCTGAGAAATGTCTTTAGTTCCCTGAAGTAGTAATGGGTTCCCCTGAAGTGCAGCAATAATTTATTAAATGGATCTCTAGTGGCCTAGAGGTTTTTATTTTTTTTAATAGATCTTTATTGGAGTATAACTGCTTCACATTACTGTGTTAGTTTCTGTTGCACAACAAAGCAAATCAGTCATATGCATACACATGTCCCCATATCTGCTCCCTCTTCAGCCTCCCTCCCACCCTCCCTATCCCACTCCTCTAGGTCATCGCAAATCACCTATCTCCTTGTGCTATGCTGCTGCTTCCCACCAGCTAAATATTTGACGTTCCGTAATGTATATATGTCGATGCTACCCTCACTTTGCCCCGGCTCCCTCCTCCCACCCCATGTCCTCAAGTCCATTCTCTACGTCTACCTCTTTATTCCTGCCCTGCAACTATGTTCATCAGTACCATTTTTTTTTTTAGATTCCATATATATTTGTTAGTATACGGTATTTGTTTTTCTCTTTCTGACTTACTTCACTCTGTATGACAGACTCTAGGTCCATCCACCTCGCTACAAATAACTCAATTTCATTTCTTTTTATGGCTGAGTAATATTCCATTGTATATGTGTGCCACATCTTCTTTATCCGTTCATCTGTTGATGGACACTTAGGTTGCTTCCATGTCCTGACTATTGTAAATAGTGCTGCAATGAACATTGGGGTACATGTTTCTTTTTGAATTATGGTTTTCTCAGGGCATATGTATCCATTCAGCCAGTCTGTGTTTTTTGGTTGGTGCATTTAATCCATTTACATTCAAGGTTATTATCAATATGTATGTTCCTATTACCATTTTCTTAATTGTTTTGGGTTTGTTTTTGTGGGTCTTTTTCTTCTCTTGTGTTTCCCACTTAGACAATTTCTTCAGCATTTGTTGTAACACTGGTTTGGTGGTGCTGAATTCTCTTAGCTTTTGCTTGTTTGAAAAGCTTTTGACTTCTCCATTGAATCTGAATGAGATCCTTGCTGAGTAGAGTAATCTTGGTTGTAGGTTTTTCCCTTTCATCACTTTAAGTATATCCTGCCACTCCCTTCTGGCCTGCAGAGTTTCCGCTGAAAAATCAGCTGAAAACCTTATGGGGATTCCTTTGTATGTTATTTTTTGTTCCCTTGCTGCTTTTAATATTTTTTCTTTCAATTTAATTTTTGTTAGTTTGATTAATATGTGTCTTGGTGTGTTTCTCCTAGGGTTTATCCTGTATGGGACTCTGCTTCCTGGACTTGGATGACTATTTCCTTTTCCATGTTAGGGAAGTTTTCAACTATAATCCCTTCAAATACTTTCTCAGTCCCTTTCTTTTTCTCTTCTTCTTCTGGAACTCCTATAATTTGAATGTTGGTGCGTTTAGTGTTGTCCCAGAGGTCTCTGAGATTGTCTTCAATTCTTTTCGTTCTTTTTTCTTTATTCTGCTCCTCAGCAGTTGTTTCCATCATTTTGTCTTCCAGTTCACTTATTCGTTCTTCTGCCTTGGTTATTCTGTTATTGATTCCTTCTAGTGTATTTTTCATTTCAGTTATTGTGTTGTTCATCTCTGTTTGTTTGTTCTTTAGTTCTTCTAGATATTTGTTACACATTTCTTGTGTTTTCTCAATCCGTGCCTCCATTCTATTTCCAGTATTCTGAATCATTACTGTCATTACTCTGAATTCTTTTTCAGGTAGATTGCCTATTTCCTCTTCATTTATTTGGTTTTGTAGGTTTTTACCTTGCTTCTTCATTTGTGACATATTTTTTTGCCATCTCATTTTATTTATTTATTTTTTTTTAATGAGTGGGATTGTGTTCCTGTCTTACTGGTTGTTTGGCTTGAGGCTTCCAACACTGGAGTTTGTAGGCTGTTGGGTAGAGCTGGGTCTTGGTGCTGAGATGAGGAACTCCGTGAGACCTCATTCCGATGAATATTCCCTGGGGTCTGAGGTTCTCTGTTAGTCCAGTGGTTCAGACTTGTAGCTCCCACCACAGGAGCTTCGACCAGACCCCCAGATGATGAACCAAGATCCCACAAGCCACGTGGGGCAGCAAAGAAAAAAAAAAGAACAGTAACAAAGTAAACAAAGTAAAAAATAAAATTAGACTAGGAAATTAACAGATATGTTAGAAAGAATATAAAAATATAGATGAATCAACAACCAGAAGGTACATCAGTATCACAATAGTAAAAAAGAGGAGGAGGGAAAAGAAAAAAAAATATAGAAAGAAAGAAAAAAAAAAGGGGGGGATGGCCTTGGCTGTGGAGGGTGGGGCCTAAGCAAGGGTGAAGTTTGGGCAGTGGACGGGGCCTATGCTTAGGACTTTTCCAGCCCTGTGGGCTGTGGGGGGTGGATCTTAGGCTCAAGGAACAGAAGGGGCCCCAGGCGTGCCCCCTATCCCTGGTCTCAGAGGGCGGGGGATCTCCTCTGGGGGCCCAGCAGGCTTCCTGGGCTCGAGTGGGCAGAGCAAACGCCTTCCGCTCCTCTCCCGCTCCTCTCAGATGTCTCCTACCTCCTGCCTTTCCTGATCTCCCTGGCCTCCCTCCTATGCCCCCAGGACCCACTCGGCCTGGAGGGGGGTTTGGAGGGCAGGGGACCGGCCTGGGAGCTCAGCAGTCTCCCCGGCCCGAGTAAGCCAGGCGATCGCCCTCCGCTTCTCTCCAGCTCTTCCTGGAGAGTGCCTCCTGCCTGCCTCTCCTGATCTCCCCTGCCTCAGAGGCGCCGATCCTGTCTGACCTAGAGTTCTCCTCACCCCTCAGTCCCCCCACATCCTACCGGTTCACTTGGACGTTCCTCCCATCTCCTTGGGCATCAGAGTCTCCCACCATTGGCTGGCAGGCACCCTAATTGTGGGGAGATGCCAACTCCGTGTCTTCCCACACCGCCATCTTGACTCTGCCGCTGGTCTAGAGGTTTTAACACAAATTTTTCTTTGAAGTTATTATACAATTGAATAACTTTAGAGTCGTAGTTTCCAAAGTGTGTAACTTTAAGCCCTTGTCCCTCAAGATGCTCCTCCAAGTAATACATTCACTACAAAAGTATTTATTGAGCTCCTGCTGTATGCCCTGGCTGAGGCACTAGGAACAACGGTGAAGAAGAGAGATATACTTACCTGTCCTGTTAGAATTTATAGTTCGGTGGAGAAGACAAATTAGTAAACAAGTGCAAATGAGGTTTACACAAATTTGTTTATACAAGTAAAATAAATGTAAATCATGATGAAAATAACAGACTTTGAAGTAAATAATATGAAGAACCTCTTTCTTTTAGAGATTCACAATGAATATTAGCGGATTAAAGGCTCTGAGGACTTCTACCTAAAAACATTTGCTTAACATCTTCCCAACAAATTCCCAAATTTTTTTTAGCACTGAATCTTTGTGAGCAATGCTATTAATAAAATAGAACCATATTTGTGGAACAGTGCTTTTTGAAACCAAAGAATCCAATAAACATAAAATTCTGTTAACATTACCTTACATTTTTTGCCAAAGCACATTCACAGATTTTAATAAATTTGTATGTATATAATCTGTTTGAAATAGATTGAAGATAAAATTATATACAAACGTATACATATATTAATAAATTTTAATAGATTTATAAGAATATATTTTATAGATTTTGTCTGAAGATAAAATGATGTAGACACATTTATAAATCTATTAGAGTATATGAGTATATATATGTATAAGATAGATATTTTGTAGCTAATGTTGTTTCATGAATGGATTTCCATATATCAACATAGTCCAGATGCTTATAATTATTAGTTGCTCTGTAGTCCGTAATATTGGTATAGAATTGTTTTCTTAACCCTCAGCTTTAGGATAATACATTTTCTGACTCTTTTGCTATTGTAACTAACACTGCCTTAACTTCTTTGAAAAATTTAGTCTCTGTGATATTAAGTGGAGGGAATATTTCTGATATCAGTATTTTATTAAACATTTAAAATGTATATTTTTTAATGATAAGCTTCAAAATTTCAGTAGAAGCAGATTTGATTCTGGATCTCATAGATGACCACTTTATAACTGAGTACAAGTATGCAATTTCAGAACCCATGTTTTTTGCATTTATCATTGCATTGGTGCCTAGCAGTATCACCCTGTCAAAGCCTAATGAGAGAACTCACAGCTGAACAATAAAAAGACAAATAACCCAATTATAAACTGGACACATGATTTGAATACATATTTCTCCAAAGAAGATATGCAAATGACCAACAAGAACATGGAATGATGCTCAACATCATTAGTTCTTAGAGAAATGCAAATCAAAATCACATGAGGTATCACTTCACACCCACTAGTATGGCTATAATCAAAGTCAGTATTATAATATTAAGAGTTGATGAGAAAGTAGAGAAATTAGAATCCTCATACATTGATGAAGGGAATGTAAAATGGTGCACCTATTTTGAAATAGTTTAACAATTCTACTCCTAGGTATATACCCAAGAGAATTGAAAACATGTCCTTAGGAAATCTTGCACCCAAATGTTCACTGCAGTATTATTTATAATAGCTCAAAAGGGGAAACAACCTAAACATCTTATCAATTGATAAATGTACAAATGAAATGTAGTATATTCGTATAATAGGATATTATTCAGACATTATAAAAATAAATGAAGTACTGATACAGACTACAACATAGATGAATCTTGAAAAATTAGTTCAGGTGAAACCTGCCAGACACAAAAGCCCATATATTTTATGATCCCATCATATAAAATGTCCAGAATAGGCAAATCCATACAGACAGAAAATAAATTAGTAGCTGTTAATTTACTGGCTGATGGAAAAGGGAATGGGGAATGACTCCTTAATGGGGAGGGGATTTCTTTTCGATATGATGAAAATATCCTGGAATTAGATAATGGTGATGGTTGCACAACTTTGTGAATATACTAAAAACTACTGAATCGTACACTTTAAAAGAGTGAACTTTATAGTATGTGAATTATATTTCAATAATAAAAAATAGTATCAGGAATTGTCTAAAAAAATTTAATGAGTGAGCAAATATAGACTTAGTTTCTAACAAGGCATTTGCTTCTAGCGAAGACCAAATAACATTAATTTGTGCTCTTCCAAGGTATATTTAGCCGTTGACAGAAGAGAAAAAAGGGATGGGAGAAATTAGTCACTATCCAGCTCATTTTAACTAAAACTTTTTTAATTACGTAAATTACAGGTATACAATATAGTGGTTCACTATTTTTAAAGGTTATACTCCATTTGTGATTATTATAAAGTATCAGCTATATTCCCTGTGTTGTACAGTATATTCTTGTAGCTTATTTTATACCTAATATTTTGTACCTCTTAATCCCCTACCCCTTTATTGCCCCTCTTTCCTTCCTTCTCCCCACTGGTAACCACTAGTTTGCTCTCTATATCTGTGAGTCTGCTGCTTTTTTGTTACATTCAACAGTTTGTTGTATTTTTTAGTTTCCACATATAGGTGATATCATACAGTATTTGTCTTTCTCTGTCTGGCTTATTTTGCTTAGCATAATGCCCTCCAAGTCCATCCATGGTGTTGTGAATGGCAAAACTTCATTCTTTTTTATAGCTGAGTAGTATTCCAGTGTGTGTGTGTGTGTGTGTGTGTGTGTGTGTGTGTGTGTGTGTGTACCACTTCTTCTTTATCCATTCATCTGCTGATGGACACTTAGGTTACTTCCATATCTTGGCAATTGTAAATAATGCTGCTATGAACATTGGGGTGCATGTATCTTTTTGAGAGCTCATTTTAAGTATGTTAAACCAGAAGATCTACGAAGTTTCAGTCAGTACCACACTCACATTACAAGCAGCAATTTAATTTCTGTCCAACAATATCATTCTTCATACTCAGTTGTCTGTGAACTTTTTGTGAAACCCAGGTCCCCACTGACCAGTTGTGTCTTGATTTCCCCGTCTACTAAATGAATATAATAGTGCCCACCTAATAGAGTTGTTGTGAGTTTTAAATGAGTTGCTATATGTAAAGTGCCTACTACCCATTAACTAGTATATATGTTAGATATTATTTAACAAACTTGCACATTTGTTTTGGTTTCATAGTTACATACATGTTCTAATCATAAGAAATTTACACAAAGTTTTATATTTGAACGTAATCATGTAATTTTTAAAAGAGAAATTTAAGTCAACAATGTGGCCATTGAGAGTTTTTCCCCCTTCTTTTTTCTTTAAAAGGAGTTCATACTTTACTCAAATTTGAGAATCACTGGTCTAGAATAAACTTGGGCTTTTTTTCTCTCTCTGTACACCACTTTGTACCCTCTAATACATCACAGGTATCACTCTGCAGTCTTAAAAATTAATAAGGATCAACCATACTCAAGCCCAGTTGTCTTGTTAGTAAGGTTTTAGTTCAAATACTACTGGGTAAGTGAAAAAGGTAGCATGTTGCATGCAAATTTGTGGACTAGGAGTTAGAATGTCTTCAACGACTTATGTAAACCTTTAGCAAGTTGCTTAACCACTCTTGGTCTTAGTTAGAGCGTCTTTGAAATAAAGGTTGGCTTTCAGGAATTCCCCGGTGGTCCAGTGGTTAGGACTTGGGGCTTTCACTGCCATGGCCTGGGTTCAATCCCTGGTCAGGGAACTATGATCCTGCAATCCACATGGTGTGGCCAAAAAAAAAAAGATTGGCTTTCAAGTCCCTTCAAGGTCTAAAATTTTATGACATTTTCAGTATACCTACTATTATATTATGATAAGTTGTTATGTACACCTAGTACTTAAAAACAATATGTGCCTTTCAAGGGGCCAGACTTTCATTTGGTATCATTCAGTTGGGAGTTTCTAGGTGTTGTTCTGTCCTTTTCTCATTGCCTGGTATCAGTTTGAATACACAGTTAAATTCCCCAAAGTAGCAGAAGAGAATATAGTCAGAAGGACAGGTTATAGTGATTACTTAAAGATTGTAAAATTAACTGGAAAATTCACACTTGGCTGCGTAGGATTAAAGAATCATTCCTGATTTTTTTCCACTTTTTTTAACCCATCATATTCTTTTGATGCTCTTTTGGGCACCTTTACCAGCTCTATGTCAAATGTTGTAGAAAGCACTTGTGGTAGCTGGTCTCCAAAGATGGTCTCCCTTGAATTATACCTTCTAGTATTCATACTGTTGTTCAAGATTCCTGGGTTGGCCCCATTTAACAAATAGAGTACAGTAGTGGTGATGATTTTTAATATCTAAGTCTGGATCACAAAAAAGCCTTGTAGCTTCTGCCTCGGTCTCTTAGAGCTCTTGTTATAGGCGAAACAAGTAGCCACTTAAAATTTACCTTAGACCACCATGCTGTGAGAAAACTCAATCCAGGCTCATAGAGAGGCCATAGGAAGGGACAGATGCCTGACCAGCCTACCCAGTTAAAGTGTAAATCATGTGAGTGAAGAAGCCATCCTTGATGTCCAAGGCAAGCCTTCAGATGACTTCAGCCCCATCAACTACCTGAGCAAAAGCATGAAAGTCTCCAAAATGAGAATCACCAAGCTGAAGGCAATCAATTTACAAAACTGTGACAGAAAATAAGTTGTTTTAAGCTGTCGATTTGGCAGAAATTTGTTATGCAGTGATAGATAAGCTTGTTTAAGGACCCAAAAATGCTCATTTTCTCTTTTGATCAAGAATATCTACTTTAGGGACTTCCCTGGAAGTCCAGTGGTTAAGACTTTGAGCTCCCAATGCAGGGGGCATGGGTTCGACCCCTGGTTAGGGACCTAAGATCCCACATGCAGCACAGCTGGGCCTAAAAAAAAAAATCTACTTTATATCCCTCTCATACGAACTCTTTTAAATAAAGTACAGCCATACTTTTTTTCAGTAGACAATTTCCTTCTTTGTTTCATTTAAAAATTTTTTTATTTATTTTTGTCTGAGTTGGGTTTTCGCTGCTGTGTGGGGGCTTTCTCTAGTTGCAGCGAGTGGGGGCTACTCTGCGTTGCGGTGCGCGGGCTTCTCACTGCAGTAGCTTCTCTTGTTGCAGAGCACGGGCTCTAGGTGGTCAGGATTCAGTAGTTGCAGCACACGGGCTCAGTAGTTGCAGTGCGCAGGCTTCAGTAGTTGTGGCACACAGGCTCAGTAGTTGTGGCCTGTGGGCTCTAGGGCGCAGGCTCAGTAGTTGTGGCACATGGGCTTAGTTGCTCCACGACAATTTCCTTCTTTGTTTCATTATTAAAAAAAAAAATCACAAAGACATTATTTCACAGTTTCATGTCATTTCATCATCTTTTTGATGTCTGGTTTAAGATGCATTTTCCAGGAATAATTGAGTCATCATCAACATTACGAATCCTGTTGTTAACACCCATGAAAGAAACTTGCTTTAAGAAACAAAACCCAACTGCTCTTTCTATAAACATAAATGTTTGACCCTTATTACTGTAAAAGGATCAGAGAAGATTAGGAGTGGGAGAGATATTAAACAGGAGTCTATTTTAATCTGTTTTCATTATTTTTGACCTTGTATTTAACCTAGGTCATTTATTTTCAAACACATTTAAGTAAAATTGAAATGTCATTTAAAATGTTGGAATTTTATAACTCTAAATCCAACTATCTCTAAAAAAGAGATTGCCATTTATTTTTATACAAATGTTTTAAGAACTGACAAAGTGCTTATAAATAACAAAGTGTTTTATAATACTTAATTTCATACAGTACCACCAAAATAAATTCTATTTAGGTCAAAGTGTTAAAATTTAAAGTTTTATTTTTAATAAAACGTAAGTTGAGGGGGAATGTTTGCTATAAGTTTTAAAGATTGATGTCAAATATTTAAAATAGCTCATACAAATTCAGAATAGAAGCAAAAGTTTAGGCTCCAATAAATGGACAAAAGAATTGAATGAACATTTTAATAAAGAAGAAATAAAATTGTTTAATAAACAGAGACACTGGGAAAGATACAATCTACGGGCTTTCTATAATCTCTTTATTCTTTTCCTGTTTATTAATTTTGAGCAATTAAGTATTCACCTCTCTAAGCAAGTCACCAAAGGTTTTACCATTTAAAGGACCTTTTTAAAGTTTGCAATACACTTTGTTAAGGCAAAAAGTAAGAGGTAGGCCATTGGCTTAAAAATGCCAAAGACGACATTTCTCTTATTTTTATTATGCAATTATTTAATAAAGGAGTTACCAGACTTCCAGTATTCAGTATATTTATATACTGGGCCTATTGTTTCCTAGATTATTCTACTCCAGTAAATTTACCCATTTTATGAGCATCTATATGTTTTGAGTCATCTTTTCCAGAAGCATGTCATTAAGAGGGTTCATGTTTATTTTTAAACATTAACTAATAACTTTTATTTTTTGTGTTTTTTCAAACTATTGATTTATTCAACAAATATTTATTGAATGTTCTTTTTGTGTCTCTCTAAGGGGCTGGGGACACAACAGACAAAGCAGATCCCCGCCTTCGTGAAGCACGCATTGGCGTCTCAAATATTTAAACCACGAATTCACCAATGGAGTTTGAGTAGTTAGAAAAGAAAAGAATTCCAAGGATTGAGCTTTGGAACATTCCAACGTCTGGTGTTGAGAGAGATGAGGAGTAAAGGACAAAGGAAATTAAGATGCCACTAATGAGGTAAGAGAAAAAGTGGGACTGTTGAGTGCCCTGGAAGCCAAGTGAAAAGAATATTTCAAGGAAAGGGGTGTAATCAGCTGTGTCAAGTGCTTTTGTGTGATCAAGTAGGATGAGAAATGAGAACAAGATTTAAAATGTGAAGGTCACTGATAACTTACCCCGTGGGAGTTGGTTTAGAGAAGGGGAGAACAGAAACTGGAGACAAGTCAAAGAACGGGCCAATCCAAGTATAGACAACTCTTCTTAAGACTTTTGCTGTAAAATAAAGAAGAGAATTGGAGTGGTGACTGGAGGAGAAAACAGGGTCCAGAGCCAGGAACATTTTATGATGGAAAAAAATTGTATACATAGGCTTATGGGGACGATCCCATAGAGAGTAGAAGATGGATGATGCAGAACATAGAGTGGAGAGTTGCTGGAGCCAGGTCATTGAGAAGGCAAGAGGGGATGGATTTAGTGCACAAACGGTGGACTTGGCCTTTGCTAGGAGGATGAACAGTTTATCCTCAACAGAAGAAAATGTGCTATCGATGAGTCCAGATGCAGTGAAGTGGCTAGATGTTGTGGATGAGCTTGGGGAAGTTCTCCCCTGACTGCTTCTTTTTTCTCAGTGCTATAGGAAGCAATTGTCTGCTGTGGGTGAGGAAGAGGGAAAATGAAACTTTGGGAAAGGAGGGAAAGGCATGAATAATGGGACAGATAGCACATAATAAGAAGGTAGAAATAGGTCTAAATGTAACAGTAATCACCACAACTATGAATGGAATAAACTTTCCAATCAAAAGGCAAAATTTTCAGACGGGATTGAAACAAACATTTATGCTATTTACATAAGTCAGATGTAAATTGCAAGAACAGAGAAAAACTAAAAATTAAGGATTCAAAAGGCGTACCTGTGAGATATCAAGTAAAAGAAACATGATCTAACTATATTACCAGGTAAAATGACTTTAATGAGAGTTATTACATAATGATAAAATATTCAGTTCACCAAGAAGATAAAGTAATTCTAAATTTTATGTCTCTAATAATGTAGCCTCAAAACATAATATGACAGAACCACAAAGAGATTTTTAAAAAGTTTACCACCACAGTAAGAGATTTTAGCACAATTTTTGAGCAATTGAATCTTTAATTAAAATCTTTTTATAAAGTAAAACATAAACAGCAAACAAATAAAATCAGGCACAGGAGGCTTTCCTGGTCAGTTATCCAAACATTCAAAGAACAGACCAATCCAATATAACACAAACTCTTCCAGAAAACAGATGAGAAAGAATGTTCCCCAACCTGTTTTATGAGGTTAGCACAACCTTGAAACCAAAGTTAGTAAAAAACAGTACAATTTTATTTTTTAATTTAATGTAAAAATTTTTTAAAAATGAACAAACTGATTTGCTTGATAGCAAATTTTAAAAAAGATAATACATTATGATTAAGTTTATTACAAGGATGTTAGATGATTTAACATTAGAAAATATATTACTGTATTGTAATTCACTATACTAGTTCAAAGGAGAAAATCATATGATCATCTCAATAGATGCAGAAAAAGCATTCTGCATAACTCTATTCATAAAAACAATTTAGCAAACAGAATAAAAGGGAACTTTTAAAACTGAAGCATAGGGGCTTCCCTGGTGGCACAGTGGTTAAGACTCCACCTGCCAATGCAGGGGACACGGGTTTGAGCCCGGGTCCGGGAAGATCCCACATGCTGTGGAACAACTAAGCCCTAGCACCACAGCTACTGAGCCTGCGCTCTAGAGTCCGCGAGCGACAACTATTGAAGCCTGCATGCCTAGAGCCTGTGCTCCGCAACAAGAGATGCCACCGCGGTGGGAAGCCTGTGCACCGCAATGAAGAGGAATCCCCTCTCACCGCAACTAGAGAAAGCCCGCGTGCAGCAGTGAAGATCCAGTGCAGCCAAAAATAAATAAATAAAATAAATAAATTTAAAAACAAAAAAACCCTGAAATATAGTTGATTTACAATATTGTGTTAGTTTCAGGTGTACAGCAAAGTGATTCAGTTATATATAGAATTTTTTTCAGATTATTTTCCATTATAAGTTATTATAAGATATTGAATATTGTTCCTTGATACAATAAATCCCTGTTGCTCGTGTATTTTGTATATAGTAGTGTATACCTATTAATTTCATACTCCTAATTTATCCCCCCCTCCCTTTCCCCTTTGGTAACAATAAGTTTCTTTTCTATGTCTGTGAATCTGTTTCTGTCTTGTGCATAGATTCATTTGTATTATTTATTTTTATTTTTTTATTTTTTATAAATGTTAACTCCATTTCTTTTTTTTTTTTTTAAATTTATTTATTTATTTGGCTGCACCGGGTCTTAGTTGCGGCACGCAGAATCTTCATTGCTACATGCGGGATCTTTAGTTGCGGCACGTGGAATCTTTAGTTGCGTCATAAGAACTCTTAGTTTCAGCATGTGGGATCTACTTCCCTGAGCAGGGATCAAACCTGGGCCCTCAGCATTGGGAGTGCAGAGTCTTAGCCGCTGGGCCGCTAGGGAAGTACCTGTATTATTTTTTAGATTCCATAGATAAGTGAGATCATATATTTGTCTTTCTCTGTCTGACTTACTTCACTTAGTGTGATATTCTGTAGGTCCATCCATGTTTCTGCAAATGGCAATATTTTATTCTTTTTTATGCAATATTATATGTATATTATATATATATGCAATGGAAAAAATATATATATGACATCTTGTTTATCCATTAATCTGTTGATGGACACTTCAAATAGTGTGCTGTAAATAGTGCTGCTGTAAACATTGGGGTGATATATCCTTTCAAATTATCATTTTCATCTCTTCTGGATATATACTCAGGAATGGGATTGATGGATCGTATGGTAGCTCTATTTTTAGTTTTTTAAGGAACCTCCATACTGTTTTCCATAGTCGTTGCACCAATTTACATTCCCACCAACAGTGTAGGAGGGTTAAAAGGAAACCTTTTTAACCTACCTTTGGGCCTGCGCCCAGCACTTCCTAATGTAGTGTTGAAAGCATGTCCTTAAATAATGAACAGGACAAAGATATCCTCTATTCCCATCACTGCTCAACATTGTACCTGTAGTCCTAGCTTGTGCAGTAAGGAAATAAGAAGAAATAAAAAGTATAATGATTAAAAAGGAGGAAACAAAATTGTCATTATTCATAGATGGAATACAGTTGACTCTTGAACAACAGGGGATGGTCAAGGGGGTTAAAGGTGGAGGTTCCACTTCAACACAGTGGGATGTAAGCTCTCTGTATCCATGGTTCCTCATCTGTACGTTTAACCAACTGTGGATCATGCCGTATTATAGTATGTACTTATTGAAAAAAGAATCCATGTGTAAGTGGACCTGCACACTTCAAATCCCTGTTGTTCAAAGATCAACTGTAATTTTACATAGAAAACCCGAGAGTCCACAGATAAAGCATAAGATTTAATCAGAGTTTAGCAAGATTGCTAGATAAAAACATCAACATACAAAAGTCAATTGTATTTCTATGTAGCAGCAATGAATAGTTAAATAATGCAATTAGGGAAGATACCATTTCTTATAGTAACCCCAAGCACCAAGTACCTACTAATAGTTAATGAAAGTTAAGCAAGCTCCTTATGGAGAAAAGCATTAACTGTATTGGAAAAGGAATTAAAGAATATCCAAATGAACATAAAGATCTTCCATAATCTTGGCTAGAAGAACTCAGTATATTAAAATAGCAATTCCTCCCCAATATATCTATTTTTTCAATGTGATTCTAATGGTTGTCCCATCAGGGTTTTTCATGGAACCAGACACATTAATTCTAAATTATCATGGAAGAGCAAGAGGTCAAGAATAGTTATGAAATTCCCAGAGAAGAAGAACAATATCAGATGATTTGCTGTTTCAGATATCAAGGTTAACATAAAGCTGTGAAAATTGTTTAACACAGGGTTAGGCAAACAGACCAAGGGAATGGAATAGAGAACACTGAAACTGACCCAGGCATAGAGGAAAAATTTGATTTGTACCAGCGCTTGTATGTCAGTGGGCTGTTGTTTATGTTAATTTATAAAACATCGTTTTTTGAAAAAAAGAAACTGTACTTTCCTCCACAAAAATCAAGTCTAGGAAAAATGAAAGACTTACTCTGAAAGGAAAACTTGAAAATATAGGAAAATATCTTTAAAGAGGAAAACATAGGAAAATATCTTTGTAACCTTTGAATGAGGATAGATTTATTAAATAAGACACATATAAGAATGTGAACCAAAAGAGTAAATAATTTATCCATTTTACACTAATATTAAAACTCCTCATAATCAAAAGAAACCATGGAGGGACTGAAAAATATTAGTTGCATTGCAAAATGGTATTTGCAGTGTGTAAGCAAATGATTAGCATCCAAAAATAAAAACTGTATGAATTAATAAGAGCAGCATCCATCCAAAAGAAAAATGATCAAAAATATGTGCACAGTATTCAGCCTAGCAATACCATTCCTGTTATATGCCTCCAATACTTTTGTCTCTGAACCTATTTACACTCTTAAAAATTATTTGAAGAACCCCAAAGGGTTTTTGTTTCTGTGGGTTATATCTGTCAACATTTATTTATAAATACTTATTTCGTTTCATATAACAATAATAGATAATGACATGTTAATGTAAATAACATTTTTATGAAAAATAACTATATTTTCCAAAACAAAAGTGAGAAAAGTGGCATTGTTTACATTTTTTCAAATTTCTTTAATGCCTGGCTTAATAGAGCATGGTGTCTACCTCTGAGGATGGGGGTGGAGAGTCAACTATAACAAAGAAGGGCACTTAGGAGACCTCTGAGACACTAGGATTTTATTCTTAAGCTGATGTCTGCTGCATGAGTGTTCATTTCATTAATAGGATTTTAACTACACAGACATATTTCATACAAATTTTATTTAAATATGATATAATTTAAAACATATATTTATAAGGTAATACAAATCAGTTCAAAATGACAAAGCAATATTAGAAACACATTGGCTTTGAAATGGAAAGTGAGAGCTTCAGGTATGGTTTGATCCGGAGTCCATATCTACAGCTGGGGAAGAGATCATTTTCCTTCAGAGCACAAAGACTACATTGGGAAAGGCTGAATACCAGAATGAAGAACCACTGAAAGAGGAAGAGTCTAGGCAGGGAAAATTAGTAAATGTCCAGAGCCACAAAACATAAAACAAGTGTCACAAATACTTCAGTTAGCATTTCTCATCTTGCACTCAACTTTTAAAATGCTTGTTTTTCCTGTTTGACTTCTGCTAACCTGGATTTCTAGCTGGAATGAAACTTATTAAGAGGTATAATTATTTTATAATATCCCTCAATTATTTTGTACCTGTAACAGTCCAACTTATGCTTTAACTTTTTGCTCAAAAGATATTTTGATTCAATAATAAGCACTCCTTTTAAGTGTGGTGACATTCTGACTGAGAAATAGTCTTAAAAGCTTGTTAAAATAGTGACTGCTGTGCCTTGTATTCCAGATATTTTTACAAGTCATAATTAGGATCATATTGACTTTGAATGTAATTGCAACTTTAATTTATTTTATCTTATTTAATTTTTCATGTTTTTCTAGTTTTAAAACTGTTATTATAATAGACAACTTTCCCAAGCTAATTATTATTATTATTTTTTAAACAAATTTATTTATTTTATTTATTTATTTTTGGCTGTGTTGGGTCTTAGTTGCTGGGCGTGGGCTTTCTCTAGTTGAGGCGAGTGGGGGCTACTCTTTGTTGCGGTGTGTGGGCTTCTTACTGCGGTGGCTTCTCTTGTTGCAAAGCAGGGGCTCTAGGCCCATGGGCTTCAGTAGTTGTGGCTCGTGGGCTCTAGAGCACAGGCTCAGTAGTTGTGGTGCATGGGCTTAGTTGCTCCATGGCATGTGGGATCTTCCCGGACCAGGGCTCAAACCCGTGTCCCATGCATTGGCAGGCAGATTCTTAACCATTGTGCCACCAGGGAAGCCTCCAAGCTAATTATTATTATCACAGTTTATCATTTCTTTTGAATAATTGTGGATTTAAATAATTTAAAATTTCCCCTTTAGGTCCAAAAGTTTTAAAGAAAATTATTCTTTTTCAAAATTTTTAAATTGAAGTATAGTTAATTTTCAATGTTGTGCCAATGTCTGCTGTACAGCAGACAATGTCTGCTGTACAGCAATGACTCAGTTATACACATATGTACATTCTTTTTTTATATTCTTTTCCATTATGGTTTATTCCAGGATATTGGATGTAGTTCCTTGTGCTATACAGTAGGACCTTGTTGTTTGTCCATTCTAAATGTAATAGTTTGCATCTACCAACCCCAAATTCCCAGTCAATTCCTCTCCCACCCACCCCTTGTGGCAACCACAAGTCTGATCTCTATGTAAAGAAAATTATTCTTGATAGTAATCTCTCAAGACCTTAAACAGATTAAATGCTATGTAATTTAATGTTTTGTTCATGGCTCAGGGTCATTAGGAATGTAAATTACTTTGTAATAATTACAATAATTTTAAATGCAAGTAGCTGTTTGTTTCTATACTTGAGATTATTCTAACTGGTGAGTGTAAATTTTTTATGTTTTTTAAAAATTGTATTGTTTTATTGGAATATAGTTGTTTTACAATGTTTTGTTAGTTTCTACTGTACAGTGAAGTGGAGTTCCCTGTTCCATACAGCAGGTTCTCATTAGTTATCTATTTTATACATATTACTGTATATATGTTAATCCCAATCTCCCAATTCATCCCACCCCCCCCTTTCCTCTCTTGGGGTCCATACGTTTGTTCTCTACATCTGTGTCACTATTTCTGCCTTGCAAACCAGTTCATCGGCACCATTTTTCTAGATTCCACATATATGCGTTAATATAGGATATTTGTTTTTCTCTTTCTGACTTACTTTACTCTGTATGACAGTCTCTAGGTCCATCCACATCTCTACAAATGACCCAATTTCGTTCCTTTTAATGGCTGAGTAATATTCCATTGTATATATGGACCACATCTTCTTTATCCATTCATCTGTCAATGGGCATTTAGGTTGTTTCCATGACCTGGCTATTGTAAATAGTGCTGCAATGAACACTGGGGTGCATATATCTTTTTTTTTTTTTTTGCGGTACGCGGGCCTCTCACAGTTGTGGCCTCTCCCGTTGCGGAGCACAGGCTCAGGATGCGCAGGCTTAGCGGCCACGGCTCACGGGCCTAGCCGCTCCGCGGCATGTGGGATCTTCCCGGACCGGGGCATGAACCCGTGTCCCCTGCATCGGCAGGCAGACTCTCAACCACTGCGCCACTAGGGAAGCCCCATATATGTTTTTGAATTATGATTTTCTCAGGGTATGTGCCCAGTAGTAGGATTGATGGGTCATATGGTAATTCTATTTTTAATTTTTTAAGGAACATCCATACTGTTCTCCATAGTGACTGTATCAATTTACGTTCCCACCAACAGTACAAGAGGGTTACCTTTTCTCCACACCCTCTCCAGCATTTATTGCTTGTAGATTTTTCTGATGATGCCCATTCTAACCAATGTGAGGTGATACCTCATTGTAGTTTTGATTTGCATTTCTCTAATAATTAGTGTTGTTTAGCATGTTTTCATGTGTTTTTTTTGCCATCTGTATGTCTTCTTTGGAGAAATGTCTATTTAGGTCTTCTGCCCACTTTTTGACTAGGTTTTCTGTTTTGGTCTTTACTCTCAACATGAGCTTTAATTTTCTGAAGCTGTTAATATGCCAGCACCTAGCAGCAAAACTTTTCTAAGTTGTTACAACTGAAGTGCTACAAACTGATAAACTAGTTAAAAGCGTGACATAACCATGTCAAAAGTATCTGTGAATAGGCTTTGAGTAAAGTTCTCACAAAAAGGAAGTACTTGAATTTTAGAGCAAAGTTTTTTTAATTTTATTTATTTATTTGGTTGCGCCAGG
Source organism: Grampus griseus (assembly GCF_964374135.1). Classification (NCBI taxonomy): domain Eukaryota; kingdom Metazoa; phylum Chordata; class Mammalia; order Artiodactyla; family Delphinidae; genus Grampus; species Grampus griseus. The sequence goes on along the minus strand of NC_139003.1, from coordinate 53,704,555 downwards.
TCTTAGTTGCAACAGGTGGGTTACTTAGTTGTGGCTCACAGGCTCCTTAGTTGCGGCATGCAGGCTCCTTAGTTGTGGCATGCGAACTCTTAGTTGCGGCATGCATGTGGGATCTAGTTCCCTGACCAGGGATCAAACCATGGCCCCCTGCACTGAGAGTGCAGAGTCTGAACCGCTGTGCCATCAGGGAAGTCCCAGAGCAAAATTTTTGATACCCCTTTTATTTTTTATTTATTTATTTATTTTTGCGGTACTCGGGCCTCTCACTGTTGTGGCCTCTCCCATTGCGGAACACAGGCTCCGGACGCACAGGCTCAGCGGCATGGCTCACGGGCCCAGCCGCTCCACGACATGTGGGATCTTCCTGGATCGGGGCATGAACCCGCGTCCCCTGCATCGGCAGGCGGACTCTCAACCACTGCGCCACCAGGGAAGCCCCCTGATACCCCTTTTATATCACAACAGTTTTAAAATTTTTACTTATAATTTTCCTTCTTACCAAGTTTCTAGTTATCTTTTACATAGTTAAAATTTCTAAGGAATCCTATGAATATGGATTGTTTTATAATCAGGAAAGAGTACTAAATATGAATGAAAATGCTGAATTGTTTCAGTTATATATGATTTTACCACTGTAATGTTTAAATTCTATACTTCCTGCTCATAATGTTGACTTTAAGCTTTATTAATACCTTTCTAAACTATCTGTGATTTCTGTTTAAAAAGATTCTGTTTTTAATTGTCTCTTTTTCTTCAAAAATTATTTTAGTGATTTTTTATTTCTCATTTTATATTAAAACTGTTTTGTTGGTGCTCTGAAACTTTCAAAAATCTCCATTGTCTGTAGGACAAAACACAGACTACCAAAACTCTTCTCTAGTGTATCCCCAAATTACCTACCTTCTTTTACCAAGCATATCCCTGTCTAAGCTCTCTTTTCACATCCTATTGGTCTAGAATATGTCATTTTCAGTCCTATTTCCTGGTGAGCTTCTACTAAATTACCTGCCTGTACTAAGTGATCCACTGGTTAGATCCCTTTTCTTTATGAGACCTTTCTTGAGTTCTCCCAGCCCACACAAAACTCTCTCCTCTAATTATGTATGACACATTATCCTTACTACGGACGTAGATCTTGCATGCTGTTTTGGGTTGGCACTCTTTCTAGAGTAACCTTTGGATGATTTTATATATCTATAACACTTAGTTCAGTGTTTATCCATAATACCTAGAACACTGTCTTAGTAGCTACTTGGTAAGGATATAAAAATGGGTGGGTTCTTTTCATTTAGAGTACACACCAGTAGTCTACCTGGGAGAGTTCTTGTCCTTTCATGATGAAGTGGTGTGGGTTCCCTTTTGGCGAGGAATCCTGGCAGGCAGAATACTGTGAGTACACGTTTCTACCAGGAAAGCAAAATACAGACTGCGAGCCAAAACTCAAGTAATTCTGGCCAAAGACATAAATAGCCAAATTCCTTCAGAAATAGTTTCCTAGAAGCCATTTGCATTGACTGTGCTTTGCTCCAAACAGCCTCCTTTAAAAGTGTAAATCTTTAAAACTGTGGTGAATCTAATCATTGCAGATTGATAGCTTGGAGTAGTAGTGTTTAACTGTTGACTAAAATCATCTAGATTATTGCTTCTGTAATTCAATACAGTTTGGAAAGTCACAATTCATTTTCTGCAGATATGTGGTTGAAAGTACACATCTTTTTAGAACTGGAGTACCTTCTAATTTCTGAACAGTCTTTCCTCAAGTGTGGAATTTGTTGAACCTAGGGTGCAGAAGGAATTAAAAAAATATGTGAGTGTCATTGTATAGTGATTAAAGAGTCAATGGAAACAGCATTTTTCCTTAATGTGTACATTGATCAGAAAGTTGAATTCCTAAACTGGGTTAAAGACATTCATATCTTTAAATACCCAGAGGTGTACAATCAAAATCAAATAAACAAGTGTTTATTAATTGCAAACCAAGCCTTACATGGGATGAAAAGATATCTAAGCCATAATCTTTGTTTCTTAAAGTTTGCAATCTAAATAAGTAGCTATAGGTAGATAATGTGTTATTTATTGAATGAATTCATGATAGAATAAAGCAGTACATCATACTTGCCAAAGAATGATACAACAAAAATATTATCACCAGAGAGAAAGGGAGAGGAAGTTCCTTCAGGCTGGGATGAGTATAGAAAGCTGTATGAAAGTAAACTCAAAAGGTGTACTTGAAGAATGGGTGGACTTTGAATAAGGGAAGAAGAGAGAAAAAGACATTCTTGGAGATAAGGAATGAGAACAATGTGAACAAGGCCATGGAGTCAAAGCCATTTTAGGAGGAGAGTGAGTAAATTGGTTTTTCAGAGAGGTGAAAAATTATAGATTAGACTAGGAAAGGAGTTTGGAGTCAGATTGTAGAAGAGTGTGAATGCCAGATTAAGGACTAAGGACTTACCTTATAAGCAGTGAGGAGCTATTTAGGGAAGATTTTGATAAAAGAAACAGCTTAATCCAAGTTGAGTTTTAGGAAGATTAATTTGTTAGCCATGTGCCATTTGCAAAGGAAGGCAAAGAGGCTTAGAAGACTAATAAAGCAGTTCAAGTGTGAAGTAGAACAGAGGACATATGTAATTTTTCTGTCCAGCATCCCCTCTTTTCTGATTCAGTGGTTTAGGTGGAGATGACACCATTCTCCCTCACGAGCTATAGGTAGGCAGATGACCCTGATGTGCTCAATTAAAGGAGTCCATTCCTCTGGTCATAATTATTGGTTCATGAACGGGCACACACTCTAAACGGAGCCAATTAGCATTATCTCTAGAGCTTTTTTTCCTAGACCTATCGGGAAAGATACCCACTTCTTCAAGGATCCTAACATTGTCAGTGGTCATCTTTCCTGCCACATTGTGTGGTTGCCAGCCTCCAAGATGGTCCTCAGTGTTCCCTCCTGATGGTCATGACCTGTATAATCTCCTTCCATATTGTATTAGAGCTGGTCTATATCAGAAGTCCCCAACCTTTTTGGCGCCAGGGACCAGTTTCGTGGAAGACAGTTTTCCACGGACCGGGGTGGATGGCTCCGGGATGATTCAAGCACATTACGTTTATTGTGTACTTTATTTCTACTATTATTACGTTGTAATATATAATGAAATAATTATACAGCTCACCATAATGCAGAATCAGTGGGAGCCCTGAGCTTGTTTTCACTTGCCACTCACTGATAGGGTTTTGATATGAGTCTGCAAGCAATTGATTTATTATGGTCTCTCTGCAGTCAAACCTCTCTGCTAATGATAATCTGTATTTGCAGCTGCTCCCCAGCGCTAGCATCAGCGCCTCAGCTCCACCTCAGACCATCAGGCATTAGATTCTCATAAGGAAGGCGCAACCTAGATCCCTCGCATGCGCAGTTCACAGCAGGGTTCATGCTCCTGTGAGAATCTAATGCTGCTGCTGATCTGACAGGAGGTGGAGTTCAGGAGGTAATGCGAGCGATGGGAGATGAAGCTTCGCTCGCTCACCTGCTACTCACCTCCTGCTGTGTAGCCTGGTGCCTAACAGGCCATGGACCGGTACCAGTCCATGGCCCGGGGGTTGGGGACCCCTGGTCTATACGATGAATGAGTATACAGCAGAAGTGATGGTATGTTATCAGTGAAACTGGGTAGGGACAGAAGCTATAGATTCCAAAGTGGAATCAAGTCTTGGTAAATCAAGACAATTTTTAGATGGAAGGGAACACAGAGTTTTTTAGTTTGACAAACAGTTATATCATTAACAGATGTAGCAATGTCTGGAAAGGGGATTTGTTGTTGTTGTGGGAGATGGACAGGAGGAGATAAGGAAATTATTTTCAGGTTGAGACTCTGGATAGCAGCATTAGGAACAATGGCTGGTATTTATAGAAATAGATTGTCTCACAAAATAGTGAGTTCTCTGTCACTGTATGATTCCTTATTGAGAATGTTAGAGACTGGACTTATTATAATAATATAGCATCTAAAGTCACATCCAAGCAGATGATTTGATTTCTATTAGCTGTTAGACACACACTCAAAAGAAGGGATACTAAAAATAAGTGGAGACGATAGCCATAATCTCTCCTACCATAGAGCTCTTAACAGTTTTTTCCCTTGTTTCTCTCTTGTTGCATCAGGTGAATTATAATCTCTGTTGGAGCGTACCGAGTTCAGTAGACAGACCGGAACCAAGATCAGGGGACTCGTCACAGCCATCTCTCAACTTTGCAAATTACTTTGGTTCCATTCTCACTTGATTCTATGCTGTATAAAACTGGCCATCTCAGAAAATACTCAGAAAAACAGAGAAAAACAAAAGATACCCTAGCAAATTGACAAACCTATATGTCTTCTTTCCATTGGAAATGATTTTATGTCCTGTAAATATCTTTCCTATATTGCTCAATACACTCAAATCCCCCTTTTCGTTAATTTTCTTTTCTTTTTAAAAAAGTTATCATCTATTCCTTTTTTCTGAAAAATTTTCCATTTTCTTTAACATAACCCCAAAGCAAACAAAATACATTGCTTGGAGAAAATAAAACAAAAATGTAGAACGAGGAAATTAGACTAGACAATTCTGAAGATTCTTTTTAGCTCATAAATGTAAATAGCAATCCTAAGTATTGATATTTTGTATTCAACAGCACTGAACTCCTTTAGTAATAGTTAAAATTTTTTTTAATGACACAATTATACAAACTATGTTTTTCAATACTTTTTCATCAGATTGTTGTAAAATTCTGTGAACACTTAAAAGGCATTTATGGGCTTGAAAAAGCTAACGTGCTTCTCTATTAAGCATCTTATTCATAAGAAGCCAAATCTTGATATTCAATAGGATATGTGAAAAAAAGCAAACAAGGAAGTGGGACAATGAGAAGAAAACAGGTTCATCAGATTCTTGACTCGTTCTCAGCCTCCCTTTACCTCTCACCTTGGATTCACTGAGTACTTGTTCTTTCAAGTCTGGAAAAATCTCTCCTGCTTGTGAGATCCGGTAGATGCCTACTCTGGAGATTTATTGTTTACTTTGCTTGCATCCAGTTGAATATTTTAATGAAAACTGGAGCCTTCCTTAGAAAATATTTGTTTTGACAAGTGGGAAAGGATTAGCAAAAGCATTGATAATTTGAGTGATTTTATAAAACCACACAGCAGAGTTTTTCATCACTGGAAAGACACTTAACATATTAAGGTTTTCTTATGCCATCTAGGAACAACAGAAAGACCAAGCTGTTGCAATTTTCACTCATCAATTATTTGATGAAAGCAAGGGAATTCCCAGTCAGCCATTTTTAAGTACGCCGCAAGGCTAAAGGGGCTATTTGACTTTTAAATTCTGTTTGTGTAAACAAACGCAAACCAAGACCCAAATCGTGGGTCAGTTGACCTCAAAATTTTCCCTTCTTGGTGTTGTTCTTTTCCTCTGTCCCTCCCTGCAGCCTCCCTCCTCTTATTGACAGTTCTTCTTACCATAAGCTATTATAATATAGAAGGTATTATCTTTCCGGATAAAGGCAGAATGCCAAAGTGCGAGGCAGAATTTTGGCAGTATTCCTCTGTCCCTCCCTGCAGCCTCCCTCCTCTTATTGACAGTTCTTCTTACCATAAGCTATTATAATATAGAAGGTCTTATCTTTCCGGATAAAGGCAGAATGCCAAAGTGGGAGGCAGAATTTTGGCAGTATTCCGAATTTTCTGAAAGACAATGTTCATTCTTCTTCCTTTATCCCCTTAGAAGTGAAAAAGAAATCTCACTAGCCTTAATGGAACAAATTTAGCTCAGCTCTCAACAGACAATGTGTTCTTTTTTTCTATAGTCACTTCAGGGGGAAGATTCCTGAGCCTTCATTGTACAAGACTGTTTAAAAAATATTTTTCTCTTTCTTTTGGTATGACTTGTGCAGTATACAAGTGTAACTGAGTAATAAAATTTTAGTTTTCATGTTGCAAATCTGGTTGCCCTAATTTAAAATTATATGTTGAATGATGAAAATTAAGCATTTAGTTGCCAAGGGAAAAAGAGAATTCTATCTTAAAATTGTTTAACTACACAAACTTGGTGTCTTTACCACTCATATTTTCCATCCAGAAAGTTGTCGGGAAAACCATTCCCCCTCTACTAGAGATATTGCACAAACGTAATGAAAATCTAAAATAATTTTGGTTTTCACTGCCCTTTTCTTATGAATTAGTCACAGTTTCTGTGTTATTCTTTGAAAAGAACCAAAGGATGGATTTTGTCAAAAGATTACTATGAAGAAGGAAATGTGGTTTGGGATTGACTAATAGAAATATGAGAAGAAGGTAAGATACTAGCTATATGAAAACAATTGGCCTTAAAGAAAATTCAGAAAGACTTGATTTGCCTTGTACAGATAAAGACATTTTATTTCATAGCCTATGTGATACAGATTTAGGAAACTTTAGTAGGTATGCCATTTAGGTATGCCTAAAACTTAGACACTAACCGGCTATTCTGTATTTGAATTTCAAGTTTTTAAAACAATATTCAATGAATTTTACACTAGATTTACTTTTTGGTAGATTAAAAAATAATTTTTTAAAAAGAAGAAATAGTGTCTCTTAATTTGAAAGCATGTCTCACTATCTTGACTAGTCCATGGGATTTTAATGATTATTCTGGGGTTGCTTTTGAAGAGGAACTACTGCTAGAGATATTGCTTAACTTTTATCCATAATGTCCAGGGATCTGAAAACCAAGGAAGTCATGGTGGTGACTGATGGGTGTGTCAGACTGTTTGTGTCTGTCCCAATAGAATGAAGTATTTAGTATTATAGTCATGGAACAAGGTCCAGATGTGAGTTTTCAAGTGGCTGTTTTCCCAACACTATTACACACCTCACCCCTTTGGTAACCTGAAGCAAGATCAGATTTACTGCCTTTGGCTGGTGAGCTTGTTAAGCCAAGAATGAGGATTTCTGCAGAGAACAGAGAGATTTGCTCTGTTGTGAGTCTCTGGACTCTTCACCAACCCTTCCAGTGGCACAAATGCACACCCTTCATCACAAAGGAGACCAAACACAAGAGTGTAGAAAGATCAGTGCCAAGCTCTCAGCATGACACAGTGGCTACAAAATCAAGGAGCCTTGGATCTCAGACCTTGTTCTGCCACCTACAAGTGTGTGATTCTGGAACAGCCTCCCCTCTCTGGCCCCAGTGGTGTCTACAAAATGAGATTCATGGAGGATTTATGTTATGAACTTACGCTACATATTTAGAATTACAGAAATTATTTTGGATTAGGAATATGTAGACATTAGAATGTGATCTTATAAACTCTGCTTCTTATGTGAGATGGATTTCATATGAAAAGTTGCGTGATGGGGTATTAACATTTTGGCACCAGTTCATTGACAGCCAGGACCAGAATAAGTGCCTCATTCCTGCCAGAATGTGAGGCTTTATGAGGAAAGTGATAATTTTAGTAGCCTTAGTTCATTATTAATGACATCCCTTCTGGCAATACTATCTACTGCCTAGCTTTTCTCTAGAGCCAAATTTTAGGAATATGTGTAACCACCCACTCTCTCTTCAATTGCTTGGAACCTAGATACTTTTCCCTAAAGTAATTAGTCTGTTTTTTCTCTATGGAAGGTTTTGGGATTTTTTCCCTTATCCTTGGTAGCCTGAAAATTCACCAAGTTTGAATAAGTATAGATTCCTGAGCTCCCTCACTCCCTAATTCATCTTAGAAAGCCCTTTGATCTGAAGTCTAGTGTTTTTCTGTAGCTCCAGGAAATTTTCTTTTATATTTATTTTCACATTTCCATTCCATGCTTCTGAGGACTTACATGAGAGGTATTTCAAATCATCTAGATCTCTTTTCCATGTCCCTTAACTTTTCTTTAACATTTTCCTTTTTTTTTTTTTTGTACTGCATTTTGGGAGGAGTCCTCAGTTTAGTCTTTTAGTTCTAGAAGTTGGTCCTTAACTATATCTGTTATGGAATTCAGTTCCTCTACTAATATATTTTTTTCCTTTTTGAATCCTGAATGTAAAGAGTTGTCTAGGGCCATATCACCCTGAATGCGCCCGATCTTGTCTGAGTGTAAAGAGTTGACTTAATTATAACACCTTACTTCATAGTGCAGTGTTATCATTTGTCCAGGTAAGAATCTTGTTTCACTCATTTATTTTTCTAAACTTCATCCCTGATTTGCATTTTCACTTTCCCCACCACTGTTTCTATTTAGTATATTTGATATGTGTTCTTAAATATGCATGTATTCTTGCATGCCCAAAGGTATTTTGTTGTCTTCTGTGTGTGCTTTTCTCCTATATTATACAATATTGTGCTATGCAGTTTTAAAAAATTTTGGCAGTAATAGTTTTAATTCCTAAGAACTCCAATTGTTCTCTTTTTTTATAGCAGTCATATTTTTGCTCATGAATATACTATCGTCTCAAATCTCTCCAAATATATGTTATACTTATTTTAAGGTCTTATTCTGTTGTCCCTATTAATTTTCTGTAGGTTTTAGTTCTGTTATTTGAATCAGATGATCCTTCCCAATAGGGTTCATTTTCCTTAAATACTTGGTGATGATTATCTGTTCTTATTGTTAGTAAGGTCTGTTTCCTTGGCCAGATGAGAATCCCTGTTTACTTGTCTTTTAATGCATGTTTCCACTTTTGCTGCTAAAGGAAGAGCACAGTGGAATGTGGGCCCAGAGTGCTGGTGTATTAGTTTCCTAGGGCTGCCTTAACAAAATACCCCAAATTAGGTGGCTTTAAACAATAGAAATTTATTCTCTCACAGTTCTAGAGGCTAAAAGTCCAAAATCAAGGTGTTGGCAAGGCCATACAATCTCCAAGTCCTAGAAGAAGATCCTTCTTTGCTTCTTCCAGCTTCTGGTAGCCCTAGGCACTGCTTGGCTGTGATAACATAAATCCATGCTCTGCCTTTGTCTTCACATGGTCATCTTCCCTCTGTGTCTATGTGTCTCTTTGTATTCACATGGTGTTTTCCTCTCTCTGTCTCTGTCCTCTTCTTATAAGGACATATAAATCATATTGGATTAAGGGCCCACCATACTTCATTAGAACCTTATCTTAACTAATTATACCTTCAATGACCTGTTTCCAAATAAGGTCGTGTTTTGATGTACTAGGGATTAGGACTTCAACATATCTTTTTGAGGGATACAATTTAACCTGTAACGGTGGGTAAGTAGCTTGTTCACTGAGTAAAAGTGGGCTTCCCATCCTTACCTTGCACATTGTCCCTCTCCATTCCCAGAAGCTACTCTGGGAGTCTCTGATTCCAGAACACCCAGTTTAGAGTCCTGTACATGACAGTTTACCCTAGTGGCAAATGCTAGAGTCAGGATGCCCTTTTTTTCCTGTCCTCTGCTGTCACTGTGGAAGCCTTGCTTGACTCTGCTTCTCAGGCCCCAGAACTTAAGCCAGGAGCCTTTCCCAAAGCCTTTTAGCTTGTTTTGTAAATGACGTGCAGCCAGCTGCACAGATCTTTGCTCAAAGGGTTACTGGCTAGATCTTCTGACTGGTCCTTTAATGACTCATCCAATGATTTCTCCAGGACTGATTTGGTCTAATGAGCTCAGAGCATAAAAACTCATTCAGGATTTTCTTAGGAAATTTTGCTTCCTTTTGCAATAGCTTCTACTGGGATCTTGTGTTGCAGTTTCTCCTACTCATTTCTCTGTAAATCTGCTTTCTCCCCTCCCCCAAATACTATCTGTGTACTGGAAATTCCTCACATTTTCTGGTCCACTGATGTCATGCTTTCCTGTTTTTTTGTTATGGATCCTTCTTTAACCATATCTTTCCTTTAAATGTCAGTGGTATTTAGATGGGAAGGAGATACATGTATGTGTTTACTCTGTCGTAAATATATGGTGTAAGGTATTAGTCTAAACTAGGGATAACTAAACTTTTTCTGCAAAGGACCAGAGAGTAAATATTATAGGCTTTGTAGGCTATAAGATCTCTGTTGCAACTTGTCAACACTGCTGTTTTAGTGCAAAAGCAGCCTAGACAATATGTAAATGACTGGAAGTGGCTGTGTTTCAATAAAACTTGACTTACAAAAATAGGCAGTGGGCCAGGTTTGACCTATCCCTGAAACCAGTGGTTCTCAAACTTATCATGCATCAGAATCTCTAGAAGGACTTGATAAAACATAGATTGCTCTCCTCACCTCCAGTTTCTGACTCAGTAGGTCTGGAGTGGGGGTGGGGTGTCCCAGAATTTGCATTTTTAATAAGCTCCCAGGTGATGCTGATACTACTGGTCTGTGAACACACTTTGAGAAACACAGATCTAAATAACTTCTGTTTCCTAAACACCACCATCTCAACCATTTATTGATAATACAACTGTGTTCCTTGTTCATTTGTTCATTCATTTAACAAATATTTTATTGAGTTTCTCTTAGTGCCAGGCTCTGTTCTAGGTTGTGAGAATATTGTCATAAATAAGACAATGGCTCTGTTCTCGTGTGTGGGGGAACTAGACAACCAGACAAACACAAGTACACCTATAAAAGATATAACATTGGATAGTAATAAGAACTTCTTAAATAAAGCCAAGGGAAAGGGGAGAGTGGTACAGGAACAGAACTATTTTAGATAGGATAGTCAGGGGAGATCACTTGGAAGAGATGCCATCTGAATATAGATGTAATGATGTAAAAGAATGAATCTTGAGAAAGGTAGAACATTCCCAGCAGAAAAAATAGCAAGTATGAAGGCCTTAAGGTAGAAATGAGTTTGTGTTTGAGAAAAAGCAAGGGGACCAGTGTAATTGGAGTGATTTGCGTAAGGTAAAGAGTGGCAAGAGTTAAGTTCAGAAAAGTGGGCACGGTGCACATGTTTTAGGGATTTGTATCCCATAATAAAGAGTTTGCATTTTATCTTGTGTTATGGGAAGACATTGGAGATTTCTGTGCAGAGGAATGACATGATAACATTTACAGTTTTGAAGCATCACGTTGAGTGGGAAATACTTTGTGGGAGTGGTGGTGGTGGCAGGGGATGAAGATGAGGGTGGGAGCAGAAAGACCAGTTGGGAGGTTTCAAGAATTCTAGGAGAAGGACTATAGTTTTTTAAACCAAGATGATTTTAATGATGAGACACAGTTGGATGCAGAATATATTCTGATGGTGGAACCAGTAGGATTTGCTAATATATTTGATGTGGAAAGTGAGGTAAAGAGCAGTATTGAAGGTAGCTTTTAAGTGTCTGTTTTGAGAAGCTGGGTGGAGATGGGTAGGAAATTAAGATTTCATTTTTAGAACTTAATGTTTGAGATGCTTTTTAGACATTTAAGTGAAGTTGTCAGGAAAAGAGATGTAATAGTCTGGAGCTCAGATGAAAGGTCAAGGCTAGGGATATTAGTTTGGGACTGATCAACATACTTTTGATGTTTTATATTTAAGGCCATAGACTGAAGGAGATCACCTGCATTGTGGGTGTAGATAGAGAAGAGAGGGGGTCCACAAGTTAACGCTACTAACATCAAGATGATGGGGAAAGGAAGAGGAGCCAGAAAAGGAAACAGAGAAGGCATGTCAGAGAGTATGGTTTCCCAGAAGCCAAGTAAAGAAAATGTTTCAAGAAAGAAAGTCATCTCAGTTAAATGTTACTGGGTGAGCAAGTAAGATGAGGACTGAGACTTGATCACTTTGTGATCTTTTTTTTTTTGCGGTATGCGGGCCTCTCACTGTTGTGGCCTCTCCCGTTGCGGAGCACAGACTCCGGACGCGCAGGCTCAGCGGCCATGGCTCACGGGCCTAGCCGCTCCGCGGCATGTGGGATCTTCCTGGACTGGGGCATGAACCCGTGTCCCCTGCATCGGCAGGCGGACTCTCAACCACTGCGCCACCAGGGAAGCCCCACTTTGTGATCTTGACAAGAGAGCCTGCAGTGGAAGAGTGACGGATAAAGCTGTTAAGAATAGAAGAGAAAATGGAAGAAGAGGACACAGAGACACTGACTACAGTCAGCTCTCTCTATGGATTTCTGCTTCTGGCAGTGCTTGCCTAAGTTTTATATACGAATTCTGAGAACAACTAGAAAAGCAAGACTAATTACAAAATCTCTTTACCTGAAGGTATTGGATATCTAACAAAATGGTGAAAAACATTAAGTTTTGGAAGAGGACAGAAACCCAGAAGGGTAAAACCAACACTGAGGTCTACTTTTCCATTAGGAGATTATGAAGATGTAGTTGAGAGGCTGAGAAAGTGAACAGCACCTTTAACAGATTCAAGAGACTAACAGGCCAAAATATGTAATCCAGAGTGTGCCAACGGGGAGAACCAAGTAGTCATCTTCCACGAGGCTTTGAGTTGGAATCCCAAGAAGCTAACTCTTGGAATAAGTGTGAATCAGAAGTAGTTCAAGTTTGGCAGGGAGTGAAGCCCAGCTTCAAATAAACTCAGTCCTTAAAACTGAATTAAGGAAACCTCACATTGCTAGTGCCCCTTAAGTACTTGCCAGAAGAAAACATAAATTCTTGAGTAAGATAACATCATTCTAGGCCTCAAATTATTTTACAGTGTCTTAATATACAGTGTTTGACACTCAATAAAATAACCAGGCATATTAGGAGATTAAATGACATGAGTGAAAACAAAGGGAAAAAAAAACAAAGCCCTAACAGTAGAAACAGACTCAAAGGAGCATCAGATAATGGACTTATCTTTAAGATTCTTACTTTGCTCATGGAGATTAAGGTTAGATTAGGAAATCTGCCAGAAAATTGGAAGCTAGAAAAAAAAAATTGAAATTTCTAAAGCTGAATTTACCTGAAATTAAAAACTCAGTGGATGGATTTAATAACATTAGACATAGTTGAAGATAGAATTAGTGAACTAGGAGATAGGTAAAAATGATTATAAGAATGATATATAAAGAAAAAAAGGAATGGAAAATACAAAGAGAAGGTTATGAAATAAGAGCGTGAAAATGAACAAATGAAGAGTAAATCAAAATGGAGTCAGGAAGCCATGAAGGGAGGCCTCTCATGCACATATCCCTCACCCCAGCTTGCAGACCCCAGAAGGAAGAAAGAGATTTCCTTCTGATCCAGCAACAAGCTTCCCACTTCTTGCAGCCAATTAAAAAACAAAACAAAACAAAACCCGCCACAGCCCTCCCCAGTTTCCTCCTAAAGCATAATAAAAGCTGACCTTCCCTTTGTCTCCTTAGATTTGCTTATGGCTTTTTATAGTTTGCTTGTCCCAAATTGCAATTTCTCTGCTGTTATAGCATTTGGCTCATTTTAGATAGTTAAGACCTTGTTATTTCATTTTTAAGGTTGACAGGAAATAGAGTGTGAACATCTAGCATGAACAATTGGAAGAAGCAAGGGAGAGAGAAAATGAGACACAAGCAATATTTGAAAAGACAATGGCTGAGAATTTTCCAAGCTTGTTCATGAATATCAAATCACAGATTCAAGAAACACTACAAAATCCAACCAAGATAACTGAAAGGATAAACCACACTTAGCCTAACAATAGCAAAAGGACTGAAAACTAAGCCACAAAGAAAGGAAAAAAAAAAAACTAGCCACAGGAACCTCATGAAGCAAGTTAGAATGAGATTTCTCTTTTTTATCAGAAACAATGGAATTTTCTACAAAGTTTAGAAAGAAAATAACTGCCAAGCTAGATTTCTAAACATCTAAAAAAAAATCTGTCAATAATGAAATAAAGACATTTTCAGACCAAAAACTTGTGAAGAAAAGAATTTTTTCCAGCAGACATGAATTATGCACTGAAAGGAACACTAAAGATTTTTTTTTCCAGGTAGTGGAAAAAATGAAACCAGACGGGAACTAGGAGATGCAGAAAAGAATAAAGAGCAGCCAAAAGGGTAAATGTGTATAAATCTAAATGACTGTATAATACAGTAGTTATAATTTCTTTTGGGTCTATATATATATAGAATTAAAATACACAACAGAGAGAAACAAGTTTCTCACATTGTATTAGGAAAGGTAAAAGTGCCAGTTAATGTTGGGTTTTGCTAAATTGTGTGATCTCTAGAGTAACTTCTAAAAATAGTAAAAAAAAATGTATAACTGTTATAGAGGGGAAAACTGGAATAATGAATATTCTCAATCAGAAAAATGCTATATAATAAAGACATTAAGAACATAGAACTTGGTGAGGAAATAGGTAGCACACAGTAAGATGGTAGAATGAAGTCCAAACATGCCAATAATTACATTAAATATATATGGCCTAAATGCTATCATTAAAAACAAATATTACCAAACTGAATTTAAAAATGACAACTATATGTTGCTCTCAGAAGACATACCTAAAAATACGGGAAAACAGAAAGGTTGAAAGTAATAGGATGGGAAAATATATGCTGTGCAAGTACTAATCCAAAGAAAGTTGAATAGATAAATTAATATCAAAGTAAGCAAATATTAAAATTTTGTTTTAAAGTTTTACAGAGAAATGGGTCAAGAACTAAAGGGAGACATTGATTCAAAGTATTTTATTTACTTATTTTTCAATACTGTGTATTAATGGGAATAATACAGCAGAGATGGGTAAATTGATGACATAGGAAGGATGTGTATAAGCTTTTTAAGTAGAAAAGGGGATCAAATTTAATTCTTAAATGGAAGAGTTGGCCTTGGGGACAGGGACAGTGTTGTAATAAGTGGAGGTTAAGGGTACCAGATGCATGTACATTGGTGGATACATTTGCTGGTGAGAAGATGAGACAGTTCTTTTCTGATTATGTCTATTTCCTAACAAAAATTTACCGGTTGAGTGCAGGAGACAAGGTTATTATTGGTTTGAGCAGAGGGAAGGTATAATACAGCAGTTTTAACAAGAGGAAAACCAAATTCACTATGGAAATATACAAAGATTAGACAGTGTAGAGCGTTCGCTTAAATTTTCTATCATAAATTTAATGTGAGGCTAGTCAGTGTGGTAGGCAAGTCCATCTTCTTCAGTGAGGATGTAGAGTAGGTGAAGGGTTTAACCTGTGATGAGGTGAAGTGAGGTAAGACGTGGACACAGTTTCTCTTCATAAATGCTAATCTTCCCAGACTAAAGGAGACCTTCATGGCTCCTTCTGTCCTCTTTTATATGTATTAGGAGTGAGGTGGTGAGTTTTTGTAGCACTGGTTCTGCTGAAAAGTACCTCTCAGCAAACTGTCTGACTCCACAGCTGGTTGTTCTCTGAAATTAGAATGAGGACTATTTAGCACTTTTGTTGCCAGCTGTGGGTCTAATTGTCAAATTTGAGAAAATAGGAAAGAACCCACTTTGAACTTCCTAGCATTGCTACATCTGTCTGCAGAGACAGAACAAGCAGATACACTTAGACTCTTGTGGGATCCCAGCTCTAGGGTCTGGGAGGACACATCATTCACTTGATGTGCGGGTTATATCAGCATCCCCCTTCTGCTGTCAATATCTTCCCCTTTACTTAAGAGACTTTGAGTAGGTTTTTGTGCCTTGCAAATAAGCAATCCCTGACAAAAAGATCCATTTCCTCATCTGTATAAATGAGGAAGGGTTTTCAAATCATGTACCATGGAGCTCAAGTTGTCACAGGGGCTTGTGAGTGGGGTGAAGACATAACAAAAAAGAACATCTCCTGGTCCTGTGAGCCCACTTCCACTCTGGCCCCTATTACATGGTGGGCTTTTGTTAGGAATTTCACTCACATAAGTTCTATTTAAAAAAATGAAAATTATTCCTACTCTTCCAGCTCTTACACTGTATAACTAACTCACTGTGTAAATCCATTATTATTTATCTTTTGTGATAGTACAACTTCAACTTACGAGGGAGATCTGAAATCATTTCCCAGGTCATGTGCTGGGGTACGTGCCAGTCGTTATGGCCGGATCATCACAAGCCTCAAGCTTCAATTCCTGGTTCTCTGACTCTCAGAAAACCTTGTCCAGTGAGTCACTCCCTGGTTCAGTCGAGGTGCAGGAGGGGGCATTGTTTCTAAGAAGACCAACAGCTTCCTCATCATTACCATTTTGGCACCTATGCTCTTTTCCCTTTTTCTCTTTCTTCAGTGTTGTTCTAAATACAAACATTTTGCTGAGGAAGCCTCATTTCAGTGGGGTCATGCCTCTGGGTGAGGGATTAGTGAGCTCAGGTGATCTCATCAGTCTCTTCCAGTTGAATAATTTTATAGCTGCATGAACTGACAACTTGTCCTTGGCACAGTTCAAAGGGGTATCCATTAATAATTCTGGGAATGTCACATACTCACTGGCAATAACTGTGAGGCCTCCTTGACCAGCTGAAGTAATGGAATTAGCTGAGAAGAAGAAGGTAGTGGACTTTAGCCTCAGGTCATGTGTAATGGTCACAAGTCAGTGATTTATTAATTTATTCAAGCATAGGATTATTTTCAACAAATAAGAGATCAAATAATTTATTACCTCTTCAAAGGGGCTCTTGAAGACATCTGGAAAAACTGGCATAAAAAAGGAGAACCTAACATTAAATCCAAACTGGAAATTTTCTAACACTTTCACCTTGAAGACCAGTTTTAGAAAAAGCAGCTATTATATCTTGTTCATATTCTTGGAAAAAAATTCTAGCATTAATGTTACCAATTAAAATTACATATTTTTGTTATTAATTCAAATGTTTAAGTTTAGAGATCCCATGCTCATTAGGCCATAATTTCTTACAGGCTTCCTTAGAAGTCTATGGTCTGAAAATCAGATCAGAATCACAAATTTCTTTTTTATTGTCTTAAAACAACATTAAATGTAACTCATTATTAAAATAATAAAAGACATCATTTTCATAGTTTTATTTTTTTAACTGAAGATTATAAGATCCCTATAGAGCAATGCTTAAAGAAAATAAACCCCAGCAGCCTTCATTTTGAGCAGAAAGGAAGCTCTGTTTGAGTAAGGAAGGCACTGGTCTCCTGGCCAGCAGTTTTCTAGGTGTTCTTTGTGCTCCAGGGAGACCCTGTGTGACTGTTCTCCATGACTGTGTTAAAAAAACACCTTATCAAAGGAGCAGAGAAATACCTTCCTTTTTCTTTTCACTGCCACAAATTATATGTGTTTCATAATTATATTTGTGTATGCTGAAACAAAAAAACCCACACGGCATTCCTTAACAACTGTGTTTTGTAAACAGCATACAATGCACAGAATACTCATTCTGTTTTTGCTATGGTTAAAAATCTCCTTCTCCTGTAGAATTCCCTATCCTGTTTAATGGCATCATTCTCTAAGTCATTCAGGCTAATAGAATTCTAAAAGTCCCATCCTAAGCCTTTCTTCTTCTCACTTCTCATGGCCTATTGGTCATGAGTTCCTGGAAATTCAATCTTCCTACCATGTTTCATTAGCTCTCCTCTTTTATCCATCCCCCCTCTGCAACAACCTCTGTTTGGGAACTTAGTGCCTCTGTCCTGGGATACTGCTGTTGTCTACTTAGATATTCTTCCAGCCTTCCAACTTGCCTTCACCCTTTGTACCACTGCTCCCACTGCCCCTGACCCCTATCAAATCTATCTCCTGGATAGTCTATAGATAAATCTTTCTCAATTGCAAATATGATCATGTTAAGCTCTCATTTAAAGTTTTTCAGTGACTTCCCTATTCCCTAGAGAACAAAGTCCAAATTTAGTTTCATGTCATACAATGAACTTGTTGATCTGTCTGGCCTGTGTCCCTACCTAATCTGGTATTTCCTTCATCTGCTCTATTCCTGAATGTTAGTCCTTCCAATATATTCCATCCCATCATTTTACACCTCCATGCTTCTCACTATGCTACCTATCTTCCCATTCTAGCTGAAGGACACCTGCTTATACTTTAATCCCCAGCTCAAATAGTTCTTTTTTGGATCAACCTCACAGCTTCCTGACTTTGCCCTTCTAAACAGAGCTGGTCATTCCCTCTTTAGTGATACCAGTAAGCTAGAATTCATTGCTGTACTAAAATTTGTCTTCCCTATGAGACTGTGAGTAGGAACTAGGTCATTTCTATCTTGATATATCCTCTGTCTAGCACTGGGCCTGGTATATGGGAGGTGCTTTATACATTTTCATTGAGTAACAGGAAATCTAAGCTTGTACTAGAATATAATATTTATTCTTTTTAAGACAAATTTTATAGTTTTCTTCTGCTCATAACAATATTACCCAACAATTCTTAAAAATTCAGAAAAGATACAAAGAGTGAATGGTCTAGTTTTCAACAGCCCCTGAGTACAAATTGAATCTAGATGTTTTTGTGCTTTACTTCTAAGGCCCTTGTAGACTCCCTTTCTCCTATCACTGGGAATTCTGTGTTTCAGAATAGGTCTGTTGTCACTTATTACCATGGCTAACAGAGACAGGACTTCAGTGACCAAGCCAGAACTCAGATGTTGTCTCTACATTGACGTGCCACTTCAGGTTGGAACCCCGTTCCCAAGCTGCAGCCTCAATGCTATCTTAGTGCCAGGAAGGTTGAAAGTCGAGTTCTCCCTCTTAGAACTGGAGATGCTAACATTTTGCCATCTTGCAATGCAGTTGGGAATGCAGGTACTTGACTGCTGCATAGCAGAGCTGGTTGACTATGGTATGACATGTGTCAGGCTTAGTTAAGTGCTCCCATAGTTACATCTCCTTGCTGAATCTGATTTGCAATTCTAGAACCCCAGGGCTTCGGACCAGCAGGAACCCAGCCACACAGCAGGAGGTGAGCGAGTGAAGCTTCATCTGCCGCTCCCCATCACTCCCCATCACTCGCGTTACTGCCTGAACCATCCCCACCCCCAACTGGTCCATGGAAAAATTGTCTTCCATGAAAACGGTCCCTGGTGCCAAAAAGATTGGGGACCGCTGGTCTACTCTATTTCCAGTTGTGTACCCTAAACACTATCTGCAGACATGTATCTATACATCTGAATCCCAATAGTGTATAAAATTCAAATTTATGCTCCAGAAGGCTCCTTAGCCCCCGTGTAATAATGAATAATCATCCTTTGTAATAGAACAAAAAGTAAAAAAACTGAACTCCACTCAGTGAATGTTCTAATTGTTTTTCCTAATTTGTACCATTAGTATTAGCTCTATTATCTTTAATCATAATAAATAATTTATCTGTATAAAAGACAAGGTTTGCGTTAGTTTTGCTAATTATGGAAGACCTCTGAAGTATAGTTGGTTGGGTTAGCAAGCCCTGATAGTTGATGTATAGTTTGCTCTCTGATGACCTGGTTCATGGTATGCTTTGGCCAAGGTATTAAGGTAAGTTCAACCGAGTTGTACATAACTCAGATGTAGAAAACTGAATTTACCTTTTCTCCTGGAAAACCTGAGTTTTATTTTGCCTGGATGTGTATCTGATCTTATTCTATTGCTTTACTTGTGTAGTCATAAGCCATGTGTTTTTTGAGATGGGTGTTCCATTATGGGAAAATGAAAGTTCTTTAACAACAGTCATAAACATTGGATATACTAGTGTGGTAGATTCAGATAATAACTTTAAAAAATATTGAAGTATAGTTGATTTACAGTGTTGTATTAATTACTGCTGTACAGCAAAGTTATTCAGTTATATATATATATAATTTTTTTAATATATATTCTTTTCCATTACGGTTTATCATAGGGTATTTTTTTTTTAATGGGAGTTTTTTTTTTTTTAAACATATCTTGGATATGACCCCTTTGTAGCAATATTCTCTCCCACCCTGTAGCTTGCATTTTCACTCTCTTAATGGTATCTTTTGACAACTGTTTATTTAGTTCAATTTATCAAACTTTTCCTTAAAATCATAGGGTATTGAATATAGTTCTCTGTTCTATACAGTAGGACCTTTTAATTTGTCCATTCTATATAAAAAAGCTTACATCTGCTAACCCCAACCTCCCACTTCATCCCTCCCCCAACCCCATCCCCCTTGGCAATTAGTAGTCTGTTCTCTATGTCTGTGATTCTGTTTCTGTTTCCTAGATAGTTCATTTGTGTCATATTTTAGATTCCACATATAAGTGATATCATATGGTGTTTGTCTTCCTCTTTTTGACTTACTTCACTTAGTATGATAATCTCTAGTTGCATCCATGTTGCTGTAAATGGCATTATTTTGTTCTTTTTTATGGCTGAGTAGTATCCCATTGTATATATGTACCACATCTTCTTTATCCATTTATCTCTCGATGGACATTTAGGTTGTTTCCATGTCTTGGCCATTGTAAATAGTGCTGCAATGAACACTGGGGTGCATGTATCTTTTTGAATTATAGTTTTGTCCAAATATATGCCCAGGAATAGGATTGCTGGATCATATGGCAATTCTATTTTTAGTTTTCTGAGGAACCTCCATACTGTTTTCCACAGTGGCTGCACCAACTTATATTCCCACCAACAGTGTAGGAGGGTTCCCTTTTCTCCACACCCTCTCCAGCATTTGTTATTTGTAGACTTTTTAATGATGCCCATTCTGACTGGTGTGAGGTGGTACCTCATTGTAGTTTTGATTTGCATTTCTCTAATAATTAGCAATGTTGAGCATTTTTTCATGTGCCTATTGGCCATCAGATAATATCTTTTTTTCATGGTTCGTGATAACTTTTAAGGAGTGGCAAGGGCTGGTATTTCAAGGCCTTTTATTATTTATAATGCTATGTAGTCTGACAAATGACATATGATTATTTTTTATGCTCAGCTTTACTAAACATAGAGAATGTGATAAAGGTTATTTAACTTCTCGCTTTGAAACACATCTGCAAGGAAATACACATATTTCAAACATCACCCATAAACAAAGAGATAGGTTAAGATCCTCAAGTGGTCATTTTATTAAACAAATACAAAATTGAAGTGTTTATGATAAAATATATCAATATTGGACAAAAATGTGTGTAAACAGCAATTCTACAACTGGGAAGACATCTTAGTTTTGTTAATGTTGGTGACATCCTCCCAACCATGTCTAATCTTCAGTATCTTCTTTCTCAAGCATGGCAGGAGTAGTATGGCTTTGCATATCAGGACAACAGTCGGAAGGAAAACAGCTATCATAAAATTTGGAGGTGTATACCATACAAATTGTTTTATATCTACCCATTTATTCCAGGCAAAAACCAATGCATGTATTGTGCCCAGCAGAAGGGAAACAATTCCTAGTTTGCTCTGCAAAAGAAAAAAGAATTATCTTGGTGAGATTGGTTCATTTAGAGTTTATTCCATCCTATATCATCTAGATCTGTTTTGTTGCTTGGAAATTCTTCCATTCATCTCCATTTGTTTTCCTATTACGTTTCTCGACAATGTCCACTCATATTTCCACTCTTTTTACGTGTGGGTAATGCCTTTGTCTCCAGGCTATCTAAGTTGAGAAAATTCACAACCATTCTCCTTTTGGTCTCAGAAAATCGATAACATTGCCTTCCCTTTCTCCATACCTTGTTCTTCTCTCTTATGACATTTATTTTATGATGCTTTGTCTCTTGTGCATTTGCCTTAATTCTGCTTATCAAGAGACACCTAAACTCAGAGACTCTGTCTGACTCATCACAGGATCCCTGCAGAATCAACACAATGCTGTGCACATTTCAGGTGCTCAATAAATATTGGTGGGTTGACTGAAGATCAGTGCAAAAATCAACTTGATATTAGTGATCTTTATCAATTACAAAGGCAACTAAAGTGATTGTGATTTTGGTATATTAATACTAAAGTGAATGAGCTTGGTCTTTGTTAAAAAAAATCAAACATTTTGATAAAGTGGAAAAATACCAACAATTATTTCAATGTTTGAACGAAACATAGAGATATGGAGATGTGAAGAAAAATATCAGCTTGCATTGGGATACTTGGCACCATCCAGATAAAGTTACTTAAAAAGAATTGTTCAGGGCTTCCCTGGTGGCGCAGTGGTTGGGAGTCCGCCTGCCGATGCAGGGGACACGGGATCGTGCCCGGGTCTGGGAAGATCCCACATGCCGCGGAGCGGCTGGGCCCGTGAGCCATGGCCGCTGGGCCTGCGTGTCCGGAGCTTGTGCTCCGCAACGGGAGGGGCCACAGCAGTGAGAGGCCCGCGTACCGCAAAAAAAAAAAA
This sequence comes from Grampus griseus, assembly GCF_964374135.1. NCBI lineage: Eukaryota > Metazoa > Chordata > Mammalia > Artiodactyla > Delphinidae > Grampus > Grampus griseus. The sequence continues at coordinate 53,682,461 of NC_139003.1, read as the reverse complement.
AAGAATTGTTCACCTATGTAGTTTTATGGAATTCTGGCAATAGCTCTTCTAGATATCTTCTGACTTCTATTCACTTTACAGGAAATGTTCACTAGACTGTCAGAATGAATCCAACTCACAGTTATTCAGCAGTAAGCCCCAATGAATACAACCAAATAGCTAAGTTTATATTTTCAGATATAAATCTCCAAGGTAAATCATAAAGTAGCCAGTACTTAGATTGTAAATGAAAAGTTGCTAGGTCATTAATTGAAAAATATATGTAATTAGTTGAAGATTAATTTACCAAATGTGTATTGTATACATCTTATGGGCTAGGTATTGTACACAGAGTGGAATGAGTTGGGTTGTCGAGATACAGCGCTTGAATTTGTAATTAAATCTGTAAAGTGATGCACAGCATATGTGTGACAGGCAGAGCAATGTAAGAAGAGAGTTATTTAATGAGGAACAGACAACTCCAATGGCTATCAAGCTAAACCTACAAAATCAGCAAATATTGCATCTGGAAAATGTGGCACCATCTCTAAACCACATTCAAATAATTCAGATGGAGACATTCTTTCCAGCTTAATCAGATGTCCTGATAAGGTGTCTGTTGGAGTACATGCATGGATGTGTACAAAGGATAGTGAGGATTAACTGACTTTGTGGGAATTTCCAAAGATGTCCACCCATAAAAGTTAAAGCTATGTATATAATTTTAAAAATCTTGGCAGCGCTTAGGACTGAATTAAGTTTAGTCCTTTGAATCTTGTCAGACCTGGATCCCATTGTTCTTTCTAGGGTATAATCTACCACTAGGAAGTTAACCTCAGTAAATCTGAGGCAGTTTTGAATTCCAGGAATATTGAGTAACTTCAAGTGAATAAGCTACATAAAATGTAACTTGGAAAAAGAAGCTTTTAAAATTAGATATTACAATACCTTTGGTAGATAAAACTCCATATTTCAAGGAGGAGAGTACAAAGCTGTGTAACTTAAAAGGCATGAATAAAATCAGAGGATAGGCCAAATTTTTTTTTTTACTTTTGGAGAACTAAGAAAACAATATTGAATTTCTAAAATATCACATTTGTTGTTATTAGATAGACAGCTTTGTTCAAAGCTTGTCCAACAAGCTTCAAATGTTAGAAATAATACTTTTCTTTGAGTAATGCCTCTTATATATGTCTAGAAAACACCTCTCCTGTTTATCAGCAAGAGGGAAAAATGATAGGAGAGTACATTTTTAATTGGAACAAGTGTGAGATCTTTGCTATTGGAAAACCATCTATTATTTTTTTACGGGGTAAAGTCAATATACTTGAGGATATTATAAGCTTAAAAAGATTTACCTCTCTGAGGGACCAGAGTTTTTTTAATATATAATTTACCTGAATATAGTGAAATTCTCTCCATGTCAAAGAGTCGCTCACAGATGGAATAGATGTCACAGCCAACAGAGCCAGTATTGCAAGTGTCACAATTCCTAGAGACACATAAATTTCCATTCTCCAAACGTCATGCTCGATCCAGGCATCTTCTTTATTTTGTTGGACCTAAGAGAGGGTGAAAAGAGGAAGGAAAAAATGCAAACAACACTTGTTTCCAGTATAAGAACCTCCTTCTACGCTCCCTCTACTATGGAGGACCTGATGACTAGGGGCCTCCACAAATTTATGACTTTATTTTTGCATTTCTCTAAGAGAGATGACATAGGAGCTATTGATCTTTTTCCTTGAACACAAAATTTATATAATCTGTTTTATTAATTTATATAATAGTTATTTGTTGGTTAGAATTGTCATATGTGTGTATATATGGTAAATAAGCAGAAAATAGGAACAATTAGCATAAAAAAGAAATCTTCTGAGGGTGGTAGAAGATTGAAATGTGGCTCGGTCCATGAACAAAATACTTGTTTATGTTGTTAAAGCTGTAGTTTACTATTTTCAGCTTAGAAAACTTTCCTCAAAGTAGAATTATACAACCAAGCCCCAGTGAAGAGTTACAATAAAAAATTTTAAAAAGCAGATTACTTTCTCAACACAGGGTTTCAACAGAGGTTTGGGGTACTGATATTAAAATAAGAAACAGTTAATTTGTTAGGAGACTTAGACTTTTTAGTTTAGTGATATTGTCAGTAATGTCATCCTACCTGTTGATATGCCCAGTTTAGCAACTTGTATCTGTAGGATCGTCTCATTGGATAGGATAAGCTGTAAACTGCATGCAGTACAGCAAAAAAGAAACTGAGAAGACCAAATTGCTTTCTTGTTACCATCCACCTATCCAACCAATGTGGAAATTTCTTATACTTGGTTCCATTATGAAGCTGCACAACTGCTGCTATCACACCTGGCAAATAAACCAGTGCCAAGAGGGTGATGGAAACCATTGGCAAGACTTTGTTGATGACCAGGATTGGAATTTTATAAAAATACTGTTGATGGGAAGTTACAAAAGGGTGAATTATTTCCCTCAGAAGAGTGTAAAGAAAAGTCAGAGATGATACGATAGCAGCGACTTTAATTGGTAAACGCCACTTTGGAAAGAGTTCCTGTTTGTGCTGAAGCTCTGGGGGGCAATCAAATTCATCACAATGGGTTGTTTGGTGCAAGTGCAAAAGCACAGGTCCTTTCGGTGCACTGGTCTCTCTTGAATCCTTATTCTACAAAGGAAAGAAAATGAACATCTTAAAATTGAACAAAACAATGGGATGTCTCTCAAACTAATTACTTACTGCTCATTGTACGTATCAGTAAAAAGGGACATTTTGAACCTTGCTTTTGGATACTGGTTAGTGGAAGGTGGCATAGACTATGTGGCAATGATCAAAGGTATACTTAGTTATCCTACCTTACTGGAGGTTCTCCATAATTTCTGTTACTCATTTTTCTTTAAGTCAAAAGAAATACATGCTTCAGATACCTCCACTAGAGCTCAGACCATTGTGTTTCTATCTTGAAAGTGTAAAAGAATGAAATAATGCAACTGGGAAACAAAAACTGAAAAACTTTAAAAAAAATCCAGCAATCGTTGGTAAAAATAATAACACTTGTAAGTAGTCATAGTTGTATTTGTTTTATAATTTCTTTTGGTTACTGGACAACCCTCTGCAAACTCCATTCATTCAAGTACAAAGGAACAGGAATAATATAGTCATCACTATTAGATAAAAATATGTAATTTCCATCTTGTAATCTTTTTTTAAATTAATGTTTATTGGAGTATAGTTGATTTACAATGTTGTGTTAGTTTCTGCTGTACAGCAAAGTGAATCAGTTATACATATATGTATATCCACTATTTTTTAGATTCTTTTCCCATATAGGTCATTACATTACAGAGTATTGAGTAGAGTTCCCTGTGCTATACAGTAGTTTCTTATTAGTTATCTATCTTATATATAGTAGTATGTATATGACAATCCCAATCTCCCAATTTATCCCTCCCCCCATCATGTAGTCTCATATTCATAAAATATCTCATTTGTATAAGTACTAATAGATGAATAGTCTATTAAAATGGTACAAAGGCTATATAAGTAGTTAAATCCCACAGGGATGATTTATTTCCTGAGAAAGTTATATTTCTTTACCCAGTTGCATTTCTAGGTAGTCAACAATTCAAAAGAAGTTTGCACTGAATATTACATCACTTCCCCAACTGACTGATATACCAGCAAATTAAAAAAAAAAAAAACCCTCAAAATAAGAACTTATAGCAGAGTGTTTCATATTGTGTTACTTTATGAATAAATTCACTTTCTCACCTAATATGTTATTCCTAATTTCTTATAGCTCTAGATGTAGACCCATAACATTTTAATGCTCAGAATGATGTTAGTGATTATCTTGTTCATTTCCTCATTTTATGCAGAGTGACTTTAATTCGCATAGTTCTCTATAATTTTTAGTGTTTAAAAATGACCTCTTGGGCTTCCCTGGTGGCGCAAGTGGTTGAGAGTCCGCCTGCCGATGCAGGGGACACAGGTTCGTGCCCCAGTCTGGGAAGATCCCACATGCCGCGGACCGGCTGGGCCCGTGAGCCATGGCCGCTGAGCCTGCGCGTCTGGAGCCTGTGCTCCGCAATGGGAGAGGCCACAACAGTGAGAGGCCCGCGTACCACAAAAAAAAAAAAATGAAAAAAAAAAAAATGACCTCTTGCCATTTGACTTTTACTTTCAGTAACAAATCACTATTACATCCAATGCTTTTTCCAGTTACTCCATTTAGAAGGGAGTTGAGCATTATACAGCTTCTGCCACCTCTGCATGTTAAAACAATCAACGGATATCAATTTTCTGGTTATGGGTGAAGAATCATGGAACAGCAAGTAAGACTTGAAAAATGAAAATGATTTTATTTTATGCACACTTATTTTAGACAGTATGTACTTGTACTACCTTATTTTTCCTATTAAGATAATTAAGATAAAATAAATACTTTCTGTTAAAACTGTAGTTGAGATCAGTTAGAAAGGTAAAAAGAGTTTGGAAGCAAAATTTTCCACCACTTGTTCAGTTAAATAATTTAGTAAGAAACATTTAATCTTGATGTGGGGCAAAAGTGTGACAAATGATTCTTATTCCAAAGTTGAATTTATTTAGTTAAACAGTGAATCATCAATTAACTTGATGATCTCTTGGTAAACTACCATGGAGCCTATGAAAAAAACAGTTTACAAAACTACTGTTATATGGGCATTGATGACTTTTTCAAAAAACTTAGACCCACAGAATGTTAGAAAGAGTTGGAAGGGCTTTGGAGATGATCTGGTCCAACTCTCTCACTTTATAGGTAAACCAAGACCCAGGATTTTCAGTAACTTACTCAAGGTTATTCAGCTAAGTCCATGACAGTCAAGGTACAACTCCTCTCATAGCCCACACTGCCCTTTAGCCATCACAGTATCAGTGCCAGGAATCAGAGTAAAGATATCAGCAGACTAGGGTGAAAATCACTTTTATAACACTAGGAGATATAGAACAGCATTTGAATTATTTATAGATTTTAATTAATTAATTAATATTATTATTTTACCAAATAACCATCTTCTTCTCGATTTCTCCTGGACTTCATTTTCCAGAGTTCTTCTTGGTTTGTGATGTCTTGTCTGCTCTCCATTAATTCTATAAAATAGTATGGCCTCAGCCACCTGTGCAAATAAAAATAATTATCTTCTTCACATCTATGCTATTTATGATATTAATGTTTGATAGGGCAATATGAAAAATTTACTCATATAAGGGCTAGAGTGGCAGATAAAGTGCAATTTAAAATATAGACTGATTGACTCATTTAACCTCACATTATAATCTATAAGAATTCAAACAAGGGCCCTTGTGTCAATAGTGTTTTTCTTTGTCCAACTATCAGTGCAATGAATGACCCAGGTGTCTATATGGAATTCAAAGGGTCAGATGTTGCCTTTTATTTTAGGAGACTTTAACTCCAGGTGCTCATTCGGAGGAAAGTCAACTCCCCTCAAAGGTAAATAGAATTAGGAATGTAGTTTTTTGAGAATAACAATGTTGTCAGTGGAGGTTGGAGTTTGCTGATATAAGATTATATTTCAGGAAGTTGTGTTTAATAGACTTTTGGGGTTGACACTGGAATCTGAAATAATGGTGAAATGATTTTATGGGGAAATGTACTCTGAGTTTCAGAAAATGAACAGAATAGACACTCTCGGTAAGGTGAATGCTGATAGCAGCACAAAGGACTGAAAGGTTGTGTTTTAGGAGTGCCATTTTCCCATCGGAGTCACAGCCTGGTTTTTGTTGATAAGACAAGCGTTGCTAGCATATTTAAATATGCTAGCATATTAACCCTGTGGAAATTATTTTGTCACACTTCCTGCCCGATAAAAGAATCTTTTCCTTAACACTGTCCACAGATCCTCATTTGGGCTTGGTGTAACATTTTTTAGGAAAGGGAAACATATGATGTCACAACATTATTCACTGTTTTATTAGTTCTAAATTTATTTCCAGAGGAATACATTGCCAATTTATTCTTTATGAAATCCAGTAAGAAAACAGATTAGATATATAACCATTTGATTGACAGAAACATTCCAAGTGTTTCTGAATTTTAGACCATCTGTAATACTTTATTAAGTGGAAAGTTGTTTCTAGCAGTTTAAAACACTTAAAACATTCTCCAACTTTTAAAGGTTTGATCTTCACAGAGAATAAAGAGGAGTCATCTTTACATAATGCCAACATGTGCCTTTGTTGAAGTGCTCTAAGAACATTTTCCATATGTTACTTATTTCAAAATTTCACAATATTCATGCTGAGAATATTTTTTTTTGGTCCGCCCACATTCTTTCCCCACTATTTTATGATCTAAAACATTTCCTCCATCCAGAGAAATGCCCTCCTTTGGCCACAGAAGTGGGCATATGACTCAGTCTTGACTAATGACAGTTCTCTATTCTGCTCATCACACTGATTGGCTTAGGGATGGCATACAACTCTAGTCGAACCAATTAGAGTCCTTCTCTGATGTTTATATTTGGAAATGAAAGATAAAGAGAAGATGTCTTTAATATTCTGTTATATTGGGATGATAGAAGCCTACCGTGCTTTCTTCTACACGCTGTAAGGAGGAAGATGTCTTCAAAAGGATAGAAGAAAGCCAACACACAGAAGCCTAAGCAAGAAATGGGGAAAGACACAGAAGAGTCCTGGCATATTTAAATATTTAGAGTTTCTGAGACCAGATCCTGAATTTTTCAGTTACACAAGCCAATACAATCCCTATTTTGCTTAAGTTAGTTTGAGTAAGGTGTATATCACTGGCATTTGAAAGAGTTCTGAGTAAAGCCTATGCCAATCTTCAAGTATCTATGAACTCTAATCTATGACAGACATTGAGGAGGAAAAAGAGAAATGAGATTTCGTGTCTGCTCTGGAGGGGTTTTACAGTCTATCTGCTTAAGAAGTATTATTCCAAATCATTTGGTGATTTAACCAACATTATTAATATAGTAATTTGGGGGTGTGAATATGACTAGGAATACAAGTTTTACTTACTGTAATCAAATACAAGAAATAATTCACCATGCTTGGGAGATGTGTTAACTGTGAGTTTCAGGATGGCAGAGATGTTAACATACAAATCTACACTTTTTCAATATTAAGTCATTAACTATACTGTGAACAACCAGGTAGGCAGTGGAAATATAAAGTTAAATGACATGGAGACTCTGCTTTCAAAAAGCTTAAAGTCTAGGAGAGAAGGCAGACATTTCAAGAACTGACTGCATGGTAGTGCAATGCATCGGAAAGGAAGACAAAGTTTCATGGACAGATGGTGGCGTGGGAAGGGTGAGGGCTCTCTTCAGGACCTGGTCCTGGAGCATCTAGCAAGTTGGTAGTATTTGCTGATTGAGGGCCACTTTGCACAGAATCTGGGTGAAAAGCCAGAGTGGCCCTGGAGAGGTATCCAACCATTCGTCCGCATGGTAGGGAGACCATACTGAAGAGCAAAGCCAAGGAAAAACCCCGGGCAGTTAGGGAGCTTGTTGACTGTGTCACCCACAGTCCACCTTGTACCCTGAAGCCAAGAAAATAAAATATCAGTCAAATAAAATATGTTGGTTTCCCTCAGACATTAACCAAATATATAATTTAAATTCTACAATAAAATCTTTTCATCAACAAAAACAACAGGAAACAGCACAGTATTCAGATGTTAGGAACGCCAGAATTTGATCCAAAGTTCTCTTTCGTCTCCATTAAAAAGCAAAGCCTATTTCTGATGTGACTGTTCCATTTTGCTGTACCAGGACCTGACGTTCCTGCTAAATATTGACACAGTCCAACTGACTTATGTTTATGTTGAAGAATTTGGAATATGAAGACACTCAATGACCGGGATACATGGTCAGTTGCATTGCATTTCCAAATCTTCTATACTTTTAACTGCAAACTTACTTTACCACATTTAACTATGAGAAGGGGAGATGTTTTTCTTCACTGGGCTGTGTTGTTAGGCCTTGCTTCCTTCGTGTGCTAAACGAATGACCTTTTATTCAATAAGGATTTTTTTTTTTTTTTACAAAAAGAACAGAGTCAGGAATTTGCAAGTGTTCGTAAATTTTATGTCTACAAACTCCTTCCAGTGGATTTCACACCTGACACATATAAAGCCTTGATTGAATATTTGGAGGAAACCTGAATCCTAACTGAGATCCTGAAAGAGTCGGACTAATGTTCCAAGGACTTAAAATGAAAACTCTCTGTTACTAGGAAACTTGAAGACGAGTTGCACGGTTTTAAGTAGTACGTACCAATCATTCATCAATACTATGCAAACTCGTGGCGATTTTGCCAAGTTGGAAAACTTGCCATCAGAACCCAACCTAAGGACAAACTTAATAACTCATCCTATCCCCTGAGTCCCCAGAGAAAAGGCTTTCCTGTGAGTCCCCGGCTCCCAGCCCCTGGACAAGCCACAATGGAGCGGTGTGCTCCGCGGAGAGCTCGCTGGAAGGCAGCGTGTCCCAGAGCAGCGCGCAAGAGGCAAACTGAGCTGCCCTCGCCCCGAAGCGCCACTGCTTCAGTCCTGGGAGGGCTCGCAACCCCCTACACTCCTCCCGATGCTGGGAGCCGGTGCCCGGCCTCGCAGGGACACCGAGCGGCAGGGAACAAGCAGCGAGCCAGAACGATTCAAGGGACTCACCCTTCTCTCGGCGTGATCTGACGGTAAGTCGCGGCCGCAGCACCGGCCCGGAGGTGCCCAACCCCGCTCGGCGCCCGAACCTCCAGAGCGCCAGCCTGCTCTGCCTGGGCAGACTCCGCCTCCTTGTCAATTGTCCGTCCGGCGCCACCTGCCGGTGCCGGGCGTCCGCAGGGCTCCTGCTTGGCTGGACAGTCCTGGGAAGGTCCCAGAGCCGAACCTAGGATTTCCCTACGTAGCCATCCGGCCGCTCTCGGTTTTCTTTCAAAGAGCCCTGTCCTCTGTCTGAGGTCTGCTCTGCACCCTCTCGATCCTCTCGATATTCTTCTCTCCTCCTTTTCCCTCCCTGCCTCCCTCCCTTCCGTCCTTCTTCTCGCCTACTTTAATCTCCCAACTAATGAACATTCGTGCAATTCCTTAGAGCAGTGGTTCTCAAACTCTAACATGTATTTCCTGTAGGGCTCATTAAAACACCGATCTGTCGTGTCCACCCCCCTCCTCAAAACCCCTCTCCTCCACCTTGCCCACGTTTCCTGTTTAGTAGATCCGGGATGGGGCCTGAGATTCTGCATTTTCTAACGGTTCCTAGGTGATGCTGAAGCAGTCTCAGATCACACTGTGAGAGCTTAGCTAACTCATTTTAGAGCTTTAGCGCTTAGCGAGCTCATTTTAGAGCTTTAGAGCGTAGCTAACTCATTTTAAACTTCACAGCAGCTCTTTGAAGTGGCTGTAATTTACAATTTCCAAATCCGAATCTGAATCTCTGAATCTCTTTTGCCCCCTAAATTGTCGAAATCTTGTATCTTAAACCGCACAAACCCTGTCCCCTAGCTGAATAAGTCCTTAAACCCGACGTTCACTCCTTCCCTTCCCCACCTCTGATATTAAAGCCGCCTTCCCATACCCTAACCCCATCAAGCACTACAAACCTGAAGTTGAGTTACTGTCACTATTTAAAAGTTTACGGTTGCTTTTAAAATATGAGGGGTATGGAGAAAGAGCGAATGTGAGCGAGGGATTTACTCCTCTGAGTTGGAACCAGCCTCAGGGTAGAGCGTCTGAGACCTGAATTGCAACGTCTGAGGATTTGGTGTATAACATCCCCAGAACTAATCTGATTAGGAAAAGTAAAGGAAAATAAACTCTCAACTGCATTTTCCTTGATTATCTTTTATTCATAGCTAGGGCCCCTAGGACTGTTCATATTTTAATATGTAATTTTCTGTAGTCATTGACTGTCCACAGGGTAATGTTAAAACCCCTTGAAGATTAATTTACCATGGACTGATGCCTTGCGGTAGAAATAGAATCCTACACTTTTTATTTCTAGCAAAACTAGAAAATAATCATTTTTAAAAGTTTTAGAAAAAAAATCTCTGTTTATAGAACAGATTATGAAAATTAAGACAAATTGCTAAATGTGTCTAAGCATTGTTGAATTTTAAAAATGATGATAGGTTTTAAATCATCAAACAAAACAATATGATTTTATTTTTTAAAATTTGATAGAACAAAGGTCATTCACTTTTTTATAATTTATTTTACATGTGATGAGGGCAAGGAAGTTAATATTATATTAATATAAGTTGGCTAACTGTAGCAAGCTTCACTTAAAACTGCTTTTCCTGTTTAATTAAAACATTTGGAATCAAACCCCAAATACTTCTGCTTTATAATTAGACCAATAATTTTATTTCCACACTTCTTCCGGAAGCTTTTTGGTTAAGTTTTTTAGTGAGGTGAATAAATATAGTATGTTTCAAAGGAAAATGATTGAAAATGTGAGGTTATTTACTAATTAGTTTGTAGAGTTTATAAAGGCAACAGAACATTGGATTAAAAAACCATAGTATTAAAGAACTTTGAGTTATCAGGAGTTAGTATTGCAGACCAAATTTCTGCAATTTTTGCATATATGTGATCTGTGATTTGGGTATGAGATGAAGGAAAAGATTTTTTTTTTTTTTTTGAGAAATTCAAAGCCAAAGCATCTGAAAATGCTCTGAGTCAGCCTCTATAGCACGTACTTTATAAAACCAGTATGGCTTGTGGAAAACAACGCTATGCTATTGCAAATGTCGAAAAGCAGACTGCTAGTTTCGGTATGACTTGCGAGAACTAGAGGATTTTAAAATAGGAATTCAACTGTGAGTTACTAACCAATTTGGATCATTCAGAATATTTGTAATAAACTTAAACTCTAGCAAGAAAGCATATTAGCAAAACAGTTCTTCAATCTTATTTAGGGTCAAATACTAAACTAGTGATTTCACAGTAACATATCATGGGGAAAATATAATTTAGAATCCATGAGTACTTTTACTTGACCAAAAAGCAACCTAATCTTAGAATTTGATGGGACTGCCATTTAAGAGGTAAATGGAGTATAGTGGTGAGAGAGAGAAAAAATGATCACACTGTTAAAGTTAATCAAAATGATCAATAGACAGTAAATTGTGCACGGATGACAGGAACTGTATTTAGTTTTTCTCCTTCGGAAATCAGACTGACTCCTAAGGGCACAGTAATTCAAACAATGTTCAACGGTATTTCCAAGTCTACCTCTTACTGTATAACAATGGTCAGACTTATTTTAAGAGGAGGCAAAATTTACCTAAAGTTCATGGGGAAAGATTTTGTCCAAATGATTGTTTTAGCACAGACATGGTAAAGCTCTACTGGCCTAATTTTCTGATTCTACTAGTCTTATATGATAAATTCTCTTCACTAGTTCAAGATCTTCTGGTAGACTAATGCTTAGAGTATGTGGTCAGTTAGCCCCCAATGTCAGTGGGTGAAAGTGGTTGGGGGCGGAAAGAATCCACCCCCAGGACTGGAGGTTTTTAAAAAATTCTTCCATGTATTTCCCCCCAGCTCAAGCCCTTTATTGCTTATGCACCAACACAGTTAACAGTCAACATCTGTTCTAGGCGGATTTTAAGAATTGGTGGTTTATTTCAAGGCTCACGGATCCATTTCTGCCCAAATACTGCTTAACTATGATGCTCAAAATTCTGTGACAGAATATATCCTATTGTCTTTAAATCTGTTGTAATCTTTGAAAAGGTACCTGCAAATGGCATCACATTAAGCCTTACCAGTTATTTACATCTTACTATCATCGAATATTTCAGTACTTTTTTGAAAGTATGTTCTGACAGAGAGAGTGAAATATAAGGGTGTTGAAGATGGATACTGGAAGGCTGTGAAGGGGTTATACCTTAGGGAAAAACAGAAGCATTGGAGCCAAGAGAACAGATTTCACCACCTTCATAGTATTACTTAACTAGGCAATTTCTCCTTTCCCCACATCTCCATATCAAACGATACATATTGGTGAAAAAAAGTATCTTCTTTAAACCACTCTATCTTGGTCTCCTTTGTTATAGTAGCTTAGCCCATACCTGAGCTTGTTTGATATTATATTACAGCACTTTTCAGAATTAGCCTGTATTGGAGATTTTTATATGTGTTTCTTTTACCCTCATTAAACTGTGAGCTTTAAGAGAGCAGAGACCTTGCCGTTTTTACCTTTGTATCTCTTGTAATTTAGAGATTGGTGGAACAGACTTGTATATGTTTGTGGAATGTGATTTTACCCCTGGAAATAATATGATGGAAAAGAATTTTTTTTTCCTTTGTCTATTCAACCACTGATGGACACATAGCCATTCATCTATGTTTGCTTTTTTTTTTTTTTTTTTTTTGCGGTACGCGGGCCTCTCACTGTTGTGGCCTCTCTCGTTGTGGAGCCCAGGCTCCGGCCATGGCTCATGGGCCCAGCTGCTCTGCGGCATGTGGGATCTTCCCGGACCGGGGCACGAACCCGTGTCCCCTGCATCGGCAGGCGGACTCTCAACCACTGCGCCACCAGGGAAGCCCTATGTTTGCTATTATAAATAATGATGCAGTGAACATGGAGGTGCAGATATCTTTTCAGCATAGTGATTTCATTTCCTTCAGGTATATACCCAGAAATGGAATTGCTGGATCATATGGTAGTTCTATTTTTAATTTATTTTTTATCCTGTTTCCATAGTGGCTGTACTAATTTACATTACCACCAACAATATATAAGGGTTCCCCTCTTCTCCATATCCTTGCCAGCTGGCATTTTTTTCTTACTCCAAGTTTAATCTTTTATCAGTTTGATTATGAAGTAATTTGGGGGAAGCCTTCCAGAAGACTATTTGAAATGTGAATTTACACTCAGCAAAGCTAATGACAAATCTCACCTTATTATCTTGAGATATTAGCTGAGGATACTGTATACATGCTATGTTGGGGATGTATACATGAATAGGGTGTGTGATCAATAGTGGCAGAAACCTTTGTTGGCAAAGGGGAACATGGAAAAATTCAGTAGGAGAAACAGGAGCCTCAGATACTTCTTCCTCTGCACTCTCTGTACAGTGTATTCAGCCTTCTTTGCTAGAGTGGAAACTGCTGGAGGGCAGGGATCATTTCTTTCCATTTGCCTCCTCAGACTTAGTAAGAACATAGTATATAGTGAAAAGCTGATAAATACCTATTGAATGAAGAGTACCTTGGGGAGAATTTAAGTTGGGTCACGTGGTCAACAATGTCAAGTGCTATTAAAAGTCAAATAAAATAGGAAATAAAAAAGAGTCTGGGCTTCCCTGGTGGCGCAGTGGTTGAGAGTCTGCCTGCTGATGCAGGGGACACGGGTTCATGCCCCGATCTGGGAAGATCCCACATGCCGTGGAGCGGCTGGGCCCGTGAGCCATGGCCGCTGAGCCTGCGTGTCCGGAGCCTGTGCTCCACAACGGGAGAGGCCACAGCAGTGAGAGGCCCGCGTACCAAAAAAAAAAAGAAAAAGAGTCTGTTGGGCACATGAAAAAAATGCTCAACATCACTAATCATCAGAAAAATGCAAATCAAAACCACAGTGAGATATCACCTCACACCTGTCAGAATGCCTGTCGTCAAAAAGACAACAAGTAATAAATGTTGATAAGGATGTAGAGAAAAGGGAACCCTAGTACACTGTCGGAATGTAAATTGGTGTAGCCACTATGGAAATCAGTATGGAGGTTCCTCGAAAATTAAAACTACCATATGATCCAGCAATTCCGCACCAGGATATATATCTGAAGAAAACAAAAACACTAATATGAAAAGATACATACACCCTGATGTTCACAGAAGAATTATTTACAGTAGCCAAGATATGGAAGCAACCTAAGTGTTGGTCAACAGATAAATGGATATAGAAGTTGTATATATTTTGGGTTGGCCAAAAAGTTCGTTCGGGACTTTCTGTATGATCTTATGGGAAAGATCTCTCTATCCACCATCTATCTATCTAATCTATCTATCTATCTATCATCTATAAAATAATTCATGGAGTCAAGACCAGCTGAAGGGATGGAGGGTAGGGACTTTGAGACTGCAAAAATCGAAGACTTGTTCCCTGCCTTCAAAGAGTACAATATTTATTTGGGAGAAATAGGGAGGCAAGATATATGAATAATTCAGTTCACTGGGGAAAAAAGTGCAAAGTCATTCAGAACCAAGTACTGAATAATAAAATAAAGGCTGGGGTGCCTAAAGTTCACAGAAGCATTGGAGCAATGATTTGGGCTCAGTTGGTGAGAGGAGATGTAATGGAAGAATGAATGTTTTGAACTTGGCCTTAGAAGAGTGAAAGATTTTTCTTTGGGGAAAAGAAAGGGAAAGACTTTGTTTTCTTTCCCAAACCAGAAGTAGCATATATGGATTACATTTTCCTTTGGTCTAGCAACATATTTATGTCCCAGAATTAGCTTTATAAATCTAGTAGTTTTCCTCCCCTTGACCTACTGCTTGTTTGAGTTAAGCAAAAGACTTCTAACACAGCGTATTGGATGTGATTCCTTAGTACTTCCGAAGGATTTCTCCTAGGCGAGCTCCTAAAGGTGTTAACCTTCTTCAGACCTCTAGCCCTTAGGAGAGAGCATGTCTCAGAGTAGCTGGAGCTCAAAGAAAACTTATTGAATTGAATTCTCCCACTCAGCTCTTGGTATAGGTCTGTCCTTAATCCTCTTCTGTATTCGGGTTAGTTTCCCCTGAAAGCCCTCATTTCTGTCTACACACTTCCATCCAGCTCTTTTCTGATCGTGTTTTAGTCAGTCGTGTAACACGCCTCTCTCTCGATTGATGGGCAGCTGCAGAATCCTTAAGGACATACCTTCACAGGGAGAGTGCATAGTTGGGATAAATCAATTAAAAACACAGAGATAGGTTTGTGGACGACAGAGCAAGCTTTGTGCACTGTTTCTGTCTGAAACAGGGTAGAGTTTTTACAATCAAGGAAACTATTCATCTTTTCAGTATTTAAGGGGGGCTTTGGAAAGGTCAGATTTCAAAGCTTCTGTGGAACTGGATTCAGTGGTGGGCTGCTGTGCTATGTGGCCACAAGGTGGCGCCAGAGCCCTGTTCAGTAAAAATGCACCGTTCAAGGGCCTCTGGCGCTGCTGCTTTCTGCTTACATTGTTTTAAGGACTTTCTCAAACTCACTGGAAAGATTCTGTACGTTCAGACTCACTTCTGTGTGTGTTCCTCTTTCTGTCTATCATTCATGCGTTTGTTTTTGTGTATATATGTCCTTGAATCTTTGTATAATAACCTTTTTATCTATATTTACATCTGTACCTAATGTTTATTGAGTGTTTACAATATCAAGCATTTCACACAAATTATCTTCCCTTTATTGAGGTATAATTGTCATATAACATTATATCAATTTCAGGTGTACAACATAATGATTTGATATTTGTATATATTGCAAAATGATCACCACAATAAGTCTAGTTAACAACTGTCAAGTATAGTTACAAAATTGTTTTTCTTGTGATGAGAACTTTTAAGATCTCTCCAGCAGTACACAATACAGTATTATTAACTCTAGTCACCATGCTGTACTTTATATTACCATGGATTATTTATTTCATAACTGGAAGTTTGTATTTTTAAACACCCTTCACCCATTTTGGGTACTTCCTTTCCCCCCACCTCTGGCAACCACCAATTTGATTTCTCCTATCTGTGAGCTCATTTTTTTTTGGTTTTTTTAGATTCCACATGTAAGAGAGATCATTTGGTGTTTGTCTTTGTCTGTCTGACTTATTTCACTTAGCATAATGCCCAAGATCATCCATGTCACAAATGGCAAGATTTCATTATTTTTAATGGCTGAGTAATATTCCATATGTATGAGAGAGAGTGTGTGAGTGTGTGTGTGTGTGTGTGTGTGTGTGTATTAGATTTTCTTCATCCATTCTTCTGTCAATGGACACAGGTTGTTTCTGTGTCTTGGCTATTTTAGATAATGCTGCAATGAACATGGGGGTGCATATATCTTTTTGAATTAGTGCTTTCTTTTTCTTCAGATAAATACCCAGAAGTGGAATTGCTCGATTATATGGTAGTGCTATTTTTAATTTTTTTGAGGAACCTCCATACTTTTTTTCCATAGTAGTTACACCAATTTATATTTCCACCAACAGTGCGTGAGCATTCCCTTTTCTCTACCTCCTCACCAACACTTATTTCTCATTTTTTTGGTAATAGCCATTCTAACAGGTGTGAGGTGGTATAAATTATCTTATTTAATCCTTATAAAACCTTTGAAAATAGGTACTTTTATCATTTGCAAATGAGGTAACTGGGGCTTAGAAAGGATAAATATAAATAACCTGCTCGAGGACACGAAGCCTTACCCTTTATACGTAATGCTTCTCATAGGTTAACTTTCACAGCATCTTTGTGAGTTTAAAGTATATGCATAGAGAAATAAGAGCAGTTCAAGTAATTTGATTAGAACGGGAAGAAAGCCCCTGTGCCCAAAATGTTTGTCTTTGGTTCCTGACCTGTTGATTATTAGTTTTCGTGAGTGTGGAGATCTTGTCCCTGATCAAGGTGGATGTATCCCACCCAAACTCCCGATATGGCTGAAGCACAGCTGAGATCTATGAAAGTTACTGGAGTAAAGCAGCTGGAGTGATCACTCCCTTCCCAAAGCAACTTTAGCAGCCCCACTTCCGTCTCAAGCGTTACGTAAAGGATTTGCTTGAGAATCATGAACAGCAGTCGTGAGCTGAGACATTCTGAGAAGATCGATTATTTTATCCTTTTGCTCTTGTCACCGTGGCCAAGGACTTCATTCAAGGTGTTTAATGATTGTTCTATTACACGCACTAGAATATAATGGTCATAAGTAGAGGGAAGGAAAAACTATCTTTCTAAGTCTCAGGCTCATGATCTGTAAAATGAGAAAATAATTTTACCTCTTTCATAAGGCAGTTGTCAGGATTAAATGAGATAATGAATGTCAAGTGTATGGCACAGTGAACATTACTCTTATTGCTGGAGAATAATGGATGGTAGTGTTGAATGAAGATGGGGAATTGGCAGAAGAAGAGAAAGGGCAACGAAAAGGAAGGAAGACAAAATTTACTGAGGGACCGAGCGGCAAAGGAAGGGAGGCCCTTAGTTGCATCCAGAGACTGAAAAATCTGTTAGTTCCTCAGTCCTGATTACCACCAGCCAGAAAGCCATAGAATTTCTGGCAGGAGACTTAGAGATCATCTAATGTAACCATGGTATGAAAGAAAAATGAGTTGTGGGACTTATTCGAGGTCAACTAGAGGCAGCTCCAGGACGAGAATCCAGGACTCCTGACTTTGGTTCTGCTGTTGTTTTACCACTCTTCACATTGCTTTAGGTTAATCAGGGTGTTTGCAAGCACGAGGCTGAGACAGTCCTTGTCTGTATATAGGGGCTTGCTTTAGAGCCTTGAGTTGCTGAAATACAATGTCATATGGAATTGAGAGAGGGCAAGGTATTATAAGTTTAAATCAAAAGGACAACGTACATGGAGTCTTAGTTCTCCTTGGCATAGTATCCTCAAGTTCATGGTGCATTCAACACATCTCTTCCTAGAAAGGCTACATGTAATGTGATACTTTCCCCATTATGAGAGAACCATGGCTCCTTTTATGTGTGACCTCTTTAAGATGCTTTCTATTGTCTTTACTTACGATATAACCTTATAGAGACTTATTTCTCAGTGAGCTCCCAAATATGAATAGCAGTAACTTGACTTTATGGGCTAATATATTTTCAATAGAGTCGTGCTTTCTGAGATTTCCCTAGAGAAAATCTTACTTTTGTAGGTATATTAGCATCTATCTTTTATATACATGGCTACTGGACATAAGCAAGTAGAAAGTAGTTCATTGGATGGTTTCTGAAATTTTAGAGGCTGCCAAGATGGAAGGATCCTTTCCTTTAAAATTACATTGAAAAATTTCCTTTGTAGTCCCACACATAGAGTAGCTCTACCATTTTCTTGGTTCATTTTTAATGCTGCTAATGAGCTTGTTCATTTCACTATTCAAATAAATATCTTAAAAAAATATTATCCCTTCTCTCCCACTCTCATATACACACATCCATATGGGTGAAGACAAAAGTTGGAACTATGATAATGCTATTTCGAAACATTATATTTACTGTGGCTTCCAATGACAAAAGTGCATATTTATTGAATGAAATGTAGAAGTTGTAGAACAGAAAGAAGAAACTAAGAATGAGTTTGGTTCTGGAAAAGTTTCTTCACTCTTTGCTGATGGTCCCCTCCTTGCTCTTTTCTTTGCTCTGCTTTCATGGTCCTATGAGGACCCAGACCTTTTGTTGTTTGTTTGGTCTTGTGGCTCTGCCATTCCCGAGGGGCTTGGAATCCTCCTCTGGCATCTCTGAACCTGGCCGAAAGACGGGGAGGGTCACCTTGGGAGGTTTCAATGGGCCAGGCCTAGAACTGGGATGCATCATTACATTCATAGCCTATTGGCCAAACTCAGTTACAGACTGTCACACCTATATGGAAGGCAAGTTGAGAAAAAAGTAGTCTAGCTGGTGCCCAGGAAGGTTTTATGAACATTCAAGAGACTTTTGTGATTGTTTGCTCTGCTGGCACTTAGGATCTGTCTCATATTCCTGCTATGTAGAGAATATATCACCCAAGGCAGACAACCCATCTGGTCACTGTATCCAATTCCAAGTGTGATATTTCCAGTCCTTTTATGAGGACTTGTGAACTATTGACATGTGAACAAGGAAGAAAAATTATCTGCTCTCCCTACCCACTTAGTGATGGTGGAGCAGGGACAGGATAAACACAGAGAAAACTCTACTGGGAAAAGAAAAGGATGGGAGACTTACAGCGATCTCTGGTCCACAGATTCTGAAATTCTGTTAAGCAAGCATTCTAAAGGCTTTCTAACCTGGAGGTGGAAGAAATTCCTTGCTTGGCCCTGATTGTGCTTGCAGAGAGGAATTTCCTTGATCAGTGTTCCTCACGGCCCTGGGCTCTCCTTCTGGGAGGTTCTTTCTCAGCCATTACCCTTTATGCTCACATCAGACACAGACTTCGGTGAGTGTGCCTTTTCTGGGAGCGTGTGTAGCTTCCATTGTCCCTTCCTTCCTGAGGGCTGTGTTAAGACTTTTCCAAACCAGCCTTCTTTAAACCAGTCTCATGATTTCTTTGTCAATTCCGCCAAAATTTTGATAGTTTTCGATCTATTTATATACTTTCAGTAAGCTCCATGTGTCGGTTACCATGCACGTAGATTTCCCCTACACATAATTCTTAAGCTTTCCCTGTATGTCTGTTCACTCTCATCTCTCTCCACTTAGGGGTGGATGCTTTGAATTAGGGCTCAGTGGGGAAGGTGGCACCCTTATTTTTTTTATTTTTTGAGGTACGCGGGCCTCTCACTGCCGTGGCCTCTCCCATTGCAGAGCACAGGCTCCGGCCGCACAGGCTCAGCGGTCATGGCTCACGGGCCCAGCCGCTCCGCGGCATGTGGGATCTTCCCGGACCGGGGCACGAACCCACGTGCCCTGCGTCGGCAGGCGGACTCTCAACTGCTGCGCCACCAGGGAAGGCTGGCACCCTTGTTTTGATGTCTCCTGCAAGGCTGAGTCACTTTGCCTAGCTGAAATGTCTTATTGGACTTTGCTGCTTAAGGTGTTTTAAAATCTCTCTTCATATTTGGGGAAAGAAGAAACAGATTTTCTAACCCTGTAAAGCATTTTGAGTCTGTTCATTCCCTTCTGTTATTGCTTGAAAACCAGACAAATTTTTGCCTGAGCTAATCTCTTCCGTGTAATACTTTGAGGAAGGCAGGCCATAGTAGCCAGTATGTAACACTTTCCAACCACTTTCCCTAGAGCTACAGACTCGTATGCAGTGGCCTTTCAAGTTGTCAGACAGTGGTTTTATCAAATGTTTTGTGTGGCATTACAGGGGTCTCTAGCCTTCTAGACTCTCATGATTGTTTACTTGAACCCCATATCAACCCCACATATTTTAGGTTTTTTTGGGGGTTTTTTGTTGTAAAAGCTCCCCACTTCAGAGTAATAGGTTCTGTGTAAGTTATTCTTTATCTTAATAAAGAACATTAGCTGTTATAACAAATTCCCAGATCATAATGATTTAATACTGTAAAACTTGACGCTTTGCTCACCCAAAGTCTAATGTGATGTTCAGCCTATGGCTTTCTATATGGTTATTTAGGGAGCCAGGTTACTTATTTATTTAGGTCAAAATGTATCCATCCAACACAGCCACATGGATACAGCTTTGTGTTTTCAGACAATAGCCACTTGAGAAAAACCTGAGCTTTCTCTCCCAACTCTTCCATTCAGCCTGTGTCCTCATGTTGAGAAACAAAGGGACATTCTCCATCACCATCTTCTCTTCCCTACCCTTGAGGAGCTGAATGGGGAGAGCTGGCCTATAATCAGAGAACTTGCAATACCATGTGGGGAGGACAATAGAAGTGATGGGAACAAAGTCCTGGAGAGCAGAAGTGTGAGCACTAACTGCCTCAATGGCACTGCCTTCTCAGAATTCTTGCATTCGCTTCAAATGAAGACAATTCTAAAGAAAATTATTGCCATTCAAGAAAGAGACAGTTCGGGCTTCCCTGGTGGCGCAGTGGTTGAGAGTCCGCCTGCCGATGCAGGGGACACGGGTTCGTGCCCCAGGCCGGGAAGATCCCACGTGCCGCAGAGCGGCTGGGCCCGTGAGCCATGGCCGCTGAGCCTGCGCGTCCGGAGCCTGGGCTCCACAACGGGAGAGGCCACAACAGTGAGAGGCCCACGTAAAGCAAAAAAAAAACAAAAAAACAAAAAAAGAAGGAGACAGTTCAAGAAAAAACCAGGCTACCACATTGCACAAGTCCCCAGAACTTATTCACCTTTTAGTTGTAAGTTTCTACCCTTTGACCAACTTCTCCCCATTTCCTGCATCCCCCAGCCTGCTAACCACCACTCTAGTTACTGGATCTAGGAGTTTGGCTTTTTAAGATTCCACCTGTAAGTGTTATTATCCAATATTTATCTTTCTCTGGTCTTCTGTCCCTTTAGGAAGCCAGGTTAATTCAATTTTATGGCCTCGACGTTTATGCTGGATCTGTTTCATCTGGTTGGCCCAAAGGGGAAAAACGTGTGGGAGGGCTTAGTGGGAGAAACACATCATCCCGCCCCCTGTTCTCATGGCTGGGATTCAGTCACATGGGTGCGCCTCTTTGTGAGCGAACGTAGCCTACCTGTGTTCCCAGAAGGAAAAGGAAACTGGCTTTGGTGAACGCGTAGCAACAATCGCCTCATCTTTTGTTTTACCTCATTTAGAGGCTAAACCTCCAGTCTTCTGCAAAGGTGGGAGAAGGGCAGTTTCCTGTCTGATTGGAGGTGAGATCTGTTTAATATACCCTTCACCTCACATGGTTACCTTTTTCTTCTTTATGATGAGAACTTTAAGGTCTACTTCCTTAACTACTTTCAAATAAACAATAGCGTGTTGCTGAGTGTAGTCGCCATGCTGTACATTAGACGCCCTGTCACCTCCTCGTCCCTGGGAACCACTAACCTACTCTGTTTCTGTGAGTTCAGCTTTTTTAGATTCCACATATAAGTGAGATCATACTGTGTCTGTTTTTCTCTGTTTGACTTATTTCGCGTAGCCTAGTGCTCTCAAGGTCCACCCATATTGTTATAAATGGCAGGATTTCCTTCCTTTTTATGGCTGAATAATAGTCCCTTGTGTATATATATTATACACATATATATATGTACCACATTTTCTTTACTCATCCATCAATGGACGCTTGGGCTGTTTACATGTCTTGGTTATTGTACATAATACTGCAATGAACATGGGAGTGCAGATATCTCTTCAAGATAGTGATTTTATTTCCTTCAGATATTTACCCAGAAGTGGAATTGCTGGATCAGATAGGCTGGGCTTTGTAAGCAGGTAGGTTGCTGGTTGTGCTCTGCTGTTGGATGAGTTCACTGGCCGGGCTCTCTGGTCAGGCAGGACTTCCCAGCTGTATCCTGTAATTGGGTGTCGCTGGAGACTGTGCTCTGGTCAGTTGGGCTGTGCTGCTGTCCAGGCTCTCTGGTCAGATGGGGCCACAGACTATGCTCTGTAACTGGGTGGGGTCACTGGCTGTGCTGTCTTCCTGGTGAAGCTTCTGGCTGTGTCAGCAATCAGGTAGGGCTGTAGGCTAGGCTCAGCTGATGGATGATGTTGTAGGCTGGGCTCTGAGGCTGCCCAGTATCACTGTTCAGGGTCCCCGGTTATGTGGGGCCAGAGGCTATGCTCAACGATTGGACAAGGCTGCTGGCTTGGTCCCCTGCCTGAATGGGGCTGCAGGACGGGCTTCACGGCTGCCCAGTGTCTCTGGCTAGGCTTCACGCTCAGGTGGGACTGGGGGCTATACTTAGCAATAGGGGAGGGGCCGGGAATTTGCTTCCGTACCTGAGCAGGGCCATAGAATAGGCTACAGGACAGGTGCAGCCCATTGGCTGGGGACCCAGGTCAAGTAGAATTGCCAATCAACTTCCCTGGCCAGACAGAGACCCTCGTTTTGGCTCTGCTGATGGATGGAGTTGCTGGCTAGGGTCTCTGCTCAGGGACAGCTGCCAGAGGAATGTGGTCCTCCAGGGTCTGAGTGCTGGTTGCTGTGAACCCCACTGCCTTTCTCCGTCTCCATCGGATCCCCACTGGTCTAACCCCGCAGATGGTTGCAGTGATCCTTGTGAGGCGAGACCCAAGTGGGCCTCCTGAGAAGTGTTCCAAAATGCTGGGGCAGTGAGATATCCACCTTGCACTCTCTTTTGCTACTGGAGAGACCATAGGCCCAGGGGGGCCTCTTGGTGTGATGCTGTGCTGGCCTGGGGGAGGGGCAACGCGGTCGAGGTTAAACTGCGCCTCTTACCCTGCTAATGTGGTCCTTGTTGACCTCTGTCACTCAGGGAGGTTCCTCAGCCTCACCCCCAGGTTCTGGGATTCTCCTGATGGTGTCTAGTCCATGCATAGTCAGTAGTTGGTCTTCTTGTGAGGGGGACTGAGGTTGGAAATGACCTGTGTTGCCATCTTGATATCACCTCCCCTGTTTCTTAAACAGATTTTCTTTACTCTAGGCTCCCATTCAACTCTTCTTCCAGAGGTTTGTGTTATCACCAATTTTGATTCTTTTGGGGATATTACAGTGATAATTAGTTTGTTTTTGGCTTGCTTTCTTTTTTTTCTAATAGATCTTTATTGGAGTATAATTGCTTCACAATATTGTGTTAGTTTCGGTTGTACATCAAAGTGAACCAGCCATATGCATACATATGTCCCCATATCACCTCCCTCTTGAGCCTCCCTACCCCCCTCCCTATCCAACCCCTCTAGGTCATCCTGAAGCACCGAGCTGATCTCTCTCTCTGCTATGCAGCTGCTTCCCACTAGCTAACTATTTTACATTTGGTAGTGTATATACATCAATGCTACTCTCTCACTTTGTCCCAGCTTACCCTTCCCCCTCCCCATGTCTTCAAGTCCATTCCATATGTCTACATCTTTATTCCTGTCCTGGAACTAGATTCCATATATATGTGTTAGCATACGGTATTTGTTTTTCTCTTTCTGACTTACTTCACTCTGTATGACAGACTCTAGGTCCATCCACCTCACTACAAATAACTCAATTTCGTTTCTTTTTATGGCTGAGTAATATTCCATTGTATGCATGTGCCACATCTTCTTTATCCATTCATCTGTCGATGGACACTTAGGTTGCTTCTATGTCCTGGCTATTGTAAATAGTGCTGCAATGAACATTGTGGTACATGTCTCTTTTTGAATTATGGTTTTCTCAGGGTATAAGCCCAGTAGGGGGATTGCTGGGTCATATGGGAGTTCTATTTTTAGTTTTTTAAGGAACCTCCATACTGTTCTCCATAGTGGTTGTATCAATTTACATTCCCACCAACAGTGAAGGAGGGTTCTCTTTTCACCACACCTTTTCCAGCATTGTTTCTAGATTTTTTGTTAATGGCCATTCTCACTGGTGTGAGGTGATACCTTATTGTGGTTTTGATTTGCATTTCTCTAATAATTAGTGATGTTGAGCATCTTTTCATGTGCCTCTTGGCCATCTGTATGTCTTCCTTGATGAAATGTCTATTTAGGTCTTCTACCCATTTTTTAACTGGATTGTTTGTTTTTTTGATATTGAACTCCATGAGCTATTTGTATATTTTGGAGATTAATCTCTGTTATTTCATTTGCAAATATTTTCTCCTATTCTGAGGGTTGTCTTTTTGTCTTGTTTATGGTCTCCTTTGCTGTGCAAAAGCTTTGAAGTTTAATTAAGTCCCATTTGTTTATTTTTGTTTTCATTTCCATTACTCTAGGAGGTGGGTCAAAAAAGATCTTGCTATGGTTTATGTCAAAAAGTGTTTTTCCTATGTTTTCCTCTAAGAGTTTTATAGTGTCTGGTCTTATGTTTAGGTCTTTATTCCATTTGGAGTTTATTTTTGTGTATGGTATTAGGTAGTGTTCTAATTTCATTCTTTTACATGTAGCCATCCAGTTTTCCCAGCACCACTTATTGAAGAGGCTGTCTTTTCTCCATTGTATATCCTTGCCTCCTTTGTTGTAAATTAGGTGACCATATGTGTGTGGGTTTATCTCTGGGCATTCTATCCTGTACCATTGATCTATATTTCTGTTTTTGTGCCAGTACCATACTGTCTTGATTACTGTAGCTTTGTGGTATAGTTTGAAGTCAGGGAGCCTGATTCCTGCAACTCCGTTTTTCTTTCTCAAGATTGCTTTGGCTATTCGGGGTCTTTTGTGTTTCCATACGAATTGTAAAATTTTTTGTTCTAATTCTGTGAAGAATGCCATTGGTTGTTTGATAGGGACTGCATTGAATCTGTAGATTGCTTTGGGTAGTATAGTCATTTTCACAATATCGATTTTTCCAATCCAAGAACATGGTATATTTCTCCATCTGTTTATGTCATCTTTGATTTCTTTCATCAATGTTTTATAGTTTTCTGAGTACAAGTCTTTTGCCTCTTTAGGTAGGTTTATTCCTAGGTATTTTATTCTCTTTGTTGTGATGGAAGTGGGAACGTTTCCTTAATTTCTCTTTCTGATCTTTTGTTGTTGGTGTATAGGAATGCCAGGGATTTCTGTGCATTAATTTTGTATCCTGCAACCTTACCAAATTCATTGATTAGTTCTAGTAGTTTTCTGGTGACATCTTTAGAATTTTCAAGTATAGTATCAGGTCATCTGCAAACAGCAACAGTTTTACTTCTTCTTTTCTAATTTATATTCCTTTTTTTTTCTTTTTCTTCTCTGATTGCCATGGCTAGGACTTCCAAAACTATGTTGAATAAGAGTGGCAAGAGTGGATATCCTTGTCTTGTTCCTGATCTTAGTGGAAATGCTTTCAGTTTTTCACCATTGAGTATGATGCTTGCTGTGGGTTTGTCATATATGGCCTTTATTATGTTGAGGCAGGTTCCCTCTCTGCCCATTCTCTGGAGAGTTTTTATCATAAATGGTTGTTGAATTTTGTCAAAAGCTTTTTCTGCATCTATTGAGATCATCATATGGTTTTTATTCCTTAATTTGTTAATGTGGTGTATCACATTGATCGATTTGTGTATATTGAAGAATCCTTACATACTTGGGATAAATCCCACTTGATCATGGTGTATGATCCTTTTAATGTGTTGTTGGATTTTGTTTGCTAGTATTTTATTCAGGATTTTTGCATCTATGTTCATCAGTGATATTGGTCTATAATTTTCTTTTTTGTGATATCTTTTCCCGGTTTTGGTATTACGGTGATGGTGGCTTCATAGAATGAATTTGGGAGTGTTTCCCCTCAGCACTTTTTGGAAGAGTTTGAGAAGGATCGGTGTTAGCTCTTCTCTAAATATTTGATAGAATTCACTGGTCCTGGACTTTTGTTTGTTGGAAGATTTTTTTTTTTTTTTTTTGCGGTACACGGGCCTCTCACCGTTGTGGCCTCTCCTGTTGCGGAGCACAGGCTCCAGACATGCAGGCTCAGCGGCCACGGCTCACGGGCCCAGCCGCTCCGTGGCATGTGGGATCTTCCCGGACTGGGGCACGAACCCGTGTCCCCTGCATTGGCAGGCGGACTCTCAACCACTGCACCACCAGGGAAGCCCTGTTGGAAAAATTTTAATTACGGTTTCAATTTCATTACTTGTGATAGGTCTGTTAACATTTTCTAATTCTTCCTGGTTCAGTCTTTGAAAATTGTACCTTTCCAAGAATTTGTCCATACTCTGTGGTTGTCCATTTTATTGGCATATAGTTGTTTGTATAATTGTTTGTCTCTTATAATCCTTTGTATTTCTGCAGTGTCAGTTATGGTTTCTGCTTTTTCGTTTCTAATTTTATTGATTTGCATCCTCTCCCTTTTTTTCTTGATGAGTTTGGCTAATGGTTTATCAATTTTGTTTATCTTGTCAAAGAGCCAGCTTTTAGTTTTATTAATCTTTGCTATTGTTTTCTTCGTTTCTATTTCATTTATTTCTGCTTTGATCTTTATGATTTCTTTCCTTCTACTGATT
Source organism: Grampus griseus (assembly GCF_964374135.1). Classification (NCBI taxonomy): domain Eukaryota; kingdom Metazoa; phylum Chordata; class Mammalia; order Artiodactyla; family Delphinidae; genus Grampus; species Grampus griseus. The sequence goes on along the minus strand of NC_139003.1, from coordinate 53,655,825 downwards.
TTGGGTTTTCTTTGTTTTTCTTTTTCTAGTTGTTTTAAGTGTAGGGTTAGATTGTTTAGTTGAGGTTTTTCTTGTTCTTGAGGTGAGATTGAATTGCTATAAACTTCCCTCTTAGAAATGGTTTTGCTGCATCCCATAAGTTTTGGGTCCTCATGTTTTCATTGTCATTTGTTTCTATGTATTCTTTAATTTCTTCTTTGATTTCTTTAATGATCTCTTGGTTATTTAGTAGTGCACTGTTTAGCCTCCATGTGTTTGTATTTTTTACAGTTTTTTTCCTGTAACTGATTTCCAGTCTCATAGCGTTGTGGTCAGAAAAAATGCTTGATACAATTTCAATTTTCTTAAATTTTCCAAGGCTTGATTTGTGACCCAAGATGTGATCTATCCTGGAGAATGTACCATGTGCATTTGAGAAAAAAGTGTATTCTGCCACTTTTGGGTGGAATGTTCTATAAATATCAATTAAATCTATCTGATCTATTGGATCATCTAAAGCTTGTGTTTCCTTATTTATTTTCTGTTTGGATAATCTGTCCATTGGTGTAAGTGGGGTGTTAAAGTCCCCTACTATGATTGTGTTACTGTCGATTTCTCCTTTCATGGTTGTTAGTATTTGCCTATGTATTGAGGTGCTCCTGTGTTGGGTGCATAAAGGTTTATAATTTTTATATGTTCTTCTTGCGTTGATCCCATGATCATTATATAGTGTTCCTCTTTATCTCTTTTAACAGTCTTTATTTTAGTCTATTTTATCTGATATGAGTATTGCTACTCCAGCTTTCTTTTGATTTCCATTTGCATGGAATATCTTTTTCCATCCCTTCACTTTCAGTCTGTATGTGTCCCTAGGTCTGAAGTGTGTCTCTTGTAGACAGCATATATATGGGTTTTGTTTTTGTATCCATTCAGCAAACCTGTGTCTTTTGGTTGGGGCATTTTATCCATTTACATTCAAGATTATCATCAATATGTATGTTCCTATTACCATTTTCTTAATTGTTTTGGATTTCTTTTTGTGGGTCTTTTTCTTTGCTTGTGTTTCCTGCCTAGAGAAGTTTCTTTAGCATTTGTTGTAAAGCTGGTTTGGTGGTGCTGAATTCTCTTAGCTTTTGCTTGTCTGAAAAGCTTTTGATTGCTCCACCAAATCTGAATGAGATCGTTGCTGGGTAGAGTAATCTTGGTTGTAGGTTTTTCTTTTCATCACTTGAAGTACATCCTGCCACTCCCTTCTGGCCTGCAGAGTTTCTGCTGAAAAATCAGCTGATAGCCTTATGGGGATTCCTTTGTATGTTATTTTTTGTCTTTTCCTTGCTGCTTTTAATATTTTTTCTTTGAATTTAATTTTTGTTCATTTGATTAATATGTGTCTTGGTGTGTTTCTCCTAGCGTTTATCCTATATGGGACTCTCTGTGCTTCCTGGACTTGGGTGACTATTTCCTTTCCCATGTTCGGGAAATTTTCAACTATAATCTCTTCAAATATTTTGTCAGACCCTTTCTTTTTTTCTTCTTCTCCTGGGACCCCTATAATTCGAATGTTGGTGCATTTAGTGTTGTCCCAGAGGTCTCTGAGTTTGTCTTCAATTCTTTTCATTCTTTCTTCTTTATTCTGCTTCTCAGCAGTTGTGTCTCCCAGCTCACTTATTTGTTCGTCTGCCTCAGTTATTCTGTTATTGATTCCTTCTAGTGAATTTTTCATTTCAGTTATTGTGTTGTTCATCTGTTTGTTCTTTAGTTCTTCTTGATCTTTGTTAAACATTTCTTGTATTTTCTCAATCTGTGCCTCCATTCTGTTTCTGAGATTCTGGATCATCTTTACTATCATTACTCTGAATTCTTTTTCTTTTTGTAAATCATGATACATGATTTACAAAACATCCATCTGCTTTCCAGCTTCCAGAATTTTGTTGCTATTATGTACTCTTCCATTCTCCCTGTCATTGTGGGTTTGTGATTTATAATAAATTTCCTGTGAATTCATTTTAGTAAGCCTTTAGGAAAGAGCAGGAGTAAATATATGTGTTTCACCCACCATTTTGTTTTTTCCCATTGGCACTTTTTCCTTGATAATTTTCTTGGATATCACTTTCTACCTTTAGAGGGAATGGTTGAATACATTTTGATAGGTTAATAGCATAGATATACATCCAATAAAAGTATGTTAATTTATTTCCATGCAACTTGGAGTGATTTCTGATGTATTATGTTAGAGAAAAACCAGAGCTGGTCAGTAGTTAAAGCAGTAAAAACAGATTTTATTCAGGAACGATTGCAATAGGGGAAAAGAGACCTTAGTAAGGAAATTCCAATTCCAAATACAGCATGAACAAATGGGGATTTATAGCTAAGGAGCAGGGTGGGGGTTAATGGATGAAAAATTACTAAGGGGAAACTTTACGGGTAAGGGGGGGTTCTGGCTGAACCAACTTGATAGGATTCTTGCTGAAGGTAGGCCAGGGTGGTCAGATATTGGAGATGGGGGTTGCGGAATGTGATCAGATATTACAGTGACCAGAAATCAAGTGTGTGTATTTGCTCTAAGCTGACCGAGCAGGATTCTTGCTAAAACTGGGTGACGCAGGTCCAATAGGACAGACCCTGAAGCTCAAGGTAAAAGTCTCTTTGAGAAGAGGGCTTAGAGGAGCCTAACCAAAGAGTCTTTGTCAACTTTTATATTATTAAATGAAGGGGTGTGTGTGTGTGTGTGTGTGTGTGTGTGTGTGTGTGTATGTGTATGTGTGTGTGATTATATGACGCAGAAAAGGATTTTAACATTGCTTACCTGGCTGAAGAAAGTTTGTAAATGTTGGTTACCTGGCTGGGGAAATGAAGCATGTATTTGGGAGGAGAAAACCATTTAAAGAAAGGAATGCACAAAAATAGCATGTCACATTATTCCATTTATTTAAAATTTATAGTATATGCAGCTATATGTCTAAAGACGCGCTTGAAAGAATCCTTAAAATATATTAATTGTGGTGTGGCAGATAAGAGACCAAGAATTTCTTGACACCCCTCCCATCAGGATGTGGACATCTATGAACCCTCTCCTTGGATCCGGACAGGCTCCATGATTGCTTTGACCAACAGAACATAGTAGAATTAAAGTTCCAGCAGTTTCCAGGGTTAGGGTGAAAGACAGTGGCAGCTTCTGCTTTCTTCTTTTGGAACACTTCCTCTTGGAATCCTAAGCCACCATGTAAGAAGTCTGACAACGCCGATGCCCTAAAGGAGGAGGTACCATGTGGAAAGAGAGGTCAAGGTGCCAGACATGTGAGTGAAGAAGCCATCCTGGAAGTGCAAATATATCCAAAGGCATACTTGAAAGAGTACTTAATAAGATGTTAATTATATCATCTCTCCATGCTGGGATTTAAGATGATTGACTTTCTTGCTCATGCTTTCAAAAGAGGTTGTATAGTGTAATAATTGAAAACATTTGTTCTGGAGCCAGACTACTTGGGTTCCAATACCACGTCTGTCCTTCACTAACTATTTGATCTGGGGCAAGTTAACCCAGCTTATGTACCTCAGTTTTCTCATCTATAAAATGGGGATAATAATAGTACCTGCCTGATGAGATTGTTGTGAGGATTAAATGAACTAATTTAATCCTAGAGAACTTAGAATTCATATAATGAACTGTCATTAGCAATAACTGTGTTGTTCAAATTATTTTCACCAAGCCTGTGAAAAAAAAGATACCAATGTGGATATATAGGCATACCTCAGAGATATTGCAGGTTCAGCTCTAGACCACCACAATAAAATGAATATCATGATAAAGCAAGTCCCACAAATTTTTTGGTTTCCCAGTGCATATAAAAGTTATGTTTACATCATACTGTAGTCCATTAAGTGTGCAATAGCATTGTCAAAGAAACCAATGGACATACATTGATTAAAAAATTCTTTATTGTTGAAAAATGCTAACTACCATCTGAGCCTTCAACAAGTCATTATCTTTTTGTAATAGTGACATCAAAGATCGTTCATCACAGATCAGTAATAATAGAAATGAAAAAGTTTGAAATATTGTGAGAATTACTGAAATGTGACACAGGGACATGAAGTAAGCAAGTGCTGTTGGAAAAAATGCCACTGATGGACTTGCTCGATTCAGGGCTGCCACAAACCTTTAATTTGTAAAAAATGCAATATTTGCAAAGATCAATAAAGTGAAGTGCAATAAAGTGAGGTGTGCCTGTACACTTTTCGTTCTTTTACAAGAATGCTTGTAAAATTAGAAAGAAAACAATAAATGTCATTTAAAAAAAAAAGTTCTGCAAGAAGTTAGGAGAGCTCTCCAGTTCCTGTAATTTATGTCTGTTGGAAGGCTATAGAGTTTAAGAACTCTTTGGTTAGATCCCATCTCACCAAAGTTTTAACTCTAGTTTATAGGGAAATATTTTTTATGAAATGGAATTTAAAACAGTGAAGGAAATTTATGAGAAAGTTAGAATTCCCTCCATGGCTCCATGTAGAGTAAAGCATCATCTGTAGATTTATTTCCCTAAATATGTGTCAGTGCAAGTAGACTAAGTGGAAAGGAAATTCTCCTGATGATACAGGCCAAGAAAACCCACTCTTAATGTATTTTGGATTGAATTACGCACACTGACTTTTTACATTTATTTGAATGCATTTGTTAGCTGCACTACAATCTTCGCTGGCTGTATTGAAAGGCCCAAATTATGTGCTAATACAGTGCGTATGACCTAATTCACAGGAATCGTTAAACTACAGACGGAGTTTTCTCCATGATATTTTAATGTCAGAGGATAAACTATGTTGTTTTATCTTCTTGTCTTAAGAAGTTTAATCTTAGTAAGTGTGGGTCTAGATGGAGGATGACAGGAATATTGGAAACACACTCAATTTCCTCTTTCCTAAACTAGCTTCAAATAATCTGTGGTGATTCTGGGTCATCATTTAATTCAAATGGGAAATACATTTGAGTGTCTATTCTGTGTAAAGCATTCTGTACAATTTATTGGAAGATTTAAAGATTCAAGAGGATTTTAAGCCTAGTTTTGGAGGCAAATTATATGTAATTATACAAGGCAGTATAAGAGCTATATTATTTTATTTAATATGTATGTTTATGATCTAATTCTGTAAAGAAAATTTCAGGACTCAAAGTCTGTAATAGAATCAAACTCCACAGTATCGTGGGATTGATCCTAGAGAATGAAATTAATTTTATTCAGGAGTATTAGGAAAGATAGTTGAGTCTTAAGGATAGCCAGGGTTTCGATTAATAGAACAGGGACCACGTAAACAAAACTGTGCAAGTATCTAACATAATTAGTCAATGGCGTAGAGTCTGTTTGGGCTACAACATATGAAGACAGATAATGTGGCTCCGAGTATGATAGATCTCTGGGAACTTGCATACTTAAAGGCTTGGCCCTAGGTTTTCAGATATACCCAAAGATTAGCTTAGATCAGCAGTCTCCAAATTATCTTACTTAGAAAGCTAGTTCAGCAAAGTGTTTAGAGATATTCCAAGGAAAAAAGGGTTCCATGATTAAAGAAGTTTTGGAAATGCTAGGCCAAAACAATCTGGACAATATTCTTTATTGCAGAACTTTTCAGAGCCTTTACTATGCTAGTGTACAGAGTTAAACTACCAATGTGAGTTCTTGGCTTGGCATTTTAGGTGTTTTGGAAACATGGGTTTAGTTTGCTTTAAATTCTGACTATAATCTAAGTTCCTTTTAACCAATGACATCAAACGCTTTGTTTCTTCCTTCCTTCTTTCTTTTTTCTCTTTCTCTCCCCCCTTCCTTATCCCCTTTCTCTTTATTTAATTTTTCTTCTTTTTAATTTTTTCTCTTTCAAGAAATTTGTATTAAATTATAATTTGAAAAACATCTGTGACCACAGTGCTGTGTTAATTTAAAAACAAAATCTTTTGTGCACCTCTTTAAGAAACTGATTCTAAAAATACAGATGAAAGTAAGTATTCTCCCCTGTTTTAACTCTACCATCCTTCTGGCAGTGGAACATGGCTTCCCTTATATTCTTGATTTAATAATAGTTCTTTCTAATTGGGGAAGGATAGCTTTATTTTTTTTTTTTTTTTTCAGTTTTAACCTAGAATGCAGTTTCTGAGTGATGAGGAAAAAAATGGGATAATTGTCTGCCAGGCAGATCAGCTGCATCACTCTGTAGGTCAATGGGTGATATGTCTCAGCCAAACACACTAAAAATAATTCTTTTAGTTGCTATCAGCCTTGCTATATGCCATGCACTGGAAATTAAGTATTTTCCTTCGTTGTCACTCAACTCACGTAAGAGGTAGAGCTAGAATTAGAACCCAGGAATTTTAGATTTCAAAACCACTACGTTTTGTTGCCCGCTGCTATGCGAATTAGAACTTCTCAGTAAAATCACCAAAGGAAGGCTACTATCCTTTAGGTTTTTTCTGATAAACTGCACAGTCCAAGAACTATGTGGCAGACTCCCATCCAGCATTTTAAAGTCATTTCTTTGGTAGTGATGGCAAACAAACAAGCCATCAGATAACAAACAAACAAACAAGCAAACAGAAAGCATAGAAACAAAACAAAGAAATGAAAAATATTATAAATAAATCATATCTTTTGAGATCCAACAATAATGACATCATTTTGTGTATAAAGGACAGAGATATAACACCATAAACTTTTGTGGGGGGCAGAATTTGCCAACTCAAAATGTCTCTTTGGCATGTGGATTATTTCAAGCTGAAAACTATCAAGGCCCAAAAGACTCAGGAAGAAACTTCAACCTTGCCCCTAACTGAGTAAAGAATGAAGATAGAGACCCTGTCCCAGGAAGGGAGCCATCACCACAGATAACTGTAGTATGAACTAGGTGTGTAGACAGGGAGGAACTTAGCTAAATCTGTTTGTTAAAACTCCTCTCTGGGGTTTCCCTGGTAGCACAGTGGTTAAGAATCTACCTGCCAATGCAGGGGATACGTGCTCGATCCTCTGGTCCGGGAAGATCCCACATGCTGCGGAGCAACTAAGCCTGTGTGCCACAACTACTGAGCCTGTGCTCTAGAACTTGTGAGCCACAACTACTGAAGCCCACGTGCCACAACTACTGAAGCCTGCGCACCTAGAGCGTGTGTTCCGCAACAAGAGAAGCCTGCACACCGCAATGAAGAGTAGCCCCCGCTCGCCGCAACTAGAGAAAGCCCGCACACAGCAATGAAGACCCAATGCAACCAAAGGAAAAAACACAAAAGAGTAGCCCCCACTTGCTGCAACTAGAGAAAACCCACGCGCACAGCAACAAAGACCCAATGCAGCCAAAAATAAATAAATTAATAAAATAAATTAAAAACAAAAAACAGCTCCTCTCTGTGTCCCATTGTGTCTGTGTGGCCCAGCAAACATCTGTTTACTGAACATCTGCTTCTCCCTCTCCATGTCAGTGGCCTTCCTCCCCTTCCAAGTCCCAAACCACTACCTCCAACATCCTCTTTTGTCTTTGGCTAAAGATGGTATTTAAGGAGGTTTCAGCTATTTTGGTGAGTTGAGTTTTTCCTGGGTCTCTCCCATGTATACGTGTTATTAAACTCTCGTTTGATTTTCTCCTGTTAATCTGTCTCATGTCAATTTAATTTAGACCAGCCAGAAGAACCTAGAAAGGGTAGAGGAAAATTTCTTCCTCCCCAACACTTTCAAATTCACATTTAAATTAAAAACAACAAAACAAACAAACAAAAACCCTTTTCAGATTACTACACCCTGCAAAAAATTTAGGGGAGTAGATTATTTATTGACTGTGGCTAATTTAAAGACTATTGGTAGAGAACATTATGAAATTTAGAAGATGTTTTTCAGAAATGAATATTGTAAAGTTCTAATTAAGTATAAAATAGCAAAATTAGAAACGAGTAACATTCATTTGTGAGAGAAAAAGAATGCACGGGATATAAAGTAGTGTAACATAGAAGAAAAATCTTTAACTGGAACAATGGGAGGCATAAAATCCTCTTTGATGAAAGTTCAGTGGAGGCTCCTGAGTGCACCCAGGCTGTAGCAGGACCGGAGGTGTAGAGAATCAGCTGACGTGTGAAATTGTTTTTTTTATAAATGTGGAAATGCTTGAGGTTGACATTTGTTAAAACCTATTCCACTACAATGGTATAATTTTTCATAAATACACAAGAAACCAAAATGTCAAAAGATAAAGCAATCTTCTCTTTTGGAGCTCTGCTATTCTCACCCCTACTGTGACTCTTTCATTTGGAAGTTATTCACAACAAAAGGACAAATCTCTCATTTTTGTGGCCACAAGGGGATAAGAGAGAAGCTATTTGAACTGTAAAAGTCCTTTTTCAAAATGCTTACTTTATAATAAAAATGGCACTTTAGTCTGAAGAACAATTCTTTTTCACATTTGCTACCTAATGCACTACACAATTTCAGTTGATCACCTTGATGACTTTAATTATTAAATATGAAATAAATCTCCCTCTTCTCCATTAGGCTATTTAACTTTAATTTTCATAATGAAATGGAGTAGGAAAGGTCAAAGCCTCCCCTCCTAAAACCCAAGTAAAAAATTTCATTCATCTTTTAGGCAAGAATGTCTTTAACAAAACATCAGGTACATAGTTGCTCAAGGAGATAGGTTCTAGGGGGCAGCATAGGACCTAAGGCCCTCTGGAAAGGTTTTCCAAGAATTAAATATTTTCCACTCTGACTCTTTTATTTCGCTTGTCCCTCTCCCTGGAAAATACTGGCCCTCCAGACCCTGAGGTGACACTTTGCTGCTGGGCTGTAGGGGTGACAGAATCCTACCATGTGGTCTTGAAGTGTACCATGCATATGTGGGGAGACATGGTGGGGGAGAAAAAAGAGTTTTCCCGCTACCCTTCTAGGTCCTTGCCTGAGACCTTCCTCTGCCCCGTGTAATAAAAGACAGATTAACAGGAGAAAAAAACAGACATTTAATAACATGTATTCCTCTTGTATACAAAGGACATACCCAGGAAAACTGAGGAACCCCCCCCAAATGGCCCAAGCCATCACCTTAAATGCCATTTGCAGCTGAAAGCAAAAGATGTTGGGTGAGGGAGAGCCAGGATTTCAGACAAAGCACAGTAAACAAGGGTACGCTTACTATGCAGATTTAAGTTGCCTTCTCCAGTGATAAGAGCACCTGTAGGGCTTCCCTGGTGGCGCAGTGGTTGAGTGTTCACCTGCCGATGCAGGGGACACGGGTTCGTGCCCCGGTCTGGGAATATCCCACATGCCGCGGAGCGGCTGGGCCCGTGAGCCATGGCCGCTGGGCCTGCGCGTCCGGAGCCTGTGCTCCGCAACGGGAGAGGCCACAACAGTGAGAGGCCCGTGTACCGCAAAAAAAAAAAAAAAAAAAGTATCTGTAGATTTAGTCATCCTCCTCTTCCTGGTACTGAGAAGGAAACGCCCTTACAAATGGAGATTCCCCTTATAAATGTAAATTTCTCTTACCAAAGGGTAACTTTTATTTGGTTTTCAGAGCTTATCTCTTTTCTGCTTTTTTTTTTTTTTTAAATAATCAGCCTAAAATAATCCTTATGCACATTTTGTGGTGACAAATTCTGCTCTCCTTCAAGGTCATCAGAGAGTAGATCCTTCCTCAGGGTCACATGTATCACTAAAATGGTAACATTAAAAAAAATAGTATGTGCAATAAAATGGAAAAGGTTCTGTGTTATTTAAGAACTTCAGAGATCCATATAAAGCAGTAGTTCTCAAACTTCCAAAGTGCGTATCAGAATCACAGGAAGGGTTTGTTAAAACAGGTCTCTGAACTCCAATCCCAGCATTTCTGATTCGTTGAGAGTGGGCTGGGGAAGAGACTGCATTTCTGACGATTCCCAGGTGGCTCCTGCTGCTGGCCTGGGTACCACACTTCGAGAGTCCTAATAAGTGAGCTTGCTTCTGGGCAAGCATTGTGGGCAGGCTTAGGCCTATAATGGCTTCTCTTATGTCAAGAAAGCCATGTCTGGTTCTCTTCCTCCGGGGACTCCCTACCCTGTCTGCCTACACTGTGACTCACTTATATGCTTTAAGTGGGTTTCAAGTGAGCTGAAATACAGACTACCTCATCTTCGTGGTAGCAAGTGGCTTGTAGAAGGGACAGAGCTACAGGCCTGTTGCCTCTGGCCGAGATGAGTTTTGTCTGTGTATCCCATTGTGCCATAGAAATATTATTACTTTCTAAATGTGCCATGACATGAAAAAGTTGGGAGTGTACTCAATTCTACAGAACGTTGTTTCCAGTAACTTAATTCTATTGGGAAAAAACCTCAGTAGGCATAACTTGTCTTTAGAATAGAATATTTAAAATGAGGTAAGGAATCCTGGAACCATTTCCCAAACACTTTACAAGGAAGGAGAGAAAGAAATCAGGGTATTTGCTGAGCAAGTTCTTTGTGGCAGGCATGTGCCAGGTACTTAACATGTTATTACATTTAGTTCTCACCACAACCTAATGGGATAGGTATTATTTCACTCTTTTACTTCACCGAACCAAGACTTAGAATACATAAGTAATTTGCCCAAGGTCACAGAGCTGGTAAGCGAAACCAGAGGGAAAGCCAGTATCTCTGACTTGAAGTTCCAAGCTCTATCACATGGTCTCAGGGATGAAGCAAATGGAGAGGCCCTTTCTTTACATCATCTGAAATTGGATCAGCTTCAGAAAAAGTTAAGCCAGATTGAGGTTATATCTAAGTTCCCAATGAAAAGACAACAAAGGAAAGTATTGCTTTATTGGCTTCCCCACTTTAGATAATTTAGGTTTGCAGGGGGTTATCTAGGTAGAAGTTTTAAACATGTGATTACCAGGCCTCTTTGTGTGTATTGTGTATGTGTTTCCTTTCTGATGTTCAGCTGCCGCTGACGCCTGTAGTGTGTCATACCTTCTGGCTGTCTTATGCAGGCACAGTGAAGTGATGAGTTGGGCAGTTATGAAACAGGAGGGAAGGAGGCAGGGCACAACCTTTGAAAGAATGACATAGCCCGAGGACATGACATAAACTGATTAGAACCAAATGGGTTCAAGATGGCGGACAAGTCGATTTCCACTAGACCTTGAGCCTCAGTATACGCTCACTGTAACACATCAGCAAGCTAAATGACACACCCACAGGCACCATGACAGTTCCAAGACCGACCATAAGGATCAAAAAGTGGGTGGTGGCCCGATTCCTGGAAATCCCTGCTTCTTCCTGAAATAGCTGGAATACTCCTCCCACTCATTAGCCTATGAAATTACCCACCCCTATAAAAACTGACAACCCCATACCCTGGTGCCTTTCTCACCTTCTGAGATGGCCCACACTCTGTGGAGCGTGTTTCTCTCTAAATAAATCCACTTTCTGGGCTTCCCTGGTGGCGCAGTGGTTAAAAATCTGCCTGCCAATTCAGGGGACACGGGTTCGAGCCCTGGGCCGGGAAGATCCCACATGCCGCGGAGCAAGTAAGCCCATATGCCACAGCTACTGAGCCCACGAGCCACAACTACTGAAGCCCATGTGCCTAGAGCCTCTACTCCACAACAAGAGAAGCCACCAAAATGAGAAGGCAGCACACTGCAACGAAGAAGTAGCCCCCACGCGCCACAACTAGAGAAAGCCTGCATGCAGCAATGAAGATCCAACACAGCCAAAAATAAATAAAATAAATAAATTTATTTTAAAAAAATCCACTTCTTACCTATCACTTTATCTCTCACTGAATTCTTTCTGTGATGAGACATCAAGAGCCTGAGCTTCATTAAGTCCTGAAACCAGGTGTGTGAGCTCAGTTGGAAGACTGGGTTTTGGCCGGGTTCAAGTCCCAGCCACCTGGATTCAAGTCCCAATCTTAGGTGCATGGTTTCAGTTATACCATAGTGGGTTTGAGGACCCAAGTTTTTGGGGGGTAGATTGCCTCTGTCCTCTGCATCACTTTGTGGAGACTCAGTCTAGGGACCCTTGTCTGGAAGCCGTCTCTCGTCGCCACTGAGACTAGTCTTCTCTGGGTTTAGACTCGTCCAACCTTTCATTCTTGCCTACCTTGTTTTCGGACCACATAATTTCTAGCTCGTAACACTCTTTACATTTAATTTGCATTCCCATTTTACTTGAGCTTCAACTTATCACTTATAATGTTCAAAAGGCTCATTAATTTCTTTTATTGTGGCTCCCCTCTCATTTATTTCCTGTTTGAAACGTGCCCCATTCACAATGGGGTGCCTAAGTGTTTTAACTGGATGCTTTATTAATTACTTTTGCTGATTTTCTTCAATTACTTTAATTAGTGCTGTGCTGTATTATTTTTATCTCGACTCCTCAAATTAAAAGTTCACCTTTTGATATATTGAATATGTACGCAGAGAAGGAAATCACTTGAGAGGAATTAAGGCTTGTAGCTGGGAAATTTCCTGTGATTAAAAACATGCAGGACCTTAAAGGGCTGCCATTTGATAAAAGGTGAAAGACTCACATCCAGGGAGATTAACAGATTGGCTGGTAGCACTGCTATTGGAAACAGAAATCATCCAGACCCGGGTTTGCAACCTGGATTTTAATGACCAGTTCTGTGATCTCGGGCAACTCACTTGATGGTTTTGAACATGTTTCCTCATCTAAAATGTGGGGATAGTAATAATGCAGGGTCGTTGGAATGATAATTAAAGCATTGGCATCAGTATAGTGTTTGGTACACATTAGGCTTTTAATAAATAGTAGCTATTATGATTGCTAGCCATGATTCAATTCTGTGAAAATGTATTTCTCTCTTACTGTCCTTTAACTTACATAACTTCTAGATTCATGGTGATAAAGTATAATTTTCAAAAACCTAAAATTATGATGCTCATAGAAATATAAAATGAACACCTGCCAAAGATTTAAATTAACTCTTTAATGAGGCAACAAATAATAATCAGTATAGAGGCTGCAAAGAACAAAGAGTTTTATTTGGAGTCTTAGGAATTGCAGTTTGGGAGACAGATTCAGGTAAAACTAAAAGACTGTTCTGGGGAAGAGAAAGAGTCAGGGGCTTATAAAGGCAAAAGCTACAAGGTTGTTAATGTTGTCTTGTAAGAATTTTGACTGGCTCTGATGCAAAAAAGAAATATTTGTCCTTGAGAGATAGGCTGTCATGAGTGACTTAGGGCAAGGTCTGATGAGTATCTTGAGTTTCTGGAACATTGTGGAGAGGTTCTGGGTGCCTCTGTTAAGACAATAAGTGGTCAAAAGTTCAGATTCCATCCTGGCTGAGAAGTACATAGTCCCATTTCCTCAATGGCCTCCTGCTCTTTTAGAGGGCTCTCCTAGCAATACTGACTCCATTTTGATTTTCCTTTCACAGAGGGAATCAGTGACATGTTAAAACTGATTCAAAGAGAATTTGATGTGCAGAAATTTATATTCTATTCGTCAAAATTTATTTGCATGTCTAGGAAAAAGAATAATTAGAATTACTACAGGCTGGAAACATTTATATTACTTTTCAGTTTTCTACAAGCTAACTTCTATCTCTGAAAAGTTTTAAAAATAGTCTAGTCAATCAAAGACAATCAAAGGTTTACATCCCCATGGGATCAGACAGATTCTCCCCCTGGAGAATCTACTAGACAAATGACCAACATTCCATTGGAAGGATACCCAGTAATCTCTTTTACTGTTTTTCCAAGTCTGGGCAATTTGTCTGATAGTGTCACCCTTCCCCACTTGTGATCATAAATTATTTTGATCACATAAAATGTGTTCTCATTAGGTTTTGCCTGATTATTGACATAGGGTGCTGGAAGACTATTACTTATCCATACGGGCCTTGTTGAGTCTGCTTTGTACATTTAGATCCTGTAAATATTATGAAACTACAGAGGCCACAGAAGTCACTTTGACTTTGAAGTTTTTGTGATAGATCTTAGATTGGACTTTTGAAAGGATCTGTTATTTTTTATTCTAACCCAGGATGAGGAAACAAAGTCCAAGAAACTATCAGATTTCACCTAGAGGACTGTAAGGGAGGGAAACAAACAAACAAAAAACCCTTCCAAGGTTCTTGGTGAGACCTTCCTGCAATAAAAGGCAGATTAATTGGAGAAAAACAGACGTTTAATAACATGTACCTCCTGTGTAGGTGGGACAGTCCCAGGAAAACTGAGTAACTCCCCAAAATGGGCCAAGCTATCACCTTAAATACCATTTTCAGCTAAAGAAAAAAGAAGACGTTGGGGGGCAGAAGGAAAGGGGAGCCAGGTATAGGAGGTTGTCAGGCAAAGTAAACAAGCGTATGGGGTTGTTATGCAGATATAAGTTGCTGCCTTTTCCATTGATAGGCAACGCCCTGACAAATGGAGATTTCCATTATAAATGTAAATTTCTCTCACAAAAGGTTAACTTCTACTTGGTTTTCAGAGCTTCTCCTGTTCTGTGGTTTCTTAAAAATAATCAACCTAAAATAATCAATAATCCTTATGCCAAAGAGGCATATTTGGGGTGACAGATTCTGCTCCCTTTCAGTACCTATAAATTTGAGTGAATTTCTTCTTTAGGTCTCCAAAATTTGCTAAGGTTCCTAGCTTGCCAGGAAGTGACCTTCCTTTCCCCCTCTGAGGCCAGTTTTCCTGGGAGGACTTTATAGGCATTAGATCATATATAAAGTCAAACGTTTGGGGTTATCTTGGGGTACAATTAAAGAGAAAAGCCTGCTTTCTTAAAGTGTCTCTCACAAAAGGAAACCAAAGGTCATCATATTAGAGCTCTGTGAGATTTAGCAGTCATATACTTGGTGTATGAAGCACCTGGGGTTTTGTTAAACACACAGATTCCTGGGCCTTACCCCTATGGATCCTGATTTTGTAGATCTGGGGTGGAGCCAGGAGTCTGCATTTTAACAAGCACCCAGGTGATTGGAGAGAGTAGTCTGTACACCACACCTTGTAAAATACTGCCCCAGGCCAACCTCCTGCTTTTAGGCATGAAGAAGACACTTCAGCCAGAAGTTCTGAAGTGACTTGTTGGGCATCACACTGCCGTTATGGACTTTACCTCCCTCTAAGCCTCAGTTCCTTACTCAATAAAGCAGGAGTGGTAGTCTTTTCTGTTTGCAAGGGTTATTGGGAGAATTACATCTGATAGTACATGTAAAGCACTTTGCATAATGCCTAATAGATAATAGGTTCAGGTTAATGCTCAAGTACTATTGTCAGCTTATTGTTATTATTTATGGTAAATTATTTCCCTACTTGAACTGTATTTACCTCTAAAGCTTCCCAAAAACACTAGGGCCATTTGGCATCGACTGGCAAGGTGTCTCTGGGGAGCGAGAGCAATTCTCCAGAGCTGTACAGAGAGAGCCCCTTCCCCAGCTTCAGCCACATGCTTCCTCCTGCCGCTGTGGCCCCAGGTGACTGAAATAGGACTTAACTGACCCCAAGTTAAGGCCGTCCAGATGGGAGCTTTTCCTTTGTCCTGTAGTGGCTGTGAGGGAGGAGGTTTGTTGTAGACACAGCGACTTGTTGGATTAGATGGTAAGCAGACAAATCAGTTGTTGGGTGAAATGCTGATGAAAATTGAGTAACAAAAACTTGTTGAGCACATAAAAAATATCACTGCATTATAGACGGTTAGTGCTGAAAAGAACCACAGCAAACATCTTGTTCAGCACCCTCCCCTCCTCAGTTAATAAGCAAGAAAAGTACTGGCTGGAGACAGAGCTGGGATGAGAGCCCAGTTAATTCCCTTCCTGACCAGAAATAAACAGACACATAGTACCTGCCTTATAGTACTAACAAGAGGGCCTCACGGCTCAGTCAGCTTTTAATATGTAAGCCCAAGTCCATAACCTTGTAATAAAGTCTGGGATTAAAAAAAAAAAGATATCCTGAAAGTTTTATTTAATTTATTTTTTCTAAATGTAAAATAATCATATGGTATTTGTGATCATATGATCACGGGAAGGCACAATGAAGAGTTGTCAGAGGAGATTTTGTCAAGCTTTAAACATAGGATTATGGGTTCCTGAGAAACAACACTTGATTTTCCATTTAATCAAAGTGAAAATAAAGTATATTAAAATAAACATAAAAGAAAATAACTGGAGTTTAAGGAAACTTAGCTCTTTCACAAGTGAGAAAACTTTTGTTCCCAGTGTTTTGTTTTTGTTTTTTAAATTAACCAAGTGTACATGCCAACATAAAAAACAGAAAATTATTCTGGTAAGAAACAGAATATCTGCCATTTAGGCAGATTTATGAAAGCTAAAGAATCATCTTTCAAATTGTAGCTGAAAGTGCTGGGAAACAAGCCCATCAAAACTGAGCAAAATTTGCTAAAAGTTTAGTACATTTTATATTTTTTTCCCTCCAAACTCAGGTGATATAAACCAAGCAAATAAAATTCACTTGCTTCAACTTTTGTCTTTTACTATTTTTTTCATAGTCTGGGACAAACTGACATTCTATTTTAGGACAAAACAACTCTTTTTCTTCTCTTGAACAGTACAAACACTTGCTCAGCTGTAGTTCTCTATCACTCTTGTATAGTATAGTCTCAACCACCTGTGACATTATAAGCTTTAATCAAAATAATTAATTCCCATTGCACAGAGAAAGGTGAGAAGTAGGTAACTGAAAACTGTTAATACAAGCATTTCAGCAGACTATGACTAGCAATATACATCACACAACTTTCTTAGCCACACACAATACCTTTACACGTTAAAGTACCCAGAATGAACATGTCCATTAAGTATGACATAAAGATACAATCACTCTATAGCTTATAAAATAAAAATTAATAGTATATAAACTTCAAATTATGGTTAGTAACCAAGGTTTCAGTATATTATCTTACTTAGAAATTAGGTAGGTATCTAAGAATTATCTCTTAATTAAATTAATATTGTCTCAAGGTTTTAAGTTAACTAAAGATCTTAGAAATTATCTTTAAGTGGACCCATTACAAATCATAATTCCTCTTGATATAAAATGTTTGTCAGAATGTTTCAAATTAGTTTAATATATTTTTCATAATTTTAAACATAATGTAGGAGTGATGTTAGGAAGTTCATATTAAATAGTTTTTTCATGAGGAAAAACCTAAGTCTTATAAAAAAGAACATGTTGCTGAATGGATAAAGAAATTGTGGTATATATACACAGTGGAATATTATTGAGCCATAAAAAAGAATGAAATTTGCCATTTGTGACAAATTAATGGACCTCGAAGGTGTTATGCTAAGTGAAATAAGTCAAAGACAAGTACCGTATGATTTCTCTTACATGTGGAACCTTAAAAACAGACAAACAAAAGAAGCTCCTAAATATGGAGAACAGATTGGTGGTTGCCAGAGGTTGGGGAGTCAGGGGTGAGGGAAATGCGTGAAGGGGGTCAAAAGGTAAAAAGAAAAAGTAGGCAGTTGATGTAAAATAAACATAGAAGAAATATAAAATGTGCACTTGTTTTATACTTAACTCTGATAAATTAGAGAGCAGACATAGTGTCGTCAAAAAAACAAACAAGCAAACATATAATTAAACCTTAGTTATGTGAGCTTATGTGATCTTGGATTTTTAAACTATTTCTGAGCTAGCAGTGTCCATAACAGGAACTTTTTTCCTTAAATGTCCAGTACATTAAAATTGCTAGATGTTCAATATCCTTATTGTTGTGTGAATTATGGGACTATTAGAAATGATGGTTGCTTAGATGATCTTGACAGCTAACTGTATAAACTAATTAGAATGAAACTCCATTAAATTAAGAGACATTAGGATCCAAATTATTATTATTTTTCTTAAGTTTATTTATTTGTCTGGGTTGTGTCTTCATTGCTATACTCAGGCTTTCTTTAGTTGCGGTGAGTGGGGGCTACTCTTCGTTGTGGTGCATGGGCTTCTCAGGGCTTCTCATTGCAGTGGCTTCTCATTGCAGAGCATGGGCTCTAGGCATGTGGGCTTCAGCAGTTGTGGCTCACGGGCTCGGTAGTTGCGGCTCTCAGGCTTAGTTGCTCCACAGCATGTGGGATATTCCCAGACCAGGGCTTGAACCCATGTCCCCTGCAATGACAGGCAGATTATTAACCATTGCACCAGGAGGGAAGTCCTAGGATCTAAATTATTAATATATGTGGAGGTAGGAAAACATCTTGTACCCAAATAATAAGAGGTCAAGACTTTTCTCAATTATAGACATATAGATATACCCAGATATGGATAGCTCATAACCTAACTTGTACAACTTCAGCCAATGTTCACAAATAAACAGAGAAAAACAAAAACTCTCTGGTCCAGATCTCAAAGAGCTTTCTTCTTCTCAGTGGGTATGAATTCTGAATTGGTTTGTATTCACAAATAGACAGAGACAAGTAAACAAAAAAGACTAACAAATCAAATTCTCTCTTACCTCTCACTTAACAGAAAACATACCACCATCATCCACGGAGAGAATTCACCAAGTAATTAGACTATAAACCAAATTCCCAGTCATGGCTGCTGTCAATGAGAAATAACTTGACTGTGTACAAACCAGAAGCAAAAACAAAACATAATTCAGTAGAGAGGAAACAAAAATCTTAGAGAAACCATCAGCGAAGTTAAGTTTCTATTGTCCCTGAGGATTCATTATAGAAGCCAAGAAAAGATATGCCTGGGTTTAAACAGGCCATGAAGTTCACTTCTCTGGTAGCACAGTTTCCCTGGCTCCATCAGGTCAGTCCAGCTGGGCATCTCAGTGGGTGATTTGCAAAAGTACTAAAGGATAATTTCCAAAAAGGTGTAAATATGATATTTAATAGAAATAAAATATAAACATGTTCAAATATTTTATTTAACTCATTAATGTTGAAACCAATAAGGAGTACAAAATACATTTGCATTGCTGTGAACAGCAATCATTTGCATTTTTGTAGAAGGAGACACTTGAGTTACTATTAGTTTTTTTTAAAGATTTATTTAATTAATTTATTTAGTTTATTTTTGGCTGTGTCAGGTCTTAATTTTGGCATGCGGGATCTTCACTGAGGCATGTGGAATCTTTCGTTGCGGGGCATGGCTCTTTATTGTGGCACGCAGGCTTCTCTCTAGTTGTGGTGTGCAGGTTTTCTCTCTCTAGTTGTGGTGTGAAGGTTTTCTCTCCCTAGTTGTGGTGTGCAAGTTTTCTCTAATTGTGGCACACGGGCTCCAGGACGTGTAGGCTCTGTAGCTGTGGTTCGTGGGTTCCAGAGCACGTGGGCTCTGTAGTTTGCGGCATGCAGGCTCTCTAGTTGAGGTGTGTGAGCTCAGTAGTTGCGGTGTGTGGGCTTAGTTGCCCCATGGCATGTGGGATCTTAGTTCCCCGACCAGGGATCTAACCTGTGTCCCCTGCATTGTAAGGTGAATTCTTTACCACTGGACTACCAGGGAAGTCCCACTATTAGTTTTTTAATAAGTTAACTTCTATCCCTACAGAATCAATCAAAAGCAACCAAAGGTTCACATCTCTATGGAATCTGAAATCCCCAGAGTGTTTACTAGACCATGTCCAGCATTCCAGTGAAAGTTAAAGCTCTTGCTCTTTTCCAATACTTTGACAATTTATCCTGACATTGGGAAACATTAGTGATCAAAACTGACAGAGATTTATGCCTTCATGGAACTTGTACTTTAGTTGGTGAAACAGATAATGCTCAATGAAACTAACAAATTAATAAATGTTTAGGAGGCTTTAAGTGCTATGGAAAGAGAAAAAGGAGAGCAGGGTAAGCGGGATTGGAGTTCTGGGTAGGGGAGAACAGGTTAGAGTATTAAATAGAGTGGTCCAGGTAAGGTCCTTGGTTTGAACAAAGACTTGAGGGAGATGAGGGAGTTAGTAAACAGATATGGGGCAAGAGTGTTCTAGGTGGAGAGAGTAATTAAAACAGAGTCCTTAATATGTGGCTTGTACAAAGGACAATGAGGAGGCTAGTGTGGCTGGAATGGAGTGCATGAGGGGGAGAAGAGGTGCTATAGAATTAACGTGTCTTCCCCAAATTCATATGTTAAATCCTAATGCCCAGTGTGATGTTACTACGAGGTGAGGTGTTGGGGGAGAGACCGCTTCTGTCATGTGAGGACACAGTGAGAAGACAGCCATCTAAGAACCAGGAAAATGGCCCTCATCAGACACTGTATCTGCAAGCACCTTGATCTTGGACTTCCAGTCTCCAGAAATGTAAGAAGTACATTTCTGTTGTTTATAAGCCACCCAGTCTATAGTATTTTTGTTATGGCAGCCTGAACAGACAAGGACAGAAAATTCATACCGAGTGGTAGGTGCTGCTGTACTAGATACCTAAAAATGTGAAAATGGCTTTGGGTAGAGGCTGGAGAAGTTTTAAAGTGCATGCTAGAGAAAGCCTACATTGCTGTGAATGGATCGTGAAGGCCGATTCTGATGAGAACTCAGACAGAAAAAGGAGAGATGTAGTGAAAGCCTAAATCTTCTTAGAGAATACCTAAGTCATCCTGAACAGAATGTTGATAGAAACATGCATGTAAAGGCCATTGTGATGTGGTCTCTGCTGGAAATGAGGAACATGTTATTGGACAAGAGAGAAGAGGCCATCCCTGTTCTAAAGTGACAAAGAGCTTGGCTGAATTGTGTTCATGTTCTAGTGCTTTCTGGAGGGTGGAACTTGGAAATGATGAAACTGGATATTTAGCTGGAGTTATTTCTGACAGTTTCGGTATTGATAGCGTTGAAGGAGCAGTATGGCTCCTCTTGACGGCGTACAATAAAGTGTGAGAAGAGAGAAATGGTTTAAAGACAGAGTTGTTAATCAAAAGAGAAGCAGGACTTAAAGATTTGGAAATTCTCGGCCTATTCATATTGCAAAAAATGAGAAAGCACGGTTGGAAGAGAATAGTAAGGGTGTGGCCAAATGACCATTTGATAAGATTGGTATGGATCAACCATCTCAACAGAAGCTAGGAGCTGCTGTCCAAGAAAATGGAAAGTGATTCTGAAGGCAATTCAGAGATCATCAGAGCTCTCGTGCTCATCACAGTTGAGGGGAGTGTCTGTGGGGGAAGGACCTTCAAAGGCCTGGGAGGCAGAGTGGTTTCAAAGGAGAGGCCGCTGGCACCTTTGGGATTTTGGTTCATGTGGCCTGGCGCCACCTCACATCTTGGGACTTCATTTCTATACTTTGGTGCTGTGGCCCCTCAGTTGCCCCAGGTGCCACTCTGGTGGACCCTGGAGTTGCCTGGGCTGTGCCCAGCAAAGCCATGGGGGCATGGCTGCCTCTACCTAGATTTCAAAGGACAGGAGTTACCATCAGAGTTACCAGTTTGGGACCTTAGCCTCAGAAATCTGGAGGGAAGGACCCAGGGAGAGAAACACCGTAGGGGGCAGGGTCACCCAAAGGTGTAGGATCAGGCCCAATCAATCTAGAATGTGGAATTCTCTGCTCCAGTGTGTTCAGAAGGCAAGACCTCCACCCCAGTGTACCTGGGAGGCAGATCATTGAGCCAAAGAGGATTATTCTTGAGCCCTGAGTTCTAATGGAATTTGCCCTGTTGCATTTTGGACTTGCTCGGGACCTGTCACTCCTTTCTTCTTTCTGATTCCTCCCTTCTGGAACGGGAATGTCTGTCCTATGTCTGTCCAACCACTGTATTTTAGAAGTACATAACTTGTGTGATTACTGGAGAGCAATTTGCTTCAGGATGAGTCATAATTTTAGTCTCACCCATATTGTTACTGGAAAACTGGGTTCACCTCTTGGTGGGTGTGAAGCCAAAAGGCACAACCAAGCCAAAGAGTGGGAGAAAGAAGGATTTATTACTTGCTGCAAGTAAGGAGAACACTGAGGATCAAAGCAGTGTCTTCCCAAACAGCAAAATTGGGAAGTTTTAAGCTAAGGGTACATGCATATTCATGAAGGGGTTTGGGTGGTATATGCATATTCATGGAGGGGCTTGAGCAGAAGAAAATCCAGCATAGAATTGGGGCAAAGGTGGCCAGAATCCAGGCTTTAGTTGATTGAAGTCATGAGGGTCAGAAAATGTCAGCATCTTCACTCTTAGTTTCCAAGCAGTCTGAGATCTCAGCATCCTCCACCTGGGTGAGGTCCTTAGTTCCTGAAGAACTCAAAGATGTGTATCAGATTGTTATGTATATCCTTTGAGGAGGAATTAGGACTCTGTTTTATTACCTAACTATTGTTTCTTGACCACTTTTCCTTTGTTCTTGCATTCCCTTAAGATGATTAATCACTGAGACCTGTTCAAGGGCAAGCATTGTGGCCAGGCTTAGATCACAAAAAATGGCTTCTCTCATGTCAAGAAAGTCATGCCTGGTTCTTTTTCTCCGGGGACTCCCTACCCTATCTGCTTATAATATCTGATTTAGATGATATCTAGATTAGACTTTTGAGTTGATCCTAGAATGAGGTAAGACTTTTGGGGGCTATTGGGATGAAATGAATATATTTTACATGTGAGAAGGAACTGAGTTTTGGGGGGCCGGGGGTAGAATGCCGTAGACTGAATATTTATTTTGCCCCCACAATTCCTATGTTAAAATTTAACAACCAGTGTGATGGTATTACGAGGTGAGGTCTTTGGGAGGTGATTAGGTCCTGAAGGTGAAGCACTCATGAATAGGAGCAGAGACCTCAGAGAGATACCTCCCCTTTCACCATGTGAGGTTAGTGCGAGAAGATGGCCATCTATGAACCAGGAATTGAGCCCTGCCTAGATACTTAATCTGCTGGAAACTTGATCTTGGACTTTCCAGCCTCCAGAACTGTGAGAAATACATTTCTGTTGTTTATAAGCCATTCAGCCTATGGTATTTTTGTTATGGTAGCCTAAGTGACTAAAACAGGAGCTGATAAGGTTAGAGAGGAAAAGGGAAGCCAGAGTGTGTGAGGCCTCATGAAATATTTCAAGAATGTAAGCTTTTATTCTGAGTAAAACAGGGATCTTTCAGGGTTTTAAGCAGAAGACTGATGTGATCTGACTTACTTTTTAAAAGTATCACGATGGCAGTTGTGTTGAGAATAATAGATGGTAGGAAGGTGAAAGCAGAAGCAGAGAGTCCTGTTGGGAAGTTATTGTAGTAATCTGGGTGAGAGATGATACTGGCTTAGCATAGGGTGCTAGTAGTAAAGATAATGAGAAATGGTAGATTCTGGATATATTTTTAAAGTTAGAGCCTATAGGCTTAGCAGGTAGTTTGCATTTGCATGTGAGAGATACAAAGTAGTCAAAGATGGCTATAAGGTTTTGGGCTGAATACATGGAAGGATAGAGTTGCTGTCCATTGAGATGGAGAAGGCTTCAGGTAGATCAGATTTAGGTGTTGTGATAGATTATAAAAATGGCCACAAATTCTTTTCCCCCTTGCATGAACTCCTTTACAATGTGACATTGCCTCAACACTCTTTCTTCACCCCCTGAAATTTGAGGCATCCCGGCCGACAGCCTGCCATCCTCCAGACGTGTGGGAGAGGCCAACGGACCACAGATGCATGAGATCATCCAGCTGCCAGATGTCCAGACAGGTCATAAGAAAGCTCAGCAGATACCAGGCAAGCTGGCCTAGACTAGAAGAACTACACAGCTGACACACAAAATCATGAGTTTAAGTCACTGGGTGACTTAAAACAGAAATTTATTCCTCCACAGGAGGCTAGAGGTCTAAAATCGGGGTATATACAGGGCTATGCTCCCTCTTAGTGCTTTAGGGAAGAATCCTTTTTTGACTCTAGTAAGAGTCTCTGGTGGCTGCTGGCAGTTCTTGGCATTCCTTGGCATGTAGCAAGAAATCACCCTCAACTGTGCCTCCAGCACCACATGGCCTTCTTGTATGTTTCTCTGTGTCTTCGTATGAACTTCTTATACTCAGTAGCAGTAGTTACTGGAGTAAATGTTTTAACTAAAACATTTGCAAAAATGTGTTTCCAAATAAGGTCATATTCATAGGTCCTGGAGGTTAGGACATCAACAATATCTTTTTGGGGGACACAATTCTTAAGCTAGCATGTTTCGCGGTAGTTTGTTACATAACAAACTCTAATACAGTGGTGGGAATTGAGGAGTTCAATTTTGGACACTTTGAACTTGTATTACCTCTTTCCCTAGACTCACTTCTAGTTATAAATTACTTCATATTTCACTGAGAAAAGAAAACAAGCGGAGGAGAATTTTCACAAGCCCCCCCCATCTGATTTACCTACCTACAAGCATCAATTTTATATACTTTGTCTCCTCTTAAGGTACCGTTAGTGAACTATCTGTGTTCCAATCTAAGTCCAACCTCTTCCTTTTTTAAAAAAAACATTTTTTAAAAAAAATGTTTTGTTTATTTATTTTTGGCTGCGTTGGGTCTTTGTTGCTGCGCATGGGCTTTCATCTAGTTGCAGCAAGCGGGGGCTATTCTTTGTTGCGGTGCGTGGGCTTCTCACTGTGGTGGCTTCTCTTGTGGAGCACGGGCTCTAGGCACCTGGGCTTCAGTAGTTGTGGCACACGGGCTCGGCTCAGTAGTTGTGGCTTGTGGGCTCCAGAGTGCAGGCTCAGTACTTGTGGCACATGGGCTTAGTTGCTCCACGGCATGTGGGATCTTCCCGGACCAGCGCTCGAACCTGTGTCCCCTGCATTGGCAGGCGGATTCTTAACCACTGCGCCACCAGGGAAGCCCGATGTGGACAATTTTTAAAGTATTTACTGAATTTCTGTTTCTTTATGTTTTGGCTTTTTGGCTGCGAGGCATGTGGGATCTAAGCTCCTCAACCAGGGATCGAACCCACACCCCCTGCATTGGAAGGCAACGTCTTAACCACCGGACCACCAGGGAAGTCCCCAACTTCTTCCTTTATGTACCTACCTCTTGCCTGTTTAAGGACTTCACTCCACCTATTCTCCCTTTCTCTCCTCCATCATCATTTTTTCCATCTCAATCAGATCATCCCTATCAGCATAAAAATATGCTATTAAAAAACTATGCTATTATTTCTTCTATCTTAAAAAAACATATCTCTTCTGACCCCCACTTCTGCTGTCAACTACTGCCCCATGTTTCTGCTCTCTGTTACAGCAAAATTCCCCAAAAAGAGTTGTTTATATTCTGCCCAATTGTCTTATGGGCCCACTAATCATACTTTTGCCGCCTTCACACACACAGAGCATTCTATTGAAACTGTCTTCTCAAGGTCATTGTAACCTCCACATCACCAGTCATTAATTCCCAGTCCTCGTGTTACTTGACTTATTGGCAGGTTTTAACATGGTTTATCTTTCATCCTTGAAAAACTTTCTTTGCTTGTTTTCCTGGACACCATACACTCTGCGGCTTTCATGTTTTCTGTTTCTCATGCTCCTTCACTAGCTCTCATAGTCAGTTCTTCCTGCTATAGCAAAACACCATAGACTGAATGGCTTAAACCACACACATTTATTTCTCACAGTCCTGGAGGCTGGGCAGTCCAAGATCAAGGTGCCTATGGATTCAGTGTCTGGTAAAAGCCCTCTTCCTGGTTTGTAGACAGCTGCTTTCTTGCTATGTATCTTTACATGACAGGGTGGGCGGGGTTAGGGGGGCACGGTTGCAGAAGGGAGAGAGAAGAAGGGAGAGAGAGGAAGGGAGAGAGAAGTGAGAAGTGCTCTCTGGTCTCTTCCTCTTCTTATAAGGGCACTAATACCATCACAGGGGCTCCACCCTCATGATTTCACCTGAACCTAATTACCTTCCAAAGGCCCCACCTCCTAATACCGTCACACTGGGGATAAGGACTTTAACAGATGCATTTTGTGGGAAACAAACATTTAGTCCATAGTACTCTTTTTGTAGAGGTCAAGGGCTTTTTTGGTCTGTACTTAATAAAATATTACCTGAGTTTAAAGCCATTTCCTGGCTGCATCATAAAATGTAATCTGCATGTAATATTTAACTCTCCCATATCTGACTCTTTTATTCAGTGTTCCTTGTCCATTTACTCAGTGATAGGATCATGATCTCTTCATCTACTAGGCAATGGGGAAAATGGTAGCATTTAATTTACGTTCTGTACATTTTAAATGCTTGGAATTGTGCTTGGGATGGTATGCACTCAGTAAATGTTAGCCATTATTTATTATTATCTATAGGCAAGAAGGGCTAAGATGGGCTTACTAATACCAAACACAAGATTTAGACAGATATATCAGTCCAGGTCATGAGCAGGCCAGAGGGTGACTCTTCTGTGAAAGGGCCTTTTCTTCAAGCCATCAACAGAGTGGGGTGGGGGGAGTTCTTCCCTCTAGGTTGAATAGGCAGTTTGGGTTGTCTCAATAACTAGGAAGTACTTCTTTTTTTTTTTTAACCAGAAATTTTCCTCTCTATTTGCATAAATACACACATACATTTTTTGCATAAGTGGTATCATACTGTAGATTTTCTTCTGCAATTTCCTTTTTTTCCCACCAGTATAATATATACTGAAAAGCTTCCATATTAGTACATAAAATTAAACTTAATTCTTTTCCACTGCTACATAATAGTCCACTGTATAGATACACCATAAATTATTTAAATAGACCGCTTTTGATGTAAATGCAGGTCCCTTCCATTCTTTTGTCTTTATAAACAATGCTACAATGAATAACCATATACATACACCATTTTGCTCCTATGCAGCTATAGCTATAGAATAACTTCTAGAAGCAAATTTACTGCGTCAAGGTTATGTGCTTTTGTAATTTTGATAGATATTGACAAATTTCTCATCATAGAGATTATAAAAATTAATTATTCCATTAATAATATATAAAAGAGCTTTTTTCCCTCACACAATATATGATGACACTTTATAATTCTTGCCACCCTGATAAGATAAAAATGACATCTCATTGTAGTTTTAAGTGGCGTTTCTCCTTAATGAGACAGTCAGCACCTTTTTTTTTTTAACATCTTTATTGAGGTATAATTGCTTTACATTGTTGTGTTAGTTGCTGCTGTAAAACAAAGTGAACCAGCTATACGTATACATGTATCCCCAAATCCCCTCCCTCTTGTGTCTCCCTCCCACCTTCCTGATCCCACCCATCTAGGTGGTCACAAAACACCGAGCTGATCTCCCTGTGCTATGCGGCTGCTTCCCACTAGCTATCTCTTTTACATTTGGTAGTGTATACAGGTCAATGCCACTCTCTAACTTCATCTCAGCTTACCCTTCCCTCTCCCTGTGTCCTCAACTCCACTCTCTATGTCTGTGTCTTTATTCCTATCCTGCACCTTAGTTCTTCAGAACCATTTTTTTTTTTTTTTTTAGATTCCATATATATGTGTTAGCATACAGTATTTGTTTTTCTCTTTCTGACTTACTTCACTCTGTATGACAGACTCTAGGTCCATCCACCTCACTACAAATAACTCAATTTCATTTCTTTTTATGGCTCAGTAATATTCCATTGTATATATGTGCCACATCTTCTTTATCCATTCATCTGTCTATGGACACTTAGGTTGATTCCATGTCCTGGCTATTGTAAATAGAGCTGCAATGGACATTGTGGTACATGACTCTTTTTGAATTATGGTTTTCTCAGGGTATATGCTCAGTAGTGGTATTAATGGGACATATGGTAGTTCTATTTTTAGTTTTTTAAGGAACCTCCATACTATTCTCCATAGTGACTGTATCAATTTACTTTCCCACCAACAGTGCAAGAGGGGCCCCTTTTCTCCACACCCTCTCCAGCATTTATTGTTTGTAGATTTTTTGATGATGGCCATTCTGACCAGTGTGAGGTGATACCTCATTGTAGTTTTGATTTGCATTCCTCTAATGATCAGTGATGTTGAGCATCCTTTCATGTGTTTGTTGGCAGTCTGTATATCTTCTTTGGAGAAATGTCTATTTAGGTCTTCTGCCCATTTTTGGATTGGGTTGTTTGTTTTTTTGATAATGAGCTGCATGAGCTGTTTGTATGTTTTGGAGATTAATCCTTTGTCAGTTGCTTCATTTGCAAATATTTTCTCCCATTCTGAGGGCTGTCTTTTCGTCTTGTTTATAGTTTCCTTTGCTGTGCAAAATCTTTTAAGTATCATTAGGTCCCGTTTGCTTATTTTTATTCCCCTTTCTCTAGGAGGTGGGTCAAAAAGGATCTTGCTGTGATTTATGTCATAGAGTGTTCTGCCTATGTTTTCCTCTAAGAGTTTTATAGTGTCTGGTCTTACATTTAGGTCTTTAATCCATTTTGAGTTTATTTTTGTGTATGGTGTTAGGGAGTGTTCTAATTTCATTCTTTTACATGTAGCTGTCCAGTTTCCCCAGCACCACTTATTGAAGAGGCTGTCTTTTCTCCATTGTATATTCTTGCCTCCTTTATCAAACATAAGGTGACCATATGTGTGTGGGTTTATCTCTGGGCTTTCTATCCTATTCCATTGATCTATATTTCTGTTTCTGTACCAGTACCATACTGCTTTGATTACTGTAGTATAGTCTGACGTCCACCTGATTCTTCCAGCTCCATTTTTCTTTCTCAAGATTGCTTTGGCTATTCAGGTTCTTTTGTGTTTCCATACAAATTGTGAAATTTTTTGTTTCAGTTCTGTGAAAAATGCCAGTGGTAGTTTGATAGGGATTGCATTGAATGTGTAGATTGCTTTGGGTCATTTTCACAATGTTGATTCTTCCAATCCAAGAACATGGTATATCTCTCCATCTGTTTGTATCCTCTTTAATTTCTTTCATTAGTGTCTTATAGTTTTCTGCATATAGGTCTTTTGTCTCCCTAGGTAGGTTTATTCCTAGGTATTTTATTCTTTTTGTTGCAATTGTAAATGAGAGTGTTTCCTTAATTTCTCTTTCAGATTTTTCATCATTAGTGTATAGGAATGCAAGAGATTTCTGTGCATTAATTTTGTATCCTGCCACTTTACTGAATTCATTGATTAGCTCTAGTAGTTTTCTGGTAGCATCTTTAGGATTCTCTATGTATAGTGTCATGTCATCTGCAAACAGTGACAGTTTTACTTCTTCTGTTTGGATTTGGATTCCTTTTATTTATTTTTCTTCTCTGATTGCTGTGGCTAAATCTTCCAAAATAATAGTGGTGAGAGTGGGCAAACTTGTCTTGTTCCTGATCTTAGTGGAAATAGTTTCAGTTTTTCACCATTGAGAATGATGTTGGCTGTGGGTTTGTCATGTATGGCCTTTATTATGTTGAGGTAGGTTTCCTCTCTGCCAACCTTCTAGAGAGTTTTTATTATAAGTGGGTATGCAATTATGTCAAAAGTTTTTTCTGCATCTATTGAGATGATCATATGGTTTTTCTCCTTCAGTTTGTTACTATGGTATATCACATTGATTGATTTGTTTATATTGAAGAATCCTTTCATTCCTGGGGTAAACTCCACTTGATTATGGTGTATGATCCTTTTAATGTGCTGCTGGATTCTGTTTGCTAGTATTTTGTTGAGGATTTTTGCATCTATGTTCATCAGTGATATTGGCCTGTAGTTTTCTTTTTTTGTAATATCTTTGTCTGGTTTTGGTATCAGGGTGACGGTGGCCTCGTAGAATGAGTTTGGGAGTCTTCCTCCCTCTGCTATATTTTGGAAGAGTTTGAGAAGGATAGGTGTTAGCTTTTTAAATGTTTGATAGAACTCACCTGTGAAGCCATTTGGTCCTGGGTTTTTGTTTGTTGGAAGATTTTAAATGACAGTTTCAATTTCAGTGCTTGTGATTGGTCTGTTTATATTTTCTATTTCTTCCTGGTTTAGTCTCGGAAGGTTGTGCTTTTCTAAGAATTTGTCCATTTCTTCCAGGTTGTCCATTTTATTGGCATATGGTTGCTTGTAGTAATCTCTCATGATCCTTTGTATTTCTGCAGTGTCAGTTGTTACTTCTCCTTTTTCACTTGTAATTCTATTGATCTGAATCTTCTCCCATTTTTTCTTAATGAGTCTGGCTAATGGTTTATCACTTTGTTTACAAACAATCAGCTTTTAGTTTTGTTGATCTTTGCTAATGTTTCTTTCATTTCTTTTTCATTTATTTCTGATCTGGTCTTTATGATTTCTTTCCTTCTGCTAACTTTGGGATTTTTTTGTTCTTTCTCTAATTGCTTTAGGTGTAAGGTTACTTTGTTTATTTGTGATGTTTCTTGTTATTTGAGGTAGGATTGTACTGCTAAAAACTTCCCTCTTAAGGCTTCCCTGGTGGTGCAGTGGTTGAGAATGTGCCTGCCAATGCAGGGGACACGGGTTTGAGAACTGGTCTGGGAAGATCCCACACGCCACGGAGCAACTAGACCTGTGAGCCACAACTACTGAGCCTGCGCATCTGGAGCCTGTGCTCCGCAACAAGAGAGGTTGTGACAGTGAGAGGCCTACGCACTGCGATGAAGAGTGGCCCCCACTCGCCGCAACTAGAGAAAGCCCTTGCACAGAAATGAAGACCCAACACAGCCAAAAATAAATAAATAAATTTAAAAAACAAACAAAAACTTCCCTCTTAGAACTGCTTTTGCTGCATCACATAGGTTTTGGGCCATTGTGTTTTCATTGTCGTTTGTTTCTAGGCGTTTTTTGATTTCCTCTTTGATTTCTTCAGTGATCTCTTGGTTATTTAGTAGCATATTGTTTAGCCTCCATATGTTTGTATTTTTTATAGTTTTTTTCCTATAATTAATATCTAGTCTCATAGTGTTGTGGTCAGAAAAGATACTTGATATGATTTCACTTTTCTTAAATTTAGCAAGGCTTCATTTGTGACCCAAGATATGATCTATCCTGGAGAATGTTCCATGAGCACTTGAGAAGAAAGTGTATTCTGTTGTTTTTGGATGGAGTGTCCTATAAATATCAATTAAGCCCCTCTTGTTTAATGTATCATTTAAAGCTTGTGTTTCCTTATTTATGTTCATTTTGGATGATCTGTCCATTGGTGAAAGTGGGGTGTTAAAGTCCCCTACTATTGTTGTGTTACTGTTGATTTCCTCTCTTATGGCTGTTAGAATTTGCCTTATGTATTGATTGAGGTGCTCCTATGTTGGGTGCAGAAGTATTTACAATTGTTATATCTTCTTCTTGGATCGATCCTATGACCATTATATAGTGTCCTTCTTTGTCTCTTATAATAATCTTTATTTTAAAGTCTATTTTGTTTGATATGAGAATTGAAACTCCAGCTTTCTTTTGATTTTCATTTGCATGGAATGTCTTTTTCCATCCCCTCACTTTCAGTCTGTATGTGTCCCTAGGTCTGAAGTGGGTCTCTTCTAGAGAGCGTATATATGGGTCTTGCTTTTGTATCCATTCAGCCAGTCTATATCTTTTGGTTGGAACATTAATCCATTTACATTTAAGGTAATTATCGATATGTATGTTCCTATTACCATTTTCTTAATTGTTTTGGGTTTGTTATTGTAGGTCTTTTCCTTCTCTTGTGTTTCCTGCCTAGAGAAGTTCCTTTAGCATTTGTTGTAAAGCTGGTTTGGTGGTGCTGAATTCTCTTAGCTTTTGCTTGTCTGTAAAGGTTTTACTTTTTCCATCAAATCTGAATGAGATCCTTGCTGGGTAGAGTAATCTTGGTTGTAGGTTTTTCCCTTTCAGCACTTTAAATATGTCCTCCCACTTCCTTCTGGCTTGCAGAGTTTCTGCTGAAAGATCAGCTGTTAACCTTATGGAGATTCCCTTGTACGTTATTTGTTGCTTTTCCCTTGCTGCTTTTAACATTTTTTCTCTGTATTTAATTTTTGATAGCTTGATTAATATGTCTTGGTGTGTTTCTCCTTGGATTTATCCTGTATGGGACTCTCTGCGCTTCCTGGACTTGACTGACTATTCCTTTCCCATATTATGGAAGTTTTCAGCTATAATCTCTTCAAATACTTTCTCGGTCCCTTTCTTTTTCTCTTCTTCTTCTGGGACCCCTATAATTCGAATGTTGGTGCGTTTAATGTTGTCCCAGAGGTCTGAGACTGTCCTCAATTCTTTTTTCTTTATTCTGCTCTGTGGTGGTTATTTCCACTATTTTATCTTCCAGGTCACTTATCCGTTCTTCTGCCTCAGTTATTCTGCTATTGATTCCTTCTAGAGAATTTTAAATTTCATTTATTGTGTTGTTCATCATTGTTTATTTGCTCATTAGTTCTTCTAGGTCCTTGTTATGCGTGTCTTGTATTTTCTCCATTCTATTTCCAAGATTTTGGATCATCTTTACTATCATTACTCTGAATTCTTTTTCAGGTAGACTGCCTACTTCCTCTTTTGTCTCGTCTGGTGGGTTTTTACCTTGCTCTTTCTAGTGCTGCATATTTCTTTGTCTTCCCATTTTGCTTAACTTACTGTGTTTGGGGTCTCCTTTTTGCTGGCTGCAGGTTTGTAGCTTCTGTTTTTTTTGGTGTCTGCCCCCAGTGGGTATGGTTGTTTCAGTGGGTTGTGTAGGCTTCCTGGTGGAGGTGACTGGTGCCTGTGTTCTGGTGGATGAAGCCGGATCTTGTCTTTCTTGTGGGCAGTACCGCATCCAGTGGTGTGTTTTGTGGTGTCTGTGAACTTACTATGATTTTAGGCAGCCTCTCTGCTAATGGGTACGGTTGTGTTCCTGTCTTGCTAGTTGTTTGCCATGGGGTGTCTAGCAATGGAGCTTGCTGGTCATTGAGTGGAGCTGGGTCTTAGTGTTGAGACAGAGATCTCTGGGAGAGCTCTTGCTGATTGATATTACATGGGGCCAGGAGGTCTCTGGTGGTCCAGCGTCCTGAACTCACTCTCCCACCTCAGAGGCTCTGGCCTGACAATCCTCCAGAGCACCAGAACCCTGTCAGCCACACAGCGTAGACAACTGTGGTAAAAATCTGACTGGTATCTTGGATTTTCTTTGCTGGGGCATCTATGCAAGCCAGGTTCCCTTTGTCAGAAACACAGGAAGCCAAAACGCTGAGACATCTGAGGTTTTCAGCAAAGACAGGGCGTATTCACAAGGCAGCCAAGGAGAAGACAGGAGAACAAATCTCAAATCTGGCTCCCAGAAGACAAGAGCCTGGGGTATTTTTGGGATAAAGAATAATGCAGCAGGGCCGTCTGAGCCTTACGGTATGTCAGTACCTTTTCTTATACACAAGAGTTCTTTGTATTTCTAGGAAGTACTTCTGGTGTTTGGTGGGTAGGGAACAGGATATAAAGTCCTGTAATTCATGAAAAATTATCCCTCCCAAAATCTCAAAAGTGCTCACATTAAGGAATGCTGTACTAGTCGTAATGTATGTTTTTTTTTAATTTATTAAAAAAATTTTTTTTAGAGAGTAGAAGGATCAGAGGAAAAGGGTAAAGTATGGAGTAAAATGAGTCTGGCAAGTAGGCAGGAACTATCTCATGCTGTGTTATAGTATGATACATGGTTGAGAGTGGCTGAGATCTTATATTCTCTGTACTTAGCCAACTATCTAGAGCAATGGTAGAGAGGAAGGGGCTGGGACAGGATGTCAAGATCTTAATTCCACTGCATTAATAAGAAGCTAAGGCAGTTCTCAGGAGAGAACGAGGAGGTTGGGACATTGAGGAAGAATGTTATACTAGTAGTGCTCCCTCCACATAGAAGGAATTTGGGAATGGGAAATGAGATTTTTCTCCATGTTAAAATCAGTTGAATGTTGCCTTTATTTTCAAACAAACATTTGGCCATGTTTATATCTTGGGTTACAATTTTTATAATTGCTCCACTAGCCTTGTTAAATGCTTTTTATTTTTCTTTTTCTTTTTGGCTGCGTTGGGCCTTTGTTGCTGCATGCGACTTCTCTACTTGCAGCGAGCAGGGGCTGCTGCTCTTTGTTGCAGTGCACAGGGTTCTCTCTGCGGTGGCTTCTCTTCTTGTGGAGCATGGGCTCTAGGCCCACAGGCTTCAGTAGTTACATCACTCGGGCTCAGTAGTTGTGGCTCACGGGCCCTAGAGCTCAGGCTCAGTAGTTGTGGCGCGTGGGCTTAGTTGCTCCGTGGCCTGTGGAATCTTCCCGGACCAGGGATCAAACCTGTGTCCCCTGCATTGGCAGGCGGATTCTTAATCATTGCACCACCAGGGAAGTCCCTAGCCTTGTTAAATGTTGAATGTTACTACAGAGATGTTTGAGCCCATCTCAAAAAAAAATTGAGAGTGATTTTGTTTTTTCCCAGTGGATGACTTGATCTTTTTTCCCCTTGTATTTCCAATATATTCCTTCTTTATTTTTGAATTTTTACAGCTTTACAGATCTATGAACTGATGTTGATTGTTTGGGTCTATTTTTTTTTTTTCCTGGAAAGTGGTCTGTCCTTTGATGTATGGATTCAGAACTGTTGTGTTTTTTTCTTGCATTGTATCTTTTAACAATAGCAATGTTTCATTTGTTTGGTCAGCTTAAAAAGAAATTTATTTACATTTATATAGGTTCTTTTTAGCTGTTTTTGATGTAGCTAAACAAAGAATTTCCATTTCTACTCTTGTTTTCCTTGTTACTTTTTGGGATTTCCAAGAGGGGGAAAGGAAAAATTTGACACTATGCCACCATATTCAAAGTGGATGATGAGACCCAATGCAGCTAAAAAAAAAAAAAAAAAAAAACCATATTTCAGATTCAAAATATACAAAGAAGATATAAAATATTCCATTTTGAATTCAGTTTTGTTGTTTTGGACTTTTGTCTGTGAAGTAATGCTTACCCAAGGAATTAGAATGAAGCTAAACATTTTGGTTTTAACTTTTCAGCGTCTGTCAAGGAGATAAGAATGTTCTTTCACAAGTTAAAATATATAGTAACGATGAAATGACAAAAAATAAAAACTGTAAGTAAATGTCACTTGACACTTTGATGGTTTCTTGAGCATTGGATTTGTATTGGAGTAATCTTGTATATTGGAGGGTTCCCAGTGGATGCAAATCAGAACAAGGGAAAAAAATTGAAAAAAACCCCCACAAATTTATGGGAACCACATCAGAAATTTTCACTTGGTAAGTCTGGGGTGGGGTTTAGGAATCTGTATTTTTTTAAGAGCATCTCAGATAGTTCTACCGTGCTCTAATGTATATTAAGCAATGTTGTATATTATTAACAGATTTTAGAATGTTTTTCTCCCTTTTAATTGCTCCTTTAGAGCAATTCTCCACTAGTGTACCAGTATTAACAGTGGGGAATACTATGGGGATGCATTCTTGGCACGGAATGCTTGTTTAGATCTGCATATAAATCTTTGTGTATAAGTGTGTTGGAAGGTCTGTGCCACTGGTGGACCACAGTGCTGTTGAAATTTTCCTTATAATTTTCTGCCACAGCTGTCCTCTTTGCTGTGACATCATTTCAGCTGCCAAAGGGAGAAACCCAGGTTATAGGTAAGAACAGACAAAGGAACAACTGCAATTTGGGGGAAAATATTTAACAACTCAAAAGTAGTTTTTCCCCAAAGTAATGAAATGTAGTTCTTCAAAACACATGAAATAGCATGAATGATTTTCCTCTTTAACATCATATTTCTATAGAATTTCATAATTGGACTTGATTTATTAGATTAGCTTTTTGGTTTATATAGTCTTCCATTATAATAAATCAGGTAAAATGTTCTAACGTGAATGTTTTCTTTTTATCTCCAGGAAACCATAAAAACGGTTCACTTTATTCCAAAATGTACCGAAAAGATAATTATATCACTTTATACTTCAGATAAATTGTTCATAAAATGACTTAAAACTGCTTTTAGTGATAAATGCTTATATCTGATGATGCAAGGAAATGGGACATTGTAAGTGGAAAATAAATGGTTTTATATAGTCTTAAGGATTTTTTTTATTACATCTGTCATATTATAAAGTGGTTTACTTCTTTAAATGTTGCTTATAAAACATATATATTGTGATTTTACTATAATGCTTTAAAAAAAGCAATTTGATTTTTACATACCTACCTCTGATAAGAACAGCTTAGGAAATCTAATTCTGCCTCATATGTTAAACATTTCCTTTATTTGCTTGAGCTGTAAGGAAATGTAACTTAAAAAATGCCTGTAATGCTGCAACATTATGGTAAATATAATCTCGGAAGAAACTTCTCTGGAGACAGGGAGGTTGCTTGACATTTTCTTGGTGATTTTTTTGTAACCATAATCTCTGAATCCCTGAGTATGGATGGTCATTGAACATTTAGTTGTAATACTGTTGACTATAAACTAAATTGAAAAATAAATATGCTCTTTCTGGTTAAAAATAATAACTAAAAATGTAAAATTATAACTGTATAGGTGATTCCTTAAATTTCTGCTTATTTTATCTCAAGATAAAGAAAGAAAAAGCAGTGTCTTTCTTGGGTAGGAATATCCCACAAATTATTATTGTAATTACATTCCCTTTGAGAGAGTTAAAATCATATTGCCTATGTATTAAATGTTATACTAATGTGTTCTGGTTAAGAGATAACTTCATCCTGGTCAGTGAGACCTAGCCAGAAAATGTTTTCACTTTCTAAACATGTATGTTTATATAAGAAGGACTGCATTTTTCCTCTTGTGCCCTTACCTGCTGATTCCAATGTGTATGTCAACTGCACTTAGTTTGAGTGTAAACATCACAAAATCAGGGAATTTACTTCCTACAGCTCCCCTTTTCTCTCTCCTTTAACGTGCTCCCTACCAGGATCTGTCTACTTTTGTTTACTCTCTGGTCCGCAGGTACATTTTTTTGTATTATGTATAATTTATAGTAGCTTAAGCCTCCAGTAAGGTCTTCATTCAACACTAATTTTCATCTTTTCTCTCTTGAAACCCTCATTCTGATCTTATTTCCATATGGTTGGAATAATTTCTTGAGTAATTTCCTCAAAAAGGGTATCCAGGTGCTATGTGTTCTTTATATGTTGGTTTGGCTTAGCTTAGGGAAGTTTTCTTCAATCTCACCTTTGATAAATTGCATCTGATCTAATAATTCTTATTTCTTTTTCAGAAAAATCAATTTTAGTTTTAATCTCCATTTTCCTTCCTTTCACTCTCATCCTTTTATTTCTTAACTTTCTCCCTCTGCTTTTTGTGAGATCATTTCAAATTTGTACTCATCACTTATTCTCTTTTCCTCAGTTTCAATTCTGCAATTTTTATCATAACTAAAATACTGTTTTATTTCTATTTTTGTCTTAATAGTCCTTTAACACTAACACTTAAATTTTATTCTTCAGATCTCTTTTGGCTATCTTTATTTTTAACTCCATTTTGTTGTCCCCTTGGATTTCTGTTTCTTTTTCTTAGCTGTTGTGCCTTTTAATTTGTTTGAGAAAGTGGAATCGTATTTAAACATTTTCCTCCAATTCCTGTAGTTAATAATATTTAGAGGTATGCTTTACCTTTTTGTATGTTGTGTTGATACTTTTTTACTTGATCTTTATTATTTTTGCTTAAGCTATTTTCTAATTGTCCTCCCTTTATTGTTTCTTATCATAATAGCTGTCTTTTATTGAGTGCCCACTCCAGCTTAGACACTGTGCTGGATATTTTTATATGTCATTGATCATTATTTCCATTTAATGGATGAAGAAGCTGAGGCTTAGAGTGCAGAAGCTAGGATTAAAATGCATTCCATGTGGATTGAAAGACTGTGCTTTCTCTACCATCTCTGAAATGAAGAGAGTTCTTTCTATATAGGATGTTTATAAACAGTCAGAGTATTTGGATTACAATCTGCTAATGTGATGTTAGTTGAAGTCCACATAAATTCCCCCCAGAAACAGGGTGGCTGTGTAGTTCTAATTCCCAGTGTTCAGCAGTCATCTATCTTTGCTGGTTGAATGAAGTTTGGGTTATTCTCTTACCATCTCTGCTTAAAAAATTTAACACTAGGAAGCAATGCAGGACCTGTATAGCTGCCTGGGCTTTTTATTTATTTCTACCTGAAGTACTTTACTAGTGGGTTTACATTACCGCAGAGGCATATGACAACATAGGGCTTCCTTCTCTGTTTTTGAGCTGCTGTTTATTGCAGTTGGAATTGAGATCTGGTCTGTGTCTGCAGAAAGATAAACTGAAGGCAGAGTTAAGATCCACAACTCTGGCTGCTTCAAAATACAATGTCCACAATTCATGTGTCATAAATTGTGTTTCTCAATAAGTTTGATCAGTGATATTGGTAAGGTATAGTTATGGAAAAGTTCTGGTTTCTGGCAATAGGTTGACTATCAGCCTTAATTTTGTTGTTTTTCATCTTTTTTTTTTTTTTGGTATTTCTAATAGATAGAAAGGGTAACATTACATCAGGGAATGAAAGTCAAGCGACATTTTTAATTAGTACCTCCAGTAGTTATTTTTGCAAATAATGCTTTTTTTCTAAACGTGATCTTCTTTTTTTTTTTCTTGCGGTACGTGGGCCTCTCCCTGTTGTAGCCATTCCCGTTGCAGAGCACAGGCTCCGGACACGCAGTCTCAGCGGCCATGGCTCAAGGGCCCAGCCGCTCCGCGGCATGTGGGATCTTCCAGGACCAGGACATGAACTCGTGTCCCCTGCATCGGCAGGCGGACTCTCAACCACTGCGCCACCAGGGAAGCCCTAAATGTGATCTTTTGACTAATATATAATCTTCTGGGAATCTTACGCTTATATCATTTCATACATTAAGGCCGAGAGGTCTTTGGGATTGTGAGAGATTCTGAATTGATGTTTTCTCTTTTGCTAGTCCTTTGAATTAGATTTGAGAAAAATGGTAATGGCCTTTGTTTTTCCCATTATCACTGGCAAATGCATATTCCACCAAGATGCCCTGCCTTCTTGTACATTGTCTCTCTCATCCAGAGCTTTGCCTTCTGAGTTTCACTCATATTTTTAGGGTTGAGTATTTCAAGGAAACCATTAAAAATACCTGTGATTTCAGTTGTTTTCTTATACAGTGGTGCAATCATTTTACCTAGTTTTCAAACTGTAGATTTCTCAAAAGCCTTTCTACACAGAGTGCTTTGAAAAGAATTGAGAAAATACATATAGGATTTAGGAGGGAGATATTTCCTGATTGGTACAAATGTAATAGATTTGGTGAGAATATGTATACAGTATGTATTTTTCAGTATAAATAGCCAGCAGTGGTGGGCAGTTAAATATTTATAATTTTAACTTTATATTCAAGGTGAAAAAAACTCATTCTCAGAAGAGATAATAATAATGTCTTCCATCCTGCTGCAACAATTGTGTAAATTACTCAGCTAAGTTATGTAAAGCTCAGATTCTTGTGACCTGTAAAGTGCTAATTCAGCTCGATTTCAAAGTGTGGCTTGGGATCCCTGAGTTTTTGAGACCCTTTCAGGTAGTTAATGAGATCAAAATTATTTTTATTATAATACTTAAGTATTATTTCCCTTCTTCACTTCCATTCGCTCACAAGTGTACGTAGAGTTTTCCAGAGGCTACTTGATGTATGATGTTGCAGTAGATTGAATGCAGAAAATCTAGTTGCCTTTGGTTAAGTCAGATGTTAAAGGGAAGAAAAAAAATATAAAATAATGCCACTTGTGATGGACTAGAAAAATGGTCTGTCAAAGATGTCCATATCCTAAT
This sequence comes from Grampus griseus, assembly GCF_964374135.1. Taxonomy (NCBI): domain Eukaryota; kingdom Metazoa; phylum Chordata; class Mammalia; order Artiodactyla; family Delphinidae; genus Grampus; species Grampus griseus. Next base: position 53,616,337 of record NC_139003.1, on the reverse strand, counting down.
CCTTGGGACCTGTGAATATGTTACTTTATGAGGCAAAAGGGACTTTGCAGATGTGATTAAATTGAGGATTCTGAGATGGGGAGATTATTTTGGATTATCTGGGGTGGACCCAATGTAGTCACAAGGGTCCTTAAATATGGAAGTGGCAGGTAGAAGTGTTAAGTGTCAGAGTGATGAGATGTGAGAAGGACTCAACGAGACATTCTCCAAACAACCAAAGCACTATTTAAACAAGCAGTGGCCTGTACTGCTCATGACATGCTAAGCACTGTGCCAAGTATGTGCAGAGGAGGAACCTGGGCATCTTACGAGGAGGCAGATTCAGATTCTGTGGGTTAGGAATGAGGCCTGAGATTCTGCATTTCTGACAAGCTCCCAGATGATGCAAGTGCTGCTGGTCCTGGAATCTCAGGTTGAGTAGCAAGGTTCTCTGTAGATGAATTAAAGTAATCCTCTCTATAATCTCAGGAGATCTTTACTATTATTACCCCTATTTTATCTTATTTATTTATTTATTTTTAAATTTTATTTTATTTGTTTATTTTTGTCTGTGTTGGGTCTTCTTTGCTGCGTGCGGGCTTTCTCTAGTTGTGGTGAGTGGGGGCTACTCTTGGTTACGGTGTGCAGGCTTCTCATTGAGGTGGCTTCTCTCGTTTCGCAGCACGGGCGCTAGGCGCGCGGGCTTCAGTAGTTGTGGTGCACGGGCTTAGTTGCTCCACGGCATGTGGGATCTTCCCGGACCAGGGCTCGAACCCGTGTCCCCTGCATTGGCAGGCAGATTCTTAACCACTGCGCCACAAGGGAAACCCACCCCTATTTTAAAGATGAAGAAATGGAGGTACAGAGAGTAATTTGCCCAGGGTTACAATGGCTAGGAAGTGCAGAACGCAGCCCTTGTTCTAAGGATTCCACCGTACAATCTCACTTTGCAAGTTTAAATGCAACAAAGCAGGGTATTATTTCATTTTACTATTAAACCTAAAGCACACAATACTAAACCACAGTATTCTAGTTAAAACAGTATTCATAACATGAAAGTTTTACTAGTCATAATTGGAATTTTTATTAAACATTTGAGAATTTATATGATTTTATTCCATGCATGCAATACCCCCACCCCCAATATGCAATTTTAAAAGGCTGCTTGAAGCACGTGGTCAGGCAGTTGTTCATACTATCTGCTACACTTCCCAAATAACTTAAGAATGGACCGTGCACCCAGGGTGTGTGTGTGTCCAGGCTGCGTGTGTGTGTGTGTGTGTGTGTGTGTGTGTGTGTGTGGTGGTTTAAGGGGGGTTAGTGTGATAAATCGGGGTCTAGGGTACAAGTTAGAATTCTCGTAGTCAGAAACTAGTTATCTAAAGCCTTGCTACTTGAGTATGCTACTTTGAAGTTTGGTCTGTAGGCGAGCAGCATCCCTTGCCCTTGGGAACTGGTTAGAAATGCAGAATCTTAAGTGCCCCTGCCCCCCTCCCCCCCTCCCCAGGGCATCAGAATGTGCATTTTAACCGGAACCGCAGATGATGGTATGCATTTTAAAGTATGAGACCACTGCCCTACCTCCCAACTTGATTTAGATTCTTTCCAGTACCAGAGTCTCTGGAGGGCTGCGGCCTTAAAGACAACGAAGGCCGATAGCGAAGGCGGACAACGAAGGCAAACAGTGCCTTTCCAGGCGGACATTTGATTTTCCTCCCAGGTGCAGAGCGGGTTTTGGCAACGCCCCGGCCCTCCGAGCCCGCTGGCGGCGCCTGCCTCCCGGGTGGGACCGCCTACAGCCCGCCTGCGACCGGCTCTGCTTAATTTACACCACGGACCCGGCGCCCAGCGGCAGGCCGCACGTGGGAACCAGCCGCCCGCCTCCGGTGCAGACGGGGGAAGAGAAAAGGCCTCGGGCCTTCCGCCCGGACCCTGGGTACCGTGGGCTTGCACCTTCGACCCGAGGCCGTCACTTTCAGCCCCAGTCTGGGCGGCAGTGTAGCCGCCCACCAGCGCCGCCGCCAGGAGCAGCAGCCCGGCCTCGGCGGAGGCAGCGGAGGGAGGGCGAGCCCCAGGCAGCCCACTGCAGCGGCACCTATAGACCCAGCGTCTGGTGTTCTGGATTTCTGACCTCCATAACTGTAAGGTAGTGGATTTGTGTTGTTTTAAGCTACTAAGTTTGGGGTCATTTGTTATAGCAGCAATAGCAAGCTACTACAGCGTTCACTGAAAGCCTCTTTTTTTTTTTTTTTTTTTTTTTTCCTTTTCGGTATGCGGGCCTCTCACTGCTGTGGCCCCTCCCGCTGTGGAGCACAGGCTCCGGACGCGCAGGCTGAGCGGCCATGGCTCACGGGCCCAGCCGCTCGGCAACATGTGGGATCCTCCCGGACCGGGGCACGAACCCGCGTCCCCTGCACCGTCAGGCGGACCCTCAACCGCTGCGCCACCAGGAAAGCCCCTGAAAGCCTCTTTTAAAGGCCTTATTAATTCTCTGCTCTACATCCTTCAGTTAACGTCCATTGCTTTCAGAAGAACATCAGGCTCTCTAGTCTGACTATGAGGCCTTTTGTCATTTGTCTTTAACCATTAATTAAGGGTCTCATCTATTTTGATTCCCTAATTTCCATCGTATATGCCACGCATACAAAAGTATTGCTGTTATCCAAAGTTGCCAGATTTTCCATGTCCTTGTTCTTTTGCACACGCTGTGTTCCCTGCCAACACGGTCCACTTTCACTCCTTTGTTCAACTCCTACCTATCTCTCTGAACTCACTTTTAATGTCATGTCCTATGCACAGCCTTGCCCCAGCCCTTCAGGCTAGGTTGCCTCTTTTCATAGGCAGTACTTGCCACATTATTTATATATATATTATATTGCCAATCTTCCTGTCCAGCTGTGAGCTACTTGGGGATGTAATGATGTCATATTTGTGAACCTCCAGCATCTAGTACATTGCTTGATTTACAGTAGTCCTCAATAAGTGTTTTTTTCTGATTGCTCAAATGATTGATGATTGCCCAATCTCTCACTAATAGTTTACTTATTTCTATGAATTAGCTTTCAACTATGATTCTATCATATACTCAACTGAACTTTGCACTATCGTGTTGTTTCTCTTAGCTACCCTCTTATTTCTCTCTCTCTTTTCCTGCCAAATAACTTGGGGAGTGAGTGATCTCCATAGGTGGTTTTAATTTTCTTCATCTCATGACCTCTTAACTCCTTCACATGTTACTTCTATTCTATAGTATTGGCTTTTCTTTTTCTAAGATCCCTATTGATCTCTTTCTCTGTATCTTTTTTGACCTCTCTGATAACTATGACAAATCTTTCCCTCCTTTATTTTCCATGTGCATTACTGCTCATTTCCTACTTCTGTGTTTTATTTTTTTGCTAGTTCTTTCTTCTACACCTTAATTCTGGGAATTCCTCCAATGTTAAAAGCTTAAGCCCTGGTTCTTCTGTCTATGCAGTTAGTATCTTGAAGTCCTCATCCACTTTCATGGTTTCACCACTATTTACAAAGATGGGTATGTCTGTAGCCAAGATCTACCACAGTCCTGTCCATACAGTAGCTACAGTTGAGCCTCTGCCATTATCATAAAGACAGGAACTGATCTCAGTCAATTCTTCATAAGTACAGTAATGCTCCCTCTTTACTTGTCTTTCTCTGTCAGTGACCTCTCCGTTATGCTAATTTTTCAGGTTAGAAACGTTGGAATCCTTTTTCATAATTTCTGTTTTTATATTTTTATTTTATCTGTTATCAAGTTATTTTTTCTTCAAGCTATCTCTTAGATTTGTCCTTTTTGTTGTATTTTTTTCTCTCTGACCACCACCCTGATCTAGGCCCTCAACACCTTAAGGGCCATCTAATTCTGTTCCATGCCTCTAGTATTTCTTTGCTTTAATCAACCATGCATCCCAACCCTCTTCTCCCTAATTTACAATGGATCTTACCACCACTTTTGCCTCTAACACCCAACTCATCCAGTGCTTTTATGTCATCCTCCCACACAAGAAACTACGGTCAATCTGCATTGGTTATTACAACATGCCCTACGTGGTCTTCTTAGGCCCAGCTAACATTCAGATTCACTTTGACCATCAGAGGCTACGTTAAGACCAGACTACTCGAAAGGAGCAAGACACAGATTGCCATAGGGCAGCAGGTGGTCTTCCTCTTCAAAGGCAGTTGTAGCAATCCAAAAGCTCAGGGGCAAGGAGCTGTCTGGTTGAGAAGTCTTATGTCCTACAGGTGCAAATTGCTCTTGCAATAACCCCACAGTCATAGCTTCCAGGGTCCTTGCAAGGACATATCAGTTAAAATAGTCACCACATTCAGGGAAATCCAAAATATGGCATCTACACAAGCTCTTTATAGTTCATTTATATTTCCTCCTAGTCCAGGCTCATTTTTGCTGTAAGCACTGTTATGCAATAATATAGTGAACATTCTACCTTTATTAGGTTATCAGAGGAATAGTGATAGCATGTTAAGTGAGGGTTAGCATCTCATGCAGAAGGGAAAGAATTTTGTTAACTTTTTGTCCAAAGTTACCAATCAAGTTGGAACCCCTCAGACTCATTACTAAGATCATTCATACTCTATCCTGATCCCCCCATTTATTCAAACCTCTTTCCTGGTACTCCCCAGATAGCCTTTTCTGACTCCCGCACCTAATATAGTAAGAGTAACAAATATTTTCTTCCTTCATTATATTCCACAATTCAGTGCCTACTATAATTCTAGGCAAGTAGAATCTATTTAAGAAATAGCCACAGGGCTTCCCTGGTGGTGCAGTGGTTGGGAGTCCGCCTGCTGATGCAGGGGACGCGGGTTCGTGCCCCGGTCCGGGAGGATCCCGCGTGCCGCAGAGCGGCTGGGCCCGTGAGCCATGGACGCTGGGCCTGCGCGTCCGGAGCCTGTGCTCCGCAACAGGAGGGGCCACAGCAGTGAGAGGCCTGCGTACCGGAAAAAAAAAAAAAAAAAATAGCCACAGAATCTCAGACTTATGAGTAGCATTCCAAACTGATGGCTGGATTTCAGTGTTTTGCATTGATATAAAATAAACACAGAAGTAAACAAAACACTTTTTTTGACTCATTGATGAATTGAGAGAGCACTGTTGCAAAAGTTTTTTTAGAGGTGAAAAAACTCACACCTTAAAGTTAAAAAAAAACAAACCCTCCAACCCAGACACTTAGCTATACACTTAGCTTTTTCTTAAAAGAAAAAGCACAATGATAAAATGAAAACTGAAGCTGAATCATAAAATTGCTTAGGTTTCCTAAGTGTAGGAGAGGCTCACTTGCCCCATGTGGAGTCAGGAAGCAGTGAGGCCAAGCAGAGAATGGGGAACATGAGTCCTTAGGAGACAGGAGGCAATGGATGTGGTTCAGGCTGACTGGTTGTATGACTTCTGGCAAGTTAATTACCTTTTTCTGTGTTTTAACACATGTTCATGAATGCACATAGTGATATTTTCCCATTATTTACCTGAAGTAATATGGTCAAGATTAATGAGGTGATATTGTGGAATGTCTGAAGTTACATGGAAGAGAAACTCAGCAGAATTATAGGGTATTTTAATTTTTCCCACTGAGGATCAAAGAGTAGAGTCAGGAGATGGAGATTTACAAGAAGGCTACTTTTAATTGTGTCTACATGGGCCAATTAGAACAGAAATCAACACTTTTTGCTATGGATTTGATCAATGTAGACAAGAAATTAAATTAACCCAGGCTGTTCTGTTGTATTATTTCATTTTTCAGTAAAAGGATTTTGGATCTAAATTATTCTTATACTTGCTTTCTTTCCCCCCAGTTTTACTTTTTTTGGTAGAAGAATCAAGAGCAAATCCTTGATCCCTTTTTAGGTATAAGATTGAATATCTTAAAAATTACATTTTGGACGAACAATATGGGAAAAAGTACTTTTAATAATAAAGAACAAAATAGAAAATTTTGTGAGCTACACATCTGATGCTTGTGTTGCCAAGGTAAAAGCCAAAGTAGACAGACAAGTTGAAAGATGTGTATGTCTTAAATCAACGCCCAACCTAAATTATATTCCAAGTTAAAAATGCATACTAGGGCTTCCCTGGTGGCGCAGTGGTTGAGAGTCCGCCTGCCGATGCAGGGGACACGGGTTCGTGCCCCGGTCCGGGAAGATCCCACATGCCGCGGAGCGGCTGGGCCCGTGAGCCATGGCTGCTGAGCCTGCGCGTCCGGAGTCTGTGCTCCGCAACGGGAGAGGCCACGGCAGTGAGAGGCCCGCGTACTGCAAAAAAAAAAAAAAAAAAAATGCATACTAAAAATGCACTTGATATATTTTAGTATGTGTTTTTGAAAGGAAGTAATTAACATACAGTAGGAGCTGATAACTGTCCTTTTTTATATAATGAATTTTCTCAGTTAATAAAAACAGAGAAGAATGATACTTAGTATGGTGTTCTACAGTTATTAGCTATAGTCACTGGAACGTAATTAGTTCAATTTTCTCTTCTAAAAAACTTGAGCCCTGTTCTTCTCTCCCTTGTTCACACCAGCCTCAGTAAGTAAAAGTAATACAGTAGACAGAAGTGCTTCTCAGATTGCCTTTATTCAGTCTGTGGAGTTTATTACCACAGGAGGTCATCAAGTCAGTTATAACAGCTGGATTCAAAATGAGGTTGGGAGAATTTTTGTAACCAATACATTTATATACTAAAGCAAGTGATTTAAGAGCTTTATGCTTTAGGTCATAAGGTGATACTTCGGTTCATAAAATATTAAACCATGGAATTGGAAAGGAAATTTTCTTTGTAAAGTGTCTTTGAAGACCTTTGATAGAGGCCACTTCTGGTGTCTTATGATAGACAAAAAATGACCTAACAACAAGGGAGCGGGAGTGTCATTTGATGGCAAGTCCAACATTTATGTGATGCTGTAATCAAATACAACAAGCAAAATGTCAAGTGAAAATTGAAGTTCTGCTTGGCTGTGTCTATATAGAGATAAAATGACTGGTTAAAAAGGGTGAAAATTCAGTTGAACAAATTATTGATATTATGGAGACATGAAAAATTCTTGCTTTTGCTGAGCTCAGCTTAAAGAATATGAATTCAAGTAAACTTGCTTGTACGTATAAGCGTAGCCTAAATGGATCAAAATAGCAGAATGATTCCATTTTTAATATAAAAATATCCCACTTTTATTGGTTTAGTTGAGGTATTCAGATGCAACTTTCTAGTTAGAATAGTTTCATGCTTCCTCTGCTAGCTAGACCAATAATGCAATTCTTCCTTCCTCAGAGTAAGTAGCTTGACCAGGAATTCGATAATTTTAAATCCAGTGCAATGCCATTTATTCCTCAGAACTCCTGACTTCTAGAGAAGGGTAGGACATTGTCTGGGTTTGGGGACTATGGGAGTCTAAAGTCTTGAAATGGAAAAGCTTTTATATTGACATTGACAGAAAAAAAGTCTTCCTTTTTGGTTGCACTTTGGATGTACAGAACCGTTGTGGATCAAAATTTGTAATGTGTGATACTATATAATGCAAGTGAGTTGTCTTTGATCTATACTTAGGAAGTGCCAGTAAGTAGACAGAGAACTTTCTTCACTTTCTCCATGTTTAGGTCCTGCTCTCTATTTAAAGTGTGGAGACTGCTAAGCAGACACATGTTTTGGTGGCTGATTCTTCATAATATTTCTGTTCTCTACATTTGCTTTTTATGTTGCCAATATTGCTTATTTTCTGAGTTTGATTCTCAAGGATAGGTATATGCTCTGTTGGCTTGGTTTTTTCTTTTTGTTTTGTATTTGGGTTTTTTTGTGGTACGTGGGCCTGTCACTGTTGTGGCCTCTCCCGTTGCAGAGCACAGGCTCCGGACGCGCAGGCCCAGCGGCCATGGCCCATGGGCCCAGCTGCTCTGCGGCATGTGGGACTCCCCCAGACTGGGGCACGAACCTGCGTACCCTGCATCGGCAGGCGGACTCCCAACCACTGCGCCACCAGGGAAGCCCTGTTGGCTTGGTTTAATGTTGGGCAGGAACGGAGCTAATGGTCAGAGAAACACAGAGCTTTAAATTGTTTTTTATGTCTATCCAATAGCATTTATGCCCCACGCTCTAATTGTACAAAGCTTAGTAGTTCCAGAGAGACATAAAGTAAGTTGTTCAGAACAAGCTAGTATGATTGTTGATTTTATGTGTCCACTTGACTAGATCGTGGGGTGCACAGATATTTGGCTAAACATCATTTTGGGTGTGTCTGTGAGGGTGTTCCCAGATGAGGAGTAAAGGAGATGGCCTTCCCCAATGTGAGTGGGCATTATCCAATCTGTCAATGGCTGAATGAAACAAAAAGGCAGAGGAAGGGAAGAATTTGCTCTTTCTTCCTGACTCTTGAGCTCAGACATTGGTCTTCTGCCCTTGGACTGGGGCTTACATCATCGGCGTTCCTGGTTCTCAGGCCTTTGAACTTAGACTGGGACTCTACCAAAGGCTTTCCTGGGCCTCCATCTTGCAACTGGCAGATCATGGGACTTCTAAGCCTCTATAATTGTGTAAGCTGATTCCTTATAACAGATATCTTTATATATTTATGTATATCCTATTGGTTCTGTTTCTCTGTAGAACACTGACTAATACAGCTAGTCAGGGCAGAGATAAGACTAATTGTGAGTCTGCTGCTATTCATCACACCATGCCTTTGAAAATGCCTGGCATGGCAGCTAATGGAAAAGAGGTGGGCGATAAATGTTTTTGAAATGATGAATGAATACCTAATAGTTTAAGAAAACATTCTGACTTTACTTGCACCGAATAGACAGGGCCTAATAGTAGTTGCAAATCTTCATTGTTCCATTGCTCTTTGTAAATTAAAAAAGCTCTCTCCTCCCATTAAAAAAAGAAAAACTAAAGAAAAACTGAAAGCCAGCATCATCGTATGCCTTTCTCTTGTGTTTGGTGTTAATTTACTTATCAAAACAGAGATCGTAGTCTCTGATGAATCTTTTATAGGAACTCTTTGTACTTATATATGGGCAGTTCTCGGCACAAGTGAGTAGGAAATTTGAAAAAACTGACCACATTCTGAAGCCTTTAGGCACATGAAGTTTATTGACCATATCTGCTAGATCTTTAGAGGTAACAGATTCAGTCATTCTAAGCAATGTCTTGTCTTGAGCACAAGGGATAGAGCAGTGCTTCTAAACTGTACTGTGCATACGAATCACCTGGGAATCCTGTTAAAATGCAAATGTTATGATTCATAGGTCTGCAGCTGGCCCTGAAACTCTGAGTTTCTAACAAGCTCTCAGATGCTGCTGAAGCTCCAGGTTTGGGGTTCACATTGAGTAGAAAGAAGCTAACTCCTAGAGAATTTGACTATCTGACTCTTGTTTGATTCTCTGATTTGCCTCTGGCCTTCTTGGTATTTTGTCAAAGATCTTATATGCTAATAGTGGGACCCCATACCCTGCAGTATTTAAATAAGGCTGAAGACTCTTACTGGTCTTAAAGTTACCATTTTCTCCTCTAAGCTATGTGAATGATGGCCTCAGTCTTTTTTTTAGTCTTTGTATATATAGATCCAGAGTCATGTTCTGTCTCATTCTATGATTATTTTGTGGAATGATATCAGGATTTAGAGGAAAACCTTTTAAAAACATAGATAAGCAAGTGTGTTTGGAAATATGGTTCACTTAAAGACTTGTAGTTTAATTTAGAGATAAAAAAGGAGGAGGGTTGTTTGATCTAAAGTGACTACCATTGGTAGCCATATGGGTAGTATCACTAAAAGTTACCCTGGAGCAGAAATTTACATTTTCATTGAAATGACATCCACATACATACACACATAGACACACACGTGTAAAGAAAAAAAGAAAGAAAAACATTTTAACCACAAGGTGGCAGTAAGATACATATTAAAAAAAAAGGGAGTTCAAATAAAGATTTCAGACAGAACTCTGAGGAAATTGTCAAAATAAATAGCATTTCCTAATGCAGTAGTATGCAGAAATGCCTCAGCAAAGCTACTTATTTGTGGCATTCTTGGATAATCACAGTCTAAATTGTAAGCTGTATGAGCTGGATGAATATCTTCTGAGGTCCTCAGTGAACATTTGCAGAGACAATTTTCAATTACAAAAACAATTGCATTGTACTATTTTTTATTTATTTTGATTCCATTTAACCAATGGTTAGTTTCAGAAGTTACCTGTAAATATTTCCAAGATGTGAACTCTGGAAGCTTTGAGGAGTTGTTAATTCCACATGGCCTACTTAAACTGCCTTTTTTGTATAAAGAATAAATTTATTAAAAGTTTTGTAAACGTCTTACTGTTCCACTCTTTGTGACACTGCATCACATTATTTTAGTCTTGAAAATATGCTTCATTTTCTTTAGCTTTTTTATCTTAGTCATGAAGACATCTGTACTGTCTACTAAAAACCACATTGATTCCGTTTTGAGTACTGTGTCAACAGTTCATAGGAAAGCTAAGTTTATGTAAGCAGTTAAAGAAAGGTGAAATAAGTATTGCAATGAGACATTCTTTTCTCTTGGGAAAAAGATTGGAAGGGTCATGGTGGAGGATGTTGGGAAGAGTTCTCTGAAGGACAAAGAGACAGATTGAATTATTCAGTACCTGTTTCTGTTCTTTAAATCACTTTTCATGAGGTGATGCTATGCTCTACATATCTTCAGAACTTGAAAATACTGTCAGACGCCAGCTACAAACCAAAACTTTTGGCAGCCAACGGATGATGGGAAAAGGAAAGATGTTCTGGCTAGAGTAAAGGATGGAATTTCTTCTAATTCCTGTCACTGGCAGGACGCCTGCATGTCAGCTGTTCTGGGGCTGGAAATCAGTCAGAGTGAAGCTGGGGCCAAAAAGCCACGGAGTGACCCGCTGGGCAGGTGTGCAGTGGCTCTTGCTCAGGTACCCACTATGCAAGGCAATAGGGACTGTACTTCTGTTTGTTTTAGACTCTGCTGAATGGTTGGGTAGCATCACATATATTATATATCTAAATATGAGTGAGATTCCCTTAAAATCATTGCCCAGAAATCAGGGAGTAGTCTTTTTGGAATTTATGAATACTAAAGACTTCAGGTTTATGAAGTCTACCATACTAGAGTGCCCTTTCAATTACTCTATTTTGAGTTAAAAAAACACAGTTGTGTTTTTTGAAAGAACTCAGCAATATCCATCAGTGCTATACTGGCATGCTTACAGTGGTTACCGGACAGAATTAAAACATAAGAAGAGAAACAAATTTAACATAGACGTTACATCCAGGGGGTATTATGTCACAATCTGAAGTGATGCTGGAAGTTTATGTTGATGTGAGCTTGAAACCACTGACAAGGGGGGAGAAGTGCTGAAATCGTGGTGTGTTATTTTGCTGTGATACAGAGGTTAAGGAAGCAATGAAGCCATCAAAACTGAAGCTGCATTTACATACAAAACACAAAGACGCCAGTACAAAACTGAATTCAATGCATGAGGGATCAGACTTCGAGTAAAACGGTCATTGTCATTTAGTTGACTATTACTGCCATATTCAGAAAAGGTGAATCTTTTCTGGAAAAAGAAGTCCAGTGGCAAGGTTTGCTTTGCCATCCTTAAATTAGGTTGTAAAATAAATAATGCAAATTTTACTATTTTACTTTCTCAATTTAGCTGGTGAAGTTAAAATATTAATTTTAAAATAAGATTGATAAAAAGTGAAATCATGGTAGCCACAGCCCTATATGCCTACAAGGCCACCATCTTTTATGATACCAATGTGGGGAAGATATGCAGCATACAATTGACAACTGGACTATATTGGATCCTTATCTATGAGCCTGAGTAAATAATATGTCTTGATCACAATGGACACCAACTTATGATTTGGAGTGGCAGCAGACACCACTATTATGTCTCTAACCAACCACAAATGTGTGTTCCAGCATCATAATCAGTGACTGCGGGGACTCATGTCATGGCCAGAGACATCCAGGACTTGGAAAAAATACATAATGTGGCCTGGGTTTTCCATCTACCTTATTACATTCTGAAAATAGGTGTCATGTAAATGCAATGTTAATAGATCAACTAGCAATTCACATGCCATCCTTACAAAAGCAGGATTCTATTCCTAGCTGAAGCAATCATGGGAGTCAAACAAACCCAGAGATTGCCTCTAGGAAGAGGGCATAGGCAGGGGAATACAGTGCACATAGTAACATAGAACAGCAAGAGACTGATTTCCTAACAGTGACTGACACAGTGGGGACATGAGGGGTTAGATGTAGCTGCCCTAGATGTGGGCCCAGTTCATTCAAATGCTAATTCAGATACAATTTAGTTACCTTCAAAGTTTAAAATGTATTTTTCTCCAGAATTGCTTAGACAGTTTATGAGAGGCTTTGGATGACTATGTGAGTTGTTATTAACCTTGATTACAGTGAGGAAGATACCTCATAACCAGGCAAGAACACCTTTAGATTGGAAGCAGATAATTGTCTTGTCCAGCCAATACTTTTCCCCAGCCTGTGGGTTATGCAAGGGGATGGGAAATCCTATACTGTGGGTTAGGAGTGAGGGGGAACCTGGGTCCTACTGGTGCCAAGATGCTATTGTCTCCCTGATAGGGGCCTGAGAAAGAAAAAGATTATAGCTTGAGCCGCTGGCAGCACAGAATGGATGGAAAAATGGGAGGAAGGCACTTATTGACAATTTGAGGTCAAGAGAAAGATGGGAGAATAAGCTTGTTTCCTAGGTCAGGTGGAAAGGTAGAGTCTGCCAGGATTGTCACATTTTCCTTCTTGTAGAACTCATGCTTCTCTTCCTATGTTTGGGCATCGTGAATGCTTGCTTTATTCCTCAACCTGAAAATACTTCCACATTTGGCTCAGAACCCAGGGGCACTCCTATATTCTTTTTTTTAAAATTATTTAATTTTGGCTGTGTTGGGTCTTCGTTGCTGCGTGCGGGCTTTCTCTAGTTGTGGCGAACGGGGGCTACTTGTTGTGGTGCGCGGGCTTCTCATTGTGGTGGCTTCTCTTGTTGCTGAGCATGGGCTCTATGTGTGCAGGCTTCAGTAGTTGTGGCACGCGGGCTCAGTAGTTGTGGCTCGCGGGCTCTAGAGCACAGGCTCAGTAGTTGTGGCGCACGGGCTTAGTTGCTCTGTGGCATGTGGGATCTTCCTGGACCAGGGCTCTAACCCGTGTCCCCTGCATTGGCAGGTGGATTCTTAACCACTGCACCACCAGGGAAGCCCCTCCTATATTCTAACACTAATTATGGGAACCCTACCATCATAACTTTTTTAGTCAGGTAAGGCTTGAATCATGTAAATGTATGCCACATTACCCAATTTTAAAATTTGAGTTTTCTCATATGCTCTTACAGCATATTACCAGGCACCACAGAAGGAACTTTGTAACTAGAGCTAATTCTCAGCATACAAGGTGCCCATATATCCAAGAGAATTGGTACTAGATGGGTGTTCTATCTTGGGGCACCATGTCTAGTATACTGTCAGGGTTCTCGTTGGGGTTAGACTTTTGTAGATTGTGCACCCCAAAGCCCTGGTAAATGCTGTCTTGGGTCGTCCCCCTTGACCTCACCTCTGATCCTTGCCTATACTTGCTTAGGAAAGTAGGAAAGGAAGTTGCCCTGATTCTGGTTATTAGTTGGCTGAAGAGGCACGTTTTGAGCAGTTATGTTATGAGCAGTGTTAAAAGAGACACTGGATACTTCACCATGGTCCATTTGTTTTTGAGATAAAAGTCTTCCCCCTATGAGATGCTTAATACAATCTTGAGTGAATTTACCTCCAAACTAAGAAGAACAAGCATTAGCAGGGATGACTTCCAGTGATGACAGCCTGATTGAGTCTTGAGATAAATTATTCCTTGATGGGAAGCCTAGTTAACATCTACCATGAACTGTGTCCTCATAGTCTTTGAGCTCACAGAAGCTGCTGCTAAATGAGGAGGTACCATTTTCATCAGTTTGTTTCAACTGATGGTCATTTGTGTGAGGCATCTCTCATGCTGAATCTTTATGCAGGGGCCTTTAGGGTGAGTGAGCTTTGTCAATTTTCTTCTGTCTCACCTCATCTCCAAGCCATCAACAGTTCCGGTTGGCTCAATCTTGAAAAATATATTCAGATTCTGACTACTTTCCACCAGTTCTACAGAAGCCGTTCTTTTCTAGGCCATCATCATCTCTCCTGGTTTGTGGTCACTCCCCCCTCCCCCCGCAGACTCCTCTACGGTCTATTGTTCACACAGCTGCAGTGGTCAGATCAGGCCACTTTCCTGCTTTAATTCTCCAGGGGCTCTTCATCTCACAGTAAAAACAAAGGTTTCAAGGCCAGAGGGTGGTTGCTATGGAGCCTTTGAAACATTCTACAATAACAGGCCCTCCTCTCCCGCCCCCAGGTCCCTTCCTCCCTCCACTGCAGCTCCTCCGGTAGCCCTGCCAGTTTCTTCAGTGAGCTGATTGCGCTTCTGCTCTGGGGTCTCTTGTTTCCTCTCTTGGAATGATCTCCCTCTCACCCTGTATCCACATGGCTTGCTCTTTTCTTCCTCAGGTCTCTGTTCAAATGTCACTCTATCAGAGAGAACTTCCCTGATGACCCTATTTAAACTTCTGCTTTCATTCCTTATCCCTTTCACCTGTAGCTTTAACATATGATGTGTTTTTGTTTAGTTCTTCATTTATTTATTGTCAGTTTTTCCTCCATTAGAGTTTAAGCTACATTTTTTTTATCAAGAATTGTCTGTTCTGTTCCTGCTTAGGTTTCAGTGCCTAGAGTAGTGCCTGGCAAATAGTAGGTCCTCATTAAATATTTGTTGAATGAATGAAATGTAGCATGTGCTGTCCAGTTCATCACCATCTCCATCATTCCATATCATCTTGCATAAGTCTGTTTCACTCCTTTACATTTCCTGCCTAACTCTTTGTAAGTATTTGAATTTGTGACTCTTGGCCTATAGCTTAGGAAAAAAAAGGCCAGTTTAGGAACAAATGAACAAATATCTAACTATCTAGATAACATCTCTCTGAGAAACATAAAAACTTCTGTTAACACTATCTCCCTGCCTCTTCCCATTTCCCTACATCCCCCTTCCCCGCCCTCCCCCGAGATAGAAAGTCCAGATCTCAAGAACAGAGGCCTTACTTTCTTGGGAAAGGAGGAAGACTCATTCTTTCCAATGAGTCTACAGTTGTGAACAAGGTTTAAACTAATTCCACTGAGATGGAAATACATCTCAATACATATATTTGTATAATGTTGAATAAATCATTTTTGAATTATGTGGAATTGTACATAATTCAGAAATTATCTTCATTTCAGATCAGAATGATTTTACTTGTCTGTGGCTGTTAATACTTTGTTTTTTTGCCTTACCCCTCACTGAGTAGTTAAAAATATATAAGGACTGAGGGAAAGGAAATTATTATTTAAATGAACTTTTCTGGCAATCTTTTAATCCATTTATTAAGGTTTAGTTTAATATATAAGGAAAGGCATTTATTTTAATTGTTTAGTATGAGTCTTAATAATTGGATACACATGAGTAATCAATTGTATCCAAATTAAGATATAGAATATTTCCAGTAGTCCAAAAAGTTTCCTTGTGTCCCGTTGTAATCATTCCTCCTTACGCCCTGTCCCAGGAAACCACTGAACTGCTTTCTGTCATGATGGATTAGTTTTACTTACCTTAGAATTTTGTGTAAAATGTGTATAATATCTACTCTTTTATGTCTGATTTTTTTTTTTTTGGCTCGGTATACTTTTGAGCCTCATCCATGGTTTTATATTTACCAGTAGTAGTTTGTTCCTTTTAATTGCTATTAGTATTCCACTGTTTGAACATACCAGTTTGCCTATTCATTCACCTGTTGATAGATTTTGGGATGTTTCCAGTTTTTGCCTCTATTATAACTAAAGCTTCCATGAACATTTGTGTACACGTGCTTGTTTTAATTTTGGGGAGATAAGTACTTAGGAATAGAATTCCTGGGTCATCTCGTGAATATATGTTTAATTTTATAAAAAATTCTGATCTTAAATTTTTTGTAAAGCGAAAAGTTTGTAATTTATCTGTTTTTCATTTAACGAAGTTACATTTTTTACAACAAAGGGAAACCCTTCTGTAATGTGTATTTTAATCAGAAGTACAAACCACTTAGTCTTGTTGTCTTGTTCTCTGGCAAGTGGTCTTTGTGAGAGCCGTTGCTGATCTCCAAACTCAAGATATCTAAGGTATTGTGGGCAAGCTCTGCTCCCAGTCAAAAAGAGTTATTGGGTATCTCTAGTTTTCAGTACAGAGGAAGACCTTCTGTGTAATGTTTTCATTTCTCATGAGAAGTCAAGTCAGAATTAAACTGACTTGATAGAGATAGGTGTAATGATTCCTTCCAAAACAAAGCTGAATTGAGCTCAGAAGGATTGCAGTGGTTAGTAGTCTCATTAACCAAGTGCCGTTTGAAAAAGGCTTTCTTTCTGTAGTGAACTTCACTGAAGATTGTCAGTTGGTAAAACGCATGTGTTGTCTACCAGTGTTCTTTCACCACATAATCTGACTAAAATTTGAGATAAGTAGAAAACAGAGTCACCTCCTTTTCACCCTTTTGGTGAGGGAGGGATTCGTGCCCTAGGTTTATAGGGATGGCTGAACACCCAAAACCCAACACTGGACAGATGATATTGACAGCTCTTGGAATTAGTGATGTGTTACGAGGAAGCCTGGACTAGCCTTCCCAAGGATGGAAAAACACAGGGAGGGTGAGGCCCATATGAAAGCCAGCACCAACTGCTAGATAGGAAGATATACACATATCCACAATCTGATAGAAAAGGACAGGGCCTTGTCACACAGGGCCTTATAGGGATTGTGCCCAGGAACAGAGTGAAAAACCAGGGACTGTGGGTGGCAGGCTTTGTAGTACCAAGAGGGTGAGGTGCCTCCTGATTGCAGTGGGAAGGTGTCCTTGGCTTGTTTGAAGAATTCCACAGACTGGCAGAGAGCTGAAACTTGCTGCTCAGGAATAAGCAGGAACTGTGCCTGGTTCATTTGATAAAGAGGGTTGTTTAACTCAAGGACCTTATGCACAGGAGCAGAGTGGGAAGGGGAACTTGTGGTTAGGCCTTCGAGTCCCTCCAGCTTTCACCAGATATCAAGGCAGCACATAATATTTAACCTTAATTTTAAACCTTATATAAACACTATCCAACAAATATTTAATAAGAGCTACAATGTGCCAGAAGCACATATGTGTTCTAGAAGCTGAGGGTAATGAAGACGGATGATACATCATCTATGCATTTGAGAGGTTTACAGTTTGAAAGAAAGAGCCAAACATGTAAATAGGTAAGTGCTAAATGAGCTGTAGTAGACGTAAAAAATAGAACCTAAGGACACAAAGAAGAAGTAATCAATCTTATCTAGATAAGGATAGTTTTCCCAGCAAAGTACTGTTTTCTCTTTTCTTTATGAATAAGGAAAATTATAGTTGAAGATCTCCCAGAAGATATTCCCTTATATATATTTTTGTCAATGAAAATTTTATATTGAATGCCAATATCTAAATCAGTTCTCACTTAGGGGAATTTGAAAGCTGATTAACTTAGGCAAGTCATCATTCAGCCACTGGGGTTGGGGAGGGGGCCAGGAAGCTCATGGCTGCTGCAAGAGTCAACAAAGTAATTCTAATTTAACTTCTCTTCTATGTCCCTTCTCCTCTTTTTCCTCCTTCTCCTCTTTCTTCTTATCTTCCTCCTTCTCTTCTTTTTCTTCTTCCAGGATGTGGGGGAGATTCATAACTGGATAGGCATTAATAGCTTTTGCCTCATCTTCTCCTGTCTGACCTGTCATTGAGTCCTGTCAAGTCTAAATAGTTCAAAATATTTCTAGAGTCTTTCCACTTCTCTTCATGTCTACTGCCAGCACCTTAGTTTAGGTAAGTGAGGCTCTTTGCCTGCACCCCTGCCCTTTGGAGGGCTGTACATATCACAATCAACTGAATAATGTGCACAAAGTTTCCTTTATTAGTTCCTCTGGTGCTCAACACAGGCACAGCATAATCCTTAATGCTAAATGTCTAATCACATGGTTAACTTTGTTCCTTTCCCGGGGAAATACTTCTCCACAAATCTTATCCGATATTCGTTAAGCCAGTGATGACCGCATACACACACACACGCACACACACAAAACCCTGTGAAGGTTTGTGGGGTGTGTGTCTACCCATGTCACAGATTTAGTATATTCAAAGAGTTGTGCAGCCATCATCTCAATTTAAGTTTAGAACACTTTCATCATCACAGAGAATTCCTGTACCCCTTAGCAGTCATTCCCTGTTCTCTTTCCCCAGCCCCACCCTTCTCCTTGTGTACTAGGCAACCACTAGTGTACTTTATTTCTTTATAGATTTACTTATTATGGGCATTTTGTATAAATGGAATCATATAGTATGTGGTCTTTTGTTACTGGCTCCTTTCGCTTAATTGCAATAGATTCTTGCACATGCTGTTGTTCTTCAGTAGGACTGAGTGTTCATTTCTTTACTCATGAAATAGGAAGGGTATTCAAAAGGTATTAAGTAGCACCAAATATGACAAATTTCCATTATATGTGGCTTGTCACTTCTTTGGGTCTCAGCTTACATGGCACCTCTGAGAGACCTCCTTCCACATCCTAGTTAAAGATAGACCATCCCTGTTATTCTATCTCCAGACCCTTGCTTTTTAAAAACACTTATGATAACTTGAAATAATTTTTTTTAAAGAACTGTTTTTATTTTTTTAATTATTTTTTAAAATTTATTTATTTATGGCTGTGTTGGGTCTTCGTTTCTGTGCGAGGGCTTTCTCTAGTTGCGGCAAGCGGGGGCCACTCTTCATCGCAGTGCGCGGGTCTCTCACTATCGCGGCCTCTTGTTGCGGAGCACAGGCTCCAGACGCGCAGCCTCAGTAGTTGTGGCTCACGGGCCTAGTCGCTCCACGGCATGTGGGATCTTCCCGGACCAGGGATTGAACCCGTGTCCCTTGCATCGGCAGGCAGACTCTCAGCCACTGCGCCACCAGGGAAGCCCTGAAATAATTTTAATTGTCAGTCAGTCAGTGTGTATGTGTGTGTGTGTGTCTGTTTCCCTCCATGTCTGTCTTGCCATCATTGTACCTCCAGTGCTTCAAAGTAGGCACTCAATTTTTGAATGAATGAATAAATGAATGAGTTATTGAATGATTAAAAAGAATGTACTAGGAGGCACATGCTTGATGGGGAGTGATGATGATGAATTCAACATGGAGATTTTAAGTGTGAGCAAAGCTATAGGACATCCAAGTGACCATATCTTCTGGGTAGCTGCTAAACAGAGGTTACACACACATTTCAAACTAAATAGTGTAGAAGGGCCTATAGGAAAAGGTGATATTCTCTTGATCTACGCCACCCTCAGTCCATGTCACTAGAGATGAACATTTTAAACTGTGTTTAACTCCTTTAGTGGCAACTGCCATTGTCTGTATCTTCAGATATGATGCTGTATTGCTCTTTCTTGATTTGTCAACTTCTGAATTATCTATTGCTATGCTACACGAGCCTTTAGTCCATTTAGTCTGTAAGGTGGAAAAATTTCCATCTTTCTTTCCACCTCCTCACAATAGCTGTATCTTAAAAAGATTCTGTTTGGTACACTTATAAGTTTAAACAAGTTGCTTAAGTCTTCTGCTTTCATGCCCTGTAAACAGTTCCTCTTGCCTCCCAAGTTGTAACATAAAGATGTCTCTGTGTCTAGCCTTCCTTCTGCCTCCATTTCCTAGTTTCTGGAAGTTGTACTTTTAGTTTTTCATAGTCAAGCTTGATAACCTGTACATTCTCCTGTCATATGTTCTATTGGCTGCTCAAAATCGTGTCACATTTGAATTAGTTTCATGTCTGAACTATGTTGCTTGTATCATTTTTACTATTATTCCTGGAGAAAGTGATTCCGTTTTCTTTCCCCTGATGGAGGAAAAAGAATGTGTCTCTTTACCATATTGCTAACATCTTCTAGCTTCTTTCTTATTCTCTATACTTTTTATTTTATTTTTCTGCGGTACGTGGGCCTCTCACTGTTGTGGCCTCTCCCATTGCAGAGCACAGGCTCCGGACGCGCAGGCTCAGCGGCCATGGCTCACGGGCCCAGCCGCTCCGCGGTATGTGGGATCTTCCCGGACCGGGGCACGAACCCGTGTCCTCTGCATCGGCAGGTGGACTCTCAACCACTGTGCCACCAGGGAAGCCCTCTATACTTTTTAGAATCGATTATTTTCTTTTCCTTGAAGCCACTGATTTCAGTGGCTGCATAAACCATGGCTTTTTTGTACAATGTTTAGCTTTTCTGGCGCTTTACACTTCCTCCCTCCTTCTCTCCCTCCCTCCCTTCCTTCCTTCTTTCTGCTTGTAAAGGCAAAAACTTATATTGATGCAAAATTCCCTCAAGTAAATAAAATTTCAGTTAGAAATGGACTAAATTCTACAGGTATGTAAATTATGTTATAGAGGTAAAATAATAGACTTCAGAATTTGACTGTGGCTTATAATTAACATTTAATTATATAATAAATTCCATAAATAAGGATGTCTTTACAACTTACATGGTTCCAGACTAATCAAGCATTAGTCTCCAATCCTAGTGCTTATTACGTTATAATCAAAAGAAAAAGATGAGCAGAGAATCTTCCTGACAAAATTCCTGCTAAAGTCAAAGCCATAGCTGCAAGAGGGAGTGCAGAACTTAATTCAGGTGCTGTTTTCTGCTGAGATATGTGTAGACAGTGTAGGTGATGACCTGATCTTTGTCATTTATTAAATACATGAAAATAGAAACTGAAAAACAGGTAGTTTACTCTTACAGGCAAAGTATGAATAATTAGATATCCCATAGATAAATTTATCAGAGTCTGTTTCATTTTGGCAAATAGTATTTAATGGTATAAAAGATAAATTTATGAAACACATACGTATACACTCACAAAGTCATGAATATAAAAGGCCTGATTGGCACCGGGACGAAACCAACAAAAGGTACAGTAATGGTGCCAGCATAGCCATCCTTATCACATTAATGTGCCCCATTATGTGATGATTAAACCTTTCCGTTTCTCTCGCTTGCCATAATTGCATTCCAAGCAGAAATGAAGGATACAAATTATGCTTAGGCAAGGGGAAAAGCTTACATT
This sequence comes from Grampus griseus, assembly GCF_964374135.1. Classification (NCBI taxonomy): domain Eukaryota; kingdom Metazoa; phylum Chordata; class Mammalia; order Artiodactyla; family Delphinidae; genus Grampus; species Grampus griseus. The sequence continues at coordinate 53,595,129 of NC_139003.1, read as the reverse complement.
GAAATAATTATGACAGCTTACAGTGTACAGTGTATAGAAAGTTTACAAAGTGCTTTTCACATAGATTTGCTCATCTGCTTTCCATAACAGTCCTGAGAAATGCATGTTGCTATATTAGCTCCACTTTATCGCTGACAAAACCGGGGATCAAAAAAAGTTGTTATGTTTTTCAAGGGAACTGCTGATAAGGAGTAGAGCAGGATTCCAACCCAGGAAATATGGCTGTCAGTCTCCTCACTACACCACAAAATTATCTGTTTATCACCTGTTAATGTTTATCATGCAGACTGTATCTGCATAGTAAAGGAAAGACACTGGATACTTGTAGGCATCCAAGTTACCCATACAAGGTGTTGTTTAGACCGCACCATCCTTTCTAAAGGTCAAAGTGTAGTAAGGACAGAAGACCTGACCTTCAATCCTGGCTACTCCCAGGAATGTCTGTGATTAACGACAACAATACTGTCTGCATATAGTACTCGTCACCACACTCCTCAGATAAATTCTGGGAAAAATTAATACCCAGAAAAGCTTTGAGATGGGAAAGAAGTCATAAAATTATTAAAGCACATGCCCACTGCTTTGCCTCAGTGGTGTTTATGGGTTGATTGGGTGCAGTCTTTTATTCACTGTATATTTTTTGAGCAACCGCTGTGGGTCAGAATATAAACAAAACAACAGTACAACAAAATGAATAGAGATTGTGGTCAATAATATTAAGGAACTAAGCAGAGAAAGGCAAAGTGTTTTTAAATGAAAGGGTCAGGAAGGCATCTCTGGGAAAGTGATATTTAAGAAGATGGGCTGGAGCCAGCAACATGGGGACCCAAGGAAGAACGTTCTGTTGGGGACACAGAAGAGCAAAGGCCCTGAGATGGGGAAGGGGCTCAGCGTGTCCTGGGAAATGACCAGACTCATTGGACAAGGAGAGAGAGAGAAGGATGTGAGAGTGGAGAGGTTGCCAGGACCTTGAAGACAACGTAAGAGATTAGATTTTGCTTTGAATGCAGTGGAAAACCACTGATGTAGTTTAATCCGAGGTGACATGCTCTAATTTACATACAAAAAAAAGGTTACCTGAGCTCCTTTTTCTAAGGATAGTTTCTCTTTCAAATTATGAAGAAGTGGTTTCTCCTTTGGAAGTGAAAGTAAAAAATTTTAATAAATTATTTACTGAAGAATAACATACTGAAAGTAATGCACACAGATCTTAAGTGTACTCATTAATTAATGTTCTCAAAGCAAGACACCTGTGTAAAAAGCTCCCAGATCAAGAGATAAAAAGACATTCCCAGCATCTTTGAAACCCCCTTCTATTTCCTCCCAGTGACTTCTCTCCTGACCTCCCCAATTAACCACTATTCTGACATCCTTTATCATAGACTAGCTTTGTCTGCTTTTATACTTTATATATGAATAAAATTGTACAGTATGTACTTTGTTGTGACTTTCTCACTCAGTATGCACAATTCATCCAACTTGTTGTGGGTAGTAATTTGTTCTCATTGCTGTATTGTATTCCATTTTCCAACTGTACCACTGGAGTAGTTTCATAATTTTTCCATTCCACTCTGATGGACATTTGTTCTTTTTTTCCATGAGAATCGAATTGAATCGTGCTCTGTTGCATGGCAAAGTCTTGATGATAAATGTCTTATTAATATTTAAGGGAGTTGCCTCAGTTCAAATGAAAAGAAAATTAAAGCTTATTATTTGATATGGACTCTGTTTACAAATATTAGTACACATTTGATGGCAACATTGATGAAAAATTAATTTATCACATGTCAGGCACTGTGCTAAGTGTTTAAACATAGTATTTCATTCAGTTCTTACAGGCACTATGTGAGCTATGTACTACCTCTATCCCCATTTCCCACATGAGGAAATTGAGACCCAGAGAGATAATTTGTCTCAGATCAGAATTTCATCAGAGAAACAGATCCAATAGGATTTATATGTGTGTATATACATGTGTATTCATACACAGATTAGATAGATAGATAGATTGCAGGGACTGGCAAGGCAAGGCCTAAATCTCTGTAGGGAGACCATCAGGAAGGAGAAGCCAGAACTTTTGGGCATTGGCTGAAGCTGCAGTCCATAAGCAGAGTTGCTTGTTCCTTGGGGAAACCTCAGTTCTGCTCTTAAGGCTTTTCAATTAATTGAAGCTGGCTCACTGAGATTATCTAGAATAATCTTCTTTATTAAAGTAAACTGGTTATAGACTTTAATCACATCTACAATATACTTTTACAGCAACCCCTAGTTTGATTTAATCTGGCTCAGTTGACACATAAAACTGACCATCACGATCATATATAAACTAGTAGATAGCTGGACTGAGATATAAATCTAAGTCTGTATGATATTAAAGCTCAGGATATTGGTTTCTATGATCTGTTTAAAAAACTGTTCTAGGCTGAGGACACAGCATGCTCTAAGATTCTGGGGTGGAAATGTACTGGGGATAATCCAGGAATGAAAAGAAGGTAAATGTGCCTGGAGCACACAGATCTGAGGGAAGCAAGAGATAAAATAAGACTCCTGAGTTTGGTAGACTTCTCACAGGGTCTCTGCCAAATACTGGTTGTGGAATCTTGGGAAAGTTACCTAAATTCACTGTTATTCTCCTTTATAAAATGGGTAATGAAACCTATTTCCTAAGGTTGATTGAATAAATACATGTAAAGTGCTTGGAATAGGGCCTGGCATATATATCTCCATCCATCCATAAAAATATTTATATTCATAGAAAAGTAACCAAAAGTGATTATTTCTGGGTGGTAGAATATGGGTAATTAATGTTTTTCTTTATTTCATTATTTTCTCAATTTTTTACACCTTGAAGTTAATTGGAACAAAATTGCACAGAAAAAGAAACGGTGATTCTACTAAAGACAGCAGGCAGGAAGTGTCAGTGTACCCAGTCTTTGCTCAGGCTGTACAGAATATAACTTCTAGCCAGTTCCCAGATGCTTGGTGCATTCTTTTATCTCTGTCATTATATCGTCCTTTCAATCAGGAAATGTTCCCTCCATTGTCTATTTCCCTCTATCATCCTTGCGTTCAAGCATTATATCCTTTGTAAAATATTCCCTGACATTTTCCCTTTTTCCCTCCTCAAGAGCTGTGAACATCCTTCCTAGTGGTCCCATAGCGCCTAGTACATATACAAGGGTGGCCTTAAAGTCTGGAAACACAGGCAATATACATAAACATTCATCAATAAAATATTCAAATACATATAAAATAATATCTGTTTCCAGACAAGATGGGCATGCTTTATATTAAAATATTTACTACATTCTGTTGTAATTGTTATGTTGTTCTTCCCATACTGTGGCCGTTTTGAAGGCAGTTGCTTTGCCTTTCTCATCTCTGTGCTGGAGCCTGCCTTTTACAGTGTCTATGATGAAGCGGGTCCTTGGTAAATATTTATTGAATGATTGAATTATCTAATTGGCTTAAAATGTATTTTTTAAACAAAATGGTGTTTACTGTTTCTGTTGTTTATTAGTATTTTACAAATAGACTTTGAAACATTCTAATCATCTCTTACCTTTTTACCTGGAGGTGCCTAATCTCTGATTTTTCCCTCTAGTTTTGGCTATGTTGGTTGAACTTCTCATCTCTTTTTGGTTTCTTATATCTGTCTTGACGTGTCAACAGCAAACAGAATTGAACGCATTATTTCAGCTTGGGTATGCGGCTCTTCTGTGTAAAGGTTTTGCTTCTAAACTTTCATAATGATGCTCAAAATACGTGAATTTAATTATGCTTAATGCCCTACTACCTGCACTCAAAGAACATTCCAAATCATGTTTATTTATGATGGTGTATATGAAGCTAGGTTATATGTTCTGGACAACACTTTTAAGCTTTTATCCTAATTTTTCTTTCAAACTTTGTGGTAGTTGCCCTCTACTGCAATGTAGTTAGCAGTTAAGTCTAGAATTTTGTGTATTATCCTACAAATAGTTAGTTTTGAGAAATACTTAAAGTGGAATCTTAAAAAAATGTTTGTTTGAATATATATCTTTTGATCTGTAACACCAAGTGGGTATTTTTTCACCCATTCTCAACCGGCATCTCCATCTCCAGTCCTGGTAGCGTGTTTTAAGGTTTTGGGTAATGGTGTGGTTGACTGCTATATCATTATGACTTGGCTTGCTGCATTTTGAACTCATGTCCAATTTAATTGTGTGACTTAATAATGTTGAAAACCCTGGTAATTTCTTGATATTTTGATACTCATTCTGATATCTAATCCAAGACAATGAAAGATATAGCTAGTTTTTTTCAAGACATTTTCTTGTTTATCTGCACGGTTCTGTTATTTTTGAGGGGGAAATTTTTATGCAGTTGGTATTTGTCATGGTTTTAGTTATTTCTGAATCTAAGGAAGTACTTAGTAGGTATGCTGTGCTTGAGAAACTTAATTATTTACTTGCCTTTGATGTGTTCTGCAAGTAGCTAACAACTGAGTGGATCAGCCAACCTTCATTTGGACACTAAATTTTCACCAGAAAAACACTGAATACTTATTTAGGTTTCATGGAATTTCTAGTTGAAAAAAGAAATTCACACACCGAAGTTGTTCCAAATACATATAAAAGTTTTCTAATAACTGTATCAAGAATTGGTTTTTTAAATTCAAACTAAATTAATTAAATTAAATTTAAAATTAATTAGAATTAAATGTAACTTTACATTAATTAAAATTAAATAAAATTAAACATTAAGTTCTCAGTTGCACAACCATATCTCAATACCCACATGAGACTGGTACCTACAGTATTGGACGGTGCAGGTTTGGAGGGTTTGCTATAATTCTGTACAACTTCACCTATTGCTTTCCTAGCAAGATTTTAACTTCTGTATATATATATTTTCTTTTTACATATTTGGTATGTAATATCACTTTTCCTTTCAAGTAATTTCAAGTCAGAATGATCACACTCTGTTTCAAGCAGCATTATGTTCTTTGCCTTTATAGTTTCAGGGTCCTTCAAGTCACCATCTGAAAATGCATTCATAGAGCTGGCATACGCTATCAATTGCTCATGAAACTGTACTTATACTTGGGAATGACATTTTCATCTGCTCACTAGATGACTAGTTATGCTCCCAATTTGGGCGCATACATGCTTGCACTGTTTGCATATGTATTCTGGTGTCAATTGCATACTCAGAATTTCCAGAAGACTTTAAAAGGCCAGTGTTAGATAATTTTTACAGATGGCATTTCTCAAGCCTTCAGGCTTTTTGATACATTTACTTATAATGAATGCATGTACTGATGGAGATTTAGTGTGAAATTTACTTTGTACGTTTGTACCATTATTCTGAAATGAGTCCAATCTACCTGTCACGTTGATTGTTGACTGAGGGAATTTGTGTGTGTGTGTGTATGTATGTGTGTGTTTTAAACTTTGCACTTTCTTTAAACTAAAACAATCTCCTTTGATCCAGGGGATTCTAGGTGTCTGTATGCTTGAAATCTGTGTGTGATTTTATTCTAGCAGAATAATTTTAAAGCCTTGTAGATTGTAAAAATACCAAGTTCAGATGGATTATACATTTATTTATTCTTTCATTTATCATACATTTATGGGGTACCGACTGTGTTCAAAGTAATGCATTCTCTAAGGGGGAATTCATGACCTCTCTCTGCAAATAAATGATATTTTTACCAGCATATTCGTTTATCTGTGGAAATATTAGCCACTTGGCCACCTCGGCCAGGAAAATCTTCCTGCTCTTGTCAGAATATAAAGTGATGTAAAAACACATGAAAAGGAAACAGTGTAATTGAGCTTTATTCATCACTCTGTCACAAAATTATTGACTGTCCATGGACAAATCACTTACCCTTTCTGTTTCTCAGTTTCCTCATCCACAGGATTATGATAAATGTCCTATTCACCACACTAGCCAATTTTAAGGGTCAATTGTAAGGATCAAATGAGCCTTGCCTGTGACTGAATGGTTTCTCTTAGGACGAAGAAAACATAGTGCCTGGACTTGAGGTTGAATAGAGGGATTTCTCACAGGTTGGGTGATTAAATCTGTAGCAGCTGCAGCAGGCCGACCAAAAGGTAGGGAAAGAGGAAACCAACAGAAGCACAGCAATGTGCGGCATTAGAGGGAGGATAATGAATTTTGCACATTCTGTGCCCTGTGTTTCCCCTTGACTTTAGGTGAGTTGCAAAGAGTATCTTGACTTTTGTTCTCTGGGCTCCCCAGAAAGCAGATTTTCAGGTCAAAGCTAAAGTGAGTGCTTTATTGGGGAACATTATCCTAGGGAGTAGAATTGGCAGGTACAGGGTCAGCAAAGCAGGAAGGAAGATGCACTATAAAATAAGCCATGGCTATGGGTGGCTGTTGCTCCATCCCATGTGACCATTGGAAAAGATGTACGACCTGTATGACCTGTCTCAGGACCTTGTCTGTCAGCTCTTATCTTCTAGTGGTTGAAGGTCACCCCATGAGGTGTTCCACTCCTGAATTTCATGAATGGTTGCTGAGCAGGTCCTGGCTGTCCTATGCCTCAGTGCAGCACGACTCAAAGTGTGATCTCTGGATGGCGAACTGTCATTAGCCCATGATAAGTACAAAAATCGAAAGTAAGTGGTTAGAAACTTTTATAGCATTTTGATCGAGTAATTTTATGTCTGTTGAATTAGTAAAAAATTTGGGCTTGTTTTTTGTATGCTTTTGTGTTTTACATTTTATCGAATCTCTTTATGTTTGGCTTAGTCGAAGACATCTGGGTTCCCATACCTGCTTCTGAATTCATGTGAAGACTGGATCCTATATCTATCTAATAGATAATTATTCAGCATTTGCCATGTGCTAATTGCTGTGATAAATACTGATGTTACAGGCACGAATAGGAACCCTTTCTCCTCCATTTGTATTTCAAGGTTTAGAGGGAAAAATAAATGAAAAAAACCAAGAAATGACAATATAGCATGTTCTAATCAAGGCAACATTCTGAGGGACTTGGTGGGAGTGGTCCTTTATTCCTGGCAGGAACTGGGTGTGATGCATGGCAGATTCTGGCTCCTTAGTTGCAGCATGTGGGCTCCTTAGTTGTGGCATGAGAACTCTTAGTTGTGGCATGCATGTGGGATCTAGTTCCCTGACCAGGGATCGAACCTGGGCTCCCTGCATTGGGAGCTCGGAGTCTTATCCACTGTGCCACCAGGGAATTTAAATTTAAAATTTTAAATAAGTAGAAGGGTTGCAATTATGGTGAATTAGAAGCATTCACATTTTACTAGCCCAAGGCTGGTGGAGTGAGCCACAAAGAAGAATTTAAGAAACAAAAAAGGGATTAAAAAAAAAAAGCTACTGGAAAGAAATGCTGATGAAGGTAGTGGAGTAGGGCATAAAGGCAAAGATTAAAGAAAAGATAATCAGAAAATTATCACATAAAGGAAATACCAGAGATGGCCTGGACTTGAGGATAAGGACATTAAAAAAGACGTTTAGGAGGCTACAGGGATTTTAAAAACTAGGACAAGACAGATGTCATGTATAATTTATTACCTGGAAAACTGTTAGTTAGAATGGATGTAAAATTGCAGGGTAGGAGACTCAGGTGTGGATAAAAGGTGCCCCAGTGGAAGTTAATGTGCTAAAGCAATATGCTTTCAAAGTCAGTTAGTCAAGATTATTGAGAATAATGGGAGGTGGACTGGACAGCTGTGGTTAGAATTTATGGGCTTGTAATAAAAAAGTAAAAGGAAAGTCAGAACTTTTTCTTATAGCAAAAATGTTGAGGCTTATAAATGTTAGAAAATAAAGAATAGAGGCGATCTGGCCTGCAGGTTAAAACACATTTGTAGAAAAGAAGAAAGGGAGTAAAGGTAAAAAGAAACAATGACCACTGAAGACTCTTAATGTAACTGATCAGGACCCTATGGGGGTCCCCCCCCACCCCCCACGCCATGTCCTCTGCCTGCCTCTTGTTTGTATAAAAGGCTTTAGTCTCCTAGATGTTCCCCAAGTTCCAAAGAGCAGATTCAAATAGTTACTAACTAGGAAAGTGAGGGAACACAGAAACAAAGGAAAAGCAAACACAGCACAATCTTTTTCATGATTGTTAGCTTAAACTAATGTCTTGGTTTATGACCCCAAACAGCTGAGATTATGTCCTGTGGCTTCAACCAGCTGGTCCCAAGCGGACTTAAAATTGATGGCACTGGGAGGGTCAATTAAGAACTGAAACTCCTGAACCATCACGAAGGCTCTAAGTAAATAATAAAATGCCTCAACCATTGCTTTTGTTCTCTCCTAGAAAGAAGGGAGGGATCACAAGACCATGATTTACTAGTTTGCTTTGCGGGAACACATAGCTCAATCACAAGCACCAATGATGCATCGAGGCACAAGATGGTGCTGGGTTGTCTGCAAATGAGGGCTTTTCAGGAAACTGAGACCACAAAGACGCTCTCCCCTTTACCTTTTTTGTTTTTAAAAACCTTGCACCCGGCCAGCCAGCAAGATGGATTTCAGATGAGTCTAGGTCACCCATCTTCTGGGTTGGTACCTCCTCAACTAATAAACCTTTCTCTGCTCCAAACTCCGACATTTTGGTTGGTTTGGCCTCGCTATGCGTCAGGCCCACAACCTCAGGTTTGACAACAGTAACTTGTAGACTTATTTTTACTTAAAAAATTCTATTGTCATAAAAAACTCCCTAAGAGGTTAATTTTCAATGTTTTCATTATAAAGTAATATATTCTCCTTTTTAAACTTCTGGGAAATGTAGGAAAATCAACCATAGTTCCACCATTTAATTTTAACATAATTTTGCAGTTTTCTTCATTGCGTGCTTTTCTTTATTTTGACTTTGGCAAGATGTTGATAAAACCATCTAATTAGGTTTTATTTGATCATAGGACAAAGTTTATAAATACAAATACTTTGTAAAATCTTTTTGTAAACAACAGCTATGAGGGTCAAATGGAGCTATATTTAAGTTGTTTCTCATAGCATAACCACGTTTACATAAAGCTTTATAGAAACTCTCGTGTGCTCACTCTTGAGCAAGTTTAGCTTATTGTAGCAAACAAGGAGGAATTTTCTAGTCTGTTCTGGTAATGTCTTAGTCCTTTTGGGCTGATATAACAAAATACCATAGGCTGGGAGGCTTATAAACAACAGAAATTTATTTCTCACAGTTCTGGGGTTTGGAAAGTCCGAGATCAAGGTTCCAGTGTGATCGAGTGAGGAGCCTCTTCCTGGCTCAGAGCCTTCTTGTGTCCTCACATGGTGGCAGGAGGCAAGGGAGCTCTCTGGGGTCTCTTTTCTATGGGTATTAATTTCATTTATGAGGACTCTGCCCTCATGACCTAATCACCTCCCAAAGGCCTCGTCTGCTAATACCATCCTCAATGGTATATTAGGGCATTAGGATCTCAACATATGAATTTGGGGGGGGGGGGACACAAACACTCAGACCATAGCAGGTGGTATGTGTGGAGCAGTTTTAATGTTTCAGCTGAGTTCATGGATACTTTATGGAAAATCAATCATAATTCATATATTATCCTTTTATCCTGTCTTCATAGTCTTGTTTGATAACAGCGTTTAGATCTACGCTTCCAAAGAAAGAAGGGACAGATCAAAAGTTCATCAACTCTCTGATTCTAGTATAAAGAACTGACTCCAGTTGGGATGGGAATCATCTCTAAGCTCTGATCTCTTATTTTAAGAGCTCTTTTTATTTTAAAATAGTCATGTGCTTGTCTCTCCACCCTCCACACTGCTCTTTTCCCTGAAGAGAACTAGATTCATGTAATCATACCCTATGTACACTTTTTAATGTTTGTCTTTTCTTAGGATAGCTCCACTTGAGCAGAAGTTCAATTCTTTTCTGAATTCTCGTTTTAATTCCTAGTGATATGCATATTGTAAGATCTGAATTCAGTGTGAAAGGAGTTATAATGGGTGGCACTACTAGACCCATTCTTATAATATTCTATGCATTTTATTTTGAATCTACTGTATTTAGCACAGGGTCTGGATGTGGCAGGAACATAAGATATTTACTGAATGAATAAGAGTTGTAGTTTTCTCTTGTGAAAAATACTATTCCCAAATAAAGGTCAAATGAATTTTGTAGAATTTTTCCTTTGAGATTGAATTCTGGACTATGTCTCCGACCCTGTTCCAGAGTTAAATTTCTAACAGGGTTTCTCAAACCCTAGTGTGCATTAGAATCACCTGGTGAACTTGTTGAACATGCAGCCTCTTGGGTCACACCCCATAGATAGTCTCCTTCACTAGGTGTGGGGTCTCTAGCCATCCACATTCTCAGCAGCTTCTTGGAGTGTTTGCGTAGTAGGTGGTCATAGGACCGCACATTGTAAAACACTGTTCAAAGTGTAGGTTCAGGAAAACTCAGGCAGATCAACTTAGATCTGTGTTTTCCTTAACTTGGCTAGGCTCTACCTATTTCAGGCAGCTATTCCAGATGACTGGTTTTAGGAAATGGTCTTAGGGTGGTCTTTCGATCATCAGTCTAGAATGAGTTCTCAAAGACTGTCTTGTTTCAGTTGCTTGAGTAGAAATGAGCGGCCTGTCATATAATCTTGTCAGGAGTAAATCTCCGTGACATCAAATCTCCCTGATGAAACAGGTGACCGTTGTTTTAAAAATAAAATTCCTTAGCAACATTTCATTATCATATTCTCATAGAGGAAGGACTAGCCAACCACATAAAAGAAACTGGCTGGCTGGCTAAGAATAGACTGACATGCCTTTGACAGATCAATGCTCCTGCCATAAAAATCTGTGGTTTGCACCTTGTGGTCACAGCTGGAATTACCCTCAACATTTTGCTGAAGAAGTGGGGTCTCCATGGTTGCATTTGCTTCCTGTGCTCTCTGGGTCTTACTGGGACTCCTGGATCCGAGTTCCTAGGTGCTTTCTATCCTAAGTAGCTAACAAGGCAGCCTCCGTTCCGTGGCATCATGCTGTTAGTGTCAAGAGGTACGTGCCTGAAAGGGGAATGAGGGTAAGCAGTCTGGCTGCTGGGAATTGCCACTTGCAGCATATAGCACTTTGTCACTGAGTGATTAAAATTTCCTCTGTGACTTTTGCATTAAGACAGAAAAGAATACAGAAAATCTAAAAAAATGTTAATGTTATTTAGGACTTGGTAAATAAACCTATTCTACATGCAACTACAAGAATAAACATTCAAACTCCAATTCCTCAAACAACTAAACAAACCAACTCCCCAGTCACCAACCTTTCAAATGGAATAATATAAGTATGGAGAAAAATGATTACTATATACATGAGTGTTTTGAGTTATTATTATAATCCGGAGACCTAAAAAGTTTAATAAGCCTAGCTGTACTGCCTTTAACTGACTGTCAAATTCTGTAACTCGATTGGTGGAGGACAGGGGGGAGACCGCTCACCTCCTTTCGTGTGGAGGGTCACCATTAGCACATCATCTCTGGCCTGTCTCTATATCTCCGTTCCCAACTCGCTCTCTTTTGGTGAATGTGGGAGCCGAGATGGGCATACAAAACTCAGTCTCTTCCTTTATTTCTTCTTTAAAGGCCAGCTGCTAGTGAAAATTGCATATTCTGGGTCAGTATCTCTGTACTAGGAGTTTTCAGTTTTCATTCTGTAAACGAGGTCTGTGATTAGTTAGTGCTATCTGTGTCTGGATGTCCTATTGGGAAGTCTGTTGTTGCTAAGCGTCTTAGCCACGCTCTCCAACTTGGTCTGGGGTAGACATGAAGATGTGCTCCCCAGAACCCCTGCGAGGAAGGACTTGCTGTCCAGCTGTGAAGGGGGCAATGGGCAGAGTGCCTCCAGCTGCGTGTTCTTTTGGGGTCTGCTTCAGCTGCGTGGAGCCAGATGCCTTGCTCACAGCCATGCTCTTCCCAGGGAAGCCCACATTTGGTGAGTGAGCTAGGTGGGCGTTTAAAGACCCAGATCTTTCAACCCACTCTGGGATGACTCTCATGGGCAATGTTTACTCCACAACTTCCTGCCAGGTTGGCCACATTTTCTTTGGGTCTGCATCACAGTGTGACTTTTTCCTTTGCTCAATCTTGCTTCCTCCCCTTCCTTTAATCCCTTATGTACACCTTGAACTCAAATTCTATCTCAGTGTCTGCACTTGGAGAATTCAACCTGTGACATGGCATCATTTGGTTATAAAGGTTTTAAATATCTTTCTGCCTTAATTTTTGATTTTCTTAGCTGGTTCAGAGCTCAAGTAGGGAAACAGTGGTGCCATTTCCAGGCTCCCATAAGATCCAGCAGTAGAAATAACTCAGTCTAGGTGAGGACAACTTTTATCCCATCTCTGTGTAGCTTAGAGGAGTAGATAATATGGATGATATTAGGTGGTCCCGAGTGGAGTTTCCTGTGAGTAACTGACACTCTGGATATACCGTCAGAGGTTAATATATTTTCTGACTCTTATAATGTGACTTCCTCTACTGATACATGTAAAACGGAGTGAAACAGCCTTATTTTCAGAGAGCCATGAAATCTAGTTTATGGTTACATGGGTTTCCCAAGAGAGAAAATAAATATTCCATATTACCCAAGAAGAGTTAAATAACCCCAGTCTCTATTGAATACATATATTCATTCTTGGCTTAAAGCATAAATGGTTGTCACTATTCTGATTTCTTATAAACAGAACATTGGGTGAATCATCAAAATAGTGTGAAAAACACTTCTGTAAAGAATCCCTATCCTTCATGTGTATTGCCATACCAAGGTAGCGCTGAGTTAGTAATTGTGAAAAATTAACATTGACTTCCACTGAAAATAGAATAAATAGAACATGACTTAGTAATACAGCAGAACTAGTGTTTTAATGGTGATGCTATCAAAATGGGCTATTTCATATAAGATTTTTCTTTAGAATGTAGCATGCATTCTCTTGCAAATTAAACTTGTGATCATAACTGGATACTTTATCAAGGGAATGGGAACAGAGAGTATTTATTATCTGGGGAGGTCCAGCTTTGGGAAGGTTTTACATGGAAGAATTGGGGAGCAATCAAATGCATGTTTAATAAACTAGATCAGCTAATTTTAACCCCGGAACTCAAAAGAATGACAGATATTACAACCAGATAGCACTCATATTCAGCTGGGCTTTTACGTTTGTTTAAATCAGTGGTTTTCAACCTTGTGAGAATATGAAAACAGGTCCTATTAAATAAACAGAGAAAGGGAAAATTGGCCTTACTGAAAAACCAGACTACAGTGTTTGCCCAAAACCATAAATACACCATGTTTAGAACAGGGCAATGACTAGGCCAACCTTAACCCTGAAAATGATTAACACCCTGTTCTCATTGCTAACAACCTTGCCTTCTGAGTGATCTCGATTCTTTAGCAATGACGGCCCTGCTCTAATCTTTCTGCCTGTTGGATGAAGATGATTGAGATACCGAATCACTGAATTTCCCCCATTTCTTGATGTCATCCAGTCCAGAATGGTCTCCTGCTTCCCTCAGCTTTCCTTAAAATCACCCAGTTTGAAGCTCTTCCAACTTCCTGAGATTCTCATAAGGGTCTCCCATAGGGCAGCAAGCTAAGTAAACCTGACTTTTCTTGATCGACTACAGGTGTTTTCTTGGTGTCTTTGTTTGATGGGCTTTGACACTTGGCTGCACATTAAAATCACCTGGAGAGCGTTTAAACCACTTGACTTTCGGGCTGTACTCCTGACCAATTAGATTAGAATTTCTGGGGTTTAGGGCTGGGCAGCAGAATTTTAAAAAGCTTCTCAGATGATTTCAATGTGCAGCCAACGTTGAGAACCACTGGTTTCAATGACTATATCAGAGGAGGAGAATGCCCCGCATAATAGCTGCAAGTCACTTGCAGCCCTGTAATTTCAACCCTGATATTATTTTATATCGGCTCTGTTTGTGGATGCTTGTGAAGTTGTCTTCATCTGTTGAAGGGCGGGAGCTTGATGAACTGGAAGAAATGCTTTCTTGATGATATTCATGATTAGCCTGGAAGAAGGTAAAGAGTAATGTTGACAACACTCATATTTGGTTCTTGGAGTGAAAGCAAATGAGGTTATTTGAAAAGCTCTTTCAGTATGACTGAAATGGCAAGAAGTATATATAGTATTCTCTTTTCTCATTACCTCAGCTGGACCATCTAAATGTTAATGTTATGATTTAACCATTGCTTCCTTTAATTTGTTCTTTTAGTACTGATGGTTAACCATTTAAATATGTTTGTTTCTAAGTATTTCTGTTAACAATGTAAATTCATTTCTCCTTCAGGGCAATAGTAATTATGCCATAGAGGTTAGGAGGAGCAGCTGAAGCATTTATATTGATAGCTCTGTAATATAATGCTTAATTAACTTGTGTTTGCCATGTGTGGGATTTAATGTAGTGGAGAAGAATTGGTGACAGAGGCAGAAAAACTAAACAATCAGTTCCATAAAATATGCCTTCAGCTAGAACATTAAGCTAAAACCAGACAAACTTTAACTTTTTCTTTTTTAGACCTGTTTAAGACTTAAGGAACATGCTTGTTTCTGGAGTATTGGACTCTTCTGAGTCAAGCAACTTCATAGATACGGCCTTTCTTGATTAGGTCGTTCAGATTTAGAATATCTGATATTTAGTATTAAATATGATTTTTATTAATATTTGACCCAAGTCAGTTCTACCTGTGCAAGGAGGCAGACTGAAGCATGTGGCACTGCTGCTGGCCGAGCTATATTCATGCTTCCCCTGGAAGTGTCAGTGTCCTGCCAGCTCAGTCCACAGGATTTTCAGTTAATCCATCACGGCTGCAAGAGTTGCAAGAGACAAGGAAGCCATCCTTGCTTCTAATCTTATTCCAACAAGTAAATTTTATCTTTTTCACCTCTGAGGTTCAGAATAACCCAGATTTAGCTTTGCTTTGTGAGGACTGGGTTGGAATTGAGGATCAGTTGATTAAATTGACGTTTGGATTGCTAATAGTTGTTGTGGTCTGGTTAAACTGGATTCTTACTGATTTACACCTTTTTTTTTTTTTTTTTTTTTTGCGGTACGTGGGCCTCTCACTGCTGTGGCCTCTCCCGTTGCGGAGCACAGGCTCCGGACGCGCAGGCTCAGTGGCCATGGCTCACGGGCCCAGCTGCTCCGCGGCATGTGGGATCTTCCCGGACCGGGGCACGAACCCGTGTCCCCTGCATCGGCAGGAGGACTCTCAACCACTGCGCCACCAGGGAAGACCGATTTATACCTTTTTTAACTGAAAATTTCTACCTCTGTTTCTCTCCATTGCCATATCTAAGAATCTATTTAAGCCATGCTGCCTCTCATTTCATGAGCTGCTCAACAGATGACCATGACTTTATGAGAGTGGTTGAGTAATATAATGAAATGAACCAATCAACAGTCTGATACATATTACTGCAAACTTGGTTAGCTGTTTAAACTAATGCCTGTAGGAAATATTACTTTTATATAGCTAAATTGAGTTTTCTTTGTGTGGTTTTCTAGTGTTAGTTCTCATGTGTCTGTAAGGTGTGTTGCCGACAATACATGTTGCTAAGACCATGTACTTTCATATTCTCTAGCTTCTCTTTTTTATTTATCCCTTTCCCAGCTCTCAGAATTAGGTTCTTGATGTCTAGGGTATCAAAGGGCCAAAGAGAGCCAGGCACACTGGGAAGTGAGGCTGGGACCGCCAGCCTGGTAGCCTAAGCCATTTGAAAGAATGAGGGTGAGAAACTACTTCAGTGGTTCTCAGCCCTGGCTGCATATTAGAATCTCCTGGGGGCACTTTTAAACATTGCTTGCTGGTGCTCTGCTCATCCCCAGAGAATCTGAATTAAGAAGTCAGGGTGGGGCTTCCCTGGTGGCGCAGTGGCTGAGAGTCCACCTACCGATGCAGGGGACACGGGTTTGTGCCCCGGTCAGGGAAGATCCCACATGCCGCGGAGCGGCTGGACCTGTGAGCCATGGCCGCTGAGCCTGTGCGTCCGGAGCCTGTGCTCCGCAACAGGAGAGGCCACAACAGTGAGAGGCCCGCGTGCCGCAAAAAAGAAAAAGAGAGAGAGAAAAAAAAAAAAAGAAGTCAGGGGGATAGGGCTGAGGCCCAAAGATTATCGAAGTTCTGTGCTTAGGCATGGCAGCTCCTGGATTCAGTATTGGGAGAAGCTAGAGCCTCCCATCCACAGCAGACCCAAAGTCCTGTGTGACTCCACGTGGTAAAGTGGGGAGATCACTGGCCTGAGAGTCCAGGAAACCTGATTCTTAAACAAGCATCACCACTAATAAGCCCTGCTATTTTCAGGCATATCTTTTTAGCTCTCTGACCTTTAGTTTTCTCATATATAGTTAAGAAGTTTAACTATGGTCCCTTTTTAGAACTGAGTCTATGATTTTAGCTTTTCATTAAAAAAAAAAATCTTTGCATATGTCTAGCATGTATACTAAGAAAAAAAGCCCCTCAAATAATTTATATATTTGAACAGAGGTGCTACCAGGGCTAAATTAATCTAGAAGGTTTAGAATAATTTAATTTAAATTTATAATCAATATTTAAATAAGTTCTAACTTTGGTAGAATTAGTGATCCTAAGAGATGAGATTCTGGATGTATAAATTCTTGAATTTTATCTATTCCAAGGAGAGTGGGAGTTAAAATAAATGATCACATAATCCAAATGACTATTCCATGAAGTGTATGATATTACAGTGACAGCTTTTGCAATTATAGATACTCAATTATAGATGATTTTTAAAGTTGGTTTCTTCAGCATCTGAATATATTTTAAGAAATTTTAGATCTTTTGCTTTTCATTGTAGAGAAGGAGTGGAGGAGGGTGCTATTTAGGCCATTATATTAACAGTCATTATGCATTTGCATCAGAATTTTGTTTTTAAGCAATGTCTTTAAAAACAGAGAAGAGGCAATTTGACCTTTTATTTTGGAGAAGGACGGGGGTGGGACTGGTGAGTATAGTTCTGCCTTTCTTTCTCAAACAGAAGGAAAAAAAACCTTTAAAAATAACCCACCAATTTTCAGCCATTATATTTTAAGCCACAGGAGCTTGTGACTTATCTTTCATCTTGCTTCTGTCACATAACCAGAAAAATTACACAGCGTCTCCCAAAGGAGAGGTCTAGCAGGGAAGCAATTCAAACAAAAATATATTATAGAAATGTGATTGTTCAGTGTGTCATTATAACAGTTATTCATCTTTGTCCCTTAATCTACAGTTTTCTCACTCCTCTCCTCACTTTATCTTTTATGTGTCTCTACCTTTTCATGGGTGCATGTAGCAGGAAGAGTGGCCATGAGACAATGTTCAAGGAATTTATTGGACTTAAATGTCCCTGAGTAGTATCTACAACACCTCTGTAGATAGAAGGGATTTGAATTTGAATATGCTCCCTCTCCTTTTGATTTGCATCCCTGGAAGCAAAGCTAGCTGTGTTCAGGATTAAAAGGACTTTATTTTAATACTAGATTATAATAACATTTGCCCTTCTAAAAGGTGAGCAGTGTTCATTCAGGTCAGCCATCACTGTAACACACATTTTAGTACTTGCTTTCTTATAGGACCATATTTCCAATAACAATAAAAAGGCATCTATTTGACATTATCATGTAATAACAGTATAGAATATTTACAATCTGGAGTGTATTAGAAAATTAGGAAATAATGGTACTCACTGCATCATTTATTACTGTGTAAGAAACCACCTGAAGCAATAGTCATTTTTCCCTTTGTGGGTAAATATTTTGGGCTGGGCTCAGCTGGGTGGTTCTGCTGATCTCTCTTGGGTTCACTCATATGGCTACATTCTATGTTTCTAGTGGGACTACATAGTATAAGATGGCTTCACTGACATGTCTGGCAGTTGCTACTGACTATCAGCTGGTTGGCTAGGGCTCTTAGTTGAGATGACTCATTTCTGCTCCGTGTGGTCTCTTATCCTCTAATTGACTATACTGGGTTTCTTTGTGGCAATCTCGGGGCAGCATTCCAAGAGGGCAAGAAAAGAAGCTGGAAAATCTCTTGATGCTTAGGATTTGGAGCTCCCACTAGGCCTGCCCAGGACTCACGGGTTGGGAAAATAAACTCCATCTCTAGTTGGGAGGATCAACAAAGTCACATTACAAAGGGACATGCATACAGAGGTTTGAGGAATTTTTGTAGCCATCTTTGCTACAAGCTACCATAATCTGCTCTCCAGCAACAATAATTCACGTCTCTTCCACGTGAAAATACACTCACTCCTCCCACAAAAGTCTTATATCATCCTTGAAGTTCAGCATTTCATCATCTAAATCAAGTCCAGATGTGGGTGAGGTTTGTTCAGTGCAACTCCTTGGTTATGACTCTTCTTGACACAGAAATATGTGAACTAAGAGGATAAGTATTTTTTAACTCTATACACACATACAGTGGTAAGACTGGACAAGGATAACTGCAGTAGACATTTGCATTCAAAAAGGTGAAGAATGGAAACACACAGCAGTCATCTGCCCATGGAAATTCTGAAATCAGTACATGTTGGCCATTTTCTCTATTTCAGAAGCCAAGAATGTTCCTTGATTAGAGACTAGGTTAACCCTAGTGAACTGATTCCTAAGTCCATTGTTCTCAACTCTCGGTTCAATCCTGTGAGATCTTTTCTTTTTTACAAGAAATAGTCTGTGTTCGTAGCTGAGTTGTTTTCTCAGCCTGCTTCTTGCCCATAAAAAGCTGGAAGCCCATTAGTCCCTTTTCATTTGAATTACTTAGTCCTTTTTAGTACAAGCAGGAGATGCTTTTGCTACTACAACTGTCTTAAAAACTTTGTGCATTTCCTATAAATCTTATCAGGGTTTACCCCCCACCCCCAACCCTGCCAAGTCACACCATGATTCTCTTTAAGACAGATCTTTATTTCTGTATGTCAGCATGTTGTGGGACAGTGCCCTTAATATTGTTAGAAGTTCTTTCTCTATCTGAGAGAGTCTTATCAGGTTCCATCTTTCTGAGGTCAAAGAAAGGGTTTTATACCCACACCTTTCATTTGGTCTTTGCTTGAGGCTATTTCTTAATTTTGGAATCTTTTGCCAACTGGATAGCCTGGGGATAAGAAATAGGCTTATTTTCCAACCTAGAAACTTTCTTTAAATTCTGCTTGCAAACAATAAGTTCCTTCTTACATTCTTTCTTTCCCCCCCCCAACTGACATGTCATGTGAAATTAGAAACACTCGATGTTCTGACTTTCAACATGCTGACTAGTGATCTCTTCAGCCAGACCAATAAGTTCATTAGGCACGTTTTCTAACTTTCAAGTTATTGTATTTTTTATCATGCAATGGTATGGTATTACTATTACGATTTATCATATTATACATTTATTATGATTTATACAGTCTACCACTGTATAAATGACAAACACTATATAAACGACATACACTGTATAAATGATAACTATGAAGAGATGACGGTGCAAGTGTAGACACATAAAAAAGAGTATATTCTGTTCCTTTGGGTGATGAAATATGGAGATAAGTGATTCAAGACAGTATAAAAACTGTGCTAGAAACAAATGAGCATGTATCTAACTGTCCAATTTTAGACAGAAAATTATGAAAAAGTGTCACTCCTTTTCCCCTAAAGTTAAGATTTTCAATCTATCCTCTTACTACACACCTTTGGAATAGTAGTTCCTGATTTTGTCCAGTCATTCTCTTTCTTCTCAATAGCTTAACATAATATGGTTCTTCATTATCTCATTATCTCTTGGTCTAGTTTTCCATGAAGCTAGAGAACCTTCTTCTAGAGTTTCTAAATAAGTTTATCACTTACTTTTAATAACTGAGCATCAAAATTATCTTCCATGTCTTTTTTGGCCACTTATCACATGATTTATTTTTGTTAGTCACTCTTGGGAAACACCAATTGACATTTGTTTATTGAGGTTCCATGAGATAATGAATTTACTGGCTTAATGAAAACACTATGTTTTCATAGCTAGAGAGAAAAAACACCATTCAGACAGTTTTTTTTGTTTGTTTTGGATATACTGTATACTTACACGCCCTATTCAACATGAGACTTCCAAAAGGTTATGCTTTCAAAACAGGGTTTCAAGGAGACTAGACTAGAAATAAGGAGAACCTGTAAATAAAGTAGAGTAGAGACTGAAATGAGAAGGAAAGAAAGAAGGACAAGGCGAAGTTGAAAACTGTGATAACAGGAAGTGGGAAAGATTCTGAATAAGCTTTGATGGTAATTTCGTTTAAGTGCAAGGAATTGGGGAGGGAGTAAGTCAGTTTTATTTATCCTTTGGCAACAATATACATCCTTTAAAAATGCTCGTACTTTTGAGGATGATTAAAGCAATTAATGTTGAACTAAAATACCTAATGTTACATCTTAGCCTTGTCTCTGTATTAGTCTCTGTGCTAACAAGCCTTCATGTTGGCATCAGAGCGCTGACACATTGAGATGAGAAACTGAAAAGTCAGCTGCTGTCTTGGAATATAAGACACTTAATCCTTCATTTTCTAGCCTTGCAGCTTAAAAACAGTATTTAAGGTGAGAGACTGGAAAAGTATAAATTTTAACTTTCTAGTAAAAGTAACATTAAGTCTGTTGCAGTCCTAGAAATGGTTTATTTGGAATCATTTATTATGTTTGATGAACTCAATGAAAACCATGAGAGGGGTGCTCTTTTTCTTTCCTCGCTCTTCCATAATGATATTTACTGTTTGCACAGCGATCATTCAATTTTCAGAGAAGCTCACCACCTTCTCCTGCTCATTAAATTCCTGTTTGGTTTTGCTGCCAAGTCTGTCGGATTAAATTAACAAGTTCTGTTTGTTTAGTGGGAATGACCTGCACCAACCTTCAGCTTGTAAAAAATAATAATCTCTTCAATGATATATTGATTCAATGATCTTTATCTTCTTTTAAAGAAATGTGCAGTGAAAATGTTATCTTCCGCTTGCTGGAATCTGTAGGCCTTCATTGCTTATTTTAATATATTGGAGACCTTGATCTTCCATATCTAATAACGCCTTTCTCTTTGCTGTTTTTAATGATTCCTGTTCTTCTAAAGGATCATCAAATCTTGATTACTCTAAGGAAAGACTTTACTGTGATCTTTTAGTCTATAAAATGTCCTTGGAAATTATCTACATCTAAGGGCCAATTAAGGAAGATTAAAACCTTTCTTTTTTAAAAGTGAATCCAATTTTTATTGAATTACTTTGTCCGTGCCTCTTTTATTTGCTTTATAGCTACCAGCTAAGAGGTTTTGCGAAGTTTTTGAAGAAAATGAATTAAAAATTTTGATATAAAATGACTTGAAAGTATAACAAGATTTTATAAATTTTTCATGGAACCTAAGCCATTGCAAGCATTATAGCAAGCATTAGAAAATTAAAATGACATTCTCTGAATTTCAATAAAAAAAGAATATCAGTGAAATAGTTGCTGAGGGGAGAGTACTGTGGAAAAACAGCAACAGTTGATACATTCCAGGGATTAAGCTATGGTATATAGTTTGTGTATTTTCTTTTTTTTGTTAACACCTTTATTAGAGTATAATTGCTTTACAACGGTGTGTTAGTTTCTGCTGTATAACAAAGTGAATCAGCTATACATATACATATATCCCCATATCTCCTCCCTCTTGCATCTCCCTCACACCCTTCTTATCCCTCCCCTCTAGGTGGTCACAAAGCACCGAGCTGATCTCCCTGTGCTCTGCGGCAGCTTCCCACTAGCTATCTCTTTTACATTTGGTAGTGTATATATGTCCATGCCACTCTCTCACTTCATCCCAGCTTACCCTTCCCCCTCCCCATGTCCTCAAGTCCATTCTCTGCATCTTTATTCCTGTCCTGCCCTGGGTTCTTCAGAACCTTTTTTTTTTTTTTTTTTTTTTTTTTTTTAAGATTCCATATATATGTGTTAGCATACGGTATTTAATTTTCTCTTTCTGACTTACTTCACTCTGTATGGCAGACTCTACGTCCATCGACTTCACTACAAATAACTCAATTTCGTTTCTTTTTATGGCTGAGTAATATTCTATTGTATATATGTGCCACATCTTCTTTATCCATTCATCTGTCGATGGACACTTAGGCTTCCATGTCCTGGCTATTGTAAATAGTGCTGCAGTGAACATTGTGGTACATGACTCTTTTTGAATTATGGTTTTCTCAGGGTATATGCCCAGTAGTGGGATAGCTGGGTCATATGGTAGTTCTATTTTTAGATTTTTAAGGAACCTCCATACTTTTCTCTGTAGTGGCTGTGTCAGTTTACATTCCCACCAACAGTGCAAGAGGGTTCCCTTTTCTCCACATCCTCTCCAGCATTTATTGTTTGTATCTTTTTTGACGATGACCATTCTGACCAGTGTGAGGTGATACCTCACTGTAGTTTTGATTTGCATTTCTCTAATGATTAGTGATGTTGAGCATTCTTTCATGTGTTTGTTGGCAATCTGTATATCTTCTTTGGAGAAATGTCTGTTTAGGTCTTCTGCCCATTTTTGTATTGGTTTGTTTGTTTTTCTGATATTGAGCTGCATGAGCTGCTTGTAAATTTTGGAGATTAATCCTTTGTCAGTTTCTTCAATTCAAATATTTTCTCCCATTCTGAGGGCTGTCTTTTCGTCTTGTTTATGTTTTCCTTTGCTGTGCAAAAGCAAAGTTTTAAGTTTCGGTAGGTCCCATTTGTTTATTTTTGTTTTTATTTCCAATTCTCTAGGAGGTGGATCAAAAAGGATCTTGCTGTGATTTATGTCATAGAGTGTTCTGCCTATGTTTTCCTCTTAAGAGTTTGATAGTGTCTGGACTTACATTTAGGTCTTTAATCCATTTTGAGTTTATTTTTGTGTATGCTGTTAGGAGGTGTTCTAATTTCATTATTTTACATGTACCTGTACAGTTTTCCCAGCACCACTTATTGAAGAGGCTGTCTTTTCTCCATTTTGTATTCTTGCCTCCTTTATCAAAAATAAGGTGACCATATATGCATGAGTTTATCTCTGGGCTTTCTATCCTGTTCCATTGATCTATATTTCTGTTTTTGTGCCAGTACCATACTGTCTTGATTACTGTAGCTTTGTAGTACAGTCTGAAGTCAGGCAGTTGGATTCCTGCCACTCCATTTTTGTTTCTCAAGATTGCTTTGGCTATTTGGGGCCTTTTTTGTTTCCATACAAATTGTGAAATTTTTTGTTCTAGTCCTGTGAAAAATGCCATTCGTTGTTTGACAGGGATTGCACTGAATCTGTAGATTGCTTTGGGTAATATAGTCATTTTCACAATGTTGATTCTTCCAATCCAAGAACATGGTATATCTCTCTATCTGTTTGTATCATCTTTAGTTTCTTTCATCAGTGTCTTATAGATTCCTGCATACAGGTCTTTTGTCTCCTTAGGTAGGTTTATGCCTAGGTATTTTATTCTTTTTGTTGCAGTGGTAAATGGGGTGTTTCCTTAAATTCTCTTTCAGATTTTTCATCATTAATGCATAGGAATACAAGAGATTTCTGTGCATTAATTTTGTATCATGCTACTTTACCAAATTCATTGATTAGCTCTAGTAGTTTTCTGGTAGCATCTTTAGGATTCTCTATGTATAGTATCATGTCATCTGCAAACACTGACATCTTTACTTCTTCTGTTCGGATTTGGATTCCTTTTATTTCTTTTTTTTCTCTGATTGCTGTGGCTAAATCTTCCAAAACAATGTTGAATAATAGTGGTGAGAGTGGGCAACCTTGTCTTGTTCCTGATCTTAGTGGAAATGGTTTCAATTTTTCACCATTGAGGACGATGTTGGCTGTGGGTTTGTCATATATGGCCTTTATTATGTTGAGGTAAGTTCCCTCTATGCCTACTTTCTGCAGGGTTTTTATCATAAATCAGTGTTGAATTTTGTCCAAAGCTTTTTCTGCATCTATTGAGAGGATCATATGGTTTTTCTCCTTCAGTTTGTTAATATGGTTTATCACATTGATTGATTTGCATATATTGAAGAATCCTTGCATCCCTGGGATAAATCCCACTTGATCATGGTGTATCATGCTTTTAATGTGCTGTTGGATGCTGTTTGCTAGTATTTTATTGAGGATTTTTGCATCTGTGTTCATCAGTGATAGTGGCCTGTAGTATTCTTTCTTTGTGACATCTGTGTCTGGTTTTGGTATCAGGGTGATGGTGGCCTCATAGAATGAGATTGGGAGTGTTACTCCCTCTGCTAAATTTTGGAAGAGTTTGAGAAGGATAGGTGTTAGCTCTTCTCTAAATGTTTGATAGAACTCCCCTGTGAAGCCATCTGGTCCTGGGCTTTTGTTTGTTGGAAGATTTTTGATCTCAGTTTCAATTTCAGTGAAATTGATTGGTCTGTTTATATTTTCTATTTCTTCCTGGTTCAGTCTTGGAAGGTTGTGCTTTTCTAAGAATTTGTCCATTTCTTCCAGGTTGTCCATTTTATTGGCATATAGTTGCTTGTAGAGCTCTCATGATCCTTTGTATTTCTGCAGTGTCAGTTGTTACTTCTCCTTTTTCATTTCCAATTCTATTGATTTGAGTTTTCTCCCTTTTTTTCTTGATAAGTCTGGCTAACGGTTTATCAATTTTGTTTAGTTTGTGTATTTTCAAATTTGTTGCTGGTCTGCATCCCCCTTCCCACACCCCTCTGCCTCATTATTTCATTGTCACAGATAAGGTAAGTGAGGAACAAAGAGATTAAGTAACTCACCTAAATCACATATGGAACACAGGGGAACTGAGATCTACCATTTGACCTTAAGTCAGTTTAGCTCTAAAGATCATTCCCTTCTTAACATATTCTGTCTCTGAGATGTAATCAGTTCCAAATTCTCAACATTCTTCTCTACTTTCTGCACAAAAACATGACCCATGATTCTGCATATCCCATAATAACCATACGATAACATAGGTTATTTGGGAAGTTTTCTCCCCACTGAGGTTCTTGCTTACTGGATTTATCTTTTAATCCATTCGGAGTCTTCTATGTAGTTCAGTAAAATTCAACTCTCTGTTGTCAGAGAAAAGGTGAGATAAACCATTCTCCTCAATTCTGTGGAACTCAAGAAGGTGACACTGGGACTGAGAGTGAAATGGAGGTTGTATCTCTGCTGCTTTATCAGTCAGTTTCAGTTTCCCAAGTGTGAGCACCTAGATGAGCTGAAGATGCATTGGATGGGTGTTTTTTGTACAACATCACCCCTTGCTGCAGTCCAGGTCCTTAATCTGGGGCTCCGTGGAAGAAATCATGATCTGTTCCAGTGTTGGAAGAAAGCTGTCTGATTTGTTTGTTTGTTTGTTTGTTTTTAATTTATCTGTTTATTTATTTTTGGCTGCATTGGGTCTTCATTGCTGTGCATGGGCTTTTCTCTAGTTGTGGTGAGCGGGGGCTACTCTGTGGCAGTGCGCAGGCTTCTCATTGCAGTGGCTTCTCTTGTTGTGGAGCACGGGCTCTAGGCGTACAGACTTCAGTAGTTGTGGCACATGGGCTCAGTAGTTGTGGCTCACAGGCTCTAGAGTGCAGGCTCAGTAGTTGTGGTGCATGGGCTTAGTTGCTCTGCAGCATGTGGGATCTTCCCAGACCAGGGCTGGAACCCATGTCCCCTGCATTAGCAGGTGGATTCTTAACCACTGTGCCACAAGGGAAGTCCCAAGCTGTCTGCTTTGGATTTACTGAGAGATTATGTTTGCAGACTGGACCTATTGGGCAGTTAAAGGCTTTGTGAAGGATAATTGTGACTGTATTGGTTTTTCACCTGTGTGCTAACAGAGAAAGTATTATCTCCATCTACCGAGCCCTTCCTGCCTTCCCCTCCACTTCTCTCCTGCTTCAGTGCCCACCTTGGTGTATGATGTTCTCAGGTATGGTACCTTACCCCACAACCTGTACCAGTTGGCTTTCCCATCTGAGGTCCTGCCATAATTTTTTTTTTTAACTGAGAAACACATTTACTGAACTTATAAGACAGAAAATAAAGAAACCAAGCTCATTTAATACTGGTAGTCAAGGCAGTGAGTTTATTTGCAAAACCAAAGCAGTTATCATGGGTTTGAAAGGAATACCTTAACCAGCAGAACTTTGTATACGCACAACCCACACTGATTCACAGATCAGATTAGATAGATAAATTGCTGCTACTGCTTTACCCACAATATAATTAGTCCTCTGTTTCTCATCCATGAGCAAATTGTTTGCTTGTCCAATCTGAATATCCAAATTTACCTGCAGTGCTTGCTCCTGGATATCACGAAACAGTACCATATTTTTCTCAGTCATGATTTCTTGGCTCCCCAGAAGACATTTCTCTCTTTCTTGTTTGCCATCCCTGTCATCCTGATTGTCTGTGGGCCAATCTGATGTTCTTGATTTTCTGTTGCCCCTTTTCCTGATTCTCTGTTGCTTAGAGTAGTCTACCACTCCCTCTCCAGGTTTCTGACCAGCAGGGGAAGGGGCACAGAATTTGGTCAGGCCATCTATGAGGCCTTTCCTTTTCTTGTTGAACTTCAAGGGAATGTTGGCATCTCGGTGGACATCCAAGCTGCCTATTCAGTGTAAATATCTTTCTTCTGACGACGATGCTGATTGGCTGGAGAGAGTGATATTATGTGTCTGACCCCTTCCAGGGCCTGTTTGAAATTTGCTGAAGGCAACTTTTGACACTATGTTTTGTTTCTTTAATGTCCTAATAGATTTTTTAATGTCCTAATGGATTAGTATAGTGCCGTTTTCTCTGTGCCACCTTCTGTAGAAATTTTTGTCCTTTTCCCCTAGGTTGGCCTATTTGACATGGCCACACGCCTTTTGGCATCCCAGGGAGCAGCGGATCACTACACTCTAGGTGAAAAATCTTGGTCACAGGAGTCATGAAAGAACATGTTATCTGCATTTTTGCCCTCGTCTTGACAGGAGCTGCATGGTTTCCCCTCGAGGTGCTGCTGCCATAAAGCCCTCACTTCTATCCATGAGTTCCGGTGGGAAACTTGAAAAAGGTTGGATGACCGCTGTTGCCACAGTTGGCACAGGAGATGAGTGCCTCTGCTCTTTTCTCTGTTCTTTTGTACCAAGACTGAACCCCACAACCTATACCAACTAGCCTTTTCCTCTGAGGTCCTGCCACATTTTTAGTGAGCGGTGAACAGTTTCCATCTCTGGAGGCATCCCCTTTTTCCCAGTTTGGAGAACCTTTTTTGTTAGTTTCAGAGACAGTTCTACCACTTCCTGTAAGTTTCTCTTTTCTCCGTTGGTCTTACTTTTTTCAAAGAATCTGTGCCACATATCTTCCCTGAGGTAAAGTACAGGCTCCACTTTCTCTTTGAGTTGGGGAAGGGGAGGGGGAAAAGATAGGGGGAGGAACAAAAATTCAGATGTTCAAAATTTGCCTGCCATAGTATTTTGCTCAATGGCAATGTTTCCCTATCCTAGCTGTGGTTTTCTGGACTCAGCATCGCTCTCTTTCTTGTTTGGCGTCATACAGAATGAATAAAAGCATCTTTTCTACTTCGAACCCAACTGGAATAATGTTCTTCAGTGAAATCGGTCTGCAGGAATCTCCTGAATAAAATTTTGTTGACTCAGAATCAATCCTAGGTAGATGATGGTGATACCAAGCACAGGACCCTCACTTTGTGGCATAGGCTGCAGTAGGAGTTGAGGAAGGGATTTAGGGAGAGTGGCAGTGGGCCAATGGGTATCCCTTTGTGGTGTGCCTCTGACATGGGTCTAGAACTTTGGTGATGCCTTTCTTAACCAATTGATGGTTATTGCCTCGGATGGATTTCAAGGCTTGGATTTGCCTTTCGTTTGTTAAATTCTAAGTACCAGTATTGCCTCTTACTGTCATTAATAAGCTCTCAGTACTTTTATTTTTCCTTTTAAAAGTTAGAGTTTCATAATCGTGCACTGTGAGACAGTGCTGAGGTTATTAGCACTTGTCTAAGGCCCGATTTATAAATATTCTTCCACTGTCTCTCAGGTTATCTACAAAAGAATTTCAATAATTCACCCTTTCTGTTGTACTTGAACATAGCTCTTGAGGGTATTTCTTTTCTCTCTGAAGTGAGTAGTAGTGTTTTTTTTTTTTTTTAAAACCATCATTTTCACTGACACTACATCAGCATCAAAGAAATGATTTCCAGCAAGTTGTGTGTAAGTTGAAGTTTCCAACTGATCTTTGCAGTTCTATCTTGCAAATCAAGGTGGAGGAGCAAACAAACAAACAGAATTGTTGTAATACAGTGAATCAGAAAGCAAAAGGGAGCTTATAACTGGGGCTGTGTCCTAACCAATTGATTTGGGACTGACACTGATGAAGGACAACATTCTGCAGTAAAGAGTGATGCAGTAACTAGCTATTACTCAGATAGCGGTGTTTTTGTACTTTATCACTGTCTGTGAGCAATGACAAGGATTGAGGTGGCTTTCCGAAGTATGCCATAACTTTTGTAGCTATGCTTGGCCTTGACCAAGCCTTATTATGGGTTGGCTGTTTCATCCCTTCAGAGAGAACTAAAATATACCTGGACAATGTCCTGTGATTAATTTTGGTGAGAGACTTTCACATGAAAACAAAACACAGTACACAATAAAGTAAAATAAAAATGACCCAATGTATGAGATTATCAGAAGGAGCTGTGATGCATTTTGTTTTTCTTTCTTGAAAGGAGAGATTGGGGCTTCCCCAGTGGCGCAGTGGTTGAGAGTCCGCCTGCCGATGCAGGGGACACGGGTTCGTGCCCCGGTCCGCGAAGATCCCACATGCCACAGAGCGGCTGGGCCCGTGAGCCATGGCCGCTGAGCCTGCGTGTCCCGAGCCTGTGCTCCGCAGCGGGAGAGGCCACAACAGTGAGAGGCCCACGTACCGCGAAAAAAAAAAGGAGAGATTGACTCTCAGAATTTGGAGATGGTGACGTAGACTGCCATGGGTTTGATTTGTGTACAAATTATTTTTTTAATCTGTTTTGGGATAAGAACTTTCTACAGGTAATTCAATAAAAGGTTAAAAGTAAAATGACAAAAAGCTGTTAAACCTCCTACTCTGGCAATGCTACATTAGAACCTTTTCCTTTTCATTATTCCTGGGTGTCTTTGCATTCAACATTTTAGTTTCAGTGCTTTCTCCCCTTTTCTTGCTGTAATAATATCTCTGCCCTCTTTCTTGGTTATTTGACGTGTTCATTTCTCTTGGGAATGATGTTGCTTATTTCACCTCAACAGCTACGAATTTTACTCTTTCTACCATACTTTACGTTCCATATACTTTTGCCTTATATTTCAAGCAAGAAACCAATGACTACCTAATGTATGTGCACTCTGTGTTTCATACTGTATATATTTTAGATATTTCACATAAGTGATTTAGTGAAAGGTGGAAGAGGCAATTTTTCCCGTTTTTTAGTCTTCACGGTGAAACTGAGCACATATACCGTTTCCTACAAATTATCATGAATTTGTTGACAAAAAATCAATTATAACTCTGTCTCCTGATTCTTAAGTCTGTGTATTTAAGCTAATGTGACTCACAGAATGCTGAGTGTGAAGTGAACAAACAGTAATATCTTTCGTGACTTACTGCCTGGGAAGGTGGCGGAAGATGTTACAGTGGTACATGGAGGTGCCACGGAGCCACACAAATGGAAGCTACCACTCTAAACAGGTGTAACTTTCTTCACAAAAATAAGTTCTAAATCCCCATTCTGTCTTGTTAGTGCTGGAAAAATGTTGCTTCTGGAGGGAGGATATCACTGTTATAAGGGAGAGATGCATTTGGAACCCTCAGTCTACAGAAGCACAGAACTTTAGCACCATGCAACCTACGCAGGGTTAACAAGAACAGAAGGATGTAAGTTATCTGGTAGAAGTTCCTTGAATTTCTTCTCTCCACTCACTTCAAATATATTCTGGCTTGACTTTCTCAATTTTTTCCCCACCTAGGCTTTCCGAAGTGTGTTATGTTGGACAGTCAGTATTTAAGATTTTGTGGTGGAGAATCAGGAAGAAAAGGGAAACTAGACAGACACTTCAGGAAGAAGTTTTTTTGTTGTTGTTGTGGGGCAGGAGTGGGTTGGAGCATAATCCTTACATGAGAGCAGAAGTGGAAGAGGAAAATGGTGATAAAAAAGATGTTGATAGGATCCTCTTTCTTTTCCACTGTGTTTGATAAATAGAAATAAAAGATTTGTTATTTTAGTTTGAAACCACTTTTGGTGGCATGACCCGTGTTCTGTAAGGATGACCCCAGTGTTCTCCTGCACTATGTGGGTCAAAGCGTAAGCTTGTGTTACGTTCATGAAGGCATGGACAGTCAATACAAAGAAGACCTGGACCAGACTGCTGCATGGCTTGAACCATAGTAGTTCATTATTTTCACCATCTCAGAGAGGAGAAACTTGAGGCCAGTATTGGTCAGTTAATGTCTGCCTACTATTGGTTACCTACTGTGTGCCAGAGACTGTGTTAGGCAATTAACATGACTGTGCTGGTAATCCTATCAATAACCGTGTAAGAAAACAGAAAACCGCCTCAAGAGCATGAAGTTCTAAAAAGGTAAAATGCAGAAGAAAAATGCTCAGTAAAAAAATTAGTCAATGTCAAAAGTAAAAGTCTCCTTTGCTTTTACTCTTTTTTTAGGCATTGCTACCAGAGTTAACTGTTTCATGTACTGAATGAAATATATGGTTTAATTCCACGTCTGTCTAGAAAATCCCCAGACCTATGCTTGTTTGAACTGTATAGGCAAAATATGATTCTAAAGGAAAGTAGTCTTTTATGTACATAATCCATTTGTGCTTGAGATAGTTTTGGATATTGGATAATGCAGTTGGAATGTGAAATAAGTTTTCCTTGAGTGCACCTTCCTAAAATTTAAATGTCATTTTCCATATATGTATTGGTGAGGGTCCAGTCAGGAAAACAGGAGCCACACTAGGTATTGCAACAAAGAAAGTCTAATCTAGGGGATTGGTTAAGTAAAGCTGAAAGAGCAAAATGAGAAAGTCCAGCCATAACAACTCTAGAAAGTAGCCACCATCCAAATGGCTGGAGCATACAAAAAAAGAGGTTAGGATTTTCTGAATCTAGAAGAGTACAGACTCTGTACTTTGGGGCTCAGATTACTGAACAGGGGTCATGACCCACGTACTGCAGGTCATCTGAGAAGGGTGCAATGAAGCCAGTTCCAGGAATTCCAATGGCTGCTGTTGGGATGAAGAGCCAGTACTAGGTAACAGAGAGAGGAACAGGAAGGAATGATTCCCTTTCCCCTTCTCCTGCCTTCCAGTCTGTCCCAGAGAATACCACTACAGGCTGCACCAAACAGGGAGCAAGCTGACGAAGGACAAAAGTAGTTTTCACAGTCTTAGCCTCAGGATTACAAGAGTATAGAATTATAGATTTGGAGCTGAGAGATAAGAGCTTTATAACCAGCACAATATTTATGATCATTTAAAGGTATTTCTGAATTTAGAGTTTTAAACTTTAAATCATAGCTTAGGTCTGAGAGCAGTCCTTATAAGTGGCCAAAAATTTGACAGAAGGTAGACAGGGTGTGGAAACCGATTTAATTGGGATATAGCCTTTACTAGTTACACCAAAATTATTCTTTTTCCAGGAAATGGTGGGTCTAATGCCTTCAAGTATTAATTTGCTTAATGGTGAGAATGTTTCTACCTCTTAGGTTTAGCTTATAATTAAATGACTTGAAAGGTGTTACTTCTTATTGTCAATTCCAATGCCAAGATTTAGAACAATTTTAAACACATTATATACAGAAAATAATTACAAATATGTGGTGGGATTTGTGTTCTCGTGAACCTAGAATCCCATTTCTATTTTTGTAATCCAGTGCTCTAAACAAAGGTGTATGGCCCAGGGTTTTCCTGGGTGGCTAAATCACACTGTGGTGGTCTTATTGCAACATTGTTATGCATGTGAAATCAGTGTAACATTAATTTTATCCATATAAATATCTGTATCAGGAGTAGCCTTAAGTGAGAAATGTCAGAGGGAGAAAGTACGTGTTTGGTACTTTCCTTAATAGCAGTGTGTAAGAACTTTAGTACTTTTCACCTGTTTTTCCTATGCTGTTACCGAGGCCTTCAGTTTTTCAGTGAAGGTGCGATATGTGTGTAGGTGACAGCAGGAGTGGAGAAGGATCTTAGTTGGCTTACTGATTGTATTAGTCTGCTTAAGCTGCCATAACCGTATACCACAGACTGGCTGTTTTAAACAACAGAAATGTATTTTATGACAGTTCTGGAAGCTGGAAGTTTGAGATCATGGTGTCTGCTTAGTTGGTTTTGAAGAGGAGTCTCTTCCTGCCTTGCAGATGGCTGCCTTCTTACTGTGTCCTCATCTGGCTGTTCCTCTGTGATGCAGGAAGAGAAAGATTGAGCTCTCTGGTGTCTCTTCTTATAAGGACACTAATCCAATCAGATCAGCCTCTCCCCTCCCCCACCCCACTGCCCCCATGACCTTATTTAACCTTAATTACTTCCTTAGAGGCCCTATCTCCAAATACAGCCACACTGGGGGTTAGGGTTTCAATATATGAATTTTGGGTGGACACAAACATCTAGACCATAACACTGATGAATTCTGCTTCTTTGGTATTCTCAACACAAGCTCTAGGTACCTCATTGCCTTCATTTGTAAAGGTCAAGGGAAGCACTTAAAATTACCTAAGAACTAATGGAGAAAGTTATATCCTCTGCAGTTAATTTCTTTACTGATAACTGCAGTGTCTGCTCTTAATTTTTCTCTAGAGTAATCTCATTTTACTTTTGATTCTTATTACTGAATTTAAGTGAAACTAAAAGGTAAATTCATCTTGGGCCATATAATATTCTCTTAGTATGTGATATAATTTTAAGTAAAACATTACTAGCTTAGTATTTAAAAAGACATTGCTAGTTTTATTATATCTTAGTTTTCCCTTAAATCAAGCCTCCAGTGGACAACTGGGTGTTTGTGTGGAGTCCAGAGGAATATTGTATGTCTTTAGGATATTTTTGCTTAATCTATGACTTGTGGTTTAGAATCATAGGGCTGTACATAGGCTGCATTGTGAAAGTCAATCTGCCCCACTCCAGAGGTGTGAGAAGCTAGACATAGACATTCTTCCTTACCCACCACATTCTAATAAAGAAATTATTGTGAGTGGAGTATAAAAATATATTCTAAATCTTATTTGAATATTCTTTTGATACTTAATCCATATTAGAACATAAATTCAAATTGCTTGCTGTGTTTTTACTTGTGAGGCTTATAAGCATGCCCAGAGGTTGTTTAACCCAATGCATAAATGAAATATAATTTAAATAAGTGCAATAAAATGCCTGATTTTCTATCCTCTGTTGGGAAGAGCAAATTGATCTCTGGACAGTACAATGAGTAAAATATCTACTAGAACCAACGCATCCTCAAATTTGCCTTTTAATTGAATAACATCCTAAGACATTATTCTTCTATGAAAAGGAGAATTTACTGAAATCTCAAGAGAGTTCAGTGTCACCACCTTCTAACTCTGTATTTTTTGAGTCTATTGAAGAGGAGACTGAAACTGAAAATCTCACTTTTCAAAGTTAATATTTTTTGTAAATTAAAGTGCTACTTAATAATATTTGAAATAAAATATGGATACATATTATGTGCCAGAGACTATGCTAGGCACTTGGGATTTTAAAAAGATGAATAAAATAATTATCAGGTATTTATAATATATGAACTATATATGTTTCCCCAAATTTTGTAAGATGGTAGGACTACTAAGATAATAGAAGAACATGCTTAATAAAAAACAGAGGTAATATGGTGGAGGGAATGATTAACCAAGACTCTTAGGGATGGAGGGTCCAAAGGAGAGCTTGACAGAGGATACAATTCCTGTTATTATCTACTGATACTCAGCACCTGTTTCCTCCTCTTCAATGTCCCTATACCCTATAGCGGTTGGAAGGCTAAAAAGTATAGTGAAATGCTCTAGTGAAAAATTTGCGAAGCAGGAGAGAATGGAGTCATTTTTCCTTTGGCAGTGATGGCTGCTGACATACAAAGATCCAGCAAACATTGTTTTTTATAGTGATCAGACTCCTTGTTTCACTGCCAAGTCATCACCCTTGACTGTGGGGGCAGCTGTGACATAGGCAGTAGTTCTTATAGCTTTCTGACCTCTGACTGTCAGCAGCAGCTCCCAATTTCTGGATCATACCTGCAGTGTTGTGACCTGAAAGCTTATTGGTGGCCCTGACTTGAGTTCCTCTAATCCTTTCAACAGTTTCCTTGGCATTTCATTCCCTGCATTAAATGCCTTCCTGTCTGACATACCTGGAGTGAATTCTGTTTCCCAAATTCAACTCTGACTGATACAAAGGGTTTGGAAGATCAATAGGAGCTCACCAAGTAAACAGAGGAAGAAAGCCTCATTCCACTCAAAGCAAAGAGAATGGACAAATTAATGGTGCGCATGAAACGCTATGGTATGTTAATATAGGTCAAAGTAAATCATTACTGCTGGAGTATAAGGAGGTCAGAGAGAGCAAATGAGGTTGGCAAGTTAAAAAGAAAAGAGATTATGACGTGAGTTGTATGCTTTCCTAAAGCTGGTTAGGTACTGTTGAGTTAATTTAACCAGAGAATGGTGCTATAAAGGCTATATTTTTATGTAGCCCCCTCTCATGAGGCCATGGAGGATGAACCTGGGAAGGTGGTTCAGATAGGAGAGAAGGCCCAGGGAAGCATGTGAAATTAGAGATTATCAAAGAGAAAATTTGATTCAGGCTTAGGTCTTTGAATTAAGTTATTATTATTTTTTTCAAGGAAAATGTTCTTAAGAAAATGCATTGTGCTAATTTGTTTTCCAACTGCTTTCCATTATAGAAAGAAGTGAGGTTTCAGAAAAATTTCCTTATTCATGCACAGAGTACATCTCCTTTCTTTGCTATCTAAAAGAATCTCCAACCTCACATATTTTAGACTTTCTGAAAAAATATTTTAAGAGGAAAAAGAGCTACTCATCTGTGTAGAAGGGATATTTTTGTCTTCCTTTGATGTTCGCATCAATTTAAATGAAAATTTCTTTTTAAAGCATAAATACATTTATCCAAACTTCTCTTCTTGTAAATTATTATAGTACAGGGTGTGAAGAAGCAAGATAATAGGAAAAGAAGTGGGGTCAGCAAGGAAGGATGCACTCGGGACTGGCATGGTCAGTCCTGGGCACACGGAGCTGCCGGCAAGCTGTTGAAGGAAACTGTTTATCTTGCTTCATTTGCTCACTCCACACCTTTTCTTCACCGTTTTCTTTTTTTCACACAGTGCTCTCTTGGAAATGAGCCTCTGACTTCTATTCCCCAGCCCAAGAGAAGCTGAACAGACAATACAGAACATTAGGACACCTAATGTTTGTAAAAAAGTTTGAAAACTATGCATGTCTTTAAACAGGCAAACAAAAGCAAGGAAACATTTTTCTTTATATAGAGTCAGGCTCTGTGTTCAAACTTCTAAAGAGAAGGCAGTAGGAACTGGTTTAAATTTGGATAGGTGTCTTAGTTCCGGCCACTATAACAAAACACCAAAGACTGGGTGGCTTATAAACAGCAGAAATTTATTTCTCACAGTTCTGGAGGCTGGAAGTCTGAGATCAGGGTGTCGGCGTGGTCGAGTTCTGGTGAGAACCCTCTTCCAGGTTGCAGACTGCTGACTTCTCAGAGTGTCCTCGCATTGCAGAGAGCACAGGTTGGAAGCCAGTTCTCTCCTGACTCTTGTAAGGGCACTAATCCTGTTTATGGGGGCTGTCCCCTCATGACCTCATCTGTTTCTAATTACCTTCCAAAGACCCTACCTCCTAACACTACCATATGAGAGGTAGAGTTTCAACATATGAACCTTGGTGGGACACAAACATTCAGTCCATAAAAGTGGGTCTCTTCTGCACCCTTGACAAAATGGACCTTGAAGAAAGAATATTCTCTCTTTTTGTAGGCAAAACATATCTGGGCTTTTGCAGAGAAGTAAAGTTATTTGCCAATGGACATTTGTCTATAAATGGGCAATTCTACATGTAAACTAAAATGTAGTGCAGGTGTGTTTTCTAGATAAACATCATTTGTTGAATAATCCTTCATTTGTCAATTAAAAAATTCCTAAAAGAACCATTGTAAAGAATTAGTGTCTTTATACTGTGGAATGAAAATTATTCATAGTTTTCTAAATTATCAACTCAAGCATAAAGAAACATTGAAGAATAATTATTATATAGTAGGGTTCTGATCTTAATTTTATTTTTTTCTTTCTATGAGCATTCTTTTTTTTTTCTGAAATTTGTATTGGAGTATAATTGCTTTACAATGTTGTGTTAGTTTCCACTGTATAACAACGTGAATCAGCTATATGCATACATATATCCCCATATCCCCTCCTTCTTGTGTGTCCCTCACACCCTCGCTATTCCACCTCTTATGTGGTCACAAAACACTGAGCTGATCTCCCTGTGCTATGCGGCTGCTTCCCACTAGCTATCTGTTTTTCATTTGGCAGTGTATATATGTCAATGCTACTCTCTCACTTTGTCCCAGTTACCCTTCCGCCTCCCCATGTCCTCAAGTCCATTCTCTATGTCTGCGTCTTTATTCCTGTCCTGCCCCTAGGCTCTTAAGAAGCTTTTTTTTTTTTTTTTTTTTTTGCGGTACGCGGGCTTCTCACTATTGTGGCCTCTCCCATTGCAGAGCTCTGTGGCTCTGGACGCACAGGCTCAGTGGCCATGGCTCACGGGCCCAGCCGCTCCACGGCATGTGGGATCTTCCCGGACCGGGGCACGAACCCGTGTCCCCTGCATTGACAGGCGGACTCTCAACCACTGCGCCACCAGGGAAGCCCCCATTTTTTTTTTTTAGATTCCATATATATGTGTTAGTATATGGTATTTGTTTTTCTCTTTCTGACTTACTTTACTCTGTATGACAGACTCTAGGTCCATCCACCACACTACAAATAACTCAGTTTCATTTCTTTTTATGGCTGAGTAATATTCCATTGTATATATGTGCCACATCTTCTTTATCCATTCATCTGTCGACAGACACTTAGGTTGCTTCCATGTCCTGGCTATTGTAAATAGAGCTGCAGTGAACATTGTGTGGTACATGACTCTTTCTGAATTATGGTTTTTTCTCGGTATATGCCCAGTAGTGGGATAGCTGGGTCATATGGTAGTTCTATTTTTAGTTTTTTAAGGAACCTCCATACTGTTCTCCATAGTGGCTGGATCAATTTACATTCCCACCAACAGTGCAAGAGGGTTCCCTTTTCTCCACACCCTCTCCAGCATTTATTGTTTGTAGATATTTTGATGATGGCTATTCTCGCTGGTGTGAGGTGATACCTCACTGTAGTTTTGATTTGCATTTCTCTAATGATTAGTGATTAATGATGTTGAGCATTCCTTCATGTGTTTGTTGGCAATGTGTATAACTTCTTTGGAGAAAAGTCTCTATAGATCTTCTGCCCATTTTTGTATTGGGTTGTTTGTTTTTTGATACTGAGCTGCATGAGCTG
This sequence comes from Grampus griseus, assembly GCF_964374135.1. Taxonomy (NCBI): domain Eukaryota; kingdom Metazoa; phylum Chordata; class Mammalia; order Artiodactyla; family Delphinidae; genus Grampus; species Grampus griseus. Next base: position 53,557,534 of record NC_139003.1, on the reverse strand, counting down.
CTTGTAAATTTTGGAGATTAATCCTTTGTCAGTTGCTTCATTTGCAAATATTTTCTCCCATTCAAGGGTTGTCTTTTCATAAACCATTGTTTATGGTTTCATTGCTGTGCAGAAGCTTTTAAGTTTCATTAGGTCCCATTTCTTTGTTTTTATTTCCCTTTCTCTAGGAGGTGGGTCAAAAAGGATCTTGCTGTGATTTATGTCAAAGAATGTTCTTCCTCTAAGAGTTTGATAGTGTCTGGTCTTACATTTAGATCTTTAATCCATTTTGAGTTTATTTTTGTGTATGGTGTTAAGGAGTGTTCTAATTTCATTCTCTTACATGTAGCTGTCCAGTTTTCCCAGCACCACTTATTGAAGAGGTTGTCTTTTCTCCATTATATATTCTTGCCTCCTTTATCAAAGATAAGGTAACCATATGTGCATGGGTTTATTTCTGGGCTTCCTATCCTGTTCATTGATCTATATTTCTGTTTTTGTGTTAGTACCATACTGTCTCGATTACTATAGCTTTGTAGTATAGTCCAAAGTCAGGGAGTCTGATTCCTCCAGTTCCGTTTTCCTTTCTCAAGATTGCTTTGACTATTCGGGATCTTTTGTGTTTGCATACAAATTGTGAAATGTTTTCTTCTACTTTTGTGAAAAATGCCATTGGTAGTTTGATAGGGATTTCATTGAATCTGTAGATTGCTTTGGGTAGTATAGTCATTTTCACAATGTTGATTCTTCCAATCCAAGAACATGGTATATCTCTCCATCTGTTTGTATCATCTTTAATTTCTTTCATCAGTGTCTTATAGATTCCTGCATACAGGTCTTTTGTCTCCTTAGGTAGGTTTATGCCTAGGTATTTTATTCTTTTTGTTGCAGTGGTAAATGGGAGTGTTTCCTTAATTTCTCTTTCAGATTTTTTTTATCATTAGTGTATAGGAATGCAAAAGATTTCTGTGCATTAATTTTGTATCCTGCTACTTTACCAAATTCATTGATTAGCTTTAGTAGTTTTCAGGTAACATCTTTAGGATTCTCTATGTATAGTATCATGTCAACTGCAAACAGTGACAGCTTTGCTTCTTCTTTTCTTATTTGGATTCCTTTTATTTCTTTTTCTTCTCTGATTGCTGTGGCTAAAACTTCCAAAACTATGTTGAATAATAGTGGTGAGAGTGGGCATCCTTGTCTTGTTCCTGATTTTAGAGGAAATGGTTTCAGTTTTTCACCATTGAGAACAATGTAGGCTGTGGGTTTTTCATATATGGCCTTTATTATGTTTAGGTAAGTTCCCTCTATGCCTACTTTCTGGAGAGTTTTTATCATAAATGGGTGTTGAATTTTTTCGAAAGCTTGTTTCGTTAATATGGTGTATCACATTGATTGATTTGCATATAATGAGGCATCCTTGCATTTCTGGGATAAATCCCACTTGATCATGGTGTGTGATCTTTTTAATGTGCTGTTGGATTCTGTTTGCTGTTTTTTTTTTTGTGGTACGTGGGCCTCTCACTGTTGTGGCCTCTCCCATTGCGGAGCACAGGCTCCGGACACACAGGCTCAGCAGTCATGGCTCATGGGCCCAGCCGCTCCGTGGCATGTGGGATCTTCCCGGACCGGGACATGAACCCGTGTTCCCTGTGTCGGCAGGTGGACTTTGAACCACTGTGCCACCAGGGAAGCCCTGTAGATTTCTCTTTTTTGTGACATCTTTGCCTGGTTTTGGTATCAGGGTGCTGGTGGCCTCGTAGTATGAGTTTGGGATTGTTCCTCCCTCTGCTATATTTTGGAAAACTTTTAAAAGGATAGGTGGTAGCTCTTCTCTAAATGTTTGATAGAATTCGCCTGTGAAGCCATCTGGTCCTGGGCTTTTGTTTGTTGGAATATTTTTAATCACACTTTCAATTTCATTGCTAGTGATTGGTCTGTTTATATTTTCTATTTCTTCCTGGTTCAGTTTCAGAAGGTTGTGCTTTTCTAAGAATTTGTCTATTTCTTTCTTCTTGTCCATTTTATTGGCATAGAGTTGCTTGTAGTAATCCCTCGTGATTCTTTGTATTGCTGCAGTATCAGTTGTTATTTCTTCTTTTTCATTTCTAATTCTGTTGTTTTGAGTCTTCTCCCTTTTTTCTTGATGAGTCTGGCTAGTGGTTTGTCAATTTTGTTTATCTTCTCGAAGCACCAGCTTTTAGTTTTATTGATCTTTGCTATCACTTCCTTCATTTCTTTTTCACTTATTTCTGATCTGATATTTTTGACATCTTTCCTTCTACTAACTTTGGGGTTTTTATGTTCTTTCTCTAATTGCTTTAGGTGAAAGGTTAGGTTGTTTATTTGAGATTTTTCTTGTTTCTTGAGGTAGGATTGATTTGCTATAAACTTCCCTCTTAGAAATGCTTTTGCTGAACCCTGTAGGTTTTGGGTCATTGTGTTTTCATTGTCATTTGTTTCTAGGTATTTTTTGATTTTCTCTTTGATTTCTTCAGTGATCTCTTGGTTATTTAGTAGCATATTGTTTAGCCTCCTTATGTTTTTTTTTTTTTACAGTTTTTTTCCTGTAACTGATTTCTAATTTCAGAGCATTGTGGCCAGAAAAGATCCTTGATACAATTTCAATTATCTTAAATAACCAAGGCTTGATTTTTGACCCAAGATATGATCTAGCCTGGAGAATGTTTCATGAGCACTTGAGAAGAAGGTGTATTGTGTTGTTTTTGGACGGAATGTCCTATAAATATCAATTAAACCCATCTTATTTAATGTATCATTTAAAGCTTGTGTTTCCTTATTTATTTTCATTTTGGATGATCTGTCAGTTTGTGAAAGTGGGGTGTTAAAGTCCCCTACTATGATTGTGTTATTGTCAATTTCCCCTTCTATGGCTGTTAGCACTTGCCTTCTGTATTGAGGTGCTCCTATGTTGGATGCATAAATATTTACAATTGTTACATCTTCTTCTTGGATTGATCACTTGATCATTATATAGTGTCCTTCCTTGTCTCTTGTAATAGTCTTTGTTTTAAAGTCTATTTTGTCTGATATGAGAATTGCTACTCCAGTTTCTTTTGATTTCCATTTGCATGGAATATCTTTTTCTGTCCCCTCACTCTCAGTTTGTATGTGTCCATAGGTCTGAAGTGGGTCTCTTCTAGAGAGCATATATACGGGTCTTGTTTTTGTATCCGTTCAGCCAGTGTATGTCTTTTGGTTGGAGCATTTAACCCATTTTCATTTAAGGTAATTATCGATATGTATGTTCCTATTACCATTTTCTTAATTGTTTTGGGTTTGTTTTTGTACGTCTTTTTCTTCTCTTGTGTTTCCTGCCTAGAGAAGTTCCTTTAGCATTTGTTGTAAAGCTGGTTTTGTGGTGCTGAATTCTCTTAACTTTTGCTTGTCTGTAAAGTTTTAATTTCTCCATTTAATCTGTTTGAAATCCTTGCTGGCTAGAGTAATCTTGGTTGTAGGTTTTTCCCTTTCAGCACTCTTAATATGTCCTGCCTCTCCGTTCTGGTTTGCAGAGTTTCTGCTGAAAAATCAGCTGTTAACCTTATGGGGATTCTCTTGTATGTTATTTGTTGCTTTTCCCTTGCTGATTTTAATTCTTTCTTTGTATTTAATTTTTGATAGTTTGATTAGTATGTGTCTTGTAGTGTTTCTCCTTAGATTTATCCTGTATGGGACTCTCTGCGCTTCCTGGTCCTGATTGACTATTTCCTTTCCCATATATGGAAGTTTTTAACTATAATCTCTTCAAATATTTTCTCAGACCCTTTCTTTTTCTCTTCTTCTTCTGGGACCCCTATAATTTGAATGTTGGTGCGTTTAATATTTTCCAAGAGGTCTTTGAGACTGTCCTCAATTCTTTTCATTCTTTTTTCTTTATTCTGCTCTGTGGTGGTCATTTCCACGATTTTATCTTCCAGGTCAGTTATCCATTCTTCATCCTCAGTTATTCTGCTATTGATTCCTTCTAGAGAATTTTTAATTGCATTTATTGTGTTGTTCCTCATTGCTTGCTTGCTCTTTAGTTCTTCTAGGTCCTTGTTAAACTTTTCTTGTATTTTATAGATTCTATTTCCAAGATTTTGGATCATCTTTACTAACATTACTCTGAATTCTTTTTCAGGTAGACTGCCTATTTCCTCTTCATTTGTTTGGTCTGGTGGTGTTTTACCTTGCTCCTTCATCTGCTGCGTATTTCTCTGTGTTCTCCTTTTGCTTAACTTACTGTGTTTGGGGTCTCCTTTTCTCTGGCTGCAGGTTCGTAGTTTCTGTTGTTTTTTGTGTCTGTCCCCAGTGGGTAAGGTTGGTACAGTGGCTTGTTTAGGCGTCCTGGTTCAGGGGACTGGTGCCTGTGTTCTGGTGCCTGAGGGTGGATCTTGTCTCTGTGGTGGGCTGGACCACGTCCGGTGGTGTGTTTTGTGATGTCTGTGAACTTAGTATGATTTTAGGCAGCCTCTCTGCTAATGGGTAGGGCTGTGTTCCTGTGTTGCTAGTTGTTTGGCATGGGGTGTCCAGCACTGGAGCTTTCTGGTCATTGAGTGGAGCTGGGTCTTAGCGTTGAGAGAGCGATCTCTGGGAGAGCTCTTGCCGACTGATATTACATGGGGCCAGGAGGTCTCTGGTGGTCCAATGTCCTGAATTCAGCTCTCGCACCTCAGAGGCTAAGGTCTGACACCGGGCCGGAGTTCCAAGACTCTGTCAGCCACACGGCTCAGAAGAAAAGGGAATAAAAAAAGAAAGGAAAAAAATAATAAATAAAATGAAATAAAATAATTAAAATAAAAAAATACAAAATAATAAAAAAGAAGAGAATAACTAAACCGATAAACAAATCCACCAGTGATAACAAGTGCTAATAACGGTACTAAAATAAAAATCAGAAACAAGTCAGTTGCAGACAGCAAACTCGAAATATACAGTTGCTCCCAAAGTCCACTGCCCCAATTTTGGGTTGGTTTATTGTCGCTTCAGGTATTCCACAGATGCAGGTACCTCAAGTTGATTGTGGAGATTTATTCCGCTGCTCCTGAGGCTGCATGGAGGAATTTCCCTTTCTCTTCTTTGTTCACACAGCTTCTGGGGTTCAGCTTTGGTTTTGGCCCCACCTCTGCGTGTAGGTTGTCCTCAGCTTTTGTTCCCACCCATCAGTGTGGGGTTGAAGCATCGGCTTATTAGGGGGCTCTGGCTCACTCATGCTGGGGTGAGGGAGGGGTATGGTAGTTATAACTGGAATGCAGGGCGATGCTGTGGTGGCAGAGGCTGGAGTGACGTTGCAACAGCCTGAGGTGCTCTGTGTGTTCTCCTGGGGAAGTTGTCCCTGGATCACGGGACCCTGGCAGTGGCGAGCTCCCAGGATAGTGAAAATCCCCTATCACAGGTCACAGTGGGTAGTGACCTGTGCTTGCACACAGGATTCTTGGTGGCTGTAGCAGTAGCATTAGCGTTCCATGCCCGTTTCTGGTGTCCAAGGTGACAGCCGCATCTCGTGCCCATCTCTGGAGCTCATTTAGGCAGTGCTTTGCCTTCTGTTGGCAGGCAGGGAAGGAATTCCCCTCTCCTTGTGCACTCTGAAACAATGGTCTCTTGCCTCTTAGTAAGGTCCAGAATTTTTCCCGGACTCCCTCCAGGCTAGCTGTGGCGCACTAGCCCCCTTCAGGCTGTGTTCATGCAGCCAACCCCAGTCCTCTCCCTGGGATCTGACCTCCAAAGCCAAAGCCTCAGCTCCCAGCCCCTACCCACCCTAGTGGGTGAGCAGACAAGCCTCTCGGGCCAGTGAGTGCTCAGCACCGATCCTCTGTGTGGGAATCTTTCCACGTTGCCCTTCGCACCCCCTGTTGCTGCACTCTCCTTTGTGGCTCTGAAGCTTCCCCCCGGCCCACCCCCCATCTCCACCAGTGAAGGGGCTTCCTAGTGTGTGGAAACTTTTCCTCCTTCATAGCTCCCTCCCAGAGGTGCGGGTCCCGTCCCTATTCTTTTATTTCTGTTTTTCCTTTTTTCTTTTGCCCTACCCAGATACGTGGGGATTTTCTTGCCTTTTGGGAAGTCTGAGGTCTTCTGCCAGCGTTCAGTAGGTGTTCTGTAGGAGTTTTTCCACATGTATATATAATTTTGATGTATTTGTGGGGAGGAAGGTGATCTCCATGTCTTAGTCCTCTGCCATCTTCCAAATTCTTTTCCTGATCTTAATTTTCAATCCCTTCAAAATAAGGTTGGGGAGCTCCTTAGCCATAATTATTCCCTTCTCTCATCATCTATGTCTTCTAGTCACTCTTTGTGAACTATGTCAGTCTCGGAAAGAATGCTTATTTATCAATTCTTTGAATTTTAAAATCAGAGTCTTTAATCTCATTCATAAAGTTGAAGAAAGCTTTGTAATTAATCAATATAGCATTATTTGCCCAATTATTGCTGACAGCACTACAGGTGCACGCATTTTGGGGATTGGAGGATTTCTGTCTCATCTTCCTTCTTGAGAAATGTCAATTTCTGGAGCAATTATTTCGATTTTTACATTGGTGCTCACTGGGTATGTGCTTTTTGTCCCTCTCTGTTCTGTGACCTCTCAGATCTTTGAAATCCTTGTATCACTCTCTCATTGTCTACAATGGTAATAGAGACATTCTAGCACCTGGATTTTTGGAAAGAAGAGAAAAACTTTTAAGATGAAATGACCCTCCTCCAATACATGTTGATCCCTCCACAGTGCCAAAGCCATGGTTTTATAATTCACATCTCAGGTTATCAGTAAGTTCTGAACTATAGCAACTTGGGAGGTTCTGTTTAACCATTTCATGGTTGCTTTTGGGCAGCCTATAATCCTTTATGCAGACACTTGGTATTCCCAAATCGTTGCACTGTATTTCCTCCCTGCTTGATCACACAGTTCCCTCAGCCTGAAATGCCTTTCAGCTTTGTTTCTTACTTGTCACACTGCTATCCATCCTTTGAAATCAAGTTAAAAGGCCCCTTTCTCCGTGAGGCCTTTTCCAATAACTGTAGATTTAACTGATCCTGCTGTTTTTTGAACATCTCGCTATGCTGATGATATTCTAAAGTATAATTGCGGGTTACTTGCCTTATCACCCTCATTATCTTATATAAATGTGTCTGGTTTTTTTCTCCAAAAAGATTAGAAGTAGTCATCTCTCTTATTAAAGGTAAGTTCCTGAGAAAAAGATTCTTATATAAGATTGTGTTAATTATCATAACAGATAATTCCCAAATCAAAATAGTTTAACACAGCTGAAGTTTATTCTTACTCTTATAAAATTTCAGTGTGGTCTCTGGCAGGCAGTCTTCTGTGTGGTGATGTAGCAACCAGGCTCTTTCCATCTCAGGCACTGCCCTCTTCAACATGTGGCTTCCAAGGATGCCAAGTAAGGCCAAGAGAGACTAGAGAGAGAACGTTTGCTTCTTAACCAGGTTGGTCCCAAAGAGTTTATACTTCTCTTTTGTTTATACTCTGTAGTCACCTGGCCATGGCCAGATGCAAAGAAAGCCCAGGAAATATAGCATCTGGCTAGAAGATGCTTCCCTAGACACTATGGGATAGGAACCCAGATCTTTGTTGAACAGGTAGCTCTGCCACAACAATATGGGTGGTCATAGGTCTCTACAGTGCTTTGCCCATTGGAGGTGCTTGATATATGTTTGTTAAAAACAAAAAAGAATGAATGAATAAATACTGTGTACCAGGTCTAGGGTAAAGGAAATTAGGTGAGAGCCACAGGTTTGCATGTGTTTTATGGCTACTGGGTGTATGAGTTCACAGACTTAATGTCAGTGGGAGAGCAGCTATTTATTCAAAGGGAGAAATAATCAGTTTGGGACTTATCTCTGTTCTTTACTCATGCCTTGATCCAAAGGCCATAGAGTATTTTATAGACGTTGTGATGAATACTTAGGAAAATATTGTCATCTTTCTTGTTCTGAGTACATTTTGTTGTTTACGTGCTTTACACATCATTTATTTGCCCGAAGAACATTCTAGAAGGAATGTTTCTATTTTAGAAAATAACTGTTCTCATTGTCGGGCAAACATCCATTTGTTCTAATGATTAAAGAAGTGTTCTATTACCTTGGGAAAGACTCAGATTTTTAAGAGGCGGGGACAGCATTACGTAAGTTCTAAGGGAATGAAAAAAAATTTTTTCTATACAAAATATTCATTGGTACTGCTTTTGCTATTTTTTTCTTATTAAGAGGCAATAGATATGATATCTATTCAAAAGTATGTAGTGTTACAAAGTGACAAGATGTCAAATGCACAGGCTGAGGGAGAATATTTCTTAATGCAACATATTTATTGGAAGCCTCTAGCATCCATTACATTGTACAAGTGAACAAAATTGATAGGTGTTAAAAAAAATTAATAGGTGTTAAAAAAAATTAAAGCATCAGCCATGGTATGTTTAGTGTCTACAGGTAAAACAAAACACTTTAGATCTGAGCTTCCACTTTATTTTATATGTGTGTTTACTCAGGAATTGTTATGCTTTATCATTTTTATTGTTCTTTTATCACAGCTGTGTGAAAAATTACAGTTGGAGCAGTGCTCATGTTTTTACTAAAATACATTTTATTTCCTGCTATGAAGCAGATTGCTGGCGTTTGCTACTTTTATTCTTATGGCTGCATGACTCTCTCCGTTCCAGTTAAGGTTGTGTCAGTATTTCTATGAAAAAAAGTCCTTTTTATTTATGTATTTGTTTTTATTCTGTGATTGCCTTAGCTAAGCAGAGGTGAATCTCAGAAGAACTCATGCTAAGTTAAAAAATTGGACAAATAAAACATGGGCACCGAACACTGACTATAAATTCCACACGACAAATACTGCATCTGAAATAAAGGTAAAGTTCAGAGAGGATGATTTCCACAGGATTCGATAAGAAGGGACCTTTACATTGTAACGTAGCCACTCAGGTTCTTGAAACTGAGACTGATATCATGATACTTAAGGTTTCAAGAAATCAGATGAACTGTTAGCAGGTACACTCTGGGTGGAAATTGGGTGCAACCATCTTTACCTGGAAGCATGTGTAAAACTTGAGGTGGTGGGACTTCTAGCTGTGCAATACACTTTGGATAGGGAACTGAGTTTTCTTTCTCACCATTGTAGTTTAAACAGTGTATTGCTCACTCAGGTTTGTTGGAGTAAGGACCCCCATCAGTGTTGGTAAGCATCATTTTAACTCTTTTTCTGCATTTGGCATAGAAAGGGCCGATGCTAGTTTACTTTTCCAAGTCACCCTGCTGGTAAAACAACAGGGGAATGTAATCCAGCAAACAAACGTTTTATAGTTTCAGATTTGAAACTAATTTGTCTTTGCCTAGTGATAATCCACTCATCCGTACCTGTGGACAGGCATGTGGCAGGGGAAGGTGACAAGCTGTGCCTGAGAGAATGGGCTAGGAGGCTTGCAGATGTAATCTCCTGGTCGCTTGGCTAATAGTGTAGTTCTTGTCTTTCTTTTCAACGAAGTTCCCTGATTTTTTAGGCACAGAGATATGGATAAAAGTATGGAGTGGGCAAGTCTTAACCTGCCATTCCAGTTCTTTCACTTCCTTTGGTCTCTCTGACAGCCTAGTAGGGAATAAGCATGAGGAAAAAGGGGGAGCACGCATCTTGGGGTCAGGGTTCTGATGCCCTCTGCGATCTGTAGTCCTGTAGTCACAAAGACTTTGGGTGCTGTTGTCTCCATCCAGCACTCCGGATATCCACCATCCATTGTTTGGATGCCTCTTTACTGCCTTGGCTTGCTCAGTAGCACCACATCCGATGTTTCTTAACAGTATGGGATACTGTATTGCTACTCTAACACAGTTAGAAAATTGAGTAACATTCTAAACCAGAGCCCCTGAAGGTGTCCTAGCAGCACCATTCCTAAAGCCACGGCAGGGCTGTGCAATGAGAGACGGTCAAGTTCTCTGCCACATCTACAGTGCCTTTATTCAGTAAGCAAACATTTCTTGGGCACCAACACAAATAAGACTGGTCAGTGAGCATGTGTACCACACATAAGGAATTTTGAGAATCTGTGGTTATTTATAACTATTGCAGTTGAAAGTCTAAAACAGTAACCATTTCAGAGCATTAGAGGGTAGGCTAATAACTGTGATCAAACAGAACAGTCAGCCTGGGATACTTGTAACACAAATTTGATTGTTTTCTAAGGCAGGGGGAAGTAATACAGCCTAAAGCCATTTAGCAAATTATTGTAGCAAATATAGATAGATAACTAAAGAAATCATCACAGAGGTATGAAATGCCTTAATTTTCATAGGAGGAAGGGGGAAAAAAACTTCTGTTTGCATTTCCAGCCCAACTCTCTGGGACTTCCTTGCATCTACACAGAAAACACATTGTATCTTAGATTTGCTCTGCAGATTAGGGAGGGAAATTAAGTATTCTGCCTCTAGGCTGCAAGCCGAACATTACAAATAGATGCATCTGGGTTGTGCTGGAAGAAGATACACTCAAAACTGTCCAAGGAGACGGCGAGAAACCCATCTGTGTATAAAAGTCAGAATTGGACTGCTTTTGCTTTTGTTATAAAAATCCATTCTGTTCAAATCCCAGCTAATGAAAATGTGCATCTGTAAACAAAAAATAAATCAAGGGAATGTATTAATCCTGCAGCTGCTGTCTACTTAACTTTACTTGTAAAAAATAACTCAGTTTTCTGGTCTGAATGTTCTTGCTCTTTAGCAATGTGATGGCAATTCGAGGGGGGCAAAATATGTATTGAATTCTATTTATGTATAACAACCTTGGCAGTAAAAGCAGCTATGCTGTAACTGTACAGTCATTTGCTTTTATAACTGGGCGGATACTTGAGTTCCAGAGTCTGACCCTAGAAATCCATTACATGGCTGTTTAAATTGCTTTTTTATTTGCTGAGGCGATTAATTAAGTTGTTTCTCTAACCTAGGACTGTCACTGTGAGTAGGTCAGCTGGATCATGTTCCATGTTTTATAATTTGGAGATGAACAGAAAGGGCCCTTGACCAAAAATGTCCTCCTGTCTGCATTCCATAGTGATGAAAATATTTGTCTTTAAAATGGTTAGACTATTAGTTTCTCTAGGAAGGATAATATATTAGCTAGAATTAGACAAAAATTCATCTCATCTATCATAACCCACTGTAACTGGAAATGAGGCAAGACCTCAAAGAAAAAGGAAACAAAATATTTCAGTTCTGATGAAGCAAGAGAAAGGTCTGGGAATGGCACTATCTTTAAAAGATCATCTCTCCTTGATGGTTGGAAATCCTTACAGATCTTGGCATACATCCCATTGCTAATGTTACCGTGAGAAGGTAGGAATAGGTGCAGCTTATTAAGAATAAGTTTATCCTAGGAGAGATGACCACAGATAGGATGTGTGGCTAAGCATAGTAGATGTGACATTGAAGGAAGATAAAGAATCTTCTGGGGCTTCCCTGGTGGCGCAGTGGCTAAGAATCTGCCTGCCTGTGCAGGGGGTACGGTTTCAAGCCCTGTTCCAGGAAGATCCCACATGTCGCGGAGCGACTAAGTCCGTGCGCCACAACTACTGAGCCTACACTCTAAAGCCCACGAGCTACAACTACTGAGCCCATGTGCCACAACTACAGAAGCCCACGCGTCTAGAGCCCGTGCTCCACAACAAGAGAAGCCACCTCAGAGAGAAGCCCTTGCACCACAACGAAGAGTAGCCCCTGCTCGCGGCAGCTAGAGAAAAGCCCACGCGCAGCAACAAAGACCCAACACAGCCAAAAAGAAAATAAATAAAATAAAATAAATTAATAAAATTTTTTTTTCCAAATCAAGAATGGGATGTCTGACATAGAATTAAAGAGACTGTAGCTTTCAAATACCAACAAAAGTAAATGGAATTGCGTAGTTACTGAGCTGCCTTTTTTTGGTGGGGAGGGAATTGATTTATGTTAGTCTTACCTTGTATTAATGATGCTAAGACTCTCTCAGTAGGAAGGATTCTGCCTTTTAGCTTTCCGAGACAAATCCAGGGATAAGTACTGACTATGTCTTCTATTTTTTCAGGACATATACTTATTTCTCTTGTGCTGTTAACCCACATTTGGTTTTAATTGCTACTGGCCAAAATGCATCAAAGAGGAAGACTTTAAAGCTCAACAAACAGTTTGTACCACAGGAGCAATTGTTTTCATTTTCTTGTCTTTAAAAATCTTCCAGATCATCAGTAAACCTCTTATTGAAATGGCTCTATACCTGGCCATCCTCACTGTAACCCTCATGGCTTGAAGAGTTTGTCCTGGTAAAATTCATGGTGGTTAGAGAAAAGTCAAGGGTTTCTCTTAGCATCTCTTCTCAATCTCTTTACTTATAATTTCCGATTTCCTTGGAGATTTTTATCAAGAAAGTACATTCAGGGAACTCCCTGGCAGTCCAGTGGTTAGGACTCTGAGCTTCCAATGCCTGGGGGCCCAAGTTTGATCCCTGGTCAGGGAACAGCGCGGCCCCCCTGCAAAAAGTACATTCACTTCCTTGTGCAAAATTGCTGCCTCGTTCCTTGGTGGCCGCAGCTGAAATCATTTTTCTTCTCTGTTAAGCCTGATTGTGCCCACCACGCCCATTGCCTCCTGAAACAATGAGATTGATGGCAGTGTGCTGCTTTCACCTGACTGTTCCTACCAGCTCTACCAGGCCATTTCCACTCTTACGTCCTTTCCTGAGAGGCAAGCGGAGGAAATCAAACTTGCATAATTCAGTTTTGAAATTCAGCTGGTTATTCTCAGTTTAAAGGTTGGTGACTAGACAACAGGAGGCAGCTGGATGAAGTCCAGGGTTTGCCGGGCGCCGTTGGATTTTAAGGGATGTGTAACATTATTTTTCTAGATTTTACTTGAAAATGGTGATTAAATTTTAGATAGGTACCTTGGATAGTTGGTTGCATTACTTTTCCTCATAAGAAAAAATGCTGTTGCTGTAAATTGGACTTGTAATTATGTTCTCTTTTTTCAAAGATGGGAAAAATAGCCTCATGTAAACATACTTTTCCCCCCCATGGTATGCTACTAAAATGCTAGTGTTGATGGGTATTTGTAGTTGACTTATGTATTGAGCACAAAGAGTGTGCTGGGCTTTATGAATAAGCAGCATGATCCCTGTTTATCACGTAAGTATTTATCTTTTCTACTAATTAGAAGGCTCATTATAAACCCAGTTTTATACCTTGTGCATCGACAACTTTCAAATAGTACATTGGGCTGTTTTTAGAGTCCTCGGAAAACAGAGCCTGGGGCAAAGCTTAGGTGCTAAAGCTTCATTGGTAATCCAATCCCAGGGCCATGAGAGTGAGAAAAAGGGGAAGTTAGGTAAAGAAGGAAGAAAGCAAACATAAGGTGGTGCATTACTGAGTTTATCTTTTGTTTCACAAAGGGACACAGGTGGTCTTCCAGCCACACAAAAGGTCTCCTGGCAGGATGTTTAGAAGCATTGTATCCCCAAATGGTCCTCTGTAGGGGGAAATGCAAAGCAAATTTGTTTAGTGGTTCCCTGCCATCTCCAGTCTCTTCTTGGTCAAAGTAAACTATATGGGGAGTTGACAGCCCTTCATATTTGGCTTATGTCATTAGGTTGTGAAGCTTCGGAATCCTGACTTGTTGTCCTGTAGCTGGTACTTCATGAATCAGACTATGGTCAGCCCTCCATATCCACAGGTTCTGCATCCGTGGAATATTTGGAAAAAAAATTCCAGAAAGTTTCAAAAAGGAAAACTTGAATTTGTGTGCAGGCAACTATTTACATAGCATCTACATTGTTTTTATACAGCATTTACATTGTATTAGGTATTATGAGTAATCTAGAGATGTTTTAAACTGTAAGGGAGGATGTGGGTAGGTTATATGCAAATATGAGGTCATTTTTTTTTTTTTTTTTTTTTTTGCGGTACGCGAGCCTCTCACTGTTGTGGCCTCTCCCGCTGTGGAGCACAGGCTCCGGACGCGCAGGCTCAGCGGCCATGGCCCACGTGACCAGCCGCTCCGCGGCATGTGGGATCCTCCCAGACCGGGGCACGAACCCGGGTCCCCTGCATCGGCAGGCAGACTCTCAACTACTGCGCCACCAGGGAAGCCCTTTCATCAGTGTCTTATAATTTTCTGCATACAGGTCTTTTGTCTCCTTAGGTAGGTTTATTCCTAGATATTTTATTCTTTTTGTTGCAGTGGTAAATGGGAGTGTTTTCTTAATTTCACTTTCAGATTGTTCATCATTAGTGTATAGGAATGCCACAGATTTCTGTGCATTAATTTTGTATGCTGCTACTTTACCAAATTCATTGATTAGCTCTAGTAGTTTTCTAGTGGCATCTTTAGGATTCTCTCTATATAGTATCATGTCATCTGCAAACAGTGACACCTTTACTTCTTCTTTTCCAATTTGGATTCCTTTTATTTCTTTTTCTTCTCTGATTGCTGTGGCTAAAACTTCCAAAACTATGTTGAATAGTAGTGGTGAGAGTGGGCAACCTTGTCTTGTTCCTGATCTTAGTGGAAATGGTTTCAGTTTTTCACCATTGAGGATGATGTTGGCTGTGGGTTTGTCATATATGGCCTTTATTATGTTGAGGAAAGTTCCCTCTATGCCTACTTTCTGGAGGGTTTTTATCATAAATGGGTATGGAATTTTGTCGAGAGCTTTCTCTGCATCTATTGAGATTATCATATGGTTTTTCTCCTTCAATATGTTAATATGGTTTATCACGTTGATTGATTTGCGTATATTGAAGAATCCTTGCATCCCTGGAATAAATGCCACTTGATCATGGTGTATGATCCTTTTAATGTGCTGTTTGATTCTGTTTGCTAGTATTTTGGTGAGGATTTTTGCATCTATGTTCATCAGTGATATTGGCCTGTAGTTTTCTTTCTTTGTGACATCTTTGTCTCGTTTTGGTATCAGGGTGATGGTGGCTTTGTAGAATGAGTTTGGGAGTGTTCCATCCTCTGCTATATTTTGGAATAGTTTGAGAAGGATAGGTGTTAGCTCCTCTCTAAATGTTTGATAGAATTCCCCTGTGAAGCCATCTGGTCCTGGGCTTTTGTTTGTTGGAAGATTTTTAGTCACAGTTTCAATTTCAGTGCCTGTGATTGGTCTGTTCATATTTTCTATTTCTTCCTGGTTCAGTCTCAGCAGGTTGTGCATTGCTAATAATTTTTCCATTTCTTCCTTGTTGTCCATTTTACTGGCATAGATTTGCTTGTAGTCATCCCTTTAATCCTTTGTATTTCTGCAGTGTCAGGTGTTACTTCTTTTTCATTTCTATTTCTATTGATTTGAGTCTTCTCCCTTTTTTTCTTGATGAGTCTGGCTAACGGTTTATCAATTTTGTTTATGTTCTCAAAGAACCAGCTTTTAGTTTTATTGATCTTTGCTATCGTTTCCTTCATTTCTTTTTCATTTATTTATTTCTGATCTGATCTTTATGATTTCTTTCCTTCTGTTAACTTTGGGGTTTTTTTGTTCTACTTTTTCTAATTGCTTTAGGTTCAAGGTTAGGTTGTTTATTTCAGATGTTTCCTGTTTCTTAAGGTAGGATTTATTGCTATAAATTTCCCTCTTAGAACTGCTTTTGCTGCATCCCATAGGTTTTGGGTCATCCTGTCTGCATTTTCATTTGTTTCTAGGTATTTTTTGATTTCGTCTTTGATTTCTTCAGTGATCACTTGGTTATTAAGTAGTGTATTGTTTCGCCTCCATGTGTTTGTATTTTTTACAGATCTTTTCCTGTAATTGATATCTAGTCTCAAAGCATTGTGGTCAGAAAAGATACTTGATACGATTTCAATTTTCTTAAATTTACCAAGGCTTGATTTGTGACCCAAGATATGATCTGTCCTGGAGAATGTTCCATGAGCACTTGAGAAAATGTGTATTCTGTTGTTTTTGGATGGAATGTGCTATAAATATCAATTAGGTCCATCTTGTTTAATGTATCATTTAAATGTTGTGTTTCCTTATTTATATTCATTTGGGATGATCTGTCCATTGGTAAAAGTGGTGTGTTAAAGTCCCCTACTATGATTGTGTTACTGTCGATTTCCCCTTTATGGCTGTTAGTGTTTGCCTTATGTATTGAGGTGCTCCTATGTTGGGTGCGTAAGTATTTACAATTTTTATATCTTCTTCTTGGATCGATCTCTTGGTCCTTATGTAGTGTCCTTCTTTGTCTCTTGTAATAGTCTTTATTTTAAAGTCTATTTTGTCTGATATGAGACTTGCTACTGCAGCTTTCTTTTGATTTCCATTTGCATGGAATATCTTTTTCCATCCCCTCACTTTCAGTCTGTATGTGTCCCTAGTTCTGAAGTGGGTCTCTTGTAGAGAGCATATATATGGGTCTTGTTTTAGTATCCATTCAGCCAGTCTGTGTCTTTCAGTGGGAGCATTTAATCCATTTACATTTAAGGTAATTATTGATATGTATGTTCCTATTCCCATTTTCTTAATTGCTTTGGGTTTGTTACTGTAGGTCTTTTCCTTCTCTTGTGTTTCTTGCCTAGAGAAGTTCCTTTAGCATTTGTTGTAAAGCTGGTTTGGTGGTGCTGAACTCTCTCAGCTTTTGCTTGTCTGTAAAGGTTTTAATTTCTCCATCAGCTCTGAATGAGATCCTTGCTGGCTAGAGCAATCTTGGTTGTAGGTTTTTCTCCTTCATCGCTTTAACTGTGTCCTGCCATGCCACTCCTTTCTGGCTTGCAGAGTTTCTGCTGAAAGATCAGCTGTTAACCTTATGGGGAGTCCCTTGTGTGTTATTTGTTGTTTTTCCCTTGCTGCTTTCAATGTTTTCTTTGTATTTAATTTTTGATAGTTTGATTAATATGTGTCTTGGCTGTTTCTCCTTGGATTCATCCTGTATGGGACCCTCTGTGCTTCCTGGACTTGATTAACTATTTCCTTTCCCATATTAGTGAAGTTTTCAGCTATAATCTCTTCAAATATTTTCTCAGTCGCTTTCTTTTTTTCTTCTGGGACCCCTATAATTCGAATGTTGGTGCATTGAATGTTGTCCCAGAGGTCGCTGAGGCTGTCCTCAGTTCTTTTCATTCTTTTTTCTTTATTCTGCACTGCAGTAGTTATGTCCTCTATTTTATCTTCCAGGTCACTTATCTGTTCTTGTGCCTCAGTTATTCTGCTATTGATCCCTTCTAGAGTATTTTTAATTTCATTTATTGTGTTGTTCATCATTGCTTGTTTCCTCTTCACTTCTTCTAGGTCCTTGTTAAATATTTCTTGCATTTTCTGTATTCGATTTCCAAGATTTTGGATCATCATTACTATCATTATTCTGAATTCTTTTTCAGGTAGACTGCCTATTTCTTCTTCATTTGTTAGGTCTGGTGGATTTTTATCTTGCTCCTTCATCTGCTGTGTTTTTCTGTCTTCTCATTTTGCTTATCTTACTGTGTTTGCTGTCTCCTTTTCACAGGCTGCAGGTTCGTAGTCCCCGTCGTTTTTGGTGCCTGTCCCCAATGGCTAAGGTTGGTTCAGTGGGTTGTGTAGGCTTCCTGGTGGAGGGGACTAGTGCCTGTGTTCTGGTGGATGAGGCTGGATCTTGTCTTTCTGGTGGGCAGGTCCACATCTGGTGGTGTCTTTTGGGGTGTCTGTGGGCTTATTATGATTTTAGGCAGCCTCTCTGCTAATGGATGGGGCTGTGTTCCTGTTTTGCTAGTTGTTTGGCATAGGGTGTCCAGCACTGTAGCTTGCTGGTTGTTGAGTGAAGCTGGGTCTTGGTGTTGAGATGTAGATCTCTGGGAGATTTTCGCCGTTTGATATTATGTGGAGCTGGGAGGTCTCTTGTAGACCAGTGTCCTGAAGTTGGCTCTCCCACCTCAGAGGCACAGCATTGACTCCTGGCTGCAGCACCAAGAGCCTTTCATCCACATGGCTGAGAATAAAAGGGAGAAAAAACAGAAAGAAAGAAAGAAAGGAAGAAAGAAAGAAAGAAAGAAAGAGGACAAAATAAAATAATATGAAGATAAAATAAAGTTATTAAAATAAAAAATAATTATTACGAAAAAAATTTAAAAAGTAAAAAAAAAAAACAAAACAAAAACGGACAGACTGAACCCTAGGACAAATGGTGAAAGCAAACCTATACAGACAAAATCTCACATAGAAGCATACACATACACACTCACAAAAAGAGGAAAAGGGGAAAAAATAATATATCTTGCTCCCAAAGTCCACCTCCTCAATTTGGGATGATTCGTTGTCTATTCATGTATTCCACAGATGCAGGGTACATCAAACTGATTATGGAGATTTAGTTCACTGCTTCTGAGGCTGCTGGGAGAGATTTCCCTTTCTCTTCTTTGTTCACACAGCTCTGGGGGTTCAGCTTTGGATTTGGCCCTGCCTGTGCGTGTATGTCTCCGGAGGGCCTCTGTTCTTCGCTCAGACAGGACGGGGTTAAAGGAGCAGCTGATTTGGCTGCTCTGGCTCACTCAGCCCCGGGGACGAGGGAGGGGCACGGAGTGCAGGGCGAGCCTGTGGCAGCAGAGGCCGGCGTGACGTTGCACCAGCCTGAGGTGCGCCGTGCGTTCTCCCGGGGAAGTTGTCCCTGGATCCCGGGACCCTGGAAGTGGCGGGCTGCACAGCCTCCCCGGAAGGGAGGTGTGGATAGTGACCTGTGCTCGCACACAGGCTTCTTGGTGGCGGCAGCAGCAGCCTTAGCATCTCATGCCTGGCTCTGGGGTCCGCGCTGATAGCCGCGGCTCGCGCCCGTCTCTGGAGTTCCTTTAAGCAGTGCTCTTAATCCCCTCTCCTTGTGCGCCAGGAAACAAAGAGGGACGAAAAAGTCTCCTGCCTCTTCGCCAGGTCCAGACTTTTTCCCGGACTCCCTCCCGGCCAGCCATGGTGCACTAGCCCCCTTCAGGCTGTGCTCACGCCGCCAACCCCAGTCCTCTCCCTGGGATCTGACCTCCGAAGCCCGTTCCTCAGCTCCCAGCCTCGCCCGCCCCAGCGGGTGAGCAGACGAGCCTCTTGGGCTGGTGAGTGCTGGTCAGCGCCGATCCTCTGTGCGGGAATCTCTCCGCTTTGCCCTCCGCACCCATGTTGCTGCGCTCTCCACCGTGGCTCCGAAGCTTCCTCCTTCCGCCACCCATAGCCTCTGCCCGCGAAGGGGCTTCCTTTGTGTGGAAACCTTTCCTCCTTCACAGCTCCTTCCCACTGGTGCAGGTCCATCCCTATTCTTTTGTCTCTGTTTTTTCTTTTGCCCTACCCAGGTATGTGGGGACTTGCCTTTTGGGAAGTCTGAGGTCTTCTGCCACCATTCAATAGGTGTTCTGTAGGAGTTGTTCCACGTGTAGATGTATTTCTGATATATCTTTGGGGAGGAAAGTGATCTCCGTGTCTTACTCTTCCACCATTTTCTCCTTGATGGGATATTCTTAAAACTCTTCTATTAATCTCTTTTGCCTCCATGATTTCCATGTTAAGAAACATTCTACTGAATATTTTAGTCAATCTGTCGACAAAGATTTACTGAGCAACTACTATGTGTTAGGTATGATTTAAAGCATTAGACATTCAGCAGTGAGAAAGACAGTACCTCATCTCCAGATGAGACAGATGAATACATAGAGAATACATAAACTAATACATAGACTAGGATAATTTCTAGTACTGATAACTAATGGAGGTGGTAGCAGTGAGGAACCTGGGTGCAGCAGAAAACCTTGGGAAGGAGCGCTTCGCCCGTTGGGGGAAGATGTTGACTTGCCAGTGTGCTCAGCTATTGAAGGAAGAGGTCTGGCAGGCTGTGTTTGTTTATTTGTTCCTTATAGTGGAAGATTTCTCTGTATTTTTTGTTAACACTTACCCCTGCGTCTTTAATTTGACATTATGCCTGCTAAAGTGATTTTTGAAAATAAGATTGTACTCTTTTTCTCAGTTTTAAGCTATAATACATGTTGCACAGAATTCAACCACTGAGTCAGATTATTCCAGCATCAAGTATATCTTTATTGTAGGCTGACATGTTTCAGGAGACCAACTTTAGCTATTCAGAGGTATCTAGTTAATGATTTCTCTAATGACTTTCTGAAAAGCCTCTAAGTCTTAATATTAAATGAGACAGCACATATTTAAAATTCCTATCTCACATCTAAGAAAAATGACTATAACTTGTTTTAACACATTAGTAAATCATTTGAGTTGTCTGTTGATACGTGATTTTGGTTTATTTTGGAAATCTATCCTTTGGCTATCATGGCATGTAACTCGATAATTTTTTTAGTTATTAAGATTTTCTTCTTCTAATATTTTCTACTTTCCCATCCTCATATTTAAGGAATTAGCTGGCACTGGGCTTTTTGCCCAAGAGCAGGTATGAGGCAAGTCAGAAAGTGAAGTGTTTGACAAGTGTTTGTAGCCATTTGTTTATTCAAGAGATGTTTATGGACCCTTTTAAGTGCCAAGCAGTGATCTGGGTGCTGGGGATATAGCACTGAACAAAAGAGATGAAAACAAACAAAGAAACCCAGCTCTGGTAGAGTTGGTGGGGGTTACTATTTTTTAGAAGTCCTGAAAGTATTAGAAAAACGTAGGGGCTATTGCAGAGGAGGTGGAAGGAAGGAAATTCATGGCACAAAGCATTTTGATCAGAAACATGAAAGGAGATGGGGTTTTTGAGACTGAAAATCTAAATTTTTCCCGAGTTGAGTGGTGGTGTGGGGTTGAATTGTGTCCTCCAAAAAGGTATGTTGAAGTCCTAAACTCTGGTATGTGTGACCATAATCTTGTTTGGAAACAGGGTCTTTCCAAATGTAATCAAATTAAAATGAGGTTATTAGGGTGAGTCCTAAATCCAATATGACTGATGTTCTGACAAGAGAAGGAAAATACCACAAGAAGACAGAGAAACACGGGGGAACTCCACGTGACGACAGCAGCAAAGATTGGAGTGATGCAGCTGCAAGCCACGAAGTGCCAAGGATTGCCAGTGTAAAAAAATTACAGAAATAGGGCTTCCCTGGTGGTGCAGTGGTTGAGAGCCCACCTGCTGATGCAGGGGACACGGGTTCGTGCCCCGGTCCGGGAAGATCCCACATGCCGCAGAGCGGCTGGGCCCGTGAGCCATGGCCGCTGAGCCTGCGCGTCCAGAGCCTGTGCTCCGCAACGGGAGAGGCCACAGCAGTGAGAGGCCCGCGTACCACAAAAAAAAAAAAAAAAAAAATACAGAAACCTCAATTAAATCGAGTTGGGAGACCAGCAGGGGGAGCTCTCTCACCCTGCGATGATAGCAGAGCCCCACAGGAAGACTCCTCTTCTTCCTTGGAAGGACTCAACCAATGAAAAGTCATGGACTCTTTGTTTACTACAGCCCTCCCAAGTTCCTTTTCCTCTCTATAAAAGCGTTCCCCTTCTCTTGCCATGCAGGGCTCACCATGGTTGCAGACTGCAGATTGCCATTCTCTGCTGATCTTAAACAGACCCATCTTTGCTGGAGAAATGTCAGGTTAGCCACAGCTGCCTCCCAAAGCTCAGAAGAGGCAAGGCAGTATTAACCCAGAGTCTCAAAGGGAGCATCACCCTGATGACACCTTGATTTTGAACTTCTAGCTTCCAGGACTGTGAGAGAATAAATTTCCCTGTTTTAAGCCACCCAGTTTGTATTATTTTAATGGCAACCCTAAGAAGGTAATACAAGTAGTGAGGAAAGAGTGAAGAAGTCGTTGAAAGGAGATTACAAGATGCATGTAGCGGGGTAGGAGTAAGGAGCTGATGTTGGAGAAGTTGCCCCAAAAAGAGAAAGTAGCTGCTACCCAGAAGAGCCCAAGGGTTTACTGGACATTGTATTAGTCTCCTGGGGCTGCCATAACAAAATAGCACAGTCTGGGTGGCTTAAATAACAGAAGTTAATTCTCACAGTTCTGGAGGTTGGTAGTCCAAGATCAAGGTGTTGACAGGTTTAGTTTATTCTTTGGTCTTTCCTTGGCTTACAGATGGCTGCCTTCTTACTGTGTCCTCACATGGTCCTTGTGCATGTACATGTCAGTGTCCAAAGCTTTTCTTTTGGTAAGGATACCAGTCAGATTGTATTAAGGCCCACCCATATGACCTCATTTTACCTTAATTACCTCTTTAAAGACCCTATCTCTAAATATAGTCCCATTCTGAGGTATTAGGGGGTACCTCAGAACTTAGCATACAAATTTTGGGAAACAGATTCAGTCCATAACATGCAAGGAGGGGCATGTTTGCACATCCAGGATCTATGTGGGAACTGGGTCAACTGATTTCCCAGATTTCCTCAGAGGCAGCCCACCTTCGCCTACACATATGAATGACAACAGTTCTTTTAGATAGCAGATGGTGAAGCTTTCACTTTGTTGGAAGCCAGTACCTCCTTTGGTACCCCCTCAACAGGAGCAACCTCTGTCATTGCCTAAGACTTGCTCAGTTTCCATATAATTTATCCCATGTGTACATCTCCTCTTAGCCTTAGGGCCCATGTAAACCTAAGAAAAAATACCCAGTGGGAAGGTGATGGGTGAGAGTCCTCTGCATGCATATTGAGGGGGCCTAATAAACAAATTTGGAACCCATAATGTGGGACAGTCATTGATGATGCCCCAACCACATGTATTCTGGTACGTTTTATTTATGAAAAATTATACCAGTAAGTGTATAGATACTCTGAGCCAAATGCTTCAAGACAGTTTAATTTTTAGAATATGCCTGATTAAAGGAAGAAAAGAACCAATTGTAGTCAATGAGGAATGTAAGATATTAGAAACACACAGTTAAAGATGTAGAAAGCATGGAGTACTTTTCCATTTATCAAAAGTGCAATGCATCAGACCTTGTTTATTCCCTGAAAACAATACCTTGGTGTGTTTTTGCAAGAAATGGCCAGGAAGGCTTGCTTCTTAGGAGTTTTGGTGGTATAGAGATGGGTGCCTAACCTGACCTTGAAATGCAAAGCTGGGAGCCATGGCCTAGGGTAGTGCTGGGACTGCTTGGATGGTGTCACTGCCAGATGGGATTTAACAGAGTCTGACAGTGTATATTGTGTTTGGCCAAGACCTGCAAATCTGCATGTGGTGGGGATAAGAGTGTACAAGGTCCAGGCAGCCCTGCTGCTGTGAACGGTGGGGAAATCTCAGTAATTACCAAGATGGTGCCAGGCTGCCCCACTGGAGGAATGGGGAAGGAAATTAAATCGCAGAAACAGAAAGTGTTCCTCACTCTGTATTCAGTGAGATTTGCCACTTTTCTGCATTGCTTCTCTATGCTTTGTAATCAGCTTAAAATGATTCCTAAGATGCCCATGTTTGGTTGAGGTGTAACTGGGTAAGAGTGAGATGCAGACTTTTAGATTTAGATTTACAGTCGTCTCTTGACAGTCACCGGGATGTTGTAGGACCATTTGAAAAGTTCAAATTCCCAACTAATAATATAGCTATGGAATTCGTAGATGAAGAAAAGACTACATAGTCTTGAGAGGCATTTACCTCTGGGCTCACTAGCTCTTTATCATAGTGTTTCTCAAAAGGTACAGAATCACCTGAAGGCTGGTGAAAAGTGTAGTTTCCGTGACCCCACATCAGTTCTACTGATTCAGAATCTCTGCATTTTTTCCAAACACTTTGAGTGATTCTCATGCACACTACAATTTGAGAAGTACTATACATATTATTCACATTTACATCTGAGCAAAATTATGGGTTATGACAACATGTGAACCTTCTCTAGCTTGTTCTCAAATAGATGTAGTTATGAGTGTAATATATGAAAATGCCTAGGTTCCAGTGACTACTATATTCTCTCAGCAACAGAAGCATCAGGGAAGACTTGGAGATATTTCTTTATTTGCCCATTCACTCTCTATTCTCTTTCTTCTTCCCCTTACCAATAAATAACAATATGAATTCTAAAAAATATAGGAAAAAAGCAAATGACTCTTTTAAAACAATTCATCTTGAAGAGTTGAATAGAGTACCCTGAATGTTGTGAGAATTTTGTAGGACTTAAAAAAAAAATCTCAGGTGAACAAAATTTTATTAATTATAACAGTGTTTGGTTGGTGACACATTATCATCATTAGTCTATGTATGACACTCTCTTGCCCCCGTCCTGAAATTCACTGCTAATGAAGAACTAGAAATTTATCAATAACTTACATTTATTTCTGTGTGCTACTCCAGTTGCGTTTCCACAGACATGTATCCTATCCTAAATTTTGTTATCTTTTGCTTTTCATGAAATGTATTTACCCCATATATTTATATGCCTAAGCAATATATTGTTCAGTTTACTTTAATAACAGAGTAATAATAGCAGCTGTAATAACTTTACCATTCTACATTGCTTTCTGGGACATGCCATTTTGACCCTCTACTTTGTCATTCATTCACGTTGTTGTATTTTATTCATTCTTACTTTTGTATAACATTATATTATGATACGTACCACAATTTGTTTACCAGTTGTTTATTGATGGGTATTTTACATGTTTTTCCAGTATTTTAACATTATGAACACTATGTCTATGCCTATTAGCCCACCTCTCTCTTGTGAAAATTACTGGGTTACAGAATATCATTATATGTGACTTTATAAGATAATGCAAATTGATTTTCAAAGTTGCTGTACCTCCAGAAATATAAAGAAATCACACCAATCTCCATTGTTTACAATATTTCATATTGTCCGATTTGTTTTGTTTTTTCTCCAATCAAATGTGTTTAAAAAGATGTTTCATTATGCGTATGTTTATTCTCAATAGGTGTTTCTTCTATAAACACCTGTTTATATCTTTTGCTTATTTAAAAAATTTCTTTTTAATTTAATTTTTTTTTGGCTGCGTTGGGTCTTCATTGCTGCGCACAGGCTTTCTCTAGTTGTGGAGAGCAGGGGCTACTCTTCATTGTGGTGCACGGCCTTCTCACTGCGGTGGCTTCTCTTGTTGTGGAGCACAGGTCTAGACGTGCAGGCTTCAGTAGTTGTGGCACATGAGCTCAGTAGTTGTGGCTCGCAAACTTTGTTGCTCTGTGGCATGTGGGATCTTCCCGGACCAGGGATTGAACCCGTGTCCCCTGCATCGGCAGGTGGATTCTTAACCACTGTACCACCAGGGAAGTCCCTCTTTTGCTTATTTATATGTTTTGTGTTTTTCCTTATTGGTTTCTAGAGATCCTTTATATATTTTAATACTAATCCTTTGTCAGTTTTACGTGCTGTTAACATTTTTTTCCAGGTTTTAGCTTGACTTTTTCTTTTATTAAGGCTTCTTTTATGAATAGAAGATCTAATATTAATATAACAAGTTTATCGTTTTTTTTTTTTTTTTACAACTTGGGAATTTTCTGTCTTCTTGAAGCTGTCCTTCCATACCTCACGTGCAGAAAGTTATTAACTTTTATTATCTTCTAGTTTCAAAGTTTGCTTTCAACATTAATGTTATATGACTTTTATGTTTGGGATGAGGTAAAGATCTTTTTTAAATTTTTTATATGAATAACCATTTTTTTTAGCTTCTTTTGTTGCCTAGTTTTTTCTTTCTCCACTGATTGGCCATGTTACCTCTACTGCCCATCAAAATTCAATATATGGTGTGGGCTTATTTTTGGTTTCTATTCTTTTCCATTGGTCAGTTTTTCTTTCCTTATGCTAATGCCGTATTGCCTTTTTAGTATAGCATTATAATGAGTCTATATATATAGTGGGGCAAATCTCCTTCCTTTTCTTCTGAAGTATTATTCTTGGCTCTTTGATCTTCCAGAGAAATTTTATGACCAATTTTTCTAATTCTGTGAAAAGCCCCATTGGAATTTTGATTGGAGATGCATTAAATTTATAAATCAATTTGGGGAAAACTGACATTTTTATGATATAAAAACTTGACATTTTTATGGTATAGAAAGTGACATTTATATGATACCTCTGCAAACCTGAGATAGATATCCATTTATTTAGGTCTACTTCAGTGTTTTCACTAAAGTTTTTTTTTTTTTTTTTTTTTTGTGGTACGCGGGCCTCTCACTGTTGTGGCCTCTCCCGTTGCGAGCACAGGCTCCGGACGCACAGGCCCAGCGGCCATGGCTCACGGGCCCAGCCGCTCCGCGGCATGTGGGATCTTCCCGGACCGGGGCACGAACCCATGTCCCCTGCATCGGCAGGCGGACTCTCAACCACTGCGCCACCAGGGAAGCCCTCACTAAAGTTTTATAACCCATCATTTGTAATGTATTTTATAGCTTTTGGTGCTATTTTAAATACTGCCTTAGAAACATTTTCTAATTCTTTTGTATGATCCTGGATAGGTGATGCATCCTTCTCACGGTCTCACATACAGAGGTTGCACATATCCTTCTGTCCCTCATAGGTGTTGATAATTTTGATCACTTGATTTATCTGCAGTATAATTAGACTCCACCTAGCCCCTGCAACCAATAAACAGTCTGTGAGGAGACATTAAGACCATGCAAATATCCTACTCCTCGTTAAGTGTTTGATACTGGAATAAGTCTCAGGTTCAGCTTACTCTGTTCAAGAATTAACGTGCAGCTATATCATGGGGCTTATGGTTACTCTGGGTGACTTTGCCCTTTCCTAGTCTGCTGGTCCAAGCTGGCTGTGGTCATGCGGGTGCCTATTTACTGACACACCCAGCAGCTCAGGTACCAACTCCGCACCTCTGCCAGCTGCCCCCAGGTATTTCCATCCATGGCCCTCGGCAGTTTTGCTTAGACCTCTAGGCTCCTAACTATACCCTTCCCATTGTCTAAAGCTGAAGTCTGGTAGTCTGTCTGTTTGTTTATGTGTTGGTGGGGGAGGGGACCTTGAAAACTTTTCTACTCCCTGTAAGACCAGTGTGCTATATGCCTGAGGTAGGTGGTAACAGAACAAGAAAGTCTTTCAGAGCTTCTAGTTACTATTGACCTTGGAAGCTGATGACCTCTGGTACTCTTAGAGTATAATTTGTCATTTCATGAAAATATTTTTCTCGATATTAAATTAACTCATTCCTACCTGATACCATATTTGAAGCACTCAGCATTAAAAAAAAATGGAAGCAAAATTAGGCTATTTACTTCTCCAGTTGACAGATCTAATGAGTTAGGGAAACAAAGATATTTCTGACATGTTAGAATGCTTTAAAGTTGTGGTTAGCAAGCACTTTCCTTGAAACCTATGAAAGGCAGGAAACTGGGTTGGTTGTTAGATGATCTCTAGATCTAACCCAGGATGATAATATCTAGATCCTTTAAAAAGTTTTGAAACACACAGGTATCATAAGTTGAAAGAGGCTGTAAAGTGAATTGTTACTTCTTTTACAGTTTTTCTTGCCTTTAGGAAAATTACTTTTCTCATGAGCTTGATGAATGAAAGAAAAACAGTTTTAGAGGATTTTAAACTGTTGAACACAAGATAAATGCTGGAAAAATTTCCCCCTCTCTTTTATGAAGGAGACAGCCATATTACAGTTTCTTTCACTTCTTTTGCAAAAGCACTGTCTGATTGGAAAGATTTCAGGTTGAAAATCTATAGTAGTGAACAGAAAACACCGTTGGGATGATTTGAATTGCTAGAGCCTGGCATTCTATAATATTTAGAAACACATCACCCAAGTGAATGTCACTGTAGCTACGTTGTCCTTTGGGGGGAAAATCTGAGTCATTATTAAGAGGAATTGACCAGCTCCATAAATTTAATGAGGTACTAATTTTTAAAGCACTTTTTGATTCTTGAAACTCTCATTTAACTTCAACAATTAAAAAGAAATCCAACTAAACAGCAATAACTTTTGTACTTAAAAAACTGTTTGAACTAGGACAAATGATTCTGTACTTACTTTCTCCCCCCCCCCCCCCACGGAGGCAGAACTACAAGTCCTTTGGCTGTTAATTTTTTTTCTCCAAATCTGGATTTAGTTTAAGGATGTTATCAGAAGAGTTTTTTGCATTTTGTTACTTTGTTATCTTTTGGGAACTGTATTATTTCCGGGAGCTATTCTAACTAATTACCACAAACTTGTTGTCTAAAAATGATAAAAATGTATTCTTTCATAGTTTTGGAGACCAGAAGTCTGAAATCAGGTTACTGACAGGGCTGTTCTGTCTCTGAACACTCTAGGGGAGAATCCATTCCTTGCCTCTTCCAGCTTTTGGTGGCTGTTGACATTCCCTGATGTTCCTTGCCTTGTAGCTGCATCAGTCCAGTCTGAGCCTCCATGATCATGTTGCTTCTCCTCTTTGTGTAGCTTCTCTATGTGTCTCAGCCTTTTTCCTATAAGAATAGATGTGATTGCATTTAGGATCCGCTTGGATAATCTGGAATAAACTCCTTCTCTCAAGATCATTAATCACATCTTCTGCTATTTAAGGCAATATTCACAGGTTCTGGGGATTAGGACGTTGACATATCTTTTAGGGGACCGATTTAGCTGACTGTATTCTGTCCTCTGGTTTGCCACCAAATCATGTTCATCCCATAGGCAAAATGTGTTCACCCCATCCCCAAATCCCCAGAAGTCTCAACCCATTTCAGCATCAACTCTAAGTCCAAAAATTTTACTTAAACATCATTGCTAAAAAAGTTCCAGTTCTAATAATCTACATAATCTAAATAAGAGGTGAGGTGAGACTCTGGGTATGATCCACCTTGGAGCAACATTTCTTTCCATATGTAGACCTGTGAAACCAGAAAACAAGTTATCTATTTCCAAAATACAATGGTGGGATAGACATAGTATAATAACTATAGGTATTCCCATTTCAAAAGTAAGACAAAGGAAGAAAGGGGTCACCGAGGGTTGACTAGAGTGGGCTACATGGTGACCCCCTCAAAAGATATGTCCATATTCTAATTCCCAGATTCTGTGAATATTACCTTATATAGTAAAATAACTGATTAATTAAGGAACTGGAAAGAAGGGGCTATCTGTACAATAGATTGTTCGGTCGGCTCTAAGTGTAATTGTGTGTATCCTTATAAGAGACAAGCAGAGGAGTTCTGAGACAGATACACAGAGAAGACACACAAAGAGGGGGAGCCACTGTGATCCCAGAGGTAGAGAGATCGAAGTGATGCAGGCACAAGGCAAGGAATGCCAAGGACGACAATAGCCAGCGGAAACTGGAAGAGGCAAAGAGCGGGTTCTCCCATAGAGCCTTCAGAGGTAGCACATTCCTGCTGACACCTTGATTCCAGACCTCTGGCATCTGGATCCGTGAGAGAACACATTTTTATTGTTTTAAGCCCCCAAGTTTGTTGTAATTTGTTACAGCAGCCACAGGAGATGAATACAGGAACATTTGGAGTTTCCACAGCTCTGTTTTCTTGCTCAAGATGGAATTACTTTTCCTTCATGTGAAATAAATAACTTTGACTAGTAAAATTTTCAGCATTATAGTTTAGCTCCAAAACATTAACAGGCAACAACAAGGAAAAGAACAATTGAAAATCTAGCCATGATATCTGCCATGTGTTGTCTGCCATTGTCAACAAGGGGGAGAGGGTATTTGCTAGTTTGTTGAAAAATTGAACAGTCATCTGCTAGTGAAACTCCACTAGGTATCAAATTTTGCTTTCTTTCCTTTTTTTTGTGTGTGTAGGCAAATTACAGGGCAGAAAAATTAGCTCACATATTTTA
Organism: Grampus griseus; assembly: GCF_964374135.1. Lineage (NCBI taxonomy): Eukaryota > Metazoa > Chordata > Mammalia > Artiodactyla > Delphinidae > Grampus > Grampus griseus. The sequence continues at coordinate 53,527,913 of NC_139003.1, read as the reverse complement.
TCAGGTGGGTTTGGTGAGGAGAATAGGCACTCTATATTCTAAAATAGTTATTTTCACAGAAGTAATTTAATAGAAGGATATAAAATATAAGCAGGTAGTAGAGGACTGAAAAGAAAAAAGGGAACGTTGAGGCAATGCAGAGATAGTAACTGAAGGAAGCAGCTCTCGCTGCTGGAGCTCAGGGAGCAGGGAGCAGAGGTTGAGGCTATTGGAACAGAGAAGCTCAGAGGAAGGACCCTGTGGATCTGGTCCTGGTGCCTCTGAGGTGGCACAAGGTGGTTGGTTCCTGGAGTGTGGAAAAAATGGAAACTGGAATCAGCTCTTACTGAAGCTAACTGCTGCTGTTGGAATGATGCATTCATGCTACATGACCTCAACAGAACAGTGAGCAAACATAGGGAAGCAAGTCTCTCTGTCCTCCAGCCTTTAGTCTCTCTCTAGTACCCATTACTCACAGCATCCAGAGACCCAGCTGGCAGACATGAAAGATGGTTTGCAGAGTCCTAGCCCCAGCACCACAAAGCTGAGTGTAGAGGGGTAGGTTTGGAGCTGAGAGTCACCATCTGAGATCTGGATGCATTATATATAGATGAGAACTAATGAGATGCCCTAAGTTATTTTGACTGTGAAACACTGAGTCTTGTTTTATTTCCTAAGTTCTGCAGCATCATTTAACTCATTTGGAGCGAGTGAAAGCCAGGCTGCTTGCTAATGGATGCTGACTGTTTATTGAGAGGAGAGCAGACAGTGTGATGCTCATGTGACTCAGTTGCTGGACCATTGAGGTAGAGAACTAACATTTCCAGAATGAGGTAGCAGCTTTTCTGGGGCCTTCAGGGCCTCTTGGTGGGGGGTAAAGTTGGATGGAGGGATGCCATCAAGTTATAAGAATACGGTGGTGGCTTCATTAAAGGAAGATGATTTTGCACAGAAGGAACAGCCACTATGCTTAGTCTTGGGAATCATTTAGAACTGCTGCCAATTGCCCTACTTAGTCACAAAAATGGATACAATTTGAGAAAACTGTGCACCTGGCAAGCTATTATACTGGAATCAGAGGGCAGTTTGATGTTTTTTAGTTATGTTTCATCTTGAATGGAGACTTCTTTTAGCAAAAAACGTTTGTTGTTGACATGTCTGAGGATAGATGCTTTCTTGCCCTCCCACACTGCCCCTTCCCTTTGCACAAGAAGTCCAGCATGCTTTAACTTTTCAGCATATAGTCTCAGAACATCGCTTTTGTGTTAGTGGGGTATCTTGACCTGGACCATTTGCCTCTTGCTCCAAGTACATTTAGTTAGGAAGGTGCAGGCTGTAGCACCACTGAAATTGCCTCGCATCATCTCCAGGTGGGTGGAAAACTAAGGTACAACCTCTGGCTCTTTTGGGATCTATCAAGGTGCCTGAGGAGCCTGGCTTCCCAACACCTGCTGGGGTGTTCGAGAAGGTGTGGATCTCTGACTACATGTTAGCAAGTCTTAGCATCATTTTTCCCAAAGGTACTCTTTATCGTTAGGCTATTTAGGCTCTCCATTAGAATTTGTGTTTTCTGCCATGATTTTATCTTTTTTTTGTGTGTGTGTGTGTGGGGGGGGGGGAAGTTTAAGGAGTTTATTTTAGGTTAATAAATATGTGACAGCATGATTTAAAATATGTGACAGCATGATTTACTGTTCTTTTTTAAAATTAACTGTAGTTGACTTACAATATTAGTTTCAGGTGTACAACATAGTGATTTGATGTTTTTATACATTACAAAATAATCACTAGTGATTTAGTTACTCTGAGTCTAGTCACCACCTAGCAGCAAAGTTATTACATTAGTATTGACTACATTGCCTATGCTGTACATTATATCACAGTGACTTATTTATTTTGTAACTGGAGGTTTTGCCATGATTTTATCTTCTTCTTTCCTTTCACATTCACCCCACTGTATCTGAAAATGTTAAATTTATTCGAAATGTAAATTTCCCAGAAACTGTGTACCCATGACCCACACGTGAATGCCCTTCTCACCCTGCTTAGGCTTTGCCACTCTTCTCTAGGTCACCATGATTGCCTCTCCTGTTGATGTCTAGCGCTTCGATGTCCTTCTTGCTCTGTGCCACCTAATTGTTTCCTTATTGAATTTTTAGGAAAGGAAGAGAGTAGCGTGAAATGGAAAGGAAAGGAAGAAGAATAGGAGGAAGAAGAAAAACTGAATCAGAACATTTTTATTATGTGTATACTGGGGGTGCTTTTTTTTTTTTTTTTTGGTACACGGGCCTCTCACTGTTGTGGCCTCTCCCGTTGCGGAGCACAGGCTCTGGACGTGCAGGCTCAGCGGCCATGGCTCACAGACCCAGCCACTCCGCGGCATGTGGGATCTTCCCGGACCGGGGCACGAACCCGTGTCCCCTGCATCGGCAGGCGGACTCTCAACCACTGCGCCACCAGGGAAGCCCTAGGGGGTGTTTTTTTGTTTTCTTCTTTCAAAGAGTTTAAAATGCTGGGGCTAGAGGTTGGGGAGGGGAGACAGAGGAGAACTAGGATAGAAAGGAAGAAGTGGAGGAACAGGAGGTAACAAAGTTCTCCATTCTAATGGGCAGGGAAATGATTTCAAAGGACTCATTGCCAGGCCTCCATCAATTGGGGACCATCCAATGACATATCAACCTATGGGCAAGTCCCTCTGAACAGTGAGTAGGGGACTCAAGTCTCAAATGGGTACTCAGTGCTGCCTAATCCTTCCACATCCCCCTTGTATATTTGCTGTCTACCTCTTCCTTTCTCATTCTGTGCTGATGCAGTTGCCTCTGGTACTTCGACAAGAGAAGCGGAGTGATCAGACTGGAACTTTTTTGTAATCCCATCACCAACTCTGTCCACTCCCCTGCATTATTGGCACTTTGTTTTTTGCTTTGCTGTTACCTAGAGTGTCCAGCTCCTACCAAAGTCAAGCCCACCACGCCCTTGTGCCCTGGAGGGTCCCATTTCTTTTCATGTTGTGTAAACTTGCCTCTGTGGTTCTCCCTCCTTTCCCTTTTGTCCTCGATTCCTTTTACTCTACTGGTTCATACCCATCATCACCCTATACCTTAAACATAACACTAACACTCTCTCCAAATGCCTCCCAGAGGCATTCTTATATTCCACTTAAGTCTATGGCATGTTCAGCCCTGGATAATACTGTGTCTTCTGCACTTCTCATCCATGGTGTCTTGACACAGTGTGTTTTGACAAGATGCAAGTTGTGTTGCAAATAATTGTTACTCTTAGTTGTTGGTGTGTTAAAATTTGTAACAGATTTACTTATATAATTAATGTCCCTAGTTATGGCACTCAATCACTAGTATTCTGGTATACTTTCTTTAGTGTGAAATAAAGAGGTGAATTGAAAGCTATCGCAGTAAGAGTAGAGTGTATGTCCTGCGTGGGAATAATTGTTACAACTGGAGAAAAGTTTTCATAATCGTTTTGCCAAGCCATTTAATGCTCTCCTCAACTTCTCATTAGATGTAGAAAATTCCTTCTTTTCACCAAGCAGGTAGTTTCAGAATTTTATTTTCTTCTTAAGGCGTTTATAGACATTCCAAGAAGACTAATTTGCTTTAAACAAGTGATGTCATTAGGTGTATATTGCAAAAAAGTTTTTTTTTGTGTGTGTGTGAATATTGTACCTTGATAATTTAAAACTATGTAGTGATTAGGAAAGACTTAGAGCCAAACTGTGAACCCCAAACTGGAAAATAATAGCTGAAACTTAAACTCATTAAACTGCCATGAGTTTTTACTCAGCTACAAATCATAGTAATTAAAAAGTAAACAAACTAAGAGACAAAAATAAATCAGAAATTGGCTCTCAGTTTTCTAAAACAACTACAGTAGACGATCAAAATATTCTATACACTGAACCAGGATCCGAGACCCAGGTTGAAACCAGTGCTTTAACAGTAACACAAACTTATGACATTTGGAGTGCAAGACAAGCACAGGACATGTTGAAGATCCTGGATGACACTGCTTGTTTGTAAGCTCCTGGAGGGTCAACGATGACATAGTGCTGGGCATTTATTACATGCTCAAAAATTGCCCAAGCGACTCAAAAAAATCCAGTCTGTTATAGTTGGCTGAATTCATGACCACCCCTCAGCTATAAATAGTATGTGGAATTCAGCAGGTAAACATTAGGGTGGCCTTTATGTACCCCTTTTAATTATTATTTCTTCTCATCTTTACCCTCTCTTCCTTCTGAACTCCCCACTATCCCTGAGGTAGAGAGTGGGACATGTAATTCTCCTCACTAATGCAGCATTATTATTAATAATAAGATTTACAACTTTAAAAAAAAAATTGAAGTGTAGTTGATTTACAATGTCGTGTTAGTTTCAGGTGTATAGCAAAGTGATTCAGTATACATATACATGTATATTCTTTTTTGAATTCCTTTCCCATTTAGGTTATTACAAAATATTGAATATAGTTCCCTGTGCTATACAGTAAGTCCTTGTTGGTTATCTATTTCATATTTAGTAGTGTGTATATGTTTAGGATTTGCAACTTTAAATTTGAGCTTCAGTTTATGGATGAAGGAAGAATTGAGAGATGGCAGGGTCAGAGTTTCGAGTGGGCCTTCATTGTTCTTATGTTCAGTAGTTAGTATTCAGAGCAAATAATTAGCTTTTTTAGAGAAGACTCATTGCATTCTGGGTTAAAAGTTCTGCTATAAGGTGCTTCTAAGCTCTACTGATATGCTGAGAATGATTTTTCTTAAAGAGAAGACTGGAGTTAAATGTTGATAAAGTGGAATTTGGTTCTCCCTTCTTGTTTTTAATTATTCTTGAGGTCACTAAGTTACAGAGGAGTCTGGCCTTCTACTGGCAAGATTTTTCTTAACAACTGTGTGTAAATTTTATTCACCACAATTAATTTTCAGTTTCACTTAGAGTGGATGATATCTGCTAATGCACGTGCCAACAGTCTCTGTAAAGGGAGATCCTTCCTTAGAGTGCTCAAGCTCTAAGCAACAACAAAGTATAAAAAGAAAAGCAAAATCACTCCACTGGTCAACTCACTTGATTTGTTCATCAGCAAAGAAACTACTTGTACTGTGAAGGCTAAATCAGTAGGTCTGCAATTAGCATGATGTATCCTACTGAAATAAGAAATGTTCCTGCACTACATTGACTCCCGGTCAAGGCAGGAAGCACGCTGATGAAGAGTGTTACTTTGTGAACATAGACCAGTGAGTTTTGGAGTGGTTTGTATCAGCTTGTGAGCATTATTTGTTAATAACAGTGAGACTGATGATTTGTACCTGGTTTCATTGAGACCCAGGGAGGGCTCTGTTGTTAAGGCTGATTACATACTAGATTTATACCTACATGACCAGCAAAATTAAACAAACAAACAAATAACCATACAAACCCAAAACACCCATTTAAGACTCCGTGTTAGGCTTTTTGGTTCCAAAGTGTTCTGTGCAGATATTGATGGTTCCTGATCCAAGAGAGAAGGTGCGTCCTTAGACAGGGAGGGCAAAGGAACCCACATCTAGCCTCCCTGGATTCCTTGCTGCAAGGCAGCTTTTGCTGAGATGCATATCCTTACTTAATTTTGTTTCTATGCTGTACTTAAAAAAATTCCTGGCATTGTACATTTATTCAAAGAATATCAGAATTTTGTAGACATGTAGACTGGTTCTACTTGATTTTTTTTAACTTTTGACTCCCAATTTTTAAAAAATGAAGACATTTTTAAGAGCAGTTTCAGACTCACAGAAAAATCGAAGGAACAGTTACGTCCCATATACTCCAGCCCCACACATGCTTAGCCTCACCATCAACATTGCCCACCAGAGTGGTACATTTGTTACAGTTGATGAGCCTACATTGACACACCATGATCACCAAAAGTGTGTGGTTTACCTTAGGGTTCATTCTTGGTGTTGTACACTCTATGGGTTTGACAAATGTATAATGACATGTATCTACCGTTACAGTATCATACAGAGTGTTTTCACTGCCGTAAAAGTCCTTTGTGCTATGCCTATTCATCCTTCTTTCCCTCTCAACCCATGGCAACCTCTGATCGTTTTACTGTCTCCATAGTTTTGCTTTTTCTAGAACGTCATGTAATTGGAATCATACAGTATGTAGCCTTTTCAGATTGGCTCCTTTCACTTGGTAATATGTATTTAAGTTTCCTCCATGTCTTTTCATGGCTTGATAGTTCACTTCTTTTTAATGCTGGATAATATCCCGTTGTCTAAATGTACTGTGGTTTATTCATTCAGCTACTGGAAGACATCTTGGTTGCTTCCAAGTTTTGGCAATTATGAACAAAGCTGCTATAAATATCCATGTGCAGGTTTCTGTGTGCACGTAAGGTTTTAACTCTTTCAGGTAAATACTGAGGAGCACAAGAGTACGGTAAGAGTCTTGTAAGAAAGTCTTGTAAGAAACCACCAAACTGTCTGCCCAAGAGGCTGTACCATTTTGCATTCCCACCAGCAATAAATGAGAGTTCCTGTTGCTCCACATCCTCATCAGCCTTTGGTGGTGTCAGTGTTCTGGATTTTGGCCATTCTAATAGGTATGTACTGGTATCTCACTGTTTTAAGTTGCATTTCCCTGATGACATATGATGTGGAGCCCCTATTATACCCTTTTCTTGCAAAAACCCCACAAAATTTTAAGCATTGTTATTCTGGGTCGTGTGTGTCTTCTTTAGTAATTAAATCCTGCTTAATGGCCACTGTGAGGGCAGTGCTATTGGCAGTTTCTTTTGTAGCCTTGCAGAACATATTATTTGTATATTATTGAAAAATTTTTACAAATCAGAATTATACCACTGATAATATTTAACGATTTGCTTTTAAAAAAATCATGTGAATATGTATATTACTTTTAGTTTTAAACTAAACTAAAAGAAACAACAACAAAAAAGCAAATATCCTTGGTGTAAATTTTTAAAATTTTACAACTTTATGTTAAGAAACATATTCTTTTCCAAGAGTTTCAAAATTTGCAACAAGGAAATGTTAAATATTGTGTGTGGTAATTTCCTGGGTCCTTCTAATGAAAAAATGCTTTTAATTAGCAATGTCTGTAGAATATGTGACAACCCAAATGACAGTAATATTTAGGGCCCTTAGAATCTGCTATATATTAGTCAGTGTTTTCTTGTGTTTCTTTTCCCATTTTCTTTCATGTTTAGAATTCTTGAAGAATGTTCCTTTAAAAGTATATATTCTCCTGAAATCCATTCTCCAAAATTATATTTGACTTCACCTGTCACTCATGGCTTTGCATAGGTGAGGCTCTGAGCGGTTGCCCATTTGTTCTGTTTTTAACGGACTGTATATATGGTTGTGTGTTGGCTGCGTTTCATGACTCCCCATGAGACTAAATACCTTTAAATATTTGTTTTTTGCTTTGTCAAGAGCCAGGGGTATTAGTCTGCTGGCAGTGGGGCCTGACAGGAGGGTAGGACCATCCTAGCCCTGAAGGAATGTGCAGTATTTGAATAGTATGATGGACAAGTGGCAGATCAGGAATCACCTAAAGGGCACAAGTAGAAAATCATCATCTAGCCTGCATTACTATGGTGTGTGGTGGTGTAATAGAAGCTCATGGTTAGAGTCTTTTCACTACTCTTATGCCAAATCTTCTTGCTAATATTTTCAAAAGTCTCTTGCATACTGTTGTTACTTTGGACCTAACAAACAAGGGATTATTGGTGAATTGCTTTTCAAAATCTAATTTGTAGAAAGTGAGGAGCACGAGGTATGTGTGTGCATGTGTGTGTGTTCACCCCTTATATTGTGTAGTCTGGTTCGTACATGTACTATTGTCTATGAAGGTAGGCCCTCTCAATCTTCCCATCACAGTTTCTCGTATTTAAAATTTTTCATGGGATTAGCTTTTGAGTTTTAAATGTTAGAATGCATTCATGGTTTGGTTGGCTTCCTTTAGGACTTCTGTCCTGTGGATCAGTAGAATTCTCTCTTATGTGTATAATAATATTTCTTACCTTTAACAATCCTTTTAAAATATCTCTCTGATATGTCATCTGAGCTATTTAACAGTGCCTATTGTACTGTCATATGCATGAACATGGATTTATGAAAAGGGTCAGTCTGACAGAAGCATGAAGTCAAGATCCCCTAAAGAGTGTCACAATACCATTAGAAACAGAAAGGGCAGTGAGGGTGTTAGGGCAGATTTGGGAGTCACATGGCATTCATCAACATAGTATAGTGGGGAACATCAAAGACTGATGGAGGCAATGATGATTTTATTCCTTTGAGTCCTTGTTCACTACAACTGCACTGAACTTCCACTTGAACATCGACCATCAGAGTTACTTCTCACTGTGTTCAGGAGACGGTTTGTGAAACTCAAGTGAGGGCGAAGTTCTGTTCCCTCCTTCAGCTCCTGTCAGTCCAAATTCTTCAAGGAAGATGACACCAATAGGGAATAGAAGAAAGAGTGGAAAACAGAGAGGAAATGGAGACCATACATATTTAGGCAACTAGAAAATGCCCACACCATTCAGTAAAATCGTGCTTTTCCTTTAGGTCAAGAGAACCTAGTTGGTAAAAAATTTAAGCAATTCTTTTGCCATAATCATTAACATCTAACTTTGAGTTAGCAGAAAATTTTCAAAAAATTTTAAATAAGGATATCTAAAATCAAGAGAACTTTTAAAACGAAGGATATGAAAAGCAGATACAGACTATATCAGCTTTATGTTCATCTATCTGTATTATAACAGATTGCATAAAGTAAGAAAAATAGGAAATTTGTAATTTGGAAATTTATTAAGAGGTCAGGAACAAGACAAGGATGCCCACTCTTCCTACTTCTATTTAACATAATATTGGAAATCCTATCTGCAACAATCAGACAAGATGAGAGGATTTGTTTACTGGACTTTAAGACATTATTAAGCAACAGTAATTAAGACAATGTGGCACTGCCTCAAGGAAAGACAAATAGATAAATGAAATAGATCAATTGAATAGATAGTCCAAAAATAGACCCACACATATGTGGATACCTGTGTTACAACAAAGGTTGTATCTTTGTTGTAAAGGTGAGTAAAGAACAATCTTTTAAATTAATGATGTCTATACAATTGTATACACAAATGGAAAAATTGATATTAGTCCCTTGTGTTAAACATAAAGCAAACAAATAAAAAAAGAAAATTTAAGTAAATTGTATATCTCATGTGAAAAGCAACACTATAGCTCCTAGCTAGTAACATAAGAGAATATCATCATGACCTCAAAGTAGGGAAGGGCTTCTTTAAAAAGACAGAAAAAGCATTAGCAATAAAGGAAAAGGCTGATAAACTGGACTACATTGAAATTTAAAGCTTCTGTCCATCGAAAGATACCATTATCAGAGTAAAAAAGCAGGCGAAAGCAGAAAATACTTGCAGCACGTAAATCCAATAGAGGACCCATATCCAGAATATATATAAAGAACCCTTAAAAGTCAGTTTTTCAAGACAGTCAACCAAATGAAAGTGGTAAAGAGATTTGAACAAACACTTCACAAGAATTGACCCATAAACTTATTAGTCACCAGGGAGATCCAAGTTAAAAGCACAATGATATGCAACTATACACTCATCAGAATGGGCAAAATTAAAAGATTGCAAGGATTTGAAAAAATATGCATTCTCATATATTGCTGATGGGAATATAAATTGGTACAACTTCCTGGAAAAGAGTTTGTCGTCATATATAAAAAGTGAAAGATATGATAGACTATAAATAAGAAAATCCAGTCCTAAATGAATAACCAGTATTGTGCTGATAAATATTTAAATTTGAATTTTGTTTTTGTCGAATCCGCTCTGACAGTCTATGTTTCATTTATTTATTTATTATGTATTTATATTTTTAATTAAAAAAATTTTTAATAGAACTTTACTGGAGTGTAATTGCTTCACAATACTGTCTTAGTTTCTGTTGCAAAACAAAGTGAATCAGCCATATGCATACACATGTCCTTCCCACTTGAGGCTCCCTCCCATCCTCCCTATTCCACCCCTCCAGGTCATCGCAAAGCCCCGAGCTGATCTCCCTGTGCTATGCTGCTGCTTCCCACCAGCCAACTATTTTACATTCGGTAGTGTATATGTGTCGATGCTACTCTCACTTCGCCCCAGATTCTTCTCCCAGCCCACGTCCTCGAGTCATTTTCTTCCTTTTATTTTTTTTATATATATAATTTTAACATCGTTATTGGAGTATAATTGCTTTACAATGGTGTGTTAGTTTCTGCTTTATAACAAAGTGAATCAGCTATACATATACATATATCCCCATATCTCCTCCCTCTTGTGTCTCCCTCCCACCCTCCCTATCCCACCCCTCTAGGTGGTCACAAAGCACGGAGCTGATCTCCCTGTGCTATGCAGCTGCTTCCCACTAGCTATCTGTTTTACATTTGGTAGTGTATATAAGTCCATGCAACTCTCTCACTTCATCCCAGCTTACCTTTCCCCCTCCCCATGCCCTCAAGTCCATTGTCTACATCTGCGTCTTTATTTCTGTCCTGCCCCTAGGTTCTTCAGAACCATTTTTTCTTTTTTTCTTTTTGGTTCCATATATATGTGTTAGCATACAGTATTTGTTTTTCTCTTTCTGACTTCCTTCACTCTGTATGACAGACTCAGGGTCCATCCACTTCACTACAAATAGCTCAATTTCGTTTCTTTTTATGGCTGAGTAATATTCCATTGTATATATGTGCCACATCTTTATCCATTTATCTGTCGATGGACACTTAGGTGGCTTCCATGCCCTGGCTATTGTAAATAGAGCATTGTGGTACATGACTCCTTTTGAATTATGGTTATCTCAGCGTGTATGCCCAGTAGTGGGATTGCTGGGTCGTATGGTAGTTCTATTTTTCGTTTTTTAAGGAACCCCCATACTGTTCTCCATAGTGGCTGTATCAATTTACATTCCCACCAGCAGTGCAAGAGGGTTCCCTTTTCCCAACACCCTCTCCAGCACGTATTGTTTGTAGATTTTTTGATGATGGCCATTCTGACCGGTATGACATTGATACCTCATTGTAGTTTTGATTTGCATTTCTCTAATGATTAGTGATGTTGAGCATCCTTTCATGTGTTTGTTGGCAACCTGTATATCTACTTTGGAGAAATGTCTAGTTAGGTCTTCTGCCCATTTTTGGATTGGGTTGTTTGATTTTCTGATATTGAGCTTCATGAGCTGCTTCTAAATTTTGGAGATTAATCCTTTGTCAGTTGCTTCATCTGCAAATATTTTCTCCCATTCTGAGGGTTTTCTTTTCATCTTGTTTATGGTTTCCTTTGCTGTGCAAAAGCTTTGAAGTTTCATTAGGTCCCATTTGTTTATTTTTTTTTTTATTTCCCTTTCTCTAGGAGGTGGGTCAAAAAGGATCTTGCTGTGATTTATGTCAGAGTGTTCTGCCTCTGTTTTCCTCTAAGAGTTTTATACTGTCTGGTCTTACATTTAGGTCTTTAATCCATTTTGTGTTTATTTTTGTGTATGGTGTTAGGGAGTGCTCTAATTTCATTCTTTTACATATAGCTGTCGAGTTTTCCCAGCACCACTTATTGAAGAGGCTGTCTTTTCTCCATTGTATATTCTTGCCTCCTTTATCAAAAATAAGGTGACCATGTGTGCGTGGGTTTATCTCTGGGCTTTCTATCCTGTTCCATTGATCTATATTTCTGTTTTTGTGCCAGTAGCATACTGTCTTGATTACTGTAGATTTGTAGTATAGTCTGAAATCAGGGAGTCTGATTCCTCCAGCTCTGTTTTTCTTTCTCAAGATTGCTTTGGCTATTCGGGGTCTTTTGTGTTTCCATACAAATTGTGAAATTTTTTGATCTAGTTCTGTGAAAAATACCATTGATAGGTAGTTTGATAGGGATTGCACTGAATCTGTAGATTGCTTTGGGTAATATAGTCATTTTCACAATGTTGATTCTTCCAGTTCAAAAACATGGTATATTTCTCCACCTGTTTCTGTCATCTTTGATTTCTTTCGTCAGTGTTTTATAGTTTTCTGAGTACAAGTCTTTTGCCTCCTTAGGCAGGTTTATTCCTAGGTATTTTATTCTTTTTATTGCAGTGGGTAAAGGGAGTTCCCTTAATTTCTCTTTCTGATTTTTCGTTGTTGGTGTATAGGAATGCCGGAAATTTCTGTGCATTAATTTTGTATCCTGCAGCCTTCCCAAATTCATTGATTAGCTCTCGTAGTTTTCTGGTGGCATCTTTAGGATTTTCTCTGTGTAGTATCATGTCATCGGCAAACAGTGACAGTTTTACTTCCTGTTTTCCAATTTGTATTCCTTTTCTTTTTCTTTCTGATTGCTGTGGCTAGGACTTCCAAAACTATGTTGAATAAGAGTGGCAAGAGTGGACGTCCTTGTCTTGTTCTTCGTGGAAATGCTTTCAGTTTTTCACCATTGAGTATGATGCTTGCTGTGGGATTGTCATATATGGCCTTTATTATGTTGAGGTAGGTTCCCTCTGTTCCCATTTTCTGGAGAGTTTTTATCATAAATGGGTTTGAATTTTGTCAAAGATTTACTGCATCTATTACGATGATCATATGGTTTTTATTCTTTAATTTGTTAATGTGGTGTATCACATTGATTGATTTGCATATATTGAAGAATCCTTGCATCCCTGGGATAAATCCCACTTGATCATGGTTTATGATCCTTTCAATGTGCTGTTTGATTCTGTTTGCTAGTATTTTGTTCAGGATTTTTGCATCTGTGTTCATCAGTGATATTGGTCTATAATCTTCTTTTTTTGTGATATCTTTTTCTGGTTTTGATATCAGGATGATGGTGGCTTCTTAGAATAAATTTGGGAGTGTTTCTCCCTCTGCAATATTTTGGAAGAGTTTGAGAAGGATAGGTGTTAGCTCTTCTCTTAATGTTTGATAGAATTTGCCTGTAAAGCCACCTGGTCCTGGATTTTTGTTTGTTGGAAGATTTTTAATTACAGTTTCAATTTCATTACTTGTGATAGGTCTGTTTATATTTTCTAATTCTTCCTGGTTCAGTCTTGGAAATTTGTACCTTTCCAAGAATATTTCCTTTTCTTTGTGGTTGTCCATTTTATTGGCATATAGTTGTTTGTAGTAGTCTCTTATAAGCCTTTGTATTTCTGCCATGTCAGTTGTGATTTCTCCTTTTTCATTTCTAATTTTGATTTGCATCCTCTCCCTTTGTTTCTTGATGTCTGGCTAATGGTTTATCAATTTTGTTTATCTTCTCAAAGAACCAGCTTTTAGTTTTATTGATCTTTGTAACTGTTTTCTTTGTTTGTATTTCATTTATTTTACTCTGATCTTTATGATTTCTTTCCTTCTACTGGCTTTGGATTTTCTTTGTTCTTCTTTCTCTATTTGTTTTAAGTGTAGGGTTAGATTGTTTATTTGAGATTTTTCTTGTTTCTTGAGGTGAGATTGAATTGCTATAAACTTCCCACGTAGAAATGCTTTTGCTGCATCCCATAGATTTTGGGTCTTCGTGTTTTCGTTGTCATTTGTTTCTATGTATTTTTTAAATTTCTTCTTTGATTTCTTTAGTGATCTCTTGGTTATTTGGTAGGACACTGCTTAGCCTCCATGTATTTGTGTTTTTTACAGTTTTTTTCCTGTAACTGATTTCCAATCTCATATCGTTGTGGTCAGAAAAGATGCTTGATACAATTTCAATTTTCTTAAATTTTCCGAGGCTTGATTTGTGACCCAAGGTGTGATCTATCCTGGAGAATGTTCCATGTGCACTTGAGAAGAAAGTGTATTCTGCCACTTTTGGGTGGAATGTTCTATAAATGTCAATTAGATCTATCTGGTCTATTGTGTCATTAAAGCTTGTGTTTCCTTATTTATTTTCTGTTTGGATGATCTGTCCATTGGTTAAGTGGGGTACCCTACTATTATTGTGTTACTGTCAATTTCTCCTTTCATGGTTTTTGGCATTTGCCTTATGTGTTTCGGTGTTCCTCTGTTGGGTGCATAAACATTTATAATTGTTATATCTTCTTCTTGGATTGATCCTTTGATCATTATGTAGTGTCCCTCCTTATCTCTTGTAACAGTCTTTATTTTAAAGTCTATTTTATCTGATACGAGTATTGGTACTCCAGCTTTCTTTTGATTTCCACTTGCATGAAATATCTTTCCCCATCCTTTCACTGTCACTCTGTATGTGTCCCTACATCTGAAGTGGGTCTCTTGTAGACAGCATATATATGGGTCTTGTTTTTGTATCCATTCAGCAAGCCTATGTCTTTTGGTTGGGGCATTTAACCCATTTACATTCAAGGTTATTATCGATATGTATGTTCCTATTACCATTTGCTTAATTATTTTGGGTTTGTTGTTGTGGGTCTTTTTCTTCTTTTGTGTTTCCTGCCTAGAGAAGTTTCTTTTAGCATTTGTTGTAAAGCTGGTTTGGTGGTGCAGAATTCTCTTAGCTTTTGCTTGTCTGAAATGGTTTTGACTTCTCCATCAAATGTGGATGAGATCCTTGCTGGCTAGAGTAATCTTGGTTGTAGGTTTTTCTCTTTCATCACTTTAAGTATATCCTGCTACTCCCTTCTTGCCTGTAGAGTTTCCACTCAAAAATTAGCTGATGACCGTATGGAGATTCCTTTGTATGTTATTTTTTGTTTTTCCCTTGCTGCTTTTAATATATTTTCTTTGAATTTAATATTTGTTAGTTTGATTAATATATGTCTTAGTGTGATTTTCCTAGGGTTTGTCCTGTATGGGAGTCTCTGTGCTTCCTGGACTTGGGTGACTATTTCCTTTCCCATGTTAGTGTAGTTTTCAACTATAATCTCTTCAAATATTTTCTCAGACCCTTTCTTTTTCTCTTCTTCTGGAACCCCTCTAATTTGAATGTTGGTGCATTCAGTGTTGTCCCAGATGTCTCTGGATTGTCTTGTATTCTTTTCAGTCTTTTTTCTTTATTCTGCTCCTCAGCAGTTCTTTCCACCATTTTGCCTTCCAGCTTACTTATTCGTGCTTCTGCCTCAGTTATTCTGTTATTGATTCCTTCTAGTGTATTTTTCACTTCAGTTATTGTGTTGTTCATCTCTGTTTGTTTGTTCTTTAGTTCTTCTAGATCTTTGTTGAACAGTTCTTTTGTTTTCTCAATTCATGCCTCCATTCTATTTCTGAGAATCTTGCTCATCTTTACTATAATTACTCTGAATTCTTTTTCAGGTAGATTGCGTATTTCCTCTTCATTTATTTGGTCTTGGAGGTTTTTACCTTGCTCCCTCATCTGTGACAGATTTTTTTTCTGTCTCTTTTTTTTTTTTTTTTTTTTAATGAGTGGGATTGTGTTCCTTTCTTGCTTGTTGTTTGGCCTGAGGCTTCCAACACTGGAGTTTATAGGCTGTTGGGTAGAGCTTGGTCTTGGTGCTCAGATGAGGACCTCTGTGAGACCTTACTCCGATGAATATTCCCCAGGGTCTGAGGTTCTCAGTTAGTCCAGTGGATCGGACTTAGAGCTCCCACTGCAGGAGCTTCGCCCTGCCCCTGGGCTTGGGAACCAAAATTCTGCAAGCCACTGGTTCACTTTGGGATTCCTCCTATCTCCTTGGACATCAGAGTCTTCCATGAGCAGCCAGCAGGTGCCCCAGTTGTTGGTGCCGCGTTATCCCATTCTTATGTTTTTTAATAGGAACCGTCGTCCCATTGACATTTAATGTAATTACTGACAATTTTATTGAAATCTATTGATTTACTAAATGTTTTATGTGACCATGCTGTTTAATATTCTTCTCTCTAGTCTTACATGTTTTTGGTTGATTAAATGTTTTTTATTATTTAATTTATTGCCTTCTGTTGGCTGGGAATTAAACCATCTTTTGCTATTCTTTTAGTATTTTCCTGAGAAATTGCACAGGCACCATTCGCTTACCAATGTCTGATATTATTTGGCATTTTTTCCCCCCTTCCTAGAAAATCCTTCCTTTACATCTGCTTGTATAATTCACAATTATGTTGTCACATATTTTACTTCTATTCAAATATGTATTATTTTTACAGTTATTATACAGTTACTATACCTTCATATTTATATGTATAGAGAGCCTATGACAGTATATATTAACCTATATGTATGAAATGAATACATATAATATGAGAATATATATAAGATGAAGATATATTATATATATATTATATATTATATCATTATATTATATTATTATATTATATTATATATAATATATATAAAAATATATATATTATATATACTATATATAAATATTTATATTTATATATATATTATATTATTATATTATATTATATATATAAATATATATATATAAATATTATATATATTATTATATATATACTATATATATAGTATATATATAGTATATAGTATATACTTTTTATTTCTTCCTGCTTCTCTCAGTTTCATCTGGAATTATTTTCTGAAGAACTTCAGTTGTTATTTCCTTTTGTGCAAGTCTTCTAATGAACAATCAGTTTTTGTTTTTCTCAAAAATGTCTGTATTTTATCTTATGTTTGAGTAATATCGTCTGTGGGTATAAAATTCTAAGTTAAAAAATTAAGAAATATTAGCACTTTTCAAAAACATTAAATCTAATATTAAATATTATTAAACAGAATATAATTTCATTGTCCCCTTCTTTTAGTTTTTTCTATTGAAAAGTCTGCCATTATTAACGTTTTTGCTGTTTTGAAGGTAATATGTTCTTTATTCTCTGGTTGCTTTTAACATTTTTCTCTGTCTTTGATTTATCAGTTTATTTTTTAATACCTAGATGTGTTTTTATTTTCTTATCCTACTGTGATTTATAGTGCTTTTGACTCTGTGACTTGTTTTTTAAAAAATATCAGTAATGGAAAATCCTCAGCTATGACCTCTTCAAATATTGTTTCTACCCCTTTATTTCTTTTGTCTTTTCTGGAACTTCTCGTGCATCCATGTAGCACTCTTCATTATATGCTCTTTGTCTTTTATCATGTCATTTTTATTTTCTATGTCTTTCGTCTTTTGTAATTCATGCTTGACATTTTCATCTGATCTCTTTAATTTCACATATTCTCTTCAGCTCTGTTTTATCCACTGAGTTCTTAATATGCGTTATTGAATTTTTGAGATCTAAAATTTCATTTGGTTCATTAGAGGAAAATTGTTGCTAGTGCCAAAATGTTCAAAGTTATCTTACATCTCTTTGAACATAGTAAGTACTGTTATTTTACTGATTTCTAATTTAATTTCATTGGGGTCAGAGAATATATTCTTCATGAGTCAATCCTTTAATTTATTGGAATTTAAAAATGAGATGCAGCATATGGTCTGTCTTGGTTAACATACCACATGTATTTGAAGAAAATGTGTATTTTGCAGTTGCTGTGTATAGTGCTGCGTAAATATCAATTAGGTCAAAGTAATTGATAAGATTGTTTAAATCTTTTGTTTTTAGTGAATTTTTTTGTCTAGTATTTTAACCATTTGCTGATATAGAGATGTTAATATCTCTAACTATTTTTTTTCTGTTAATTGTTGTTTTATATATTTTAAAGTTTCGTTATTAGATGATTATTCTTGTTATGGATTTCTAAAGAATCAGCTATTATTTTTATGAAATGCTGTCTTTATTTTTGGTAACTTTCTTAGTCTTAAGTTCTACTTTTTTTGGTATAATATATTCGGTTGCAACTTTCTTATTCTAATTTTTATATCTTTTTCATCTATTTATATTTCTTTTTTTTTTAAACATCTTTATTGGAGCATAATTGCTTTACAGTGGTGTGTTAGTTTCTGCTGTATAACAAAGTGAATCAGCTATACATATACATGTATCCCCATATCTCCTCCCTCTTGTGTCTCCCTCCCACCCTCCCTATCCCACCCCTCTAGGTGGTCACAAAGCACTGAACTGATCTCCCTGTATGCGGCTGCTTCCCACTATCTACTTTACATTTGGTAGTGTATATAAGTCCATGCCACTCTCTAACTTCGTCCCAGCTTACCCTTCACCCTCCCCGTGTCCTCAAGTCCATTCTCTACGTCTGTGTCTTTATTCCTGTCCTGCTCCTAGGTCCTTCAGAACCTATTTTTTCTTTTCAGATTCCATATATATGTGTTAGCGTATGGTATTTGTTTTCCTCTTTCTGACTTACTTCACTCTGTGTGACAGACTCTAGGTCTATCCACCTGTCTACAAATAACTCAGTTTTGTTTCTTATTATGGCTGAGTAATATTCCATTGTATACATGTGCCACATCTTCTTTATCCATTTATCTGTCGATGGACACTTGGGTTGCTTCCATGTCCTGGCTATTGTAAATAGAGCTGCAATGAACATTGTGGTACATGACTCTTTGAATTATGGTTTTCACTGTATCTTTATATTTAAAGCATTTTGTAAACAGCTTATAGTTGGGCCTTGTTTTAAAAAATTCATTCTAACATCTTTTCCTTTTATTATGGTTTTATATCCATTAACATTTAATGTACTTATGGATGTGATGTGATTTAAATAGACTTTTAAATTTTTAATATTTATGTCCTGTTTGTCCCTTCTGGTGGTTTCCTTTCCTCTTTATTGTCTTTTTAAAAAAATATAAATAGGAATTTAAAAAATTGTTTTAATATATCCTTTATTTATTTTTTGGATTTCTTTAGCAGTTACTCTAGAGAATTCAGTGTACACACTTAACTTTTTTTCATAATCTACTTACAGGTAATATTGCACCACTTCAGGTAAAATGCAGAAACCTTGGAAACATGTAGGATCATTTACTTCCTTGCCTGATCTTTACATTGTTGTTGTTATATATATGTCATCTATGTATTTTATAAAAT
The DNA here is from genome assembly GCF_964374135.1 of Grampus griseus. Classification (NCBI taxonomy): domain Eukaryota; kingdom Metazoa; phylum Chordata; class Mammalia; order Artiodactyla; family Delphinidae; genus Grampus; species Grampus griseus. The sequence continues at coordinate 53,509,035 of NC_139003.1, read as the reverse complement.
CTACACCACAATGTTATAATTTTTTTTAAACTGTCATATGTATTTAAAGGAATTAAGAAGAAATAAATTTATATTTATCCACATGTTTATAATATTCTGATGTTTTTCTGAAAATCTGGGTTTCAATTTGGTTTTATTTTCATTCAGCCTGTAGAATATAATTTAAAATTTCCTATAATGTAGATGTACTGGCAAAAATTTTCCTCAGTTTTTTTCATCTACAAATGTCTGTTTTGCCTTCATTCTTATAGGATATTTGTGCTAGATATGGAACTCTGAGTTGACTTTTTTTTTTTAAAAGCACTCTAAACATGTTGTTCCACTGTCCTCTGTGGCCATTATTTCTTACGAGAAGTCAGCAGTCATTTGAATCAGTGTTCCCATGTATGGTTTTCTTTGTATTTTTCTGCAAGTGGTTTGGTGTGCATCTTGAATCAGTGAATTTATGTTTCTCACTGAGTTTGGGAAATGTTCAGCCACTATTTCCTCAAGTGTTTTTTCACATCCGTTCCCTTTCTCCTCTCTTTTCCTTCTCTGTTTCCAATTTCATGTATGTTAGACTTTTTGTTATTTTCCCACAGATTCTCCATTAGATTCTCTTTATAGTTTAAAAGTATTTTTGTTCCTTGTTCTCCAGATTATATAATCTCTACTGATCTATCTTTAGGTTAACTGAGTCTTCGTTGGGTCATCTCCTGCAAAATGTGCTGTTTAGCCTGTTTTTCTTTTCTCATGTCTTTTTGGCTATACTGATTTTTAATTATGTATAAGACATTGTATTTGCAAATTATTTCTAAGAAAGGTTTAAGACCCAGTGGTCTTACTTCATAATTTCTGTCAGAGATCACTTCAAACTGATTTCAAGATTGAGATTTGAAGCTGAGCTTAAATCCCTGTGAGGACCTTTGTTTATGGTTTATCGTCACCTCTGGGGTGCAGATCTTGGGAACCCAAATTAAAGTGAGAGGGTTTCTTCAAGCCTCCCCCAAATTGCTAAGTCTGGCTTTCTATTCTCATCCCATAAATTTTCTCCAAGCTTTTTAAAATCTCTTTGCCTTTCAGTTGCTCAGTCAGGAATTGACAGATGCAACTTGGAAAGAGACACTCCATGCATATGCCAGTGTTTAACTTCTTGAGCCTCCATTCTCCCTTGATTTCTGGCCTAGAACTCTTTGCTTTTTTATTAGATCTTTGACACCTTCAGATTGTTGTTCTCTGTGGGAAAGTCGGTTTGAAATAGCAAATCCATCCTTACTCTTCCATATTCTTTTGAATACTTCTCTCTGACATATACTTAAGGACTACATATTTATTGGAAATATAGCTGTACATTCTCTCAGAAAGTGAATTTAAATGGAGTACATGAGATGTCTTTTTGAGAACTAAAGTGGCATGTGGAGTGAATAATTGAACTTAAAAAATAAAAGGACTACCTTAATTTTCCTGTATATGAAACATTAATCAGAGGCTATATACATTTATGAATGTTAATATATTGAATCTGAATTAATACTTTATTGAGTGTTTTTCTGTTTTTTATTAAGTGGAATGAAATTTTTATAAAAATAGGGAAAGTAACAAATGGTACATGAACATATTTTATTTTACAATTGTAACACTTGCTTCAGAGCATTTTTTTTTTTTTTTTTGCGGTACGCGGGCCTCTCACTGTTGTGGCCTCTCCCGTTGCGGAGCACAGGCTCCGGACGCGCAGTCTCAGCGGCCATGGCTCACGGGCCCAGCCGCTCCGCGGCATGTGGGATCTTCCCGGACCGGGGCACGAACCCGCGTCCCCTGCATCGGCAGGCGGACTCTCAACCACTGCGCCACCAGGGAAGCCCGCTTCAGAGCATTTTGTTTCCCCTAGAAAGTATAGATACTGGTGAACATCCTGTTATACCAGTCCAATTCCATAGTTCTCTTACTACCGTATTTAAGTACATTTACTACTTTGTGTTCTTATTGTTTTGTGTGTCTTAAAATGTACATAAATGCTGTCGTATTATATGTAAGAGTTTCAGCTTTCCTTTGGCAATCACTTATATATTTAAGATTACCAAAAATACATATAGATATAGTTTCTTCATTTTCCTGGTAAGTAACATTATATTGTTTGAGTCAAACACAATTACTTTATTGATTTAATCTCTATTCACAGACTAATATTTTTTAACACTTATTTTTATTTATTTATTTTTATTTCTTTTTGGCTGTGTCGGGACTTCATTCAGGCATGTGGGATCTTCACTGAGGCATGCGGGATCTTCACTGAGGCATGTAGATCTTTCGTTCCAGTGCGCAGGCTTCTCTCGAGTTGTGGCGTGCAGGTTTTCTCTTGTCTAGTTGTGGTGCGCAGGCTCCAGGGCACGTGGGCTCTGTAATTTGTGGCACGCAGGCTCTCTTGTTGAGGTGCGCGAACTCAGTAGTTTTGGTGCACAGGCTTAGTTGCCCCGTGGCACGTGGAATCTTAGTTCCCTGACCAGGGATCGAACCTGCATCCCCTGTGTGGTAAGGCAGATTCTTTGTCAGTGGACCACCAGGGAAGTCCCAATAATGTTTTTTTATGCTTATAAAAAATACATTAGTGAATAATTTTTGATTCCCTCCACATGAACCTGTATTAGGTGTATTTAGGGAAAATCCTTTGAAGGGAAATAGCTGAGTTAGAGGGCATGTATATTTTAAGCTTTTGTTAGATATTGCTAGATAATTGTCTGGTTAATCTACAGAGTGGTGGTCCCAATTTACTTTCTGTCTGGAAGTTTTTATGTTAGCACATCCCTGCCACGACATATATTGTCAAAATTTTGTTTTTCCCAATCTGATGAATATGGAAGATTACGTGGATATCATCTCACAGATTAGTGGTGCTGGTAAGCATCTTTTCATATGCTTGCTTGCCATTGTGGATTATTCTGTGAATTGCCCCTTTGTAGCCTCTGCCCTCTTTTCTGTTTTTAAAAAAATACTGCATTATAGTTATTCATTTTATACAATGGGTACTAAGCTTTTATATACTGCAAATCTTTTCTCTGTCTTTAGCTTGTTAATGAACTTTATTTATTATATGATGTATTTTGCTGAGAAAAGTATTTAACTTTGATATGGCCAACTTTTATAGCTATGTTCTTTGAGTGGCTTTTTTTAAAAAAAATAAATTATTTATTTATTTATTTTTGGCTGCAATGGGTTTTTGTTGCTGTGCGTGGGCTTTCTCTAGTTGTGGCGGGCAGGGGCTCCTCTTGGTTTCGGTGCGCAGCCTTCTCATTGCGGTGGCTTCTCTTGTTGCAGAGCACGGGTTCTAGGCATGCGGACTTCAGTAGCTGTGGCACGCGGGCTCAGTAGTTGTGACTTGTGGGCTCTGGAGTGCAGGCTCAGTAGTTGTGGCGCAGGGGCTTAGTTGCTCCATGGTACAAGGGATCTTTCCGGAGCAGGGATCGAACCTATGTCCCCTGCATTGGCAGGCGGATTCTTAACCGCTGGGCTACCAGGAAAGTCCTGAGCGAGTTTTTAAGGAAAAATTTACTGTCTCCATATTATGCAGAAATCTTTTCCTAATACTCTATCATACATTTTTTCAAAGCGTGATAAACTTAGAAAAACTTACATTTAGGTATTTATATGTTTGAAGTACATTTTGTTTATAGTTTTTAGAACTTTTGCGTATCTATTTGGAGTTCAACTTTCCATATGGATAGCAGTTGTCCCAACACTATATATTGTATTAAGTAGTTCTAAGTATTAAGTACTTAGAATCAGAATCTTTTCTGATTCTAAATGCTACCTCTGTGATATTAAGTTTCTCTGTGTATGTGTGTGCCCATGTGTGTGTATGTCTCTTGGCTTTCTGTTCAGTGTTCTATTTCTTTATGGTATTAAAATCACAATATTATATAATGATTGTTAGTAGCTGGTAGGTTAAATCCATCTTCTTTATTGTTCTAGGAAATTTTCTTAGCTATTCTTTTCTTTATACTTTTTTTTAATGTGGGCATTTGAAAGATTTTTATTGTAGAAATAAAGATTCAGAAAACCACACACAACAAGTTTTAGCGTAATGAATTATTGAAAGGCCTTGTAACTGCCATTAGGGTCAAGAAATAGAAAATTTCCAAATCTCCCCGGAAGCCTCTCTGTGTGTCCTTGCCTAATTGCTGTCTTCTCCCACTCAAAATAACAACAATCCTGATTTTCATAGTAATCATTTTGGGGGAGGTTTCTTTTTGGTTTTAATCATCCAATTGTGGATTCTAGACAGAATAATTTAGTCTTGCCTGTTTTTATAAAAATGTAAGATTTCTTTAAGTTTCCTATTAAATTACATGTTTTCCCTTCATCCTTTATTTTCTTTACAATTTACAGTTGACCCTTGAACAACATGGGGTTAGGAGTGCTGACCCTCTGCACCGTTGAAAATCTGACCGTAAGTTTACCTACTATTGGCCATCTGTATCTGTGGTTTGTATTAAACCAACCACAGGTCATGTAGCACTAGTAGTAGTTAGTGGAAGAAATCTGTGTGTAAGTGGACCTGCGCAGTTCAAACCCATGTTGTTCAAAGGTTAGTGTATTTGAAGAATCTTGGTGTTGAACTTATAGAATTTCCCATGGATTGGAGTTTTAAAATTGCATACTCATATAAGGGCTCAACGTGTTTCTCCATCTGAATTTTTCACAAATTTGCAGCTGGATCCAGAGGCTGGTTCAGACTATGTTTTATTCTTTAAGCACAACTACAAGTTATTGTGTTATTTCATCAGGAAGCACATAATGCCTGGTTTTGTCTCTGTTTAAGATATAAACAGCTGTTGGTGCTCAGAGCCTAGACACATTAATTTATTGGGGAATATAAAATGATATTCTATGTTTATTATTTCTTTTTAACTTATAATTGAAATAGTTTTATGATATTTATCCTCGTATACTATTTAGTTACCCAGTTTTACATTTAGATAGGAAAGGCAAAATATGTTTGATTCTTTCCCTTTATTTACTAGTTTTCAAGATATTGAATTGCTTTGCTATCATTCTCCAAAGAGGTAAATTAGCTTTACTATTTTAGTGTCATAATGAATTCATAGAGTTACACATATTTAATAAATTTCAACCCATTGCAATTATTAGTCTTTTAAAAGTTGAAATTGTCCCATTTTTGGCCAGTAGAAACCTCATAAAGTGAACTTCTGACTACATTGACGTGACCTTATATGTTTCTGATAGCTTTTTTGCTATTATACATATGATAAAATTCTTACACATTCATCTTTTACATTTTTTGGTTTCCTTTAATTGGAAATGGTATCTCAAGAACAGATTCTGGATTAAAGGGATGTCTTTGCTCTTAGGCTGGTCATTGTTTCCAAGCCTCATTAGTGGACAAGAGCTATATATTAATATATAATATTTTAAAGATGAAACATTTATGAGTTCTTACTAATATTTCCAAGTCAAAATCGAACTACAGAGTTATTTATTGACCCTATTTTGTATTACATTTGTATCCACTTTCTTCTACACTGAGAGTCTTGAGTCTCAAGGACCAAGAAGGATGATGGTATATACCATAATTTACTTTAATCCACAGCAAACATACAACAGTCTCAACAACAATGATAACACTTCCAAAAAAATTACTGATCATTTTTAATATGTTCTTCCCATTCTTCCCCCACATTTTTTAATGGTTATACTACGTCTTCATTCTGTGAGCATATAGCCATTTCATACTGTACTCTCTTCTGTTTGGCACAAATTTAGTCTTAGTTTTGCAATTTATTATGTGTTTAATGCTCACTCTCAGGTTTTATGTTGATGCTTCTCTAGATACTTTGGTGTCTGAAGCTTTTTCTCTAGTAGATTCCTCAGGAGGAGTTCATGAGACCAGTATGGTTCTTGCATCCTGATAAGAGGTTGTCTGTGCTGTTTATACTCCAGTCAATTTTTCGTATGTAAAATCTTTGGCTCACTTTTTCTTTCCTTGAGTATCTTAAATATTATTCCATCTTCTCCTATCTTAAAGCATGACTGCCTTAAAGTCTAATCTAATCTTATTTCCCTTATAAGTCAAGTGCCTAAATAATTTTTTCTATTTTCTTTAGAGTCCAGTGATATTACTGGACTATGTCTTCGTGTTAGCCATTAGAGGGCAATATTTTCACATATAATTTCAAATATTTATTTATTGTGGGTAAGCTTTCTGAGTTATAGTTTTTAGTATTTGTTTTGCTTCTTTGTTTTGCTTTTCTTCTTTGGGAACTCATTATCTATAAGTAGGATTTTCTTTGCCTGTTGTCAGTATTTCTCACATTTTATTGAATTATTTTTTCCCTTATTAATTTTTGATTTATAAAACTTTTCTGTCATGTTTCTCTTAAGGCATTATCTATTGTATTCTATACTGTTATGTTTCTTCTAGTTTGTTTTTCATTTCTTAAATTTAATTTTTTTTTTTATTTTTTTTTCTAGGTTCTGTCAGTTCACTTCTGAATTATTGTAGTTCAAATTTTTGTTGTTTCCTTGTGTCATATAATTTTAATACTATAGTTTACTCTGAAATAGAAGATTATACTTTTTATCTGTTCTGTGGGAATCTCTTTAAGGTATCTTTTCATTGTTGGTTGAGACATTAATCTGCTTTTTATTCTGTTTCATCTTATATCAACTTTGTATGGAATTTGATCTTAATACTCATCTGTTAATTGTTTTAAAAGGAAGCATGGTTAAAGGTGGCTTTTCCTAGCACAGAGATTTTTGAGCTCTGGCTTTCTTAGGTAATATTCCTATTTTTGAAAACTTGCCTATAGTTTTATTTCTTGATGTTTTCCCAATATCTATACCTTTGAAGATGAAGATTTAGCTCTCTTTCATCACCACACCAACCCCTACCACATACATGCTCACTTCTTGTCACCCATATCTCTGTGTCATTATAATTTTGATTAGTTCCATATTTACATTACAATTACTGTGAAAACCCTTTTCACAGGTGAGCCATAAGGCAGAATATAATTTCTTTCGCTTTTATGCACACGCTCTCTTTTCCCTGAATTGGTATCTGTCTTTTCCCCCATTCACTTTGTTTTCTTTGTATCCCAAACCCCACATAGTTGTCTACTTTTCCTCTCAATACGTTAAAAACATATCAGATATTCTGTCAATTTCATCTCCTCATGCCCTTCTCCCAAAGCTCTCTGATCAACCTCCATCTGGACTGAGTGTTTTCTAAACTGACTGCATATTTGTCTTCCTAAGATCTCTCCTCACCACTTGTATTAGCTTCCTAGGGATGCTATAACAAAGTAACACAAGCTTGATGCCTTTAAAAACAGAAATTTATTCTTTCACAGTTCTGCAGGCTAGAAGTTCAAAATCAGTGTGTTGGTAGGAGACTCACAAATGAAGAATTTGTTCCGTGCCTCTCTCCTAGTTTCTGGAGGATGCAGGCAATCCTTGGTGTTCTTTGGTTTGTAAATGCATCACTTCAGTCTCTGCCTTCATCTTCATATGGCAGTCTCTGCATCTCTTTGTGTTCGTAATTCCCCCTTATTATAAAGACATGATGCATATAAAACTTAGGGCCCACTCTAATTCAGTATGACCTCATCTTAACTTGATTGCATCTGCAAAGGCTCCATTTCCAAATAAGGTCATATTTAGAGGTTCTGGTGATTAGGACTTCAACACATGTTTTGAGGGGGACACAATTCAACTCATAATACCATTTTCCTAGGATATCCTTTTGCCTCTCTTGAATTGAAGCCCTAGTTTCATGGATCCCGTGTCTTCCCCTTTCTTAGCATATCCCTGATATTTGTAGAATATATCCTCCATTAGATTCCTAAGAAATGGATCAATGGACGTTTTCATTTTTAATGTTTTTGAGATTTTCCATATCTTAAAGGGTACTTCTGCTTGAATTATTGTTTATCTGTTAAGGTATTCTGGGTTAAAAATAATTTTTCCTTAGTTTGGGAGCATGTCTTCATTGCCTTCCAGATTTCAGTGTTGCTTTGAAAAATCCAAGGCCATTCTGACTCTTGATCTTTTGTATGAGAGCTGTTCTATTTTTCCTCTGGACACTTTTAGTATCTTCTCTTTATGCATAGTGTTCAGAAAATTGCCTGGTGATATGCCCCAATTTGTGTGAGTCTATTTTCATCCATTGTACTGGGAGGTTGATGGGCCTTTTCAAAATAGAAACTTACTCTTTTTCCCATTCTCAGAATTATTTCCAATGCCTGAATTATTCCTTTAATCCTTTCCTTTTGTCTTTTCTATTCTTTCTTTCTGGAACTCCTTTCATTTGATGTTAAGTTTCTGGACCACACCTTTAATAATCTTTTTTTTTTCCTCTGCTATTTTTTTTTTTTTTTTTTTTTTTTTTTGCGGTACGCGGGCCTCTCACTGTTGTGGCCTCTCCCGTTGCGGAGCGCAGGCTCCGGACGCGCAGGCTCAGTGGCCATGGCTCATGGGCCCAGCCACTCCGCGGCATGTGGGATCTTCCTGGATCAGGGCACGAACGTGTGTCCCCTGCATCGGCAGGAGGACTCTCAACCACTGCGCCACCAGGGAAGCCCCTCCTCTGCTATTTTTTATCTCTTTGTCTTTTTGCTTTCCTCCAATTTTTCTTCTGTTGATTTTTTTTCATTTCTGCTATCATATTTTTCTTTTTACAGAAATCTTTCTTACTCTGATTGTTCCTTTTTTTAGATACAGCCCAGCCTTCTCATTCATTTATTCTTTCAGAAAATATTTATTGAGTGCCCCCTGTGTACCAGGCACATGTAGTTATTTAAAAAAATTATTATGTACCTGTAATACATTAATAAACAAATATATTGCCCTTTTATAATGGGGCTTATATTCTAGCAAGTAGAGAAAGACAGTAAACAATAAAGATAACGACTAAGTTGTATAGTATGTTAGGTGACAATAAGTTCTGTGGAAAAAATAAAGAAGAGTAGAACTGATTGAGATTGCTAGAAGAGTGGTGGGTTGCAGTTTGAAATAGCAAGTTGAAAAGGTAACTTTTTTTTTTAACATCTTTATTGGAGTATAATTGCTTTACAATGGTGTGTTAGTTCCTGCTTTATAACAAAGTGAATCAGCTATACATATACATATATCCCCACATCTCCTCCCTCTTGCGTCTCCCTCCCACCCTCCCTATCCCACCTCTCTAGGTGGTCACAAAGCACTGAGCTGATCTCCCTGTGCTATGTGGCTGCTTCCCACTAGCCATCTATTTTATATTTGGTAGTGTATATATGTCCATGCCACTCTCTCACTTCGTCCCATCTTACCCTTCCCCCTCCCCATGTCCTCAAGTCCATTCTCTACATCTGCGTCTTTATTCCTGTCCTGCCTCTAGGTTCTTCATAAGAAAAGGTGACATTTTTAACAGGGATAAGAGTTGAAGGAATGAATTACATGGATGTGTGTGGGGAGAGCATTCTAAACAGACTAAACAACAGTACAAAAGCCCTTATGTGGGAGTGTGCTTTTTAGGAAGCAGCAAGGACGCTAGTGTGGCTGCAGGGAGTAAGTGAGGAGGAGGAACACGAGAGAGGGAACATGGGAAGGTGGGGCTTTGTAGGCTGTTGTCAAATTTTTACCTTTTACACTGAATGAGATAGGAAAGTTTTAAGCAGAACAGTGACACAATTCACGGTTTTATTGTAGCAGGACCACTTGGTTCCTTGTTGAAAAAAGATTGGGGAGTGAACAAGCATAGGAGCAGACAGATCTCTTTGAGGAGTATTATGTTAATATTATATATGTAATATATATAATAAATACATGCCCAGTTGAAATTAGCTTTGAGTATGACAGAAAACATTTCATTCAACAACTTTTAATGGCTTGTTTTCATTAATCAATTAGAATAGTCTTGGGCTTCTGTGGGATAGTACATAGATACTGCTGGGTTTATCAAGGGATATATTATAGTGAACAGTGTTAATGTTATTTTGTTATATTTTTTAATATTTTTGCAGCTCAGAAATTAGAATTTGTTGTCTCTGGAATTATGATGCAGGTTCATCAGAAATATATAGTCAGAAATATAATTAGATAAACAAATTCCATTTTATACATAGGTTATGGACCTAATTACAGTTTTTAAAGCTTTCCATCTCCCTGCCTAAATGCTGGTTGTAACTAGTTGGATTTACTCTTCTTTGGGTCTCTGCCTTTTGCATTAGAGGCTTTCCACAGGTGTTTCCGCTGACTGCAAGCTCTGTATACTTGGGAAAGTTTGGGAGATTGTGGGTGAACTATAGGGTATTTTTTGGTCAGGTTAATTGAGGAGCCTCTTGAGGTCTTTTCTCTTGATCTGGTCAGATTCAGTAGGAAGAACCTCCCGTTTGCCTGCCCAGAGTGTATAAGCTTGACTGCCAGTGTTTAGGGAGCTGAGTTAGAGACTAGAGCAGGGACTCCCAGTATTTTAATGATCTGTTTCCCGAATTTCCCTGATTTTATATGGCAACCTCACCCTCAACCATATCTGGCATCTCCCAAGTCCGAGATGCTCTTTTTGGCTCTTTGCAGAGAATAGAGGTCCATTCTTCTGTTGGAGGAGGAAAGTGGTAGTCTTCCAGTTAAGTGCATCCTAGGACCTAATCACATCCTAAACAAACTTTCAGCTACTTCTTCATTTTTTTAGTAGCCTCAATTTTACCTCCACCTCTACTTAATGTTGAACCATTTGAGCATTCTGCGATGCAAATTGGGTTACATGCCAACTTTCCACAATGCTCACTGAAGATTTAGCTTTCCCTTCTGTGCTAAATCATTTGCACTTATCCTTCTACATAAGTTTTGTGAGCATTGTCTCCTTTCCCATTCCCTTTGTTTTTATGGTATAATTCCTTTAAATATACCCTTAATGTCATTATTGTCACTTAGGAGAGAGTGGAGTTAAATGTGTATGTCCAGTCTGATGTATTTACCCTGCTGTTCCTCCTTTACTTTTTTCGAGTCATGTTGGCAACCCTCCCAAAATTCTGTGAGGTAGACAAGCAGGCATCCTCATCACTTAACAGGTGGGAAAACAGAAGCATGCAAGATCAACAGAACTGTCTAGTATTACAGAGCTTGACAGTAACAAAACTGAATAAGAATGAGGAGTTCTGGACTTTCAGAGATTGATTTACCCCCTTTTCCACAATGATTGCAAAACAGCTACTTGGGAAAGAACAAGGACAAAAAACTAGATCTAGATTGTCATTCCTTTCTTACATTGTATTGATACCAATTGTATCAATTCCCAAATATCTGTCCATGTATCCACTGCAAAAAAACAACATGAGGTGTTTATTGAAACTATATAATCCCAGATACCACAGCAGACCTACTGAATCAGAATCTTAGAGGGAGGGCACACAATATTAGTTTTATTTTGTAATATGTTTCCCAGGTGCTGATGTGCAGGAAGGTTTGGAACCCACAGAACTAGACTTCCTTACTTCCTTAAATAATGACTTTCAAGGATTTTTTGTGAATTTGGACTTAAATGTTTCTTTGTGCTTCAGTTCTTCCTTAATTCTGTTGTCAGATAGAGGGTAGACAATGTTTACAGTGTGTCACTTTAGCTTATCTTCTTTAGCTACCTATTAAGTATCACAGTATCAGTGAGTTCTAGGTTAGAATACTCTTCCAATTGAAGTTTGGAAGATAGCCCAAGGATTTTTAGTCCCATACATGGAGTCAGCCAGTGCTTAGCACTTATATGATTTCATAATCAAGAAGGCTTTACCAGTTAGGACGTATTCAGTTTAGCAAGACCAGTTATGATTTCCTACACATAGGTGCTTATAGAATTGTATAAGGTAATAGCTTTTGACCATAAATTATTTTAGAAAGTTTTAAATCTAAATGTGTTAGATGTTGAGTAATTTGGTCTACCTCCCAGCCTTTGAAGGGGTCAAAATAAATTAAATTTTCCTTTATTTGGTACTGATGACTACAAATTTTAAGAAATACAAAATAATGTAAATTAAAATAAGGATAGGTGTGAGATACTGTCAGTGAAAAGGGTGCATATTTTAATCAAAATGGTCATCAGGCTTGTGCAGTACATCACCCCACAGGGCTAAGAAGAGGACTCATATAGTATCTGGGTCAGCTAAAGGGACAAGTGAAATGCTGAATGCAGCGGTGATTTATTATTTTTTTCTTAATTTTAATGCAATTGATTTAATCTGGGGACTATAACTTTTAGTTTTTTTTAAATTTTTTCTCTCTTCCTGGAAGAGCATACCAAAACACTTGATGGAATGAAGGTGAGAGTTGGCCTGAAACTTTTTATTTAAACCAGGAGTTGGACTTTTTCTTAAAAGGCCAGATAGTAAATATTTTAGCCTGAAGGCTCTCAGGTCTTCTCTGTAGCAACTACCCAACTTCACCATTGTGAGAAGTCTGTTAGGAGCAGTATACAAACAAGTGAGCATGGCTGTGTTCTGATAAAACTTTATTTACAAAAACAGACCATTGTCCATGTGTCCTAGTTTGCCCACTCTTGCTTAGATTCTTCTGACTGTAAGGATTTTTTTTTTCATTTACATGTAATTTCTTTTAGTCCAATTTAATTATCTTTAAATACAAAAATTAATTAAATTGGACTAAAAGAAAACACTGGTATTTTAAATCAAATAGCAGAGAAGGTTAAAAAAATCTGCATCTTTAATAACCAGGGTTGCCTTAAATTACTAACAAGTTCTGAAACTATTACAGAAGTCCTAAATTTTGTGATGGAGTTTAATGCAGGCAATGGTGATTAATTTTGCCTATTTACTTGGCTTTAGGATGATATGTTTTGAATTTTATCTCAAAAATAAAACACAAAAAGTTCACACCTAATTAATGTTTTCCAGTATTAATAGTTTTATCTAATACATTATTCAAATGATTTAATGGTAAAATAGCTTTAAAATATTTAATAATGAAGGTATATTTTCCATTCCTGACTTTTAATGTTATTTCAGTCCATTTAAAAATTTTGTGGGAAGAAATTATTTTCAGGAGAAAGCTAATCATCAATTTGCTACAGCTGAAACTGGCACAGCTGGTGGATGAGTGTCTTAATGTATTTCTAGATTAAGCCAGGCAGTTTAAAGAAAACATCATGCAAAAATTCAATCTGCTCTGGGTTTAAAATAAAGTCGTCATCTGTGTTGCTGCAGAAAGAATAGCTACCTTATGTTTTGTCATATTGTAGTGGATTATCTTTAATGAAGCGTATATCCCCCACAGCATTATTGTGATATTTTGTGTTTGTCTTGGTCTACACTAATGCAATGGTTTAGGTTTAGTGAACAGAAGAATGGATTTTACTCTTAGTAATGCCCTGGCATGTTTTCTTTCTTGAAGTTGTAAATGAAAGCAATTCACACACATTTAGGAGACTTTTGCTATTGATTTCAGTGGGATCCCACAGCAATGATAATGCTGATATCTTGGTTCTCTGAAAAATTCTAAGAGGACTTCACAAAGGAAATCATTCATAATGTATTTCTTTAAAACCAGAATATAGTATGATTCAGTTTGAAAAGGAGAAAGAGAATCCATCCATCCATCCAACATTTCTCCATATATATATGTATATGTGTGTGTGTGTGTATATATATATATATATAGAGAGAGAGAGAGAGAGAGAGAGAGAGAGAGATCCATTTATATATCACCATCCATTATTACCTCTCACTCATCCATATTTCCATCCACCCATCTACCTGCCTACTTACTAACATACCTACCTACCTATCAACTTTCTGAACTGTGGAAGTTGTCTTTTCTCTTAATTTCCACCCTACACGTTCTGTACCTGGGGATTTCCATCTTTACTATCCCTCTTTCATCCTTTGAGTGCCTTCTCAGGATTTCACTTAGCTCTTGTACCCTTACTCACAGCTTGCCGCAGCCTGCTGCCTTGCACTAGGAGAAGCCCCTGTGCCTCTCAAAGGAGATCTCTCTCAGGTTTCTTCCCTTTCCACAGTATTTGGTATTTTATCCTGTGTCCTGGGTGAAGATCTATGGGAAGAGGAAGCTGGTGGGACAGACTTACTCTGTGTATGATGTTCCTAGTGATTCTAACTTGTTATATCTGCCAATACTTAGCCATTAAAAGATGGTAGAAGTTTGGCTGGCTTTTTCTTACTCTATCAATAGAATGGATTCCTCTTCATCCCACAGCTCCACCAGGAGGAGACAAAGCTCTGAATCTTTACTCTCCTAAGAAGAGATCATCCCTTGCTAGAATTTATTGTTTTAGATCTCTTTGCATCTTTAGCTCTGTAATAGATTTTTGAAAAATTATAATTTGTCTCATTTGTTCTCACTGTGAGGATCAGAGCAATGGTCTCTGTGTTAGTTTGCCAGATCTACCATAACAGTAACCAAAGACATACTGAATGGCTTAAACAACAGAAATTCGTTTTCTCATTATTCTGGAACAAGGTTTTGGGAGGATTGATTTCTTGATTTCTTCTGAGGCCTCTCTCCTTGGCTTGCAGGTGGTGTCTTCTTCCTGTTCTCTGTGTCCTAATTTCCTCTTCTCATAGAGACACCAGTCATACTAGATTAGGGCCCACACTAATGACCTCATTTTAACTTCATCACCTCTTTAAAGACTCTAACTCTAAATACAGTCACATTCTGAGGTATTGGGGTTTAGGACTTCAACAAATGAATTTTGAGGAGAACACAGTTCAGCCCATAACAGTCTCATTACAACCTTCTACTGATTCTTTAATTTTAAGCTTTCTGAATCACTTCGTTCAGGTGATTCTCTTATGTACACCATAAAGTTGGGTTTTACTTGGAGTGCTAACATGACAATATTTTTATTTGTTAGATGAGTTAACCACAATTTACATTTGTTGATATGACTGATACATTTGATTCAAGGTTTATAGTATCATACATATAATATGTGTGTTAGTAAATTTGTAAATATACATGAGAAGAGAGTGCTTTTCACAATCACAATGTTACCTGCTTTCTTTTCTTTCCCTTTCTATTTCTGGAGTTTTGGATATCAAATAATATAAGTAGTGCCCTCTTATTTACACTTTGTCTATGATGAACAATAAATTTAGACTAAAACTTTTCCTTCCTCTTCCTTTTCCTCTCTTCTACCATCTAATTTTAGTCAATGGTGTTAACTTATTTAGTGTTGATATTTGTACTTTCAAATATGCTAAGCTTTATCAGTTTAAATAATATTTTATTCCAAGCCATAGCTTATGAGTCGACCATGGAATTTATTTTGTTTCCTTCTCCCTTTTTTCACTCAAGTTTTATTTTATCCTATTTTTCACAGACTTTTAAAATTTTATTTATTTTTTGACATACAAAAAGCTGGACATAATTAGTATATACAACTTGATGAGTTTGGAGTTAAGTATAAACCCATGAAGTTATCATATCAGTCTATGCTGTAAACCTATTCATCATCTGTAGAAGTTTCCTCCTGCCCTCTTATTTGTTGTTATTAGTATATATTATTCTGTGAAAAGAACACTTAACATAAGATCTAAACTCTTAGCAAATTTTAAGTATTCAATATAAATAGTATTGTTAACTATAGGCACCATGTTGTAGAGTAGATCTCTAGGAGTGACTTATCTTGTATAATTGAAACTTTGTACCCTTTGATTATATCTTCCAGTTTTCCACTTCTCCCAGCCCCTGATAACCACTGATCCACTCTCTGCTTCTATGAGTTTGACTGTTTTGGATTCATCATACAAGTGGTATTATACAATGTTTGTTCTGTGTCTGACTTATTTCATTTAACATAATGTCCTACGGGGTTGATCCATATTGTCACAAATGGCAGGGTTTTCTTCATGTTTAAGACTGTGTAGTATTCCATTATATGTATATACCACATTTTTTTATTTATTGAGGTAACATTGGTTTATAACATCATATGAGTTTTGTGCGTATTACATTATATTTTGACTTTTGTATACACTATAGTGTGCTCACCACTGAACGTTTACTTTCCATCTGTCACCATACTGTTGATCCCCTTTACCTATTTCGCTTCCCCCTCCACCCACCCAGACTTCCCCTCTGGTAGCCTCTACTCTGTTCTCTATATCTATGTGCTTGTCTTCATTTGGATTGGTTTGTTCATTTATTTAATATTCCACATATGAGTGAAATCGTATGGTATTTGTCTTTCCCCATTTGACTTATTTCACTTAGCACAATAACCTCAAGGTCCATCCATGTTGTTGCAAATGACAAGATTTCATCTTTTTTATGGCTGAGTGGTATTTCATTATATATATATATCACATCTTCTTTATCCATTCATCCATTGATGGGCATTTAGGTTGTTTACATGTCTTGGCTATTGTAAATAATGCTGTGATAAACATAGGTGTGCATTGCATATATCTTTTCAAATTAGTGTTTTTGTGTTCTTCAGATAAATAACCAGAAATGGAATAGCTGGATCATATGTTAGTTCCATTCTTAATCTTCAAAGGAATCTCCATATTCTTTTCCATAAGGGCTACACCAATTTACATTCCCATGACCATTGTATGAGGGTTCTCTTTTCTCCACATCCTCTCCAATACTGGTTATTTCTTGCCTTTCTGATAATACCCATTCTAATGGGTGTAAGGTGATATCTCATTGTGGTTTTGATTTGCATTTCCCTGATAATTAGTGATGTTGAACATCTTTTCATGTGCCTGTTAGACATCTTTGTGTCTTTGGAAAAATGTTTATTCAGTTCCTCAGTCCATATTTGAATTGGTGGTATGTTTTTTGTTGCTGAGTTGTATGAATTCTTTACATATTTTGGATCTTAACCCCTAATCAGATATATGATTTGCAAATATCTTCTCTCTTTTGGTAGGCTTTTTGTTTTGTTCATGGTTTCCTTTGCTGTGCAGAAACATTTTAATGTGATGTAGTCCCATTTGTTTATTTTAGCTTCTGTATCCCTTGCCTGAGGACACAGATCCAAAAAGCCATTGCTAAGACTGATGTCAAAGAACATACTGCCTATGTTTTCATCTAGGAGTTTTATGGTTTCAGGTCTTAGATTTAAATCTTTAATCCATTTTGAGTTGATTTTTGTGTATGGTATAAGATAGTGGTCTAGTTTCATTCTTTTGCATGTGTCTGTCCCATTTTTCCAGCACCAGTTATTGAAGAGACTATTCTTTCTCCATTGCATGTTCTTTGCTTCTTTGTTGTACTGTGTGCTTATTTCTGGGCTCTCTATTGTGTTCTGTTGATCTCTGTATCTGTTTTTCTACCAATATCATGATGTTTTGATTACTATAGCTTTGTAATATAATTTGAACATCTGTGCCTGTGTTACCACCAACTTTGTTCTTTTTTCTCAGGATTGCTTTGGCTATTTGGGGTCTTTTGTGGTTCAATATCAATTTCAGGATTTTTTTTTATTTCTGTGAAAAATGTCACTGGGATTTTTATAGAGATTGCACTGAATCTATAGATTGCGTTAGGTAATATGGACATTTTAACACTGTTTCTTTTTCCAATCCATGATCACGGAACATCTTTCCATTTCTTTGTGTTTTCTTTAATTTCTTTCAACAGTGTCTTATACTTTTCAGTGTACAGCCTTTTCACCTCCTTGGTTAAATTTATTTCTAGGTATTTTATTCTTTTTGTTGTAATTGTAAATGGGATTGTTTTCTTAATTTACTTTTCTGCTAGTTCATTGTTAGTGTATAAAAACACAACTGATTCTGTGTATTGATTTTGTACCCTACAGCTTTACTGTATTTGGTTATTATTTCTGATAGATTTTTGGTGGAGTCTTCAGGGTTTTCCATATATATAAAATCATGTTATATCTATAAACAGTGACAGTTTTACTTCATCTTTTCCAATCTGGATTCCTTTTATTTATTTTTCTTATTTGATTGCTGTGTCCAGGACTTCCAATACTATGTTGAATAAAAGTGGTGACAGTGGGCATCCTTGTCTTGTTCCTAATCTTAGAAGGATAGGTTTCAGATTTTCACTATTGAGAATGATGTTAGCAATGGGTTTGTCATATATGGCCTTTATTATGTGGAGGTATGTTCTTTTTATGCCTATTTTATTGAGTGTTTTTTAAAAAATCATATATGGATGTTGAATCTTGTCAAATGCTTTTTCTGCATCTATTGAGATCACATGATTTTTATCTTCATTTTGTTAATGTGGTGTATCATGTTCATAGATTTGCAGATGTTGAACCATCCTTGAATCTCTGAAAGAAGTCCCACTTGATCATGTATATGATCCTTTTATTAGGTTTGATAATATTTTGTTGAAGAGTTTTGTCTCTATGTTCATCAGATATTGGCCTGTAATTTTCTTTTTTTGTGTTGTCTGTTGCTGGTTTTTGTATCAGGGTAATGTTTGTCTAGTAAAATAAGTTAGGATGTGTTCCTTCCTCTTCAATTTTTTGGAAGAGTTTGAGAAGGGTAGGTATTAAATCTTCTTTGAATATTTGGTAGAATTCATCTGTAAAGCTGTCTGGTCCTGGGCTTTTGTTTTGGGGAGTTTTTGATTACTGTGTCAATATCCTTACTAGTGATTGGTCTATTCACATTTTCTATTTCTTAGTGATTCAGTCTTGGAAGATTGTATGATTCTTAGAATATGTCCACATCCTCTACATTGTCCCAATTTCTTGGTGTATAGTTTTTCATAATACTCTTTTATAATTCTTTGTATATCTGGGGCATCCATTGTTACTTATCCTCTTTTGTTTCTGATTATAGTTATCAGACCCTTCTCTCTTTTTTTCTTAGTGAGTCTAGCTAAAGGTTTGTCAATTTTGTTTATCTTTTCAAAGAACCAACTCTTAGTTTCATTGATCTTTTCTATTTCTTTTTAGTCTCCATTTCATTTATTTCCACTCTAATCTTTAGTATCTTTGCTTCCTTCTACTGAGTATGGGCTTCTTTTGTTCTTTTTTAGTTCCTTTAATTGTAAAGTTATCTCGTTTATCTGAGAATTTTCTTGTTTCTTGAGGTAGGCCTGTATTGCTGTTAACTTCCCTCTTAGTACTACTTTGCTGCATCCCACAGATTTTGGTGTGTTGTATTTTCATTTTCATTTGTCTTCAGGTTTTTAAAAATTTCTTCCATGATTTCTTTGTTGACCCAGTGGTTGTTCAGTAGCTTGTTGTTTAGTTTCCACATGTTCGTGATTTTTCCAGCTTTCTTCTTGTAATTGATTTCTAGTTTTATATCATTGTGACTGGAAAAGAAGCTTGACATGATTTAAATCTTCTTAAATTTACTGAGACTTATTTTGTGTACCAGTAGATGGTCTATCCTTGAGAATTTTCCATGTACCCTTGAGAAGAATGAGCCTTCTGCTGCATTTGTATAGAATGTTCTATATAAATCTATTAAATCTATCTGGCCTAATGTTTCATTTAAGCAGCTGTTTCCTTGTTGACTTTCTATCTGGATGACCAATCCATTGATGGTTGTGGGGTGTTAATGTACCCTACTTTTATTGTGTTGCTGTCAATCTCTCCCTTTAAATCTATTACTACTTGCTTTATATATTTTGGTGCTCCAGTGTTAGTGCATATATATATTAATAACTATGATGTCTTTTTGAAAAATTGTCTCCTTTGCCTTTATATAATGTCCATCCTTGTCTTTTCTTACCTTTTTTGGTTTGAAGTCTATTTTGTCTGATATAAGTATGGCTACTGCTTTTTTTGACTACCATTTGCCTGGAGTATCATCTTCCATTGCTTCACCTGGAGCCTATGTTTGTCTTTAGAGCAGAGATTAGTCTTGTGAAAACAGCATATAGTTGGGTCTTGTTTTTTTTTTGTCTGTATGCGGGCCTCTCACTGCTGTGGCCTCTCCTGTTGCGGAGCACAGACTCTGGACGCGCAGGCTCAGTGGTCATGGCTCACGGGCCCAGCCACTCCGCGGCATGTGGGATCTTCCCGGACCGGGGCACGAACCCTTGTCCCCTGCATTGGCAGGCGGACTCTCAACCACTGCGCCACCAGGGAAGCCCCGGGTCTCGTTTTTTTATTCTTCCAGCCACTCTGTGTTTTTGACTGATGAATTCTATCCATTGACATTTAGGGTGATTATTGATAAGTGAGAGCTTAGTACTGTCATTTTATCTTTTTTTTTAAAGATTGCTCTATACCTCCTTTGATTATTTTTCCTTGTGTTTGTCAGTTTGGTGGTGTTATATGATGTTTTTCAGTTTCCTATTTTTTATGTTTTGTGTCTCTGCTCTAGATTAATGTTTTGTGGTTACGATTAGGTTTGTATAAAATTTCTTATAGATAAAATAGTCCTTTTTCTGATGATAGCATCTTATCTTCATTTGCCTGTATGGGTTCTGTCCTTTTCCTCTTCCTCTTTTTTTTTTTTGTCTCAAATTATCCCTTTTTTTGTTATAAGTTGTTACCAAATTGAAATAGCTATAGTTATTTTTACTGCTTTCCCTCCTTTAACCTTTATGATCTAATAAAGTGTTTAAAAACTTATTCTGATACACAGTTGCAATTTTCTGATTTTTGTCTATTCATCACCATACTCAAAGTTTTGTATACTTTTGCCTTTTTGTTTCTAGTAAAAGAGCTCCTTTCAATATTTTTTTTGTAAGGCAGGTCTAGTGTTGATGAATTCCCTCAGCTTTTATTTGTCTGGGGAAAACTTTATTTCTCCTTCATATCTGAATGATAACTATATGGATAGATTATTCTTGGCTGACAGTTTTTTATCCTTCTGTATTTGTATAATGTCATTTCACTCCCTCCCGGCTTAGATTTTCTGCTAAGAAATCTCCTGATAGCCTAATGAGGATTTCTTTGTTTGTTACTATCATTTTTTTTCCCTGATTACTTTTAAAATTCTATCTTTGTCTTTGACTTTTGACAGTGTTAATATGTCTCGGAGAAGTTCTTTTTGTGTTGAGTTAATTGAGTGTTCTTTTAGTTTAATGGATTTGTATATCTAGTTCCTTCCCTTGGTTTCGGAAGTTCTTAGCTATTATTTCTTTAAATAGACTCTCTGCTCCCTTCTCCTTCTCTTTTCCTTCTGGGATACCTATTATCTAATGTTGCTTTTCCTAATAGAGTCAGATAGTTCTCATATTTCTTTATTTTTTTGGATCTTAATTCTCTCTCCTCTTCTACCTGTATCATTGCTAGATTTCTGCCTTTGAGCTCACTGATTCTCTCTTCCATATGGCCTGCTCTATTTCCAGTGCTTTCTAATGTGTTCTTCATCTCATTTATTGAATTCTTCAGCTCCAGAATCTCTGTTTGGTTATATCTTTTTTAGAGTTTCAATCTCTTTGGTAAAGTATTCCTTCTGTTCACTAATTTTATTCCTGAGCTCTTGGCTTTCTGAGTTCTTGTAGTTCGTTGAGTTTCTTCATGACAGCTATTTGAATTCTTGATCAGTTAGATTGTAGTATTCCATGATTTTAAGTGTGGTTTCTGGAGAATTGTCTTTTTCTTTTTGTGATATCATGTTACTGTGGTTCTTCCTGGTGCTTGATGAGTTGTTCCTCTGCTGGTGCATTTGAAATAGTGAACATCTTTCTTTAGGTAAAACCTCTTTTTTTTTTTTTCCTTTACCCTTGATTCTAATGATTCAACAGGTTAGTAGTTAGAGGCTTTTCTTTGGTTTTCCAGTAGGTGGTGGTATAGCACAAGTTTTTGATTCCTCTTACCCGAACCTCTGGTTATATTTGGGAATCAGTACTTTCCACCTTCCACCACCTCTGCCAGAAGTGTTGCCTAGTGCCCTGGTGTCCCTGCTTGTGCCTCCAGGGTTGATGGTGCTCTGCTACTGCCGATGTTGCTGGAGTTCTTGCCTGGGGCACCAAGATGGCGGGCACCTGTGTCATGTTGGGGGTCTCCTGGGTTGCGAGCTCTGTCACCGTAGGGGAGGGGGAAGGTGAGGAGGAATGCCAGGGTCACAGGTGCCTTTGCTGTATCCAGGGTTGTTGGGTTTGTGGGAGCTGTTGCTGTTGGGGGGTGGGGATGGGAGTCACGGGCACCTTCACAGCTGGAGGGGTAGGATTGCATGCGCTGTTGTCACTGCTGTCCAGTTCCCCATGGCTACAGTTCCCCGTGGCTATGGGTGCCACTGCAGCCTAAAAGCCAGAGTCATGTGTGACACCTCCCCTGATGCTACTGGACTCTCTTTGGGCTGAGGGTTCAGCTGCTGCAGCTTGGGGTTTAAAATCTCAGACGCTGCCTCTGTTGTTCCCTTGGTTCCACCTCCTCTATATGTTCTAGTCCACGTACCTTAAAAGTACAGATGTGTGGAATTCTTCAGCATCATGATGTTTTGGGCAGAGGCACCTTGTTGAGTTATGGATATTTTATTGCTTGTAGATTAAAGGGGAGAGAAAAAAGGAGCATCTCATACCACCATGATGTTGACATCACCCACATTTTCTTCATTCTTTCTTCTGTCAATGGACATTTAAGTTGCTACCATGTTTTGGCTGTTGTTAATAATGTTTAAATGAATATGGGAATGCAGATACATCTTTGAGATACTGATTTCAGTTCCTTTGGATGTATACCCAGAAGTAGGATTGCTGGATAATATGCAGTGGTCTATTTCAAAATTTTTGATGAACCTCCATACTGTTTTCCATAGTGGCTGTACCAATTGTCATTCCTACCAACAATGTACAAGGGTTCCCTTTTTTTTTTTTCCCCTACATCCTTGCCAACATTTGTTATTGTTTGTCCTTTTGATAATTGCCATCCTAACATGCATGCAGTGATATCTCAGTGTGGTTTTGATTCTCGTTTCCTTGATGGTTAGTGACGTTGAACACCTTCTCATATACCTGTTATCCATTTGAATGTAATTTGAAAAATGTCTTTTCAGGTCCTTTGCCCATTTTAAAATCAGGTTTTATTTGTTTATTTTGCTATTTAGTTGTAGAAGTTTCTTATATATTTTGGACATTAACTCTGTGAGACATATGGTTTGCAAATATTTTCTCCTACTCTTAGATTGCCTTTTTTTAAAAAAAAGTTTTATATTGGAGTATAGCTGATTAACAATGTTGTGTTAGTTTCAAGTGTACAGCAAAGTGATTCAGTTATACATATACATGTATCTATTCTTTTTCATCTTCTTTTCCTATTTAGGTTGTTACAGAATACTGAGCAGAGTTCTCTGTGCTAAACAGTAGGTCCTTGATGGTTATCTATTTTAAATATAGTAGTGTGTATATGTCAGTCCCAAACTTCCAATTTATCCCTCCGCCCACCTTTCCCATTTGGTAACCATAAGTTTGTTTTCTAAGTCTGTGAGTCTGTTTCTGTTTTGTAATTTTCTTGATTTTTTCATTTTTTAGTTTGACATAATTCCACTTGTCTATTTTTGCTTTCGTTCCAGGTGTTTTTGGTGTTGGATCCAAGAAAGAGTTACCAAAGCCAGTGTCAAGAAGATTTTACCCTATTTTTTCTTCTAGGAATTTTATAGCTTCATGAGTTACACTTAAGTCTTTAATTCATTTGAAGTTGATTTTTGTGTATGATGTAAGATAGGGGTCCAAATTCATTCCTTTGCATGTGGATATCCAGTTTCTCCACCACCATTTATTGAATAAACTATTCTTTCTCCATTGTATATTCTTGGCACTCTCTTCAAAGATGGGTTGGCTATATAAATGGGTTTATTTCTGAGTTCCCTATTCTGTTCTATTGGCCTATATATCTTTTATGTCAGTACTTTCACTTTTGACTGCTCTAGTTTTGTTAAAATTTTGAAATCAGGAAGTGTGATGCCTTCAAACTTTGTTTTCTTGCTCAAAATTGCTTTGGCTATTCAGGGTGTTTTTTTGGCTCCATATGAATTTTAGGATATTTTTTTCTGCTTCTGTGAGGAATGCCATTGACATTCTGATAGGAATTGCATTGAGTCTGTAGATTACTTTGGGTAGAATGGACATTTTAGCAATAATTCTTCTAATCCATGAACATGAGATGTCTTTCCATTTAGTTGTGTCTACTTTAATTTTTTTCATCAGTGTTTTATAATTTTTAAAATTATAAAAATTAAAAAATTTTAATTTTTATTTCTTTTATAAAAAGAAATAAAAGGTATGCAGATTGGAAAGGAAGAGGTAAAACTGTCACTATTTGCAGATGACATGATACTCTATGTAGAGAACTGTAAAGCCTCCACCCAAAAACTATTAGAACTAATAAATGAATTTAGCAAGGTTGTAGGATATGAGTAATATACAGAAATCTGTTGCATTTCTGTACACTAATATTGAAATAACAGAAAGAGAAAGTAAAAAAAACTCCAATCCTTTAAAATTGCATCAAAAAAACAAAATACCTAGGATAAACTTAGCCAAGGAGGTGAAAGATCTATTTGCTGAAAACTATGAAACATTGATAAAAGGAAATTTTTGTTTTCTGTATGTTTCATAGTTCTTTTGTTTCTCACTTCCTTTTTTGCTGTCCTTCCTTGTGTTTTGATGATTTGATTTTTTTTCTCATTACCTTTTTTGTATCTACAATAAGTTTTTTCATTGTGTTTACCATGCATAAAACTTCTTATTGTTATCATAGCCTAATTTAAACTGATAACAACTTAATTTCAACTGCATACAAAAACTGTACACATTCTCTCAAAGCAAAATCAATTTTTAGTAAATGAGTAGCCTCTATTTATTCAGCTAATAACATATTCTAAAATTAAAAAAATTTAAATCCCGCATCTTTCTCTTGCAAGGCAACAGAATTGAAGGTTAAAAAGTATAAAGTGAAGTTTGTGAAAGAAAGATACATGAACTGTCATCTGGTATGTAGAATAAAGATGAGTTTTTTGTTAGTTTTAAAATCTACACATGTACTCCTCCTTACACTTTATATTTTTGATGTCAGAATTTACTTCTTTTTGTATGATGTATCCATTAACCAATTTTTGTGATTATAGTTATTCTTAATACTTTTGTCTTTTAACTTTTGTACTGGGGTTAAAAGTGATTTATTCACCACTCTTAGAGTATTACATTATTCTGTACTTCTCTAAATATTTACCATTACCAGAGAGATATATACTTTCATGTGCTTTTGTGTTTCTGTTTAGTGTACTTTTTTTTTTCAACTTGATGAACTCCCTTTAATGTTTTATTCAAGGCAGGTCTAGTGATGATGAACTCCCTCAGTTTTTGTTTTTCTGGAAAAGTCTTTATCTCTTCTTCAATTTTAAATGATAAATTTCCATGTATGATATTCTTGGTTGGCCATTTTTTCCTTTCAGCACTTTGAATACCATCCCACTCTTTTCCTGGACTGCAAGGTTTCTGCTGAGAAATCCACTGATAGTCTTTTGGGCATTTCCTTGTATGTGATGAGTCACTTTTCCTGACTTCACAATTCTCTGTCTTTGACTTTTGATGGTTTAATTTTAATGTTTCTTATTGTAGATTTCTTTTTTTTAACCTCTTTGGAGTCTTTTAGGCTTCATGAATTTTATTTACATTTCTCTCCCCAGATTTGGGAATTTTTCAGTCTTTATTTCTTTAAATAAGATTATACACCTGTGACTTTCTCTTCTCCATCTGGGACTTCCATAATGTGTACATTGATTGTTTTGATGGTATCCTATAATTCCCATAGGCTTTCTTCACTCTTTTTTATACTTTTTCTTTTCGTTCCTCTTACTGTGTAATTTCAGATAATTTGCTTTTGAGCTAATTGGTTCTTTCTTTGCCTTGATCAAATCTGTGGTTGAAACTTTGTACTGAATTTTTCAATTTGGTCATTGTATTCTTCAGCTCACAATTTCTGTTTCTTTTTTATGATTTCTATCTCTTTGTTGAACTTCTGATTTCATATATTGTTTCCTTGATTTTGTTTCATTGTCTATCTGTGTTTTCATCTAGCTCACTGAGCTTCCTTAAGATGATTATTTTTAATTCTTTTCAGGCAGTTCACAGATCTTTTTAAAATTTTTTTAAAAATTATTTTTTATTTTTATTATCTTTAAATTTTTACTTATTTATTTATTATTTAAAAACTTTTTTTTTAGGTTTGACTGTTAGAGCTTTATTTTGTTTCTTTGGTAGTTTCATGGTTCCCTGATTCTTTATGATCCTTTTAGCTTTGCTTTGGTCCCTATACATTTGAAGAAGTAATGTCCTCTTCCAGTATGTATAGATTGGCTTTGGCAGGGAAAAACCTTAACCAGTCAGCTCAGCTGGAGATTCTTGGCAGTCTGGCAGGTAGAGTCCGTGAGCGGGCCTGCTGTTGGGATCTCTGGGTGGGTGGGCATGTGCCAGGGTTCACAGGTGGGCCTGGTGCTGGGGTCTGTGAGTGGGCCAGGTACCAAATTCCATGGGTAGGGCTTGTGATGGTATCTGCAGTCAGGTTGGCTCTGTACTAGTATCTGCAGGTGGGTGGGCCTGGTATTGCTATCTCTGGCTGTGGGCCTGGAGCCTGGGTCTATCATAAAGTTGGATGCCCACTTTACTTTCTTTCCCCCATGAGAGACTTCCCAGGCTGAAGGGTTCACTCTTGGCACTGCACTGTGCATTTTTGAAAAAGCAATTATGCAGATAAAGTGAAACTGTCCTTCCTACTCTCTTCAGTGCATCTGTTTTCATTTCTGTGCTCCACTTGTTTGCTGTAATCTCTCACCTGGATTCCATTGCTCTCATGAAGATATTTTTTTCCATGTCTGGTTGTTTCTGTGGGGGAATGAAGGCTGGAAACTTCTGCCATTTGCTGACATCACTCTAGTTTGTGCTATTTTTATATTGTCAGATCATGTTTAATATTTGCATGCTAGTCTTTCATTCTTATCCTCACATTTTAGTCTCAGTTTTTTTTTTTAGTCTCAGTTTTTTAAAGTATAGTAATTGTGCATGATCATTCCTTTCAGCAAAGTTTCTCCAATAAATTCTTGATTGTCTAGATATCATTCCATAATAGATTCCCCAGAAAGGGCAATTGGAGAAATGTTCCCTGGGTTCTTTCACACCTCTATACTTAAAGGGGATCTTAGATGTAAATAAAATGCTCATCTTGTATTTTCCTTTTGAGTATCTTGTACATATTTGCTGTTTTTTGGTGTTGATGTTGCAGTGAGAAATTTGATGCTATTCTGTTTTTTTTTTTAAATGAATGAGTTACATAATTTTATTGTACCAGATATTTTTATCTGTGTTCACAGCTCTATTAATCTAGGTTAGGCAATATTCTATTATGGAAAAACAATACTCTATAAAACACAACACTCCCGAAAGCAGTTAGTGTAAGGGCATTCAGATTGAAGGGCAGTTTTTAATACACACTTAAATGAGGATTATAATTTTACATATAAAAGATTAGTGAATCATTCATCCTTTCAGAGTAAAAGAAAAAATACTGTTTTATGGCTTAAATTTCCATCTATATACTGTTGACTTCCAAATTGCATATCTGGCCTAGACTTCTCTCCTGCATTCCCTACACATCTGTCTAACTGCTTTCTTGAAACATGTAATTGGATTTCTTTTTTTTGATTTAATTTTTTTTTTCACACACACACACACTGTATTTTATTTTTACAAGAGATAAATAAACTGACACCAAGCATTGTAAATGGATGACCACAACAAAGGCGACAATGATTGCAATTACCAAACACGAAACACACTCATATTATGTCATAATATTGACATTCAGTCCAGTAATCCCCCACTATAATAGCTCCTTTACTTTGCAGTGATAATTGATTTGTATATTTTTTGCCTCTGAGTCCTGTTCTATTTTTCTATGTATTATGCATGTCTTGATCTGTTTGCTGAATGCCCAAATCTATCTTTCTGTTTGATTTCTAATAATTTTACTGGGAAATATTTGGTGTTGGCCTGGGTGTTTATCCAGGTACATAGTGTGTCATTTCAGGACATTTATTCTTCATTTAATGTCTTTTTTTAAACTGTCACAGATAATTTTCTTAATTAAACTTTTGAATATTACTGTATTCCCTTATCTTGGTCTTCTTTTCAGGGATTCAAATACATGTTGGATTTCCTTCTCTTCTATGTCTATCTGCTTCTCTCTAGACCTTTCTTCTCTTTTTCAATATCTGTTTTATTTTATTCACATTTAACTTAAAAAAATACTCTGTTACTGATCATTCTGTAGTGTCTACTTTCTGCTGTGACTCTTATAACTTTGTCTTTATTTCTAGAATTGTACTTTTTTTCAGTTTTTTCTTGAATTCTACATATACTTCTATTTTCTCGTTCTTTTTCCTATGAATTCTCCCATTTCTGTTTTATGTTCTTTCATAACTGCTGTTGCTTCCTGAAGGAGTGTTTTTTTAAAAGTTCACTTGGGAATGTTATGTTAAAATTTTCATCTGCTTCAAAACTAAAGTTTTTGATGAGTTTTCGTTAGTTGTTGAAAAATTTAGTTACTCATTTTCATCCTTTGCTTGTATGGAGCCAGACCAAATTTATTTTATGTTATGTATTTTGAATCAGATGGATTTTCCTGAACTAGTGATAGGAGATTATTTTAGGTGGATTTAATCAGAAAAGGACTTTCCAGGTTTCATTATTCAAGGCTTCTCCCCTCTGCAGCCTGGGTCAGGTATTGAAAATATAGCCCCTCTTTCTGGGTGCCACGTCTCCTCTCAGCCTTTGACTTAACAAGGCGAGGGGTTCACTTTACCAGTTGTTCGGCATCACCCATGAAGATTTTCTCTCTTCCCTGCTTTCACTGCCTCAGCAGTTCTGTTCTGTTTATTCAGGAGGCTGCTCTACAAGTTTCCTTTTAGTGTAAGGCTCTCTCCTTCTGGAACTGGTTATTTGTGGGAAATTTCTGAAATCTTTCTGGTCCAAGACCTAGAACTTCCTGTTTTATCCTGATGCCCATTTGCCTCTTTCTCTGGTTCTGTTCTGGTTGGTTGTATCTTAGGTAGTATTTACCCAGAATCTGGAGTTTATTTATATTCTATGTTTTCTAGTTTGTTTTTTGTTTGACCAACTTATTGCATTTCCCATTCGTGTGAGGTTCTGTCTATCTCGGGTTGAATATTTGCTGATGATTTTTTTGATCTTTAACCACCTTTTACAACCCTAACTTTTCATTAGTCTCTCTACATATGTTAACTTTATACTTCCTTTTCTACCCTTATGTTTTCTGATTGTTCTGTCTTAGGTCCCCCAGTCAATTTTGCTATTTTGAGGAGTTTCTGGCCATGCTTACAGATATCTAGTGAATTTTGGATTTTTCTCTGTCTCCTACTTTTGCTAAAAGATAATAATTTTTCAACTTTATTATTGCCTTTGCTCCATGTGAATTTTAGGAGGAGAACTGGAAAGATTTGATACTAGAAGGCTATCATATATCTTTTGGAACCAAAATTCTTGACTTCAACTTCAATAATGAGAGATACAAATATTTATACGATGTGAGTGATGACAAATTGTATACAATCATATTCAAAATCACCAAATTGCCTGTAAACATTCATACATTTGGGTATAGGACTATGGGAAGAGCTACCCACTAATTATTAGTCAACTTTTTACTACTTTTAACTGATGTCCTAAATCTAATCTTCCATTAGTGGCCAAGAACATTCTTTGTATGTAATTTAGCTTTCAGTGTATTCTTTTATTTTAGTGCTTAGAAAATGGCTTGACATGTATATGATCCAGGGGACTTGTTGTGAACTGAATGTTTATGTCCCCTCACAATTTTTATATTGAAATTGTAACGTCCAATATGATGGTATTAGGTTTGGGGGCCTTTGGGAGCCCTCGTGAATGGTATTAGTTCCCTCGTAAGAAGAGACACCAGAGCTTGCTTTCTCTCCTGTACTCTCTCTCTCTCTCTCTCTCCCGTGTAAGGATACAACAAAAAAGTGGCCATCAGTAAAAGGGGTTGCAGGCTTTCATCTGACACTGGATCTGCCAACACCTTAATCATGGACTTCCCAGCCTCCAGAACTGTGAGAAATAAATGTTTGCTATTTAAGCTCTCCAGTCTATAGTATTCTACTATAGCAGCTAAAATTGATTAAGACAGGCTTAAACAGCAAGTGGTGAATCTTGTCATCTACTTACAGCCTTTTTATTCTTGCTGCTTGAATTGGTACAAGTCGTTTGACCTTTAGTTCTTTGAAATTTTTATTTAAAAATAAAAAGTTGGGTTTAAGTTGCTCTGTTGTGTCAAATGACATGGATAAAAAATAATCTTAAAATACAATAGTATAGTATTGTAATTATAGAGACACATGTAGACATTAGAGTCAGACAGAACACCTGAGATTCAATCCCCGCTCCATCGTTTACTGTGTGACCTTGGGCAAATTAATTAGCCTCTCTGAGTTCAATTTCCTCATTTGTGAAATGAGGATAATAATGACTATCTCCTGTGTTGTTAAGATGAATGAGATAACAGATATCAGCGTGTGGTAGTGCTTTTGGGCTGTGTGATTTACATCAGTGACAGTGATCTTGGCTTGACTTTCTTTGCACTTTTTAACCATGATGACTTAGACACCATGGACACTGGATCCATTATTTCGAATGTTTATTGAATGCCTTCTAGATGATAAGGTACCATTGTAGATGCTGGTAATATAGCAGTGAATCAAAATCTAAACATTTATAGAGCTTACACTTGTAGGACTATATTTATCAGAGCTTTTCTTGTAAATGTTCTTAAATAAAAAAATATATTTATTGACCCATGTAATTGAAAATCTGAAATTCAGGTACAACTGGATCTGGACCTTCAAGGTATATTATTAGGTTTCTCATTCTCCCATTTTTCAGTTTTTCTCTCTACTAAAATGACTTTGTTTATAGGCTAGTTCTCTCCACATGATTGAAAAGATTGTTGCCAGCAGCTTCAAATGTTTGGGTTCTTATGCTTACTGGCTTTAGAGGAACCTCATAGATGGCCTCTGATCAGCCCTCCTTAGGCCGTATAGCTTCTTTGAAACAATTTCTGGAGTACTTTGCATGACTTGTTCTGGGTGTGGTCCCCTCCCTGCTCCCAGGGTGCAAAAGGGAATGGATAAGTTTGAGTACTTTTTCCATTTCCACCTCATGAAATGGATTTCCAATAGGAAAGCAGGGTTATTGTTGGAGAAAACTTGAGATGGACTGTCAAGCTATTACAGTTTAGTTTAAGTTCTAAACTATGTGTATCAAAGTTAGGCAGTGTAGGTTGGTAGAGTAATTTATTTATTTATTTATTTATTTTTGTGATATGTGGGCCTCTCACTGTTGTGGCCTCTCCCGTTGCAGAGCGCAGGCTCTGGACGCACAGGCTCAGCGGCCATGGCTCACGGGCCCAGCCGCTCCGCGGCATGTGGGATCCTCCCGGACCAGGGCACGAACCCGTGTCCGCTGCACTGGCAGGTGGACTCTCAACCACTGCGCCACCAGAGAAGCCCTAGAGTAATTTATTTATATTAGGACTCAAACTCTTTGTACTAATTTACAGTTGTCAGTGGAGTTCTAGTTATTATACCTTTGTTCTAAAATACCAAGGCTGTCTTTTTATTTTTTTAATTAAAAACAATTTTTTTTACAAATTTATTTTCATTTTTATTTACGTATTTTTGGCTGTGTTGGGTCTTTGTTGCTGTGTGCGGGCTTTCTCTAGTTGCGGTGAGCAGGGGTTAGTCTTCCGTGTGGTGCACACGCACCACATTCTCATTGGGGTGGCTTCTCTTGTAGCGGAGCATGGGCTCTAGGTGCATGGGCTTCATTAGTTGTGGCACACAGGTTCAGTAGTCGTGGCTGGAGGGCTCCAGAGTGCAGGCTCAGTAGTTGTGGTGCACGGGCTTAGTTGCTCTGTGGCATGTGGGATCTTCCCGGACCAGGGCTTGAACCCGTGTCCCTGCATTGGCAGGCGGATTCTTAACCACTGTGCCACTAGGGAAGTCCCAAGGCTATATTTTTAAATTCAAGATTGAAGAAAGTGGTCAAATAGACATTAAATTAGTGGAGGAAGGAATATGATGAAAAATGAGTGATACTCTTGGACTAATTCATCAGTGTAATTGCTCTTTGTTGGGACCATTATTTTCATAAATCAACATGGTTTTTACAAATGTTTATTGAATGTACCTTTTATATGTGTGGTTTATTTTATTTTATTATTATTATTTTTTTGCGGTACGCGGGCCTCTCACTGTTGTGGCCTCTCCTGTTGTGGAGTACAGGCTCTGGACGTGCAGGCTCAGCGGCCATGGCTCACGGGCCCAGCCGCTCTGCGGCATGTGGGATCTTCCTGGACCAGGGCACGAACCCGTGTCCCCTGCATCGGCAGGCAGACTCTCAACCACTGCGCCACCAGGGAAGCCCTATATGTGTGGTTTATTGAAAGATATTTGAGCCTGGATATTTGTGGCCTATTCCTGGTTGAATAATTAAAATTGTATGACTTTAAATAAGTCAGCTTCTCTGGGTCTTTGATTTATCATCTGCAAGATGTACTGGACCTTTAATTCATTTAGCACATGTCTTGATTACCTATTATATACCTGAAACTGGATGTGCTGGGCATAAAGCAATAAAAAAACCCAGATAATGTCCCCAGCTTATTGATATTGATATTACTGTGGGGTTAGAATAATAAATAAGCAAGTAGATGTAAAGTATAATATTGAGTGGTAGTAACTACTCTAAACAAGATAAATATAAGGTCCATGATGACAAGGGCCTTGTCTAGCTTCTGCATTTCTTTTTTTCTTTTTTTTAATACAGCAGCTTTTTATTAGTTATCTATTTTATACATACTAGTGTATATATGTCAATCCCAGTCTCCCAGTTCATCCCCCCTGCCACTTTCCCCCCTTGGTGTCCATATGTTTGTTCTCTACATCTGTGTCTCTATTTCTGCCTTGCAAACCAGTTCATCTGTACAATTTTTCTAGCTTCCACATATATGTGTTAATATATGACATTTTTCCCTTTCTGTCTTACCTCTTGGACATCTGTATGTCTTCTTTGGAGAATTGTCTATTTAGGTCTTCTGCCCTTTTTTTTTTTTTTTTGCGGTACGTGGGCCTCTCACTGTTGTGGCCTCCCCCGTTACAGAGCACAGGCTCCGGATGCTCAGCCTCAGCGGCCGTGGCTCACGGGCCCAGCCGCTCCGTGGCATGTGGGATCTTCCCGGACTGGGGCACGAACCCATGTCCCCTGCATAGGCAGGCAGACTCTCAACCACTGCGCCACCAGGGAAGCCCTTCTGCCCATTTTTTGATTGGGTTGTTTGTTTTTTTAATATTGAGCTGCATGAGCTGTTTATATATTTTGGAGATTAATCCTTTGTCCATTGATTTATTCGCAAATATTTTCTCCTATTCTGAGGGTTGCCTTTTGTCTTGTTTATACTTTCCTTTGCTATGCAAAAGGTTTTAAGTTTCATTAGGTCCCATTTGTTTATTTTTGTTTTATTTCCATTACTCTAGAAGGTGGGTCACAAAAGATCTTGCTGTGATTTATGTCAAAGACTGTTCTTCCTATGTTTTCCTCTAAGAGTTTTAGAGTGTCCGGTCTCACATTCAGGTCTTTAATCCATTTTGAGTTTATTTTTGTGTATGGTGTTAGGGAGTGTTCTAATTTCATTGTTTTACATGTAGCTGTCCAGTTTTCCCAGCACCACTTATTGAAGAGACTGTCTTTTCTGCATTGTATATCCTTGCCTCCTTTGTCATAGATTAGTTGACCATAGGTATGTGGGTTTATCTCTGGGCTTTCTATCATGTTCCACTGATCTATATTTCTGTTTTTGTGCCAGTACCATATTGTCTTGATTACTGTAGCTTTGTAGTATAGTCTGAAGTCAGGGAGTCTGATTCCTCTAGCGCCATTTTTTTCCCCTCAAGGTTGCTTTGGCTATTCGGGGTCTTTTGTGTTTCTGCACAAATTGTGAAATTTTTTGTTCTAGTTCTGTAAAAAATGCCATTGGTAATTTGATAGGCATTGCATTGAATCTGTAGATTGCTTTGGGTAGTATAGTCATTTTCACAATGTTGATTCTTCTAATCCAAGAACATGGTGTACCTCACCATCTGTTTGTGTCATCTTTGATTTCTTTCATCAGTGTCTTATAGTTTTCTGAGTACAGGTCTTTTACCTCCTTAGGTAGGTTTATTCATAGGTGTTTTATTCTTTTTGTTGCAGTAGTGAATGGGATTGTTTCCTTAATTTCTCTTTATGATCTCTCTTTGTTAGTGTGTAGGAATGCAAGAGATTTCTGTGCATTAATTTTGTATCCTGCAACTTTACCAGATTCATTGATTAGCTCTAGTAGTTTTCTGGTGGCGTCTTTAGGATTCTCTATTTATAGTATCATGTCATCTGCAAACAGTGACAGTTTTACTTCTTCTTTTCCAATTTGTATTCCTTTTCTTTCTTTTTCTTCTCTGATTGCCATGGCTAGGACTTCCAAAACTATGTTGAATAATTGAGGAGAGTGGACATCCTTGTCTTGTTCCTGATCTTAGAGGAAATGCTTTCAGTTTTTCACCATTGAGAATGATGTTTGTCATATATGGCCTTTATTATGTTGAGGCAGGTTTCCTCTATGCCCACTTTCTGGGGAGTTTTTATCATAAATGGGTGTTGAATTTTGTCAAAAGCTTTTTCTGCATCTATTGATATGATCATATGGTTTTTATTTTTCAGTTTGTTAATATGGTGTATCACATTGATTGATTTGCATATATTGAAGAATCCTTGCATCTCTGGGATAAATCTCACTTGATCATGGTGTATGATCCTTTTAATGTGTTGTTGGATTCTGTCTGCTAGTATTTTGTTGAGGAGTTTTGCATCTATATTCATCAGTGATATTGGTCTGTAATTTTTTTTTTTTGGTCATATCTTTTTCTGGTTTTGGTACCAAGGTGATGGTGGCCTCATAGAATGAGTTTGGAGTGTTCCTTCCTCTGAAATTTTTTTTGGAAGAGTTTGAGAAGGATGGGTGTTAGCTCTTCTCTAAATGTTTGATAGAATTCACCTGTGAAGCCCTCTGGTCCTGAACTTTTGTTTGTTGGAAGATTTTTAATCACAGTTTCAATTTCATTACTTGTGATTGGTCTTTTCATATTTTCTATTTCTTCCTGGTTCAGTCTTGGAAAATTGTACCTTTCCAAGAATTTGTCCATTTCTTCCAGGTTGTCCATTTTATTGGCATAGAGTTGCTTATAGTAGTCTATTATGATGCTTTGTATTTCTGCGGTGTCTGTTGTAACTACTCCTTTTGCATTTCTAATTCTGTTGATTTGAGTTCTCCCTCTTTTTCTTGATGAGTCTGGCTAAAGGTTTATCAATTTTGTTTATCTTCTTAGAGAACCAGCTTTTAGTTTTATTGATCTTTGCTATTGTTTTTTTTTGTTTCTATTGCATTTATTTCTGCTCTGACCTTTATGATTTCTTTCCTTCTAGTAACTTTGGGTTTTGTTTGTTCTTCTTTCTCTAGTTTGTTTAAGTGTAAGGTTAGATTGTTTGAGATTTTTCTTGTGTCTTGAGGTAGAATTGTATTGCTATAAACTTCCCACTTAGAACTGCTTTTGCTGCATCCTATAGGTTTTGGATCATCGTGTTTTCATTGTCATTTGTCTCTAGGTATTTTTTGATTTCCTCCTTGATTTCTTCAGTGATCTCTTGGTTATTTAGTAATGTATTGTTTAGCCTCCATGTGCTTATGTTTTTTACATTTTTTCCCTGGAATTTATTTCTAATCTCATAGCATTGTGGTCAGAAAAGATGCTTGATATGATTTCAATTTTCTTAAATTTACCGAGGCTTGATTTGTGACCCTGGTTGTGATCTATCTTGGAGAATGTTCCATGAACACTTGAGAAGAAAGTGTAATCTGCAGTTTTCACATGGAATGTCCTATAAATATCAATTAAATCTATCTGGTCTATTGTGTCATTTAAAGCTCGTGTTTCCTTATTAATTTTCTGTGTGGATGATCTGTCCATTGGTGTAAGTGAGATGTTAAAGTCTCCCACTATTATTGTGTTACTGTCGATTTCCTATTTTATAGTTGTTAGCATTTGCCTTATGTATTGAGGTGCTCCTATGTTGGGTGTGTATATATTTATAATTGTTATATCTTCTTCTTGGATTGATCCCTTGAGCATTATGTAGTGTCCTTCCTTGTCTCTTGTAACATTCTTTATTTTAAAGTTTATTTTACCTGACATGAATATTGCTACTCCAGCTTTCTTTTGATTTCCATTTGCCTGGAATATCTTTTTCCATCCCCTCACTTTCAGTCTGTATGTGTCCCTATGTCTGAAGTGCGTGTCTTGTAGACAGCATATATATGGGTCTTGTTTTTGTATTCATTCAGTGAGCCTGTGTCTTTTGGTTGGAGCATTTAATCCATTCACATTTAAGGTAATTATCGATATGTATGTTCCTATGACCATTTTCTTAATTGTTTTGGGTTTGTTTTTGTATGTTCTTTTCTTCT
This sequence comes from Grampus griseus, assembly GCF_964374135.1. Taxonomy (NCBI): domain Eukaryota; kingdom Metazoa; phylum Chordata; class Mammalia; order Artiodactyla; family Delphinidae; genus Grampus; species Grampus griseus. The sequence goes on along the minus strand of NC_139003.1, from coordinate 53,472,560 downwards.
CTTGTGTTTCCCACTTAGAAAAGTTCCTTTAGCATTTGTTGTAGAGCTGGTTTGGTGATGCTGAATTCTCTTAGCTTTCGCTTGTCTGTAAAGCTTTTGATTTCTCCCTCGAATCTAGCTTCTGCATTCTATATCCCTAGCGCCTAGGACAGTGCCAGGCCATAAGAATGCTCAATAAACATTTGCTGACTAAATGAATGAATACACAAATTGAATCGCTTGCAAATCACCTACACTTATTATCATGGATGAGTTCATTGCAGAGATTCAGGAACTTCAGAACAAAGAAATCCAGTGAAAACTCCTGCTTGTTTGAAAACAAGAAGCCCATTTGTGTTGGTTAAGTTTTAATGCATCCAGTTAGCTACGCTATGTACCCAGTTGTTTGTTCAAACACTAGTCTAGATTTTTCTGTGAAGATGTAATTAGCATCTTGTAATTTTGCAGATATAATTAGCACCTAAAATCTGTTGAGTTTAAATGAAGGAGACCACTTTTGATGAGTGGGCCTCATCCAATCAGTTGAAGTTCTTAGGAATAAAAACTGAGATTTCCTCAAGAAGAAGGAATTGTGCCTCAAGACTGTAACACAGAAATGCTCCCTGAATATCCAGCCAGCGAGGCTGCTCTACAAATTTGTGACTCAAGACTGCACCATCAACTCCTGTCTGAGGTACCAGCCAGCTGACCTGATATACACATTTGCCAGCCCACACAATCCTGTAAGCCAATTCCTTAAAATCTATCTGTCTATCTCCTATTTTTGTGGAGAACTTTGACTGATACACTAATAAAATTATTTTAACAACTGTTTAACTTCCTTGAATTGAATACATTGTTTGTGTATAGAGTTTTTTAGGAAAAAATCTAGTTTTCTTTAAATTCTGAGACTTTCATCATACTTGGTTAGTTTCCTCTGCTAAAGTGGAGGTAGTTGAAAACAAATAGAAATGTTAATGTAAGATGTAACATGGTTAACCGTGAGGCTCATTATGTCTTGGCTATTTCCACACTATGTTCATCTCTCCGTTTATTAATATTTTGGATCTGTATCAGCGTTACATACAAGCTTGTGCGAAGTAACACAGAGGCAGAAGGGGTTCTTTGATCCAAATGTAAGCCAACTTTGGGGTATGGGAGAAGGTAGGGCTATGGAGGTGGAGGAGTCATGCTTTGCTAGAATCTTCTTGGGTATGAAGAGGGTGAGCAAGATCATATGTAATATAAATTTTGTCATATATTATACTTAAATCTTTTATCAAGAATATATATATATGTTGCTCTTTTATCAAGTATCAATATATAGTTCTTTTATCAAGAACTATAATCTAGAGGAAGCTAACTATAGTATATTTCAACATTTATATTGCATATGTTCTTGCTCACCTTCTCCCAATGTTTAACACTCAAATAGATGCCAGAAAGTAATCATCAAAATGGCAGAACTTTAAGATGGATGTGGGAGAAAATTGGAATATAACCAAGTCCTAAAATTATTCTTTCAATACAGTTTTTCGTAGGCGAAATGGGGAATCTTAAAAAAACAGTAAGATTTTCCAAAAGAGAAATAAATTTAAAACTTCTGACTCCAGACATTGAAAAAGACTTTGAAAGGTTATCTCTTGCATTCTTTTACCTCTGGGCAGGTTGTGTGCTTTGAGCCACATTTTAAAACCCTCTCACATGCAGCAAGAGTGCACAACTCTCGTTAGCTCTCCATTTTAGTATTAAATGATTTTACTATCAAGAATTCTTACCTTTATCTAACATAATTTTTCTCTTGTTCTGGTCCAAATTGGAGTTGGAGAGTAGCTGGTGATTATTCCTTGTGTGAGAGCCCTTCATGTATTTATAGATTGTTATTAAATTGTCCCAAATCAACCTTTAATCTTCAAACTGAATAATATCCATTTTCTTGACCTCCTTTAATAGATCTTTTTCCAAACCCTTCAATCACCATTTGTAGCTTTCTGCTAAACCAGCTCTATTTTTTTTCCTCCCTGTTTACTTGTAGATCACAGAGCCAGAGAGGATATTTTTGGAAGAGTAGGAGTTTCATAAAAGGATTTCATCCTTTGTATTTATGTATATGTGCACCTTTCTTTATATAATAGATATTTAAAATAACATATTTTTGCAAGTCAAATGATATTTTAATACTCCTAGCAAGTTTACCTTTTAAAGGTTATAAGTAAATCTCTTTTAAACTGAACACCTTTGTTAGGTAAATACATAAAGAGAGAGAGTTTCTTAAATTCAGATTTTTATGTTTACATCAAGCTTTCTTAAAGTAGAGGCCATTTCTATTATTATAACAGTGTTGTCTTTTTGTTCCATAGCAATTCAGTAACCAATTTCTGATTGTGAAGTATTATGTTTTAGGTCTGCTTTTGAGTACTACATTTGCACTATCAGTCCGCATTTATTTGGCACCTATATTAAAGATATTTGTAAAAACATGAAAAATAAATCATACTCTGTTCTTAAAGAGATTGCAGTCTAGAGGGAGAGATAGAATGCATGCAAATAATTAAAATATAAATTGGGAAGAATGTAAGTATAATAAGTTTGGACCACAGAGAGATTATCCGGAAACAAGGAAGATTTTTGAAAGAGGTTGCGTTTGCTAGGGGAGGTCTTGCAGGTGGTGTAACTTTTGTACAGGTAGAAATAAGGAAGGATCATTACTAGCAGAAGGAACTATCTGAAAAGTGCAATGGGACTGAAGAGTGGTCAGTGAAGAATCAATTAAAAGAAGAAAAAGCCAAAAGGGAGTTTGGGAGATGGAGTGATTATTGCCTTGGTTTTTTTTTAAACTATGAAAATGTATTACTATTGTATGAAAATACGGGAAAGAGGGAGGGGGGAAAGTAAAAGAATACATGGCTGGCTGGCATCCTGTAATGAACTAGAAGTAGGAGCAAAACCAGCTAAATAATGTCCAATAATCATTCATCTTCCCTCTACCAGTTCCTCTGGTAAGGAATGTGAATTCAAAGGTAAGGGTTTCCTTTAAAGAAGATGGTGGTTAACATTACTGGTTTGTTTTTTGGCTACCCAGAATCTAATCACCATTCCTATTTTGGGGGAAGTCCCTATTATGAGGTATTAGTTGGAGGCTGAGGTCTGTTTTCTACTATGAAAACCAAAGAGGGGGCAGACATTTCTTCTCACCAGTTGAAGCCGGAGACACATGGCCTTGACTCAGCCAATTTTAAGCTCCCATGATTTTTTTTTAACTTTAGGGATTAACAGAATGATGTAGTGACATAAAGCAAACTATCATGTTAACAATGTATCCAGGTGGGGCAGTGAGGAGTGTCCAGTGGCATGGCATCAATGGCTGAGTCCTCCCCTGACTCTTCTCAAAACGTGATCTTGACTATATTCCCCACTTTCTGGCCTTCTTTGATTCTTCCCAATTTCCTGCACTTGTTTCTTTAGCTTTCCACCTGATTTTGAGGACTTCTGATATTCTGTGTACAATACTGTTTCTGCTTAAGTTAGCCCAAGTCAGTTTTGGTGGCTTACAATCTAGAATCATGACTGAAACAAACATTAACCTAGAATCTTCACACAGAATGGAGTGAAGTGGGTAGAGATGACATGCCAGAATATTTAGTAGGCATCTACCATTGTCTAGGTAAGAAGGTTCATCCAAGTGACACCAGTTGAATGATGACAGTGGCAATCAGAATAGAGAGGAGGGGCTGCATGTAGGAGATATGATACTGGGTTGGATATGAGGTTGAACAGCCTGCATTATATGTTACTATTTCATTACCAAGGTTGATTATGCCTGATCTGGCTGGTTAGGTGAACATCTCACCTCTTTTTCTGTAGAACATGTACTTTCCTTCTGAAGATCTGAGGTGAAGAGGATGCCTCTTTTTAGTTGAAAGAGGATTTTAATTTTCAATCAAGGTTGATTGATACATCAGGTCATTGCAACTAATTGAAGTGAAGAAGAATGTAGGGTTGGGGAATGAAAAATGATTGCAAAGTTTAAGGTGGAGTGATTGGTTAAGCAACGGTATCATTAACTGAAATGGGGACATTGAAGGAGGAGCTAGTAGAGGGAAGGTGAATGATAATTGGACATTATTTAGCTAGCTTTGCTCCTAGTTCTAGTTCATTACTGGATGCCAGCTATCCATGTATTCTTTTCCTTTTTTTCCTCCTCCTCCCTCCCTCCTCCCCTCCTCCTTCCCTCCCTCCCTTCTCTTCATACATTAGTAATACATTTTCATAGTTTAAAAAAATCAAGCAGTCCAAAAGCACATACAATCATATGTTGCCTGGGTTCTCCTGGACCATTGAGAGCTGGACAAAGGATCTAAAACTTTACCCCATGCAATGTTTCCACTGCTTTCAATAAGATTTCTCTGGATGCCTGGGGGCTTCTTATTGTCTTACTCTTCTTATTGTCACTTTATTTTCAGCGATCTTCTTTACACATGACTATTTTATGTTGTATTTCCCAGAGGTTACATAAGCCCCGTTTACTGTTTTTCTTTTTCTTTTTTTTTACAATAGCTTGCCCACATAGAACATTTATGCTATGTCAGATTTCTCTGGATGATGTACATCACCAGTAAGGATCCCTTTGAGCAATGCTACGAACATCTCAGAATCTCATTTTAGAGATTCTCTCTCCTCTAAAGAATTTCTTAATCACTTCACCCTCCTCTGTCTCTCATCTTTCTTGGATTCTTTCTTCTCATTCCTCACTCTCTCTCATCTGTTCTGCCACCTCCTGCCTCCTCTGGAATATTGCTCTTCTGGGTCATGCACAGGGATATTGCCCCATTCTTTGAAACCTTGTTATAAACCAACATCCATTCTCTGGGTTTTGCTATTTATTTCAAGTGCTTATCAGGTTATTGTTCCAAGAATAATTGCTTTCTCTGTAAAACAAATCCTTTTGCTAGCTACTAGTTATTTCTCTTCTTGTCACATACACTACACAGAGGTGCTATCTATTCATATCTACATATGACAGAAACTGAGTCCTCATGTATATATATCCATAGAGTATGTGCAATATTTGCATATGTGTCTTAAAAAATAAATTGGCTCATACCATACATAGTCTATGGTATAAATATCTCATTAAATCAGTATACATATATCTTCTTTTTATTATAAATGTACAACACATTTTTGACCATTTACCTATCAATGGACAATGAAGTTGTTCAGAAGTTTTCATTATAATAAGCAATGCTTTAATGACTATTCCTGTACATGTTTCATTTTGCCTCTGTGTGTTTCTAATGGTTAGATGACTAGAAATGAAACTACTGTGCCATAAAATTCAACATTTAAAAAAATTTTTATTTTAATTTAATTTTTTTGGCTGCATTGGGTCTTCATTGCTGTGCGCAGGCTTTCTCTAGTTGTGGTGAGCGGGGGCTACTCTTTGTTGTGGTGTGTGGGCTTCTCATTGTGGTGGCTTCTTTTGTTGTGGAGCACGAGATCTAGGCAAGTGGACTTCAGTAGTTGCGGCTCATGGGCTCAGTAGTTATGGCTCGTGGGTTCTAGAGTGTAGGCTCAGTAGTTGTGGCTCATGAGCTTAGTTGCTCCGTGGCATGTTCAGTCTTCCCAGAGCAGGGATCAAACCTATGTCCCCTGAATTGGCAAATGGAATCTTAACCACTGTGCCACCAGGGAAGTCCCAAGATTCAACATTTTGATTAACATACTGCCCTTCAAAAAAGATGTTCCAATTTACAGTTCCACCATAATTTTTTTAGAATTTTTACTTCCTGCACCCTTGCTAACATTGAATCATTTTAATTTTTGTCAATATCTTTGCCAAAAATGGTATCTTGCTTTTATTTTAGCTTGTTTTTTCTTCAGTATTAGTGCAGCTGACCATCTTTTCAGATATTTATTTATTTATTTTTTAGTAAGTTACATGTCCACATCTTTCCATTTTAAATTCAAGTTTTGTCTTTAAAAATTAATTTATAGGAATTCTTCTTCCTTATCATATAATGATATAATGTGTTTGAAAATATTTTCTCACAGTATCCTGTATCTTATACCTTTGTTTCGAGTAGTCTTTAATCTTTTCCTTTTTTGAATCTGGGTTTTACATCTTGTTTAGGAAAGCATTCCTTTCTTTAAGATTGAAAGTGTTTTTAATATATTGTATTATACTTTAGCTTTTGAATCCAGGTGAAATTTATTTTTGTGTATGTTTGACAGAGTAACAGATTTTTTCTGAGTGTGGCTGACCCTATGTATACCATTTATTGGATGTTCTCATATTCAGTGCTTGTTATAGACTGAATGTTTGTGTCCCCTGCAAAATTCATATGTTGACATCCTAACCAACAAGGTTATAGTAGGTGATTAGGTCATGAGGGAAGAGTCCCTGTAAAAAGAGGCCCAAGAGAGCTCCCTTGCCCCCTTCCCATGTGAGGTTATAGTGAGAAGACCACTGTCTGTGACCCAGGAAGCAGACCCTCACCAGACACTGAATCTGCCCACACCTAGGTCTTGAACTTCTAACCTCCAGAACTATGAGAAATAAATTTCTGTTGCTTAAAAGCTACATAATCGATGGTATTCTATTATAGCGCCGTGAATGGCCTAAAACACCCCTGGTTTGAAATGCCTTTTTTTCTTTCTTAAATCTTAATTTTCTTTCATTGACCTGTATTTAATAATTCTGGGCTGATACCATTTGATCTTATAACTATACCTTGTAGTGACATATTCTAAGGATTTAGAAACTATGATTTTTTCATTCAGTGTATTACTTTTACTTAGTTGTTTTAATTTTAATAGCAGTATTACTTAACTTTTTATGTAGGCAAAAAGAAATCAGTGTAAAATAAAATAATCTGAATAAAAATTTAATGTTCAATGTGTATTGGAAATAACCATATGAACTCATGATTTTTTATTAATTAAAAATTATATTTTCTAGCTCTGTTCAGGAAAGGGAGAATAAACTACCTCTAGCCGTGAACCTTTTTAGTACTCTGATATGGATCTCTAAATATAATTCACCACAGATAACAAGGTTCCTTAAAGGCTATGGCAGTTTCTAAGTATGAAACAGGTAATGTAAAAAAGTGAGCCAAGGGACTTCCCTGGTGGTGCAGTGGTTAAGCATCTGCCTGCAATGAAGGGGACACGGGTTCAATCCCTGGTCGGGGAAGATCCCACATGCCGCCGATCGACTAAACCCGTGTGCCACAACTACTGAGCCTGTGCTCTAGAGCCTGTGAGCCACAACTACTGAGCCTGCGTGCCTAGAGCCTGTGCTCCTCAACGAGAGAAGGCACCGCAATGAGAAACCTGTGCACCGCAATGAAGAGTAACCCCCACTCGCTACAACTAGAGAAAGCCCATGCGCAGCAACGAAGACCCAACGCAGCCAAAAATAAAATAAATGAATAAACAAATTATAAAAAAAAAGAAAAGAAAAGTGAGCCAAGGAGATCTTGTTGTACCAAAAAGCAAAGAGGGGGCTTCCCTGGTGGCGCAGTGGTTGAGAGTCCACCTGCCAATGCAGGGGACGTGGGTTTGTGCCCTGGTCCGGGAAGATCCCACATGCCGCGGAGTGGCTGGGCCCGTGAGCCATGGTAGCTGAGCCTGCGCATCCGGAGCCTGTGCTCCGCAGCGGGAGAGGCCACAACAGTGAGAGGCCCGCGTACTGAAAAAACAAAAAAAAAGCAAAGAGGCTTTCAAGGACTCATGGAGTCTTATCAAAACAGCATAGAAGCCAAGGGCTCCTTGGCTGAAGGTGGACAATTTTATCATTGAAAGAAAAATGGCTATGATTGATTTGAAACGCATGGATACAGTCCATAATGATATCATAAAGAAAACAAAATAAGCCTATTTCTTATCAGCAGAGATGACCATTATACTAACTTTTTAACATATACATTGGTAATTAAAAAGAAAGGATTAAACATTTATTCTTCCATTTATTCTAGCTGGAAATGAATTTCAGAGAAGCCAAAGTGTCTCAGTTAAAAACAGATTTTTTTTTTTTAAGAATGGCAACTAATCAATGTGGAATAAATAGTACAGTTAGAAAAATCTTTTTTAAAAATCCATATTGGAATAATTGATTCAGGCAAAGATTATTAGTGCATGCTAAACCATTAAGTGCGGTGCTGGGAAACTCAAAATTTCATGGTGACAAATTACAAGCCTAAGGATTTCTTTACGGTTGCAAAAGGAAAGAATCTAACTTGGCAGTGGAGTAATCAGGCTCTCCCCACGCAAACCCAATGATCAACTATACCAACACTAGCAGTGGACAACCAGATGTTTTGTATCTCTAAATACGATGCTAAAAGTAGAACCAGTGTCACCTATTAAACATTTCTACTAAAAAAGTTAAACCTGAGTCTAAACAAGGCTTTACATCTAACTTCTATTTTTCAGGAAATAGTGGGCATAAAAAAAGAAAATGCTAAACAAGACCATGAAAAAAACAGAAAAATCTCAAACATAGTTCATAACATAGGACAACTTATATAATTTTCCTGTTTTGTTCTTTAAGTCAATGACAAGAAAAGAAAAAGTGTGTCTGTATGTGTATATGTGTGTAGTAATATGAGTCCTACTGTATATTAAAAGACACAAAATATACAACAACCAAATGCCACATGCAGATCCTGCAGGGATCCTGGTTTGAACCTATTAGCAATGAAAATTATCTTTAGGATAATTATGAATATTTGAATATGAACTGAGTAATAGAATTATTATTAATTTTGTTAAATATTATACTTTTTTTGTGGTTGTATAGAAAAATATTCCTAGTTTTTAGAAATGCATTCTAAAATACTTTGGACCAGAGTGTCATAAAGTCCTTAATTTTTAAAATATATTACAGTAAATAAATACATAAACAAATATGGTTAAATATTAATTGTTATGTCTAAGTGTTAAGCTTATGGCTATTTATTTTATAGTGTGCCTATATATGTCTACTTTTCTTTGTATTTGGAAAATTTTATAATAAGAAGTTGAATAAGTAAAATAAAATATTATGTATATAACTTATATATCATAAGTTAGTTATTTTTAGGATTCAAATAAAAAGGTCTTAAGATATTTAAATTAAGGTTTTATTTTATATATGTGTTTATTATATTGTGTCTTGCTATCCAGTAGTACACCTTTCCATTTATTCAGAATCTTAAAGAAATGTTATTCAGTACTTTTATGGTTTTCTTCATGTAGAACTTGAATATTTCCTGTTAGATGCTTTTCTAAGTATCTTAAGTGTGTAGTTACTCTTGTCTAGTTGCAGTTGCTATTGACCAGAAAAGTAATGGCCCATAGGGAAATTGATCTTATTTTTTGGCCATCTTGCTGGACTCTTTAGTGGTAATAGATAGTTTTACAATTTTATATTTTCCTTTCTAATAGTCCCTTTTAATTGTAAAAAGTAAAATGCATACAAAGACCTATATAAAACATAAATATACAGGGCAATGGAATATTATTAATCGATCATAAATATAATCACCTCCCAAATTAAAAAAAAACTGAAAACTTCCAGCACTCCCTGCCTTGTGTCCATTCTATTTCACATGTTTTGACTGATCTACTAGCCATTCTGAAATTTAATTTTCTAGGTCATAATTATTTTGCAATACATTCTTACTTTTTTGAGTTTTATCCAAGAAATTCTGAATTCAAAGAATACCAAGTGTGGTCATCAGCATAAAATAGAGTATTATATCTATAAGATGTTTTATGTAAGCCTTATACAAGCCACAAAGCAAAAAGCTACAGTAGATTCACAAAAGATAAAGAGAAGAGAATCAAAGCATACCACTATGAAAAATCATCAATTCAAGAAGGAAGGCAGCAAGTGAGGAAGAAAGGAACAAGGAAATTACATAACGGCCAGAAAAGAATAAGATGGCAAATAGTAAGTTTTTAACTATGAATAATTACTCTAAATGTAAATTGATTGAATTCTCCAATCAAAAGACATGAAGTGGATGGATGGATAAAAAAACAAGACCCAACTATATGCTGCCTGCAAGAGGCTCACTTCAGCTTTAAGGACACACATAGGCTCAATGTGAAGAGATGGAAAAAGATATCCCATACAAGTGGAAACCAAAAGAGAGCAGGGATAGCTATACTTTGTCAGACAAAATAGACTTTAAGCCAAAAATGATAACAAGAGTCAAAGACATTATCATATAAAAATAAAGGGGTTAATACATCAAGAAGATATGACATTCATTAATATATATGCATCCAACGTTGGAGCACTAACAACATGAAGCAAATACTAACAGCACTGAATGGACAAATAAACAACAATACAATAATAGTAGGGAACTTCAACATACCACTTTCAACAGCTGGTAGGTTAATCAGACAGAAAATCAACAAGGAAACATTGGACTTGACCCATAATTTAGAGCAAACCTAACAGACATATACAGAATATTCCATCTACCAGCAGTAGAATACACATTCTTCTTAAGTGCACATGGAACATTCTCTAGGGTAGATTATGTGACAGGTCACAGACAAATCTTAGCGAATTTAAGAAGGTTGAAATCATATGTGGCATCTTTTCTGTTTTTGATTTTAGCAAACTAAAAATCAATAACAAGAGGAAAGACAAGTACTGTATGATATCACTTATATGTGGAATCAAAAAAAGCCAAACTCATAGAAACAGAGAGTATAGTGGTGGTTACCAGGGGCTGGGGGGAGTGGGGGCAATGGGGAGATGTTGGTCAAATGACTCAAACCTAAGATGCATAAATTCGGGGGATCTAATGTACAATGTGGTGATTATAGTTACTAATACTGTATTGTATACTTGACAGTTGCTAAGAGAATAGACCTTAAATATTTACACCATAAAGAAATGATAATTATGGGATGTGATGGAGGTGTTAACTGATGCTATGGTGGTACTTATTTGCAATATATATGTGTAACAAATTAATAAGTTATACATCTTAAACTTTCAAAATGTTATATGTTACTTATAGCTCAAAAAAAAAAATGGGAAAAAAACATTTGAAGTGAGGACAAAGGTGGAGGATAGAAGGGGAAATTGTCTTCTAAATTTGAACAGTGTCGACAGTTATTGGGAAAGCAGGATGCCTTTTTTTTTTTTTTTTTTTAGATTTGCTGATGGAACAGAAGGATGTTAAAGAAAAATGAAAACAAAGCTGTACTTTCTTACCATATTACCACCCAAAAAGAAATCTATTAAGTGAAATAACAGAAAAGTGTGTGCAGTCTAAACTGGAGTTACTGACAAGTATTTAAAGTATCTGCAACAGGTATGAAACCCCCAAACCCCAGCAGTGTTTTCATAGGAATTAAAGAAAGGGAGTTGCTGTCTCCCTCCATGATTTTTTGGCCTGCATAAAATGATAAGCACATTTAAGACAGATTTGAGACTAGATCCTGAAACTGTCCAACCCAATTTTATATCTGAAGACAGAAAAAGTGCCACTTGTAGAAAATCAAATGTTCCTTACAGTGCCAGGAAGCTTACTTTTCACCTTCCTGTCCTGAGTTCTGAAGGGTTTGAGGTTGGCATGCACTGCTGGCAGGTAGAAGTGAGACACAGGTGACTGGCTGTAAGTGTGTGGAAGGAATCTTTCCCCAGTGATGCTCTTACGTGAGCATCCTCCAAGGATGGCTGCTGGCAGATCCAGCACTACACTAGTCTCTGTGGTACAGGGAATACAGGAAGACTCATATGGGTTGGCATTCTTTTGGATTATGAGTTGGGAGAGGTTTCACTTTATAATATGAATAGATCTCAACATTTATAGCTTCAGTGATACATTTACAGAAAAAATTTAGGCCTTATTTCTCTACTGGGCTTACTTCAAACTCTCTTACAATCTGTAAAATCACAAATGAATGGTGAAGGATCTAGAAGGCTATTCACATCTGTTTTATTTTCTTTCTGTGTTCATGAAATTTTTTAAGGATGTATAATCCTTGCTTAATTTTGGGGATAATCTGCTTTCCACAGTTAGGGAGATTTTTTTCTTCAATAAGCCAAAGTAACTAATTTTTTGGTATTTCTGCTTCCATAACTAATTGTAATGTATGTAATACCTATTCTACAGGGATGATATGTGAATCAATTACAAAATGCTTTAGCACTTCCAAAAGGGAGGACCTCAGAATTACCACTTCTTCTTGCCCATCTTGTTTTCTCAATGCCAATAAATGTATTTTATCATATTAAAAAAAGATAACAAATACAAGACATTTTCTCTCTTGCTTCAGCTTACTTATTAGTTTCATCTGTTGGGAATATATTACATTAATCTACAAATTTTTTTGTTACAGTTATATGACTTTTTGTGTGTGTGTATATATATATATACATATACATATACATATATATATAAAATACATGTATATAGAATATAATTAAGTATACATATATAGTACTAATAAGTTAATTTGAAAAATTATTTTTTTCCTAGAACACGTATTCAGGTTTTGGTATTAATTAGGTGCACTCATGAAAAGATGCTCGACATGCTAATCATTAGAGAAATGCAAATCAAAACCACAATGAGATACCACCTCTCACTGGTCAGAATGGCCATCATCAAAAAATCTACAAACAATAAATGCTGGAGAGAGTGTGGAGAAAAGGGAACCCTCCTGCCCTGTTGGTGGGAATGTAAATTGATACAGCCACTATGGAGAACAGTATTGAGGTATCTTAAAAAACTAAAAATAGAACTACAGTATGACCCAGCAATCCCACTACTGGGCATATACCCTGAGAAAACCATAATGCAAAAAGATACGTGTATCCAAGTGTTCATTGCAGCACTATTTACAATAGCCAAGACATGGAAATAACCTAAAGGTCCATCAACAGAAGAATGGATACAGAAGATGTGGTACATATCTACAATGGAATATTACTCAGCCATAAAAAGGAATGAAACGGAATCATTTGTAGTGATGTGGATGGACCTAGAGTTTGTCATACAGAGTGAAGAGAAAAACAAATACCATATATTAACGCATATATATGGAATCTAGAAAAATGGTACTGATGAACCTAGTGGCAGGGCAAGAATACAGACACAGACATAGTTAATGGACTTGTGGACACAGGCTGGGGAAGGGAGGGTGGGGCGAACTGAGAGAGTAGCATTGACATATATACACTACCATGTGTAAAATAGATAGCTAGTGGGAAGCTGCTTTGTGAGAGACAGATATTCAAAAAATTTTCAACTCAGTGTAGAAAGCTGTAAATATACCACCTTTGAGTATAATTCTCAGATATCTAGCCTCCCTAAAAGTTATGTTTTACTTTCCTAGGACACAAGTATTTTGAACTTAAAATTTTCTTTTTCATTAGTAATTTCCAAAAATAAATCACAGTAAACCACCCACTGTTAGAACAAGTTCATCTGGATTAATCAGATTTAAATGGGAGGCAGAGCTGAGGGACATCTTGTGAATTGTGAAGAGGCTTTGTAATCAAGATGTAAACACTAAGATCTATAGAACTTCTGAAGAACAGGAGAAATCATTATTTTGATGTCCTCCTTTCCAATTTTCTCATCAAAATGCAAACATATGGTACTTAGTATTTCCTAATTATAATTTATTAATCAAGTATTAAAAAGCTGCATTTTAGGAATTTGCAGGCAGTAATGATGAGATATCTTGATGACTTTGGTAACCATATTTTTAAAATTCTGGCCTTGGTCCTATCCTAAAAAAAGAGGGTTTGTACTGTTTAAAGCAATTCAAATTGCTCTATACCAGCAACAATTCTGGAATAGATATATGTACAAATTAAATCTTATGTGGCAATTTTGATTTAAGATTTCTTATTAATTTTATATCTTCTCATCTTTACTAAACATTTAATTTCTGTTACTTATATATAAAATATATGATTAGATATAAATTTAGTAACTAAATATTGACACTTGGTGAATTTTTGCCTCTGAATTGCTTTCTTATGGTGCTATTTTATCTTTTTTTTTTTTAAATCTGGGGTCAAATGGATTGGATAGGAAATGTTGGAGATAAGTTAAATGTCATGTAATTGAAATGTTATTCAGTTACTGAGGTCTGCCATCACAAGAAGTGTACAGCTAATGAAACCAAACGATTTAACATGAGTTTTACATACGTGGCAAAAACTTTGCTACATAAAAGCGCTAACTTGCTTGATTACTGCTGGTTCAGTCCAGGTTGAACACAGCTCTTTTTTCGGGGTCCATGGCTATATATGCCCTGCTGGTAGTGAAGTGGCTTTCTTGATAACTGAGCTTTAACAAAGCACACTCAAGAGATACTAAATGAGGGGGTAGTTTGATTAAGGACTTGTATGGGTAACTATTTTTTTTTTTTTTTTTTTTTTTTTTTTTTTTTTTTTTTGTGGTATGTGGGCCTCTCACTGTTGTGGCCTCTCCCGTTTGCGGAGCACAGGCTCCGGACACGCAGGCTCAGCGGCCATGGCTCACGGGCCCAGCTGCTCCGTGGCATGTGGGATCTTCCCGGACTGGGGCACGAACCCGTGTCCCCTGAATAAGCAGGCGGACTCTCAACAACTGCGCCACCAGGGAAGCCCTGGGTAACTATTTTTTAAGACTGATTTGAATACAGTAGAAATCTGAGTTGAGATTTTAGATTATAGCAGAGAAAGTATGCCAAAGAAAGTAATAATTTGTAACCCAAATGAATACTTTCATCCCTTTACAGTTATTGAAATGCATCTTACACTTTAATTTTGGCTTAAATATGTAAAAGCAAGTATTTTTTTATGCCTCTGATATCTGAACACCTCCTTAGAAGGCCCTAAAAATTTAATACTAGTATTCATGGCAAAGTCTGTACTGAAGTAGAGTCCAATGTAAGTTTTTGATATGGCCATGCCAAATTTCAGTATATTTTTCCTTGATTTTAATGGGTGTCTTATAATGATAAATTTTGAAGGGACTCAGAGCATGGAGATGTTAAATAAAAATTTGGCATTGAAGGTTTAGTAGTAGAATATGGCACAAAGTATATAATCAACAAATTTACCAAGTTCTAGGCACTGTTTGAGGCACTAGAATTTCTTCAGTGAACAAACAGTCTCAATTTCCCGACCTCTTGCAGCATGAATTCTGGTGGGGAGAGATAGATGATAAACCAAAAAGCATAACACATCGTATGTCAAATAATATCAGTGTGATGGAGAAAATGAACCAGGAAACAGGATATGAAGGTTTTGGGGTGGTAGAGTTTGAAATTTTAAAGTGTGTTTAGAAATGGCCTCTGAGAATTTGCCATTTCAGCAAAAACCTGAAGCAGATGAGTGATCCTTGCAAATATCTGTGGGAAGAGCATTTCGGGCGTGAAGAACAGCAAGTGAGAATGTCCTGAGGTGGGAACTTGTCAGCGTGTTCCAGGAATAGCCGGGCAACCCTGTGGCAGGAGTGGGATGAGTGGAGATTTTTATAATAAATGGGGATTTTTATGTAGAGATTTTAGGCTTTGAGGGAGCATTGTTTTTACTTTGAGTGAAATAGGAGGTCATTGGAGGGTTTTGAGCAGAAGAATAATATAACCTGACTTACATTTTAATAGAATCCCTCTGACTTCTATGTTGAAAACTACTCTGGCTTCTGTGTTCTCTTCTCCCTTCTCTGGGAGAGGGGTTCAGATAGAGCAGGTAAGAGATAGCAATGTCACAGACTGTCATAAAGAGAAGGTTTGGGGATGTATTTTGAAGGAGTACTGGAAAGATTCGCTCATGGATTGGATGTGAGATGTGAGAGAAAGAGTCAAGCATGAGTTGAGTGGCTTAAGTCAGTAAGTGGTTGAAGCTGCCATTTATCAGGATGGGAAGATTGTTGGAAAAGATTTGGGGAAGGGTACAATATGTGAGCAAGATTTGATGGGCCTGTAGCAATTCTCCAGGAGAGAGCAAGGGTGTGGAAGTAAAGATGTACTAGGCAAAGGGATCATTGTGTGCAGTGTCACTGAACCTTGGAAATACTTTAATTGTTTGGGAAGTGGTGAGATATTCAGTGTGGTGTAAGCAGTGTACATTAGGGGCTGGCAGACTATAGCTCACAGGCCAAATCCAGCACACTGCCTTTTCTTTTTTATAGCCCATAAGCTGTACAAATGGTTGAGAAAAAATTAAAAGAAGAATAATATTTTGTGGCATGTGAAAATTAGATGAAATTCACATTTCAGTGTCCGCAAGTAAAGTTTGATTGGAATGCAACCATGCTCATTCATTCATCTATTGCCTGTGGCTGTTTTTGCACTAAAATGGCATATTAAATTGTTGTGACAGAGACTAAATGGCCTGCAAAGGTGAAAATACTTACCCTCTTGCCCTTTATAGAAAATGTTTGCTAGAGACAAAATGGAGCATTATTTGGGGGCAGATCGTGAAGTACCTTGTGTGCCTTGCTAAAGAATTGGGCCTTGATTGTAGGCAACAGGAAGATATCAAGGGTGGCTATCTTCCTAAAATATTACAAATAATACAGGAAAAATCCTAGCCCAACCTTATTCCCAGCTGGAGGAACAAACATGGAGACAGCAATGATTTGCCCAGAGGTTCCCAGCACTTCAGTGCAAAGACTAGGCAAGGACTGTTGTGTGTCAGTGCCCAGAATCATAGTTTTACTCCCGTTGTTCGTCATCTGCTGTGGAGCTTCTGCATACAGGGAAGTTCCTCCAAAGATCTCATAGAATGTGCATGTCCGCTATAGAATGTCAGGAGAGAGAATTACTAGAGTTTAATGTTTTATCCGAACTTAACTACATGTTTATTTCATAATCAATGAAATTTGAGAAAAGAACCTTCATAAACTTTGAATGAAATTATAATGAAAATTGAGCCATTATTTTAATAAAGTTTGATCCAGAGCAAAGCTGAATTAGGCTAAAATTCGGCACTTCTTCCTCTTCTTATTGGAATATTCTTATTTGACTCCTTATCCCTTCATCCCATCCTGTTTCCCTTAAGCTATGAAAAGGCAAGTGTTAGCAGCAGGCCTGTAGCACGGTCTCTCATTATTGTCATGGATTCCTAAAATTAATGATTGGAGGCATATCACTAATTCTAGCTACTGTTGAATGGGGGAGCTTTTATGGATTTACAACTTATTCCAGGGAGTGAAGCAAGAAGAAGCGTTAGGAAGGATTCTGTTATTGCCAGTGCTATGGTTGAACAGTGTATCTGAGCTGGAAAACCCAACCACAGGGGAAATGATGGGGGTGTAAAGAGGTAATAAATGGAAACGGGAATGTCATAGCAAACAGAGGTGGGACATATCCCAGGGAAGAATGCAATAAGAGCAAGAGAATAATACTCTAAGCTCTCCCTCTCAGGTCTAAGGCTGACAAATGGTGGATGCTGGGAGAAACTTCTTGATCTCTCTTTTCTGAAGAAGGGGAATTGGACTCTACTTGAATAATTTGAGAAAAGAAGTGATGCAGCATGCTCTCATGAATGAACTTACTGCAGCTAACTACGGCTCTCTTTCAGGTCATTGTTTACAGGCTGTATTTACCATTCTGGTTATTTCTCAGTTGACCTGAGAGAAATGCTCTTGCTGAATCCTACTGGATGGAGATGCCAAACAGCAGAGCATCAGCATTCTGTGTGGGCCTAAGTCATGATGATGCATTGCTGCAGCAGCTGCCTGGATATGATGGAAAGCAGATTGTGCCTTCTGCCAAGTATTTTAGAGCTTGATTTGTCCCTTTGAATATATCAAATGTAAATGTGCATGGAGCACATTTAAAGAAAGCTGAAATGGAACCCAGTGATCCCATATTACCAGTCAGTCTCTTTTGGAGGTACACAAAGGATGGTTATGGAAAGCATTATGGTGCACTCAGATGGAGTTGTGTTTGAGGGTAGAATATATCCAATTGACAGCCTCATGTGGCACACAGTATTTTTCCTTGTAGCCTATATTTCCAAACTGCGTATGTCCCATACATGTTAAATGGCAGCAACATATGTGGTAGCTTGATAAGAAATGACCTTGTCACGCCAGATGTTCTTTGGAGACGGCTTTGGGTATTGAGTCAGTTTGAAATGTTTCTGGATGATCATCATGGTAGTAAGAGAGACTTGTTAACCCAAACAGTGACACTAGAGAGAGCTCTCTTTCAAAAATCACCATAGAGAAGCTAGTAAAGCTATACATAAATAAATGAATTGAACAGATATTCAACTGGAGCGCTCTAATCATCAACAACACTAGGAGAGGGTGTGTATCCTCCCCAAGGAAGTACTATTGGATATTCTAGTCACTCCTGAATATGAAGTTTTTAAAGGCCGGTGGCCAAGAGTGTTCCAAAGGCTAGGTTGGGTGGATACACTTATGGGAACAATATGATAAGCCTAAATTATGCCACTGGACAGTGAAGGTTTTATCACTGTCGTCTAATGACCCAAGTGTCATGGCTAGAAAATAAATATCTTCCCTTTGTAACCGATTTGGATGCACAGATGATGAATACTCTGTGCTGTACCTATGGGAGGTAGAGGAGTGGCATTAGAAAATGACACACGGGGACCTAACCTGTGTCTGTAACCCTGTCCGTTAGTGTCCAAGATATGGTTATATCAAACACCAGTGGAATCTAGAATGTCCCAAACAATACCTTCTAAGTCACCGTTCCAGTCATTGGGAATATGTGGTACACGTGAAAATTTCATTTGTGTTGGAAGGAATGCAGAATGACACCATAATTTTGACTAATTTCATGGTGTGTTAAGTGTTACTTTAATCTTTCTGCCAAAGCTGTGTAGTGTAACACGTGGCTTGTTAATCAACGAAATTATACAATAATTAGAAAATATTTGGGGAGGTTGATTTGAAGCTCACAAATAATATATGCATGGAAACTAATTGGCCAGAAATATGAGTGAATTTGGCCTTACTTTAGAAATAATTGCATACACTCCATCAAAACATATAAATGATTCAAATAACTATAGGTGAGAAAGAGAAAAGAGTAACCAAACTTGTAAGAGAATGTCAAAAGATACATGAAGGGATGTGGCCATAATTGAGTCCATTGGGTAGGCTCAATTTTGGTAGTTGTCAGGATGTTGTTGGACTTATTCTTCTGTATAAAATACTGTAAGACAGGCCTTCTCTGGTGGCGCAGTGGTTGAGAGTCTGCCTGCCGATGCAAGGGACACGGGTTCGTGCCCCGGTCCGGGAAGATGCCGCATGCCGCGGAGCGGCTGTGCCCGTGAGCCATGTGCGTCCGGAGCCTGTGCTCCGCAACGGGAGAGGCCACAGCAGTAAGAGGCCCGCATACCGCAAAAAAAAAAAAAAAAAAAAAAATATATATATATATATATAGTAAGAAAAATAATGAAAAGAAGCTCAAGAAATAAGTGTCAAGGAGGTATTGACTAATGTCAGAATGTGGATTGGAAAGGAAAATGCTAGACGCAGACCTGCAAGTCATTTTCTCTGTTTGCTACGGGATGCTCCTGGAAAGAAAAATATACCAAAACTCCTTGTAAAAATCTAAAAGATAGAAATGGCAAACACAGCAATGGTATTTTCTAGCAAGAGTATTTTTATACATGGAGTATTTATAGTATATGTATCTAATCTGTCTAGGACTGCTTGTATTAAACCTGTGTGAATTTAAGGGTCCTGGCTAACTGGAAAATATCACATAAGCTATGTTAACAACTGTGTACAAAATGGAGATATTTCATGACAGAAACACCTCTCTTTTATTAAAGTAATGCTTCTGCATACAACACATAAAACTCATGTATTAAATCTACACCACAGCAGGCACTAATGCAGCATTAAACAACCTGGGGAGTGGCATTGGCTATCCCAGACTTCTCCATCCTTCCCTTTTCTCATGATTTCCTGTCTCCTTGAAATTATTTGTGCAGCTTAATTCTAGATAACATCTCTGATCCTTTGCATCTGATTTGACAGTTCACGCCTTTTGATCATTTCAAGCTATAGCCCTCAATGCCCAAGACTGACCACTCTAACCCTTTAAATTGGCTTCCTAGGTTTTTTCACATCCAAGCCTTTCCTCTCTAAAGCCATATCAAAACTTGCCTGCTCCTTGATGAGGGTCCTCTAGATCTTGCTCTCAATTCATAAATTAATCATTAATAATTAATATATACTTATCATTATTATCTTTCTTAGTGTTTTCTGGTTAAAGAAATGGATCTGGGGTCACGTGTCTTAACACAAAACTACGGTGACAGGATACGTTATTTTCTAGTTTTCTAATTTATTTATTTATTTATATCTTTATGGAGTATAATTGCTTTACAATGTTGTGTTAGTTTCTGCTTTATAACAAAGTGAATCAGCTATACATATACATATATCCCCATATCACCTCCCTCTTGCATCTCCCTCCCACCCTCCTGATCCCACCCCTCTAGGTGGTCACAAAGCACCGAGCTCATCTCCCTGTGCTATGCAGATGCTTCCCACTAGCTGTTTTATATTTGGTAGTCTATATATTTCAATGCTACTCTCTCACTTCATCCCAGCTTACCCTTCGCCCACCCCGTGTCCTCAAGTCCATTCTCTACATCTGCATCTTTATTTCTGTCCTGCCCCTAGGTTCTTCAGAATCATTTTTTTTTTTTAGATTCCATATATATGTGTTAGCATGCGGTATTTGTTTTTCTCTTTCTGACTTACTTCACTCTGTGTGACAGACTCTATGTCCATCCACCTCACTACAAATAACTCAATTTCGTTTCTTTTTATGGCTGAGTAGTATTCCATTGTATATATGTGCCACATCTTCTTTATCCATTCATCTGTTGATGGACACTTAGGTTGCTTCCATGTCCTGGTTATTGTAAATAGAGCTGCAATGAACATTGTGGTACATGACTCTTTTTTTTTTTTTACATCTTTATTGGAGTATACTTGCTTTACAGTGGTGTGTTAGTTTCTGCTTTATAACAAAGTGAATCAGTTATACATATACATATGTTCCCATATCTACTCCCTCCTGCATCTCCCTCCCACCCTCCCTATCCCATCCCTCCAGGTGGTCACAAAGCACTGAGCTGATCTCCCTGTGCTATGCGGCTGCCTCCCACTAGCTATCTGTCTTACACTTGGTAGTGTATATATGTCTATGCCACTCTCTCGCCTTATCACAGCTTATCCTTCCCCCTCCCCATATCCTCAAGTCCATTCTCTAGTAGGTCTGTGTCTTTATTCCTGTCTTACCCCTAGGTTCTTCATGACATTTTTTTTCTTAAATTCCATATATATTTGTTAGCATACAGTACCTGTCTCTCTCCTTCTGACTTACTTCACTCTGTATGACAGACTCCACGTCCATCCACCTCATTACAAATAGCTCAGTTGCATTTCTTTTTATGGCTGAGTAATATTCCATTGTATATATGTGCCACATCTTCTTTATCCATTCATCTGATGATGGACATTTAGGTTGTTTCCATCTCCGGGCTATTGTAAATAGAGCTGCAATGAATATTTTGCTACATGACTCTTTTTGAATTATGGTTTTCTCAAGTATATGCCCAGTAGTGGGATTCCTGGGTCATATGGTAGTTCTATTTTTAGGTTTTTGAGGAACCTCCATACTGTTCTCCATAGTGGCTGTATCAATTTACATTCCCACCAGCAGTGCAAGAGGGTTCCCTTTTCTCCACACCCTCTCCAGGATTTATTGTTTGTATTTTTGATGATGGCCATTCTGAGCAGTGTGAGGTAATACCACATTGTAGTTTTGATTTGCATTTCTCTAATGATTAGTGATGTCCAGCATCCTTTCATGTGTTTTTTGGCATTCCATGTATCTTCTTTGCAGAAATGTCTATGTCTTCTGCCCATTTTTGGATTGGGTTTTTTGTTTTTTTGATATTGAGCTGCATGAGCTGTTTATATATTTTGGAGATTTATCCTTTGTCAGTTGCTTCATTTGCAAATATTCTCTCCCATTCTGAGGGTTGTCTTTTTGTCTTATTTATGTTTTCTTTTGCTGTGCAAAAGCTTTTAAGTTTCATTAGGTCCCATTTGTTTATTTTTGTTTATATTTGTTTATTTTTATTTTTGTCTCCATTTCCCTATGAGGTGGGTCAAAAAGGATCTTTCTGTGATTTATGTCATAGAGTGTTCTGCCTATGTTTTCCTCTAAGAGTTTTATAGTGTCTGGCCTTACATTTAGGTCTTTAATCCATTTTGAGTTTATTTTTGTATATGGTGTTAGGGAGTGTTCTAATTTCATTCTTTTACATGTAGCTGTCCAGTTTTCCCAGCACTACTTATTAAAAAGGCTGTCTTTTCTCCATCGTATATTCTTGCTTCTTGTATCAAAAATAAGGTGACCATATGTGTGTGGGTTTATCTCTGGGCTTTCTATGCTGTTCCATTGATCTGTATTTCTGTTTTTTTGGCAGTAGCATACTGTCTTGAGTACTGTAGGTTTGTAGTATAGTCTGAAGTCAGGGAGCCTGATTCCTCCAGCTCTGTTTTTCTTTCTCAAGATTGCTTTGGCAATTTGGGGTCTTTTGTGTTTCCATACAAGCTGTGAAAGTTTTTGTTCTAGTTCTGTGAAAAATGCCATTGGTAGTTTGATAGGGATTGCATTGAATCTGTAGATTGCTCTGGGTAGTAGAGTCATTTTCACAATATTGATTTGTCCAACCCAAGAACATGATATATCTCTTCATTTATTAGTATCATCTTTAATTTCTTTCAGTGTCTTATAGTTTTCTGCATACAGGTCTTTTGTCTCCTGAGGTAGGTTTATTCCTAGGTATTTTGTTTTTGTTACAATGGTAAATTGGAGTGTTTCCTTAATTTCTCTTTCAGATTTTTCATTGTTAGTATATAGGAATGCTAGAGATTTCTGTGCATTAATTTTGTATCCTGCTACTTTACCAAATTCATTAATTAGCTCTGTACTTTTCTGGTATCATCTTTAGGATTCTCTATGTATAGTATCATGTCATCTGCAAACAGTGACAGTTTTACTTCTTTTCCAATTTGGATTCCTTTTATTTCTTTTTCTTCTCTGATTGCTGTGGCTAAAACTTCCAAAACTATGTTGAATAATAGTGGTGAGAGTGGGCAACCTTGTCTTGTTCCTGATATTAGAGGAAATGCTTTCAGTTTTTCACCACTGAAAACGATGTTGGCTGTGGGTTTGTCATATATGGCCTTTATTATGTTTAGGTAGGTTCCCTCTATGCCCACTTTCTGGAGAGTTTTTATCATAAATGGGTGTTGAATTTTGTTGAAAGCTTTTTCTGCATCAACTGAGATTATCATATGGTTTTTATTCTTCAGTTAGTTAATATGGTGTATCACATTTATTGATTTGCATATATTGAAGAATTCTTGCATGCCTGGGATAAATCCCACTTGCTCATGGTATATGATCCTTTTAATGTGCTGTTGGATTCTGTTTACTAGTATTTTGTTCAGGATGTTTGCATCTATGTTCATCAGTGATATTGGCCTGTAGTTTTCTTTTTTTGTGACATCTTTGTCTGGTTTTGGTATCAGTGTGATGGTGGCTTCACAGATTGAGATTGGGAGTGTTCCTCCCTCTACTATACTCTGGAGGAGGTTGAGAAGGATAGGTATTAGCTCTTCTCTAAATGTTTGATAGAATTCACCTGTGAAGCCATCGGTCCCGGGTTTTTGTTTGTTGGAAGATTTTTAATCACAGTTTCAACTACAGTGCTTGGTCAGTTCATATTTTCTGTTTCTTCCTGGTTCATTCGGAAGGTTGTGCTTTTCTAAGAATTTGTCCATTTCTTCCAGGTTGTCCATTTTATTGGCATAGAGTTGCTTGTAGTAATCTCTCATGATCCTTTGTACTTCTGCAGTGCCAATTGTTACTTCTTTTTCATTTCTAATTCTGTTGGTTTGAGTCTTCTCCCCCTTCTTCTTGATGAGTCTGGCCAATGGTTTATCAATTTTGTTTATCTTCTCAAAGAACCAGCTTTTAGTTTTATTCATGTTTGCTATTGTTTGTTTCTATTTCATTTGTCGCTGCTCTGATCTTTATGATGTTTTTCTTTCTGCTAACTTTGGGTTTTGTTTGTTCTTCGTTCTCTAGTTCCTTTAGGTGTAAGGTTAGATTGTTTATTTGAGATTTTTCATTTTTCTTGAGATAGGATTGTATTGCTATAAACTTCCCTGTTAGAACTGCTTTTGTTGCATCCCATAGGTTTTGGGTCGTCGTGCTTTCATCCTCATTTGTTTCTAGGTATTTTTGTTTTCCTCTTTGATTTCTTCAGTGATCTCTTGGTTATTTAGTAGCATATGGTTTAACCTCCGTGTGCTTTTTTCTTAAGTTTTTTTCCTGTAGTTGATGTCTAGTCTCATAGCATTGTGGTTGGAAAAGATACTTGAAACAATTTCAATTTTCATAAATTTACCAAGGCTTGATTTGTGACTCAAGATATGATCTATCCTGGAGAATATTCTATGAACACTTGAGAAGAAAGTGTTTTCTGTTGTTTTTGGATAGAATGTCCTATAAATATCAATTAAGTCCATCTTGTTTAATGTATCATTTAAAGCTTGTGTTTCCTTATTTATTTTCATTATGGATGATCTGTCCATTGGTGAAAGTGGGTTGTTAAGGTCCTCTACTATGATTGTGTTACTGTTGATTTCCCCTTTTATGGGTGTTAGCATTTGCCGTATGTATTGTGGTGCTCCTATGTGGTATGCATAAATATTTACAGTTGTTATAACTTCTTCTTGGATTGATCCCTTGATCATTATGTAGTGTCCTTCCTTGTCTCTTGTAATAGTCTTTGTTTTAAAGTCTAATTTGTCTGATATGAGAATTGCTTCTCTAGCTTTCTTTTGATTTCCATTTGCATGGAATATCTTTTTCTGTCCCCTCACTTTCAGTTTGTATGTGTCCCTAAGTCTGAAATGGGTCTCTTGTAGACAGCATATATACGGGTCTTGTTTTTGTATCCATTCAGCCAGTCTATGTCTTTTGTTTAGAGCATTTAATCCATTTACATTTAAGGTAATTATCAGTATGTATGTTCCTATTCCCATTTTCTTAATTGTTTTGGGTTTGTTTTTGTAGGTCTTTTCCTTCTCTTGTCTTTCCTGCCTAGAGAAGTACGTTTAGCATTTGTTGTAAAGCTGGTTTGGTGGTGCTGAATTCTCTTAACTTTTGCTTGTCTGTAAAGGTTTTAATTTCTCTGTTGAATCTGAATGAGATCCTTGCTGGGTAGAATAATCTTGGTTTTAGGTTCTTCCCTTTCACCACTTTAAATATGTGCTGCCACTCCCTTCTGGCTTGCAGATTTTCTGCTGAAAGACCAGCTGTTAACCTTATGGGGATTTCCTTGTATGTTATTTGTTGATTTTCCCTTGCTGCTTTTAATATTTTTTCTTTGTATTTAATTTTTGATAGTTTGATTAATATGTGTCATAGTGTGTTTCTCCTTGGATTTATCCTGTATGGGATTGTCTGCACTTCCTGGACTTGACTATTTCCTTTCCCATATTAAAGAAGTTTTCCACTATAATCTCTTCAGATATTTTCTCAGACCCTTTCTTTTCTCTTCTTCTTCTGGTTCCCCTATAATTCAAATGTTGATGCATTTAATGTTGTCCCAGATATCTCTGAGACTGTTCTCAACTCTTTTCATTCTTTTTTCTTTATTCTGCTCTGTGGTAGGTATTTCCACTATATTATCTTCCAGGTCACTTATCCATTCTTCTGCCTCAGTTATTCTGCTACTTATTCCTTCTAGAGAATTTTTTATTTCATGTATTGTGTTGTTCATCATTGTTTGTTTGCTCTGTAGTTCTTCTAGGTCCTTGTTAAATGTTTCTTGTACTTTCTCCATTCTGTTTCCAAGATTTTGGATCATCTTTACTATCATCACTCTGAATTCTTTTTCAGGTAGACTGCTTATTTCCTCTTCATGTGTTTGGCCTGGTGGGTTTTTACATTGCTCCTTCATCTGCTGCATATTTTTCTGTATTTTCATTTTGCTTAACTTACTGTGTTTGGGGTCTCTTTTTCACAGGCTGCAGGTTTGTAGTTCCCATTAGTTTTGGTGTCTGTCCCCAGTTCTTGAGGTTGGTTCAGTGGCTTGTGTAGGTTACCTGGTGGAGGGGGCTGGTGCCTCTGTTCTGGTGGGTGGGGCTCTATCTTGTCCTTCTGGTGGGCATGGCCACATCCGATGGCGTGTTTTGGAGTGTCTGTGAAGTTAGTATGACTTTTGGCAGCCTCTCTGCTAATGGGTGGGGTTGTGTTCCTGTCTTGCTAGTTGTTTGGCATGGGGCATTCAGCACTGGAGCTTGCTGGCCATTGGGTGGAGCTGGGTCTTAGTGTTGAGACGGAGATCTCTGGGAGAGCTCTCGCCAATTGATATTACATGGGGCTGGGAGGTCTCTGGTTGTCCAATGTCCTGGACTTGGCTCTCCCACCTTGGAGGCTCAGACCTGACACCTGGCCAGAGCACCAAGACCCTGTCACCCACATGGCTCAGAAGAAAAGGAAGAAAAACAAGGAAGAGAAAAAAATAAAAGAGAGCAACCAAACCAGTTAACAAATCCACCAGTGATAGTAAGCACTAAAAACTAAGCTAAGATAAATACAAAAGTCAGAAACAAATCACCTGCAGACAGCAAACCCCAAATCTACAGTTGCTCCCAAAGTCCACCACCTCAATTTTTGGTGGTTTGTTGTCTAGTCAGGTATTCCACAGGTGTAGGGTACCTCAAGTTGATTGTGGGGATTTAATCAGCTGCTGCTGGGGCTGCACGGAGAAATTTCCCTTTCTCTTCTTTGTTCGCACAGCTCCTGAGGTTCAGCTTTGGTTTTGGCCCCGCCTCTGTGCGTAGGTTGCCCTCAGGTGTCTGTTCCCAACTGAGACAAAAGGTGGTTAAAGCAGAGGCTGATTAGGGCTCTCTTGCTCTCTCAGGCTGCGGAGAGGGAAGGGTACGGTAGTCATAATTGGAATGCAGGGCGAGCCTGCGGTGGCAGAGGCCAGCGTGACAGTGCAACAACCTGTGGCACACTGTGTGTTCTCCTGCGGAACTTGTCCCTGGAGTTTGGGACCCTGGCAGTAGTGTGTTGCACAGGCTCCCTTGGGGGCTGTGGGTAGTGACTTGTGCTTGCACGCAGGACTGTTGGTGGCAGTGGCAGCAGCATTAGCATTTCATTCCCATCTCTGGGGTCTGAGCTGATAGCTGCAGCTTGTGCCTGTATCTGGAGTCACTTAGGCGGTGCTCTGCCTTCTGTGGGCACAGGAGGAAGGAATCCCCTCTCCTCATGCACCCCAAAATAATGGTCTCTTGCCTGTTAGGCAAGTCCAGACATTTTCCCTGACTCTCTCCCTGCTAGTTGTGGCATGCCAACCCCCTTCAGGCTGTGTTCATGCAGCCAACACCAGTCCTCTCCCTGGGACCCGACCGAAGCCCGAGCCTCAGCTCCCAGCCCCGCCCACCCTGGTGGGTGAGCAGACAAGCCTCTCAGGCTGGTGAGTGCTGGTTGGCAGCGATCCTCTGTGTGGGAATCTCTCCACTTTGCCCTCTGCACCCCTGTTGCTGTGCTCTCCTCCGTGGCTCCGAAGCTTCCCCGTCTCTACCAGTGAAGGAGTTTCCTAGTGTGTGGAAGCTTTTCCTCCTTCACAGCTCCCTCCCAGAGGTGCAGGTCCCATCCCTATTCTTTTGTCACTGTTTTTTCTTTTACCCTACCCAGGTACGTGGGGATTTTCTTGCCTTTTGGGAAGTCTGAGGTCTTCTGCCAATGTTCAGTAGGTGTTCTGTAGGAGTTGTTCCACATGTAGATGTATATTTGATGTATTTGTGCAGAGGAAGATGATCTCCACGTCTTACTCTGCCATCTTGAAGGTCCCCCTCTTTTTTTTTTAAATTAATTTTTACTGGAGTATAGTTAACTTACAATGTTGTGTTAGTTTCTGCTGTACAGCAAAGTGAATCAGTTAACAGCAAAGTGAATCAGTTATACATATACATATATTCACCCTTTTTTAGATTCTATTCCCATATAGGTCATTACAGAATACTGAGTTGAGTTCCCTGTGCCATACATTAGGTCCTGTTAGTTATCTATTTCATATATAGTAGTGTGTATATGTCGATTCCAATGTCCCAATTTATCCAATTCATAGGAGGTGACGTCTTTTACCTTTTGAACCATCCATGTGACTCTTTCTTACTGCCTTTCTTGATATATTCAGCCTTGAAATAAATTTTGTGTAAACATGTCTTATTTCTAGAATTAGGACAGAAATGTATGTCAGTTTTCTAAATCTCCCAGTGTTTGGCAGAATGTATTTTCTCTAAAGGCAGTTCATGAATATTTGACAAATTAAATTGAGTG
This sequence comes from Grampus griseus, assembly GCF_964374135.1. Taxonomy (NCBI): domain Eukaryota; kingdom Metazoa; phylum Chordata; class Mammalia; order Artiodactyla; family Delphinidae; genus Grampus; species Grampus griseus. Next base: position 53,444,183 of record NC_139003.1, on the reverse strand, counting down.
GACAGATAAGCCTTTTTGTTTTCCTCAAAACAGGGGAGATTGTGATGATAACATTATTAGCATAAATAAAGAAATTCTACTCCAGTTTATTTTCTAATATCCTGACCTTAGAAAAAAGAGATGAAACATCTTTCCTTTTTTATGTTTTCTTTATTGTGAGGAAAAAGACAAAGATTTATTTTTCTTTTTGGTGGGGGTGGGAAGCACCTTCAAGGAATTTTATTCAATTTGTCCAGCAGATTTCAGAAAATTCCTGAATTTGCCAGCAATCAAATATATGGGAGAAATGAAAAATCAGAGAATTAGGGAAATTAGGAAGCCTATTGTGTATTACTGATCTGAGTTATCAGTATCTGAGGTTTAATGAACAGTCACTGAAAAGGAAAGAACAGAGAAAATTGGCATTTAGAGAAACTTGTAATTTGTTTGTTCCTAAGAAACGTTCACATTGAGGTCCAATTAAGATCAAAATAGTTTTTATTGGTAGTTCATTAAACCCAGCAGATGGCCAGTGGTTTCTGCTGAGGGAATTATAGTTTACAAATGATGATTTTGAGAAGTATTTAGATACTTGAATGCTTTGAGGACACGTTCTCTTAAGGGCACCTCCTACCATTCCCCATCCATTGATGTGCAGAGAGCCTGATCTGTCACCCAGAGGAGCAAGGGCTGTGGGAAGTTCAGAGGCTGGACCTTTGCACGTTAGGGTCTTCACATAAGGCACTCAGAGAAAACAGTCAGTCTTTAGTATTTTCTTGCTTCAGTCACTTTTTCTCCTGCAATTAGGCCAAGGTCAGGGATCTTCTGATAGTTTATCTATGTGTAAGCAGATAGCCAAGTGAGGGGAAAAAAAGATGACAATTCTGTTCAGAGGATTGTCTTTAACTGTCTCATCTGAAACTGTTAATAAAACTCTAAAAGTGTAAAACCAACTTTGCTAGGAAAATAACATTATATAGCCTTATGCACTTAACATAAAAACTTTCTTTGTTTTTCTAAGAACTTAATAGTATTCTTATGAAGTAGATACATATAAAATATTGCACATCTTCATTAAACAGGGACATTGGTGTGGGCTGTAGTTTAAATGGGTCACCTTCTCACTAGCTCTTTTACTGGCCACAAAGGAAGTTGTCAGTATGTTTGTGTTTTTTCTATGTGGATACAATAGCAATATTATTTATTAAATTTTGCTTTCTTGACTTACAGAAAAAACATCCAATATGAAGACTTTCTTTGTCAACATATCTCAGATAGAAACATTTTCCCTTCTTTAGAAAATGATTTTCTGTTAGGATTATTTCTAGGAGGCTCATCAAAGTTTAATGTGATATGCTAGTCTTTATTCTGGAAGTTGGTATTTAAGTGCTATTGTGCAATACTCAAAAAGTCTTAAAATTTAGTCTCAGATCAGTGGTGTGATAAAAAAATCTATAACCAAAAATAATTTCATAGAAACTCAAAAATTTCCTTGCATTTCTCAAATACCCTGAAAAGCAATAACTTTGCTCATGCTAGAAATAACTCAAAAATTTTTTCTCAATAATTAACTTTTGTTCCTTCATGTAAATTTTAACGCTGTCCAGTTGATAAAACTCTCCATGTAAGATTGCTTCAGGAATTGGCTCATACTTAAAGGAAGGAAGGAAAGATCATTTTCCAGTCATGTCCCAGAACTTGATAGCTGAGGGACACTAAGGACTTGACTAGTTTCCTTGTCTTACTAATTCTAAGTGAGTTAGTAAGTGAATTTTACTAATTTACTAGTAAATTTTACTAATACTAACTTTACTTACTAATACTAACTTACTAACTTACTAATACTAACTTTACTTACTAATACTAATCTTACTAATACTAAGTGAATTCGTAAGTGAATTTTACTAATTTATTAGTAAATTTACTAATTTACTAAGTGAATCTTACTAATTCACTATTTTCTTAAAAACAAGTTGATGAAACAAACAAGCAAACAAACAGACAAAAACAGCCTTGCTTACTGCTTCCAGCTCAGAAACTTTCAACGACCCTATTTCATGTTCTGTTAGAACCAAATTTCTCTGCGTGGCTTTTGTCTCTTTTTACATTCTGGCTACGTTGTTAGCCCTCAAATTCACTTCCTCCAGCCTGGTCTCTTTATGGTTTCGTGAACATGGCATATATATTCATTCTTACACATCACTAATAATGGTGTTTCTTTGTCCAGAAATTCCATCTCCTCACCTACTTGTTCCCAACTAGTCCAGGGAGAATGCAGGCACTACCAGCTTTTTGAAATCTTCCGTGACAACCTCAGCAGTTTTTGAACCATTTCTCCTAGTACATTTACATTGTATTACATAAAATGCTTTATATAATTAGTGCAACATTTCATTTATCTGTTAGTGTTGCAAATGATTGCTTTCACAAGAGTGAGTTTTCTGGAATATGAAAGCACTGAAATGTCTTCATTTTTATATAATTTTGTATGAAATATTTCTGTCAAGTACTACAAGCATCTCTGCCTAATTAAATAAAGAATACAGAGCATACTTAAAACTACTGATGGTTCAGGATCATTACTATGAATGTCAATTATTACATTATGCTATAATATAGTAAATACCAAGGTATTTGCTCTATGTAAACATTCTTCTGAGTTCATATTTTCTTTCGTTTCTTTCCTTGATCATAGACTTCCACCCCGTTTAGATGGACTGGACCTTACTTGTTGGTGACAGGTGCATTGCTGAGCAACAAAGGCAGCACGCCATCTTAATTTCTAGGGGCTTGTGCTAATTTATTTGAGCCTCCACCACATCAGGAGAATGATTTCTAACTCTTCACATTCCTGGGGAGTCCTTTTACACCATTCTGACAACCAGATAGATTGGGCAAGTGGATATAGGAGTATTGAGTTGATTGACATCAACATATGTATCTTTGAGGTCTTTGCCTGATCTCCAACTGGATCTGGACTTGCTATAAATGTACTATTGGTATTTTTTCTTCTTTTTTAAAAAAATTATTTATTTATTTATTTTTGGTTGTGTTGGGTCTTTGTTGCTGTGCACAGGCTTTCTCTAGTTGCGGTGAGCAGGGGCTACTCTTCTTTGTGGTGTGTGGGCTTCTTATTGCAGTGGCTTCTCTTGTTGTGGAGCACGGGCTCTAGGTGTGCAGGCTTCTGTAGTCGTGGCTTGTGGGCTCTAGAGCGCAGGCTCATTAGTTGTGGCTCATGGGCTCTAGAGTGCAGGCTCAGTAGTTGTGTGGTGCATGGGCTTAGTTGCTCCGCGGCATGTGGGATCTTCCCAGACCAGGGCTCGAACCCATGTCCCCTGCATTGGCAGGTAGATTCTTAACCACTGCACCACCAGGGAAGCTCTGTACTATTGTTTTATAGTATTTCATGTCTTCCTTTCCTCAATGTGATAAAATTATAAAAATGTCTTTTGTGCATTTACCATAAAATAGGTACGTTCTAGATTATGAAAAATAATTATTATTTATGTTTATATCTGCTTTATGTTATAGAAGATTTCTCATACATTACCAGTTTAACCCTCATAATCATACTGCATTGTAATTTATGATACATTAATTTTACAGATGAATAAAGGGAAGTTTAGAGAGAGAAAGGGGTTATGCTGTTGGTACATGGGTTTCAGACTCAAGTCTTCTGACCCCTATTCCAGTGTATCCTCAAGTACTACTTTACCCTCTGAGCAAGGCGTTGCGCTAGCCTTCAAGAAGCTTCTTGCTTATTCAGGATGAATAAAATGAACACAGAATAACTACATAATTAGGATGTGATAAGTGCTCTGCAGAGGTGTGGCAGTGCAGTGGAAATTTGAAGGGGTGGTGTGTAATTGTGTGTCTGAGTGCTTGCTCAAAGCAAAACATATAAGAAAGTCGTTGATATTTATAAGGAAGAAATATCCTAAGAAATAGGCTTTGGTATGTGTAGTGTTTGGAAAATAGATACTGAATGGAATATGATGGCAGACAGAGGCGTAGGTTGGAGAAACACAGACTTGTACAGTTTGATACAAAGTACACATAGGAGATTTGTACGGGCTTAGTGGAGATTTATGGTATATATCAAGGAGAGCTGTGATGACCATGCTGAGGATTACGTCCTTAAAACTGTTTCTTGTTTGTGGGGGTCTTGGTTTAATGGTGAGAGATGGAATTAGATACCATGTTATAATGAATTCATTTTTTTCCTTGGTTGAAGAAACAGTGAGATCGACATGTAAGCTTCTTGACTAAGAGGATGTTATTAATTAATATGCTCTTGAATATGGTGTTCCAGGCAGCATTTGTTTGTATGCTGGTGCATGGGGGATTTGGAGATTTCTAGTTGTTTGTGTGATCCAATACTCTTGTTTCCACTCCAGATACAGATTCTTCAGTAGTCACTGGAGAAGAGATCAGTAGTGCTATAAAGACCCCTCACTGGGATTTTAATTAAAGATAGTGTATTTATGCACCAAGAAGAAGGTTATTAGAAATTATTAATAACACAATTTAAACTCCATAGGAAGAATTTTATATTTTTCAATAACTTGTCTTTAATATGGGTGCAATTTACATCATTTTCACTTTCATTTTACCTAAAGCTTTGGTAATGCTCTTTTGTTTTTCTAAACAATGATTGTATTGACCAACTGCTTACTTTAAAAATTTGTCTCTTTAAGACAAATCATTAAGATCAGTTACTGGACTAGCTGCTTGGTTGATCTGTTAACCCAGGTAAAATGAACTCCTTAGTCCCTTGTAGAAAAAAAATCTGCAATATCTAAAATACAAATAAACCCTCTTTTTCTTCCTCCCCATTTTAGTGGGCACACTAAATGTACAAAGGTTTTTGTCTTTGCCTTATCTTCCCACAAGACTTTAAGGATTAAGTAATTCCTAGCAAAGAAACAAAAGCAAAGTCATCCTACTCCTCAAAGAATTCAAGTGAAACCTGGTAATAAGATGAAGTATAAGCTCAGGACACAGGAAGAACCAAATTGGGACTGCAAAAAACAGCCCACATGATGGTGAACATTTTTGTGCTGTATTGAATTCAAGCTAGAAAGACACTCTGAAAATATTTTGATGCAGTTTTTTTTTTTAAAGAAAAATGTCAGGTACTGAAGCTTTTAAACTTTTATTCATGCATTGAATAAAAAAATTTTATATATGCGGCTGTGGGCTGTTTTGAACTAAGAATAAAATCTGAAACATTTTATTTGAAGGAGCACTTTCATAATCAAGTTTCCAAATTAGAATACACCTTTGGAAGCTCAAATAATCCTTCAACTGTGATTGGGTTTGGTTCTATTGGTACCTGATATTTTTAGGCTTTAGTGGATAATATAAAAGTAACTTGATTTTCTCTATAAGTCAGTTTAAATTTTGAGCCACGGCTTTCAGTTTTTCTAAGAGCTAAAATCAGAAAATACATCATACTCCTGTATAGTGCCATCTATTCCTATTTAAGAAGATTTACAGAAAAACTATTGTATCTTATTATTATGGCCGGAAGCACCATGTTTGCATTATTTGCAAACAAAAAGTTATATCCATATCCTGATGTAAATTCATTGTATGATTCTGTTAATTTGTTACTTTCCAAAATATAGTTTTCTTTAAAAGTGAAAATTTTTTACCTAAATTTTTGTGTCTTTTGTATATAATCACTAAAAATATATTTGTGTTTAAACACTGTCTCTCTAGTTCCTTGCAAGTGTCAGACAATGACATTTCTCAGTTTTGTATTCCATCTATTCACTGATGATCTCAAATTTGTATCTCCAAACTGAGTTACTCTCCTGAGCCCCATAGTCACATATACAGCATCTTATTTGAGATCCCCATTTGGAGATCTAATAGGTATTTCAAACTTAATGCGTCTAAATAGAAGTATAGATGCTCTAGTCTCTCACCTCAATCCCAAATCTAATTTCTTCCAAGCCATTATATCTCCGATTATGCAAACTGCTCAATAAAAAGAAAAAAGAAAATCAAGAAGTCATTCTTGACTCTTTTCTTTCTTTCATATTTGCAACCAGCGTGTCAGTAAGCTACACCCCCCCCTTCTAAAATAACTATATTTGAAATCTGACCTGTTCTCTTTATTTTCCTTGACACAGCCAGTCCAAATAACCATAATTCTTGCCCTCATTTCTACAATAGCCTCCTGTAACCATTCTGCTGAAAACCTTCCAAAGACTTTACATTGTACATGAAAAAAGCCAGTGCCAAAGAATCCTAGCACTCACCAATATCCTAGTTGCTTTTTTTAAAAATAAAGAACCAAAATTTATTTCTCACAGTTCTTTTTTGTTTTAAATTTGAAGTATATTTGATTTACAATCTTGTGTTAGTTTCAAGTGTACAGCAAAGTGATTCAGTGCCATATATATATATATATATATTCTTTTTCAGATTCTTTTCCCTTATAAGTTATTACAAAATATTGCATATAGGTCCCTGTGCTATACAGTAGGTCCTTGTTGGTTGTCTGTTTTATTAATCAATATATATAGTAGTATGTATATGTTAATCCCAAACTCCTAATTTATCCCTCCGCCACGTTTCCCCTTTGGTAAGAGGATCCCATGTGGGATCCTCTCCTCTCTCTCCCTGCTGGGTGGCAGAGTTGGAGACCATGTGTTAAGGGTGGTATTGCCGCAAGATGAAAGGAGGATGGGTTCTTCAATGTCTCCATGGAGCAAACCACCCACCCTAGCCAACTCTTATTGGACTGTAAGGTGTGTAAGAAATAAAGCTTTGCTTTGGTAAGTCGCAGTTTTAGTCCCCTTGTCATTCCGCCCCTGTCCATCTCTTCAACCTCATTTTTTAATACTCTCTCCTTTCTCACTAGGCCCCAGTTACTCTGGATTTCTTTCTGTCCTATGAATTCACACAGATGAGAACCTTAGCACTTGCTATCTTTCTGCTCGGATTGATCTTTCCTTCGGATCAAAACATGACTACTCCCTTCTCTTCAGATTATCAACCCAAGCGCCATTTCTTCAAAGAGGTCTTCTCTGACCATCCAATCCAAAACAGCCTCCCTTACTGGTCACTTTCTGTAACGTTACACTAATGCATCTTCTTCTTGGCAATTATGAGTACCTGAAATTATCATATTGTGTTTACTTTTTGCTCCTCAATTTCTAAAATGTCAGCTCAATAAGAGGAAGGATTCTTTTTTTTAAGTTGAAATGTACAATATTATGTTAGTTCTAGGTGTACTACACAGTGATTTGACATTTGCATATATTATGAAATGATAACCATGAGAAATCTAGTAACCATTAGTCCCCTTACAAAGTTATGATGATATTATCGACCATAAACATCCCTTATGCTATATGTTACATCCCCCTGGCTTATTTATTTTGTAACTGGGTTTTGTACCTTTTAATCACCTTCACCTATTTTGCTGCTCCCTTCTTCGTAATCATCCATTTGTTCTTTGTATCTATGAGTCTGTTTTCATTTTGCTTTGCTTGTTTGATTTGTTTTTTAGATTCTCCATTTGAGTTCACATGGTATTTGTCTTTCTCTGACTTGTTTCATTCTCTGTCTGACTTATTTCACTTCGCATAATACCCTCTAGATCCATCCATGCTGTTGCAAATGGCATGTTTCATTTTTTACGGCTGAATAATATTCCATTGTGTGTACATATATATACATACTTTGTATATATACATACATCTTCCTTATCCATTCAATAAGCAACACTTAGGTTGCTTCCATATCTTGGCAATTATAAATAATGCTGCTATGAACATTGGCATGCATGTCTTTTCAAATTAGTGTTTTTGGTTTCTTTGGGTAGATACCCAGAAGTGGAATTGCTAGATCAGATGATAGTTGTATTTTTAACTTTTTGAGGAACCTCCATACTGTTTTCCATAGTGACTGCAAGAAGTGGAATTGCTAGATCAGATGATAGTTCTATTTTTAACTTTTTGAGGAACCTCCATACTGTTTTCCATAGTGACTGCACCAATTTATAATCCCAGTAAATGTGTACAAGGGTTCCCTTTACTCCACATATTTGCCAACACTAGGTACTTATTGTCTTTTTGATTATAGCCATTCTGACAGGTGTGAGGTGATATCTTACTGTGGTTTTGATGTGCATTTCCCTAATGCTTAGTGATGTTGAGCATCTTTTCATGTCTCTGTTGGCCATCTGTATGTCTTTATCGGAAAAATGTCTATTCAGGCTCTTTGCCTATTTTAAAATTGGATTGTTCATTTTTTGATGTTGAGTTTTATGAGTTCTTTGTATATTTTGGATATTAATCCCTTATTGGGTATATTGTTTGCAAATACAGTCTCCCATGTTTAGTAGCCTGCTTTTTTGTTTTGTTGATGGTTTCTCTCACTGTGCAAAAGCTTTTTGGTTTGATGTAGTCCCATTAAAAATTTTTTGCTTTTGTTTCATTTGCATTAGGAGACAGATCCAAAAAAATATTATTAAGACCAATGTCAGAGAGCATACTGCCTATGTTTTCTTCTAGGAATTTTCTGATTTTAGGTCTTACATTTAAGTCTTTAGTCTATGTTGAATTTATTTTTGTATACGGTGTTAGAAAGTAGTCCAGTTGCATTCTTGTGCATCTAGCTGTCCAGTTTTCCCAACACCATATATTGAAGAAGCTGCTGTTTCCTTATTGTATATTCTTGCCTCCTTTGTCATAGATTAATTGACCATATGCATGTGGGTTTATTTCTGGGCTCTCTATTCTGTTCCATTGATCTATGTGTCTGTTTTTATGCCAGTATCATACTGCTTTGATTATTGTAGCTTTGTGGTGTAGTTTAAAATCAAGAAGCATGATACCTGAGAGAAGGAATTCTAAATGTTCATCGTTATAGTCTAAAATATTGCATGTCATGTAGTATGCACTCAATAAATATTTTAACTGATTGACTACTATACAAATGTAAGTTATTCGAAGATAGGAATTGAATCCTGTAGCTTAAATGTATATAAAGCATATATCTCATATAAACCATAATATTTCATTTAATTGCATGTAAATAAGGTAATAATGGAAAGGCATAGGATTTGGAGACAGAAATACCCAATTCAAGCTTTGAACCTATTGTGTGATCCTAAGAAATTCTTTCTCAGGCTCTATTTCCACTATTTACACAATGGAAATACTATAGTATATACCTCATTCTGGTGGCAATTTCATGATATATAAAGTTTGTTAATAAACAGTATAAACTGTTTAGAGTTTTTACAGTGTAAGAGTTAAGGCCACAAAGCTGTTTTTAAACATATATAAAATATTTTTTGTGTTGGGTAGACACCTTGTGTGTATAAATACTTTGTGGGTAGACAATGCTGATAAGTGATATGTATTTTAATTAGAAATATTATCCCATATTATTAAAATACAAGGTTCTCTGAGGTGTGTAACAGTCTGTCTCAGCCATCACAGTTTTTTGGGACTTCAGAATAAAGAAATTGCTTTCCATTCAACATATATTTCTATAATTCAATTTTTTCTTTGACATGCTGCTATTCCTGTCTGGTGAGGGTGAATTAAGTGTCAATAAATGGGTGAAAACTTGAATTTTTTTCTGTTAGACATTAAAGTTTCTCTTCAGTGGTCTATTTAGCATTGTTCTTAGGGGCCCGTACTCAACTGTCCTTTACTGACCTCAAGTCTTCCCAGATTCACCAAAGCTGGAAAAAGTAGCATCATGGGATCAAATATTTATTGTTCATAAACAAAATTTACAATCAAGCTTTTATCTGTGTGTGCTTTTCCTAGAAAACAACATATATTGTAGCAAATAGAACACGTAATGCTTATTGAATTCCTATGAGAAACGTTCTTTGGGAAACTAGGCTTGGTTGCTGTTAAATATTGCTAATGGAAAGAAGGGAGACTTGTCCCCTGAAACTGCCTCAATGAGGAAGTGGGTTATGATTGGTTATTATCACTGTTCCTAGTTCTGCTCCAGAGTATGTAATAAAGTGATCAGAATATTCCTGCCTTTCAAGTCCCCTGTTTGACCCTCAAATGAAGTTGTAGGTTGTAGGCAGTTCTCTCTGTACCTGTAAGACCAAGGGGCCATGCCAGCTCAGAACTTTCCCTCTTCAGCAGAGGGCTGAAATGCAATGTGAAATATATTGTAATTGAATCTTTTAAAAGCATTGCCTTAGGGGAAGTGATAAAGGGAAGAATAGAATATTCCTTTGACTGGTTTCTGTCTCTAAGTGTGCTGAAACATCCATCTTATTGCTTATTAAAAAGACAATCAGATAGTCCTAGTCCTGAGAAGAGATCATTTCTGATTTTGACAAGGCTCCCAAACAAAGTTGTTTTTAAATGCTGTTATGCACGTTTTCACAAAGCAAGAGTTAACATCTTTGTCCTGCTTGGTAACACTGGCAAAAAATTTTTTCTTGATTTTGTTAATGAAATCAACAAATCAAGGAACATTTGAATAGAGACCTAGGGGGGCACTTCTATTAATGTTTTATAATACTTATTTAAAAGAACATAAAGGAACCTGAGAGATTTTGTGTCAGGATGGAATTGAAATGCATTATTGCATATCAGTGAGAATATACAGGAGTTTTTTCCATAAATTGTATTCCAGCTAACCTAATACCCTGCTATAATAGGGCTTTTACCTTATGGATGTGTATTATTAGCAAACTTTATGGTGCTGAGTATATTGCATTTATAAGTCTAGTGGGGCCTGATCCAGCTTTTAAAAATTGTGCTTAATTAAACACTAGTGCCTCATCGAGCATGCTTACTCTGGAGGTAGGAAGAGAATGTGCTCCTAGGAGCCAGTACTGTGGATATATTGTGGGTTAGGTATGAGTGTTTATGCTTCATATTAAGCAAAGAAAACCCTGCCATGGCTAACTTGATCTTTTTCTTTCATACTTGACAGTTCTTGTGGCATTAAAAAATTAACTTTTATCAGGAAAAAAACAAAAACAAAATTCAAAGTGGTCTCATATCCCAGCTGCTAGGATAAATCCCATAGACATTTTGGAAAATGTTTGTAAACGCACATGGTCAGAAAATTTACGTCGTGTAGTGTGTTCTAGGGAGCATCAAGACAGACTTAAATGTGTCTTGAGGGAATCAGGAGAAATTTTTCTTGATATCTGCTATGACTTTTGACAGTTGTCTAGCCAACTCATTTTTGTTTATTTATTATTATTCTTAACCTTTTGCTTCAAAGGAAATTGGTTATTATAGCTACTAGTGCTTGATATATTTTCTAGTCTTTTCTTAATAAAGTGTCTAGCAAAATAAGAATAACTCTTTATGCCAACAGCTATGAAATAAAGAAGAGCTTTACAAAAATTTATTTTATACCATGGTTTTATTTATTTTATTATTTCAAAGTGGGCATAAAAACTTTCCTTCAAAAATGGATGGTGTTGGGCTTCCCTGGTGGCGCAGTGGTTGAGAGTCCGCCTGCCGATGCAGGGGACACGGGTTCGTGCCCCAGTCCGGGAAGATCCCACATGCTGCGGAGCGGCTGGGCCCGTGAGCCATGGCCGCTGAGCCTGCGTGTCCGGAGCCTGTGCTCCCCAACAGGAGAGGCCACAACAGTGAGAGGCCCGCGTACCACAAAACCAAAACCAAAACCAAAAATGGATGGTCTTTGAATTGTTCCATTATCCACACCTAACTTCAGTGGGGAATCTGGTTCTGGATGATTGTATAGTTATAATGAGGTTCTTCATCCCAGGAAGGTTTTCTTTGTTTTTATTTTTATTATTAATATTTGTGCTTGTATTCGTTCTTATTTAATTATTGGAAAAAGGGCAGCAACTATCATTGTGACTTTTTCTTTTCAAATGCTTCCACTAAATCCAGGGATTTAATCCAGAGTATTAAGCAATTTCTCCTTAAGCCAAAATGAGTTTCAGGGTCACTTTTATCTCTAAAAATGGTGATATTATGAAAAGTTTCATTTTGGATTTTCTCTCTATTTGGGAAAAACTGCTTTCATGGAAAACATTTGCATTTCAATCACTTGGAGGGTTGGCCTGTGAGAACCACCTTTTGTTCATAGCGAATTTTAGTGGGTTCTTTGATTTGCTGTTATCTAGACAGGCATATCCACTTGGATGGCTTCTATCTCTTCCCTCATCTGGTCTTTCATGAGGCCTGGTTGACCTGAATGGGCTCTGTTCTCTGTCTTTTATTTCACACGTGCTCCCATGACTCCCTCTGTCAGTTGGTCTTGACGGTGGGTATTTATTTTGTTCTTGGCAGAATTCCCCATGTGCAGTTGTGGTGCAGTGCTCATATCTTCCAATGACAATGCTGAATCTCCTCCTGAATCTATTCAGCTCACCTTCAGCCAACTTTCACTCAGGCTAACAAAACTTTTATTCAGTGGCAACTGGGTCATTTTATAGAAGGAACTGCTTTTTAAAAAATTTAGCTCTGAAAGTCAACTCTAGTGTTGAAATAAAATAAGATAAAGACTCAACTAGTTAAATTTCCATATTTTCTGATATCTTTGGCATGCATAAAATTTAGTATTAGACCTAGTCTTTGATGAAATAAAATGAAGCTAGAAAATAACTCTTCTTCTGGGGATAATATTTCTTCTGAATATCAGATATCTGCTTTTTTCCCTCCCAGTTTTACTGAGGTGTAATTGACAAATAGAAACTGTATATATTAAAGGATTGCAACTTGATGTTTTGATATAGGTATATGTTGTGAAATGATCACCACAATCAAGCTATTAACATATCCATCATCTCAACATGGTATTTTCTCTCGTTCTTGCCTTCGTTCTTTTCTTCCTTTCTTTTTCTTTCTTTCTTTCTTTTTTTTTTTTTTGGTGGTGACAACAAAGAGCTACCCTCTTAGCAGATTTCAAGTACCCAGTACAGTATTGTTATCTATAGTGCCCATCTCCAGAACTTAATCATTTTGCATTATTGAAACTTTGTGCCCTTTGACTGACATTTCCCTATTTCTCCTTCCCCCACCCCTGGCAACCTCCATTCTACTCTCTGCTTTTATGAGTTTGACTGTTTTTGATTCCACATATAAGTGAGATCATTTGTCTTTTTGTGTCTTGCTTATTTCACTTAACTTACCATAGTCCAGGTTCATCTATGTAATCACAAATGGCAGGATTTCCTTCTTTCCCATGGCTGCATAATATTCCATTGTATGCATGTATATCATATTTTTTATGCATTAACCTGTTGATGGACATTTAGGTTGTTTTCATATCTTGGCTTTTGTGGATAGTGCTGCAAGGAACATGGGTGTGCAGATATCTCTTTGAAATATTGATTTTGTTTCCTTTGGATGTATACCCAGAAGTGAGATTGCTAGGTCATAGTTTTACTTTTAATATTTGAGGAATCTCCATACTGTTTTCCATAATGGCTGTGCCAATTTACCTTCCCACCAATAGTGCACAAGGGTTCCCTTTTCTCTAAATTCTTGCTAATATTTATTATCTTTTTTTTAATAATAGCCATTCTAACAGATGTGAGGTAATATTGCATTGTGGTTTTGAGTTGCATTTCCCTAATGATTAGTGATGTTGAGCACATTTTCATATACCTGTTGGCCATTTGTATGTCTTCTTGGGAGAGTTGTCTATTAAGGTCTTTTGCCCATTTTTTTTTTTTTAATTTATTTATTTATTTTTGTCTGTGTTGGGTCTTTGTTGCTGTGCGCAGGCTTTCTCTAGTTGCAGTGAGTGCGTGCTATTCTTCATTGCAGTGCACGGGCTTCTCATTGCGGTGGCTTCTCTTGTTGCAGAGCACGGGCACTAGGGTGCACGGGCTTCAGTAGTTGTGGTGCATGGGCTTAGTTGCTCTGCAGCTTGTGGGATCTACCCGGACCAGGGCTCGAACCCGTGTCTCCTGCATTGGCAGGTGGATTCTTAAGCACTGCGCCACCAGGGAAGCCCTTTTGCCCATTTTAAAATTAAGCTATTTGTTTTGTTTTGTTTTTACTATTGAATTTGCTGTGCAGAAGCTTTTTAGTTTGATGTAATCTCATGTAACTATTTTTTTACTTTTGTTGGTTGTATTTTTGGTGTCATATCCAAAAAACTGTTGCCAAGACAAATGTCAAGAAGCTTTTTTTCTATATTTTCTTCTAGGACTTTTACCATTTTATGCCTTATGCTTAAGTGTTTAATTCATTTTAGTTGATTTTTGAATATGGTATGAGATAAGGGTCCAATTTCATTCTTCTGTGTATGGATATCCAGTTTTTCTGAAACCACTTACTGAAGAGACTATCTTTTCTCCATTTTGCTTTCTTGGCCAGTTGACCTTAATGATGTAGATTTATTTCTGAGCTCTCTGTTTTGTTCTATTTATCTATATGTCTGTCTTTATGCCAGTTCCATATTGTTTTGATTTCTGTAGCTTTGTAATGTATTTTAAAATCAGGAAATGTAATACTCCATCTTTTTCGCTCTTGTTAAAGATTGCTTTGACTGTAGGGAGTCTTTTGTGTTTTCATATGAATTTTAGGATTGTTTTTTCTATTTCTAAAAAGGATGTAATTGAGATTTTAATAAATTTTGCATTGAATCTGTAGATCATTTTCAGTAGTTCAGATTTTTTAACAATACTAATTCTTTCAATCCATAAACAAAGGATGCCTTTCTGTATATCTGTGTCTCTTTAATTTCTTTCATCTATGTCTTATAATTTTTAGCATGCAAGTCTTTCACCTCTTTGGATGAATTATTTCCCAAGTTTTTTGTTCTTTTTGTTGCTCTTGTATATGGTATAAAAACAATGTTTTCTTTGCTAGTTTGTTGTTAGTGTATAGATATACTACTGATTTTTGAATATTATTATTATATCCTGCAACTTTACTGAATTACTTTGTTAGTTATAACAGTTTTTATTGTTGTTGTTGAATCTTAAGGGTTTTCTACATACGTAATCATGTCATCTGCCAACAGAGATAATTTTACCTCTTACTCTCTGATTTGCATGCCTTTTATTTATTTTTTTCTTATCTAAATGCTCTCACTAGGATTTCCAACACTATATTGAATAGAAGTGGTGAGAGTGGGCATCCTTGCCTTGTACCAGATCATAGAGGAAAAGCTTTCAGTTTTCCTCACTGATTATGATGTTAGCTGTGAACATTTCATATATGGCCTTTATCATGTTCCTTCTATATGTATTTTGTTGAGTTTTTCTTTTTATCATGAATGGATGTAAAATGCTTTTCCTGCATCTATGAAGATGATCATGTGGTTTTACTCTTTTATTCTGTCACTGTGGTATATCACATTAATTGATTTGGATATGTTGAACTGTCCTTTCACCCCAGGGTTAAATCTGACTCAGTTAGCCTCCATAATCCTTTTAAAGTGCTATTGATTAGATTTCTGTTTTTGAGTATTCTAAAATTTTTAAATTTTTAATTTTTATTATATTTTTGGCTGTGCCCACATGCAGCATATGGGATCTTAGTTCCCCAACCAGGGATCAAACCTGCACCCCCTGCAGTGGAAGAGTGGAATCTTAACCACTGGACTGCCAGGGAAGTCCCTTTAAATATTATTTTTAATTCTGAACTGAGATCTCTTTGTATATGTATCTATGTAACTATTTACTCACCATCTGTCACAATTCAGCATGGCACTGGCTTCAATCTCATTCCAAACAATTTACTGAAACTCCAAAAAGATGCTTTAAAAGATGCTTTAGAGATGCTTTAAAGTCTCTTCTATAAAGTGATTTAGTTTTACTTGAATTTGAGTAATGATCATGTCACTTAGCGGCTAATTGACCTTGGGTAAGCCACTTAACTTCTCCATTTCCTTATCCATAAAGTGAGGACAATGAACCTTATCAAGTGCTTTCAAAAGTACCAAATGAAATAACATATGTGAAAGTGTTTTATAAATAGGAGTGCTATATAATGTTAATTATTATTATTATTTTGGAGCAGATTATAGGATTTACAGCTTTATGTTTTTAAATATCTCCTAAAAATTGCTTGCACGGTTGCAATAGGAAAAGCATTTACCTGTGTAAATTATTCAGTTCTTTTAAGCTCTTCTATTGTTTTACACTTTATTCAGGAAGAAATGATTAGCTGTTGAGAGATTTTAAACAAGAGAGTAATGTATTTAGACCTATGCTTTTGAAAGATCACTCAGGCTGCAGTGTGAGAATAGAATGGGTGGTAGTGGGAGTGGCAGCAGAAGTGAAGAGACCATGTGGGAAGCTGTTAGAGTGAACACACAAGGGGATAATGGCATTTTGAATTTAGCAGCGAAGACCAATGGAAGTGCCAACTTTGCAAAATTTTGAGGAGGTGGAACCAACCAGATGAGGAAGAAGAAGGTTATAAACAACATACAGGTTTTTGGCATGATCAGCTAGAGGGAATTTTGCAGCGTTTTCCTGGGATGGGAGATGTAAGAGGGTTTTATTTAGTTGGCAGGATTTTGCTGTTTTTCATGGGGATGGGAAATACAGAAAGAGGAACACATTTGTGGGATCAGTTATTGGTTCATTTTTGTACCAGTGGAGCTCGAGATATTTAAATGGATAAATGTCTTTGCAATTGCATAACTTTGCTGGAACTCAGGAGGACACTGAACTAGTGTGGAAATTGCAGACATGAGCATGAATGCAGTTATTTAGGGAGAGAATTTGTAGACTAAAAGAGTAGAGGGTAGAGAGTATGAACATTTAAGCAATGAATAGAAAAGGTCCATTTTTTGCATATCCCATCTGAGAAAAAGTAGCCAAGATCATGAGGAAAATGTGGCACCGCCTACCTCAAGGAAAGATAGAGTTTCACATAAAAGGGAGCACCCAACAGTGTTACGTGCTGCGGAGACGTCAAATAAGACCTGCACGTGACTATTGGATTTACCAAAATAGAGGTCATTGGTCATAATAGTCAGAGCTATTTTAGTGAACTGATGGTAGATACCTGACATGGGTTGAGAAGTAAATAGGAGGTGAGGAAGTGGAAACAAAATAAGTGGACAACGCAGAGAACTGTGTAGTATGTACTAATTTGTTGAATAAATGAAGATAAATGAGAGACAAGGCAGCTGTGGAGGGAGACATAGTCTTTTTTTTTAATAGATCTTTATTGGAGTATAATTACTTCACAATACTCTGTTAGTTTCTGTTGTACACCAAAGTGAATCAGCCATATGTATACATATATCCCCATATCACCTCCCTCTTGAGCCTCCCTCCCATCCTTCCTATCCCACCCCTCTAGGTCATCACAAAGCACCGAGCTGATCTCCCTGTGCTATGCGGCTGCTTCCCACCAGCTAACTATTTGACATTCGTTAGTATATATATGTCGTTGCTACTCTCACTTCGCCCCAGCTTCCCCCTCCCACCCCGTGTCCTCAAGTACATTCTCTACGTCTACAATCTTCATTCCTGCTCTGAAACTAGCTTCATAAATACCATGCTTAACATCACTAATTATTAGAGAAATGCAAGTCAAAACTACAGTGAGGTATTACCTCATGCTGGTCAGAATGGCCATTATCAAAAAATCTAGAAACAGTAAATGCTGGAAAGGGTGTGGTGAAAAGGGAACACTCCTGCACTGTTGGTGGGAATGTAAATTGATACAACCACTATGGAAAACAGTATGGAGGTTCTTTAAAAAACTAAAAATAGAACTACCATATGACTCAGCAATCTCACTACTGGGCGTATACCCTGAGAAAACCATAATTCAAAAAAAGACATGTACCACAGTATTTTTTTTTAATATAACAGAAATATAAGCATGTTTAAGTTTTCTTTGGGTGAATGACAGAACAAGAGAAAATAATATTAAGAAAAAGAGAGAGAGAATAAACAGAAAGAGGCCCCCAAGGAGGAAGCTGTGGATGGATCCAGAGCATGGAGGGAAGCATTAGTCCAAGAAGTTCCTCTTCACTGTGAGAGGAAGAAAAGAAAAAGAGTAAGCATGGTTCCAAAGAACTGAGATGCAAAGAACTGAGTTTCCTTCCACTGGCTTCTATTTTTCTCTGTAGAGGAGGAAGGAATGATGAGGGCATTGGTAGCACTTGAGGGTAATGAAGAGGTTTGAAATACATGCTTTGAAGAGTGAATGAGAAAGCTTTTAGATGAAGGAAACATCAGAAAGCTTGGCAAGCAACAGTATCCCTTTGTTAACACTGGAGATCTAAAATGTGTTGTGATACAAGTGTACCTACTTGTGCAGTTTTTTTTAACTGAAGTATAGTTGATTTACAATATTTTATATTAGTTTCAGATGTACACATAATGATTCAAGAATTTTAAAGGTTATACTCCATTTATAGTTATTACAAAATGTTGGCTATATTCCCTGGGCTGTACGATATATCCTTGTAGCTTATTTATTTTATACAAAGTAGTTGCACCTCTTAATCCCCTGCCCATATCTTGCCCCTCCCCACTTCCTTCTCCCCACTGGTAACCACTGGTTTGTTCTCTATATTTGTGGGTCTGTTTCTTTTTTGTTGTATTCACTAGTTCGTTTTATTTTTTAGATTCCACACATAAGAAATAACATCCAGTATTTGTCTTTCTCTGACTTATTTCACTAAGGATAATACTCTCCAGATCCATCCACATTGTTGCAAATGGCAAAATTTCATTCTTTTTTATAGCTGAGTAGTATTCCATTGTATATGCATACCACACCTTCTTTATCCATTTCTCTCTTACAGAACCCAACACGAGATATGGGTTGCTTCCATATCTTGGTGATTGTAAAAAATGCTGCTATGAACATGGGGATACATAATCAAGAGTGGAATTGTTGGATCATATGGTAGTTGTATTTTTAATGTTTTGAGGAAACTCCATAATGTTTTCCACAGTGGCTGTACCAATTAACATTCCCACCAACAGTGTGCAAGGTTTTCCTTTCTTCCACATCCTTGCCAACATTCGTTGTTTGTGATCTTTTCAATGATAGTCATTCTAACAGATATGAGATGATATGGTTTTCTCTCTTCTTCTGGGACCCCTATAATGCAAATATTAGTGCACTTGATGTTGTCTCAAAGGTCTCTTAAACCATCCTCATTTCTTTTTATTCTTTTTTTCTGTTCATCTTCAGTGATTTCCACTACTTTTTCTTCTAGCTCACTGATCCATTCCTCTGTGTCATTTAGTCTACTGTTGATTCCTTCTAGGGTATTTTTCATTTCAGTTATTGTATTCTTCATCTCTGTTTGGTTCTCCTTTATATTTTCTAAATCCTTGTTGAAAACCTTTAACTTCTAGCTCTGTTCCTTCATTCTTCTCCTGAGTTATTTGATCATTTTTATGATCATTACATTAAACTCTTTCTCAGGTATATTGCCTATCTCCACTTCACTTTGTTTTTCTTGTTAATTCATTTCGAACACATTCTTCTGTTGCCTCATTTTGCCTAATTTGCTGTTTTTATTTCTATGCATCTGGTAGGTTGGTTACATTTCCTGACATTGAAGAAGTGGCCTTTTGTATGAGACATCCTGTGCATCCCAGCAGCACACTCCCCCTTCGTCACCAAAGCTGTATGCTTTAGGCATGCCCCTTATGTAAGCTGTGTGGGTCCTTCTGTTGTGGTGACCTGACTATTATGGGTGGTCTTGTCGGCATGGTTGGCCCCTGGTCTGGTTGATTGCCAGGCCCTGCCTTGTGTGTAGGCTGTGGGCTGCTAGTTGGCAGGGTGGGTTCATGAGGTGGAACCCTGGGGCTAGTGATTGGTGAAGTTGGGGTCCAGGAGATCCTGGGGCTGGTGTCCGCCCATTGGTGGATGAGGCCAGTTAGTGGGGCTAATGCCAGCCCACTAGAGGGCAGAGCCAAGTCCTGGGGTCTGGCTGCAGGGCCTAGGGATCCCAGAGCTTGTGTCTGACCACTGGTTTGTGGGGCCGGTTCCTGAAGCAGGTGGCTGCAGCGTCTGAGGTGTCTTAAAGCTTGTTTTGGCCTGTTGGTGGGCACGTCCAGGACCCAGCCAGTCCCATGGCTGGTGCTGGCTGGCGGGTGGTTGGGCTGGCAGGCTGTGGGGCTGTATTTGTCCTGGACCTGTTCTCTGTGGGTGGGTGATTCTGGTTCTGAGGCTAGAGCAGGGTTGCTATGGGTGGGGCCTGCCCACTGGTGGGCAGAGCTGGGTTCCAGGGTTTCTGGCTGTAGGACCATCAGGGTCCTGGGTCTAGTGCCTGCACCTAGTGTGTGGGGCCAGTCCTGGGCCCTCTGTTGGGCAGGGCCGTGTCCAGAGGTAGCAGTGGGCTCAGGTGGTCTCAAGGTAGCCTGTCTGCTGGTGGGTGGGGCTGTTTCCCCACACAGTTAGTTGTTTGGCCTGAGACTTCCAGTAGTGGTACCTATGGGTTGGTGCGTGGAGGTGGGGCTGGGTCCTGCGGCTAATAAGCTAGAGGGAGGATTCCACAATGGTGCTTGCCAGCACCAGTGTCCGGTAGAATGAAGCTCCCAAGATGGCTGCAACCAGTGTCTCTGTCTCCAGGGTGAGCTCCAGTTGCTTCCTGCATCTCTGGAACACTCTCCAAGATCAGCAGATAGGTCTGACGCAGGCTCCTTTCAAATTAATGCTTCTGCATCTCTGGAACACTCTCCAAGATCAGCAGATAGGTCTGACGCAGGCTCCTTTCAAATTACTGCTTCTGCTCTGGGTCCCAGAGCATGTGAGATTTTTGTGTGCACCCTTTAAGACTCGAGTCTCTATTTCCCACAGCTCTCTGAGACTACCAAAATTAAGCTCCACTGGCCTTCAAAGCCAAATGTTCTGGGTGCTTGTCTTGCCAACACAGGACTCCTGGACAGGGCAACCTAATGTGGGGCTCAGACCCCTTGCTTCTTGGGGAGAACCACTGCAATTGTAATTATTCTCTCATTTGTGGGTTGCCCACCCAGGGTATGAGTCTGGACTATACCACTAATCCACCCCTCCTACCCATCTTCTTGTGGCTCCTTCTTTGTATCTTTAGTTGCAGAAGATCCTTTCCAGTAGGTTCTGGTTTTTTTCATTAATAGTTGTTCTGTTGATTTCCATTTGCATGGAATATCTTTTTCCATCCCCTCACTTTCAGCCTGTATGTGTCCCTAGGTCTGAAGTGAGTCTCATAGACAGCATATATATGGGTCTTGTTTTTGTATCCATTGTCTATGTCTTTTGGTTGGAGCTTTTAATCCATTTACATTTAAGGTAATTATTGGTATGTATATTCCTATTGCCATTTTCTTAATTGTTGGGGTTTGTTTTTGTAGGTCTTTTTTCTTCCATTCCTCTTTTGTTCTCTTCTCTTGTATTTCTTGCCTGGGAAGTTCCTGCATTTGTTGTAAAGCTGGTTTGGTGATATTGAATTCTCTTAGTTTTTGCTTATCTGTAAATCTTTTGATTTCTCCATCAAATCTGAATGAGATCCTTGCTGGGTAGAGTATTCTTGGTTGTAGGTGTTTCCCTTTCACACTTTAAATGTATCTTGCCACTCCCTTCTGGCCTGCAGAGTTTCTGCTGAAAAATCATCTGGTAATCTTATGGGGATTCCCTCGTATGTTATTTGTTGCTTTTCCCTTTGTTGCTTTTAATATTTTTTGATTGTATTTAATTTTTGATAGTTTGATTAATATGTGTTTTGGTGTGTTCCTTCTTGGGTTTATCCTGTATGGGACACTCTTGTGCTTCGTGGACTTGGGTGACTATTACCTTTCCCACGTTAGGGACGTTTTTGACTATAATCTCTTCAAATATTTTCTCAGGCCCTTTCTTTTTCTCTTCTTCTTCTGGGACCCCTATAATTTGAATGTTGTTGCATTTAATGTTGTCCCAGAGGTATCTGAGACTGTCCTCATTTCTTTTCATTCTTTTTTCTTTATTCTATTCTGAGGCAGAGATTTCCACCATTCTGTCTTCCAGGTCACTTATACGTTCTTCTGTTATTGATTCCTTCTAGTGTATTTTTCATTTTAGTTATTATCTTGTTCATCTCTGTTTGTTTGTTCTTTAGTTCTTCTAGGTCTTTGTTAAACTTTTCTTGTATCTTCTCAATCCATGCCTCCATTCTTTTTCCAAGATCTTAGGTCATCTTTACTATCATTACTCTGAATTCTTTTTCAGATAGACTGCTTATCTCCTCTTCATTTAGGTTTGTTCTTGTAGGTTTTTATCTTGCTCTTTCATCTGCAACATATTTTTTTGTTGTCTCATTTTGTCAAACTTACTGTGTTGTGGCCTGCTTTCTGCAGGCTGCAGGATTGTAGTTCCTCTTGCTTCTGGTGTCTGCCCCCTGGTAGGGGAGGTTGATCCAGAGGCTTGTGCTGTTATCCCCTTGATAGGAGGTTTGATTGGTGTTATGGTGATCAGAGCCTGCCCTAGAAATTGAGTGGGGTCTCTAGTATATGACCTAGCAATCCCACTCCTGGGCATATATCCAGAGAAAACCCTAATGCAAAAAGATACATGCACCCCAGTGTTCTTTGCAGCACTATCTACAATAGCTAGAACATGGAAGCAACCTAAATTTCCAACAACAGAGGAATGGATAAAGAAGATGTGGTACATATATACATATATATACAATGGAATATTACTCAGCCATAAAAAAGAACAAAATAATGCTATTTGTAGCAACACGGATGGACCTAGAGATTGTCGTACTGAGTGAAGTAAATCAAACAGAAAGACAAATATCATATGATATCACTTATATGAGGAATCATATAAGTACAAATTGTACAAGGGTACAAATGAACTTATTTACAAAACAGAAGTACAATCACAGATGTGGAAGACAGCCTTATGGTTACCAGGGGATAAGTGGGGGGGGGGAGGGATAAATTGGAAGACTAGAATTGACATATACACACTACTATATATGAAAAAGATAACTAATAAGAACCTGCTGTATAGCACAGGGAACTCTACTCAGTACTCTGTAATGACCTATATGGGAAAAGAATCTAAAAAAAAAGAGTGGTTATATGTATATGTATAACTGATTCACTTTGCTCTACACCTGAGGCTAATACAACATTGTAAATCAAGTATACTCCAATAAAAATTAAAAAGTAATAGTTGTTCTGTAAATAGTTGTAATTTTGGTGTGCCTGTGAGAGAAGGTGAGCTCAGGGTCTTCCTACTCTGCCATCTTGGGAACTCTTCCTCATCTATTTGTGCAGTTTTGCTTGAAATGCCTACCAGTATCTGGGTACAGGTGCAGGGAAGATGAGAAGTTGGATTGATCCTATTTTGGCGTTTAGTTAGGAACAGTTGATGGAAGGAAAATAGGAGATAGTTATTACAGATAATAGCAAGAGAGTTGTTGATGTTACATGAAGTCTAGAGAATATAGAGAAGACAGTAAAGGCTGAAAATAAGAGATAGGTCCCCATTGAAAAGATCAAGGACTAGTGGTCTCAATAAGTCAGAAGAACAGATGCTGTGGATGTAACTTGTGAGAGATCCTAGAGGAAAGCAGGCTGAGGTCAGAGAGAGTAATGTTTTAGTTTTGGAGTTTGTGGTAGACCAGCATCTTACTAGGTACTGTTGAACCTGGACCAGGGAGGAGGTCCTGGATGTGACTGTTGGAGTGAAGATGAAATGGATGTCACTGGAACTGAGGATGTTAAGAAATGATAGGATTAGAGTGATGGGTAATAAATTCTTTCCTTTTTGAAGCCACCAAGAATGATGACACTGCTTTGGATGTATAGGAAGAATGTGATGAACCCTAAAGTTTTATTGTATAAGACAGAGTTATCAGGCAGTTAAAAGATGCATAGAATTATAGAGAGAAATGATGGTATAATCCAAAGTAGGGAAAGTGGAAGTCTTGGGTCAAATTTGGACCATAAATATGCTTTATTTGGCTCAAATTGTATTTTAAAAATTTGATTCAGTTTGTTATAATTTAAATTTAGTTTTCATACATGTGCACATGCATACACACACACACAAGCACATGCACATATAGTCACCATGTACACACACAATGAATTTCTAGATTTGCTTACAAGTTAGAACGATCTGGAAACACGAGCTAATTTTCCTAAACAGGAACTGTGTGAGGTAGATGCTTGATAAATTTTGACCAAATTAAAGATCAATTTAGCAGTTAAAGGATGTTTTCCATTTTGCTCTTTCTTTATCGTTAGGAAGATGCATTAAACTTAAGATTTACAGGAATGGTCTAATTACATAGATTTGCACAAGATAGAAGAGCTGAGGTCTGCTAAAATATGGTAGAATTTTTGAGATATAATATTATTTTATTTTCATATTATTATATGCTATGCAGTTGACCCTCGAGCAACACGGGATTGAAGTGCACAGGTCCAGTTATATGCAGATTTTTTCCAACAAATATAATGGAAAATTTTTTTGAAGATTTGTGACAATTAAAAAAAATTTGCAGATGAAACATAGCCTAGACATATTGAAAAAATTAAGAAAAAGTTAAGTATGTCAAGAATGTGTAAAATACATATACATAGTAATCTATCCTTACATAGGCTTAAGGCGAGTGATATTGAATATAAAAGTAGTAATAGTGTTAGTTTTATACTGTTTTATAACTTTTTCTTCAAAGAATTACATTACTGAACAATATGACTCTCTCTCTCTCCCCACCCCCTCTTGTAGTTGAAGAAACTGTGTATCAGCCTGTCATCACAGGGAAGTGTTTTCTTTGCCAAAAGAATTTTATGACAATTTATTCATTAGTGTATAGGCTAGGCTACCATGAAGCGTTTTTTACATTAGGTAACTAAAGCAATCCTGTGGCTACTTCTTCACTATCAATGTATGAATCATTATACCTGTAAACAAATATGAATTTTTTCACATTTTATTTTCATTTTTGATGTCTAGTGTTAGTAATGGGTGTAACATCTACAGCATTTTGTATCATTTAAGGCAATATTGATGTAGGTGCTGACATATGACTCATCTTGTAAATGGAAAACATGAACTCATGGTATTGATAATTATAGTACAGACTGTAAGTGTATTTTCTCTTATGATTTTCTTAACTTTTTCTTTTATTTAGCTTTATTATAAAAATATAGTATATAATACTTATAACATACAAAATATGTGTTAACTGTTTATGTTATCGGTAAGGCTTCTGGTCAACAGCAGGTCATTAGTAGGTAACTTTTGGGGGAGTCGAAAGTTATATTTAGATTTTCAACTGCATAGGGGGTTAGTGCTCCTAACCGCCACATTGTTCAAGAGTCAACTGTATGTTCTATATATTATAATATTATCTTATGATTTCTTAACAGATCATTGTCAGACTTAAAGAATTTTCTCCGTCTATACCTTTGATAATATTGTTCCAAAGGAATTTTGTGCTCTTTAGTAGAATATTTACTCTTCTATGTTTGAAAGGTCACAGGTTTCTTTGCTGTGACTGAACTTGATTCCTTAGGGACAGAGAATTTCAAGAGGGTTGTTTGTTTTGTCCCTTCAGGATAATCTCTTTCCATCATGAATGCATCATAAAAAGAAATTTTGTGTCTGATACAAGATTTAAAGATTCTACTTCTGTTCTTCTGACTTTTTCTTAGAAATATATTTCTGTACTCTTTCTGTATTCCAAAGTTAACCATTTTCTCTGCTTTTCTAACACTGGAGAAATCTTGTTCATTACTTTCCGTAAGAGAAGCATTAGTATTTCACAAAAATTTAACAGTTACCTGTATTTATTTGGAAAGATGCTGTGATGGCTAATTTTACGTGTCAGCTTGACTCGGCCGTGGGGTGCTCAGACATTTGGTCAAACATTATTCTGGATGTATTTGTGAAGGTTTTTCTGTAGGAGATGGATATTTAAGTCAGTAGACTGAGTAAGGTAGGTTGCCCTCCCTAATGTGGGTGGATCTCATCCAATCAGTTGAAGGCATGAATTGAACAAAAAGCCTGACCGTTCTTTGAATAAGGGGGTACTCCTCCTGCCTGACTGTTTGAGCTGGGATATTGGTCTTTTCCTGCTTTCAAACTTCAACTGAAAAATTGGCTCTTCATGGGCCTGCAGCCTGCTGGCTTTTAGACTGGAACTTACGTCATTTGCTTTCCTGGGTCTCAGGCCTTTGGACTTGAGCTAGAACTGCACCCCGCGTTCACCTGGGTCTCCAGATCTTGGGACTTGTCAGCTTCCATATCATGTGAGTTGATTCCTTATAATAAATGCCTCTTGGGCTTCCCTGGTTGTGCTGTGGTTAAGAATCCGCCTGCCAATGCAGGGGACACGGGTTTGAGCCCTCGTCCAGTAAGATCCCACATGCTGCTGAGCAACTAAGCCCGTGAGCCACAACTACTGAGCCCACATGCCACAACTACTGAAGCCCATGCACCTAGAGCCCGTGCTCTGCAACAAGAGAAGCCACCACAATGATAAGCCTGCGCACCGCAACAAAGAGTAGCCCCCGCTCTCAGCAACTATAGAAAACCCGCATGCAGCAGCGAAGACCCAGTGCAGCCAAAAATTAAATAAGTGAATAAATAAATTAAATAAATAAATAAATACCTCTCTGTATAGATATACTGGTTCTGTTTCCCTGGAGAATCCTGACTAATACGATGTCAAATGAACGTAAGGCACTCACTCTTTCAAAATTTGATTTATTTATTTTGATGGAGGGCAGGGGAAGGCAGATATATGTGGAAATAGAGCCTGAACATAGATGCAGTTTTATGTTTTACAGAACCAGTTCTCAGCAGATGTCTTGAGTGGTCCACATTAAATGAGACTATATAATAGACACTCACATTTATATTTGAACTTATTCATTTTATAATGTAGAGATAACTATCTTTTATGTTCTAAAGATTTACTGTCCTATTGCTCTCTTCAGTGTGTTTCATTATAAATGGTTGCTTCAGATAAATGATAAGAAAATTATTTTGATAAAAACCATATTTTTGTTTTCCTAATCTATCAAACATTTATGTTTCTCCTAAGGATCATGACAAACATGGAATTCAATACTGAGATTAAAGTGCTTCACTTCTTTTTGGATCAGATATCCATGAGGCTGCAACGTCTTCCTTAAAATTTTTTTCGATCTTTTGTGATCTGATATTATTCTCAATACTTTCAAGAAAGGCCTTGCAATATAACTTATTTGCTGGGAAATAAAGGTATTCATCTAGTAAGTAGGTAGTTTGACAGATCCAAGATCTGTCAGTCCTAAATGTAAGACTTTCTCAGACTGATAATAATTTTATTCAACCTTTCATCCAGTCAAAATCTTCTTGTTTTTGAACTACTCTGAAAATTTCAAGTTGTATGAATGGTTTCAGGCCAAGGTGATTTACTACTTCACTAGGAGATAAGTTAACTAATGATATCTCTGACACAAATTTAAAAGGGGTCATGGCGCTTTGAGAACTTTAATTTTGTTTTATTTTTGTTTTTGGTCCTGAGGAGTGATGTATCCATTTGTTACTTGGTTAAAAGAACGTGCAAGTATATAGAAAACACACGTTCCAATAATTTTAAGCAAATTCGCAAATAAAGATGTATCTTTGGTTCTGCTCCTTTTTTTCTGTAAATGTGTTTTTAAAAAAAATTTTATCTCCGATCATGAACATTGAGTTGTGCATTTGATCCTAAATTTTTTCTCCAGCATATGATTTTGTTTGAGTGTTTCCTCACATTTTGTGGTGCTAGATGATGAATTGCCTGTGGAGATCGCTTTGAAAACCATGGTGTAGCTTGCTGTTCAGATGCCATTTTAACCTGGAAAACTTGTTCTTTTTTTTTTTTTCAAATTACCCACAACACCCTGGAAATATTTTTATGGCTGCCAAATAATAATTATTGGATGGTGCTGAGGTATCTTGATTTGACATAAAAGAAATTTTTTTTTTAGCAAGGCTGTCCCTAGGTGTATAGGGTCTTATGTGAAATGTGTTCTCCCAAATTCATATGTTGGAACCTTAATCACCAATGTGGCTATGTTTGGAGATAGGACTTTTAAAGAGGTAAGTAAAGTTAAATGAAATCATAAGGGTGGGATCTTATTTCAACATGACTAGTGTTCCTCTAAGAAAAGGAGGAGATAACAGGGGTATACTCACAGAACAAAAGCCATATGAAGACACAGTAAGGAAGTTTGATTAGTTCCCATTTATTTTTTGCTTTTATTTCTGTTGCCTTGGGAGACTGACCTAAGAAAACATTCGTACAATTTATGTCAGAGAATGTTTTGCCTATGTTCTCTTTTAACAGTTTTATGATGTCATGTCTTATATTTAAGTCTTTAAGCCATTTTGATTTTATTTTTGTGTATGGTATGAGGGTGTATTCTAACTTCATTGATTTACACGTGACTGTCCAGTTTTCTGAATACCACTTGCTGAAGACACTCTCTTTTTTCCATTGTATATTCTTTAGGGTGGCAGAATCTTTACACTGTTTAGAGTTCTTCCCCTCTAATGACATCAAAAATCATGCCTAAAGCCTTTGATCGCTCACAGGTAAAGAAGTGAAAAAAAACTTTATGTTCTTTGCTTACTTCTTTTTATTAAAAGATGTGAATATATGACAAATGGATTATTCAGTTCCATTTTTAGTACCCTGCAATATAATTTAAATTATATAATATCAATAATCATTTTTGACAATTTCCTTTTTATTCTGTGAACTAGAAGATGCCATTGTTGACATTTGTTTAATGTTTAGTCATGTTTACAGAAAGATTAGAGTCCTAAAGTTACAATAACCCCCAAACCAAAAGGAAAATTTCAGCCTTTGACAAGGAACTGTTTAAGTTCATCACCTGAGACGACTTGTTGACTTGAATTAGGGATTATAAGAAAGAGAGTAATGGTGGCTTCAAGTGCCTCAAACCTGGGTTTCCAGGGTCTGGTTGATTGTAAACATAGCCCAAAGAATGTGAAAATTTTTAGCTAAGAAATGAAAAATGTCTTTCAGTATCTTGAAACCATTTAGAGAAAATGCTCTGATGTCATGAATGTGCTATCCTGTGATATAATTAATAAAATGCCCTTGACACTGGACTAGAAGGCAAGAGATTTTTGTCTTGACTTTGTCACTAACTTGTGTAAGTAAACTGCTTCACCTGAGCCTCAGTTTCCTCTTATGGGTAAGTGAGAAACTTGAGCTAGACTATCTCCAAGGTCTCATTCAGTTTTTACATTTTATAATTCCCTATTTTAAAAAAGAAATTGTCCTGGAATATACTTTACATCACTTATGATTTTAAAAGAATTAGTCCCAACTCAAAATTCAATCTCCTTCAGACCTAATAGAATAAGTGCTTGATATTCCCACTTGTGTGTTACCATATCAACTTGCACATATGTCTA
The DNA here is from genome assembly GCF_964374135.1 of Grampus griseus. Taxonomy (NCBI): domain Eukaryota; kingdom Metazoa; phylum Chordata; class Mammalia; order Artiodactyla; family Delphinidae; genus Grampus; species Grampus griseus. The sequence goes on along the minus strand of NC_139003.1, from coordinate 53,414,868 downwards.
GAATAACTGTCATTTTGCATAGCAATCTGATTTATGGGTATCACTCTCTTCTACTAGGTCCTCTGTTTCTCTAGGGCAGCTACTCTACTCATTATTCATTTTGTCCGTGGAATTCAGAACAGGGATCATAATGTAGTAGATCCTCAGTAAATACTTTTTGAATAAATTCATTTAATAAATGCACTATTTCTCAAAGTATGTTCCGTGTACATAATAGTCCACTGAGATACTCTGCAAAAGGAGTTCCATGATATCAAGTTTGTTAAATATGACTTTGCTTTCTCTGTTATGAATATTGACAATTAACTCTTTGAGAAGTTCTGCAGGAAGAAAAATGACTTAATTTTGTGTAAGCTGGAATTTTGCACACGTTGGACTATGAAATTATTTAAAATGGAAACAATGATCCATGCAAGATGCTTTGTGAAGCAGTACATTAATGAATTAAATTTAAAACTCTGATAAATATGTTCTTTAGTAATTCTGAAGGAATTCCATATTCTTAAGTAATTAACCACATCAGCTATCATATGATCTCTGCCTACCTCATATCAAAATATTCTCTCTGGGCATTATTACTGTAGTTTCACAAGGCTTCTAAAACCAGCAGGTAATTTCTGCTCAGGGCCTTTGTACAAACCTTCCCAATCTTCTCAGAATGTTCTTTGCTAAACACATCATATGTCTAATAACCACTCATTTTTCATTTCTCTATTAAAATTTCACTTCCTGAAAATATTCATTATTCTGTCTTATAGAACCCTGTTACTTTCCTTTATAGAATTTATCACAGTTGGTACTTTGTTTAATGTTTGTCTTCCTCATTAGGCTTTCTAACAATATTGGTGATATATATTTTGTTCACCATTTTCACTCAGCTCCTAGTCTGTAACATGAGCTTAATAAATACTTTTTGAATGAGGATAAATATATTTATTTATTTTCTTAATGATAAATATTTCTCTCCCTCTTTAGGTGATAATGTGAAGGACGTTAGGGACTGTGTGTGTTTGTTTACTGTTGTAGTGCCAAAAATATGAGTGCAGTAAGTAGTATTCGATAAATACTTGTTGAATAAGCTAGTTGTTTATTCCACCAGTTTGCATAAACTAAGTTGAATGATGAACTTTTCCCCCTAGTTTTATTGGGGTATAATTGACAAAAATGTAAGATATTTAAAGTGTACAACATGATCTGATATATGTATACATTGTGAGATGGTTCCCCCATCAAGTTAATTAACAGATTCATAACCTCACATATTTACCTTTTTATTTTTGGTGAGGACAGTTAAGTTCTAGCCTTAGCAAATTTCAGTTATACAATAGACTGTTATCAACTATAGTTACCATGTTATATCCTTGGAGCTTATTCATCTTATAACAGAAAGTTTGTACCCTTTTATCAACCTCTCTCCCTATTTCCTCCATCCCCTACCCCCTGGCAACAACTTTTCTAGTCTGATTTCAACTTAAAAAAACGTTTTTTAAGATTCCTCATTTTAGGGGGCTTCCCTGGTGGCGCAGTGGTTGAGAGTCCGCCTGCCGATGCAGGGGACATGGGTTCGTGCCCTGGTCTGGGAAGATCCCACATGCCGTGGAGCGGCTGGGCCCTTGAGCCATGGCTGCTGAGCCTGCACGTCTGGAGCCTGTGCTCCACAACGGGAGAGGCCACAACAGTGAGAGGCCCACGTACCACAAAAAAAAAAAAAAAAAAAAAAAAGATTCCTCATTTTAGTGATACTATGAGGTATTTGTCTTTTTCTGTCTGGCTTACATCACTTAGCATAATGCACTCCAGGTTCATCCATGGTGTTGCAAATGACAGACTTTCTTTTTTTAAGGCTGAATAATATTCCATTGTGTGTAATTTTCTTTAGCCATTCATTCGTTGATGGACATTTAGGTTGGCTATTGTGAATAATACTGCTATGAATATGGGAGTACAGATATCTCTAAGATACTGGTTTCGGGATTTCTCTGGTGGCGCAGTGGTTAAAAATCTGCCTGCCAATGCAGGGGACACGAGTTCAAGCCCTGGTCCGGGAAGATCCCACATGCTGCGGAGCAACTAAGCCCCGTGCACCACAACTACTGAGCCTGCGCTCTAGAGCCCATGTGCCACAACTACTGAAGCCCATGCGCCTAGAGCCAGTGCTCTGCAACAAGAGAAGCCACTGCAATGAGAAGCCCGCATACCACAACAATGAGTAGACCCCACTTGCTGCAACTAGGGAAAGCCTGTGTGCAGCAACGAAGAACTCAGCCAAAGATAAATAAAAAATTAAAAAAAAAGATAATGGTTTCATTTCCTTTGGATAAACACCCGGAAGTGGAATTGCTGGATCCTATGATAGTTCTATTTATAATTTTTGAGGAACCTCTTTATTGTTTTCTACAGTGGCCGAACCAGGATATGTTCCCACCAGCAGTGTATGAGGTTTTCTCCATGTCTTCAGTGTATGAGGTTTTCTCCATATCTTCACCAGCATTTGTTTTCTCTAATGATGAACTTTCTTTCTTTTTTTCTTTCTTTCTTTCTTTCTTTCTTTCTTTCTTTCTTTCTTTCTTTCTTCCTTCCTTCCTTCCTTTCTTCCTTCCTTCCTTTCTTCCTTCCTTTCTTTCTTTCTTCCTTTCTTTCTTTCTTTCTTCCTTTCTTCCTTTCTTCCTTCCTTTCTTTCTTTCTTCCTTTCTTCCTTCCTTCCTTCCTTCCTTCCTTCCTTCCTTCCTTCCTTCCTTCCTTTCTTTCTTTCTTTCTTTCTTTCTTTCTTTCTTTCTTTCTTTCTTCCTTCCTTCCTTCCTTCCTTCCTTCCTTCCTTCCTTCCTTTCTTTCTTCCTTCCTTCCTTCCTTCCTTTCTTTCTTTCTTTCTTTCTTTCTTCCTTTCTTCCTTTCTTCCTTTCTTCCTTTCTTTCTTTCCTTTCTTTCTTTCTTTGTCTCTCTCTCTCGGGCCTCTCACTGTTGTGGCCTCTCCCGTTGCGGAGCATAGGTTCCAGACGCGCAGGCTCAGCGGCCATGGCTCACAGGCCCAGCCGCTCCGCGGCAATTGGCAGGCAGACTCTCAACCACTGCGCCACCAGGGAAGCCCTCTAATGATGAACTTTAAATGGTGAACTTTTGGTTATTTTTTATTCTTTAAAATATTTATTTAACTTTCTAACTGATAGAATACTAGGAAACAGGATTTTCATGGGGATGCGAGAAAAAAAAATGAAGCAAAACAAATTGTCTCATTTGCAGTTTAGTAGAATGGAATTTTGTCACTAGAATAGAATTTAAATAGAAACCCAAATTTTGGAAGACTCTTTATGCAATTTCTATAGTAAGAAATTCCTATATGAAGCTGAATGTGCAGGAAGTAGAAAAGAATTCAGAACGGTGAGAGTTTGATTATTTCATGAAATATTTGTTGAGACTACAAAGAATTTTACAGTGTGTTCAAATAGATTGGATATCAGGGTGAGTATCAGAACTACAAAGGATCACAGTTTGTTTTTCATTATAAACGGTGATAATAATATAAACAACAAAGTATGAAGAGACTATAACCATTTTCTGAACTATAAGCCTCAGGAATTTCACTGTTTCTGAGGCAGGTGGGGATGAACAATGGGTTAACCCCTTTGAGGAAGAGGAAAGCTTGGGCCCAGTGGAACTGTGACTTATCAGCTGTGCTTACGGGTATAGCTGGAAATATTTGCCCTGTATTTGCTGACCTGTTCTTTTTCTGCTGTACTGATGAGTTTCTCTCTCTGTCCAACCCCTCCACCCCCTAATCTTTCTAATCAGCTTGGTACTTCAGAAAATATTTTAGCCTAATATTTTAGTCAGGGTAGAAAGTTCAGGAGCTCTTATTTCAAGATTTATTTCCTGGGGAAAATAAATGGAATTAGTGTGTTAAATTTCTCTAGGAAAGTCCTCTTGAGGCAGTTGAGAGTTTGGGGGTGGGGTGGATGCCATTCCGTGTGCTTTAAAGCAATCATTGCAAATGAGAGCACTTCCATAATCATATGTTACACAGTTTCTAATACCCAAGGTGAGTAATTTGCAAAGAAAATATAAAAAAGTATATATGCAAGAGAGAGGTTAAAGTCAGTCTATTTCCCCTTTCTGGGGAATTATATATATATAATTTCTGGAGGCTTTTAGATGTCTGGCAGTCCTGAAAGCTCTGAGTGCCCCATGAAAGAAGGTATGACCTTTTCTCTAGAGGTTTCTTTTGTCTAAAGTGTGAGGTGCAGAGAGCCTATCACTCCTTTGCTGGAAATCACACCTGGGCTGTTTTCATTTGACCAGTTTTGGTTTAGAATGTGCTTAATGCCGATGATCACAACTGATGTCCCATTATTGGCTCTTGGGTGCTGACTCAAATCTCTTTAGCAGGGTTTTCATTACTTGAAAAGATCATTTGTGTATTTAGTAAACATTTCTTGAGCTCTGGCTCGGTGACAGGTGCTCACTGTTCCATGAGTAGGGGCACCGCGCTGAACGAACGGGCAGAAAGCCCTGCCCTTGTGCAGCCAAATCAAGAAAGTATACTATAGTTTAGTGACTGTTGCTGAGGGTCTAAATCAGGGAAGGGAGCTCTAAAATGGCAGGGGTGGCCAGTGAAGGGATCACTGAGAAGCAGACTTTTATGTCAAGCAAGTGATAGAGCTAGCTTTCTCGGGGAGAGCAGCCCAGGAAGATGGGAGAGCCAGTGCGCTGGCTGAGATGGGAGCTTGTCCCTCGGCTTCAAGGAACAGAGAGAGAGGCCGCCAGTGTGTCTGGGATGGTGTAAGTGAGGAAGCACAGTTATGAGATGAAATCAGAGGGAATGTGTACCTCACATTGGGCCTTAAGGTCTGTATATTAGAATCACCGGGGGAGCTCAGGCCACATCCTGGACCAATTAAATTAGAATCCGTGGGGGATGAACCCAGGCACTGGCCGTTTTGAAGTCACTCAGTGTGGAACCAAGACTAAGAAACATCACTAATAGGGGGATGAAATTATATGATCTGAATGGCATGATGGGATATCCATTTAAAAATATTCACGTTAGCGTCTAGTTTAAGAGTATTCTGAATGGAAAAGAAAAGAGCAGGGATTATCACTTGGGAGGTTATTGTAAGCTTCCAGGCAAGAAATGGTAGCAGTGTGGGGTGGCAAGACGTGGTATATTTTGAGCTCAGTGATATATAAATTGAGTTCAGTGATATATAAATTGCGTCCCCTGAAAGTTTTATATGCTGGTCTGCAATAAGTAGCTTATATAATTCACGGTTGTGAAATAGGCTGGCACTGACTCCTTGGTATCCAGCATAGGTATGGTGGTTCAAAATAAGGGGGAACTGCCATCAGAGGTTCTGGCAACGTTCTGGTTCTTGAGTTGGATAATGATCTGCTTGTAAGACTCCATGAAATCATACATTCATGACCAGCACTTTTCTGTATATGTTTTATAATTCTACATGTAACAAGGTGGAGGAGCCTATCTTAGAATATAAGAGACTAAAGAGGCTTAAAAATGCATTGGTGATGCCTCTCTCTTGTTCAGTAGCTGCAGGATGGTGCAGGTGATTATGAACATTTGGGCATCCTTGCTTTCCAACCCCCTGATGACCGACCTTTCTGTGTGCCAGTTTTCTACAAAGACCTTTGCCATAATAACAAACGTGTAAGACGTCTGTTCTGTTCTGATGAGGTTACTCAGATGAAGGTCTTTCCCTCGTTAGTATTCGACCTGGTGGGATTGAGATCCTTGTGGAAGTAAGATGAATGTTTGACTTGGTGGGAGGGAAACAGGGGCATGTCTAAAGTCACCAAAAGATCAGAGAAATCAGTTTATTTGAGAATCTTACTCTCTTGAGTACTGACTTTGTCACATGACCTTGTGCTTTACTAATACTGCAGTCATAAAAAGTGACTCTGTACTTTGGGGAGTTCAGTGAAAGCTGATGTTTAAAAAGAAGCAATGGACCCCAAAGACTCAACTAATGCGATTGCAACACCTTCTGGAATGCGTTAATGTGCTTTTTTGAATAGACTTAAGCAAAGTTTGCATTTGTAAACAAAAATGAATAGAGTGAAAGATTCCTCTCTTGTAGAAAGAAATTGACATGCCAGACGTAATTCACCCGGACCTTCATTTGTTGGTGAATACAGTGCATTAAAAGAGAGCGTTTTCAAGGAGCCAAGTCACAGCGAATACTTTGGCATTGTTTCATGGCTTTATATCTAGAAAGAGTAAGCTTGGAGGGACCTGCCAGCATTTGCTTGGCACTGTGAGTAGGGCCCTTGAAGGGACAAGTTGGATGTTAGTGGCTTGTCTGATGTTAGGGAGAGCATCATTTGGATAATGACACTCAGTTTTGTTCTGTTCTCTATTCAAGTACCTTAAGAGTTGGTTTTGAAGGTAGAGTTTTTCAGGGCCTGAAATGGATGCTTATATATGCCTAACTACCTTCCAGTGTAATATCTGATAATCATTACATGTCAGCTAGTCAGCTTAAAAGCAATCTCAAAGAGGATTTTTCTGCTGTTTTTTAAACCCTGCCTTTTAAAGCTTAAGAGGAAGCAGAGAGGAAGTCTTTTCTATACCAAAAGAGATACAAAGGTACCAATCATTGGCTTTTGCTGAGCTGACAGTGCACTTAACTTCTGCTGCAAATGCATTTTATTGTAATAGGATGATGTGAAAAAAGATGTTTTGCTACACACAGGCAGGCAAATATTACACCACAGGGCTTGTATTAATTGCCATCCGGGCCATATGCTCTGCTTAAGCAAATGCATTGCCTTGTGAAAATTGCTTTCCCTGGTAAACCTAGTGTAGCCATCTCTCATTTATTTCCTTTTTAGGATTTAGTCTGAGCACTCAAGCTAATCAGTAATACTAACATTTAATATATTGAAAACATTGCCATTTTCTAGTTCTTTCTAAACTTGAAACATATGATAAAGAAAACATTGGAGGATTTTTTTTTCATTTTTATAGAGTTATTTATCTATTTATTTATTTTTGGCTGAGTTGGGTCTTCGTTGCCGTGTGAGGGCTTTCTCTAGCTGTGGCGAGCAGGGGCTACTCTTCGTTGTGGTGCACAGGCTTCTCATTGCGGTGGCTTCTCTTGTTCCAGAGCACGGACTCTAGGCACGTGGGCTTCAGCAGTTGTGGCACACAGGCTCAATAGTTGTGGCTCACGAGCTCATAGGTTGTGGCTCACAGGCTCAGTTGCTCTGCGGCATGTGAGATTTTCCTGGACCAGGGCTCGAACCCATGTCCCCTGCATTGATAGGCAGATTCTTAACCACTGCACCACCAGGGAAGTCCCATATCAGAGGTTTTGAACATTGTTTATATTTTTGCTTCATTGAATGGAATTTTGTGGGCTTTAAGAATGTGATCGTAACTTTGAAGTTTAAATTAATTTTCTAGTTTTTTTTAGCCCTTTGCCTACTGAGTAAACTTTAGATCACTCTGAACAAAATTCAAAATAGAAGCAGGATTTTTCCCTTCAGTTGTCACACAGGTCTGTGACTTTGGAGCTTCCATAACAACAGAAACTTGAAGATAGGGTATCTGTACTGGTTCTGGATTATCTGAAAGTATTTTTCTGATCTGATGAAATTGAACAGCATTAATGACACTGTTGCCCGTGATAAAGGAGACACTGGTGGTCCATGACATGCTATGGCAAGATACTCATGCTCCACGTTGAGAAAGGCAGTTTGGTGCATGAGTCTTTCAATTCCCATTCAACCTCTTCAAGGTGGACCTTGAGCTTGGGAGAAAGAGCTCACACAGCCAGTGCCAAGCTTATCATTTTGCATGGGAAGATCTTTCTCTGTTGTTAGCCCAAGGTATGTTCTTTTGTTCTGCTGTGTGCGAGCGTCATATAGAACTTGGCTGACCCCAATGCTATGTCTGTTCTCTGAGAGGAGAACATGTTGAGGCATGAGAGGGGTGCATGTGAGCCAAATGTCCTGTGTCAGCTGGCAGGAGAGACCCTTTGGCCCTGGGTGACTGATGTCCACTATTGAAGTGGCTCTTGCTCTGTCTCTTCTCTTTATGAGTAAAATATTGTTCCATCCAGTGCCTGACTCTGTTGTATTCTCCCTGGTCACTTTGATACCAAGATGCAATGGGCAGAAGTGTTTGGAATCCTCCCCTGGGACTGGTAACTGGTAAATGGTGTTCTGCTAGACACTGGGCTATTTCTAAGTGTAGGGGAGAACTTGAAGAAAGAAAATGGTGGTCTCAAGTCTCAAGATTCAGAGAACGGACTAAAATGCGTTTATGACTGCCCTAAAATAAACTTTTATTTTCTGTAAACATAGGGCTGAGATTTCTGAAAACCAAACCTGAAGTCTAGTCCTGAAGGTGCCTAAATTTCAATGCAAAAAAACCTTGAAGAATTTCTAAATTTCAATGCAAAAAAACCTTGAAGAATTTCTTTCCTTTTTTAAAAAAAATTTTATTGAGTATAGTTGATTTAAAATGTGTTAGTTTCTACTGTACAGCAAAGTGCATCAATTGTACATATATATCCACTCTTTTTTAGACTCTTTTCCCATATAGGCCATTACAGAATATTGAGCAGTGCTCCCTGTGCTATACAGTAGGTCCTTATTAGTTACCTATTTTATATATAGTAGTGTGTTTATGTCAATTCCAAACTCCCAATTTATCCCTCCACCCCTTTCCCCCCTGGTAACCATAAGTTTGTTTTCTATGTCTGTGACTCTATTTCTGTTTTGTAAATAAGTTCTTTTGTACAATTTTTTTAGATACCACATATAAGCAATATCATATGATATTTGTCTTTTTCTGTCAGACTTCACTCAGTATGACAATCTCTAGGTCCATCCATGTACAGTCTTACAGAATTTCTTATGTTGATTATATTGATGTGCAAGAAGTGGAAACCAAAACATTGAAGTGAGGGCATATGGACAGACCCTGATAGAGTGGAGGACATTGGACTCAAATTCTGCTGAGTCTGCTAGAATAAGAGGCTCTTTATCCATTGTCTGTGGAGGGTAGCTCTACTTGCCTGAAGAACATGAAGCCTCCTTTGAGGTAAAAGCCTTGCAAAGCCCTGCTGATTCTTCTTAGGTCCTACTTCCATCCAATACCTTTTAGATCTGTAATCAGACTAAAAATCCTGGTGCCAGCTTAGAGGGTTAGATACAAAATACGATACATGAAACACTGCCATACACACCAAGATAACTGCAATTTTACTAATTATATTGACAGAATCCTGGGATACATGTATGGGAATGAATTCTAAGGTAGTTGGAACAGCGTGGGAGAAATATAATCTTGTTTTGGGCTGAATTTGTTGATCTGGATGAACTAAGGAGAGATTCTATATTTAATATTTTAGCTTAAGTAGCTAGGATGACTCTAAGAGTTTCCTTGGTTTGTTTACTGAAACAGGGGCCCAAAGATGACCTATACTAATTGAAGTTGAAATTTCAGGAGTTTCTTGATGTACTGTAGAGAAAGGTATTCAAAGGCTTAGAAAGATTGTGATGCAAGAGTGGATCTGTTATGTAAGACCTATGCACCCAACCCGGAACCATGTCCCACAGGAGGGTCCAGAGGACACTCCCTTCATCTGAGCTCTAAGAAATATATATGTAAAGGAGCTCAGCATCCCTGGAGAGCTCTATAGTGGCAATTCTCTATAGGTTAGGACTGACAGTGGGATGCTGTCATCAAACTGGACTCCTCGAATTCAAAGGGGATGTTGAGGTCCCTGGGGGGCAGGGACCAAAAAGTGGCACTTAATTTCCAGAAGCAAGGTGGGTGTGGTTACCATACTGGACAGCAGAACTAAAGCAGTAATCAGAATTCGACCTGTAAAGAGAGAAGGAGATCTTTGATGATCATGGTGTCTATAAAATTGAAATATTTTTACAGTCGCCTGTAGTCTTACTTGAATTGTTTAAGTGGCAAACTCTAGGTCTAGAAACAAAGATCTGTCTTGAATAACAGCAATAGAGTCATTCTTCTCAATCAATTCCCAAACACAAGCCAGTTTCCAGACCCAGAGTACCTTGAATGAAGGGAAGGCCAGGTCTCCTTGAGGAAGGATCCTTTGACATAGCCAACATTTTATACTGGAAAATTTTTCAACATTCCTCAAAGGGACCTACTGCTATTTACCAGTGTGGTAAGTTGAAAAAGGGTAAATAACCAGTGTTTTAGGGAATTACTGGATAGTGGTCTCATGACAGACATTCCAAGAAACCCCAAATGCCATTGTGGTCCACTAGTCAGAGAAGAGGCTTATGGATACAAGGTAATCAAAGAAGTTTTGATTTGGGTATTAGTGGGACAATGGGTCCTTAAATACATCCTGTGGTTATTTCCCTGGTTTGCAAATCCATATTTGAAATAGGCATGCTCAGCACTGGCAGAATCGCCACACTGGTTTCCTGACCAAGGTGGTAAGGTGGCTATTTTGATAAGAAAGGTCAGGTGGTAGCGCCTAGATCTTCTTCTGTCTACCAGAATCATAAATCAAAGACAGCAGCACACATCTGAAGTGATTGTAGAGAATATGGCCCCCACCGTGTGCTTGAAAAATGGTGACTCATGTCCTCACAAGTTGCGTATTGGCTCAGCAGACAGATGGATCTTGGAGAATATCAGTGGATTAGCATCCCCTTATTTGGGTATTAACTCCAATTCTAGCAGCTGTTCCAGATGTGGTTTGTTTTTGGAGCAAACTGGCATACCTTCATAACTTGGTATATCACTATTTACCTGGAAAATGCTTTTTTTTAAACCATCTGTAGTAGCTAGAATAGGCCAGATGGAGTGGTGAAATGGTCTTTTGGAGACTTTCTTACAGCACCAGCTAGATGACAGCACATGGCAGGGTTGGGGCAGCATCCTCCAGGATGTGCTATATGCTCTACATCACTGTCCAATACATGGTCCTGTTCTCCCAAAGTCAGGATTTGTGGGTCTTGGAATCAAAGGGTAAAAATGAGAGTGGGTTCTCTCACAGTCCTCCTGGTGATCCGTTAGCAAAATGTTGGTTCCCTGTCCCAGTGATTTTAGGCTCTGCTTGTTTAGAGGTCTGAGTTCCCAAGGGAGTAATTCTTTCACCCGGGAGACATGTACAGTTTCTCTTAATCTGGAAGTTGGTACTGGCCACTTGGGGTTTTTCATGCTAGTGAATCAACCGGCAAAGAAGGGGGTGCTGTCCTGGCTTGGGTTGTTTATCACGATTATGAAGAGAACAAATGTATTGCTACCATGCTGTGGGGGCTTGGGAGGAGTATGTCTGGAATACAGACGTCCTTGGGGTGCCTCTTAGTACCTCCATCACCTGTAATAAGACTTAATAGGAAAACTATAATAATCTAATACAAGTGGACCAAATACTTCAAAAATGAAGGTTTGGGTCATCTCACCAGGTGAGGAAACTTGAGCAGTCAAATTGCTTCAGAGGCAAAGGGAATATGTAATAGGTAGTGAAAGAAGGAAGGTATAATACCAGCTACAAGTATATGACCAATGAGGAATGAGAACCGTAATAGTTACGATAATTTCTTGCTTATCTTGATATGAATTTATTTGCATATTATCTTATCAATTGTAATATACATATTAATCCATTCTTTTCTATTGCTTCCTCTTCAATTCCTTTACTGTCTAACATAAGATGTATTCACAAGTGGTTAACCTATTCTACAGAACATCAAATAGGGAGTATTTGCTGATTTGTTGCTGATTTGTGGGCTCATTTTGTTGAGGTAAGACATCACCTGTGCTTGCAGATTCTCCAGATCTCCCTTTTACTGTCTCTGAGTCCCAGGCCAGGCATGCGTGTAGCTCTGTGATGAAGTGTACCAGCTTCATCCGTAGGTCACCAGTGCGACTGAGGTTAGAAGCGTTGAGAGACGCATTCCACTGGCTTCACTGTTCTAAATTCGTCTTTGCAGATTTCATTGTCTTGTTCTCTTCCTTTTCGCATCCAGCTTTTCTTCCCCACTGTGGGCCCTGCTGACCTACAGCGACTTGGGGTTCACCAACAAATGCAGAGTCAACAGTCATCTGTAGATTTCTTCGTTAGGTCCCCTTTCTGTTCAGTGGAGCTGGGCCCAACCTTTGCCTTCTGGACTTATACTTCTCTGTCTTCTCCCACAGTTGGGTCAAGTCTCATGTCTGTAATAAATCCCTTAATTAATAACACTCAGATTGCTGGAACCCTAACAGTCATTCTGATCTAATATTTACCTTACCAGTGTTGCTACACTTTAACTCTTTCTAAATCTGAAATTTAAACTATAAAAAAATGGATGTTTTGAGTACTACATTAGGATTTTGGTTTAATTAAAGAAAATATTGTTGGCTTTAAGAAAATGCTCAACATTTATAACTGTGAGGCTCAAATTAGGTTTTTACTGATTGTTCACCCCTCACCTGCTAAACCAAACAGACCATCCTGAACAAAATTCAAAATAGAAACAGGATTTTTTTCTTTAATTCTCACTCCCTGGAGCCAACTGTGGATTGTGATTTTCTCTTTTAGTTACACTGTTGACTTTCGGGCGAACCTGTAACTCCCATGCATGTATTTTTTGAGGTTGACATTGAGTCCAGTATTACAGGATCATGGGGAGAAAGTGTCAGCTTTGCTGTGGTGGCTTTTTGTGCCTGAATTGTTAGAACATATTTAAATGTTAGTAGTTCTCCTAAGTACATGCATATTTCATTGTGCCTGGAGCACAGTATTTTTGCTGGGCCATGGACCACGCATTAGAAAAAGAAATGAAGAGAATTTCTTTATGCTTTTATCCACTGTAGATTTGATATGTTACATTACATGCTTTAAAATTTAACAGAGTATAATGCTCCCCTTCACTGTATCTTTCATCGATAAAGAAATCTAATAAATAAACTTATTTGGGTCCTGGAGAGAAAATCTCAGCGAGTTTCATCACAGCAGAACCCGCTTTTGACTCAAAACTAGTATATCCGCATTACGTTGCAATAGAAGAATTGAGCTACGTGGAAGCTGTTAAATGTTATAATGCAGGGATCCTAATGGTGATCAGAATTATATCAAATAAGCTTATTATAATGATACATTTGCATAAAACCTCGTATGTTCTCTGGATATCATTGTGAATCATCCTTGTTCATGTGAAATTTTTAAAAATTACATTATATTGCACGGAGCTTCATGTAACATTATATCTTGGACTACAAAAAAAAAGATAAAAGATTTCTTATTTTCCTATAAGGTAAAATTTGAGACTGTTTTTTTTTTTTTTGCGGTACGCGGGCCTCTCACTGTTGTGGCCTCTCCCGTTGCGGAGCACAGGCTCCGGACGCGCAGGCTCAGCAGCCATGGCTCACGGGCCCAGCCGCTCCGCAGCATGTGGGATCTTCCCGGACCGGGCCACGAACCCGTGTCCCCTGCATCGGCAGGTGGACTCTCAAACGCGGCGCCACCAGGGAAGCCCGAGACTGTTTTTAAGAGGTCAGGGAATGTATTATTTTTGCTATACATATAGGAAAGAGAAATGTCTCCTTTGCACATTTGGAATGGAAGTCCTTCAAAAGTCAGAAGTAGAGCGGAAAAGCATTTCTTGAGCTTTGGCCTGATTAGATGCAACTAACATTTGAGGTAGCATTCAACCATTTACTAGGTGAACCAGACTGGATGGAATTCAGCTGAAAATGATAAAATTTAAAAAAACCCATAATAATAGTTGTCTGTAATGTTTATTAAATTGGTCAAGGACTTGAAAGTAATATCTTTGATAGGTCAGGTCATAAATTCTCTAAATTTGACAGTCCACTCAAAAGAAAAATGCAGGCTTTCAGACAGCTGCCAACTGTTAAATAATTTTTATCACTGACTAATCTTACCTTGTGATTTAGGAGATGCTAGGGATTACATGAGGCTTAAGTCAGGCCAGCTTCCATTACTTTATCTCCTGTATCCTCTTTTCAGTATTTTGCTGCCATCAAGAAGTTACATAATTATTCCCAGGGTATAATCAGTCAGGCAGCCCATCTTGTCCTTTCAGCAGGCTGTGAGGTCATTCTGGGAAAATGAAGTCTTTAGAGGATAAGGCTATGCATTTCAGAAAGCATGAAGAAAGGGTATCTGCTCATGTGCTAAAATATATTTTACTAAAATGATAAAAATCATCTCAAATTGCAGATGTTGGACTTTATCCTGTCTGGCCTTACAAAGATTGTGAAAACATGGTTGTGCTTCTGGACAGATTCTTGCTTCCTGTTCATCTTTTCAAGCTCCAAGATGATGAGAGGAAAATGAAAATCTTGTTTCATTTTCTTCCCATTTCAACACTAACAGTATATATGAATCGGTTTCCTTTATGATAGATCAACTTATTTTTTTGCGGTACGCGGGCCCCTCACTGTTGTAGCCTCTCCCGTTGCGGAGCACAGGCTCCGGACGCGCAGGCTCAGCGGCCATGGCTCACGGGCCCAGCCGCTCCGCGGTATGTGGGATCTTCCCGGACCGGGGCACGAACCCGTGTCGCCTGCATAGGCAGGCGGACTCTCAACCACTGCGCCACCAGGGAAGCCCAGGTCAACCTATTTTTATAACGACCATGTTATACCTGGATTCTCTCTGTTTTACACACACACATCCTTTTCTTTTTTCTCAAAAGCAAGCACGGGGAAATCTTCATGTGTACTATCTTCTTGAATATAAGATCAAGTATACATGGGCTGAAAGATAGTCCTAGTGTTTATTGCATCCTCTTTAAGATATGGATCGCTTCATAGTTAGGACCTTGTTGTTTATCTATTTTACATATAGTAGTTTGTATCTGCTAATTCCAAACTCCTAATTTATCCCTTCCCTCCATTTCTCCTTTGGTAACCAGAAGTTTGTTTTCTGTGTCTGTGAGTCTGTTTCTGTTTTGTAAATAAGTTCATTTGTATCGTATTTTATATTCCGCGTATAAGTCATATCCTATGATATATGCCTTTCTCTGTCTGACTTACCTCACTTAGTATGATAATCTCCAGGTCCATCCATGTTGCTGCAAATGGCATTATTTCATTTTTTTTTAATGGCAGAGTAGTAGGGAATTTGTTCTTTTTTATTGTTGAATAGTGTCCTGTGGTATGGATGTGCCAGTTTGTTTATTCATTCTACAGGTGAGAGACATTTGGGTTGCTTCTATATTTTAGTGATTATGAATAAAGCCACAAAAAGTATTTGTGCAGGCTTTGGTGTGAACACAAGTTTTCATTTCTCTTGCTGTAGAGATTGTCATAGGTATTTCTTGTGATCTTTCAATTAATTACATTCTACTTTCAAATACTACTATACCACTTTACATGTAATGTAAAGATCTTCCAACAGTGTATCCCCAATCTTCCCTTCCATCTTTCGTGCTAGTTTTGCCACACATTATACTTTTACCTGTGCTGAGATCCCATAAGGCATGGCTACCATTTATGCTTTAGACAATCGTTGGACTTTGGAAACATTTTAAACTTGAGTTTTATTTTTATTTATTTATTTTTTTTGCCACTCAAGAGGCTTTCTCCATTTTATTTCTTTGGGAAAAGAAAACGAAGTCTTTCCATCACATGTGGTAGATATATATATATATTTATATATATTTATATATAATTTCTTTTGTGGTTGGAAATCCCAAAGCTGAGTCTGTTCATATTTTTTTCTATTTTTGTGTTTCCTACTAATGCCTCCTCTTCCCCCTGCCCCTCTGGCCCAGGCCCAGTTTCTGGGGCAGGTGCAGTGAAGGGTGAGTGGAATGGGCTGTGATTGCCAGGACAGCCCCCCACCCAGCTCAGAGATCTGGTGAGCGGCACTGGAAAGGGCTGTGGAGAAGGACAGAGGCCACAGGGGCACTCCTGTTTTTGTGGGGGATGCACAGCTTGTTAAACAGTCACCAGTCATGGGAGGAAGCTGGTGAGGGGTCGGGGGATTGCTCACAGTATTTGCCAGCTCCCTCCACCCTGCCCCACGAACCCAGTCTGTGGGTGGGAAGGAGAGAGTGAAAAGAGAGAAATACAAGGGCTGAGGGCCAAGCCTCCTCCGATTTTTATTGCTGGTGTTAAACTTGAGTTTTAGATTAACTTTGTTTATGCCAATTTTAGTGCTTTTTATTGCCTGTGTGATTAAAAGTTTCTTTCTGGCATTATTACTTTTATCTGAAGAACTTTAATCTTTCCTATAGTGTAGGTTTGCTAGACTAGTGTAGGTTTGAAAGACTTTGTTTCTGTTTATTTGAAAAGTCTTTATTTCTCCTTCATTTTGTAAGATATATTCATTGCATACATGATTCTGTGCTGACAGTTTTTTTTTCACCTTCAGTACTTTAAAGATGTCACTCCATTAGCAGTTATATTTGATATATTAAAGAAACATTGACTTGTGGAAGTGTTTAATAACTAAAATGAGTAGAAAAGGGACTCTGAGGAATATAGGACTTGCTACCACCATAGGGCTCAGGGAGCACAGCCAAAAAAGGAACAAGGAATTTGGAAGCCGTCCCTTCCTACCACAAGAGATTCAGACATCTTGGGAAAGGGCATGGCTGGGGATTGCTAGATGGTGGAGAAGTTCTCTCTGGCAACGAGGCATGAAGCTGGACTGCAGAAAGCTGCCCTCTGGAGTGTCAGAGAAATTGGCTGGAGAGTGAGCACCCCTGCGGCCAGCTGCCATACAGAGGAAGGGGAAAAAATCACCCTAGAACTGGGAAAAGAAGCCCTTTTCTGTACTATTTCTTCCAGTGTCCCTCCAACCCTCTCTGTTGAGCAAGCCTAACATTGTGCCAGCTAACAAAGGAGAGATGTTCATAGGGGTTTTGCTTTACTCTAAAAATGCAGAACAAAGAATTGTGGGTTTGGAGTTATGAAGCAGTAAACTGACAACCAACACACATGCCAAAATAAACTAGTTGCAAAATGTACAACTAGGTATCACATGAGGCTTATCTACATAACAGCTAGAAAACTGGATATAGAACAATCTTCCCTGAAGACTTCAGTGGAGAATCTTTCTTCACCTCTTTCAGCTCATACCTGGTGGCCCCAGGTCTAACTCCAGTCTCTGTCCATCTTCACATGGCTTTCTTCTCTGTGTGTCTTTCTGTGTCCTCTCATCTCCTTATAAGGAAGCCCACCCTAAATCCAGGATGATTTCATCTTCAGATCCTTAACTAACGCAAATATCCAATTTCCAAATAATGACACAGATTTTGGGGGGCCACTATTCAACCCACCATAATCATTATACAAAATTCAACTGCATTTGTACATACTAACAATGAACAATTAGAAAATACAGTTTAGAAACTCATTTATAATCACAAGAATAAATTCAATAATGAATGTGCAAGTCCCTTATGCAAAAATCTACCAAACATTGTTGGGAGAAGTTAAAGAAGACCTAAATAAATGGAGAAATACACCATGTTCTTAAATTGAAAACCTCAGTATTGTTAAGATATCAACTCTCCACACGTTGATCTATAGATTCGTTGCAATTTCAGTCAAAATTCTGGCAGGCTTTCTGGCAGAAATCGACAATTTGATTCATCAACTTATATAAAATGAGCAAAGGCTTGGAACAGATACTTAATAAAATAAGAATCAATATGTACACGACAGGATGCTCAACATCTTTAATTGTCATGGAAATGCAAATTAAATCATGAGATACTGACAGACATCCAGTAAAATGGATAAAATAAATAAACAAGTAAATAAATGAATAAACATATACGATAATTTGTCGAACCCAAGTTTGTGTGCCCAATGCACAGTGAAGCAAACAAACTAAAACGTCAGAGTTTGGAGCAGAGACAGGTTTATGGCAAGGGTAGAGCAAGGAGAACATGGCAGCTCATACTCAAAAGCCCCAAACTCCCTAATGGGTTTCAGGGAAGAGTTTTTAAGGGAAGGTGAGGGAGAGGAGTCTCAGGGGTGTGATCAGCTCATGTATGATTCTCTGATTGGTTGATGGTGAGGTAACAGGGCTGTGTCACAGGGCTGATATTATCAGTCCTTAGGTTCCAGTAGGTCTGGGGGCTATATGTGCTTGTGTTCATCCAGTAGTTAACATCTTCCATTTGGTGGGGATTTTAGCATCTATAAAACAACTCAGGAAATGTGCATCAGATAGTGTTATCTAGGTACTTCAGGGAGAAACTTAAAGATTCTGTGACTGACACGTGGCTGGTTACTGTTTAAATTGTTACCACTTCTCCTGGCCCAACTGCTACTTTTGTCGCTACCTGTTCACATCCTTTCAATCAATAATTCTTGAGCTAGGCTTTTGTGACTCAGGGGAATCCTGGGAGACTATAGCTTTTCTACAAATATGAGGGAGGCAGAGGATGTGGGGAGCAGAGTCTGTCCCATGAAAGCCCCAAAAGGTCCTGCTAGGTTACAATAGCAAGTGTTGGTCATGATGTGAAGCAATAGGAACTCTCATACTTTGTCAGTGGCAATGTAAATGGTACAACTTTGGGAAGCCATTTAAAGCAGTTTCTTAACGAGTAACATACACATCATATGACCAGAAATTTCACTCTTAGGTATGCAAGAAAGAGAAATGAAAATGTATATCTATCTAATAGATATAAGAATGTCCAGAGTAGTTTTATTCATAAACTCCAAAACTGAAAACAACCCAAATGTCCCTCATCAGGTGCTTTGATAAACTGTGGTACAACTGTAAAATGAACAACTACTCAGCAATGAAAAGAAATAAAATATTGAGAATAGGTAGCAAAACAAATGATCCACAGAAACATTGGGCTAAATTAAAGAAGTCAGACATACAATGCCTACCGTGTGATTTCATTTATATGATAGTCTAGAAGAGAAAAGAATAATCTATAGGGATAGAAATCACATCAGTGGTTGCTCGGGGTGATCATATCAATGGTTGGCTAGTGGCATGAGGGAGTTTTTTGGGGTGATGTAAATGTTCCATGTTTGATGGATATAGTAAATAAATATATATGTGTATTAAAATCTCATTGTTCCATGCACTTCACATGGGTGCATTGTATTTTATGTAAATTATAGGAAAATGTGGTTTATTAAAAACAATCCAAACAACCTGAGAATAATTTCAACCCAGTGTTGAGAATGAATGCCAGATTGCATGCTCTTCACTCAAGAGAGTGGGACTTGAGAAAGTGGGGAAAGAGGCACTTTTAACTCCTTAGTAGAGGAGTGTGGCTGGAGGTACATAGGACTCCAATTTGGGTGATGCCGGAACCCCTTCTGCCGCCAAAGCCCATCCTGAGTACACAGCACTGCATGTTATGCTCCCCCTTTTCCAGATTGTTTCTTCCTGCACACCACCTTGTAATTGTTTACATCTGTGTCCCTAATAGGCTGTGAAGAACTCTTTCATTTATCTCTTATTGTAGGCACCTGAAGTGGTTGGCCCTAGTTCAACGTCTGTGAATGAATTAGCTCACAGTCCAGAAAGATCAGAGGTGCACTTAGAATTTCAGGTTAACAACTGCAGGAACTACTGGCTGTCACCCCACTGTGTTCTCATAATGGGGTCTCTAGCAGAACATTAAGATCAAGTTGAAATAAGAAAGAATCACAGTAACAAAGGGTAGAGTAAATTGTTTAAATCTCAAGCTGAGTTATTTCTGGTTCAGTTTCAAGTTCGAGGGGATGATATTTATTAGTCCTTTGATACAATCTAAGCTGGCCATTCCATTTTGGGGAACAATCAGTGTTTAACTTGCCAGCACAGAAATTCTTTGCCATAGTTAGCCTCACCTTTGATACCTCTTGATCAGATTATAGCAATGGTTGCACTTAAGCTGGAAAACTCAGAAGTAGAAGCTACTAATATGCATTTTTTCTCTTTATCTGTATTTTCCCCTGTAACTCTGTTCTAGACTCTGCAGTGATTGCTTATGCCCTTCTGGGGAAGTTCAGAGTGCTCACTTGAATCTGTGGAGTTTGGGTGTTCTAACCACCTTGGAAAGCACGGGAGCACCTATTTCCTAGTGCAGGGAGGTCATCCAGGGAGCTGCTGCTTTTAATTGTAAAGTTGAAACTATGCATTACTCTGGGAAAAAAGAGAAATTACTTTCCTTGAAACGTCCATTTGAGCCAAATGTTTTGACCTCCGGTATAAAAAGCATTAGTTGTGGCACTTTTTGTCGTCTAACAACATTCTCTCTTCTTCTTTATTAACAATCCCTTGATTCTATTCAGGCCTTAATTAACCAGCCCCAGGTGAAGCTGGTTTGTCCGACCCAACGTGGCAATCCCACGGGCTTCACCACTGATTGGTTGAAGTGTGAGCATGTGACTTACTTCTAACCAATGAGAAATAGGGACTCTGCTGGGGGGGCGGTGTTTAGGGAAAAAAAATGCATGTTTTCTCCTTGATAAGAGAGAGCGCAGCGTGAGGGGGTGATGTTTTTCTTCCCCTCTTTCTTCTTGCTTTGGGTGCCAGTGCCTGAGATGCGTTTCCTGCTCCTGTGCTCCGTTAGGGAGACCATGTACTCACACCTCATCTCTCAGTGGGATATGCTGCTTGGAGGAGTCAGCCAGCACCTTGAGACTGTAAGGAGAAGGGTAAGCAAATCAGTCTCTTGGACCCAGTGGTTTGGCGTCTTTGCGTTAATGAACCAATCCTAGGCTTGCTACTGCAAGCTTGTTGTTACATGAGGAAGTGGGATAACTTTATCACTTAAGCTTCATATGATCAAGTATTTGGTTACTTGCGGTGGAAAGCATTCTGACCGCTGATTCATTGTTTAATACAGATGATTGGTTTCCTTCTCTCCTTCCCTCCTTCTCTTAAACAGAATGTCAGCCTCACTGTTCTGCTTACAATTGAGTTTAACTGAAAAGTTAGAGTTGCTGCATCTTTGCTCCTTTGAAGTTTCGAATATTCTTGAGCCTTTAGAAGATGGAGTCAGGACGAAGTAATTATCTAATTATGCGTTTCTTGGGTGTCTGTTATCACTCAGTGAAGATTTGCTCAAACGATGAGCCCCTAAGCCATTGTTTAGTTTCCATGCTTACATTTAAGCATTGCTATTCATATTCTTAGAGTCTAAAGTGACAAGGAAGAAATAGAGAGCTGAATAATGAGAACCTGGTGTTTCACCTGGTGTTAGCAAGAATGTTTGCATGTGTGTTTTTCCAATCAAAGCAACCTTTAATACTTAGAATATACCTTTACTTTGCCCCTATTTCATGTAGTACTTGTTCCAGGATTTCGTTTTCGTTTAATTTTAAGGAAATGCACTTTCCAGAGCCTTTGGAGACAGCTGTAAATAATTTACACCTTGACAAATGCCTGCCTGGTGTGCAGAGATCAGAGCCTGTGTGAGGTTGGGCCACTCATTACTCTCAATTGCTGGCAGCTCAACTGCACCTGGAGGTAGAGGGGAAAACATCCTTCTCCCCCATTACATATGCTTAAAACAGGACAAGTACCTTTTGAGTATTTGGAAGATTTATTTTTCTGCCAGGTATAAATGGCCTCCATTGATATCTTTTTTTATTTTAATTAATTAATTTTTTTGTGGTACGCGGGCCTTTCACTGTTGTGGCCTCTCCCGCTGCGGAGCACAGGCTCCGGACGCGCAGGCTCAGCGGCCATGGCTCACGGGCCCAGCCGCTCCGCGGCATGTGGGATCTTCCTGGACCGGGGCACGAACCCGTGTCCCCTGCATCGGCAGGCGGACTCTCAACCACTGCGCCACCAGGGAAGCACCCCCCGCCCCCCCCCCCCCCCCCCCCCCGTTGATATCTTAAACCCTGGCCAGAAAGCTGCATGGCTCTTGGTATTGCTATTAAGGCAGAATTATTTACGTTGAAATGCATTCTGTTTTATTTTTCCCCTTTTTGGTATGCATGCCCTTTCTTCGGTAGCTGTAGTATTTCTGCAATGTGCTGTGTGTCTACAAATACTTCATTACTGCAAACAAAAATATCCAGTGTCCTTTCTGTGGGTCAGCGTAACCAGTGACTTTGTTTGGTTCCCCAAATCGCCTAAGGATAGTTGGTTAATTAGGGAGTTGAAGTAGAGTTCACAGTGATGTTGGTTTGCTTCTTAGCTCAGGTTTCATTTGGGGAAAACCCTCAGAATTATTTAACATATACTTTAGTCTTAGTCTCTGACCGCATGGACTTCCATATTAATTATGACTTGGAGGCATGTGCTTATAGATCACAGTTTAAACTTAACACAATATTTTTAAGAGAGAATTTTTTATTACTCAGTAAAAAAATGCAAAGTAATATCCCAGATAAACTTGAGATTTTTATTTTAGTACCTTATCTCTAAAGAGTAACTATTATATTGAGTGTTTGCAATTTGAGTATCATATTCAGTTTTTAAAGCTTTCATTGACATTATACCTATTACTGCTTTAGGCTAAAATAAAAAGGTAGTCTATTTCTGATGTCTAAGCATCTCTAATGATATCTTTTCTCTTAAAAAGGGGCCATGAGTTTCCAAATAAAGTGGTGGTCAAGGTTGAGATCATGGGCAAGGATTCCCAGTAACCTAAACATGATGAATAATGTTGTTTCTAATGAAGTTGTAGAGGCTGTGCCAGTGGTTTTGGAAGGAAAATGGAGAGCTGGATTTTACCAGTAACAACTAAAGAATGTAGTAAAATGAGAAAAGTTCAAACAGAGGATATGATGATTTAAGAGTTTTTACTTTTAACGTTATTTTAATATATAATTCGATGCTTAACACAATCCCTTGTGGGGGGCTTGAGATAGAGGCTATTTACTAAGTAGTATGGAAGTATCAGTATTTCAAAAGTAGATATGATCATTCCAATGAATTCCAGCTAAATAGTTGCACAGCCTTCTTGTTGTAAGTATCTCTCAATGCTGAGAGCTCAGAACTTGGGGTACAACAGAATACGGGATGCTGGGCCTCTGCTCTACTTTTGTCTCTTTTGGTTCCTGAGCCAATAAATGCATTGCTTTAGCCTCCATTATTATTTCTGTTGGCCCCTGGTCTACACAAAAGTTTCTTTTTTTTTGGCCATGGTTATAATTATTTAAAACTATTAAGGCAGAGCTGGGTAAGTGCTTAAAGTATAAATTCAAAAATGCCAAGCTCAATGGAAATCTCTTGACTATATCTTTTTTTTTTTTTTTTAAATAAAATACTGTCTTTGTTGTTGGTGCTATGTGTTTGGGGAAAAAATCATTTCCCAACTCAGAGTCAACTTAACCTGAAGTATTCTCTCCTCAGACCACCCCTGTTTTGCTTCCCTTCTCACTACTCCACCAAAATGGCAGATGACCAAAGTCTCCTGTCTCCAAAGCCAACAGACAATTTTAAGTCATCTTCCTTGTACTCCCGGCAGCATCTGACCAGTTGACCTTCCACTCATCCTCAATATGCTCTCTTCTCTTAGCGTTAAACACCATAATCACACTTTTCTTAGTATTCGTCGTCACTTGCTCCTTCTGTTCTCGACCTTTACGTTTTGGAAGGTTTCATGACTATCCTTTTGTTGCTCACTCTACATTTTTTCCCTAGGTGATTCTAATTACTTCCTCAGCTTTCAACTCTATATTCTCATACCTCCCAAATTCATATAGAAGTCTTCCGAGCTTCACGTTTTTTACCTAACTCCCTGTGTGACTCCCTCTCTGTTTAGGTGACTCCAAATAACTTTGATCTTAATATAACTGAAACTGAACTGTTAATTTTTTAGTTTTGGATTTACTTATTTCAGTTTTCTGTATCTCAGCAAATTCCACTAATATCTTTTCATTTTCTCTTGTTAGAAATGAAGAAATCAACCTCAATGCCCGTTTCCCCCACACTCACATATAGATCCATGACCAAATTCCATAGGTTTTCTGCCAAAGTATATCTGGAACCTGACTGACTACTGCCACCACTAGGGTACTGAAAGCTAGAAGCATGTTCCTTTTAGCCACTACATTAGCTTCTTATTTGGTCTTTCCACCTCTAATCTTGCCAAATTGGAATCCATTCTCCACAGACCTAGGCAAAGAAATCTATTTAAAATAGAAATCAAATTTTGTAATCCCTTGCTGGGTTACTCTCGGTTCTCCAAAGGGTAGGCACTAAGGTAAAACTAAATGTGTGTGGATTTTATTAGGGAAACTTGTAAGAGAAAAAATGGGAATGGAGTTTGGGGAGGCTTAAAGAGTCATCAGACTATGATACAGTCTGATTCCAAGAGAAGGAGAGAAGGAAAGAAGGTTGGGTGTTAGCATCTAAAGACTGTAGTCAGTCTAATGTGTCAAGGCTGTGGAAGTGTCTTTGAGTCAAAATTGCCTGTCAAGGGCTTCCCTGGTGGCGCAGTGGTTGAGAGTCCGCCTGCCGATGCAGGGGACACGGGTTCGTGCCCTGGTCCAGGAGGATCCCACATGCCGCAGAGCGGCTGGGCCCGTGAGCCATGGCTGCTGAGCCTGCATGTCCGGAGCCTGTGCTCTGCAACGGGAGAGGCCAGAACGGTGAGAGGCCCGTGTACCGCAAAAAAAAAAAAAAAAAAAAATTGCCTGTCAAGAGTCTGTGTCTCTCAAGAATTGATCTGCTTTGTATGTCTGCTGCACTCAGTCACTGGCTTGTAGTAGCCTGTGGGAAGTGTGGCCTTGGGGTATATGCTGCTGTGGACATCAGAACATCATAGCTGGGGTCTTTGGACAGTGATGTCACCTATAGTTGGAGAACTGTGAGGCACATTCTCATGGGCACCTGTATTAGTTTCCTAGGGCTGCTGTAACAAATGACCACAAACAGGCTTAAAACAACAGGAATTTATTCTCTCACCGTTCTGGAGGTTAGAAATCCAAGATCAAGATGTTGGGAGAGGGGCTTCCCTGGTGGCACAGTGGTTGAGAGTCCGCTTGCCGATGCAGGGGACACGGGTTCGTGCCCCGGTCCGGGAAGATCCCACATGCCGCGGAGCGGCTGCGCCTGTGAGCCATGGCCGCTGAGCCTGCGCGTCTGGAGCCTGTGCTCCGCAGCGGGAGAGGCCACAACAGTGAGAGCCCCGTGTACCGCAAAAAAATAAAAAAAATAAAAAAAAAGGTGTTGGCAAAGGTTGGTTCCCTCTTGAGGCTCTGGGGGGAAACCCTTCCATGCCTCTCTCCCAGCTTCTGGTTGTTGCTGGCAAGCCTTTGCATTCCTTGGCTTGTAGGTGTATGATTCTAATGTTTGGCCCCATCTTCATACTGTTTCTCTCCCTGTTTTCATGTCTCTGTGTGTCCTCATCTTCTTATAAGGACAGAAGTTATTGGATTTAGGGCTCACCCTGGTCCAGTATGACCTCATCTTAACTAAGGAATCTACAAAAACCCTATTTCCAAATAGGTCACGTTCTGAGGTTTGGGATGGACGTGAATTTATGGGGAAACAATCTATTATATTGACCCACCTCTTTAAGTCTTAAGTAAATAGAGCACAAATAGATGAAAATGAGTGAGTTTTAATGAAGATGAGTATTATATAAAGATGCAGTTGGGGTGAGGTAGGAAGGAAAGGGAATGCCTCAAGTCAGCGGCGGCACCAGTAAAGGGGCTCTGGGAGTCCTCGAGATAGAGTATGAAGTTCTAAATGGCATGGAAGAGATGGTTTAAAGTGAAAGTATATAGAACCTGATAGCTGACTAAATAGAGGAAGTGAGGGAAAGGTGTAAATGCTTGATCTGATTGACACACAGTAGTGGTAGAGGAAAGGATGTGGAGTAAGACAGCAAACAGATGAGTTCTCAGCAAACAGATAAGTTAAATTTGGGGCATTTTGAATTTGTGGAGGTAGAAAGATACCTAGGGGGAAATAACTAAGAACAGATGAGTAACATGGGTTAAGATTAAAGATGCTGAAATCATAAGGAAGGAGCTCCCCAAGAAAGGAAGGATTGGGGGCTACCATGCATTATTAATCTTACCGGTCTTGGATTAGAGAATAGTTAATATCCCTATTCCCTAGACAAATAGGCACGTTTTTGAATGGCGAAAAGTCATCTTTGCCCTTCTGTTTATAGCATATCTATGAAACAAGGCAAAGCAGCAAACGTGAACCAGTCACTAAACTGGGGATAAAAGTTCAGGGTTCTTATGAAACAGTGAAATGGTGTTCCTGTTCTTGAAGAGCAAAGGATCCTGGGCAGGGATCAGAGGCTCTTTAATTCCTTATGTTTCTGCACTAGGATAATGCAAACTCTGATGTACAGAGTGAAATCCTAACATAGGTCTGTTCAGTAGATTTCAAGTGAAGCAAAGCTCTGTTGGCCTTCATATGTGTATTTTGCAGAAAGCTGAGCTGTTCTGCAGCATTTTCTTCCACAGTACTTCTATATTCTCAGCCAGAGCAAGGTCTAAATCAGTTTCTCCACCTTGGCACTATTGATATTTTGCTGTGTGTGGGGACTGTCCTATGCTTAGCAGCAGCCGTGCCCCTACCCAGTAGATGCCTTTAACACACCCCCTCCCCCAAGTTGTGACAGCCAGTATCATCTCTAGACATTGTCACATGTCCCATGGGGACAAAATCATGCCTGGTTGAGAACCTCGGGTTTAAATCGTGGCTGTCACACTCAAGAGATCCTTGGTCTGCAGTGTAAGCTCTTAACATGTTCATATAATGAAGGAAATGGGCTAAACAAATGACATAGCAGGTAAAGAGCATTTGATTTAAAAGCTCTGAATACTGCCAGCTTTGCTGAGGACAGCTGTATGGCAGCCAGGGTGCAGTAGTTCTATTTGAGAAGTCTTTTGATCACCAGCAAGTTTTGCTAGAAGAGCACAACAACAAATGGCCAATCCTTTCTCATCTCCTGGACTTTAGCTAAACGAATGCCTAAGAGATGTCAAATTAGCCTATTTCATGTGTCATCTTGTTTGTAGTTTACTAAATGTCTTAGCTGAAATCTTTGAAGGTTGGAAGAGCTCAGGAAGGCTTTTTGATTTACCCAGCTCTCCTAATGCTTAGTCTCATTAACATAAATTCTGTAATTGACATCTTCTACTTGTTACCAGTATTGAATGCTGGGCTTTTGAAAGCTTTTCTGAGTTGCAGTTGGGATTTCTTGGTGAGATTTGTTGATGCTTCTTTTCCTCTCACGTAAGAGTCTTATCACAGCAGGTTTTCTCTCCCCACATTGTGAGTTCAGTGGAGCTAGCACCCCAGCAAAGCATGCTTTCTCCTTCCTAATTCTCTTCTAGCTTTTATTTGTAGCTTTGTTCTGTGGGGGACCCTGAACCTACTGCGAATAAAATGTGGCAGATATCAAAACTGCTGACACTCTTTCAAAGCAGATTGAGAGAGCAGCCAAATTTCAGGGCTGTGCTTAATTTGAAAAATTGGTGAGGAAGTCTTGCATGCAGTGAAGCATCTGGAATGTTTGAAAAATGGCCTTGGTGTTCCTAGCTGGAGAGAGGAGGTTGTTGACCAGTGTGGGATGAAGTGCGCATGCCGCTCTGACTTCAGGCATTATTATTATTTTTTTCATTCTCTTCCTTTTGAAGAAAAATTATGTATCTTCTGCTGCTTCTGTCACTGAGGGGCTTTAAAATAGCATCATGCGTCTTCCTGCCTCTCTGGACTTGATGGAAGGGGAGTCACTAGAGTGGATCAGATGCAAGGGTACCTGGTACAAGGTGCCTGTCGTCCATCACACTCATTCCCCACCACTGTTACAAATGCTTAATGGCAGCCTCAGGAGAACTCTCCCCATGGTGTCTCCAGCAGGACTTTCCCTGTCTGTGTAATAATCAGATCTGACCAGATGGTGATGAGTCCGGGAATGCTTTCTGAATGGATGCTTTTTAATCATTCCTGGTAGGCTTCCTCATTCTAAGCAGACCAATCTGCTTTAGGCTGGTGCACATTACAAGATACCTCATGATTTGGATGAAAAGACTGCTACTAATTGTGATTTCCCATAGTTCAATGGGAGGGCAGTTTTCCCTGTCCTCAGTAATTTTATTTTAAGTGGCCGAAGTGACAGATTGTGACAGATCGACAGCTGCCGTCTGAAGACCTGATAACGTACACCGAGGCACTCTGGGTGCCTTTATATACGTCTCGCCCGTATCAGAAAGATCACTGCGAGGGTCTCAGGTCTGTATGTTACTCCCATACTGTCTGAGGTTTGAGCTTCTGAGTGAGGGAGTAAGCTACATGGTTGTGGGCACTGTGGGACATCACCCAGAGTCCTCTTCACAGTCAGCCTGCTCATCTGCAGGGTTGTTGGTGGCCCATGGCTTGCAGCTGGTCCTCTCCAGAAGGGGGTCGCCCTCAGCTCCCTCAGCAGAAGGGGGCTGCCTCTCCCAAGATCGCTTCACCCGCCTCGTCTCTGCGAGGCACCCATCTCTAGGCAGAGTGTGTAGGTCCTTTGCCTTAATCCTGGTAGCTCTAAAGGACCCCCCCCCCCCGCTCCAGAGTCTCACCCCCAGCTGAGGCCTCTGTGGCAACTGTCCAGCAGTTTGGCTTCTCCCCGTGTCCGATCCTGCTGGCCTTACTCCAGAGCAGTTTTACTCTTAGGACGCTCGCCAACTGACTTCCTGCGCAGACATCTCCGTCTCAGAACCCGCTTCTGGAACCCAAACTAAGGCAGCCGTTTAGAGAAAAACAGCGGTAAATGCTGTGTCCTCTGTTCATTTCAGGGACATTTCTCTGTTCAGCCTAGGAATGATTTATCACAACATGATGGTATTTTTCTTTTAATTCTGGAGGTGATGATTTTTCCCCACCAAGTGAAAGGTTATGATAACCATGCAGCAAACATTAATTGAGCATCTTATTCATGCTAGGTATTGGGCTGGACATAAAGATGACAGGGTCTCTGCTCCTGAGGAGCTCACAGTCCAGGGAGAAGACAGTAAAAACTGTTCCCGCCAGACCTGTAATGGACTGTGACAAGAGGCAGTGGTGGGGAGGGGAAGACAGTGGAGGAATACACAGAGCCAAATGACATAATCATAGCCTCCCCCCATGCCTCCCCCCATGCCTCCCCCCATGCCTCCCCCATCCCTCCCACCATCCCCAGTGTGCTCTCTGAGCTGTTCAGGATAGTGGTGCTTCCCACATTCTTATAATTCTGCTTTTATTACTTGGAAATAAACTAATTTTGTGCTGGCAGGTCTTAACTTACTCTAGATTACAAAAATGCCATTATGTGTTCTACAATTTTTTTTTAGAGTTTCTGCTCTATACTGGAATGAGCATAGCATCTCATTTCAATGTAAATGTTCCCTCTACTCTGGTCCTTTATTACAGTTGGGTAGAACAAAAATTCTTATTCCTTGTTGATTATGCACAATGCTCAAGCCTTTATGAAAACACTTGTCTAAATTTGTGTTTAAGTTTTAAATTGAAGTTTGGACATTTGGGAGAAATGTTCTGCAGAGTTCTACTTGCTCTATTCACATCTGTTTATCATCTATTTTGTATCATTAACTTCAGGATGTTTTCAGTGGGAGTGAGACTTAAAAAATACTAAAGCCCATGTAGGATGAAAACTTTTGAATTGAGGAAGTTATAACTCCCCTCAAATTCTACTGCAGTTCTATTCCTAAACTAGTTACATGAGTACATTTGAAAGCAAATTGTGTATATTTAGGATATTTAATGTAGGTGACACATAGGGTCTAAGGAATTTGGCAATAAAGAAAAGCAGGAAATATAATTTTGTCAGAGATTAGTGAGAAACAAAGAAAAATGCAAATGAAGTACTTTAGATTTGCTAAACTTTCTTCTTTTTTTTGGCCAGTGTAATTTGTTGACCACACATTACAAAAATCATTTTTGATTTCATTTTTGACTCCACATTAAAAGGGGTAAGATGTGCAGAACTGATGGGGTAGAAGGTGATCAATCACCTTTTGGAATAGTAAAGGAAGAGAACATTTTTTATGCAAGTGCATACTCATAGCAGAGTCTTCATAATGGTCTAAGGCACTCAGTTTTTGTTTTTTTTTTTTGCGGTACGTGGGCTTCTCACTGTGTGGCCTCTCCCGTTGCGGAGCACAGGCAACGGATGTGCAAGCTCAGCGGCCATGGCTCACGGGCCCAGCTGCTCCGTGGCATGTGGGATCTTCCTGGACTGGGGCACGAACCTGTGTCCCCTGCATTGGCAGGCAGACTCTCAACCACTGTGCCACCAGGGAAGCCCAGGGCACTCAGTTTTTATTTCAAAGTAAGCAGAGAGCACTGTGAAGTCATAGAGCGGTGTGGATTCATAGTAAGTTTAGGCTTCTGTTTTTTTGTATTATCTCCCCCATGATTTTTCATCATGCTGTCACATTTTACGCTGCCTGCCTTGCTTCTGGCTTTTTACATCTGGGAGCTGGTCAGGGCACGTAGCCCTTTAGCCTGCGGATCGGGAGAGTGTGGTCAGTTGTGAACAATTCCCGCAGGTAAGGGGTCTTGACACCACACTCGTTTCATGTTCCTTTACTAGAGCACAGCAAGAGGATGGTGGGTTTGGGGTTGGGGGCAGGTTAGAGAGAGCAAAATGTTGGAGGAGAGAGAATGCTAGGTCCAGGTTCAAATTAGTCACCTGATAGGCAGCAGCAACTAAAACATCTTTTAGCTTCCCTCAGTTCTTTTAGCCACAGCTCAGGAACAAGTGACTCTACTTCTTCCTTTGGTTGTCATCTAGCCCATCCTGAACATGCCTCTAGAAAACCCAGACCAACCTTTCTGTGCTATTGGATGATATTCTGTATAATTGGACACTGTCTATTCTGTGTCCACTGATTCAGTTCTCCTTTACTCAGCTGACCTAGAAACATAGGTCTGGACCCGATTCCTTTGTCTTTCCTGTAAAGCAGAATTTTTCTTGATTGTGGGCCATGTTCCAAAGGGAGCACAGGAGATGACTCACAGAACATTAAGTAATATCCCATCACATGGTGAAAATTCAACCGTATCTCCTTTTAAATTATTTTTAATTTGTATTATTCTAGATTGAGGCAAGTTTTTATTACAATCTTGCTGAAAAAAAAATATTTTCACAAAGAAAGAACAGCTCTCAGGAGCTGAAGCACGTGCTGAAGTTTCACAGATAATAGTGAAATATTTAATTGGATTAAATACAAATGTTTAAAATTGAATTTACTTACCTAAAGGCTTTATTTTTTAGAGTAGTTGTGGGTTCACAGCAAAATTGAGAGGAATGTACAGAGACTTTCCACGTACCTCCTACCCTCACCCCCAGTCCCTCCACTGCAGGCACAGCCTCCCCCGCCATCCACATCCCCCGCCATCCACATCCCCCGCCATCCACATCCCCCGCCATCCACATGAGTGGTGCATTTGTTGATAAATGATGAACCTATGTTGACACAGCATTACAGTTTAACTTTATGGTCATTTTCCATTTATTATGCTGAGTAATATAGTTTTGTTTTTTACAGTAGTGATAAATGTTTTGTTTGAAAATAAAGTAAAAAACATGCCAGTTCAAAAACTATTCAGTAAACAATGGGACAGGTGGTACAGTAACATGGCAAAAGTCCTGAAGTCCTTGAATAACTGAAGTTTGAAAAACACTGATTTTTTGTTTTGTTTCTCTGCGAAGGATTCTTGAGTGAATCCCATTAGTCTCCATGGCTTTAAATACTGCCAGTATGTTGAAGTCTCTCAGATACACGTCTGTCTTCTGAGATCCAGGGTCATTATTATATGACAGTGTCCACAGGCTCACCTGGTCAAATGTGAACACACTTTCTTCATTATAAAACTTTCTCCTCTGATGTTCCCACTCATTGTTGGCATACCTCCTCCCTCCCACCCCCCAAGTCAGCAACCTAAGAGACTTCCTTAACTCCCCCTTTCCCATCCCTGTGCTTCCAATATGGAATTTTTTGCCAAATTCTATGTCTTCTTCCTCTTAAATGTCTTTTGAATCTGTTCTCTTTCATCCGTGTCTATCAGCAGTGCCGTAGCTCTGGCCCCTACAGTCTGTCTCTTGGACCAAAACACTTCTTAACTGAATTCTCTGCCTCCTTTTATTGATTCCCCTCCCGTCCACTGTGCTCACCGCTGCCTAAGTTATTTTTGTACTGCATAAATCAATACATGTCACTCCATTGTTTAAAAGCCTTTGTTGGTTTGCACCGTCTTACTTGAAAATGGTATAAACTCCGTTCCTTGATACGTGAACCCTCATGGTCTGCCTTTTGACTAACCATCCATCTTCTCTCATTTCCTGACATAACCCTTCTGATTTTCCACCTCACACCATATATTATAGCAACAGTTATGGTTTTCTAGTGTACTGTTACGGGTTACGCCTCTTTGCCTCTGTTACACATTACTCCATCTACTGAAGAAGTCTAGTAGTGTTTGAGAGCAAACTATTTGGTTTTGTTGCCTATCACTGTCATTTAAAATTATGCAATCTTGGTCAGATTATTTAACCTTTCTAGGCCTCAGTTGCTTTATCTGTAAAATAAGGATATGTGCGAAGAATAACACATCTCACAGGTTTGTTTTGAGGATATAATGATTTAAAAACCTGAAGTGCCTAGAACAGTGCTTGAAACAGGAAGTGATACATATAAATAGGACTTACTACTGTCACTCTGAATGCCTTTTCCTCATGTCACCTGAATGAACTCCTGTAAATTCTTAACGACAGATCTAGTATCACCTCCTCTCTGAAGTCCTGATTCATGTCTCCTGGGGTATGTCTTTTCCCTTACACTGTGCCCCCACTGTAACTGTAATGTGCTTATTTGAGCAAGTATCATACTTCATTGCAATTTTTTTTTTCTATTTCTCCCACTACTAGATTGTGAGCTTCTTGGGAGGAAAGGTTGTATTTTACTTACTTTGTTCTGCAAAGGGTACGTGTTCAACTTGTCAAATGAATAGTTACATGACTGTTTAAAAATATTTTACCATGAAAAATTTCAAACACACTCAAAAGTAGAGATGCTCATATAATGAGCCATCGTATATCCCAAGCCTAGTTTCAGCCATCAACATACTGCCATTTTTGTTTTGTCTATTCTCTCTTCTTTATTGGTAGGGTATTTTAAAGCAAATTCCAAATATATTTTTTATTCATAAATAAATCAGTAGGTATCATTAATAGATAAGGAATTAGTTTAAATTTAACCATGATGAACAAATTCTCATTAATTCCTTGATATCATCTAATACCCATTCCATATTTAATTTCCTCAATTGTTTCCAAAATGTCTTTGAAGTATTTGTTGGGTTGCATTAAGATTCTGCCCACCAAAGTATATATACTGCATTTAGTTAATGTGTCTCTAAACTCTTGAGTTTAAAGAGCATCTCCTCTTATACCATTAAATTTTGAAAGAAACTAGATCATTTGTTCTTTAGCATTTACCACATTTTAGGTTTGGCTGATTATATTTTTATGCTGTCATTTAACATGTTGCTCTGTTTCTATATCTTGTAAAGTTATATCTAGAGGATTGATTAAATTCAGGTTCAAGTTTTTAAATATGAAGAGTACTTCATAGATTCTAATGTGCATTTTCTATCACATCGTATCAGTAGTAGCATAATATCTGATTGTTCAATTTTAGTGATGTTAAAATTTATCAGTGGAGCTTAAGTGGTGTCAACCTCATTCATCCCTTTGAAAAGACCCTCCTCATCCTTTAGCTCAATGTTCTAGTAGTCCATGAATGACCATTGCCTTGAGCCATTATTTTATTAGGAGTTGCAAAATGGTGATTGTCTAATTCCAACATGTCTTTTGCACTTATTAGCTGTGATTCTTATATAAAGATTACCTTTCCCTTATTATTATTTTTCCATTACCTTAGAATACAGTTCTTAAAGGAGAGGAAGAATAAAGGCATCAACTTTCCTTTTGTAAATTTTCATAATGATGGCATGGTGCTCTGATGATGCCAATGACGCAGTGTCTAAAGGTGATCAGTACAGTTTTGGACCATGATTTTGATCTCAAGGAATTTTTTATATTTGATGTGGTTCTTTCAATAGC
Source organism: Grampus griseus (assembly GCF_964374135.1). NCBI lineage: Eukaryota > Metazoa > Chordata > Mammalia > Artiodactyla > Delphinidae > Grampus > Grampus griseus. The sequence continues at coordinate 53,380,902 of NC_139003.1, read as the reverse complement.
AATCAGTATTACGTATGGTAATAAATTTTTCCAGCTTTGGTCTATGGGAACTGTTGAAGGTATTCCTAAGTGCTTTTGACATGTCTTCAGAAGTCTTACCTAGCATCCTTGCTTTCAGGTACAGCAAGATAACATCTTGTTCATTTCTTGCCACAGACCTAAAATGATTGATTGAGCTCTACTTGCCATAGCAAGTGCCCACATTATTCTAGGGTCAACTCTCTTTGTTATTACTGTTAACGTTTTGAGTGTTCTCTGTATATTATAGATATTAGTCCTGTATGAGACACGTATTTTGTAAATATTTTATCCTACTCTGTAGCTTCTCTTTTCATCTTCTTAAGGGTATTTTGCTGAGTAAAAGTTAATTTTGATGATGTCAAATTTATCAGTTTTTTCTTTTATGGGTTGTACGTTTGGTATCACACTTAAGAACACCTTGTCTAGCTCTAGATACCTAAATTTTATCCTATATTTTTCTACATATTTTTATAGCTTTAAATTTTAGATTTAAGTGATCCATTTTGGGTTAATTTTTTTGTGTGAAGTGTGAGACATAAGCAAAGAGTTTTTTGGTTTTCATTTTATGCTTGTTTTTTGCTATAGATGTCCAGTTGCTCCAGAACCATTTGTTGAAAGGCTGTCTTTCCCCTGCTGAACAACTTTTACATTTCTGTCAAACACCAGTTGTGCATATTTGCATGCATCTATTTCTGGGTTCTTTATGCTGTCCCACTGGTCTGTGTGTTTATTCTTTGGTCAATGCCACATCACCTTGGTTCCTGTGGCTATATAGTAAGTCTTGAAATCGGGTAGACAGACTCCTGTCACTTTCTTTTCAAAACTGTTTTAGCCATTCTAGTTCTGTCACCTTTCTACATAACATTTAAACTAATCTTGTCTATATTTACAAAATCTTGCAGAGATTTTGATGCAAATTGCATTAAACCCGTATATAAATTTAAAGAATTCACATCTATGCTATTTGAGTCTTGTAATCCATGAACACATATGCTTCTCCATTTATTTGACTCTTTGATTTCTTTCATCACTGTGTTGTAGTTTTCAGCATACAAGTCCCACATATGTTTTGTTATATTTAAATCTTTTTCATTTTTTGGAGGAGCGATTATAAATAGTATTTATTTCCATGTTCACATGTTCACTGTTTATAGAAATACAATTGATTTTTGTATGATTATCTTGTATCCTTTGACCATGTTGAATTCACTTATTAGCTCTAGAAGGTTTCTGTGTGTTGATCTCTTGGGATTTTCTACATAGACAATCATGGCACTTGCAAATCAGGACAGTATTTTTTTCTTTCTGATCTATATGTTTTTTATATTTGATTTACTTGCACTGGCTAGAATTTCTAGTACTATGTATCCTTTTTTAACACCTTTATTAGAGTATAATTGCTTTACAATGGTGTTAGTTTCTGCTGTATAACAAAGTGAATCAGCTATACATATATCCCCATATCTCCTCCCTCTTGCTTCTCCCTCCCACCCTCCCTATCCCACCCCTCTAAGGTGGTCACAAAGCACCGAACTGATCTCCCTGTGCTATGAGGCTGCTTCCCACTAGCTATTGGTTTTACATTTGGTAGTGTATATATGTCCGTGCCACTCTCTCACTTCGTCCAAGCTTACCCTTCCCCTTCCCCGTGTACTCAAGTCCATTCTCTACATCTGCATCTTTATTCCTGTCATGGCCCTAGGTTCTTCAGAACTATTTTTTTTTTTGACTCCATATATATGTGTTAGCATATGGTATTTGTTTTTCTCTTTCTGACTTACTTCACTCTGTGTGACAGACTCTAGGTCCATCCACCTCATTACAAGTAACTCACTTTTGTTTCTTTTTATGACTAATATTCCATTGTATGTATGTGCCACATCTTCTTTATCCATTCATCTGTCGAGGGACACTTAGGTTGCTTCCATGACCTGGCTATTGTAAACAGAGCTGCAGTGAACATTGTGGTACATGACTCTTTGAATTATGGTTTTCTCAGGGTATATGCTCAGTAGTGGGATTACTGGGTCATATGGTAGTTCTATTTTTAGTTTTTAAAGGAACCTCCATACTGTTCTCCATAGTGGCTGTATCAATTTACTTTCCCACCAACAGTGCAAGAGGGTTCCCTTTTCTCCACACCCTCTCCAGCATTTATTGTTTGTAGATTTTTTGATGATGGCCATTGTAACTGGTGTGAGGTGATACCTCATTGTAGTTTTGATTTGCATTTCTGTAATGATTAGTGATGTTGAGCATCCTTTCATGTGTTTGTTGGCAATCTGTATATCTTCTTTGGAGAAATGTCTATTTAGGTCTTCTGCCCACTTTTGGATTGGGCGGTTTGTTTTCTTGATTGAGCTATATGAGCTGCTTGTAAATTTTGGAGATGAATCCTTAGTTGCTTCATTTGCAAATATTCTCTCCCATTCTGAGGGTTGTCTTTTCATCTTGTTTATGGTTTCCTTTGCTGTGCACAAAAGCTTTTAAGTTTCATTAGGTCCCATTTGTTTATTTTTGTTTTTATTTCCCTTTCTCTAGGAGGTGGGTCAAAAAGGGTCTTGCTGTGATTTATGTCAGAGTGTTCTGCCTGTGTTTTCCTCTTAAGAGTTTTATAGTGTCTGGCCTTACCTTTAGGTCTATAATTGATTTTGAGTTTATTTTTGTGTATGGTGTTATGGAGTGTTCTAATTTCATTCTTTTACATGTAGCTGTCCAGTTTTCCCAGCACCACTTATTGAAGAGGCTGTCTTTTCTCCATTGTGTATTCTTGCCTCCTTTATCAAACATAAGGTGACCATATGTGTGTGGGTTTATCTCTGGGCTTTCTGTGCTGTTGCATTGATCTGTATTTCTGTATTTGTGCCATTAGCATACTGTCTTGATTACTGTAGGTTTTCAGTACGGTCTTGAAGTCTGGGAGCCTGATTCCTCCAGCTCCATTTTTGTTTCTCAAGATTGCTTTGGCTATTCGGGGTCTTCTGTGTTTCCATACAAATTGTGAAATTTTTTGTTCTAGTTCTGTGAAGAATGCCATTGGTAGATTGATAGGGATTGCGTTGAATCTGTAGATTGCTTTGGGTAGTAGAGTCATTTTCACATGTTGATTCTTCCAATCCAAGAACATGGTATATCTTTCCATCTGTTTGTATCATCTTTAATTTCTTTCGTCAAGGTCTTATAGTTTTCTGCATACAGGTCTTTTGTCTCCTTAGGTAGGTTTATTCCTAGGTATTTTATTCTTTTTGCTGCAATGGTAAATGGTAGTGTTTCCTGAATTTCTGTTTCAGATTTTTCATTAGTGTATAGGAATGCAAGGGATTTCTGTGCATTAATTTTGTATCCTGCTACTTTACCAAATTCATTGATTAGCTCTGGTAGTTTTCTGGTAGCATCTTTAGGATTCTCTACATGTAGCATCATGTCATCTGCAAACAGTGACAGTTTTACTACTTCTTTTCTGATTTGGATTCCTTTTATTTCTTTGTCTTCTCTGATTGCTGTGGCTAAAACTTCCAAAACTATGTTGAATAATAGTGGTGAGAGTAGACAACCTTGTCTTGTTCCTGATCTTAGAGGAAATGGTTTCAGTTTTTCACCGTTGAGAATGATGTTGGCTGTGGGTTTGTCATATATGGCCTTTTTTATGTTGAGGTAAGTTCTCTCTGTGCTTACTTTTTGGAGGGTTTTTATATTAAATGTGTTTTGAATTTTGTCAAGCTTTTTCTGCATCTATTGAGATGATCAGATGGTTTTTCTCCTTCAGTTTGTTAATATGGTGTATCCCATTGATTCATTTGCATATATTGAAGAATCCTTGCATTGCTGGGGTAAACCCCACTTGATCATGGTGTATGATCCTTTTAATGTGCTGTTGGATTCTGTTTGCTAGTATTTTTTTTGTGTGGATTTTGCATCTGTGTTCATTAGTGATATTTCTTTCTTTGTGAAATCTTTGTCTGCTTTTGATATCAGGGTGATGGTGGACTCGAAGAATGAGTTTGGGAGTGTTCCTCCCTCTGCTATATTTTGGAAGAGTTTGAGAAGGAAAGGTGGTAGCTCTTCTCCAAAGTTTGATACAATTCGCCTGTGAACCATCTGGTCCTGGACTTTTGTTTGTTGGAAGACTTTTAATCACAGTTTCAATTTCAGTACTTGTAGACAGGGCCTGTCAACATGGTTGGCTGTAGGGTTTGGGGTGTCCTGATGCTGGTGTTGGCCTGTTGGCGGGTGGATCTGGATCCCAGGGTGGCTGACTGAGGGACCCAAAGTCTCCCGGAGTTGTTGCCAGCCGGCTGTTGGGTGGGTTGGCTCCTGGTATGGCAGGTTGCGGGGCTGTGTTAGTCCTGGGGCTGGTGTTTGCTGCTGTGTGAGGCCGGTGCTGGTCCACTGGTGGATGGAACTGAGTTCCCAGGTCTCTGGCTGCAGGGCCCTAAGGGTCCCGGGGTTAGTGCCAGCATACTGGTGTGGGGGGGCCATGTTCTGGGCCCTCTGGTTGACAGGGCCGAGTCCTGGAGTGACAGTGGCTCAGGGGGTCTTAAGGCAACAGGTCTGCTGGTGGGTGTTGCTGTTTGTCTGCCCAGCTAGTTGCTTGGCCTGAGCCATCCCCGTCCTGGTACCTACAGGCTGGTGGGGAGTACGGGGTCTTGGAGCTAATAAACTAGATGGAGGAGTCCTGAATGGTGCCTGCTGGCACCAGTGTCCACGTGGTAAAACAAGCTCCCAGATGCCTCCTAGAGTTGCTTCAAGATCAGCAGGTGGGTCTACCACAGGCTCCTTTGAAATGACTGCTTCTGCCCTGGGTCCTGGAGTGTGTGAGATTTTGTGTGCACCCGTCATGAGTGAAGTCTCTGTTGCCCACAGCTCTCTGGGTCTCCTGAGCTTAAGCCCCACTGGTTTTCAAAGCTAAACATTCTGGGGGCTTGTCTTCCTAGTGCAGACCCCTGAGCTGGGGAGCCTGATTTGGAGCTCAGACCCCTAGCTCCTTGGGGAGAGCCTCTGCATTAGTAATTATTCGCCGGTTTGAGGGTCACCCATCCAGGGGTATTGATCTTGACCATACTACACCCCTCTTGCCCTTCTCGTGGTTTCTTCTTTATATCGTTAGTTGTAGAAAGTCTTTTTTGTTAGTCTTCCAGTTTTTCTCATCAATAGTTGCTCTGTAAATAGTTGTAATTTTCGTGTGCCCGTGGGAGGAGGTGAGCTCAGAGTCTTCTTACACTGCTGTCTTGGCCACTCCTCCTCTCCCCCTTTTAGAAGCTTTTAAATTACAAACTTAACTTCCTTTAGCATTCTTTTAGGTTAGGTATACTGGTAACAAGTTCTTTCAGTTTTCCTTCATTTGAGAATGTTTCGATTTCCCCTTAATTGCTGAAAGCTATTTTCATTGTATATAGGATTCTGTGTTGACAGTTCCTTTCTTTCAGCATTTGAAAAATGCTGTGACATTTCTTTCTGGGCTCCATGTTTTCTGATAAGAAAGACACTGTCATTGAAATGCTTTTCTCCTAAAAGTAAGGTGTCATTTCTCTCAAGCTTTCAAGATTTCTAATTTGGTTTTATTTCAGAAGTTTCTCTATGATGTTTCTTGGTGTGGATTTCTTTTGAGTCCATCTTAATTTTAGACCTAAACTTGACTTCTTGAATATGTAGGTTTATGTTTTTTGCCAGTTTGGGGGAGTTTTAGGCCATTATTTCTTTGAGTACATTTGTAGCCTTAGTCCCTTTTACCTCTGCTTCTGAGACTGTTTTGTTATAGTCCCACAAGTCCCTGAATATCTTGTTTTCCCTTCCTTTATTTCTTTATTGTTCAAAGTCAGTAGTTGCAGACAGCAGAGTCTTTCCCAGTTTCTGAGAGAAATGTTTTCACAGAATTATTGTGAGGACTAGAGATATGAGCTCTAAATTTAAGCTTCCAGATGCACACTGCAGTTTTGTCCCGTTCATGAAGTTGTTATCTCTGACCTGAGAAACCACACAGCCTTTGATGCTTCTGTACCAGCAAAATGGATGCCCCATGTCCAACATGTGTTCCCACATAGCTTACTTCTGAGTCAGTCTCATACTAGTGCCTTTGATTAATAGACCCAGACATATATCTGCCCCCATGCAGCAAGGGAGTGTGAGAAATGTAAGCTTTGGGTTTTTTTCAGATTTATTGAGATATAATTGACATATAACATTGTGTAAGTTTAAGGTGTACAACGTGTTGATTTGATAGGCTTAAATGTTGCAAAATGATTACCACCTTATGGTCAGTTAACACCTTCATAACCTCACATAATTACCATTTCTTTTCTGTGGTGAGAACACTTAAGATCTATTCTCTTAGCAACTTTCAAGTATATAATACAGTATCATTAACTATAGTTACTATGCTGTATACTACATCATCAGAACTTACTTATAACTAGAAATTTGTACTCTTTGATCAACATCTCCTTGATTTCTCCCACCCTGCTCTCTCCCCTGGCAACCACCATTCTACTTCCTGTTTCTGTGAGTTGGCTTTTTTAGATTCCATATATAAGTGATGTCACATGGTATTTGTCTTTCTCTATCTGATTTATTTTGTTTAGCATAATGCCCTTGAGTTCCATTTATGTTGCTGTAAATGGCAGAATTCCTTTTTTTCTCGTGGCTGACTAATACTTCATTGTACCATATTGTATCACATCTTTTTTTTGTCCAGTCTTCTGTAGATGGGCATTTAGGTTGTTTCCATGTCTTGGCTATTGTGAATAATGCTGTAACAGACTTGGGAGTACAGGTATCTCCTTGAGGTCCTGATTTCCTTTGGATATATACCTAGAAGTGGGATTGCTGGATCATATGGTAGTTTTACTTTTAATTTTTGAGGAACTTCCACACCATTTCCATAGAGACTGCACCAACTTAGATTCCCACGAACAGTGCACAGGTGATTTTTCCATATCCTTGCCAACACTTGTTATCTTTTTCTTTTTGATGATAGCCATTGTAAGTTGTGTTTCTTTGTACTAAATAAGAAATATCTGAAAAAGAAACAAAGAAAATCCCACTCAAATAGCATCAAAACAATAAAATATTTAGGAATAAATGTAACCAAGGAAGGGAACGACCTGTAGTGGAAAACTATTAAGACCTTTATGAAAGAAATTGAAGATATAAGTAATGGAAAGATATATCATGTTCATAGACTGGAAAATTATTATAAAAATGTCCATATTACTCAAAGCCGTCTATAGATTTAATGCAATCCTTTGCAAAATTTTAAAGGCATTTTTCACAGGAATAGAAAAAAAAAATCTTAATTTATGTGGAACCACAAAAGACCCTGAATAGCCATCCAGAAAAAGAACAACAAAGGTAAGGGGACCACACTTCTTGATTTCACACCATACTACAGAGGTGTAGTAATCAAATCAGTATGATACTAGCATAAAAATAGACACTTTGAGTAGTGGCAGAAAACTGAGAGCCCAGCAATAAACCCTCACACATGGTCAACCAGTATTTGACTGGGGGTCCAGCAATACCCAATGGAGGAAGGATAGTCTCTTCAATAAGTGGTGTTGGGAAAGCTGGATAATTACATGCAGAATAATGAAATTGGACTCCTGTTTTATGCCACTAACAAATTAACTTGGAATGGGTTAAAGACTGAAACAGCACTTTTAAAAAGTCTTTTTTCTTTTTTCTCTCTGTTCAGATTGGATAATTTCTCTTGCTTTATCTTACGGTCCACTGATTCTTCCTCTGTCCCCTTCGTTTGGCTGTTGAACCCAGCCATCAAGTTTTTTAGTTTTGGCTATTGTACCTTTAAGTTCTAAAATTTATTTTTGATTCGAATTACATCCTGTTTAAATATGGAAATTCCTTCTTGTATTTCAGGAAGGTTTCCTTGTATTATAGTTTTTGGTATTCTATTCCACTGATTTTGTTTTCTTTTCAGAGCTGTTTATACGTCTGTGTTGGTTTATTTTTGCCTGTCATCTATATTTATTACTTTCTTCAATTAAAAAATTTTCTGTTTATATTTTACTCATTTTTCCTCTCTATTTCTACAATAGTTTGTTCTGTGGTGTCTTTTTTTAATTCAATCTGGCTTAATCTTTTTTCTATCCTTTTATCTGCATCTGTTGCTAACTGTCCATAAATGACTCAACATTTATGATGTTTTAAAGTTCAGATTTGTTTCATTTGGCAGCTTCTAAAATTTTCCTTAGATTTTTTGGATAATTTTAGGTTCTGCCTTTTGTTCCGTAGCCACGTTTTCCCATTGTGACTTCATTTTATAAGAATATAACTTAGATTTTTATCCTGTTTATCTTATAATATCTTAAATTGTGTTTAACAGCAATTCTTTTAATTGTTCATTTTAAGTGAGAAGCACTTTCCTGTCTTTTTATTTTTAATTTTTTTAATAGATCTTTATTGGAGTATACTTGCTTCACAATACTGTGTTAGTTTCTATCGTACACCAAAGTGAATCAGCCATATGCATACATAAGTCTCCATATCCCCTCCCTCATGAGCCTCCCTTCCATCCTCCCTATCCCAGCCCTCTAGGTGGTCACAAAGAACAGATCTGATCTCCCTGTGCTATGCTGCTGCTTCCCACTAGATAACTATTTGACATTCAGTAGTGTGTATATGTCGATGCTACTCTCATTTCACCCCAGCTTCCCCCTCCAACCCCATGTCCTCCAGTACATTCTCTACGTCTGCATCTTTATTCCTGCCCTGCAACTAGGTTCATGAGTACCATTTTTTTTGAAGATTCCATATATATGTGCGTTAGCGTACGGTATTTGTTTTTATCTTTCTGACTTCACTCTGTATGACAGACTCTAGGTCCATCCACCTCACTACATATAACTCAGTTTCATTTCTTTTTATGGCTGAGTAATATTCCATTGTATATATGTGCCACATCTTCTTTATCCATTCATCTGTCGAAGGACACTTAGGTTACTTCCATGTCCTGGCTATTGTAAATAGTGCTGCAGTGAACATTGTGGTACGTGTCTCTTTATGTATTATGGTGTTCTCAGGGTATATGCCCAGTAGTGGGATTGCTGGGTCATATGGTAGTTCTATTTTTAGTTTTTTAAGGAACCTCCATACTGTTTTCCGTAGTGGTGTATAAATTTACATTCCCACCAACAGCGCAGGAGGGTTCCCTTTTCACCACATACTTTCCAGCATTTATTGTCTCTAGATTTTTTGATAATGACCATGCTGACCAGTGTGAGGTGATACCTCATTGTAGTTTTGATTTGCATTTCTCTAATAATTAGTGATGTTGAGCATCTTTTCATGGGCCTCTTGACCATAGGTTTGTCTTCCTTAACGAAATGTCTGTATAGGTCTTCTGCCCATTTTTTAACTGGATTGTTTGCTTTTCTTGATATTGAGCTCCATGAGCAGTTTGTATAATTTGGAGATGAATCCTTTGTTGTTTCATTTGCAAATATTCACTCCCATTCTGAGGGTTGTCTTTTTGTCTTGTTTATGGTTTCCTTTGCTGTGCAAAAGCTCTTAAGTTTAATTAAGACCCATTTGTTTATTTTTGTTTTTATTTCTGTTACTCTAGGAGGTGGGTCAAAAAAGATCTTGCTGTGGTTTATGTCAAAGGGTGTTTTTCCTACTTTTTCATCAAAGAGTTTTTTTTATACTGTCTGGTCTTACATTTAAGTCTTTAATCCATTTGGAGTTTATTTTTGTGTATGGTATTAGGCAGTGTTCTAATTTCCTTCTTTTACATGTAGCTGTCCAGTTTTCCCAGCACCACTTATTGAAGAGGCTGTCTTTTCTCCATTGTATATTCTTGCCTCCTTTGTCATAAATAAGGTATCCATATGTGCATGGGTTTATCTCTGGGCATTCAGTCCTGTACCATTGATCTGTATTTCTGTTTTTCTGCCAGTACAATACTGTCTTGATTAGTGTAGCTTTATGGTATAGTTTGAAGTCGGGGAGCCTGATCCCTCCAACTCCATTTTTCTTTCTCAAGGTTGCTTTGGCTATTAGGTGTCTTTTGTGTTTCCATATGAATTGCAAATTTTTTTGTTCTAATTCTGTGAAAAATGCCGTTGGTAGTTTGATAGGGATTACACTGAATCTGTAGATTGCTTTGGGTAGTATAGTCATTTTCACAATGTTGATTCTTCCAATCCAAGAACATGGTATATTTCTCTACCTGTTTTATGTTATCTTTGATTTCTTTCATCAGTGTTTTATGGTTTTCTGAGTACAGCCTTCTGCCTCCTTAGGCAGGTTTATTCCTAGGTATTTTATTCTTTTTGTTGCAATGGTAAATGGGAGTGTTTCCGTAATTTCCCTTTCTGATTCTTTGTTGTTGGTGTATAGGAATGCCAGAGATTTCTCTGCATTAATTTTGTTTCCTGCAACCTTACCAAATTAATTGATTAGTTCTAGGAGTTTTCTGGTGGCGTATTTATGTTTTCTATGTATAGTATCATGTCATTTGCACACAGTGACAGTTTTACTTCTTTTCCAGTTTGTATTCCTTTTATTTTATTTTTTCTCTGACTGCCATGGCTAAGACTTGCAGAACTATGTTGAGTAAGAGTGGCGAGAGTGGACATCCTTGTCTTGTTCCTGATCTTCCTGGAAATGGTTTCAGTTTTTCACCACTGAGTATGATGCTTGCTGTGGGTTTGTCATATATGGCCTGTATTATGTTGAGGTAGGTTCTCTCTATGCCCATTTTCTGGAGAGTTTTTATCATAAATGGGTGTTGAATTTTGTCAAAGATTTACTGCATCTATTGCGATGATCATATGGTTTTTATTCCTTAATTTGTTAATGTGTATCACATTAATTGATTTGCATATATTGAAGAATCCTTGCATCCCTGGGATAAATCCCACTTGATCATGGTGTCCTTTTAATGTGCTGTTTGCTGGTATTTTGTTCAGGATTTTTGCATCTGTGTTCATCAGTGATAGTGGTCTATAATTTTCTTTTTTTTGTGATATCTTTTTCTGGTTTTGGTATCAGGGTGATGGTGACTTCATAGAATGAATTTGGGAGTGTTTCTCCCTCTGCAGTTTTTTGGAAGAGTTTGAGAAGGATAGGTATTAGCTCTTCTCTTAATGTTTGATAGAATTTGCCTGTAAAGCCATCTGGTCCTGGATTTTTGTTTGTTGGAAGATTTTTAATTACAGTTTTAATTTCATTACTTGTGATAGATCTGTTTATATTTTCTAATTCTTCCTGGTTCAGTCTTGGAAATTTGTACCTGTCCAAGAATTTGTCCATTTCTTCGTGGTTGTCCCTTTTATTGGCATATAGCTGTTTGTAGTAATCTCTTATAAACCTTTGTATTTCTGCCGTGTCAGTTGTGATTTCTCCTTTTTCATTTCTAATTTAATTGATTTGCGTCCTCTCCCTTTGTTTCTTGATGAGTCTGGCTAATGGTTTATCAATTTTGTTTATCTTCTCAAAGAACCAGCTTTTAGTTTTATTGATCTTTGCTATTGTTTTCTTTGTTTTTATTTCATTTATTTTACTCTGATCTTTATGATTTCTTTCCTTCTACTGACTTTGGATTTTCTTTGTTCTTCTTTCTCTAGTTGTTTTAAGTGTAGGGTTAGATTGTTTTTTTGAGATTTTTCTTATTTCTTGAGGTGAGATTGAATTGCTATAAACTTCCCACTTAGAACTGCTTTTGCTGCATCCCATAGGTTTTGGGTCATCAGGTTTTCATTGTTATTTGTTTCTATGTATTTTTTAATTTCTTCTTTGATTTCTTCAGTGGTCTCTTGGTTATTTAGTAGCACACTGTTTAGCCTCCATGTATTTGTGTGTTTTACAGTTTTTTTCCTCTAACTGATTTCCAATCTCATAGCATTGTGGTTAGAAAAGATGCTTGATATGATTTCAATTTTCTTAAATTTTCTGAGGCTTGATTTGGGACCCAAGATGTGATCTATCCTGGAGAATGTTCCATGTGCACTTGAGAAGGAAGTGTATTCTGCCACTTTTGGGTGGAATATTCTATAAATATCAATTAAATCCGTCTGGTCATTTGTGTCATTTAAAGCTTGTGTTTTTTTATTTTCTGTTATGATGATCTGTCCATTGGTGTAAGTGGGGTACCCTACTATTATTGTGTTACTGTCGATTTCTCCTTTCATGGTTGTTAGCATTTGTATTGAGATGCTCCTATGTTGGGTGCATGACCATTTATAATTGTTATATCTTCTTATTGGATTGATCCTTTGATCATTATGTAGTGTCCTTCCTTATCTCTTGTAACGGTCTTTGTTTTAAAGTCTATTTTGTCAGATACGATTATTGCTTCTCCACTTTTCTTTTGATTTCCATTTGCAGGGAATATCTTTTTCCATCCCTTCACTTTCAGTCTGTATGTTTCCCTAGGTCTGAAGGGGTCTCTTGTAGACAGGATATATATGGGTCTTGTTTTTGTATACATTCAGTGAGCCTGTGTCTTTTGGTTGGGGCACTTAATCCATTTACATTCAACGTTATCATCAATATGTATGTTCCTATTACCATTTTCTTAATTGTTTTGGGTTTCTTATTGTAAATCTTTTCCTTCTCTTGTATTTCTTGCCTAGAGAAGTTCCTTTAGCATATGTTGTGAAGCTGGTTTGGTGGTGCTGAATTCTCTTAGCTTTTGCTTGTCTGAAAAGCTTTTGACTTCTCCATTGAATCTGAATGAGATCCTTGCTGGGCAGAATAATCTTGGTTGTAGGTTTTTCTCTTTCATCCCTTTAAGGATATCCTGCCACTCCCTTCTGGCTTGCAGAGTTTCTACTGAAAAATCAGTTGATAACCTTATGGGATTCCTTTGTATGTTATTTGTTGTTTTTCTCTTGCTGCTTTTAATACTTTTTCTTTGAATTTAATTTTTGTTTGATTAATATGTGTCTTGGTGTGTTTTTCCTAGGGTTTATCCTGTATGGGACTCTCTGTGCTTCCTGGACTTGGGTGACTATTTCCTTTCCCATGTTAGGGAAGTTTTCGACTATAATCTCTTCAAATATTTTCTCAGACTGTTTCTTTTTCTCTTCTTTTTCTGGGACTCCTATAATTTGAATGTTGGTCTGTTTAGTGTTTTCCCAGAGGTCTCTGGGATTGTGTTAAATTCTTTTCATTTTTCTTTATTCTGCTCCATGGCAGTTATTTCTACCATTTTGTCTTCCAACTCACTTATTCGTTCTTCTGCCTCAGTTACTTTGTTACTGATTCCTTTTAGTGTATTTTTCATTTCAGTTATTGTATTGTTCATCTCTGTTTTTTCTTTAGTTCTTCTAGATCTTTGTTAAACATTGGTTGTATTTTCTTAGTCCATGCCTCCGTTCTATTTCCGAATTTCGGGATCGTCTTTACTATCACTCTGAATTCTTTTCCAGGTAGATTGCCTATTTCCTCTTATTTTATTTGGTCTTATAGATTTTTACCTTGCTCCTTCATCTGTGACATATTTGTTTTGCTATCTCATTTTTTTTTCTTGAGTGGCATTGTGTTCTTGTTTTACTGGTTGTTTGGCCTGAGGCTTCCAACGCTGGAGTTTGTAGGGTGTTGGGCAGAGCTGGGTCTTGGTGCTGAGATGAGGTGCTCTGTGAGACCTTACTCTGATGAATATTCCTTGGAGTCTGAGGTTCTCTGTTAGTCCAGTGGTTCCGACTCGGAGCTCCCACTGCAAGAGCTTCGGCCCACCCCCAAGCTTGTGAACCAAGATCCCACAAGCTGCCTGGGGTGGCAAAAAAAAAAGAACAATAACAAAATAAGAAATAAAATTAGACTAGGAAACTAACAGATATATTAGGAAGAATATAAAAATAAAAATGAGTCAACAACTGGAAGTTACATCAGTACCACAATAGTAAAAAAAAAAAAAAGAGAAGGGAAAAGAAAAAAAAAGGGAGGGGAAAGACCTTGGGTGTGGAGGGTGGGGCCTAAGCCAGGGTGAGGTTTGGGCGGCGGTGGGCAGGGGGAGGGTGCTATGCTTAGGACACACAGGCTGGAAAAGGCCCTGGGGGCTGTGGGGGGGTGGGGCTTAGGCTCAAGGAACAGAAGCTGTCCAGGTGTGCCCCGCACCCCTGGTCTCAGAGGGCAGGGGACCTCACTTGGGAGCCCAGCAGGCTTCCTGGGCTCAAGTGGGTGGGCCAAACACCCTCCAGTCTTCTCCTGCTCCTCTCGGAGGGCCCCTCTCACCTGCCTCTCCTGTTCTCCCCTCAGCCTCTTTCCTATGACCCAAGGACCAGTACGGGCTTTGGAGGGGGGTACTGGCCTTGGAGCTCAGCAGGCTTCCCAGCCCTAGTGGGCCAGGCGATCACTCACCACTCCTCCCGCTTTTCCCAGAGGGTCCCTCCTGCCTGTCTCTCTTCATCTCCCTGGCCCCAGGGGCAATGATCCTATCTGGCCTCCACTTCTACTCCCCCCTCAGTCCCAACATGTCCTACCCGTTCACTTGGGGGTTCCTCCTGTCTTCTTGGGCATCAGGGTCCCCCAACAGCAGCCAGCAGGTGCCCTAGTTGTTGGGAGACACTAACTCGGTGTCTCCCCGTACCGCCATCTTGACTCTGCCCCTCTTTCCTGTATTTTTAGGAGGAAGTGCCTGTTTAGCAGAAGTGAAAGTCAAGATTGCTTTTCTGGCTTCATAACTAGGTTTCTTGTTTTGTTTCACTGTGATGTGTTACAGATTTATCTGCATACTTGGATCGCTAATATTTTGAGACTTACCTCTTCTGCTCTTCTTTCATTAGAATCTATATCTTTTCTCTCTTTTACACCCAAGAGTTGTTACCCTCAACAAGTGGTGTTTTGTTCTGACCAGTTTCTCTTCATTGTAGGGTTTTGACTGTTTTTGACATCCCAGGGGGCTAGGTTGCCCCAACACCCCCAGAAGTCTCCCAGTCATTATGACTATCCTAAGTTTGGCCATTTGAGTCTCCACTCTGAATGGAGACCTCTTTTTGAAATGAATTCCCGAGTTTCTTGGCTTTTAGAGCCCGCTGGAATTCCCTTTGTATTCCCTTTGCTTATTCCTGCATAGCTGCTGCTGTTCTAGGATCTTGCTGCTGTCAGTGATGTAAGTACCCTTGCTCTTATACTAGGATTCATAGAATAATTTCTCACCTTGTTTTGCAGTCTATTCTGTTTATTGCCGCAT
The DNA here is from genome assembly GCF_964374135.1 of Grampus griseus. NCBI lineage: Eukaryota > Metazoa > Chordata > Mammalia > Artiodactyla > Delphinidae > Grampus > Grampus griseus. The sequence continues at coordinate 53,365,730 of NC_139003.1, read as the reverse complement.
AACAAATGTGGCCAGAGCTTATTGCCTTTGAACAACAATTTATTATATTTCATGATATCTTGGGGTCATGGATTCAGGCATGACACAGTATGGGTGTCTTGTCTCTGTTTCACAGTGCTGCAACCTCAGGTGAGATAACTTGAGTGGTTGAGAGTTGGAACATCTGGGGGCTTGCCAAACATCTTTTTTCTTTCTCTCTCCACCTGGCTAACATAGGCTTCCTCGGACTAGAGTGACTCCAAGGTATTTGAAGTTCTTACAAAGCAGCTGAAATCTCCCAGAGACGGAGATGGAAGCATCCAGTTCTGTTAAAGGCTAGGCCTGGAAGTGGCGTAGAATCACTTTCACCTACTCTATTATTCAAAGCTGTCACAGGCCAGCCCAGATTCAAGGGCAAGAGAAATAGATCCTGCCTTTTGATGGCAGAAATGTGTAAGAACTGTGGCCTCTTTTAACTCACCATAATATGCTACTCAGTTTTTTAAGAGTAAGAGTTTTATTGATACAATCCACATATCATACAATTCATCCATTTAAAGTGTACAATTTAATGACTTTTAGTATATGAACAGAGTTATGTGACTTTTGTGCAATCAATTTCAGAACATTTGTCACCCCCCAAATAAATCCTGAACCAATTAGCAGTAGCACCCCATTTCTGTCAGCTTTTTAAACAGGATTGGGGAGATTGAACAAAATGTAACGCCATCCCCACCACCATTTTGCTCAAACTTGTTTTAAGATTTTTAAAAAAGGGAATATTTCCAGGCTTCCCTGGTGGCACAGTGGTTGAGAATCCACCTGCCAATTCAGGAGACACGAGTTTGCGCCCTGGTCCGGGAAGATTCCACGTGCCGCGGAGCAACTAAGCCTGCGTGCCACAACTCCTGAAGCCCGTGCATCTAGAGCCTGTGCTCTGCAACAAGCAAAGCTACCGCAATGAGAAGCCCACGCACCACAATGAAGTGTAGCCCCCACTCGCTGTAATTAGAGAAAGCCCGCATATGGCAACGAAGACCCAATGCAGCCAAAAATAATAAAACAAATAAAATTTTTAAAAAGAATATTTCTGGTTTCTGAGATATGTATTATTGAAACCAAGGCAAAGATATGATTTTAAAAATACATCAGTAATATGAGATTTTATCTTCCCTATTACCTACCACATGTTATAGGGAACAAATGAAATGATGAAAACAGTTTTAAAAAGTTAAATTCATTCTACATGTATTATTTATTGTAACTTAAATATTAAACACAAGAGGAAAACGAAGTGTTTTGAGAACATTACCCCAGATTTTATATATTTCTCAGTAGTTGTACTATCAGTCTTCCTGTATTAAATTATAAATATACACATTCCTCACATTCAAAGCAGTGAATTCTAAAAACTTTTCCAATATGGTGAATGTTCACCCATACAGTTGTTTTCTTTTTTGAACCAATTAGAAAACAATGAACTTAAAAACCTAGAGACTAGAGAAATAGATTTAGAGAGTATGAGTTGTGCAGCAGGGCTTTGGTAATGACCTTGGTCCTCTAGTGCTTCTGCACCTACCTTGCCTTTCTCCTCTATGCCCTCTTCCTCATCCTGGCCTGGACCTCTGCAGCAAGACTGTCCAGGTCACAGGCTTTGATGAGGCTGTGCCTGACAGCTTTCCTAAATGGGGGTCCACCAGGGGGAGAGAGATTTTTTCCTCACCTGCTGTTGGTGTGATCATATATATCCTGCCAAGTGTGATGCTTTGTCCTAGAGAAACACTGAACAGGACAGGCCACTGGATTAGCAGGTATATACTGGACCACTCCCGAGCCATCAAGATGTGTGGTTCCTGCCTAATTCTCCTTGCTCTTCCTTTGTTTTAAACTGCCCCTGAGTTGCCTGCTAACTAAAGAATTGGATGCTTTTCTCTCCGGGTATATTCTCTGAGACGAGTCAAGTTTGGCAACGGCAGCTGGGGAAGAAAATGGATTTATGGGAAGTTATACCTCCATTGCTATGTAAGGTGAATACAGCATACATTCAGATATGTACTTATTCATTTGAAGAGAGAGGGTCAGTGATATAGTCATTAGATAAATTATTTGGCTACGTTTGGAAGGTGAATTTTTGTTACTGGATTAACATGTAAGTTATTTAGTGTTCTGTCAAATTAGACTTAAAAAAACTCCAATAAAACATGAGGGAATGTCTGCTGTGAATGGCCAGCTTAAATTCTCTCTGCAAACCTTATTCTTTGCTTCTCTCATGTTGGTGGTCTTGGGCTCAGTATTTCTCTTTACCTCAGTTTCCTTTAAAAATGAGGATAATACTAGTCCCTAATTCATAGGGTTACATCATACAAGGTGAGGTACAAAACACCTTCTATAAACTTAGTCTTACATAAATGGTAACCACATGGAAGGTGTTATTGTTGACTGGTAAAGCACGTGAGCCCTGAGATGAAGAGTCTTGGGCCTAAATTCCTGTTTCGTTACTTACTGTGTATTTTACAGATGACTTAATCTAAGCCTCAGGGTTTTTTGTTTGTTTGTTTTATGTTTTTTTAAAATTTTATTTTATTTATTTTTTTATACAGCAGGTTGTTATTAGTCATCAGTTGTATACACATCAGTGTATACATGTCAATCCCAATCTCCCAGTTCATCCCACCACCACCCCCGCCCCCCTGCCACTTTGCCCCCTTGGTGTCCGTACGTTTAAGCCTCAGTTTTATCTATAAGATGATAAAATCGGTAACTTCTTCATAGGATTGTTGTAAGAATTGAAGGAGATAATATATGTAAATACTGTAGCCTAGTGCTCATAGATGTTAGCTGTGGTTATTAATAGGATCATTAGTCCTATTAACAAAGATAATGGGAAACAGGATAAGAACATTTATTAATTTCAACAAGGTTTAATTGGGATTGTTCTTATCAATTTGTCATTTTATCCTGGAGAGGTCTCCCAAAGATTTGAGCTCCACCCCCACCCCCCCCACCCCCGTCTCCAGGCTTTATTTCTGTCCTTACCACATGTGAATATGGTTTTCTTTGCTACATTATGGGCTTAAATTCTGGAGTAGTAAAAGACCAGTAGGTGAAAAAAGGATTATCTGTTTATTCTTCTGTCAACCTGTGCTACATTAAACACTACCCTCAGGGGAACTGAGCTTGTTAGATGCACCAGAGTAGAGGTCAAGGTATTTGCTTTATCTCCACCCCTGGCCCCAGCACACTTCTGGCCACTGAACCTGCAAGAGCCTGGACCCTTGGCCCAGATAGGATTCAATTCCCAGAAGGAAGAGGTGGCCTCCTGCCACTGACCTAGAATTGTGGCATTGTAACGTTCTATCATTTGATCTTCTGATTTCTCTCAGCCACGTTGTGATCACTTTGCGCTGGACACTCATTACTGCAGTGCGCTGGACACTCATTACTGCAGTGCATCTGTTTCATACCACTGACCTAAGTCCTCTTCAAAACAGACCATAATGTCAGAATTCAGTTTTTAATTCAATATTAAGGACCGATTTCATAGCTGCGTCGAAGCTAATTTGAACTCCTCTCTCTGTAAAAGAATCTGTAGATAACTAGAAAGATAGTTCTTTATTTTACTTTTGTTTAAGCACTCAATGTATGTGTTTCAAAAGGCCTCTACATTCAGATATATAAAGAACTAGCTTGTTCATTTCTTATAAATGATCTGATCTTTGTCACAAGCTACTGATGGGGTTAAAACAGTCCCTTCAGTTATATGTTCAGATTTTCAGAATGCTGTTTCCTTCTCATATTTCCCCCTAAGATGGAGTCTGAGTATACAGAGATGCTCACTGTCTCCGCTGGCTTCAGAGAAAGGGCCACAGCTCTGTGTGTCCTTGTGCTGTTCTCGGGATCTTTATTGAATTCTGCAGCAATGATATCCCTTAACAGCCTGTCACATCTTGATTCGTTGGCATCCTCTGCTGAGGTTTGAGGATGAAGGACATGGGGTCTCTCCTGTCTCGGCTTGGACAGGACCTATGGCCCTGTCAGCTGTCTTGATCCCACCTTAGCTCTTCCAAGTACATTGGCTGCCAATGAGGTCTGGCTGTGATTCCCTTTTACCTCCAGCCTGTGTGGTCTGCAGCCCTCAGATACAGGTGTCGATGTCCTGTTGTCATCCCATCAGTTAATTACAAGACATCCCGTCAGTTACCTTCCACAGCTGTCCTTAAGGCACATGAGAATTTCTGGATTCTTTCCGTGCCACGAGAGCCAAGCTGCAGAGCTAAACTCAGGCCCTTTCTCTGCATAACAATGCTATGCCATTGGCTTTGTTCTGAAAGAGCTTCCCTAGGTCAGCTGGTCTCCTCCCCAAAGTGGCAAAACGAAAGTGGGGGAGAAGCCCTCCTAAGCTACTGAGAACGGAGGAGTAAGATTTTTCTTAGCTCCTGATTAATGGATATAGACTATTTTCTTTCCCTCCCAATGAAAGAAAGGCACCCTGAGTTTTGAATCTCCTGTTAGCACACCCTGCCACTCATTATTTCTTTTTGAAGTCATCTACTGTCTGTATTTCACTTCTCATTTCCCGAAAAATTGAGGTCCTGTGTCAATTTTTTCCTCCTATACAAGTACTGTCATAATTCCTGGTGATGTCAACATCTAAAGTTCATGCAATATCCTGACCTCTCATGTCCTTGGCCTTATGTCCTCCAATGATACTGGCCCTATATCTACCACTCTTGTTTATAGCCTAGATTTTGTGATTATTATTAACTACATCCCTTCTATCATTATAATCTCTTGCTTCCTATTCTCTGACCACCACTTCCTGCCTTTCCAGCTGACTCCCTTTAATAGTCCAACTCAACAATCCTTTTACAATCAAGGACTTATAATTAGCTTATCTATCACTTTTCCATGTCCTTAACTCAGCAAATGCCCCACACCTTTATTTATACAAATTTATACAATGACTATTTCATGTTTCATAGTTAGAATCATTCCTTTGCTATAAAACCACAGCTCCCTTTATCTCTCTTGTTTTACTCTACTGCCTGACAAAATCACAACTATAGTCAAATCCAACTGTCTGCCTAATGTGTGCCCATATCTGAAAAGCCAAACATGGCTGGAGAAAAACTTACCATCATGCTCACTGGTCTTGTTTTGAATTTATAACTAACCTCAAGTGGGTTCTAATGAAGCCTAATAGCTATATTATATTTCCCAAGTATACTCACTCCCTCAGTCTTTAGCTAACTTCTCAGACCTTTTTCTTTATTCTAAAACTTCTATCATCTCTTCCCTCATCATCATTCTCGGCTGATGATGATACAATGAAAGCAATCAGAAGAGCCTTTGCCTCTGTTTACTCAGTCTAATCTCTCTACCTATGTCAGTGCTCATGTATTCTGCCTTAACACCTTTTTTTTCTTCCAGTTTTATTCAGATACAGTTCATATACAGCACTGTAAGTTTAAGGTATACAGCATAATGATTACCTTACATACATCATAAAATGATGACCACAGTAAGTTTAGTGAACATCCATCATCTCATACAGATACAACATTAAAGAAATAGAAAAAAACATATTTTTTCTTGCTATGAGAACTCTCAGGATTTAGTCTCTTAACAACTTTCATATATATCATACAGCAGTGTTAATTATCTTGTCATGTTGTACATGACATTCCTAGTTCTTATTTATCTTAAAACTGGAAGTTGGTACCTTATTGACTGCCTTCGTCCAATTCCTCTTCTCCCCTCCCCCACCTCTGGTAACCACAGATCGGATCTCTTTAATAAGTTTGTTTTTGAAGTATAATTGACCTTCAACACTATGTTAGTTCCTGGTACACAACATAGTGATTCATTGTTTCTGTACATTTCAAAATGATCACCATGATAAGTCTAGTTACTATCTTAAATCCTTTGTGTGAATGAATTGTCTAAATTCCTAGCAAAGGAAACCCATCTATTTGTACACAAGATCTCATGCCCTTATCCTCTTAAGAACTTCCCTAGAAATTCGCTTATTCTGTTCTTGCATCATCAGACTTCATTGAACTTTTCCATGAGCATACAGTAGTTTATTTTAACAAAACAACTGCTTCTACTTCTTCCAGCTACTACCTCTGTTTCCTTTCACTTATATCAAAGCTTCTAAAAAGATCTAGCTCTGTGCATCGACTGCAATTCTTTTTTTTTCTGTTAGACTGAACCTATTCCAGTCAGATTTTATTTTATACCCAGAACTATTTTAAGAGTGTTTGTGGAGGTCTCCAATGATCTCCAAGTTGCTAAATCCAGTGGCATTTTTTAGTCCTCATCTTATCTTTCTACAGGATTTGAAACAGTTAGTTATTCCCTTATCCTTGCAATACTTTCTTGCTTTGGTTCCCAAGATATTACACATTTGTCTACCTCATATCTCAATGGCTGCTCCATTTGAGTCTCCTTTGCTGGTGCATCTTAACCTCTCAAACTTCTCCAACCTCCAGGGCTGAGTTGTTTGACCTTTTCTCCATCTGTAGAGAGTCCCTTGGTGATATCATCCTACCTAGTGGCCTTAAGTGCCATCTATGTGCCGGCAGCTCTCAAATTTATATATCTTGGGCCAAGACCTTCTTCTTGACTTCATAATCATACATCCAAAGGCTGACTCATTGTTTGTATGTCTTATAGACCATTCAAAATTAACATTATTTATATCTCACCCTGAACTTTTTCTCTTGTTGTTCCCATCTCAAAATCAACATCCTCCTTTTACTTCTTCAAAGTAACTTAGATTCATCGTCGGCTCTTCTCTTTCTCTTATTACACATGTCCAATCTGGCAGTACATCAAACAGGCTCAACCTTAAAATTACTTATTGAATACAGGAAACTTAAACCACCTCCGCTGCCATCATCGTGCTTCAGGCCACATTTCCATGCTTTTTGCAGCAGCCTCCTAGCTGGTTTTCCCATTCATATCCTTGACTCTCCAATCCTATTTACGGTGAAGCTGCCCGATGGAGACTGTGAAAACACATAGATCACTATTCTGTATGGTGCTGGAGTGGTGGATATATGACGCTATATGTTTATTAAAATCCATATGAAAAACATTTCACTCTATGCAAATTCAAAAAACAAAACAATAAAAATAAAAACGCAGATTGTCACTCGTGTCTCCAAAGTTTGAGCCGAAGTCCTTACAGTGGCCTCCAAGTTCATTCTGCTTCAGTCAATACTGAACACTTCATGTCGTCAAACACATAAGATATGCTCTAGTTTCAGGATCCTTACACCATAGTCAAACAATGTAGATCCTAATGTTGCTAGTTTAAAAAGTTTGTTTTTATATTTGGCCTCAAATGTGGTCAGGTTTTATAAATGGTCAAGGGACATTTAAAAACGAGTATTGTTTCTTTGCAAGTCTACGCATAAATCTCTAAAACCCAACTTATTAATTATATTATTACCAGTCATTATCTCCATATGGTCATTTTACTTTTGACTAATTAATCTGTCACATACTGAGAAAGGAGGATTAAAATACTGCACAACACCTAAATACTGTCTAGCATGATCAGTACTGGAGCAAATCAAAAAATCCAACATGTCTGTTAAGACAGGGGATAAAGAAAAAAATATACAGAAGACCTTTTATTTTGACTTAAATAAAACACGGATAGACATTTAGTCGCTAATCTTTTGATGAAGAGCCGAAGTCTCTTAGAGTACGGGCCCTACATTGGAGTTCTATTATTTGTCTGGTTTAAACCACACCCATGGTGTAAGGTCGATCACTTTTAATTGTAGGTTTTTAAAGTGGAATGAGAGTTTAGGGACATTTTTGAAAGTGATTTGAGTGTAGAATAATGTGTAGGTTTTTTCGGTTAATGTCTGATCTTCCAATAACTTAAATTTGTGTCCCCACACGTAATTTGACAGGAATTTTTAGAGAGTCACACTGTTGGAGGCTTTACAAACCGTTGTTTTAGTTAAGTATAAACTCTATTTTCACGTTTTAATACATGCTATTTAATACATAATATCGGGTCCAATGTCAACATCAAGTACAACAGATGTAACCACGTTTGGGAACAGATAGGACTGACCCTTGGTAAGCATACAACTCGATTTGTGGGAGTAGAAAGGTATGAGCATGCAGTGGGGGTCAATCCATTGGTGGATGGTGGTGGTCAGTGTTTAGACTCCTCTGGATATGTCAGCATATTTTGCAGAGGAATAGAAATTGTCAGTTAATCTAGAGAGTCAGTTAGGAGAGCTCTTACTGCATTATTATGTTTCTGTTAATGTCAGCTTTTATTTCCAACCCTTTTCTTTTTGCTTTATGTTTTATGCTTTATTTGATGCATAAAAGTTGATGACAGTATAGCCTTTGCGCATTGTCCTTTTGTTCATAAAAGTAACATTCTTTGTTCCTTTGAAGCTTTTACCTTAAACTTGAAATTGTCTCTTAGAGCTATTGCAATCTTCTTTTTTTGATACTCCTTACCTCTTTGTTTTTTCTTTTATGGCCAGAGTTCCTTTATTTTTTCTCTTCTGTAATTTGGAAGGCCTCCAAATTGATAGAGATCGATATTAAGACTTGAAAAACCTTTCTGGATTCTGTATTACTCAAGATACCAACTTCAATAACAATCAGCTTCTCTTCTATAAGATGAAGTGTTGGCAAACTTCCAGTTACTTCAATCTCTTGTTTAACTTACATCTTAACTTATACATATATATATTTAAATTTTTAGATACTGAATTTTTTTTTAATTGCAGTATAGTTGCTTTACAATGTTGTTAGTTTCTGCTGTACAGCAAAGTGAATCAGCTATATGTAAACATACATCCCCTCTTTTTTGGATTTCCTTCCCATTTTGGTCACCACAGAGCACTGAGTAGAGCTCCTTCTATACAGTAGGTTCTCATTAGTTATCTATTTTATACATAGTATCAATAGTGTATATATGTCAATCCCAATCTTCCAATGGCAGATCTAATTAGAGTTTCTCCAGTAGAACATCAGCCCTACAAAAACTCGTGAAGAAAACCTGCAACATAAAAGTGAAACTAAACATAACATGCAAAAGTACAGATGCAAAAGTATGCTTTTGAAGCTACATTAAAGGCAGCAGAAGAAAATTTTAAGCATACATAGAATGGATAAAACAATAAGATCCTACTGTATAGCACAGGAAACTATATTCAATGTCCTGTAATAAACCATAATGGAAAAGAATATGAAAAAGAATGTTTATATGTATAACTGACTCACTTTTCTGTATAGCAGAAACTAACACAACATTGTAAATCAACTCTACTTCAGTAAAATAAATTAAAAAAAGAAAACTTTAAACAAAAACTGCTTTGCTAATATTTTAATAAGTTACAAATAAATCTCTATAAAAGTTACTATCACCATACCTTTATCCATATAGTTGAGCAAGTTTGTATACTCATTCAGCAAGTAATTGGTCTTAAAGGATTTCTCTACTCTGTCAATTCTTGCATATTTTATAAATGCAATTAAATGTATACTACTTTCATTGTAATAAAAAAAACCTGCTTTGCTCTCTCAAGGAAATAAACAGACTCAATGAGTGATAAGCCAATAAACTTACATAAAAAGGAGTATGATAGGGTTAAGTCAAAAAAATGTTTAATCTCTAAAGAGTTTTAAGTGGTATTGGAAGCTATATAAGCTTAGAAGCTATTGAAAAGAGCAGTAGAATCAACAATGTCAAAAATCTAGTCACCGCTTTGGATGAGAGGCTTTAAAATTCACCCAACATTTGTGGTGACTTTGTTTCTGTAAGGTTTGCTCTTAATATCTGTTGAAATGACTAAACTAAGGGCCAGTGTTCCCGACTTTGTTTTCTTTTCATTCTGTCCTCAATTCCAGAATTTGGCGGTGGAGTTGGGCTCTGTGTAATCCTTCTACTTGGTTTTTCAGCTTTCTCAGTTGAGGGCGTGCTACATCCCTCATCCTTCTGGGGACGTGGTCGAATACCTTCATTGTAAATCCCCCTTCATGGCCTTAGAGTCCTGTGAGGAAGGGAACAGTGGTACATCTCGTGTCTTTCTCATAGCAGCACAATTCCTCCAGCCTTTACTGCTTCAAATTAAAGCAGTTTGACAATTGTCTTTGTTTACTTTTTGCAGCACTACTCTGTTTTTGCTCGTTTGTTTAAAGGAGTTGTTCATCAGCCCATATTTTCTTTTATTCTGTCTGCATTATATCTTGCAGGCATTCCTATGTTGGGGTTTGGTACCATCCCTTGTTATTAGTGTTCTTGTATCTCTCTGGTTACCACAATTGGTTTCTGGCTTGGGGAATTGGAATAGCCTCATTGATTTCTAGTGCGTTATCTTTTCTAGAAGACACCTTCAATAGGAATTTTGTTGCTATCTATACATTATTTTTATTCATCCTCCTCCTTCACCCATTTCATTAACTGATTAACCTTTCACCCATTTCATTAACTGATTAACCTGAATGTTCTCTTCTTTTCTCCTTAACACCTAACTCCTCTAGATTTCTTGTAGAGAGTCACCTCAAGCTGGTGACTTTGTTTCTTTGTCTACTTTTGAATGTATCATGACCACCAACCCATTGAATAAGCACTATTGAGGGAAATGATGTCCTACAATGAAATCATGAAGCACAGTGCTTGCCATGTGGGACTTTCTCAATAAATGTGAGTTCCAGTCCCCTACTCTTCCCACGTGGTTTTGTTCTCTAGTTCCTCCCTGGTTCTCTACATCCTGAAAATAATTGCTGACTAATTCTCTCTAAACATAGCTCTCTTGTTACTTACCTCTCTTGGGACAAAACCACCAACAAAGTATGTAGTCAATAATTGTTTCTGCTTCTTCATCCTTTACTTGATTTCCCTATACATTTCTAGATGATATATAGCCAGACCAGTTATAAGAATAGAATAGATACTCAGGAACAGAATTCACTAATAAAGTAGGAATAATCTTTGCCTGTTTGATTACTGTATTATTCTGTATCACTACTTAACCCTCCGTGGCATCTGTCTTCCTTCCACTCTTCCTTATGTCTTAGGAGGAGGGGTTGAGAATACCTAAGAAATACTGAAACTATTATTTTGAAAAGAAAATCCCATGGAAAATGGAAAGTAATATTTGCTTGACATTTTGGGGTTTCATCTGAGATTTCTTTTGAATCTGTGTAAAATATTTTCTGCCATTTTTGAATTATGTGTGGAAAGGAAAAGATATTTATTCTTTAAAAGGTGTACTGAGGCTTTAAAAATTCTATATGCAGAAGGCAATTAGCAATTAGATATTTCAAAATTGCTTTAGGAAAGAAAATTAATCTGGAGTTAAAGAGAAATGATGCATCATCTTATAAAAGATTAAGTAATAATGTCTGTGTTAGCAATAAACTATATCTTAGGTTAACACAATCTGCGTGCCCCAGTTAATGTTGAAACTGTTGAAAGAAGTCATAAGACTCAACTTAGATCAGAACAAATTATAGAATGAGTCAGAAAAGGGATCTTGCTTTGCTAGTTAGAAATGCATATACTCCAAAGTGTTCTTCCTTTCAAAAGTTCTTCCTTTTCAGTGTGAAGGATTATTTTTTCAATGATTTCTTTGATATCTAAGCTCAACTACTTTTACTGCAATTTAAAACTTTTTCCTATACTATCGTACTTATGTGGAATTGGAGACGTCATTTGACTCCAGTAGTTGCTGTCTTCCCAATCAGTGGATGCATTTAAAGGAACCTGAGACGAATACCACACAAAATGCCTTTCCATAGGACTTCTATTCGTCTCTTCTGGTTACAATTGGAAATTATTTTTTCTTCCTTCCTCTACTATCTCCTCTTACTTTAGAAACTTCTTTCTTATGTAGTTTAATACAGATAACCACATTTATCACAGGGAAGAGTTCAAATTAACTGCAGAATAATTTTTGTCAGGGATATGGACTTCATAAAATCATTACTACATATTGATCATGATTTTTATTTATTTTGAAGTATGCCTTTAACTTTTTCCAAAAAGCATCTGTATGGACATACCAGTAAATTCTACATGTTTATGTTCTATCCTTAAATTATCAAACATTTTAGAAAAATACCAGAAAGACAGTTTCCAAAAGTTAAAAGCAAAACCACTGCAGGTTTCGTTAATGAGTATTACTGCCTCTGATTTTGGAGATTTCAAGCAAAAGATACTGTATTACAGGGTCTGGTGGTAACAGAAGCAAATCTAAGTGTCTGTTCATTGTAGTTACATGATCATAGTGAAATTTAAGAATTTAAGTCTATGGGCTTTGTGTAAAATATATTTGAAAATGAAATTAATGTGTTGAGAAAATATTTGTAGTTATATATTCTGTTGTATCATGATACAAGATTTTTAACAAGTACTATTTTAATGACGACTTAAAATAGCTTGTGTGTTTGGACATCTGCTAAAATCTCTTTAATGAAAGAAGACTTTACTCGTGTCGTACAGAATTTCTTCCTGCTCAGCATCTTTTTCTGTTCTTGTGGTAATACAATATTTCATGGGAGAAACTTGTTAAGATTCAGGTTGAGGTCATTGACTCTCAGCAACCACAGGTGGTATACATGCCTTAGGTCTGGGCAACCAGAGCATTGTATTCTGTGCTCCTTACAAGCTATCGTGATTCATTCAGAGGTGGACCCGTGGCCCAAGAACAAGCTCTCCCTAGGACATTTTTGGAATTAGAGATGAAGAGCGGGGACACTTCTTGCCTGAGATTGCAAGTATAAAAAAACGTTAATTATGAAATTTGGCAGGGGAAGTTTGCCACCCATTGGAAGAGGAAAACAGAGTGATCGTTCCAGTGGCTTTGTTTGAAAGCTGGGTCAAATCCACTGACTTCGTGGTTATACATAATAATATATTCTCTACTGCTTTTTTTTTTTTAAGTTGTTGCTGTTTTGCTTGAATTAAGTTTGTTTCTTTCACTTGCATTGATGAAGTTCTGAGTAGTACAAAAAATGGCCAGCATAGCATAATGGTTACAGAATTCAGACTCTGGAGCAGATGGGCTTAGTTTGAATTCCAGCTCTTCACTCAGAGCTGTGTGACCTTGGCCAAGTCACTTAACTTCTCTTCCTCTGTTTCCTCACCTGTAAAATAGACATAATCATAGTACTGACCTCAGAGGGTTGTTACGATTTTGATAGTTTCTATATATAAAGTGCTGGCGAGAGTTCCTGGCACATAGTATGTACTGCATAATATTTGTTAAATAAATATGAATCACGTTGAATAAGTAGGTTCTTCATATTATAGGAGGGTTGACATTAAGTTATCTTTGATTTTGTGATCCGTTTAAAAAGGGCAGAGAATATGCATAGAATGCTGCAGTTTTTTTGCTGTTGGTAGCCAAATTACTCATTATCATGATAAAATTTAGGCTCAGCACAATCTATAATGATTATTTTGGTTTATCAAATATTCTATTTTTAAAGGATCATTTTTGTTACTTTAGTGGGCCATTTGGGTATAAGACTTGGGGCACCAGCTAAAAAGACTGTTTCACTTCATGAACATCAGTTTTCTCAGTCCTCTGAATTAAAGCAAGTTTCTGACAGCTCTAAAAGCTGGCAGAGATATGCTTAAAAATTAAAAGTCAGGTCCTTGACACGTAACATGCACTAATACAAATATTCTGTGCCTCTGTTACTGGTCCACCACGGTCCGTTTGATCCATTCTGCCGTGAAGAATCCGCTCAAGCATTTTGAAGAGAAGCATATTGTGGCAAAGACTTGAAGGAGCAAAGTCCCTCTCTTTCAGTGTACACACTTTCTTAAGTTATAACTATGGGTTCTTTATTTTTTACATATCGTTTGACTTTAACATTTTTAATAAATAAGAGAAATGTGATTGCAAATATATATTTTTTGAAACTGAGAGAACTCAAGTTTTTAGTTTGCTGTCTTTTCATGGTTTCAGTTGAAGTAATTAAAGTTTATTAAATAAAGCTTGTGAAGTCACATTACAAACCTTTTTTTTATAAAGTCCACATTTTTTTTGAGGTACAGTTGATCTACAATATTAAATAAGTTTTAGGTATATAACTTAGTGATTCACAATTTTAAAGGTAATATTCCATTTTTAGTTACTATAAAATATTGGCTATATTCCCAGTTTTGCACAATATATCGTTATAGCTGTTTTTTTTTTTTTTTTAGTGGGTGCATTGTGCCTTGGGACACTTTATTTTATTTTTTTAACATCTTTATTGGAGTATAATTGCTTTACAATGGTGTATTAATTTCTGCTGTATAACAGAGTGAATCAGCTATACATAAACGTATATCCCCATATCTTCTCCCTCTTGTGTCTCCCTCCTACCCTCCCTATCCCACCCCTCTAGGCGGACACAAAGCACCGAGCCGATCTCCCTGTGCTATGCGGCTGCTTCCCACTAGCTATCTGTTATACACTTGATAGTGTATATATTGCCACTCTCTCACTTCGTCCCAGCTTAACCTTCCCCCCGCCCCATGTCCCCAAGTCCATTCTTTACGTCTGCATCTTTATTCCTGTCCTGCCGCTAGGTTCTTCAGAACCATTTTTTTTTAGATTCCATACATATGTGTTAGCATATGGTATTTGTTTTTATCGTTCTGACTTACTTCACTCTGTATGACAGACTCTAGGTCCATCCACCCCACTACAGATAACTCAATTTCGTTTCTTTTTATGGCTGAGTAATATTCCATTGTATATATGGGCCACATCTTCTTTATCCATTCATCTGTCAATGGACACTTAGGTTGCTTCCATTTCCTAGCTATTGTAAACAGAGCTGCAGTGAACACTGTGGTACATGACTCTTTTTGAATTATGGTTTTCTCAGGGTATATGCCCAGCAATGGGATTGCTGGGTCATATGGAAGTTCTATTTTTAGTTTTTTAAGGAACCTCCATACTGTTCTCCATAGTAGCTGTATCAATTCATAGTCCCACCAACAGTGCAAAGGGTTCCCATTTCTCCACACCCTCTCCAGCATTTATTGTTTGTAGATGTTTTGATGATGGCCATTCTGACTGGTGTGAGGTGATACCTCATTGTACTTTTGATTTGCATTTCTGTTATGATTAGTGATGTTGCGCATCCTTTCATGTGTGTGTTGGCAATCTGTATATATTCTTTGGAGAAATGTCTGTTTAGGACTTCTGCCCATTTTTGGATTGGGTTGTTTGTTTTTTTCATATTGAGCTGCATTAGCTGCCTGTATATTTCGGAGATTAATCCTTTGTCAATTGCTTTGTTTGCAAATATTTTCTCCCATTCTGAGGGTTGTCTTTTCATCTTGTTTATGGTTTCCTTCACTGTGCAAAAGCTTTTAAGTTTCATTAGGTCCCATTTCGTTTTGTTTTTATTGCCATTACTCTAGGAGGTGGGTCGAAAAGGATCTTGCTGTGATGTATGTCATAGAGTGTTCTACCTAAGTTTTCCTCTAAGAGTTTTATAGTGTTTGGCCTTACATTTAGGTCTTTAATCCATTTTGAGTTTATTTTTGTGTATGGTGTTAGGAAGTGTTCTACTTTCATTCTTTTACATGTAGCTGTCCAGTTTTCCCAGCACCACTTATTGAAGAGGCTGTCTTCAATAAGAGGCTGGCTAGTGGTTTATCAATTTTGTTTATCTTCTCAAAGAACCACCTTTTAGTTTTTCTGATCTTAGCTCTTATTTCCTTCACTTCTTCATTTATTTCTGAATTGACTTTTATGATTTCTTTCCTTCTGCTAACTTTTGGGTTTTTTGTTCTTTCTCTAATGGCTTTAGGTGTAAGGTTAGGTTTTTTATTTGAGATGTTTTTTGTTTCTTGAGGTAGGTTTGTATTGCTATAAAGTACCCTCTTAGAACTGCTTTTGCTGCATCCCCATAGGTCTTGGGTCGTTGTGTTTTCAGTGTCATTTGTTTGTAGGTATTTTTTGATTTCCTCTTTGATATCTTCAGTGATCTCATGGTTACTTAGTAGTATATTGTTTCACATCCATGTGTTTATATTTTTTACAGATTTTTTCCTGTAATTGATATCTAGTCTCATAGTGTTGTGGTCAGAAAAGATACTTGATATGATTTCAATTTTCTTAAATTTACCAAGGCTTGACTTTTGACCCAGAATATGATCTATCCTGGAGAATGTTCCATGAGCACTTGAGAAGGAAGTGTATTCTGTTGTTTTTGGATGGAATGTCCTATAAATATCAATTAAGTCTATCTTGTTTAATGTATCATTTAAATTTTGAGTTTCCTTATTTATTTTCATTTTGGATGATCTGTCCATTGGTGAAAGTGGTGAGTTAAAGTCCCCTACTATGAAAGTGTTACTGTCGATTTCCCCTTTTGTGGCTGTTAGCATTTGCCTTATGTATTGAGGTGCTCCTATGTTGGGTGCATAAATATTTACAATTGTTATATCTTCTTCTTGGATCGATCCCTTGATCATTACGTAGTGTCCTTCTTTGTGTCTTGTAACAGTCTTTATTTTAAAGTCTATTTTGTCTGATATGAGAATTGCTACTCCAGCTTTCTTTTGATTTCCGTCTGCATGGAATATCTTTTTCCATCCCCTCACATTCAGTATGTGTCCCATGTCTGAAGTGGGTCTCTTGTAGACAGCATATATATATGGGTCTTGTTTTTGTATCCATTCAGCCAGTCTGTGTCTTTTGGTTGGAGCATCTAATCCATTTACATTTAAGAAAATTATTGATATGTATGTTCCTATTACCAGTTTCTTAATTGTTTTGGGTTTGTTTTTGTAGGGCTTTTCCTTCTCTTGTGTTTCGTGCCTAGAGGAGTTCCTTGAGCATTTGTTGTAAAGCTCGTTGGGTGGTGCTGAATTCTCTTAGCTTTTCCTCGTCTCTAAAGCTTTTAATTTCTCCGTCAAATCTGAATGAGATCCTTGCTGGGTAGAGTAATATTGGTTGTAGGTTTTTCCCTTTCATCACTTTAATTATGTCCTGCCACTCCCTTCTGGCTTGCAGAGTTTCTGCTGAAAGATCAGCTGTTAACCTTATGGGGATTCCCTTGTATGTTATTTGTTGATTTTCCCTTGCTGCTTTTAATATTTTTTCTTTGTATTTAATTTTTGATAGTTTGATTAACATGTGTCTTGGCATGTTTCTCCTTGGATTTATCCTTATGGGACTCTCTCTGCTTCCTGGACTTAATTGACTATTTCCTTTCCCATATTAGAGAAGGTTTCAACTATAATCTCTTCTAATATTTTCTCAGACCCTTTCTTTTTCTCTTCTTCTGGTGCTCCTATAATTCTAATGTTGGTGTTTTTAATGTTGTCCCAGAGTCTCTGAGACTGTCCTCAATCCTTTTCATTCTTTTTTCTTTATTCTGTTCTGCAGTATTTTTTTCCACTATTTTATCTTCCAGGTCACTTATCCTTTCTTCTGCCTCAGTTATTCTACTATTGATTGCTTCTAGAGAATTTTTAATTTCATTTATTGTGTTATTCATCATTGTTTGTTTATTCTTTAGTTCTTCTAGGTCCTTGTTAAACGTTTCTTGTATTTTCTCCATTCTATTTCCAAGATTTTGTATCATCTTTACTATCATTACTCTGAATTCTTTTTCAGGTAGACTGCCTATTTCCTCTTCATTGGTTAGGTCTGGTGGGTTTTTACCTTGCTCCTTCATCTGCTGTGTGTTTTTCTGTCTTCTCATTTTGCTTCACTTACTGTGTACTGTGTTTGGGGTCTCCTTTCTGCAGGCTGCAGGTTTGTAGTTCCCATTGTTTTTGATGTCTGCCCCCAGCAGGTTAGGTTGGTTCAGTGGGTTGTGTTGGCTTCCTGGTGGAGGGGACTGGTGCCTGTGTTCTGGTGGATGAGGCTGGATTTTGTCTTTCTAGTTGGCAGGACTGCATCCAGTGGTGTGTTTTGGGATATCTATGAACTTATTATGACTTTAGGCAGCGCCTCTGCTAATGGGTGGGGTTGTCTTCCCATCTTGCTAGTTGTTTGGCGTAGGGCGTCCAGCACTGGAGCTTGCCGGTCATTGAGTGGAGCTGCCTCTTGATGTTGAGATGGAAATCTCCGAGAGAGCTTTTGCCATTTGATATTACGTGTAGATGGGATGTCTCTGGTGGACTCATGTCCTGAACTTGGCTCTCCCACCTCAGAGGCTTAGGCCTGACACCCGGCTTGAACACCAAGACTCTGTCAGCCGCCCAGCTCACTCTGGGCTTTTATTTCGATGATGTGGCTCTGCAGAGCTTGGGCCACTTTTTTGGGAATTGGCCAAGGAGAAGCATGAGGGTTCTGAGCGTCTTGAAAATGCAAAACCAGTGCGGCGGCCGCCCTCTATTCCAGGAAGTGCTGAAGCCTCCCCAAGATGAGTGGGGTAAAACCCAAGGTGCTGTGGGAGCCGCTGTCCTCGTGGAGAAGAATCTGAACCCAGCCCTTGTGAACCTGCATGCCCTGGGTTCTGCCCCTGACTCCACACCTTTTAAAAAAAAAGAAAAAAAAAGTAATCATTTTTTGTCCACAGGTAGGAAGCAGTGTAGCTTTGGAGATACTAATCATTGCATTTCATGTCATGAGTAATACATGTACGTTCTCTGCTGCACTTTTTCTAATACTGTATATATGCAGCATGTTTACCCTTTGCATGCATATTGTAGCTCTTACGGTATATTATGTACAGGCAGTTAGTTCCATTTATTGTTTTAGGGCTTATGATAACATCATGCTACTGTAAAATGAAAAACTAGTAGTCATGCTCAGAGATATTGGAGTCTTTATTAAAAGACAAGCCTGGTCCTGGTCTTAACTTTTGCTGGGCTGGAGGTGCAACTAAAAATAGAGGTTGACATAACATATATCTAAAGATTTAAAAGTTACAAATGAAGCTAACAAAATTATAAGAAAATATGTGCTATCTTCCTACCTTGATGAACAGGTCTTCACAATAAATCACAAGACCAGTTAGAACTTGAAATTCTTGGAATACTTGGAGCTTCCTAGGGAAAGCCAGACATACGGCCTATGGCTTCTTACTTATCCCACCAGGCACTCCATCCCGAATCACAGGGTGCCTGGTGCCTTGTGCCCAGGTGTGCACACTGCAGTCCCCATCGGCAAGCTTCATGTATAGCTGCCTCTTGCACACACATCTTTTTTGCCGCTTTCTGGCTTGGCAGTGGTGGCTTTGCTTACCGTCTGGTGAGAGGCCTGTGCAAGTCCTGGAAACCCGCTAAGGCTGTTTCAGTAGCTATTTCCAGGGTCCCAAGGCCCCAGAGCCTCGGTGCTGCACAGACCTTATCTGTGTGGAGGGCCATAGCTGGAAGAGGGTAAGAGCAGACTGTAAATGCACTGGCTCAGGCCAGGAGCCCTCTTGTCCAAGTGGTACTTCTGAGAGTCCAATCTAGAAATTTAGTCTTCATTTACTTTACCTGACAGTTGCATTGTTTTGAAGGTTGAACTTCAGCAATCCAAACGAAAAGAGACGTTCTGTTCACTTACCCACATGCAGATATTTTAGAAGTAAAAGTGAGGTACCAAGGAAAATATGAGAGGAACTAATATATGTAATAAACCCTGATATTTAAGGGAACTTTTATCATGACAGTAAATACACTTCTGTGATTTTGTGCATTGTGGGTTTTACTTAAAATTGAAATAGCAAAATTCAGTGTGATTTCCGGTTGCCTGTAAGTCATTCGGCGTTTGTAGTCTTCACAAAATGCAAGTTTTTATGCATGAACATATATTTTTCACTTAATTTTCTTCTAGAGGTTTTAGGTGTTAATCTGCTAAGAAGGTTCCCTTTGATATGTAATACAAAAGTCAGATCCGTAGATGAGAATAAGTAACCAAAAGAATTTAATAACTCTACATTTAATTAGGTATTTGACTGACTTGTCTTGAAACCTAAACATATAGTTAAGTAACTAAAAATAATCAATTTTTAAAACTGCCAGTAATTTTGCGATAGAAAGAATAACAATACCCCTTCTGGGATCATACCATGAGAAGAGGCCACATCCTTCCTTTTAACTTTTCTACAATTTTCTATCACAACTGTTGCCTAATCAGTCTGAGAGAAATATTTGCCCAGATTAACTATAGATTATTGTATTCCATTTCAAACTGAAAATTTTATTACAAGTACATAGTCAAGGATTTAGTCTTCCTTCACTCCTGGTATTTTATCAAACCACATTTAATATGCTCATTTGAAAGCATATCCCTTGTTAAACAACAAGGATACTTTTTGCTTTATGCTTTACAAATGACAAAGACGAAATCAACTTTCTATCAGGTCAGGCAAAGGCTCTTTATATGGCTGTGTTTAGTAAGAAGGCAGAGGGCAGGTTACTCAAAGGCAGGATGTAGTTTCACCTGTGCAAGATGCATAGGCAAATGTATGAAGTGAGATTCTAAGTCATAGAACCCTTCGCAAAAATTATTTTGGTGAGATACTGGCTCATTTTTCTGCATCAGTTTTGCTGTATTTTGGTGCTTAATGACTCTAAGTCATAGAAGCATCTGCTCCAGGCACCCAAATGTTACGTCCAAAAAGCGCACTGTTTGCTGCTGCAGTCTGGGTTTTAAAGAACCACTTGTATCATTTGTGAAAGTGTCCCAGAAATTAGAGCAGGAACTTGGTCTCAATAAAGTCCTGACCTCATCTCTGCAGTCAGAGGATTACATGGGGAAATTTCTTATTAATACTGGGTACTAATCATTGCCTCAGTCCACGCATGTGCTGGGAGAGAGAAATTTTATTATATTTGGAAGGTAAAATCCCCACTGACTAGAAACCCTCAAAGGATATACTCAGCTGCCATTAAATGCATTGACAGTGCAGTGACATTTATGTGCACACATTTCCATCACTGAAAGTAAAATAAATTACACGAAGTAATTTCAATTACTTTATCAAACACATCTGCAGGATTTCATGACATTTAAATCATTACACACGGGCCGTCATAAGGAACAAGTGTCTGAAATGAGATTCAGTCCTAAGGGAGTAGCACAATTTTTTCTGTGAAGAGTTTCTGTACTGAGAATGAATACAAGTGTTCAGTCTTTTGGAATCTTGTTCAGTGCCATTACTTTTCAGCCATAGGCCAGAAATTGTGGATTATGGGTTTTTTCATAGGGCCTACCATAATTTGAGTATTAGCCTATCAATGACAGTTCCTCTGATTGCAAGTTCTTACTATGGAATTTTTCTTCTTTCATTAAAATGATTTAAGAAATAATTGTGGAAACTAGGCATCAGATTTCCGATATACAAGACCAGAACTGGAAAAATTTTCTGGACTATTATGGTGGTGGGATGAGTCTAAGAGTCGGCCTTGAGGAGTTTGGGGCCTTCCTGACCTTTTCTTTTCTGTCGAATCTATGTTGCAATGGACACAGAAGGTATTTTGAAGGGAGTAAAGTCAGTTGGAGGAGTTGTTTGGAGAGGAATGGTAATAGTGGTGATGTAGGGCCATGAGCAGCTTTGACCTTTTCGAGCATCAGCAGAGAGGTTCTGCATTATTTCTCTGAACTCCAGGAGCTGAGAATCAGGTCCAGCTCCAGGCCTCACAGTACTGCCCGCATCTCAAAGACTGCTTGGTTGACGTTGAGGTATAATTGCCTCCAAAAGAGACCCCAGTAGACATTAACAGAGCCCTTAATTTCAAACAAGTGGTTTTAGAATATCAGCAAGAAAAAATGAAGTAATGATGTTATACAGAGGAGTAGTGTTTAAATATATATCCAGTTACAGTAAGTAATGGTGAGCAGAGGGGTTGCAAAGGCAACTTTAGGAGAAGACTTAATTTTTCATGAAAGATTACATTGTGGGTTTTGGATTCCAGAGGGGTCAAATGACAATTTTATTTCTTCATTAGTTTTTATGGAAATTAAGAAAAGTGCTTTGGGCTTCCCTGGTGGCGCAGTGGTTGAGAGTCCGCCTGCCGATGCAGGGCACACGGGTTCGTGCCCCGGTCCGGGAAGATCCCACATGCCACGGAGCGGCTGGGCCTGTGAGCCATGGCTGCTGAGCCTGCGGGTCCGGAGCCTGTGTTCCGCAACGGGAGAGGCCACACCAGTGAGAGGCCCGCGTACCGCAAAAAAAAAAAAAAAAAAAAGAAAGAAAACTGCTTTGTTTGAACCGCAGTTCCCCTCAAAGTAGAACGGGGATAATGCCATTTCTCAGAATTTTTGTGAGGTTTGTAAACAATATATGCAAAATTACTAACATAGTATTTTGTGTGTGTGCACTTAATAAATTGTATCTGTTATATCAAATTGCTAAATGAATAGGAGAGATTCAGATTAAAAAAAACTCAAAGAAGAAAGAAGCATTTATAATGAAAAAACCCAGATAGCTATTACATATGGGAAATCAGGATAAAGGTAGGATGCTAAGATTTGGTGGAGAGGTATTAGGAGGAAGTAGGTAGGAATCTAGGCTTGAAATCCAAATGACTTGTGTTCAAGTCCCAGTGCTACCATTTAGCAGCTGTGTTTCATTAGGCAAATGACAAGCGCTTTATATTTCATTTTATATTTTACAGTTTATTCATCTGTAAAATGGGGATAATGGTAACCATACCTACTTGATATGGTTGTTCTGAGGATTGAATGAGTTGATATTTAGAAATCTAAACGCTAGCATGTAGAAAGCACTGAGTAAACATTAGTCTTCAGTATGATTGCTTGGACTCTTGGGTGCTATTTGATACTTTTCTTTTTTGCTTTTTCAGACATAGTAATAGGGAAGATTGTCTTAGAGCGATTAAAAAAATTTCACCAAATGGTTTTTAGTTTGAATGTAAAATGTCATAACAGGCCATCAGTCTCTAACAACCAAAACAAACCAGATAAACTATAAAAATCATAGTTAAAAAATATCCCTATTATAAAGCTGAGCACATAAAGAAACACAAACAAATAAAACATCAGAGTGTGAGGATCCCTTTATAAGAGAAGAGAGACTTACCACTGCTCTCATCATTGGAGGAAATGTCTACAAAAGATAGGAGAGGGAAATACCAGCTGAACTGCTAACATATGTTTAATAGCCATGTATGGGCTGTTGTAATAGAACTACAAGGGACCCCCACCGTAGAGCAAGTCTTCACTCACCACCAATTGGAAAATAACATTTTGAAAATGTACAATAGCATAAAAAATCAGATAAGAAAAAAATCAACCTCATGATACTTAAGATCTCCATACTAAAAATTGTAAAATATTACTGAGAAATTAAATAAGACATAAAAATGGAGATACACTGCATGTTTCTAGATTGGAAAATGAAATATTGCTGAGATGGCTATACTTTCTAATTTGATATATACATTCAATGTAATTTATATCAAAAAGGCAACATGCTATTCTGAAGAAGTAGACAAGATGGTTCTAAATACATACAGAAATGAAAATAAAATAGGATAGGTAAAACATGTTGAAAGAAGAAGTTGGAGGACTTCACCTGGTTTCAGAATTCATTATAAATATACAGTAATCAAGGCAGTGGTATTGGCCTAAGCATAGACAAATAGAATATGGAACAGAATAGAGTGTAGAAACAGACCCATACATATTCAGTCAACTGACTTTTTTTTTTTTTTAACAAAAGTGCCAAAGCTATTTTTGGGAGTTGTTCCAATTTTTGCAAGTTGTTCCTGCAATATCTGTCTTTCCAACAGATATTGCAGGAACAACTTGGTATCTTTATGGAAGAAAATGTATTTTGACTCTGATCACATACCATACACAAAAATTAATTCTAGATGGGTCATAGATCTAAACCAGATTCCAAAAGTTCTAAAAGAAAACAGAAAAATACCTTCATGACCTCAGGTTAGGCAAAACTTTCCTGTATAGGACACAAAAAACATAAAGCATAAGTTGTTTATTAGACTTAGGCAAAATTAAATTCTGCCCATCAAAAGACTCCATTAAAAATTAATACATCATGAACTAGAAAAATTTATAGTATCTTACAAAGGATTTGCATACAGAATACATAAAGAATTCCAACGAATCAACTGTAAAAACACAAATAACCAAATAGAAATATGTGCAATAGTCCTGAATAGATACTTCACGGAAGTACATTAAAAAAAGTATTCAGTTTTATTAGTTATCAGGCTATGCAAACTAAAACAAAAATGAGATGCTACTAAACATGCCCTGGAATGGCTAAAATAAAAAAGACTGAAAACATCAAATTTTGGTGAGGATATGGAGTGATAGAACCTCTCATACAATGGTGATGGGAGTGTTAGCAGGACAACTGCTTAGGAAAACTGTTTGGCAGTTTCTTAAATTTAAACATACATCTCGCCTATGACCCAGGAATAGTTCTCAGAGGTATTTACCATGACTTGTAGAAGAATGTTTATAGCAGCCATATTTATAATAGCCTTATACTAGGATCAACCCAAATGTCTAACAACAGGAGAATTGATAGACAAATTGTAGTATATCCATAGAATTGAATAGTACTTAGTAATAAAAGGAAAAACTAATGATACACAGAGCAGTATGGATACATATCAACATTATATTAAATGAAGCTATACACAGAAGAGCACATACTGTAGGATTTCATATATATGATATCCAAATGCAGACAAAAGTAATCTATAGTGATAGAAATCCCGTATTAGATGTAGGAGTAGGGAGAGAAATGACTGGAAAGGAGTGCCAGGGAACATTTGTTCTACTATATATATTTTGAATGGTGGTTGCATGGCTATATTTAATTGTCAGAGTTCATCAAACTGAACATTTAAAGTTCATGCATTTTATTGAATATTAATTACATCTCAATAAAGTGGGAACCTGCCGAGAAAAGTATCAGATCGTTGGTTAAAAAGTCACAGAACAAACAATTTTCATTTCCGAACGATGAAAAGAGTTTTCCAAGAATAACATGTAAAGGTCACAAAAATAATCATTTGCTTTGTTTGTTTGTTAGCAGAATAGAATCATGCCCCAGTACAAAAGCCTTTTTGTCCTGAATTGTGTCACTACCTAAGCGCAGCCTTCTTGAGTTGTGTCTCTAATCCCCAGAGTATTCTGATCTTTAGTGCAGCCAATTCTTATGTCGAAATAATTAACATTTCTGCCCTCTTTGTTGTAAATAAAACAAATGTTGCAACAACCTAACATTCTATGCGTCTTACGTTTTCATCAGAAAGCAATTTCTTGCAATGCAACCTGTCATGTTTTTATTATTTGGTACCTTTTTTTGCCGTGTGTGCGTGTGTGTGTGTGTGTGTGTGTGTGTGTGTGTGTGTGTGTGTGTGTGTGTGTGTTGTGGGCAGGAGGAGTTAGGAGGTAGAAAGTGAGAGTGTATTGGACTTCAGTGAGGTTGGATGAAGGATATTCAAATACCCGAATAAGGAAAAGCCTAGTGGAACGAATTTCTCTACTTAATGGAACATGATAAATTCTCTGAATCTGCAGATGTTCCATAATGGATTGATAAATAATTTTATGTACTCCCCTAACTGAGAAACAGTTTCCTGCTGCAGTTGTAAAGAACTATCAGATCTACTACTTTCAAAATACGTGCATCCTTCATCGTCAACCTGTTTGAAGAGCATATAATTGTTCAAGTGCTTTGGAATAATTTTTATTACTATCTTATAATTATGTGGAGTGCTGAAGTCAGGAGTGACAGCTATGGAAGCACCTTAATAAGCTTTTTTTTAATGCTAGTGTCACTCCAGTTCAACCTGAGCCTGATGAAAAGATATTCTCCCTTTCCTAGTTTAGCTGAAAAGCATCTAAATATATAATTTGTGGTGCGGTGCTCATTTAAATCAGATCACCTTGGAATTCAAGGCACATATAGCTCTTAGCAAGCTTTTTTCTCACTAGAACTTTGAAGAAAAAGGCATGATGAGTTCTGATGCATTGTTGGATTGAGTTCCTATAGTTATTTAGGATGTATCAATTAGGTATTGTGGAGCCACGTACATTCTGAGGGAGAATTTCTTGTCTGGGAGAGTATTCTGCCCTGGGATCATGGCAATGGGTCAGAAAACATATCAGAAGCCACTTTTTAATATTACTTTTTTGTTCATGACACCCAAAAGTGGGTCTTTTTGAGTGCCTGATGCTCAGTGGTGGATGAGTTAGGAAGGATATGGACATAAGAGTCTTCTTCCCTAGTTTATCTAACTGATGCTGAGTGGCCTTCCATATACCTAGATAGTATAAAAAGTACGTGTGTGTGCGTGTAATATGTATGTTTCAATATGCTTTTTATACATTTTACATATATGTATGTGTATACATGCAGATACACACACATATATATAGATGGTTGATTGACCAGGTAAGAATTACCTTTCAGCACCAATTGGCCAGTTCATAGAAAGTTTTCTGGAGAACAAATTAGCAGGCTTCATCAAATTGGAAATGTGTATAATCTTTGACCAAATAACTTTACCTCTAAAAATCTATCCTACAGAAATTTTTGTACATTCTCAAAGACATATATATGACCATTGCAAGCTTTTTTTTGATGTAAAACGTTTGAAAGCAACTGAAATGTCCATCAATGAATTATGCTACATTTCTTCTGTCAAATATTGTGTGGTTACAAAAATAAGACATTGATAAAAAGAAAATGTAATTCACTGAGTGCTGTGTATAACATGATCCCATTTATGATAAACAAAACAATCAAGTAAATAGCCTTTATGTATGCACAAAATATTCTGAAAGGAATTTTAAACTGTTACTTCTTGGGCAAAGAGAGGAATTAGGCAAGGAGTACTAAAGGGGAATAATTGTTTCCTCTTTTGTGTTGAATTTTAAGGTTGTATGTATGTATTACATGTTTAAACAGGAAAAAATGAATCAATTGCAAGATTTCTTTGTCAATAATTGTGATCTATTAAAGAAGTAGTGAATTCCCATATTAGAATATGGTTAACAATAATGAAAGTTACATGATAATGTAGAAGATATTGATTGAAAAGATTGCTATTTAAACTTGTAACTCCAAAAGGTGTATTGAAAGATCTTAAATTTTTCATTGAAATGCTATTTTTTTGTAAATAGTTGCAAAACTTGATATTTGACTACTTCCTTTTCAGAGTGTGAGATATATATACTACCTGTGTTTTATAACTGAGTGATTGTTTATGTAGCATTCTGTAGTGGGTTCAATGATGGATCCCCACAAGATACATCCAAGTCCTAATCCCTAGAACCTGTGAATGTCTGTGCTCTTACTTGGAAGTAGTCTTTGTACATGTAACTAAAAGGATCTTGGGATGAGATGATCCCTGGATTATCTAGGTGGCCCTAAACCCAATGATAAGTATCCTTATAAGAGTTAGGGACATGCAGATCTTATAGACAGAGGAGATTTTATAGACACAGAGGAGAAGGTCATGTGAAGATGAAGGCAGAGATTGGAGTGATGCAGCCAGTAGCTAAGTAAGACCTGAGGTCACCTGAAACTGGAGGAACAAGGAATGATTGTCCCCTAGAGCCTTCACAGGGAGTGTGGCCCTGCAGACACCTTGATTGTAGACTTTTGGCCTCCAGAGCTGTAAAAGAATAAATTTCTGTTATTTTAGCTTCTAGATTTATGGTAATGTGTTACAATAGCCACAAGAAACTAATATACCGTATGTCTCCTAAATAAAAACTAGCAGAGGAGATGAGAATTTTAAAACTTAGAGTATTTCAAATTTCCTCTTAAATTTTGGAAAAAAAGAAAAAAAGCCACCAAGTCTTTATGATTACCAGGGAAATGAACGTTATTCCATGTGTTTCCTCAGGACTACTAAATATTGGAAGATTCCTTAGGGATCATCTGGTCCAGCAGCCATGCACAGAAGAGTCCATAAGATGTCAGGAAGGAGTCCTGGGTGTTGGAATTGGGCTGGGTTAGGGCAGAAGTGAGTAGTGGCTGATAACAAGTAAAGTGTCTAGTCTACTCAAATGCATTGCAAATCAAACAATTACAAACCCTGTAAAGGCAAAAGAAATAGAACTATCTGGCCCCTGCATGCCCATTTAAACTTAGGGGATTCTCCTACCAAAATGAAGAGGAAAGTGAAAATTGGAGGACAGTAGGCTGTCCCTGTCACAACCAAACTAACAGCTGAGCTGGTATAAGCATCCCTGGTTCCTCCCTCCTACTCTAGGGTTATTCCACCTCCAGTTTGCTTTATCTCTGCAAAGCAGAATGGAAGGAAACTAAGATGTGTTGACCAGCGTGTGTCTGACACCATGCAAGTTCTTCTAGATATGTAATCTCATTTAATTCTCACAACAGCTCCCAGAGGTTGGTTGCCTAAGATCCCTCAAGTAGTAATGCAGGTCCTTCTGGCTGGGGAAACTCATGCTGTTTCCAAGACATAACACTGCTTCCAAAGGAGGGCACAACCAGCTGTGAGACTTTGGGGGAAATACCAATATGTTATCTTTCCAAAGATATGTCATAGTTATTTTTAATAATCATATTAAGTTTTAATATGCTCAAATTAGGAAAGTGTAATTCTTTTTGCCGTCATACAATTACCTTCACTAATTATTTTCTTTTACAAATCATGTAGGTTTTTCTCTTATCGTTTTGGCTCTATAAGAATTTCCTTTCCCTTAATAAATCCAAGACAGCAGACTTATTGCTTAATTTTTTCCCCTTGATTATTCTCCAACTGCTGAAATCATTGGATTACGTTTGGAATGTGACCTGATTTCCTCTGTACTTGCCAAATGAAGTAATTATTTTGTATATCTGCCTTTTTATTTAAACAGTTTGTACCTCTAACAATTTTGTCTTGTGGATTTTATACATGCTTAAAGAGCTAAGCTTGGCTCTGCTAGAAGACAGTCATTTTTTTTGTTGTTGACACATGGGGAAAATGCACTTTTAGATAATATGTTTTGGGAAGGAGTCTTTTTTTTGCCTGTAGTCATTCTGCCAAATGATGTAGGAATTTTCTACTCATTGGCCTCATTTAGTTAACCAATAAATATTTATTCATGGCCTGTTGTGTGCTCAGCATGTTACTTGTAGACCATTTTAGATGTCTTGAAATAAAGAAATATGATTGCAGTCTTTAGACACTTGCAACTTAGCTATGAAAATAAGACTAACAAAGAATCAGAGATGTGGATGCCTAATTGAGCATTAGGAACTCAAAAATTAAGCAGCCCGGTGTGAACTAAAGTAGAGAAGATTTCATGGGGATTGTGGAATTTGAGCTAGATATACGAAAATGAGTAGGATGAAGTGGTAGGAGATAAGTTTGTTTTTATTTATTTACTTTTGTGGAAAGAATAGAATTAAAAAGGTAAATGTGGAAATTTGTGTAATTGGAGCATAGCGAATGAATGGTTAATCACCAATAAGAAGTAAGGAGAATAAGAAATTAGGTGTGGTAGCCAAATGGGAAAACAATAAATGCTTTGAAAGCCAGTCTAAGGAATTTAGATTTGAAAGCAGTAGATGATAATCTTATGCTGGAAAATGAAAAAAATAAAAGGAATTTATAAAGGAGATTTAGCATCAAAACATATGACAGTTGGATTAGAGTAGAAGCAGGGTCAGTGTTAGGGTCAAGTAAGCTGAGCAGCTAAAACACTGCTGTGCTAATCTGGCTGTGGTATAGGGAGGGTTTGGACTAGGGTGGTGGTAGTGGGGATGACGGGATAAAACAGATTCTTCCAGGAGACATTGAAGGAAGAAACAATGAGCCTTGTTTAGAGATTAGAGAATGGAGATGCCTGAAGGCAGCTAGAAAGGACCTATGATTGAGTAGGGAAGGAAACGCAGGCCTAATAATAGATCACATAGCTGAAGATGCCCAGTCTCACTATAGTAAGAAAACCAGAGGGATGAGCTTAAAGAACACTCTGCACTTAGGAACCCTGTAGAGGAAAGGAGAGGAGAGATTGGAGAGGCCTTTAATGTACCAAAGATGCCAGAGGATGAGAGAATTTCATGAGCAGATGGTTTGTAACATCAAACATTATAAGATGTGTGAGGAAAGGCCAAGGCCATCAGTTTAGCAGGAAGAGATTATTGGTAATCTTCAAGGAAATAGTTTCTGTGGAGTGGTATGTACTGAGGTATTGGATTGGCCAAAAAGTTCGTTCGGGTTTGTCCATACGCTCTGATGGAAAAACCGGAACGAACTTTTTGGCCAACCCAATAGATGGTAAAGGGAGCAAGAAGGAATTAAAATCATTAAAAAGAGGAGAGGAAAGATGTAGATCAAATATTTGAACAGCTTGGCAGCAAAACCAGCGTGGGGCATTAGTTACTAAGTAAATAGATAGGCAGGAATAAAAGAGGGATGTTATGATAGCTGGGATCCAAGATGGTACCCAGTGATCTTCACTTCCTGCTATTCATAACCTTGTATAGTTCCCTCTCACATGAAATGACGCTGACTTGGATAACCATTAGTATATTGCAGAAATAATGGTGTATGACTTCTGAGGCTGGGTCGTAAAATATATGGTTGGTTTTGCCATGTTCTCTCATAGATTGCTCGTGCTGGGGGAAGCCAGCCATCAATCACGTCATGATGACAATGATGCAGTTTGTGGAGAGGAACCTGACGACTCCTCGCAACAACTGGCACCAGGTTAGTGAGCTTTCTTAGGAACAGATCCTCCAGGTCAAATCAAGCCTTCAGATGTCTGCAGACATGGCTGATATCCTGACTGCAACCTCATAAGAGACCCGAAGTCAAAAGCCCCCAGGTAAGCCAGAACTGAATTCCTGACCCATGGAAACCAGAGGTGATAAATGTTTATTGTTTTAAGCCACTAAGTTTTGGAGTGATATGTGATGTTAATACAGATTTCTTTAGATACTTGCTTTTGTGTGTGTGTTTATCTTTTATGTTTTGTTTTTGGCTGGTGGAAACCCAAATGTGTTTTAAGGTCCTTATGGATATTGGAATGATTTGAGATGAGAATATCAGGAAGAGAATTGCAAGACTAAACTCTGAGTGGCTGAAAAAATCGGATGACTAAAAGCTGGGGAGATGATTTTCAAAAAGTAAAAGTGCTCTGTTTTCTGAAAGTAATGGAAAGTTTAAAATACATGTAGACTCCATTCCATCCTGAGATGAGGACAGGAGTGCCTGAAATAATTCAGTTAAGATAATTTCAATTTACGAAGTCCTCTATGTGTTCATAACCCTCTGCATTTATGTTTTTACCTAAATAGGCTAGTAGATACTCTACCTATGAAAAGAAATTTTCTGTGATGGTGTGCTTTTAAGAAAAATTGTGAAAATGTTAATCATTTCTCACAAAGGTCAGGAATCTGCTAAGTGATCTACTAAATGAATATTTAATACTTTATAATGAAACAAGTAGTTTTACTTTTGGTTACCTCCATAGTTTTTCTTCAGAGGTTGCTTATAACTTTTTTAACCCATTGACCTATCTTGGCATCAGGGAACTATGTGCATGAATTCTGTAGGTCCTCTTTGCCATCTAAAGGGCAAATGGACTTTTGAACTTGTGTCTTGTGTTCTAAAAGGTTTACTAGGCTGTTAGTCTAATAGAGGGGGTTGAAGAGCAGTACAGATGAGATTACATAGAAGTGATTTGTGAATTGATTTTGACCCTGTACAGATTCTCAGATTCTGCTGTATGCTCTTTAATATGTATCTTCAAGATGGGAATGTTCATTTATCAGTATCGTTTGGACATAATCCATTTGTAGGGTATTGGATGAATACCTCTAAAGGTGAAAAATATCAATTAGAATCTTTCCCCAAGTAGTTTATCGTCAAATATGATTGCTATAGGCAGGGATGGTCTGGGTGTCAGAGAAAAGGAGTAAGAGTGCACGTATGCCCTGAATGCCTCACGTGATTATTGCATATGAGTTCCTATAACAGAGTTCTTCTTAGAGTGCTCTTTGGGATGAGGTGAAGAAATTAGGGAGTGTGTCATCATTCTAACGTGCATTCACAAGCAGCAGTTTACCATATGAAATATTGTTACGGCCCAGATGGCCTCAACATTCCCCTCAGCTTGACTAAACTTTAGACATGTTGCTTCCTTACTATAGGCCCCTGATCTCCCTTTTCTTAAAGCATTTAATTTAGAAAAATTGAAATTGTACAGTCTTTCTCTGCCCCTTTGAAACGTATATAAGTGTTCTCCCAGCCTTTTGCCACTTTTATAACCTAGGAAATGTCTTAAAGACTGGGGGACTATCTCTTTGAGATGTACCTCTGTCTCCCAGTAGGAGAGGTAGGAGCCTAACTTTGATGCCTACCAACTAGCAAACCCAGGTGGCCTAATCACAGGTGCTGGAAATCTTGCTCCACACGTTGCTTTGGTCAACTTACCCCCTCATATCCTCCAGTGCTTTCCCCCTAGCTCACCCCATCACTTAAAAATCCTCTTGCCTTTTGTCCCAGCAGAATGGAGTCTTTCTCGCCTATTGCAATAGGCGAATAAAGTCTTTGCCTGCTCAGCTTTGGTACAGTTTTTGCTTTGGTCCTGGAAATCCTGATGTCATCTGGCCTTGCATACCAGTCTTAGTGAAGATGACATTTAGATGAAATCTTAATCCAACTTCTTTGATGTGATGAGAGACACAAATAAATGCTCAATTAAGTATTTAGATGTAAGTTGGGATAAGAATTTACAGGGGTCTGGAAATGGAATACTGGACATTATTTCAAATTAATAAAGTAATAATTTGGTTGGAAAAGAAATCAAACCCTAACCCAAACTTCACACAAAGGTGTACAACAAAGAAGGAATGTGTCCCCTATTCCTCTTCTCTAGTCCGCTTCTCAGGTATAGCACTTTGAACTGTTTTTAACTTTTGTTATTATCATAATGCTAAATAATACACTTCTATCAACATTACTTAATTTATCAACTCTTGGTATTATTTATGATGTCCTATAATAGCTGACAATTAATGCATTTCAATGCCTTCTTCTCCCTCACATGTTCCACTCTTGGTTTTCTTATATTTTTATAGAGAGAAACACTTTTATAGTTATTCTGGTGGTTACCTTTTCACTTAAAATAATTTTAAGACCTCTATTTCTTGATCTGACAAAGATTATTGGTTCTCAAACTTTAGCATGCATCAAAATCACCTGGAGGGCATGTTAGAACTCAGGTTGCTGGGCCCCACCGGGAGACTGTGATGTAGCATGTGTTGTGACTTTGTTAAATTAATTGTTAGGTAAAGCTGGGGCTGACCCGTTGTATAGTGAGCCAAGGTTTAGCAAAAGACTAGAAGGGAATTGAAATAAAGAAGCTTATTACTCACATTCCTAGAGGAAGTACACGGCATGCCTCAAGGGGACCACACGGGAGGTCAAGGCAGGATGCAGCCAGACAGAGCAGGCAGGACTTGGGAACATGCCTTTTTTAGAGTGGGTGGGTGGAATGCTTGAGGATTCTTGGGTTAGGACCAGGTTGGTCAATTCAAACCCCAAGGAGCAGGGTTTTGGTAAGCTTTTCAGGGGGTCTTATCTAAGGGGTGCACAAGAGGAATGCCCTGGGAGGTGGGGGAAGATGCTTATCATAAGGGTGGTTGAGGGAGTCACGTTTACGATACCTGTGGTTCTGCCTTCTGTTACTCAGGGCATTTGCTTAGGGAGGGGCTTGTGTCAGTTCACGGCCGCTTGGCCTCGCAAAATGAGTGCGGAGTAGTTTAGTTGGACTTGCAACAACAGATCTGGCGTGAGAATCTGAGCATTTGTGTTTCTAACACTGCTTTAGATAGTATTTATTGAGTCACTGTCACACAGGATGAAGAAATTTGTGGATCTGCACTTCCCTTTACTCTTTGTTCCTTTTCCACATCAACTTCTGTTAGCTCTACCATCACTCCCAAGTTGTCAATATGTACAAAATTACATTGTTTCTTATTATTTTAATTATGTGTCCTGTTATTTGTATATAATGCAAAAATGTGAAAACCCATCAGTAGTATTTATAATATAATAATAAAGTTAAATGGTGATATTCGATCCACGAAGAAGAAAATATAAGCTATGTATATAGGACCAAAACTATGAATGTTTCGAGAGTCTCTGTTTCACTCCCACCTTCACCTTCAAGTGTTGGTTCTGGCTTTGACCCTCAAGTACTTTTTCCTCCTCCACTTCCTGGGGATGTTCCAGGTCACACACCAGGTCTGGGGCCTTCGTGTTGCAGAAACCAGAGAAAAGGAAAAGAGTCATAGGTCAAAGGACGTGTTAAGCCTGGGAAGGAGTTTTGGGGGATGTTTGAAGAGAAGGAAGAGGAATAATTTTGTGTGTAAGGGAATTATCTGGAAGATTTATAAGAATTTGAAGAAGTATTGTCTATATAATCCTTTACAGGGTACAAGAAGTGCCAGCAAAGATTCCGACTGTGCCTTTTTAATAGTATTTTTTCCCCAAGTTCTGTATTTCTTTCTTTCTCTTTTGTTGACTGCAAAGTCAAATGATTTTTATTTCTTTATTAAGAAGTTCTAGACTTTTA
Organism: Grampus griseus; assembly: GCF_964374135.1. NCBI lineage: Eukaryota > Metazoa > Chordata > Mammalia > Artiodactyla > Delphinidae > Grampus > Grampus griseus. Next base: position 53,331,252 of record NC_139003.1, on the reverse strand, counting down.
ATAAACACAATTTGTATACTGAAATTTAGCTTCTTCCTAAAGACACTTGAACTCTGAATTCCTTTTCTCATGTTTTTTTCTTGATTAAGGAAGTCTTTTGAATTCTTAGAGATGTAGATTTCTTCCTCAACTGTTGTTCTTACCAATGCACAAAACAGGAAATTACAAGTGTAATAGATTGGTTAGTATAATTCTCCTTGATCTCAGGGCCATTGTATACTCCTAAAAATTGAGGAACCCTAGGAACTTTTGTTTATATGAGTTATATGTGCCAGTATTTATTGTATTAAAATCACAACTGAGAAAATTTTTTAATATTTATATATTAATTCATTAAAAAATAATACAACTATTTATTAACATAAACGCTGTTATGAAAGTTTACACTTTTCCAAAATAAAAAATAGTTATTAGAGTAGCATTGTTTTACATTTGTGTAAACTGCTTTAATGTCTGGCTTGATAGACAGCTGTATTCTCATATCTGATTCTGCATCATTCTGCTGCCATATATTGTTGTGGTAGAAATACACAGAGAAAATCTGTCTTCACACTTCAGTAACTGGAAAAGGGAGGAGTGTTTTAATAGATTTGTTAGATAATTTTGACTATTTTTTAAGCACTATGCTTAAAGTTAGTAAGTGGTAGTTTCTAAAAGTTTAGTTGCAGTGTGGAATCTTAAACTATACTGTATTAGTTTTTTATTGCTGCCTCAACAAATTACCACAAACTAAGTGGTTGGCAACAGAATTTTATTCTCTCACAGTTGCGGAGGCCAGGAGTCTGAAATCCTGTTGGGCGGCACTCCCTCTAAGGCTGTAGGAGAGATTCTGTTCTGTGCCTCTTTGATCCCCTGATGACTGTTGTCATTCCTTGATTTTTGATCTTACCACTCCAATCTCTACCTCCATGGTCACGTTGCTTTATCCTCTACTGCCTATAAAATCTTCCTCCGCCTAACTCTTATAACGATAATTTCACTGGATTTAGGGCCCACCCAGATAATCCAGGATAAGCTTCTTCTCTCAGAAACCTTAATGTAATTATATCTTTTGACATGTAATTCGTTCTTTTATCATATAAAGTCCAGGTTCTTGGGGTTAAGACATGGACATGTCTTTTCGAGGGCCACCCTTCAACCTGCTAAATGTTATCAATGACCTTGTCCTACTCTATTGCATTAAAATTCATTGGTTTACCTTGCGATCTGAATTGTATTTTACCATGCATACTATTTTAACATCATGCATTAGTCATTTGGAAAATACTCATTCATGAGTTATGAAGATCTTCCAAATATTGACACATTTTTTAATGTAGTATCAAAAACCTCTGCTTATTAATATCAACACAGACCTTATCAGAAAAAATCTTTGAAGATTGGGAACATGCATAGTGGCAGATACAAGTTTTCCAATTCTAATTTTCACTTGGAAGTGCCGGTTTTATCAATGGCAACACATCTAGTCAGTTCTTTTCCTTGAAGTGACAGGCTCACTTTGCTCATTTTTAAGAAATGTTCTACCAGCTATCTCCAACCTGAATAACTATCACTTGTTTGTCTGTCATTCTTTCAAGGAAAAATAGTATTCCATGAAAAAGTGGCTAGTTCAGCTCACAACTCAATTGCGTGAGTGCTTTTCCCAAATGCAGCCATTCTACTTGGATGGAGCAAAGTACGTTATGTATATTTCCCCTTTGTCAAATAGAATATTTAAAAGATGCATACCAAAGAGTTGGGATTTCATGCTGTTAATAATTTCTACTGCTTCTTAAGGATATTTTTAAGTGAAATTGACTTTTCTCCCTTATTCATTTTTTTGGTAGTGTGTGGGGTGAAAATATCACTGCTGGTACAGCCTGATACTGCTCGATTCATGGGAAGGTGTCAGCAATTTTACCCATGATTGCTGGCCCATGTCAATGTGGTGAATAGGCAAATAGTACATTAAAATAATGAAATATTGTTTTGACCTTGCAGAACGCTGAAAGGTCTCAGGGACCCCCTGAGAATTTCTGAGTTGAGGTGTTCTCAAAGCTCTTTGCGTTTAGAGTCTGGCACTTTTAGATTTAAGGTTTTTGATGCCTTTTTCCGTACAGAATTATACTCCGTATCATCAATGACATTAAAAGTATAGCATTTCTTAAAAGGATGCTCTACCGTATACCCTGCAATTTTTTTCCAAGCTAATGCTATCCATTCAGTATATTTTGATATTGAACTCCTTCTGTTGATAATTTCTGTAAATAACATGAAAAGTTCAGACGATAAGCAGGATGTATATTCCTTCCTCGAATAGTTCCAAAGCTGTTTATGACTGGACAGTTTAGGGGTTGCAATTGTCTAGTTTTGCCACTAGGGCTGAAAACTGAGGTCATGGTTGTACAAGCAATGATTAACATTCACGTGATATCGAATCATATATGCAGAAATACAGTATGTTGTACCTTTTGTTCTAGCTGCTTCTGTGCCTTTCAGGAGCATTTTATGGCTTTCCTCACACAGGTTTGGAACATTTCTAAACTGGAAAATAAATATAATCCTAATGGGGTCCTCTCTTTCATTATATCCTGTAGTTGATTTTGAGTCGTGTGTTTATATACTGTATTACTTTATAGAAAGATTTAACATCATATAAATACTTTATAAATTAATAAATTAATTCAGTCTCAGTGGAATTATCATTTAGTTTTTTCTCTGTGGGGATAAACATGTTGATTAGCCATTTAATTTGGAAAAACAAATAAGCAAGTCCAGCCATGAATGTCCTGATAAAGAGTAGTGGTATGTGGAGTGAAATAGCTCTATCAGATATTAAAACATATAAAGATCAAAATAGTGTATTATGAGATTTAGACAAAGAGAAAGGAATAAGAAAATCTGTAAATAGATCCTAATCCTTGTGAAAATTTGTTGTAAAGTCAGCATATCAAATCACTGGCGAAAAGATACATATTTTTAAATAAGTGACGTTGGGATAACTGACTAGACATATAGAAAAAGTAAAAATTCTATTCATTCTCACACCATACTTTAAGGAAAATTTCAAATGGATGAGAAATACAAATTTAAAAAACAAAGTATACAAGTACTGGAAGGAAACCTGAGTATGTTCCTCTGTAGCCTAGGAGTAGAGAAATTTCTTAACTATGATTAAAAGACAAGTGACAGAGGCTGGTATATTTGATCACTTAAAAATTGAATGACAAAAGAATTATAAACAAAATCAAAGGTAAATGATAAATTGCAAGCATTTCTCTAGTTTATTTCAAAAATAGTTACTATGTTACAGAAGTTCTAAAAATAAATTACTACAACTGTAGAGAAAAATTAGCAGTTCATAGAAGAGAGGTTAAATGATTCTGAAACGTAGGAAAAGTTTCTCAACTTTGTTCCCAACAAGTAAAAGGCAAATTGAAACCACAACGAGATTCCATTTTATTGGACTGACAAACGTTCCAATTTGACAACATGTTCTTTGATCAAGCCTGTGGGGAAATAGGTGTTCTCATATGCTGCTAGTGGGAATACAAAATGATACAGCTATAATGAAGAGAAGCTTTGCAGTGTCTAGTAAAATTATGTGTGTCTTTAATTTTTGACTCGGCAATTCCTCTGATTGAAATCTATTGCAAAGATACTCAGGCAAAAATGCAAAAAGATACTTGCATAAGACCCTTCATTCTAGGACTGTTAATTTTTCCAGTACCCTTTGATGTATATTTGGGTTTGATACTGTGTAAGAACTCTTACAGCCACACAATGGAGTTTTATTCAGTTGTAAAAGAATGAAAAAATTTTATATATACTGCCATGGAGTATATATATATATATTATTATAGTATATAATAAGGTATAAAAATGTGTATAATGTATTATTGCTTATATCTATATGTTTAGATATATACATATAAACCTATATATACACACGTATATATTGATATTTATACACATACGCGTATGTATATATGTTTTATATATTGTATAAACTTACATATGTATATTATATGAAATAGGTATATATGTGAATATACATAAATATGTATATATAAATTTGCTTATATTAAAACAATGTTTGAATAAATAAGAATATTTTTTAAAAAGTGAACAATATGTGGAGGGCACATAAATAGAAGCCAAACTGCTTTGAATATACTACAGTTTATGGATTTGACTTTGAAACCAGGTAAATATGTTTATGTTTCCATAAGATTAGAGAATTTATACAAAGAAACACAAAAATGTTACATAAAATAAAAAAAGCAAAATGAACTGAAAACCTAATTTTGACTCATTATGATTGTATAAATCATAAAGAAAGGAATTATTGTACGTGATTTTAAATTCTGATAAATTTACCATAGATCCCTAGTGGATTATATTCTAAGGAAAAAAGTACATGCCGTTGACCTTTGAACAACATGAGGGCGTTGGGGCGCCGTCAGTTGAGCTGTGGAAATTTCAGTATAACTTTTAGTTTGCCCTCCGTATCCACAGTTCTATGTCCTCAGATTCAACCAACTTTGGATCCTGTAGTATGTAGTATTTACTATTAAAAAGAAATCTGCGTGTAAGTGGACCCATGCAGTTCAAACCTGTGTTGTTCAAGGGTCAATTGTACTTGAAAATTGTCTTTTTTAAGTAGTTATACTATTCATTATAATACTGGGATTATTTTCTTATTAGTAGAATAAAAGCACTAAGGAATACATTAATGCCACGTGGAACCAAAGTTTTCCAGAATGAGGGAAAAGAGATAAAAATAATTTAAATTTGAATAGAAATAACATGAACTCACACTTCACGCTGCATTTTCTCTTTTAAGAAATGCACATCTCCTTGGTTTGTCTACTGAAAAGCCTAGAAATAATGAACTCTGTAGCAATAAACACCTGTAGTACTCAGATTACTGTCTCTAAATACCATTCCTTGTCTTTTTTTAAAATTTATTTTATTGAAGTATAGTTGATTTACAATGTTGTGTTAATTTCTGCCGTGTAGCAAAGTGATTCAGTTGTACATACATATATATATACATTTTAAAATATTCTTTTCCATTATGGTTTATCACAGAATATTGAATATAGTTCCCCGTGCTATACAGTAGGACCTTGTTGTTTATCCATTCTATATATAATAGTTTGCCTCTGCTAATCCCAAACTCCCAATCCAGCGCTCCCCCAACTCCCTCCTCCTTGGCAACCACAAGTCTATTCTCTATGTCTGTGAGTCTGTTTCTGTTTCGTAGATAGGTTTATTTGGCCATATTTTAGATTTCACATACAAGTGATATCATATGGTATTTATCTTTTTCTGTCTGACTTACTTCACTTAGTATGATGATCTCCAGGTCCATCCATGTTGATGCAAATGGCATTAGTTCATTCTTTTTAATGGCTGAGTAATATTCCATTGTATATATGTACCACATCTTCTTTATCCATTCATCTGTCTGGACATTTAGGTTGTTTCCATGTTTTGGCTATTGTGAATAGCACTGCTGTGAACATAGGGGTGCATGTATACCACCCTGGATGTGTCCGATCTTGTCCCTATCTTTCTGGAAACCAAAACATCTGGTTTGAAAGCTGTCAAAGACTTCTTTTTTTATTTTCTGCTTAGGACATACTGTGCTTCTTGGATGTCTTGATGTATATTTCTCTTCCATTCTGGAATATACTCAGGCTTTATTTAGCTCTTAAATATTGCCTCTTCTCCATTTACCTTTTGTGATTCCAGCAAATATTTGATTCCTGATTCTGTCCTCCATGCCTTCTAATCTCTTACACATTTTTCATCTCTTTCTCTCGTTTCATTCTGGATAAATTATTTGTATGTATCTTTTAGTTCATGAAGTTTCTTTTCTACTGTATCTTTCCTGCTGTTTTAAACATTCATTGAATTTTTAATTTCAAATTCACTTCTACAAATTCTGTTTTTTCAATTTTATGTATTTATCTCTGAGAGTTTGATTTATGCTTATCTTTGCCATTGCCCAGTTTGTTCATTTAAACATTTCATTCATGGTTCTTCTAAATGCTGGGACCAATGATTTCAAAATCTTCAAGGATTGCAAGTATTAATTTTTTATTCATCTGTGATTTCTTGTTTTTGCTGGATATGACTTAAAGTTGCTTACTTTCCTACATGTGTGGCAATCTTTGTGAAGTCAGGTATGCTTTTTATCTCTGGAAACTTTGCAGGCCTACTCCATAGGATCTTTGTGCTTCTTAAGGGTATGGGTTCAGAGCAGATAGCTCAGACTCAGCTTCTCTTCTGAGTCAATATCCCCAAAACTGTGTTGCTGGAAGGCTTGTCCTCAGGGCTTCCTTGCTGCTTCCTGCTGCCCCACATCTAGGCCAGCTCGCTCTTTCTTACTCTCTGGCTCTCAAGTACTGACTTCACTTTTCCCACATGGTTATCCGAGGCATAACTGCTCTAGTTCCCAGCTACGAAAGCCTTGGCGTTAGAATTTTAAGACATTAGAGAACTTTAGTTCCCATCTCTGCTTCACCATTTACATACTGGTGTTAGCCAACACTCATAATTTTCTTTTTAACTTCATAAATGAGACACTATAATCATAATTATTATTTTATCTAGACTCTTTAACAATTTTTACACTCAATTTTTCTTGTGTTGATACTGATGGGAAGAGTGGCTAATTCGGGATGTGTAAAAAGATTTAAAAGATTTTAGAAGACTTTGGGTCCTCATGGAAGTCGTTGCTGCCTTAGACATTGGTAAACATTTTTCTAGTGTATTTTAGTAAGTAAACACAGTAAAATTTTCTTGGGGTGGGTCTGCAGGGGTCAGAAAAATTGTATGCTAGATAGAGGATTTTGCTTCATGCCAGGGGGCTCTCCCATAGACTTTATTTCAATGAGGAAATCATGGCCTGTAGCTTGAGCCAGCAATTTACAGATTAGTAGACAAGAAGATTTATTGAACTAAACAGTAAAAAGGAAAAGCCATTTTATAATGTGTGATAGAATACTCTAACCAAAAAATCGTTGTCTCCCCAATCTATACATAAATCAGTGCTTTGTCATTTCTGTGCAGTCATGCTTAAAATTTTCTACCCTGGAATTATGAGCAAAATCTTTGTAATACTGGCCCTAGAATACATTTTTTATGTCACATCTAATAAGCATTTTTTTAAAATGCCATTTTCCAATTTTTTTCTCATTTTTATTCTGACTCTCTCTGTTAGAAACTTCGAATCCAGTAAATCACTCTGTGTATCATGAACAGAACCTAAGCAGCCCTGTGCAGGTGGCTCATCCTCAGATGTGATACATGACTCTGCATGGAGAAAATAGGAAATTCAGGATCAGTACTCCAGCCTTAATGTTACCAGGGTCTGTTTTCTGTTGCAGGAAGTATGATTTTAGTGGTGGTTATAACTAAGGATGGGTAAGATCTGCTTGAGGCTGGTTTGGTTTTGTTCTTTCTCAAATTGACCCTTAAGGGATAAACATTTTTCTAGTGTTCATAATTTCATTTCCATCTGCTTCCTTTCTCTGTTTCTCCTGCTGCTCCAGCCTCATTTCAGAAATTGCTGTTGACAGAAAGCGATGTGCGTAATGTGAGTTATCTGGCTGGGTCAGATCACATCCCCATCATCAGTAAGATGGTTTAGAATCGGTTTTAATGTCGTAAAAAATAAAATAAAATTGTGAAAAGCAGTGGAAATGAGAGACAGAGACTATGCAGGGCTCTAATGTATTAGTTCCTAGGTGTGAAAAAAAATCCTATGTTCGGGACAATATTTCTAAAGGAGGTGATGTTTGAGAGAGGAGGTAGTTTTCCTGTTGGTAAGGCAAGTGGTAAGTAAAGCAATTAATTAAAAAATGAAAGCAAAGAAGCCATGGTTATACCCCAAGTTTGTTATACCCCAAGCACCATAGAAACACCCTGGATGACTTTGCTTCCTTCCTCCTCTTAGCTGCCAGGAGGGCACCACCATTCTGAGTTTCTGAATTTGTGATAATCATTCTCACACATTTCTATCTAATTTTATTTAAAAAAATATGTCTTCTCCAACAATGTACCATTTTGCCCTTAAAAAAAATTTGTAGATGTGGAATCGCATTGTATGTATTCTGAGAGTTCCTTGTTTGGTTTCTTCCTGTTAATGAGATAGTCCATCTAGTTTTACTATCATATAGTGTTGCATTGTGTTTATCTCAGTGTACATGGGAATGTACATATGCGTGTATACATACATTTTCATGCACATACACATCATGATGTTTTATTTATTCATTCTACTAGTGATGCATTTTGGCAGTGTTTCCAGGTTTTTTGGTTATGATTAATAATCCTGCTGTGAATAATAACAGCTTAAGTTATAATACTTCATATGTGCCAGGTAATGTTCCAAGCACAAGCTTAAATGAGTATATTAGCTCATTTAAATAAAAGCACAAGCCTGTAGGCTAGGCTCTATTATCAACTTATAGATGAGGAGACTAAGACATAAAAATGCTAATAAATTAACTAAGATACAGTTACCAAGTAGCAGAGATGAGATTTCAATGTTAAGACCCTGGCTACGTAGTCCATGCTCTTAACTGAGGGGCTCTGTTGCTTGATTCTTGCAATGCCTGTGAAACACATGTACAGATATGTCTCTATACTTGAGACACAGACATGGAACTGCTAGATTGTAGGGTTTGCACATGATCTGTTTTATGAGGTAATGCCACACCTTCCCAAGGGGTTGTTCTAATTTACCCTCCTACTAGCAGTGGATGAGAATTTTTGTTATTGCACATCCTTGCCAAAACTTGGTATCATCTGGCTTTTTAAATGTTACAGCTCTTGAGGGTATGAAGGGGTATTTGATTGTGATTTTCATTTTCTTTTTTAATTAGGTTGCATGTTTTTCATATGTTTATGTAGGAATTTTGTGTTTTCTGGGAAAAGTCTTTTTATTTAAATCAGTATTTTTCTAAATATTTGTCTTATTGATTCATAAGGTTTTTTTTCTTGGGTAATATGCCTTTGCAGTTTATGTGTTGCTAATATCTTCTCCTAGTTTATGGTTTGCTTTTTTAATATTGGTGTATAAAAGTCTTAGTTTTACTGTAGCCAAATTTATAATTTCCTCTGGTATGCATTTTTTTTGTATTTTAAAGTCATAGACATGTTTTTCTTCATGGTATTCTAATAGTTTTTTAATAGATTTTCCTTTCAATTATAAATGTTCAAACTTTATTTTTTGTTTGTGGTAAGGTAGAAGTCCACTTTTATTTCCTTTTTTTATGATAACCAATAACCCTAGTACCATGTATGTAATGAAGAGTCCATCTTTTCCCCATTGAACAGGAGCTCCTATTCCATTATTAGGAATCCCATGTGTTTATATGACTGAGTGTGTGCATACATGTGTGTGCATTTATGGATTCATAGCCTATCTTTCTCTTTATATGTGTTCTTTATTGTCTATCCAAAATTTTCTTCACAAGTGTTATAAAGTTTTTGTTAAATTTATTTCTAGGTACTTGGTATTTTTTTGTTGCTATAGGAAAATGATACCATTAAAATTATATTTTCTGTTTATGTTATGTAGAAATACAATCGTTTTATATTTTTATTTAAAAGACATTTGATTTGATTTCCAGCAGTATTCCGATGTTCTTCTTCATGCTAACAATTACCTTTAGGTTATTTTGTGTGTATTAGGTAGATAATTATATTATCTAAGAATAATGACTTGTTTTCTTTTTTTCCAATTGTGATCACTTTCAATTTTCTTTTTTCTTATTCTACCGGTCAGAATTTCTAATACAAAGTTGAACAGGAGTGATGTAGCAACCATTCTTGTGTATAAAGAAAATTATTTTATAATGTCACCACTAAGTAAGACATTTACTAAGGGTTTTTATAATGCCTTCAATCAGATTAAAAACATTTCTTCATTTTGAAGTTTATCATGAGTGGATATTGAATTTTATTGACTGATTTTTGTGTGTTTATAGACTTTTCTTTTTGGTCTATGGTAAATTACATTACTTGATTTTATAATATTACACTTAACTGTGCATACTTAATGTTAAACAGTATAGTTTCTTTCTTCTAGGACAATTCATATAGGTTTACCAAATAAAATGCAGGACACACAGTTAAATTTAACTTTAGATAAACAAAGTGGATTTTTATGTGCTAAATCTGGCAGCCCTAAATTCACAAACATAAAAATGGCTTTGATTCTTATCAAGCAGATACTGTCCTTCTGTGTCTAGCTTATTTCACTTAGCTTAAATGTCCTTCAGGTTTAAGCATATTATCACAAATGGCAGGATTTCCATCTTTCTCATGGCTGAATAATATTCCATTGTATGTGTATGACACAATTTTAAAAAATCTGTTCATCTGTGGATGGATATTTAGGTTGCTTCCATGTCTTGGCTATTGTGAATAATGTTGCAATGAACTTGGGAGTGCAGATATCTCTTTGAGATCCTGATTTGAATTCTTTGGAATATACACCCAGAAGTGGGTTGCTGGATGATATGCTAGTTCTATTTTTTAAGTTTTTGAGGAACTTGGGTATTCTTTTCCATATGACTGTACCGATTTACATTCCTGTCAATTATGCAGTGATTCTCATTTCTTCAAATCCTCACCAACACTAGTTATCTTTTGTTTTTTGTTGATAGTCATCCCAATTTGTTTGAGATGATACCTCACTGTGGTTTGGTTCGCATTTCCCTGATGATTAGTGATATTGAGCACCTTTTCATAAACTTCTTGGCCATTTGTATGTCATCTTTGGAGAAAGGTCTATTCAGTTCCTTTGCCAACTTTTAAAATGGGTTATTTGGTTTTGCTGTTGAGGTCCCTGTGTAGTTTGGATATTAATCCTTTATCAGATGTATAGTTTGCCAGTATTTTCTCCCATTCTACAGATTGCCTTTTCATTTTTTCATTGCTTTGCCGAGCTTTTTAGTTTGATGAAGTCTCGTGTTCTGTTTTTGCTTTTGTTTCCTATTTTTGGTGTCATAACAAAGAAATCCAAAGCCAAAGTTTAGAAAATTTTCCCTACGTTTTCTTTTAGAATTTTTATGATTTCAGGTCTTAAATCTAAATCTTTAATTTATTTTCAGTTAGTTTTTGTGCAGAATGTGAGAGAAGGGTCAAATTTTGTTCTTTTGCATGTAGATGTCCAGTTTTCCTAGCACCATTTATTGAAGAGATTACACTTTGCCCATTATATAATACTTGGGACCTTTGTGGAAGATCTGTTGACTGTATATGTATGGGTTATTTCTGTGCTTTGTTTTGTTTCATTGGCCTATATGTCTTTTTATGCCAGCACTATACTGTTTCGAAAACTGTAGTTTTGTAATATATTTTGAATTCAGGAAATGCGATGTTCCCAGCTTTTTTTGTTCTTGCTCAAAATTTCTTTGGCTATTCAAGGTCTTTTGTGGTTTCATATGAATTTTTTCAACTTTAATGAATTAGAACTGACAAAATTGTATATATTCAAAGCATACAACTTGATGTTTTTGATGTTTTAAATATATATTTTAAATGATTACTGCAATCAGATTAACATATCCATCATCTCACATTTTCTCTCTTTCTCTTTTTTTGTGCTTAAAATTTACTCTTAAGTACACAATACATTATTGTTAACTATAGTCATCATGCTGGTACATTAGAACTTCTGAATTTATTCATCTTGTATAACTGAAACTTTGTACCCTTTGACCAACTGCTCTCCATTTTCTTGTACCTGCCCCTAGTTCCTTACACAGTTGTCTCTTGGTACCTGAGGGGGGGTGTTCCAGAACCCCCACAGATGCTCAAGTCCCTTATACAAAATGATATAGTACAGTTGATCTGCCATCAGTTGAATCTACAGATATGGAACCCACAGATATGGAGGACTGACTGGATAATTTACATATTAGTCACTTATCTGATGTATTGTTTGCAAATATTTTCTACCATTCCATAGGTTGCCTTTTCATTTTGTTTGTTTCCTTTCCTTTGCTGAAACTTTTTAGTTTGATGTAGTCCCACTTGGTTATTTTTGCTTTTTGTGCTTTTGATTTCATATCCAGAAAAATCATAGCCAAGACTGTCAAGAAGCTTTTTCCCTATTGATGATTTCAGGTCTTATCTTTAAATCTTTATTCCATTTCTTTGAGGTGTATTTGTGTTTTTTTCCACAGCTTTAAAATATTATTGACATATAACATTGTGTGACTTTAAGGTGTACAATGTGCTGATTTGATATACTTATATATTGGAAAAAGCTTGTTACCAGAGCATTAGCTTACAACTCTATCACATTACATAATTACTATTTCTTTTGTGTGTGTGTGTTGAGAACATGTAAGATCTACTCTCTGGTAATTTTCAAGTATATGATACTGTATTATTAACTATAATTACCATGCTGTACATGGTGTTTATGGGTGCATTGTTCTGTCTTTATCCCATGGAAGAACTCATGCTCTGAGGGGGTCTCTCATGTTCTGAGGAGATCTCTCATGTTCCAAGGGGATCTGTCTTAGAACTGTGCTTTGCCAGGTTGGGGGAGGGGTGATATAGATAAAGTGAAACTTTGCTTGTTAATCTTGGCAGTGCTTTTTTTTTTTTTTTCTCTTTTGCGTGTTTTACTGGGATAGTGTAACCTCTTACTTGGGTTCTGAAGCTCTTGTAAAGGTATTTTCATACATAGATGATTGTTAAATCAGTGTTTCTGTTGGGGGAAGAGTGTGGGACTGCCTATTCCACCGTACAGCTGATATCACTGCCCTGTTGAATATTAATTACAATTATAATTGCTAACACTTGTTGACTATTTACTATGTGCAGACACTAGGCATTGTGTAACGTAATCTTTGCAGCAAATATATAAGATGCTATTTTTATCCCAATTACCAGGGATAACATCGAGACTCAAAGTCACATAGCCTTATGTGGTGGAGCTGTAACTCTGACCCTGTATGACTTTAAAGCAGATAGTGGTAACCTGTATGATATATCAACTCTACTACTTCTGTAGTATCTCCAAAACCCTGTGGCAAAGTGGAAGTGTTGTACATTGCTTTTGGGTAGGGAAATATTTCAAACCAGGTATCTTGTAAAAGCTAATAGATTAAATCTGCAACCTTTATGGTTAGAATATTTGTGCTCCTGAGTGGTTACTTAGTGTCAAAATAAATTTTTTCTTTGCTGGCTTTATATATTTTAAAATTACACAACACTGTTAAAGAAAAGTTGGTCTTTCCCTCTAACATAATTTTAGAGGTCACACAGTGTGTGTGGGGCTGGGGGGAGGTTCAGAAATAAGATACTTTAAATCTGGCATTGAGAGTTTCTGGTTGTTAAGGTGCCAAACAGAACTGCTGATTGAATAGGAAATAAGTTCAGTTTATATTTTTGTAATATTTCATTGAGGGAAGCCTCTCATTCTAAAACAGTTGTTTTAGATATACTGTACAGTGATTTTGTTTTCTAATTAATTTCCTTTAAGTAAAATTCTTTTTTTTTTGGATTACTGTCTTTACAGAATATGGAAAGATTTTACATCTTGGGAGGAAACTTCCTGGCTGATGTGAGATATTTGTCTCTTTAAAAGTATTTATTACAAAGTATTTGAGAATAATGTCATAAACAAAGCAAGTTTCTGAATTGGTTAGCCCAAATAAAGCTGGAAAAGGTTGGTGATTCATAATCTGAGAACGCAGAGGATGTGAATGATTAGTTCATATTTCTTTCTTGATGAACTCCTTGCGTAGAGAATCAATGAACAGATTAGACCAAGTTTGAATTACATCTTTTCCTCTTGCTCAAATAAATCCTTTTATACTAAGCATATTGTGGGGTTTTTTTTGTTGTTTGTTTGTTTTGGTTTTTTTCTTCAGCCACTAACTTTTTGTCTCAAATGAAACAGACGGTTGGATTCTGGTTTGTTTTCTAGCGTCAGTCTAGGTAATTGAAGTGAGAAGAAACTGTGGTCCTGGCAGTTCTGGATTAACCAATTAGCATCTGATGCTTGGGGTGAAAACATTAGTTAACAAGCCCAGGCCTCAAATGCCTTTCTCACACCCATAATCAGACAGCAGCTAAAGAATCGGCCATCTAGGGATAATGATTTCCATCACTGTTGGCCTAGTTAACTCCAAATGGCCGCCGTGGAAGGAACATTGCTGTGCATTATGTGTTGCCTTCCCATCGCTCCATTTCCTCTCCTTCACGTGGTTTCCATGCCATCATGCCTTTGCTGGCTGCAGCGTCTATCTCTAGGAATCTCCTAAATAAATAATCAGGTTTGCTCTTAGGTTCTCTTTTATTGATGCTTCTAAAGTGTTTTAGTTCCTATCCCTTCAAGATTTAGCTTTTAACAGTTATAAAGAAACCTTTTCACCTACGAAGCTTCAATTAACTTCAATACTTACTCATTTAGAAGGTGTATTATTATGTTGCTTTTTTATTGTAGAGACATTTATCATGTAGTCAAATCATTAGTAACCTCTGGAACTGAGTGTGAAATGAGGATTTTAAAGGCCCTCCCCAAGCTCTTTATATTTATTTATGAAGAAATTTCCCCAACTAATTTTATTAAATATATGTCCTTTTGCCTTGAAATAAATAATTGTTGGCACTGTCACGCTGTCTTGAGCAGAACCAAGTGGTGCTCTTACATGTTTTTCTGAGAAGAACACATGGCTGTAGTTACTTATGGGAAAATGATTGGAGAAAATAGAGATTTGAGGCAGAAATGTTTTAGACCTTTTAAACCCTGGGTCTAAATGTTTGCATACGTTTTATGTGTTATACCTATGGTGTGGGGTCGTTTTATGGTTACGGAGGGAAAAACAGTTCTGGAAAGAGAGAATATCCAATGTACAATTTCTTTGGGTGCATCTTTATTGGGGTTGCCAAGAAGGAGGAAGTAAGTACAGATTTTTGGATTTAGTAAAATCTTTTTGATCAAAGAGAAATACTTCCCTCGACAGATTGTTCTTTTTATCCTTAACTCAAAAAGAGAAGCGTATTTATTAAATTAGGACAATTGAGGCACAAAGGACAATGTTGCTGTTGCACAGTAGGAGCTATGAAAAGTAAACTGTAATGTGATTTCTTTGTGAGTTGCACAACCAATGTTTTTCACATGTATAATTGTGTTAGCAGGATATTAATTCATTTGTGCTGCCACAGGGACTACCTTCTGTTAGAGAGTTGACAGGCTCCTTATGTGTGGTGGTAATGGAGGTGTGTGCCATTTGTTACATTTTCCTCATTTTACTTCCCTGGGTTGGTGAGCAGCGCTATCTGACTTTATATAGAAAACATGGATTCTTAATGCACATACGGAAAGAAATATCTTCCAACTGTTACATTGAAGGGGAAATAGAGTCTGGAGGAAATCCCTCCCCCCACCCCCACTGTTGGCAGAAAGAAAGCTATCACTGATATTTTTTTCCTTTGGGAAAGAATTAGGAAACAGAATGCTTTTAAAGTATGACAACATAAATATGGCTCTACTTTGTCTTATCACATTATTCTGGGCAAACATTTTACTACATCACAAGAATTGTCAACAGAGCCTCTGAAGACTAGACAGACAGAGCAAGAATATTCACTGAGGCAGAAACAAATAGTAAAAATCCTGCGGAGTGAATGCCTTAGATTTGTTACATTTTTTTTTCCAATCAGGAACTTCTGAAGATGAATGGATCTTGTTTGTTTAGTTGGATCTAGAATAGATCTAGTTAGTTTAGATTTCGGAAGAAAACCAAACTAAAGACAGAATTAGACTCAGGGGTCAAAAGAAGTTAGGAGGGAGCAATGTTCTGGAAAGAAGTGGCAAAATGAAGAATTTTTTTTTTTAAAAAGGCATGAAAATTATGCTATGTGACTTTGGCTAGTTGCTTGTATTCTCTGGGTCTCCAACTTCTCTATCTGTGTAAAGAACATTGGTGATCTATGGAGGAGGGGGTGGTGATCAGAAGGTTCCACTGGGTGCAGGTTATAAGGGGGAATATCAACTGTAGAGAATTTAAACTGAAATTTAGTATCCTTTCTTTTCTTTTCTTTTCTTTTTTTTTTTTTTGGATCACCATGCACAGGCAATTCTAAATGATGTTAGTGTTAAAATACCCCTTACCACAGGGGAGGGCCACTCTTGCTGGCTGCCCTCTATATTGCGATGCTGTTTCCTTCTCTACATCTCATTTACATCGGTCTTGGTAGTAGAAGCAGTGCTGAATATTCATAATTTACTGCTGAATCTAAGGAAATGAGAGCTAATGCCTTACTATATTAATGATAAAACTACAACATGACAGAAACAACAGGGAGTGTTTATTGAACAACTGTGATATCCTAGGCACTATACATACATGTGTTTCTCTTTACTACAATCACAAAACAATTATTACTACATTTTTCAGTTGAGAAATTTGAGAACTTAAGAAATTTGGTTTAGGTGCTAATATTCATGTCCAGGTCTGTCTGATTTCAAATCCTACATTGTTTTCCATTATAAATACATGCTTTCCTGCTAACTTGGTCTTCTTTGGAGAATGCTTTATAAAAATTTTTAAATTTTATATTGGAGTATAGTTGGTTAACAGTGTTGTGTTTTGGATGTACAGCAAAGTGATTCAGTTGTACATATACATGTATCTATTCTTTTTCAAATTCGTTTCCCATTTAGGTTATTACAGAATATTAAGCAGAGTTCCCTGTGCTAAACAGTAGGTCCTTGTTGATCATCTATTTTAAATATAGTAGTGTGTATATTTCAATTCCAAGCTCCCAATTTATCCCCCCTTCACCTTTCCCCTTTGGTAAATATAAGTTTGTTTTCTAAGCCTGTGAGTCTGTTTACATATAAGTGATATTGTATGATACTTGTCTTGCTCTGATTTATTTCCCTTAGTATGATCTCCAGGTCCATCCATGTTGCTACAAATGGCATTATTTCATTCTTTTTAATGGCTGAGTAATATTCCATTGTATATATGTACCACATCTTCTTTATCCATTCCTCTGTCGATGGACATTTGGGTTGCTTCCACGTCTTGGCTATCGTAAACAGCACTCAATGAACATTGAGGTGCATGTATCCTTTCAAACCATGGTTTTCTCTGGATATATGCCCAGCAGTGGGATTGCTGTATCATATAATAGCTCTATTTTCAGGGTTTTTTTTTGGTTTCTTTTCGGTACGCGGGCCTCTCACTGTTGTGGCCTCTCCTGTTGTGGAGCACAGGTTCCGGACGCGCAGGCTCAGCAGCCATGGCTCACGGGCCCAGCCGCTCTGCGGCATTTGGAATCTTCCCGGACCGGGGCACGAACCCGCGTCCCCTGCGTCGGCAGGCAGACTCTCAACCACTGCACCACCAGGGAAGCCCTATTTTCAGTTGTTTAAGGAACCTCCATGCTGTTCTCCATAGTGGCTGTACCAATTTACATTCCCACCAATAATGTAGAAGGGTTTCCTTTTTGGAGAATGCTTTTTAATGAAACTTTGATAATAATGTTGTTCTTTTTCTTCTACCTCCTATTCTCCTTTCATTTTTCCATTCTCTTAAGAAGGGCTTTAATATTCTCTTTACCTCTTGACTCCTTTGGCAAGTACCTCAGCTTGCCCTAAGTCAGATGTGGCTTTCTTGACAGATCCTGCAAGGCACTTGTGGCAGTTTGGGAAATAGGCATGCAATGCACAACTTTCTAACCTGTTCACTTGAGTAAGAAGCCAATGATGAAAGTGGGTCTATGGATAGGGTATAACCTAGTTTCCTCTTGTTAATTGTGGTAGGTCTGGTGTTACTTGTCACCAAGAGCACCTTCTTGCTGAATCCCATTGCCACTTGTTATGGACTGCATGTTTGTGTTCTTCCAAAATTCATATGTTGAAAGCCTAATCTCCTGTGTTATGGTATTTGGAGATGGGGCCCTTGGGAGGTTATTAGGTCATGAGGGTGGAGCCCTTATTATGGGATCAGTGACCGTGTAAGAGACATGGGACAGCTTGCTTCTCTCTGCCATGTGAGGACATAGTGAGAAGACCACCATCTGCAAACCAGGAGGAGGGCTCTCATCAGAACTTGACCATGTTGGCACCCTGACCTCAGACTTCCCAGCCTCTAGAACTGTGGGAAATAAATTTCTGTTCTGTAAGCCACTTGGTCTATGGTATTCTGTTATGGCAGCCTGACTAAGACATTACCCAGTGGGATTCTACCTGAATGGAGAATCAACATCAAGGAGGAAGGCTGTCATTACTCTTTTTTTTAAGACTTTACTTTTTTAGAGAAGTTTTAGGTTTACAACAAAATTGAGGAGGTACAGAGATTTCCCATATGTATCCTGCGCCCACATGTGCACAGCCTCTTCCATGAACAATATCACGTACCAGAATGCTACATCTCTACCAATGATGAACCTACATTGACATATCATAATCACCCAAAGTTTTACCTTAGGGTTCACTCTTGGTGTTGTACATTCTGTGGGTTTGGACAAATGTACAGTGACATATGTCCACTATAGTATACAAAGTATTTCCTCTGCCCTAAAAATCCTCTGTGCTCTGTTGACTGCTCTGCCCCCACCCCAACCCTTGGCAACCACTGATCTTTATACTGTCTCTACACTTCCGTCTTTTCCAGAATGTCATATAGTTGCGATCATACAGCCTTTTCAGATTGGCTTTTTACACTTAGTAATATGCATTTACATTTCCTCACTGTATTGAAATGGCTTGATAGCTCATTTCTTTTTAGCTCTGAATAATATTCCATTGTCTGGATGTACCATGGTTTATGTATCTATTCACCTACTGAAGGACATCTTGGTTACTTCCAAGTTTTGGCAATTATGAATGGAGCCACTATAAACATCCATGTGCAGGTTTTTGTGTAGACCTAAGTTTTCAGCTCCTTTTGGTAAATATCAAGGAGCAGGTTTCCTGTGTAGTAAGAATATGTTAAACTTTGTGGGAAACTGCCAGACTGTCTTCCAGAGTGGCTGTACCATTTTGCATTTTGGCGGTGAATGAGAATTGCAGTTGCTTCACATCTTCATCAGCATTTGGTGTTGCCAGTGTTCTGGATTTTGGCCATACTAATATATGTGTAGTGGTATCTCATTGTTTTAGTTTGCACTTCTCTGATAACATATGATGTGGAGCATCTTTTCATATAGATATTTGCCATCCGTGTATCTTCTTTGGTGTAGTGTCTGTTAAGGGCTTTGGGCCATTTTTTAATTGGGTTGTTTTCTTATTTCAATAATTCTTTGTATATTTTGGATAACAGTCCTTTATGTCATTACCTTTTTAAAAGATATTGAGGGAAACAGGAAAATTACAGTATTGATTTTATTCCTTCTGACTAGTTTTTGGACTACAATATGATCTGTGGTCCCAACTGCAACCACTCTTTTAACTTAGATTTGAATTGCAATGGATTTGCAACTATGAACAATGATTAAATTGTGATTATATAATGAATATTTGATGTTACTGAATAATCATTTAAAATTTAATTTTGAATGTTTTAAAATATTCTTTACATAATTAAGGAGATACCTCCTTTTGCATTTCCTAAAACTGGTACAAAAGGACCCCTTCCCCCATCAGAATAACGGTTATTTAAAATTAGTTTTAGTTTCTTCCAAATATTTAATTGTGACTATTGTAGATCTTCACAAATGCAAAAAATTCCAAATCCCTGTGCTATCAGCTTCATGCGAGCCCTATTATTCACAACGATGACACAATCAAAATGCGTGACCAGATAAAATGGGGTTGGAAATAGCAGTTCCCAAAGGGTATAGAAAATTGCGTTCTGTATCCAAGGCTACATGTTGTGATGCATACAGCAACATACAAAGGGCAAATAACTAGTATCATTTAGATGAACAATTACTTCATAACTAATTTTGTTAGTATGTATTACATGAAGTATCACCCTGTTTTGCTAATTTATAATACAAAAGATGATTAGACCAAATGCAGTATTTTCTCAAGCTGTGTTTTTGTCTATAAATGTATCCGTTTGTCTATCTTAAGCCATCTATCCTTAGTGCTGAGTTAAAATGCTTTGTAGAGAAAACAGACCTATATGCCCTTATTATCCATGGGCTACAGAACACTAAAGTGAGAAAAACAGGTTGATATCTTGTAAAAGTGGAATGCAAATTATTTGTATGTGCTATTTTCAGGAAAAGACAGATATATTTAATAAGTGAAGGAGAATAAATGCAAACTATTAACCTATAAGCCACATACCCTCATTGATTGCTTATTTCATGTGACTTTGGGGAGTGGAGAGTATTATTTTACCCCTCATGTGCAGAGTCTCTGCTGGCTTAGGACTGCTGGCTCCTTTGCTGACACATCACTCACTCCTCCTTGCTGAGTGCAGGTTAGAGAGAAAGAATAGAGAAAGCCAGCCGAGCCCTTTTCCTTCTATTTTTAGGAGTAGCTTCCTCCACTTTTGTCCTTTTCTCTCCGACACTCAGGTGAACTCCCAGGGTTGCGTACAGCCTGCAGTCCTGCCTGTCACTTGGTGTGTGAGTCTGTCTACTTAAGGGATGGAGTGCTGGGAAATCCTTTGGGTGCAGGTTTAAAGCCATGTTCTCTAATCTGCTTTTTCAGTGACAAAGCTGTCATTTAAATCCCCATCTATCCCCTGTGCTTTATTTTTAATTGGTTCTGAACCTAAGATGGGAAGAAAGGAGTATTATATATTGACCTCATAAGAGACGAAAGGTATCACACTGAAATCCCTGGAGCATATGTTTCTGTGAAATGTGGAAAATAAAGCCACCCTGTTGGAAATTCAGATGAAAATATGACTGAATTACATTCAAATGAACGCTGTTGTATTTTTTTAAAAATCCATTTAAAATTTCTAAAATGTGAACCAATCGAATATAAAATCCAAAATCATAAATTTATTTTGGCATTCTTCATCCAGGTCAGATATAGAGAAACTATTCAATTCCAATGTATAAATATAAATATAAATCCCATGATTTATTTCTTCAAAGATAGTGATTTGGGCTTTAGCCTGTGTTGTGGTTCATTATATAGTTTGTTTAATCATTCAAAAAAAAACATCCTGTGAAAGCCCTTTCTTAAGTTCAGTCTTATTGCCTTTCTTCAATACCAAGTTAATCTAAGAACTAGTGCGTGATATTTATGTATGAAAAATTTCAAATAAAAGGGAACATAATTTTGTTAGGACTTTTAAAAGTTTTTACACTTGAGAAGGACATTTCCAGTATGTTTCACATCTTACAATACTTAGGGAGCATAATACAACTTTATTAGTATTCCTCATTGAATTAAATTTCTTCTTCAAATGTTTTGTTACCTATTTTTAACATTCTGGCCACAAAGTGAACTTTTCATTTTTATTGTCAAAGAATTGAAAAAGTGGAGGAATAAGATTGCCTTGCCTTTCAATATTTTGTATATTTGGTATTTCTCCTAGTAAAGGAGTATTCTTAAGATGCCAGATTTTCTGGTTCTATTTTCCAAATTACATACGTATTATTGCAAATAAGTTCTGCCACAAAGAAGTCCACAGTGAAAATATTAAAGGGAATTAAAGTGCTGTTTATAACATGTGAGCTAGCTCCATTAATCTGAGGGCAAAGGGATTGAGCTATTATGTTCCCAGATGGCATCAGACAATGAATGAACAGTCCTTTCTAAAGTGTTAAGTTTTTTTTTTTTCCTGAAGGTTAAGCCTAGGAGCAACAAATTGATGCTGGTTAATTGAAGTCCCTGAGAAGCATTTCAACTCAAGTTTAAAACTTTATGCCCCGAGTCATTAGGTCCCTGTTAA
The DNA here is from genome assembly GCF_964374135.1 of Grampus griseus. Taxonomy (NCBI): domain Eukaryota; kingdom Metazoa; phylum Chordata; class Mammalia; order Artiodactyla; family Delphinidae; genus Grampus; species Grampus griseus. The sequence continues at coordinate 53,309,413 of NC_139003.1, read as the reverse complement.
CTAGAAAAAGACGTTTAAAGTTTTAAAGAGATACCTCCTAAGCCATATTTGGGGGTAAAAACAGGAGTTAAACTAAGTCTGTATATACATTTGTTCTGCAGATTTGTAGGCACAATTGATTATTCTTAAGTTTTTAGGCTCTCAGATGGGTATTTTGTGAGACAATGAGATGGTGATTGTTACAAATGCCAAATTGTTGAAAAATATTATGTTTCCTGGCCAAAAAATTTGGCGATTATGATCATGCAGTAGGAACTTCCTTTTGTCCATTCCTCTGAATTCTTAGTATTTATTTTCTTGTAGTGATTATTCGACCCTCAGAATGTACTACCTTACCACACTCATTGTATAGCAGAAAGAGCAAAAGCTTTGGAATCAGACATACTTGGGGTATGTCCAGCACTCGTGAGCTATCGGACTTGGACTATTTTCTCGTAACTGATGTGAATCTCAATTTTCTTAGCTGTAAAAATAGAACAATAAGTCCATTACAGAAAAGTTGCAATGATTTAATAAATTATATAATGTCCCTAGCGAAGTTCCTGGCACGAAGTAGGTGCCCAACACATTTAAATATAACAAAGTCTTGTATTTCCCACTAAGGCATCACGTGCTTGAGGAAAGGAACTATGCTGCTTTTTTAGTGTTGGAATAATTATCTGTGGCTGCAGCTGCAGCTGCATTGCCTTCATGAAGATTCCTTTACTGGCACAGGTAGAGCTCTTGTAAGGGTTTTCAGTGACTGAGCAGACAGGGCACGTCAGACTTCACTGTAGAACTGCCTTGTGTTCTTTGATTTAACTCCTTTGGCTCTAGGTGGAGAGGGGGGATGAGATGATGTCAGAGAGGTTTCCTGTCTTGCGGGCACCCTGGGCAGCCTGGAGACCACAGTTCCAGGACTCCATTGCCTTCAGGGTTCTGGTTACATCCTGGCAATTAAAGGCTTTCATGAAGATTCAGAATGGGAAAGGGGAGAAACCGTTCTCCAGATGCATCAGGTCAGGCACATGGCATATGCAGATGGCCGAGATGGGTTTTGCCTGCAGTTTGGGGGCATCTTCCTCAAAATCTCTCCTTTGATTATGCAGGCAGATGAGATTACTGATGGCAGCTTCCTCCTAACCCCGAAACACTGGATTTCCTGGGTGAGCTCACAATGTCTAGAGTAGCTTTTGTTCTTCTGATCAAACTTTAATAGATACTTAATACTAGCTTCTTTCAGTTTAACAGCTGACACAGGAAACTTGTTATCCATTTTCATGAGCCAACAAACTAAACCTAAGCCTGGTGTGTGTACTCAAATTCATTTGAAAGAAAAGGAAAGCTAACAATTGATTACCTTCAATTTTGAACAGATTATTTTGGTGATAATATCTTGTTCATGGTAAAACTAAGTGAAATTTTGAATAAATTATTGAAAGTTATCAGTTTCAGGTTAATAAGGCGTATGGTATCCTCTGCCCTCCTATGAATTGATTTTTAGTGAAAAGGAGAAAGGGAAAAGAGTTATTAATTAATTTGAAAAACATATTTTGGTAAGCAGAAGGAAAAGAGCTGCTTTTTTTTTCTTTTGGATTGGGAAATACTTCAGTGCATTTTTGGATGCTGTGGCTTGTAAATACTTGTATAAAACATGCTAGAATGTTTTCTGGGAATATAGACACATAGAATTAAAAAATAAATAAGTGATTTCAATAATTATGTTGCTCAGATCATCCTATACAATTAGAAATTGGTTAATGTAGGAAGGTTCATATGGTCATATGGACTGTACTTCTGAATTGGATTTCCATATCTGATAGCTGTGCTATTTCAGGACGACTTTCTACCAGAGTTGAGGGTAGAGCGATGACTTGGCCAAAATCTCTGATTCTGAAAACTACAATCTTCTGGGGAGAAAACTTCAGTGGAGATGTTAATATGATATTTATAAGAGTGTTTTTAGAACCTATTATTTGGGAATGGTAAGACTGATTTGAGGGTAACAAAAAGTCAAAAAAAGTGATACCCTCTTTCCTAAACATTTCCTAAAATTGTTCACATTATACAGTAATTTTTAGATCAAGATTTAAGCAGAGTTTTATGAGATTGTGGGATTAATGGTTCCAAGGTGTGCTGCTGAGCTGGTCTGTATGAGTGGGTCAGGGTCTGTTAATCCATGATACCACTGTCCTCCAATCCTGACCCAAGTCTCAACAATGGCCATCCAGAGGGGTAAGAGTATGTACCCACGTAAGCCCATGCTCATTTGAGAGTTCATACCTGTCGTGGAGGGCCACTATGATGTCCTTCATAACATATAACTCTAAAGCATTTTTTATAAAACTTCATATAACACCTGTACGTTCATTATCTCATATGTTTCTCAGTCACCTTGCAAAAAAACAAAAAAGATATTTTCATCTTTATTTTAAAAGATGCAGAATCTCAAGATCAAAGCACATCAATGTCTTGACTAAGGTTATCTAGGAAGTTTAAAGGGAGGGTGGAGGGTGGAATCTGGGTGCACTGACCTCTAGGCCAGTGTTTTTTTCCTACTGCCATCTGAGCAGTAGTAGTGGGTTTTTATTTTAATTTCGGGCACTGGGAATCTTGAGTGAGAGGATGACATAGCTCTAACACATAATATTAATAAAAAAAGATATCACTAGTAGAAAATAATTGCGGGCACTGTAAAAGATATGAAGCCCCACATTGCAAATTTTCTTTCAAACTTCAGTGTCTTATCTTTTCATTCAGCCAAGGATGTGCTGTTAGTCGTCCATTGTTGCCAGAATGAACAACTTCAAAGAAACCATCAGCCGCCTGGCAAGGTTTTCCCCCCAACACTGATCCAATGAATCTATGCCAGGCTATTTGCACCATCTGTTGGGCCTGATTCAGTAGAGGGAGGAAGGGTGGACAGCTGGAGCTGTCAGCTTTGAAATGCCACTTACTGGGGAAATACCAGAGTTCACAGCAAAAGGCATCAAAGCAAAGTCCTCTGCCAGTCCAAAAAGAAGACTGGTTAAATATGTGGCATTTCTGACGAAGGTCTTCTCTTTCCAGACACTCAGGTCCCTTTTTTATCCTCCCTAGCCTCCTTCTGAGGGAGGATTTTGTTGTGCCATGTGAAAGAGATGTGAGCAGAGACTTTTCATGTGAGTATAGTAGGAAATTGGGAAGCAGGGCATCTTGAAAATTTGTTTGATTTTGCATTAGAGGAAGAGGTATACATTCATACTTGTGTCCATTTAGCTATTCACCCATTCATTGAATGCTTACTGTACTCCAAGTGCTGATGGATGAAAGAGAATAATAACTACCATTTATTATGTACCTACCATGTGCAGTGTGCTTTAACTATGATAATTACCGTTGGCAAGAATACAATGGTACGAGAAGTATTTTCTCATTTTTCCATGACAAATAACCAATTCTGTGACTGTGACCAATTTTTAAAATAACCCAGGATTTCAATCCTAGATAAGTCCCTTTCACTTATCTGGTGATTTGGCACAAATTTACTTAGAGAAATCTAAAAAGTAAGAATTGAAAGTTCTCTGCCTCTCGAACTTCACTCTTCAGAAGTCACCACCATTTAGTAATACAATATCTTACAATCAGTTGTTTTAATTAAAATGGAATCTTACCAAACATAATGGGTTGGAGGTTACTTTTATTAAAAAATAATGTATTATGGACATCTTTCTAGGTCAGTAGATTATATTTACTTATTCTTTTTTACTGCACACTTAGTATTCCATAGTAAGGTTATATCATAATTTATGCTACTGTTTCATTTTGATGGCCATTTAAACTATTTTCAGTATATTTTACAAGATAGAGCTATAATGAAAATCATGTCTTTATGGCATTCATAGTAATTGATTGAAACATAATTAATGACAATACCAAATATTCTAATGCATGAAATTATTCATTCAAATCTTTATTCATTACTGTGAAAGGTTGCTCCCCCATTCCTTTCATAGAGTTTTGCCAATGTCTTAAGTAGAAAAAATTGTGTTGATTTGCATTTACAAGGGACTCTGTCCAATCATGCTGCTCTCATATATGAAAGAGCCTTGTATCTCAAGAATTAAGTTATATGAAAATAAAGCACCCAATTTTGTTAAGTCTATTTACCATACTTACATTAAAATGAAAGATAGTCATAAGGGAAGAGCAAACAAAGACTACACAGTCCTGTTAGCATTCTTATATTTGCTAATATCATTGAGATGGAAATTGATGAGTTTAATCACACAGGAAAATCAAATCCTAGACAAAAACCTCTTTACAATTCCTTGTAGAAAGAGAATTTCACTGGAAGGATTTATATCCTAAGGAATACAGTAATTTTAACGGAAAACATTCTTTCAAAAGATCAAAATACATACTATTTAGATTAGAATATTTTTAACTTAGTATAAATATCTAGTCAGGTGGATCTAAACCACATTCTAATCTCATCTGAATCAACTGTTTATTTCTTTGATATTCAATTAATGATAATTTGCTTGTTAAGTGTTTATGAAAAGTCCACACAATATCTTTGATATACTTAATAACATAGCTCATAATTTGTAGGCTATTACATTCTGTATGACATCGCTTAGCATAATACCATTGCAAAAACTATACGAACATATACTTGTCATTTTAAAATCTTTTAAGCCAAATACTCTTATAACAAAACTTTAGTGTAGTGAAAATGTCTATTAAAGTATTTAAGCCACATTAATTCAATCATCTCAAAAGGTATTTAGGTTAGTACGATTCTAGGTTAAACAAATAGTACCTTCATCTTCGGGATATGCTGAAATAAAAACTACTTTTTTTGATCATAAAAGCCAAAGACAGTTTCAAGTACAAAAAAGTCATTATCCTACTATTAATCTTGTTATCTTTATCTTTTTCATACAAAACTTTTATTTTTTAATCTTACTCTATGAACAATTTGGATTTGGACCCCAGTTTTCCTTTGTTTTATTTATTTATTTATTTATGGCTGCATTGTGTCTTTGTTGCTGCGCGTGGGCTTTCTCTAGTTGTGGTGGGTGGGGGCTACTCTTCGTTGCAGTGCGGTGGCTTCTTTTGTTGTGGAGCATGGCCTCTAGGTGCACGGGCTTCAGTAGTTGTGGCACGTGGGCTCAGTAGTTGTGGCTCACGGGCTCTAGAGCACAGGCTTAGTAGTTGTGGTGCATGGGCTTAGTTGCTCCACTGCAAGAGGGATCTTCCCAGACCAGGGCTCGAATCCATGTCCCCTGCATTGGCAGGTGGAGTCTTCACCACTGTGCCACCTGAGAAGTCCTTCCTTTATGTTTATAGAATAATTTGCCTTGCCTATTGGTTTATGGTATTCATAAGCATAATTTTTAATTACTGCAAATATTTTATTATGTGTTTATCCATCAGTAACCTAAGTCATTTCTTTATTCTTGGACATTTATTTTGTATTAATTTTTCACTCATAAATAATGTTGAAAGGATGAATACTCATGTATATATTGTTTCACCTATTATGAGTTATTTCATTAGGACATATTGCTTGAAGTTAAATGTCTAGATTAAATGGAATGGACATAAGTAAAATGTTCTGTCTGTTTTATTTTAGCAGTATAATATCAACAAAATTTAAAAAAATATACAGTGTTAGGGATCAAATTGCCTGAAATATATATGTGTGTATATGTATAAATATGTATATACCTGTGTGTGTATATATATGCGTGTGTGTGTATGCAAATAGCCAATGTTGACTATATAGCTTAATACTGAATCTTGAGTATATGAAATAATAAGCCTAAATGGGGGTTCAAGATGCAGAGTTGGATGTCATAGAATCAGTCAATCTTTCATGCATAAACATTTCACCATAAATAAGCATTCCAAAGAACAAAGAGATTTCCATGGAGTGGCATATGGCCCAAACCACCAGTGTCCTATTGTTATGAATACTTCTCTACAAGAAGTGATTCTGTTAGATAATTTTGTGCCTGTTCACTAGCCGTGTCCAAAATATTTTGCTTTCGTTAAAACAAGGAAGGTGAAACAAAAGAGTTGAAAGGTATTGACAAGATTAAGTAAAACTGATACTCAGTTTTCTTCCTCTCAACACTGGACATCTCTTAATTACTCACCACCACCTAAACCCCAAAATCCAAAAACTCCAAACAAATCAAGCACACCTCTACACCCATCCACATAGGACCTAAGACACCATCTAAGGCTAAACCAAACTTCAAGCCATAATTGGAAAAGAGAAGCTTACAGGGTGGTGAGCTCATTATACTTTTCTCCTTTCCCAGTTGAGTTCGAAATATTTCTTTTCACTTACTAATTCAAGCCAGAGTAGCCACCCATCAGCAGGGGTTCAGCTTGAGCTCTTCTGACTAAGTGTATGAGCAGAAGACCTAAATAGACATTTCTCCAAAGAAGATATACAGATTGCCAACAAACACATGAAAGGATGCTCAACATCACTGATCATTAGAGAAATGCAAGTCAAAACTACAATGAGGTATCACCTCACACCAGTCAGAATGGCCATCATTGAAAAATCTACAAACAAATGCTGGAGAGGGTGTGGAGAAGAGGGAACCCTATCGCACAGTTGGTGGGATTGTAAATTGATACAGCCACTATGGAGAACAGTATGGAGGTTCCTTAAAAACTAAAAATAGAACTACCATACAACCCAGCAATCCCACTACTGGACATATACCCTGAGAAAACCATAATTCAAAAAGAGTCATGTACCACAATGTTCATTGCAGCTCTATTTACAATAGTGAGGACATGCAAAGAACCTAAGTGTCCATAGACAGATGAATGGATAAAGATGTGGCCCATATATATAATGGAATATTACTCAGCCATAAAAAGGAACAGATGAGTTATTTGTAGTGAGGTGGATGGACCTAGAGTCTGTCATACAGAGTGAAGTAAGTCAGAAAGAGAAAAACAAATACCATATGCTAATACATATATATGGAATCTAAAAGAGAAAAAATGTTGTTCTGAAGAACCTAGGGGCAAGACAGGAATAAAGATGCAGACATAGATAATGGACTTGAGGATACGGGGAGGGGGAAGGTTAAGCTGGGGCGAAGCGAGAGAGTGGCATGGACATATATACACTACCAAATGTAAAACAGATAGCTAGTGGGAAGCAGCCGCATAGCACAGGGAGATCAGCTGGGTGCTTTTTGACCACCTAGAGGGGTGGGATAGGGAGTGTGGGAGGGAGACGCATGAGGGAGGAGATATGGGGGTATGTATATATCTGATTCACTTTGTTATAAAGCAGAAACCAACACACCACTGTAAAGCAGTTATACTCCAATAAAGATGTAAAAAACAAAAAAAGCAAATTACTGGTCCAGTGGAGTTCATTATAATGGGATGTTACTCATATTTGTATTTTATCAAGAATATAAATCAACCTGCTAAAGGTTTTCTTTACCCTCCCCTTCTGGAAGCCACCTGCCAATTTATATATTCTGCTCTCATGAGTAGGTACTTAGGGAAGCCAGTCCTGCCTGTGTGTTTCAGCATTACATGACGGATATGAAGTATTTGCCACTCATGTGATAAGATTCACAAATGAGATGAGATACAGTGGTGTAATTTTTGTGTTATTAGGTTGTAATGCACTTTAGGAAAATACTTTCAAAGAGGCCACCCTTTGTCTATAGCATGGAAACCAGAATTTACCTTGCATGAGACATTCAGGATGGATTTATTTTCCAGAGGAAAGATGACAGGCAAAATACTCACTCCCTGGACCCATGAAGAGGACTTTATGAGTTCAGTCTGCCTTAAATAATAATAAACAATTATAGCCCTTATTATATACCACATATTTTTCTAAGCTCTTGTATTTGTATTAACTCAGTCAGTCCTTTCCATAGCTGTATGAGATGTAGATTATTATTTGTTTTTGGATGAAGAAACTAAAGCACAGTTAAATAAGTTACCTGAGGTCACACAGCTACCAAATGGTAGCGCTGAGAATCAAATCCTGGCAATCCCAGTCCAGAATGCATCCTCTTAATCACTGCTCCCATTGGGAGGTTGGAGAGATGGGGTACAGGGAGGGATGGTACTGGGATGTCTAGGCTAGATGCTGCCTCTTTTCCAAATGCAAATTGTACCTAAGAATGTATGAGGGACCAGTGTCTCTGTCATAGGCCAGTAAAACAGACTCATAGGGCTGTGCTTCTCAAAGTTCAGCATACATAGGGATTACCTGAACAGCTTGTTAAAACACAGATTTCCAGGCTCCGTTTTCAGATATGCTGATTTGAGATTGTGCACAAAGATTTATATGTCTAATACGTTGTAGTTGATTCTGATTCTGGCTTAAGGGTCACATTTTGAGCAGCACTGGTATGAAGGACACCTGGACCCTGAGGATCCCAGATGAGTAACATCCCCAATGGGATGAGATACAACTCTGGCTAAGAATTCAAAAGTTATCCAGTGAATAAAAAGTCAGAATGTCATTGGCTGACAGTATTGCCTTTGTTTTTCCAGTAGAGTTGATTTTACACATTCGATCGTTTTAATTTAACAGGGCTTCACAGAAAGTGGGGAATGAGTGAGGAGGTCACGGCCCAATAACCAGGGAGCAGAGACATACCAATGAAGGGATGGAGATTTGACAAAACAGAGTTGAAAAGGAACTTCTAGGTCCTTTCAAGATTTAAGGCAGGCTGAGGACTCCTAAGTCTTGCACTGTTTCTCAGGGAATGTTTAGGTATCAGTCTTTACGGTTTGAGGCGAATATTTGCTAACTGAGGGCTTCAAAATGCTTGTGTGTTAGTCTAGCTACTACATGTTTGTTAAGGAGTGTCTTATGTTAATTATACTTAGTATTTTATGGCCGGAAGTTCCTTTTTTCCTTTCAGCCCTCTCTTCCTTGTTTTCAGAAACATTTATAGAACAAACTACTATGTGCTAGACTTTGCAGTATTGATAGGTAGTGGGGATCATGGTGTCTGTGGTCAAGCAAGGGGAAACAGACACTAAACACACAATGAAGCATGTACTCCATGAATTAATTGCGATAGTGATGAGTTCTGTGAAGGAGATGCTGGGGATGGGGCTGGAAAGTTGCCGTGGTACGTCTTTGAAAGATTGGACATCATTCCTTAAGATACTAAATCTACCACAGGGAAATCTCTGTAGTAGACAAGGTCAGACTGCCTTTCTCTGTGGTATCTGTCACATGATTACGTTGTAAAGAGGCCATTTGTCGCTACTTGGGTTTGAGTTATTTCATTCTTGAACAAGAAAGAAAGGCCATATTTCAATGGACTTCGTGGATGCTCATCCTAAATACCCCCTCCCCCCCCAAAAAAAAGCATGTGAATGTCTAAACTCTTTGACAGTTACTGTTTATTACTTTTCTGGTGGCCATATGACCTGCATACACATGCTCTGTTCTGTTGTCTGTTTCAGATTGTAAAACTACTACAGGTCAGAGGCCCAGAGCTATGCAATTAATTTTCTCAGAACTGAGAGCTTCATGCACGATTAGGTGCTTAAACACTTTTTCATTCTAGGGATAATGCTCATTGAAGTTTGTGTATGTATTTGATTGATGGCCCAAATGATGTTTGGTTTTACACAGATAATATTGATGACTGTTTAATACAGTGTTAAGATGATTATGCTTATAAGCCAAAGTTTCAAAAATTAGTGAGAAAGCCATACATGGCCTTTTGTTATGTCATAGGGCCATATGCTTATGTAGAGTTAGTTATTTTTGATTAAATTTCTGTGTTTTGCTAGAGGGTAAGGGATAAATGTGGAGTATGGCAAGATGTCACAGTAGGTTTGTTAAATAGACATTAACGCTAAACTTTACTAAGTATCGCAAAGTTAAAGTCATGTTCTAATGTGGCATGGTTATCTGTATAGACTTTGAATCTTTTCTCTATATAACTGATGAGAAAGTTGCAATCATTTTTTATGACCCCAGTCCTCTGATAAATACTATATATTGATATATATTAATATGTAATAATGTTAAAAACTATATGTTAATTATTAATATATATTGAAATCAGTATGAAAGTGCAAACTTAGTTCTCTAGGAAAATAAGCAAAAATCCTCCTTCGAGCAAGAATTAGATAAACAGAAACATTTTGAAGACATTGAAGGTGTTCTATAAATTTTAACCTTTCTTTACTGCTTTTATATTATATTTTGTGATGCATATTAAAATTGCAAAGAAAATTTTCTGGGACTTGTGAAACAATGTTGAGTCTTGGTGTTCACTTAACGATAATCTGCTAGCATCTTGGCGTAGAGGGCATCAAGCTGCTTTAGCCTATAGAGGCTTGGAAGGGTCTGCATTTCCAGGATTGCTGTCTTTGCAACAAGGAACTGTCTTGTCTGGCCGTTCAGAAGGTGTGAAATCTGATCCATTCAGTGTTCCTCTTTTTCCTTCCAGCACTAAATTTTTCCTTATTTCCTTATTCTGCTTCTTAGCTAACACCCATATCTGGGACAATTTGCTGTCAAACTTGGAAAGCACTATAGCTACTTAGAGTAGTGCCTAAAATACACATTTGTTCAGCTTTTCCTCAAGGGTGAATCCAGCTCAACTAAACCTAGACATTGTGGATAAACATTTCCCTTTTTTGATGATTCTCTGCTAAAACTATCAATCCAAAATGAGTCTGTCCCATGTTTGCTGCTCATTTACTTGATTTCCTTTTGCATACCTAGAGCATGTTAGCTTGGATTTTTCCAGCTCTGTGATTTCTAGATTTTCTCAGTCTGAGTCCTTTTGCTGACAGTATGCCTTCATAACTCTCAGTTCTCTCATTTGTAAAAAAAAAAATAACACTTTCTTATAGGTTGTTGTAAGGATTAAATAAAATTAATGTGTAGAAAAGTGCTTATCATAATAGTTGGCACAGAGCGTGAGTATTCAGGAAATTTTTTATTTAATTAAATAAAATATAGATACGTGATTTGAGAATCATAAAGGGAACATTCAGATGAACACTAAAGTCCCTAACTGATGGAGTAATTAAGAATCAAATTTGTAGAAGTACCCAAATTTTAAGAAGTAGTGAAATATGTAATGTCAAGTAGAAAGTAAAAGCATACAACAATTTGAGAGCTAATATACTAAAGATTTTACATCTAACATCACACTCAATGGTGAAAAGCTGGAAGCTTTTCTTCTAAGATCAGGAAGAAGATAAGGATCCCCACTCTTGCCACTTTTATTCAACATGGTACTGGAAATCGTAGCCAGAACAATTATGCAAGAAAAATAAAAAAAAGGCATCCAAATTGGAGAGGAAGAGGTAAACCATTTATCACTATTTGTGGATAAAATGGTTTTATATATAGAAAACCCTAAAAACTCCACCAAAAAACTGTTAGGACTAATAAATGAATTCAGTAAAGTTGCAGGATACAAAATGGATATACAAAAATATATTGTGTATATTCAGTTGCATTTCTGTACACAGACTATCAGAAAGAGAAGTTAAGAATACAGTTCCATTTGCAATTGTATCAAAAAGAATAAAATACCTAGGAATAAATTTAACCAAGGAGGTGAAAGACCTGTACACTGAAAACTGTAAGATATTGATGAAAGAAATTGGGGAAGACACAAATAAATAAAAAGATATCCTATGTTCATGGATTGGAAAAATTAATACTGTTAAAATGTCCATACTGTCCAAAGCAATCTACAGATTCAATGCAATGCCTATCAAAATTCCACTGGCATTTTTCACAGAAACAGAAAAAAATCCTAAAATTTGTATGGAAACACAAAAGACCCTAACTAGCCAAGGCAACCTTGAGAAAGTAGAGCAAAGTTGGAGGCAATACACGCCTTGATTTCTAATCATGTTACAAAGCTATAGTAATCAAAATAGTCTCGTACTGACAGATAAGTAGCTCAATGGAACAGAATAGAAAGAGAGAGCCCAGAAATAAACCCACTCATATATGGTCCATTAATTTACACCTAAAGAGGCAAGAATATACAATGGGGAAATGACAGTCTCTTCAATAAATGTTGTTGGGAAAACTAGAGAGCAGAATACAACAGAATGAAACTAGACTACTATCTTATACCATATATAAAAATTAACTCAGAATGGGTTAAAGACTTGAAAGAACTGAAACCACAAAACTCCTAGAGGAAAACATGGTCAGTAAGCTCCTTGACATTGATTTTGGTGATGATTATTTGGATCTGACTCCAAAAGTAAAGGCAACAAATGTAAAAATAAATAAGTAAGGACTAAATAAAACTAAAAAGTTTCTGTGCAGCAAAGGAAACCATCAACAAAATGAAAAGGTAGAAATGGGAGAAATTTTCAAATCATATATCTGGTAAGAGGTTAATATTCAAAATATATAAAGAACTCATACAAGTCAATATAAAAAAAAAAAAATCTGAAAAATGGGCAGTGGATCTGAATGGAGATTTTTCCAAAGAAGACAGAGAGATAGTCAAGAGGCACATTAAAAGATCTTCAACATCACTAAACATCAGGGAAATGAAAATCAAAATCATAATGGGATATCACCTCAAACCTGTTAAATGAAAGGCTCTTATCAAAAAGACAAGGAAATAACAAGTGTTGGTGAGGATTGGAGAAACGGGGACCCTTGTGCACTGTTGGTGGGAATGTAAATTGATGCAACCACTATGAAAAACAGTATAGAGGTTCCTCAAAATATTAAAAATAGGGGCTTCCCTGGTGGTGCAGTGGTTGAGAGTCCACTTGCCGATGCAGGGGACATGGGTTCGTGCCCCGGTCCGGGAAGATCCCACATGCTGCGGAGCGGCTGGGCCCGTGAGCCATGGCCGCTGAGCCTGCGTGTCCGGAGCCTCTGCTCCGCAACGGGAGAGACCACAACAGTGAGAGGCCCGCGGACCGCAAAAAAAAAAAAAAAAATTAAAAATAGAACTATTGTATGATCCAGCAATTCCACTTCTGGCTATTTATCCTAAGAAAATGAAAACACTAATTCAAAAAGATAATATGCATGCCCATATTCATTGCAGGATTAATGAGAATAGACAAGACATGGAAATAACCTAAGTGTCCATCTATGGATGAATGGATAAAGAAACACAACGTATGTATATAATGCAATACTATTCAGCCATAAAAAAGAATGAAATCTTGCCATTTGCAACAACACAGAAGGACTTTGAGAGCATTATGCTAAGTGAAATAAGTCAGGGGAAGACAAATACCATGTGATCTCACTTACATGTGGAATCTAAAAAACAAAAGAAAACCAAGGGGCCTTCCCTGGTGGTCCAATGGTTGACTCCGTGCTTCCACTGCGAGGGCGCTGGTTCCACCTCTGGTCAGGGAACTAGGATCCTGCATGCCTGTAGTGTGGCCCAAAACAAAACCAAGGTAACAGAGAGAACAGATCGTGGTTGCCAGAAGACAGGGGAGTAGGGGGAGGGTGCAGTGGTTGAAGGGGGTCAAAGGGTACAAACTTCCAATTGTGAAATAAATAAGCATAGGGCTGTAATGTACAGCATGGTGACCATAGTTAATAACACTGTATTGCGTATTTCAAAGTTGCTAAAAGAGTAGATCTTAAAAGTCCTCATCACAAGAAAAACACGTTTCTAACTACATATGGGAACAGATGGTAACGAGATTTATTGTGGTGATCATTTCATACTGTATACAAATACTGAGTAATTATGTTGTACACCTGAGACTAATATAATCTTATGTCATTTGTACCTCAATTAAAAAATTTAAATCACGTTTGCATGATTTAACATTCATATAGTCAAACTTGTAAATCAAAAGTTTTCCTAACACATTTCATTTTGAAGGGAAATTTTCAAATTTTAATTATTTCAGTAAATAATTATTGCATTGTCTTTATGATAAGCTAAATACTGTAGATAGGGTTAAAATTCTTTTCTTTTCCCTCCCTAGGGTTAAAATAATTTTTGTCTGTTTCATATATGCATCCATCCTTCTATTGTTTGTGTATATGCAGAACAAATGGAAACATGTTACTTTAATTTAAAGTGTCTATAAATGGTATGGTGCATATATTTTGGAACTTAAATTTTTTCCTAGCAAAATGCCTTGATGAGTTTTCCGTGTCGGTACATACAGATAGAGCTTTTAAACTGTTACTTACAATGGATATACTACTGAATTATAATTTCTTTAGTAACCCAGGGAAAAAAGGGGCTCCTGACCTTGGCCTCACATATTACAAACTCAAATGATACATTTATTTAGGAGCTAAAACACACTTGACATTTTGGATCTGGTACTCTGGGCTAGAAATAACAATTGTAGCCCTAAACATGTATTTCATGACTAACCCAATTCAGGCCCCAGCAAAATGCCTTTCCAGCTCTACACCTATGTCCACAAACGAAAAGTGATGTATCTGAAGTATATAGCACCATGGGTAGTTCCTCTACTAAAGTTAGAGGTGGACACCGCTCCAGAATGGGGGAGGATTTTGTCCAAAAAATTACTGAGATAAGTGAAAAGGAATTAATTAACACGTCCAGTTCTTCCCAGCATATGCAATAGGTTTTTGCAAAGTAAAATATCATTTCAAACAGTTGAGAATGCATATTTTGTGCTATTACTATTCATCCTGTTCGAATTCTAAGTACCGTAAATTAGCACAGCATTCACAGATGTGCTGCATGGTGCCTGGGAACATTTTACAGGATTAAACAATTCACATTACTATTAAAAATCCCAATGCATCATGGGTGAAGTAGGATACTAATTTTTTACATTAACAAATATATGGAAGTTAAATTACAGAATTGAAAATCATTTTACTTTTCTAGTAGTATTGAGATTTAAATTTTCATAACACTAAATTTATTGTTGGTTTTACTTAATTTTGATTTAAAAATTAGTTAAGTTACAATTTAAACTTTACTTTTTAATTTTAGTATTTAATTTCAAATATTTTAAAAGTAAAATAACTTTTAAAATAGATATTTATATTTTGATGTTTTTACATTTATCTTAATTTATGATTTTTCAATGAATTTATTATATTTCTGACTATAAATATTTGGGAGAAAATATACTAAATTTTTTTACTCTATAAATAAAACTGTATTTCATTTTTAATTCTTTCAAAAGAATAAATAAGGTCAAGATAATGGTGGAAACAAAGTGGAGTTTAGAAAAGAAACAAAGCTGTAAAGAAAAGAAAAATCTTCCGAGAGGCACTGTTATTAATTTGTTAAAACTTGGAAACAATAAAGTAAGCATTTTATGCTGTTAAGCACAAACTACATAAAATTTGCTAATAGGACAATATGGATTTGTGATTTGTTGAAGGTAATTACTGATAAAATAATGACAGTGATCAAGAAAATTAATCTCACCAAATTCAAACCTACAACTTGAGCAGGTCAGATAAAATCCCTGCAGCTTATATCTGTGCTACTAAATGAAGTTTTAATTGTTGATTACAATCATGAGAATTAAAAAAAGAATTATTCATGTTGAATTTACAGATTAAAATTTAAAAAGTGCAACTCTCCCCATGACTTTTTCATTGATTGTACATCTGTTATAGAAAGTACAATTTTCAGTTTGAGAGGAAAATTGCAAAAATGATTTTGAATATTAACTATTAACACATGATGAAGAGTAAGTTTATTGGTAAAGGAAGAATCTTGGTCAGAATTGGTAAAGTAAGAATCTTGGTCAGAATATTAGTAAATATTCTATGGCATATTTGGCAACATAGTATAAGTTTATTCCTGTGAAATGTGGGCTCAACTGTCCTAGGAACAAGTCAAAAATCATATCTGATCTTTGTGCCCAAACATTAAATGTCCTCATGAATCACATGACAGATATGACATTAAATCTCTTGGATGCGTGGTGAGAATGTCATCATCCTATTGAATGCTGATAAAAACAATTATATTTAATTGAGATAAGATGTGAATGAAATGCAGTAGAATAATTGTGTGAAACAACAGCATATCTCCAAATAAATGCCGAATGGTCTTCGGTGAAAAACTTATTTTGAACTTCTACTACCCACAGTCATTTGACTATGAACTATTGCATATTATTAAAACTGTTAGCAAAAGTGTACCAAACATCTAAGTGTGGATATTTCAACCGTTTAAAGATTAGAATTTTTTTATTTTAGAAAAAAACTTTGAATAGAAAGAAACAAACTGATATAAACAAAAGTAACATTTGAATTAAAAATGACAAAAATATATATACCTATAAAGGAGATTTATGAGCAAATAAATCTGAAACTAACTTCTACTGAGACCATTTCTGTTGTCAAGATATAGTCTCAGAAAGGTTGCTCACAAATTGAGCAACATGCTTCTATTTTTGATTTTTTAAAAATGGCATCTTAACATTGAAAACCTTGAAGAAAGAATTTAACAGTTCATGGGCCTAGGTATTGATCTAAGTGACGTTAAAAATCATGCTGTGGTAGTCGTTTATACAACTAAATTAAAATGTATATTCTGCAACAACGATAAGTTATCATATGTAGTTCATTGCAGTGTTTGGATACCATATATATAATGTGTTATCTGTAATCTACATATGATTTATTAGTTCTATTAATAATTTCAGTTTATATCTCCTCAGCAGTAAGAAGTGGCTCCAACTAAAAATAAATAAAAACTATGGAAGAACTACACTAGCTTCAGAAGGCTATCTACTTTGATATTAATATTAATAGAACAAAAAAATTTTGGAAATCTGGATTATGGCATAACCTAGTTATTGACTTAATTGAAAAAATCAAGGAAGATAAGTTTTATGGAATAAATGTGTAATAATTTATGGATTATCACATCTTTGTTTAATTCAAATATTGCTAGCCTATTTAAAAGACCTTTTAGACAATGGCAATAATAACTACACCAGTCATGTGTTGATATCATGCTGACTTTCAGTAATATAAAAATGTAGCTCTACACATGCTTTTCAATTTTGAGATTATGATGGTCTATCAAGAGGGAAGAGCATATTAAAAGTTACAGCCTTGGTTTAAAACTTTTTCTAAGTTGTAAGATAAAACGTTGTCAGATTTCATAGATACTGCTAAACTGCTCTGATTTTAGTCTCCTTCCCTCCAGTTCCCCATACCTTTGCCAACACTCAGTCAATCCTGTCTTCTGCATCTCTTCCTTGTTAAACTTTAATATCTTTTAACTGTAGATTAGAATCTACAGAAAGTTGTAAAATTCTAGTCTACTTTTAACTTTATTGAGAATGTTTCCGACATTATACCATACTTTAAGTTTCTGATAGATATTCCCAGTCTATTTAGAGAATTCTTCTTCATTTTTCTTAAATTTGAAGTTGATGATACTTGCTTATATGTTTATCTTTTTATTTGAGGTTCATACTTAGGGGAAGGTGTGAGATGAGTTGACGCAGTTTCTCTTCAACCTTTGCTCACAGAGATTCAGAGGGAGAGAAGCCCAGACAGTGCTGATATTGAATAGGTTGCCTTTTGCACGTTTCCCATTTTTACTGACATATATAAACAAATATATTGAAAGTTTGATGAGGGATGGGATACTTACATAGTTGCACAGTAATACCCCCCTCCCCCAATATTTATTAACTGGTAAAGGGGAAAAAGAGTAACTTTTTAGTGGAGAAGCCTGGTAGACACCGCCTAATAAAATGATCAAAGTTACCAATACCTCTAATAAGGCCAATCAAAATGTGTACAAACTTATAGGATGCAATGGAAAATACAGTGTCACTTCTATGATACTCCTCCTGTAAAGATTTGTAACCTGAATCTGATTGTGAGAAAATGTCAGACCAAGACAAATTGAGGAACTTCTTACAAAATAATTGAACTGTAATGTTGAAAAGTGTCAAGGTCATGAAAGTCAGGAAAAGACAGAGGATCTCTTCCAGATTAAAAGAGAATGAAAACAAATGCACATGTGATTCTGAACTAGTTGCTTTGCTATAACAGACATTATTGAGATGAATGCCGACCCTTGACTGAGGTCTGAAGATTAGATGGTAGCAGCATGTCATTGTTACTTTTCTGATTTTGATTGTTGTTTTGTGGTTATGTAGGAGAATGTCCTTATTTTCAAGATAATACTAAAGATATTTAAAACTTCAAGAATTTAAAAATACATGAAAAAATTTACTAAAGTACTTAGGGTAGAATAGGAAATCAGAATGGCAGCTTATTCTCATATGGTTCAGGAAAAATCTCAATTCTATTTTCTTGCAACTTTTCTATAATTTTTGATTGTTGCAAAATAAAATATATTTTAATTGTACTCTATTCATATGTATTATAATTAAAGCTAATGTTTATTAAATATTCCTCTAAGGGATTACCACATAGTAAGTTATTCAGTCTTTGTAGCAACCCTGTGAGATTGGTACTATTATCATCCCTACTGTACAGAATAGGAAACCAAAGAAAGCACAGAGGAGTCAGATGACTTCCTCATATTTATATGGAGATAAGTGATGGAATTGTGTTTTGAACGAAGGCATTCTCATGGCTAAACCCTCACTTGTAACTACTAAGCTTCCCTGCCCCCTGGCAATTCAGACTTTGTTTCTATAATCATATCAGTCATCTAAATTTTTTTCTATAATTTGGGTCTGGGGAAATTCCCCTTGATCCGTACTTTTTATAACAGCTTTGTTTCCATTTATGAATCCCAACATTTCCTAAGTCAGAGCTTCCCAATCCATGTACCATGAATGGGTAACACATTCATTGAGGTAGTGATTCCTTAGCCCTGGGTGGACCAGGGCTAGTAGGACCAGGGGCAGCCACACCATGATGGCCAGGCCCCTGAGAAGTAGTGCAGACAGATCATTTGCTAGGAACACCATGATCTGGGATAGGGAAGCCTTTTTAGGATAGTATTCCTCTTTCCTTCAGCCTGTTACTTATTAGAGCCAAAGTTGCAAGAATTTTCTTCTGTCATTACCTAGGGAGGATATACCACACTATTAGTCTTGAGATCACATTAGGTTTTTTGGTTGCCCACATCAAACTCTTGAGTTGGGATTGACATATTGTTGATTTAAATGTCTCTTTATATCATTTAGGTGCTGCTAATCCACACCTCTACGATCTATTGTGGTGATATTTTTCCTATAGATGCAAGGCCTTCTATTTAACCGGTTACATTTATCTTTTATTTGACTCAATATTCCAAGCTATTCTGATCTCTTTGAGTTCTGAAAGTGCACCAGTATCTTTGGTATTCTTCCATTTTGTATCACCTGAAAATTTACACATACATTCTTTGCCTTTATCCAATTTATTGTTTCATAAATTGAGTAATCCAGAGCCATAGATGCAGCCTTGAGCATGGCACTAGCTCAGCTACAGGGGTCTAGTTCAGCTGTAAGCCAATGCCCACTTATAGTGAAACAGCTAAGGGATAGAATGTAGATGGCCCTGGGTTTCTGGCATTGGCTAGTGCTTAGTAAGCAATGATTTGTTCTGTATTCACCACTTTGAAGATCTCAAAACACTCTCCCTCCTAGTTCTTCCCTTGACTTTTCTTTAAAACTCTCAGGATAAGGATATTCTTGTTACAAGTTTCTTTCCCCGGAACATCGGTCAAATCAACTATCCATAACCTTTTAATGGGAGTTATTCTCAGTGATACGAAGTGTTGTATCTACCTAAGGTGTCTCAAAGTGAGTTACTTTGTTCAGCTTACCCTCCACAGTACAGCCGAGTACAGTGTGACCTCTCTCATTGAACAAGCAGAAATCTATGGATTTAACGTCTCATGGTCCGCTTTACTATGAGGTCTGTTTTTCTTGCTCACTTGGGTGTACTGAGTTTACTGTGGATTTTCTCATATTCACTTAAACTTTATCTGGCAACATGTAGGGCTTTGGAAGGTGTGGCACAGAATTCCCACATTTAACCCTCAAATTGTCCACTTCTTTTTTTTTTTTTAACTTTATTTATTTATTTATTTATTTGGCTGCATTGGGTCTTCGTTGCTGCGCGCAGGCTTTCTCTAGTTGTGGAGAGCGGGGTCTACTCGTCGTTGTGGTGCACAGGCTTATCATTGCGGTGGCTTCTCTTGTTGCAGAGCATGGGCTCTAGGCTCACAGGCTTCAGTATTTGTGGCACGTGGGCTTAGTAGTTGTGGCTCGCAGGCTCTAGAGCACAGGCTCAGTAGTTGCTGTGCACGGGCTTAGTTGCTCTGTGGTATGTGGAATCTTGCCGGACCAGGGATCGAACCTGTGTCCCCTGCACTTTCAGCTGGATTCTTAACCACTGGAAGTCCCTCAAATTGCCCACTTCTTTAGGATTGGCCAAGGAGCAGTATTGTTGTAAGTGACCAAGTAGGCTCTAGGCCAGTGGCTGTGAGCTGACATGTTGGAATTGTAAGCGGAGGGGGGAGAAAATTGTTTAGCTTCAGTTTTCTATGCTTTATTATTATTTATCCTTATTGGTTTTTGTTGCAATGGTAAATGGGATTGTTTCCTTAATTTCTCTTTCTGATCTTTCATTGGTAGTGTATAAGAATGCAAGAGATTTCTGTGTATTAATTTTCTATCCTGCAACTTTACTAAATTCATTGATTAGCTCTAGTAGATTTCTGGTGACATCTTTAGGATTTTGTCATGTCATCTGCAAACAGTGACAGTCTTACTTCTTGTTTTTCAATTTGGATTCTTTTTATTTCTTTTTCTTCTCAGATTGTTGTGGCTAGGACTTCCAAAACTATGTTGAATGATAGTGGCGAGAGTGGACATACTTGTCTTATTCCTGATCTTAGAGGAAATGCTTTCAGTTTTTCACCATTGAGAAGGATGTTTGCTGTGGGTCTGTAGTATATGGCCTGTATTATGTTGAGGCAGGTTCCCTCTATGCCCACTTTCTGGAGAGTTTTTATCATAAACATGTGTTGAATTTTGTCAAAAGTTCTTTCTGCATCTATTGAGATGATCATACGTTTTTGTTCTTGTTTTTGTTTTTTTTGCGGTACGCGGGCCTCTCACTGCTGTGGCCTCTCCCGTTGCGGAGCGCAGGCTCAGCGGCCATGGCTCACGGGCCCAGCCGCTCCGCGGCATGTGGGATCCTCCCGGACCGGGGCACAAACCCATGTCCCTTGCATCGGCAGGAGGACTCTCAAACACTGCACCACCAGGGAAGCCCGATCATATGGTTTTTATTCTTCAATTTGTTAATATGATGTATCACATTGATGGATTTGTGTATATTGAAGAATCCTTCAATATATACAAATTGAAGTGGGATAAATCACAGTTGATCATGGTGTGTGATCCTTTTAATGTGCTGTTGGATTCTGTTTGCTAGTATTTTGTTGAGGTTTTTTGCGTCTATGTTCATCAGTGATACTGGTCTGTAACTTCTTTTTTTGTAATATCTTTGTCTGATTTTGGTATCAGGGTGATGGGGACCTCATAGAATGAGCTTGAGAATATTCCTCCCTCTACAATTTTTTGGAAGAGTTTGAGAAGGATAGGCGTTACCTCTTCTCTAAATGCTTGATAGAATTCGCCTGTGAAGCCATCTGGTCCTGGACTTTTGTTTTTTGGAAGATTAATGTTATTAATATAATGATTCCCATTCTCCCCCTGTAAATGTTTTATATGTTAGGCTGTTGCATAATACTATCTCAGACCTTGACCTTTTCAAAGCAGAGGTAGAGTCAGTAAAGAGATTGTTATAGGAAAGAGAAGCCAGTCATCAAGTTTATTTTCACTCGACCAGGATATAAATACAGATCTCTGCAGTTGAAAGAATTGTTTCTATTGAGTTATCTGGCCCCTTTTATTATGGCAATTAATAAATCTCAAAATAATTACATTCTCAAGCTTAGTTTAGATACCTATCTCCAGTGGGTACCTTATGGAACACTCACTTTCTGGGGCCTGGAAGGGGTACTGGCGGACGCAGAATAGAGTTCTGACTTTTTCAGTAGCCCTGTTGCCTATACATTTTATCTTCTCCACTTAAGAATCATACAGTGTGATACCATAGGCCCCAAACTCATCTTGAAGAACATCAGGTTTGCTTTTTTAAAGCCTTAATTAGTAGACACGCTGACAGATTTTATTTTTTTAGTATTGGTGGTCAGTAAAACCTTTACTGTGGTTGGAACATATAGTGTTTTTGAACTTTTTGATATCTTTGATCTAAAGAATACTATTTCACATAATAAAATAATTACTCTTTCCTTTTTAAGAAGAATGCTATAATTGTAAGGTATTCTGTTTGGTTTGCTTTACAAATAGAAAGCATTTGCAAATAAATTAATATCTAAACTAGTCCAGTATCAGATAATTGGCAAATAGAAGTAACAGTGCAGCAAATGGCTCCTATAGCCAGAAGTTAATACAAAAATGATAAAGCAGTATTGCTTCTGTCAGGAAATCCAGTCAGCATTTATGTCATATCATTCCTATGGTCAAGTAATATTATAATTGTCTCTGGGTTAATAGAGAAGGAATTTCATAACAGCTTTGAAAAGTAATATATAATTGCCCAAAACAATTTTAGCAAAAGATTTTCTGTGCCATGGTGACATTTAGTACATTTTGAACTGGCCTCATGAGATCAACACAAAGTTTCCTAGAAATGATGTCGTTTCATTCTCTTTGTATTGTCTTTAGGGGCATATGATACCATTCCTGTGTTCAACAGTTGATTGTATTTTTTAAGTGTGAAGAAATAATCTCTTCCTATTCCCACCCTTCAAGTGGGTCAGTGGCAAGGCCCCTTTAAGTAGTCTTTGAAAATATTACTTGAATAGAACATTTGAATATTTCTAGTTTACATTAATATAATATACCAAGACATGAAAACAAATTTAACCACTGAGACAAATCTTACAATGTAGAGAGGGAGAGACAACCTTATAATGCAGTCAGGTGACACTGAGTACTTCAAAATATACCCCTGTTGGATTTAACCAGGTTGCCTCTCTACAGTTTGTATTGTAAACTATATTGGGTACGTCTTCAACTTTTGTACAGTACACAGAAAGTAGTGAATTCAAACAGATAGGTTCATATTTGGTATTCTTTGTTTGTTGGACACTTATCAGAAACACTAAAATTCCCCCGTACCTCGTTAACTCAAAAATGACAAAATTGACTCTAATCATCTTTGCTTCTGTGGGCTGGATGATAATAGTAAGTAAATACTGTGCAGTTATTTACACTGCATTGACTTCCAAATGAGAGTGGAAGGGATGAAATATACCATTATCCAAATATAAAAAATGATCTAGTAGCATAATATAACTTTCTTTTAAAAATTATAATCTTTGCATCACCATAAAAATCCACTTCAAAGGTGCCATTATCTTTGAATCACCAGCCCGGTGCCGTCACAGATGATGAGAACAGAGCCAGCCTAATTGTCATTTTTCCTGCACAATGAGTTTATAAAACAATGGAACATAGTTCTTTCCGTTGCTCCTGCTGCAGGGCTCTGGTGTTTGGCAGTAAAGCCTGCACGCTGAGAGGGTTGGTAAGTCGATGTACTGCATCCACCAGATGTGACGCTTGTTGTGCTCGACTTTTCAGCCAAATCTGAAAGGTTATTCATAGGAAATTAGATAGTAAATGCAGATAGGATTTTTAATATTCCCGCTGTCCACATTTTTCCAGTTGTATAAATGGGATGATAACTAAGCTTGGGAGGGATGAGCCCTTACTCATCATCATATAGAAAACTCTGAAAATAAGAGCGGAAGAAATCATTTCTGCCCTCTGAGCATCCCTGAGGAGAGTAAGGCGAGTGCAAATGGATTTGAAAATGGCTCTCGCTACCCCATGCTGGCAGCGTAATTGCTTTGATAGTACTCTTTCAGAACTGTCAGGCACAAGAATGAAATCTAGGAATTATGCCCTGTCTTCTCAAATTCCTAGTGTATTTTTTAACTGTGTTGCAGTCCAGGGAGAAGTAATCCAGAAGTAATCCTGGTGGTGGCTGCAGGATCGACCTCCATCTTTGTTTTACACTTTGCCAATCCTTTCCTGCTCCAGTCCTGCATTAGTCCCCCATCATACTTAGATTTCTTTTTTGTTTGTTTATTTTATTTATTGTTTTATACAGCAGGTTCTTATTAGTCATCCATTTTATACACATCAGTGTATACATGTCAATCCCAATCTCCCAGTTCATCACACCACCACCACCCCTCTCCCCGCTTTCCCCCCTTGGTGTCCATACGTTTGTTCTCTATATCTGTGTCTCTGTTTCTGCCTTGCAAACCGGTTCATCTATACCATTTTTCTAGATTCCACATATATGTGATAATATATGATATTTGTCTTTCTCTTTCTGGCTTCCTTCACTCTGTATGACAGTCTCTAGGTCCATCCACGTCTCTACAAATGACCCAATTTCGTTCCTTTCTATGGCTGAGTAATATTCCATTGTATATATGTACCACATCTTCTTTATCCATTCGTCTGTCAGTGGGCATTTAGGTTGCTTTCATGACCTGGCTATTGTAAATAGTGCTGCATGCATTGGGGTGCATGTGTCTTTCTGAATTATGGTTTTCTCTGGGTATATGCCCAGTAGTGGGATTGCTGGGTCATATGGTAATTCTATTTTTAGTTTTCTAAGGAACCTCCATACTGTTCTCCATAGTGGCTGTATCAGTTTACATTCCCACCAACAGTGCAAGAGGGTTCCCTTTTCTTCACACCCTCTCCAACATTTATTGTTTGTAGATTTTCTGATGATGCCCATTCTAACTGGTGTGAGGTGATACCTCATTGTACCTTTGATTTGCATTTCTCTAAAAATTAGTGATGTTGAGCAGCTTTTCATGTGCCTCTTGGCCATCTGTATGTCTTCTTTGGAGAAATGTCTATTTAGGTCTTCTGCGCATTTTTTGATTGGGTTGTTTGTTTTTTTAATATTGAGCTGCCTGTGCTGTTTATATATTTTGGAGATTAATCCTTTGTCCAATTGATTCATTTGCAAATATTTTCTCCCATTCTGAGGGTTGTCTTTTCGTCCTGTTTATCATTTCCTTTGCTTGGCAAAAACTTTTAAGTTTCATCAGGTCCCATTTATTTATTTTTGTTTTTATTTCCATTACTCTAGGAGGTGGGTCAAAAAAGATCTTGCTGTAATTTATGTCAAAAAGTGTTCTTCCTGTGTTTTCCTCCAAGAGTTTTATAGTGTCTGGCCTTACATTTAATCCATTTTGAGTTTATTTTTGTGTATGGTCTTAGGGAGGGTTCTAATTTCATTCTTTTACATGTAGCTGTCCAGTTTTCCCAGCACCACTTATTGAAGAGACTGTCTTTTTTCCCTTGTATACCTTAGATTTCTGATGGAAGTAGTGGGCAAACATTTTCCAGACTCAACAAGACTATATCATGTAGTCCTTATCCACATTAACTGTGTTGGGTTCTTAAAACGATACAGCCTTATTGAGTTCTACTGTCACTCTTACAGGGTTCAGGGAAGTGTTGAATTATAATTTTAGTGTCAAATTTATTCTAACACAGTTTATGACGTTTTACAAACTTCTAAGTTTATTATGTTCAACATCCATGGCTCTGTTATCTGAATGGTGTATTCATGTACTGAATATATCCCATTGGATAGAACATTGTTCCTTTTAAGACCCTCTTCTTGAAATTCATTGTTATATATATTTTTTCCTTTTTATTTCCTTTTTTATTTTTTTGCCATTCTCATAGCCTATTTATTTCCCTTAACAAATTAAAGGTTTAGAAATGTAACCCAAATCCATTCTGGGGCAAGAGTGGTAGTTTGTTCTGCAGTATTCATTTTCCTTCTATTCTAAGGCAGTAGGAACCCCAATTTTTAGGTAGGTACATAACTGCCCAGAAAAAGGACTCTATTTCCCAGCCTCCTTTACATCTAGGTGTGAGCATGTGACTTAATGTTTATTAATGAGGTATAAGCAGAAGTGTTCTTTAGTAGTTTCTAGGACATTACTTAAAAAATAGTAAGGTTATGTCCTTTCTTCACTTGATGTCTCTTCATTTATCCTGTTGCCTGGTAAGCAGATGTGAGTAGAATTAGCTATTTGGAACCACATAGATTAGGTCCTAAGGGATGGTTAGCCATCGAACTTAAAGCAGCTTGGTTCCCTCCAGATTTGGGGAAACAAAGTACCACCTCAAGACTGTCTACCTCTAGTAGATTCCATGGTGGTGTCTGTATGACTTCTGAGCTCTGTACGGTAGAGGACTGAAATTGAAACTGGAATTGGGATATACCATGTTCTTCTTCTAGATAGAAAATAGTATTAGAAACAGGGGACCAGGATAGATAGAGATACAGAATGTGAAAACATTTTCTGGACCTGACTGGATTGTAGAAGGAAGATGTTCTGGTCTTGTTTTAGAAAGTAGTATGAGAAGATGATGAATTTCAAACACTTCATTTTATGGTTTGATCAGTTAGGCTACGAAAAGAGTTGTAGCACTTGTGGCATCCTAACATATATTTTACGCAATAAATAGTTAATCAAAATTTTCATTTGATGGAATGATTCTGTTTATTCTATTTTTCTTGATGACATTCTTCTTGGAAATGACCTCTACCATTCTAATTGCTTTTTAGATTGGCTGTACAACTGTAATCTGATATATTTTTTTAATGTACTATTACATTTGCACTTTTTTTTCCCCTGGTATCTCATGTCTTTACTTGAATAATACAAGAAAGAACACCTGAGAGGTAAACTTTTTTGATTCTTTTGATGTCTGAAAATATGTTCATTTTCTCTTTATACTAGATTCATAGTTTGCCTAAATATAGAATATATAATTATATGACCAAAATAATTTTTCCTCAAAATTCTGATACTATTTCACCATCGTATAATGTTCAATAAAGTTGAAAAGAAGGTTGTACTATTCTCATTTTGAATCCTTTGTAAATCATCTCTCTGTCCCCTTTCCTTTCTCCAGAAGTTTTACTATCTTCTTATCCTGACTATCCTTACATTTCATGATGAAGTTTCTACTTGGATTCATTCTTCATTTATTCTACTCAGTACTAGATAATAGTTTTTACTTCCTTTATTATTTTTTTTTCCGAGTTCTTTCATTTATTGAAGTATAGTTGATTTACAGTAATAGTTTATGATGTAAGGTATAATGATTCAGTATTTTTGCAGTTTGTACTCCATTAAAAGTTATCACAAGGTAATGGCTGTAATTCCTCATGTTATACAATATATCCTTGTTGCTTATCTATTTTGTATACAGTTGTTTGTATCTCTTAATCCCATACACCTAAAGTGCCCCTCCCATTCCCATCTCCCCACTGGTTAACACTAGTTTGTCTCTTATATCTGTGAGTCCATTTCTGTTTTGCTGTGTATGTTCATTTGTATTATTTTTCAGATTCCACAAATAAGTGATATCATACAGTATCTGTCTTTATCTGACTTACTGCACTAAGTATAGTATTCTCTAGGTTGATCCACTTTGCTGCAAATAGCAGAATTTCATTCTTTTTCATGGCTAAGTAATATTCCACTCTGTGTGTGTGTGTGTGTGTGTGTGTGTGTGTGTGTGTGTGTGTGTGTGTGTGTACACACATATATACACACAAACATAGCCCAAATCATTATCTATTTGCCTGTTGATAGACACTTGGGTTGCTTCCCTACCTTGGCTATTGTAAATAGTGCTGCTATAAATATTGGGACGCATGTATCTTTTCAGATTGGGGTTTTTGTTTTTTCCCGGGAGTGGAATTGCACTGGTTTATATTCTCACCAACAATGAACAATGGTTCCCTTTTCTCCACAGCCTTGCCTACATTTGTTATTGGTAGACTTTTTGATGTTAGCCATTCTGACTGGTGTGAGGTGATATCTCACTGTTTTCATCTGCATTTCTTTAGTAATTAGTGGTGTTGAGCATATTTTCATGTGCCTGTTAGCCATCTGTGTGTCTTCTTTGGAAAAATGTGTATTCAGGTCTTCTTCCCACTTTTTGATTTTTTTTTTTTATATATTTAGCTTTATGAGCTGTTTGTATATTTTGGATATTAACCACTTATTGGTCATAAAATTTGTAAATTATTTCTCCCATTCCATATGTTTTCTTTTTGTTTTGTCTGTGGTTTCCTTTGCAAAAGCTTTTAAGTTTAAATAGATCCCTTTTTTTTTTTTCATTTTTGCTTTCTTTTGCCTAGGACACAGATCCAAAAAAAATACTGCTACAATTTGCATCAAAGAGTGTTCTCCCTATGTTCACTTCTAGGAGTTTCATGAATACCATCCTTATATTTAGGTCTTTAATCCATTTTGAGTTTATTTTTGTAAATGGTGTAAGGAAATGTTCTAAACTCATTCTTTTACATATAGCTGTCCAGTTTTCCCAGCACCACTTTTTGAAGAGACTCTTTCTCCATTGTATATGGTTGCCTCGTTTGTCATAGATTAATTGACTGTAGATGCATAGGTTTATTTCTGGGCTCTCTATTCTGTTTCATTGATGTGTGTCTGTTTTTGTGCCAGGACCATGCTATTTTAATAACTACAGCTTTGTAGTATAGTCTGAAGTCTGAGCAGGGTATACTCCAGCTTTGTTCTTTTTTTTGAAGATTGCTTTGACAATTTGGGTTCTTCTGTAGTTCCATATTTATGTTCTCACCCTGTGAAAAATGTCCTGGGTATTTTGATAGGGATTACATTAAGTCTGTAGATTGCTTTGGGTAGTATGGCCATTTTAACAATATTAATCCTTTCAATTCAAAAGCAATGGAATATCTTTCCATTTTTTTGTATCATCTTCAGTTTCCTTTATCAATGTTTTATAGTTTTCAGAGTATAGGTCTTTCACCTCGTTGGTTAAGTTTACTCTTAGGTATCTTATTCTTTTTGATGCAATTCTAAATGGAATTTTTTTTTGTACTTTCTCTTTCTGATAGTTCATTATTAATGTAAAGAAATGAAATAGATTTCTGTATATTAATCTTGTATCCTGAAACTTTGCTGAGTTCATTTATTCTAATAGTTTTGCAGTGGAGACTTTACAGTTTTCTATATAAAGTATCATATCATTTGAAAATAGTGACAGTTTTACTTCTTGCCTTCCAATTTGGATGCCCTTTATTTTTATTTTTTCATGTCTGATTGCTATGGCTAGGACTTTCAATACTATGTTAAATAGAAGCAGTGAGAGTGGGCCCCCTTGTCTTGTTCCTGAATTCAGAAAAAAGGCTTTCAGCTTTTCACCATTAAGGATGATATTAGCTCTGGGTTTGTCATAAATGGCCCTTATTATGTTGAGATATGTTCTCTCTATACACACTTTGATGAGAGTTTTATCATGAGTAGGTGTTGAATTTTGTCAGATGGTTTTTCTGCATCTATTGAGATAATCCTGTGATTTTTATCCTTCTTTTTGTTAATGTAGTTTATCACATTGATTGATTTGGGAGATTGGACCATCCTTGTGTCCCTGGAAGAAATCCAAATTGAGCATTGTGTATATGAGCCTTTTTTATATATTGTTGGATTTGGTTTGCTAATATTTGTTGAAGATTTTTGTACCTATAGTCATCAAAGATATTGCCTATAATTTTCTTTTTTGGTAGTGTCTTTGTCTGGTTTTGGTATCAGGGTGATGGTGGCCTCATAGAATGAATTTGGGAGTGTTCCATTAAATTTAATTTTTTGGAATAGTTTGAAAAGGATAGTTCTTCTTTATATGCTTGGTAGAATTCCCCTGTGAAGCCAAACAGTCTTGGGTTTTGTTTGCTGGGAGTTAAAAAAATTTTTTTTTAATTAATTAATTTATTTATTTATTTTTGCTGTGTTGGGTCTTCATTTCTGTGTGAGGGCTTTCTCTAGTTGTGGCAAGTTGGGGCCACTCTTCATCATGGTGCACGGGCCTCTCACTATCGCGGCCTCTCTTGCTGCAGAGCACAGGCTCCAGACACACAGGCTCAGTAGTTGTGGCTACGGGCCTAGTTGCTCCGCGGCATGTGGGATCCTCCCAGACCAGGGCTCCAATCCGTGCCCCCTGCATTAGCAGGCAGACTGTCAACCACTGCGCCACCAGGGAAGCCCCTAAAAAAATTTTTTTAACAAATTCAGTTTCTCTGCTAGTGATTGGTCTATTCAAATTGTCTGTTTCTTCAGTTTGGGCAGTTTGTATGTTTCTAGAAATTTGTCTGTTTTGTCTAGGTTGTCCAATTTGTTGTTATATAACTGTAGTATTCTCTTATGATTTTTTGTATCTCTGTGGTATTAGTTGGTATGGCTCCTCTTTCATTTCTTACTTTGTTTATTTAGGTCCTCTCTATTTACTTCTTAGTGAGCCTGGCTAAAGGTTTGTCAATTTTGTTTATCTTTTCAAAAACCAGTTCTGGATTTCATTGATCTTCTCTATTTTTTTTTAATCTCTATATTAGTTATTTCCTGTTCTTTAATATTTCCTTCCTTTTGCTGACTTTAGCTTTCCTTGTTCTTCTTTTTCTAATTTCTTTAGGTGGTAGGTTAGGTTGTTTATTTGAGTTTTTTGTTGAGGAAGACTTGTATCACTGTAAACTTCCCTCTTACAACTGCTTTTGCTGCATCTCATAGATTTTGGAGCATTGTTTTTCCATCTTCATTTGTCTCAAGGTATTTTCTGATTTCATATTTGATTTCTTTATTGTTCCATTTGATTTTTAGTAGCATACTGTTCAGTATCTGTGTTTGTTCTTTTCCCATTTTTCTTTCTGAAATTGATTTCTAGTTTCAT
The DNA here is from genome assembly GCF_964374135.1 of Grampus griseus. Classification (NCBI taxonomy): domain Eukaryota; kingdom Metazoa; phylum Chordata; class Mammalia; order Artiodactyla; family Delphinidae; genus Grampus; species Grampus griseus. Next base: position 53,278,657 of record NC_139003.1, on the reverse strand, counting down.
ACCATTGTGGTTGGAAAAAATGTTTGGTACAATTTCTATCCTCTTAAATTTGTTGAGACTTATTTTGTGGCCCAGCATGTGATCTATCCTGGAGAATGTTTCATGTGCACTTGAAAAGAATGTTTTCTGCTGTTTTTAGGCTGTAACGTCCTGTAAATATCTATTAAGTCCAACTGGTCTGGTGTATCATTTAAGACCACTATTTCCTAATGATTTTCTGTCTGGATTATCTGTCCACTGATATAAATGGGGTGTTAAAATCCCCAACTATTATGGTATTCTTGTAAATTTCTCTTTTTATATCTGTTAGCATTTGCTTTATATGTTTAGATGCTCCTTTATTGGGTGCATATATGTTAATGAGTGTAAAATCCTTGTATTGATCCCCTTATCATTATATCATGCCCTTCCTTGCTTTTCTTGTAGCCTTTGTTTTAAAGTCTACTTTGTGTGAAAGGAGTAATGCTATCCCTACTTTCTTGTTGTTTTCATTTGCATGAAGTATCTTTTTCCATCCTTTTACTTTAAGCTTGTGTGTCTGTCTTTAGCTATGAATTGAATCTCTTGTAGGCAGCATTTTTAAGTGTCTGGTTTTTTAAGCCAATCAGCTTCAGTAGTTTTTAATCAAAAACTTAATGCTGCTCTTCACCTCTCAGAAAATCCCTTCTTTTCCCCTGATTATTTATACCTCTATTTCTCTCTCTCTCTCTCTCTCTTGCTTTTAAAAATAGCACTCCTATTAGATCTCCTGGATTGATCTCATAAAAATGTGTCTGATACTTATTTTCTCTTTTTGCTCAGTGATCTGAGAAAGTTCTGAAATTTTGTTATCCAGGTCAGTACTATTTTTCTCTATAATCCTATATACTCTTAGGTGTTTAAAGTGGTTTTCTGTTGCTTGATTTATTCTGGTTTCCTCTAGTGTGAGTTTAAAATTGTTCTATTTATCCTGGTCTGTCTCTTTCATGATGCTGTTTTTCTTCATTTATCCTGTGATTATACACAGTCGATTTGTATTTTAGAATAAAGGCATTTATTTGTTATTTCATGTGGGAAGTAGGTTATCAGGTCAACTGCCAGGCTTCTTTTTTGGGTGAGTAAAAATACAGTCAGCTATTAATCTGGAACACCCCTAAGGGACCAAAAAGACCTTTGTTTCTATATGCGGAGGACCAGTCTAACCCAGTTTTATCTAGGCAGTTAGTTCAGTTTCTTTAAAGATGAGCCCCATGTTATCAGACCTGGAATTAAATACCCGTTGCCCTTGGTTTGTATTCTGGGGAGTAGAGAGATAAGGAATTTTTGGTTCCTGATTTCTGCCTGCCTTAGAAGTTGTAAAAAGAATGCCTCAACTCACAAATTTTATTGACTCTGCATCCTACATGCCTCCTAAAATCGTTAACTTCTTTGAATCCTGCTGCTATTACCTTAAAATATCTTAAATTATCTGCTCTTGTTTTGATTAATTCAACAGCCAGCTAGTGTCATTGACTAGTGTTTCCTCCTGTTCTAATATTGCAAATGTGATATTTCTAAAACCAAAATTTGATGATTAATTATTCATCCATTCATAAAATATTTATTGTGTTTATAATGTGAAAGCATTATTCTAGGCATTTGTTTATTGCCCTCAAGGAGCTTGCTTTCTAGTGATAATGTTGTGTGATGGTCAGATAATAAACAAGTAGACAAGAAAATATTCTATCTTACATGAGATGACTCAATGTTGCATGGACATCAGTTATTTTTATATATATTCTTATACAGTTCATGAAATTCTAAACAAAATCTTGAAGGTATTTTCTTACCTTACATTTATTTTCAAAGTTTGTATGTGATTCTACAGCTTCCACCAAAATCAACATAGTGATCAATGGAAAAATAAAGGGTATAACCATACTAAATATTCTTATTTATTATAAGATAAAATCAGTATTTTAGATCAGTGACACGAAGTTATTTTTTTCTCTATAAAGTAAAAGCACAATGTAGAACTATGAGTGTTCAGAGAAGAGATTATAGGATGTAAAGAAATGATAAGAGAGATGAACCGATGGACTTAAAGTAAGAAGAGAAATAAAAATTTGGAATGTCAGGGAAGTTAAAACCAAATCAGAATAAGCACAAGGAAAAATAGATAACATTGAAAACATAGTAAGAGGAATGAGAAACAAACAAAAGAAAATAAAAATGAGTTAAAAGGGGCTAGAGACAAAATGATAGGATTGGAATAGAGGCAAACAAGATTCAGTAGATGTGTAAGTGAAAACCCAAAGGGGAGAGAAATAATGGAATAGACAACTATTTAAGCAATTACAGAACAAACCAACCAATCAAACAAACAAACCAAAAAAACCTTTATAGAAATGAAATGAACTTGCATCCACAAAATGAAAATATACACTGCTTTTTTTTTTTTTTTTTTGCGGTATGTGGGCCTCTCACTACTGTGGCCTCTCCTGTTGCGGAGCACAGGCCCTGGATGCGCAGGCTCAGCGGCCATGGCTCACAGGCCCAGCCACTCCGTGGCATGTGGGATCTTCCCAGACCGGGGCATGAACCTGTGTCCCCTACATCGACAGGCGGACTCTTAACCACTGCGCCATCAGGGAAGCCCTACACTGCTTTTTTGAAACTACATATCTTTGTAAGTTTTCTAGACTTCAAATTTAAAAACATAGACATGAGTTTTATGCATTTTCCTTTTTTCACTTTCCAAGTTTTACATTGATTTTGTATTATTTTTAACTTTAGAAAAAAATGACTCTGGTAAACCGAGACAAATGAGAAAAAGCTTAGTAGCTCTAACATGGATCCAGAGAAGCTGTGTAAATGTGGTAAAGATTGGTCATAGACTCTGTACCTCTCAGTAGTTGATGCAGAAGAAAAATTATCATTGACAGTTGTTTTTAAAATGAAAAGTGTAATCCATTAGGAAAATGATTGGTTTTAGAGAGGATTTTGATCCAGTATGAACACTATGTGGTGGAGATACCGTCTTCAACAATATTTGGATTGCCAGTAAAATGATATAAAGTGAAATATTGTTCTGTAACAGCATTTCTTTGAGCAGCTCTCTGATGGCCTCCCTTAATCCAACGGCAAATAAGAGGACGTAGAGAAAGGATATTTATTTAACTAATAATTTTTCAAAATATTAACTCTTTCAACCACATTTTTTTAGGTATTTGGTAATAAGTTTGCAGGTTTTTGCTAACAAATATGTCTACTGTATATATTCCTGTTTTTAATATACATTTACTTTGGCTGCCTTTGCTGAATCATCTGGCATCAATGTGTATAATGCTTGACTGGATCCAGGTAGTAGTCCATTCAGACTATCAGTTAATCTCCAATAATTTCTCTAAAACATGAGGTTAGTAACAATGGACCATTTCAGTTTTTACAGACTTTGATGATGTTTAAAATGTTTTGAATTCTTCTGGGAAAATGGCATATAAATGTAATTCAAGGTAACTCTTACACTTGCCATCATCTAAATTTGACAGCCTTGGTACAGGTCTTAAATATACCCAGTCCTCACATGGGACTCACGCGTTTTATTTTGTAAGCATTCTAAGTCTTTGCTGATGTCCTTACAGTGGAATTTGATTGTCTAGATATACTTCCTCCGTGTGTTTTACAGCATTTTCACTTATCCTTCCTAACAGACACATTATACATTGCATGGCAGTGTATTATTGTCTTCTAGGGTTAGCTACGTGCTTTACATACCATTAAATGGTAAGGTTGTATGGGAAAGCCCACTGGCATAAACTGTGGAGAGTCAGCAGTTTTGAACTTGGTAAGTCAAGGCTGTGTTTGAGGGCTCTGAGGAGACTAAATATTTTATTCACAGAGTAATTCAGTGTATGTCTGAGGTTTCATCCAAGAGTATGCCTATCAGGAAAATGCTGAATATATAGTATTAGCAAGAGGGAAGCAATTTTAGCTGCATGTATCTCTGCCAAAGTGAGTTGGCCAGCATCCTGTAAGGAACACGTTAAAAAAGGGAACAATGTAACACTTCACCTAAAGCTAAAAGCTAAAGACTGTGAATTCCATATCTTTAAGTACACACTTTTTTCCAGATTACAGGGTGAGGAATGTTTAGCCATTCCAGTGATTGGATAGACTAGCTATCTAAAATAATTTTAACTGCTTTGCAATAGCTCTGACTTCCAGGGCAAATCGTATTCATTTTGAAGTTTAAAACGTCTCTGTTTGCACCCACTTGAAACCTTTGGTTTGAAAGTTTAATTACTGTTATATCTCTTATTAGCTAAACTACTAAAGAATTTGCCTGTACTATCTTAAAGTATATTAAGTAAGAAAATAATTATTCTTGTGTTCTCAAGTTCTTGTTACACATTTGGAGACAAGTATTCAATGTCTGTACTTTACAGAGGAGGAAGAAAAAGGGCCTAAAAACTCTTCTAAAATAAATACTAACTCCTACAAGCCTGAAGTTTTATTCATAGGTAGTTAAGTTTTTATCTGTGGGTTGAAACCAGGGCTCAGTCTCCACTTGGTTGTACTTTGGAATCCCTAGGGAGCTTTAAAATATCCTGCTCTCTGGATCCCAGACCCCGAGTTTCTGAATTAATTGTTCTGAGGTATGTCCTTGCCATTCAGTGAATGCTTAGAAGAGGAAGCTAAGATTCAGATTCTAGGTGACCCTTTCAACTCTCATAATGACACTCCTACTGTTTGTCATGACATACACAACCCCGTGTTGTGCAGGGTCAAGAGAGAAGGGAAACCAAGAAAAAATGTCTTTAACAGTTAAAGTGGGAAAGAGGTTTGTCACTCATATGAGCTTTTTCCAAAATAGCTTATTTAAACTGTTACAGAATCATAGCCTTATACCCATGACTCAGTAGGAAACATGATATCAGTAAAATCTCTGAGGATTCTGTATACCAACAAAATTTGATTGACAATATACAAATCAATGTAATATTGGGAGATAATCCTCTGTGGATCTCTTCTGTGTCTGCATGTCTTGAAAGCAGAGGCACTGCCTGTCGTTTTTCAAGACTATGTTCTCCAGGATTTTTTATAGTGAACAGCCTTGGAAGATAGAGTATCTCCCTCTGGAGCAAAGGGCAGGCATACTTACCATCCATTGTAGAAGATACAGGTTCCCCAAGCTCAAGATTTCTCTCCTATAATACAACACACAATATAATACAATGTACAGTATAATGCAATATAATATAATATGCAATCCACTCTGTATTCAGGCATTTCTCGGGGCCTTTCTGCATCATCCCTTTAGGACTTGGGACAAAAGGAAGTGGTACAGATATGCTGATGCTTATGTTTCTTGCTGTGCCATGAGTAATAAAAGTCCTTTGTCTCTGGCCCAGGAGTCTTATGTCTTCTTTAAGCAGCCATGAATGGTAGCTGTCTAGCTTATTCATTTCCTAGTAGGTAAAATCTCAAACCCTTCACAGTTCTTGCAGGTAACACTGGTGAAATATTTTTAATGACTTAAAAGATAGAGTCAGTGATTACGTCCAGTCATGGTGTCCTTAATGCATCAAGGCTATATAAAATGTTATAACCATGTAAAAAATCAGGGAATACTCTACTCCCTGAGCCCTTTTTGAGGCATCTAGAGACAAAGAGCTTCATTTAACTAGGACATGACCTGGGAACTTGAGCAAAAAGAACTGGTGGTAATCATTCAGCTTATTTAAGTGGAGATCTAAAGATAAAACTAAGGTGAGGGCAAGTATTAAAGCCAGTATGTCAGTGCTATAGTTGTAATGAGTAGAAACATACAAGGAAAATTTTTGAGGTAAATAAAAGGATAAAGGGAAATGTATAATGGACTTATTGATTACTACATAGTAAATACTAGTAAAAGGATATTACCTAAAGTTAGTTAACCCTAGCATCAGATGCCTAATTAGGAAAAGAGAGGACCTTAGGCATTATAAAATGTACAAGTATAAAGATAACTACTAGCGCAGTAATACAAACTTCACTAAATGAGAAAGAACAATAAAACACAGAAGAAAAAAATAGTAAATTAAAAACAGTAAATATAACAAAGTGCACACAGTAAATACAGCATAAAATAGGCCAAACGAATTATATCAAATATAAATGGGTTTAACTCACTTATTAAAAGAGAAGGATTTTTAAAAATTTTTCTTTTATATTGGAGTATAGTTGATTTACAATGTGTGTTAGTCTCAGGTATACAGCAAAGTGATTTAGTTAGACACATACATGTATCTATTCCTTTTCAGATTCTTTTCCCATGAGTAGAGTTCCCTGTGGTACACAGTAGGTTCTTTTTTCTTTGTTTTATATGTAGCAGTGTGTATATGTTAATCCCATCCTCCTAGTTTATTCCTCCTCCCCCCACCAACATTCCCCTTGGATAACCATAAGTTTGTTTTCTAAGTCTGTGAGTCTGTTTCTGTTTTGTAAATAAATTCATTTGTATCATTTTTTAGATTCCACATGTAAGTAATATCATGATATTTGTCTTTCTCTGTCTGACTTACTTCACTTAGTATGATAATCTCTAGGTCCATCCATGTAGCTGCAAATGGCATTATTTGATTCTTTTTTATGGCTGAGTAGTATTCCATTGTGTGTGTGTGTGTGTGTGTGTGTGTGTGTACACATAATACATATATATATTACATATACCACATCTTTTTTATGCATTCATCTGCTGTTGGACATTTAGGTTGTTTCCATGTCTTGGCTATTATAAATAGTGCTGTAGTGAACATTGGGGTGCATATTGGGGTGTATGAATCTTTTCGAAGTATGGTTTTCTCTGGATATGTGCCCAGGAGTGGGATTGCTGGATCATATGGTAGTTCTATTTTTAGTTTTTTAAGAAATCTCCATAGTGACTGCACTAATTTACATTCCCACCAACAGTGTAGGAGCATTCCCTAAAAGAGAAGGATTTTTATATTGACTCATAAAACTCAGTTAAACACTAAAATAAAGTGATACAGGGTGGCTAAAAATTAAGTAATGGGCAAGGGTGTTGCAGGTAAATGCAAACAATAAGGAAGCAGGGGTTGTGATATTGATATCAGACAAAAGAGAAATCAGGCCGAAAGTAACAAATGAGAAAGAGTAGGAAACTGTATAAAGTAAGGGCTAAAAATCACACTGATGATCAAAGTGTATGGATATCTTTGCACCAAACAGACAGCAAAAACTTCATAATGCAAAAAAAAAAAAATAGACTAGAATAAAGCAATAGTAAGTAGACTTTAAGATAATAGTCTTGGTTTAACATAGTTCAAGTAGATAAAAATGGGTAAATATATAGAAGGTAAGAACAAGATCACCAGTAAGGTAAATATTATATAGATGTGCATCAAATGTCTTATGAGAACATGGAGGATTTATAAAAATTGACCACAGTAAATTCTGTATAACAGGAAAATTATAAATAGCGTTTTCATATCATACTCCAATAACTAGAAGTTAATAACAAAACCAGAACACAGTCCTTTAACTTGAAAATTTTAAAGTTCTCTATTAAATATAAAAAAAAGGAAATAAAAGGTGAATTTTCAGAATTTCTAAATGAAAGCAGTAAAGAAAACCATATTTTAGAATCTATTGTTTACAGCTTAAAGCAGTGATCAGAGGAATATTATTCTAACTTATTTTGTCAATAAAAGTGAAAGAATGACATACATAAGGTATATTCCTAACTCAAACAGCTTGAAAACAAAAGAAATGTAAAGAACAGAATAAGTATAAAGACACACTGAGAAAACAAATATATTAAATAAAATGCTGGCTCTTCAAGAAAAATTCAATAATATGGCAAAGCCCTAACTAATCTAATAAAAATAAGGGGTGGGGTGGGGAGGGAACAGAAATATGCAAAATAAAGTATAAGGGGAAACATCTCTGAAAAAGAGGAAATTTCGAACACTCTTTCAAAATATATTTGAAATTTTATATAAATAGTACAATTTACTAGGAAAATACAATCTCCAAAATTGACTTCAATTGAGATTGCCAGTTTAAACAGACCAAATGTCTATGGAATAAAGAAAGTCATAAACTATCCCACAAAAAGTTTTACACTAAGATGGTTTCATGGGGGAATTCAAGAAAACATCAAAAACTAGATGCAATTCTATTAAATTATTTCAGTAAATTGGAAAAAGAAAACTTTTAAATTATCCTTGAGACAAGTATAACACTGTTCCTAAACTGACAAAAAGTGTTCAAAAAATTAATACCAATGCAACAATTCTCAATAAAATACTAACAAAATCTAACAACACATTAGAAATAATACACCATGATGAACGGTGAAGCACTGGATGCTTTCCTCCTAAGACTGAAAACAACACAAGGATTTCCTCTCTCACCACTCCCATTCAACATCGTTCTGAAAGTCATAGTTACTGCAATAAGAGAAAGAAAAGAATACAAGATACACAGATTGGAAACAAGAAATAAAACTCTTTATTTGCAGATAACAGATGGTTTATGTAGAAAATCCCAAATAATCTATTAAAAAAAGCCTCATGAACTTGAAAGTGTAGCAAGACTAAAGGACCCAAAGTCAATATACAAAATCAATTGCTTCTTTACATACCAGGAATGAAAAATTGGAATTTGAAATTTAAAAGTACCATTTCCAACAGCACCAAAGAACCCCCACTTAGATATAACTCTAAGAAAATAGGTATACTATCTACACATTAAACATTACAAAACATTGATTAAAAAAATCAAAGACGTTTTAAATAAATGGAGAGAGATAATAAGTTCACATTTTGGAAGATTCAGTATTGTTCGGATGTCAATTCTTCCCAACTTGATTTGTTGCTTGTGATTTTGGGTATCATACTAAGAAACCACTAACAAATCGAAGGTAATGATTTATCCTCATTTTTGCCTGTGAGTTTTACAATTTTAGATCTTAGAGTTAATTCTGTAATCCATTTGAGTGAATTTTTTTGTTTCTGGTGTGATGAAGGGGTTTAAGTTCATTCTTGTGTACTATATGGATTCCTGGTTATCCCAGTGCCATTTGTTAAATAGCCTATTCTTTTCTCTATTGAATTGTCTTAGCACCGTTGTCAAAAATCAATCATAAGTGTAAACGTTGTTTTTTCTGGACTCAATTCTATTCCATCTGTGTCTGTCTTTAAGTGAGTACCACACTTACTGATTACTGTAACCTGTAACTTTGTAGTAAATTTTGAAACTGGGAAGTGTAAGTCCTCCAAATTTGGTCTTTTTTAAAAAGAAAAACTTATTTTGCCTATTCTGGGTCTCCTCCAACTCCATATGAATTTTAAGATAAGCTTTCGATTTCTGCAAAAAAGTCAGGTAGAATTTTGATAGAGGAATTAAATTGAATCTGTAGCTCAATTTGGGGAGTATTGCCATCTTAACAAAATTAAGTCTTCCAATCCGTGAATACTAAATAAATGTCTTTACATTTCTTTGACTTTTTTTCCGATGATATTTTGAAGTTTTTATTGTAGAAGTTTTATACTTCCTTGGTTAAATTTATTCCTAAATATTTTAGTCCTTTGTAAATGGAGTTGTTTCTTGATTTTAGATTGTTCATTGCTAGTGTATCAAAATACGACTGATCTTTGTGTATTGATCTTGTGTCCTTCAACCTTGCTAAAGTTGTTTATTAGTTCAAATAGGTTTTTGTGGGGGTCTAAGGCTTTGAATGTTCCATCCTGTTATTCCTTCGTGTGTGTGTGTTTGTGGGTGTACGCGTGTGTAGACTCAATCCATTTGATTCAATTTTAGCTTTTTAGGTGTAAGGGTTAGATTGAAAAACTTACTATATCTCACACTGTCCTCTTCTGACTTATGATCTCATTTCTTCAGACAAAAGGAATAACCATCTATGCCTTGCCCATTCTCAAGGGCACTTCTGGCAATATTGCAGGGCCCTGGCAGTGGGTGGTGGTTGCAACCTGTTATAAAGCATTCAGCCTGATGGTGGTTTCCAGATAAAGAATCTTAGTAGAGTTTTCAAGTCAGTCATGACGAGAATGATAATATAATTTATCATCACCCTGGGCCACTTTGGAGACTTAATGTGGGGGGGGCGTGAAACATGTGCTATTAATTACTATGCAGTACAACAGGCATAAACTTTGAATATCCTTAATAAAAAGGTATGATCATCCTTGTCATAACACATTGTCAACAGATGGGTTTTCAAGTGTACATTAGACAAAATGAAAAGGGTAAGCCGGGGCAGAAGGTTTGGTACCAGAAGATGCCTATGGGTTCATGGTGGGGAACAAGGATTACAAAGGTCAAATCAGGAAGGATGCTCTACACCGATATATGCTGGCTAAGAGCATGGGTTTAGAGCCAGATTGCCTAGGTTAAAATCCTTCCTCTGCTACCTACTAGCATGTTAGTTTGAGCAAGTTGCTTAACCTGTTAGTGCCTTAGTATACTCAAATACAGAATGTGTTTAATAGTAGCCTTACCTCATAGAGTTTTTTTTTTTTTCCTCATAGAGTTTTTATGAGGATCATAACAACTCCTCATAGAGTTGTTATGAGGATTCATACATATGAATATATGTAATGATTTAAAATGAAGCTCACCATATAGTGTGTGCTGTGTAAACATTATCCATTAGTATTAGTTAAATACTGTAGTGATCGATTTTGTGTCTTGGGTAGGGATATGGGCTGAGCCAACTCCAGGAGCTCACTGGTTAGTTAGTGGGACTTTGACAAATCCACGTTGCTGACTGTATTACTGCTGAGAGGGACCTGTAGAGAATTTGCTGTGACCAACCTCTTCAGTGCTGCTCTGCACTCAGCCTCTGCCTTCTTTTATTTTTAAAAATATTTTAGAAGCTACTTCCTATTCAAAATACAGCTTTGGGAGAGAGGGTCTAAGAAAGCTTGAAAGGGGCTTGAGTTTAGTAGGATTCAGCATGGGCTTGGTAGTATGAAATTGTCAGCTACCCGGAAACCAGTTCCATGGAGTGATATGTTAATTGATATTCTGAGGTTTAATTTCTGACTATTAAACTCTGAGAAATACTAAGTATATTTCTCCTCTTTTTCAATAGCATGTTACTGAAACAGAGATTCTTTAGGAGGGCTATGTACAAGTTAACTTTTCTTTCCAGGTAGGAAAACTCTTAGGTAATAGTCTGGAAAACTCAAATGCCATATTTTCTTTCTCAGTTTAAGTACTTTCTTCTCTTAGGTAATTATTTGGCTGATTTTAACTTACCTTTTGAAGGTATAGAAAATTGAATATTTACTTATATCTAGAAGCTGTAAATTTAATCAAATTTTCTTCAGAATATTAAGGGCAAAAAACCCCAAAAACCCAAACATACAAAAAAAGAATATTAAGGGTGTTAGACAAAGGAAGAACTACATTGAAAATGTATCTTTAGTTTATACTCAAAGAAAATTCACTTTTTATTATTTTTATCAATTTCTTTAAGGTAACAATTGGAAGTTTGGGCTATTTATTACCTTTTTAGACATGATATGGTATAAACCCATTTGTAATCTTTAGCCATTAGATTGGATAGGGATTCAAAATTTAAAATGGGGTTTTTGTCATATTCCAGTTGGTGGTGTATCTGACTTTAGAGGACTTGGATATTGATCTAGAAAACAGACTTGAATTCTTTATTAGGGCTCTTTTTTATGATAGGAGGTAACTTTATTTAGTTGATAAGATTTTTGTATTTAGTTCTTTGCTTTTAGATGACTACTGGTATGCATTGCCTTATAATTTAAAAAAGGACCCTGGGGACTTCCCTGGCAGTCCAGTGGTTAAGACTTCGCCTTCCAATGCAGGGGGTGCGGGTTCAATCCCTGGTTGGGGAGTTAAGATCCCACATGCCTCACTGCCAAAACAAAACAAAACATAAAACAGAAGCAGTATTTTAACAAATTCAATAAAGACTTTAAAAATGGTCCACATCAAAAAAATATCTTTACAAAAAAAAAAGGCACTCAACTTTTACAGAGTATAAAAATTAGTAGGTGGTTGTTCCATTTAAGATGAGTATTTTTTCCTTAAAGAAATTATCGTAGGACTCCTTTAAGCCTTGCTTCTACGTTCAACGTAAGATTTATTTTATATCATAAAATAGTAGTTTAAAGGGGTATTGCCACTTGCACCTTAGAGCATAGGGTCTTTGTCCTTTGTAAGGGCCCTAGTGTGATTTTATTGGTTGTGAAAATTTTCAGTTGAGTAGCCATCCTTGGTCATGAGGAGATGGAAGAATTGAACTTTCTTCCTTGTGCGGTTTGATAAGAGTTTCTCTCAAGTATGCTGAAATCTGGGAAGGGGGAGCCCAATGAGGCAGCTTTGGTGTCATCTGAGCGGGAAGGGACAAATATCCCAACTCTCTTTCCCCAGGACTTGTGGCCAGGGAGCTGAGCCAGGGCGTGTCCAATGCCCCTGATAGGCCCAGGGATTAGAGGAGCAATGAGTTCCCAGAAATAAAATCCCTTTGAGGAAAGAATATTTATGCTGACAGCTTGGAATCATCCTAAGAGTTCACTGGGAGGCCTGATTTCAATTGCTGCTTATACATAAAATTTACAATTTACCTTTGCAAATATTTAGACTACAGTAATTAAAATTTTAAATAAATTCTAAATGACCAGAGTTAGGTTGACCATGTTTAAAATAACTAACACAGTGCCCAAACATAGGTAATGTACTAAAAATTTTATTTCATTTATATAAATTAATAAAGACAAATTATACAATCAAGAGTGTTGGAAACTATGAAAAGGAAAACTCTATTACAGCCAGTTATATGAGGTGCTGTGAGCAGAAGTCAAGTGGCAAAGACTCTCCTTGACCAGACTTTAGGCAGGCTCCTCTGAACTCTCTTCCCAACTAGACTGTGCCTTTTGGGCTTCTGTTTTCATCTTTGCATCACCCAGTTTCTAGCAAGAATTCTGCTAAGTCACTTTAGTATGACTCCCCTACACTCAATAACTGATATCTGATCAATTTCCTCATCTCCGACCCTTGTTACACGATCGCTCTTGCCTGCTTTCAGCAAGAATCCTGTCTAGCTAAATTTTGGTTTAGCTAGAATCCCTCCTCACTCCAGATGTTTCCTCTTAGGAAATTTCTATCCACTGACCCTTGCCCTTCTCCTTGCCTATAAATCCCTACTCGTCCATGCTATACTTGGAATTGAGCCCAGTTCTGTACTGAAATCTTTTCCTCCTTACTGTAATAGTTCCTGAATAAAATCTGTTTTTACACCTTTCACTACTGTCCAAGTCTTTCTTTGCTGTAGCTAAAGTTGGGGATAACTCAGTACATAGTTGTCAAACATCATTCATTATGTCCTTAATCCCTGGAATTAAGTATTATTAGTAAACCGATCCGAAGCTTGCCCCTGTCACATTGCACTTACAGGGCTGTATTTGCTTTTGGTGATGATCATAGACCATGCATTAAGTATAGGGAAGGAAGGGACATGAAAATGAGAAAGAAGATAATCTAGTTTCTTGAGTAAACACCGTTTGGAAATTTCCAAACACCGTTTGGAAATTTGGAAATGCATAGACCATGCATTAAGTGTAGGGAAGGAAGGGACATGAAAATGAGAAAGAAGATAATCTAGTTTCTTGAGTAAACACCGTTTGGAAATTGGTAAATAAGTCAATTGTTATTGCTTAAGTCAGCGGATGTCAACGCATAGCAGTTAGGCTGTGTTCTCTGTCCACCTGATTCTATCCCCTGGGTTTGACTCAGACCAAGGGCCTGGCTCCCCCCAGAGCTGCCTAGGCCTTAGCGGAGAACAAAAAAGCCAAGGGAAGTCAGTAAGAGTCAGAAACTGTCCCAGCTCAGAGCTCTGGGTAAAGAGATGGTTAGGAGCCCTCCTGTTTTCATGGCTGCATATAAATCAGGGTCCACATTTTCTCAGCACAAAATAGTGATTGGGAAGCCAGGAGAGCTCAAAATCTGACAGAATATTCCTGCCAAACCATCTTTTCTGGGGCTGTCACTGTAAGCCCTTCCTGCCTGGAGGCACTCTGGTTGAGTCAGAGGAACAAAGGTTTGGGGGCAAAGAGACCGGTGCCCACCCGCCCCCCATACAAGCTATGCTGCCCATTAAATACCAGACTAGGATGCATAGGATGTGCACCTCTGTGCACATTTTTCCCATTTGCAGACAGGATGCTGGGTGAGAGGTGCCCAGAATAGTGCCCATTATTACTCATTCAGCAGATAATGATTGAGCACCTACTGTGTGCCACACATAAAGCTAGGCACTGGAATACAGCAGCGGAGCTTACAGCCTGATTGGGAACAAACAAGCAGAAAACAAGTGAGAAAGCAAATAATGTAATTTTGAATTGTTTCAATAGCCAGGAATTAAAAACTATAACACAGGACATGGATATAGACAGTAACTGTGGTGCCTTAAATCAGATGGCATGATCGGTCGGTCTGATCAACCTTTCAACTGAAACCTAACAAATAGCCTTTCGCTCTTCACCTCTTGTCTTCAGCCCGTTAGGGGAAAAGTGACCTTGACCAGGTGTGTCATGAAGTGAAGATGTCAGGTCAGATTAGGTGTGACCTTACCGGGTTATGAAAAGGAATTTGCATTCATATATAAAGTGGAGGAAGAATGGATTGGCATATGGTTAACATCAAACCTGTAATGGGGGACTTCCCTGGCAGTCCAGTGGTTGGGACTTCACCTTCCAGTGCAGGGGGGTGTGGGTTTGATCCCTGGTCAGGGAGCTAAGATCCCACATGCCTCACCACCAAAAAGCCAAAACATAAAACAGAAGCAATATTGTAACAAATTCAATAAAGATTTTAAAACAAAACAAAAGCAGAAAAAAAACCTGTAATGGTAGTTGTTGCTGTTATTATCATTCCTATTGTTGTTGTTATTCTTCCAATCTGACTTTTATGGGGTATCACTCATGTCTTAAAGAAATAAAAGGGGAAAACTGTACACTGCAGGTTAAACAAAAACAAAAACACCTGAAAGAAATTTCAACAAAGAGCAATAACCCAATTAATGTATTTGGCAACAATTTAGTTTGTCAGCTGTTTTCTTCAATTAAAACATAAACTGACATGTAACAAAATAGTGCCTCCACAGAGATCATTTAAATTTTATTACACAGCTACCAGCCCTTCATCTACTTCTTTAAGACAAAGGGGACCCTTTAAAAATGTTACTTATATCTACTTAGGGAAATCCCAATAACCAATAAATGGTTATTGAAGTTGAAGTGCAATTATGTTAATCTCTCTTTAGAAAATACATGTAACTGAACGTTTCTAGGCCTAAAGCAAAAAATTATATAAATATCCATTCATAATATTCATAATGTGACAGATACCAAAATCAGGTCCAAAGATTAAGTTGCAAACATATAAAACATGCTGTGGATGGTTGGGGCACAAGAGGAAGTGGGTATATACACATATACAAATAGAGCCTGAAGAGGTTGCCAAGCTGTAATTTTCCATGTCCAGATTTTATTGGCTACAGGTGCATCTGTGTGGCTCTCTATCTTCAGTATAGAGGTAGAAGCAACATTTGTGATTCAGAGATTTAAGGGTAGTTCCATTCCTTTGCTCCACTAATTTGAAGTGGAATATGATAGAAATATTTTGATTTCAAGCTCTGACGATTTCTTTGTAGAAATGGTTTGTTTGATGTGACTGGTGTGTGTGTATGTGAGTGGCAAAGTAGGGAAAGGGAGGGGCAGGGTAGTGTACAAGGGAGAGGATCACAACATAAATATAGGTAGCAAGTCTTGTTAGATCCACATGTCCATACATGTCAAACATGTGCATATTCCTTAAGTAACGAGATCTTCCTAGCAACTTTCTGCAGGAGGATTGTAGAACTGATTAACAAATTTGCATAATGAAAAAAAATTCCAGCAAGCAGTTTTGCTTTGTAAAAGCATGTGAGCTGCCCTTACTGATTTCTACATTTCAAACAGTTAATATGAAAAAACGAATAGCAGAACATGGAGGACTACCTAGATAAGACAGGAGGGAAATATATCCAAGGATCTCTAGAGATCCTTGGATATATATATTTCTCATCCCCAGGATGAGAAAATTTTCTGAACACCTCACCTCAGAAAGGGTATTGTTATTTTTCTTTCTAAGATCCATTTCAGGCAGATACATTACAAAATTCTGGCTTTTATATATTGCTTTATTCTCAAGGACCTGACTTTGAGATCAGGGTCATATAATGGAAGTACAAAACTTGGCATCATGCTGCTGTGAGAATGTGAAAAAAAATATTTACAGTAGCAATCTATCAGAAAACTTTATTCACACTGGACCCTTAGGTAGTGGGCAGAGACCTTGGGATTTAATTGTGACTCTCCTGTTAATTACTAGTGTCTCCTTGGTTTTGTTCCTTTGTTCTTCAACAACCCTCTTCAAGGGTTGATAACGAGAAGTTACTAACAAAATGCATACTACACCAAAACATGCTTCTGAGATGTAGAGCTTTCAAATAAAGATCACTTTCAACCAAGGTCCCTAACTAGAAAACTGCAGTGATGAAGCTGCTGACAGTGACCTTTCTAAACCCCAAATCTGCTTATATTACTTCCCTATTTAAAATCCATAGAGAGCTTCCCATTACTCGTTGAATGACATCCACACTCCTTAACGTAGTCTACAAGGCCTCGCGTGGCCCCTGCTTATTTTCCCAACTCATCTCTTGTCGTCAAGCCTGAAGCTCTTCCTCCCAGATACACCAGCTGTCTTCCTTCCTTTTCTAGTACACCTTGGCCTCACCCATTAAGCCACTGCACAGAAACCTCTTTTCCTGTTTCCATGCCTAGATCACTCCTACCTTTGTCAAGGTTACAGGTGACCTGTCCCTTCCTATAAGATGCTCTCCTTGATCCCTCAGGTGAAATAGACACCTTTCCTATTTGCTTCAAGCTCGGTGTTTCCAATGTCCCTGTACCTTTCACACTGCATTTCACCGGCCTCTTTATTGCCCTGTGACCTGTTAACTCCACAGGGGTGGGGATTCTGTCTCTTTCCATTCATTCTGGTATCACTGTGTCTAGCCCAGTGCCTTGCACAAATTAGTGCCCTCTGAAGATGGTTTGAGTGAGCAAATACATAAATGAAGGACTCTATCCTTTTGCAGTTCTACTGTTTATAGTACATACACTTAAAAATGAGAGGTAATTCAATACTTATTTTCTTTATTTCCTTTCTCTCATATTTTTAACTTCTCCCTCCTTATCAGCAACTTGCAGTTTGTCACCCAGAGACATAAGTAAGTCTTCCTAATTTTAATTGTAAAAATTCTCCTCTTGAGTGTGAATTCCCATCAGCCAATAGAAGTGTTCTCTGGGGGCTTCGCTCAATTTCTTGAAATAATATCATTTGCTAGCTCCATTTTGTCAGCAGTCTGACTTTTTCCAGCATGATCTAACAAGCCGTTGATAGAACTTTCTCAATATTTAACAAGCAAGGGTCTCTTTGATCAATCTAAAGGCCTGTTCTCAAGCCTGATCCAACTTCATACCGAGGACATTCTCCTCTGCGTATTCCAGATAGACGAGATGCTGAATTTACTTGAAGGGCCAAATGATGGTAGTACAAAGTCCCACTGGCCTGGTTGTCAGAAAATCAACTTCAAAATGTTCCCCGTTATTTATCCCCAAAGAATTGTTTGTCTAGGGGATGAATTCAGAAAGCTAGAATTGATGGCTTTGCCTCTCACCAGGTCTTTCCCTCTTGTTCTGTTTCTCATTTGTCAAAGCGAAGCTGTGATGAAGGCTTTCTACTCTCCCCGTCGGCCCTGAGAAAACTAATGTTCATTCCAAGTGCCAGTTCCAGATGCTACCAAACATCTGGTCCTCAGAGAGCAGAAGTACTGGTCAGTTTCAGCAGGAGTAAACAGAACAGGGAAAAATGGTCTCCTCTGTGATGTTACCCATGTGTCACCTGGCTCTGTGCCCAGAGCCTCACAGAGTCTCTCTGGGAAACTTCTCTCTGCTTCTGGCCATGACTCAGTATGTCACCTTGTACAGTCTTCCCCAGAACATGCTTATTGCCATCCTTCCCAGAAATCCTGCTCTTGTATACATACAAAGCCAAACATATTCCCTATATAAAAATAACCACAATGCATTGAACCCCTACCCACTCTCTCTTCTGATCTCCCAGCCAACTGAATTTCCTTGTTTTTCCAAGGGATGTAATGCAACGTTGATAACCACATGCTATGTGAAGTGGAGGTGTGGTTTGTAGCAACAATATCTAGTCCTCTTTCAATCACACAGGGCGTTGAAACATACCTGTTGCACAGTAACAGTAGTGCAGAAGTTTTGTGCAGTCCAGCTATATCAGGCATAAAAAAATTCAAGTATATTGTATATATATTTTATATAACAGTTGATCCTCATTGTTCACGGATTCTGTATTTGAGAATTTGCTTACTCACTTGAATTTCTTTACAACCCTGAAATCAATATACTCAAGGTGTTTTCATGGTCATTGTCAGACATGCACAGAGTGAGAAAAACTTTGAGTCGCCCAAGTTGCTCAGTTTCCAGCAGAGGCCAAATAAGGTGATGTCTCCTTATTTCAGCTCTTACACTGTAAGCAAGTGGGGCTTTTTGTGGTCTAATTTAATGGCATGTTTTTCACATTTTTGTTGGTGATTTCACTGTTGAAGAGAGTCCACAGGCATAGTGATAAAGTACTGTCTAGTGTCCCTAAGCATAGGGAGGCTATGGTGTACCATATGGAGAAAATACATGTGTTAGATAAGCTTCATTCAGGCCTGAGTTATCATGCTGTTGGCCATGAAGTCAATGTCAGTGAACCAATATGTATTAAATAAGTGTCATTAAATGGAAACATACATAGAATAAGGTTGTGTAATGACTGGTTGATGAAAAGGTTGTGATCGGAGGCTTGCATAAACCCAACCCTGTGTTTCCCCTGGGAGCAGTGGCTTAGTGCTTAGTAATTCAGTGTTCAACGTGACTTTATAGGACATAACTACATGAATATTGAGAATTGATTATTTACATATCAAAAAAATGTTAATTTTTGAAATGTGTACTGAGGCTGCTATTTTTCCTTGGTCTATATGCTCAAGAGTTGGTGGTTGGCAGAACTAGAACAAAAAATTTCACAATTTGTATGGAAACACAAAAGACCCTGAATATCCAAAGCAATCTTGAGAAAGAAAAATGGAGCTGGAGGAATCAGGCTCCCTGACTTCAGACTATACTACAAAGCTACAGTCATCAAGACAGTATGGTACTGGCACAGAAACAGAAATATAGATCAATGGAACAGGATAGAAAGCCCAGAGATAAACCCACACACATATGGTCACCTTATCTTTGATAAGGGAGGCAAGAATATACAGTGGAGAAAAGACAGCCTCTTCAATAAGTGGTGCTGGGAAAACTGGACAGCTACATGTAAAAGAGTGAAATTAGAACACTCCCTAACACCATACACAAAAATAAACTCAGTGGATTAAAGATCTAAATGTAAGGCCAGACACTATAAAACTCTTAAGAGGAAAACATAGGCAGAACACTCTATGACATAAAGCACAGCAAGATCCTTTTTGACCCACCTCCTAGAGAAATGGAAATAAAAGCAAAAATAAACAAATGGGACCTAATGAAACTTAAAAGCTTTTGCACGGCAAAGGAAACCATAACCAAGACCAAAAGACAACCCTCAGAATGGGAGAAAATATTTGCAAATGAAGCAACTGACAAAGGATTATCCTCCAAAATTTACAAGCAGCTCATGCAGCTCAATATCAAAAAAACAACCCAATCCAAAAATGGGCAGAAGACCCAAATAGACATTTCTCCAAAGAAGATGTACAGATTGCCAACAGACACATGAAAGGATGTTCAACATCATTAATCATTAGAGAAATGCAAATCAAAACTACAATGAGATATCATCTCACACTGTTCAGAATGGCCATCATCAAAACATCTACAAACAATAAATGCTGGAGAGGGTGTGGAGAAAAGGGAACCGTCTTGCATTGTTGGTGGGAATGTAAATTGATACAGCTGCTATGGAGAACAGTATGGAGGTTCCTTAAAAAACTAAAAATAGAACTCCCATATGACCCAGCAATCCCCCTACTGGGCTTATACCCTGAGAAAACCATAATTCAAAAAGAGACATGTACCACAATGTTCATTGCAGCACTATTTACAATAGCCAGGACATAGAAGCAACCTAAGTGTCCATCGACAGATGAATGGATAAAGAAGATGTGGCACATATATACAATGGAATATTGCTCAGCCATAAAAAGGAACGAAGCTGAGTTATTTGTAGTGAGGTGGATGGACCTAGAGAGTGTCATACAGAGTGAAGTAAGTCAGAAAGAGAAAAGCAAATACCGTATGCTAACACATATATATGGAATCCAAAAAAAAAATTGGTCATGAACAACCTAGGGGCAAGACGGGAATAGAGATACAGACGTACTAGAGAATGTACTTGAGGATACGGGGAGGGGGAAGGGTAAGCTGGGACAAAGTGAGACAGTGGCATGGACATATATACACTACCAAATGTAAAATAGATAGCTAGTGGGAAGCAGCCGCATAGCACAGGGAGATCAGCTAGGTGCTTTGTGACAACTTGGAGGGGTGGGATAGAGAGGGTGGAAGGGAGGGAGATGCAAGAGGGAAGAGGTTGTGGGGACATATGTATATGTATAACTGATTCACTTTGTTATAAAGCAGAAACTAACACACCGTTGTAGGGCAATTATACTCCAATAAATATGTTATATAAAAAAAGTGTTGGTGGTTGGCAGTGATGCCCGTGTCAGCCTGTCAGCCTTTAGTGACATACTGAAGCCCATGTGTGTCTGATTAAATGGACTTGTATATCACATTATATCACTTTAGTGAAATGAACGCTCACAGACCACGGGCAAATAGCTTAACAAATATTCCCACACAGAAGTGAAAGATGGTATGATATTTCTAATACAAGAAAGAAAAGTGAACAAAAACAATAAAAAAAAAAGGCAGAACTTAACAATTCAGCTGTAGTATGAGCTTTTGGTCAACTCCTTATTAGGTGAATGAAAATTTTGTAAGATGTGACACACTTGCTCTTCTCTAATTAAAATTAGTGAGAAATATTTTATACAAATATAAAATATATATGTGTGTGTATATATACATTTATTTAAAATCACTACCATATATTCGATGGCTCACCCTAAATTGATATTTTGCCTTTGGTATTTGCAAATGATAGTTGTGTATGTTAATCACCTACAAATTATAAATGATTCATAATTTAAAAGTTTTTACTGATGGGGTAAGAGACCATTGGAGTAATATAGTTGCAATATTGTTAGACTGTAATATCCAGTATATATACCAGTATATAATATCCAATATATACCAGTATAAATATACTAGTATTGACTCTACAATATATTGGAGTATTATAGTTGGAGAGAAGAGGCCACAAAAATCATGGCTTCTTATAAATGGACACATGATCTACAATTTTACTTGTAAGTGTATGTTTGAACATAAACTCTTATAACTGTTCAAGGTCATTAATAAAATTCTGGGGAATTTAGTCCTGGTATTGGTGACAGCCCTTGAAAACTTTATCTTTTTTCTGTTGTACTCATTCCTGATGTGGAATTCAGCACTTAGTTCCAAATGCCAAATTACACTTAACCCATAATTTCTCAGCTCTGTGTGTTTTTCTATAGAGAAAAAGAGAAGGAAAAGGAAAACCCTTTAAAATTCTTTGGATGAGGGTTTGATACTTTTCAAAATACTGGTCGAAACCAATTAATTGGAAGGTAAAACACATAAAATGGTAGGTTATTACAAACTCTGCAGGAAAATGTGAGGGCTTCAAGAGAGTCAACCAACTAACTGCTTGATGTGTTTGAGAGTGTTGGGAAATATTTTTATATTCTAACAACTTCAGGAAGCTCGTGGAGAATGTGTACTGTGCAATCATTCCCTTGTGTGTTTCTTCACATTCTACCATGTGAGCTGCTTCCCTCATGTGTAGGTTCAGCTGTCTACGCTTGTGTAAATAGGGCCTCTACAAATCATCTCCTGCAGGGCAATTTTAACATACTGAGAGATACCAATTTGTCTTATTCTTACTCCTGTGGAGAAAAAAGTTTATATCTCAATCCCAATCCAAACACACTCAAATTTATTTGCTCACTAAGTCGAAAGACCGGGTATTTCTGTTCTGAGATTCCTTGTACCCTGTGGGGATTAACAGCCTGTTTGGTTTTAGGAGCCATTGAAGAGAGAGCCCTCAGGGAGACATAGGTCCTTAAGGAGAGACTGGCTTTGCCCTGTAAGGGAGAAGGATGGAATTTGCAGCTTGGTGTTGAAGACCACATAGGATGGGGTTAATTTCTCCCAGATGAGAAGGACAGGATTCAGGTTAAAGGGGTTCTGATAACCAGTCCCTTTGGAAGCATTCTGAGAACGGCAGGGCCTAAAAAGGGAGTCAGGCTGGTTACCCCCTGTCAGCTGCCTTCCTAAGACATTTTGTGCTTTTCTGTGGTTCCGCTGCCAGCTGGCTTCTAGTTCAGCTACTGGGAGGCAATGGCAGGCAAGAGGACCGGAGGAGGAGAAATCAAAGTATTGTCTCCTGCTTCCTTCCTCTTTGGGTGCTTCCTTCCTCCTTTTGGGTGTCCGTGGCTATGTCTTTCTACCAGACTGGCTGTGTGGCCCCTCCTCCATGGTCCAGCTCTCACTGGGCTCCTATAAAACTGTTTCCTCCTCTTGCACCTTTGGACCTAGTGGTGGTATTGGCTTTCTTCTGCTAGCCTCTGGGAGCTTCAACCTCTTTTGTGGATTCCTTTAATTTGGGCCATACCTCTATAAATATTCCTTTCATTAAACTTTTTAATTGAGCCATTTACCCGCGATTCTGCCTTCTTCTGGAGCCCTGACTGTTATGGGTCCTATAGAGGTAGGGCACTAGCAGCTTGGGTATGAGGCATCTTGCCTTGGAAGTCTGGGATGTTGATGATTCTGTTAACAATTACTGTCTCTTGATTTGAGGTGTAAACTCTGGTTTAATGGGAGAATATGCCGTGCAATGCACAGAGTATCAACTGCCAGACTAAGAAGTACTGACAATAGCCTGACTGATTACATCTGTCATGATCTTAGAGGAGATTTGGATTATGAGAATAAATGTCAATTATCATATTATACGACTGTAGACAATTGAGGTGAATTTGTAATAATCTAAGATATTCCTTGGAAGCTGTTTTTTTAAACAAAAGACTATAAAACATTCTCAAATTTACATATATATATGTTTATGAGGCAGAGTCAATGGTGCAGATGAAGTCTGAAATAAACATTCATTTATACATTTCAGATTCATGATGATTTAATATAAGTATGCATTATCATAATTATTTTGAATATTTAAAATATATAGGGTAAAATGGTATCAAATTAAGAATATCTTTTTAATAAATCATAGAGTGATGAAATAGAGAAATCTGGAATGTATTTAATAAAAGGATATAGATAAAGTTTCTTTTCTAGCATTTAGTGACCTTGATGTTACTATTTTATAAAGTCTAGGTCAATTATTGTGATGACTTTATGGAATAGTTTCCTTTCTTTGAATTTGATACAAATATATATGGTGCTTTATTTCCTGTGTAGGTAATCTCTATGAATTTCAGATGATGGAATGAGATTTCAGTGTACGTTTTGTCATAAGACTCCCAGTTCACTTAAAAGATCTATTTTCTGATTCTGGGTATAGTTTCTCTAGCACTGATACAAAATAAAGTCAGTGCATCACAATATAATGTGTATTAAATGGTTTGTTTATTCATCAAAAGTCTGCACATGGGGATTGCTGTTAAAAATCCACATTAGCGCTTTGGACTGAATATTGCATTATTAGTTTTAAAACTCCATTTTAAATAGAGAAAATATTGCTAAAATTTGTCACTATCCCTCTTCATCAACGTTTTAAAAGCCTCACATCTTATCAGTCATATTTTTCATGTTGTGTCTTTATAAATGGCTTTCTTAGGTCAACATGTGACTGTTTCTTATCATATGGACACCATTTGCATGTATCAGTGCTGCCATCCCCTCATACTCAGCATGTCCAGAATTGAGTCCATCCTCTTCCTCACTAAATCGCTTTCCCTTCTTTTATGATCATACTGTTCTTCTGTATTTTTTGTCATTACTTCAGTTTCCAGGGCTAAAAATCTTGAAGCTCTCTTTGACATCTTTTCCTCCTTCATTGTGCCTGTTTGATCAAAGTCAAGACCTACCATTTAAAAAAAAAAAAAAACATTTGAAATATCTCCTGGGTTCTCCTTTCCTTTCTTTGTCCACAGCTGTGAACAGAATTCAGGTCTTCAGCTGCTTCATGTGTGTACTCCTAAAGGATGACACATCTCTCTAGCAACCCTGCCCCAATAAACACACACACTCCAATCCATTATGAATTTTACTCCTAGACCCACCTTAAAACACCAAATTTATAATATTACTCTTATGCTATTACTATTGCCAACCACATCTTAATTTTAAGAGCCTTATAACATGACCCTAATTTATTTATTCATCACCATTTAAAGCTGTTTCCTAACATGTGTTTATATTTCCAGTCCAGGCTACCCTTCAATTCAGTTTCAGTGACTTTCTCATAAGCAGTTAATATTTCAGCCACACATATCTGTGTTCCTGCCATTTCCTGAATGGTCCATGCATTCTTACCGATTCATTTATTTGCATATGCTACTCATTCTGCCTAGAATGCTCTTCCCTGCCTCCAGCTGTCAAGTTTGTAGCCATTAAGAAGTCTTCCACAAACATCTATTCACTCTCCAGAATTTGGTTTTCATTTTTCTGTGCTCTTCTATATACAGTGAGTGTATTCATATAAAGAGTGTATCTCTCAGCTCCAGGACTTGCAGACCCTGCAGTCAGAAACACTTGACCCAGGTCCACCCAGCAGTGGTCAGGCATGAGCCCCAGGACCTGGCTTCATGCACTGGTGGGCAAATACCAGCCCCAGCATTGTCTGGGACCTGACTCCTCCCACCAGTGGGCAGACACCAGCCCCTGGACCACCACAGTCCCACATCCTGCCTTGTCAGGACCCAGCAAATATACCAGAGGATAGTACCAGCCCTGAGACCCCCCAGGGCCCCAACTCTGCCCACCAGCAGGCCAACAGCAGCTGTGGAACACCTTGGGTCCCTCAGTTAGCAGCTGCAGGATCCAGCTCCACCAAGTAGTGGACCAACACCAACTGCAGGACACCCAGGACCCAGCAGCCAGAGACCCTGGGACGTGGCTCCACCTACCAGTAAGTCAGCACAAGCCCCCGGACTCCCTGATCCCTTGGCCCCATCCACCAGCAGGCCAGTACAACTCTGAGAGAGCATAGACTCCTCAGCCAGCCACTGCAGGATCCAGCCTCACTCACCAGAGGGGCAGAACTAGCTTTGGAACACACCATGGAACTGGCAGCCAGATGTTTCAGGAACTTGCCCTATCCACCAGCAAGCCGATACTAGATCAGGGAACTCCAGCCCCACAACTGCTGATCCCAGAACCTGGCTCTGCCCACCAGTGAGCCACCACTAGTCCTGGGACCCCCCGCGCCCCACCACCCCTGCCAGACAACTTGTAACCTAGCCCTGCCATTCAGCAGCTGGTAGTCTCAGCAGAAGGCAGGGCCTGGCACCCAACCAGACCAGGGCCAGCCATGCCTACCAGAACAAGACAAGGATTCCCACTCTTGCCACTTTTATTCAACATATTTTGAATAAATTGAATGTCCTAGCCACAGCAGTCAGAAAACAAACAAAAACAGAAATAAGAGGAATCCAAATTGGAAAAAAAGAAGTGACTGTTTGCAGATGACATTATATTATACATAGAAAATCCTAAAGATGCCACAAAAAAACTACTAGAGCTTATCAATGACTTCAGCAGATTTGCAGGATACAAAATTAATATACAGAAAGCTGTTGCATTTCTGTACACTAAGAATGAGCTATCAGAAAGAGAAATTAAGAAAAAAATTCCATTTACCATCACATCAAAAAGAATAAAATACCTGAGAATAAATCTAAGTAGGTAAAAGACTTGTACTCAATAAACTATAAGACACTGAAGAAAAGAAATTGAAGATGACCTGAACAAATGGGAAAACATGTTCATAGATTGGAAGAATTAATATTGTTAAACTGACCATACTACCCAAGGCGATCTATAGATTCAATGCAATCCATATCAAAATACCAATGGCATTTTTCACAGAACAAGAACAAATAACTCTAAAATTCTCATGAAAACACAAAGGACCCTGAATAACGAAAACAATCTTGAGAAAGCAGAACAGAGCTGGAAGTATCATGTTCCCTGCCTTGAGAGTATACTACAAGTTATAGTCATTAAAACAGTATGATTCTGGCACAGAAACAGACACAATGATCAATGGAACAGAATAGAGAACTCAGAAATAAACCCATGCACTTATGGTTAATGATAAAGGAGGCAAGAATATATGGTGGGGAACAGAAGTCTCTTTAAAAAGTGGTGCTGGGAAAACCGGACAGCTAGATGTAAAAGAATGAAATTAGAACATTCTCTAACACCATTTACAAGAATAAACTCAAAATGGATTTAAGATCTAAATGTAAGACCAGAAACCATAAAACTCCTAGAAGAAAACATAGGCAAAATACTCTGACATAAACCATAGCAATATTTCTTTCTGCTCTGTCTCCTAGGGCAATGGAAATGAATAGAAATAAAAGCAAAAATAAACAAATGGAACCTAATTAAACTTAAAAACTTTTGCACAGCAAAGGAAATCATTGACAAAACAAAAAGACAACCTACTGAATGGGAGAAAATATTTGCAAATGATATGACTGATAAGAAGTTAATATCCAAAATATATGAACAACTCATACAACTCAATATCAATAAAAGAAACAACACAATAAAAAAATGGGCAGAAGATCCAAATAGATATTTTTCCAAAGAAGACATATAGATGGCCAACAGGTATATGAAAAGGTGCCCAACATCACTAACTATCCAAGAAATGCAAATGAAACCCACAATGAGATACCACCTCACTCCTGTCAGAATGGCTGTCATCAAAAAGAACACAAATAACAAATGTTGGTGAGGATGTAGATGAAAAGGAACACTTGTGCGCTGTGGGTGGGAACGTAAATTGGTGCAGCCACTGTGGAAAACAATATAGAGAGGTTCCTCAAAAAACTAAAAATAGAACTACCATACCATCTAGTAGTTCCACTCCTTTGTGTATATTGGAAGAAAACAAAAACACTAATTTGAAAATATACATGCACCCCAGTGTTCACTGTAGCATTATTTCCAATAGCCAAGATATGGCACCAACCTGTTTCTATCAGCAAACGAATGGAAAAAGAAGCTGTGGTGTATATATACAATGGAATACTACTCAGCCATAAAAAAGAATTAAATTTTGCCATTTGCAACAACATGGATGGACCTAGAGGGTATTATGCTTAGTGAAATAAGTCAGAGAAAGACAAATACTGTGTGTTATCACTTATATGTGGAATCTAAAAAATATAACAAACGAATATTACAACAGAAACAGACTCACAGAACAAGCTAGTGGTTACCAGTGGGGAGAGGGAAGAGGGGGAAATGAAAGATAATAGTTTGTACCTCTTAATCCCCTACTTCTATGTATAAAATAAATAAGCTACAAGGATATATTGTACATCACAGGGAATATAGCCAATATTTTATAATACCTTTAAATGGAGTATAATCTATAAAAATATTGAATCACTGTGTTGTACACCTGAAACTAATATTCTAAATCAACTATATTATAATCAAAAAAGATTTTTTAAAGTTATAAAAAAAGTATCTTATTCATTTACGAATTCCCAGAATCTAGCTTTTACCTTAAAATAAGTAGGTGCTTGATAAATGTTGGTTTATAAAAATATGTCATATTAATTTCTCTTTGTCTTTGCTGAAGCCCAGTTACCTTTAAGCTCTGTTTCTAACAACTCCAAATCCTCAGCATTCACAGAATTAAACTATTATGACTTGACAATTTGTATTAGGGTTCTGTATAGCTATGTACTGAATGTTTGTGTCCTAATCCCCAATGTGGTGGTTATTTGGAGGTGGGGGTCTTTGGGAGATAATGAAGTTTAGATGAAGTCATGAGGGTGGAACTTGCATGATGGGATTAGTGCCCTATGAGATGATGAAGAGACCATAGTTCTCTTTCCACCATGTGAGTATACAACAAGAAAATGCTTATTTGCATACCAAGAAGAGGAAGCAAATTGGCTGGCAACTTGATCTTTGCCTTCTAAGCCTCTAGAAGTATGAGAAATAAATTTTTCTATGTGCCTCCCAGTCTGTGGTATTTTTATTATAGCAGCCTGAATTAACACATAGATTTATTTTAAGGAACTGTCTCACATGATTCTGCAGGTTGGCAGGTCCAAATCTACAGTGTGGGCTGCTGGGCTTGAAAACCGAAGAAAGGTGATGGTATGTTTCCAGTCTGAAGGCCAGCAACCTGGAGACCCAAGAGAGCTGAGGTGCAGATGAAATCTGAAGGCTCACAGATAGGCAAATGAAGTCCAAAGGCAGTCTGCTGGGGAATTCTCTTGCTTGGGGAAGTTGGTCTTTTTTTTTTTTTTTTTTTTTTTTTTGCGGTATGCGGGCCTCTCACTGTTGTGGCTTCTCCTGTTGCGGAGCACAGGCTCCGGACGCGCAGGCTCAGCGGCCATGGCTCACGGGCCCAGCCGTTCCACGGCATGTGGAATCTTCCTGGACCGGGGCACGAACTCGTGTCCCCTGCATCGGCAGGCAGACTTTCAACCACTGCGCCACCAGGGAAGCCCCGAAGTTGGTCTTTTTGTTCTAATCAAGGCTTCAGCTGATTTTATAAGGCCCACCTGCATTATGGAGGGCAATCTGCTTTCTCAGCGTTCACTGATTTAAATGTTAATCTCATCCAAAAAAAAAAAAAAACCACTTCCAAGTTGACACACAAAATTAACCATCACAACAGTTGATGAGGGATCCCAGTCCTCCGTAACATGTAGCGATTTAAACATTGATAAGACAGCTTTGAAGTGCATACTGTGTAAGGTCAATGTGGTATTCTGAGCTTCTTGGTGAGCAAATGAATGTTGCATACAGTCTACTGCTGATGCCGTACAAATGCCTGAGAATTGGGGGATATTAAAGTTCTGGAGATATATTTATCTTAAAAAAATAAAGGATCTGTTGGATTCAACATGCTTTTATGTAAAAATTCATGGCTTATAGATTAGTACTTGTTTTCTGATTGTTTTCATCTTTTATAGTTACACTGTGAAATGAAGGCAGGAACCATTTATATACTTTAGGTTCCTTCATATCAGCCATGGATGAATATAGTAGATGTTTATAGTAATATGTAGCAAAATCCTTAAAATATGTTGATGTTATACTTGCATGCAGTTGCTTACGATCTAAATGTAGGGACTAGAAAATAAGGGTAATAAGCTCTCAGGAGAAATGGAGGAGGCTGAATTTTCTGTTCTGGCATTGAATGGGTAGAGAAATAGTAGGTGAGAAAAGATCCTCAACCCCACCTTGGACTTGGGGCTTCTCACAGCTACTCCCTGGTAAATAGGCAAACAAGAAAAAAACCCAAACACTTGGTTGTCAAGAGGGCAGGAAAGAGACCCTGAAGGCTCACTAAGAGAAAAGTGTGTGGTGTGTTGGCTGATGGTGGTGAGAGCAGGGCAACCAAAGGAGCACTTGTAGCGAAGAGCCCAGGAATGTCTCGTGAGACACCTTAATCTTCCCAGATTCCCAGCACACCAGTTCTTTATGGGCTATATATACCCAGAGCCCGGCCCCCATCTAGGGGAGGAGTTTACTGTGGATCAGCCTTATTCCGGGCATAGAAGCAACAGCAGCAACGATGTGGCAGGGGTCCAGTTCTCGGTGGTGCTGTGAGCAGTGAGGGTCTGTCGTTACAGTGATGTGGGAGCATGTGAGAAGCAGGGAAAGAAGAAGGAGCAATCTTCCAAGGATCTTTATCGTTTGCTACCTTTTTGAGCCAGGAGGAGGAACTTAGAGGCAGTGATCCATTAGAGAGCTGTTACGCTGTTGATCTACACCCTGTCTCTATTCCTGTCCAGGGTGTCCTAGGGAACTACTTGCAGCGGTCTGTTATTTATTTATTAATTAAACTTAATTATTTATTAACTAAATTGTTGATATTAGGGTTAATTTATTAATTAAATTGTTTATCTTTATGTATTAATTAAATTGTTGACAATGTTAGGGTTACCCAGATGGGCACGTATATCAGAACTCTTTGTTTCATGCTACAGAAACACAACTCAAACCAAAGTAGCCTCTGTGAAAAATGGGATTTACTGGATTATTTACCTGAAAATTTCAGGGTTTTTTCTCGTTTCAGACATGGCTGAATCCAGGGGCTTAAGAATGTCATGTTTTTCTCTCTCTCTCTCATTCTCTGGCTGTCTTGCTCTTTGGCTCTGGCTCTGTCTTACTCTCCATGTCTTGACACCACATTCCTCTGAGCATTGATTTCATTCTGAAGAAAGTTTTTCTAGTTTGCTGGAACAGATGGTTGTTGGCCACTCCAAGTCCTTGCAGCCCACAGTTAGAACAGAGGTAGGCAAGTAAGGGTTAGTTGAGGAGATTCCTTTATAGCTCTGGCTGCAGAGCCCCAGAGAGAACCCCGTTTAAAAAGCCTTGTGTCATATACCCAATTTTGGATTTACTTCTTTGGCTGGTCAGTACTGGATCACATGCTCACCTCAAAGAAGATATTCTGGGTGAACAGCAGCTTATGCACAATGGAACAGAGAATATGTGATTTGAGGACATACCATGTAGGTTAAATCAGAGTGATACTCTAATAACCACATTCTATACTTACAACACTAATCCTTAGTAGAGTGAGTTGACTCTGGAGTAGCTTGTGAAATACATTTAAACTTCCCTTCCTTGTCTTTTAAAATTGGACAGTTTTATTTCTAAAGCATGGTTTAAATGTAAATTACATAAGATTTGGAGGGATGAGTTCTCTGAAAATACACAGGGTAAACTTCTGCCTTTTATGGTAGCAGTCCCTATAGCTGCTGTCTTTATACCGAGTAACACCAGGAGTTAACCCTGCAGACTGGAGTCTTAGGCCAGGGAGAAGGGTACAAGTGTCCATGTAGATCTTGAAGCTAGTGACTGGTATTTAATCAAGAATGTATATAATAGTACTTAAAATGTGCCAGGCTCTATTCTCAGTGTTTGATGTATGTTAATTCATTGAATCCTTACGACAACCCTATGAGATAAGTACTGTTTCCACACCCCCTCCACCCCATTTTATAGATGGGGAAACTAAAGCACTGAGAAGTTAAGAAACTTGCTGAACATCGCATTTAGTAAAAGACAGCAGTGAGACTTAAACCCAAGCACTTTGTCTTCAGAATCCATGCTTTTAACCACTAGGGTCTTTGATGTGTTGCAGATCAAAGAGAAAGGAAGGCGGAGTGTCCTGTGCTATTCCTCACTGCCCCCTATCACCTAGCAAAGTTGTTTTCAAATTCTGGGACTCTGTGAAACTCTTGAGTATCATTTTCAAATGCAGTTCACTTGTCTCAAAAATGGTTTAAAAATAGGGAGACTTAAAACTGATACAGCAAATGTTAACACTTTGGAAACCAAAGTATTAGCCAGTTTTGGCAGATTACCTTGACATTGCCCAGATATTGAAATGAAATTTCTGCCATTTCTGAGCATATAATTGAACTTCTTGTAAATGTGATAAGAATTATTAAACTTGTCACATTGCATTGGTGTTTAAAAAACAGTTGGTCTGTGTACACTTGAGTATGTTAGTAAATGTCCACAATACTCAATTAAATGCAAGGCAAGGCTCAGGCATTTTTGCATGTTTCATATCCATTGGTCGTTTATAACCATTTCCTTTTCATAAAAATCAAGTAAGATTTCCCTGCACACACAAAACTTTGAAGTCAGTGGCTACCGCATCCCACTCTTTGGGGTACCATAAGAGAAACCAATAAAATTAGAGCATTAAGTGAGCAATGTGGAATTTCCTGATGACTTGGAAAAGGAGAGGGCTTATACCACATACCACACAGAAAATGGCTTGGGATTCCTCTTCAACACTTTGCTTTTCAAAATCTCTTTTGACCCCCACCCTATTACGTATGAGGTCTGGAGGGAGGGAGAGGAGATGAGGTAACCTGCATGGGAGGAGGGTGTCCCAGGACCCTGGGCTTCAGTATTTTTGCCTCCTGAATTTTCCTTGGGACTTACTAAGGCCTACTCTCCCTAGAAAGCTACATGGGTGGATAAAAAAATAAGACGTTTTCACCTGCATATTTTTCTCTTAATTTGTATTCAGTACTCTTCTCATACTAGAAAAGTATTTGGTCATGATTACACCTTAAACTTTTAGTTATGATTCTCTTGCCAAAAATATATACTTTATAACATAAGAAAAGTGTTAAAAAAATTAAGAATAATCCTTAAAAAATATGCATTACATTAATTCTATTAATCCTACATGTACATTATAACTATATCAAAAAGCATGCAAGAACATAAGCTATACTTAAATTTTCTTTTGGGTAAGGAAGGAAGCCCAGGCCCTTTTTGTTTCAACTGTAGAAGACAGACATGCTGATTGCGTGGTCAGCAACACTTCCCTGCATGCCAGGACACCAGAATGTTACTGAACAAACACACACCAAGCCATGAAAAAAGAGACAGTGAATACCTAGGCTAGGTGGCAACCAGAATATCAAATTTGGGCATAATGGGTGAGGAGGTCAACTGCATGGTGATCGATGGCAACTAGACTTGTACTGGTGATCACTTTGTAGTGCATCCGGATGTCGAATTATAATGCTGTACACCTGAAACTTACATAATTAAAAAAAAAAAACCTTTAAATAGCCTAAAAGAAGAATATCAGATCCTTAGTTAATGCCAATTACGTTTCTTTATGCCAGCTAATATTCTAATACTTCATTAATATTTCACTACATTTGCTAGAGAATAAAATACAAAACAAATCTAAACTGCTTATCTCTAAATATTTGGAGCTATTTTATTCAAATATTCATAGCAGTAAGCAGCAAAATAAATAGATAAATAGTTCTCAGATGTACCAATTGAGAAAATTAGTTGGGGTCAGACCAACAGAATACTTCTTACTGTTAGTTTTTGACTACTTCTTCGTAATGATCATAGAAACACAAGCCTAGAATTGTTTTTAATAACAGGCTATAGTGAACACTGATAATTCTTTTTATTATAGGTATCCAACTATTCTATGTTTATTTTCAAAATATATTGTAAGCCCTGTAGCTAAAACACCTTTTAGTTATTATCATAATAAAACTTATACTTTATAGTAATGATAACTTTTCTTTTGATAAGCTTTAAAAGTTTCTTTGGTTTTCAATCCTTTTTGCTGGTTTCTCTCTATTCCATTTGCCCCTTGATGTTCATCATTTTCCCTCAAGTGTGCGTGTGTGGTGTGTGTGTGTGCACGCGCACATAGAAATCTAATTTTTAAAGGGGAGTAAATTTGACAATCCCAAAAGGGACATGTTAAAGATATTTTGGGGTTCAAGATCCTGGGGTAAAAAGTGTACAGCAAGCGTATTTTAAGATGATTCCACAGAAATATCTGGTATTAGAGAATGCTTCTGTGGAATTTTTTTTAAAAAGCCTGTTTTGTCATATTCCAATTGCAGATAAATTCTTCTTCTCTCTGGCATATGATGACAATTAAAGGGGACCTCAGATTGATTATTGGAATAGTAGAAATCAGAGAATGAGAACTTCTCCTATCTCCCAGTGTTCTAGAATTTACATTTTAAACCATTCTGGAAAATTCTATTTCTGGAATTTCTCCATTTTATATTATATGCATAGGTTACTTTTCTCATTTTAATTTATTCAGTATTTTATGTGTCTACTCCCTCATGCTTTAAATAATTAGTAACCACCATTTCTGTGCCAGGCAGTTCTAGGCCCTTTAGGTAGATGAATAAGATACAATCCCAGGCTCCAAGACAATGGAAGTCAGGTGGGAAAGCTCACAGTTTCACTGTGTTTATAGGGTCAGTTTAACTGCTGATTTGAAAGGACTTTAAAAAATCTTAGGACGCAGCATTGAAAATGATCACTGGGGTGTACTAGTTATTTCTCATGAGAGAAATTTTGCAGTTAAAACAAACAAAATCAACCCCCAAAACCCTGATTTAGCTCTGTTTGGGTTAAAATCTGGGACATCTGTGTAGGTCAAACCAGTTAGATAATCACTAATTCCTGATCCCTTGCCATTTAAAAAATTATTTATTTATTTATTTATTTATTTCTGGCTGCATCGGATCTTCGTTGCTGTGCGAGGGCTTTCTCTAGTTGTGACGAGCCGGGGCTACTCTTCCTTGCGGCGCACGGGCTTCTCATTGCTGTGGCTTCTCTTGTTGCGGAGCACGGGCTCTAAGCGGGAGGGCTTCAGTAGTTGTGGCTCGCGGTCTCTAGAGCACAGGCTCAGTAGTTGTGGCACACAGGACTAGTTGATCCACGGCATGTGGGATCTTCCCGGACCAGGGCTCGAACCCGTGTCCCCTGCATTGGCAGGTGGATTCTTAACCACTGTGCCACGAGGGAAGTCCCCTGATCCCTTGCCTTTTTGCTCTATATTATAGCCAAAGACAGTTTGTAGGCTGATCAGAGACCTTTGTTAAAAGTTTGTGCTGAGTTATTTGTGCTGCATTACATTTCACAGTTGGGTCACAGTGTTCAATAAGTTGATTTTTCTGTCCCTTTTATTTCTCGTTCTAGAGCTCTGCCATAATCAGATACATGCGACTTCCATTCTGTGTAATGGAAGTACCTGTACCTCGAGTGACAGAGGCAGGCTTTTGAAGTTTTCATGAAGCAGTTGTGCTGATTTGCTCTTTGTTCAGCGTGGAGGGTAGGATGCGTCTGGCTCATCTAATTTAGACACTTAAAAGTCAGATCCCATTTCTACTTTTGAAAACCATCTGGGCTGCTTTTTATTCTGCAGACCCAGGAGCCCTCAGTGAAATCAATG
This sequence comes from Grampus griseus, assembly GCF_964374135.1. Taxonomy (NCBI): domain Eukaryota; kingdom Metazoa; phylum Chordata; class Mammalia; order Artiodactyla; family Delphinidae; genus Grampus; species Grampus griseus. Next base: position 53,243,431 of record NC_139003.1, on the reverse strand, counting down.
GGATTGGCAGGAAATATCTGTGAAGAGGTGAGGTTAGCTTGTTGTGTGCAAGACATTTTTCTGAGACCTGGACAAGAGAAAAACAGCTTTCCCGGGTGATATTTTTACAGAAATAAAGACGTTTTGAGGGCTTTTGTGGAATGGTTAGGATTTATTAGAAGATAGGACATGTTAAATATGCTATTAAAAACTGATGTAAAAACAAGTATGCATTTAAGTATTTTTCTTTTAGTTTTGATTGACCTCTAGAATTAAAAACATAAATGACTTAAGGCACAATTTCTGTGTTCTTTTCTTCTTATGTAAGAAAGATTGGGGGCAATATGTTATAAACTTTATCTTTCAAGTTCAGAAAATGGGGACATGTTAGAGGCTCATACTGGTAAATTGCAAGCTTAGAAGCTCTTTGATTAATGCTGTTATTCTAAAATAAGATTTGAGCCTAGTTATGGTGAAAAGAAATAGACTTTCATGCAGGGTCAATATATTGGGCAAGGTGATACTATGAATAAAGTTCAAGTGCCCTCAATTGAGCCTCTGTTATTTCTTCTGTGTCATTGTAACCATTTTCCAGTCAATAGTGTATAAATATTTTTAGACACTGCACAGCCAGGTAAATTCTGTTGACCAAAGGTAAAGGTCTATCTGTCATTAGTTCACTAAAGAGCAAGGTGATTTTCATTAATCATTTTTTAAAATTCTCCAACTCAATAAGTGGTTATTTTATCCATGTTATTATTTAATATTTATGGTGCCAAACTGAACCTCAGATATATCTATACGGTTGATATAGAGTGCAAAACTATTAGCTCTCTATCAGTTTGATCACTGTCATATGATTTAGTGTGAAGTAATGACATCAAGACCCATTCCAGTCCCTACATCTAATCATCCATTTATAAAAACTAGGAAAAGCTTTTGCACAGCGAAGGAAACCATAAACAAAACGAAAAGACAACCCACAGATTGGGAGAAAAATATTTGCAAATGACGTGACCAACAAGGGATTAGTCTCCAAAATTCACAAACAGCTCATGCAACTTAATATCATCAAAACGAACAACCCAATCAGAAAATGGGCAGAAGACCTAAATTGACATTTTTCCAAGGAAGACATACGGGTGGCCAAGAGGCACATGAACGATGTTAAACATCACTAATGATTAGAGAAATGCAAATCAAAACTACAATGAGATATCACCTCACACCGGGCAAAGTGGCCATCATCAAAAAATCCACAAATAATAAGTGCTGGAGAGGGTGTGGAGAGAAGGGAACCCTCCTACACTGTTGGTGGGATTGTACAGACACTATGGAGAACAGTATGGAGGTTCCTTAAAAAACTAAAAATAGAACTACCGTATGACCCTGAAATCCTACTCCTGGGCATATATCTGAAGAAAAACATGGTCCAAAAGGATACATGCACCCCAGTGTTCATTTCAGCACTGTTTACAATAGCCAAGACATGGAAGCAACCTAAATGTCCACTGACAGAGGAATGGATAAAGAAGATGCGGTACATATATACAGTGGAATATTACTCAGCCATACAAGAAGAATGAAAGAATGCCATTTGCGGCAACATGGATGGACCTAGAGATTGTCATACTGAGTGAAGTTAAGTCAGAGAAATATTGTATGATATCGCTTATATGCAGAATGTAAAAAGAACGTGTTTACAAAACAGAAACAGACTCACAGACTTCGAGAATGAACTTATGGTTACCGGGGGAAAGGGTGGAGGGAAGGGATAGTTGTTAGGGAGTTTGGGATTGACATGTTCACACTGCTATGTTTAAAAAGGATAACCAGCAAGGACCTACTGTATAGCACAGGGAACTCTGCTCAATGTTATGTGGCAGGCTGGATGGCAGGGGAGCCTGGGGGAGAATGGATACATGTATATGTATGGCTGAGTGGCTTTGCTGTGCACCTGAAACTATCACAACATTGTTAATTGGCTATACTTCAATATAAAATAAAAAGTTTAAAGAAAGAAAACTGAGGCTCTTAAGATTTTTTAATTTTCACGTGCCACAGAACCTGAAACCACTTCTCTGGTCACTGCAGTGCACTGGTTTTCAAAGTGTGGCCCTTGACCAGCAGCATCGGCATAGTTAGGGACTTGTTGGAAAATGCAGGTTCTCAGGCTAAACCTCCAAAGGACTGAATCAGAAAGTCGAAAGGGGGACACTAGCAGTCTGAGTGTTAGCAACCCTCCAGGTGATTCTAATGCATGCTAGGAGTAGAAAATGGTGGGAAAATGAATCTTGCCTGGATTTCTCAGCACTCCTGAAAAACATCCTCCTTAGACATGGAAATTTATGTAATGTGAAGATAGGGAGTATTTGCTTTCACTTTCTCTAGAAATATTTCACTCTTCACATACCATGAGAATTAGATCTGTAGCCATTTGTCTGTTAAATTGCTCTGATCTTAAAGGATAATAAAACTTCTCATATCCTCCCAAAGGCTAAATGGTGACAGCCTAAGCCAGGTCCCTAAGGTAAGCCCTAGGGTGCTGAGGAGATGGGAAGGCTGTTCTTGGAGACCTCTGGAGGTCACAAAAGCTGAGAAACGTGAGAGAATCTGACTCCTGGATAGATCTCATTTGCATGAAATTGAGACACAAGGAAGTTAAGTAATGGTCTTGTGAGTAGTGACTATGGAGTTAATTCTATTACTCAGGCACATTTTGTTTGCAAGGTGGTCCATGCTGGAGGGGGAGGGGCACAAGCCTCCTTCCCCTTTGCAGAGAAAAATCACTTTTTCCTCATCCCTCATCTAGGGAGTGCCTAGCTATCCATGTAGGAACATTGACCTGGCTCTCATATTGCCCTCGGAGTGAGGACTAAGTGAAAGTGGGGAGGGCACACATTTTTTACTGGGAGTTTTTAGAAAAAAAAAAAAATCTGTGTATCTGTGTCCTCAAAAAGGAACACTTTGTGAGTACATTCATGATAAAATTAATAAAGATGAAGATTAAAAACCCAACAATAATACATGATTCACTTAAGAATTTTTCTTTGTCTTAGGCCCCATACTATCTAAATTCATACTCATCAAAAGCAGAATGTCTGCATGTACACAGTTTGCATTACTAGACAGGACAGATCTAAAATCTCACTCTGAAGCATCTGTAGTTGGCTACTGCAGCGGTTTAAATTTCCCTAAAATCATTGTGTAAGGACTTCTTTACATATGCATAACCAGAAATGCTCAAATGGTTAGTCCCTCTCAGAAAAAGGGCAGGGCCGTTCTCCAAAAGGGATTTAATTTTATCTAGAGAATGTGGTGATGGTTTAGGATCATCCCCCTACATCACATGGCAGTTTGCCCACTATTAAATTTCAAGATCGAGTCTCTCTATCTCTTACATTAGAAAAACACCGCCGCCTGCAACTCTAACTAGCAGTAGGGCTTTATTACAAATATCATTAATGTTCTGGGATATGCCCCATTTTTGTAGACCATTCCCTCCAGGATTTCATAATCACAGAGAGAACTCTAGAGATGAAGGGACTTCATCAGATGTATAATTCAGTTCCATCATTTTTACGGATGAAGAAATTGACACACCTGGAAATTAAGTAACTTTCCAAAGATCTTGTGAATAGGAACTAGAGAGTTAGTTCTAGTTCCAGTTTCCTTGACTCTTTATAATCTGTTTTTCAGTATAATATACTGCCTGTATGAATGGAAAATCTCCCGTGAATTCCTTCTATGCAGAGGTACTTCTACCTATTTAATTATCTCTGGATTGGGGATGTTAAGCACAGGATCTTCCTTACAGGTGCTTTGGACTAACAGTGGCAGAATTGGGAAGGCCTAGCAGTGGTTGCGGCTCTCCGCTTATTTATAGCTCAGACATCTCTTAACCACATCTTCTTTTGGAGGCTAATCCTAGAATTTCTAATTTCAGGTGCCACTGTTGCTTAAGCTTTCTAATCATCAAAATATCTTTATTTAAAACACAGGGATACTGTTTTTTTTAGGGTTTGGTAAAAATTCATAAGGGAATGCATGTAAAGACAAAAAGCAGTTGAGTAACTTGGAATTCTCCAAGCCTTCTAAGAAGAGGTTGCAGAGCTCTGAACACAGAAGCAGATAAATGTGATTTTATAATTGTCTTAAATCTTAAATGGCATACTGTGGATCTGCAAAGCACACAGAGTCCAAAAAAAAAAAATTTAAAGAGATGGAATAACACAGGTACACGGTTAATGATTGAATAAGAATGATAACAAGTGAGTTAATGAAAATAAGACTGTTTAGCACCTATTTTTTCCTATCCTTTTTCATGGACTGCAAGCCTTTTAGATAGTTTTCCATGTTTTAAAATAATTTTAGTTCTCATTTTATCAGTGATGTGAACTAGCAGGGAAAATAACAAGGACTCAAGATCCCCAAAATAGTCCAAACATAAAAACCAAACATAAAAATAAGATATAAAATAAAAATGCGAAAGTTGCACGCAGCCAAAATCTCATGGTATAGCACACCTAGGAAATAGTGTTCCTTTTACTAGAGTTTCGAGAGTAAACAATGACAGGCTTTTAAACCAAGTGGTCTAAATTTAATATGATTCAAGAACTATACATGAAATCGGAGATAAAGGCAGCAGAAGAAGGAGCCACTCATTTTTCTCTATTCTAATTATCTTCGTTTCAGTGGATTAGAAAATGGTAAATGTTGAAGTCAAGTTGGAGATGGTCCTGAGCTCAATCACCTGCCAAGTTAAGTCTGATAAATGGCAAGTGTGTATAATTAATACTGTCATTTTTCCCTAGACCAAAGGGCGACTGCAGTAACCATAGATTGTAATTGTCATCGTTGTCACATAAAATGTGCTATTGTTAAGTTCAGGCTGAATTTTATTGCTGGGAATGCTCATAAATTGAACGGTCAGTCATTTAAATTACCAAGTAGAAAGCTTTGTGGCTTTGCTCTAAAACTACTTTCTAAGACAATGTATTTGACTTTGGACCTCTAGAAACTAATTGCATTTTTTGAACAGACAGTAGACAGGCTGTAACCTATGTGAGGATATTCTGACAGACATGCCATGTACATTTAAGCATGTTCGTAGGAATCTTAAATTTTTATTTCCAAAATTTTTGATTGTAGGGGCAAGAGAGGAATGAGGAGTAGATGTGAAATGACATATGAATGGGAGAGATCATTTTGAAACCCACTTACTGCTTTCTTGCAAGATGCCTACTTTGCAGAAGGTGATGTTGATAAAAGATTAAAGAGTGCAGGATGAATATTATGATGGATTTGTTGTTCATGTCTTAGAGAAGGGTCGTGGGAGAGAAATTCGAATGGAGTAGCAAGAGATAAGGAACCAGCTAGCAATATGTTAAAAAGATTAATAGTGACTAATAGGATATTTGGTGATTCCATTTAATATTGGCATATACATCTTTTCTGTATATTTTTTTGTATATTTAAAATCAATATAATTAAAGCAACATATATTAAAAATATGTTTGCCTAAAATATTATGCTAGGTACTCTGATATGAAAATTATTGATGAGACACATGATCTTAACTTTGGAATGTTTAATTCTATTTCTATCTTTCCATTTAAGTCTAAAAATAGAATTTTATATTTATATTAAATATAAAAATACAATTCTAAAAATATAATTTTAAAAAATACACATAGAGGAAAAATACCCTACCTCCTTTATACTGGTACCAAAATTGTTGCTATTTTAATGCATTTCATATATGTGTGTGTATATATATACACACACACACACACATAAATGAATTTTTATAATTGTAATCGGTACTTATGCAACCTTTAGTTATGTTTTTATGTTCTGTTCATCTTTTCTCGGATTTTCTAGATCTTCACATAGCTGTCGATTTCACTCTTATTGAAGTCTCAAATCAAATATCACCTCCCCAGATCATTCCTACTATATTAGCCTATTTTCCGCTGCAGCTTTCTGTCGTACTACCGTTCACAGAATTATTATATTCACAGTAGTTAGTTCTGTAGTAAGTAATTTTGCTTAATCATTTGTTCATTTATGTTCTGTCTTTCCTCTCTTAAAACCTAAGTTCTGTGACAGCAGGAACTTGTCTGCCTTATTCACTACTGTATCCCCAGCCATGAAAACAAGGCCTGACATCTATAAATATATATATACTGAGTGAATAATGAAAAATTTACTGTACCATTCTTCCATTGTTGGACATAATTTATTTCAATTTTTGTGTTATTATAATTTATACATTTAGGGATATCTTCCACGAATATAATGATTTTCAAATTTTAGAAATGTTAGAAAAAGCTTAGAAAATAATTCCAAATGTTAGATAATAGGTCTAAGAGTCTGAAGGTATTTATATTTTGATATGTGTGTGTATTGTATATATAATATATATATTTTATATGTATATATTAAACTTGTTTTTTAGAAGGCTTGACAAAATGCCAATAACCTTATGTTTGTGTTTACTTTTTGTCATAGTTTTACCTCTTCCGTGTATTATAATCTTAGAAAATCAGCTATTAAATTAATGGTCAAAAACTGCATACCCAAACTTGTTTATTTTACTTTTCTTTGATTTTTAGCAAGTTTGTACTTTTATTTTTAATATTATTGGTAAGTGGGATTTTCTCTGTTGTAAATTTGTAGTCATTTCTCTATTTTGTTTTAACATTTTTCTCAATCAATATGAGCTCTTGTGTATCTTTTAACCCTTTGAGTGACAAACTTAGTTGTATTCAGTTAAACTGTCACTTAGAAAGGTGACATGCTGTGAGTGTAACTGGTACAACAAGGAATGAGGAAGCTCCTGTTAATATCCCTCACATGATGTGGCAAAGGAGATAACAGTGATGGCCCCCACTGCTGAGCGCCTGTTGTGTAGGGTATGTCAGATTCTGTGGTCAGTGCTTTATATCACTTAATTCTCACAACAAATCTGCAAAGTTGTTAGTGTATCCCTATATAAAGATGTGAAATTAAGGCTTACTGAGATCAAAAAGTATACCCAAGGTAACACCATTACTGAGCCTTGGGGTCATGAGTTAAGCTCAGATCTGTTCTCTCCCACAGTCTGCACACTTTCTGCTATTCCAGGAAGTTACCTTCGAGGTAGACATGTAGATATCTGACTTGCAAGGCAGAGTGACACAGAAGTCTGGGAGAAAAATACTGGAAATGAAACAATCTGGGAACACGGACTGATGATATTGAGATGTGCATTTTTTTCAATTTATTTGAATTAAGTCACATGTTTTATAAATGCACAAAGGCATTAACCTCTTCATTTGTTTAACTATGTTAAGTGCTAAAATTGTAATAATGTGGTTTAAATTGCTAACTAAAATAGTTTAGTCTTGCTTGTTATGCAAGATATTGAAGAATGGTTTAAAAATGTAAAAACACATTCTCTGGTTCAATTGTTGGCACAGTATTTTCACTGAAGTTTACATGGTGTTTTAAAAGATGATGTGAAAACTGTTGTTCCTAGGACATATTGACAGTTAAGATCTTGGCTTTAGCACTCTCAGTAGGATTTACTTACTTTCTCACATTCTGTTCCTGGATAAATCCATTTAGAGAATATATGATTTCCTATGCTTACATTGGCAGTATGGGGTTGTTTGAACATCACTGGCCTGGGTATTATTAGCATTATTGTGATAAACAAATACCAATCATTATTGTGATAAACTAATACTAATACTCACATGGCATAATCCCTACTTTTAAGACATAAAATCGTATACTTGCACAGAAGTTCTGATGTAGGGGATAGAGAAAGTGGGGGGGGGACCCTTTTTTTTCAAAATGATTGATCTCATGCAGCCAAAGAAAAAATGTCTCCAATAAGACACTCTTTTGGGGAGTTGCTCTGGATATCTTTGTGTTGCTAAAGAGACATAGTAGCGTTTTATGTGTTATTTACTGTGGAAGGAGAGAGAGAGAGGAGAATCTCTCAGAATAGGTGAGCTAGAAATGTCTCCCAAGTTCTTTTCCCCTCTCTTTGTGCGTGTGGAGAGTGGTGAATACCTGGGCAGAGACTTAACAGAATTAAGATGATGATTGCCTTCGTCACGTCCTTTAGGTGTCTCTTTTTTAATAAACTGAATTGCTAAATTTTTATCATGACCCAAAAATGTATGAGGAAAGGAAGTCCTACAAGTCACCTGTTGGCCACAACTTACAGAGAAGCCTTTCTTTGAACTGAACATTTTTTGCTGTGTTCCTGAAAAATAATACAATAGGACTTGCATTCTGATAAACTTCTAAACTGCCCCTTTTACCTCTCTTTCTTTGGTGCCTAAACTCCATACCTTCTTTTAAGTTGCACATGTAGTTGACTTTATTCCTGTCAAATGTGTGTGTTGAAGTAGGAAGAGTAGTTCATTTTTACAAAAATGTGTCAGTGTTCTGGAAATAAACAAAATGTGCTGGGATGTGAGGCTAGGATGCGCCATCTTAACCAAGCATTGATCTGGGTATCAGATGATGTGATTTTTTTTTTTTTCAAGGTACTGTTTTCTCTATTAAGGCTCAGATAAGCTGCCTCCCAGGTCAAATACTCATGAACACCACGGTCCCTGGACCAAGGGGTGGGTGGGCAGGTAGATGATGGGAATTTTAATAGCAATTATACCATTGTATCTTGGATAAAGAATTTGATCTCTCTGAGTCTCTGTTTCTTTATCTATGAAAGGAGTATGTTAAACTAGATGGTATCCAAGTTATCACAGAATCCTCGATTTCTGTGACACCGTCACTTCCTTTGGAGAGGTGTATGTGGAAACTAGACGCCTGTATTCTGTAGAGAACAATCATCTTATGTTGTATAACATAACCCCTCCGACCTTTCCCAGCCATTTTACCTGAAATAGTTCATTGCATCAATATCACAGTGCAGTGATATGCACAATATGGTGGTATTACTATCCATAGAAAAAGGTGCAGAATCTGAGATTCAGATCAATCATGACTAATCCAAGTCCACACAATGAATTCCAACCAGAGCTGCATACCCTGGGTTCACTAATAAAGGTTTGATACGTTATAATATCCTGCTGTGTTAGAACACCTACTGGCTTCCCACTGAATTTGCTTCTGCTTGAGACAAAAAAATTTCTTCTTAATCTGGTTTGCATCCAGAATTCACTAACTAGCACTTCTAACTCCATATAGAGGAAAAAGAAAGTAGTCAGTGCCTAGAAAGCAGTAAGAAACAGTGTCTTTGTAATTTAGATCTGCCTAGATTCAGGTGATTGGTTCATGGTTGGGCTACAGTGTTTCAGGGCATCAGCTTGTGAAGTCTTTAATGCCTGGTAGCCCCCATACTGTTCTTTTCTGTTAAGACATAATGCTTCTTATTTAATACTAATGATTTTGAAGTGTATGTTTATGGCTGGCATTCCTTTAGAATCTTTTATCAAAAAGAAAAATAAGGTAGAATAAGGCAGAATACTAAGAGGTCATCTTCAAGTCTGCATAGCTGAAATAGCATGTATTCCTAGAGACAGGAATATGGCAAGCAATAAACTACTGTGTGAGGGATTACAGAGCCCCATAATGCTTGTCAACTGTCTCTTGATGGACAGAGCATTTATAAGACAATGAGCTGTTAATATGTAAATTGCAGTTTTAGTCTGTCGTTTCTGAAAACATGTCAATATGCCATTTTGAAAATGTTATTTTGCTTTCCTGAAATAAGAATATGTCCTGTGAATAAACTTGGGTATTTGTCAAATCTGGATTAAGTCAGAAAAAGACATGGCTCAAAATAGTGGTTTGGTTTATCTGTGTATCATGTGTGTTCTGCTGACAGGAATTTATACGTGTACGATTCTCTTTGCCGTGGTGACTATACTCTTATATTTAATAAATTTTATTTGTGAAAAGCAAAGCTCTATGCAGAATTAAAATATTAGTATTAATTATTAGGAATTTCTTTTTGTTAGACAGGGTCATATAACTTCTTGATTAAAAGAATCTTATAGTAGATGACTAGTTGGTGTAAATTGAATGTTTTAGCCTGTGTTTTTTACCTATCAAAGACAAAGGGAGAACAATAATCTCAATTATAAAAATACTGAGATGCCCAAATTAATTATGAGATTTGAAAGAGTTGAAAGCCTCCATGTGTAATAGTTTCTCAGTTTGTATAAATGAAATTGTACGAAAACAATGCTTTTATTTCGGGCATTTCAGGTTCTAGAAAAATCAGAAAAAAGACTTTTGTTGTTTTTTAAAGTAGTGAGAAGCATTGAACTGAAAGCCAGGGTACTCAATTTCTAATGCCATCTGTTTGTCCTTGGGCAAATTTCATTCCATCCTGTGCTCTGGGAGCATTTTGTTCTGTAACAGGGAAACCAAAAACCAGTGAAGTCAAGTCTACGGTATATTTGAGGAACTCGGAAGAAAAATGAAATAGAAATTAGATACCCTTGTATAGGCATGAAAATAAGCACCTTTATTATGCCTGTAAGAAATGTAACGATCTAACTTTTTTTATATTTTCTTTATTAACTTTGTAATGATGTTAAGGAGTATGAATTTAGGGGAAATAGACACAAGTGTTGGGCAGGGTCTAGGTGGGCAGGAGACTAACTGGGATGTCATGAATCTTTATCTAAACATGCACAGCAGATCCAAACATTCTGTCTGACTTGATTAGGGGAAATCAATCAGGCCAGCTAGGCAGTTCAGTCAGGTCATGAATTAGTCAACTAGTTCTTACTGGTCTGAACGGGTTAGCTGATATGTTTATTTATTCAGCCAGCAAATATCTTTTGGAACATCAATTATATGCCAAGCAATCTGCTGTGAACACAAAGATGAAACAGACACACTTGCCTTTAGGGCTTTCACAGATTATGTTTGATTCAACTGTAATCCAAGGCTTTGAGTTAAATGCCATCTAAACTGAGTTGAGGGGCAGGGGGCAAGCGTCTAGAGGATGAGACACTTCTGGTCAAAATACAGGTAATTCAGGAAAAAGCTCTGCAGAGAGTTTTGGGATTAGGAAAATTTCTTGGCCCAGTTATTGTTTCCATTCTTCAATCTCAACCCAGATGGCATTCAGCCAAGACTGAGAAGAAGCGACTTTGTCTCTAATTTTTTTTTACATTTACTAGCCCAAATTGACTGGCTTCCTTTTTGCCTAGTATCATCCAGAAACTCCTCCTTTCCTTGCTCTTTGATAGAGGACAGAAAATCAGGTGAGTAAGGAAGATATTTCACAGATAAGTAACATGACTAAGGAAAGGGAATAAAGAACCACTGCTCCATATATTGAGATGAGATGCATGATGGAGAAATCACACAGTACATTAGAATGTCAGTGGTAACGCTTAAAGGTCATCAACCCTATTAATGAATATATGAATATAAGTAAATGAGGCCCCAGCACGAGATGGAACAGTGATTTGAACTTAGACCTTGGGTGTGTAGCTCACTGATCTTTAGACCACGGCTTGAAAAGCTGTGGAAAAATGTTTAAATGCCATCTTTTAGTGCTCTTCTTGGTAGTCCCCGTATTCATGTTAGATAGAAACGGGAAGAAGGAGGCATTTGTGTATTTAGGATCATTCTGCAGTGAAGCTTTAGTATGCAGTATGATTACCATATAAAAACTATTCAGTTAGTGCTTCCCTGGTGGCGCAGTGGTTGAGAGTCCGCCTGCCGATGCAGGGGACACGGGTTCGTGCCCCGGTCCAGGAAGATCCCACATACTGCGGAGCGGCTGGGCCCGTGAGCCATGGCTGCTGGGCCTGCGCGTCCTGAGCCTGTGCTCCGCAACGGGAGAGGCCACAACAGTGAGAGGCCCTCGTACCGCCAAAAAAAACAAAAACCAAAAAAACCCAAAAAAGACTATTCAGTTAAAGCTATGTCTAATGAGAGAGGAAGAGGCAGTGCTAAATATTCTGTGCTAACAAAATCCAGCTTTTCTGAAGGTGTAAAACCATCCTGGCTTTTGGTGTTTGGATGGTGGGACTGGGGGTTTGCAGGGACAGCACTTTAATCAAAAGACCAATTCATGGATTGTAATGGCACTGGTGAAATGAACAGTACAGTGCTCCCAGGAAGGCAAGGGATTCTTTCAGATTGTTTATGGGAGAGTGAAGGCTTTGTCTTTGCTCTAAAACAACAGGAACCGCTGAGATTCAGTTTAAAAATCCTGTCTAGTTCAGAAGTTTATTTTTAAAATAGATGTCATATCTGACTTAAGATTTTGCTGCATTATTTTTTCTGCACAATATTAATATTAATAACCTACATTCAACATTAACTTAGTTGTTAGTTACTTAGATATTATAACTAAATATTTATTTAAATGGATTAATAATAGCTGAATGCTGCTCTAGGAACCATCTGTCACGTTAACGCTTTATTGCTCTTTCTGTCCAGATCTCAGTGTGGGTCACCTAGTAGAATTGAATTAATTCGTCAACTTTTTATTCAGTTATACTGGTTTCACCAGTAAGGATTGCCAGAAGGTTCTGCCTAGACTTCAGTGGAAGGATCTCTGAAAGGTATGGGGCAAGTTGTACCATCAATACGCCTGAAGCAAGCACATCTGGAGTCTGTGTGGGCTATGCAGACTTAGTCTCTAAAAACACTCTTTCCTAAGGGACATTTTGGTTTATTTGAAGAGGAGAGCTGGAAAAGGAAGAGGAAGGGAGTGACAGGTTACACAGTCATCATGACGCACAACAACTTCGACTTTGGATCTGGAATTTAGTGTAGCACTGAGAGTCTGGTGGAGGTGGGAAGAGAATGGGATGAATTTGACGAGAGGAGATTAACGAATTAAAGGTTCAGATGGTGGCTTCAAAGGATACGAAACCAAAAGGATTCCATTTTCCTTAATTTCTTCTTAAACAAGCATCAAGATACTGAAGCAGAAATCTCGGAAATGATGTTGTATTAACCGATTAAATCCTTACTAAGTAGCTTTTGCATTCAAAGTTCAGTTGGGCAGCTGTGCTGTCTCAAAAGCTTTGAAATCTGATAGTTAAAGGCAGGGGTCCACAAACTAGAATCCCCCAGCCATATCTGACCACTGCCTGTTTTTGTACCATCTGGGGACTAAGAAAGGTTTTTGGATTTTTTTTAAATGAGTAAAATCAGAGGAATATTTAGTGACATGTGAAAATTATATGAAATTCAAGTTTCTGCCCATACATGAAGTTTTATTAGAATGCATCTACGCTCATTTTTTTTTTTTTTTTTTAACATTTGGTTAATGGCTGCTTTCCTGCTACAAGGGCAGAGCTGAGTAATTGAAACAGACTGTGTAATCTGCAGGCTCTAACATATTTACTTTCTGGCCCTTGGTAGAAAACGTTTCTGAGCTCTGGTTTAAGATAACCCCAGTTCCACTACTGCTTAATTTGGGATTCAGTGATCTCACAGCTAAGTTTTATTGAGGACTTTTGTGTGTTGAGCATTTTTCTCTGAGCTTTACTTACGTCATTTAGTCCTCAGAACACTTTCGTGAGATTGCTGCTATTTTTCTGTATATTTTAAAAGAAGAAACTGAAGCACAGAAATGTTAAAACCTTGCCCCTAAATCACATAGCTATTAAGTAATGGAATTGAGATTTGAACCCTGGGCAATCTGACTCCAAAGACTATGCTATATGCTTTCTAATTCTCAATTTCTCATCTTTAAGATTTGGATAGTAATACATTTTAAAATAGATTTATTATTAGGATTGAATTTGTTAAAATATATAAAGCCCTTGGTATAAAAAGTTGATATGTAATATGTTCTTCATTTCTTTCTACCTTGTATGCCAATTTTTCTTAAGGCTCTCCTAGTTTACTTGTTAACATACAAATTTGAGATCCTGGACCCAGAGATTGTGGGAGGGAGGCTAAAAATATACTTTGTGAAGAGTACCCCCAAGTTATTTCAATGCACATGGTCAGGGTGGCACTTTGAGAAATCCTGGGTCATTGTGGGTATGAGGAGGGAAAGAAGAGAAGATTCTGCCCTCCAAAAAGATCAGACTTGTGCATGTAAATATATAACCATCATAATGAACATCCAAATCGAAAGTTATGAACGGGTTCTGTAGAAATTCAGATGAGGGAGAGCTTATTGTAGGAATCAATTAAAATTATGGAATAAGAAATAGCAAAGGTCATAAAAACACATAAAGAAAGACAGTGAAAACTGGCCAACTATAAGCTGTCCTAAATGAATGAATAAACTAATGTGGAAGCTAACTTGAGGGGGCATTTACAAGACATTTCTGAAAAGTCAGGCTGTCCAGGTGTCTTCCAGGAGTAGACACAGGGACCCTACACAAGAAGGAATCTTGGTCCACACCCTCAGGGAGTTTACGGTTAAGTCCGGGAAGCAGTGATGGAAACAGTGGTTACAGTACAGTGTTGCAAGTTCAGTAACACACTTATGATCAGCCTTGCATATCACTAAGGAAGACATACCAATCCATTCCCCCTTGGGAAAGCAAGCAGGTTTCATTGAGGGGTCACCAGCATTACTGGTGAGAAGCCAGATGAAACACGAAAACCATGATATGCAAAAGAACAAGAATAACCAAGGAACATCAATGGAGCAATTTGTGATGATGTCAAAGAACAGCACATAATTTTTCTACCAAAATGTAACCTAAATGCAGAAGGCTTAGGTCAAAGTACCTATGAACAAACAATTTTAACTTTAATAGATATGTTAATTGTAAAAGACGCACGCACACACACTCTTCCCACTCTCCCTCCCTCTCCCTCTCTCTGAATTTAACAAGCGTAGATAGTTCATAGTTACCATAGTCACCAGTTTTAGGGAACTTGGTGATGTGGGATGCAAAGATCCACAAAAGGTCCACTCTCAGGGCTTTTTGTTTAAAGCCTTACTATGGTTCTCAAGATGAGCTCCAAATCAAATATGAACTTTTGAAATAATACAGATGACTAAAGTTAAACTGACTTTATGTCCAAATTTTCTGGTATAAGAACCCTCTATCTTTGGCCTAACTTCCCAAGATTAGCCTCCTTCAAAGTGTCTCCCTCCATCTTCCTTACCTTCCCCTTTTTTTCTGTATTTTGAAATATTTCAAATATGGAATGTAACACCACTACCAAGTGTCATCAGCTCTCAACATTTTGCCGCATTTGTATCCTATTGGTCTTGATTGTAAATAACATGTTAAAGATACAGTAAACCTAAAAGCCTCCTTCATATGCCTTTTCAATCTTTTCCCCTTCACTCTTTCTTTACAATTAATCACTACTATATAACCTTGGCATTGATCATTCCCAAAAAGTTTTAAAATTTTTGCTATGTTAGGCAGTGATAAAAAATATAAAGTACTGATGCCATATATTAAAATTTCTAGTATTGTTACATGTATAATTCTGAAGGACGCATTTTTATTTAAAACTGTGTTTTGCGGTTTATTCATATTGAACTTTGCAACTCTAGTTTGTTAATTTTAACTACTGTCTAACAGTCCATAGTGACTATGCCACAAGTTATTCATCCAGTTTCTTGGTAAAGGATATTTGGTTTGTTTCCAGCTTTTAACTATGACAGATGATATAGCAATGAGTATTCTTAAAGGTATCTTCTTGTATACCTGTATGAAATTTCACCTGGGGCAATGGTCTCAACAATGGCTGGAGATTGCAGTCCCTCCATCTTTGAGCCTCATTTTAGAGATTCTTATTCATTTGTTCTGGGCAGGGCTTAGGTAATAGTATTAAAGATCAAACAAGCAAAAATCTCCTTAGGCAGTTTTAGCCTGTAGCAGTAATTGAGGATCTATCTCTAAACCAAGAGTGTAGTTTTTGTTTCACAGAATATGCATATTTTCAAATTTGTTAAATTTATTGACAACTTATTCTCCCTGTAACAGTGTATGTGTGTCCCAGTTAAACTAAATCCTCATCAATACTTGAATCTGTCTCTTTATTTTTGTTTAACTGTGAATCTTAACTGAAATGCTGTACCATGTGGTTCTACATTTTTATTTCCTAGATTACTTGTGAGATGAGTTTTGCTTTTGTTTTATTTTATTATATACTTAAATCCCCATTACTGTGAACTTCCCATTTATTTGTTTTGCTCATTTTTCAATTGGATTTTTAATCTTCTTATTACTTTTTTGTATGTTTTTAATATTATCCAAATATTGTTCATATAGCAATTATATGTGCTACTAATATTTTCCTCAAGTGTGTGATTGTTTTCTCTTTGTTTATGGTAAGTTTTTTCATGCTGACATATTTTATTTTGATGTAATCAATTTTATTCATGATTTTCATTATGATCTGCGTGATTTGTGACTTATTTTAGAAATTCTTCCGTATATTGAAATGATAAAATATGTTCTCCTGTATTTCTTTTAAAAGCTTAAAATTTTAGCTTTTCAAATTTGGATTGTTAATCCATCTGGAATTTATATTTGTGTGTGTTGTAAGCTCATTATAGTAGCTAGAGATTAAATGGAGAACAGACAGTAGTTAAGTAGGCTGGTGTCCTATGTGCCAGTGGTATAGAGTATTGGAGGAGAAGCAGATTGCAAATAAGTTGTGCTGCCTAGGACTGGTTGGCAAAGTTTGGGATATGTATTAGTTCACAAGGGCCACCACTGTGACCACAGACTGGGTGCCTTAACCAACAGAAATTCATTTCTCACAGTTCTGCAGGCTGGAAGCCCAAGATCAAGGTGTGGGCAGGTTTGGGCTCTTCTGAGACCTCTCTCCTTGGCTTGAAACTGGCTGTCCTTTCCCTGTGTCCTCACATGGTCCTTCCTCTATCTGTGCATACCCTTGGTGTCTCTTTGTGTATCCAAATTTCCTCCTCTTAAAAGGACACTAGTCAGATTGGATCAGGGCCCACCCTAATGGTCTATTTAACCTAATCACCTCTTTAAGGCCCTATCTCCAAATACAGTCACATTCTGAAGTACTGGGGGTTGGGCTTCAACATAGGAATTTGGAGTTTCAGCCCAGGACAGGATATATTGAGTTTGCTTTATTTTTAGGACAACTTGACATGTACATAGCTCCTGGAAAGCAGTCATGGTAGCTCTGGGATCTCAGAGAATGAAGGTGGAAGCTGTCAGGCCTCCGAAGGTCTAGGCCTGGAACTGACACAGTGCCACTTCTGCTGCATTCCATTGGTCAATGTGAATCACAGGGCCAGCACAGATTTTAGGGGAGGGGAAACAGATTCCACATACAAGCACAGAGAGAATTCTTGGTGGCCATGATTGCAGACTAAGAATGTGGTCACAGAGGTGAGAAGAGAACAGTGGGAGTTCACTCTCAGATTCCAAGGAAGAACAGTGATTTGACTTACTGTGTTTGGTGTCTCCTTTTCTCAGGCTGCAGGTTCGTAGTTCCCGTTGTTTTCGGTGTCTGCCCCCCGTGGCTAAGGTTGGTTCAGTAGGTTGTGTAGGCTTCCTGGTAGAGGGGTCTGGTGCCTGTGTTCTGGTGGATGAGGCTGGATCTTGTCTTTCTGGTGGGCAGGACCACGTCCGGTGCTGCGTTTTGGGGTGTCTGTGACCTCACTATGATTTTAGGTAGCTCTCTGCTAATAGATGGGGTTGTGTTCCTGTCTTGCTAGTTGTTTGGCATAGGGTGTCCAGCACTGTAGCTTGCTGGTTGTTGGGTGGAGCTGGGTCTTAGCGTTGAGATGGAGATCTCTGGGAGAGCTTTCGCCGTTTGATATTACGTGGAGCTGGGAGGTCTCTGGTGGTCCCATGTCCTGAACTCGGCTCTCCCACCTCATAGGCTCAGGCCTGACACCCAGCTGGAGCACCAAGACCCTGTCAGCCACACAGCTTTTGGGAAGTCTGCGGTCTTCTGCCAGCGTTCAGTAGGTGTTCTGTAGGAATTGTTCCACCTGTAGATGTATTTTTGATGTATTTGTGGGGAGGAAGGTGATCTCCACGTCTTACTCCTACGCCATCTTGAAGGTCTCCAGGACAGTGATTTGAGAGGCATATAATTCAAAGTTTTAAACATGGCAGAGTAATCAAACAGGATATGGAACAGAGGCAGTCCCTGGATTTGGCAGTCAGTAAGGACTTGGCAAACAATGAGATTTGGGGGATACAGAAGAGCATGGATTTGAATTTAAGGATTTAAATTCAATGGAAGTGGGGGGGAATAAAACAGTGAGCAGAGAACTACAACTGCACACACACAAGTACCTAGATCAAAGAGAGGAAATGGGAGACACAAAGAGACAGGCTTCTTTGAGTTGTGTGGAGGAAATGGAAACGGGAAAGGAAGTAATTATAGATGGTATCTCCATCACAGGGGCACATATAAAATCTGCAAGATCCAGGCCCTGCGTTTCATTTAGGTTGTCATCTTTCAGACCTCTCTCCTATAGTGATGTGACTAGAATATGAGGTAAAGTCTGGCCTTATTTGGGGGAGATACTGAGGAGGGATTTCTCACTGAAGATTTTTTTTCACTAAACAGCAGATAACTTCCAGAGACAGCTTATGTTCTTATGGTGTCTTTTGGTTGGGTAGATTGTTTTCAGATGGCACACACACCTCACGAAATCTGCCAGAAGAGTCTGTGGCGGGGATCATTAAATGAGTGTTCCTGGCCTGCTGTCCGTTTTTGTAAATAAAGTTTTATTGGAACACAGCCACAGTCATCTGTTTATGTATTGTTTGTGGCTTTCCTGCTGCACTGGCAGAGTTGAATAGTTGAGAAAGAGACCATATGAGCCACAATGCCCAAAACATTTATTATCTAGCCCTTTTCAGGAAAAGTTTCCCAATCCCTGCTGTATGATACTGAGAACTTACTCTGAAGTGTTGGCATTTAGCAGGCAGCCAGGGCAGCCTAGGGTAATGGATTAGGAGAAAGTTTGGTAATTGACAAGCCACTGCTGAAGGTCATAGAGACCATGCTGTGGAAGGGGCATTATTCAGAAAAGTCAGGCTCAGGACAGTCCCCAAGAGGGTGGCCAGATTCAGCAAATAAAAATAACAGAGTACCTAGTTACATTTGAATATCAGATAAAAAAAAGAAAAAGTGTTTGTTTTTTTTTTGTATACGTATATAATTTGGGGGACCTACTTATTCTAAAAAAGCCTTGTTGTTTATCTGATATTAAATGTTGACTGGGGGTCCTGGGTTTTCTGTGTCTACCCTAGTCTCCAGGCATCAGAGTGGTGCTTAAGAGTAGACTCTGAACACAGACTGCCTAAGTTCAGATTTGGCTCCACCTCTTCCTGGCTGAGTGACTTTTGGTAGCATATTTAGCCCTGGATGGCCCAGTTTCCTCATCTGAAATATGAGAATAGTAACAGTTTTCACTTTAAAGGATTACATGAGGATTAAGTGAATTCACATATACAAAGCGTCTAGAACAGTACCTGTCACAAGTCTTCTATATGTGTTTACTTTTATTAATTATGCAGCAGAATATATCAGGATGAGGAGAACTTTGAATCTTCCTGAATACAAATGCTGTGAAGGACTATATAAACAGAGGTGGTGCTCAGAGAGGCAAGTATCAAGTCAGAAACAGATTGACTTGTCTGGCATCCATTTAGAAGCAACTGACGTGGACTGCAGTCTCTCCTTAGAGGGTGCATTTTTTTTTTTTTTTTTTTTTTTTTCCGGTACGCGGGCCTCTCACTCTTGTGGGCTCTCCCACTGCAGAGCACAGGCTCCAGACGCGCACACCCAGCAGCCATGGCTCACGGGCCCAGCCGCTCCGCGGCATGTGGGATCTTCCCGGACCGGGGCACGAACCCGCGTCCCCTGCATCGGCAGGCGGACTCTCAACCACTGCGCCACCAGGGAAGCCCGCATTTTTTTTTTTTTAATGCAATTGATCTAAGATGCAGAATCCCTTATTCTTAAAGTATCCTGGGATCCCAGAGTGACATCATCATTCCAAATCACTAAGCAGACGTTATATATTTGTTGCATAACCAGAAATTGGGTGGGACACTTTTTTCTTAATCAGTAGATCTTAGGCAGCATTACCTTATCTTGGAATGGTCCCAGCTATTTACCATCATAGATCCTACTCCAAAAGAGACTATTTCTTAAATTCCTCAAAATGAAATGTGCTCTAGTAAAGTAAAAAGAGCAGTGGTCGTATCCCTGATTCAAATGATATCTCCTAACTAATGAGTTTTTACAATTACAGAACAGCTTCTATTTTATACTTATGACTGATTTTTCATAGTGCCTTTAAATCTAGGGCATAATGTGACAATTCAGAAAGTGATAGCAACATGGAAACTGAGGCTAAAGTCAGGTTTTGATCTTTGACAGATCAAAGTAGGTTTTAAAACTGAACTAGCCTTGTCAGGACACACTAAAGGTCTAGACCAAAAGTTCTTCTCCTGTGATTACAACTTACATTCTCTTGTAAGCTAAAGATTTAATTTAATTTAATTATTTATTTTTAATTTTTTAATTGAAAGGTAGTTGATTTATAATGTTGTGTTAGTTTCAGGTGCACAGCAAAGTGATTCAGTTATACATACATATATATTTTTTCAGATTCTTTTCCCTTATAGGTTATTACAAAATATTGAGTAGAGTTCCCTGTACTGTGTAGTAGGTCCTTGTTGGTTATCTTTTTTATATATAGTAGTGTGTATATGTTAATCCCAACCTTCTAATTTATCCCTCCCCCCACCCCTCTTTCCCCTTTGTAACCATAAGTTTGTTTTCTATGTCTGTGAGTCTCTTTCTGTTTTGGAAGTAAGTTCATTTGGGTCTTTTTATTCTTTTTTTTTTTAGATTCCACATATAAACAGTATCATATATTTCTCTGGCTTCATTTAGTATGATAATCTCTAGGTCTATCCATGTTGCTGCAAATGGGATTATTCCAAGATTTTATTTAAATTCATTTCAAAAATTACTGTTTCCTTTTTTACTAGTTCTTTGCCTTTAACCCCTGTTCACCTTTCTAACAGTGTTATTCACATAAACAGAGCTCATTGTACAATGTTATTTGTATCCAAGCTTTTTCATTGTTTTAGTCTTAAATAGTCCTGTCTAGTGACCACGTGCTGGAAATAGAGGCACAAGCTTTCTCTTGGCATGGATTCCTTGTACATATGCAATATAAGGCTTTTATTTGTGTCCTGACAGTAACAGATGACTTATGGAAATACTGGGTGATGGAGCAATAGATGCCCTGAATGAATGGTCCAAGAATAACACAGCACACTCTGAATTACAAAACATTTCAGAATCATGATGATGAGGGAAAATAACTTACAATTATTTTCAGAATTCATTAAGAATTTTAAGTGATTAGGAGTTTAGATATATGTGCTGTTGAGTCAGTACCAACAAATTATCTATCTATCTATCTTAGGAGGAGAAATGTTATGGGAGGAAAAGCTAATGGATAAATATGAAAAATATTGTAGGGAATTGCAAAATTGTGCAAAGATGTAATATGTCTCTAAGCCAACACAATTTGGTTTGATACATGATCCTTTTGTTTTACAGTTTTAAAATGCATCTCACAGCCCAAACCATTCTTTACTCTTCTCCTTGGGGAAATATGCAAAGACAGGCAGTTCCACACAGGTCTGCCCCACTGGAAGGTTTTTATTTCAATGCTATCAACTTCTATTCTCTGCAATCATTTTTCTTTTATTCTCAGTATCCATTGTTTCCAGTAATTCACTTGAGCGATCTGAGCACCGCTGAGAACAACTGTGAGAAATCTCTCTGCCTGCCGACTTTGTTGAGAGTGAATTTTGAGAGGGAGGTTATTTCCGAGTCTATGGACAATAAATAAATGGACTGAAATTAAATTATCATTATCTCACACAATCACCTTGATAAGAAAATACAATTTTATTTTTTTGCTGTACAGAAATGCCCTTAAATCATATCTGGTAACCTTGATCCCCAGTATTATGTGTGATAATGGTGTTTACTATTTTCCAGTAGGGAGGAAGCCGAGGAGGCGTCAGGGCAAGCTCTCACCTCCCCTCACTCATAGCGCAACTTCTCCTTGGTCATCTATCCTGAGATGACCTCAATTTTAATTTCTTTATCAGTGGCTATTCTATTGTGTAAGGTAATGCATTCAGTATAACATGTGAATAAGTTCACAGGGAAAAAAAAACCCCACTGAGTTATAAGGTTAATTTGGTTGTTTAAGCAGTTTTACCTGAAACGTACTCATGATATCTCTCTGATTGTTATTGTCATCATCATAATCATCAGCGTCGTAATTCTCACCATTATCGTTGATTTTATTAATTTTAAAGCCCTAACTATATGATATCGCAGTTACAGATTTACCTAATTCAGTCACCTTAAATAAGTCAAATCTGTTTTTTAAAATTAATAAAGGCGATCAGGTCCATCTGATTGTTCAGAAATAGACAGTCTAACTGATGCCTTGCCATTATTAGGCTGATGGGAGTGCTGGTCAGTTGCTTTCAGCTGACCAACTCCCAGATAACTGTGAAGCTTCATAATCTGCACCTTTTTTACATCAACTGTGTGTATATAGAATAGATAACAGGTCTCTGTGCTCTTGAGGTTGGAAGGGATTCTCTGTGTTATGTAGTAGTCTTTCACTTAATCGTTGTAGTGAGGGTGGCTTTGTCTCATGGAAGTTGCCAATGTACCGCCTAGTCTAGGATTGTGATATCTGTTCATCTATTGAGGGAGCAGTTCCTTGGGTGTAAATAATTCATTTCACCAAGTTCTTCTGTCTGGCGTGAGGTGATACCTCACTGTAGTTTTGATTTGCGTTTCTCTAATGATTAATGATGTTGAGCATCCTTTCATGTGTTTGTTGGCAATCTGTATATCTACTTTGGAGAAATGTCTATTGAGGTCTTCTGCCCATTTTTGGATTGGGTTGTTTGTTTTTCTGATATTGAGCTGCATGAGCTGCTTGTAAATTTTGGAGATTAATACTTTGTCAGTTGCTTGATTTGCAAATATTTTCTCCCATTCTGAGGGTTGTATTTTTGTCTTGTTTATGACTTCCTTTGCTGAACAAAAGCTTTTAAGTTTCATTAGGTCCCATTTGTTTATTCTTGTTTTTATTTCCATTTCTCTAGGAGGTGGGGCAAAAAGGATCTTGCTGTGATTTATGTCATAGAGTGTTCTGCCTATGTTTTCCTCTAAGTGTTTTATTGCACTGTTGGTGGGAATGTAAATTGATATAGCCACTATGGAGAACAGTATAGAGGTGCCTTAAAAAAGTAAAAATAGAACTACCATATGACCCAGCAATTCCACTACCGGGCATATACCCTGAGAAAACCATAATTCGAAAAGAGTCATGTACCACAATGTTCATTGCAGCTTTATGTACAATAGCGAGGGCATGGAAGCCACCTAAGTGTTCACTGACAGATGCAGGATAAAGAAGATGTGGCATATACATACAATGGAATATTACTCAGCAATAAAAAGAAACGAAATTGAGTTATTTGTAGTGAGGTGGATGGACCTAGATTCTGTCATACAGAGTGAAGTAAGTCAGAAAGAGAAAAACAAATACTGTATGCTAACACATATATATGGAATCTAAAAAAACAAAAAGGGTTATGAAGAACCTAGGGGCAGGACAGGAATAAAGATGCAGACGTAGAGAATGGACTTGAGGACACTGGGAGGGGGAAGGGTAAGCTGGGACGAAGTGAGAGAGTGGCATGGACTTAACATATATACTACCAAATGTAAAATAGGTAGCTAGTGGAAAGCAGCCACGTAACACAGGGAGATCAGCTCAGTGCTTTGTGACCACCTAGAGGGGAGGGATAGGGAGGGTGGGAGGGAGATGCAGGAGGGAGGAGATATGGGGATATATGTATAGGTGATTCACTTTGTTATAAAGCAGAAACTAACACACCATTGTAAAGCAATTATACCTCAATAAAGATGTTAAAAAAAAATAAATTCTTGCCATGCAAGTTTTTCAAATACAACTATTGATTTCCAATTTGTTTGATCTTAGTCAGTGCAAGTGGAGAAAAAGTGCATGATTAGATCAGTGTGATTGAAAGGAATCAAGTATTATAATAGGCATATTTATTAGCTCTTCCTCTGTGACAGATAGTAAGTTATTTATAGATATAATTACTGTCAACTTTTAACAACTCTATTCACTATTTTTCCTATTATATAGAAGACTTTGCTGAGACAGAGAGCCCCAAGGTACAAAGCTAAAAAGTAGTAAAGCCAAAAACTGAACTTGGCTTGTCTTGTTTCATAGTTTATGCTCATGCACATTCCACTACACCCATTTCTACCCTTTCCCTTTAAAAAATACCTGCTCAAATGCAATGAGATTTTTGCCTCATTGTAGGAAGAAATTTACATTTGTGTCTTGCTTATAACTGCAGCATTAAAAAGTTCTGGGATTTGCATGAGGTGGATGATGCAAAGGGAAATATTAACAGAGGAGAATTTACTGCCTCCCTTTTACTTTATAGAGTCTTTCCTGAAGAAAATCGGAAAAGAAAGTAATTAAGTCAGAGTTTTCTTTGCGGAAGAAAAAAATGATAAATATGTAACAAGGGTTGGGGGGTGAACAGGAGACTCCAGAGGCAGCCAAGGTATGTGAGACAAAGGAAAGGGGAAGGAGGGTTTTTAAGTTTTCTACTTTATTTCCATTATGAATGTGATCTTATTTTTAGCATTTCCTTGAGAGTAATGTCAAGAAAACTTTTAACTGATTTAACTGGTTTTTAATTATTTCTAGGGACCAGACTGAGGTTTCTTGGGATGTAATTGACCCTAAAGTTATAAAAGGAAGGCCTAACTAACATGGTTGACAAATCTTTTGCAATATTACTATGACTGCTAAAAGTAAATAGAATCGCCAAGCTTTTTGTCTAAAATCTCGTTTAGCTCATATTTTAGCATGACTTTATCTAGTCTTCACAAAAACCGTGTATTGTTAGTATGATTCCATTTCACCAGTTCCCTTTTTCAGACTGGTACATCCAATAACTGCTGTAGTTAGTTGCAGCATTATTAATTATTGATGTCAAAATGGAAAACATGCATGCCACTACTGGTGTAAAAATAGTAATAGCTGCCTTTTTCTCTTTTTAAATACTTTTTGTAACTAGGCATGCTCCAGGCAAACTCTTTTTTTAAATACTATAGTATTCATTTGTGCAACTAGCACTCTTAGAAACATTTTCTACGTATGTCTCTGTAAAGTGTGTATCATGCAGCCCAGAGTGGTGAACATAGTACTTCACAGAAATAACACTACACTGATTCATTTCCACAACTAACACTTAGAAACATCTTTTACACAGTTGTCCTTGGAAAGTGTATAACATGCCAGGCTAACTTCAATAAAAAATTATCCGTGATTTTTCAACTACTCTGTAAGGCCAATATAATTATTGTCATTATGTCCTTGAGGAAATTGACACACAGGGAGGTTAAATGTCTCACGTGAAACAAATGCTTCATCCCAAAAGAACAACTGAAAATCCTGGACATTATGTATCAAGCATTGTAAGAAGACTGTAAAGTGGAAAGAAGGCGGCAGACCCCAGAACCACCAGGGTGGCAAGGCTTACGGGTTTCTTGTTGGCTCGTATGTCTCAGACTTTCAGTGAACATATAGGCAACTGGTAAATGACAACAGGCACCGACAAAAATAGTCCAATAAAAGCCTGTGCTTTCAGGTTAGAGGACCAAGAAAGGGGCAGCCTTTAAGACAGGAAAATTTTAGACCACAGCCACTCAGCTATATCCAGACACCATAAGAAACACACACACACACACACACACACACACAATGGCCCCATCCCCCACCCATGCCAGCGAAGGCCAAGTGAGAAGTCTAGACTTCAACCCTTGCCCAGCTGTAATGGGTGCTTCCATCTCCCCATCAGCGTGGTCTCAGAGAATGCTGAGTGAAAGACTTATCCCCACCTGGTAAGGAAGAAGCACCTTTCCATCTCCCTAATGGGGTGGTGTGAGGGGAGGCCCAGTGGAAAGTC
Source organism: Grampus griseus (assembly GCF_964374135.1). Classification (NCBI taxonomy): domain Eukaryota; kingdom Metazoa; phylum Chordata; class Mammalia; order Artiodactyla; family Delphinidae; genus Grampus; species Grampus griseus. The sequence continues at coordinate 53,217,446 of NC_139003.1, read as the reverse complement.
AGGACTTTGCCCACCACACAGCCATAAGAAGGCCATCCTCCACCCCCATGGTGTCAATGAAGGCTATACAGGGAGCAATAACAAGGCACCCCAAACTATTTCAGCCAGGGAGGTCAGTGGCTACCTTGTGGGGAGCCAGAACTGCCATGCCCACCCAGTAGTAATGAAGAATTCCCCCCTTGAGTGTCAACAGAGGCCAAATGGGGAACCTGGACTTCTACTCCACTAGGCAGTGATGAAGAGGTGCCCCATGTACCCTAGATGATTTCTACTGTGTTGCATCTTCAACTCTTTGACTTTTAAACTTAGGAGTTGCAGTATGGTATGTGCCATAAGTCTTAAGCAGTGCTCTTTAAATCAGGGTATATTCTCCCTGGAGTATGTAAAGAATGATTTAGTGGGATGTAGAATTAAAATGTTAGAACTTGTATTAGTATTTGGTTATCTCATCAAATGTCTGTTGTTTATATTTAATTAATTAACAGTATGCAGTAGTATCTGTGTAGCATTAGTATATAAACACACATATATTGGGGAGATATGCTCAGTTTTTTACTGACTGGATACATCATGCTAATGTTTGGAGACGACTGTTTTAAACCACTAACATGTAAAAGCTTTTCTGACCTAAGGATTGAGCCCTGTAAAAATGGGTTGGTCTCTGGGCTTGGAACAGGTACTCAGAAGAATGAGAAGGGCATGGCCAAAAGGATTTGGAAGGTTCAGGAGACAAATACGGTTTTGCCTATGATCAGTCTGATTGGACACAGGGACATACCTAGGCGATCACTTACTCTGTTATCTAATGACGTAGTTCTGACCTGACTTTAAAATGTAATTATTTTAAGCCTCAGGTAAAGGAAGAAGAGCAATGCAGCATGTTAAGTGGGATATGTGCAAAGTGCTGGAATTGCCTATCCCATGTGAAGTCAGTTGGGCTGAGGTGTGTTAATGGAGCAGGGCATGGACAGGGTTTGCTATACCTCTAACCGGGCATCTAACAGGATATGATGTAGGCTGTAACAGTGCTTCTAAAACTCTGATAATTGGATTAATTCAATCAATATGTAATGTCTTTAAACCCCAAGGGGATCACACATGAATGACATTTAATCAGTGATATTACCACATCTAAAGAAAGAATGATTCCAGTGAAAAAAAGTGGAAAGCCTGGAAAATTGAGATTCAGAAAGTGAAGATCTGCCTAATGTCCTAGTGAGTACTGCTCCACTAAAGGAAGACTCTAGATTTGGGAGATGAAAACAAACTTGTTAATTGAACTTCACTAGAAATGAAATGTAATGCTATTACTATCAACACCTCATTGCCCTGGATCTTTTATTTCATATTTACCAAGCAAACTTCTGCTGAAAAGATGTGGGTTCCCAATAATCATGCTAAAAACAGCTCAAAGTAGTTCATTATTACTATGTGCCAGACACGGTTCTGGGTGCTTTATATGTATTAGTTCATTTAATTCTTATAACAACACTCTGAAGTGGAAGTCATTATTATTAGCCGCATTGTACAAATGAAAGAACTTGATTCCACAGAGACTAAGAAACTTGCTCAAAACCAAATTGTTAGTAAACGACAGAGCTGGGATTCACACTGGGCCAGTCACAACTCAAAGTCTGAGATCTTAATCATTCTGAAACGCTGCCTTGTTGAATCTGGGACAAGAGAAGCCTTAGAAGGAGGGTAGGTACTAAATCACTGGAATAACGTGACTGCTGTTTTATATTAATGAAGGTCATTGAGGTATAATGGTAAGAAGTACATAGATCAGTCTCGTGCATAGTCAGTTAGCAGGACTTCATTACAGAAAGACTAATCTCTCTACGTTACTAAGAGCTTTTGGTCTTTGGACTTGAAATCATGACTGCTGGCTCTAGAACTGTAGGGACTGTAAGGGGATTACATTTACAAGAACTCAAAGTTACTTTTAAAAATAATCATGTTATTAATAGAGTAATATTGTAAAGATCAATTGAGGGTTTTTGTTTTGTCCTGTGAATCGAAAACAATAAAATAGTTATTTTACCAGCAAAATGGGTTTATTCAGGAGTAGCGAAAAATTGCAGTTTGGGACATGCAACTATGGTGAACCTCATACAAGTCTGGTAAAAACAAAGGAGAGGAAATGCTTTTATAGAAGAAAAGGGGTAGGTGGGTGGGGCTGTTATAATCAAAAAGTCCATAGGTGGAAACTGGGAGTTTGAAGTATGGTGGCTGTGCATTTGCTGAGTTGTGGCAGTTCTTACTAGCTGAGCTGTTGCCAGGCAAGAGGATCTTTCTTCCTCCTGCCGGTGATACTAACGTAGGTCACTTCCTCCCAGAGATGCTAGGTATGTCTCTTCCTTTGGGTCTGTATTAACTTAGGGTGGTACATGATGAGGGCTTCCCCTTCTGGCCTCCTGACTCCATTTTAGTGAGGTTTCTCTCTAGCAACTTTCACAGTCCATTTGTAGGACTCAGAAGTGTTTTAAAAAGTAAAGTTGATTATTTGGTAAACTCGCAGTTGTGTTGGGAAATTAGTCCCGAGAGTTGGCTTGTGTCAATTACTACAGGCAGGAACAGCTGCTAAGCTATTGTTTTCTTGGCATTTACAAAAATAGCTTTCAAGTTGTTGTTGTAGTTTTAAAAGTAATACATTTTCTCTGTATTCTCTTGTCTCTCCAAAACCCATGTCAAGTGATCCTAGCACCATGGGCCATGGTGATGTTCTCTTGTAGCCCTTTAGCTTCTTTCTGGCTGAGATGATCACCTAGAGAATTGGGATCAACCACAGGCACATCCATTAAACAGCTAAATCCAACTCATCATGGCTGTAACCTCACTAGCTCACCTCACTCCCCCAGGCCTAGGCCTCTAATTCTCTCCCATTTCTCACTTACCTAGAATGTTCTCACAATGAACAGAGCTCAATCCAACCAACTTTCCTTGAGACTTTGTCTTGCTTACCTATTTTTAATCATTTCTTGCCTTCCTACCCTGGTAATTTGACCTTCACCTTCGTATGCTGCCTTTTCTCATTAATCAGACCAAGGAAGTTGCTTTCCGAGTTCTGGTTACTTCCACTGATTGCTTTCTGAGCACCAAAAATGACTTCTTTCCTCCCCCTTTTGTTATAAAAGGATTTTCTACTGCCTTCCTGTACCCAACTCAGTAAACATAGCAGAATTTTTTGAAAGAATGAAGGAAGAAAGATGGAAGGAAAGAAGATGGACAAAAGGGAAGGAGAGAGGGAGGGATGGGGGGGAGACATCACTCATTTGATACCTTATCAAAAATTCAGCTGCTTCTCAAATATTTCTTCCTATCTCTTCTCAATATAGTGAAAGGCCGTTTACTAATGCCTACCAAAGAGGATAGAAATAATTCAATGAATAATTCTTTGTTTAGTTTTCTAATTGATTTTTATTGGTGGATAATTGTAAGACCTAATGTGTTGATTTTAGGTATATATTGTCTTTGGAAGTATTGATCATATTCATTATACGTCAGCACTCTGAGAAAATAGAATATAATCATAGAAACTAAAACATTTGTATATAGACAATAGGGGCTTAGAGTAGCAGTAGCACCTTCGTTAAAGTAGATGGTAATCCCCTATGTTCAAAGTTATCCTGACTGTAATTTATGAATTAGCTATTTGGTTTCTTTTGTTGGGTCATGATTTTATATTAAAGTGGAGAAATAAAGGTAGAATGACATGGTCATACAGTATCATCATCTTCAGAAGCTTGAGACAGTTTAGGATAACATAAGCTTCATCCTCACACCTTTTACATGAGGATGGGTAGAACTAATTTTATTCGCTTTCCTAGAAATGAAGAAATTAAAATAGGAATTTTCTGTGAATTCACAAAATCTGAATACCACTTTTAGGAATTGTTCTTCTTTAGAATACATTTCTCATCATTAAAGTTGCCATGATTTGAAGGTCCAAATGTGGCAAGAAGTAGCATGTTTAGTCAGAGAAAATTTATTCAGGTATATATGATGGCAAATGCAAAGGAGTCAAGTTTATAGCAACTGAGTGTATAAAAGGTAAGGTTGCTGAAAGATTTTCTACATTCAAATGTCAGCTCTAGGATTCACTGAAACATAAATAAGTCTTCAAAGTTTGCTCCCTTCCCTTGTACCCTCTTGACTTTCCAGGGACTTCTAAAGTGATGTTGAGCCCAGATCTACCTTCTCAGAGCAGCACTCTTATCCAGAAAATGGCTATCCCCATTCTTTCCCTTAAATAGGCAAAAATCCTTATTTATTCCAAATGTCGCTGCTAAGGGCTAGTGGTCCCACTGGAAATTTTCTGATAAATTTATGTGGAGTTTATTTCATGTGATATATATCTTCTTATAAGGAACAAGTTCTTAAACACAGATGATGCACTCTCTAATGCTGAAATGGCAGGTATCTGTAGCAGATTGATAGGGGGAAATTAGGGATGTGAGAGCTTTGGGGGATTTTAAGTCAAATAACCTCATTGGACCTCCTGTACATGCTTCCTAAACTTGGACCTACTGAAGCTTTGTGTACGAGTTCTAGAAAGTGATGCTCTGCTGAATCATATTCAGGGCTGTGGTACATTATTACATTAATAAGTACAAATGAGTAACACCTCCTCTTATCCATGTCCCTGTCTAGTTCTCTTCCACAATCACTATGGGCTGGTCATATGACTTGATAAGACCAATGGGTCATTAGCAAATATGAACTCAAGTAAAGGCTTGTTCTTTTTTGCAAGAATACACATTCCTTTTATTTTTTTAAGATTTTTATTGGAGTGTAGTTGCTTTACAATGTTGTGTTAGTTTCTGCTGTACAGCAAAGTGAATCAGTTATATGTATACACATGTCCCCTCTTTTTTAGATTTCCTTCCATTTAGGTCACTTCAGAGAATTAAGTAGAGTTCCCTGTGCTATACAGTAGGTTCTCATTAGTTACCTATTTTATACGTAGTATCAATAGTGTATATATGTCAATCCCAATCTCCCAATTCATCCCCCTTACCCCGTCCATATCCATAAGTTTGTTCTCTACATCTGTGTCTCTATTTCTGCTTTGCAAATAAGTTCATCTGTACCATTTTTCTAGGTTGCACATGTAAGTGATGTTATGTGATATTTGTTTTTCTCTTTCTGACTTATGTCACTCTGTATGACAGTCTCTGGGTCTGTCCACATCTCTGCACATGGCACTATTTCGTTCTTTTTTATGACTGAGTAATACCCAGAGAAAACCATAATTCAAAAAGATACATGCACCCCAGTGTTTATTGCAGTACTATTTACAATAGCCAGGACATGGAAGCAACCTAAATGTCCATCAACAGAGGAATGGATAAAGAAGATGTGGTACATATATACAGTGGAATATTACTCAGTAAAGGCTTGTTCATACACACTTTGGTTTCACCCTCGAACCCCAGGATGCCTAAGATAGCCTGCCTTATAAGGAAGGTAGAGGAAAACCAAGGCACTCTGACTGACAGTATCAGCCAACTGCTGTGGCCACTGGGGTCAGCCAGCCCCCAGCTGACCTGCTAATTGACTACGTCTGCATAAGTGAGTCAAGTCAACCTAACAGGCAGCAAAGACAACCTCCCCAGTGAAGCTCTGCCTAAGTTGCCAACCCAAACAGCTGTAAGCAGATAAATGATGGTTCTTGTTTTTAGCCACTGTTTTGGAATGGTTTGTTTTTCAGCTCTAGATAACCAAGCAATGTCTGCTAAAAAGTGTGTTGGTAATTTACTAAAAACTCGGTAAGTTTTTGTCATTATCCATAGCATGATATTGGGTAAATTATATACTCTGAGACTCAATTGGCTAATAGGTAAAATAGGAATAATATTAGTGTCTTTCTGTTTACATTTCTTTAAATTACATAGGTCATTTAGTTGTCCTTTTTCCAGTTGCAGAGACAGAGATTTGTGGGGTTAAATGACTTTATCAAAGTCACAAAAAATACTAGTTGGCAGAAATTAAATTAGCTCTCCTTTATATGAGTAATAAACACTTTAGTTTTAAATGCTATGGGATGAGATAAGAGGAGGAGAAGTCACATTAAAAAAAAAAGCAAAACCATAAAATACCCAGGATTAAACTTGACAACAAAGAAATAAGACTAATAACAGGATTTATCAGAGGATGTAAAATGAGACTGGCATAAATAGAGAGGCCTACCAGGTTCCTGGGAAGACATGATATTCTTAAGGTGCCAGATACGTCCAAATCCATACATTTAATTTCAGTCGACACTCTATTTTGTTGTTCTTAGAAACTGAAAAGCTGATAGTAGTGCTGTTCATCTGAAAGAATAATGTATGAAAATGGCCAAGAACTGTAGTTAGAAAACAGAAAAAGAAATTTGTGGGAAAGATAAAAACATTGGTGAAATAGACTGTGAAGCAGTTGTAATTGAAATAGTATGGTTCTGGCATCCTCACTCTTAGGTAACGTTCTTGCATCCTATTTCATTGAGAAAAATGGAAGCAATTAGAAGAGAATTTCCATATGCTCTCACCACTACATGTGTCAACCTGTCTACATCTGTATCCAGATTCTTTGTCTCCTCTAGTATCATTATTGATAAACAGTTCATGTTCTTGTCCAATACCAACCCCTTTATTTTACAAACTGTATCTCCTTTTGCCTGTTAGACTTCGTTTTAATAATTATCTGTTGGGCTTCCCTGGTGGCGCAGTGGTTGAGAGTCCGCTTGCCGATGCAGGGGACACGGGTTCGTGCCCCGGTCCAGGAGGATCCCACATGCCGCGGAGCGGCTGGTCCCGTGAGCCATGGCCGCTGAGCCTGCGCATCCGGAGCCTGCGCTCCGCAACGGGAGGGGCCGCGGCAGTGAGAGGCCCGCGTACCGCAAAAAATAATAATAATAATTATTATTATTATCTCTTCTCTCTCTTGCATCACCTTGCCCTGCTCCCCTGGATTATCTACCAGTGTACAGTTATGCTGTTATTTTTCTTGGTTTGAAAAAAGGAAAAAAAAGAAGTCTCGCTTGACTCCTTATCTTCCTCAAGTTTCTGCACCATTTTTCTTCCAGCCAAACACCTTTAAAGAAGTTTCTGTAATCACTCGTTCCACTTCTCTTCTCATGCTCTGGAAATCATTGCAGTCTTTGGTACAGTCATCTCACTCAAACTTCAAACTTAGCTGTCCATCCATCTGTTCAATATACTTAGGCATCTCAAACTTAACAAGCTCAAACCTAAGCTCCTGAATCTTGCCACCCCAAAATATTCATCTCGCAGTCCTCTCCATTTAAAAAAATGGCAACAACATTCTTCTAGCTGCTTAAACCCAACACTGTGATGTTATCCTCTGTGTTCTTCATGCCTCATAACAGCAAATCCTGTTAATTCTAGTTTGCAAACATTTTTAGAAACTCTTCCATCACTATCACTATCACTATCATTCAAATGATCATTTTTCCTCTCCTGGCTTATTGCCATAAGCTCTTAACTTATCTTCCTTCTTAAGCCTTCCATACTACTTCCATGTAGTTTAGTTTAAACTACAGCTAAATTAAAATATCCACACTAAAGAGGTCCTCTGATAATCAATATGGCTAATGTCATCTTTCTTGAGGAAGTTGTAGCAGATGTGGGTTCAAACTCAGATTCAACCATTTAGTATCAGTATGACTATAGGTAAATCATGAAAATTTTTAGCCCTTGCTCCTCTTTTAATGAAATGTGTGTGTCATTTGCTCCCTCTACCCCATAGAGATTTTGAGAGGATTGAACAAATACAGAGCACATCTGTGTATGTGAAGTTTGTAAAGCACTACCCAAATACAAAGTGATAATAATAAAGTGATAGTCTAATTACTATGACAACGGGATAAATGATTGTTCACTGTATAATATTTCTTCAAGTGTCGTAAAATATTAACAACAATTTTAGGTTAACAGAAACCATACTGTAATAACCACTTCATAGAATCTACTGCACAAAATGAATGGGAGGATGGCGTGAAGAGTGTAGCACAGCCACTTTAGGTGGGTTTGTAAAGATTTATTAAGTCCAAGGAGCAGTCTGCAGTATAGTAAATTGGCATTTGAGGGGTGTCACAAATAATAATGTAATACATCTTGCACTACAATGCACAGGTGTCCAAAGGCTATTACAATCTAAGCATTGCACTAAAATTGTATGAAGTTAATAGCATGGCTGCTGTGAGAAGGGTACTCAGAAAAGAGCTTTTAAAAAAAATCTATTTAGTACAATTACTGCTACCTTTAGTTCAATAAAACCACAGCAACTCAAGAAATTAAATTCTCTGCTTCCAATTCAGCCACTATTCTTTAAGTAATAACTGCAGGATAAAATAATTGTGTATCAGAAGGACGTCTGAAACCTTAGGCTTATTAGATTCAACCCATGTGTAAGGGATTGTTGAAACCTAACTGAGGATCTAGGAGATATTGGGCCTCTCAATATCAGGCTCCTTTTAGAAGGAGTTAAATGAGCCCTTTCTAGAAAGAACTTTGGTATGAGATTCTTTTATTTTTGGAATATCTTTTGGATCTATTGCAAAGGCATAGTGTATTTGATGCATCCCTTTCATAGACTGTATCCTTGTATCAGTTCTTGAGTCAAATTTCTCGATTTTGTCCAACTGATTAATTATTTAGTCGAAACTCCCCGCAAATACAGGTTTAGTTCTGAACGCAAAGGAAATAATAAAGCTATAATGCTTTTTCTATGCTATACTCAGTTAAATCCAGCATTATATCTTCTGCCTAATGAAAAAAGGTATTTTATAAGTTTAAAAATGTTACTCAGATATTGGGATAGAAAACTAATTTTATGGGCAGAAGTTAAGGGAGCCAGCCTACATTAAAGACGATAAAAGGACATCATAATTGTCATGCCTATAAACCATTTTTAACACCAGTTTCTATACCTGCTAGGAATTATGCTAGGGGTTGGAGCCACAGGATGAGCAGGAGAGAGACAGTCCCAGATGTGCTGTTTTTATATAATGTTCAGATGTATGGCCTCTTATTTTCTGAGATTTCCAGACTCTATTTCCCTCCCCTATTTCTTTTGGACATTCTCTTTCCTTCATGCGTACTTTTGAGGTCGTGCTCCATTTGAATTTTATTTCAGGCTGACTCTCTTTAATGTGAGGATTTAGCCAAGAAGGGATTTTCAGTTTGTCAGTCTGGAGAGCTCATGGCATCCTGATGGCTTCACCTCCTATAGACATTTCATGGGACCCCTGCAATTATTTCTTGACCAGAGTTTCAGCTGAAGTGCTCACACCAACTCGTCCTTTCCTCTGAGTACCTATTGACTGTTTGAGATTCCCTTTCTTCCCCTTACTTCCTCCTGCATCTTTGCTGATGACACACAGGTCTTTTAGTTGTCATGATTTATCCATACCTTCTCATATGTGGGGCTACAGATATATTTCACCTCTTTTTCTTGTTGATATGGTCTGTGGGTTTTAGTTTCTCTATTTCAGTTGCTTTTTTTTTTTTTTTTTTTTAAGGGGAATGCAGGGAGACTTAAAAACTCTGCCACCATTACCATCTTCCCAGAACTCAAAACGTGTGTTTTTGAACTTGTCTGGACAAGTAGAGAATCTCTGGGGATGGAATAAAGCCAAGAGTTATACCCATGCCAGAAGTGATAACTAACAGCACAGCTAGTTTGTACACTGGACTGGAAACTGTGAATCAGGCAGTCGTTTATCAATATCAGAATGTTTTTATTCTTGGAAAGCTTTCTTTCAGGCTGTTAAATCTATACTCACTAGCATTCTATGAATATGTATATGTACATATAGACTGCAGACAAAAACACACACATAATATTTTGGAACTGGGAACCAAAATGGGATGCTGTATTACCACCTGTGTTTAATTAAATATTTGTGGTAATTGAATGTAATTAAAAATTAAACAACCATTTGGTACAGGATAATATATTTCCTACATCACTTATGTGCTTCAATATGCTCTCTGCTGATTGTTTCAACTTGGATTTGGTGTTAACAGCTCCTACAATTGTCTGTTCTAGTTTGTTGAGTTTTACATTTAAAACACCCTCTGCTTGCATCTCTTTCTTCCCACTCTTCACCCAGTTAAATTCCTCATCATACTCAGGTCTTAGCTTGAATGTCACTTTCTCAGAAAGGCCTTTTTTTTTTTTTAACGAATACACACCCAGCTCCAGCTGAACTCTGGTTCTCCTTTTACTCTTTGTAATAATAGTTCTTCTGCAGCTCCTAGGAAGTGTCAATAATGGAATAAACGAATGAACAGCAAAGCAGTATCTCCTTATGGTTTTCATACAGTTTTTTGAACTCTGTGATTTTGAAGAGTAAGGTAAACTCAAAACCCATTTCTAAAGAAGGTAGGGTCATAAAGCTTCAGCTACTTCAGTGTCTGAAGCTCTGTGCTGTAGGGCTTAACTGATGGGTTTGTTATTGGAGTAGGAATTATGGCCCATATATTTTCTTTTGAAGGCCCAAGAAGAACAGTGTCATGTAGCTCTTATTATTATTTGTCTGCACAGTTGCTCTAGTACCATATGAGGAACCACTCCCCCCAAAGGGGGGTTTGAATATTTATATAACCTGACTCTACTCCAGGCTTAGGAGTGAGCAGCTAAACCAAGTGGGCCCAATCAGGATTTCCTGGCAGGGATATGAAGTCAGGATTTAAGCATCGCTGGACTTTTCAGTACAGGATCTATAAACCTCAGAGATATGGTCACCCATGTGCTACCATGTGAACTTTTAATAAGGAAAGGTGGTATTTTATGAGTTAGAATTATGGTGTACTCAGAGAGGCAGACATGAGAGATGAAGAGTGTTGTGTTGGCATTTGTATCCCTGGTTACAGGTTTATTCTGAGGCCTGATTGAAGCTAGATCCTTTATGCTCCATAAGACATTTTTATATTCTAAAAATTCTTTTTTCTAGTATAATTTATTTAGTGGCTTTTTCCTAGTTGCAATCTACAGAGACCTAATAAAAGTACTAATTATTAACTATTTTTTTAACATCTTTGTTGGAGTACAATGGCTTTACAATGGTGTGTTAGTTTCTGATGTATAACAAAATGAATCAGGTGTACATATACATATATCCCCATGTCTACTCCCTGTTGCATCTCCCTCCCACCCTCCCTATCCCACCCCTCTAGGTGGTCAAAAAGCACCAAGCTGATCTCCCTGTGCTATGTGGCTGCTTCCCACTAGCTATCTATTTGACATTTGGTGGCATATAAATGTCCATGCCACTATCTCATTTCATCCTAGCTTAACATTCCCCCTCCCCGTGTCCTCAAGTCCATTCTCTACATCTGCATCTTTATTGCTGTCCTGGCCCTAGGTTCTTGAGAAACATTTTTTTTTCTGTTTTTTGATTCCATATATATGTGTTAGCGTACGGTATTTTTTTTTTTCTCTTTCTGACTTACTTCACTCTGTATGACAGACTCTAGGTCCATCCACTTCACTACAGATAACTCAATTTGGTTTCTTTTTATAGCTGAGTAATATTCCATTGTATATATGTGCCACATCTTTATCCATTCATCTGTCAATGGATGCTTAGGTTGCTTCCATGTCCTGGCTATTGTAAATAGAGCTGCAATGAACGTTGTGGTACATGACTCTTTTTGAGTTATGGTTTTCTCAGGGTATATGCCCGGTAGTGGGATTGCTGGTCATATGGTAGTTCTATTTTTAATTTTTTAAGAAAACTCCATACTGTTCTCCATAGTGGCTGTATCAATTTACATTCCCGCCAACAGTGCAAAAGGGTTCCCTTTTCTCCACACCCTCTCCAGCATTTATTGTTTGTAGATTTTTTGATGATGGCCATTATGACTGGTATGAGATGATACCTCATTGTAGTTTTGATTTGCATTTCCCTAATGATTTGTGATGTTGAGCATTCTTTCACGTGTTTGTTGGCAATCTGTATATCTTCTTTGGAGAAATGTCTATTTAGGTCTTCTCCCCATTTTTGGATTGGGTTGTTTATTTCTTTGATATTGGGCTGCATGAGCTGCTTGTAAATTTTGGAGGATAATCCTTTGTCAGTTGCTTCATTTGCAAATATTTTCTCCCAATCTGAGGGCTGTCTTTTTGTCTTGTTTATGGTTTCCTTAGCTGTGCAAAAGCTTTTAAATTTCATTAGGTCCCATTGGTTTATTTTTGTTTTTATTTCCCTTTCTCTAGGAGGTGGGTCAAAAAGGATCTTGCTGTGATTTATGTCATAGAGTGTTCTGCCTATGTTTTCCTCTAAGAGTTTTATAGTGTCTGGCCTTACATTTAGTTCTCTAATCCATTTTGTGTTTACTTTTGTGTGTGGTGTTAGGGAGTGTTCTAATTTCATTCTTTTACATGTAGCTGTCCAGTATTCCCAGCACCACTTATTGAAGAGGCTGTCCAGTATGTAGCTGTCCAGTATTCCCAGCACCACTTATTGAAGAGGCTTTCTCCACTGTATATACTTGCCTCCTTTATCAAAGATAAGGTGACCGTATGTGTGTGGGTTTATCTCTGGGCTTTCTATCCTCTTCCATTGATCTATATTTCTGTTTTTGTGCCAATACCATACTGTCTTACTTACTGTAGCTTTGTAGTATAGCCTGAAGTCTTGGAGCCTGATTCCTCCAGCTCTGTTTTTCTTTCTCAAGATTGCTTTGTCTATTCGGGGTCTTTTGTGTATCCATACAAACCGTGAAATTTTTTGTTCTAGTTCTGTGAAAAATGCCAGTGGTAGTTTGCTAGGGATTGCATTGAATCTGTAGATTGCTTTGGGTAGTATAGTCATTTTCACAGTGTTGGTTCTTCCAATCCAAGAACGTGGTATATCTCTCCATCTGTTTGTATCATCTTTAATTTCTTTCATCAGTGTCTTATAATTTTCTGCATACAGGTCTTTTGTCTCCTTAGGTAGGTTTTTTCCTAGATATTTTATTCCTTTTGTTGCAATGGTAAATGGGAGTGTTTCCTTAATTTCTCTTTCAGATTATTCATCATTAGTTTATAGGAATGCAAGATATTTCTGTGCATTAATTTTCTATCCTGCCACTTTACCAAATTCATTGATTAGCTCCTGTAGTTTTCTGGTAGCATCTTTAGGATGCTCTATGTGTACTATCATCTCACGTGCTAACAGTGACAGCTTACTTGTTCTTTTCCAATTTGGATTCTTTTTATTTCTTTTTCTTCTCTGATTGCTGTGGCTAAAACTTCCAAAACTATGTTAAATAATAGTGGTGAGAGTGGACAACCTTGTCTTCTTCCTGATCTTAGTGGAAATGGTTTCTGTTTTTCGCCATTGAGAACAATGTTGGCTGTGGCTTTGACATACATGGCCTTTATTATGTTGAGGTAAGTTCCCTCTATGCATACCTTATGGAGGGTTTTTATCATAAATGACTGTTGAATTTTGTCAAAAGCTTTCTCTGCATCTATTGAGATGATCATATGGTTTTTCTCCTTCAATTTGTTAATATGGTTTATCACATTGATTGATTTGCATATATTGAAGAATCCTTGCATTCCTGGGATAAACCCATGTTGGTCATGGTGTATGATCCTTTTAATGTGCTGTTGGATTCTATTTGCTAGTATTTTGTTGAGGATTTTTGCATCTGTGTTCATCAGTGATATTGGCCCGTAGTTTTCTTTCTTTGTGACATCTTTGTCTGGTTTTGGTGTCAGGGTGTTGGTGGCCTCGTAGAATGAATTTGAGAGTGTTCCTCCCTCTGCTATATTTCGGAAGAGTTTGAGAAGGATAGGTGTTAGCTCTTCTCTAAATGTATGATAGAATTCACCAGTGAAGCCATCTGGTCCTGGATTTTTGTATGTTGGAAGATTTTTAATCACAGTCTCAATGTCAGTGCTTGTGATTGGTCTGTTTATATTTTCTATCTTCCTAGCTCTGTCTTGGAAAGTTGTGCTTTTCTAAGAATTTCTCCATTTCTTCCAGGTTGTCCATTTTATTGACATAGAGTTACTTGTAGTAATCTCTCATGATACTTTGTATTTCTGCAATGTCAGTTGTTACTTCTCCTTTTTCATTTCTAATTGTATTGATTTGAGTCTTTTCCCTTTTTTTCTTGATGAGTCTGGCTAATAGTTTTATCAATTTTGTATATCTTCTCAAAGAACCAGCTTTTAGTTTTATTGATCTTTGCTATTGTTTCCTTCATTTCTTTTTCATTTATTTCTTATCTGATCTTTTGGATTTCTTTCCTTCTGCTAACTTTGGGGTTTTTTTGTTCTTCTTTCTCTAATTGCTTTAGGTGTAAGGTTAGGTTGTTAAATTGAAATGTTTCTTGTTTCTTTAGGTAGGATTTTATTGCTATAATCTGACCCGTTAGAACTGCTTTTGCTGCATCTCATAGGTTTTGGGTCGTCGTGTTTTCATTGTCATTTGTTTCTAAGTATGTTTTGATTTCCTCTTTGATACCTTCAGTGATCTCTTGGTTATTAAATAGTGTATTGTTTAGCCTCCATGTGTTTGGGTTTTTTTTCAGATTTTTTCCGGTAATTGATATCTAGTCTCATAGCATTGTGGTTGGGAAAGATACTTGATACGATTTCAATTTTCTTAAATTTACCAAGGCTTGATTTTTGACCCAAGATGTGACCTATACTGGAGAGTGTTCCATGGGCACTTGAGAAGAAAGTGTATTCTGTTGTGTTTGCATGGAATGTCCTATAAGTATCAATTAAGTCCATCTTGTTTATTGTATCATTTAAAGCTTGTGTTTCCTTATTTATGTTCATTTTGGATGGTCTGTCTATTGGTGAACGTGGTATGTTAAAGTCCCCTACTATGATTGTGTTACTGTTGCTTTCCCCTTCTATGGCTGTTAACATTTGCCTTATGCATTGAGGTGCTCCTAGTTGGGTGCATATATATTTATAATTGTTATATCTTCTTCTTGGATTGATCCCTTGATCATTATGTAGTATCCTTCTTTGTCTTTGTAATAGTCTTTATTTTAAAGTCTATTTTGTCTGATATGAGAATTGCTACTCCAGCTTTCTTTTGATTTCCATTGGCATGGAATATCTTTTACCATCCCCTCACTTTCAGTCTGTATGTGTCCCTAGGTCTGAAGTGAGTTTTTTTTAGACAGCATATATATGGGTCTTATTTTTGTATCTGTTCAGCCAGTCTATGTCTTTTGGTTGGAGCATTTAATCCATTTACCTTTAAGGTAGTTATTGTTATGTATCTTCCTATTACCATTTTCTTAATTGTTTGGGGTTTGTTATTGTAGGTCCTTTTCTCCTCTTGTGTTTCCCACTTAGAGAAGTTCCTTTAGCATTTTTGTAGGGCTGGTTTGGTGGTGCTGAACTCTCTCAGCTTTTGCTTGTCTGTAAAGGTTTTAATTTCTCCGTCAAATCTGAATGAGATCCTTGCTGGGTAGAGTAATCTTGGTTGTTTCATCACTTTAAATATGTCCTGCCACTCCCTTGTGGCTTTCAGTTTTTCTACTGAAAGGTCAGCTGTTTACCTTATGGGGATTCCCTTGTATGTTATTTGGTATTTTTCCCTTGCTGCTTTTAATATTTTTTCTTTGTATTTAATTTTTGATAGTTTGATTAATATGTGGCTTGGTGTGTTTCTCCTTAGATTTATCCTGTATAGGACTCTCTGTGCTTCCTGGACTTGATTGACTCTTTCCTTTCCCGTATTAGGGAAGTTTTCAACTATAATCTCTTCAAGTATTTTTTCAGTCCCTTTCTTTTTCTCTTCTTCTTCTGGGACCCCTGTAATTCAAATGTTGGTGTGTTTAATGTTGTCCCAGAGGTCTCTAAGACTGTCCTCAATTCTTTTCATTCTTGTTTCTTTATTCTGCTCTACAGTAATTATTTCCACTATTTTATCTTCCAGGTCACTTCTCCATTCTTCTGCCTCAGTTATTCTGCTATTGATCCCTTCTAGAGAACTTTTAATTTCATTTACTGTATTGTTCATCATTGTTTGCTCTTCAGTTCTTCTATGTTCTTGTTAAATGTTTCTTGTATTTTCTCCATTCTATTTCCAAGATTTTGGATCATCTTTCCTATCATTACTCTGAATTCTTTTTCAGGTAGACTGCCTATTTCCTCTTCATTTGTTTGGTGTGGTGGATTTTTACCTTGCTCCTTCATCTGCTGTGTGTTTCTCTGTCTTCTCATTTTGCTTCACTTAGTGTGTTCGGGGTCTCCTTTGTGCAGGCTGCAGGTTCGTAGTTCCCATTGTTTTTGGTGTCTACCCTCCAGTGGCTAAGGTTGGTTCAGTGGGCTGTGTAGGCTTCCTGGTAGAGGGGTCTGGTGCCTGTGTTCTGGTGAATGACACTGGATCTTGTCTTTCTGGTGGGCAGGACCATGTCTGGTAGTGTGTTTTGGGGTGTCTGTGACCTTATTATGATTTTAGGCAGCCTCTCTGCTAATGGGTGGGGTTGTGTTCCTGTCTTGCTAGTTGTTTGGCATAGAGTGTCCAGCACTGGAGCTTGCTGGTCATTGAGTGGATCTGGGTCTTAGTGTTGCGATGGAGATCTCTGGGAGAGCTTTCACTGTTTGATATTATGTGGAGCTGGAAGGTCTCTTGTGGACCAATGTCCTGAACTCGGCTTGGCTCCCCCACCTCATAGGCACAGGCCTGACACCCGGCCGGAGCACCAAGACCCTGTCAGCCACACGGCTTTTAGGAAGTCTGCAGTCTTCTGCCAGCATTCAGTAGGTGCTTTGTAGGAGTTGTTCCACATGTTGATGTATTTCTGATGTATTTGTGGCAGGAAGATGATCTCCACATCTTACTCCTCCACCATCTTGAAGGTCTCCCAATTATTAGCTATTGAATGAGGTACAGGACACAACTTTTAAGAGTTTTAAACTCAGAGCTTTCAGTTGAGGAAATAAGCAGTCACTATGATAAGAGGAGAAGGTTCATTCTTCATACAGCACTTGATTATATTATATAGGGCAGGCAGAACTATTCAGAATGTATGGTCACTTGGCAATTAATATCAGAATTGACCTTGAGATTCATGTAAGCCATTTATTTAACCATGTCTTGGGTATCTTTCACATGTGTCATCCTCTTTAAATAGAGATCAGCTAAGTTCCTCAATAATAGCTGTAGAGTTTATGTAAAACAGTGGTATTAATGTACCTAGACTATCCAGGGCCCATCTTTGAATAACAAATGCAGTGGTTTAACTTCTTCCTGGTGTATCACAGTGCCACCAAGAAGTGGGGTGTGAGGAAAGCACTGGGCTAAATATGAAATAGTTCTCTCTGACTCTGGCATAGAAACCAGCTGGGGCAGGAGATAAACCTAACTCTGTGCAGCTTCAAGGAGTTCTTCTGCTACTGCTGTCATCACAGAAGCTTCCCTTGAAGGCTTTCTTAAGACAGTGCCCCTGATAGAATGTTTGAACCTGATTCTCGTATTGATTCTGTGATCCAGTACTTCCAAAGGTTGATTTTCATACCATGTGCCTAGAACAAGCTGAATCCAAGTCCAAGACAGCATAATTTGTTGAACATACTGTAGTTTATGAAACTAAGGAAGAACTTTCTTTAACAGTAACCCTCCAGGTTGCATCAGAGGGAGGGAGAAACACAAAGATTAGGGACTTGGTAAGTAGTAGCTGCTCAGGTAAGTCAGAGCCAGGCCAGCAATATGGTAGATGATTCTTATCCCTGACTACCAAAAAGTAAAAAAAAAAATAAAAAAGATGGAGGAAGAGGTGCCAAATGAATACATACTTTCCATGTAATTTGTACCTGTTTCCTTCCGCTCATCCAGAATGATTCTCAGCTTCTCAAGACAGAGCTACTTTTTATTTGAATTGTTTGATCATACAGGCAATACCTTCTTGTACTCTTTTTGCATGTTTATACTATTATGACGTGAGTACTAAATGAAAATAAGGAAGACACTTAGGTTCATAAGCTTATTAACGGACTGATTGTCAAAAACTAGTTAGTATTTAAATCGCGATCTTGAGGAACATGCCGTAGCATTCTGCATCAGAGCATTTGCAGTTAAGTGACTAAAACATTCCAAGTCAGCCTGTTGCAGTAATTCCCTATATGTCATGTATTTGTGTTTGTATGTCCATATGTATGAGCGGTCAAATGTTTTTATCCTATTATGTTGATTATTATTTTTATTCATTTTCGCCTTTCATATTGCATGCCTTCCTTGTTATATTTAGAGCCATTGAGCGTGAAGCATATATGGTTGAAACTGGAATTACTATGAGTTTTCAAGTGCTGTCCCTAATAGCTATTATCATGGATGATGACACCATAGAAATGATTATAACACACACAAAAAGAGCAAATTGGATATTTTAACCAGAATAGTGTAGATTAAAACAGGATTAACAAGTCTCGCTTGGAAAGTCGATATTTAAAGAAGAAATATATCCTTTCTCTAGAAATGATATTTCCCTTTAAAGGTGCTATTTGTTTGTAATAGCGGCTCCATAAGCCCTCAGTGTCTATATATCATGGCATTCAGCATATTGTTGGAGTAAAGGGAAACTTTGTCATAATGAAATGTCATTTCTTCCTAAAAGACTTGCACATTTAAATCTGTGGAAGTAATGAAGCTGATATCATCAAAATATCCCCTACTCCTGAAAATTAAATTTTTTAATTGATTTTTCAAGTATGCCAGAGTCAGCATTTTATCATAATTTCTATGGATTTTCCTCTATCCATGGAAATAAAGCTATAAACTCTAAGTATGAGCTTTAGCTTTTTTTTTTTTTGACTTTGCTGAAATTTGTTTCATAATGTTGTTCAGTTTCTTGCCAGTTCCTAATTTTAAGCCCTTTTAAATACTTCTTTACTCTTTTAACTTAGGTGCCAGCTGTTAGGATAAGATGAGAATTATCATGGCATAATGCAGAATTGGAAAACCTTATTTTGAGGAATCTTTGTTTCAGTGTCTAAGGCAAAGGTCAGTGTGGAAATGATGTTGTTTAACATGCAGTGGACAGTTACATAATATCAAATCTGTTTCATTGGCTCTGGGGGCTACAAATCATGTGACTATGAGAGAGTAACTCTCCTGAGCTTGTTTGTCCATGTAGAAAATGTAGAAAATAAGGAGTCCTGGAAAGCCTATCACTCAAAGAATATAAGGGGAAAATAGGATAATACATATAAAAGAGCTTTGTAAATTGAATGATACTAAAAAATGTCCAGAGGCTATTGGCATTTCCAAAGCAGACATAATTACCAGAGAATTTAAATTCCTTGAGAATCTGGTAAATGTTTTTATTTCTTTGAGATAGGCAGAGCAAAACCTGGCTCATCCAGGAATGTTCTAAAGCTCTACCTGAGGAGCTCTGTCTCAGATGTCCCAGGAAAGGAGGACTATTAAACATTGTCTGCTGAATGTCTTTTGGGCACCCAAGAAAAGAAAATAGCTTGTAGATATATGAGCCTTGGGTGCAACAAATCCTTTACATTACTGTTGTTTTTATAACTAATGACCTTTTTGGGTTATTGGAGTTACTATAGATAAAATCTTAATTTTGAAGTTTTCTGATTATAGATAGAATAGTAATAAGGAACCAGTATTTTTCGTAAATCATGGTGAAATAAGAGAAAAAGTCATGTGTTTTCCCTATCATTCAAGTTTCTGAATTTCATACAGAAATTCTGGAATTGAAACAGTGTGAGTATTGTAGAATTTAAATATATGTAAGTTGAATTGTAAAGTTCAAGCACAACTAATTATACTTTACATACATATGTGGAATTTCAGCACCATATTTATGCATTAAGTATTTTGGTTGAGATACAGCTAATTCAGTGGACTCTACACATGAAATTTAGTAGAAGAAAAGAACATCTGGCATCATCCTAGAGATATGTTATCTGATTAGCAATGCCGTTGACATGAAGTAATGGTTTTCTGGTTTATAATGGTAATTTCTCTATGTATTTCTGAGTTATTTTTATTTGTTTTTTTCCTTTTAGTGCAATTGCTTTTTGATGACCTTCCTGCCCTTGGGGCTATAATCAGAGGACGGGATTAATTCTTACATGTTAAGAGTGGAGAGGGTCATAAAAATAAAATAGAGTTGAGTGAGTATGGCATATTATACTATGAAATCTTGAATTTACTAATTAATACGTCAGTTCTAAGTGCCTTCTTCAGCTCATCAACTCTATTAGGGCACCATGGGAAAAGTTGTTGTAAGAGCTCACCAGTCATGTGTAGTTTCTCACAGTCTCTCTGTGGTACACCTGTCTGATGCATATGTTTGAACCTGCTCCCCTATCCCCAGACTGGCAACCTTCTCTCTCTGGCATCTTTAGGTCAGAGCTGCAGGACACAGATGAGGTTGAGAAATAGCCTGGAACTACCTCAGAGAGTAGCTTATGCCACCTCTTCTGTCTCAAAGGATCATTTCCAACTCTTACCAGAATGATGGTATTCAAAATCCTAGCAGAGTATTTGCCATCAGAAATGTTTTCCTGGCAGATCTGAAGTTGAATCAGACTGTTGGCATTTACTTGCAAAACTCTCTTGATGCCAGCAGCTTCTAGTCTGTGAGAAAGGGAGTGTGTGGTCTCAGCCTCATAAACTCTGATATATTTAAATTTAGTACAATATAAATTCGGCAAGTGATATTTGCCGTGTTAAAACTGACAGATACAAGCAGGACTTGGCAGACAAGTACTGAAAAATAAAAAGCAGTTACCCAGAAGGACAACAAAGCAGTGATTTTAGTTTTGTAAACACCACTAGAAAAGACAAGCACGTTAAATCACATAACTCATAGATTTTTCTGTAGAGCACAGACTTCCTTCAAGAGGGGATGCAATGATTAATATAGGGAATGCATTGAGACATAGGAAGAGTTAAAAATTAAAGATTCCATCATGTTATTGTGTTTGTATGATATGACTGTCTTATAAAGGAAGTGAGTAGAATAATACAAATGCATATATCATTGTGATATTCTAAGCCTCCTTGCTGTCCAAAAGTCCACTTTCATACTTATATGTTAAGTACAGATTTATAGTCCTAAAGTGTTTTAAAAATAAAGACATATTTTTGAATTCAGTACTTTGAATATATTTTTGTGCAAGGAGCATCTTTTATCTATGGAAATGAGGTTCTGTTATTTCTCAGTCGTTAATGATCATGTTTTAATTCTAGCCTGGCTTTCCCTGCACATCTGTGGCACATTCAGGTTATTGCTTTCGAGGTTTGTTGTTTTTTATTCTGAGCGTGAGGGCAGGATCATATTTTAGTATTGATGAGATATCAACATTTCCACTTAGATCCAAGCCAGAGAAATAGCAAATTCCATAGAGCTTTATACACAAACTTTAGATTTTCTGTGCTTCTAAATCATCTTTGGTAGCACACCCAAGAGGAGATATTTCCTTAGAATTCTATATTGCTAGCTTCTTAGGTAGCATTTTTTTTTTTTTGCCTTCATTTTTGTGGATAGAAAAACACAACAACAAAATTTTAAACTGCTTTGCAGCCACTTAGCACAGGGAGATCAGCTCGGTGCTTTGTGACCACCTAGAGGGGTGGGATAGGGAGGGTGGGAGGGAGACGCAAGAGGGAGGAGATATAGGGACATATGTATATGTATAGCTGATTCACTTTGTTGTAAAGCAGAAACTAACACACCATTGTAAAGCAATTATACTCCAATAAAGATTTTTTTTTAAAAAAAGCTTTTGCCTTCATAACTGCTCAAGTAAATCATAAGAAAACATAACCTAAGGCTGACTTAAAGGTCCGTTTCTGAACTTTACTCAGCAAAGAGTGTATATTTGTGACCCAAATCCAACCATTGGATGCATCTACAGATGTGTGCTTCAGAGCTAAAAAGAAATAACTCTTTCTTTCATACCCACTAGAGCAGAAGCAGTAGTGTCCTTCAGAGTACAAAAAGGAGAACCTCTCTTCATTTCTATTCCCACTGCCCCACCTAATTTGAAAGAATTAGTTCTGTAACTACCCATGAGATATGGGATTGTCTGTAAATGACATATACTTTTATAGGAAAAATAACTATACAGAATATTTAAGAAAATCTGGTGTATCATCACTCATATTCTGGATGCCTGATGTCAGTAAAAGTTTTCCCTCTTGCCTGCTGCTTGTCAGTACTGTCTACATGCATATGTGTCTTTTTAACAAATACATATTTTTGCACCATTTGCTTGCTGTTTTCCTTTTTGTTTTTAGGTTAACCTTAGAGCATACACATTTTCCTGATTGCTCTCTGAATTTCATACTCTTTTTTAATGACTGCATAATGAATTGTCCATTTTATTAATGTATAAGTAAATTATTTCTGGCTGATTTAACCTTAAGATTGAATCTAATTTGCTGTTACAGATGATGCCACAATGAGGTACACGCCTGCCTAAAATACTTGTGGTATATTCTTTTTTATATAGTAACAGGATGCACTTCTACACATTCTTTTAGTAACTCTGGTGTCCTGACTCTCTATTCCTGTATGACAAACCACCCACATTTAGTGACATAAAGCCACAACAATTTTATTATTCTTATGGATTTGGTGGTCAGGAATTTGGACAGGGCACTGTGGAGATAGAATTCTATTTGGGGCCTCTGCTGGGAAGACTGGAATGGCTGGGGGTGACTTAAATGATGATTCTCTCCAGAGGTTTTGTCACTCACATATCTGGCTGCTGGCCTGGGATGATTCAAAGGCTGGGCTCAGCGTAGGACTAACTACTGGAGTGCTCGCACACAGGCTCTCCACGTGGCTTGGACATCTCACAATATGGTGTCTTGGCTCTGAAAGGGAGTGTCCTTCAAGGGAACAACTGTTGCACAGTGTTCCTATTGTCCAAGCAGACCAAGATGCTATACAGGAAACTAAATCATGTAGGGCTTTGTAGGGGACAGGCTTCTTTGGACCTAATCTCAGAAGTCACAGGAGTTGCTTCTATCCCATTCTATTGGCTTCAAGTAAGTCAATAGAGTCAGTTGAGATTCAAGGATATTAGACTTCCTTTCTTAATGGGGGACTGGTAAGGTCACATGACAGAAGAGCACATGGGGTAGAAGATATTTTTCCAGGCATCTTTGGCATACATGGGTCGCTAGAGTATTATTTCTGGTGGGACCATGTATTAAATGTATATATTAACTGCTTAGGGGAACTGTGGGAATGATGCTCCATTTGGGTCAGAGGGTTTCTACAAACCACTTTGCCATCCCAGAGAAATACATGATTTTAACTCTGCATAGCAGACCATCAACAGAATGCAGAATCCTTCAGCCCTGGTCACTCAAACCTCAGAAACAACTTTTGAGCAGGGACATAGTGCTTCAGATTCACCTCCCTTGTTTTCAGTTAGAGCCAGATCTCTTCTCAAAGCTCACTTTTTTTTTTCCAATTATAAAAGTAAACATGCCCTGAGACATGCTTATCATCTCCTCTTTCTATTTGAGACCTGATGGCTAGGATTATGCAAAATGCCTGATTAAGTAAGTAATCCATTTAGTTTTCCATTCATGCATGGATGCACACATTTATTCCTTTAACAAATGTTTATTGAGTAGTTTTTTGCTAAATTATGTACATTGTGAATAAAGTTATGATCCCACTATATTGGGTTTTAGGGCAGCATGAGAAAGACATTAAAAATGCATATCATAGCACACATACAATAGCACATTGTGATAAATGCTGTGAAAGATAAGTGATGAGAGTGGCGTGTGAAGAATGAGAAGGAGTCAGGCTGGTGAAGAGGTTGAAGTAAAGCATTTGAGTCGGGAGGCAGCATTTATTTGAAAGCGAAATTTGTAGCTGAAGAATTGAAGGAAGGCCAGTTTCACTACTGTAGTGAGGGAAGACAAGAATAGTGCAAGAGCTTAGGGAGATGGGCAATGGTCTGGACCAGCAGGATCCTGCATGTCAGTTGAATAGTCTGAATTGTCTTCTCAGCATGAAGGGAGAGCATTAAACTGTCTTAAGAGAGAAGTGATGTGGTTTGATTTTTTCTTTAAGAATTCTTTGGATGAAAAATAGTTTGAGGGAGGCCAGAGGTATTCCATTGAAACAGTGAGAGAAAAACTCAGCAATTCAGTTTAGAGATAATCAAGGTTGGTAGGGGAGGTGAAGAGAATTGGAAAGCTTTCAGATGTTTCTTGAAGTTTAAATTAATATACATGCACCCTAATGTTCATAGCAGCACTATTTATAGTAGCCAAGACATGGAAACAACCTAAATGTCCATCGATATATGAATGGATAAAGAAGATGTGGTACATATATACAATGGAATATTACTCAGCCATAAAAAAGAATGAAATAATGCCATTTGCAGCTACATGGATGGACCTAGAGATTATCATACTAAGGGAAATAAGTCAGACAGAGGAAGACAAATACCGTATGATATCACTTTTAAGTGAAATCTGAAAAACTGATACAAATGGACTTATTTACAAAACAGAAATAGACTCACAGACATAGAAAACAAAGTTAAGGTTACCAAAGGGGAAAGTGGGGGGAGGGAGGGATAAATTAGGAGTTTGGGACTAACAGATACACACTATACTATATAAAATAGATAAACAACAAGGGCCTGCTGTATAGCACAGGGAACTATATTCAGTATCTTGTAATAACCTACAATGGAAGATAATCTGATAAAGAATATATATATACACACATATGTAGATTATATATATATATATGACTGAATCACTTTGCTGTACACCTAAAACTAACACAACATTGTTAAGTAAACTATACTTCAATAAAAAAATAAAATTAAGAAAAAAGAATTTTGGTAGTAAATGAGTTGGGGATATGGAGAAGTTGCCCCAAGTGGTACCTTTGGTGTACCTGTCAATCCTTAATGACAGAGAAAGCTACAGAATGATGAATCACACTCAGCATGAGGATGAGGCAGCTCTGGTTTGGGAAGGAAGAGGTCCACTGTGGGCTGAAGTTTAAAAAAATACTGCCAAATCCTTAAATGTTCCTAAAAGCCCTAAGGCTACTGTGGCTGGAGGAAATTAAGTGTAGATGAGTAGTAAAAGGTGAAGTCAGAGCGGTAATAGGGAGTCACACTGTGTCAGACTTATAAGTCACAATAGAGACTTCAGATTTCACTAGGAGTGAGGTGGGACGCCACTGGAGAGTTCTGTGCAGAAAATAGATATGATCCTAGATGGTTTAATAGAACTACTCTGTTAAAGCCAAATTGCAGGAGAGAAAGGTCAGATTTAGAGGCACAGATTAGGAGAAAAATGAGGTATCATGGAAACAGGTGATGGTAACTTGGACCAAGATGTCAGTCTTGCAGATGGAAAACAGTGGTCTAATTCTAGAAAAACTTTGAAAGTCACTGGCTTTAGAAATAAACAGTTTGGTAATCATAACTCCTTGTACTCTTCCAGAAAGCTTAGGTCAAAATGGCATTCTGCATTTTACTGAAACAGAGCTTACCTAGCTGAAAAAGAGTATCATACTTTGTATTAACATGTCGAAGAATGATGCTACTGCACCCCGCACCCATTTTAGGTATGAAAGTTAATTTGTTCATGAAAATACTGAAAACAAGTTGCAAGTAATTTCCACTCATTTTTGTAGTGCAAATTTTCTATATATATCTGTTTCAAAGTAGGATGAATAGATTATTAGGGATATGGTATAATATACACTGTCCTCCTTTAGGGGATAATGTAGACCTCATAGTGTTTTTACCTGAGACACTTAGAAGTTCTATATGCATAGTTTGTATCTTGTTGAATCCTGATTCAAAGAAATAACTTGAAATAGTCAGATTGAGAAATATGAGCATGTAGTGAATATTTCATCATTTTAAGGAATTATGGTCTTTTAGGTGTGATAGTGATATCATGGTTATGTTTTTTAAATGTCCTTACCTTTTAGAGGTACATACTGAAAAATTTAATGAAATCTATATTGAAAAAAATCTAGAACTATTGAATGTCTAAGATTTGTTTCAAAACAAGCCTCCATGTGTGTGCATGCATGTGTGTGTGTGTGTGTGTGTGTGTGTGTGTGTGTGTGTGTGTGTGTATTTTGGGAGATGATGAAGTGGGTGGAGTATATATAAAACAAGGTTGGCCATGACTTTATAATTGACAATACTGGGAAATGTTCATAAGGTTTCATCATACTATTTGGACTACTTGTGGTATTTTGCATAGTAAAAACATTTATAACACGAGCAATGTGATAAAGAAATCATATGAGAGCCTAGCTGGCTGACCAGGAGCATCTTGTAGTGTGATAATAATCAAAGATGATTGGTACCTAAGGAGACAAACGACCTGTATGCAGAAAATTATAAGACACTGATGAAAGAAATTAAAGATGATACAAACAGATGGAGAGATATACCATGTTCTTGGATTGGAAGAATCAACATTGTGAAAATGGCTCTACTACCCAAAGCAATCTACAGATTCAGTGCAATCCCTATCAAACTACCACTGGCATTTTTCACAGAACTAAAACAAAAAATTTCACGGTTTGTATGGATACACAAAAGACCCCGAATAGACAAAACAATCTTGAGAAAGAAAAATGGAGCTGGAGGAATCAGGCTCCCTGACTTCAGACTATACTACAAAGCTACAGTAATCAAGACAGTATGGTGCTGGCACAAAAACAGAAATATAGATTAATGGAACAGGATAGAAAGCCCAGAGATAAACCCACACACATATGATCACCTTATCTTTGATAAAGGAGGCAAGAATGTACAGTGGAGGAAAGACAACTTCTTCAATAAGTCGTGCTGGTAAAACTGGACAGCTACATGTAAAAGAATGAAATTAGAACACTCCCTAACACCATACACAAAAATAAACTCAAAACGGATTAAAGACCTAAATGTAAGGCCAGACACCATCGAACTCATAGGGGAAAACATAGGCAGAACACTCTATGACATAAGTCACAGCAAGATCCTTTTTGACCCACCTCCTAGAGAAACGGAAGTAAAAACAGAAATAAACAAATAGGACCTAATGAAACTTAAAAGCTTTTGCACAGCAAAGGAAACCATAAACAAGATGAAAAGACAACCCTCAGAAGGGGAGAAAATATTTGCAAATGAAGCAACTGACAAAGGATTAATCTCCAAAACATACAAGCAACTCATGCAGCTCAATATCAAAAAAATAACCCAATCCAAAAATGGGCAGAAGACCTAAATAGACATTTCTCCAAAAAAGATATACAGATTGCCCACAAACACATGAAAGAATGCTCAACATCATTAATCATTAGAGAAATGCAAATCAAAACTGCAATGAGATATCATCTCACACTGGTCAGAATGGCCATCATCAAAACATCTACAAACAATAAATGCTGGAGAGGGTGTGGAGAAAAGGGAACCCTCTCGCACTGTTGGTGGGTATGTAAATTGATACAGCTACTATGGAGAACAGTATGGAGGTTCCTTAAAAAACTAAAAATAGAACTACCATATAACCCAGCAATCCCACTACTGGGCATATACCCTGAGAAAACCATAATTCAAAGAGTCATGTACCAAAATGTTCACTGCAGCTCTATTTACAATAGCCAGGACATGGAAGCAACCTAAATGTCCATCAACAGATGAATGGATAAAGAAGATGTGGCACATATATACAATGGAATATTACTCAGCCATAAAAAGGAATGAAAGTGAGTTATTTGTAGTGAGGTGGATGGACCTAGAGACTGTCATACAGAGTGAAGTAAGTCAGAAGGAGAAAAATACTATATGCTAACACATATATATGGAATCGAAAAATAGAAAAAGAAAAATGGTCAGAAGAACCTAGGGGCAAGAAAGGAATAAAGATGCAGACATACTAGAGAATGTACTTGAGGATACGGGGAGGGGGAAGGGTAAGCTGAGACAAAGTGAGACAGTGGCATGGACATGTATACACTACCAAACGTAAAATAGGTAGCTAGTGGGAAGCAGCCGCATAGCACAGGGAGATCAGCTTGGTGCTTTGTGGCCACCTGGAGGGGTGGGAGGGCGGGAGATGCAAGAGGAAAGAGATATGGGTACATATGTATATGTATAACTGATTCACTTTGTTATAAAGCATAAACTAATACACCATTGTAAGGCAATTATACTCAATAAAGATGTTAAAAAAATTACAATGTACTACATAAATATTAGATTTTCTATTTTTCAATTCCCTGTTCATTTATAACCATCAGAGAGCTTTTAATGTTCTGACAAAATTTTTTAAAGGTTATGAAACAATAGTAATATTTTCCATTGATTATTGAAATCATTTTTGCATCATTTCAGCTTGCATGGTCATTTTTATGGTTCAGCACTACTGTGCAAAGCAAGGACTGCCTATATATCAAAATGTTGATAATGGTAAGGTGATAGGATTATTGGCAATTTTTAATTTCTTCCTTTTGTTTATCTGTATTTTCTAGCTTTAATTCCATAAACATGTATTGACCTTGTAATTCAAAATGTGGCAAAAAATTATAAAAATTTTAGAAGAATAAACATGATACGGTTTTGTGCAGATATATATAAAAAAAAAAGAGAGAGAGAAAAAGAAGATGATCGGTTCAGGCCAGAGTATGGCTCATAGGTTGAGAACTACAATTTTCTAAGGCACCCAGAATTAGTGGAACTTGGGTGACTGATTCATATTAACCAAGTTCAGAATCTTGATGTAAATCTGGGGATACTTTTTCCTAGTCATGAGAATCTTTGGGCCTTTCATTATACGCACCCCTAGACACATATCAGACTGGAAGGTTATAGATGTGCAAGAATGAGAGGAAAAGGGCATGCAGCATTTTCAAGGATGTGTCCTCCATGCCATGGTGAGCCCTCTAAGCCCTTTCTTTTTTTTTTTTATTTTTTTTATTTTTATTTTTTTTATTTTTGCGGTACACGGGCCTCTCACTGTTGTGGCCTCTCCCGTTGCAGAGCACAGGCTCAGGCCATGTAGGCTCAGCGGCCATGGCTTGCGGGCCCAGCCGCTCTGCGGCATGTGGGATCTTCCCGGACCGGGGCACGAACCCATGTCCCCTGCATCGGCAGGCGGATTCTCAACCACTGCGCCACCAGGGAAGCCCTCTAAGCCCTTTCTGATCCTCAATTTAAGGGCACGTCTCTAGGGATTGGAGGGCCAGTGTTATTCCTCCAAATCCACTTGGTCTGTACTTGGCATATATGCAGTGTCAAAGTCTGTTTTTACATCCCATTCTTTCTGGTCATAGTATATGGTAAAGTTATTTGAGTATCTTCTAGACAGATACTCTAATTCACTCATTGACTCTGGGTCAGAAAGCACTCTAGCCACATGTTCATTCCCAAGGGTTTTTTCATAGGTCTCATTCATTCATTTTGGGATTTTCCTAATATCATCCTGAGGTAGTTTCCATGACCTTTGGTCTAACCTTGCTGTTATCCTGTAGGACAGGGATCCAGTGTATAGCTACCCTTTCCCTTGAGAATTATTTAACGACATTATTGGCAGAGAGGTTGAGTGAGGTACATGGTAGTGATGGGTACATTTTATGTGGCAATATTTGAATAGCAGTTTTTACAGTGTGTGTGGGGGGATCACTTAGGTAGTTGGTAATTATACTAATTTTCTATTTCTGCATAATAAATTTCCACAAATGTAGTAGCTTGAAACAACATTCGTTTATTATCTCACAGTTCTATAATTCAGAAGTCTCGTATGGTATGGTTGGATTCTTGACTCAGGGTCTCAGAAGCCTGAAATTAAGTTATTGGCCAGCTATGTTATTATCTAGAATTTTGGTTCCTCTTCAAAGTCATTGCTGTCAGTGGCAGAATTTAGTTCCTTGTGATTTGGAATAATGTCCCCATTTCCTTGTAGGTTGTTGAACTGAGGTTTATTCTCAGCCTCTTGACCCATTTTGTCATTCCTTGCATGGGCCCTCTCTATCTCAGTGCCATGTCAAATCCTTCTTGTGTTTTGAAATGTGACATCCCATTCTGTTGCTCCCTGGAGAAAATCTTTGCTTTCAAAAGGCCTCATAAGATTAGATAAGACCCATCAGATAATCTCCAGATTTAAGATCAGTTGTGCCATAGAACATAACACAATAATGGAACTAATAGCTTATCATATTTCAGTCTTCATAGTTGTAGATGGGATATTTTTGGGAAACCATCTGCCTACCACATTAATCCTAGTCCACAGCCCAGCATCTGCATCTAAAATGCTGTTTTTGAAATAATTGTGCAGTTTTATTGAATTTATAAAATGTCTGTATCTTTATGGAAAAAAAACCCTTCCCAAAGGAAAGAGTTTATATAGTTGTGGTTGTAAATTTGGGTCTTTGGCTATAAACCTGAAGAATGTAAAGCTTATACTATTATTGTTTTCAAGGCTACACATGACTTACTGTATATACATTATTTTGTAAAATTTACTGTATGTATACTTTTACTGTATAATTAGAAGGAAACTGCATACAAACTCCATCTGATATAGAATTGTTATAGATATAGAAACAACTTTTGTACTTATTTCCATTTCCCTTCCTAGTTCACTCTTATTATAAACTCAGTCTAAGACCAAATATGTTACTTTCAACAACCTCAAATCAAATGCACATTTAAGGAACAGTAACAACTGGTCTACCAAACATATCTCTCAGTATAATGCATGTACCATTATTATGTATAAGATTGCTGGGGTGACAAAATATTTCCTCTTTATAAAATTATAGAAATAATAATTCGGAAAGAGAAAAAACTCCGTAATTCCAAATCTAGTGAAACCGTTTTTAAAATTTTGTATGATTTCTCTGGGTGTTTTTTCCCTTTGCATATATTAACATATAGATTTACAGATAGCTATAGTTACATTATTTTTAAACAAGAGGGACTTATTTATTGAGATAAAAGTTACATAACATAAAATTAATCATTTAAGGTGAAAAATTTTAATGGCATTAAATACATTCACAATGTTGTACAAAACCCACTTCTATCTAGTTCCAAAACCCTGGAGTTGCCATCACTCCAAAATAAAACCCTGTTTGCATTAAGTACATTCTCTCCAGTACCCTATCCTGCCAGTCCCTGGCAACCACTAATAAGCCTTCTATCTCTATGGTTTTATTTATTTTTAGAGATTTTATATCAATGAGATCATACAATACTTAATATGGGTCTGGCTTATTTCACTTAGCATAACGTTTTTAAGGTTCATCCAAAGTATAGCATGTATCAGTATTTCATTTCTTTTCAAGGCTGAATAATAATATCCCATTGCGTGTATATACCACAATTGTTTATTCATTCATCAGTTGATGAATATTTGAGCTGCTTCACCTTTTCTTGGCTACTGTGAATAGTGATGTCAACTCTGTGCCAGATACTTTTCTAGGCAATTGAGGTATATCAGTGATCAAGAGACAAATGTGGTTCCCCCCCCAGAGACTACATTTAACATGTTAACATTTTTCATTCTTTATGTTATACAAATATAATATTATAATTATGAATATTGATGTATGCTGAGGATATGGAGTTGGAATTTTCTTAGAAAATAATTCCCTTGACTAATGAAAAAATTTGACCTAACAGCAAATGTGTAACCTGAGAATCATCCAACTTTTTACCTTGTTTGAGATATTAATAGCAAATCTGAATAATTCATAAAAAGGACAATTGTATAACATGATTTGTATCTATATTATCCGTTATTTCTTGAACTCTTTGGTTTTTGTCTTCTTATATAAGAAAATGGCTGGCTTTTCCTTAAGTCAATTTCACTCTGACTTGAGTGAACCTGGACTACATTTCTCTGCCTCCCTTGTGATTAGTTTTGGCCATGTGAGTGAGTAATTGGGTGAGTGGAACCCTGGCAAGTGTGATATGCACCAGTTCAAGCCATGGTACATGTAATTCTTCAATGGGAGATCTTCCATGCTCTCTCCCATCATGTTGGCTTGATGTAGATGTGAGCAGTAACCTTGGAAACCAAACCGTATGTGGAATATGGTGGAACCAAAACATGGAAGGACAATGGGTGCTGATTTTCCACTTGGAGGATAGCCACCTGCTTAATAAGAACAACTCTTTTGGACTTTGGTTTGAGGCATTTTATGTATTACAGCAGCTAGAGTTACCTTTATTATACTTCCCTCCATAAATAGCAAAAGGAAACAAAAATGTCAGTGGATTGGAAGCAAAAGAGCTATTTAACAGTTTAGGGTTGAATATAAAGAAAGGGTTGGTTTTTCTACAAATCTTTTTCATAGGGGTGTGTGTGTGTGTACATATGTATATATTTCATTCCCTCAGAATGAAAGCTTAAAGAGAGCCAGAGGAATTGAGGAATTTACTTTTTTCTTTTTGGAATTTACTTTTTTAATTTTACTTTTACTTTTAAAATTAAAAAAAATTTTACTGAACTCCATCTAACAAATGAGAATGAGGACACAATGAGCAGAAAATAAGACAGATACATTTTCTATGCTATTTTCTCCAATTTCCTAGAGGAAAGCAACACTTACAGTCAATTTAACCAAGAATCAGACCATGATTTGAACAAAAAAGTATCCAGGACATTCTTCATTATTGTTTTGATTCTTGGTTAAATGGGCATTGCATTCGTTATTGGAAATATCTAAGAAGGTACCACAAGCATGGAGATAGACAAAAATAAAGATTTTCCAAATGGGAGTAAATTAGATTTCAGAAGCTGAGAACTAAAGAGCTTGGTGTTGATTTATATTAACACTTTAGAATGAATTATTTAAGCGCATGGCTTGAGTGAACTTAGAAAATACTATTAGCTAACATCTTTAGTAACTTCAACTCTTGCCAAATTAACCTGCCATTCTTTTTCAGAGGGTAATTAGGCTGACAGAAGAGGAAATTGACAGTCTTTATACATGTTAATGTAAGCCAGGCATCTCACCAAGATTGCTTATACACAAGAAAAAATCATATGCTCTATAATATCACTCTTAAGTGGAATTCTGGTCACTTTTTAAGTGGATGTGGAAGCAACTAGTGCAAAACTAAATTTTTTTTTTTTTAACTTAAGCTCTCTTAGCTACAAAAAACATCTCCTAACTATCTCACATTCCGTGGAAAAATAGTTTTTATTTAGCTTGTAAGAGAAGAACATGACTGAATACCCATGATTTAATGTTACAAAATTATGTCTAATAAAATTAGCAATTACTCAGTAATTTGTTTTAATATTATATACATTGCAGTTTACTTAAATGACAAAATTTGCAAGCAGCACACCACAAATAAAGAGCCATTATGGAAATTCAACCAAAATTATATATATATACACACACACACACACACACACACACACACACACACACACACATACACCAGCTTCAACAAGAAAAAAAAAAGTATGATTCACAAGTAAGCCGTGATACATACATACATGTCTTATAGTCTAACTGAAAAATCATGGGCTAAAATGTGCAAAACATTCTACTGTACATTGTAGACAATGTACAGTAGAATCTCACCTAGTAATCTAATAATAATAAAACAAAATTAACACTCGTTTAAAGTGAGAAAGGAGGAATAATAGCATATGAAAATTCTGAAGATAACTCAGCACAACAGTAATAATGCATAGTTAACTGTTCTTTTTGAATATGTCAGGATTTTCAAATATATACACGTGAATTGATCTGGTTATCTATTACTGCATAACAAATCATCTCAAACTTACTGGCATAAAACAACAGTTATTTTATTATGCTCGTGGAGTCTATGTCAGGAATTTAGAGAGGGCCTTTATAAGTTTCCTAAGGCTGCCTTAACCAGTTGTCACAAACATGGTCATTTAAAACAATAGAAAGTGATTCTCTCGAAGTTCTGGAGGCCAGAGGTCCAAAATCAAGGGATCTGTATTGCAGTGGTTGCTCAGAGACTCTAAAAGAGAATCTCTTCCTTGCCTCAATCTCCAAGTGGAAAATCTAGAGTTGAAAAGCATAATAATTGAACTGAAAATTTCACTAGGTGGGCTCAACAGTGGGTGTGAATCGGCAGAAGAAAGCATCGGTCACCTTGAAGATAGATCAATAGACATTTTCTAAACTGAAGAACAGAGAGCAAAAAGACAAAAGAAAAATGAACAGAACCTTAGAAGTTCAGATGACGTGTGGGGCAGTGGTCAGGGTTCAT
The DNA here is from genome assembly GCF_964374135.1 of Grampus griseus. NCBI lineage: Eukaryota > Metazoa > Chordata > Mammalia > Artiodactyla > Delphinidae > Grampus > Grampus griseus. The sequence continues at coordinate 53,183,234 of NC_139003.1, read as the reverse complement.
CCTATGTTAACTAGAGTTCCAGAAAAAGAAGAGAAAGTGAAAGAAACAAAATTAAATTTGAAGAAATAATGTTCCCAAAGGCCCCAAATTTAATTTAAAAATGTTAGATTATAGATACAAGAAGCTAAATTAAACCCAGGTGGAATAACTATTGATAGAGCATTGTATCATCTTCTAGACATTAACTCATTCCCTATGTTGGAAATGCTTTACTGACTGCTGTGGCACAAGGTCTTGCGTGTTTGACTTGCACGTGCCATCAAGTGTCTGTGTGACCACTTTTCCTATTAGTTTCTTTTATTTAAGCCTCAGTCCATGATGATATCTTCGGTCTTCACTTGCAATAAAATTATTACTTGTCCATTAAGTCTATTTCTTTTCTTCTTCTCATTTGCCTAGGGCAAGAATTATCAAACTATATCTGTAAAGTGCCAGAGAGCAAGTATTTTCAGCTTTGCAGGCTGTACAGTCCCATAACTACTCACCTTTGTCATTTTAATGTGAGACCCACCATAGACAATAAGTAGATAATGAATGTGGCTTGTGCCAATATGACATTTACAAAAAATAGGATGTGGGCTAGATTTGGGGTGTAGGATGTAGTTTCCTGAGTCCTGTTTGGGATAATGCAAGATGTACTACTTGGGCCAAAAAAAGTAGGAAATTTTAGCCCTGAAATGACATGCCCTTATCAAAAAAAGATTGTGATTCACATAATTTTGAAAGTGCTTGTGTTACGGTTTCATATGAGGAGAAAAAACACAGTTTTTTTTAAAAAGAGAAATGATCAAATTTGAGAAACAGTGAACTAGAGGAAGATCTCTACTGGTGAACTACAAGCTGAACTACTTCTTTTTCAGTAATTTTTATCGATAATTTGGATGAAGTTAGAAATCTTTCAAAATGGCAGAAGGCACAAAAGCAGTAAAGATGTCTAATATTGTGGAGAAGAGAACAATGAAGCCATTCTAACAATCTCTTAAAAAGCAATTTAAGGTGATAGAATATTTGCATACTATAATATTAAGTGAAAGCAATAGGATAAAAAGTAAATACAGTAAAATCTCAATTTTGTACAAAACATAGGGGGAGAAACACCAGATTATGAACAGCATAATATTATATCTGTAATAACAGCTAACTTGCTTGAATATATATATTTGTCTGCCCTTTAAGCAATTTACAACTTTATTGCATTTAATGCTCACAGCTAAACTATACAGAGGATTTTGTCATCTCTTCTTAAAATGAGAAACCTTAGGCAAATAAGTAACTTTTGGAGTTAAATTTAAATTCAGTTTTTTTCTGACTGCAAAGGCAATGGCCTAATTTGCTAGTCTTAAGTGGTGGGATTATGACTTTACTTTTATTCTCTATACACTACATATTTTTGCATCTTTTATGTTATCCACATTGAAAATGTATTATTATGATAAAAATAAATATATCAGAAAGAAAATAAAGATAGGAATTGTTGACATAGTAAATTGACATTTTACAGTCATATTAATATATTAAAATTACTGAATTTATATTTTCAAAAGAAATTCAGTAATACAGATCTGGATGGATTTATTTAACCACATAAAAAATAAACTTAAATTTTTTAATGGAAGTATAGTTGATTTACAATGTTGTGTTAGTCTCAGGTGTACAGCAAAGTGATTCAGTTATGTGTGTAAATATATACTTCTTTCTTTTTCAGAGTCTTTTCTCTTACAGGAGTCTTTTCTCAATATTACAACATATTAAGTATAGTTCCCTGCGCTATACAGTAGGTCTGGTTGGAATAATTTAGACTAATAGATGTTAATGGGAATTTGGTTGACAGAGTCTCAATTAAAGGATATAGTTTCAGTACTCATACAAGCATGGGCTACACAAAGTTAAGTACAGCATCTATTACCTGGGACAGCGCTGCTCAAAGCATGGTTCTTAATTGCTGGCCAACCAAAACTATTTGTCACCAGTTCATGAAGAGCTAAGAAAAGAAATAGAGAGGAAGCAATTGGCTGAGTAATTTTATGTTAGATGAATCTAATAATAATAAACAGGGCTTATAGTTTGTGTCTTTTTTCACTGTTTTACTAATTTATTTTTAAACAAAACTTTGGTCCTCAAGAGAGAGCGGAATAGAAGCTCAGTGGTATTTCACTATAGATAGTAAGAGAATCACTGACCTGGGAGGTAATCTGTGGCAATGGGTACACATGTCTGTGGTACTTATACATACTTAGGTATAAAATTTAAGTGGAACTTTCACAGAAGGGAGGTTAGGATAATTAAAAGCCTGGAAATGGCATCGCATGATGAATGACAAAATGGAGAGTTAGCAACAGGTAGTCCGATGATTTTGAAATTTGAAGAGTCATCATAGGAAAAAGAGGAAGTGCTTATTACGTGTAGATAGAACTAGAACCAAAAGGTAGAAATGAGTAGAAGAAAGATTTTGAGTCAATAATCAAGAAGAAGCCTAATTATCAGAGTACTAAAAATGAGCATATTCTGCTATAAGATGGAAAATTCCACCACATTAGAGCTATTCAAATAATTTTGGGTGATAACTTGAAAGACATTTGGTGTAAGACTGATTCTTGAAAGTTCTTGCTTACTTCCAAGACTGTGACTCTCAAAATCAGATAAATAATCTGATTTGGTAATATTGTCCCAGCTTACACTGGACATCAGTGCTCAGTGGGCTCTGAAACCAGTAGTGCTGCTGTCCATGTAAGTTCAAGACCATACTGATTAACTGGGTTGATCTTAATTTCGTGATGTGTTTTGGTTCCCTTAGGTGTAGAGTTTTGGCAACCCTATTTTTAAAACAATCACTTATTCTGAAATGGTATTGAGTAATCTACATACATTTTTTTCCTAAGTCTTTATTTTTGTTCAGTGAGATGCTTTTGCTGTCCAGATATTTTTCTCAACCTTACATATCTTACTTTTGCATGTGTGTTCTAAAAAGAACAAGCCAGTCCTGAAATATACTCAGGAACTAACAGTGCATTTGACAGCCACAGGTGTAACAAAGATAAAATGAATTCATATTTTATATCCTGAAATAACCTCTTCTCTTCTCGACTCTCATAGGAACTTCTTTATACCTTATTTTCTCCATTGCATTATATTTATCATTCTTTTATAATAAATACTTGTCACAGCTTAGTTAGACTGTTCTCTTCTTGGTCTCTCCTGAAAGCGAAAGGCATGCATAATGTTTTCCTTTCAATGAGAAGTGAAAGGGATTGAGAACTACTTCTTCCTGTACAATTTTGACTGTTTTGCTACTCATTATGACACTAAAACTGAACGTTTATCGAGCCATTGCTATGTCGAGGCTTTGTGCTAAACATACTAATTGCATCTTACCATTTATCCTTAGTCATGGCTTAGCTCCGCCTCTAACATGGGTAAACCTGGTGATTAGGTAGTCTTGCTATTACTAACATGAAAACATTTTTGGTTCCTACGTGCCAAATATTGAGTTTGGAATATTTTGATTTTCCCTTGGAGAACCATGCATACTTAAGCCATTTGTATATGGCTTTAACCTCCTACAAGGCAGTGGTTGTTATCATATCGTTACATTTTCGTACAAGAATAAAAATCTCTTATACAGGGATAGCTCAGTAAAAATCCATTTTATAGCTTAAACTACTTTTAGCCTGACATACAGATGAGTGTTATGAGATCATCCAAGCCTACTAGAATTGCATTGGATAGAGAAACCACCACTCCATGGACAACTTACAAACCGAAGCTAGGGATATGGAGCAGGAGTGACCATTTTTAAGAACGGATTGTTGGGTTTCCCTGGTGGCGCAGTGGTTGAGAGTCTGCCTGCCGATGCAGGGGACGCGGGTTCGTGCCCCGGTCCGGGAAGATCCCACATGCCGCGGAGCAGCTGGGCCCGTGAGCCATGGCCGCTGAGCCTCCACGTCCGGAGCCTGTGCTCCGCAACGGGGGAGGCCACAACAGTGAGAGGCCCGCGTACCGCAAAAAAAAAAAGAATGGATTGTTAGTAAACAGAGTGTGAGACTGGGAATGCTAGTAAAACAGTCCTGGGGCTGAGGAAGAGATTTAACTCAGCAATCATTCTTCTCTTGTCTTGTCACCGATGCCAGATTTAGAGCACAGGCTTTGGACCCCAACATGCCTGGGTTTCTGACCACAGGCAAGTCATGTAATTTATTTGTGCCCCAATTCCTCATTGATAAAATGGAAACAATAATACCTATGTCAGAAGGTTATGGTGAGGAGTAAATGAGGTAATCTAAGCCAAGCAAGAACATAGTATCCCGCACATAGCAGGCACTGAGCAAATGATTGTTTTTTCTTTCCTTCATAACTGATTCTGGAATAGATGTTTGGCGCTGCCTTATTGTTCACCCATGATATTACTGCCTATTATGAACCCTAATTCTAACATACATGTTTTTGATTTTTGACCATATTCTAACTTCTCAGATTCATCTACACTCTTGTCTTGCCTCTAGTGTTTTTTTTTTTTTCCCACTTTGGGCACTCAGCTTCATACCTGTCCATTTCTCACAACTTCATCTCATATAATCCTCTCAAGAGCAGAGAAAGCATAAAGAAATATTAGCACAAGCATAAGAAAACAAATAAGATCTGATATTTTCCATAGAAAGATTTTTTTTTTTTTTTGCGGTACGCGGGCCTCTCACTGCTGTGGCCTCTCCCATTGCGGAGCACAGGCTCCGGACGCGCAGGCTCAGCGGCCATGGCTCACGGGCCCAGCCACTCCGCGGCATGTGGGATCTTCCCAGACCGAGGCACGGACCCGTGTCCCCTGCATCGGCAGGCGGACTCTCAACCACTGTGCCAACAAGGAAGCCCCATAGAAAGATATTTTTAATCACTTGAATATCTGATGAAATCTGCCTTCTGTGTGTATAAGTAATATTTTAACAAGCCTTATGTCAGCTTCACAAAAGTTTGTGTATTTTTTTTTGTTGTTGCAAGAATGTTTTCTGTTCAGGGAATGATAGTAATAGAATATGCTGCAATATCTTTGCATTTGCACTGTTATATCTCACTAATCTTCTGTTGCAGAAGAGCGGCAATGACTCAGCCAGGTAAAACTTGCCAGTATGTGAACCTTAAATTTAATATAAATAAATGTCCTAGTTTATATACCTATGTTATCATTATAATGTAGAGTTATGGTTTTGTAGACTTGAATTCTGCCTTATATAAATATTATATTTAAAACCTAAATGTATAACAGTCAGAAAAGAACCAAATTAAAGAACCTGAATATTAAGTAGGTTTTCTTTAAGGAAGAAGGGATTTACAAAATGCTATGCAAACTGGTTAGATAAGCACATAAATCATTCTAGGCTTCCACTGACTTCTTGCATATCCAAAGACTATCTGGATTGAGAAACTGTAATTCTGTCATTAGTTTGTTTATCTTTACCACAGATATGACATATAGCTTCAAATATTCAAGAGCATTGTCTTTAAAATTTAGTATGCATTTAAAATCTGAAAATGAAAAAGGAGGTGAATTAGATAATCACTGCTATGTTTCTATATGTTAAATATTTATATAAGAGACTATAGTAAATAAAATCTGTATTTTTAAGTAAGAAACATTTACCAAAGAGCATTATAATACAGATAGTTTATTTTTAAGAGGTTACCTTATATCGAAGTTCAACATTATTGAAGAACTTCCAGGATAAAATGAGTTATGTTGCAAGTACTTGTACCTTATTGAATTTAGCCCTTCATTGCGTTGCTTAAGTATTCATGGTTCATATAGTACTGCTAAAATTTATATTTACTACCAGTTCATTAGTACAACTAATTCGTATAATTATCATGGGATAAAAATACCAGACTAAATTATTCAGTGATTGGTTAGTAATTTGAGCTGGACTTCACTGAACATTTCTGGTTTTATCTAGGCTTCCTCATGTGTCTTCAGCCATCTGGGGGCTGTTGGTGGATGATGGCCTCCACACAGGGGCTCACTCCTGCCTGCCAGCCCAGGCTTATTCACACAGAGACTCACTTCAACAGCAGCAAGAACATAAGCACCAAGGCACCAGCATTTTTCAAATCTCCGTTTGTATCATGTTATATCCCATTGTTTCATATTATGCACTATTGGCCAAAGCAAGCCTTATGAGAAAGCCCATCAGTCAGTGTGGTATTGCATCAGCCAAAGGTGAAAACACAGAATGGCATGAATAAGTTTGGGACCATACTGCAATAATCTACCACAGTGAGGTCTTATGGAATTATTCACATTAAGCCTTCTCTTACTTCATAAGAAAATAGTTAAAACACAAAATGTAAGCATTGCCTATTCACTAGAATTTTATTTGCTTGATGCCATAAGAATTTATTTGCTTGATAACTTCTCCTGTAGCAAATAATTTCCTGGTGACACATATGTCTTATGGAGACATATGTTGTTTCTATGTAGAAAACTTGAATGTTCTTCCCTTCCTCCATCCCACCATCCTTCTTCACTAACCCCTCAAAAAATTAAATCATGACCAATGTGTTTCTTTTGACATAAAAGGAACCCCACACAATAAACCAAACCCAACAAACAAAAATCAAAACCCTCAAGCTCTGACAAAAAGCAGATAAAGTATTTTTTAGAGAAAGTTTACATAACACTCATTTTGCATATCCATACTTCGAAATTAAGATTTCTAACGTGGAATTAAGATACATGCTAAACAAATTTCAGAATTTTAGGGAAAGGTTCATATATGGTAAATGTTGAGTCACAACAACTCGTTATTAATGTACAGGGTTTTGGTGAGAAAGTAGAGCTTATTAAGTACTATGTTAGTCTCTATATAAGCAGTATATTTTGTTGCCTTCGTGTAGCCTATTCCTTCTCTAATACTTGCAAATCAGCTTCTCAATATCTTCCCCTCTTTCTCTTCCTCATTTATTTACAAATAATTTTTATTGTTTACTGACCTGCAGATTTATTTGGGAAAATCTGTGAGTGAAAGCAAATTATAATTTAAGGGGATAATAAGGTCTCTCGAGAGGGTTTTTAGAATAAGTAAACTGAGCATATTTGTAGGCAAAAGAAATGAATCAGGAGAAGAGTGAGGCTTTGCAAGAGAAAGGGTGTAATGGTGGAATGCGTTCACAGGGAACATAGGTGTTATCCTTAGAAAGTGGGCTAGGCTTGTTCCGCTCTGAGAGGGAAAGAGGGTAGTGTAAGTACAGACTGAAGAACAAGGCTATGCAAGAGAGCAGAGTGTGATATAAGAGACACAGTACATTGGAAGAAAAGACTTTTTCTCATGCTTCTTAGTAAGAGCAGTGATGGGATCACTTACTTAGATTGAAAGTCCAGTTCATTTCAGTTCATCTCACATTATTTGAGCCTCTCTTATGTGACAAGAATCATGATAGGTACCTGTGATCCAAAGAGGGATAATACACGATCTCTGTATTGAAGGACTTTACAGTCTTGGCGGGAGACAGCTGCATAAATCCAGTCTAATGTTCATGGGAAGGCTTTCAGAGGAAATGACACCTAAACTTGATTTTAAGGGATGTATAGACATTGACCATGAGAAGACAGAGGAGGAAATTACAAGCAGAAGGAAGAGCTGTTGCCAAATCAGCCAGGATGGACAGATAAATGTTCAACATTGATAGAGCTGTTTCTCAACTGTTTTCAACCTATTACCCCTTTGATGAACGTGAAGAATGTTCACATCCTTCTTTCAGAGATGCGAAATTGCCTTCCACCAATGAAGACCCAGTTTTCTAGTATAAAAGCTGAAGTTTCTTAGTGATGAGAAGACTCTTCCTGAGCAGATTGAACTGGCCCTGGGAATTATGTGTAGGTCTTTCCATTAGCAATTATGTGGGAGGTGAATGCTGGGGAGACGAGAGGTAGTAGAGTATAGATGGAAAGGGAGTGAAAGCTAAGATTAGCAAGACTCCTCCTTTTCGCCCAGAGGAGCCATAGATGACTAGAAATTGTTCCGAGGCAGTCAAACGAGGTGCTTAAATTTTTCTACCAATTGAATTCCAATATAACCTCTAATGAAATACCAATTGATTAGAATAACCAACACTTAGGAGCTGCATTTCTCAGTTCTCCACGTTTCAGAAAACTGTTTTGTACTGGTATTCTTTTTATCTGCATTTAAGTAAAATCCAGCAATTGGGTTGAATTGACCCTTTGGCTGTCAAACAAATAAACAAACCAAAAAACAGGTTTCTAAGTTCATGTTAATTAAGTGAGCTTAGAAGCCATTTGAGTAATCCACTTGGACTTCACTAAAAGCTACCCTTCTAATGACAGTCTCCATAGGGGAACAATGTCATTAAGCCAGCTTTGCTTGAAGATATTTATTCATAATATCATAGGTTAAATTCACTGTTACATTATGATTCAAATACTCCGTAGTTTTATATTTGTACATTTAATAATCCATTCTTAATGTCTTTGGATATATTTTATGGAAGCAGTGGATAACTGGATTAAATGGCTCATGAAGTTGACATGTCACACATATCTGAGACCCCAGAGGTTTTAACATTGAAACTGACAATAGAGGGAATCGAACCAGCGACCTAAGACTGTCCACAGGTGTCGGGTCTACAGTCTTCCGCCCTACCAGTTGAGCTACCGAAGGGTGTGCGCCGCCAGGCCCGGGCCCTTCCTTTTTCTGGAAATGCCGGAGCACGGCACTGGGACGCCCGAGAGTTAGTGTTTCATCAAGGAGGTTATTTTGCGCTGTTGGCGTTTGTATGAAGAAGGCAGAGCTGTAGGTGAACGTGAGCTTAAGTAGCCTCGGAGGGAAAGCTCAGCGGTCATCTTTGGGGAGCCGCGGAACGAGAACCGGCACCGATGTGGGGTCGCAGAGGATTCGCTGGGTTGGCAGGAGATGTTATTCTCCTCCGCAGTCCGGCAGTGAGGACAGGACTGATCTGGTAGTTGCTGTTTGACTGAATCAGCTAAAAGTCTTGTGGCCACACAGCAGTCAGGCTTCTTTTTCTGTGCCCCAAGAAGACCCACAGACGTTTGCACAAATATTCCACAGTGTGCTTTCAGTTAACAGCCCCACTTGTGCGGCTGTGCACTGGCTGCTTCGTGGAACTCTGTAACCAGAAGACATGGCTGCTTAGATGGAGCAGCACATCGGGGACTCAGTGACCCACCATACAAAGGGTACTGTGTTCATGACCGAGGGAAGCCAGCTGCCACGTCTGTGGCAGAACTGAGACCTTTAGAGAGCTATCCAGAGGGTGTTAGTGGGCATATTCGAAGCCTTTCCTGCTAAAGGTTTTTGAATTATGCCTATTATTATGGCCACTATGGATGGTGCTTTGATAACAGCTTTCACCCCCGCCTATCCCATGAAAACCCAGATTTCATCTCCAGTCAAGTTCGGGTGACATAATTCTTCTGTTTGGCGTTTGTGAGACCGCACACAAGATAACTACATCTGCACGGCTAATTCTTCTTTCTGCAGACATACAAACTTCACCTTCTATGGACCCAACTTAACTTTACGGTTAATTCAATTACGTCTAGAGTATTTGTACAAATGTCTGATTCTTCACAATTAAGCATAACAATCAACTTTTTAGTTTTTATAAAATGCTATGACTTTTGTTTCACTCGAGGCCATTGAAATGGAACTTTGCTAGAACGGTGGTCGAGATCACTTGTTCATTAAACTTTTAGCAATCAGTCTTTATATAATAGGTCTTCTATTAGTAATGTTCTTTCCCTTCATGAAGTGTCATTCCTTTCATGGCGCGGAAATCAAAAATGGACCATGGTGGAGTGGTCATATAACAGCTTTACAAAACCATCCACCTGTAATCCTCCACCCCTTGGTAAGGATTCCTCAATCTTGCATCACAGTGGGGCAACAATATCAAAAACATATACTACACTTTAATATTTCTTTCCCTGCCCAACCTAAATGTAAAAATAAAAGAGCTTGGTATGATATTTTATTAGGCGCTACTGGAACTTGTATGGGCCTAGTTAACTCCATAGATGTAGAAACTCTAGCTAATCGATTACATAATACTGGAAAGGACATAGCTCAAGCTTTAACTAATGTTCAGTGGATGCCCACTATTATGAAACCCCATGAGCTAACCCTGAATTATGATAAAGAATTCATGCAATTATTTAACATATCCCAAATTGGAAAGCTGAAGCAAACTCAAAAAATAAGTAAAGGTTTCAGTTGGTCCAAAAGGATAAGGCTCAAAAAATCTTAATGTCTAATACTGTATATACATGGAGAAAAATGTTTGCTCAGTGAGTCCCTACAAATCATTGGTTATCGATTCCAGAAGGAACTACTAAACGTACAGATACTTGGAGTACAGGCACCTTGTACCATTACAACGTTTTAGATAATTTTACTATGTGTCAATTTCATGTGTTACCAGTTGTTTTTAATGATGAATATTGGCTACCCCACTTTAATGGAAGTTACCTAGATTCAGATAATCAAACACACCTTTTACTGGACTGTGTGCGAGCAGCTGAAGGACCAGTCTGTGGACAAACTTCGAGGATATGGGAACCCTGTTTGTTGGAATGTTCTATCAACTTGTTAATGGACCGTATACCCTCAATCTTGTTGTATGTTTTTCAAAGTGGCTCCCCAGTTCTTATGTATTGCCACCAATGATGAAAACACTATTTCAGCTTACCATTTAGAAGTTCCATTTTCTGGTTGTTTATCACATGTTGATAATTTATATTGGAAAGGTGTTTGGTATAAGTTTTTATCTGTTAAAGAAAAACCATTGTGAACACAGTTGTCGATTCCTACTTTACCCACTACTAATGCTACTCTACCTTTAGAACCTTTAAAAAAGATATTAGAGGGCACAAAAAATTTAGGCAAATTTATTGGAAAACATAATCGTTCTTTATTAGAACATTCTGTAATCACTACCATTGCTGCAAACAAATTACTGGATGTAAACGTAAATGTCCCAAAACACGTCTCACTCCTGGTGGGACGTTTTCTTCACTCAGTCTCCTAGTGCCTCAAAACTATTCTCCACACCGTTTAATCCTTTATTAGTTGCATTGATTGTACTATTTCAGTTAACTATTTGGAATTGCCATTTGTCATACCAAATCAGGAAAACTTCTCGTGTTATTTTGCCTTTTTCCTATGCCCTCGGGCCTAAACAATCCTGAGGCCGACTGTCAGGAAAATTGAAATGGAAATCGTCTTGTTCAGGCTTCAGAGGCAATACTAGGCCTCTGGCCAATTCGTGACCTTGCCTGGACTACATGCTTGCTCGTAAACTGCTGTCAGCAAGTCTGGTGGCACTTAAGATAAAGAAAGGGACTGGGTCTTGGAATTTCTCGAGCCCTGAGAACCTGGCCAGGTTCCCCGGGGTCTGGAAAATCTTGTGACTCACAAGGTAAAACATACAGCATTGTTGAAGAAAACCAGAGCTGCACGTTTGCATGCAAACTGATGATATCCGCTTGCGGCCTGGTATTATAAACGGGACTCTCCTAGACTACAATCTGAAGTCTAACCCGTGGAGCGGATGCACTGCCCAGGTCCTTTCCCAGTTGGGACTCCAGATTGCTGTTTCCGGGAGTTCCCAGCACTGTTCAAGTGTGGATATAGGTGTCGGCCCAATTTGGTGATGTAAGTGCTTTTACTTCTCTCTCTTATTTATATTTCTTCCTTTTTGATGACTTCCTATTAAAATTGAGCTAAAACTGTTAAAAAAAACCTGACAATAGAATAAAGTTATGGTAAATAAAATAGTTTCAGACATTATGGTAAATAAAATATGTTCACGTAGTAGGTATGAATGTATGTCAATCTCATAAATCGTTAACTTCATAGGACAATGGGATCATGACGAAGGAATCACTGTTTTTTTTTTTAATTTTTATTTTTATTGAGATATAGCTGATTTACAATGCTTTGTTAGTTTCCGGTATACACCAGAGTGATTCAGTTATATATATGTTCTTCTTCGTATTCTTTCCCATTATGATTTTTTGTTTTTGTTCTGATTTTCCACATGGTCAGGCGTTGCTGCGGCACCTTGACGAGAGCTTTCACACCAATGTGTGCCTGGGCTGTGCCCAGCCTTAACTACCCTGGTGGGGCCGGTTGGAGCTCCCTGCCTGGCATCCTGAATGGCGGTCCTCTCTTCCCTGTCATTCCCAGAGGCCACAGGGGCTTTTAGGGGATGGAGAGTTACGCTCCAATTCATCATACTAATTATTTTTTACCCCCCGCTGTTTCTCAGGCCTTCTATCATAAGGTGGTAGAAGCCTCACAGAGACATATTATGTTCTCCTCTTTTGGGGCTCTCCTGAATGCTAGCCCCCTGAAACAGCTAGTTCCTCCTATATATCTATCCAGGTTGTGGCCCCCATCATTCCTCCCTCTGCACTGGTTTTTCTTGATTTCCCTTCACATTACCTTTAGAAAATGGCTTCATGGATCTGATATTGTTCACCTAGCCCATGGTTACCCTCTGTGGTTCTCATCTTGTCTTTCATAGTGTTATATACACTGCGGATTATGAGATATGATTATCAAAGCAGTTTTCTTTGTTCTCTCATCTTTCCTTTTTCAATACTATTTTTGACTGCGGTAAAATATATATAACATGAAATTTACCATTTATAACCATTTTAAGTGTACCATTCAGCAGCAGCAAGTGTATTCATAATGTTGAATAACCATCACCACTATTGACAAAATTTTTCACCACCCCAAACAGAAACTCTGTTCCCATTAGGCAATAATGAACTCCCCATTTCTCCCAGCTTCTGGTCACCTCTAATCTACATTCTGTCTCTATGTACTTGCCCATTCTAGATATTTCAAATAAGTGGAATCGTGGAATATTTGTCCTTTGGTGTCTGGCTTAGCGTAATGTTTGTCACTGAGCATAATGTTTTCAAGGCTCATCCATCGTGTGTCAAAATCCCGTTCCTTTGCATGGCTGAATAATAACCCATTGTATGTATATACCACGTTGTGTTTCTCCCGTTTCCTTTTAAACTTCATTCGCCTGGAGTAGTCCTTCCTCTTCCTGGCTCAAAAGTCAGGCAGGCTATGTAAGGTCAAAAGTCAGGCACTTGTAAGCGATAAAAAGTCTTAGAATCACTTCATGTTGTGCATTCATGTTCTCAATCCATTAAAAATGCCTTGTGTTGAAAAATAAACTTGATGTATCATTAAATCTTTTCCCTGGCCCCCGAGGCCCAGCCCTTTGCGCCATACCTGAGTCCACTTGGCGTAGAAGCCCAAATGGGCTGATGCAGCTCACCTGGTCGCTCTGAGGGTTCATCAGGTCCTGCCTGTACCATGACTCTTTATTCATCTCAGATTAAGGTTGACAGGAAACAATAATAGATGATTATTTACTTTATTCCCCCTGAGAAGTGTCCACTTCATCTATCTCCAGATCTAGGTTTTTCAATTCTAGTGCTTAAAATTAGTTTGCCTTGAATAAAAATAACTTAACCCTGCGTTAGTGCCTATAATGTTTCAGCCTCATTACAGAATCATCCCTACAGACCAAAGTCCCCTGTCCTAACTTTGGTAGCAAAATCCTAACCATGTTCCTGTAGGTATAACAGAAATGTGTTCCTGCCCGAAATATAGCTCATGGACATAATTGCAAAGATTTGTCAAGATATGTGTGGAGGATATTCTTTGTAGCACTGGTTTGTAGTAGACAAGAATTTGGAAACAATCAAATTTTCAATAATATTGTACTGGTTAAATATATTTTTGACATATCTGTATAATATAGCCTGTTTAAAAAAATGGCAATGTGGTTAGGTTGAGAAATTTTCTTCTGATGGTTTTAATATTAATTTCTTTCCCTCTCCTACTTTTTCTCTAGTATCCATATTGAATGGAATCACCAAATCAAATTTGAATTCTGATCATTTATCTTAATTTTACCTATCCTGCATTGTTCTTCTGTCTCCCAGTATTTGTAGAGGGGATTGTAAAGTGTAATTAGGAACTTGAACTTGGAAGTCAGACATACCTAGATTTTGGTTGTGTGAATTTAGGCAAATTTTAAATGCCTTAGGCTTGGTATTAGTTATTTCTTTTTATCTATCCATCCATCTACTCATCTATCCTCATCTATAAAATTGACATAATAGTACATACTTCAGAGGGTTGCCAACATGGTTAATGAGATCAGGTACAAAAAGTACTTCTTTCTTTTCTCTTTTTCTTCTTTTTTTGGATAGACTCTCAATGAACTACCACTAATAAAATAATAATGAACTTTCCTCTTGAGGCAAGCATCACTTTGTCCTGAACACATCAGGCTCTTTTGACTCCCATTTCCTTGTGCATAGTTGCTGCTGCTTCCTATATAAATTATAATCCCTTAGATGAGACAGAGCCAAAACCCCACCTATTCCATGAGGTCTTGTTCTGCGAATGTAGAACACAGAAGTTTCTGAATCTAGATCTAAATTTTGTGTGTGCCCTTTGGTCCTTAATTGGCGTTGTGGGCCACTATTGTTGTTTGTTGATTTGCCCATGTAGATATTATTTCCTGAAGAGATTTAAAATTCTTAGGTCGTAAATTATATTAACAAGAAACAACAGACAACAAAATAAAACAAAACAAAAATACTGTCAACCAAAACAAACTATTCTCCCCAGACTCTTGCAGAATACATTTTAAGCTGTCACGTATTTACTGAGTGGATATTTGAATGGCTGTCATAGAATATTAGAAATGACTCTCAAGTTCAAAGTGACATTGACTACACCCAAAACGGAGTATTTTTTCTTAGAGAAGTTCTTGTCAGCTAAGCCTTTTATTGGTGTTGAAAGGTTGGCATTAGATCACAGCGTAAAGTCAACTTTACCTCCTCTAATGTTGATGCTGCATTTTGATTTTGGACCTCCTACAATCTTAATGGTGGCAGCAGAGCTGATATTAAAGATGGGCTGGGGCTGGTTTTCTTTTGCAGGCTTGCTTCAGATCTCCTTTTATTATCTCTGGTTACCTAGCAACAGATAATGTTGCACTAAGGCCAGATGATGCCCTCTAGACTCATCCCTGTGCTAAGATTTTGAGTGTTTATTCATTAACCATATTTCTTTGATGTTCATATAAAGGCCCATATTTGTGTGGAAAATGGGAAAGAGTGATTTGGCTAGTGAAACAGCCACACATTATTTGAGTCTCTAATATAGTGCAAGCTTGTTTTTAAAATGTGCTGAGTAAACTTCTTTGATAATTTGCAGAAAAATAATTTGGTGGTGACTTACTATAATTTAAAAAGAAGTGGAAGTGATTTCCTTTTAGGTGGTTTCTTTAAAATTGCAGGTTTAACGGTGGCTGATGACAGTAAACTAATTGCCCAATGTTAACTACACTCACTGTGGTAAGAAGTCTTGAAAATATTTCTTCTCGTGGTGTTTGTATCACCTTGAGCTTCATTTTAATGATGCCTTACTCTTCTTGTATTGAGCCTCATTTCCACAGAAAATGTGAGCTATTTTCACTTTTTGAAAAGCAGAATCATGTGTAAAATGTTTAAAGCTGCTAAAAAAGTTTCTCATTAGTTTAAAAAATTCTGCACAGAGAGGTCAGTTTTTCTTATTTTTTTCAAGTTTATAATACTGTGACTTTAGCCACTCTCTCTAATACCTCTGTGATATTTGTCATTTTTACTTCAGAAATATAATTACCAATGCCAGTGGAGTGTAATTATATGACTGTTTCGATAGAGAACCATGAGAATCTCAAATTTATGTAATCTGAATTCTAAAATTTAAGGAGATCTGCATAGTTTTATAACTAATTCTTCCATCTAACCAGAATTTAAATTTAGAATGAATGAAATCAATTTAAAATGTTAAACATTTTTTAAAAACAACTGACTTCTAATTTAATCCAACAACCCCTACTGCATGTTTGTTACGTTTATATGACTGACTGAGACATTTTAGGTCTTGCACATGAAAATGACATAGTCTTTGTTTGCAAGTCTTGCACATGAAAATGACATAGTCTTTGTTTTCAAGTAACTTATAATTTATGAAGGAGGTAATGGGTATGCAAGTAAATATAACACAAGGCAGAATGGAGTTACAAACAGAAACCTATGCAGATATAAATACATCTACATACTAGATTTGTTCAAGAGACAATAGGGCTTAAATTTGTCTAGGACAGTGGTTCTCAAATGTGCACCGCAGGCTAACCAGCAGCATTAGAATCTTTTGAGAACTTTTCAGGAATGCAGATTCTTGGGCCTCGTCCCAGACTCCAAACTCGAAAACTCTGGAATAGAGTCCAGTAATCTGTTTTCACAAGCCCTCCAGGTGCCTTTGATGCATGATAAAATTTGAGAACCACTAGAGATGAGCTGTCCCATACAGTAGCCACCAGAAACATGTTGTTACATTATTTAAATCTAAATTAAATAAAATTAGGATTTCAGTTCCTCAGTTGCATTAGACACATTTCAAGTGGTCAGTAGGCATAGGTGGCCAGTAGTCACCGTATTGGACAGGACAGATGTCTAACATTTCCATCACTGCAGAAAGTTTTATTGGACAGCATTGCTCTAGAGCATGGAGACCTCAATGGGAAATTATTGAGAAATGAAAGAAAGTAGATTTAGCTCAAATTACACAGATTCTTAAATGCAATAGTAAGAAATTTGAGCTATATTCTCAGAGGAGAATGATGGTTTTTTAAAAGGACGTGACAAGCCTACACTGTGCTTGTGGAACATCACTCTTGCAATCAGGTGCCTGATGCTTCCTACTGAGTGAGACTGGAGGAAAGCAAGCAACAGGTATATTTGTATTGAGACTGTAATAGTGAGAAGGGAAAGAAGAATGTTTGTTTATAAAACATTGAGAATATAGACCCAGTAGGAACTGATTACTCGTTGAATGAGAGGTGGTCAGAGAGAGAGAAAAATTAAATAAGATTGGATTTTGAGTGAGTAATTGGGACAAAGTTAACACCATTAACAGTGGGAAGGAAATAGGAATAGCAGTAGTTTATCAGATTACATGAAAAAAAGATCTTGGGTTTGCCATGCAATTCTGTTATCCAGTAGCTTTTATATTCATCCAGAAATTTTCTTCATTACTCCTAAAACACAGTTTTATCCTGTTACTTTCTTTTCCTATCTGGTAATTTTTTAGATAACTGGTTTTAATGAAGAAAATGAACGTTTTCCCAATAATTACTTTGAATGTTTTTCAAAGATGGAAGAAATTTTATTTATCAATGCATCAGGTGGAATATGTCAAAATAATTCCTTCGTTTTTGGCTAGAAAATACTTTTCCTGGATGAAAGAGTTGCAAAAAAAAAAAAACAGGTTGTAATGTGTTCTATGAAAATTCTAGTTTCCTCAAGTACCATCTGAACATTATAGTTGTATTTCGTGGCAAAATTGAAATGAGCTTCAGTTTCGTGCTAAATAGAATACAGTTGACCCTTGAACAACGTGGGTTTGAACTGCATGTGTCCACTTACGTGTGGATTTTTTTCAGTAATAAATACTACAGTATTACATGATCCCGGGTTGGTTGAATCCACAGATGCTGAACCATGGATACAGAGGAACCACGTATATGGAGTGCCGAGTATAAGTTATACGTGGATCTTTGACTGTGTGGAAGGTTGGAACCCCCAAACATCAAGTTATTCAAGGGGCAACTGTATTTGTGTTTAAAAATAAACAGAGTGCTTAGAGTGTCAAGCCTCGTTCTAATCCTTTGTTATCTTACAAATTTCACAGCAGTGTATACTTTTACATATTAATATACTTATATCTCTGTGGATAAACTTTATTTTTATTTTTGAAGGTTAAAAAAAATACTGGTTAACATGTTAGAATGGTTCGTGCATTTTAGCTAGTTCTTTACAGAGGTAGCGTGATCAGTATGATTCGAGGCGTCATAGTAAGGTAGAAAAAAAAATCACTGTTAGGTGTCCAGAATTGGGGGTTGTAGTTCTACTATTTTTAGGATGTTAGATAAAGTGTAAAATTCTGTGGGCTAACATTTTTCATTTATGTAATGATGAGCTTGAACTAGATTACCTTGGTATTTCTGGCTCTAAATGGAGCAAAGCATAAAAACATAATTGCTTGCAAATTATTCATTAGCTGCTGTTGATTAAAGAGCATGCCTCCTAGGTGGGAAGGAGGCACAGGGCAGGCAACTTGCTGAGAAGTTGAGGAAAATAAAATGTGGGACAGAGGATGGAGTTGCTTGTATCAGATTGGACAGTAGCAACTAGAGACGTAACTTGAAGACTCTGAGACCTGGGGTAGTGTTCCCACAGGGGAATTGCTATCCTCATGTAAACGTGATTCTAATTGGTAACAGGTAGTGTGATGGAAAATGAAGAAGAATGTTACTTAAGGTTGTCCAGAAGTGGAGTTAGAGAGGCTTTTACAAAGACTAACTGTTCATATAACTGTTGTACTCGGTCTGCCTCTAGCTTCTGTTTATACTGTTAAATGCATATATTCAAAATTTGTACAGGGTAAAAGTGAATTTGGAAGATGCCTTCATGGGTGAATATCTGATGGGGTAGAAAGAACACTGGGTAGGGAATCATGAAGCCTTGTTTGGGTGCTAGCTCCTGTGACTAGTGCTGTAGTGTTGCACAAGTTCCTTACATTGATACCTGCTTCTGTGCCAACTACCCTCTGGGCAGACTTGACACTCTTAGGCATATCTAAGCAGCAGGGAGAGTGATCTAAACAGCAAGTGGCTAAATTGCTCTAATTTCCAGCCAGTCTACTTAGTTTACCAGCTCATTGAAATTGGTAGCACCCCAGATCAAAACTCTTTCTGGTAACCATGCTGACAAGTAGTCCTAGGCAGACCATATGGATTTGTGAACATTCACAATGTTGACCTTGACTGTGTCCAAACCAGAGGAAGAATAGATACGTGCAGCAGTAAGGAGTGATTGATCATTCAGATGAGTTTAATGCCTTTCTTAAAACACTTGAGTTTTTTTTCCTCCCATAGTCTAGTCATTTGTCTGCAGCACCAACACTTATTAAATTTCTCTCCAGACCTTTCCAAATGGGGCTTCTTTTTTTTTTTTTTTTGCGGTACGCGGGCCTCTCACTGTTGTGCCTCTCCCGTTGCGGAGCATAGGCTCCGGACGCGCAGGCTCAGCTACCATGGCTCACGGGCCTAGCCGCTCCGTGGCATGTGGGATCTTCCTGGACCGGGGCACGAACCCATGTCCCCTGCATCAGCAGGCGGACTCTCAACCACTGCGCCACCAGGGAAGCCCCCAAGCGGGGCTTTCTAATTGCAGTTTCTCAGCCTCCTAAATATCATTAACTTCATTTATGTAGTCATTTCTTGTTGACCCAAGGAGGGATGTCTGTTATCAGGGAAACCAGAGGGTTGGGGGACAAGAAAAGTTAAATCTGTGCTTGAACCTGCTCAGACTCCACCTGTGTTTTCTGCTTTTCCCTCTCCACTGACCACAAATTGTGTAGTGACAATGCATTTATTCTTGTCCTCTGTATTTCATTGACCAGAGATTTCTCAGTGACCAGAAGAAAGTTTTGAGTTTTTATTACCTCACCAGAGAACCGAAAATAGTTTTTCAAAATCCTTTACAAGATTTTCCATAAAGTAGATGTTTTATAATTCTTAAAATTAATTACTACACTGATATATTTGTCTTATAGTAAAATGAGAATAATGATTACATTAACATAAGTCCTTTCTTGATCCTCTCTTCTCCCAGAAGCTTAATCTCTGGGCTGTATTTTTTTCCCCCTGCAAATAGAGGAGTTTGGATTTGGTGATCTCTGAGTCTCTTCAAGCTCTGAGACTAAGTCTGAAAGTTAAGGATGATAATAGGAGGATTTCCCTAGTTTCTTGAGATTGAAGTCATGAAAAGTGTCTGCTGTGCTACTTTCTAAAACAGGCTTTAGATTCACTGAATGCTGTGTATCTTCTGATTTTCCTCAGATGGTTGCCTCTCACTCTTCCATGCAATGATTTTGCAGGCATTCAGTCCTTGAAGCAAGTGGCATTTTTCCAATTTTAACTCAGGTCAGTCAGCTGGCTGAGTACTGATGAACCAGCATTTGTCAAAACGATGTCTCAGGTGATGTCAATCTGGACTGAACACGTGCTGTGCCGAAGAGATTTCTTCATTAACCTGCTGACACTGCCAGTGAGAGTTCAATGTTGTTTCAAGAAAGGGTCCCAGAAGCACGTACCCCTTTGCTATTTTTACTATTAGCCTTGGTGTTCCATGAGTATCATGTCTTTTATTTTCCTTATCAAAGCTAAATAATTTGTGAATACCATTTAAATACATAATTTTAATTTTTAAATATGCTGGTGACTGTAATATTTGATTATTGAACCCTGGAGGTACTGAGATATAGGAATATCTAAGTCACAAGCTAGGACTGAATGAGCTACTTCTATGATTTTGATTTGCTTATTTATTTGTTTATTCATTTATTGCTTTTAGAAAGATCTGTTTTGAAGCCACTTATCTGTAAAGCTTTCCCTGACAATCCTGAGACTCTCTCCCAGGGACAGGATGTTCATCTTGCCATTTTTGAAAGTGTAGTATAGCTGCTGCTGTGGCTTTTACTCTGGAAAACCTAGTATGTGTCCATTTCATTTTCTGTCAAATTTGCTTAGGTAATAAAAAATATATATTCCACTAAAAATAATATTATGTTTATCATGGATTAATTCAACAGCATCTTCAAAAATTGGATAATTTAAATACAAAAAAATCCACGAGTACATGTATACATAAGAATTTTACATATATTTACTACCCAAATTAAGATACAGATTATTTTCAAACTCCATAAGTTTCCTGGTGTCCCTTCCCAGGCTCATCTCCTCCTCTGCCCTGTTGAGGCAACCACTATTCTGATTTCTATCATCATGACTAATTTTGCAAGAATTTTTTATTCAGATCCAAAGAGAAATAAGATAGAAGCTTCCTCTTTCCATAGATCACAATATAATGGGGGGAGATAAGAGCCATGAAGAAATTACCAGAGTACCAAAGTGATCCCTAAGTGGCATATGTTTCTAAGATTAATAAGGCCATCCCAGATTTTATATTATTTGGTATTTATAAATATGTGTACACTTATAATCATAATTGACCCTCACAACACCTCTGGACAATGAATGCCATTATCTTCATTTTACACACGAGACAGCTTAAGATCATAACGGTTGACCAACA
The DNA here is from genome assembly GCF_964374135.1 of Grampus griseus. NCBI lineage: Eukaryota > Metazoa > Chordata > Mammalia > Artiodactyla > Delphinidae > Grampus > Grampus griseus. The sequence goes on along the minus strand of NC_139003.1, from coordinate 53,161,969 downwards.
TGCCTGTATTAGTTTTGTATTGCAGTGTAACAAATTAACACATCTTAGGCAGCTTAAAATGACAATACTTATCATCTCACTTCCTGTGGCTCAGAAACCCAGAAACAGGCCAGGAGATGTAAACCAATGGGCAGGAATCTTTGAGGCCATGTGAGTACCTAAATGTAAGTAGTGTCACATAGCTGATAAAAAATGAACTAAACATGGATGCATCTTTTTTTTTTTTTAACATCTTTACTGGAGTATTATTGCTTTACAGTGTTGTGTTAGTTTCTGCTGTATAACAAAGTAAATCAGCTATACATATACATATATCCCCATATACCCTCCCTCTTGGGTCTCCCTCCCACCTTCCCTATCACACCCCTCTAGGTGGTCACAGAGCACGGAGCTGATCTCCCTGTGCTATGCAGCTGCTTCCCACTAGCTATCTGTTTTACATTTGGTAGTGTATATATGTCCATGCCACTTTCTCACTTCACCCCAGCTTACCCTTCCCCCTCCCTGTGTCCTTAAGTCCATTCCCTATGTCTGTGTCTTTATTCCTCTACTGCCCCTACGTTCTTAAGAACCACTTTTTTTTTTTTTTTTTTTTAGATTCCATATATATGTGTTAGCATACGGTATTTGTTTTCCTCCTTCTAACTTACTTCACTCTGTTTGACAGACACTAGGTCCATCCACCACACTACAAATAACTCAGTTTCATTTCTTTTTCTGGCTAATATTCCATTGTATACATAAGGCACATCTTCTTTATCCATTCATCTATCGATGGACACTTAGTTTGCTTCCATCTCCTGGCTATTGTAAATAGTGCTGCAGTGAACACTGTGGTACATGACTCTTTGAATTATAGTTTTCTCAGGGTATATGCCCAGTAGTGGTAATGCCTTGTCATATGGTACGTCTATTTTTAGTTTTCTAAGGAACCTCCATACTGTTCTCTACAGTGGCTGTATCAATTTACATTCCCACCAACAGTGCAAGAGGGTTTCCTTTTCTCCACACCCTCTCCAGTATTTATTGTTCATAGATTTTTTTAATGATGGCCATTCGGACTGGTATGAGGTGATACCTCATTGTAGTTTTGATTTGCATTTCTCTAATGATTAATGATGTTGAGCATCCTTTCATGTGTTTGTTGGCAATGTGGACATCTTCTTTGGAGAAATATCTATTTAGGTCTTCTGCCCATTTCTGGATTGAGTTGTTTGTTTTTTTGATATTGAGCTGCATGAGCGGCTTGTATATTTTAGAGATTAATTCTTTGTCAGTTGCTTCGTTGGCAAATATTTTCTCCCATTCTGACTGTTGTCTTCTTATCTTGTTTATAGTTTCCTTAGCTGTGCAAAAGCTTTTAGGTTTCATTCGGTCCCATTTGTTTATTTTTGATTTTATTTCCCTTTCTCTAGGAGGTGGGTCAAAAAGGATCTTGCTGTGGTTTATGTCATAGAGTGTTCTGCCTAAGCTTTTTTCTAAGAGTTTTATAGTGTCTAGCCTTACATTTAGGTCTTTAATCCGTTTTGAGTTTATTTTTGTGTATGGTGTTAGGGAGTGTTCTAGTTTCAATCTTTTACATGTAGCTGTCCAGTTTTCCCAGCACCACTTATTGAAGAGGCTGTCTTTTCTCCATTGTATATTCTTACCTTCTTTGTCAAAGATAAGGTGACCATACGTGTGTGGGTTTATCTCTGGGTTTTCTATCCTGTTCCATTGATCTATATTTCTGTTTTTGTGCCAGTACCATACTGTCTTGATTACTGTAGCTTTGTAGTATAGTCTGAAGTCAGGGAGCCTGATTCCTCCAGCTCCATTTTTCTTTCTCAAGATTGCTGTGGCTATCGGGGTCTTTTGTGTTTCCATACAAATTGTGAAATTTTTTGTTCTAGTTCTATGAAAAATGCCCATGGTACTTTACTAGGGATTGCACTGAATCTGTAGATTGCTTTGGGTAGTAGAGTCATTTTCACAATGTTGATTCTTCCAATCCAAGAACATGGTATATCTCTCCATCTGCTTGTGTCATCTTTAATTTCCTTCATCAGTGTGTTATAATTTTCTGCATACACGTCTTTTGTCTCCTTAGGTAGGTTTATTCCTAGATATTTTATTTTTTTTGTTGCAGTGGTAAATGGGAGTGTTTCCTTAGTGTCTCTTTCAGATTTTTCATGATTAGTGTGTAGGAGTGCAAGAGATTTCTGTGCATTAATTTTGTATCCTGCTACTTTACCAAATTCATTGATTAGCTCTAGTAGTTTTCTGGTAGCATCTTTAGGATTCTCTATGTATAATATCATGTCCTCTGCAAACAGTGACAGCTTTACTTCTTTTCCGATTTGGATTCCCTTTATTTCTTTTTCTCCTCTGATTACTGTGGCTAAAACTGCCAAAACTATGTTGAATAATAGTGGTGAGAGTGGGCAACCTTGTCTTGTTCCTGATCTTAGTGGAAATGGTTTCAGTTTTGCACCATTGAGGATGATGTTGGCTGTGGGTTTGTCATATATAGCCTTTATTATGTTGAGGAAATTTCCCTCTATGCCTACTTTCTGGAGGGTTTTTATCATAAATGGGTGTTGAATTTTGTCAAAAGATTTTTCTGCATCTATTGAGATGATCATATGGTTTTTCTCCTTCAATTTTTTAATATGGCATATCACGTTGATTGATTTGCATATATTGAAGAATCCTTGCATTCCTGGAATAAACCCTACTTGATCATGGTGTATGATCCTTTTAATGTGCTGTTGGATTCTCTTTGCTAGTATTTAGTTGAGGATTTTTGCATCTATGTTTATCGGTGGTATTGGCCAGTAGTCTTCTTTCTTTGTGACCTCTTTGGTTTTGGTATCAGGGTGATGGTGGCCTTGTAGAATGAGTTTGGGAGTGTTCCTCCGTCTGCTATATTTTGGAAGAGTTTGAGAAGGATAGGTGTTAGCTCTTCTCTAAATGTTTGATAGAATTTGCCTGTGAAGCCATCTGGTTCTGGGCTTTTGTTTGTTGGAGGATTTTTAATCACAGTTTCAATTTCAGTGCTTGTAATTGGTCTGTTCATATTTTCTATTTCTGCCTGGTTCAGTCTCGGCAGGTTGTGCATTTCTAAGAATTTGTCCATTTCTTCCAGGTTGTCCATTTTATGGCATAGAGTTGCTTATGGTAATCTCTCATGAACCTTTGTATTTCTGCAGTGTCAGTTGTTACTTCTCCTTTTTCATTTCTAATTCTATTGATTTTAGTCTTCATAAGTCTGGCTAATGGTTTATCAATTTTGTTTATCTTCTCAAAGAACCAGCTTTTAGTTTTATTGATCTCTGCTATCGTTTCCTTCATTTCTTTTTCATTTATTTCTGATCTGATATTTATGATTTCTTTCCTTCTGCTAACTTTGGGGATATTTTGTTCTTTCTCTAATTGCTTTAGGTGCAAGGTTAGGTTGATTATTTGAGATGTTTCCTGTTTCTTAAGGTAGGATTGTATTGCTATAAACTTCCCTCTTAGAACTGCTTTTGCTGTATCCCATAGGTTTTGGGTCGTTGTGTCTCCATTGTCATTTGTTTCTAGGTATTTTTTGATTTCCTCTTTGATTTCTTCAGTGATCACTGCATTATTAAGTAGTGTACTGTTTAGCCTCCATCTGCTTGTATTTTTTAGAGATCATTTCCTGTAATTGATATCTAGTCTCATAGTGTTGTGATTGGAAAAGATACTTGATACGATTTCAGTTTTCTTCAGTTTACCAGGGCTTGATTTGTGACCCAAGATATGATCTATCCTGGAGATGTTCCATGAGCACTTGAGAAAAATGTGTATTCTGTTGTTTTTGGATGGAATGTCCTGTAGATATCAATTAAGTCCATCTTGTTTAATGTATCATTTAAAGCTTGTGTTTCCTTATTTATTTTCATTTTGAATGATCTGTCCTTTGTTGAAAGTGGGGTGTTAAAGTCCCCTGCTATATTTGTGTTACTGTCAATTTCCCCTTTTATGGCTGCTGGTATTTGCCTTATGTATTGAGGTGCTCCTGTGTTGGGTGTATAAATATTTACAATTGTTATATCTTCTTCTTGGATCGGTCCCTTGATCATTATGTAGTGTCCTTCTTTGTGTCTTGCAGTAGTCTTTATTTTAAAGTCTGTTTTGTCTGATATGAGAATTGCTACTCCAGCTTTTTTTGATTTCCATTGGCATGGAATATCTTTTTCCATCCCCTCACTTTCAGTCTGTATGTGTCCCTAGGTCTGAAGTGGGTCTCTTGTAGACAGCATATATATGGGTCTTGTTTTTGTATGCATTCAGCCAGTCTGTGTCTTTTGGTGGGCGTATTTAATCCATTTACATTTAAGGTAATTATTGATATGTATGTTCCTATTCCCATTTTCTTGATTGTTTTGGGTTTGTTATTGTGGGTCATTTCCTTCTCTTGTGTTTCTTGCCTAGAGAAGTTCCTTTAGCATTTGTTATAATGCTGGTTTGGTGGTGCTGAACTCTCTCAGCTTTTGCTTGTCTGTAAAGGTTTTAATTTCTCCATCAAATCTGAATGAGATCCTTACTGGATAGAGTAATCCTGGTTGTAGGTTTTTCTCCTTCATCACTTTAAATATGTCCTGCCAGTCCCTTCTGGCTTGCAGAGTTTCTGCTGAAAGATCAGCTGTTAACCTTATGGGGATTCCCTTGTGTGTTATTTGTTGTTTTTCCTTTGCTGCTTTTAATATGTTTTCTTTGTATTTAATTTTTGATAGTTTGATTAATAAGTGTCTTAGTGTGTTTCTCCTTGGATTCATCCTGTATGGGACTGTTTGTGCTTCCTGGACTTGATTAACTATTTCCTTTCCCATATTAGGGAAGTTTTCAACTATAATCTCTTGAAATATTTTCTCAGTCCCTTTCATTCTCTCTTCTTCTTCTGGGACCCCTATAATTTGACTGTTGTCCCAGAAGTCTCTGAGACTGTCCTCAATTCTTTTCATTTTTTTTCTTTATTCTGCTCTGCAGTAGTTATTTCCACTATTTTATCTTCCAGGTCACTTATCCATTCTTCTCCCTCAGTTATTCTGCTATTGATCCCTTCTAGAGTATTTTTAATTTCATTTATTGTGTTGTTCATCATTGCTTTTTTCCTCTTTAGTTCTTCTAGGTCCTTGTTAAATGTTTCTTGCATTTTCTCTATTCTATTTCCAAGATTTTGGATCATCTTTACTATCATTATTCTGATTTCTTTTTCAGGTAGATTGCCTATTTTCTCTTCATTTGTTAGGTCTGGTGGGTTTTTACTTTGCTCCTTCATCTGCTGTTTGTTTTTCTGTCTTCTCATTTTGCTTACCTTACTGTGTTTAGGGTCTCCTTTTTGCAGGCTGCAGGTTCGTAGTTCCCGTTGTTTTTGGTGTCTGTTCCCAGTGGCTAAAGTTGGTTCAGTGGGTTGTGTAGGCTTCCTGGTGGAGGGGACTAGTGCCTGTGTCCTGGTGGATGAGGCTGGATCTTGTCTTTCTGGTGGGCAGGTCCACATCTGGTGGTGTGTTTTGGGGTGTCTGTGGCCTTATTATGATTTTAGGCAGTCTGTCTGCTAATGGGTGGGGTTGTGTTCCTGTCTTGCTAGCTGTTTGGCATAGAGTGTCCAGCACTGTAGCTTGCTGGTCATTGAGTGAAGGTGGGTGTTGGTGTTGAGATGGAGATCTCTAGGAGATTTTCGCTGTTTGATATTACGTGGAGCTGGGAGGTCTTTTGTGGCCCAGTGTCCTGAAGTTGGCTCTCCCACCTCAGAGGCACAGCACTGACTCCTGTCTGGAGCACCAAGAGCCTTTCATCCACATGGCTCAGAATTAAAGGGAGAAAAAGAAGAGAGAAAGAAAAAATAAGAAAGCAAGAAAGAAAGGAAGGAAGGAAGGAGAAGGAAAGAGGATAAAGTAAAATAAAATTAAGTAAAATAAAATAAAGTTATTAAAATAAAAAATGAAAAATAATTGTTAAGAAAAAAATTTTTTTAAAGGTAAAAAACCCAAAAACAAGCAACAAAAAATGGATGGACAGAACCCTAGGGCAAATGGTGGAAGCAAAGCTATACAGACAAAATCTCACACAGAAGCATCCACATACACACTCACAAAAAGAGGAAAAGGGGAAAAAAATAAAAAATCTTGCTCTCCAAGTCCACCTCCTCAATTTGGGATGATTCGTTGTCTATTCAGGTATTCCACAGATGCAGGGTACATCAAGGTGACTGTGGAGCTTTAATCCGCTGCTTCTGAGGCTGCTGGGAGAGATTTCCCTTTCTCTTCTTTGTTCGCACAGCTCCTGGGGTTCAGCTTTGGATTTGGCCCCAGCTCTGCATGTCGGTCGCCTGAGGGCATCTGTTCTTTGCTCAGACAGGACGGAGTTAAAGGAGCAGCTGATTCGGGGGCTCTGGCTCACACAGGCCGGGGGGAGGGAGAGGTATGGATTCGGGGCGAGCCTGTGGCGGCACAGGCCGGCGTGACGTTGCACCAGCCTGAGGCCCGCCGTGCGTTCTCCCGGGGAAGTTGTCCCTGGGTTACGGGACCTTGGCAGTGGCGGGCTGCACAGGCTCCCAGGAGGGTAGGTGTGGAGAGTGACCTGTGCTTGCACACAGGCTTCTTGGTGGCGGCAGCAGTAGCCTTAGCATCTCATGCCCGTCTCTGGGGTCACAGCGCGGCTCGCACCCGTCTCTGGAGCTCCTTTAACCAGCGCTCTTAATCCCCTCTCCTTGCGCACCAGGAAACAAAGAGGGAAGGAAAAGTCTCTTGCCTCTTCGGCAGGTCCAGACTTTTTCCCGGACTCCCTCCCGGCTAGCCGTGGCGCACTAGGCCCCTTCAGGCTGTGTTCACGCCGCCAACCCCAGTCTTCTCCCTGCGATCCGACCGAACCCCAAGCCTCAGCTCCCAGCCCCCGCCCACCCCAGTGGGTGAGCAGACAAGCCTCTCGGGCTGGTGAGTGTCAGTCGGCACCAATCCTCTGTGCGGGAATCTCTCCGCTTTGCCCTCTGCACCGCTGTTGCTGCACTTTCCTCCGTGGTCTGAAGCTTCCCCACTCCGCCACCTGCAGTCTCTGCCTGCGAAGGGCCTTCCCAGTGCATTGAAACCTTTCCTCCTTCACAGCTCCCTCCCACTGGTGCAGGTCCCATCTCTATTCTTTTGTCTCTGTTTTTTCTTTTTTCTTTTGCCCTACCCAGGTGCATGTGGGAGTTTCTTGCCTTTTGGAAGGTGAGGTCTTATGCCAGCGTTCAGTCGGTGTTCTGTAGGAGCAGTTCCACATGTAGATGTATTTCTGATGTATCTGTGGGGAGGAAGGTGATCTCCACATCTTACTCTTCCACCATCTTCCTCAACTCCCCATGGTACCTTGTATCCAGAAGGAAGCACAGACACACCACTGGGAAAGCCACTTGGCTACAGAAACCAGGCTGCCTAACCTGGCTGAACAAATCTGGAGCCGAGTCGAGTTTCACTTGATCACAGGGTGCCTCATGCAGAGGCCTCACACGGCCCTTCGTCCCTAGTGTGAAATGGCTGCACCGACCAGGTCTGATCGTTTTCTGCATAAAGGTATTTTGTCTCCTTAGGTAGGTTTATTCCTAGGTATTTTATTCTTTTTGTTGCAGTGGTAAATGGGAGTGTTTCCTTAATTTCTCTTTCAGAGTTTGCATGATTAGTGTGTAGGAGTGCAACAGATTTCTGTGCATTAATTTTGTATCCTGCTACTTTACCAAATTCATTGATTAGCTCCTGTAGTTTTCTGGTAGCATCTTCAGGATTCTCTTTGTATGGTAACATGCCATCTGCAAACAGTGACAGCTTTACTTCTTCTTTTCCAATTTGGATTCCTTATATTTCTTTTTCTCCTCTGATTGCTGTGGCTAAAACTGCCAAAACTATGTTGAATAATAGTGGTGAGAGTGGGCTACCTTGTCTTGTTCCTGATCTTAGTGGAAATGGTTTCAGTTTTTCACCATTGAGAACGATGTTGGCTGTGGGTTTTTCATATATGGCCTTTTATTATGTTGAGGAAAGTTCCCTCTATGCCTACTTTCTGGAGGGTTTTTATCATAAATTGGTGTTGAATTTTGTTGAAAGCTTTTTCTGCATCTATTGAGATGATCATATGGTTTTTATCCTTCACTTTGTTAATATGGTGTATCACATTGTTTGATCTGTGTATATTGAAGAATCCTTGCATCTGTGGGGTAAATGCCACTTGATCATGGTGTATGATCCTTTTAATGTGCTGTTGGATTCTGTTTGCTAGTATTTTGTTGAGGATTTCTGCGTCTATGTTCATCAGTGATATTGGCCTGTAGTTTTCTTTTTTTGTGACATCTTTGTCTGGTTTTGGTATCAGGGTGATGGTGGCCTCGTAGATTGAGTTTTGGAGTGTTCCTCCCTCTGCTATATTTTGGAAGAGTTTGAAGAGTATAGGTGTTAGCTCTTCTCTAAATGTTTGATAGAATTCACCTGTGAAGCCATCTGGTCCTGGACTTTTGTATGTTGGAAGATTTTTAATCACAGTCTCAATGTCAGTGCTTGTGATTGGTCTGTTTATATTTTCTATTTCTTCCTGGTTCCGTCTTGGAAGGTTGTGCTTTTCTAAGAATTTGTGCATTTCTTCCAGGTTGTCCATTTTACTGGTATATAATTGCTTGTAGTAATCTCTCATGGTCCTTTGTATTTCTGCAGTGTCAGTTGTTACTTCTCCTTTTTCATTTCTAATTTTATTGATTTGTGTCCTCTCACTTTTTCTTGATGAGTCTGGCTAATGATTTATCAATTTTATCTTCTCAAAGAACCAGCTTTTAGTTTTATTGATCTTTGCTGTTGTTTCCTTCATTTCTTTTTATTTCTGATCTGATTTTTATGAGTTCTTTCTCCTGCATATTTGCATTTTTTGTTCTTCTTTCTCTAATTGCTTTAGGCCTAAGGTTAGGTTGTTTATTTGAGATTTTTCTTGTTTCTTGAAGTAGGATTGTATTGCTATAAACTTCCCTCTTAGTTTTTGGGAAATGCAGCTTTTGCTGCATCCCATAAGTTTTGGGTCATTGTGTTTTCATTGTCATTAGTTTCTAGTATTAGTTTCTAGGTATTTTTTCATTTCCTTTTTGATTTCTTGAGTGATCTCTTGGTTATTTAGTAATGTATTGTTTTGCCTCCATGTGTTTGTATTTTTACAGTTTTTTCCCTGTAATTGATATCTAGTCTCATAGCATTGTGGTCAGAAAGGATACCTGATATGATTTCAATTTTCTTAAATTTACTAAGGCTTGATTTGTGACCCAAGATATGATCTATACTGGAGAATGTTCCATGAACACTTGAGAAGAAAGTGTATTGTGTTGTTTATGGATGGAATGTCCTATAAATATCAATGAAGTCCATCTTGTTTAATGTATCATTTAAAGCTTGTGTTTCCTATTTATTTTCATTTTGGATGATCTGTTCATTGGTGACAGTGAGGTGTTAGAGTCCCCCACTATGATTGTGTTACTGACGATTCCCCGTTTTATGGCTGTTAGCATTTGCCTTATGTATTGAGGTGCTCCTATGTTGGGTGCATAAAATTTACAATTGTTTTATCTTCTTGGATTGATCCCTTGATCATTATGTAGTGTCCTTCTTTGTGTCTTGCAGTAGTCTTTATTTTAAAGTCTATTTTGTCTTATATGAGAATTGCTACTCCAGCTTTCTTTTGATTTCTATTTGCATGGACTGTCTTTTTCCATCCCCTCACTTTCAGTCTGCATGTGTCCCTAGCTCTGAAGTGGGTCTCTTGTAGACAGCATATATACAGGTCTTGTTTTTGGATCCATGCAGCCAGCGTTTTTCTTTGGTTGGAGCATTTAATGCATTTACATTTAAGGTATTTTCTATATATATGTTCCTATTAACGTTTTCTTAATTTTGGGGGGTTTGTTATTGTAGGTCTTTTCCTTCTCTTGTGTTTCCTGCCTAGAGAAGTTCTTTTTACATTTGTCGTAAAGCTGGTTTGGTGGTGCTGAATTCTTTTAGCTTTTGCTTGTCTGTACAGTTTTTAATTTCTCTGTCAAATCTGAATGAGATCCTTGCTGGGTAGAGTAATCTTGGTTTTTCCCTTTCACCACTTTAAATATGTCCTGCCATTCCCTTCTGGCTTGCAGAGTTTCTGCTGAAAGACCGGCTGTTAACCTTATGGGGATTCCCTTGTGTGTTTTTTTTTTTTTTTTCCCTTGCTGCTTTTAATATTTTTTCTTTGTATTTAATTTTTTATAGTTTGATTAATATATGTCTTGGTGTGTTTCTCCTTGGATTTATCCTGTATGGGACTCTCTGTGCTTCCTGGACTTGATAGACTATTTTCTTTCCCATATTAGGGAAGTTTTCAACTGTAATCTCTTCAAATATTTTCTCAATCCCTTTCTTTTTCTCTTCTTCTGGGACCCCTATAATGTTGGTGCATTTAATATTGTCTCTGTGGTCTCTGAGACTGTCCTCAATTATTTTCAACCTTTTTTCTTTATTCTGCTCTGTGGTAGTTATTTCCACTATTTTATCTTGCACGGCCCTTATCTGTTCTTCTTCCTCAGTTATTCTGCTATTGATTCCTTTTAGAGAATTTTTAATTTCATTCATGGTGTCATTTATCGTGGTTTGTTTGCTCTGTAGTTCTTCTAGGTCCTTGTTAAATGTTTCTTGTATTTTCTCCATTCTATTTCCAAGATTTTGGATCATCTTTACTATCATTACTCTGAATTCTTTTTAGGTAGACTGCCTGTTTCCTCTTCATTTGTTTGGTCTCGTGGGTTTTACTTTGCTTCTTCATCTGCTGCGTATTTCTCTGTGTTCTCATTTTGCTTCACTTACTGTGTTTGGGGTCTCGTTTTCACAGGCTGCAAGTTCATAATTCCCGTTGTTTTTGGTGTCTGCCCCCAGTGGGTAAGGTTGGTTCGGTGGGTTGTGTAGTCTTCCTGGTGGAGGGGACTGGTGCCTGTGTTCTGGTGGATGATGCTAGATCTTGTCTTTTAGGTGGGAAGGACCACGTGCAGTGGGGTGTTTTGGGGTGTCTTTGACCTTATTATGATTTTAGGCAGCCTCTCTGCTAATGGGTGGGGTTGTGTTCCTGCCTTGCTGGTTGTTTGGCATGGGGTGTCCAGCCCTGGAGCTTGCTTGTTGTTGAGTGGAGCTGGGTCTTAGCACTGAGACAGAGAGCTCTGGGAGAGATTTCACCGATTGATATTATGTGGGGCCGGGAGGTCTCTGGGGTCCAGTGTCCTGAACTCAGCTCTCCCACCTCAGAGGCTCACGCCTGACACCCGGCCAGAGCACCAAAACCCTGTCAGCCACATGGCCAAGTATGTGGGGAGTTTCTTGCCTTTTGGGAAGGCTGAGGTCTTCTTCCAGCATTCAGTAGGTGCTCTGTAGGTGTTGTTCCTCATGTAGATATATTTTTGATGTATTTGTGGGAGGAAGGTGATCGCCGCATCTTAGTCCTCCACCCTCTTGAAGGTCCTCCCAGAGCATGGCTGCATATCTTATGTATCTTTACACTACACCATGCTTCTGCGTGAACACGAAGAGAGAAATGACGTTAAAAAATGCTCTTCCAGCCAGCTAACGTTATCATTTATTGAATTCTTATGTTCCAGTATTAGATTTAAAGCTATTGGTAATTTTATGAGACAGAATTTTAGTTCCGTTGTAAAGATATGGAAGCAGATGCTTGGAGAATTTAATTAACTTGCCTAAGGTCACACAGTTTGTACAGAAATGTGCCAGGATTCTAACCTAGCTCTTTCTGACTCCAAATCTTCTGCTCTTATTCACTCTATTACATGCCTGAATGTCATATCTGAACTAGCCTTTGACAGATCTGTAGCTTTTCAAAAGTTAAAGATATAAAGAGAAATTACCAGTAGTAATGGGAAATGACAGTAAAAACAGAGAGATTTGGGAAAGTGTCAGATATGTTGTTTGGACTGTGGGATTCCCGATAGCATAGCTGAATTGTACAGATCAAATTTTCACCTTCCCTTAGACTAGTGTTTTGTTCGCTAATACTTTATTTTGATACCAAGGACTTATATTTATGAGTACTGTAAATGCCCCTGTGGAAGTTTGTGGTGTCACATGTAAGGAGAGTGCTCATCTCCTGTGCAGGATCTTTTTCTTGAGGACCTTTGGGAGAAATTTCTTTGTAGTTTTCAGATGAAGAAGAGCTGAGTTCACTGAACTGAGTTACAATTATTTTCCCTCTTTGCCTGCTTAGAAATCTTGGTGCTGAAGTTTTGGCCAAGACTCACATGATCAACATGCTTCCCCTTTTTTGGTCTTACCCTCTTTTAATGTATTTTATCTCTATTAGCTGCCTTAAATTCTTGTTTGGAGCTAGTCAGGATATAAATAAGCAAATACGTGAGTAAAATTCGGGAACCACTTATGGATTTGCAGGAACCACTTATGGATTTGCAGGTAGGCAGAGTTTCTGATGCTCAGCTGTCAGTCCTGCTAAACTGGGTGAACTGAACACTAAATCATCAGCTTGGCTGTTATGGTCTTGTCAATAGACCCCAGTGGCAAGGCCCAGGCGTTGCATTATAAAGATTATGATTTGGACCTACTGGTAAAGATTCCACTCTAGTGTCTCGTTTCTTTATCTTAGACAGTAACTGGATTCAAAGGATGTAAAATGGGCATTTTAAGAAATTAAGGTCCTTCAATAATGACTTCAAAAGCTGTGTCAGCTCAGTTTAGGAAAAAAGTATGCTGGCACAGACCCACAGAATGTGGTACGTCAGCAAAAGAATGATTGTTACAAATCAAAGCATCACACCTCTCTCACATTTTCAGAAATGTAAACTGTATTAGAAAAATGATGCTATACAACTCTGTTGCACATGGGATATGGGAATTTGTTGTTAACGCTAAGCTCTTTTAAAGAGTTCATAGCAATAGCTTTAAAAAAACCTGATGAGTAAACATTAGCAAAGGAAGTAAGTTTAAAAATCTCGGAAATTTCAGGAAACCAGAAAGGAGGAGGTGGATGAAGAAGCGGTTAAAGAATTAAATAAGCTAAGAACATGGGGGAAGATGGGAATCACATAGTTAGAGAGTATAGTAGAAGAAGAGGGACATGTCTTAGAAAGCTTTGAGGACAGAAACCCAATGAGAGAGGTGAGTGGTTGGTGACGCATAAATCATGGGGAAGGAGGAAGCAAACAAGAGAGTCCAGAAGACAATAATCTAGAGACAAAAGGAGAATTTCAAGGACAGTAGCTGAGAGGTGGCAACTATGTGTGCATTTGATGTCTTAAGATGAGTGTTGATGCAGCAGGAAAATTGGGTTGAAACGATAGCAACAAGTTGCCTATTTTTAATATTCTTTCTTGTGAAATTGGGGAAATTAAGAGACTCTTCCCTATTGAATGCATAGAAATTGAGATTTACTAGATTCCTTTTCACTCTTTGGACCTTATATAGCAAGAAACTAGGGGGCACCTGTGTTCATTTAATCACTAATCAGTCCAGAACTAATGTACATTTCAGTTCATGCTTGTATTAGTTTACTGTGGCCACTGTAACAGATTATCACAAACATTGCAGCTTCAAATAGCAGGAGCTTATTTTCTTACAGTCCTAGAGGCCAAAAGTCCAAACTCTGTTTTCCTGGGCCAAAATCAAGGTGTTGGCCAAGCCACACTCTCTCTTAAGGCTCTAGGGGAAAATCTCCTCCTTGCCTCTTCCAGCCTCTGGTGGCTGCCAGGGTTCCTTGGCTTGTGGCTGCATGTAATTCTAGATTTCAAGTCCAGTACCTTCAAATCTCTGTCTGCTCCTTCACATCACCTTCTCTGTGTGCATTCTCTCACTGTCTCTCTTGTAAGGTTATACTTGATGGCATTTAGGGCCCACTTGTGTAATCCAAGGCAATCTCCCATCTCAAGTTACTTAATCACATCTGCAAAGACCCTTTTTCCAAACAAGGTGACATTCACATTTTTTCAGAGATTAGAACTTGATATCGCTGGAAGCCATTATTTAGCCTATGACAATGCCCAGTTTAAACAAAGAATGGTATCTTGGCATAAAATAAGCACTTTGGTGCAAATTAACCTCTCAACCTCTCTAGGCCTCCGTTTTATTCACCCTTCACGTGGATATGGTGTGACTTGTATTACTGTGTCATTGCAAAAAAATAAATTAGATCATGTTTATAAAAGTGTTTTCTAACTGATAAAGCACTATACAAATATAAGGAAATGTTAATATTTTAATATCAAACATTCTATTCTAATAAAATATTGATAAGATTTTATTGTGACCAATAACAATGGTACTATGATACTATAATGATACAATTTGACGGAGCCTGGAAAGACTTATAGAGTCAAAGATAATCTCCTCTTTTGTTCCCTATTTCTTTATTAAATGCAAATAATAATAGCACCCGCACCCTAGGGTTGTTTTCAGGATTCAGTTAAATGAGTTAATGTATGTAAAGTACTCAGAAAGTGTTAGGCACATGGTAGAGTTAGGAATAATAACAGTGAAAAACCAAAATAATGAACTAAGAGCTCCAGGTAATTGGTCTGGAATTTGGTAAAAGGATGTACCACCTAGAAATGGGAAGGAGACTCTGAAAGATGTGAGTTGAGATTGCCAAAGAAATGTTTTGATATAACCCTCACATGGAAAATATCATTTTGGGTTAGCCCTGCCTTTATAAAATTTTTTTCATTTATTATTAAAACATGCACAACCTATTTTTAGCATTCAATATTTGTATTAGTTAATTATTAAATGACAAAAATATAGCTCTGAGGAGTGCCATAAGCAGAACTCATAGGCTACCAGTGGGGCTCCTTGCAGCTTGTAAAATAGGCCATTGAGGGATTAGGATGGGGAAAGTGTTAGGATTTTTGACCCCCATATCACAGGCCTTTGACTTTCCATATACGGTGGAAAATTGAGTCACTGGAACAAATCCACGTAAATAAATCATTAGAAGACTATCACATAAGTCCTATAAAAAAAGCATTATGGGAGTCCAAATATGGTAGAAGGGGCCAGGAAGAGCTTCATGAAATGGATGATATTTGAGCTGAGTCTAGAAAGATGAGCAGGGGTATACTTCTTGGGCAAATGTGTAGGAACATGTTTCAGGCTTAAGAAGCAAAATAAGGCACGAAAGAACATAACAGGTTCAGGGAACTACGACTAACTATTAAAAATAAAGTTTAGTGAGCATTTGTAGTATTCTGGGAAATGTCTTTGAAAAGATTGAGACCATGCTATCAAGGAGCTTGCAATTCTAATGAGTCTGCCCTTTTTTATAAGTGGCATGGGCAAAGTTTACACACACACAAAAAATTGTAATAGTAAGTTTCCAGTTTAGAAAGTATAGCCTGGAATTTAAATACACAGATCAAGATGGTATACTGAAGCTATGGATATTTTATATTATACTTCTCTTTATTTCCCAGAATATATCAATGAATGTATTAAGGGTTAAGGCATTCTAAATAGATAGAAAAAAGAGATGTTCCAATCGTGTATATGATACTTTCAAGCTTATTGTCAGTCAGTGCTAAGTTGAGAAAACTCATCAGATGGAATAGAGGCCTCAGTGAAGTAGGTAAAGTGATTCCTCAATATTTCCCATGCCAACTTCTTCAGAACCCCAATAACATCTTTTAATTCAAAGTAAACTCTGAACAAAAGGATGAGCTTTGAAACTGTGGCAAGGAGTTGGAGAGATGGATCCCAGGCTTTTCGCTAAATGCCAGAAGCTTCAAAGTAAAGTAACCCATAGAAGTCACATAAACTTTGCACACAGGCATCCAGGAGCCTGGGCAACCTACCGCACACAGCTAAAAAGCATTGCAGCATTTGGCATCTAACTCACACAAATCAGTTTCTGTGAAATTATGGTTTTCTTTGCCTAAAACTCTATCCCATCTCCCATGGCAGTCATACTGGATCTTGAAGCTTTAAAAAAAAAATAAAGTAAGTTTTATAATTTTTATATTTTCTTATTTTTGTATTTGTATATTCTATTTTTGTCTGTTTTACTTGGGACTGATAAAAATGAGATGTGACTGCAGTTTCTGACAGCTGATAATTACCAACATTAAGTGAGTTAGAATGAGTTAAATCCACCCTGAGGTTTAACAGTGTGAGCCCCTGAGCACTCAAATCAAATAGTTTTAAATACGCGAAAACTATTCAGTTTAATAATGAGAGTGACATGTAGAGAGCGTAACACAACACTAGAATGTTCCAAAGAAGAAGAGAACTGAAGATTCCAGAAGTTAAAACAATGATTATTAAAATTACAATGGTTTATTCCATGTAAAATCCAGTATGCAATGACAGGATATTATTGTATTAAACTTGATGGTTAGAAGATGGGCTTGAGATATGCTAAAAGAATTTAGAATAATAAAGACTTTGAACTTATGAGGGAGGACTAAATCAATTACTTTCTAAAAACCATAAGATTTTCCTTATTTATTGCTTTTCAGGAGCAATTTTTCCATATATCAATAACTCTGGAAGCAGGATGTGTCTAGCAATCTATACTATATTACAATTCCTATTGCTTTATTTGTTTTGCATTATAATATCTCTGAAATTGAGTTAAATTTTATTGTAGATGGGATCATAGATTTGCTGAAAATGAGGACTGTTAGTTCCAGAAGTGTTAAAGAACAGCAATATTCAAAGCAGGAGAGTGAGGAGAAACAATGAAAATAACTGAAGAAGAAAACATCTTTACCTAGGAAAAGGCAAGACTTTGCAAACTGAAGGGGCTCTGAAAGTCAGGAAAGATAAAAGAAATAAAAACCCACAGTTAGATATATTTCAGTAAATTTTCTTAATTTCAGTGGATAAGAGAGAATCATGCAAGGATACAAAGGGACAGTGCACACACACACACAAAGCAAAAGCAAAAATCTAATTTTCATCAGACATCTCATCTCCTCCCCTTCCCTTCCCTCAGTTCTGAGAGACATCACAGAGGCTGACCCTGTAATTGGACCTTGCCAAAATTTCCCTTTAGGCTCTTTTTCCCTCATGCTAACCTGCATCCTCACTCTTTGCCTCACATGATGTCTCATCAAATGACCTGGAAGAACACTGGCCTGAGAATTAGAAGATTTGGATTCTGATTCTTGATCTGTCCTGTCCAAACTTCCCCATTTTCAAGGTAGTATATTCTGTCAGTTGGGACTTCGATTTCCTTGCATGTTGACCAGTTTGAATTAGTTGATCTATAATGGCTGTTCTAGCTCCAACATTCTTTGGTAATGAGGTGGTCCAAAATATGCTTTATGATTGTACAAAGTTTGAGAAATAACTTTGTAATTGGGAAGCAGAAATCAAATGGCATGGACATGTAAGATTTTTATTATTATTATTTTCAGTGATATAGGCAGTTTCCTTCAAAAGTGTAGTGAAATCTGAATAAGGTCTGTATCTAGTTAATAGTATTACACCAATGTCAACTTCCTGGTTTTGGTATTACATGTGTAAGTTATAAAAGATGTCTCCATTGCGGGAGGTGGGTGAAGGGTACACAGGATTTTTAACCTCCTATGAATCTATAATTATTTCAAAATAAAATGCTTTTTAAAAGAAAAAAAAAAGTGTATCCCAGTAACCTTCTAATATGTTCTAGACTGGGCAGTAGATATGGAAGCACTTATCATGCTTACCCAGAGTTTTGGCATTATTGCCATAATTTTAACTTGAATAGAAATTTCTTAAAAGTAATCACCGTCTGCAATTTTAAGACTCAAGTCTGCTAGACCAATTAATTAGCAATTTCTGATTAGTAGCATACTAAGTCAACAGAAAAAATGATGAATAATTTAAAAGAAAGCTCAGAAATCAAAAATATTTTAAGCAAAGTTATGCTTATATAGTATAATAAAAGTTTGTAATATACCTAATCATAATGTTTCAGTACAGTGTTCAGTATCCCTTAGTGAAATCAGGAATTTAATATGAATTAGTATCTTCATAAAGAACAAAGCCCTTTCAATAACTTTTATCAATTTTGAAAAAATGAAAGAATTTAAAAATCATCATAATCTATCTTAATATATTACAGTGTTTTAATGCTTCCCTTCAAGATCAGTATATTTAACAGTGGATAGTGTCAACTCTAAGATCATATAGCAGTCAAGTTTGGAATATAGCAATCTTTCATCAGTGACTGAATCTGAAATTAAGGCTTCGATCATTAAGTTTACAGATTATTTCAAGGCAGGTAGAGTAAATAGTAGGACCTAATTATCAAGTGATCTTTATAAATTGAAGATATGATCAGGACCAGGCAGAATGAAGTTCATTGAAATTAAGTGCACCCCAGATGTGTGCAATTGGAGAGCTTGTGGTTAAGTGTAATAGTATTTTCTCATGTGCAGTGGATACCATGTATGTGCCACGTGGATTAGGAGATAAGAGAATATAGGGCAATTAGCAAGCTTCACTCTGATGCTGTGAGAGGCAGTGTAGGGGAAGGGCTCTGTCTTAGGGTCATTGATTGTGAGATTTTCAAGTGACCTCAGATTTCATTTTTTATTTTATTTTTTTCGGTACGCGGGCCTCTCACTGTTGTGGCCTCTCCCATTGCGGAGCACAGGCTACGGACGCACAGGCTCAGCAGCCATGGCTCACGGGCCCAGCCGCTCCGTGGCATGTGGGATCTTCCCGGACCGGGGCACGAACCCGTGTCCCCTGCATCGGCAGGTGGACTCTCACCCACTGTGCCACCAGGGAAGCCCAGATTTCATTTTTTAAATGAAAATACCTGAAACGCTTTTGACTGTAATTACAAAGGAAAACATGGAGTAAGAATATGTCATCTATAAAAAATACACCTAGAATTTGAATTATCCCCACATGATTTTGGACTCAAAAGGACAAAGTAAGACTATATAATAGATAGACTAATTTTATCAATAGCCACAGCTGTTAATCAAGGAATTCTTTATGCCTCACATTGGTAGAAGTAAAGTCACTGTTTAAATTCTGAGTCATATTTACTGTTGCTTAGCCATTTTAATTGTAGAAGAAAGTGAAATATATGGCATTATATATATGTTAGATACCATAGTGTTTTATTAGGTTACAGAAGAATATTATTAATTTATATACCTATATCCTCAAAGCAGAGTTTTTAATTAAATATTTATCATAATATTTATGTATTTTAAATACAATCTTGATGATAAATCCATAAAGAATTTAGAGACTCTTTTATGATGAGTTTACTGATTTTTCAGAGCTCTTCAAAAATAATAATAAAATACTCTGAATTTGTGATATAAAGCATATAATGAGAGTGTCACCCAGCAGCACTTACACATTTGAAGTAGTCATTAAAATGACTTAATATTAGGGTGATATGCAATATGAAAAAAGGAAAACACAATTCTTAAAATCAGGACATCCATCAAAAGTAATATTTTTATAAGAGCTTGAAAACAGACATAAAAAATATAGATGCATATTAAAAACAACAGCACTGAAGAGCTTAGGAAAAGACCTGCTACACTCATAAAATATAATAATAGAAGTCAGTTGGATTAGTAACGATTTTATAAAATGAGATTTTGTTATATTTTATTATTATGGACCATATTGAATTGAGACCAAAATAAATCTTTAAGTGCAATTATACATTACTTCAATTGGTAATAGAATAGTAACAAATACTGGCTTATTTGGGGATAATTCAACTCAGTTTCTTGAAGCCACTGTTAAAGATGAAATCCTTTAGATTTTCAAATATCCTGTAACTGTAGAAAGAACAAAATTAACCACCTTTTCCTCTTCTGAATTCCATACTACAAGTTTTCATAGTATATATGTGTAGCTGATTGTCCTGTGACACCTCTACTCTATTCCCATCTCTGGGATTTGTATATGGCACATAAGAAAGCTCTATTACTGTTGAAGAAGTGAATGATCTGGTTCAACAAGCATTGATCAGTAACATATAAAGTAAGAGCATTCAGTGTGGGGATTTAACTGTGCTCATTTTAGGATTTTACAACTTAATGAGATTGACATTTAGGCCTGAGGGATTTCACAGTCTACTGGGAAAGTCAGGCTTGAAAACAAATCATAACCATATGTTGTGATGATTAAAGTTTGTATAACGTGCTAAGCCGCTTTGGGTGTCCAACTCTTGCTTTGGTAGATTGAAGAAGACTTTCTGTGGAGGCTCTTCTTGAATTTCTGTGTCTTAAATGAAAATTAGTTTGATGAGTTTCTGGTAGATTTTAATTTTATTTGAAGACATAGACCCCTAAGTTAAAGCATTGCCTACCCCTTAACTATTTACATTCGTTCATTCATGTCCCAAATATTTTTGACTGTTCATGTATAGATGCTTGAGATACAGTGGTAAATAAGACTACTCCCCAGAAACTAGATATAATAAATTACACTTTTCGTGTTCTCTGTGAAGCAGAAGGCAGGGGCATAAGTCAGTATTGTAAGACGTTATAGATGTATTCACAAGTTCCCAAGGGTGAGTTAACTCAGCCTAACTGTGGAGGAGGTAGTATAGAGTGGTTTAAAAAGGATCAGCAGATGAGATAACGGCGAAATGGAGCTAGAATGATGAGTAGGAGTCAGCAGAGTGGATGGACTGTGGGGAGAAGGCAAGGGATGATTCCATGACAAGGGGACTACTTTAAAAAAACATGTAAATGAGCTGTAGTGTGTTAACATATTTGGATAGCAAGTTGGGTTCATACGTTCTTTGGTCGTATTTATGCTGAAAACAGCTAGCAAATGAGGATTTTAAGTAGCTCAAAGGGACACTAAAAGGCACACTGAAAGAAGAGTGGAGAAATACATAGGAGACTAAGTAACTTGGAGGAAGTTAGACGTGTACATGTAGTATTCCTTGTAAGAAATGATGAGCGTTTAAACCAATGTAGTAGCAGTCAGGATGAGGAGAAAAAAATAATCAGCAGGAATTTTTCTTTTGGTTGTTTCTATTCTGCCTTATTTCATGAAAAAATTAGGGCTTCCCTGGTGGCGCAGTGTTTGAGAGTCTGCCTGCCGATGCAGGGGACACGGGTTTGTGCCCCAGTCCGGGAAGATCCCATATGCCGCTGAGCCTGCGCGTCCGGAGCCTGTGCTCTGCAACAGGAGAGGCCACAACAGTGAGAGGCCCGCATACCGCAAAAAAAAAAAAAATTAAAGTAGCTTTTAGGGATACATAAAATGCAGCAGAAAAACATGGTAGCTCTTAGGATTATATTACCATCAAAGGAATTAGTGATTGATCAATTAGGTCTAGGAAGAGGGAGAAAGAGAGGATAGTGCCTTGGATTTTTTGCTTGGGAAGTAGACACATGCAATTCTTCTTTACTGAAATAGGAAATAACATGGGGAAATTAGCTTACCTAGAGAGAAGGTAAGTTCAATTTTATAAATATTAAATTTGAGGTACCCATGAATCTTCCAGATGGGTTACATTAAAATGAGAGTTGGATATTTTTGTTTAAAATTCAGGAGAATGAGTTGAGAGACATTAGCAAACAAGTAGCATAGTAGCAAATACTTGTTTAAAAAGTTCTAAATAGAAACTATCCCAAAGTTCAGTGGTTTATAACAAGTACTTATTTTTTGATCCTGGGTCTGTGGATTAGATGTGGCTCTGCTGGACTCAATTGCACTGTCTTCAGGCTGCAGTTCGTCTCAGTACTGCTTCATGTGTCTCCTTACCCTGGGTTAGAAATTTCTCAAGAGATGTTCTTTTCATAGTGGATGATGGCAAAACGCTAAGAGAGCTAGCAAAAGCTCAGGGTGCACCCAGCAAATTGCCCTTATGCTCATAATCAGTCGACCAAAACAAATCACATGGCTAAGTCCACCATCAAAAGGGCCAGGAAGTATAATGTGCCCTCTGTAGAGGGACCTATAGAAAAGGTAGGAAGCATTCTGAAGAAAGAAATACAATCTTCCATAGGTAGTGTTTGGATTAGTAGGGTTGGATGACATCACTCAGTGAGAGTAGGTAAAAAGAGGATGATGATAGCATCCTCAGATACACTAATGTTTGAGGAATAACCCCAAAATGACAATGAAGGAAGGATGGAACACAATCAGGAAAATAGAGGGTCCCTAAGGTCAAAGAAGGGGAGCTTCAATGAGGAAAACATTATCTCATCCAATGCAGAATTCAAATCAGGATTGAAAGTGTCTCTTGGATAGCAGTTTAGAGTTCATTAATGAGACCAGTTTCTGGATAATGGAGGCAGAGACAACTTGTAATAAATTGAGAATGGATGGAAATGAGGAGGTGGAGATCACTATAAAACTACCCGTTCGAAAACCTCTAAGTGAAGGAAGAAAGGTTTGGGGGTCTGAAGGTGGTAAACTACCAGTGTTTATGAAAGTGATATTCCTCTAAAACCTCTTATAAATTTAGATCAGTTGAAAATGATTCCTTATTTGAAAATGATAAATCAAGAAACCCTACACTTCGATGACTATACCTTGAAATCTACTTAAAATGTTAGCTCTATATAACCCAATTGATTTATTGCGATTATTATAAAATTTAGTCAATAAAAGTTTTATTCCTGTATGCCAGATGTTATTAGATATAGATGCACTAAAACCTAGTTCTGAAATTCAAGAAAATTTCCAGATGAAAGACCTCCGTGTCTAGAGTTACGGTTGCAAAAGCTGTGTGTATGCCCATCGGTTCACCTGAGAAATTCTTAATGTACATATGAAGCTTAAAAATCATTTGATTTACTCCAAATACTCATTTTCCAGATTGATTCCAAGGAATGAAAATTTGATTGAATGGATCAATTTTGTGGATTTTCATTGCTATAAGTTTATTATTTCACATCTGATGTTTGTGGCTTTAAAATGTAGAAGTATCAACAAAGATTGCTGCTCTCTCTGGTGGAAAGCCATCAAGATAAGCAGAGAAATGTGTGGAAAAGGACAGAGGAAAAAGTTTTTGTATTTCAAATAAGATCTGAAAGGATGTGTTGAGAAAAATTATGCGTACGCATATTTAAAAATCAAGGCAATTGGAACCACTGCTTAGCTAGAAAGCCTCCCAGGTGGCGATATTTATAGAAATGACTCAGTTTTTATACCTCTCGTAGCACTCTCATTCATCACTCCTCAGAAGCATCTAAATGGGCTTTTTCCCTTCTAAACCTCTGATACCCTATTTTATCCATTGTTACCTACATCTGCCCGTTCATCAAATTCTTACAGAATGATAGGTAGTTGAAGATTATATATCCTTAGGGTAGCTTCAGTTCAGTTTCTAACATTATCTCTTCTTTACCAAAGGGCATCAGACTATCAGCAAACAATTTTTAATACTGAAATAGCTAACAAGTTGTCCTGATTTTTAATGCTGTATCTTTATAATTTATCTACACATTGACACAGAATAAAAGCTGTGGTTTAGGGCCTCTCTGTTTTGTACTCCCATTGCATCTTTATATGCATATCTATTTTAACATTTATTGAATATCATTTACTTTCATGTCTTTTTTTTTACTCTGAGAGTGATTGGGTTATTCATCCATGACCCTAATATAGTTATATGACTTAGTGGGTAATTAATAATTTTTGAATAAATGGACAAGTGAACAGACGTAAGTATACTAATGATGAAACAACAGTAGGATCAATATAATTTTCCTTTCATTTTTACCTTTTGGTTTTCATAGAATTGCACATTAATAGGGAAAGTTGGATTAAGAACATGTGATTATTTTTCTCTTGCAAGAAGAAACGGCAAGAAAATATATGTAACGTTGTTGTAATTGACAGGGGCATAAATCTATGAATGTTTTGTAAGCTCAATGGAACTGTCTGTTATTGAATATCAGTTTTTGCATCGTTCCAGTATGAGGATGTCAGTAAAATTGAAGCTCCTCTTTTCATAATTCGTTGTAACTAGCAGAGAAGGACCTCTTATGGAATGGAGTAAAAAGGGAAGGGAAGGTCTATACAGAGGACACCATGACTGTAAATCTTAGGGAAAAGTAGTCGTACAGAGTTCTCCATAGTAAATAAAGTGGTACCATGTAGGCCAAAACTTAAAAATGCTCTTTTTAATTATTTTAAATTATTTTTAAATTTTATGAAAGAGAAATGGGTGTATTGACTTTTGTCTAGAACTCTGTTCAACCCCCTTGACAATCAGAGGTGAGGCTGATGAGGAAACACACAGCGGTGCCTTTTGGTGAGCTGGAGAAAAAAATTCTGAAGGGGGAAAGCCAGAATGCATCTACTGAGTTTTGTCACTGAAGGAGAAGTAAAGATGGAAAAACAAACTAAAAAACACCAGCTCACTAAGGCTTTCACTACAGATGCAAGAGAGAAGTGTCCTTGTATTTTCTGTCTGATTATGGCAGCCAGGATTGAGTGGAGGAAGTGCAAAAACATGGAGAGAGGAAGGGAAATAACTTTTGCAGTTTAGAAATAACCTTGTAAAGAGCACAGATCTGGTTTCATTCCAAAAAAGGAATCTAAAATTTGAGTTTTTAAAAAACCTCAGTCATAGCATAAACTATCTCATACGATACTTACATGAACCTAAGAGAAACCCTACTAGCCTGAAGCAGTGTCCCGTTCTACTCAATATGAACTGCCTACAATTAACTGTGCCAGAAAAAACTTTATTGAAAAAGATGAATAGTAAACAAAAAGGAATCTGCTTAAGAGGAATAACAGAAACAATTAACAGATGAAGAACACTCATAAAAAAAGTTTTCATGAACCAGATGAAAATTGTGTTCAAATATACAGCTGTGGATTAGAGAAACTTAAGCTTTCATCCTTTGAATAAGGGTTCAAAGACAAGTGAGAGGTTAATGGAGAAATAGGTGACAATAGAACATGAAATGAGCATCAAACCTTCAACTGAAGGACCAAGACTAATGTAAACCTATTCAACTGAAGGACCGAGCAATTACAGTTTCAGAATAAAAAATAAATATTGAAAATCATGAAAAAGTAAAAATGATAGTACCAATATACTCTGCGAATAGAACCGGAAAGAAAGGGGACAGAAGTGATGTTAGTATGCAGATTGACTTACCCGTTTAAAACTATGGGTCAAAAGTTATCACTGTAAACTTGAAAAAATCAGCAATAGGATATAAGTATATTTAAATGCATAAGGGGAAACACTGGAAATACTAAGAAAAATAAGCAAAGGAGATAAAATCTAGTCGTAGAGGGAAAGAAAGTCTTGTGGAGAGAAAAGAGTAGAAATATGTATGAGGGTAATCACAAGACAACTCCTCAGTCGTCTGCCTGATTACTTTCATATCCACTACTGTCCTGTTCTTCTCTGTATCACAGGAACTGACCCCTGAAAAATATGTTTTCTAGGCTTCTGCCTTTGGCAGCGTGTTCTCTGGCTTCTACCATTGCCAAGTTCCCAACTTGCCAATAGCAGAATCCAAAACATTGTTCCAAGAGATGAGTGGCAGCCAGCTACCTTGTAGAAGATTGGATATTCTTTCTTCATTAAGATGAAGGATTTGTTCTCATTGCAATATATACCTATTTGATATGCACTTACTTGTATTGATGTTAGAAGCCTGCAGTGCTTCTCCCATCACCACCACTACCGGATTTACAGAATGTCTTAGAAGCGATCAGTCTCCCACATGCTTCTGCCCATGTGAATCACTGGTCTAATCACAGACCTCAGGTCTAGAAGCATGTGCCTTACAGAAGTGTGGAATCGCTCACTGAAGCTTATGTTACAGTTTGGGCTGGGAGACAACTTCCTGAAGAGTTGGGTGCTGTCCTATATAGAAAATATGAACTTTAACCTATTGACCAAAATGCACATATCTAGGAACTGAGGGGTAGAAGTGGAAGTGGCCATCTCTTGTGTCACCTAATTACCCAGTTACAGAATTTTTGTCTTCTGTACTCTAACGCTGTTCTTTGCTGCTTTCCCAATCATGATTTTCAAAGAAGAATGCTTATATCAGGAGACACATCAATGGCTTTGTTGAATTTGGAAGTTGAAAATGCCATCTGGACTACGTTTTGACCTCAAGAAATTCGGCAGTGTGTCTCGTTTGCATATTGAATAGCTGAAAGACTTCAGCAACCTAATAAGAGCAGGGCCATTATAAGGAATCAGACACTTCAGGAAGATGTAATAGAAGAAAGAGACTTACTTACAAAAACGTTTGTTTAAAAGATAAAAGACACAAGAATAAATCTAACAATAAACTGACAAGTTCTCTATGAAGAATTCTGAAATGCTGTTGAAGAACACAAAAGGTGACTTGGAAAAAATGCTTTGGATAAGATAGACTCATTATCATCATAATAAATATCATCTAATATATAAATTATCAAAATTGCAACATCCCAATAAAAGTAATAGTAGAATTTCTGAAGAGCTAGAGAAGATGATTATAAAATTTATATATTAAAAAGAGAAGAATGCCAGAAAATTGGGGTCAGGCAGGGGAAGTAATTAATTAGTCTACTCATAACAGTCATTAAAATATAAAGCCAGGGCTTCCCTGGTGGCGCAGTGGTTGAGAGTCCGCCTGCCGATGCAGGGGACACGGGTTTGTGCCCCGGTCCGGGAAGATCCCACATGCCGCTGAGCGGCTGGGCCCGTGAGCCACGGCCGCTGAGCCTGCGTGTCTGGAGTCTGTGCTCCGCAACAGGAGAGGCCACAACAGTGAGAGGCCCCCGTACTGCAAAAAAATTAAAAAATAAAATAAAATAAGTAAATAAAATAAAGCCAAAGTAACTAAAATGAGGTAATTGTACACAAATAGTAAAAATCAATAGAGTGCAAAAATATGGCCACATACATACACAAATTTAGTAAATAATGAAGATTTCATATTTCATATTCCTCCTTGGCCTGCTCCGGATCCTGCTGCAGTTTCTTGGGAGGCCGCAGCCACGCAGACCGAGGTGGTCCTGCCTTCCCCGATGCAGCCGGGATGCTTGGTGCAAGTGCCCGCGGCCCCGCAGCGCCCGCAGATCCCTGTGGACCCAGAGGCAGACAGACGGGAGGGGAGGCTGGGCCGGGAGAACCCCGTTCCCCGCTTCCCCCCGCCCCCGTTTTCAGCAGGGCAGAAAGTCCTGTGCTTGTGCCCACAACGGCTTTAGAAAATTGCCTCATTTAACCTTTCCAAAGGTATTATCCAAGCTGCAAAATCTCGGCCGTTGGAAGACATTTTAAGTCACGATACCAAAGAGCTTTAGTCTGGATTAAATGTCCAGACTAAATAAAATGCCAAAATTTCACTTTTAAAAGCAAGCACAAGGGCTAAGTGCAACCTAAGCATGTTTGTAAAAAAAAAAAGGAATATAGTTTTATTTAAGTTAATAAAATAAATTACCAAAAAACCTAGTTAAATTACATTTAATGTTGAAATAGTGAATACTTTCCCTCCAAAATCAGGAAAAAGGTACAGGTACAGATGTTGCCTCTTACTATTACTACTGTTACTACTCAGCATTGTACTTATGATCCTAGCCCGTGCAATATGTCATGCAAAGGAAATAAAAGTCATATATATTAGAAAGAAGTAAAACTGTATTTATTTGGAAACTACATGTGCAGGTATATAGGTAACTTGAAGGAATCCACAGTGACCTATGAAAAGTAAGGTGACTTTAGCAACTCTATTTCTATATGCTATCAACATATAACTGGAAAAGAAAAATTTTAAATACCAGTTGTAATAGCATCCAAACACAAGAAATACTTGAGGTAAATGCAACAAAGACTGTACAAGACCTATTAATGGAAAACCACAAAATACAGAAGGTATTAACTTTAAGAGATTTTAATAAATATATAAACATACCATGGTTATAGATTGGCAATACCAATATTAAGATGTCTGTTGTTCTCAAATTGATATACAGTATCAATGTAATTTTACCCCAAATCTTTACAGTGTTGTTGTTTTTTTTTAAAGAAAATGGCAAGCTATTCTAAAACATGTATTTTAGAATATACTGGAATAGCCAGAACATATTTGAAGAAGGAAAACAATAGAAAGACTTCGGCTGTTTCAAGGCTTAGTATAAAGCTATAGTAATCAAGATAGCATAGCACTTGTGAAAGGATGGATATATAGGTCAATGGAATTGAACAGAGTCTAGCAATAGGCCCACAAATACATGGAAAATGTATTTTTAATAAAGGTGCCCCGGTAATTCAATGGGGAAAATAGTCTGCAAGAAATGGTGCTGGAACAATTAGGTATTTATGGGCAAAAGACAACATCTTCCCCTAACTCAAAACATGGATATTATTTAAAAAGAGATTGTAGACCTAAATGTAAAACCTAAAATTATAAAGCAAAGCATAGAAAAATTTCGGGAATTTGGAGATGCAGATCTTTTTTGGATATGACACAAAGAACACAAAAGAAAAATGTTGGTTAATCAGATTTCATTAATATTGAAAACTTAACATTTGGTCTTTAAAGTGTTAGGGAAATAAAAAGACAGGTCAGACTGGGTGAAAGTTGTGTGTGTATGTGTGCTGACAAAAAGCTTGCATTCAAAATATATAAAGAATTCTTAAACCTCCATAAAATAAAGACAACCCAATAGAAAATTTTGAGCAACATCCCCATAAAATATATTACTGGAAAATAAGCGTATTAAAAGATATTCAACATGTTTATTTATTGATCATCTCAAAGTAAAACCACAATGAGATGCCACTACACATCACCTTGAACAGCTAAAGGTAAAAGACTGACATAACATCAGGCAACCAGAACTCATGTATTGCTGGATGGAGAGTAAAGTTTTCCAACCACTTTGGAAATCAGTTTGGTATTTTTTTTAAAGGTTAAACAGTGTCATATAAAGAAATGAAAACATAAAAACAATGGTCACATGAAGGCTTGTAAATAAATTTATTTATATTAGCCCCAAACTGGAAGCAACCCAAATCAAGTGTCCATCAGTTGATGAAATGATGAACACATTTTGTATATTCACACAGTATACTACTACTCAGGAATAAAGAAGACTACACGTAATATAGACAAACTCTAAAACATGATGCTAAGCAAAAGAAGCCAGGTAATGAGTATATGCTATGCATTTATATAGAGCGTTTTAGAACAAGAAAACTAATCTGTAGTTATAAAAATCAGATCATGGTTACTTGGGAAGATGAAGAGGAGAGAAATGATGAAAAAGGGGATGAGAATACTATTTAGGTATTTAGTTGACAGAAACATTCTATATCACATGGTACAACACAACTGTACACTTAAAATGGGTGAATTTTATTGCATGTAAATTATGCTTCAGTGCAGCTGAAATAAACAATATAACAGTCAAAAGGCGAATGACAGCATGGAAAATTTGTATTGTGTGTTTCAGATCTAATTCTCAATTGTTTATAATGTAAGAAAATTAATACAATTTAAAACATTTTAATAACCTATAGAAAAATAGGCAAAGACTAGACACAAAAACAAAGATAACATAAAAGACATTTTCAAGACGCTTTTAAGGAGAATGTAAATTAAAATAACAAGGCGACAGCATTTTCACCTAAATACTTTCTGGACATCAAAACATTTGATTATACCGCTGGTGAAGTTTAAGGAAACGTCTTTCCATATATTTTTTTGTTGGATGGCATTTTGATGAATTCTATCAAACGAGCCATGACCCTTGAATTAGAAATTCTGCATCTAGGACTATTGTTACTAATAAACTCACATATGTCCAAGTTGATTTACATACAGGAATGTTCATTGCAGTGTTGTTTGTAATCTCATAATAATGGGAATAACAATGTCCACAATACATAGCAGGCTAAATAAATTATGTAAAATTCATGCTGTGGACTGCTGCAGAGCCATTACACAGAATGAAACAACTTTTCATGAACTAGTGGGAAGGAGCTTCCAGATCTTGAATAAATGGTTAAGGGACAAAACAAGGTGCAGGACTATATACACACACAAATGTGCACCTAACTACCTAACTGTATATGCTAGGGGGCAATTTTAGATAGAAAAGCTGAATGCTGCTTTTATTTTGACATTGACATGATTTGCTCAAATCATGATGACAAACTGACTTTTTCCAAGTGTTTTGAGTTAGGGGGAAAATCCCATTTTCTAGAAGAATTATACTTGCAACCTTAATTAATTTTTAACATTCAGTAATTGATCCTGTTCACCCATCAGTATGCTTGACTATCAGAACAAGACATAAATAAATACTGTATCATTAGCCATCACACATCACCATTATACCATACTCAGGGGCATTTTTCCTGGATTCAGTGAGCCTTTTGATCGTTTGAGAGTCCAGTCTTGTTAAATCCCTGCTGCTTCTTGCAATGACTTTCAATTAATAAGGTCATTTTGTGGCCTGATATGGTAGTCCAATCAACTGATATCTGTTGTGTGAGCCAAGCATTGTAATTTATCTCTGAAAAGAGATTTTGATTGTGCCAAAGAAGGAAATGAAATGAAAAATTGTGACTTTTTAGACTACTATCCAGATTTTAGGTGCTGGATTTTCTTAAATGATTTGCTGGAAGTATAAATGTGCAAAATGCTTGAATAACTTTTTAGTGAATGCTGTTGAAGTGATGTGTTTGTATTAAGAGCAAAGGGAAAGTCAGATTAGTGGGAAAAGAAAAATAAATTTGAGAGATGTAATACAATATCAGTTACAGCTATTTTTTCTACCTAAATTATTTCTGTGACTCCAAAGATTAGATCAAAATTCCATAGATAAATTATACAGAAATATATTTAAAACTGGCAAAGGTTCTGGGTTCTCATTGTTGCCATAAGATTTAATTATGCCAAAATATATTTTTGGTGAGGATACATCATAGTGGCATAACTTTTTCTATTCCAGTTCCCTAAGCTATATAGTGGTAGTTGAATAAAAGTGAAAGGCAAATTAATTTAGTTAGAAATTCTAAAAAGAAACAGGCAATATTTTATTCATCTGAGTTTTACAGTAAAAAGAAAATGAAGTGTTATTCTAAAGGGTACGATCAATATTTTTTTTTTTTTTTTTTCCTGTACGCGGGCCACTGTTGTGGCCTCTCCCATTGCGGAGCACAGGCTCCGGACGCGCAGGCTCAGCGGCCATGGCTCACGGGCCTAGCCGCTCCGCGGCACGTGGGATCTTCCCGGACCGGGGCACGAACCTGTGTCCCTTGCATCGGCAGGCGGACTCTCAACCATTGTGCCACCAGGGAAGCCCGGTACAATCAATATTTAATCTTCTCCTTGAGTTTCACAATGCAGTTCCTTAAGAAGCAGGTTATAGGCCTAGTAAGGAAGAGAGAAAAGGAAAGAAAATATAAATGTGGCGTTAATGTGTGTGTGTGTGTGTGTGGTGGTGAGGTGCTCAAATTGTAGAGACAGGCTCAGACAAATTAAGAAGTCAGGAAGCAAGACTGTGGAAGCACATTCCCAGAATTAAAGAGAATGACTGAAGAGGGAGTGGATAAATGAAGAGAAGGCAAGTCAGGCAGATAATTATGAGATAGAGACTGCAGAGGTTCCAAAGTGTTAGGTAAATTACTCTCGTCAACTGTCTCCCTGGGACTGTGACTTCAGGCTGTCATTACTTCTTACATCTTACTACTACTGCTATTAAACACTCTCAGATTTCATTTGCTCTTCAGCTCAAGGAGTTCCCCAGGTGAAACGTTTTTCTGTGACCTCTGGGGGTGTGACCACCTTAATTTTAACAGAATGACAGCCTGGTCTGACCTTCAGACCGGAAATTCCTGCACCTGCTCTCATTTTGCATGTTTCTTTTCCACTAGCTGAAAATTAAGGTATTTTCCCCCCTTTACATTATAAAAGGAGGTGTGTGTAGAAGGGGTGTTATGGGTTGTGAAAGGAAGAAGCTCAACGTGTTACTGCCCAAGATCTTTGAAGCACAGTAAAACGTATTTTTTCTCTTTTATAGATTTATCTCTTTAAAACCACTTTCACGAGGAATACATTTTAGTGAAAAAAATTAAGCTATGCCTGTTAAAAGGCAGTTATAACATTGTCTTATTATGTTTTAAACTTTAAAAATGATTTCTATTATTGATTATATAAATACAACATAGTAATATATAACTTTAAAAGTGATTTCTATTCCTTATGTAAATATGACATAGTAAGATTCAACAATTGGAGGATTGTGACATTTTGAGTTGAGTAGGAAAGGTTTATTTTGCATATGTACTGTCTACTTTTTTATTAATTATTTTTAGAAAATGCTTTGCTTGTATATTTCACGATATAGTATATTTCACAATAATATAGTATATTTCACAGTATAGTATATTTCACAATAATATTGTAGTCTAGACTGTAGACAAATCAAACTTCCAGACCAGTTCACTCCTCCTGTTGAACTACTTTCTGAAAACCTAAAAAAACTTTCTCTTTGAACATTCATTCTGATATAATCATTCCTATGAAAACTAGAGTATTTCCTGAGATAGCTTAAGTCTAATCTTCCACTACTTGGTACAATTTAATTTTATGGTTTGCATTTAGAAG
Organism: Grampus griseus; assembly: GCF_964374135.1. Classification (NCBI taxonomy): domain Eukaryota; kingdom Metazoa; phylum Chordata; class Mammalia; order Artiodactyla; family Delphinidae; genus Grampus; species Grampus griseus. The sequence goes on along the minus strand of NC_139003.1, from coordinate 53,129,418 downwards.
TATTTTCTGTTAAAAAAAATAATAGATTGAATCCTATGAAACTGACATTTCTGAAAAATAAAAACTTTTTAAAAATGTCAATATCGTATGGTCCATTTGTCTATAAAATTATGTTTTGGGCTACATTCAGACATTCTAGAGGACAGTAGTTATTCTTAAGTACAATCATAAAAAATTACAATAGATTTTCTGTAGACTAATATTTGTATTATTATTTCATACCTCACCCAACTACCCGTGAATAATTTGCTACCATCTAGTTGTGAAATACTTGATTTTAGAACATTTCTCAAGGATAGCATTTAAAATTTGGAGAAAGGCACAGAAATTTTGTTTTGTATCTGAGAACTATTTCTTGATTCTTGCTCTTTTCCTTTCCACATTTTTCTATTTCTTGATATATTCAGCAATTTAAATACTTCAAAATCAAATCATTAGAACTTATGAAATGCACAGATTGATTTCAGGCTTCTATCTATTATATACCTTCCCTTACACCATTAGTGTTTGTATAGGCAGGCAGACTGATAGCTTTATGCTAAGATAAATCCAAATGAATTATTGTTCTATAGAACACTCTTTATGACTTTTTAAACCTTGCTAATATACACCTGAGAGACATTACGATTTTTCTGAGATGTGATTCAAACCAAACCAAATGAAAGCAACTTGTTTATCAAATGTCTTTGTTAAAATGCTGCTTTAGATAACTAGCTATAAAGTTGGGACAGATGAATCAAATGCTTATCAGATTACATCTAAAGACAATCATCAACATGCATCACAATTGCTAAAACATTTTTGTAGCGTCACAAAAGCCAGAGTTGGAAGACGGAGAATTTAATTTCTCATAATTTTCTCTACCCAAATAGTAGATAGTGGTCTTCAAATGTAAAATCACAAAAGACAACAAAATGGATTTTGATAATCTATCTGGCTGCTTTACTTGAAACCTCAGATTTTCTAGTTTCCCACATTCTGTTTGTCATGTGATTGACAACCATGTGTACACTACTCAACTGATTGATAGCCAACCATCAGGAAGACAGTAGGTGCAACTGAGCTTTAGTAAGAGGAATGAAGGGCACAGATTATTCTAGTTGGTTTCCATTAATTTTAGCACCATTTTCTCTTTCATTTGAACTGTTAAATGTATATGAATTGTTAACAAATGCACCTTAAGTAAAGGCATTTAATCCTTTTTTCCAGTTTGTTCCCATTGTTTAACAACATATTTCCATAACTTAAAAGATAAAGATAGATGATAAAAATAAGCAAGAGAGTATATCAAGTGAAAATTAATTTACTTTTTTAACATTTTCTAAATTGGCTATACCAACACATTCCAGTCAGACCTCACTGAAAAGAAAATATATTCATTTCTTTTGATTCTAACCCCAAATAACTATTTACACTATGCATCTGATACTACATGATTATGAGAAATAATGTGTATATGTGATATAATTGATGCTATAAGCTTAGAATTTTCTTCATCATTCTGACATGGCCCATTCTTTTGGAATGCTCTCATACGACTTTGGGTAGATGGAGATAGTGAATAGGAAAAAGTGCTTCTTTTTCTAACGTGGACAGTGAATAAGGATTCAGTTCAGTAAAACCCACTGTGATTGTGCGTGTGTGCGCTCATACGCGCATTTACTCTATTTTCAAATGAATTTTCAAAAGATAAATGATGGCATCACATCTACAGTCCTGTGACCCTGTATCATTTACTATAGTTGCTATTTTGTTTTAGAGAATGGCAAGTAATCTTAGTGCCTTCGAGTCTGGATAGCACAAGTTGGTCCAATTCCTCTGCCAGTTTTGGTCAACTGCTAGTAGCTATTGGTTGTGTTGAGAAGAATTCTCAAAACCAGGCTGGTGCCTCAGGATTCTGTGTGGCAGTTGCTTGGAAATGTGTGCTATATGTGTGAGATTGGTGGTACCCTTACTATCTTATTTGATATTTCTGATCTAACACAAATTTTTGTTTTACATCTGAGAAAACAGGGTGGGAAAGAGGAATGACATTTATTGACCGTGTATTATGTTCCAGGTCAGACACTCTGCTAAGCATGTTATAGCTTTTATTTTATTTACTCCTGATAGAAACTTCATGGTGGCATAATCTCCACTTTACAGATGAGGCAATTGAATCTCATAGAAGTTAAGTTATGTGCTTAGGACACAAAAGTAAAGTCAGGACTTACGTTCAACAAGGATAACTCCATATCTCCCACTCAGAACCATTTCACTGTGCTATCATTACTTTTTCCAGGTCAACAGTATCAGATTTAGAACCCTATTTTTGGATTAGGATCTAGTGGGTTTTTTTCCATATTAATTTTTAGTGATCACAAAGGATTTGTAAATAAAATATGAAGGGATACTTCTTCTTCTTATTATTTTTTCATTAGAAGTACAGTTCTCTGCAAAAATAGAGCCATGGACTTTTCCTGATGAAAGGGACTTCACCTATCCCAACCATCCTTTTTATGCTCAAGCCCTCCCTCCACTATCACTATTAAAAAGCCATGTAGCCTGTGATTAAACAACTGTACTAACTCCAAACCCACCAAAATTCAAAGAAATGATATTTTACATACCTATTCATTATATTATTTTGAATAATTTGCTATATTAGTTCTGCCAATTACTTCTAATTCCTAGGGATATGTAAACATGGCAAAAAACATTCAGAGATGCTATTTCATGGAAAGAGCTTTACTTGGGCTATCAGGTAACTTCTAGTCCAGATTTTACTACTTGTCAATTTTGAACCTTATAAATAGATTGCACACTTAACCTAAAATTCTGATTTCTAAAAGATATTTAATATATACAACCACTACTCCAGTCTGTTCAATTCAGTAAATATTATTGGAGGTCTTTTGTGTGATGGGTATTGTAGAGGGTTGTGATACCAAGAAGAATAAACTAGAATCTTTGTTGGTATGGGAAACAAATATTTATCTATTTATCTATCTAGTGGTTCATAGTTATTTAGATAACAGTGTTGATAAAGTTTTATTTTTATATAATGTGATAAAGATGTTTACAGTGATAAGGGGACATGGAGGAGAAACAAAACCTTTAGTATGCTTCTGAGCCTCGTCTAAGAATAAGTGCTTATGTGCTTTAAGAACAAAATTGCAAAAACGTAAGTAAAATGTTATAATTATTATCATTACCCTGTATATGCTTCTTAGTCTCTTAGCCCCAGAAAACAGCAGAAATTCAAGAGGTCTTAAAAACAAGAGATTAATTATTTTAAGAACTTGGAGGTTATTTTAGTAAGAGTCACAATTAACATAATTACCTTTTAAAAATACTCTGAAAAGGTTACTTGTGCCTGATAAAATTATGGGGCTTTGACTGGTGACTGCAATGGAGCCATCACTCTAGACTAGAGAATTCACACCTTCCGGAAGGTAGAACCTTTAACATATTGATACAATACCATAGAATTGTTTCTCTATAATATGAAACAAACAACACATAAATAAAACAGAAAGCAAATTGTGAAGTAAGAAATTTGTACAAATTCTATTATTCCCTGAAAACACATTTAAGTGCAAGGTAGGAACCAATAGTAATACTCTGAATCTCTGGCTGAAAGGGACTGTCTAAGTTCAGAAGTAATATTTACCGTTGGGGCAAACGGCAATCTAGTGTCAAATGTATTTCATTTTATTTTCTTCAACAGAAACTTTGATGTTTGTATAAAATGTTTGCATTTTATTTCTTTCCTGAGTGTAATTCCTATTTAAATAAGCACCTGTTTATCATGATATATAGCAAGTGTTTCTGCAAACTCGAATTAGAATGGACAGATCTGAACACGTATTACAAACACAGTGGTAGATTCATCAATTTGTGTTTACTTAACTGATTCTCTGTGACAAAACATATGGTAAAGTATCCATCTCTGGTTAGGAAACTTTGGCCATGAGATCACATATGTGTTTTTCATGGATGTATCATTCATTTAGTCAACCATACAACAAACATTTTTTGAGCACTGACATTGTGTACAGCCCTTGTAAGGTATAGGGATAACAGTAGTGGGGAGGAAAACTGACATGGCCTCTGTCTTTGTAGAACTTAATTCCAGTGGGAGGGATCTAAATTTAGCTAATAAATAGGCATATGACTACAAGTTGTGATATATAGGAAAAGAATATGAGCCATGAGAGAGTATAATAATAGGGGATCTGCTTTAAACTGGGTGGTCACAGAAGGCCTTTATGAAAATTGGTATTTAATGTGAGATCTCTTGGATAGAAAGAAGCTAACAATGCGGAATGGAAGGTGAAAATGGATTTGGTCAATGTAGGTTGTATAATGGGCAGAGGCATTTGCAAAATTCCTAAGACAAGGAAAAGAATATTGATTTTGAGTAATTGGAAGATGGTTAGCATGGTTGGGAACCAGTGCAAGGAAGCAGGAACGAGACAGACGTGTCTGGAGCCAAGTGACCCAGGGCCCTGTTAGCTATGGCCAGGAGTTGGCATTGTGTTGTCACAGAACATGTTGAAATCTCCAGGCCCCCTGTAGATTGATTGAACTACATTAATTGAACTCATTCAATCATTTGTGTGCCTTATACCGTACTTTAAAAACGTGCACTCCTTCATTTATTCGTTCATTCATTTTCTGAGTGCCAAACTTAAATATCAAGAATCAAAGAATTCATAAGATAGGTCTCTCCTCATCCTTCATAAGACCATTAACAAATGCGGTAGGCAGATTTTTAAAAAGACAAATTATATCATACTATAAATCGCATTAATAATAAAACTGAAAGTGCAATGTCTTGTTAAACAAAGTATTTAGGCCTTCAGGGACGGAATCCAGAGAGTTAGGAAAGGTGTTTTAGAAAAGAGGTTGTGTACCCTGGATGCCCCGAAGAGCTAGTAGACATATGCCAAGTAAGTCAGGCATTCTAATCAGAGGGCCCAGCACTGGGGAGTTTGTTTGAGGGATGCATCTGGCATGTGCTGTACAAGGAGGAAATGAGGCCCAAGAGATAGACTGGACACAACATATCAACATGTTTTAATACCACATTCAGTGTTTTCACAAGTAATCTATTAGACCAAAGACTTTTCAAGTGGGAACATGACTCAATAAGGGGGTGGATTTTAGGATGATGTTTTTGGGTTTGTCGGAGAATTGCTCTGGCCTCTATCCCAGGCCACCATTTAGCTCCTACCAGTCTTTGGGATGTTCCTTTCTTGTGTCTTTGGAGATTTTAGTGGCACTCATTCTTTGTCATGAATATCATCCTTATGAGATCCCTAAGCAGTCACAAACCTAAATTCATTATAGACACTTGATATATGTTAATTGCTTCCTGTGTTAGTGTCCTATGGCTGCTGTAGTAAATTACCACAAACTTAGTGACATTAAGAAAATTATGTTCTTACAGTTCTAAAGTTCAGAAGTCTAAAATCAAGGAGTTGGCCAGACTGTATTCCTTCTAGAAGCTTTGGGGGAGTATCAGTTTCCTTGTCTTTAGCAGCTTCTAGGGGCCACCAGCGTACATTTGCTTGTGGCCCCATCTTCCATCTTCAAAGCTCTGCACTCCAACATCTGCTTCCATGGTAACATCTCCTTTTTATGACTTTGATCACTTTTAATTACTTTGGCTCAACTGAATAATCCAGGATAACCCCTTCATCTCAAGGTCTTTAACTTAAGCACATCTACAAAGTAGCCTTTACCATGTAAGGTAGCATATCCACAGGTTCCAGAAATGAGGATGTGGACGTCTTCGGGGGCATTATTCAGCTGACCACAGTTCTGCAAATGTCATTGTCAAATTGTGAGTTCTGAACTCTTTGGATACCCAAAACTTGATTGAACATTTTTATCTTCTCAACAAAGTGGGGGATGTGATAGAGCTTTAGAGGTGCTGAGTAGGTGACAAAAAGCTGCATGATTTCACTTTACTTTTCTACGTAGTCGCGTTTTACTAAAGTGACATTGTCCCGCAGAAGGGAATAAGGGAGACTTTGAAATGCTGCCATGTGCAGAACCCTGTGATGCTGAGATCCAGTAGAGCTTTCATTCCCATCTTTCTTCCTCGGGAGGGAGTCTGTCACTCTGCAGGGAGCCTCTTTGAAGCAGCCTCAGCTTTGGGATTGCTGAGTGCAGGGACTTCTCAAAGAAAACACTGCTCTATTCATTTCCTGTCAACGAGGAGTTCAAGTTCAAAAGATTGTGCTCTCTTTTCTTGGTTTTTCATATGTCTATTAATAGGACAGTGCCAAGGCTCTGACCAGGAGTTCATAGTAAATTCATGGAACTAATGAGAATGGAATTAGGTTACTAGATTTTTCATCTCTGTGCAGTTATGAAGCAACACAGTGGAGACATAATGACCCCTTGCCTATTAGTGAGATCTTATTCTTGAGGACACCAAAAAGCTTTTAAAAACAGTAAGCCGCTAATCTTCACACTTTAATTAGCAAGAATGTAGGAAAACTATTGCCTTATTTCAAAATATGAAGGATACATCTATACAAGTGACCAAATCAAGCAGCCTGAGAATTTAGTCCTTTTTTTATGTTCTTATGGGTGATCAATTAGTATCATGTCTGGAAAATGTTTGAAACAAAGAGAGAGTCAATGAGGAGGTTCAGCCTGGTTATCAAGTCACTGTAGCATGACCTGTGGGAGCCCAGGTACCTGGGCAAAGCAGTTGATACATTTGGAATAAATGAAGACTGCCACACTTGCTGAGTGTCTAAAGAAAGAGTTAAGGTCCAGAATCTAGGTGATTGAGTAGATAGCAAATATTTAGGAACAGTGAAGTGCCTTAGACCTTAGAGCACAGACATTTACCTCTTTCTAAATACACCTGTTAAATATAGGTGGTTCTGAAAAAGTATATAAGGTGGTTCTGGATTTCCTAGTTAATGATTGAAAAGGGCCAGAAGCTGAAGTGAATTTCTCAGGTTTACTGGGAGGTGAGTCAATTGATTTCCAAGTCTATAGTCATCTCGACTCACTGCCTTTTCCTAGTTAGTTTAATTTTAATTTTTACTACCAGCTTGTTAAAATTTGATCTGTTGTCTGTACAAGTACAATTCAGTGGACTGTTATTATTCATTTAAAGTGATGTCTATTGATTTAAGCCAGATCAACAATCAGGAATTTCAGATTTTCAGTGTTTGTGGCAAATGTCTTTCAATTCTCAGAATTTAATCATGCTCTTCACTGAGGAAATAAAGTTTAATACTTTATTAGTTTAAAACAAAGTTTTCTTTTTTTTTTTTAACAGTACAATATGTTTGGAAATCAGAATGCTTTTTTCCAGGAAGACAGTAAATGATGGTTAAGGTGACTGATCAGCGTTTTAAACTCACACTTGGCTTAGCTGTAAGCCTTTTGAGTTCCTTTGAGGTTTTTAATGAATGAAGAGATGAGATGTGAAGAGGTTCTGGTTTCCGGTGAAAGTGGAGAGGGCACTGGGGTGTGGTGGGTTTGCAAGTCAAGAGGGACCTAGAAATAATTTTCCATTCAGTAACTACTTTTATTTCTTTAAGTAATAACCTCTAAGAGTCCAACACAAGCTGTGATAAGTGGGTTTACTCACCTTTGGTAGATGTTTTGTAGGCTTTGGGCAATCTTAGTGCATTTCTTTTTCTTTTTCTCTTTCTATAAACCATGATTATTATAAGGTAATGGGACTTAGGCATTCTACACTTTCCTAGAAGTATACTTTTATTACATCCTTTCTGGAGGGTTATTTTGAAACAATATATCAAGGTCTCAAAAATGTATATAATTTTCCTCTTTTAGCAGTTTTGTCTAAGGAAATAATCACAGACACATGCAAAGGTTTATGATCAAAGACGTTCTTTGCTGTTTTCTTAATGATAGTGAAAAATTATGAACAGCAAATAGGTTCACAATATGAATTGGTTAATTGCATTGTATCCATCTGGATCCAATTAGGAGATAGATACACACAGGGGAGGTTTAAAATAGAATCATTAAACTCTACAAAGAGAGTAACATATATATATATATATGAAAGCATATATACACACATATATCTGACTGATGTAACAAATATATTTGGAGAAGGTATGGTTGAGCTCACTTCAAGCTCAACCATAGTAGAGAGAAGCTGGAGCTTATCTGCCATCATTGGGCAAGCAGGAGGCAACCGTCTAGATTGCAGGCAAGGAGTAGGCATTCAGCAGCTGGTAGCAGAAGTTTAGAGAGGTGGGAACACTTTGGGCTGCAGGAGAGCTGTGAGTGTTAGTAGAGGCTCCGTGGGCATTCCCTGGGGCATGGGTGGGCCGTACAAAGGACTGCAGAGAAAACAGGAGGGCATGGGATTCCTCAGGCTGCAGGCATGCTGCTCAGGGAACGGCAGAGGAAATCTTGGTGCTGATGTGGATGAGACACTGTTAGGGCAACGGTTGTCTCGGTCAAGTGAGCCATAGAAAGCTTATTTCCAGGCCAGGGCTGTAAGGCTGCCAAAGATTCTTGCATTCCGGGCCAGTGGCTACAGCAGAGTTTTACCTGATATCCTCACATCCATATTTCTGACACTTCCACCCTGTGCTACAGCTGGAAGATACTGGAGGGCCCCTTCCATGTGCAGTTTCCCTCCAGCACTCTGTACGGAGAGAGCTTAAAGTCATGCTCACATTAAAAGAGAAATACTTAAAGGAATTCCATCTGTTATCACAGAATGTATATTAAATGGTGAATTCAAAGGTGAGAGGTGATAAATTAATAAGTAGCATACACACGACGGTGAAAACATAAGATAGTATTTTGTAAAGGGAACACCCTTGGAATATATAGCATATATGTAGTGTATTCCTTTGTAGCAGAGGTTTGCTTAAATCCAGTATAAAAGTTTTAAGTTTCCTAGGCTCAGAATTTCTCTCCTATAACACAACTCACTCTGCGTTCACATTTTACCTGACTCTTTGAGTCACCCTAACAGATGGGTGAACAAATGCTACTGCTGTGAGTACTAATGTACTTTGCCTTTACCCAGCAGTCTCTTGTCTTTTGCAAGCAACCATAAAGATATGACAGACTAACTTGTTAAGTTGCAGGTAAAGTAAAATTTCAGACCACCTCTGTTCTTGACTCACGTGAACTAACTAGCTAACTAACTAAATTAACTAGGATATTTTCTAGAGCTGCCAGGCGCTCTTAAACAGATAAAATGGAAGAATAGCATTAGGGATACTGCTTTAGTGATGTGGGTAAGGCAGACTGCTTTGAAGAGCCACCTCAAAATTGAGACATGAATAACGAGAAAGAAAATGTCGGAGTAAAATTTCAGTGAAGAGAATTATTTAACGGGAGGAGCATGTGCAAAGCCCCTGAGGTGGTAGCACGGCTGGCCTGTTTGAAGGACAGCTAGAAGGCCAGTGTGATGGAGAGCAGTGAATGAGGAGTGAAAAGAGTTAGGGAGGTAAACAGCAGGACCAAATCCTGTAGCATCTGTAGGCCTTGATAACAAAACGCAAGCCAGGGGAGGGATAATCTGATTGTTTTACAAAGATTACTGTGCCTCTATAAACAGGTTGGAACAGAAGGATTAATGGTAGAGACAGGAAACCATTAGGAGAGGACCAATATGAGAACAGTTTGGTGATTGTGGCTTGGATCAGCATTCTATTATAACTAAGAAAACAAGCAAAAATCCAGTTAAAAAAAAATCAGCATTTAAACATAAATAATGGATGACTTTCTAACATATGCTCTGAAATATGTCGTCCAAGGAGAAACAAAACTTTTTTCATTCAATGTTGAAAGGTGTTTGACTCCATGCTCAGAGATCAGAAGTGCTTCTGTGAAAGATGATGAATGAGAAATTCCAGTAAAGTCTTAGTATGTTCATCCAGCATGGAAAATAGGTATGAAATATCTTGAAGAGCCTACGTATCTGTAGAAAATCTCAAAGGGACTTGCTACCTTAGGACCAGACGAAGAAAAATTGTTACAACTGATAGCACAGAAGTACGAAAGATCGTAAGAAACTACTATGAACACCTACATGCCAACAAACAGGATAGCCTAGAAGAAGTGTATAATATTCTGGGAGTATATAACCTACAAAGACTGAATCAGGAAGAAACAGAAAATCTAAACAGATCACTGATGAGTAAGGAGATTAAATCAAATAAAAAACCTTCAAACAAAGAAAAGCCTAGGACCTGGTGGCTTCACTGGTGAATTTTACCAAACATTTAAAGAAGAATTATACCAATCCCTCTCAAACTCTTCCAAAAATAGAACAGGAGGGAACCCTCCTAAACTCATTTTTTGATGCCAGAATTACACTGATCCCAAAGCCAGATAAGGACACTACAAGAAAATAAAGCTATAGGGCAATATCCGTGATAAATACAGATACAAAAATCCTCAACAGAATGTTAGCAAACTCAGTTCAGCAGCACATTAAAAGAATCATACCCATGATCAAGAGGAATTCGTCTTTGCAATGCAAGGATAGTTCAACATACACAAATCAATGAATATGAAACATCCAGTGAGTAGAATAAAAGGTAAAAATCATATGATTATCTTAATGGATGCAGAAAAAGCAGCTGAAAAAATGCAACATCCATTCATGACTAAAAACTAAATTAAATTAAGCAAGTGGGACTATATCAAACTGAAAAGTTTCTCCATAGAAAAGAAAAGTTAACAAAATGAGAAGGCAACCTATGGAATGGGAGATAATATTTGCAAACCAAATATATGATAAGGGGTTAATATCTAAAATGTATAAGGAGCTCGTACAAATCAACAGCACAAAAACCAAACAACCAAATTTAAAAATGGGCAAATGTAGACATTTTTCCAAAGAAGACATGCAGATGGCCAAGAGGTATATGAAAAGATGCTCAACATCACTCATCATCAGGGAAATGCAAATCAAAACCACAATTAGATATTATGGCACATCTGTTAGGATGGCTATCACCAAAACGTCAGAAGATAACAAGCGTTAACAAGGTTGTGGAGGAAAGAGAACCCTTGTACATTGTTGATTGTAATGAAAATTAATACAGCCATTTTGGAAGCTCCTCAAACTACCATATGATCCAGCAATCCTACTTGATTATATATCTGAAGGAAACAAAATCAGTATCTCAAAGAAATAGCTGTACTTCCATTTTCACTGGAGCATTATTCACCATAGAAACAACCTAAGTGTCCATTAACAATTGAATAGATAAAGAAAATGTGATTATCTGTCTATCTATCTATCCATCCATCCATGCATCTATGCATCTGTCCATCTACCTATCTACCTACGTACCTACCTACCTAGCTATCCATACATTTATATACAATGGGACATTGTCCAGCCTCAAAAAAGAATCAAATATTGCCATTTATAACAATATGAATGAACCTGGAGGTCATTGTGTTAAGTGTAATAAGCCAGGTACAGAAAGACAAATACTGTGTGATCTTATTTATATGGGAAATCTAAGAAGAGAAAACTTGAACTCATAGTAATGAGTAGAATGGTGGTTACCAGAGGCTAGGAGGTGGGAAAAAGGGAGATATTGATCAAAGGGTAAAAACATTTAGTTATAAGATGAATAAGCTCTGGCGACCTAATGTATAGCATGGTGACTACAGTTAGTAATAACATACTGTATCTTGAAATTTTCTAACAATCGATCTCAAGTGTTCTCACCACACACACACAAATCTAACTGTGTGAGGTACTGGATATATTAATTAGCTTGTACCACAACTTCTCTATCGATTCGGCTGTCAATGGACATTTAGGTTACTTCCATGTCTTGGCTATTGTAAATAGAGCTGCAGTGAACATTGGGATGCATGTATCCTTTTGGACCATGTTTTTCTCTGGTTATATTCCCAGGAGTGGGATTGCAGGATCATATGGTAGCTCTATTCTTGGCTTCTTTGTTGTAAATCAGTTAAATATATGTGTGTGGGTTTATTTCTGTTCCATTTATCTATGTGCCTGTTTTTATGCCAATACCAGAGTGTTTTTATTAGTGTAACTTTGTAATATAATTCGAATTCATGGAGTATGATGCCTCCAGCTTTGTTGTTCTTTCTCAAGATTATGGTTCCATCTAAATTTTAGGATTGTTTGTTCTATTTATGTAAAAAATGCCATTGGGATTTTGATAGAGATTGCACTGAATCTGTATATTGCTTTGGGTAGTATGGACATTTTAACAAATATTCTTCCAATTCATGAGCACCGAATCTTTCCTTTACTTGTGTCTTATTCTATTTCTTTAATCAATGTCTTATACTTTTCAGTGTACAGGTCTTTCACTCCTTGGTTAAGTTTCTTCCTAGGTATTTTACTGTTTTTGATGTGATTATAAATGGGATTGTTGTCTTAATTTCTCTTTCTGATGGCTTATAATTAGTGTATAGAAATACAACAGATTTTTACATACTGATTTTATATCCTGTAACTTTATTGAATTTGTTTATTAGTTCTAACAGTTTTTTTGATATGGTCTTTAGGATTTTCTACACATAATATCATGTCACCTACAAAGAGTGACAGTTTTCCTTCTTCCTTTCCAGGTTGCATACCTTTTATTTCTTTTTCTTGCTCAACTGCTCTGGCTAAGAATTCTAATGCTGTGTTGAATAAAAGTGGCAAGAGTGGGCATCCTTGTCTTGTTCCTGATCTTAGAGGAAAAGCTTTCAACTTTTAATTATTTAGTATTATGCTAGCTGTGGGCTTGTCATATACAGCCTTTATTATGTTGAGGTACATCCCTTCTCTACCATCTTTGTTCAGTGTTTTTATCATAAATGGATGCTGAATTTTGTCAAATGGGATTTCTGCATCTATTGATGTGATCATATAATTTTTATCCTTCATTTTGTTAATGTGGTGTATCACACTGACTGATTTGCAGATTTTTGAACCATCCTTGCATCCCTGCAATAAATTCCACTTGATCAATGTCTATGATTTTTTTAATGTCTTGTTGGATTCAGTTTGCTAATGTTTTGTTGAAGATTTTTGCATCTGTGTTCATCACGGATTTTGTCCTGTTTTCTCTTCTTGTGGCATCCTTGTCCGGTTTTGGTCTCAGGGTAATGCTAGCCTCATACAATGAGTTCAGAAACATTCCCCCCTCTTCTATATTTTGTAAGAGTTTGAGAAGGACTGGTGTTAATTCTTTTTCACATATCTGGTAGAATTCACCAGTGAAGTCATCAGGTTCTGGACTTTTGTTTGGAGTTTTTTTAAATTACTAATTCATTCCCTTACTGGGAATCACTATGTTCAGATTTTTGATTCCTTCATGATTCGGTCTTGGTAGGTTGTATGTTTCTAGGAGTTTATGCATTTCTTCTAGACTGTCTAATTTGTTGACATATAATTGTTTATAGTAGTCTCTTATGATCCTTTGTATTTCTGTGGTATCAATTGTAACATCTCCTCTTTCATTCTGATTTATTTGAGTCCTGTTTTTTTTCTTGGTGGGGCTAACTGAAGGTTTGTCAATTTGTTTATCTTTTCAAAGAACCAGCTCTTATTTTCCTTTGATCTTTTCTATCGTCTTTTTAGTCTCTGTTTCATTTATTTCCACTCTAATCTTTATTTCCTTCCTTCTACTAACTTTAGGCTTCATTTGTTCTTTTTCTAGTTTCTTGAGGTGTAAAATTAAGGAGCTTATTTGACATTTTTGGGTTTTTTTGTTTGTTTCCTGAGGTGGGCATTTATTGCTATGTACTTCCTCTTAGAACTGCTTTGACTACATCCCATAAATTTTGATATGTTAAATTTCCACTACATTTTTATCAAGGTTTTTTTTAATTGAAGTACAGTTGACTTACAATATTATATTAATTTTAGGTGTACAGTGTCTCATATTTTTTTCATTTCTCTTTTGAGTTATTCTTTGACCCATTGTTTGTTCAGTAGTATGTTGTTTAATTTCCACATAATTGTGAGTTTTCCTGTTTTCTTCATGTAATTGTGTTTTTTTTTTTACTTGATTTATGGCCTAACAGATCATCTATCTTGGAAAATGTTCATGTGTAATTGAGAAGAATGTGTATTTCATTGATTTTTGGATGGAATTTTCTATAAATATATGTTATGTCCATCTGGTCTAAGGTGTCATTTAAGGCCAATTTTTTTTTTTATTGATTTCCTCCTGGCTAATCTGTTCATTTATTTAAGTGGGATATTAAAAAGTCCCCTACTATTATTGTATTGTTCTCTATTTCTCCCTTTAGCTCTGTTAATATTTGCATTATATACTTAGGTGCTCCCATGTCATGTGCATAAATATTTATAAATGTTATACCTTCTTGTTGGATTGACACCTTTATCATTATGTAATATCCTTCTTTGTCTCATCATAATCCTTGTTTTAAAGTCACTTTGTCTCATATAAGTTTAGCTGTTCTTTCTTTTGGTTTCTATTTGCATGGAATATCTTTTTCCATCCTTTTACTTTCATTCTTTGTGTGTGTCTACATCTAAAGTGAGTCTCTTGTAGGCAGCATATAGATAAGTCATTTTGTTTTTTTTTTAATCCATTCAGCTACTCTGACTTTTGATTGGAGAATTTAGTCCAGTTACATTTAAAGTAATTATTGATAGGTATGTGCTTATTGCCATTATGTTTACTGTTTTCTGCCTGTTTTTGCAGTTCCTGTCTATTTCTTCCTCTCTTGTTCTCTTCCCTTGTGATTTGATGACTCTTCTTAGTTGTATGCTTAGATTCCTTTCTCTTTATCTGTTGTGTATTTACTGTAGGTTTCTTGTTTTGTGGTTACCATAAGTCTTACATATAACAACTTATATCTATTACAGTCTATTTATATTAATAACAACTTAAGTTTGATTCCATTATAAAACTCAACATTATTACTCTCACCCACATTCAATATTTTTGATGTCGTATTTTACATCTCTTTATCTTGTGTATTCCTTAGCTAAGTATTGTAATCATAGGTATTTTTACTACTTTTATCTTTTACCCTTTATACTAGCCTTATAAGTAATTAATGCACTATCTTTACCACATATTTATCTTATTGCCAGTGAAATTTATTCTTTCATGTGTGTTCTTGTTACTAATTAGCACTCTTTTCAGCTTAAAGAAAGACCCTTAACATTTCTTGTAAGGCCAGTTTAGTGGTGATGAATTCCTTTAGCTTTTGCTTGCCTGGGAAACACTTTATCTCTCCTTCACTTCTGAATGATATCTTTGTCAGGCAAGGTATTCTTGCTGGAAGATTTTTCTTTCAGCACTTTGAATATATCATGCCACTTCCTTCTGACTTGCAAGGTTTGTGCTGAAAAATTTACTGATAGTCTTAGGGGTTTCCCTTATATATAACAAGTTGTTTTTCTGTTGTTTTTAATATTCACTCCTTGTCCTTAACTTTTCCACCATCTTTTTTTTTTTTTTTTTTTTTTTTTTTTTTTTTTGCGGTACGCAGGCCTCTCACTGTTGTGGCCTCTCCCATTGCGGAGCACAGGCTCTGGACGCACAGGCTCAGCGGCCATGGCTCACGGGCCTAGCCACTCCGCGGCATGTGGGAACTTCCTGGACCGGGGCACGAACCTGTGTCCCCTGCATCAGCAGGCAGACTCTCGACCACTGCGCCACCGGGGAAGCCCTGTCCTTAACTTTTGACATTTTAATTATAATGTGTCTTGGTGTGGGTCTCTTTAGTTTCCTCTTATTTGGGATTCTCTGGGATTCCTGGATCTGGATGTCTGTTTCTTTCCCTAGGTTATGGAAGGTTTCAGCAATTATTTCTTCAAATAATATTTATGCCTGTTTTTCTTTCTGCCTGTCCCTCATGCTGAAGCTCTAGGACAAGAAAAGGGGACTCTTTCATAGAAAGCCTGGAGAGATGTGCCTTAGTCCATACATCCCTGCAGTGTCCTGTGGGTGGTTGCCTGTCAAGAACCATCTCTCACACATGCCACAGTCCCATGGGATTCAGGAATGCAAACCTCCCTGGCCACCAGAGCCAGGTTATCAAGGGGTGTCTCCTGGGCACCAGACATAAAAACCAGGGCACAAGATGCATGTACATCACGCCTCCAAGAAGAACTCATGCTCTGGGACATGCCAGTGGGTGAACACAAATATAGTGCCTACCCTCCAAGGTCCCTGGAAAGGATTACAATCAGTTCTAAATGTGTGTTTAATTAGAAGCCTGCCCTTCAGGCCTCAGTCATAACAATTAGATAACAGGGCCTCCTTCACAGATCAAGCTCCTGGGTCTCTTGTCTCTTGCTATGCTCTGGGGGTGGTAGTTGTTTAAGAACATTTTCTTCATTGGTTACAGTCCTGTGGGACCCAAAAATGTAAGCCCCACTGGCCACCAGAGTCAGGAAATGTACAGGTGTCCCCCAGCAGCAGCTGTAAAAATTGGAGCACCAGACACATGTATTTTCTGTGGATGAGTTTAGGTAGTTTGTTTTTTGAGGCAATGTCATATAATTTATCAGCTTTGTTCACATAGAGTTCTTTGCAGTTTTCTTTATTGTCCTTTTAATTTCCATGGTAGCAGTAGTGATGATACTCCTTTCATTTCTGATAGTGGAAATCTTTGTTTTACATCTTTTTTTTTTTAATTAGTTTGGTTAGATGTTTATAATTGTATTCTCCCCCGCACTTCTCCAGGAACCATCTTTTTGTTTAGTTGATATTCTCTATTGTTTTCACTCGTTTCTGTTCTATTTTTCATTTAATTTTTCTTGTGTATGCTTCAGGATTATTTGCTCTTCACTAGTTTTATATGGTGAAAGCTTATGTTATTAATGTTAGATTGTTCTTTCCTTTTAATGTATGCATTTAGTGTTATCCACTTTCTCTAAGCATTGCTTTAGCTACAGGCCACAAATTCTGAAAAGTAGTGTTTTTATTTTTACTTAGTTCAAAAATTTTTTTATCCATAACTTGCCACAGTTTTTGTATTCATCATTTTACCAGTTAAAGTGTAGAAAAAGTCCTTCAAATTAACTTCCTTTATCCTCCTGCATTTATAGTAAATTGTCATCTTCTAAATACATTTAGAACCACTTCAGAGTGTGTGATACTTTTCCTTCAACTGTAAACAATTTAGAAAATAAAGAGGAGTGTCTGTTGTATTTACCCATATTTTTATTTGCCACCTTGTTTCTTCTTTTATGATATTCTAAAGTCCCTTCTTTTATCATTTTCTTTTTGTTTACATAATTTCCCTTAGCTATTATTTTAGGGTCAGTCTGCTAGTGACAAATCTCTTAGTGTTCTTTAATTCTAGAATGTCTTAATTTCTTTCATTCCTGTAGGATATTTTTACTAGATCTAGGATTCTGGGTTATAACAGATGTTTTCTTGCAGTATTTGAAATATATAGTGCCATTTCCTTTTGGTTTCCATAGTTTTTGATGCAAAATCCACTGTCATTTGAAGTTTCTTTTCCCCACAGGTATGGTTTCATTTCTCTCTGATGCCTTTTAACATTTTATCTTTGTATTTAGTTTTCAGAATTTTAATTTTTATGTGGCTTTGCATTGATTTGTCTCATTTAGGACTTGATTAGCTCTTTTAGGCTGTATTTTTATGTTTTTTGCCATATTTGAAAAGTTTTTAGCCATTTTTTTTTCAAGAGCTTTTTCATTCCTCCCCTCTTTGTCCTCTTCTTTGGGGACTTCAGTGACATAAATGTTAGATCTTTTATTATAACCCTCCATGTCACTGTGCTCATCTTTTTCAATCTAATTCTCTGTGTTTAAATTGAGGAACTTCTATTTTTTAATCTTTCAATTTCAGATATTTCCTCTGTCTCCTCCACTTTGCTTCTGAGTCTATTCACTGAGCCTCTTATTTAGTATTACACTTTCCAGTTCTAAATTTCCATTTGTTTCTACTTCTTTTTCTTTCCTAAAACTTTCTATTTCTTTGTTGAGGCTTTTAATTTTTTCATTATTCTCAAGCATGTGTGTAATTGCTTGTTGAGCTTCTTTGTGATATCTGCCTTAAAAACTTTGTCAGGTAATTCTAACAAATGGTTGTAAGTGTTAGTATTGAAATCTTTATTTTCCTATGGCTGCTAGAGCAAATTACCACAACTGTAGTGGCCTAAGACAGTATAAATTTATCGTACAGTTTTAGTGGTCTCACTGGTTGAAAGTCATTGTATTGGAAAGGCTGTATTCTTTTTTAGAGGCTCTAGGGGAAACTTGTTTTTCTTACCTTTTCAAGCTTCTAGACACTTTCTGCATTCCTTGAATTGTAGCTCCCTTCCATTTTCAAAGCCAGTAATGACTGGTCAAATCTTTCTTAGATGTATCTCTCTGACACCAATGCTTTTGCATTCCTCTTACACATTTAAAGAACCTTGTGATCACATTGGGCCCACCTAGCTTAAAGTCAGGTAATTAGCAACCTCAATTCTATCTGCCAACTAAATTAATTTTTTCCATTTAACGAAACATATTCACAAGTTCTGGGTGTGGGCATCTTTGGCAGGGGGCATTATTCTGCCTACTACATTATAGCCCCCAAAGATTTACCACCCTACTACACACAAAATGCATTCACCCCATTCAAACATTCCCCCAAATCTCAACTTACTGCAGCATCAACTCAAATCCAGAATCTCATCTAAATCATAGAATCTCAAGAGTCCCAAGTATTATTATCTAAATAATAAATATAAGACAGGGATGAGACTCTGGGTATAATCCATCCTGAAGCACAATTTATCTTTGTTTGTGGACCTTTGAAACTCAGAACTCAAGTTATCTGTTCAAAAATATAATGAGAGAGGCATAGGGTAGTAGTTACAGATATTCACATTCAAAAGGAGAAAAGGTGAAGGAAAAACAAAGTCACTGGTCCTGAGCAATTTTCAAATGTAGTTGGGCAATCTCCTTTTGTTGTCTGGGCCTGGGAATAATTTTACCAGGCTCACAGATCCACTCTTTGGAATCATAACTGCGATGGGCTCTTGACTCCACCTTCTGAGTCACTCATCCTTTTTCATGAATAGTAGAATGTGTCTACAGTTGAATAGTGTTATCAACCTGTTATCCTGCTTGAAAAATATTGCAGGTCCAACAGCCATCTTTCATTTTTTCCCTCTTTCTCTTTCAAGCCAAACTGGTAGCGTTTCTACTCTTATAACATTCTGAAGCATGCTGTAGATCTCCCATGTATGCCAAAGGGATTTACTCCATTAATCATGAGATTTGTGCACAGCTCTTTCTTGAGGTAATCTCTATTTTTTGTTTTTACTGACATAGTAGAGGGGATGAATGAGTTAACCTCTAATTTCATTTTTTTCTTTTTTTATTGAAGTATAGTTGATTTACAATATTGTGTTAGTTTCTGGTGTAAAGTTATTCAGTTATACATATGTATATTTTTCCAATTTTTTCCCATTATAAATTATTACAAGATATTGAATATAGTTCCCTGTGCTATATAGTAAATCCTTGTTTAATCTCTAATTTCTTTAAAGAGACTTATGTAACTGCATACTGTGAACTTTTCATCTTTCAAAAGTATTAGCAAAAAGTTATGAAGCCTCAGTCTCAGATTTTTCTCTATAGGATACTTTGACAGTAAATCCCTTAACTTCAGCATTTTTTGCCAGGTGAGGATTTCTACAGTCGTCATGCCCTGGTTCCTTTATGTTTAAAATTTTGTCTCTTAATTTATGTCTTTCCTCTTGCATTTTACTAAAAGCAGCAAGAAGAAATCAGGCCATAGTATGCTTTGCTTCAACACTTTGCTTGGAAATCTCCTTAGTTAAATATCTAAGTTTTTTTTCAATCCTAAAATTTCTGTTTGGTTCTTCTTTATATCTTTTCTCTGCTTAGACTTTCTGTATTTTTGTTGAGTCATTGTATTTTGCTCTTTGATTCAAGCATGTGAACAAGTACTTGTTGAGCACTTATATAATGTCTGCTTTAAAATCTTTGTCAGAAGATTCTAACATCTCTGTCACCTGTGTTCTCTTCTATTGATTGTCTTTTTTCATTCTTTGAGATCTTTGTGGCTCTTGATATAATGACTGATTTTTTTTTATTGGAACCTGGACATTTGTCGTACTTTTTTTAAGAGACTCTGAATCTTATTTAATCCTATTTAGTTGTTTTTGTCTGATACTGTTCCTGCTAGGGATGAGAGGTGTTATCTCATCACTGGCAGGTGAATGTAGAGTATGCTTTCACCATTTGGCTTTCATTGAAACCCAAGGGAAAGTTCTCATTACTGCTGGATGGGAGTGGGAGATCCAGTTATTCATATGGTTGTCACTGACACCACAAATAGGGACACCTGATTATTGGATGGAAAAATGAAAGATCTGGTTCTCTACTTGGCCCTGATAGATCAAAGCATTATTCCTGGTGTATATTAACTGGAGACAAAGGAAGAAGCTATCAGAGATTTTGGAGATAACACAATACTTTCGATGAGAAGATCAAGTATTTCCTCATGACAGAAGATGACTGAGATGAGGTCGAATAACCTGATGTAGGCAGTAAGGAGGTCAAGGAAGTGAAGGCTGAGGTACTATAACAAATAGTATATGTGGGTATTGAAATTTCCAAGAATTTCGGTGCAGTTATGGTGAGGAAGGCTAAAATATTCAACAAATAAGTACAGATGATAGCACAGTCTAAAAGAAAGTTTCAGTAGAAGAGTATTTTTGAGGAAATATAAACTGGAAGTATCAAAGAGGCACCTAATCCACTCAGAGTCTCTGAGGTCTGTCAAGAATAGAGAAGAATGCTTTTGAGAGTGGTTTAAGAGAAACAGTGTCTTTGGGTTACAGCAAGGTTTTGATTAGAGCAAGTAGTATGAGGAGTTTTCAGAGAAGAGGTAGATGACTAGATTGTACTGATATCAGAACTTGAATTACAATGGAAATGGTGGATGGGAAATAACAGCCAGGTGGAAAATGGTGTTGATGAGGAGATGTACAGAGGTATGCTCTGTTTTATATCTAGGTCATGATGGCCTTTCTGGGAGGCTTGAGTTTTTGGCAGTGACGGAGGCGTGCAGCAATGTAAGATATAATGAGGTTAGTTTAATTGGTCTTTCAGGAAATGGACAAATCTTACAGTATCCCCTTGGGATTTCTTTTAGGCAGTTAGCAAGGTATTTGATGTCAAGACTAGGGAAGGGCCACTTTACATGGACCATGGAGATCAGTAGGCTTTCTTTAAAAACTTCAGCAGGTTGTGTCCCATTTGGAGAAGGGCATTTTATTCAAAAACCAGGCGAGCTCAGCCTTTAACAAGTGTGAAAGGAAGCCAGCAATGTTTCAGCCAAGATTTGCATAGGATTTATTAAAAGCATGGTGACCTTTAGGGATTTCATTTAAATCCCTCCAATAATTTAAAATCGAATAAGAGAAAATGTAGCTAATGCAAGATTTGTGGAAACTGTGATACAAGAGTTACAAAAGTGAGTTATCACTGACTTCATTGAGAAGCGTGCATTGAAATGATAACCTTTTGTATCCAGCTCTAATACCAACACATTAAGCAGAAGGCCATTCTTGACAGACGTTTCATGAGCAAAGTTGCGAAAGCATTACTAGAGACTTATTGAGGAAATATCATCTAAAGATGTAATGAAAAAAGAGCAAAAATACATCACATAAAGAAAGTGATGAAGAGATCCAAGAAAACAGAGGCGAGAAAGGGAAAGAAAATCAAATAATGTAAAAAACATTTAAATTTACAAATAAAATTTGATAAGCAACTTTATGAATCACCTGGGGAAATTTGTTAAAATGCAGAATTTAATTTAATATCTGAAGAGGGACTCAGGATTTTGAATTTCTAACAAGCTCCCAAGGTGATGTCAGTGCTGCTGGTTTTTGGACCAAAACTCTCAGTACCAAGGTGGGGAGAGGGAAGATAGAAACAGAAAACAGAAGAAAGGAAAATGATGAAGTGAGGCAAAGAAAAAATACGGTTCATTTGAGGTCATGGCTAGAGATGGGCCACTTTACATGAACCATGGAGATCAGTAGGCTTTCTTTAAAAACTATACCTATTCTGCTATATCTTGGTTAGTTCTTAGACGGCAAAAAATTTCTGCTTCATTTACAGTCTTGTTAGTGTTAATTTTTCAGAGGGAGCTTGAAGTTGCTACTGGTAGAAAAAAGAGTAGGGAAAGTCAGACATGTACAACGTTTTCAAGGACCAAATGTTATTCTTCCATTTGCAGTCCCAGGTAGCTCCCACGATCCTAGCATATCCCTAGCTTGGTTATCCAGCCTGGCTATCCAGCCTGGCACATACTTTCCTCCTCCTTAGCTAGTACATACAATCTTCTTGTATGTTTGATGGAAACTCAGTTGGCCTTAGGGAAAGCATTTAATTCACTGAATTCACATGAATTTTTAATAACTATTAATCATGCACTTAATCCTATTGGGGCACTTGGCATTTTAGAGAAAGGACTGCTTATTCAAGAATGATAAATCTTAAATAGTGCATCATGTTTGGGTGAGGCTAACTTTCCCAATCCTCATAAATAATCTCATGGACCTTCTAGGAATGGGAGATATAACACTTACTCTCCTGGTGCTCTTACATGCAGTCTTCTCAAAGGATTGTAAAAAATCATTCTGAAGTTTTACTTTTTTATAACAATAGTACAAAAAAGTTAAGATTTTGTTGACTCTCCCTCTTAACATATATATTATGTATAGATTCAGTTCAACCTAGGTTTTAAGAAAGCAAGCCATGGCCATTTTCTTTTTGAAATATTTATATACTGTTGCATTTTATTCTGGGTTTCCTATTTATTATTTTTCTAACATCTTTATTGGAGTATAATTGCTTTACAATGGTGTGTTAGTTTCTGCTTTATAACAAAGTGAATCAGTTATACATATACATATGTTTCCATATCTCTTGCATCTCCCTCCCTCCCACCCTCCCTATCCCACCCCTCTAGGTGGTCACAAAGCACCGAGCTGATCTCCCTGTGCTATGTGGCTGCTTCCCACTAGCAATCTGTTTTACGTTTGGTAGTGTATATATGTCCATGCCACTCTCTCACTTTGTCACAGCTTACCCTTCCCCCTCCCCATATCCTCAAGTCCATTCTCTAGTAGGTCTGTGTCTTTATTCCTGTCTTGCCCCTAGGTTCTTCATGACATTTTTTTTTTCCCTTAGATTCCATATATATGTGTTAGCATATGGTATTTGTTTTTCTTTCTGACTTACTTCACTGTGTAGGACAGATTCTAGGTCCATCCATCTCACTACAAATAACTCAATTTCGTTTCTTTTTATGGCTGAGTAATATTCCATTGTATATATGTGCCACATCTTCTTTAGCCATTCATCTGTCCATGGAGACTTAGGTTGCTTCCATGTCCTGCCTATTGTAAATTGAGCTGCAATGAACATTTTGGTACATGACTTTTTTTTTGCTGTACACGGGCCTCTCACTGTTGTGGCCTCTCCCATTGTGGAGCACAAGCTCCACGGCCATGGCTCACGGACCTAGCCACTCCGTGGCATGTGGGATCTTCCTGGACCGGGGCACGAACCCGTGTCCCCTGCATCGGCAGGCTGACTCTCAAGCACTGTGCCACCAGGGAAGCCCTACATGACTCTTTTTGAATTATGGTTTTCTCAGGGTATATGCCCAGTAGTGGGATTGCTGGGTCATATGGTAGTTCTATTTTTAGTTTTTTAAGGAACCTCCATACTGTTCTCCATAGTGACTCTATCAATTTACATGCCCACCAACAGTGCAAGAGGGTTCCCTCTTCTCCACACACTCTCCAGCATTTATTGTTTGTAGATTTTTTGATGATGGCCATTCTGACTGGTGTGAGATGATATCTCATTGTCGTTTTGATTTGCATTTCTCTAATGATTAGTGATGTTGAGCATCCTTTCATGTGTTTGTTGGCAGTCTGTATATCTTCTTTGGAGAATGTCTATTTAGGTCTTCTGCCCATTTTTGGATTGGGTTGTTTGTTTTTTTGATATTGAGCTGCTTGTAAATTTTGGAGATTAATCCTTTGTCAGTTGCTTCATTTGCAAATATTTTCTCCCCTTTTGAGGGTTGTCTTTTCGTCTTGTTTATGGTTTCCTTCAGGTTTCCTAGTTTAGTAATGTGAATGAGGTTTGCTGTCACCCCCTACTTCTGATAATATTAGTGACTTCCATACTGCACCTTTTATAGTTTTTAATTTTTGTTGTACTTCTGCCACAGCTCCATAGTGAGAGGAGCAGATGATTTCTAGCTATTGTGTGGCTACTTCTTCCCCTGGACCATTTGGGTGTGCTCAGTTACAGCACTGGGTCAGATGTCTTCCAACTAAACAGTGATTCCATTGCTTTTTTCTTTATTCTGTGGATATCTTAGTCACTGGCCTGCAGCAAAGCTGGAATGAAGTCGCAGAGGTACATTTCAACTTGCAAAGCAATCATGAAGGTTGACCTTGCATTTGCATAAGGCAGTTTGTGTTTTCTTAAGGAGTTCTTATCCTCTGCCTAAATGGCTTTACTTGCCTCATGGGAATCAGCTGACTCTTTGTGTGTGATTTCACCCAACCTTTTAAGATACTATTTCTCGTTATTTTCAACTTTGGCATTTTCAGTAAAAAATTAGCATAGATTTTTGCGTAGAAAATATGAGTCTGCTTCCAAGCCTCCTAGTCAGGGACTTTGTATCAAAAGTGAAAAGGAAAGAAAAGCTAAAATCCTTATACATGGCTACTTGGGTGTAGCTAAGAAGCAATCTAGACATCCTGGTTTGCTTGTAAGCATATCATGGGTATATAGTGCCAATCTTAAATTTGAAGACGTTAGCAGTAGCTTTTAAAATCACCACATCCATATAACCCCAACCAATATTGTTACATCATTGAGCAGTGTTATCTGAAAGAATTCAGATAATTCTTTCAATTACTTCTTTTAAAGTTTTTCTCATTAATTTTCTCAAGTTCATGCAACATAATTGAAAGTCATCACCAGATCTTATTTACTTGAGTTAATGACTCTCAAAATGTATAAAATACATAAAAGTCCTAGAAACCTGGACCACCTTTATAAAAAATCTTAGTGAATTCACTTTAAAGTTTGCCAACTTATGCTACCAAGCTGTGGTCCAAAGTAAAGCAACTTAGCTAATAATTCTTGCCTCAACTGTTGAGTTTTATGACTGAGTGGAGTGTTTTTATTGTTCATTTTCTTTCTTTTCCTGTTTGCATAGTTGCTTACTTGTTCTATTTTGCAATTTCCTTTCATTCGTACATAGTTAAGAGAAATAGCAGCAAAAAACAGCCATTTTCTATTTTTCCTAATAACCCCCTTTTCAATTATTCAGATTTCCTAGAAGAGCATGAGGTAAGACATACATACTACTTGTATTCAATGAGTGTGGGGTGCAACATTATAGAAACAAATGTGAGGATAAAAGGCAAGCAGGGCAGAGAAGGAGAGAAAGTGGTGCATTGCAGAGTTGACAGTTTTACTGGAAAGTTACAGGGTGATGTATCTACTAGGGGAGAAGAGGAGAAAGGCGTTTATTTGGCTTCTTTCTGTTTCCCATCCATTATTGGTTAAAATTCATCCTAAATGGTGTTAACATTTTCATGTGACGTCATCTGGCCCTTCCAAACAGCCTTCAGGGAAGCCAGATCCCATACGAATACAGCAACCATGGCTGGCTAGCAAACAGGTATGAGCGAGCAGATCTCTGTCTGCCGGTACCTTGTGTGTGAAGAGGGTTCTGCATGTCTCATCATCAGAGACAGTAGGAAAGCTCCAGAGTGGGAAGCCAGCAGTGTGCAATATTAGCATTGAGACAAGGCTGAGCTGCCGAATGGTCCAACATCATCACTTGTGATGGACAAGTCAGAGCTCTACGTGCTTTTCTCTGTTGAAGACTGAAGCAACCTTCCTCTATGTGGGGGTCTAAGAATGTCTTCCTTTTTTTTTTTTTTTTTTTAGCTACTCGAAACACTTTCCTGAGGGTTAGTTTTATATTCTGGAGTAGTTCAAAGCATCCCATTGTGATGCCACTTTTCACCCCTTTTACAGGCACCTCACATTCAGATTTTCCTATCTAATCATTTATCTAAATTCTTCAGTGTACCTTTCTCCCCTCATGTGTTCACAACCACCTTTTTACCTTGCAGAGTCCAAGCAAGAAGTGTCTGGATAGGGTCAAATTGTGTCTTAGTTAGTTTGGCTGGTTTAACAAAATACCAGACTTGGGGGTCTTATAAACAGAAATTACCTCGTAAAGTTCTGAGACTGGAACTCAGATCATGTTGTCAACATGGCCGGGTTCTAGCGAGGGTCCTCTTCATAGTTGCAGACTGTTGAGTTTCACCTTGTGTTTTCATGTGGCAGAAAGAGATTGATCTATATCTCTGACCTCTTCTTAAAAGAGCACCTACAAATAACATCATAATGGGAATTAGATTGTAACATATGAAGTTTAGGGAGACACAAACATTGTAACAAATACTCAGTTCGAACTAATTGATCTTTTCAGTTATCCCCACATGGAAAAGTCTAAAAATGGAAATGGTACTGTATTTTTACAAAGTGCTTACCAAATATGTGAAAGGCTTATGATTCAAACCTCATTAGAACTTCATAGTATGTATTTCCAGTTAAAATCACTTTTGCTTTTATTGAAGAACTGACTAAAAAGAATTCATTATTATAGAAAACATGAATAATAGAATATTTCCCTATCCTCCTTTTACCTCCCCCCCAACCTAGAGTCAAAGTCTAAGCAAGTCTTACACCTTGCTGTATCAAGGAGAATGGAATTTATTTCCAGTTTTACCTGTAGCAGACTGAGGAAGCTATTGATTGATATACTAAGCACTGGTCCTTTTGGACTTTCAGACCACAAAGCAAATTTTTAAGATGTCTTTTTGCAGCCAGTTAGGTTAGCTTGTTTTTTAACTGACTCCCATGCATCCCATTCTGCTTCTTTGGTGTGTTCTGATGATTGATAGGAGGAGAGTTGATCGGAGCGGCAATCACAGGCGCTCTCAGGGTGTCCCTTTCAGAGAATGCTGTTAGTCCTTTTACTGAGCAAATCCCCTTACGTCTTTGAAGAAAGAAGGCGGTTCTCTCTGCCTGTTGAGCAAGTTCAATTTAAAACCTTGTGGGGAGATTTCACAGCATGCAAGGAGAAACAGTTTTATTGCCTCTATTTTCAGAATCTCTTTCCAAATTACAATAATATGCCTGAGAAGAATATGAGAAAAGCAATCTTTGGGGGCTAAAACATTTTACCTTTTAAACCCAAAATATAAGTAAAGGAATCACTTGGCTTATAAGAGTTTATTTTCCAATTTTCCTCTCATAACTTACCCCCTGTGGAAGCAGATGAATTTTCATTTCCCCAAAAAAGATTCTTAAAAGATACTGGAAAACTAAGTTATTGTATTAATGTGCACTTAAAATATATAACTTATTATTCATCATGCTTAAGAAAAGCTTTATTTAGTTTCATAATCCCCTAAGACGTTTTCCTTCACATTCCTGGGGGAAATGAAAGCATTTATATTTTGACCGACATGATTGGGGATTATTGGTGATGCACCGTATTGTTTTTTACATAGCATAACTTATTTTTAGTTACATGTTTCTTACTGTACAATTAAATTTTGTTGCTCTTAATATTTACCATGAGAGGTGGACCTGGAAATTACAGTTGGATAAATCTTTGTAGAACTCAAAAATTATTATAGAAAATTTACAGCTGAAATAGGCAACATCGTAGATAACTACCTTTGGATATTTTGCAATTGCTGCATTGATTTAATACATCAGCTTATTTTATGCATAATCTATTCCCTGAGCAGAGTTCTTTGAGGATTCTGAAAAATGTTTACATATACTGATAAATTTAGGCAGGGGGAAATCAGGTACTAATGTATCTGGCTGTGAGAGCAGTTGCTAAGTAGATATTTCTTTTGTCAGTACAGTCTATAGTACTTGCTAGGGTTGCAAGACTGTGGCATGAGGATAAAAGTCTGTATTTAGAGCTCTGGCCAATTCTCTGCTATTTTACTACTAAGACTTCAGTGACTCACTCTTCTCTTTCATGTATAGTAGATGAAATGAAATTTTTGCCTGATTAAGTACTTGCCCTTACTTTTCAGAAAAATAAAAATAGGCATATTACCAATGCCAAAAGAAAAACCATTGATACCTTAGCAAGAATGTGAAAGTAGATCGTTTTCGCCTTTTTGAAGAAAAAAGGAAAACTTAAAATAAAAAGAATACTATTATAATTGTGTTTTATCAGACATGAAAACATTTTTTTAAATGCATTAATTTTTAAGCACTTATCCAGAGCTGAGTCACTAACAACTTCAGATCTCTGGGACGTATTTTAAATTCTGAAGTAAGATGGGAAAACCATCTCTAGGCAACTAAAACAGTCATCATAGCCAGAAACTTTATTAGAAGGAGGAGGCCTAATAACTCAGAGCCGAATATCTACATACATACATCCATATTTTAAAGTAAGAAGATTGGGTTTTTTGTTCCTCAGCTCACTGCCTATTAGAAACACCACTACGAGGGACCTGGCATCACTAGAGGCAAGTGCAATGATACAAGGAGAGGCAGAAACCTGAGCAAATGCTATCAAGAGAGGAGGAAAAAAATGTTTCAGGTAAGATGAGACCATGTAGCACAGGCACCCTGAGTGCAGCATTGAATTGTGTCACAGAAAGAGGAAAGTGCATAATAGTAAAAACTTTTTTTTAAAAAAAAGATTATTTATCTTGGAAAATT
Organism: Grampus griseus; assembly: GCF_964374135.1. Lineage (NCBI taxonomy): Eukaryota > Metazoa > Chordata > Mammalia > Artiodactyla > Delphinidae > Grampus > Grampus griseus. The sequence goes on along the minus strand of NC_139003.1, from coordinate 53,100,623 downwards.
CACTTTTTAAGTACACTATTCTGACAATACCCACCAATTTTTCCAGTAGTAAATAATATCTTTTAAATTCTTTTAGCATATAAAATCTTGTCCATCTAGGAGATCCTATTTCAAACCCTCCAGGTTAGCAAAAAGTTTGAAAATACCAAGTGTTTTGGCAATGTAGTGTAATGCCAAGTCATAAAGTGCTGATGGGAGTCCTGAAAAACAAGAATAAGCTAGTAAACTTGAATGTATGTCTATAGTAGCAATTACAGCTTCCTGTAGAGGAAAAAAAATCACTGGTATGTACTAGGGCATATGGAAAATAATATTCTTAGCAACACAGCTGTAACTGAAAAAGTGGAGAAAAATAAATGGCTATCAAAATTAATGATTGATTAATAAATTATAGTACATTCACTCAATAGCATAATTTAAAGCAGTGAAAATAAACTAGAGCTATATGTAAAAAAACATGTATATATCTTAAATAATATTGAACAGAAAAATAAGCTTGTAGAAGATTAACTACACTATGGTTACATTTCTATAAAGTTCAATGCAAGCTGAACAAAATAATATGGGGTTAGTGCTTTGGCAAAATATATCCACTTTTCCCTTGAACAATGTGGCTCTGTACTGTGTGGCTCTGCCTATATGCAGCTTTTTTTCAGTAGTAACTACTACAGTGCTACACATTCAGCAGATACAGACCACAGATACAGAGGGTGGGCACCCCTAACCCGCGCACTGTTCAAGGGTCAACTATAGCTGCAACACACTCTGTGAGAAGAGACCTGATTTCACTATATGGGAAGTTTACTCCAAGTGAAATCTCAGACATGGTTTTTCAGGTGAGTTTTTGTTTTGTATCTGAAAAAGCTTTGTTTCACTCAAACATTTTTAGTGATGGGAGTTTCTCTATTCTACTGTTAGTTGATAATGAAAGGTTGGCTATTATATTCAATACTTTATATGTTCGAGAACTTTATATAGCTAATATGTTTGTAAATGAATGGAGTTTGAAGATATTGGACAGATTCATAGAAGAGTCAGTAGCAGGTTAGGCAGATACTATGAACAATTACTTAAGATGCAGTAAATCCAGTTTCTTATAAGATGTACCTGACCTTCTAGTACAATAGATTCCCTAATCATACTCATAGCTCTGGTATTGGACTTACAGTCTCCATATGGGGGTGCATCGACCAGTGGAATCAGTAGACACTAAGAGAGTTATTAGAGAGGGAGGCAAATTGTATTTTAAAAATAAAGTTAAATATTAAAATCTTTTAGGTTTCATATATAGGTTAACAATGATGTCTTCCCTTAATCTATAGATGAGAGTTTCCTATGTCTAATAATGTAGCTCAAGGTGATTCACATAAATTGGAGAATAGTCTCTTTCTTGGGTAGATGATGAGGTTAAAGTAATAAATGTAACAAGAAGCCTGTTTCAAACTTCAAAATTGTCAAGAAGATTCTTTAGCAGTCTATGATTAATGATGAAACTGAAGTCATCGTGGTTAGGGAAATTTTCAAAAGTTCAGCCCCAAGGATATAAGGAAAAACTTTACTCTTTATTTCATTTGGGACATCTGAAATTCAGCACAACAACGTGTGCTTTAGAATGTTTTCACTAAATTTGATAAATGTTCGTCAGGTGATTCTGAAGTTTCTGCTTAGTAGTAAAAGTTAAAACATCAAATACCTAACTAGTCACATACCTTGGTCAGCATCTAGTGCTGGAAAACAGAAATTCCTAAAATAAAAAGTGTATTGAATATATTTGAGAACAATGTATTTAAAACAATGTATTCAGTTTGCTATACAGTGGCTTAAAAATAGATTTTCAAAACTCGTCTTAGATTGTTTGCCATAGACTGTTTTTAGTAAAGAAACTTACCCATTTCTGGTACTTAACGTCCTGTGAAAAAAATAAGTTATTGACAATAAATGTTTTCCATAACAAAATATTATAAGGTAACAACTTGCAAATGTCATTATCAATGTTGGAACTGTTTTATCTGTGATTTTAAAAAGAATTTAATGTAAGTTTCCAGCTATAGCTATATGCCTGAAATGCAGTCCTTACATCATTCAGAGAAACATTTCAGAAACAGACATGAAAACCCCCAGTGAACAAAATACTATCATCAATGTGGTTAGTTTTATAAAAACAGGACCTTCAATAGTAAAAATTTTTATTATGTAATGACATGGGTAATGGCTTTGAGACTTTTGTTATGTTAAAAAGGTTACCTGGGTATTAGGGTAAAGAATGTAAAAATAATTGGCAGAGTTAAATTGAACATTTTCTTTTCACCAAGCCAGGGGTTTTACAGGAGTTGACATTTTCTGTGATGTAGTTGTCAGTCATGTGTTACCTAGCAGATTGTTCTAAATTTAAAAGCATAACAATTTGCCCCTTTAAAATATAGCTTTTTTTGAAGAGGAAATACATTTATGTGGTTCAAAATGCAAGAATAAAAAGTAGTATAGAGTGAGTGAATAGCCTCCTTTCTCTAGCCAGTCTCTGGCATATTCTTCCAGACTTTATATAAGAAAATGCATTTTTATCTCCCCCTCTCTCTTTTCACACAGAATTTAGCATATTATACATACAAGTCAAAACTTAAATAACAAACACTAGTCTTGGAGGTCTTTCTATATCATTACATACCATACATCATCATTCTTATTTTTAAAATAGCTGTTTGAGATTTTTTATATGGATTTCCCACAATTAATTTACAAGTCCCATTTGTGGTAGGCTGTGTTCAGCAATATCCATTTCCTGACCTTTGAGATCACACTTCTCTATCACTTTCCAGCCACGTCTTGTTTTGACCAATGAAACATGAGTAGCAGTGACATGTCTCTTACAGTACAAACTTTAAGGGACAGTGAATATTTTGTCATGTTCTCTCTTTTCTTACCCTTCCCTCTCCTTCTTCTTAACCAGACAATGAAACCAGTACAATTCCTTTTTCAACCTGGAAAAGGGTACTCTTTCCATGTGTACTCCAGAAGGAGTACAGTAATTAGGACCCGTGCTAAACACTGCTAAAATCCACAAGGCGTATGTTTTCATTTGTTACCATATCATGATTGATATGAAAAATGATACCAGAATTAGTGTGCTACCATAACATAGACCTATGTGTCATCGTCATCCTGGTTAGGAAATAAGTTGCAAGAAAAAAATTTTTAAGTAAGTTGGAAGGATGGAGGTCTACATTAAGCTTTGGAGAACCAGTGATAAAACTGTAGTCTGCAGTAACTTGCAAGTTAGTAACATCCTTTATAGTTTGGTGAAAAGGTTGTAAAACAGAATACTAGTAGTGTGGGTTGTCTACTGTTAACTATACTTGAAGAAGAAATAAATAAGCCCAGAGCAGAAATTGGCAGTTTGAAAGGAAAAATGAAAAGGAAGAGGACAGTCCTGAAAGTTAGGACTTGAGGCTTGTAAGAGGAAATTGTGTCTTGATTTCTAACTGTAAAAGGTAAAATTAAGAGAAAAAGCCTGTGAAATCAGCCTTGTAGCAAAGATCATATAAAACATATGGACCATAAAATAAGAGCTAAAACATTTGAACAGGTTAAGTGGCCAGCAATACATTTTTTTGTTGGAAAGATGGTTTAGTGAAAAAAAGACTAAGGATGTGATTTTCTTTAAAATATAACTCTGATAGCTCAAGGTATCTGCAATTAAGTATACATAGAGGGGAATGTCCTGGGAAGAATCTGACTGTGGCTATTTGTATGTACCTAATGATGATTGAAATCAAATAAATAAGAGGTCAATAAATTATTTCAGAGTTATACTATGAAGAGAAACACTAACCTGGACTGAAGTAGACTGTTGTGCTTCTCTTTGTGGGCAGAAAATGGGCTGAGAAAGCTTTGCACCACTTAAAAAGTTATGTTGTCACATGTCTTCTTCAGTTGTAGCCTAGGAAGATAATGGAAAAAGAATTACCTCCCAGAGGGTGGACTCAAGGACCATGGATCGCTGTGGACTGGGAATTACTCTTAGGTTAGGAAGACAAATCAGAGGCTTATTCTCCACTTTCTTCTGCATTTGGCCAGCGTGAATTGGCCTTGCTAAATGTAATTGCTGCATGTTTCTCAGTATTTCTCCGTCTGAATAGAGGTGTTCATAGCAGGTATGCTGTCCTTGTTTCACTACTCTGGGTCTGGCAGAGGGTGTGCCAGAATGACTGTCTGAGACCTAGGGCTTGAAGATCAAAGCAGTAAATGGACGGGGTGTTTGGGTAGTTTCCCTGGGGAGGAGGTGAGTGTGTAAGTGAGAGAGGGAGGAAACCAAAGATTTGCTGATCTGAAGATTGTGGTCAGTCCTATTAGTTCACTAATATTCAGTTTCCTACCATAGAAGAGAATTATGTTCAAATTACTACTCTCATTGGCCAAAATTGGCCATGTGCCTTGCTTTTACCAAAATAAATAAATAAATAGAATTGATACGGTCAGCATTTTTATAGCATAGGGCAGACTTTGACATTTTCTTTTCCATCACTGCAGCCCTCAGTGTTTCCGGACAGTTCCTGTTCCATAAGCTTCTAGTAGGTGAATAAATTCTCTAAGCAGAGCCCATGTAAAGACCCTCACTGAGCATGGAGGATGAAATAAATAAAAGTTTCCTGTTTTAAACCATTACAATTGTGGTGTTGTCTGTTGAACCTAACATCGCCTATTCTGATACATAAGTTTTCTCCTGTTGCTCTAACAAATACAATTGCAGTGGCTTACACATCCTTTCGAAAATGTGCAAGGGGACCTGAAGTTTAAATGCTCAAAAGTAAACATTTTGAAAATGAGCAAAAAATGTATGTGAGAGAAACATCCTTTGGAGAAAGCATTTTTTAAAATGGTATTTAAAATTTTTTTATCTGTATTGGCTTCAGAATCACATACATATTATCAAAAACCTTTTCTATAAAATTATAAGTGTAGACACTTAGAATTTTTCTAACAGATTAAAATCTTCCATGCAGAGTTTCAGTGGGTTTTGAATCTAATTTAAAAATCTAACATCTGATTGAAAAAACTACTAACTTATGTAAGGAAAGGTATACATTTACAAAGGAAATTACGGTACTAAAGGAGGAACATCATATGATCATACTGCTAGATGTATACATAGTATTTGATAAAGTTCAGCACTCAGTAGTAGAGAAAACAACTAGGACCATAAGGTAGTTTTCTTAATCTGAGAGATGGTATCTATAAAAAATATTTGGCAGAGTTTATTCTTAAGTGTGAAATACTAAAAACTTTCTACTTGAGATTAGGAATAAGAGGATGTCAGCTTAGCTTACCACATTTCTATTAAACATTGTACTGAAGGTCTTACCCAGTGCTGTAAGTCATGAAAAAGAAGAGTTAGAGACAGATCTGCCTTTTTTTTTTTTTTTTTTTTTGCTGTACGTGAGCCTCTCACTGTTGTGGCCTCTCCCATTGTGGAGCACAGGCTCCGGACGCGCAGGCTCAGCGGCCATGGCTCACGGGCCCAGCCGCTCCGCGGCATGTGGGATCTTCCCTGACCGGGGCACGAACCCGTGTCCCCTGCATCGGCAGGCGGACTCTCAACCACTGCGCCACCAGGGAAGCCCCTGCCATTTTTAATAGTTGACATGACTGTGATTAGAGAAAATCCAAAAGAATGAATAAATGACTTAATCAGCAAATTTAGCATGATCACTGGATATAAGATCAGTATATAAAATCAATTGCATGTCTATATATCAGCAACAGACGACTAGACATGATATTTTTAAAAGTTTTCAACTATGTAGGGAAAATGTTACCATTTTATAAACCAGCAAACTTCTAGGAATAGATCTAATTTTTCAACAGCCACCACTACAAAACTGCCACAAGTGCTACTACTCTATACAAAAAAGAGTGGCATACCATTGACAAAAAAATATTAAAGTAGGCCTAAGTATAGAAATTTATGATGTTTACTGATTGAAAGATTCAGTACTATAAAGATGGCAGTCCTACATAAATTGATATATAGCTTTACTGTCATCCCAATAAAATGTCTACCTATTTTGCGTTTTCGGAAATTAACAAGTTCATTTTAAAATTTATATGAAATGCAAAGGAGAATCATTTAAGTAACAGAAGATGAATTTGGTCTGTGCTGTTATTCTCACACTCACTAGAAAGCGCTTTTCCTCCTCTGACAAAATGAGGGAAAATCCAATTTCCTTTGGCACCACAGTTTGTCAAAATACTTTTACCTCCCCCCTGCCGCCTGCCCCCCGCCTCCGTTCTCTGCTGACAGTCTCTGCAGTTACCTTAATGTAATGCTAAGAAACCACTTTTTTATTTTTGGCCTAGGGACCTTTAGTTGCTTCAAAACTTAGTCTAGGGAGCATAGGTAGCTGAATTAAAGCTTGCTTAAAGTTTCGCCACATCATTAAAGACTACGTATTAAATAAAGACCTCCTTGATCCAACAGACAAAAGAACCTGCTTAGAGTTGTACCTTTAACAAAATAATTTTTTTTTTTTTTTTTTTTTTTTTTTTTTTGTGGTACGCAGGCCTTTCACTGTTGTGGCCTCTCCCATTGCGGAGCACAGGCTCCGGACGCGCAGGCTCAGCGGCCGTGGCTCATGGGCCCAGCCGCTCCGCGGCATGTGGGATCTTCCCGGACCGGGACACGAACCCATGTCCCCTGCATCGGCAGGCGGACTCTCAACCACTGCGCCACCAGGGAAGCCCTAACAAAATAATTTTTAATAAAACTAATACATCTCAGCAAGACTAACTAATTGCTATCTCTGCTTCCAGAATCCAAATGGCAATAAACAAAATTCACAAAAAGCCTGGCGTTCAATATTATATTCATATCCAGATGACTCTTTCTTACTCTGAGGAGTGCCTTTCCCAGTAATTTTCTATCTCATCAAACTCCTGGTCTCAGCTTAAGGCAAATTTCTGGGAGCTTTCACAGCCTTCTCATTCTGAGTTAGGTGCTTCTCCTCTGTGTAATCTTGGGACCCTGCTTATTTATGTCTCGTGGATCATTGTAACCATTGTGTTATAGAAATTTTAAACTCAATACATTTGTATTCAGTTCAGCTGAGCTTCAGAATAAAAGAGACCCCAATGTCTCAAAACCAATACAATGTCTCAAAAACAATAGAGGTTTACTGATCACTCAAGTTAACAGTTCAAGGAAAGTATGTCTAGTTCTCAGGTATCTCTCATCCATGAACTGAGGCACCATCTGCTTTCTCTAGGACAGCACAGTCACTTGCATTCAGTGGCAGGAGAAGATAAAACAAGAAATATGCACAGGGGGATTTTTTATCCAGGTCTGGAAGTGGTACACATCACTGCAGTTATATTCTCTTGCATAGAGCTCAGTTACGTGGTTCATTTAACTACTGGGGACTCTGGGAAATGTAGACAGGGTATGTGGCTAGCCCATATTAGAAACCTCTGACAAAAGGTTCAAACCAAATTCATTGTTTCCTGACACCTCTTCCCTTTACTATCCTCCTAATGTGTTTGATTATATCTCCCTCCATTCATTCTCTAAATGTATAAAATGTAGAATCTTTATTTTACTCTATTTGATTATGGAGTCAAAGGAAGACCATTCGGCTCTTTGAGGGTGCTGTCTCAACAATATACAAATGGACCTCTCTACACTGAAGTGCATTGTTTTAAACCATTACCCTAGTGTAGATAACAATATCTCTTACATAATCATTTTGAAAGTCAAACTTGTCTTACCACCACTAGTGCTTCTTTATTAAGCAACCTTTCCAGAATCTAAGCAAGGAGTTTTCAAACTTTATAAATCTGCTATGATATTCTCTTAACTGAGTCTCCATTATGAGTTCTGTTTTTAGGGGTTCCCATTTCCTAGGGATTGAAATTAAACCCCAATATGGTGTTCAATGCCTTTCATAATCAGAATCTGCTATCTCCAACAGCGTTCCCCCTTCTCCTTACCCGCTGTACTTCAGACACAGGATACTATTTCCTGCCCTTGAATAAAACATGCAATTTTCGGTCTCTGAATCTTTCCTTCCTCTGCCAAAAACAGCCTTTTCCCTTACCCCTTCTCTCATTTTCCTTCTCTGCCTTGATATAGCTAACCTTAAGGTATAACTCAAATGTTACATATTTTGCAAGGCTTCTCTTTCTTAATATCCATAATCTCAATCACTTTTTCCTTTTTGCTCCCACAGGAAATGTTTACAGTTGTTTTACACCATTTATCACTGTGGACTTGCATTGTAGTTACTTGTGAATGTGTGTCTCTTTACCTTCACCCAGGATTGACTGAGATTCTTGATATAGACTGAGATTCTTCATAGTAGTTATAGCATCTTATCCGCCTCTGTGTCTCTAGTGTATGTACACAAATTAAATACTTGTGGGATTGAATTGTAATAATCCGGGTACTCGTTTATCAATGTTTTAAGAAAAAACAAAAAGCCGAAAATCCCTTATGTGTTTTTTCTTGATTCTTACGAAGAGAGCTTCAAAATACTTCTTAGGAATTAAGAGAACATTTTGTGAACAAATATAAAAATCCAGGTATGAAAACAGAAAATTTATTATTTAAATGAATCTTTTCAAATAGCATTAATCAAGTGTTGTAAGTGGATATTGCTTATATACTGCTATAAAGCCATATGACCAAGCCACACGGGCTTCACTAAGAATACACAATGAGTATTTTAAAATTCTATGTTACATATACTTCAGGCTGTGAGTGATCTATATACCAAGAATACATTTTCTATGGTTATGGAAGGAGGGAGAAGAACCTACTAGAAAATATATGGATGAATACAAATTTGCTTTTGATGGGCTTATGCAAGAAAAACAGCTAAGGCAGTTTATCAGTGACTGACAAGTACTTTGCAAGTCAGAAGACTATTTTTTGATGCCAGAATTAGAGATCAGAACCACCTTTGTTCAATGGAGAATGCCACCTTTTGCCTTTTTCCAGACCCTCTCAGTTGCTGTACACAGACTGACCTAACTAATCTCTACCTTAATCAAGGAGTATATACAAAGAGCTCCAGCTTTACCAGATGGTTAAGTATAGAATACATCTACTGCCAAAGATCTGTTGTCCCGTGTATAATAGTGTGAGCTTTGAATAACCACGTGACCCCTGGGGATCAAACTTGTACCACCCTCTGCCCCACTGCCTCGGCCTGGGGTTCTTCCTCCATGACTCTGCCTGGTACTACAGTTGTCTGCTGTAGCTGAAGCCTTACCTAGAACTTCAGCTCTACTGTTTGCAGCGGACACTTTAACACTGTCTGAAACCCTGTCTTCTGGGTGACGAATTATTTTCTATATCCTCAATACTAACTAGGATCTTACAGTGATGAGCTTTCCAACTCAAACCTGTTTTTCCCTGTTACCTGCTTTCTGGGCTCTTTGCCTGTGATCCAGATTTTGGCTTGGACTTCAACTTCTGACTTGATCAAATCAGAGAAGGCTTTGTCTCTTAAGTCACTAACAATTGGATAGCATGACTCTCTCTTCCTATCCTGTTTTCTAAAGAGCTAATCCTACAAATGGGTCCATTTCCCCAGCTTGCTCTTTTATCTTCTCTGCCTGCTTCTGCCCAAGTTGAGAAGATCTCCGTCTGTTTTTGATCCAGTTTTGGCCTATGAAAATGGTTACTACAGAACATGGCGATTTTTGTTTACAGCAGCTACTGTTCTATCTGCAAATGGACATAATTTGTCCCTTGATTCCTCTGAGGCCAGTGACCCAAGGGTTTGTGCATAATCACACTGCATTTTGCAAGTCTCTACACAGCATAGGTAGACATACGTATTAGCTTTCATTCCTGTTTCTATAGCAGAGGTGAGCTTGTCTGTTATTCTCTGACGTTTCATGTCTTATTAAGCTTGTAGCTACTATCTTTTCTCCCCCTTCCTCATTCCTTCTCCACACAGTCAGGGTAAGGGTACTAAGGCAGCTGGCACAAAGGAAATATCACAGTAGTTAAGAGGGCAGACTATGACATTTTGTCATTGAATTTTTTAAAAACTAGCTGTGTTTCCTTAGGCAAATCATCTACCCTCTCAACCTCAGTTATTTCCCTTATCTGTAAATTGGAAAGAATAATATATTTTATTCTGTTGTGAAAATTTTAAAACAGACTCAGTGTAAAGAGCCTGTTATAATACTCAGCATATTAAGGCTTAGTGGATGTTAGCTATGATTACGATAAGCATTTAAAATGTTTGTTAAATAAATGAGACTAAATAAGAAATCATTAGACTAGGAAAACAATTAAAGGGAAATTATTGTCTATGGAATACAAATTAAGAGTAAGACTACTTGTGCAAATAAAATCCAGGAGGATATTTTGATGTAATGATACTTGAAGGGGGAAGAAAAGTTATCAGGAAAACATTTTATTATTTATTTGTTTCTGTTAGCAAGACATTAGAAACCTAACTAAAACAAAAATGTATAGGAGAAAGTTTCAGTAGTGTGAGATATAGTCTAGTTGGTAAATTAAAGGTAATTACAGAAGTGATGTCAGCATCATGGTTCCTCTTTTTAGTTAGCCCTTTTCAATAAAAAGTTAGACATTTATTCATGAACAAAAGTGCCTTTGTGAGAGCTGTGGCATCCAGCACCATATGCCAAGGGACGTAAGAGGAGTCTCACCCATCTGTGTATCCAGCAAGAGGTAGACAGACTTTAGTATGGACTATGGAACCAGAAGAGAAGCAAACTTGCCCCAGCACCTTTTGCCACAGCTGGGAAAAAGCCTGAAGAGTGCTGACCCGAGCAGATATCCACAGACACGAGAGACATTTCAGAAGTCCAGCCTTCCTGACTTCCTGAAGGGGTATTCTAGCATGCCATTGGTGCAGTGAAGTTGGTAAGAACAACTTCAACAGTGCTGCCCCCACCCAAGGCAAGCCTGCACAATGCTGAACTGTCAGGTGGTGGTGACCTGTCCCTCAGGGGAAAAGGAGAGCAGTGAGTGAGTGTCCAACTACCCCAGTGATACAGAACCCAGCTGGAGAAAACTTTCTCTCCAGCAGCACTCAGAGTCCTGAGGACAGGACCTTCATGACTGAGAAGAGGGAGGAAATCAGGAAACAGGGAAATAAGAATAACAAAGGGCATTAAAGGAAAACAGACCATGATGCGTGTGCTCAGCAGGAAGTCCACCCATGAGTATTGGGGAGTACCACACATGTACACACAGCAGGAGCACTCCCTACGGGAGTCAGCAATCACCCCCAGTACCCTATCCACACCTCCTCCCACTCTGCAGCCAGCTCCTGAGTGCAGTAATGAGATGAGATCAAGCTCCAGTAGACAGAATATGCTCAGATAAACTAGGAAAAAAGAGAGAAGACTCAAATTATGTCACAAATGAAAAAGGAGACATTACAGCTGATACTACAGAATTACAAAAGATCATGAGAGACTACTATAAACCATATTATGTCAACAAATTGAATAACTTAAAAAGAAATAGATTCCTAGAAACACACAACCTACCAAAATTGGGAAGAAACAGAAAATGTGAGTAGACCAATAATGAGTAAGGGGATTGAATCAGTAATCAAAATGCTCCCAACACAGACGAGCCCCAGACCAGATGGTTTCAATGGTGAATTCTATCAAATTTTTGAAGAATAATTACAGCCAATCCTTCTCAAACTCCTCTACACTTCCAAACTTATTTTACAAGGCCAGGATTACTCTTTTACTAAAGCCAGATAAGGACACTACAAAAAAAGAAAACTATAGACCAATATCCCTGATGAACATAGATGTAAAAATTCTCAGCAAAATATTAGCAAACCAAATTCAACAGCACATTACAAAGGGTCATTCACCAGGATCAAGTGGGATTTATCCCAAGGATGGCTCATCACATACAAATCAATAAATGTGACACACCACAATAATAAAATGCAAGACAAAAATCATATGATCATCTCAATTGATGCATCTCAGAATACAACATCCTTTCCTAATAAAAAACTTTCAACAAACTGGGCATAAGGAGAACATAATTCATCATAATGAATGCCATATATGACCTACCCAAAGCTAAAATAGTACTCAGTGGTGAAGAACTGAAAGCTTTTTCTTTAAGATGAGGAACAAGACAGGGTATGCATTCTCACGCTCATATTCATCACAATACTGATAGTCCTAACTATAGCAATTAAGCAAGGCAAAGAAAATAAAGTGCATTCAAACTGGAATGAAAGAAGTAACATTCTCTTTATTTGCAGATAATATGATCTGCAATGATCTGAACTCCCCAAAGACTCCACCAAATAACTGTTGGAACTAATCAATGAATTTAGCAATGTTGCAAGATACAATGTCAACATACAGAAATCATCTGCATTTCCATATGCTAAAAGAGAACTTCTGAAAAAGAATTAGAGAAAACCACCCCATTCACTATAGCATCAAAAACAATAAAATAACTAGGAGTAAATGTAACCAAGAAAGTGAAAGATCTATACACTGAAAACTATGAGACTTTGATGAAGAAATTAAAGAAGACACAAATGAAAAGATATCCTTTGTTCACGGGTTGGAAGAATATTGTTAAAATGTACATACTATCCAAAGCCATCTATGGATCTAGTGCAATCCCTTTCAAATTTCCAACAGCATTGCAAGGATCACAATTTTTTAAAAAAGAATCCTATAATATTTAAGGAACCACAAAAGACACTGAATACCCAAAGAAATCCTTAAAAAGAAGAACACAGAAGGAGGTATCACACTTTCTGATTTCAAAATATACTACAAAGCTATAGTAATCAAAGCAGTATGGTACTGACATAAAAATAGACACATAAACCAGTGGAACAGAATTGAGAGCCCAAAAATAACCCACACACACATTTACAGTCAACTAATATTTGACAAGAAAGCCAACAACACTCAATTGGGAAAATAATAATCTCTTTAATAAATGGTGCTGGGAAAACTGGACAGCTACATGCAGAAAAATGAAATTGGACTGGATCTTACACTCTCACAAAAATGAAGTCAAAATATATTGAAGGTTTTAACATAAGACCTGTTACCATAAATGTACTAGAAGAATTCATAGGGAAAAATCTCCTTGATATTGATCTTGGCAATGATTTTTTAGATATGACACCAAAACTATAAGCAGCAAAAGCAAAAATCAACAAGTAGGAATACATCAAACTAAAAAGCTTCTGCACAGCAAAATAAACAACCAAAAAGGCAACCTATGCAATGGGAGAAAATATTTGCAAACTATATATTGGATAAGGGGCTAATACCTAAAATATACAAGGAATCTATACAACTGAATTTAAAAAAGCCAAACAATTGAATTGAAAAAGAGCAGAAGAGTTAGGCATTTTTCCATTGATGACATCCAAATGGTTAACAGCTACATGAAGAGATGCTCAATGTTACTAATAATTGTGGAAATATAAATCAAAACCACAGTGAGATATTACAGTGAGGTATCACCACACACCTTTTAGAATGGCTATCAAGAAGACAAGAGATAACCAGTGTTGGTGAGGATGTGGAGAAAAGGGAAGACTTGTACACTCTTGGTAGGAATGTAATTTGGTTCAAGCACTATGGAAAATATGGAGGTTCCTCAAAAAATTAAAAATAGAACTACCATATGATCCAGCAACTGTACTTCACAGTATATACTGAAAGGAAATGAAAACAGATATTGAAGAGATATATGCACTCCCATGTTTATTGCAGCATTATTCACAATAGCTAAGATATGGAAACAGCCTGAGTGTCCATCAATGGATGAATGGATAAAGAAAATGTGGTATACACACACACACAATTAAATATTATTCAGCCATGAGAAAGAATAACATCCTGCCATTTGCACCATGAATGGAACTTGAATACATTATGCCAAGTGAGATAAGTCAGACACACAAAACCAAAAACTCACTTATGTATGGAATCTGAAAAAGCCAAACTCATGAAAACAGAGTAGAAATGTGGTTACCAGGTGCTCATGGGTGGGAGAATTGCGATATTGTTTAAGGTACAAATTTGCAACCAATGGATAAGTAAGTCCTGGAGACCTAATGCACAGCATAGTTATTACAGATAATAATATTGTATTGCAAGTTGCTAAGAGACTAGATCTTAATTACTCCCACCACAACAAAGAAATGACAATTATGTGATGTGATAGAGGTGTTAACTAACACTAAGGTGGTAATCATCTTGCAATATATAAATGTATCAAATCAACACGTTGTACACCTTAAACTTACAGGATGTAATACATCAATTTTGTCTCAATTAAAAAAACACAAAACGTTTAAAAAAGTAACAAATGATACAAGCACGATGTATTCTAGACCAGCCTGCTTAATATAAATTTCTGTGCTGACAAAAATGTTCTTGGTCTGCAAGACCTGCAATGCTAGCCAAGAAGTACACGCCAATGTTCACAGCAGCATTATGTACAAGAGCCAAGATATGGAAGCAATCTAAGTGTCCAACAATACATGAATGGATAAAGAAGACGTGGTGGCAATCTAAGTGTCCAACAATGCATGAATGGATAAAGAAGACGTGGTGTACATATATATATATATATGTGTGTGTGTGTGTATATATAATGAAATACTCCTCGGTCATAAAAAACAATCAAATTCTGCCATTTGCAACAACATGTATCCCTGACCTTCACCATTAGCAATTACAAATTCTATCCTGTCTGTAAATGCTGAATTATTTGTGTTTCCACCAGCTAGCCTTAGACCTATTTCTTTTTTATTTCCTCCTCTACTGCTTTATTTCTACCATGACATTTGGAACTTCTTACCACGCTCTTCACCTAAGTAATTGATATCTATATTCTGTTAATCTGTAGGAATTAAAGCTACACTTAGAATATTCTTAGAATGATCTATTAATACACAAGTATTTTATTACATTCTTAATCATATTAGTGTAGTAAAAGGGTTCTTTATCTCCAAAGACTTTATTTCTTTAGTGCATCAATAGTTTATAAAACAGATTCTAACAGAAGGATTTTCTTAAATTTGTCAAAATTGGGAGTTAACAAAGTACTTCAATTCTGTGTTGTAGCACAGAGCCTTTACACTTGTCATTGAAAATTCCATTTGATTTCTCACAGGAGCGTTGTGTTGATACTTAGATTGTATCAACAGGATTGAAAATGTTTGATCTATAATGCATATTTGGTTTATGACATTTCTCTAATTCATTTATTTTTCCATTAAATATTTTTTTTCCTCTAGCCTTCTTCCTTTTTTTCAAAGGAATGTGTTCTTTTGACTTTTCAATCATTTATAAACTTTTCATATCTCTTGGTTCAGAGTGTTAGAGTTCATTTTTATTTCACAACTCTGTATAGTTCTAATTCTTCTGAAAACAACTAAAAGTAAAATCTAATTAGATAAAAAGAAATTGGCAGTTGCAATAAAGTATCTGTTCAGATTTGCCGTAACTCTTTTTAATATCAAGTTCATGAACTGAGTTTTCAGTGAGTTCATCATGAATATAAAAAATTTACTCTTTTTGACTTCCGGTTAAAAAATCAAACTATATGCATTCCTATGTCTTTTCAATTTTTTAAAAGAGAGAACATGGTTTTCTTAATGTATTATGTCTGGAGAGCTGCATATATTTTTCTTTTTTCTTCTAGTTTTATTGAGATATAATTGACATACAGCACTGTATAAGTTTAAGGTATACAGCATAATGATTTGACTTAATACATCATGAAATGATTACCACAGTTTAGCGAAATCCATCATTTCAAAATAGATACAAAATTAAAGAAATAGAAAAAATTTTTTCTTGTGATGAGAACTCTCAGGATTTACTCTCAACAACTTTCATATGTAACTCACAGCAGTGTTAATTGTATTTATCATGTTGTGCATTACATCCCTAATACTTATTTATCTTATAATTGGGAGTTTGTACCTTTGTACTGCCTTCATCCAGTTCGCCCTCTCCCCACCCGCCAACTCTAGTAGCCACAAATCTGATCTTTTTCTATGACTTTGTTTCTGAAGTATAATTGAAATACACTATGTCAGTTCCTGGTACACTACATAGTGATTCTATATTTCTGTGCATTTCAAAATGATTATCATGTTAAGTCTAGTCACCATGGCATACATTTCTCTAAAGAACTTAAATACTGACCCAATCCAGAGAGAGACAGATTTATTCAGCCTGTACTGCATAACCCTGTCTATTTAGTCTGATCTATGGTTTTTAAAATAGTATTTTAGCAAAACATATTAGCAGATCACATTTTGCCACATTCAGTATTTTCTTAATAGCTCTGAAATGATTGGTTGTTTCAAGTTTATTCATTGGTTAGTGTACCCATATGATTATGCATACATCCATCCTTGCTTCTCTCCAAACTCACATGCACTTGGATAGTAGTGTATCCCAGGAAAGCCTGTCTTTCTGGGAAGTTATCATGCTCATCTAATTATACAGAAGTTTATCCATGAGGTTTCAACTTAGTGAAATCAGTGAGAACATATGGAAACAAATATGTTTGGTTCTTCATGACTGATTTATACCTGCATCATGTATTAATTAACAAGGAAATTTTACATCATACTAGAAACCTAGGTATAAAGCCTGTATGAGGTAAGTGATTCTATTTTTTATCTGTAAGAATTATTTTCTCTGTAAATATAATATTGGAAGATACTTTGTGAGGGCATCTCACAGAAAAATAATTTTATAAGTTACAAATGCAACAAATATGCAAAACTTCTGTGAAACAGCAATGAATGTGTAAGTATTCAAGTCATGGTTCTTCTTATTACAGGGTAATATTACAATACTTTCATCAAGACACAAAAGAAGTTGGTTGCAGGAAAAAATGGCAATATACAAGAACCCAGCTTCCCCATCCCCCCACAAAGATCAATGACTGGACAGCTATTCACAAACAAAAAAGACTCTGGAAGACCACTTAGGAAATTTTAGCAACACCATGGAACAAAAAAAACCCAGAATAATCACTCAAGAAGAGAAGGAATAAACTTCATTTCACCTGTATCATCACATCCCCCAAGTCAGCATTGTTCAGTGCCAAAAAGGAATTTCCTAGCTAGAAAGAGTTTCTCTCACCAGGAAAAGCAGCATGGTGTGAACAACCAGCCTCTCCAAGCACTGTGCAAAGGTCCTATTTTGAGTTTACTCCACCCAGACTGGCAAAGCTGAGATATATAGAGTCAGCAAGGAATGAGGAAGAAAAGCAGAGACCACTATTAGCAGTCACACATGGGCATGTTTGTGGTTCACAGAGACTTTGCAGACAAACACAGCAGCTTCCATCACTGACAAAGTCACCAGGTAGTACAATCACTGAGAACCTCCCTCAGATCTACAAGTTGTCACCCCAACAGGTGTTTGCATTTGCTAACACTAACCACCTCAATCCCTCTCTGCCCTTCCAGCTGTGCACCTGCATGGCCCAGTGTGGCCCCCATCACCAGCCTCCATGGCAGCTTGCACACCACAGAAGAACACACCAACATCCAGGGCCCCTGCTCATGGGTCTCGATCACACTTGGTGCTTGCTGGCACCACTGAGTCCACCTCTAGACAGCCTCTCCAGCTGTGCACCTGCACATTCCCAGCCAAACCCCTGTCACTGGCCTCCACTGCAGTGTGTATGCTCAGAGGGGGACTGTGAGGCTGCCTGTGAGTGCACTGATCCCAGGGTCCATGCAATTGCTTGCAGGCCCAGAGCAGGCCCTTCCTTCTGTTATGGCTGGCACCACTGTGCCAACCTATAACTAGCCCCTCCATATGTGCATCAGCATGCCCAGCTGCCTGACCCCTATCACCAGCCTCCACTGCATTGCACACACCCCAGTGTAGAATACACAGCCATAGGAGAGAACCCTGACAGCCAGGGCCTTGACAGCTGCAAGTGAGCCCATAGTTGGCTTTGGCCTTGCTACCTGCCTTGACCCCCATCACTATCAGTGTGTCTGCACCTGGCCTCTGCCACCATATAGGCACCTGCAGCTAGTCACCACAGCTGATGATGTGAAAACCACTGGCTCTAGACACCACTGCTGCCTGCCCTGGTTGTTAGCTACTGGAATAGGAGGTGCCCCTTAAGACCCTAACACCCTTTGTAGCCACTGTGGACCCACCACCCACCACAGTACTCACCAAGGAGAACACAATTGTTGATACTGTGAACCCCAGTGGCCTCAGAGACATAATATCCTGCCCAGACTAGGTGCTGCCATGTGCCCCTGAACTTGACACCCTATACAAGCAGAACCAGGGTCACAGCATGATGTAGTGTGCTCTTATTCACAGGTGAATGCTTCCCTTATCAAAATCAGTCCATAAAGTCTGGAAGAGGTGGCTGCTTCTTCAAATATGCAGACATCTGCATAAGGCTACAGGGATCACAAAGAATCAGGGAAACATATCTCTACAAAAGGAATATAGCAAACTTCTAGTAACTGACCCCAAAGAAATGGAGATCAAAGAACTCAAAATAATTGTTCTACGTATGCTGAAAGAGCTACAAGAGAACACACACAATTAACATCAGGATTACAAACATGAATAAAATAGAAAGTCAACAAGGAGAGAGGAAAACACATTAAAGAACCAAATAGAAACTTCAGAGGTGAAGAATACAATGACTGAACTGAAGAATTCAATAGAGAACTTCATTAGCCATCTTCAACAGGCAGAAGAGAGAATCAGTGAGCAAGAAGGCATACTGAAATGATCCAATCTGAGGAGAAAAAAAGAAAAAAGAATGAAAAGGAATGAAAAAAGCCTATGAGAATTAAGGAGAGGCCACCAAATTGATAATGTATGCATTATTGGAGTCCCAGAAGGAAAAGAGTAAGAGAAAAAGTAGAAAGCTTATTAAAGAAATAATGGCTGAGAACTTCCCAAACCTGGGGAGAGGTTTGGACATCTAAGTTTATGAACTGAAAGGTCACCTCAAAATTTCAATCCATAAAGTTCTTCTCCAAGACATATAATAATAAAAGTGTCTAAAACTAAAGACAAAGAAAGAATTTTACAATCTCTAAGAGAAACAAAAGATTTTTTTCATACCAGGGCACCCAATAAGGTTATCAGTAGGTTCCTCAGACTTTGTAGGCCAGGAGAGAATGGGATGATATATTCAAAGTACTAGAAAAAAGAAACTGCCAACCAAAAATACTTTACCCATTAAAGCTGTCCTTCAGAATTACAGGAGGAATAAAAACTTTCCCTAACAAACAAAAGCTGAGGGAACTCATCACTACTAAACCTGACTTACCAAAAAAAAAAATGTTGAAAAGAGTTTTCAAGCTGAAGCAAAAGATCTCTAACTAGTAACCTGAAAACATACAATACTGGTAAAGATAAGCATACAGTCAGATTCAGAATATCCTAACTGTAATATGGTGACATGCTAACTTAACTCTAGAATAAAGGTCAAAGGACAAAAGTATTAAAAGTAGCTATAGCATGAACAATTTGCTAATGGATACACAATTAAAAAGATATAAATGGTGACAGCAAATCATAAAAGAGGGGCCTAAAGAAACAGAGGGTTTTTTTGTGATTAAAGTTAAATTATTATTATTAACCTAAAATAGGCCTCTGTGTAGGGGGTGTGTGTGTGTGTGTGTGTGTGTGTGTGTGTGTGTGTGTAGTTTTTTATATAAGCCTCATGGAAACCACAAAGCAAAATCTACAATAGATAAACGAAAGGTAAATAGAAGGGGATCAAAGCATACCACCATGTAAAATTATCACTTTACAAAGATAGCCAGCAAAAAAAGAAGAAAAAAGGAAGTACAAAACAGCCATAAAACAATGAGTAAGGTGGCATTTGTAAGAACAAAAATCAACAACAAAAAAAACAAAACAAAAAACAGGGCCAAACTATATGCTGCCTACTAGACTTCACTTCAGCTTTAAGTACATGTATAGGCTCAAAGTGAAGGAATGGAAACATATTCCATGCAAATGGACACCAAAACAAAGCAAGGTAGCTATATAAGACAAATAGGTTTCAAGCAAAAATGATAACAAGGGATAAAGAAGGTAATTATGTAATGATAAAGGAGTCAATTCATCAAGAAGGTATAACAATTGTAAATATATATGCACCAAACATCAGAGGCTTAAATATATTAAGCATATACTAACATCTGAAGAGAAAAGTAGTAACCAATGACGTAGGAGTAAGGGACTCCAGATACCACAATTTTAGCAATGGATAGATAATGCAGGAAAAAAAAAATCTACATGGACATTGGATTTGAACCATACATTAGGTCAAATGAACTTAACCAACAATTTTAGAACATTTCACCCAATAATAACAGCATACACATTCTTCTCAACTGCACATGGAATATTATACAGGATAAATCACAAGATAGGTCAGAAAACTTCTTAGCAAATAAAGAAGATTGAAATCATACTAAGTGTCTTTTCTGACCACAATGGTATGAAACTGGAAATCAATAACAGGAGGAAAGCTGGAAAATTCACAAGTGTCTAAAGATTTAACAACATGCTCCTGAACAACCAATGGGTCAAAGAAAGCCAAAAGGAAATCAAGAAACATCTTGAAACAAATGAAAATGGAAGCACAACCTATCAAAACCTATAGTAAGCTACAAAAGAAATTCTAAGAGAAAAGTTTATTGAGATAAACACTATGTTAATAAACAAGTAAGATCTCAAACAACCTCAGTTTATATCACAAGGAAACAGAACAAGAAGAACAAACCAAGCCCAAACTTGGTAGAAGGAAGAAAATAACAAAGATCAGAAGAGAAATAAAATAGAAGCCAGAAAAATAATAGAAAGTACTAAGGAAATTGAGAGCTGGTTTTTGAAAAAAAACAAAATTGATAAATCTATAGCTAGATTAAGAAAAAAAGAGAGAAAACTCAAAATCAGAAGTGAAAGAGGAGACATTACAAATGATACTACAGAAATACAATAGATCATGAGAGGCTACTGTGAATATATACACACCAACAAAGTGTAGAAACTAGAAGAAATGGATACATTCCTAGAAGCATATAATCTACTAAGGTTGAGTAATAAAGAAACATAAAACCTGAACAGACCAATTACTAATAAGGAGATTGAATCAGTAATCAAAAATCTCTCAACACAGAAAAGCCTCAGTCCAGATGGTTTCACTGGTAAGTTTAATCAAACATTTAAAGAAGAATTAACACTGATACTTCTCAAAATCATCCAAAAAATGGAAGCGGAGAAACCATTTTCAAACTCATTTTACCAGGTCAGCATTATCCTGATACCAAAACTAGATATGGATACTACAAGAAAAGAAAACCACAGACCAATATCCTTGATGAATAGAGATACAAAAATTCTCAACAAAATATTAACACACCACATTGAACAGGATCATTCACCATGACCAAGTGGGATTTGCCCCTGGGATGCAAGGATGGTTTAACATACACATATCAATAAGTGTAATATATCACATTAAAAGAAGAGAAATAAAAAATCATATGATCCTATCAATAATCCAAAGAAAGCATTTGACAAAACAGAACATTCTTTCGTGATAAAAACACTCAATGAGTTGGTTTTAAAAGGAACATACCTTATCAAAATAAAGGCCATATATAACAAACCCACAACCAACAACATACTTAATGGTGAAATGTTGAAAGCTTTTCCTTTAAGATCAGGAAAAAGACTAGGGTGACCATTCTTACCATTTCTATTCAACACAGCATTGAAAGTCCAGAGCCATCAGACAAAATAAATTAATTAATAAAAAAATTTTTTTAAAGAAATGAAAGTCATCCAAATAGGAAGAGTAAAATTGTCTTTGCAAATGATATAATCTTATACATAGAAAATCCTAAAGTCCCCACAAAAAACTGCTAGAATGATAAATGAATTCAGTAAAGTTACAGAATAGAAAATCAACAGATAGATATCAGTTGCATTTCTATATGCTAACAACAAAACATTTAAAAAATAAAATAATTCCATTCACTATAAAATCAAAAACAATAAAATACCTAGAAATAAACTTAACCAAGGAAGTGAAAGAATGGTGCAATGAAAACCACAAGACTTTAATGAAAGAAATGGAAAAATGCAGAAATGGAAAAATGGACAAAATATTGGAAAGAAAGCCCTTGTTCCTTCATCAAAAGAATTAACATTGTTAAAATGTCCATATTACACAAGCCATCTATAGATTAAATGCAATCCCTATCAAAATTCCAATGGCATTTTTCACAAAAAACAAGCACCCTAATATTTGTAAGAAGCTACAAATGACCCCAAATAGCCAAAGCAATCCTGAGAAAGAACACAGGA
Source organism: Grampus griseus (assembly GCF_964374135.1). NCBI lineage: Eukaryota > Metazoa > Chordata > Mammalia > Artiodactyla > Delphinidae > Grampus > Grampus griseus. Next base: position 53,078,228 of record NC_139003.1, on the reverse strand, counting down.
GAAGATATAACACGTCTTGATTTCAAACTATACTACAAAGATACTGTCATGAAAACAGTATGGTACTGGCATAAAAATAAAAACATAAATAAATGGAACAGAATTGACAGCCCAGAAATAACCCCCCACATACATAGTCAACTAATATTTGACAAGAGGGCCAAGAACACTCAATGAGGAAAAGATAGTCTCTTCAGTAAATGGTGTTGGGAAAACTGGATAACCACATGCAGAAGAATGAAATCAGACCCTAATCTTACACCACTCACAAAAATAAACTCAACATAGATTGCATAAATTTACAACTTGAAACCACGAGGGAAAACGTAGGGAAAATGTTCCTTGACATTGTTCTTGGCAGCAATTACCTGAACATGACACCAAAAGTACAAGCAACAAAGGCAAAAATAAGTAAGTGGGACTATATCAAACTAAAAAGATTCTGCATAGTGAAAGAAGTAATCAACAAAATAAAAAGGCAACCTATGGAATAAGAGAAAATGTTGGCAAATCATGTATCTGTTAAGGGTTTAATATCCAAATAGATAAAGAACTCATAAAACTCAATAGCCAAAAAAAAACAAAAAAACAAAAAAAACGACCATTTAAAAAATGGGCAGAGAAACTAAATAGGTATTTTTCCAAAGAAGATATTCAAATGACCAATATGAAAAAGTGCTCAACATCACTAATCATCAGGGAAATGCAAATCAAAAACATGAGCTATTGTCATATACCTGTTGGAATAGCTATCATCAAAAGACAAGAGATAACGTGTTGGCTAAGGTGAGAAGAAAAGGGGGTGCTTTTGCACTCATGGTGAGAATGCAAATTTGTATAGTCACTATGGTAAACATATGGAGGTTCCTCAAAAAATTAAAAATAAAACTACCATGTGATCCAGCAATTCTACTTCTGGGTTTATATATTCAAAGGAAATGAAATCAGTATCTCAAAGAGATATATCTGCACTCCAATGTTACTTGAAGCATTATTCACAGTAGCCAAGACATGGAAACAACCTAAATGTCTATCAATGGATGAATGGATGAAGAAGATGTGGTATATACAAAACAATGAAATATTATTTAGCCATGAAAAAGAGGGAAGTCCTGCTGCTTGTGAAAATTTGAATGGACCTTGAGGGTTTTATGTTGTGTGAAATAAGCCAGACAGGGAAAGACAAATATTGCATGGTATTGCTTATATGTTGAATTTTTTAAAAACCTAGCTCATAGAAACAGAGACTAGAATGATGGTTCTTGAGGGGGAGGGTAGTGGAGGGGGGTTGGGAGATGTCAGTCAAGGGGTATAAACTTACAGGTATAAGATGAAAAACTTCTGGGGATCTGATGTTGAGCATAGTGATTCCAGTTAATAATACTGTATTATGTATTTGAATGTTGCTAAAATGTGTATCTTAAATGCTCTCATTACAGAAAAGAAATTATAACTGAAAGTGTTAGCTAATCCTATGGTGGTGATCATTCTGCAATATATAAATGTATCAAATCAACACTTTGTACACCTTAAACTTACAAAATGTGTCAATTATATCTCAATAAAGCTGGAGGGAAGACACAAAAGAAAAGCAAAGGAAAACATAGAGCATAATCTTTTAGTGAGATTTACACTATCAAGTATTAGAAATCTACATTGCCAAAAGAATTTCAAACTTATAGAAAAATTTCAAGAAAAGGCTATGAAATTTTGTATAACTTTCAACTTGGTTCCCCATCTGTTAAGATTTTTTCCTACATTTTCTTTATCTTTGTATATGTATATTGAATATATTTCTCTGAACCATTGGAGAGTAAGTTGCAGATAGGACATCTTATCACCCCAATAAGTTATTGTATATTTCCTAATAAAAAGTTCCATAACCACCATGTTATAATCATAATCACTAAATTATCACTGATACACTATCATCTGAATTACAGATCTTGTTAACAAACTAAACAATAATGTCTAATTAGAGCAAAAGCAAAAGTTATTGTGGTCCAAGATGTGATTCACTTAGTGTCATGCCCTTTAGCCTCCTTTAATGTAGACTATAATTCTTAGGTCTTTATTATTATCATTTTTTGTCTTTCATATCTTTGACAGTTTTAAAGAGATATCCAATTATTTTGTACAATGTGCAATAATTGAGTTTGCTTAATATTTCCTTATGATCAGATTCAGGTGATTTATATTTGGCAGAATTATCACAGAAGTGGTGTTGTATCATTTTCAGTTCATCTTGTCAGGAGAAACACATCCTCCTGTCTTAATCCTGTTTATGACAGCTTTAAGCCCATGGTTAAGGTGGTGGCAGCCAGGTGTTTCTATTTTTGGTTTTGTAATTTATAAGTATTTCTTAGGGAGATATTTTGAGACTGTATCTTGTTCCTCATCAAACTTTCACCCATAAGCTTTAGTATTAATTTATAATCCTTTTCTCAATTGGTGTGTTGATTGCCAAGATGTGATTTTCTAACTGTACCATTCCTTCTGCATTTATAATTTGTCATTTCATTGTACAAAAGAGGGAAAGGGAATATGAATACATATATACAAACATATTAGCTAGAATTCAATATTTGCTTATATACTTTTTCAGTCTTTGGTCTGAGGATAAATAGTCAAAAACTGTATTCCAAATGTTCCTGTGCTCAAGTTCCACTTCTGGTTAGGATGTAGAATATAGCAAGAGATTCTACATTATTAAATGTAAAATCTGGGTAATCTATGCAATCAAATGCTTTTAAGGCTCATTAGCAAGCTACAAACATAAAATAATAAGTTGAACTGAATTTCATAGAAATAAGACCCCATGAGGAGAGATGGAGTACATAAACTGTGTCTCTATTAAACAGAGCATGAGAAGAAGAGGTAACAGATATAAAGGCGAGCAGAAGAAAAAAAGTAACAATTTAGTAAATCTTTAAAGGTTAAGTAGGTGCCTACCCAATAACTGAGAATCACTGGGAGTTCCAGACACAACAGGAATTATCACCTATTTGACAGTTTTCTTGGGAGACCGCAGAAGGAAGATTAGGGACAGGAAAGACACTTGAATTAGTATGCCTTAGTGACACAGACATGCAAACAGTAACTGGGTGCTGTTGGATGATAAGCCAGAGCTTATTCAGTTTCTTGGACCTTTCTCTCATTGGAAGTAAAAAAAAAAAAAAAAAAAAAGACTGTTGCTGGTGGAGTGTCAGTGAACTCTTCTCTACTGTATTCCTCCTCTCTCACTTGGGGATAAACAGAAGCAGAGGATATTTTCCACTGTGGAAAGGTCAGGAAACCTACTTGTGCCTAGGATCCTCTGATGATACAATGCAGAGTTCTGTGATCACTGAAGAAAGAGCAGCAAAGTCTTGTGCCCAGTTCTCTTCATAGGGAAGAAAATGTTAGGAATGCTCAGGAAACCACTCCTGGGGCTTAAGGGCACAATGTATGAAAAATCATGAAGATACTACAAGATAACTGAGAAAATGCCCCTAGTTCCCACTGTGAATCTTTTCATGAACTAATAGTTTACCTCTGGGGGAGACATAAGAGCATGGAGACCTTCTCTGGGTCAGACATGCTGAGGTTATTGAAAGCTAGGTTGGAGCAGGAACAGTAAGAAAAATATTCCTGTATCCCAAAACTCAGACTAGTCACAGAGTATTTACAGTCCACTTTTTGAGGAATTCAAAGTGTGTTACTCTGAAGGAAACTATAGCAAAACCAAAACCTAAAAACAAACCAACTGGCGGCTAGATTAACTCAATCCTCTACACTAATGGCTTAGAAAAGAAGGGGTATTTCTGGGTGTAAATATTATTTAACTTAGTCTCCACTTTTAATCACAATGCCTAGAATTTATTCCAAAATTTGAGACATAAAAATGCACGGAAAAAAAAAACGTAAGGGCTTCCCTGGTGGCGCAGTGGCTGAGAGTCCACCTGCCAATGCAGAGGACACGGGTTCGTGCCCCGGTGTGGGAAGATCCCACATGCCGCGGAGCGGCTAGGCCCGTGAGCCGTGGCCACTGAGCCTGTGCGTCCGGAGCCTGTGCTCCGCAACGGGAGAGGTCACAACAGTGAGAGGCCCGTGTACCACAAAAAAAAAAAAAAGAAAAAAGGTAAGGCCCATTCCATTGTCAAGAGATAAGTCAATTCACAAAACCAGACCCAGAGATTATCCTGATACTTGAAATGTCAGACACTTTAAAATAACTAAGATTAATATATTAAAAGTTACAGTAAAAAGAAAATATGGACAACACACATGAAGAGATGAGGAATTTCATCAGAGAAATGAAAATTATATAAAACTGTAAGAAACTTAAGAAATGAAAAGATTATCAGAGATGAAGTGTTCCACTAGTAGGCTTTTAGCAATAAAATGGACATGTTCCAGGAAGAATCAGTGATCTTTAAGATAGTTTAATATAAATTATCCAAACTGAAAGACACAAAGAAAAACATGATAATCAGTTTAACAGAACATCCAAAACATTGGGCTATTGTCAAACCATCTACCACATGTAGAATTAGTATCTTACAAAGTAATGAGAGTAAGAACAGGACAGAACTATTCTAAGAGATAAGAGCCCAGAAGGAGATTCAAGATGTCAAAGGAGGAGGAGGACGTGGAGTTCATCTATCTCCACGGATGCATCAGGAATACATCTATCGATGCAACAATTCTCACAGAACACTGGCTGAAAACTAGCAGGACACCTTGGACACGGGAAAGGACTATAAAGATCCCTGCATAACTGGGTAGGACAGAAACAAAAAAGGGAGGAGGAGGAGGAAGAAGCTGAAGCAGAGGAGAGAGTCCCAGATTGGGGGAAACCCCCTCTCTGACGGCGAAATCGATTGGGACAGAAGGGAAGAGTTGGAGGCTGTTGGAAGAGGGTGTACCGGCAAATCTGTGGCACGTGGGACAGAGTGAGAAATACACAGATGGTCCGTACCACGGCCCTACATGCCCCGGACTGGGACATGTGTTCACAGGTTTGCAAGGGGGCTGGGAGCTGGAGTGTGGGGATTGGAGAACAGGCCCGAAGCAAGAACTGCTGTTGGCTGTGGGGAGATAGCCTGAGGGGGCGGGAGGGAGGAAATCTGCAGCAGGGAATGGAGGAAGACCAGACTGCCACGGAAGCAGGGCACTACTGCTGAGTCACATGCAGTGGGAAGAGCCACTATTGTAACCTCTCTCCCCACATGCTGGCGCCGGCTGCTGAGCAATAAAAAAAAAAAAAAAAAAACCCTTAGAGCTGGCCCTCACATGCCAGCTGCAGGGCAATTAAAAAAAAAAAAAGCCCTCTCAGGGGTGGCCCTCACATGCCTGCTGCCAGGCACCAGAAAAGGCCCGCACTAGGGCCATATCTCTTGTGCCCATGGCCGCTGGCCTCCCTGCACATTTGCCATTGCTGGGGCTCCCATGATCCAAGCAGTCATACCACCTCTGCACCATGTTCTCACTGGGGCAGAACCAAGAGCTCCAAGGCAGCCTCAGGACCAGACTCCTGTGGGTGAACCACACACAGAGGTGGGGATAAAACCAAAGCTGAACCCCAGGGACTGGGCGACTAAGGAAGAAGATCCAAAATCTTTCCATCAGCTGTACAAGCTGCAGATTAAATCCCAATCTGCTAGGCAGACCCCACAACTATGGAATATCTGAGTAGACACTGAGTATTCCAACAAATGAAAACAGTCTAGCTCTGGCAGCTGTGGACTTTGGGGTCAAGCACATGCAGGAATTGGGCCAGGTCAGAGTCTGAGTGGTCCTCACAGGGCCCACATCAGGTCCAGAGACCAGCCCAGAGGCAGAGGAGACCCTCTTGGGGAGGTGGAGGTGGGCTGTGGCTCACAGTGTGTGCAAGGACACTTACAGCAGAGACCCCAGGAAAACATAATTATTACTATTAATTTTATTATGTTTTGATTCATTCTGTTGTTGGTTCTGGCTTTTTGTTTTGTTCCAGTTTTCTTTCTTTTACAAAAATTTGTTTGTTGTTTTGTTATTTTAGTTAGTCTTTTGGGATCTCTGTGTTTTATAACATTTTTTTTTTTATATTTCCATTTCTACTTTGCTTTTCTGTTGTCCTCTGTTTTTTCCCTTTTTATTTTATTATTTTTGAAATCATTTTTATCAGTTTGTTCTGTTTCCTTGCTTTATTCTTCAGCTGGCACACTGCTTTAGCTTTGTTTTTAGGTTATGTGTTTTTGTTAGTTTTAATCCTAATTGTTTGATTTCATTTTTGAGTTCTTCTGTTTGTTCTCTTGTTTTTTGTTTTATTTGGTTCTGTTTTTGTTTCTTTTACATGCGTGTGTGTTCATTTGTTTCTGTTTGTTTATGCTTTTACCATTTCTCTGGGATTTTGTCTTTTTCTTTAGTATATTTTCTTTTTTTATATATATATTTCTATTTCTACATTGCTTTTCTGTTCTTCTGTCTTCTTTCCCATTACTCATATATATATATATATATATATATTTTTTATCAATTTTGTCAGTTTATTTCTTTGCTTCATTCTTCAGTTGGCACTCTGATTTGGTTTTGTTTTTTGGTTTTGTGTTTTTGTCATTTTTTGTTTTATTTGTTTGATTTCGTTCTTGGGTTCTTTTGTTTGGTTGTTCTCTTGCTTTTTGATTTATCTGGTTCTGTTTTTGTTTCTTTTGTGTGTGTGTGCGCACGTGTTCCCTTGTTTCTGTTTTTGTTTGTTTGACTTTACTTTTAACCATTTGTCTGGGGTTTTGTTAGTTTTTTTTTTTTTTTTTAATCCCCTTTGTTGGCAGGATGAGTGACTTGTGGGGTCTTGGTTCCTCAACTGAAGTTGGGCCTGAGGCTCTGGGGTGGGAGCACTGAGTCCAGGATGCTAGGCCACTAGAGAATTCCCGGCCCTAGGAAGATAAATCACTGAGAGCTCTCCTGGAGGCCTCTATCTAAATCCAAGACCTGGCTCCACACAACTGCCAGCAGCTCCCAGTGCTGGACGCCTCACACCAAACAAGAAACAAGACAGGAACACAAAACCACCCATCAGCACACAGACTACCTAAAGTCTTACTAAGCTCACAGACACCCCAAAACACACTACCTGACATGGCTCTGCCCAACAGAGGGAAAACTCTCAGCTCCACCCACCAGAGCACAGGCACCAGTCTCTCCAATCAAGAAGCCTACACAAGCCACTGGACCATCCTTATAACCAGGAGCAGAGAACAGGAGCAAGAGGAACTATGACCCTGCAACCTGGGTAAAGGAGACCTCAAATACTGTAAATTAGACAAAATGAGAAGACAGAGGAATATCTTGTAGGCAAAGGAGAAAAATAAAAACCCATAAGACCAAATAAATGAAGAGGAAATAGGCAAACTACCCAAAAAAGAATTAAGAGTAATGATAGTAAAGATGATCCAAATATCAGAAACAGAATGGAGAAAATACAAGAAACGTTTAATAAGGACCTAGAAGAACCAAAGAGCAAACAAACAGTAATGAACAACACAATAATTGAAATTAAAAATACTCTAGAAGGAATCAATAGCAAAATACCTGAGGCAGAAGAACGGATAAGTGAGCAGGAAGATAGAATGGTAGAATTCACTGCTGCAGAGCAGAATAAAGAAAAAAGAATGAAAAGAATGGAGAAGTTTCAGAGACCTCTGGAACAACATTAAGCACAACAACATTCTAATTACAGGCATTTCAGAAGAAGAAAAAAGAAAGGGTCTGAGAAAATATTTGAAGAGATTATAGTCAAAAACTTCCCCAACATGGGAAAGCAAATAGTCAATCAAGTCCAGGTGCAGAGAGTCCCATATAGGATAAGCCCAAGGAGAAACATGCTGAGACACATAAAAATCAAACAAAAAGAAAAAACATTAAAAGCAGCAAGGGAAAAGCAACAAATACTATACAAGGGAATCCCCATAAGGTTAACAGATGATCTTTCAGCAGAAACTCTACATAGACATAGCTTCCATAATAAAAGCTAAGTGAAGTAAGTCAGAGAAAGACATATATCATATGATATCACTTATATGTTTAATCTAAAAAAAATGATATAAATGAACTTATTTACAAGATACAAATAGATAGAAAACAAATTTATGGTTACCAAAAGGGAAAGGAGGAGAGAGGGATAAATTAGGGGTTTGGGATTAACAGATACATACTATTATATACAAAATAGATAAACAACAGGGTCCTACTATATAGCACAGGGAACTATATTCAATATCTTATAATAACCTATAGTGGAAAAGTCTGAAAAATATATATACGTATGTGAATCAGTCTGCTCTACACCTGAAACTAACACAACATTGTAAATCAACTATACTTCAATAAAAAATAAATATAAGGAAAAGAAAGAAAACTTAAAGAAAGGTCATCAGGTAGGAGCAAGATGATATCAGATAGAAATCTGAATCCACACAAAATACAAGAGTGAGAGAAATGGAAAATGGGTATATTTAGAATGCAATGCTGCTTGTTATTAAATAGTATAAAAGATAATTGTTTAAAATAAGATAGTAATATATTACAGGGTTTGTAGCATACAGAGAAACAAAATGCATGACAGCAATAACACCAAGATTAAGTGGGAAGATATAAAAACATGGTGTTGTCAGGTTCTTATATCGTATGTGAGTTGTAATTATATTATTTGAAGTTGAACTGTGATAAACTAAAAGTGAATTTTAGAAAATCTATAGCAATTAGTACAAATAAAACAAAAACAAAAGCCAATAACGAGATAAAATAGATTAGGAGAAAAATCAAAATAAAGACAAAGAAGAAAAGGGTTAGACTAGCAAATAGCAAGATAAATTTTAATTTAACCATGTAAAATTTTTTTATTAAATGTAAACGAGCTAAACACTCTAATTCAAAGCAGAATTATTACACTCAATAAAATGCAATATCTAAATAGATGCTGTCTATAAGAAACTAACTTTAAATAGAAAAAAAAACAGATTAAATGTAAACTGATGGAAAAATATGCACGATGCAAACACTAATCAAAAGCAAGCTGGAGTGGCTATGTTCACATCAGATAATGTAAGCCTCAGAATAAGAAATATGGGAACCAAGAATGAGAGGGACATTACACAATGACAAAGAAAAACCAATTTATGAAGGGAAAAATAAATATCCTAGATTTATCTGCACCTAAAAAGAGGAGCTCAACCTATGAAGCAAAAACTAGTATAACTAAAAGTAGAAATGGATACAGCCACAGTTATAATTGAAGAATTTAACACTTCTCTCTCAATAATTGATATAACAAGTAGGTAGAAATCTCTAAGGATACTGAAGTTATATGATAGATCATATTCTGAGACATAAAATGCATTTAAGTTATGTGATTAGACATAATACAGCATATGTTCTCTATGACAGAATTAAACTAGAAATTAGTAAGATAGGAATCTGGAAAATACCCAAATATGTGCAAATTAAACAATACATTTTTAAATAACCCATGGGACAATGACGAAATGACAAGAGAAAATAGAAAATAGTTTGAAGTAAGCAAAGATGAAACACACATATCAAATTTTTGTGATTAAGGTAAAGGAGTCCTTAGAAATAAATTAATAGAACTAATTACTTAAATTAGAAATAAAGGGCTCAAATCACTTGAACTTTTATTTGAAGAAACTCCCATGTGAGGAAACTTGAGAAAGGAAACCAAATTGAATTCTAAATAAGCAGAATAAAGGAAATGGTAATAATAAGAGCTGAAATTAGTGATTTATGAAACATCTAAGGAGCAGAAAAAATCCATGAAATTAAAAATTGGTTCTTTGAAAAGATCAGGAAGATTGCAAACATTAGTCCATAGTAACCAAAATAAATGTGTGACAGTGAGAGAGAGGAAAAAAAACAATTGACAGTACCAGGCAGAAAGGCATATCACTTCAGATTCTACAGACATAGAAAGGGAAATAAGGAAATACCAGGAATGACTTTTTCCAAGAAATCTGACAACTTATAAGGGACCAATTTCCTGAAAAACACAAAATACCAAAATTCATTCAAGAAAAAAAATACATGACCAAAATTTCCCTTTATCTATTCAAAAGTTGAAGTCACAGTTAAAAACCTTCCCACAAAGAAAACTCCAGGTGCAGGTGGCTTTATTTATGAATGCTACCAAACAAATAAACAATACCTATTATATACTAATGTTCAAGATGATAAAAGAGGGGAAACATGTACCAACTCATTTTATGAGGCCAGCATTAACCTTGATATCAAAACCAGACAAAACCACTCTCAGAAACCTAGAGACCAATATCCTTTATGAAAAGTCCCTGAAAAATGTTTAGCAAATCAAATGCAGTAATAGAGTGTTTTTTTAAAAAACATAGCCAAGTCATGTGTTAGTAAGCACAATTAAAAGAATAAAGGATACAGAGCCAAACTGGATTCAATTCAATTCAAATTTCCTCGTCATGTGACCTTGGGCAAGACAAGGAATCTCTCTAAGCCTTAGTTTCCCCAACTGTATGGTAATAATGCACCTTTAGAGGATTACTGTGAGGACTAAATAAATAAAATATAGTGTATCTAACATAATTTCTGAACATGGTAGGTACATTTTTTCAAATCTACAGTTAAATTATAAGTATACTGAGATCTATACTTTAAAAAATTCCCTATGGGGCTTAGCACAATACCTTCTACAAGTAACTGACTCGTGAAAAATTGGTTAATTGAAATAGAATTTTAAAAACTGTGTTCTACTGATCTTTTAGTTGGTTTTTAATTTGTGTAGAAAATGATAATTTTTAACCTATTGAAAAAACAGGTCAGGTTCCTGAGCATAAGAAACAGAAGAAAATGGGAAAAAGAAATGATCAATTTAGGGACATAGATGAATTATGAAAATTATTTTTTTAGAAGTAGTTGAGGGGAAGAAAGAATACAGAATTAAATTTGAGTACTGGTCCCTTAGCATACCCGGATAGCATTTATTATGGAATATTATAAAGAAAAACACCAGCCTGATTATTGAGAAAGCATTCATTCTGACTAAAACAAAACAAAACAACCCCCCCCCCCGCAAAACTGGAAGTAGTAATTATTGGAGAAGTATAAAGAACTTTGACTATATTTTCTGCCTGAATTATGTTTGAAGAGCTTGCCTTTATTTTGAGCCAATGGAAGAGAGAGCCACTTCATCCATAGGGCTGGTGTTCAACATTTAGAATTTGTTAGAATTGCTATCACAGCAAAAACTAGCCATTTTGTATGTTGCCATAAAAAGACTAACACTTAATTCTCACAACTGCTCTATGAAATTATTATCATCCAAAAATGATTAGACTCAGAGAAATTTAGAAAACATGCCAAGCTCATCTAATTAACAATTCTGGAGTCAAGACTCAAATTCAAGTTTCCACATATTGGGGCTTTTTGTTGATGTTGATGTTGTTACCATGTAGCTATCTATGATGTTTAATTTAGTTTAAAATTTTACAAATTATCTTTGTCCTCACAAGACCCTATTATGTATAGTTAGCTTTTATCATTTTATAGTTGACAAAACTGAGGTCAAGAGAATTTGCACTTCTCCTAAGCAACACTCGGTTGGAGAAGTAGAGTTCAAATCTCAGCTTCGATCTCTCTGGCTTCAGTCTGAATAATGACAAAATTGAAGTCTAGGATCTCCCTGTTCCCAAATGCCTTTTGTTTGTGAATCTCTATAATTTCAAATGTTGTCTTTTATTCTGTTCCTGCCTGGCTTTCTCCCCACCCTCCCTTTAGCTGCCTATGAGAAAGCAGTTGTGGTAACTATGAAATGATTGTGCAAATTCACTGCAACGCAGAATGAGGATTTCAGAGAGAAGGAATGGAAATGACCAAGTCGCAATATCTCATCATCTCTACCCCAGACAATGCTTCTGAGCTACTCTGTAAAATCCAGTTCTCAATGATGGATGGGATATGTGGTATTATAAAAATGTGCTAAAATAATCATTAAGAAGAAATAATTATCAGGAATCCCACACACAAATAGGTAATACTATTGGTAGTGTTTAGTCTTGAAGACAAGGATTGTGAATCTCTGCTTGATGGGACATTAAAAGGAATGATGTCAAAATTCTATATCATATGGATATAAACATAATAAATTCCATTTAACTTAGCTGTTTTATTATTTATTATGAAACCTTTGAAAAATGTTGTATTACAGTTTTAACTATTAAATAACAGTAGTACTTGAATTTTGACTCTGTACTTTTCCGGTAAGACTTTATATTAAAATGTTCCTATCTGAAACTTTAATAGCTTGTTAATCCAAGAGAAGACTAATTCACTGGAGGCTGCAGAAACAGCTACTGCCTTTTCAAAGCCCCAAATCCTTTAAACCTCTTTTCTTCTTCATTTTAGAAACATGAATAGCAAGACAAATCTGGCAGCCAGTTTTTGCAGGCTATTTTTTCTCTCAAAATTTTAGGTAATGCATTTCTTATAACAGTCTTTACAATAAGCAAACATATGTAGAAAAGTCAGGTGTTAAATGAAGCCATGCAAATTAGCCATCTGGATTGAAAAACATTGTCTTGCCTGATATTGAGCTCAACATATTTATAGGTTTATAAAGAATTTCTAGCCTTTGGAATATTCCAGTATATGTGACCAATCATTATGATTCTTCAAATGGAAATGAAGCTTGAGAGTTGGGAATAAATAGTTGACAAAGCCTTCATATTTCCATCCAAATCTCAAGGCAGTTATTTTGGAAAGAAAGACTAAAATAATAGTACCTAAAATATATATTTGATAAAATATTTGATTGTTACCCAATGCTTTTTAAAATTTTTCCAGAAATGCCTAGAGCCCACCACTGTGATTCCATTTTGGTTGTGTGAACATATGTGTTTAAGATCTCTGCTGATGGTATCTGTGAGAAAGGCTGACATGATAGAAACTAATGAACATTGCCACTGATGGGCAGGGAGCTTACGCAAATCAGACAACAAAGAGATCCTACCATTTAAGGAGGAACCATAGCATGCTTTCTCCCATGGTTTGCTGGAGACTTGTCTATCCACTTGTCTGAGGATGTCACTCCAAATGTTAAGAAAGGGAAGGGAAGGGATAAGGGGAAGGCAAACAAAACAAACTGATGCCCCATCATTCATTGGTTCACAGATAATATCTGAAATGTTTATTCTGATATTTATGACCTTGCATGTTCTAACTCTATTTACCTTTCCAATTTGTGTTGCAACAATTCTTACTCATTTATCTTTTGTTCCAGTCAAGTGGAACTCATCACTGTTCCCCACACATGCCATATGCTTTCCTCCCTAGGTGCCTCTGCTCATGAGCTTACCTTGTTCATATCTATTCCCTCTCCCTAGCAACCAATTCATTTTCACTATTTAAATTTACATCATTGACGTGTGATTTACAAGCCAGAAGATGAACTCATTTTAAATGTTTTAGTGAATTTTGACAAATTATCACTACATTCAAAATATAGAACATGTCCACATGATTTTACTCATGATCCTTACAATAAAATTCGCTCTCACCTCCACACCCCTTCACATACACCCTGAAACGAAGGCAAGGACTGATCTGCTTTTTTTTTTTTTTTTTTTTTTTTTTTCCAGTACGTGGGCCTCTCACTGTTGTGGCCTCTCCCGTTGCGGAGCACAGGCTCCGGACGCACAGGCTCAGCGGCCATGGCTCACGGGCCCAGCCACTCTGCGGCATGTGGGATCTTCCCGGACCGGGGCACGAACCCGTGTCCCCTGCATCGGCAGGCGGACTCTCAGCCACTGCGCCACAAGGGAAGCCCTGATCTGCTTTCTAACACTAGTTTTGCCTTTTCTAGAACTCCACATAAATGCATTCATATAGTACTTACTTTTTTATATCTATAGTTTCTATTGCTCAGCATAATTCTTTTTGAGATTCATCTGTGTGGTGGCACAGATCAGTGCTTCATTCTTATTTATTGCCAGGTAATAACCTATTGTATAAATATTACCAAATTTTGTTTATCCATCTGCTATTGGACATTTGGTTGTTTCCAGTTTTTGAATATTATGAATAAAACTTATGAATATACATATGTAAGTTTCTGTGTGCATATATGCCTATTTCTCTTTGGTTAATGCCTAGGAGGATTGATGAGTAACAAGATAAGTATTTAAGTTTTTAAGAAATTGCAAAAAATATTTCCCCAACTGGTTGTATCACTTAAACTCCTATCAGAAATGTTTAAGGTTCTCAATTACTACACATATTCATCAACACTTGATATAGTCAGTCTTTCTTATTTTAACCATTCTGATGGATGCCTAGTGGGTATGTCACTGTAGATTTTATGTGCATCTTCCTGATTAATAATGCTGAGCATTTTTTCATGTGCTTTTTAAGCAATTAACATGTCATTTAGTGACGTTTCTGTTCGAATCATTCATAAATTTTTACTTAACTGTTTTATTTTGACTTTGTTACTTTCTATGGATTCCTTAGAATTATATTATAAATGAATAAAGATAATTTTTCTGCTTCTTTTCTACCTACACACTGCATTTTTTTTCTTGTATTATTGCACTGGCTAGGGCCTCCAATAAAATTTTGAATAGTAATGTTGAGAGTGGATACACTTGGCTTTTCCTATATCCTGGGTGAAAATATTTAGTCTTTCAACATTAAGTACGATGTTAGCTAGTTTGCCACAAGTTACTGTGTTGTGTTTGTTGTTTATCATCAGTGGGAGTTACATTTTGACAAAGTATTTTCTGACTCTGTTGTGGTAATTTAATAGTTTTGCTTTTTTGTCTATAAATATTGTGAATTACAATAATTACTTATAATGTTAAACTAACCTTGAATTCCTGGAATTGTACATTTGCCAAAAAATCTTTGAACTGTATACTTGGTCATAAGTTACTCTTTTTACATATTACTGGATTCAGTTAGCTAAAATTTTCCTAAGGAATTTTGTTCTATGTTCCTAAAGGATATTGATCTGTACTTTGGAATTTTTTATAGCTTTATTGAGGTATAATTAACACATAAAGTTTTAAGATATTTAAAGTGTACAACATAATTTGATATGTGTATACATTGTGAAAGAATTCCCCCCACTAAGTTAGTTAACATATCCATCACCTCACATATTTCCTCTTCTAGTTTTTATAAGAGTATGCATAAAATTGATATTTCTTCTTTGATAGAATTAAGCATTGGAGCCGCATGGGTCTGGACTTTTCTTTGTGGAAGGTGTTAAGCTACAATTTCAATTAACATAACAGATACAAATGATTCAGGGTATTTATTTATTTAGTGTTTTGCTAGTTTGGAATTTTTCCATTCCATTTATGTTGAATTATCGACAATAATTTGTAATAGTCTCCTATTATGCCTTTAACATAGGACCTTTTTTCTGAGCTCTCTGTCTAGGGATTTATAAATTTTTCTTATCTTTCAAAAAATAAGATTTTAGGTACATTTATTTTCCTCTATTTTTCTCCTTTTACTTAACTAATATGTTCATTAAAAAATTTTTATCCCCTTCCTTCTGCTTACTTTGACTTTACTTGGCTCTTCTTTATTATTTTTGAGGTGCTGGTTTAGATTATTTCAGAATTTCTTTTCCATGTAATGCTATAGGCACTAACTAAAATGCATTCTTCAAATGTGAATATGTGGATTTTTTTAACCTTCATTTAATTCAATATGCCTTCTAATTTTTCTTGTAGTTTCTCCTTCAACCCATTGGTTATATGAAACAGTGAGACCAAAACAAATGTTATTTGGAACTCTGAGCAATAAATGAGATGAAAATCAAGAAAGATGGTTTTGAATTTGCCTATTAATAGAGAAAACAATGCTTTTTTAGGAAACTGTATTAAACACTCCTGATTAAAGTTACTATTTTTATTCAACATAAATTTTACATATATTTGCAGAATTTTCACGTGATATTGGGACAAGATAAAGAAGAGGATTCCTCCTCTCAGAGTGGTTTTAGTCCAGTGGGGAGAGAAAAGGCAAAATATTCATACAGGACAATGCTGTACAATAGAAATATTTGTAATTTTAAGTTTTCTAGTAGCTACAATAATACAGTAAATAAAAGTAAAATTAAGTTTAGATACATAAGGTTAAATATTATTGAAATGTCATTTCAACATGCAATCAATATAAAATTATGAGTGAGACATTTTGCTTTTTTAGCACTAAGTCTCCCAGTATTCAGGGTGTTTTTGATATTTACAGCATATCATAGTTCAGACTAGTCACATTTCAAGGGCTCAATAACTGCAAGTGGCTGCTGGCTACTATATTGAACATCCCAGTAGTATTGAAATATACAGAAAGTGCTAATTTAGTCCTCACAGGAATGCATCTCCATTATATTGGACATAGTGCATCTTAAAAAGATTAAGTAACTGGTCCATGATCTTTCAGCAAATAAGTAAAAGAGATGTGATTTGAATCAAAATTTTTCTTACTTCAAGTTCTGTGTTATTTTCATGACCCTTAATACAGCTACAGTTTCTTGTTTTCTGGCCTCCTTCTAGCTGCTGACTTCTCTATATCATTATTTACAATCATGTAATCAACATTGACGTGCTCTAGAGCTACCGAACAGAGAGTTGTAGCAAAGTGCAATTCTCAATGATGTGAATAAAGAGTAAGGACAGGAATGTAACGATGCTTCTCTTGACATAGCTGGGAATCAAGTTTCTATCCTTTGTATTTTCTTTACTTCCTAAAAGAAGTATACAAGTACATTGCAAAGGTATGGTAATGTGTTCTGACTGTCCTAGTCCTGAATCTATTTCCCTGCTTAGGGTTTTTAAGAATAGGTGAGAGGGACTTCCCTGGTGGCACAGTGGCTAAGAATCTGCCTGCCAATGCAGGGGACACGGGTTCGAGCCCTGGCCTGGGAGGACCCCACATGCCACAGAACAACTAAACCTGTGCACCACAGCTATTGAGCCTGAGCTCTGGAGCCCGTGAGCCACAGCTACTGAGCCCACGTGCCACAACTACTGAAACCCGCGTGCCTAGAGCCCATGCTCCGCAACAAGAGAAGCCATTGCACTGAGAAACCCGTGCACCACAATGAAGAGTAGCCCCCGCTCGCCACAACTAGAGAAAGTCCATGCGCAGCAACAAAGACCCAACACAGCCGTAAATAAGTAAATAAATAAATAAAACTGCATAACCTAACAGGATAAAAAAAGAATAGTTGGGAGAATTCTACTTGGACAAGAAGAATAATAATATAGACTGTGTTTGGATAAAGTTATTAAAATGGGCTTGCCTATAAACCGTTAGATAAAAAGTTCTTTCCTTATTGACCAAGAAACTCAGAATAGTTGACAGGTTTAAGGGTCTTGCATCTAAGCAAAGTTACCTACACATGTCCCTAGTATGGTCTAGACTTATTTTTAAGCCACTAGATCAATGTCATTTTGGGGATTAACTTTCTTCGTGAACAAAGAAATCTTAACATAGTGTGGGTGTGACATCTGTAAAACCCATGCTAAAAATGAAATGAGTTATGGAACAAATTTAGATTCACTAATCCATTCAGTCACCAATACATATATACATATTTATTAAGCATAAGTGACTTGGGTGCTGGAGTTGCTTACTGAAATCACAGGAGTTCTGCTCTCTAACTCTGTCTCTAACTACAAGTCTAATTAAATGTCTTAATCTCTCAGGGCTGTCTTCCGTTACCATAGCCTGAAACTATGAGCCTATGGCTCATGCTCCATTGAGCACATTAGGAACAGACAAAGTGATGTTTCCACAGCAGTCCAATTAGATGTATGGATACGCACAAGCATTAGATTCCTCACAAAAATCCCATAGGGAGCTTTGTTTGAGATTTCTGTTTACCAGCTCTTAGGTCTTCCCATACTCCTACTATATCTGATTCTGGGCACTATTTTTAATTCAAAAAATTTATTGAAAGATATTTTAAAACAGCTAAATAGAGTGATATATTTTTGGAGGGAGAGAGTCAATGTAGTTCTATATATTTATATATATAGTTCTACAGAGAGAGTTTTATGCAGAGAATTTTAGATACCTAGATATCTATAGTTTTATGTGTATATATAGAACATATACATATGTGTATATATATATGTATATAAATATATATACATATACATTTTTTAATTTCATTGACCTATAGTTTGGGTGGAATTCCAATTCCAATTAAAATTCCAAGTGTTTTGTGCTGGCATTCTTTTATAAATAAACAGTTCTTAGAACAGTTTTTTTAAAAAAAGGATTCTGTTCATAGAATAAATTTGTCCTGAACTGTCCAGTTTTGTGAGATTTGACTGTTCAGTTTTACCTCCAGGTCAGATCAAAAACTCTGGAGGAAAAAAGCTCTATGAAAAGTGTTGAGTATCCCTGCTTCCTTAGATCCTGGGGAGGGCAACCGACATGAAACAGCACTTGAAGCATTACAGTTAATTTAACTCACCTCTCTGTACTAAGGCAATCCAAGTTTGCTAAGAAAACCAATTTGGGTGTTAGAAAGGGTAGGTTTAATAATTAGGCACTTATACCTTATTTTGATAATTAGAGAACTTTGCTAACCAGATAAGACTGAACTTCAGCATGTAAAATACTTTATCAAGAATGGTTCAAGATCAAGCAGCACATGTTGAAAATTGTGTCTTAAGTAAAATAGTGACACATGATGCAGGCAAAGGATAGGCATAATTTCGCTAATATGAAAGCAGCACTTGACTAGGTTCAGAGTGCTGCTGTTCAAGACAATGAAATAGTTACCCATGCTTGGGCAAATGTGGGTGAAATGGGGTGTGAAATGTGCTCTGCTAAAAGTCATAACTAAGAAAAATGATAAAGATGTGAACGTTGAAACGGAACAATAAGGAAGGCAAAGCTTATCAGAGCTGCTGATTATAGACACAGGTCGTGAAGCTGCAAAATAGCATTTACAGGTAGCAATCTCACATGGCGGTATCCGTTCAGATATAACCAGAATCAGGCACATTTTTATTTCTATTGCAAAGATCGTCTCTCTGCTAGTGCAAAAGTATGCTGGGAGATGACTGAATTTGCCAATAGTGAAGTGCCTGTTCTTTGGGGGTGGGGAAGGAGCAGAGAGGGCTTCTATGGGGGAGTGATGGTGGTAACCCCAGTGACCTCTTGAACAGAGAATATGGTGGCCAAGTATTGACTTTGCCATGGAGCTGAACCAAGGAAGAAAAAAAACCTTAGTTAAAACTATCCTTAATAATCATAACTCCCAGTTATATTTCCTTCCTACCTGCCTCACTATCCCCAAACCAAAACAAACCTTATTAAATACTTCCTCTGTATTACACATCATTCTTGAATCTGAAGCTTCAACACTAGACAAAATAGATAGTATTTTCTCCGTCTTACAGAGCTTATATTTAAATGAGGGGACACAGACACTAAAAAATAGATAAAATACATACATATGTGAGTAACAAGAAGTAAAACTTTAAGAGAGGCAAGGGAAAGAGACTGATGGAGGGAGAGTTACCTTAGAAAAGGTCATCAGGGCAGGAGACTCCAGTAGGGTGACATCTGACACCTGAATGAAGTGAGGAGTGAGACATGATGTCTGGGGGAAGAGAGCACCAGGCAGAGAGAACATGTATGTTTGGCTTTGGTCCCACTATTGTCTACGTCAGGAATGCTTTCGTAACTTCTCTGCCTACCAATACCTTACTTATCTTTCAAAGCTGAGATAGACTAGTCTTCCCTCATTGGTAGCTTTTTCGATTTCAACCAATTGGTAGGAGTTGTTGTCATGTGCCAGGCTAATTCAGCCTTTTATTTATATTCTAGAATAGCACCTGTTTAATAACCAAATGGTAAAGTATGTACTAGAGACTGGAAACAGGAAGAATAGGAGTACCTGCCCTCCAGGAGCCAGTGAAATTACACCGCCCTCAAGGAGTTTACATGGAATTTTAATTTTCTGTGTTCCTGTCCTCCTCCCTTACAAAGCTATAAGCAACTTGAGCAGAGAGATCAGGTCTTATTCATGTTAATATTACCATATCATTATAGCAGGCCACATCTTGCAAAGTAGTTTGTAGTCTAAAAATATTAAGTGATATTAATAGAGAGTAACACCAATATTCATCCAGTAGTATCAAGAAGTTTCATGTCAGAGGTAGAGAATGGACTTGAGGACATGGGGAGGGGGAAGGGTAAGCTGCGACGAAGTGAGAGAGTGGTGTGGACACATATACACTACCAAACGTAAAATAGATAGCTAGTGGGAAGCAGCCGCATGGCACAGGGAGATCAGCTCGGTGCTTTGTGACCACCTAGATGGGTGGAATAGGGAGGGAGGGAGGAAGATGCAGGAGGGAGGGGATATGGGGGTATATGTATACATATAGCTGATTCACTTTGTTATAAAGCAGAAACTAACACACCATTGTAAAGCAATTATACTCCAGTAAAGATGTTAAAAAAAAAAAAGTTGCATGTCACAGTATAGTTTTAGCTAAGACGCTACTTGGAATGTGTTTCTTTCGCTTATGAAAGTAAAGTTCTCCCTTTACAGTGAAGAAGCAAAACGAGACCAAGGAGATGATGCTGGTGAGGCAGAGATCCTGCTTAAAGGAGGGAAGAGATATGGGAACATATGTATATGTATAACTGATTCACTTTGTTATAAAGCAGAAACTAACACACCATTGTAAAGCAATTATACCCCAATAAAGATGTTTAAAAAAAAAAAAAGACAGCACATAAGGCTTAGCATACGGGAAGCATTGTGAGGGGAATGAGGGGATAAGAGCTGCTACAGATATCAGTTGAAAAACTCAGTTCTTAAAGTCAGTTTTGAACAACTGCGAAAGAGGAGACCAAGAATATAAATATAATTACAGAAGGAGCTAAATCTAGTACAGACAACTGTGAAACAAGCTTTAAAGAAAAAGATGAGCAGCAAGGCTGCTAATTCTGCCTCTGCAGGATGCGTTCACTGTGTAACACTAGGGCGGACCCTTAACAATACAACACGATGTGAAGGAGACATTCTGGAGTTGCGCAACGTAGCAGGTACTACCCGCTTACCCCAGCACAGTCCAAAGCTTCAGAAACTAGGGCAGAACATGACTTCTTCCTTTGTCACCCAGGCTAAAGAGATTCCCCCTTTTGTCAGAACACTTTGTAACTGGATATTAGAATTCTATTCTTTATTCAAGTTGATATATTTTAAAACACAATATAATGCCATTTGCAGCAACATGGATGGACCTAGAGATTGTCATACTGAGTGAAGTAAGTCAGACAGAGGAGAACAAATAGCATATATCACTTATATGCGGAATCTAAAAAAATGGTACAAATGAACTTATTTACAAAACAGAAACAGAGTCACAGATGTAGAAAACCATCTTATGGTTACCAGAGGGGAAGGGGGGGAGGGATAAATTGGGAGACTGGGATTGACATATACACACTGCTATACATAAAATAGGTAACTAATACGGACCTACTGTATAGCACAGGGAACTCTATTCAATACCCTGTAATGACCTATATGGGAAAAGAATCTAAAAGAGTGGATATATGTATATGTATAACTGCTTCACTTTGCTGTACACCTGAAACTAACACAACATGGTAAATCAACCGTACTCCAATAAAATAATAATAAACCCATGAAGTTCCCTCTTTCCTCAGTGTGGTTACTGCCAATATCCACAAATAATTTTCCCATTTTTACTAAACTTCAAATTAAATACTCCCTATTATAAGTGTCATAAATTATTTCCTGGAAGAGAGAATACTTCTTTATTACAATGGCAAAGATTCTGGTGCTCTTGGTGGTTAAAAAAAGTAAAAAAACATCCCTGACAGAATGCTGTTTCAATAAAGTTTATTTCTGTCTTGTGAGCTGCATATTATCAGAAATTGAAGAATATTTGGAAATCCTTGATTTTCATTTTAGCTGGCTTGGGGCCTCCACACTCAGCCTACATGCCATCTTTGACGACAGGCTCTAGGCTTTCTGCTGTCAGGACTTGCTTGCTCCTGGTACCTCATGTCCAACTAAATGTGGCCATTTTTTCTTGCCACACTCAGGTCACACAGGCTGGGACTTGGTCCTTGCCTTCATAGAAAATGTCCTGAACTAAAGCAGAGTTTTGGTGCAGTGTCGGAAGGATAGATTTTCTTGCTGCTGCTTGTGTCTACTTGTCTTCACAGCCCACTTTTCCAGGCTGAACTCTGTCTCCTTCGTGGCTGAGAGCCTGAGGCTTGCTACCTTCCTTCCTAAGCCTTTGAGGTTCTCTGGTTCCTATTCTGCAGGCTGCCTGGAGCATCGGTGACTTCTGGTGTCATAAGCACCCACTCAGACTCCAAGTCTGATCCTTTTCGGTACTGGATCCTCAACTCAACCACTATCACCAACTTCCAGACTAAAGGGAAGCCTTTCCCCATCTTTCTGGTCCCTTCTCCTAATGCTGGCTCCCCTGTTACCCCTCCTGACGGCTGAGCACATCAGCTGTTGCCCGTGGCCTGGCACCAGTGGGCAATTGTGCTCTCAAATTGTTGAACCTCTTGGTGCTGTCAGGATTACCTCAAAGGCGATGCTGAACAAAGCTACTGTTGAGTGGAAAACCTTGGGTCCCTGGTGAAAAAATGGATAACCAGTAAAGTTACAGAATTTTGAACTGAGTGTGATAATCTAATCAGCTCTCTTCTGGAATTATAGATGAAAAGATGTGATTATGATACAATCTGAGTTAGGAAATTATCATAATTTTTATTGAAATAAAAAACCAATGTGGATGTTGATTATGGAAGAAATAAAATCGCACAACTATATAGACATTGCGTTATCATTTTCTGAGTGTGTGTAAAAAACTAGACACACTAGACACACCAGGGTCTCCACATGTATTATATGCCTTAATCCTTATAGCCAACATATTAGGTAGACACAATTATCAGCCCACTGCAGAAATAAATTCCAGTAAGGAGAAGTTAAGTAATGTGCTTATATTTGCAGAAATGCTAAGCAGAAGGATTTGAACTCAGTCAGTCAGGCTGGCTACATGGTGTGGTCTTAACTATATTGCCCATTCTCATACTAGTACATGCAAAGGAAAAGGCCAGGAAGGATATACTCGAGGGCACTAATAGTGTTCACTCCTGGAGAGTGGACTGGGAAGGAGGAAAGCTGAGAGAGAAATTTTACTTTTCACGATATATAATTCTCTATTATTTTCACTGATAATTTTATGTAGTTTAAAAAGGAATAAGTCATTAAAATAAGCAAAGTCCTTTCTGTGGCTTAATTCCTACTAACCTTAATGATTGGTTTTTGATAGAGTCATAAATAAATGATAATCTCAAACCTACACAAAAGTCACAAGTGCATGCAAAGACATTTTTCCCTGATACTATCGAGATTCTGTGGCTGACCTGATGCTCTACAACCCTCAAATATTTTAGTGTGTCTTCTCTAAAAAACAATACATTCTCTATGTAACCAGACTAAAACCATCAAAACCAAGACATTACCATTGATACATTACTGCTATCTAAACCTCAGTAGTCATTCAGGCTTTGTCACCTCAGTAATGTCCTTTATAGCAGAAGGATCACATTGAGACTCACAATACCTTTAAATATTATCTCTTTAGTTTCTTTCAATTTTAAACAATTCCTTGGTCTTAGCTTTTATGATCTTGACACCTTTGAAAACTACTGACCAGTTATTCTGTAGCATATCCTTCTACTTGGAATAAGCTCACATTCTTCATGGAGTACATGGGATACTGTTTTTTTTTATTGCATGCTACATAGTGGCAAAGTATTTTAACTTATTTAGTTATTGATGATGTTTGCTTTGATCACATGATTCATAATCAAAGACTCCATACATCTTATGGTGTCTCCCAGACTTCACTGTAAAGTTGTTCATTTTGTCCTCTGAATTAAAAAGTATTTTGTGAGGAGGTACTTTGAAACTATGTAAATATCCCTATCTCATTAAACTTCCAATTTTTACACTTATCTATGTGAGCATAAAGACTCATGGATTCTTGTTTTTTCCGTGAATTATAACCCATTAATATTGTTTATTTTGATTTTAAATTGTTCTACATTTGGCCTGTGGGAGCCACTGCAAGCTGGCTCCTATATCCTTTTGACAAGTCTTCCTCACTTTCTGAGTACTTCTTTACTTTATAGCCTAAGATGTTCTGGGTTCATCGTCTTTTTCCTCCTGTCACAGACATGCTTCTTTCTATCAAGTAGTAGCACTAGATGCACTTGTTCTTTTTCAGGCAAAATATATGGATTTTTTTCTGAAAAACTTATGGAATCAAATTCTGAATGGAAGTTAAAACTGAAATGATAATCCGAGTTTAGTCTTTCAAAGACAAGTCTAAAGCAGACTGAGTAGAGTGCAATTTAGATTCACTCCAAATCCTTCTCGGAATCCCCTTTTGGAAAAGTGTTAGTTTTCTTCTCCTTCATTATCACCAAGACTTTTGGTTTCTCAGAACTCCTGACCTATAGTCACTGCTATTTCAGATCTCAGGACCTCAGGGGAAACTGTTGGGCTAAAACAAAACTAAAGTAACGATTCCCAAAGGTGAGAGGATGGAACACAGATGTATTTAGTCACTGTCCCCACCTTTGATCTAACCAAAAGACACTGGCTTCCTATGTATGTGCTTAAATATGACCTCAGGGCAGAAATGCCCAGGTTGGAAAGTAGATTTTCCTTTCTTTGGACTTACAGCAAAATCAATAAATGACATTGGATAAAAATTCTCAGTTCTAAAATGTATCATAGTCTGAATTATAAATAGACAAGTAATCACTGAGTAGCTTTCTAAAAATAGAAGAATTACCAAACACCAAAAAATTCTGAGCGTTAGGTCAGTTGATTCTAATGCATAATAAATCTGTAAGATATCACTATTATTTTATAAGCTATCCTATAATTAGATATACTTTATCTATATTAAAGATTCTGCAGTCTGAGTAATAATAGATGAAATATATATTCATATATATTATCTCATATTCTCCCTGAGAAACCTGGTGTGACAAGTATTATCAGTCTCATATGACAAACGTAGACATGGAATCTCAAAGAGTTTAAGAGATTTGGCCCTGATTGATTGCCAAGCTGCTAACTGGTAATGCAGCATCTTCTAATTCCAAATTGTTACTTCTCTTATAATGATCTCTACATATCCACTCCCCAACCTTTACCTTTGCCCAGTCAGCATTTCTTACTATTTTTCTTAAATCAGTTTTAGGTTGACAACAAAATTAAGAGGAAAATACAGCCATTCCCCTATACTTTCTGCCACCACACATGCATAGACTCCTCCATTCTTAATATTCCCCAATTCCCTCTTGGTGTTGTACATTCAATGGGTTTTCTCCACAGTTTGTCTTTTCCAAAACATCATATAGTTGGACTCCTGCAGTATAGCCTTCTCAGATTGGCTTCTTTCGTTTAGTAATATGCATTAAATTGCTTCATGTCTTTTTTTAAAAAAATATCAAACTATGATTTATTTCTACGTAAAAACAGATAGGCACGCAGTAACCACTAAATAAATGCTAGCTGACTTGAATGAATTACCACTCTGGAAAACCGACCACCCTAAATTTAATCCTGCAAGTCTTTCTGTAAATTGATAGCTCATTCATTTTTCAGCACTGATTAATATTTCACTGTCTGAATGTTCCACAGTTTATTTACCCATTCACCTACTAAAGGGCATGTTGGTTGCTTCCAGGTTTTGTCAATCATGAATAAAGCTTTTATAAACATCTGTGTGAAGGTTTAGTGTGGACATCAATTTTCAGCTCTTTTTTTTTTTTTTTTTTTTGGCAGTACACAGGCCTCTCACTGTTGTGGCCTCTCCTGTTGCAGAGCATAGGCTCTGGACGCACAGGCTCAGAGGCCATGGCTCATGGGCCCAGCCGCTCCGCGGCATGTGGGATCTTCCTGGACCGGGGCACGAACCCATGTCCCCTGCATCAACAGGCGGACTCTCAACCACTGTGCCACCAGGGAAGCCCTTCAGCTCCTTTGAGCAAATATCAAGGAGCACTATTGTCCGATCATAAGGCAAGAGAATATTTAATTTTGTAAGAAACCACCAAACTCTTCCAAAGTGGCTGCACCACTTTGCATTCCTCTAGCAGTGGTTGAGAGTTTGTTGCTCCACATCATCACCAGCATTTGGTGTTGACAGTGTTCTAGATTTTGGCCATTCTGATGGCCACACACAATCACTTTTGAGGAAATCATTTTAACCTTTTAGTTGGGTTCAGTTGACCAGATTTGACACACATGTCACCCGAAACTGATCAAAGTGATATTAAAGCATTAAAAGAATTACATTTTTTAAAATAAATGTGCGATTTTTTTCCTAAAACAAGTAGAATCAGTAGGTCCATGATTGTTTCATACACAATAAAATATGTTTTTATCTCATGGGGCTTTTTAGTCATAAAAAGTGAAGAATTCTGTTTCGTGGAGATTCTACTAGCAAAAGAGGAATGAAAAGTCATGATCCATTGAGAAAAAACGGAAAATTAATAATATGATTTCTAATAGGAGTCGTTGTGGCAGATAAGATTCTGCAGACAGAGAAAGCAGAGGTTTAACTAGTCATGACATTAGGTGTTGATTATTTGTTTATTCTAAGTGCTGTTTCAGCTTCTGTTATATCAACCACTGTCACAGCTGTCGTAAGAAAGCACTTAATTTATAGAGTCAGGAACCAATGGGGAACTCAAAAGCTGTGTTTTGTTTTGGAAATTTTGACTATTTGGGCAGATAATACAAAATGTTTCTATCAACCAATGAGTTAAAATGTCATATAATTGCCTCTTTGGCCACGTTAGGCCCAAGACAGGAGAGAAACAAGACTTCATAGCCTTTTTTTTTTAAAATTAAGTGATTTCTTCACAGCATTCCCAAATATTCAAGAAGCCAAAAGATATATTTTCAGCATTTGCTTTCTCCAAATTGTATTTTCTGTAGAAGCAAGACAAATGAAAGACATGTTTTTTAACTATCCCATGCTGTTCAGAGCACCACAGTTTGTAAATTTTTAAGTGGAAATGGAAATTGCTTTTATTTCCCTGATTTTTATTTGCAAGTTTCATGCCCCAAACCAGTGTGCCTTCTGATCAAAAGTGACAGCTAGAAGTAGCAACCCATTTAAGAGTGACATATTGTGTTACACACAGCACATCTCTAGTTTAGGGAATTAAAGAACAAAAAATATTCAAACAGAGTAGGGAAAACTACCATTTATCTTGATTTTTTTTCCCTTTGTCCCTTTCCTGAATATTCTACCTCAGTTTTGCCAAACTTTCCCCTGACAAAAATAAAGTGAAGGAAACCACACAAAAGATTAGAGGAAGTAGAAAAATTCTCAAAGGGATAACTGATGTGTGTTTGCATCTGTAAAAAACCAATTGCTTTGAATTTAATTTCTTTACACAGAGCTACAGAGGTATCACTTATGAAACTTGAAATTATATCAAATACTGCTGACCAGCTCAGTTGACATACTTGTTTGACTACATTTGATTTCTAAATCTATATTCAAATATATCATTCCTTCATTTACATGAGGAAGAAAAGAAGATTCACCCTCCTCTATTTTTGTTGTATTTTAAATTAGTTTTTTGGGGGATATTTTGTTTCTTCATAATTAAATGCATGCAGGAAAAAAAAAACCTTGCTCTTATCTTGGAACACTAGAATAATGCAATTTTGTTTTGTGCATATAAAATGAGTTTTAACAGGGTATCTAACACTGCGTTCTGCTGAAATAAGTCTGAGACAAATATGTGGATATAGGTGATGTTTTGGGGAAGGTAATCCCAGGAAGCCAAACTGATAGATGAGGAAAGTAAATGCAGAAGGGAAAGCAAACAGAAGGCTGCATAAGTGAGTTGGCCATCACTATGGACAGTTAGTACTCTCCCACAGTTGTCTCTGGCAAATCTTATAAAATATATCTTAGAACTGTCTACCCAGGTGATGAAAGGCAAAAGCCTTTGACCATCAGTTCCTGTACAACTTATCCAGGTTGGTTCACGAAGAGTTAATTACCCTGGACTTCCTGGGTACATATGCATGAGTGCTGATCAGGATGCTGCAGGGTTTCATATACAATGGTATCAAAGAAGTACCATAGCAGAAATCAAGTAGTAATCAGTGTGTTCTGAGGTAAGGATCTGCTTATTGGTCGGTACAATACAACCTTTCTTGCAGTTTGCCAGAGGCTCTACTCAGCATCTTATACACAATAAATAAGATTAGTAGCATCAGATCTGCTGGGTCATATGGCCTGGTAACAGAGAAACCTTCCCCACAGTCTGGACCTGTGACTTGGATCTGGAATTACAAAGCAGCTGCTTTCTCTGGACCCCACTTTAGACTAGTAGAGTTCCCAAGTCACCCAAACCTGGCCCATGGGCCAAATCCAATCTGCCACTTAAAAAAAAATACTGTTAGAACAGCAGCACACCCATTTGTTTATGTACCATCTATTGCTACTTCTGTGCTATAGACAGCAGAGTTGAGTAGTGGCAACAGAAACCACTTGGTCTGCAAAGCTTAAATACTTACTAATCTTACTTTTCATAGAAAAAGTGTGTTAACTTCTAGAATAATAAATGGGAGAGATGGAAATTTTCCTAAGTGTAGGATATGATGTCTCAAAAATTGGAAAAAAAACCCACAAACCATCGAGTGAAGTGCCTTACCTTAGGGCAATTCTATTAAATCCTTTTAATTTATGTAACTGATTTTAAATACAGTTGACCCTTGAACACCACAAGTTTGAACTGTGGGGGTCCACTTACACATGGATTTTTCCCAATAAATATGGACTACAATACTACACAATCTGTGGCTAGTTGAATCTGTGGATGTGGAAAGGTGGATACAAAGGGCCAACTGTAAAATTATAGATAGATTTTCAATGGCGAGGAGGGCCAACTCCCCTAACCCCCACGTTGTTCAAGAGTCAACTGTATAATCTTAAATGCAGATGCAGTAGATGAGGATCTCCTTAAAAGATGACCTAGAAGCTACCTGAATCTCAGAGTTCACTGAATTTGTAGATGGCTGACTTGATCCTGATACTCCTTTATTCAATGTTTCCATATTAGTTAACAAACTCCAGCCAATTCATAATACATATAATAACCACCTCGCCCATATTGTTCAAGGGCCACAGTTACCACACCATTGTTTTGCATCACTTCACAATCCATGGATGAGAATCACCATAACTGTGATGCTATCAAGTATCAGGGGATTTCATCATCCCACTTACCATCAAGAACTATGTCCACATTGCTGTTTGACCTGTGAGTGATCCAGCTCTATAATCCCACCCTAAAGGTCTGCTTAGTAGGGTCACTTGGGGCATAAACTAAATTAGTCTAAGCTTGGGTTCTCAGAAGGCAGAGCTGGAAACAAAGATTTACATGCAGATCACTAACTTCGAAATATGACCCCAAGGAGCAGGAGTGACACACTTGTGACCTGAAGCACAAAAGTGGATAAAAATCAATACAAAATAGGCATTACTGAGCTGACCACTGCTACAAGAAAATGGTGCTTAGCCACACAGCCCCATGGAACTTCCTGAGGATATTTTTGAAATCTGGGGCATTAAATTTTAAAAATATATCAGTCATAAGTGAGTACTGAGCCATTTCCATAGGCATTTAACAACATAACTGAAGTCTCAGAGCAGGACATGAGGGGTTAACTGCATGGGTGCAAAGCAACAGGACGGCAGGTTGCACCTGTGTGAAGCCAGTAACCCATCAGTGGCTTAAAGGGAGAGTTGATGAGCCAAATAGGAGATGCCCAATACATTATTTACTAATTTTGAATTTACCTGTTTTTGATTTTTGATAAAAATGGCTAAAACCAACACAACAGCTATATATTAAATATACAGTTGGCTCTTCATATCAGCAGGTTGTACATATGCAGATTCAACTAACCTCAGATGGAAAATATTGTGAAAAAAATTCAAGAAATTTCAAAAAAGCAAAACTTGAATATGCCATGTACCTGGAATTTATTTACATATGTAGTAGGTTATATGCAAATACTATGCCATTTTTTATAAGGGGTTGAGCATCCATGGATTTCATTATCTGTGGGAGTCATGGAACCAATCCCCCATGGATATGCAGGAAAAAATGTATTTAAAGTTCTGACAATCCAGCTTCTGGATTACAAAGATGTAATCCAAAAAAAAAAAAACCCCAAACAAAAAAAACACACAAGTGATTCCAATACAAATAACAATCATAAATTCTGGAAAAATTAAGTGAGCAAAAGCAGGGAGGGGACCTGCTTTGAAGGGGAGTCAAATTAGAGGGAGCAATGGAATGTTTTATACTTTTGTAATTGGGCAAAGGAACTGAATAGACATTTTTTCCCAAAGATGGCATACAAATGGCCAATGGGTACACAAAAGGTGCTCAACATCTCTAATCAAAGAAATGAAAATCAAAACCACAATGAGATAACACCTCCTATCAGTTAGAATGGCTATCAGCAAGAAGACAAGAGATAACAAATGCTGGTGAGGACTTGGAGAAAGAGAAACCTCTGTGCACTGTTGGAGGGAATGTAAATTGGCAAAGCCAATATGGAGAACTGTATGGAGTTTCCTCAAAAACATTAAAAAAAAAAAAAAGGAACTACCATGTAATCCAGCGACCGCAATTCTAGGTATTCATCTGAAGGAAAAGAAAAGGTATCTGCACCCACATGTTCATCATAGCATTATTTACAATAGATAAGACATGAAAACAACCTAAGTGTTCATCAATGGATGAATGGATAAAGAAAATGTGATACAGAGGAGGAACAAAGATGGCAGAGTAGAAGGACATGCTCTCACTCCCTCTTGTGAGAACAGCAGAATCATGGCTAGCTGCTGGACAGTCATTGACAGGAAGACACTGGAACTCACCAAAAAAGATACCCCACATCCAAAGACAAAGGAGAATCCACAATGAGATGGTAGGAGGGGTGCAATCACAGTAAAAACAAGTCCCATAATTGCTGGGTGGGTGAATCACAGACTGGAGAACACTTGTACCACAGAAGTCCACCCACTGGAGTGAAGGTTGTGAGCCCCACATCAGGCTTCCCAACCTAGGGGTCCGGCAACGGGAGGAGGAATTCCTAGAGAATCAGACTTTGAAGGCTAGTGGGATTTGACTGCGGGACTTCAACAGAACTAAGGGACACAGAGACTCCACTCTTGGAGGGCACACACAAAGCAGTGTGTGCATGAGGACAAGGGGAAAGGAGCAGTGACCCCAGGGGAGACTGAACCAGATCTAATTGCTAGCGCTGGAGGGTCCCCTGCAGAGGCTGGAGGTGGCTGTGGCTCACCATGGAGACAAGGACACTGGCAGTAGAAGTTCTGGGAAGTAATCCTTAGTGAGAGCCCTCCCAGAGTCTGTCATTAGACCCACCAAAGGGCCCAGGTAGGCACCACTGTTGGGTTGCCTCAGACCAAAAAACAAACAGGGAGGGAACCCAGCCCCACCCATCATCAGTCAAGTGGATTAAAGTTTTACTGAGCTCTGCCCACCAGAACAACAGTCAGCTCTACCCCCCACCTGTCCCTCCCATCAGGAAGCTTGCACAAGCCTCTTAGATAGCCTCATCCACCAGAGGGCAGAGAGCAGAAGCAAGAAGAACTACAGTCCTGCAGCCTGTGGAACAAAAACCACATTCACAGAAAGGTAGACAAGATAAAAAGTCAGAGAGCTATGTACCAGATGAAGGAACAACATAAAACCCCAGAAAAACAACTAAATGAAGTGGAGATTGACTACTTTCCAGAAAAACAATTCAGAATAAAGATAGTGAAGATGATCCAGGACCTTGGAAGAAGAACAAGAAGAACAGAGGCAAAGCTCGAGAAGATGCAAGAAATGTTTAACAAAGACTTGGAAAAATTAAAGAACAAACAAACAGAGATAAAGAATACAATAACTGAAATGAAAACTCCACTAGAAGGAATCAATAGAATAACTGAGGCAGAAGAACGGATAAGTGACCTGGAAGACAGAATGGTAGAATTCACTGCTGTGGAACAGAATAAAGAAAAAAGAATGAAAAGAAATGAATACAGCCTAAGAAAAATCTGGGACAACATGATGCAACAACATTCACATTATAGGAGTCCCAGGAGGAGAAGAGAGAGAGAAAGGACCAGAGAAAATATGTGAAGAGATTACAGTTGAAAACTTCCCTAATATGGGAAAGGAAATAGCCACCCAAGGCCAGCAAGCGCAGCGAGTCCCATACAGGATAAACCCAAGGAGAAACACGCCAAGACACAAAGTAATCAAACTGGCAAAAATTAAACACAAAGAAAAATTATTGAAAGCAGCAAGGGAAAAATGACAAATAACATACAAGGGAACTCCCATAAGGTTAACAGCTGATTTCTCAGCAGAAACTCTACAAGCCAGAAGGGAGTGGCATGATATACTTAAAGTGATGAAAGGGAAGAACCTACAACCAAGATTACTCTACCCAGCAAGGATCTCATTCAGATTTGATGGAGAAATCAAAAGCTTTACAAACAAGCAAAAGCTAAGAGAATTCAGCATCACCAAACCAGCTCTACAACAAATGCTAAAGGAACTTCTCGAAGTGGGAAACACAAGAGAAGAAAAGGACCTACAAAAACAAACCCCAAACAATTAAGAAAATGGTTTTAGGAACATACATATCAATAATTACCTTAAACGTGAATGGATTAAAAGCTCCAACCAAAAGACACAGGCTTGCTGAATGGATACAAAAACAAGACCCATATATATGCTGTCTACAAAAACGCACTTCAGACCTAGGGACACATACAGACTGAAAGTGAGGGGATGGAAAAAGTATTCCATGCAAATGGAAATCAAAAGAAAGTTGGAGTAGCAATACTCATATCAGATAAAATAGACTTTAAAATAAAGAATGTTACAAGAGAAAAGGAAGAACACTTGGGAAGGACACTTAATGATCAAGGGAAAAATCCAACAAGAAGATATAACAATTATAAATATATATGCACCTGACATAGGATCACCTTAATACATAAGGCAAGTGCTAACAGCTCTAAAAGAGGAAATTGACAGTAACACAATAATATTATAATATTATATTATAATAATAATAAACACCCCACTTACACCAATGGACAGATCATCCAAAATGAAAATAAATATGGAAACAGAAGCTTTAAATGACACAATAGACCACGTAGATTTAATTGATACTTATAAGACATTCCATCCAAAAACAGCAGATTACACTTTCTACTCAAGTGCGCTTGGAACATTCTCCAGGATAGATCACATCTTGGGTCACAAATCAAGACTCATTAAATTTAAGAAAAGAGAAATCATATCAAGCATCTCTTCTGACCACAACGCTATGAGATTAGCAATAAACTACAGGGAAAAAAAAAGTAAAAAACACAAACACATGGAGGCTAAACAATACGTCACTAAATAACCAAGAGATCACTGAAGAAATCAAAGAGGAAATCAAAAAATACCTAGAGACAAAGACAAGGAAAAGAAGATGATCCAAAACGTATGGGATGCAGCAAAAGCGGTTCTAAGAAGGAAGTTTATAGCTATACAAGCCTACCTCAAGAAACAAGAAATATCTCAAACAAACAATCTAAACTTACACCTAAAGGAACTAGAGAAAGAAGAACAACCAAAACCCAAAGTTAGCAGAAGGAAAGAAATCATAAAGATCAGAGCAGAAATAAATGAAATAGAAACAAAGAAAACAATAGCAAAGATCAATAAAACTAAAAGCTGGTTCTTTGAGAAGGTAAACAAAATTGATAAACCATTAGCCAGACTCATCAAGAAAAAGAGGGAGAGGCCTCTAATCAATAAAATTAGAAATGAAAAAAGAGAAGTTACAAGAGACACAACAGAATACAAAGCATCCTAAGAGACTACTACAAGCAACTCTACGCCAATAAAATGGACAACCTGGAAGAAATGTACAAATTCTTACAAAGGTTATATAACCTTCCAAGACTGAACCAGGAAGAAATCGAAAATATGAACAGACCACTCACAAGTAATGAAATTGAAACTGTGATTAAAAATCTTCCAACAAACAAAAGTCCAGGACCAGATGGCTTCACAGGTGAATTGTATGAAACATTTAGAGAAGAGCTAACACCCATCCTTTGCAAAGTCTTCAAAAACACTGCAGAGGAAGGAACACTCCCAAACTCATTCTATGAGGCCACCATCACCCTGATACCAAAACTAGACAAAGATACTACAAAAAAAGAAAATTACAGACCAATATCACTGATGAATATAGATACAAAAATCCTCAACAAAATACTAGGAAACAGAAGCCAACAACACATTAAAAGGATCATACACCATGATCAAGTGGGATTTACCCCACAGATACAAGGATTCTTTAATATAGGGAAATCAATCAATGTGATATACCATATTAACAAATTAAAGAATAAAAACCACATGATCATCTCAATAGATGGAGAAAAAGCTTTTGAAAAAATTCAACACCCATGTATGATAAAAACTCTCCAGAAAGTGGGCATAGAGGGAACCTACCTCAACATAATAAAGGCCATATATGACAAACCCACACCAAACATCATTCTCAATGGTGAAAAACTGAAAGCATTTCCTCTAAGATCAGGAACAAGACAAGGATGTCCACTCTCACCACTATTATTCAACATAGTTTTGGAAGTCCTAGCCACGGCAATTAGAGAAGAAAAAGAAATAAAAGGAATATAAATTGGAAAAGAAGAAGTAAAACTGTCACCATTTGCAGATGACATGATACTATACATAGAGAATCCTAAAAATGCCACCAGAAAACTACTAGAGCTAATCAATGAATTTGGTAAAGTTGCAGGATACAAGATTAATGAACAGAAATCTCTTGCATTCCTATACACTAATGATGAAAAATCTGAAAGAGATAGTAAGGAAACACTCCCATTTACCATTGCAACAAAAAGAATAAAATACCTAGGAATAAACCTACCTAGAGAGACAAAAGACCTGTAGGTAGAAAACTAAAAGACACTGATGAATGAAATTAAAGATGATACCAACAATTGGAGAGATATACCATGTTTTTGGATTGGAAGAATCAATATTGTGAAAATGACTAAACTATCCAAAGCAATCTATAGATTCAATGCAATCCCTATCTAATTACCAATGGCATTTTTTATGGAACTAGAACAAAAAAATCTTAAAATTTGTATGGAGACACAAAAGACCCCTAATAGCCAAAACTGTCTTGCGGGAAAAAAAACGGAGCTGGAGGAATCAGAATACCTGACTTCAGACTATACAACAACACTACAGTAATTAAGAAAATATGGTACTGGCACAAAAACAGAAACATAGATCAATGGAACAAGATAGAAAGCCGAGAGATAAACCCACGCACCTATGGTGAACTACTCTATGACAAAGGAGGCAAGGGCATACAATGGAGAAAAGACCACCTCTTCAATAAGTGGTGCTGGGAAAACTGGACAGATACATGTAAAAGAATGAATTAGAACACTCCCTAACACCATATCCAAAGTAAACTCAAAATGGATTAGAGACCTAAATGCAAGACTGGACACTATAAAACTCTTAGAGGGAAACATAGGAAGAACTCTCTTTGACATAAATCACAGCAGGATCTTTTTTGATCCACCTCCTACAGTAATGGAAATAAAAACAAAAATAAACAAATGGTATCTATTGAAACTTAAAACCTTCTGCACAGCAAAGGAAACCATGAACAAGATGAAAAGACAATGCTCAGAATGGGAGAAAATATTTGCAAATGAATCAATGGACAAAGGATTAATCTCCAAAATATATAAACATTCATGCAGCTCAATATTAAAGAAACAAACAACCCAATCCAAAAATGGGCAGAAGACCTAGATAGACATTTCTCCAAAGAAGAAATCCAGATGGCCAAGAGGTACATGAAAAGCTGCTCAACATCACTAATTGTTAGAGAAATGCAAATCAAAATTACAATGAGTTATAACCTCACACCATTTAGAATGGGCATCATCAGAAAATCTACAAACAACAAAAGCTACAGAGGGTGTGGAGGAAAGGGAACCCTCTTGCACTGTTGGTGGGAATATAAATTGATACAGCCACTATGGAGAACAGTATAGAGGTTCCTTAAGAAACTAAAAGTAGAACTACTGTATGATCCAGCAGTCCCACTACTTGGCATATACCCAGAGAAAACCATAATTCAAAAAGACACATGCACCCCAATATTCACTGCAGCACTACTTACAATAGCCACGTCATGGAAGCAACCTAAATGCCCATTGACAGATGAATGGATAAAGAAGATGTGGTACATATATACAATGGCATATTATTCAGCCATAAAAAGGAACCAAATTGGGTTATTTGTTGAGACGTGGATGGATCTAGAGACTGTCATACAGAGTAAAGTAAGTCAGAAAGAGAAAAACAAATATCGTATATTAACACATGTATGTGGAACCTAGAAAAATGGTACAGAAGAACCAGTTTGCAGGGCAGAAGTTGAGACACAGATGTAGAGAACAAACATATGGACACCAAGAGGGGGAAGCCATGGAGGGGGGTGGGGATGGTCGTCTGATGAACTGGGCGATTGGGATTGACATGTATACACTGATGTGTATAAAATTGATGACTAATAACCTGCTGTATAAAAAAATAAATAAAATATTCAAAAAAAAAGAAAAACAAAATGTGATACACACACATATTACTCAGCCATAAAAAAGAAGAAAATCCTATTATTTCAGATGACATGGATGGACCTTGAAGGCATTATTTTAAGGGAAATAAGTCAGTCAGAGAAAGACAAATACTGCACAGCATCACTTACATGAAGAAACTTTTAAAGAAAAGAGTCAAACTCATAGAAACAGAGTAGAGAAGTGGTTGCTGGAAGCAGGGGGTGGGGGGAATAGGGAGAGGCTGGTAAAAAGATATAAACTTTCAGGTATAGGATTAGTGGTCTGAGGATCTAACATGAAACATGGCAACTATACTTGATGGCACTGTATCATATATAATCGACTCATGAACAACACAAATTTGAACTGCCTGGGTCCACTTACATATAGATTTTTTACAGTAGTAAGCACCACAGTACTACACAAACTTTGGATGGTTGAATTTTAGGATCCAGAGGAAATGAGGATCTGGAGGGCCGACTCTAAGTTATACTGGGATTTTTGACTGTGCAGAGGGTTTGTGTCCTTAACCCTGGCATTGTTCAATGGTCAAGTGGAACTGAAATTTGCTAAGAGTGAAGTAAATGTTCTCACTAAAACAAACAAACAAAACTGAAAACAAAATGTGAGACCATGAATGTGATGATGTTAATTAACTAGATGGTGAGAATCCTCTCACAGTGTATTGACAAAAATTTTTAGAGGAAGCAATGTAATGTTTTACTTATTTATTTAATTTATTTATTTTTAGCTGTGTTGGGTGTTCATTGCTTTGTGCAGGCTTTCTCTATTTGCGGCAAGTGGGGGCTACTCTTCGTTGCAGTGACCGGGCTTCTCATTGCGGTGGCTTGTCTTGTTGTGGAGCAAGGGCTCTAGGCACATTGGTTTCAGTAGTTGTTGCATGCAGGCTCAGTAGTTGTGGCTCACAGCCTCTAGAGTGCAGACTCAGTAGTTGTGGTGCATGGGCTTAGCTGCTCAGCAGCATGTGGGATCTTCCCAGCCCAGAGATCAAACCCATGTCCCCTGAATTGGCAGGTGGATTCTCAACCACTGCGCCACCAGGGAAGCCCTGTAATGTTTCATATTTGTGTAATTTTGCTGTGAGGGCAGCTCCAGTTGTTATAGGGATGCAGTGTCTAAAACTCTAATAGGAAGCTCACTGTCTTTCAGGTTAGAGAATCCACAGATGAAAGGTTGGAGAAAACAAAACCGTTGAGAAGTGAAGTAAGTCAGACAGAGAAAGACATATTCTGTACAATATCACTTATATGTGGCATCTGAAAAATACAACCATCTAGTAAATATAACAAAAAAGAAACAAACTAGTGGTTACCAGTGGGGAGAAGGAAAGGGGGAGGTGCAATATATGGTTAGAGAATTAAGAGATATAAACTATTAGGTATGAAATAAGCTATAAGGATATACTGCACAACACAGGGAATATAATCATTATTTTATAATAATTATAAATGGACTATAGTCTAAAAATTGTGAATCACTGTATTGTACACCTGTAACATATAATACTGTACATCGACTATACTTCAATAAAAAAATAACAGACAAAAGTTAATAAATACAAAAAAAATTAAATTGTGAAAGAAAAGAAATAATAATAGGAATAAAAATGGAGCTATAGCTCCATACATTGCATAGATTGAAAGACAGGATATTTCTAAGACATTTGGAAATGTGAATGCTAACAGGCTATTTGATGATAAGAAGAAATTATTTTTAAATTTTTGTGATGTAATAATGGTACTGTGATTTTAAAAAACAGAACTTTTTTTAGAGATACATACTGAAATATTTATAAGTAAAATAATATGATGTCAGTTTTGCTTCAAAATAATATTAAGAGGGGATGTGACTAGGGTGTGAATAAAGCCTAACTGGCTGTGAGTTAATAATTGTTAGGACAAAATGATGGGGGTTCATTACACTATCTTGTCTCTTTCATATATGTTCAAAATTCTCCAAAATAAAACTTAAAAAAAAAAAAAAGAGTGAAGAGAGGAACCTTAGAAGGGAGAGTACCAGGGAATTTCAAATATAAAACCATAAATTGTAAAATTTCTAAAATCAAATGTGATGGAATAAAATCTTTTTGACTTTGGTTTAATCAAATATTTCTTAACTACAACACTAAAAGTATTAAAAGAAAAAACAATAAATCTGACCTACCAAGAAAATCCATTTTGTTCTTTGAAGGATGATGTTGAGAACAAAACCCCAAGCCATAGACTGAGAGAAAATATTTGCAAATCACATATCTGATAAAGGACTTGCATCTAGAATATACAGTCTCAAAATTCAATAAGATAATTCAAGAGAAAAAAAGGGCAATGGTTTGAATGCTCAGAGAAGCTATATGAATGGCAAATTAAAAAAAGGACGTAATGTTAAACATCAGTTATTAGGGAAAATGAAAACCACAATGAGATTT
The DNA here is from genome assembly GCF_964374135.1 of Grampus griseus. NCBI lineage: Eukaryota > Metazoa > Chordata > Mammalia > Artiodactyla > Delphinidae > Grampus > Grampus griseus. Next base: position 53,038,919 of record NC_139003.1, on the reverse strand, counting down.
TACTACATACCAAGTAGGATGTCTACTATTTTTTAAAAGGACCAAACCAAGCAGCAGCTGTGCGATGCTTCTCCAGTTGCAGACCATTCAGAAGAGGACTTGGAGGAATGGCGGAACAAAAGATGGAAAAAAGCCTTGGTCTCTTAACCACCATGTGGAAGCGTATCTCTTGACACTTAATGCTGTGTGGCTGACAGGGTCTTGGTGCTCCGACCGGGTGTCAGGCCTGTGCCTCTGATGTGGGAGAGCTGAGTTCAGGACATTGGTCCACCAGAGACCTCCCAGCTCCACGTAATATCAAACGGTGAAAGCTCTCCAGAGATCTCCATCTGAACGCTAAGACCTACCTCCACTCAGCAACCAGCAAGCTACAGTGCTGGACACCCTATGTCAAACAACTAGCAAGACAGGAACAAAACCCCACCCATTAGCAGAGAGGCTGCCTAAAATCATAATTAGGTAACAGATACCCCAAAACACGCCACGGGACACAGTCTTGCCCACCAGAAAGACAAGGTCCAGCCTCATCCACCAGAACACAGGCACTAGTCCCGTCCACCAGGAAGCCTACACAACCCACTGAACCAACCTTACCCACTGGGGGCAAACACCAAAAAAAACAGGAACGACGAACCTGCAGCCTGCTAAAATGAGACCCCAAACACAGTAAGTTAAGCAAAACGAGAAGACAGAAACACAGCAGATGAAGGAGTAAGGTAAAAATCCACGAGACCAAACAAATGAAGAGGAAATAGGCAGTCTACCTGAAAAAGAAGTCAGAATAATGATAGTAAAGATGATCCAAAATCTTTGAAATAGAATGGAGAAAACACAAGCAACGTTTAACAAGGACCTAGAAGAACTAAAGAGCAAACAAACAATGATGAACACCACAATAAATGAAGTTAAAAATTCTCTAGAAGGAAACAATAGCAGAATAATTGAGGCAGAAGAACTGATAAGCGACCTGGAAAATAAAAGAGTGGAAATAACTACTGCAGAGCAGAATAAAGAAAAAAGAATGAAAATAATTGAGGACAGTCTCAGAGACTTCTGGGACAGTAAACACACCAACATTCAAATTATATGTGTCCCAGAAGAAGAAGAGAAAAAGAAAGGGATTGAGAAAATATCTGCAGAGATTACAGTTGACAACTTCCTTAATATGGGAAAGGAAATAGTTAATCAAGTCCAGGAAGCATAGAGAGCCCCATACAGGATAAACCCAAGAAGAAACACGCCAAGACACATATTAAACAAACTATCAAAAATTCAATACAAAGATAAAATATTAAAAGTAGCAAGGGGAAAAAAAACCCAAAAAACATACAAGGGAATCCCCATGAGGTTAAACAGCTGACCTTTCAGCAGAAACTCTGAAAGCCAGAAGGGAGTGGCAGGACATACCTAAAGTGATGAAAGGGACAAACCTACAACCAAGATTACTCTACCCAGCAAGGATCTCATTCAGATTCGACGGAGAAATTAAAACCTTTAAAGACAAGCAAAAGCTAAGAGAATTCAGCACCACCAAACCAGGTTTACAACAAATGCTAAAGGAAATTCTCTAGGCAGAAAACACAAGAGAAAAAAAAGATCAACAATAACAAACCCAAAACAATTTAAAAAATGGTAACATGAACATACATATCGATAATTACCTTAAATGTAGAGGGATTAAATGCTCCAACCAAAAGACACAGATTGGTTGAATGGATACAAAAACAAGACCTGTATATATGCTGTCTACAAGAAACCCACTTCAGACCTAGGGACACATACAGACTGCAAGTGAGGGGATGGAAAAAAGGTATTCCATGCAAATGGAAATCAAAAGAAAGCTGGAGGGCTTCCCTGGTGGCGCAGTGGTTGAGAGTCCGCCTGCCAACGCAGGAGACATGGGTTCATGCCCCGGTCTGGGAAGATCCCACATGCTGCGGAGTGGCTGGGCCCGTCAGCCATGGCTGCTGAGCCTGCGCGTACGGAGCCTGTGTTCTGCAACGGGAGAGGCCACAACAGAGAGAGGACTGCGTACCACAAAAAAAAAAAAAAAAAGAAAGCTGGAGTAGCAATTCTCATATCAGACAAAATAGACTTTAAAATAAGGACTATTTTAAGACACAAAGAAGGGCACTACATAATGATCAAGGGATCAATGCAACAAGAAGATTTAACAATTATAAATATATATGCACCCAACATTAGAGCACCTCGACACATAAGGCAACTGCTAACAGCTATAAAAGAGGAAATCGACAGTAACACAATAATAGTGGGGGACTTTAACACCTCACATACACCAATGGACAGATCACCCAAACAGAAAATTAATAAGGAAACACAAGCTTTAAATGACACAACAAACCAGATAGATTTGATATTTATAGGACATTCCATACAAAAACAACAGAATACACTTTCTTCTCAAGTTCTCATGGAACATTCTCCAGGATAGATCATAACCTGGGTCACAAATCAAGCCTTGGTAAATTTAAGAAAATTAAAATCATGTCAAGTATCTTTTCCAACCACAATAATATGAGACTAGGTATCAATTACAGGAAAAAATCTGTAAAACATACAAACATATGGAGGCTAAACAATACACTACTTAATAACCAAGAGATCACTGAAGAAATCAAAGAGGAAATCAAAAAACAGCTAGAAAAAAATGACAATGAGAACACGACGCCCCAAAACCTATGGGATGCAGCAAAAGCAGTTCTAAGAGGGAAGTTTATAGCAATACAATCATACCTCAAGAAACAAGAAACATCTCAAATAAACAGCCTAAATTTACACCTAAACAATTAGATAAAGAAGAAGAAAAAAGCCCCAAAGTTACCAGAAGGAAAGAAATCATAAAGATCAGATCATAAAAAAATGAAAAAGAAATGAAGAAAACAATAGCAAAGATCAATAAAATTAAAAGCTGGTTCTTTGAGAAGATAAACAAAATTGATAAACCATTAGCCAGACTCATCAAGAAAAAAAGGGAGAAGACTCAAATCAATAGAATTAGAAATGAAAAAGGAGAAGTAACAACTGACACTGCAGAAATACAAAAGATCATGAGAGATTACTACAAGCAACTCTATGCCAATAAAATGGACAACCTGGAAGAAATGGACAAATTCTTAGAAAAGCACAAACTTCCAAGACTGCACCAGGAAGAAATAGAAAATATGAACAGACCAATCACAAGCACTGAAATTGAGACTGTGATTAAAAATCTTCCAACAAACAAAAGCCTAGGACCAGATCGCTTCACAGGCGAATTCCATGAAACATTTAGAGAAGAGCTAACACCTATCCTTCTCAACCTCTTCCAAAATATAGCAGAGGGAGGAACACTCCCAAACTCATTCTTCCAGACCACCATCACTCTGACACCAAAACCAGACAAAGATGTCACAAAAGAAAACTACAGGCCAATATCACTGATGAACACAGATGAAAAACTCCTCAACAAAATACTAGGAAACAGAAGCCAACAGCACATTAAAAGGATCATACGATCCAGTGGTGTTTATTCCAGGATGCAAAGATTCTTCAATATACGGAAATTAATCAATGTGATACACCATATTAACAAATTGAAGAATAAAAACCATATGATCATCTCATTGGTGCAGAAAAAGCTTTGAAAAAATTCAATGCCCATTTATGATAAAAACCCTGCAGAAAAAAGGCATAGAAAGAACTTACCTCAACATAATAAAGGTCATATATGACCAACCTACAGTCAACATCATTCTCAATAGTGAAAAACAGAAACCATTACTACTAAGATCAGCAACAAGACAAGGTTGCCCACTCTCACCAATATTATTCAACACAGTTTTGGAATTTTTAGCCACAGCAATCAGAGAAGAAAAAAAAATAAAAGGAATGCAAATTGGAAAAGAAGAAGTAAACCTGTCCCTGTTTGCAGATGACATGATACTATACATAGAGAATCCCAAAGATTCTACCAGAAAACTACTAGAGCTAATCAATGAATTTGGTAAAGTAGCAGGATACAAAATTAATGCACAGAAATCTCTTGCATTCCTATACACTAATGATGAAAAATCTGAAAGAGATAGCAAGGAAACACTCCCATTTACCATTGCAACAAAAAGAATAAAATACCTAGGAATAATCCTACTGAAGGAGACAAAAGACCTGTATGCAAAAAACTGTAAGACACTGATGAAAGAAATTAAAGATGATACAAACAGATGGAGAGATATATCATGTTGTTGGATTGGAAGAATCAACATTTTGAAAATGACTATACTCCCCACAGCAATCTACAGATTCAATGCAATTCCTATCAAACTACCAATGGCATTTTTCACAGAATTAGAACACAAAATATCACAATTTTTTTGGCAACACCAAAGACCCCGAATAGCCAAAGCAATCTTGAGAAAGAAAAATGGAGCTAGAGAATCAGGCTCCCTGACTTCATGCTATACTACAAAGCTACAGTAATCAAGACAGTATGGTCCTGGCACAAAAACAGAAAGACAGATCAATGGAACAGGATAGAAAGCCCAGAGATAAACCCACGCACATATGGTCACCTTATTTTTGATAAAGGGGGCAAGAATATACAATGGAGAAAAGACAGCCTCTTCAGTAACTGGTGCTGGGAAAACTGGACAGATACATTTAAAAGAATGAAATTAGAACACTACCTAACACCATGCAAAAAAATAAACTCAAAATGGATTTAAAATCTAAATGTAAGGCCAGACACTATAAAACTCTTAGAAGAAAACATAAGCAGAACACTCTATAACATAAATCACAGCAAGATCCTTTTTGACCCACCTCCTAGAGTAATGGAAGTAAAAACAGAAATAAACAAGTGGGACCTAATGAAACTTCAAAGCTTTTGCACAGCAAAGGAGACCATAAACAAGACAAAAAGACAAACCCCAGAATGGGAGATAATATTTGCAAATGAAGCAACTGACAGAGAATTAATGTCCGGAATTTACTAGCAGTTCATGCAGTTCAATATCAAAAAAACAAACAACCCAATCCAAAAATGGGCAGACTTAAACAGACGTTTCTCCAAAGAAGAGATACAGATAGCCAACAAATACATGCTCAACCTGACTAATCATTAGAGAAATACAAATCAAAACTACAATGAGGTATCACCTCACCCCAGTCAGAATGGCCATCATCAGAAATTCTACAAAGAATAAATGCTGGAGAGGGTGTGGAGAAAAGGGAACCCTCTTGCACTGTTGGTGGGAATGTAAACTGATACAGCCACTATGGAGAACAGTATGGAGCTTCCTTAAAAAACTAAAATTTGAACTACCATATGCCCCAGTAATCCCACTACTGCTCAAATACCCTGAGAAAACCATAATTCAAAGAGTCATGTACCACAATGTTCACTGCAGCTCTATTTACAATAGACAGGACATGGAAGCAACCTAAGTGTCCATCGACAGATGAATGGATAAAGAAGATGTGGCACATATATACAATGAATATTACTAAACCATAAAAAGAAATGAAATTATTTGTAGTGAGGTGGATGGACCTAGAGCCTGTCATACAGAGTGAAGTCAGAAAGAGAAAAACAAATACCGTATGCTAACACATATATATGGAATCTAAAAAAAAAAAAAAAAAAAAAAAAAGGTGGTTATGAAGAACCTAGGGGCAAGACAGGAATAAAGACGCAGATGTAGAGAATACACTTGAGGACATGGGGAGGGGGAAGGGTAAGTTGGGACCAAGTGAGAGAGTGGTATGGACATATATACACTACCAAATGTAAAACAGATAGCTAGTGGGAAGCAGCCGCATAGCACAGGGAGATCAGCTGGGTGCTCTGTGACCACCTAGAGGGGTGGTGTAGGAAGGGGGGGTGGGAGGGAGACGCAAGAGGGAGGAGATATGGGGATATATGTATATGTATATGTATAGCTGATTCACTTTGTTATAAAGCAGAAAGTAACACACCATTGTAAAGCAATTATACTCCAATAAAGATGTTAAAAAAAAAAAAAAAGGAGCATCCCAACTATTTGCCAGGTTGTGGTGCACCTGAAACCCATATGTACTGCAGGTAAGAATGTAAAACCAAACAACTGTCTGGAAAATAGTTTGGTTATGCTTAAAGTGAAATACACACCTGTCTTAGCACTTTACCATTCTAGTTATAGGTATTTACCCAGGAGAAATAAAATCTTGTGTTCATACGAAGAATTGTACATGAATGTTCATAGCAGCTTTATCTAGAATAGACAAAAACTGAAAACTTAATAGGTACTCGATAAAGAAACTCGTATAGCCATACAATAAAATATTAAGCAGTGGAAAAAAATGAACTGTTGATACTGGTAATCATATGGATGAATATCAAAATAATTATGCTGAATGAAAACCCAGACAAAACCGAGTATATACTGCATGATTCCTCTTATGTAGAATTCTAGGGAATGGAAATTAATATTAGCAGACGGCAGATCAGCAGTTGCCTTGGGCTGGCAGGGGATGGAGTGGAGAGGTACAGGAGATAGGGATTTCAAATGGGTGTAAGGACATTTTGAAGGTGGGGTGTATGTTCTTTGTCTTGGTAATGGAGACGATTTCAGGGTATATACAAATGCAAAACCTAACCTGTGAAATTTTACGTGTTCAGTTTGCTGTATTTCCATATATTTCAATAACCCTGCTTTTAAAAAAAATCAGAGAATACAAAAGAATAAATCAGGAAAAATGGAGTTTATGCAATTTGAAGTTCAAAATATTTGTAGTTTGCTTACATTAAGAATCTTGTATACGAATGTCTGTTTAAGAATAAAGAATAAAATACAGGTTTGTAGCTACCCAGAGGTCATTCCTTCCTGCTTTGATAATGGCATACTGATTCCTGTGTGGGTAAGTGACTCTTCCTCATTGTGTACAGTCCCAAAGTGACCCTCAGTACATTGCCCTGACCACCTTCATTAAGGAGGGGACACATAATCAAAATAGAATTAGTGCACTCTGTATCTCCCCAGGCAATCGTTCTTGAGTAAAGAGTTTTAAGGGGACTAAAGTAGTTGGAGTTTATTAAACCTGGCCATAAAGACTTAAAACAAAACAAAAAAACTACAGATGAGTTTCTATAACTAGAACACTGAAGCTTCCTGCTTCCTATTGTTTTCTGAGCCCAGTTCTGTAGCCCTTTTTAAAAAGAATTCTGTCAGCTAGTTGATACGTTTCCAATAAATGGCTTTAAAAAATGCTTAATTTATCTAAAGAAAGTTCCAGTTACTTATAGAAAAAAAAAGTTGTCAAAAAGGAAAACTGTATGGGGAGGAGGATGTTAATTGTTGTGTGTCTTAAGCAATATTATTAAAACATATCTTCCACTCCTTTAAATTTTGCTGAATAAGACAAAATATTGCTATTTTTAAATAAAATAATGAAGATTGGTAGGTTTGTGGGGAGCTTTCAGCCATCCTCAAGTAAGAGTTCAGTCAAAGAGACTGAAAGAATTCTTTCAGACTTGGAGTAAGAATATTTCCACTACTGCTTTCTTATTTTTCCTTTGTCTTCTTGTTGATGACGGGAGGGGTCAAGAGGTTTCATGTATATTTACCGATCAATCCTCACCTTGGAACGCTTGTTTCCCTAGGCTCCCCGGAAACAAAGCCGGAACTTTTACCCTAAATGCATGATCTTTACTTCCCACTCTCCTTTGTAGTCATCTTTCCTCACTTATCCCCTGCAGGCTACTTTCTGCACAGAGCTATCTTAGGCCCACTTCGTTCTCTCTGCACACACCTTTCTTGTGGAAGCTCATCTATCCCTAAAAGCTTTCGTAACTATCTAGTAGTTGGTGACCCCTAACTCTGTCCTAGATCTCTTACAGCTCCAGACTCGTTAGCCTCCTGCTTGTTAGATATCTTACTTCAAATGAAACATGCCCCAAACAACGCATCCTCTACTCCTAGCACACAACCTTAAGTTTGTTCCTACTTTCATGTGGCCTGAATCCACCAAGTTACTCAAGCCCCTTTTTCATACCCCAATCCAAATAATCACCAAGCATTATAAATACTCTTAATGCATATTTCTATTAGCTGTGGTGATTCACCACTGTATACATAGTGTATTGCCTGAAATATAATGACTATTCAGTAAATATCTTCTGAATGAATTAATGAATGTTGCCGACCACCATTTTATCTCCCCTGACCTACTTTCGACAATCTCATAACTTTGTCCCTGCCTGCTTCTAATCTTACTCTATTCTTGCAGATATTCCATTCTTTTTCTAGAGTGATTTTATGAACATATGAATAAAACCAGTCACTTACCTGCAGACTTGCCAATTCCCTGCAGACTCCCTATGGCCCCTCCACTCTTTCTCTTTTATCCCTTACCATCTTGACCCTTCCCATTATACAATCTAAACTTCTTGAATTTCTTTAAGTCTCTTAAATGCTTTCTAAATTTTCTTGCCTCAAAATCATTGAATATGCGGTTTCTCTGCCTAGAAGAATTGGATTTCCTGGAAAACCTTTATCATCCAGATAACAAGGTAAGTCTCATTTTTGCCAGTTGGTCTTCCTTGATTTCATCGATTTGTTGAGGTCCACTCATTTTGTACTCCTTTAACATCCTGTAGTTCCCTGTGCTTAAATATCTTTGGAACTGACATGTACACACTGCTATATTTAAAATGGATAATCGAAAAGGACCTACTGTATAGCACAGGGAACGCTGCTCAATATTCTGTAATAACCTAAGTGGAAAAAGAATTTGAAAAAGAATAGATACATGAATATGTATAATTGAATCACTTTGCTGTACACCTGAAACTAACACAACATGGTTAATCAACTATGCTCCAATATAAAATAAAAATTAAAAAATAAAATAAAATACTACTACCAGAAAGAAAAAACAGTAATAGTAGATGATATTAAAAAAAAAATACATCATTTCCAATAAAGAACAAGATCCACAAAGGCAGGGGCTATGCCTGTCTTTTTCACTGAATGCGCCTTGAGCACCTAACATAATGTCCAGGACACAGCAGACATTCTGATTTTTTTCTGAATTTTATTTATTTTTTATACAGCAAGTTCTTATTAGTTATCCATTTCATACATATTAGTGTATATATGTCAATCCCAATCTCCCAATTCATCACATGACGATACCCACCACCCCTGCCGCTTTCCCCCCTTGGTGTCCATATGTTTTTTTCTCTACATCTGTGTCTCTATTTCTGCCCTGCAAACCAGTCCATCTGTACCATTTTTCTAGGTTCCACATACATGCATTAATATATGATTTTGTATTTCTCTTTCTGACTTACTTCACTCTGTATGACAGTCTCTAGATTCATCCATGTCTCTACAAATGACCCAATTTTGTTCCTTTTTATGGCTGAGTAGTATTCCATTATATATATGCACCACATCTTCTTTACCCATTTGTCTGTCAATGGGCATTTAGGTTGCTTCTATGACCTGGCTATTGTAAATTGTGCTGCAATGAATATTGGGGTGCATGTGTCTTTTTGAATTACGGTTTTCTCTGGGTGTATGCCCAGTAGTGGGATTGCTGGATCATATGGTAATTCTATTTTTAGTTTCTTAAGGAACCTCCATACTGTTCTCCATAGTGGCTGTATCAATTTATATTCCCACCAACAGTGCAAGAGGGTTCCCCTTCCTCCACACCCTCTCCAGCTTTTGTTGTTTGTAGATTTTCTGATGATGCCCATTCTAATTGGTGTGAGGTGATACCTCATTGTACCTTTGATTTGCATTTCTCTAATAATTAGTGATGTTGAGCAGCTTTTCATGTGCTTCTTGGCCATCTGTATGTCTTGTTTGGAAAAATGTCTATTTAGGTCTTCAGCCCAATTTTGGATTGGGTCGTTTGTTTTTCCAATATTGAATTGCATGAGCTCTTTATATATTGTGGAGATTAATCCTTTGTCCGTTGATTCATTTGTAAATATTTTCTCCCATTCTGAGGGTTGTCTTTTTGTCTTGCTTGTAGTTTGCTTTGCTTTGCGAAAGCTTTTAAGTTTCATTAGGTCCCATTTGTTTATGTTTGTTTTTATCTCCATTACTCTAGGAGGTGATTCAAAAAAGATCTTGCTGTGATTTATGCCAAAGAGTATTCTTCCTATGTTTTCCACTAAGAGTTTTACAGTGTCCAGTCTTACATTTAGGTCTTGAATCCATTTTGAGTTTATTTTTGTGTATCATGTTAGGGAATGTTCTAATTTCATTATTTTACATGTATCTGTCCAGTTTTCCCAGCACCCCTTATTGAAGAGACTGTCTTTTCTCCATTGTATTTCCTTGCCTCCTTTGTCATAGATTAGTTGACCATAGGTGTGTGGGTTTATCTCTGGGCTTTCTATCCTGTTGCATTGATCTATATTTCTGTTATTGTGCCAGTGCCATATTGTCTTGCTTACTGTAGCTTTGTAGCATAGTCTGAAGTCTGGGAGTCTGATTCCTCCAGCTCCGTTTTTTTCTCACAAGACTGCTTTGGCTATTCGGGGTCTTTTGTGTTTCCATACAAATTTTAAGATATTTTTCTTCTATTTCTGTAAAAAATGCCGTTGGTCATTTGAAAGGGATTGCACTGAATCTGTAGATTGCTTTGGGTAGTAGAGTCATTTACACAATATTGATTCTTCCACCAAAACCTGGTATATCTCTCCATCTGTTGGTATCATCTTTAATTTCTTTCATCAGTGTCTTATAGTTTTCTGCATACAGGTCTTTTGTCTCCTTAGGTAGGTTTATTCCCAGGTATTTTATTATTTTTGTTGCAGTGGTAAATGGGAGTGTTTCCTTAATTTCTCTTTCAGATTTTTCATCATTAGTGTAGATGAAAGAACTACTATGTAGAACAGATTTCGGTGCATTAATCTTGCATCCTGCAACTTTACCAAATTAAGTGATTAGCTCTAGTAGTTTTCTGGTGGCATTTTTAGGATTCTCTATGTAGAGTATCATGTCATCTGCAAACAGTGACAGTTTTACTTCTTCCTTTCCAATTTGTATTCCTTTTATTTCTTTTTCTTCTCTCATTGCCGTGGCTACGACTTCCAAAACTATGTTGAATAATAGTGGTGAGAGTGGACATCCTTGTCTTCCAGATCTTAGAGGAAATACTTGCAGTTTTTCACCATTGAGAATTTGAGAATGATGTTTGCTGTGCGTTTGTCGTATATGGCCTTTATTATGTTGAGGTAGGTTCCCTCTATGCCCTCTTTCTGGAGAGTTTTTATCATAAATCGGTGTTGAATTTTGTCAAAAACTTTTTCTGCATCTATTGAGATGAGCATATGGTTTTTATTCTTTAATTTGTTAATATGGTATATCACATTGATTGATTTGCATATACTGAAGAATCCTTGCATCCCTGGGATAAATCCCACTAGACCATGGTGTAAGATCCTTTTAATATGTTGTTGGATTCTGTTTGCTAGTATTTTTCTGAGGATTTTTACATCTATATTCATCAGTGATATTGGTCTGTAATTTTCATTTTTTGTAGTATCTTTGCCTGGTTTTGGTATCAGGGTGATGGTGGCCTCATAGAATGAGTTTGGGAGTGTTCACTCCTCTGCAATTTTTTGCAAGAGTTTGAGAAGGATGGGTGTTAACTCTTCTCTAAGTGTTTGATAGAATTCACCTGTGAAGCCATGTGGTCCTGGACTTTTGTTTCTTGGAAGATTTTTTATCACAGTATCAATTTCATTACTTGTGATTGGTCTGTTCATATTTTCGATTTCTTCCAGGTTCAGTCTTGGAAGGTTATATAACCTTTGTAAGAACTTGTCCATTTTTTCCAGGTTGTCCATTTTATTGGCATAAAATTGCTTTTAGTAGTCTCTTAGGATGCTTTGTAGTTCTGCAGTGTCTGTTCTAAATTCTTTTTCATTTCTAATTTTATTGATTAGAGGCCTCTCCCTCTTTTTCTTGATGACTCTGCCTAATGGTTTTTCAATTTGTTTTACCTTCTCAAAGAACCAGCTTTTAGTTTTATTGATCTTTGCTATTGTTTTCTTTGTTTCTATTTCATTTATTTCTGCTCTGATCTTTATAATTTCTTTCCTTCTACTAACTTTGGGTTTTGTCTATTCTTCTTTCTCTAGTTCCTTTAGGTGTAAGGTAGGATTGTTTGAGTTTTTCTTGTTTCTTGAGGTAGGCTTGTATTGCTATAAACTTCCCTCTTAGAACTGCTTTGGCTGCATCCCATAGGTTTTGTATCATTGTGTTTTCATTGTCATGTCTCCTAGGTATTTTCTGATTTCCTCTTTGATTTCTTCAGTGATCTCTTGGTTATTTAGTAACGTATTGTTTAGCCTCTATGTGTTTGTGTTTTTTACGTTTTTTTCCCCTGTAATTTATTTCTAATCTCATAGCGTTGTGGTTAGAAAAGATACTTGATATGATTTCAATTTTCTTAAATTACTGAGCCTTGATTTGTGACCCAAGATGTGATCTATCCTGAAGAATGTTCCATGCACACTTGAGAAGGAAGTGTAACCTGCTGTTTTTGCAAGGAACGTCCTATAAATATCAATTAAATCTATCTGGTCTATTGTGTCATTTAAAGCTTCTATTTCCTTATTTATTTTCATTTTGGATGATCTGTCCATTGGTGTGAGGTGTTAAAGTCCCCCACTATTATTGTGTTACTGTTGATTTCCTCTTTTAGAGCTGTTAGCAGTTGCCTTATGTATTGAGGTGCTCCTATGTTGGGCACATATATATTTATAATTGTTATATCTTCTTGTTGGATTGATCCCTTTATCATTATGTAGTGTCCTTCCTTGTCTCTTGTAACATTCTTTATTTTAAAGTCCATTTTATCCGATATGAATATAGCTACTCAAGCTTTCTTTTGATTTCTATTTGCATGGAATATCTTTTTCCATCCCCTCACTTTCAGTCTGTATGTGTCCCTAGGTCTCAAGTGGGTCTCTAGTAGACAGCATATATATGGGTCTTGTTTTTGTATCCATTCAGCAAGCCTGTGTCTTTTGGTTGGAGCATTTAATCCATTCACGTTTAAGGTAAGTATCGATATGTATGTTCCTATGACCATTTTCTTAATTGTTTTGGGTTTGTTTTTGTAGGTCCTTTTCTCCTCTTGTGTTTCCCACTTAGAGAAGTTCCCTTAGCATTTGCTGTAGGGCTGGTGTGGTGGTGCTGAGTTGGCTTAGCTTTGGCTTGGCTGTAAAGCTTTTGATTTCTCTATCGAATCTGAATGAGATCATTGCTGGGTAGAGTAATCTTGGTTGTAGGTTCTTCCCTTTCATCACTTTAAATATGCCATGCCACTCCCTTCTGGCTTGTAGAGTTTCTGCTGAGAAATCAGCTGTTAACCTTACGGGAGTTCCCTTGTATGTTATTTGTCATTTTTCCCTTGTTGCTTTCAATAATTTTTGTCTTTAATTTTTGCCAATTTGATTACTATGTGTCTCAGCGTATTTCTCTTGGGTTTATGCTGTATGGGACCCGCTGCACTTCCTGGACTTGGGTGGCAATTTCCTTTCCCATGTTAGGCAAACTTTCGACTATAATCTCTTCAAATATTTTCTCTGGTCCTTTCTCTCTCTCTTCTCCTTTTAGGACCCCTATAATGCAAATGTTGTTGCATTTAATGTTGTCCCAGATTTCTCTTAGGTTGTCTTCATTTCTTTTCATCCTTTTTTTCTTTATTCTGTTCCATAGCAGTGAATTCCACCATTTTGTCTTCCAGGTCACTTATCCGTTCTTCTGCTTCAGTTATCCTGCTATTGATTCCTTCTAGTGGAGTTTTCTTTTCACTTATTGTATTGTTCATCTCTGTTTGTTTGTTCTTTAATTCTTCTAGGCCTTTGTTAAACATTTCTTGCATCTTCTCTATCTTTGCCTCTGTTCTTTATCTGAGGTCCTGTATCATCTTCACTATTATTATTCTGAATTCTTTTTCTGGAAGGTTGCCTATCTCCACTTCATTTAGTTGTTTTTCTGGTTTTTTTCCTTGTTCCTTCATCTAGTACATAGCCCTCTGCCTTTTCATCTTGTCCATCTTTCTGTGAATGTGGTTTTTGTTCCACTGGCTGCAGGACTGTAGTTCTTCTTGCTTCTGCTGTCTGCCCTCTGTTGGATGAGGCTATGTAAGAGGCTTGTGTTGATATTTATCGATAAAAAGAATATAAGTTATCCAAAAGTGTTTAAAAGTCTGTATGTTTGACAATTGAAAGTTTGAAGAATTTAGATCCTTTGCATTCTTTAATTCCATATGGTCAAAGCCAAAATTAAGCAGTTTTACTATTTTAATAGCTAAGTTTTATTCTAGGAGTTAAGGAAATAAGAATGGCAAGAAGCAATGTAGTTACGACAAATGTATTTCACAGTTCCTAGGTCTGTGAAAAATGTTAAACAGAGGAAAAACAAATGGCAACAACTAATGGATGTGGTGCTCCTCATTCCAGTAGCAACATGAACAGACTTTTAGTCCCAACACAGAGTTATTCTCCTTAATAGTATCTTCTCAGTGGTACTTAGGTCAAATGCAGAAAGATCATTGTGAAAGTGACCTAGAGGAAAGGACTAAAACTTCCACTTTAGTGAACAAAGGAAGCAAGAACTCAAAATCTTTTATCTGGCAGCTAGAGAACGCTTGTAATGAATTATCCAAAGTTCTGAATGATATGTTTTCAGTGCAATTGGCGATTGTATTTTCAAAATATGAAAAATAACCCAACTTTGAATACCACCGTCTTACAGAAGAATCTGCAATCTTTTTGATAAACCAAAATGCTTAGAGTTTTATTTGTACAGTATAAGTCAAAGGTATCTCTTTCTTATTGTATTACCATTAAGTTTTATTTTTAGGATCTATAATTTAAATAATCACAGCTTGAAGGACTCTTTCAACATTAACACACAATGGATTACCTCAACTTACTAAAAAGTGTACTTATTCTGAGGAACAATATTGAGGTCCTTTTGTAGGATTCTGACCTGACAAAGAGAATGCCAAACCATAGTAAGTAAAATACATAGTTTCCCTGCTGATTTCCTCATTAGAGTTATGAATGTGGAAGAGGAGGTGTGAAACTATAGAGATACTCAAATTTATTCTAATGCAAAAGTTTCACTTTGAGCTATTTGACCTCCTCATCTCCAATGCAAATGGGCTATATTCTACCACAACCATCTCCTACTGTGATTGTACCCTTTGTGTTGAACCCATTAATATCATGACACCTCCAACATTCCAATTTCGGATTATGACCTCACCTTATATTTCTTTACCAAGACAGAAACAGAAAGGAATGATTTAATCTTCCTGTAAACAAACCTATAACCTTTTGGATTTGGTAGGTTTCTCCAAGCTGTGTCTCCTCCTATTACTATGAAGATGTGTCCATTTTCTTACTAATGGCCGATTCTATGTTTGTGACTTGGATCCTACCCCTTCTTGTCCTCCTAAGCATTTCACTCTGTTTATCCTCTCTTATTACCTAATACCAATAATTTTTTCTGCTCTATTGAATAATTACACTAATGTGCTCTGGTATTTCTAATCTTACAAGAAAAATATTATTATTTAAAAGTCTCAACTTTTATGCTACATTCCATTCCAACATTTGCCTCTTTTACACACCCTCTCACAGAATAACTTAAAATTAATTATATTGCTTTTTCCTTGTCCTCATCTTCCATTTTCTTTCAAGTCCTCCCTTGATCAGGCATTTGTCCTCTACTTTGCTAAAATTGCTCTCATTAATTTTACTAATGATCTCCATGCTTCGCAGCATTCAACATAATTGACAACTATCTCATTCCTATTTTTGATCGTTTGTTATGTAGATACCACTCTCTTTCTACCCAATTTTTGAATATTGAAGGGCTCCAGAACTTGGTTTTAAGCCCCATTCTACTATTTCTCTAAAAATTCTTCCTATATCATCTCACCTAGTTGCATTGCTTAAAATACTATGAACTGGGCAGTAAGTTCCAAACATATGTCCCCATGTCTAATTTTTCCCCTGAGCTCCAAATTCATAAACCCAACTGTCACCGGCATGACTAATAGGCATCTCAAATTAAACATGTCTAAAATAGAACTTTTTGATTTGTGCCTTCCCCCCGACAACAAGATTTTCCATCAATCTTCCCTATCTCAGTAAAGAACACAGTCATTCACTCTGTTGCTCAAACCAAAAAAAACCCTATAGCCATTCTTAACACCTTTCTTTCCCTCACCACCACTCCCCTCAGCATGCGCGCGCACGCACACACACACACACACACACACACACACACACACACTTCACTGTTAAATCATGTTGGGTCTACTTCTAATACACACACCAAATTTGATCACTCTTTTACTTATTCATTGCTGTCACCCTAGTCTAAGACACTATCATTACTCATTGGCCATGGCACTGACATCTAAACTGAATTTTCCACGTACATGAATTTGGTCAGGTAAAAGTCATTCACTGATGGCAGCCAATCAGTCGTTCAAAATGTATATGAAAATTAGATGTTTTCAGCCTTGCTGAAAATCTTTGTATAGTTTTCAGGGTACTTTGAAAATCCAGATTGTTACCATGTCCTACACATAATTTTGTTTTTATAAGTTGACCCCTGCCAAACTCTGCCACCTGACTGTTAACCATTTAGTGTCCTATTGGTCACGTTAAGCCAGCAGCCTTGTCCCAGCCTCATACCTTTGCCTTTGCTGGTTCCTCTGCCTGTAATACTCTTCCCCCCAAATATTCCTTTGGTCTATTCCTTCCTGTCATTCATGTCATAGCCTGACTGACAACCGTAACTAATGTTGCCCCCTCATGTACTGTTTTATTGCCCAGATTTGTTCCTGCATGGCACTTTGCAAATGATCTTTTCATGTACTTGTTCATTTGACATTTTTCTCCCCTTCCCCTCCTACTCCAGGATATAAATGTCACATGAGCAAGAAACAGACTTTTCATATTAGTCCAAACATACACTTATGTTCTATTGCTATTGTAGCTCATGCCAATTGTAGGACCAACCTGGCAAAAAAGGGAAATTTTGCTTTGTTGCTCTGATTGCTTTAGAAATTCATTGATATGCTTGTTGAAGGAAAGTCAAGCTTAGAGAAGGGAATAAAGAGAGATGCCAATCATGAAATATAACCATACATGAAATTTTGAAAATTCTCTAATGGCAAAGTTTAACATATTAAATCATGTCACGTAAAGATTGGAGATAGATGGTATGTTATCTTCTAACTTCCAGAGTATACAGCAGTAAAGAAAAGTCATAAGCTATTTTTTAAATGTTCCTACTTTGATTCCTCTTTAGCTCACATTATGTTCATTCATGGATGTCTTCCACTTAAGATCCTAAATGTCCGATCATCCCTTTCCAGTTGAAATAGCTCAGTTCCTTATAGGGTCTATAAAGCTCCAGGATTATATAACCAGAATTCCAATCTATGAGAACTTTTCTCTACAAATGAGTTAACACATATTTGAGATATGAAGGCTTTAATTTTCTAAGTTTATTTAAAATAGATATGTAAGATGTAGCACTGTTTTAAAGTGAATGACAGTATATACAGCTTAAAAATGTATTCTCTATAACTATTTTGGTTTCTAGTTCTCAGAACAATGGAGATATAAATATTCTTGCCATAAAAAGGGGAGACTCGAATAAGTTAGCATAGCAAGGAAATAAATCTTGGAAAGTTAGACTATTTCAAGAAAATGCCTCCTTTTGTAAAAGATACTTGCACAGCTTCCCTATCAATATTTGTCTGGAAATGGATTCAGCTCTTTTTCTGCCAAGTATTAGTTCATACCTTTGGTCAACTGGGTCCTTGATTTATTAAAATTATTTTTCTATATTATTCATTTTAGACCAGGCACTGACATAGGCACAGGGGATAAATGCACAAGTAAAAAATTATTGTTCTAGCCAAAATGTTTAAAATCTAGTGGAGAGATTCACAAGTAGACCAAACATTGCACAATAATACCATTATTGCTGCAATGGGAATGTATATAAATGGCATCTCCTAATCTGCCTGGAGTAATCAGAGGAGTGTCCCAGAATCTGCTCATATCTATAGCAGAACATCCCTGAAAATGAGACCTGCCTGCTCCAGGGTGGGCTTATTTGAAAGAACTGGAAATCACTTAATGCAAAGACTGGGTAACAAGAACTTGCAGGAAAACTAAGGAACAAAACTACAAGAACTAGAGATCAAAACATATTGACATTTCTGCTGTCCATACAGGTGGGTAGCAATGACATAATATACAATAATTGAAAAAGTAGAGCACGGTCAAATGACTGCAGATAAAGTGGTCTGAGGTCAGTGGTCTAGGACATAGTCCCAGTAGCCAACGGACCACCAGAACGGTTGAATTTGCTGCTTGATTCTATTTTGTCACCCATCTGAGAACTAGGTCTGAAGCAATGTGTTCAGGGTTGCTTCTGATTGCTTCAAAACCACTGGAGAGTAACCGTGTAGAAAGTATCAAACCTTCTGGCAAAAGTTTTCTCTAAGAGTTTTACAGGAGTAAAATTTGAAATCAAAGGCAGACATCAAGCTCCAGAGATGCTGGATAGGTCCTTGCTCATGGTTAGGTCCCTATAAATCCCTGTAAGATTCCCAGACTCTCTATATCCTGCCCACCTGCCTTGGACATAGACCTGTTCTTTCTGTCTCATTGTGCTATACTATATTCTATATGATGCTCAGAACCTGAACCTAAACTGAATGTTGCTATTGGTTGATTCCTTCCAAGGGTTAGATCTCTCCCATTCTCTATATCCCAGAAAAAGGGGATTCCTGCCACCAGCATAACCTGGGTCCATGTCTACTTTGCTTGCTTTCTCATTCTGGTATCTAGAACAAGATATTAAAGTTTCTTTGAACTCCCACTCTGACAATTTTACATTTCTTCTAATCCTGGCTTTTGGCAGTGAGTAAAAATTTCTAATGTCAACTTTTTGGTTTGGCCAAAAAGTTTGTCCAGTTAGTGAATATGTCATTCAATAAAGTTCTTTGTGAAAATGAAAAATGTGTCTTTTATTTTTACTTAAAACCAAGTGGACTTTTTGGCCAGCCCAATACTTTTATATGAATATATGTCTATAATATATACTTATATTTTATATATTACACGTATACATGTATTATACACACACACCTTTAAACAAGCATAGGTGGCCATTACGTTTAGTCTTATACCTATATAACTAAAATCACATTTAGTTGTATACATTTACATATATATAACTAAATGTAATGGCTGCTTACTATTTTTTTTTCTTTTATTCTTCCACAAAGTAGTGCCTATATTGTTTATTCTGTATTGGGTCCTACTCTTAACAATTTATGTACGTTAACACAATTTCTGTAACAACCTTATGGTGTTAGCTACCATTATCATCCCTATTTTATACATGGAAACAAAAAACCCGAGGCACTAGGAAATTAAATGACTTTCTCAAAGTTCCAAATCTACCAGATAAGAGAGCCAGGATTCAAATCCAGGCAGTCTGGCTCCGTGTTCAAGATTTTAAAGAGTGACTCCATCAGATATGAATTTTAGGAAGCCCTTATGACAGCACTGACAATGGACTGGTTTTAGGGGACAGAGGTTGTGATATGGAAGGGAAGAATGAAGGCAGAGGTACCATTTAAGAGATTGTTTGTATCAAAAAGACAATTTGACCTTAGGCAAGGTCATTGGAGATGGGAAAAGTGCTGAAAGGAATCAATAGGACATAATGACTGACTAGTAATATGGTTTCGACTTGTCCTGACATTCCTGATGGCGTAAGAATAAACAAGTCAAGTGATTGACAAAATTTCGATCAAGAGTCAAAGGATAATACTTGACTTCATTCAGTTTTCAGAATTATTAAAAATTCCATCTTTCATGTCCTCTAAGAATAGGTTGATATTTTTCCCCCAGGGCTTCCCTTCTCTGAGTCTGATGAAATCCTTGAAAATCACATCTAAAGTACTCTTTGCATTCCAGATTTATGTTGAACTGAACTAAAAAGAAACACATGAACAGTAAATGGCCTGGCATTTTGCAGTTGTCACTATTAATACATGGTAGACACCATTTGAATAGAAGAATTTAAAATTAATGTGTCATTTTCAAACTTGCTTGCTTGTTTGATCTCTTTTAGTTTCATATGTTTTAAAGGAAAAGAACCCATTCCATAGGTTCTATTGTTTTGTAAAATTATGACAATAAGTTAAATTAGTCATGATTATGCATTTGATTACATGATAGCATTATTTTTATAACAGTATTCTTGTACTCTGTATTTAGGCATTTTGAAAAGCCTTCTCTCTCAGTTTCTACATAGGACACACTTTTAATGTAAGTGCTTCTTCCATAGATACTAATAGTTAAAGAGTATCAGGGAAATTAACCCTTTTTGGGGGGCTATAGTCATTTAGAGACATTGAATAAAATAATGAGAAAAGTATTCCTAGCTCACAACAATCACAGCACTGTTATTATTTCCATTAAATTTGTTAATCCATGCATATTTTTAGTTCTTTAAGCAGTAGCATTTACCAGTAGCTTTCACTGATTTTACAAAAGGAGAGAACACAGGTTCTTTTTAAACAATCCTCATGTTATTCTAAAATCCAAATTTTTAGAAATAAATTTTGTCTTATTTGATAGCAAAGCACAGTTTCATAAATTTACTAATTAAACAGTAAACATGTTTTATATTTTTCAACATATATGCAAAATTTTCATATTATTTATAAAAACAAGGATAAATAAAAATTATTCATGAAATTACAATAATATGACCATAAAGTAAAATTTACCAAAACCTATGTTCCTAGTGGTACCACATGATACTCTAGGACTTAGGCATGTTACTTAGGCTTTCTAAGCTTTCTATGCTTCAGTTTCATTATATTCAAAATGGAGATAATACTACCTGCTTCATAGGATTATTTTAAATGAGTTAATATATATAAAACATTTAGGATAATGCCTGAGAATAGTTATTGTTTTTATATTATTATGGGGATAAATTTCACCTTGTAAAGTGCTTTACTGAAAAGAGACAGTGGAAGGTATAAAAATAGTTCTTTAAAATAGTGAATGTTTTAAAAATTAATTAGACAAATGTATATTCATGTATTTCAAGAAAAATCTATGTTGCTAAATCATAGGAACTTTTCAGCTTTCTTTGGACAGAGATACTAATGAGGGCACTTTGAAAAAAAGTGCTCTAGGGTAAGAAAGAGCAAAGTGGTAAGGCATAACAACAGGAATTTATCCAGGATAATTTAAGCTACTACAAAGCTTCCCAAACAGTACTAGTAGACTGACTAGTATCTAGTTGTCACAGTAAAGCACATAGGGAGCTTGCTAGTAAGGCAGGTGGATGGAAATGTATAAGGGTTAGCAAAGCAAGACAGAAGAAGCAAATCAGAATTGGTATAGTTTCTAGATGAACTTTCTCAGCCAAAATGAAAAACACGGAATCAGAATACTGGAAATAAAGTAACTCAGTTTAAGATAATCCAAAGAGAAAAATATACATTACTATCCTTTTGTCCAGGAAAAGTACAGATTCTTCAGTTTTTAAAACAGACCCTTTAAGACCTAGCAAGACTACTGGTCAGTGATAAATTGAGAAACATATCCTATGGGGAATGATTTAAAAAAACAAAACCTCAAAGAAAGCTTCAGCCACAAAAATCAGCTGAAGAGTATTCTATAGGCAGAGTGTTTTTAAACTGGAATTGTATAACTTAATTTGATAAAATTCCTTTGAAAGGAAAACAATTCGTAAAGTTAATACATGATCATTTTTTACTTTGTAGGAATACTCAAAAGTACATATTTACTAGTGAGGTTTATCCTGCTTGCACCATCCATAAACCATTATATTTTGCATTTGGTGACTGCAGACATTTTTCTGTGCATGTACACAAAAAACAGAGATAAATACAATTGACCACAGATTGTAGTTTTCCTAATAGGACTATATCATTTCATATTTTAACCAATTTAATGCGCGATAAATAATCAAACTGATTTTCCTAAAAATTTAGTTAATAAATGCTAGCAAATTCCTTGAGTTCCTTCATGTTTGCGAATGCCTAATTGCATTGGAACTTAAGTATGTTTGATTGGATACAATTTTATTGAACATTGTTAAATTGTTTTTGGACATTGTATGCTGATGTTAAGTCTGAGGCCACCTTATTTTTTCTCCTTTGTGACTTATTATACCTGGATGTCTTAAATTTTAAAAAAGTTTATCTTGAAATTTAACTACTTAATAAAATATGTCAAGGATTTTGGAATAACTATGATTCGTATGTTAAAGGATTTAAGGGAAAAGATGGATAACATACATGAATGTAGGCAATTTTGGCAGAGAGATTAAAACCATAGAAAAAAGTCAAATGAAAATGCTAGAAATATAACCATGCTATTGTGGACAAAGAATTCCTTCAATAGGATTATCAGAAGAATAAAAAATGTTAAGAATCTGGGAACTTGAATGTATGTCAATAAAAATTATCCAAAATGAAACACAAAGAGAAAAAGAGTAAAAATAAAATACCTGGGTATCCAAGAGTCATGATACACTATCAAGCCATTTAAATCTAATATATGTACAAACTAGAGACCCAGAAGGAGAAGACAGGGAAATGAAGTTTAACATCAGACTTATCAGAAGTTCTGCAAACCACACAGAAAGCACTTAAAGAAAAACAAGTTTTCAACTTAAAATTCTATCCTAGCAGAAATATATTTAAAAATAAAGGCAGGGGCTTCCCTGGTGGTGCAGTGGTTAAGAATCTGCCTGCCAACACAGGGGACACGGTCTGAGCCCTGGTCCGGGAAGATCCCATATGCCGTGAAGCAACTAAGCCTGTGCACCACAACTACTGAGTCTGCACTCTAGAGTCCATGAGCCACAACTTCTGAGCCCGCATGTCGCAACTACTGAAGCCCACATGCCTAGAGGCCGTGCTCTGCAACAAGAGAAGCCACTGCAAGGAGAAGCCCCCACACCTCAACAAAGAGCAGCCCCGTCTTGCTGCAACTAGAGAAATCCCACATGCAGCAATGAAGACCCATTGCAGCCAAAAATAATAAATAAATACATTTTTATAAAAGGCAAAATTAAGACTTTGCTATAAGACAAACAACAGCTGAGATAATTTATTGCCAGAAAGACTGTACTACAAGAAATGTTAAAGGTGGTTCTTCACAGAAAGAGTAGGATCCCAGATGAAAACTTGGATCCATGCAAACAGAAAAAGAGTGCTTAATAATGGTAAGATAAAAATAAATATAGAATAACTTTTTTTTCTAAGTTTACTCACTTGAAAAGAAACTAACCACCTAAAACAAAATAACACTGTCTTGTGATACTTATATGCAAAATTCAAATGTATGACAAACATAGCATAAATGATGACATGGAAGAATGAGACTATATTGCTGCAAGATTTAAATACTATGTGAAATGATATAATACTGTTTAAACATAGACTATGATATATTAATGTTGTATAGTTTATGTGTTAATGAAACCACTAAAATTAAAAAAGAAAAAACTAAAGAGCCAATAGTGGAAATAATACGGAGTCAATTAAAAAAAAAACAACACTGTTTTGTTTTTCAGAACAAGGAATAAAAAGGAAAAAAGAACAGATGGGACAAAACAAACAATCAAGATGGCAGATTTAAATTCCATCATCAACTAAGCTATAGCAATTATTCTAAACACCCAATAAAAAAACAGAGTGGCAGACAGTATATAATTTCTTGGTTTTTTAAAAACGTAAGAGAAATCTACTTTAAATATATGAACACAGATATGTTAAAATTAAAACAGAAAGATGTTTAATGTTTAATAGTAATTAGACAGATGGATTGGGTACACCAAAATCAAATAACGTAGACTTCTGAACCAAAAATATTATCAGAAATAAAGAAGAAAATTCATAAAGATGATGAAACCAATTCATTAAGACATAGCAATTATATAGGTATATGCACATTTTCTTCAAAATTTATGAATAAACCGATAGAACTGAAAGAAAATAGACAAGATTACAATTAAAGGTAGAGACTTCACTTCTTTCCCAGAGACAGTAAAACATTAAGGATATACGACTTTAACGATACCATCAATCAACTTGGTCTAATTGAACCCTCCAGCAAACAACAACAGAATACACATTTTCAAGCATGCATGAAACATTCACCAGGTGACCATATTTTGGACCTTAAAATTAAGCTCAACAGATTTAAAGAACTGGGAATAAACTGAACAGCGTAAGTATTAAAAAGATATCTGAAGAATCCCCCCAAACACCTGAATACTAGAAACACTGAAAATAACACTGTGTCAAAGAGGAAGTCACAAAGGAAATTAACAAACATTCTGGATGGAATAAAAAATACATATAAATGTGTGAGATGCAGCTATATTGCCTAAATGAGAGTTTATACATAATGTGTTTACATTGGAAAATAAAAATCTCAAAGTAAATCTAATCCTGCATCTCAAGAAATTAAAAAGGGAAGAGAAAACTAAACCCAAAGAAAGAAGGGAGGAAAAATAAGTTGGACTGAAAATGAATATAAATGCAAATATGAAAATAGAGAAATATTTGCAAGAAATATTGATAAAAAACTCACACACAGAAAATGAAAAGAATTCTCACAATTTCCCTAGGAGAACATAAACATTCCATTTTTTTTAAAGGACAAACTTTTCACAAACATGCTAGGAAAGACATGGATAGCAAACAAGCATACGAGCATGAAGTTACCCAATATCATTAGTCATTATGGAAATGAAAACTAAAATCATAATGAGATCACTACATATCTATTACAAAAAAATAATAAACCCCTGAAAACTCCAAGTTCTGGTGAGGATGAGGTGCAATTAGGGCCCTCATACATTGTTGTGAGAATGCAAAGTGATACAACCACTTTGGAAAATAGTTTTCCAATGTCATTTGAAGTTACATACACATTATCTTAAGTTTCAGAAATTTCACTCCTTAGGACTACAATGCTTCTTCCATACAAAAAAAAAAATAAACTGGTGAATCTTTTTAGCACCTTTATTCATAATTGCCAGAAACAGGAGATAATTAAAATGTTAACCACCTGGTGAATAGATAAATTATGGTACAGCTAAATAATGGTATAATATTCAGCAAGAAAAAAGAAAAAAACTACTAATAAATACAATGACATTGATGAACCTCAATGGCATTATTTTAAATGAAAAATAAATCCAATTCAAAAGCCTAAATACTAGAAGAGTCCATTTAATAACATTCTGTAAAAGGCAAAACTATTGGGGACAGAAATATCAGTCCTTTCCAGGTACTGGGTGGGGAGGAGGCAGGGAATAAGCACAGACTGGCACTTGGGAACCTTTGGGGAAAAGGAAATATTATATATTCTCATATGGTGGTGGTGACACATATGTATTTGTCTATCAAAACTCAGAAGATTGTACACTTATATAGGTTAATTTTACTTGAAGTAAAAAACTATATATTGAAAAAAAAGAGGAAATGGGAAAACCTAGGCGGTAGATGTACAAGTTTTACTGTACTTTTTTTCGACTTTACTCTGTTATGAATTTTTATATAAAATGTTAAAAAGTGGAAACAAGATTTTCCTCCCCCAGATAAAATCCTTATAATAAGACCAGGAGATGAAAATTTGTTATTAAAGGCAAAAATAAAGATATGCAAATCAAAACTACAATGAGGTATCACCTCACACCTGTCCGATGGCCATTATTAAAATGTTCACAAATAATAAATGCTGGAGAAGGTGTAGAGAAACAGGAACCCTCCTACTCTGTTGGCTGGAATGTAAATTGATACAGCCATTATGGAGAACAGTATGGAGCTTCCTTAAAAAACTAAAAATAGACTTACTATATGATCCTGCAATCCCACTCCTGGGCATATATTCAGAGAAAAGCATAATTCGAAAAGATACATGCACCCCAATGTTCATTGTAGCACTATTTACAATAGCCAACACATGGAAACAACCTAAATGTTCACTGACAGATGAATGGACAAAGAAGTTGTGGTATACTTATACCACGGACTATTATTCAGCAATTAAAAAGAATGAAATAATGCCATTTTACCAAAATGGATGGACCCAGAGATTATCATACTAAGTGAAGTAAGCCAGACAAAACAAATATCATATGATATTGCTTAAATGTGTAATCCCAAAAAAAAAGGATACAAATGAACTTGTATATAAAACAGAAACAGGCCCACAGACATAGAAAACAAACTTACAGTTACCAAAGGGGAAAGAGGGGGGAGGGATAAATTAGGAGTTTGGGATTGACATATACATACATATTAAAAATAAATATCCAATAAGGACCTACTGTATAGCACAGGGAACTATATTCAGTATTTTGTAATAACCTATAAAGAAAAGAATCTGAAAAAAATAGGTGTGTATGTATAACTGAATCACCTTGCTGTACACCTGAAACTAACACAACATTGTAAATCAACTATACTTCAATAAAAAAAGGAAAGGAAAAATAAAATAAAATTAATTAATTTAGCATAAACAAATTGCATAGTATGTCAATCATTTTCCACTACAGGGTTACAAGTCAAACCCTAAATAAGATGGAATATTATGAACATTAATATATTCATAATAACTCATATTTCTACATAACATGGTTTATATACTGTACTTTCTACACATGATTCCTTTTGATCTAAACAATAAGTACATCAGGTAAGTGATATTACATTACAGATCCAGAAACTGACACACACAGCAGCTAAGCAACTTGCCTTAGGTCTGTAAGCCAAGGCCTGAATTCCAAATTTCAAGTCATTTTTTCTATGTCTTTTTATACTGAGGCATAATAAATAGTCAGAAAAATGTGCATTTAGGAACATTATGTTCAGAAAAAGTGCACATATAAAGGTAAAGTTTAATGAATTTTCACGAACACCTGTGTAACCTGAATTGAAATCAAGAAACAGACTATCCCTAGCACACCAAAAGTACCTCAATTCTTTTCAAGGGTGATCAGTATAAGAGATACATTTTTATAAAACATTTAATTCTGTGATATTATCACCAATATAAATAACCTTCCCTTGAAGGGACCTTTAAATAGTCAACTATTTTACTATATTTAAAATATGATGTTATTTATAAAACATTTATTTGCACACAGCTCTTCAGGCACATATATTTAGATAGACTGATAGGAAAATACCCCCAAAATAACATCAATTGGTAGTAACCATTTAGAAAATTACTAAAAGTCTGTATAAAAAGTTAGCATATTAATTGCTTTTAGCCATAAACATGGTTAGAATGCATTGACTAATGGGATTCACATCACTGGTCAAAGTAATTCTTAAGACATTATTAAGCATGATCAACAAAAATAAACTCAAAATATTTTAAAGACCTAAATTTAAGACTGGATACTATAAAACTCTTAGAGGAAAATATAGGCAGAACACTCTTTGACATAAATCGCAGCAATATCTTTTTCAATGTGTCTCCTAGAGTAAGGGAAGTAAAAACAAAAATAAGCAAATGGCACTAATCAAACTCAAAAACTTTTGCATAGCAAAGGAAACTATAAAATGAAAAGACAACCCACAGAATGGGAGAAAATATTTGCGAACGATGAGACCAAAAAGGATTAATCTCCAAAATTTACAACGAGCTCATGCAGCTCAATACCAAAAAAAAACCCAATCGAAAGTGAGAGAGTGGCATGGACATGCATATACTACCAAATGTAAAACAGACAGCTAGTAAGAAGCAGCCACATAGCTCAGGGAGATCAGCTCGGTGCTTTGTGTCCACCTAGAGGGGTGGGATAAGGAGGGTGGGAGGGAGATGCAAGAGGGAGAAGATATGGGGATATATGTACATGTATAGCTGATTCACTCTGTCATAAAGCAGAAACTAACACACCACTGTAAAGCAATTATACTCCAATAAAGATGTTAAAAAAAAAAAAACGGGCAGAAGACCTAAATAGACATTTCTCCAAAGAAGACATACAAATGGCCAAGAAGCACATGAAAAGCTGCTCAATATTGCTAATCATTAGAGAAATGCAAATCAAAACTACAGTGAGGTACCACCTCACACCAGTCAGAATGGCCATCATCAAAAATTCTATAAACAATAAATGTTGGAGAGGGTGTGGAGAAAAGGGAATCCTCCTACACTGCTGGTGGGAATGTAAATTGGTGCAGCCACTATGGAGAACAGTATGGAGGTTCCTTAAGAACCTAAAAATAGAGCTACCATATGATCGAGTAATCCCATTCATACGCATATATCCAGAGGAAAACATGGTTCAAAAGGATACATGCACCCCAACGTTCATAGTAGTGCTGTTAACAATAGCCAAGACATGGAAGCAACCTAAATATCCATCGATAGATGGATAATGAAGATGTGGTACATATATACAATGGAATATTACTCAGCCATTAAAAAGAATGAAATAATGCCATTTTCAGCAACATGGATGGATCTGGAGTTTATCATACTGAGTGAAATAAGTCAGAAAGAGAAAGACAAATATCACATGACATCACTTAAATGCTCAGTCTAAAAAAAAATGATACAAACCAACTTATTTACAAAACAGAAACAGACTTAGAAAATGAACTTATGGTTACTGGTGGGGAGGGACAGATTGGGAGTTTGGGACTGACATGTATACACTGCTATATTAAAAATAGATAACCAACAAGGACCTACTGTATAGCACAGAGAACTCTGCTCAATACCGTGTAATAAACTAAATGGGAAAAGAATTTGAAAAAGAATAGATACATATATATGTATAACTGAATCACTTTGCTGTACACCTGAAACTAATACAACATTGTTAATCAACTCTACTCCAATTAAAAAAAAAATTCTGATGGAAAAAAAACCCTGGAGGCAAAGTAGATAGGTAGGAATAGAGATAAAATAAGATTGGTCACAAATTAGTAATTTTTGAAACTGGGTGATAAATATTTGGGGGTTCATTATATTATTCTACTTTTTTTATTTTGAAAATTTTTATAATAAAACGTAAGAAAAAAACCCAACATGGATGGACCTTGAGGACATTATGCTAAGTGATGTAAATCAAGTAGAGAGAGATAAATAGTGTATGATATCACTTATCTGTGGAATCTAAAAAAGCCAAACTCATAATAACAGGGCATAAAATGGTTATTCCCAGAGGCTAGGTAGGGAGTAGAGGAAAGAGATGTTGTTAAGGGCACACACTTGCAACAAGTAGTAAATAAGTCCTAGAGACTGAAGGCACACTATAGTGATATAGACAACAATATTGTATTATAAACATCAAACTTGCTAAGAGACGAGATTTTAATTAGTCCAACCACAAAAAAGAAATTATTATCATGTAACATGGAGGTGCTAACTATGACTACACTGGGGATAGTAATCATATTACATATAAACATATATAGTAATCATATTAAATAGTAATGTATCAAATTAACATGTTGTACACCTTAAATTTACACAGTGTTATGTATCAAAAATATTTCAATAAAAAAATAAAAATTTAGAAAAGAAAAGATCAACTTGATGTTCCCCTCAGCTTGACTAGACTTTAGACAGGTATCTTCCTGACTGTAGAAATAAGACCAGAAATAAACTCATGCATATAGGTCAACTAATATTTGACAAGGGAGCCAAGAAACCTCCTTGGGGAAAGACAGTCTCTTTAATAAATAGTTCTGGGAAAATTGGATAGTCACATACTAAAGAATGAACATAGGACTTCCCTGGTGACACAGTGGTTAAGAATCTGCCTGCCAATGCAGGGGACACAGGTTCGAGCCCTGGTCCCGGAGGATCCCACATGCCCGTGCACCACAACTACTGAGCCTGCACTCTAGAGCCCACAAGCCACAACTACTGAGTCCATGTGCTGCAACTACTGAAGCCCAAGTGCTTAGAGCCTGTGCTCTGCCACAAGAGAAGCCCCCACAACGAGAAGCCCATGCACTGCAATGAAGAGTAGCTCCCACTCATAGCAACTAGAGAAAGCCCACACACAGCAATAAAGACCCAATGCAGCCAAACAATACATAAATAATATTTAAAAAAAAATAAAGTGCATTTGGGTTTTAAAGATATTTCATAATACTCTATAAAAAAAAAGTAAAAAAGAACAAACATAGACCTCCTATCTTAAACCGCGCACAAAAATTTACGCAAAATGGATCAAACACTTAAATGTAAGGTCCAAATTCGTAAAACTTGTAGAAGGAAACATAGGGGAAAAGCTTCCTGACGTGTCTTGGAAATGATTTTTTGGATATGACACCTAAAGCACAAGCAACAAATGCCAAGTTAAACAAGTAGGACTACATTAGACTAAAAAGCTTCTGCACAGCACAAGAAAGGATCAACAAAATGAAAAGGCAACCTACAGAATGTAAGAAAATATTTGCAAACCACACATATGGTAAGGGGTTAATATCCAAAATATATAAGGAACTCAGTAGCAAAACAACAATCCAATTAAAAAATTGGCATAGGACCTAAATAGACATTTTCTCCAAGATATTCAAATGGCCAACAGGTACATGAAAAGGGGCTCAACGTTACTAATCATCAGGGAAATGCAAAGCAAAACCATAATGTGATCTCAGGTCACGCCTATGAGAATGGCTATCATCAAAAACACAAACGATAATAAACGCTGGTGAGGATGGGAGAAAAGGGACCCCATGTATACTGTTGGTGGAAATTTATATTGGTATAGCTACTGTGGAAAGCAGGATGGAGATATGATCCAGCAATTCTACTTCTGCAATCCAAAGAAAACAAAATCACTATCTTGAAAAGATAACTGCATTCCCATGTTCATTGCAGAATTATTTATAATAGCCAAGACATGAAAATAACCTAAGTTTCCATCAACAGATGACTGAACATAGAAAATGTGAATATGTACACACACACACACACACACACAGGAATACTATTCAGCCACAGAAAGGAAATCCTGCCATTTGCAACCACAAGAATGAACCTTGAAGGCATTATGCTAAGTGAATTAAGTCTGAAAGTGCAAGACAAATACTGTATGATATCACTTCTTATATACAGAATCTTAAAAACAGAAACAAACAAGAAAACAAACTCATGGCTTATAGATACAGAGAACACACTGGTGGTTGCCAGAGGCGGGGAAGGGGGTGGGGACAGGGGAGTGGGTAGAATGTGTGAAGCTTGTCGAAAGGTACAAACTTACGATTTTAGGATAAATAAGTTCTGGGGATATAATTTACATCACGAAGACTATAGTGAACAACCCTGTATACTTGAAAGTTATCTTAAAAGTTATCACTAGGAAAAAACTGTAATTATATGAGCTAATGTATATTAACCAAACTCACTTATGTGATAATCATTTTACAATATACACTTATCAAGTCATTATGTTATATACGTTAAACTTACACAATGTTGTGTGTCGATAATCTCAGTAAAACTGAACAAAGACTAAGAAAAAAAGACCTGAAAACTCTCTCTTTGAAATGTAATCATCACAAAAGCAGAGCTCCTATATCCCTGTCTCTGGGGAGTGTAAAATCCCAACTTTGATAATGCCAGTTACATGGAGGGCAGTAATCACATTGACCAACCTGCTTATCCAACATCATTTAGTACTCTTCCACTCCCTCACCCCAGTGCTTAAGAACTCTCTTAACTTTTCTCTCAGGACAGTTGAGTTCATTCTTTCTCCCCTGTTGCGGTAGTACTGGCTAAAGTCTTCCTTGCTTATTTACCTCCATCTGGTGCAATTTTTCTTTGACCAATGCCTACTGTATTCTAGGTAATAAACCATCACCTCAGACGTTGGGTATACTCAGCTAGATAACTAAGCAAATATAAATGAGTGTGATAAGCACAGTGTTCACATTTACACATGTGCCGTAAAAAAGAGCTATGGGAGATTTTGTCCCCCTCCCCATTTCTCCCCGGGGGTATGAGGGGCTTTAAGAAGTTAGACAGATTAGAAGACAAAACTGAACAATGAAAGATTCAAAAAATAAGTTTGCTTAGTATACATCATATGAAGGGAATTCTAGGCAGACGAAAACAGCATGAATGACAACATGGAGTTCATGATATGTCTGGGGAATAAGAGGTCAAGAGTTGCTCTAATACAGTGTAAACACGTATGAACCAAAAAGTGAGAGTTGGAGTGGCTGGAAAGCCTGACTGCATTCAAGTATAAAGATAATTATAAGTGATCCCTGAGTAGTCTGGACTCTAGGATTGGAAAGTGAATAGGAGTGTATCAAAAAGTGATTAAATGCATGTTTTTGAATATTCCTCTGCTGGCAGTGTAAAGGTTGACGTGCTGGTAAACTGGATCTCCTGCAGGACATGGGTGGGGGAAAGCCCTGATTTGTAGAGTTTACAGATTTACCTGGTGTAAACACTCCCAACTGTGGCTGATTTCAAGCTGCCAATGGTTTAATAACAGGATTTCTGAATTCCTGAATATTTAACCATGTGTTCTCATGAGCCAGTACAGTTTGCTCTAGAATATCACTGGTGGCAAGGGAAAAGAATGGGCTTTGTCTAGGTGAAATAAACCATAAAGCCACTGTGAATGTGGATAGGAGGGAACTCAATCAAGGGACATGACAGAAGAAAAGCTAACAATCCGTATCAGAGGTATTATTCACATTATAAACAGCATTCTCTTTAAGGATCCTTCAAGTAGTCCACTATTTAAAGGTCAAATAATGTGTGTCAGAGGTCAAGTAATACACCCATGGTCACCCACCTTGCCAGTGGCAGAGCCTGGATTTGAGCCCAGTCTGCCCGATTCCAGTGTCCCATATATAGGCTTATGAGCTCAACTTCTGCTCACCTGGAAAATGAACCTAATGGGATTGCTCTGATGATTAAGAAAATACACAACCAAAGCACCTAGGACAAGGTCTGATACCTACAAACATTTATGAAATTACAGCTAGTATTACTAATATTGTCATTACCATTACCCTTATTTTGCCACAATCATGTTTAATTGAATTTGTTAGGAGTGATGAAACAGACAACCAGGAGGTACTAATAAAGAAAGCAATTTTCTGTGCTTAAAAAGTTTACCAGCTGGAGAGAATAATGCATTTTAAATGCTGTGGGTTTCGAGTTGTAAGTCTTAATCTTTTTCCCCCCAAGTAAAAACTAAATCTTATAAACAAATCTATGTGTTTTGGAATAGAGCCTTCTATTATATCATCACAGTGAGTTTTAGTCTTGCCTGGTATTGCTAAGCCGTCTAACATTTCCCCATGTTAAAAGCTTAGATAACCGTCCTGTAAACAATCAAACATTATTCTTTCCATTGTTCTGCTAACATCAGAAGTAGAATTAAATCTTGAATTATGCAGGTAATGATTCTTAATCATCAGGTAACTGAAAACTCTTTTAACTATGGAGTATTTCACAAGGGAGAAAGATACCAATGTCCAGCCCAGCTCTGACCACTGGAGATTATACGACCTGTTGTCCATGTCACACACCATTGGGTTTTGGCATCTATGCAAAGAGTGAGCTGTACCTCCAGTAAGATAAACCTTTTAATCTATATACAGAGCAAGAATCTTTTGGCCCGTAGCTTTATAGCCTCTGGTGCTTTGGACCCACAAATAAATCACTTATAAGATAGAAAATGTGGCAGAAAATTTTGGACTCTAGAATAGCCTGAAAACTATTTAAGTTTAAAAATTCAATAACTGCTATCAAACACACATGATGAAGATAAATGCATCTCCTGCAGTTTTCTCTGTTTGGTACACCAGAGAATACCTGAAAGACAAGGTCACCAGAGCTGGGACTGTGTTCACACTTTTTAAGTCCATGATAAATAAAATATCTTCACTCAAAATTGAAACACACATTCATGAACAAGAATCAACACATCATAAAGTACCGCCTCTGACTCTGAACAATTCATAGAAATAATCAATGCAAATCAATGCCGAAGAATACATGTCACATTGCTTACTGCAGGAAAATTGCTTCGTAATATAATTACATTAGTTTTATACTCAGTATTTTTAATGTTTATTTCTCACCTTCAGTTTCAACCTTGGCATGTATATTCTCACTGTGAAAGCGAACAGTGAATCGTTCGTTGTTATTTTGTTCTGACCAAAAATATACATACTACAGCTTTCATAATAAAAATCTTAACTGTGTTTTGCATGTGAGCACAAAAGGGATGTTTGCAATCAAAGCGTGATGTTCAAAGGAAAAGATTATTTAAATCCTCACACAGAGGGCAAGTTGAATTTCTTTTCTAGGCAAAGTCTTATGTGGAAGACTCAAATATTTGCCCTAGCTCTGCAGTGAACTTTGAGTCTGTTTGCTCTCACATTGTGAGAATTACATGAGATAGAATTTTATATGGCATCTGTTTGGAATCTCTTTCCCCTTATCCACCCCAACTTGAAATTTTAATTCAAATCCGCAGAAGTGATTTGCCAATTGGTTTCACACACACTGTGGTATGACGCTTCAATCCACCTTTGAATCTAATGTGCACCTCCTATGAGTGGATTGTTAAGGAGAGGTGATTTTAAATGTAGCAT
Source organism: Grampus griseus (assembly GCF_964374135.1). Lineage (NCBI taxonomy): Eukaryota > Metazoa > Chordata > Mammalia > Artiodactyla > Delphinidae > Grampus > Grampus griseus. The sequence goes on along the minus strand of NC_139003.1, from coordinate 53,004,200 downwards.
ATTAATGGAAATTTGAGGTACAGTAAGGCCAACAGGTCAGGAAAACAACTGCCATGGAAAATAGTAATAAGCTATTACTCACACTTCCCAAGACGGCGAGGCAGGCCACGCCACGGGAGGACACACAGGGAAGCTCTGAGAGCCAGGCAGGTCGAGAGGCAGAGGGAGAGAGAGGAATTGTGGGCAAGGGTCTTGATTGTGGCGTGCTCTGGAAGGAACAGGTGAGGCAAATAAGCAAGTTTAGGATTGGCTAGTTCAAATAATTTCAGTGGGCTCTGGGGCAAAGGGGCTGTCCCAAGTTGTCTCCTACTTGGCCTTGGGGGTCATTTGGGCAGGTGTGTAGTGGTCTGTAGGGACACAGCCCAATGGGTTGGGGGAAGTGGGCTCTGGATTGATTGGTTTATATTTGAAAACTAGTCCCCAGGAGGAGGACTCTTCCTGAGAAGGGGAGTAAGTAATGATGAAGGCAAGATGCCAAAGCAAAGTGATTTAGGTAGATTGTCTGGTTCTCCAGAATGAGGTATAACTAGCGTATGCATGGAGGGCAGATCTTAAACTATGATGCTTACAGAGGCTACAATGGTGGTTAAAACAAGAAGGATGACTTACTATAACACAATTGAAGCAATTTGCCTACGTGGTGGATGCTGTCGGCATCCAGGGCAATTGAACCAACAATATGGTGCAGATCAGCTGCTAAGGGCTCACAGCTTTCTCCTCTGGAGAATTGCCCTCAGCCAGTGGTTCTCAAACTTCATTGTGCATCAGAATCACCTGGAGAGCTTGTTAAACCACAGATTGCTGGGCTCCACCCCCAGAATTTCTGATTCAGTAGGTCTGGGCTGAGGTCCAAGAAACCATCATTGCTAACAAGTTCCCAGGTGGTGCTGATCTGGGGACCATACATTGAGAACAACTGATCTAGACTGAAAAGTGTCACCTCTCCCAGGGATTCCTGGGAGGTTTCACCCTCCAGAGTCAATAACTGACTGAAATAGGATGTAAAAGTCCAGCTACCTTGCCGCAAATCAGAACAATTCTGTGGTGTGGTCCATTCTCCTGAAATCCACAGGAGATGAGACTGTGGCTAGCCTTCGGCTGACTTTATCTTTTTACCAAGGTTCTTCTACTATCCCGTGGTGTTTCCCTCACTTCCCCACAGGTTTCTGCTTAGTAAACCACTTGCACAATACACACAACTCAGTTTTTGTTTCTAGGAAACCCAACCTAAGAAAGCATATTTTGTCCAAAAGCATCTTTTTATTTCCGAATCTACATCCAAGAATTCTTTCGCCATTTTGAAGTTTTATTTACCCTCAATATTCCTATTGCTCCTCAAACACAGCAATGGATTTGAGAGTGGTCAGTAGTGATCAAAATGCTCAGAAGGATAGGAAGTATAAATAGGGGAAAAAATAAAGGTAATTATTTGGAGAGTAGAAGGCAGAAAGGGAGATGAGTTAGTTATCCTTGTTAAGAGAATCCAGTGCCTACTTCCTGTTCGCATTGTTCTTACAAGGCAAATTAAAAAGACATGATACTGCCTTCTGATACTTTATGCTATAAAATATTGTCTGAAAACAAATTTACATTTTGGGAGGGGATAATTCATGCAGTGAGTATCATGGGCACTATTTTGATATCTAAACTAACTCCCCACAGCTGATGTGTTTCAATTAATAAAATGTAATTAAATTCTATGCATGAATTAATATGCATTTAATAATCTAAATATGTCAGACACCAGGCTAGCCACTTTCTCATACATCATTCATTCAATCTATTTAAGCCTTATGATTAAGGACTGCAAATAAGTTTTCAGAAAACAAAAGATATTCTGTGTATTTTTAAGAGTAAATATAGTTAGTAAAGAGCACAAACCCACATAGTATTGCTGTTTTCTTGTCAGTAATATAATAATGTTAAGTGATTTAATGAATTAATGTATGATTGAAGAAGAATTAATGTCATGCTTACAACTAATTTTGGCAAAACACTGCAGAATGTGGGACTACATTTCCTTCACCCTATTCTAAGCTTTTGAACAGAACTTACCACATTTAATTCTGACTTTGGAAGGAAAATGAACAAGTATTTTGGGCTTGTACTTTCTTATCAGAAACCAGAGCATGTGATGGGTGAGGTGGAAGAGTGTGAAAAAATTTGAGTAGATGTTTCTTAAATTATTATTAAGGACAATTCATGCAATGAATTCATGTAGTTCATGCATGAACCCAGGAGGCTCTCAGGCTTTGGTTTATGAGAGAGAGTGTTTTGGTCTCATCTGACTTTTTTTTTTTTTTTTTTTTTTTTACGATGCAGCATGTTGTAATGGAAAGACTCCAATATCATTGGTTCAAATTCTGGCTTCCCTTCTTATTCTCTGTTTGATCTAAATCAAGTTATAGTTGTCTGGGTCTTGATCTTTTTATTTCTAAATTGATGATAATAATGTTCACCTTGATAGTGTGGTTGTGAAGATAAATGAAGTAATATATGTAAATTTCAATATACCATGGCCAAAGTATCACAAGTTCACAAGAAATATTAATTTTTTTTACTTTTAATTTTATCCATACCTCCTTCTTTTTATTAACATATTCTGTACTCCAAACTAACTACTACCATCTGTAAACAAATTCTGCATTATCTAGCCCTTACTTCTCTTTAACCTCATACTTTTGCACTATCATTCATGAATTAGCTTCCCTCCCTGATTCTCTGAGGAGTGGTTTATTCCTCCTATGACATTGAGCCCACTTTGCCATATATTATTGTTACACAGATTATTTCTTCAATGTTATTGAGTGCAGTGTTTCATTCTACCTACAGTAGATGCCCTTTATATATGTCCCAGTTGAAATTATCTCATGCAATAGCATAACTATATTTGTAGTTGTCTGTTTGTCTGCCACACTATATCATAAGCTCTTGGACTTATAATATGTATTTTGCCTCTCTATTTCTCTCTCTATTCCTCTCTCTATTCTATTTTTCTCTATATTCCACCTCAGTGGTGTATTCCCACTGGTACTCTCACCTTTGCAACAATATGGGATTTTCCACTGTAGAGGCATATGTACTGAAGTCCGTGGTTTATCCTGGCAAATTCAGTGGAAATTTTAATATGTTTAATGATTTAACAACTAAAATCAATGCCTGGTAATCTGAAGGAGGGCCATTTGATAGGAAACCTTCAGACAATGATGGGAGAGATCTTATTGCTCTCTATCTTCTCTATGAGACAGTCATAGTTCATAGCGCCATAGGCTAGTAGATCCAAAGGGACCTGGAATCTCCGAGAAGTAACTTACAAGCTAGGCAAAGCACCCACTTGATCATTGGAGTTAGGGCTCCCAGGCCACCTCCTCTTAGCTGGCGACCCTTCTATCTTCCTCCTGAATTTCCTCAACCTCTGTAGCTACCCTTGCTGACTTCTGTTTAGTGGATCTGACTCTACTTCCCAGTGTTTGTCATCATGACTGGTTATCCTCACTTGGACCTCTTGATTGCTTTATGTTTTACTCCGGAGTGAAATTGATGTGTTTCTGACTCCATATTGATACCTAATTATGCCACAGCAGTTTCCATTCATCTTTTTCTAGTACTGACCATAGCCTGACTGCTCAATCCTTCTTAGATTTACAGTCAGAAGTGACATTTTTTTCCTAGGAAAATGACCCTGTAAAAATATGGATGAGGAAGACTTCCCTTTATTTTTCCACCCAAAACAAAACTTGTGCTGAATTATTCAGGTCCTTGTCATCATTTTGCCACTGCAGGTTATTTATTGGGTGTGTGATGTTGGGGAAGGGGGTGTGCTTTTCCATAGACATTTTAGGGAACAGGGACTCTAGGGGCCTCTACAGGCCCTCACAGCCTAGAACTCTGGAAACCAATTCACAGGCAAAATCTAAATCTAAATCTGTCATGTAGAAGCCACAAAGAAACACTGGGATAAAAATTTTGGAGACATGCTGACTATGGCCATGTTTTTGGAAAAACACCTGTAAGGGAGGCTTAGGCAATGTTGCAGGGTTTCCAAAACTGGAATGTTACTATTCCTCTAAGAACACTTAGAAATAAGTGGACAACATGTGTGGACATGTAATAGAGCCTATCTCTTGGCAGAAATGAAATCTAAAGCAGAAAATATGCTTTTTTTTTTGAGTAACATGAAACATGTCAAAGTTTTCAACCCAAACATGACTCCAAAAGACTAGGCATCACACTGCTGGAGAACATGCTGGAAACGAATCTCCACAAGGGTAAGTAAAAAGTTCCCTCCACCAGACATTTCAAGCAAAAGAGAATCAACCCGCTCAAAGAGAATACGTTGCTGGGCTTTGTTAACATGAGCTATGCCAAGGCCAAGACCAAGGCCACACTCGTGGAAAAAACATTAGGGATGGGAAGAGGGGGTGAGGAGAAGGAGATGGTGCTGTCATGCTCAGTGTTAAATTGTACAACCATTCCACAGAACAAATCTGGGCAAACAAGGAAAACATCACCAAATAAAACAAAGAATCCCGCTTAGGTGACCCCTCCCCACCCTCACACCCCAACTGCAACAAATAAAGTGACCAGTTTCTAATTCTGGATATTGTATGAGCATAAGCCCAAAGGTTCTGGATCATTCTGCTTCCACTGTTCTGCTTAGCTTTGTCTTTGTAGACAGATTATCTGGGTCCCATCTGAACCTATAACTCTTCTAATAAACATGTACACACCAATCTCTGGAATGCAAACCGTTTTCATGATCATCAGGGAAACGTGAACTAACAAGCTATTTTTCTATTTCATCTCATTAGCAAGAATTCATTGTCCCTTTAGATATAAATATGATGTTTGGGTAAAAAATAAAGGATTCTGTGACACACATATTTGTAAGTTATTTTTTCATCATGGTTGTTTTAAAATTTAATTCTATTTTTAAAGGAAAATAATGCAACCTAGCTCTTCATTGAAATATATTTTGTATGTCTTACAGACCAGGCTTGAATAATACATGAAAACTAAACTTTGCCATTTGTTTAAAATTTGAAATCAAGATTCATTTTACTTTCATCTCAAGCATTAGTAGAGGAGGCAAGAAACATCATTTTCTTAACTCCAAAAGTCCAACCGCATGGCCAATCAAGGTTGATTGATTGAAGGTGTCAAAAAGAGTGGCAGCCAATATCCTCCAGTCCACTGACCTTGCGTTTCAGAAGACAGATTAAACCAGGCTGTCTCCTTCTAAATTCAAATGGATTGGAAAAAAAAAAAATCTTTGTGCCTTGATCCATTATGGGGCTGTGCTTAATTGATCTTTCACTCATTACTGAAGCTGAACAACTTAGGGACACAGACGAATATTTGCCTACAAAATGGTAAGCCAGGATAACAGTTCACCTCCAGCTTCGAAACAGAATAACAATGTAATAAACTAATGAAAACAAACTACAAGGAAATTATAAAACGGCCTCAGTCAAGCAGTATCCTGTTCAATTACCAACATTTAAAAGTCACTGTGGAGCTCAAGGCATTTTAGGGCATGAGCCAACCATCTCCTTGCACGGCCCTGCAATAAAACCTTTCTCTTCTCCAAACTCTGATGTTTCGGTGCCTGGAGCTGCGGACTTTTTTCCCTGTCAAGCCGGAGACCCCACAGCTGGTCCATCCTCTCTCCTCTCTGTAGGCCAGGGAGGGCATCATTTGGATCCGTGGATGAATTCCCTCCTATCAGGATCGTGCTTCAGGATCTTCCTGAACTTTCCCAGAAGCCTTCTGAAGTGAGTGCCCTGAGGTTCAGGCAACAATGTTAACTTGCTTCCTCTCCTCTAGCCCTCTGCAAGGGTGGTGTGTTTGAGGGTGGCAGTCTGAGGAGGATTTTCTCCTACTTTCTGATGCAGCATTGACGGACATAAAGGAGGGCATTTAGCTGATGGGTAAAGAGTGACTTTCTCTGATCGGCTTAGGGCTGACCTAGAGTTCAGACATGGACCCTGGCACCCACAGGGCTGGAGAGGCTGTGAAATAGAAGATGTGGCACGAGAAGAGAGTAGTGATGGAGGGGGGGCGGAGAGGAGGGCTGAGTCGTAGGCAGCCGAGGCTCAGCAGGGCATGCTTCTGAGATGGGAAGAGACCATGGTCATGGAAACCGGGAATGCTGCTGATGGATATTTGTGAGAAATGCCAACCATGCAAAGAAAGGGACCCTTTAGAGTGAGACTAGAGCGACATTGAGGAGAGGAATGCTGGGCCATAGTTAAAGGTACACAGACATGGGTACAGACTTGGAGAGGCAGAGTCGGGCATCTTAACAACGGCCATTTTTATGGAGATCCTCTCCTATGCCAGTAGCTTTGCACGATCGACTCCACTCCTCATCACTGCTCATGGAGGATGCAGTATCATTCCCAATTTCTGATGAAGGACACTGGCAGTGTTACTCAGTGGATCCACATCCATCCATCCATCCATCCATCCATCCAGATGTGCCTGGAGTTAGGAAAGTCCTCTCTTAGAGATTAATATTTAAGCCAAGACCTGACTGATGAGAAGGAGGCAGTCATGGGCAGATCTGGCAGAAAAACACCTCAAGAAAAAGGAATGGCAAGTGCAAAGCCCTAAGACAGAAATGAGCATGGCATGTTTGAAGAATGAAAGAGGGCCAAGCTGGCTGGTGGCCATGAGGAGAACGGTATCTGATGAGGTGAAGAAGTGGGTGGAAATCAAAGTGCACGACCAGCATGACACAGGTGTAGACCAATCAGAAAGGAATGGCTTGGCAGAGGCCAAATTATGCAGGGCCTTGTGGGTCATCATAAGGAGTTTGGAAATGAGAGTTGTTGTAATGGAAAATCACTGGAAAGCTTTAAAAAGAGGAGCAACACAATCAAATTCAGGATTTAAAAAGACAACTCTAGAGGACTTCCCTGGCTGTCCAGTGGTTAAGACTCCATGCTTCCATTGCAAGGGATGTGAGTCTGATCCCTGGTCAGGAAACTAAGATCCCACATGCCGTGTGGCACAGCAATGAATAAGTTAAAAATAAATAAATAAAAATAAATTATTTTAAAAAAATAAATAAAAATAAAAAGACAACTCTATAAAACAACGAGATACCACTACACCTATTAGAATGGCCAAAATCCAAAACACTGAAAACACCAAATGCTGGCGAGTAACAGGAACTCTTATTCATTACCGGTGGGAATGCAAAATAGTATGTAAGACACTCTGGTAGTTTCTTACAAAACTACACGTACTCGTACCATACGATCCAGCAACTGGACTTCTTGGTATTTATCCAAATGAGTTGAAAACTTATGTCCAGACAAAAACCTGCACACAGATGTTGACAGCAGCTTTATTCATAATTGCCAAAACTTGGAAGCAACCAAGATGTCCTTCAGTAGATGAGTAGATAAATAAACTGGTACATCCAGACAATGAGATGTTATTCAGCACAAAGAAATGAGCAATCAAGACTTGACAAGACATGGAGGAAACATAAATGCGTATTGATAAGTGAAAGAAGCCAGTTTGAAAAGGCTACATGCTGTATGATTCCAGCTATATGACATTCTGGAAAAGGCAAAACTATGGAAACAGCAAAAAGATCAGGGGTTGGGGGGGGAAAGGATGAACAGGTGGAGCACAGAGGATTTTTAGGGCAGTAAAACTATTCTGTATGATGCTATAATGATGGATAGATGACATTTTACGTTTTTCAAAACAAAAAGTGAATCCTAATGTAAACTATACTCTCTTAAAACAACAAGAGCAAACACCAGTATAAACTATGGACTTTGGGTGACAATGACATGTCAATGCAGGCTCATCAATTGTAACAAACATACAACTGTGGTATGAGATGTTTATAGTGGGAGAGGCTAGGTGAGCATCGGGGCAGGGGTACATGGAAACTTTCTGTGCTTTCTGCTCAATTTTGCTATGAACCTAAAACTTTTTTAAAACATAAAGTCTGTTAAAAAAAAAAAAAAGACCACTCTAGCTGCTGTGTGAAGAGTGGATTGTGTGGTAGCAAGAGAGGAAGAAGGGAAGCAAGTTAGACAGAATTTACAGTAAACTAGGTAAGAGATGTCAGTGGTTTAGACTAATATTTTGATGATAAACAAGGGAAGAAGTAGTCAAATTTGGGACATATTTGGAGGTAATGCTGCCAGAACTTACTGATGAATTAAATACAGAATTTGAAGGAGAAAAAAGAAAAAAAAGTCACTGAGAGCAGTAATAAGCTGCATAAATTGGTAATGTCCTATATCCATACATCTAGCAAATTTGCTGATATTTTTTCAGTATTTAATTTCAATATTATTTCCAATATTTAATATCAGTTTGCTACAATGCAACAATTCCTGAACATGACCAATGTTCAATGACTATATGTACTGTAAAACTTACTACGCTTTGGTAAAATAATGAGTTGTTTGCTACTTCAAGTTACATAAGACTTTTTTTTTTTTTTTTTTTTTTTTTTTTGAGGTACGTGGGCCTCTCACTGTTGTGGCCTCTCCTGTTGCAGAGCACAGGCTCCAGACGCGCAGGCTCAGCGGCCATGGCTCACGAGCCCAGCTGCTCCGTAGCATGTGGGATCTTCCTGGACCGGGGCATGAACCTGCATCCTCTGCATCGGCAGACGGACTCTCAACCACTGCGCCACCAGAGAAGCCCTACATAAGACTTTTGATAGCTGTATAATTTAAAATCATTTTCAGTGTCAATTTTTATTTTAAAAACAATTCTTAAATGTTTGAAGGTAAAATTCAGTTGTAAAATCATCACAAACAAAAACTTATTAGTGCTCTTTCATGGCAATGATTTTCCTTTATTTCTAGCAAATTGAAAGTACTCAATAACTTTTATCAAGATATATCTTAGTTGTGAAATTTATAAGAATTACTGGAAATTATGTGCTTGATAGAGGAGTAAATTGTGATTGGAAGGATTTATAATCTGAGCATAACATATTTACCACCAAATCACAAAGTTGACATACAATAAGAAACGTGTAGATAATATACCATGTGACTTTAGAATATCCTCCTCCTCAAATATCATATACAGGAACTTGTTCATTTGTTTCCTGTTATTTTATATTAAGAAAATGAAATTTCCCTTATGGGATCCTCAAGCCTTCTCAAGAAAGAGTGTTCAAATACTTAATGATGTGAGAGAGACAGACAGACAGAAAAAGAGAGAGAATATGAATGTTACTAATCTGCCTGTGTATGTGCTGTGCTGTACAGTCATCATACTAAATTTCATTAGAGCTAAAACAGCATCAATTCGGAGATACACTATTATTTTATGTGCCAATATTCAAGAAAAAATTCTGCCATATAAACTGTGACACAGTCCTAAGATACCATCAATTACAAGATGCATCCTGATTTCAGAGCTGTACAATGTGAAAAAGAAACATGAGATAAACTCTGGTAACTTCCTCCTGGTAACACAACGATGCTCTTCCCACAATGATTCCTGTGGCCAATAATAATATGAACAAGAAGTATGCTACCCTGGCTTTCCTTTTACTTCATTCACGCCTCAGGTTCCTTTGAGGTATCATTCCCTTCATTATTTCTGAATGATAAGGTGCTCCAAAGTTCAGTCCTCAGACCCCTCTGCTATGTCTACTCTCACTCATAAGTGATTCTACCTAATGCTTTGTATTTAAACATCACCTATGTAGTGCATGAATCAGTCTTCAATTTGTAAGTTCACTTCCAACCTCTCCCTGACCTGTATTCCAACTGCCAAAATAATAATTCCACTGGCTATCTAAAAGACATCTCAGAATTCTAAATCTAATACACAACTCTTTTATTTTTACTTTTTTGTTTTGCAGTACGCGGGGCTCCCACTGCTGTGGCCTCTCCCATTGCGGAGCACAGGCTCTGGACGCGTAGGTTCACCGGCCATGGCTCACGGGCCCAGCCGCTCCGCGGCATGTGGGATCTTCCCCGACGGGGGCACAAACCCGTGTCCCCTGCATCGGCAGGTGGACTCTCAACCACTGCGCCACCAGGGAAGCCCCTAATACACAACTCTTGATTGCTATCTCAGTAAATGGCACCAGACATCCAGCAGTTTAGATGAACGATTAACAGCCTTTCACTAGTGTTTTCTCAGACCCCCATTCACTCCTATCACGTCAAACTTCAAAATTGGTTCAAAATTGTTCAACTTTTTATCCCCTTGCCAGTCTCACTCCAGCCCCAAGTACCCTCAGCTTTCTCAAGCACTGCTGCTTTAGACTCCCAACTGATCTTTCAGCTTCTACAGTTTCTCAAATTCTCCACAGTGTAGCCAAAGGGATATTCCAACAAAGTGAATCTCATCATTTCATTCTCTTGCTCAAATCCCTTAATTCAATTCTAGTTAAACTTAGAAAGGTATTGAGAGGAACCAAGATGGCAGAGTAGAAGGACATGCTCTCACTCCCTCTTGTGAGAACACCAGAATCACAACTAGCTGTTGGACAATCATCGACAGGAAGACACTGGAACTCACCAAAAAAGATACCCCACATCCAAAGACAAAGGAGAAGCCTCAATGAGACAGCAGGAGGGGTGCAATCACAGAAAAATCAAATCCCTTAACTGCTGGGTGGGTGACTCACAGACTGGAGAACACTTGTACCACAGACGTCCACCCACTGGAGTGAAGGTTCTGAGTCCCATGTCAGGCCTCCCAACCTGGGGGTCTGGCAACGGGAGGAGGAATTCCTACAGAATTAGACTGTGAAGCCTAGTGGGAACTGACTGCAGGACTTCGACAGGACTGGGGGAAACAGAGAATCCACTCTTAGAGGGCACACACAAAGTAGTGTGTGCATCGGGACCCAGGGGAAGGAGCGGTGACCCCAGGGGAGACTGAACCAGACCTACCTGCTACTGTCGGAGGGTCTCATGCAGAGGCAGGGGGTGGATGTGGCTCACTATGTGTACGAGGACACTGGCACCAGAAGTTCTGGGAAGTAATCCTTGGCATGAGCCCTCCCAGACTCTGTCATTAGCTCCACTAAAGAACCCAGGTAGGCTCCAGTGTTGGGTGGTCTCAGGCCAAACAACCAACAGGGAGGGCATCCAGCTCCACCCATCAGCAGTCAAGTGGATTAAAGTTTTACTGAGCTCTGCCCACCAGAGCAACAGTCACCTCTACCTACCACCAGTCCGTCCAATCAGGAAACTTACACAAGCCTCTTAGATAGCCTCATCCACCAGAGGGCAGAGAGCAGAAGCAAGAAGAACTACAATCCTGCAGCCTGTGGAACAAAAACCACATTCACAGAAAGATAGACAAGATGAAAAGGCAGAGGGCTATGTACCAGATGAAGGAACAAGATAAAACCCCAGAAAAACAACTAAATGAAATGGAGATAGGCAATCTTCCAGAAAGAGAATTCAGAATAATGATAGTGAAGATGATCCAGGACCTGGGAAGAAGAATGGAGGCAAAGATCGAGAAGATGTAAGAAATGTGTAACAAATACTTGTAAAAATTAAAGAACAAACAGAGATGAACAATACAATAAGTGAAATGAAAACTCCACTAGAAGGAATCAATAGCAGAATAACTGAGGCAGAAGAACGGAGAAGTGACCTGGAAGACACAATGGTGGAATTCACTGCTGCAGAACAGAATAAAGAAAAAAGAATGAAAAGAAATGAAGACAGCCTTAGAGACCTCTGGGACAACATTAAACACAACAACAGTTGATTACAGGGGTCCCAGAAGGAGAAGAGAGAGATAAAGGACCAGAGAAAATATATGAAGAGATTATAGTCGAAAACTTCCCTAATATGCGAAAGGAAAGAGCCACCCATGTCCAGGAAGCTCAGAGAGTCTCATACAGGATAAACCCAAGGAGAAACACGCTGAGATACATAGTAATCAAACTGGCAAAAATTAAAGACAAAGAAAAATTATTGAAAACAGCAAGGGAAAAATGAGAAATAACATACAAGGGAACTCCCATAAGGTTAACAGCTGATTTCTCAGCAGAAACTCTACAAGCAAGAAGGGAGTGGAATTATATACTTAAAGTGATGAAAGGGAAGACCCAACAACCAAGATTTCTCTACCCGGCAAGGATCTCATTCAGATTTGATGGAGAGATCAAAAGCTTTAAAGACAAGCAAAAACTAAGAGAATTCAGCACCACCAAACCAGGTCTACAACAAATGCTAAAGCAACTTCTCTAACTGGGAAACAAAAGAGAAGAAAAGGACCTACAAAAAGAAACCCAAAACAATTAAGAAAATGGTCGTAGGAACATACATATTGATAATTACCTTAAACGTGAATGGCTTAAATGCTCCAACCAAATGACACAGGCTTGCTGAATAGATACAAAACAAGACCCATATATATGCTGTCTACAAGAGACCCACTTCAGACTTAGGGACACATACAGACTGAAAGTGAGGGGATGGAAAAAGATATTCCATGCAAATGGAAATCAAAAGAAAGCTGGAGTAGCTATACTCATATCAGATAAAATAGACTTTAAAATAAAGAATGTTGCAAGAGACAAGGAAGGACACTACATAATGATCAAGGGATCAATCCAACAAGAAGATATAACAATTATAATTACATATGCATCCAACGTAGGAGCACCTCAATACATAAGGCAAGTGCTAACAGCTCTAAAAGAGGAAATCGACAGTAACACAATAATAGTGGGGGACTGTAACACCTCACTTACACCAATGGACAGATCATCCAAAATGAAAATAAATAAGGAAACAGAAGCTTTAAATGACAAAATAGACCAGATAGATTTAATTGATATTTATAGGACATTCCATCCAAAACAGCAGATTAAACTTTCTCCTCAAGTGTGCACAGAACATTCTCCAGGATAGATCACATCTTGGGTCACAAATCAAAACTCAGTAAATTTAAGAAAATTGAAATCATATCAAGAATCTTTTCTGACCACAATGCTATGAGATTAGAAATGAATTACATGGAAAAAAACGTAAAAAAACACAAACACATGGAAGCTAAACAATACGTTACTAAATAACTAAGAGATCACTGAAGAAATCAAAGAGGAAATCAAAAAATACCTAGAGACAAATGACAATGAAAACACGATGATCCAAAACCTATGGAATGCAGCAAAAGCAGTTCTATGAGGGAAGTTTATAGCTATACAAGCCTACCTCAAGAAAGAAGAAACATCTCAAATAAAAAATCTAACCTCACACCTAAAGGAACTAGAGAAAGAAGAACAAACAAAACCCAAAGTTAGCAGAAGGAAAGAAATAATAAAGATCAGAGCAGAAATAAATAAAATAGAAACAAAGAAAACAACAGCAAAGATCAATAAAACTAAAAGCTGGTTCTTTGAGAAGGTAAACAAAATTGATAAACCATTAGCCACACTCATCAAAAAAAAAAAAAGAGGGAGAGGACTCAAATCAATAAAATTAGAAATGAAAAAGGAGAATTTACAACAGACACCATAGAAATACAAAGCATCCTAAGAGACTACTACAAGCAACTCTATGCCAATAAAATGGACAACCTGGAAGAAATGGACAAATTCTTAGAAAGGTATAACCTTCCAAGACTGAACCAGGAAGAAATCGAAAATATGAACAGACCACTCACAAGTAATGAAATTGAAACTGTGATTAAAAATCTTCCAACAAACAAAAGTCCAGGACCAAATGGCTTCACAGGTGAATTCTATCAAACATTTAGAGAATAGTTAACACTCATCCTTCTCAAACTCTTCCAAAAAGCTGCAGAGGAAGGAACACTCCCAAACTCATTCTATGAGGCCACCATCACCCTGATACCAAAACCAGACAAATATACCACAAAAAAAGAAAATTACAGACCAATGTCACTGATGAATATAGATGTAAAAATCCTCAGCAAAATACTAGCAAACAGAATCCAACAACACATTAAAAGGATCATACACCACGATCAAGTGGGATTTACCCCAGGGATGCAAGGATTCTTCAATACATGCAAATCAATCAATGTGATACACCATATTAACAAAATGAAGAATAAAAATCATATGATCATCTCAATAGATGCAGAGGAAGCTTTTGACAAAATTCAACACCCATTTATGATAAAAACTCTCCAGAAAGTGGGCATAGAGGGAACCTACCGCAATATCATAAAGGACATATATGACAAACCCATAGGAAACATCATTCTCAATGGTGAAAAATTGAAAGCATTTCCTCTAAGATCAGGAACGAGACAAGGATGTCCACTCTCACCACTATTATTCAACATAGTCTTGGAAGTCCTAGCCATGGCAATGAGAGAAGAAAAAGAAATCAAAGGAATACAAATTGGAAAATAAGAAGTGAAACTGCCACTGTTTGCAGATGACTTGATAGTATACATAGAGAATCCTAAAAATGCCACCAGAAAACTCCTAGAGCTAATCAATGAATTTGGTAAAGTTGCAGGATACAAAATTAATGCACTGAAATCTGTTGCATTACTATACACTAATGATGAAAAATCTGAAAGAGAAAGTAAGGAAACACTCCCATTTACCATTGCAAGAAAAATAATAAAATACCTAGGAATAAAACTACCTAGGGAGACAAAAGACCTGCATGCAGAAAACTATAAGACACTGATGAAAGAAATTAAAGATGATATGAACAGATGGAGAGATATACCATGTTCTTGGATTGGAAGAATCAATATTGTGAAAATGACTATACTACAAAAAGCAGTCTACAGATTCAATGCAATCCCTATCAAATTACCAATGGCATTTTTTACGGAACTAGAACAAAATATCTTAAAATTTGTATGGAGGTACAAAAGACTCCAAATAGCCAAAGCAGTCTTGAGGGAAAAAAATGAAGTTGGAGGAATCAGACTCCCTGACTTCAGACTATACTACAAACCTACGGTAATCAAGACAATATGGTACTGGCAGAAGAACAGAAACATAGATCAATGGAACAAGATAGAAAGCCCAGAGATAAACCCACATACTTATGGTCAACTAATCTATGACAAAGGAGGCAAAGATATACAATGGAGAAAAGACAGTCTCTTCAGTAAGTGGTGCTGGGAAAACTGGACAGATACATGTAAAAGAATGAAATTAGAACATTCCCTAACACCATACACAAAAATAAACTCAAAATGGATTCGAGACCTAAATGTAAGACCGGACAGTATTAAACTCTTAGCAGAAAACATAGGAAGAACACTCTTTGACATAAATCACTGCAAGATCTTTTTTGATCCACCTCATAGAGTAATGGAAATAAAAACAAAACTAAACAAATGGGACCTAATGAAACTTCAAAGCTTTTGCACAGCAAAGGAAACCATAAACAAGACGAAAAGATAACCCTCAGAATGGGAGAAAATATTTGCAAATGAATCAACGGACAAAGGATTAATCTCCAAAATATATAAACAGATCATGCAGCTCAATATTAAAGCAACAAACAACCCAATCCAAAATGGGCAGAAGACCTAAGTAGACATTTCTCCAAAGAAGATATACAGATGGCCAAGAAGAACATGAAAAGCTGGTCAACATCACTAATTAGAGAAATGCAAATCAAAACTACAATGAGGTATCACCTCACACCAGTTAGAATGGGCATCATCAGAAAATCTGCAAACAACAAATGCTGGAGAGGGTGTGGAGAAAAGGGAACCCTTTTGCACTGTTGGTGGGAATGTATATTGATACAGCCACTATGGAGAACAGTATGGAGGTTCCTTAAAAAACTAAAAATAGAATTACCATATGATTCAGCAATCCCACTACTGGGCATATATCCAGAGACAACCATAATTCAAAAAGACATATGCACCCCAATGTTCATTGCAGCACTATTTACAATAGCCAGGTCATGGAAGCAATCTAAATTCCCATCGCCAGATCAATGGATAAAGAAGATGTGGTACATATATACAATGGAATATTACTCAGCCATAAAAGGGAACGAAATTGGATAATTTGTAGAGACATGGATAGATCTAGAGATTGTTATACAGAGTGAAGTAAGTCAGAAAGAGAAAAACAAATGTCGTATATTAACACATGTATGGGGAACCTAGAAAAATGGTACAGATGAAGCGGTCTGCAGGGCAGAAGTTGAGACACAGATGTAGAGAAGAAACATACGGACACCAAGGGGGGAAACCCTGGGGCTATGGGGATGGTGCTGTGTTGAATTGGGCGATTGGGATTGACATGTATACACTGATGTGTATAAAATTGATGACTAATAAGAACCTGCTGTATAAAAAAAATAAAAAGTAGAATACTTAGAAAGGTACAAACTTTCTCTTTTGTAGTCTATAAAGTCCTATATTATCTGGCACATGGGTACCTATTAGTATTATTTCCTAGCACCGTTTTAAACACACAGACAGACAAATGCACAAACACACACACTCCCTATGACTCCAGTAGAATATAGGATTCATAATTCATGACTGCTACTAGATGTTGGTTTTATCTTACTTGCCACTCTATAGGCAGTGCCTAGAACACTGATCAACATACAGTAGATACTGTGTAAATATAGTAGATGATTGAATGGATAATGAATGAATGGATGGATGGATAAAACAGGAAAACGCTTTGTAAACACAATCGTCTCCTCTTCTCACTACATTCTTGTGATGTTGGGTGTGGTGGAATTCAGAGTGAAAGTGTGTCTGACACTTAGTCTGGGGACACTGAAGAAACCTACAGGCTGATGAAGATGAAAAACATCTGGCTTTTGTCCAGGAATAGAAACATTTTGGTTAAAGAAACTTCTTGAGACTGTTGGTGTTTTTAGGTCAGTGTTGTTAACATCTTTACATAATATAATGGGATAATGGTCATTTAGAATATATACTCCTACAAGTCCTTACCTAACATTAAAAACAAGCTATTCCAAATCTCAGGCTCTCTTTAGATGATGGTCTCCCTAGTTTGTCAGTCTGACGGTTCTGAAGTTAATGACCTGCCATGTATCAAGCACCGAGGCGGAGACGATGTCTACCAGACATCCAAGTCGATTGCTGTCCGCACTGCTGAACCTAAGGCTAGGAATTTGGTGTCAAGGCTCCACACTGCTGTCTGGCTATTAGGCTTGTGAGCAGCAGAATAACTGCTGTTACTAAAATTCATCACACAACACTCCATCCGAAACTTACATTGAGGCAGTCAGTGAAATCTGTCTCTGTGGGGCAGAGGGTCATCCGTCATTTTGAAAGAAGCTTGCGAGAGCTCTAGGGCTCTGAAGGGGTGTTATAGTATGAAATATTTATGTGAGGATGGGGATTGAGTGTGACTTTGGGGCCGTGGAGCAAATGATGGTAATATTTTTGCTCAGAGTCAGAATGTTCTGGCAGTAGCTAAAGCCATCTGGAATTCTGGATCTATTCTGGTCATGTGGTTTTCTGGCTTCTCAGCTCCTACTTGATGGTGTGTGCTCGTCCTCCACTGCTGTGAGCTGATTATCCTCTAATATTAAGGGTGACCACTAGCAAATGTGCTGCAAGTCGAGGGATGCCAGTTATGAAAACTTTCTGTGATGAAATGGCCATCTTCTTCCCTTGGTGGAAATTATGTCTCTCAATGGTTCTGTGATATTAATCTATCTTTACACTGAAAACTATAATTCATTTTAAACCATTTATCTTAGGTGGGTCTGAGGATCCTGAAGGTGTGAGGAGATGGCTGGGGTTAACAACCTAGGTACTGAGAACTGGGCAACTTGTTTAGTCTCAGGATACCTCAGGCAAAGAAAGAGGAAACAGCAATATCTCAAGAATTTCATGGGTTATTACAAGGGGCACCAAGTGATAAACATTAGTGGAAGCATCAGTTGGACAGAAATGACACTGTGAATCAGGATCACTACTCAGAACTCCTAGGAAGTTCTAGACTGAGACATGACTTTATAGCAATTGGAGGAGAATTTATGTCTCACAACCACCTTCTGATTTGAAACTCAGCGATAATAATAGCTGATTCACAAAAAAATTGTTGTGAGATATCAAAACAGAAAACACACATAAAAGCACCTGGTAGTGTATATATGTCCACCAAACTTAAGGTAGATAGCTGGTGGGAAGCAGCCACATAGCACAGGGAGATCAGCTCGGTGCTTTGTGACCACCTGGAGGGGTGCGATAGGGAGGGTGGGAGGGAAGGAGACACAAGAGGGAAGAGATATGGGAACATATGTATATATATAACTGATTCATTTTGTTGTAAAGCAGAAACTAACACATCATTGTAAAGCAATTATACTCCAATAAAGATGTAAAAAAAAAAAAGCAGCTGGTAAATTTTGAATGGCAAATCAACTTTCAAAAGTATTTTTTGGTTACTTTTACTGAGTGGGGATGAGGCTTCAATATAGTCATGGCTTCCAGAGATACGTTCAACTTCATCTTAAGAAGAAAATGGCTAATTAATTGGACACATTCCGATTTAGAGCAACAAATATAGTTTATATCTACAGGCATACCTGAGAGATACTGTGGGTTCAGTTGCACACCATTACAATAAAGCCTGTATTGCAATAAAGTGAGTTAACATGAATTTTTTGGCTTCCCAGGGCATATAAAAATTAGGTTTATACTATATGGTAGGGTATTAAGTGTGCAATAGCATTATGTCTAAAAAATAATGTATGTACATTAATTAAAAAACACTTTATTGCTAAAAATGCTAACCATCATCAGAGCCTTCAGAGAGCCATAATCTTTTGTGCGATAGTAACACTGATCATTGATCACAGATCACCATAACCAATATAATAATAATGAAAAAGTTCAAAATATTGCGAGAATTACCAAAATGTGACCAAGAGATATGAAGTGAGACTATGCTGTTGGGAAAATGGTGTCAATAGACTTGCTTGACGTAGGGCTGACATAAGCCTTCAATTTGTAAAACAAAACAATCCCCCCCACAATATCTGCAAAACACAATATAATAAGGTATGCCTGTATACCTACACTATCTACCTCTCTCTCTCTCCTTCTCCCTCTCTCTCTCCCTGATGTATATACACATATATTCTTTTATCTGTTCTCTTCTTGAAAAATAGTAAGAGATTTCTGGTTAGGGATTGGTATGTAATCTGAAGAAAGAAATTTACGTGAACCCACATGATAAGGAAGTGGGGGATAATTAGGACTTTGAGATTAACATATACACACTACTATATATAAAATAGATTACAAACAAGGACCTACTAAATAGCACAGGGACATCTACTCAGTATTTTGTAATAACCTATAAGAGAAAAGAATCTGAAAAAGGACATATATATATTATATATATATGTATAACAATCACTTTGCTGGACACCTGAAACTGACACAACAATGTAAATCAACTATACTTTTAAAAAGTAGGACATATTTAATTATACATTCTTCTTTTCAGAAACAAATTATTGAATGAAATGGTTTGGGATTGATAAAATCGCTGTATTAATTATGACATAGTTTTTTGCTGATTGAAGCAGAAACACAAAAGTGTCTCAAACACGAGAAAAAAAGATTTACTAATCCAATTTTAGAATAAAATTTAAACTATGTAGGTAAATGTTTTAGGGAACAGTGATAGTGTGTAGCAATATTTCCCTACTGTATTCCTATCATAGGGCACATAAAAAACATGACAATAGGTGTATGGCCCACAGGTGTAAAGAATGAGGTTTTTTACAGGTGGAGGCAAGTGGTTAGGTGATTAGTGTCACCTAAACTCTGCCTGGCAACTGAAAAGCTAAGGAGATCAAAATAGTGGAACCCACAGCTTAGAGATCTCTGGCTTTAGATCTAAAAAGCAACACATCCTAGCTGTATCACTTACTAACTTGGTAAACTCACCTAATCTCTCTGAACCTGTATTGCCACATCTGTAAGACTCAGATAATAACCCTTTCCCCTGGGTACACTACATGAGGTTCAAATGACACACGGTACACGTGAAAGATGAAAAAGTAAAGCATTGTACACATTTGTGATATTAATACCAAAGATAATTTGAGTTTTTACTTATTTATCAAAGTTTGGCAATTGAGCAACTTGGAGCCCTAACTAATTAAAAATAAAGAAGTTCTATAATGGAAAGTGGTAAAAGCAGATTGGACAGAATGGAAATGGAAGAAAATGAACATGACTTGATTCATACATTTGCTGTGGAAGGTGCCACCACCCAAATGAGATGGAATTTTGCTTTTAAAATTGAAAGGAAATTATTTCCTCACATTTCCAAAATATAACATTCATGCTTTTATGAATGTCAATCCAGAATCTACTATGTTGAAATGTTGGGTCAGTATCTGTACTCTGTTCTCTTCAAAGAGGACGACTTCCAAATCTCCTCTTTAGCCAAATGATAAAATGAGGTTTTCTAGAAACAAGTTAAACTTATAGTTCACACATTACATATTACGCTGTTAATTTCCCCAGCCAATTACAGTGCTGAAAGCTTTACTTTGGGAGTCATAAAGTAGATTTGTTGAATAAAAAATCTACTGCTTAAATTCCATCCCTCCTTTTTCTTACAACACCAGCAAAAATAATAAAAGAAGGGAAAAAAAGAAAATGGGAAAAAGTTCTGTTTAACCTTCTCTCGAGCTGGCTGAAAACTCAAGCAGGGGATGGTCTGATGGTTAAGATTGATGAGCACCGTCTCCCCTGGCTGAAGATCAAGCC
Organism: Grampus griseus; assembly: GCF_964374135.1. Classification (NCBI taxonomy): domain Eukaryota; kingdom Metazoa; phylum Chordata; class Mammalia; order Artiodactyla; family Delphinidae; genus Grampus; species Grampus griseus. Next base: position 52,983,488 of record NC_139003.1, on the reverse strand, counting down.
TGTCTCATTTGTAATTTTCTCGGTACCCTTGGCTAAGGAAAAGCGTTCTGAGGTTGAACACACCTGCTTCCACCCTTGGACCCAGTGAGAGCAACCTCTGCTATAACTAGGCAGACCTCCTTTGCCAGATGGGAATGGAGAGCAAAGTATACAGAAAAAATAAAAACTACACAGTCCTGTAGTAGAGAGAGCTGAAGACAGATGACATGCTATTATTTCATTTCTAACTTCACAGTGATCCCTACTTTAATAAATCAAATATGCACTGTCATTAAAATGTAGAAAGGCTCTTTGGAGGTAGGAAAGAACATTTTTACTAGTAAGAGAAATGATAAATTAATTATGTTATCCATGTGAAACTTTAAGGAGGTGTTTTATCATATACAGCCTTCCTATATTCTTTTGAATTTGGCACAATGGAAAAAATAAGCACTGCCACTTATATACTAAATATATTATTTGGCATTGCTTTTAAGTTCTTGAAAATAAGATGCATCACACTTTCACTGAACATCACTAGAATAATATATGTATAAGTTTGGTCCTCTCAGGGCCCTGAGTAAATGGACTCAACTGAATCTACTCTAAAAGTTTTATATATAAAGCTTACCAAGAAGGGTTATTTGTTGTTGATTTCCTTAATGCTATGTGATTTAAACTTTTTAAAAAAACACATCTGTCTTCAAGTTCCATGCATTGGTAAAACACCTAGTGATGATATAAACTAGGAAGACATTTCCAGTGACCATTCTTAATCTTCCTTTCTTCTGAACTTCTGTTTTTCTTCCCCCTAACTCTACCAGAAAATGTAATTTTAGAAAGATCCAAGAGGAAGTGGTTGGTTACTTAGGGTAAGAGAAGATGAAGAAGAAATCTTTGGAAACTCTAAAGTAGGCAAGGGGACCAGGAAGAAAGAAAGACCAGGCACCCAGAGTCAAAACATAATAATCATGTTTTCTCTCTGTCCACTCAGGATTTTTTGCTTAGGCAAGTATATTCTAGAAAATTGACTGTGATTATTTAACAAAATAGATATTCACTCTTGGAAAACTGACAGTCCAAACTGATGGGAACTGCACAGTTACCTGTCTTTGTGAGAAGCTGCATTGTCCAAAGATATGGCACAGAGGAAGATAAGCAAACCCAGGCTCCCTGAAGAATCTAATCACATAACTGACTTAGAGGCAACTTCAAAGCTGCCAGGGAAACTATCTGAAAAGCCTGCCAGTATGTCAGATCCTGCTGCTAGTGAGAGGTCTTTCAAAGGCAGGCATCTGGCTCCTGTGATTGCCATTCAGAAAGGGAGGCTGGGACTTTGTGCTTTATTTCTGGTGATCATGTGCTCGGGCTATTACCAGGCTATTTGGACGGTGAAGACTGTTGTCTTGATTCACAATGAAAGCTTATCTTGTGATTTCACTTCTGAATGAGATTCTTTCAAGCTGTCCTTTTTACTTATTTACTGTTCCACATTGACTTTAGCATTTGTTTGCTCTGTGCTATGAATTAACTAAGAACTTTTTCACAATATGGGGGTAAAGCTAAAAATCCAACTTTTTGCCCACTTGTGGCTAATAAATCTCGTAAGCAATGAACTTCACATCCCGTTTTTAGAATATTGTTTTGAGAAAGTTCTTTCATCAGTGATGGATCCTATTTGTTTTATTTGGAAATTTCTTTGATTGACCTTCACAAAGCAACTAGTATCATGTAGCTATTATATATATTTTGTCATAAAAACCCTATTGCATCTCCTTTACCCCTCCCGCCATAACACTCCCAACCACATCCCATGTGATGGGGTCTCTCATGAAGAGGGTTATATCCTAATGGAAATATTCATGCCACTGGTATTTTAGAAAAGCTTTTACTCTAATCTGTCTTAGGCTCCACTAAGGAGGTTACCCAAATTGCACAGCTCCAGTCACCACTCATTTAGGCACCTATGGAGGTATCTTGCAGGTAAGCAGATTTGCCCTGCATGGCTCACTTCCACCTTAACTTTCTTTCATCTCCCTCTAATGATTCTCATCATACAGCATCCTCCCCTGCTGCACAGTCCATCAGATAATTGCATACACTTGGAACGCCTTTAGAGCAGATGCTACAATTCTCCTTCAAATGCATGTGCCATTAACTATTCAATATTTATATGGTCTTCTTCCTCCTAGGTTTGTTTTGTTCTTGGCTATAGATCATCCTCCCTTCCCAGATATCACTCTGCCGTTTTAATCCATTGTACCGAAGCAATCATGGTCTTGATATTAGCTTTGTTGCTAGTCTCTCTAGCTTGAGACTCTTGCAATAATCTTCACGCAAGTAAATAAAATTCAGTATAAAACCTACATGTGAAATTGATAAAATTCCACCTGAACACTGGGATTTTCCTGAAGTCCACGCATTTTTTATTGAGAGCATAATTATTATACACAAAAATAGAGTAGCTGAATGGATTTCGAAAGGATTACTATTTCTAAGATATTTACCAACCAATATCTGAAGATATAGAATTATAGCCATGGGAAGTCTAAATATTATAGCTGTAGGCATTTATTTCTGTCTTTAAAATTGTTTGGAGTGTTAACTGAAGTTTTGACTCTATTTAAAGGAGAAACAGGGCCATGGATGTGGCTGTCACCACCGTTGATTAAAACCCTTCGTATTCTGGCATCTGTACCTTTCCAACTAATATCCTGACCACTTAGACCCGAAGCAGAACCTAGTAATTGACACACTACACCTACCACAAACTACTTTTTTATAGTATGTCTGGCCAAACTTTCCATTTTGGTGTGTACCTGATGAGGGAAAGAGACTTAAATACACAATGGAGGAAATGCATACCTGCTATTTAGATTAACCAAATTTCTAATTCTTTAAATATAAATGAATAGTCAAGGATAATTAGACAAATGAAATGTTGATTTCAACATCAGAAGAGAATGAATAACAGAACTGCTGACCCAAAAGACCAAAACTTATAGCGGTAATTCAGAAAGTAAAAGAGATTTTAAAAGTTCTAATTGGTATACACAGACAAATTTATAAAATCAGCAGAAAATGTACTGAAAAGGCAACATTCAGAAACCAGGAAATTAAAACACACACACAGAGAGGAAGAAGGGCAAAGAGGGAGGTAGGGGAAGGGGGAGAGGGGGAGAGGGGAAGAGAGAGAGAGAGATCTGGCAGAGGGCAGAATGCAAAGACTGAGTAAAAGGGGATAAAATCTTTGTTATAGAAGATAAAATATCAGAAAAAGATTGAGGGGAATATTTTATAAGAAATAAATTGATTTCTCATAGTTTAAGAAAGACAAAAATCTTTAGATTATATGGTCCTCCAGGGATCTATAGAATAGTCAGTCCCACATATTTAAAACCTTCTGAAGTTTCAGAGCACAAAGATAAAACAGAAGACTGTAATACGTTTCCAGAAAAATATGACATGTCTCCGATAAACATACAAGTGATCAGTGGGCACGAGATTTGGTCACTCATGTGACATGTTTGAAAACAAATGAGTACTATTTTCTGAGTTTTAATAGAAAAGGATTATATACCAATATAATATAGCCTTGGTGATTTGATCTGACAAAAGAGGTAGGGGAGGAGGCTTTGTGGCTGTTTTATATAATTATATATAAAATACACAACCGAAATACTCAAGAGTAGTGAATCTTAGTTGATGTCGTAGTATTACCATTAAAAAAACACAGACTTCAGCCTTGGTTATTTCATTAAACCTCACAGTCTTAGTTTCCGTGCCTTTGAAATGCTGGTGATGCCTATTTTACTAGCTCAGCACAGTTTTGAGGATGCCATGAAGTAATTCGTTGAAAATGCTTTCATAACTGTTAAACATAATTTACAGATAAGTTTTCCACCTCTGTCTCTTACAACTTCTCACTCATGAATAAGTCAGTCAAGTCAATATCACCATTTTATTTCATGAGCACTATTGGATGTAATATTTCTTTTGAAATTTTGATCTTTAGCTGGAAGGTCAGCCCAGGGCTTCCCTGGTGGCACAGTGGTTGAGAGTCCGCCTGCTGACGCAGGGGACACAGGTTCATGCCCCAGTCCGGGAAGATCCCACATGCCGTGGAGCGGCTGGGCCCGTGAGCCATGGCCACTGAGCCTGCGCATCCGGAGCCTGTGCTCTGCAACGGGAGAGGCCACAGCAGTGGGAGGCCCATGTACCGCAAAAAAAAAAAAAAAATATATATATATATATATATATGTATATTAGCAGTAGTTGTCTATGAATCATACTTATGTCAACAATTTTACCATCTCCATAAATTCGGCATAAAAATGCTTAACAATGAGTATACAAGTCTTTCATGATCAAGGTATTTTTAAATTAATAATTTTTAATTTAAAATTTAATAAAGAAGTTATCTGTAAAAAAGAAAGCTTACCTAAACACTGCAAAAAATTATGGCTGTGTTAGATCCATGGGGTCCTCTACTATATAAATCACAGAAATCACAGCATATTAAGATCAGATCATGAGACTTTTTTTAACAGATGAGTAGAATGCGTACCAAAAATATTAAATGATTTTTCCAATGAAAAATCACTTTGCTGTGCACCTGAAACTAACACAACACTGTAAACCAATTATACTTTTAAAAAGTAGGAAATATTTAATTATACATTCTTCTTTTCAGAAACAAATTACTGAATGAAATAGTTTGGGATTGATAGAATCGTTGTAATGACTTCTTATTAATTTGATTTCCTCTATAAAGACCTGATCACATTCTTGTCACATTCTGAGATCCTGAGGCTTAGGATTTCATGGAAGGACATGATTCAACCCACAGCATATTCTGATTTAAGGCCCACCTGGGCCGTGCCCTTTAACACTTCTAACCCTCAAAGAAGGAAAGTTCAGAGCCTTTCAAAATCCAGATATAAAAGACAAATCTCTTCTGCTCTGACTCACATTTGAGAATAACTGACTCTATTATCCTAAGGGCTCCCTCCTTGGCCTTTATGTTGCCTTCTCTGTGTCTCATCGCCAGATTGGGTCCTCTCACTCTCCTTTGCCCCTTGCTACTGAGATTGGGTTCTCCTGGCTTCATCAGTTCCAGGCAGGCATATTACCTGCATGAGTTCTGGGCTTCATTCCTCAGTGAACCTCAGGTGGCTGGCCCTCCTGAGGCAGCTACTCCATTTGCAGCCCAGTAACTGCCTTTGTATCAAGTGAAAATGGACGTTCTAAGAAATCAATCCTACCTGTCAAGGAGGTACTATTTCAAATTCTAATTCCCCTCCCTTCCAAGTGCCTTCTGGTAAGGAGGGCTAGTTTGACAATCTTTCTGTTCTCTGCACTTTGATCAAGGGTTGCTTTGTGCTCTTCCTTGGGCATCATACCTCATTCTTGCCCCCATGCAAATGGGTCTGCCATTTTGTGAGCAGGGTTAGTCATTTTACTGCCACACCAGCAAGTTCTCAGGCACCCAGTGGGGGCCAAACCAAGTCCATTTGATTTAATTGCCATTCACATGCCAGCTCCAGGAAACATCTATTTGCTTGGTGAAACTGATACTTCACAGTTCTGCTTTGAAGTTATCATCTTGCTAAAAAGCTCATACAAACTAACCCCATGTACATGCACTCAATTCAACCCTTTAGGAAGAGTCATAGCATAGAGTACCAAGTGTATGCCAGAAACTCTGCAAAATATTTTATAGCTATTGCATCTTCAGTCCACAAAAGACATTCATGAGTGATGCCTTATTGTTTACATGTTTTGGATGGAGAAATTACAATTTATTGAAGGTTTACTATAAACCTTTTTGATTATTTGTGTCCAGTAAGGTCTTTGCAGGAAAAGGATTGAAGCCAAGCAGGACCCTGTGGGGCTCCTGGGCACGAAAGCCGTTCTGTGTCACCCATTTCTTGATTACAGGAAATAGGCTTCATTCAGCCTCCATGACCTTCCCTGAATTCCAAAGAGCAGGTTCAAACAGGTGTTAATCAGGGAAGGGAGGGGACGTGGAGACCAGGGAGGAACAGTCAAGAAACAATAGTGCAGCCTTGGGGCGGGGTCCTGGTTCCCCCTCAAGGGATATACATAACAATATCTTTGAGCTGTCTTGCAGATACCGTAACCCCCACCAGGTGGGAGAAGTTAACTGTTTGCTGCCCACAAACAGGTAGACCCCAGACCAGCTGGAACTGGAAGGCTGACGATGCTGACTCCCAACCTCCTCACCACCAACCAATCAGAAGAATGTCCACAAGCTGATCATGCCCTCCCCTTTGAGCCATTACTATAACACTCCTCACTACCCTCTCCAGGTCGGAACACACAGTTTTGAGGGCATTAGCCCACTGTGGCCCCCTTTGCCTGGCAAAGCAATAAAGCTATTCTTTTCTACTTCAGCCCCAAACTCTCTGAGATTTAATTCGGTGTTGAGGTACAGAGGCCAGATTCAGCATCAGGATGGCTCAAACCAGGATATGTTAATGCAAAGCAATGACAAAGAAACAATACTGAGGCACCCAGTCATCCTGACATGGTAAGATTTATCATCTCCAGAGCCAAAGGGACTAGAAGATACATCAAGAAGCCAGGAAGCAGCTGGAGCATAATGTAGGGCTCAACTGGCAGGTGCTCTCATCCAGAAAGGATATATCAATCAATATGGACTTAATAAACATCACAAAAATTCTATAGGCACATGTGTTGCTAAAATTAAGGGCTCAGAACGTAGACTGTCTGGGTTCAATTGCTAACATTATCACCTAGAGAGGTAGTTCTCAAAGTGCGGTCCTCTGACCAGGAACGTCAGCAAATCTTGGCTATACCCTGAGCCTACTGAATCAGAAGTTCCAGAGTCAGGGCCTAGGAAACTATATTTTAATGAACTTTCAAGGAAATGATTATGTACATTCAAAATTGAAAACCACTGGCCTAGGTCAAGTTACTTAACCTCATAGAAGCTCAGGTCCATCCTCTCAAACAGAGATAATGACCATAAGTACCTTTCAGAGTTGTTTGAAGAGTTAAATAATGTAACAAAGGTAAAGCTTGGAAAAGGGCAAGAGCACACAGCACATTTCAGCAGCTCTTTTTTACTACAATTAGTAGTCCCCAGTCTATTTTTATTAAGTAAGAGGAAGAAGTATTTGCTCTTGACGCAGTACAACATAGTTGCTCAAGGCCCAGAAGCTACAATTCCTGAACTCAAAGCCTGGCTCAGCTCAGACCTGGGGAGTTATTCTCTCTTAGTCTTCTGTTTTCTCACCTGTAAAGTGGGTATAGTAATCAAAGTCCCTATATCAAAAGTTAGAATAGTTCTTACTACATACCAAGATTTGAATTTGAATGTTACCTACTGTATTTATTTCAAAATATTTATTTATCTGAATATTTGTTTCCAAAATTCTATTTGGTTCCATCCCTTAAAAAAAAAAAACCAAACCAAACAAAAACCTCTTTCCCACTTTCCTTCACAAGCAGTCCTTCAACCTATATACCTCCTGTACTTGTTTACTTTTGAGGAGTTCCTAAGTGCTTCTCCCAGGTGAATTAAAGCTGAGGAAGGATAAACTAAAGAGAAGAGACCTTAAATAATTACAAGTAAAAATGCATGTCTGTGCTCATTTTAAGGGCTCAGGACAATCTTAAACCTTTTTAAAATCTACTTAGTTACCTTTCACAGGTCACAGGTAGTTGCCTGTAGATATGAGCTTCTTGTGCTGAAGAAAATCAGAGTTTAGGCTACTTATAAAATACTATCTTGAACCCTGAAAGCCAATTGAGCATTTCATGTCACTTTCAAAGTTTTTCTCACTTCAGCAAGAGCCACTCATGTTGTCTGGGATGTTTGGTAATTGAGTTTCTCAAGGAATATGTGACATATTGTGATGTAGTGTAAAAGGATTTCAGAGTTATCCATTCCCAAACCCTTCATAATCGACTAAAAAAATATCTCAGTGTCCCGTCCCCTGCCTGTGCCTCAGGAGACCCTACCAACCTCATATTTCTTAATCTGATCTTATTTTCTGGTCATCAATTTGATTTCTCAGCAACTGGCAGGGATTGGTCTTCTTTGAATAGCCTCGTGTCTATAAATCTTTATTTCTATTTTTTCAATATTCCTCCCAGTCTCTGTTGATCTTAACCCCTAAAATTTTATCACTTGTAGCTTGAATTACAAGTGACCTTTTCATTGCTATCGGTCAAGTTTCCACTTAATAAGGTTGGAATGGCCCTTGGCATTTAAAAAAGAATAATGAGCAGTCCTCAGAATGAAAGGTAGAGAGTAGAAATACAGAGTGGGTGGGGAGAGCGAGAGGGGAGTTGCGGGGAAGAGAAGAAAATGAAAGAAAAAACCCAGTGCTTTGAAAGTTGAGGCTTCACTGCCTGTACTTTCCTTCTTATTTATGCTTCACCTACTCAACTCCCTGTTTTAAATGAACGATTGTTTACTTTTTCTGGAAAAATAACTGAATAACTTGAGTCCCATCATGAACCACTATGAATAAACCAAATACTTCATATGATAAGTTTATTATTAGAGGGGAAAGAAGCCCAACACTTTTACTACCCACCAAAATGTACCTTTCTATAATAACAAAAAGTGAATCACTTATAATTTTGTATTTTCTGTGTAATGTTTTTAAAGATGTGCTTTACAAACATTTAAATGTGCTTCAAAGAGGTGACTATTTCCTTGTACAAAATATTTCTTGCCTAGTCCCTTTCAACCTTCTTTGAACATGGAAAATTTAATCATGATGCTGGAGAACATCTGATAGACATCCATCTTATGCAAAGGTTTTCCTTTTAATTGTTCACCTTCTCTCCTCTTGATTCTTTGACAAATATGTCAGATTTGCATTTTGTCATTCAACATGCATGTAGCAGACATTTCAGTGAGTCAATGGTAACTGCTACAAGAATAATTCCATCGTTTGGGAATTTGGGTCCAAGGGAAATAGACATGTGACTAAAAGAGACATTCACCTAGAGAATGACAGAGAAATGTCAGAAGAAAATAAATCTCCTACATGATTCAGAATACTTCAGCAACATGAAAAAAGGCGCTAGATTAAAATGATAATCAATATAATTTGGAAAGAAGATGCACTCAAAGGGCCTCAATTTGAATTTTTGTTCTACTGGTTATTTTAGATACAAGGATTGATTTTTCATAGACTTAATGAAGTGCTAAGTATAGAAGGGTGATATATAGTATAACATGTGTAACAGCCCCAGCAAAGGACGCTCCCTCCAACAAATCATTGCTAGGTGTCCTCTCTTGAGCATGGCAGAAAGGAAAATATTGGGTGATCCTATTGGTTGGGCATTTATGGAACAACTACTATGTATCCAGGCTTATTTATGTCTTATAGGTTAATAAAATTATGTTTAAAAACCTTTCTAACATAAATAACAATTTATCACAGATGTTGAGGAAAATATTAACAAAGAATATGATCTCTGTTACTATGTTAAATACTTCAGTGTATAGAAAATTAGAATATAGAGAGCACCGTAACATAAAAGAAGCTAGAACAATATTATGCAAACCATTTTCCAAGGTGTCTCAGTAAGAGGATCTATAAGAAAAAAATGTGTATAAAATTTGAATATAACATTACTTTAAAAATTCAACATAAGCATTCACATAGTAAAGCCTTTGAGAATTGCTCCAGATTAATAATTTTTTAATATTTGTAACTTAAATTACTGGCACCTAAAATGGGTACGCTTGTACTATATAATATATATATTATATACAATAAATTATGCATATATTACTATTAATATACATAATATATATTCTAAAATGCTATCAAAGAACCTGTCCATTATTAAGAACTATGAAAGAAACCCATACTGCCAATTGAACTATGACACATTTTCTTATCACAAAATTTTACTTTATACTTACTGAGAGATATGTTTTCATGGAATTTTATCACATATTACTTCTATGCATGCACAAAAACATAAGTGAAATAAACTGGTTAAGATTTTCCTAAATATTTTTCAAGTTTACAGTTTGAAATTTGGAATCCCTTTTCTATCTAGAGTAATGAATGTCCATATTTTCCCACAAAATATCTACCTCTGTTGCATCAAAAGCGTTGGTGGCACAGGACTTCTTAAAATAATCTTACAAGTACTAAAAGTCATTAGAGATAATTCCTAACGTGGCTTTGCAACTGAATACAGCTAGCCTGCTTGTTTTCTGGGTTTGGGAATAAAGCACAACCCTCTGCTTGACCACATTTAGCCATCTTACAGCTATTTGCTTCCTAGGAAATAAAAGAGTGCTACAGTATTGTCTTTGAGATTCGCTTCTAAGCCACTGACGCCCAATCTACACCTTTTGATCTTGCAGTGCACATGTGTAGGAAATGACAATCATTACCCCATCATGATTGCGAGAGGCACTTGATTTCAAGAGACGGTAATGTGTGGAGGAAAAATGCACCTCAGAACAAATAAAGCATGTCATTCCTTTTAAAGGTCAAGCATGGCATTAGAATGAGGACATTTTGGCCCTCAATGAAACATTCTGAAATCAGTTGAGTGTGCAAAGGGATGATGGCAAATTTCCTTTAGTGAATTTAACCTCAACTCTTCTATCCTGTGGCTAACGACAAAGAATTTCTCTTGTGGGGAGTCAACTTGAGAGCAAAACAGGAGACAATCTGTAAGAAATACTGGGTGCTAAAAATGGCTTCTTTCATGTATTTAAATATACGTAATCTGTTTCAAATATTCTCACTATTCATCTCCTGGACTTGCCATTAGCTTTGGGGGTAGGGGGAGCTCTTTTGAAGACCTGAAATACTATGTTTAGTGATAAGTTTTTCAACTTACATAGAAAGTAAGTTATACTGGCACAAGTATATTGAAATCAACAACATTTTGAATTTCTGAGGTTTTCTGAATATACTGGGGTTAAATAAAAGGGACTTCTATGGAAAAAAGTTTAAAATTTTTTCAACATTCAATATAGCTACATGCAGAAATAAAAAAATGTGCATGGCTCTAGCCAACTTCTGTTTCCAAGAAGATGTAGTAAATGTACTTTTCCCTCTTTCTCCCACTAACTACAATGGGAAATCCTGGACATTATATATAAAACTGTCATGAGAAGATGCCAAAAGGTAGAGGAAACAAGGCAAATTGGCTACGAAACTTGCAACCTGAGGAAAGACACAGTGGCGTGTTCCCTGGGTTTTCTCTTTGCCCCACATATCCCGGACTGGGAGCTGAATAATCCACAATGTGGAAATGTCAACAGTGCACACTACAAAAGCACCAGAGAAGTCCACTCTCTTTAGCCAAAGGAACAGTCTAGGGCAGTCTAGCTAAAGAAAACTTTTAGACAATAACCACTTTACTCCGGCCAAACATTGCAGAAAAAAAACTTGTGGACGACCACCCCTGCTCACCCCAGCAAAGGCCAAGTGGTTAGCCTAGACCTCCACCCTCATGGAGTTATAAAAGGCGCCCCCAACCCCCTGGGTTGGTGTTAGGCAAGATTAAGTAGGGAGGAAGGACCTTCCTTCCCTCCAGCCGCTGAGGCTCCCTCACCATGCACAACGTCAGTGTCAGTTATACGGGGATCCTAAATGTTCACCTCAGTCTGGCAGGAAGGAGGCAGCACCATTTGTCCTTCCATCTTTGCCATCACAAGTTTCCATGGGCAGCATTCTTCTCACATTGCCTCCCTCTCCTCCATCTCTAGTCCTGCAAGCTTTCAAGGCTCTGCCTTTTGGTTCCTCAGAGCCAGTGCTGTGCTTTGTCAAGTTTCAGACAACACTGATGTCGAATATAAGTAAAGCAGTTTGTTCTTTCTCTCTTTGCTGCCTGGCGCTCTCCGGATTTTAGAAAGTTTTGTGACTATATAGCATCCAGTGGCATTTTACCTTCTTGAAAAAGTAAACTTGGTTTGTTCGATGTCAGTGTAAAATTCTGAAATTTTGAGAATAACTGAGGGGAAAACTTGAGAATGAAAACTATCCGCTAAGGAAGGCTGAACAGAAAGCTTGAGGGAAACTGGATTTTGATGACTCCATGAGATCAACAGTGGATTGCCTACTTCTTATTTACAAGAAGAAAAATAGACTGATTAGTAATTTAAACCACTGCTTTCCAGGTTGTCTGTTGCTTGTAGAAAAATGCAGTACCATTTGATATACTTGCCATTCTGTGTTTCATACCCTTGCAGAGGTGTGACTTTTTCACAGTGCTTCCTTCTTTCAGCTGTTAAGTTTAGGCATTAAGTTGGATTTGAGAGTGCTATGCAGGTGTTTAGATATCCAGAGGAACAGTAAGAATAAGCTCTCTGGAGTGACCACCACTTTCCACACATGGACTAATATGAAATATAGTTAAATCAGAAGTGAGATGAAAGCCCTGAATCTTGTTTCCATTTCAGAAGAGTGCCCTGGGTACACAGAAGCCTGACACTGCAGAAGAAACAATTCTGTGGGAGTTTAGTCTCCATCTCTTGACGTCAGATTTACAGAGAAATTTACCACCTGTCAATTGGAGGGGGGCGGGGAGATGTCCTGTGGCCTCTTCCCTCTGACTCGCAGCCTCCCACTCAGAGCAGCAATGGGGTGAGGGACCTAAGTGTTTCTCAAATTTGAACTTATAAGAATAAAGGATTATTGTGGGCATGTCCATGGGATTACAGAGCTGAGAAACTTGAAAAACTAAAGTTAATCATAAATCATTTTGATGTGAGTTTACAAATTTGAAATAGTTTTTCATTCTACAGGTTACTTCTGTTATGAAATAGTCCTTATTTCTTAGGAAACTTCTGTTCCTTAGGAAAACTCCTTAGAAAACAGAGTAACAATGACATACTGCTTCATGTTTTGCACTTTTCCTTAGCAGAGGAATTGCTGGGATCCTCATTTGTTGGTTGGTACAGGGTCCAATAACTGTCACTCTTTAATGTCACATGGTCATTTCCTTCATTAAACCCACATATAGAGCTCATAGTAAATATGAAAAACTGTGAAAAGACAGTTTCTTTCATGAGGCACTTATTATATACATATGTATCTGTTTAGTATGTATCTGAAATTATTATATATATATATATTTCTACTTGTTTAGTGTCTGATTCACCTAGCTTGCATGTTAATTTTATCAGAGCAGAAATTACATCTAATTTGTTCATCCTTGACTTCCCAAATCTTAGCACATAGTAGGTTTAACATGCATTTGCTGAAAAAATGAAGGCATGAGTTATTAAGTAAAAATGAAAGTCAGGATTTATGATGTGCTATTAATTTCAAGAATAAATGTATAACTTTGGAATTACTGTGAAATGACTTGAAAAATTACTTGAGATCCTGACCTACGTGGTATTATAAAAGCTCATTGAATTCTTACTGGCATAAGAAAGGGAATGTTCCTGCCTGGTGACCACAATAATCTTTGATTATGCTTTTTAAAAATGTTCTAAATGGTTTAATAATACTTTCAATTCTTGTATGTAGTTTCAAGAAACTTACTAAGTTACCAGGATTTAGCCAAGAAAAGAATGTCATTGCAATGGCCAAATATATCTCAGTAAAACAAAACTATTTTACTGCAAAGCTACCAACACAAAGAGACTTAAAGAACTAGAAGTGACAGTATGGCAGAAAACGCCGGTTGACTGATTTTTTTCCCCCAAATCACCTGAAACCATGGATCTGTCCTTTGAACATAGTCTTCAAATCCATCATACGACTTTCTAGTAAAATTTTAGTTTTAGTTTTATTTGACTAAAATTGAAATGTGACTAGAATTGAAAAAAAAAAAAGAAAGAAATGCAATTTTACAGTCTACATATAGCCACAGATACAAAAACATTAACCAGTAGACAACTGCTCCTTTGTTAGGGAGAAATTACAATGACAGTATTTTTCAAAGTTAGTTAACAGAAAATCATACTCATGTTCCTTCATCCCACTGAGACTTATGGCTTATGTACGGATCTTCATTTGGATATTTTAGGGTAGATCTCCACTCAGACAACACGGGTACATAGCCATATTAGAAAATAATTTTGCAAAATAACGAGGCTTCCTTTAAATGAGAGACTAAGTAATTTACCAGACTCCCATATCTGACCATTACATACTTTCTCTTATTTTTAAATGTTTCTCAAGTATCATAATCATCAGTTGACAACGCTTTTGAAAGTTAATAAAAACCAGCCTTGCTCTTTTTCAGTATTGCTTTAATTGCAGTGGACATTAAACTCTCATATAGTGCCTATAGCAAATATGAAAAACTGTGAAAACGGTCTTTTTCATGAGGCGCTCCTCATATGCATATGCATCTATTCAGTAACACTATTTGCTTTGGATGCTGAGTGGCTTAAAATATATATGACCTACAGTTCCGTTAATGGACCTGAAATTGCCACATGAAAGCCCACTTTTAAAATTTGAGTTACAAGGTTTCCCAGAGGTCTTTGTTAAAATTCCAACATTCTGCTTTGGGAAGGATAACGTATTGAACTAGTGCTCAGCAAATTATGGCCACAGGCCAAATCTGGCCCACTGCTTACTTTTGTACATAAAGTCTTAACGGTACCAGCCTCACCAATTCATTTACATAGTGCCTAGAGCTGTTTTTGTGTCACAATGACAGAGTTGAATAGGTGCAACAGAGACTGTATGGCCTAAAAACTAAAAATATTTACTATCTGGCCCCTTAGAGAGAAAGTAGCTGACCCTGTGCTAAACCATTAGTAACAACTAACTCTGAACTATGCTTATGAGATTCAATATATACTAGTGAATACTTTGTAGAGAAGAAGGCAAAAGAGAACCTAAAAGGACAATGTCAACTTCCGTGGCCGTGGGTGCTAACATCCTGGAAAGGCACATGAGCTGCAGGCTACCTCAGAGGTAAAATAAGGAAGAAGAGGTGAAATTAATGGGAGTGAACCAAAACATCAACTTTCGCTACTCAATCATTTTGCCAACCAGTGCCTTGCTAAACAAAGGAGTGAAGTTAAAAAAATGGGGGTGTGGGAGGTACAGCTTACTGGGTGTAAGATAGACTCAAGGATGTACTATATGACACAGGGAATATAACCAATATTTTGTAAAAACTGTAAATGGAAAGTCACCTTTAAAAATTGTATAAAAAATTTAAAAATATTTAAATGCAGGTTCTTTAGTAAGTTTCTATCTGAGTCACTTTTAATTACCATGGCTATTTAATGGTACCCTGATTACATACATACTGCTTCCACAACAAGAGCAACAGCAACAAAATATCAGAAGAATGCACCTTTTGGTTCTTTGCTGGATAAAGTAAGATGTAAAAGATTGATTTTAAAGAGAAATTAAACTACCGTTGTTTTACATTTGGACCATCACACATTTTAGTAGCTTACTCTTTTTCATAAAAATTTTAAGTTAAAGAACAACTTTAGTTTTATAACATCTTAATAAGCAATCCCAAGTGTTTTAGAGAGTTTTATCATAAAATTTAGTAATACACAAGAATAGCATTTTCTGCTGTAATCAACATATGAAAACACAAGGAAAGCAAGTTCAAATATGTGGTCTCATTGCAAACTCCCAAACTGAAATACAATTATCAGCTAGGATTTACATTTCCACGTGGGGAAATGTGAACATGGGTTTATAATAAAGAGATTTTTAAAAAATCAAATTATGTGGAAGGAAAGAATTTTTAATTTCCTGTCTAACTCCTGGAAAAAGAATAGAAAAATTCAAAAATCACAAACCAACTATGCATGGGTTTAAAGTGTTTCAGATTATTGGCAAAAATTCCTGGAACTGAGACAGACATCATAGCACAGGTGTGCTTACTAGGACAACTGCAGCTACATGTTCTGTGACCCAGCAGGGGATGAAATGGCCAGAGCAGTTAGCCAACAAAAAGTCACACATGACATCAGCTTTCAGCCAAGATGGATGAGCACTATGAACCAGTTTAAACTCCTGCCTTGAAATACTAAAAACTAATTAAATATTTGAAACAGTGATTTTAAGATATTGGACAACAAGCAACACAGAACAGTTCTTCCTGAGACAGGGTAAACAAATGAGATGAGCCCTACGACTAGCCTAGCCAGTCCAGAGAGTTTCCTTTACATAAAGCTGGGATCCTCAAAGATCATTATTGTGTGACTGGGATAGTCCGGTCATAGTATATGCATATTTTGAGCTTTGATACTGCAAACAGTTTCTCAAAGAGGTTGTACCAATTTACACTCGCAGCAGCAGTGCAAGAGAGTATTTTTTTATTTTTTCACTTGTACTGTTTTTCATGTATAATAATTTCTTATTGTGATTTTGATTTGCATTGCCTTAAGAACCTTTTCAAATGTTTATTGGCTATTTGAATATCCTTTTGGGTGAAGTGTCCATAGTCTTTATACATTTTTTCTTTTGGTTTGACTTTTTTGGTTGTCTGTTTTTTGTTGTTGTTGTTCTAACAACAACAGGAAGTTTTGAGTATTGTAGATCTGAAGTATTTGCTCTTTGTATTGAAAATATCTTTTACTACTCTCTGGTTTGCCTTTTTTACTATTTTATTGGTGTTTTTTGACTGACAGAAATTTGTAATTCTATTAACATGTAATTTGTTAAGAGTGTTTTTGCTTAATACTTATTAGGTTCTGTTTAAGAAATGTTTACCTTGCACATGGTAAGGGATTTTAAAATAATCTCAGAAAGTAATAGCTCAACCAGAAAGAAATTAGTAAAAATATAGAAGATCTCAACAACACAATTAGCAAGTTGATCTGATGGACTAGAATGGAACCCTGTGCCAAATGATAAGATAAAATATATTTTATAAGCACACATTCTTTGAGTCTCTTTCATAATAACTTGATAAGAACAGCTAATAACAACTAATACATGCTAATATTGTTTGGATTTTCAACCACTTCTCCTAGTGCTACATAATCATTAGATACATGGCTGGACATCCAAGTAATAGCAGGTAATAGTTTAATTAAATATTTTGCTAATGTATAACATGAATTGCTACCTTTTCCACTGTCAGGATTCTAACATCATCACCCCATATCCACAAATCAGGATTGGTTCATAATCTTGCAGTAACAAAAAGAATCAAAATCTCAGTGGGTTAACACAACAGAAACGTATTTTATGCTGGTGCCACGTACTGGGTTGGCCAAAAAGTGCCTTCGGTTTTAAAGTAAAAATAAAAGACACATTTTTCATTTTCACCAAGAACTTTATTGAACAACGTATTCACCCTTTTGTTCCACTACCTTCTGCCATTTTTCAGGCAACTTCATAATTCCATCTTCCCAAAACGTTTTATCTTTTTGAGCAAAGAACTGTTCCAGTTGCCTTTTACAGTCTTCCAGAGAATTGACAGTTTTTTTCCATTAAGAGAATTTTGTCAAGACCGAAATAAATGGAAATCTGAAGGTGCAATGTCTGGTGAATACGGTGGATGGATCAGAAACTCCCAGCCAAGCTGTAATAGTTTCTGCCTGGTCATCAAAGAAACATTGAGTCTTGCATTATCCTGATGGAAGATTATGTATTTTCTGCTGACTAATTCTGGACACTTTTTGTCAAGTGCTGCTTTCAGTTGGTCTAATTGGGAGCAGTACTTGTTGGAATGAATTTTTTGGTTTTCCGGAAGGAGGTCATAATAGAGGACGCCCTTCCAATCCCACCATATACACATCACCTTCTTTGGATGAAGGCTAGCCTTTGGTGTGGTTGTTGGTGGTTCATTTCACTTGCCCCACCATCTCTTCCATTCCACATTATTGTACAGTACCCACTTTTCATCTCCCGTCACAATTTGTTTTAAAAATGGAACATTTTCATTACGTTTAAGCAGAGAATTGCATGAGGAAATACAGTCAAGAAGGTTTTTCTCACTTAATTTATGTGGAACCATAAGTTAAGAGAAAAAATGTTCACCAAAGAGATGAACATAACCAAGCTGGTGCAAATGATTTTCAGCGCTTGATTTGGATATTTTGAGTATGTCGGCTATCTCCCATGTGGTATAACATTGATTGTTCTTAATTAACGTCTCGATTTGTTTGCTATCAACTTCTACTGGTCTACCTGACTTGTGGAGCATCATCCAGTGAGAAATCTCCAGCACGAAACTTTGCAAACCACTTTTGACACATTCAATCAGTCACAGCACCTTCTCCATACACTGCAAAAATCTTTTCTTGCATTTCAGTTGCGTTTTTACCATTCTTTGAATAATAAAGCATAATATGCTGAAAATGTTGCTTTTCTTCTTCCCTCTTCAATATTAAAATGGTTACACAAAAATTCACCAATTTTGATGTCTTTTTTTTTTAATGCATGCTGATATGACAGCTGTCACATACAATCTAACAAAATTGTTTTGAATGAAGTTAAAGACAACTGAATGCTACTAAAGCCATCTTATGGAAAACACTGAACGAACCTTTTGGCCAACCCAATAACAATGCAATTAAACACTGAGTCATGGTGATTATAGACACTTAGCAATACAGTACACGTTTCATAACAACTGGAAAGATTTGGAAATACTTTGTTAAACAGCACTACTGACTACTGCCTACAAGGGAAACATAAAAAATTTACCAAGTAATAGATTATACAATTTATCACAAAAAATACCCAAGACTCTGAATCACATAGAATTGACCAAAAGTCAGTTAAATTTAAAAGTTAGAAATTAACAGTAGAAAGCTAATGTCCACTTCCCAAAATATTTGCATAGAAGATAATCATTCAGAATCTTCCAATTAACTCATGGACCAAATGAGTTATAATGGAGACTGAAATATATTTAGAACTAAATTAACAATGAAAATACAATGTGTCCAAACTTGTTAAATGTAGGTAAAGCAGTAGTTTCATAAACTCTTTGGTCTTAAATGCTTATATCAGAAAAGAATAAACACAGAATTAATAAACTTCCCAACTCAAAAAATAAGGAAAAAGAAAAAGAGCAAACTGAAAGAAGGTAATCAAAATAAGACAAAATTTTAAATGACAGTAATTATTAAATAGCAAATAACAAAAATTAGAGATAAAACTCCAAAACATTTTATTTGAAAAAGAGCAAATGCAAAAATCTGGCAAAACTGAGTACTAAAAAAATGGATTATTTATTGAATAAGGTCATAAATGTGAAAAGCCAGACTGAAAATTTTTTTTTAAAAAGTGGTGAGGAGTATCTGTGTGATGCTGGGGAGGGAAATAATTTTTAAACAAGAAACAATAAGAACAAACCAAATTCAAAAGAGAAGATTTATGAATATTATTACACTGCAATGAAAACTTCCTTATAATGACATACAGAATAAAAAAGTGAAAAGACAAGCCACAAAGCACAATACCAACAAATAATTTTTCCATAATTTAAACCAGTCTTTGAAATCACTAACCAAAATAAAAAACAACCCAAGAGAAAACTGGACAAAGTTATGAATAGTCAATGCGCACAGAAGTAAACCAAATGCCCAATATATGAAAAGCTCAACTTCAGCAGCAAACATGAAAAAGTAAATAAAAACAAAAATGGAAAACAACTTAATATCATCTCAATAGGCGAAGTGCCACAGTTCCTGTAACACCAAGGGAGAATATGGGTAAAAGGGAATTAACAATTCTACTCCTAGGTATGGATCGTGAAGAAACTCTTGTGTAAGTGCCCCAGCTGACAAATATGTTTATTACAATATTTCAAAAATTTTAATAAAAGTAAAAACAGCATCCTTTGCATGAAAATGGATAAATAAACATGCAATGATGTTAAACTTGATGAATTATATCTGTCGGCAACAACACGGATACACCTCAAAAACAATTTTGGAAAGATAAAGATGGAAGAGTAGGAAGACACTGGGCTCATCTTCCCTCACAAACACATCAAAACCACAACTACATATAGAGCGACTCTCACTGAAATCAACATGAGGACTAGCAGGATAGCTATTCTATAACCAGGGCTGTAAACAAAGATTCACACAGAGTCTGGTAGGAAGGAAGGAGGAGCAATCTGGTCAGGACCCACATGCCTGGAGGGGGACACAGAAGAGGAAGGAGATATCACAGGCTCAGGGATCCTTCCTGGGGAGCAAAGGGTTCAAGCCACATATTAGGCACCTGACCCTAGAGTCCAACACAAGGACAACAAGCCCCTTAACTGGTTTGAAAACCATGAAAACCAGTGGGGCTTACTGGAGGGCTGCTTAAAAAAAAAAAAAGAAACAGGGCTTCCCTGGTGGCGCAGTGGTTGGGAGTCCGCCTGCCGATGCGGGGGACGCAGGTTTGTGCCCCAGTCCGGGGGGATCCTGCGTGCTGTGGAGCGGCTGGGCCCGTGGGCCATGGCCACTGGGCCTGCGTGTCCGGAGCCTGTGCTCCGCTGTGGGAGAGGCCACGGCAGTGAGAGGCCCGCGTACCACACACACAAAAAGAAACAACAAAACAACAACAAAAAAAACAAGACTCTGCTAAGAGTACATGCACAGACTTGCTTACTCCCAGTCACAACATGGAGGCAGCAGATTAAAAACTGTCTGGGACTCTGGCCAGCTTGCCAGGACCACGTCAGTATGTCCCCCTACCCAAGCCTGCACCAGGCTCCTACTCCAGCCCCTCTTTCTCCAGTGCTGCTCCCTACTAAGGTGGACGCTGCTGTTGCCAGTGAGCACTTTAATACACATATCCAGGAGGAAGCTAAACTAACTCCAGGGCGGACACTGCCATAGCAGGAGCACCCATAACTACACACACTTGGGAGGATGCAAAGATAGATCAGTGGTGTGGCACCACCTCTTCTGGTCACAACTAACCTCTAACCAAGGCATGCACACCAGGGGAAAAACTGAAGGCAGCACAGAATTGTAGTCCCAAGTCTTCAGACCCAGCCATACCCCAAATGAAGTCAGAGACTTCCATTACATCTGGGAGAAACCCAACTCGCTCAAGATTCCTGCTCCAGGCCCTTGGGTCCACCCTGTCCTTGATGAGGCCACTGAACACAAAAGAAGCCCCAGGGCTTACACCTGGTTCTGAATCTGGCCCCTCCAACTTTAACCCTACCTCCCACCAAGGCTGCAGCTGCCAGCACACCCCGAGGGAAGACACAGCCTATGCTCCCTTTAGATCCAGCTCTCCCACCAAAGCCCCTGGGCACACTCAGACTGCACAGGGACACTTCCACACAAGTACACACCTTCAAGACCAGGATAGATGACTGTGTCACATAATTTCATGAAGACAGAGAAAGTTAAACAAAATGAGAAGACAGAGGAATATGTTTCAAATGAAAGAAAAAGGAAAAAACCTGGAAAAAATCCCTAATGAAGCAGAGATAAATAATTCACCTGATAAAAGGTTCAGAGCAACAGTAATAAGAATGCTAACGAAACATAGGAAAGAATAGATGAACATAGTGAGAATTTTAATGAAAACTAAAAAAATATAAAAAGTACCAGTCAGAGCTGAAGAATATAATAATTCAAATGGAAAAATCACTAAAGGGAATAAACAGCAGATTGTGTGATATAGGAGAATGCATTAGCGATCTGGAAGATAGAATAATGGAAATCAATCAGAATAGCAAAAAGAAAAGCATATTTAAAAAATAAGAATAATCTAAGGGACCTTTGGGACAACATCAAGTGTACTAACATTTGCATTATAAGGGTCCCAGAAGAAGAGAGATAAAAAGGCTTAGAAAATATATCTGATGAAATCATGACTGAAAACTTCCCAAACCTGAAGAAGGAAACAGATGGCCAGATACAGAGGGTCCCAAACAAGATTAACCCAAAGAGACCACACCAAGACATATCGTAATTAAAATGGCAAATGTCAAAGATAAAGAGAGAATTCTAAAGGTAGCGAGAGAAAAAGAGTCATATACAAGGGAACTCCCATAAGGCTGAGGGCTGATTTTTCTTCAGAAACTTTATAGGCAGGCAGCGAGTGGCATGATATACTTAAAGTGCTGAAAGGGAAAAAACTACAACCTAAAATATTCTACCGAGCAAGGCTATCATTCTGAATTGAAGGAGAGATAAACAGCTTCTCAGACAAACAAAAACTAAAAGAGTTCAACAATAATACTAAGCTAACCTTATAAGAAGTGTTAAAGGGTCTTAAGTGAAAAAGAAAAGGCTACAATGAGAAATAAGAAATTATAGGAAGGGAAAAAATCCCACTGGCAAAGGCAAAAACATAGTAAAAGCTGTGAATCAACCACTTAAATAAGCTAGTTTGAAGGTTAAAAGACAAAACTTGTAAAATCAGCTAAAATTACAATAAATAGTTAAGGAACAGACATAAAGATATAAAATATGACAACAAAAACACAAATGTGTGTGGGGGGGGATAAAAAAAACATAGAGCTTTTAGAGTATGTTTGACCTTAAATTACCATCAGTTTAAAATACACAGATACAAGTATAGGTCAACATACTTGAACTCCACGGTAACCACAAATAAAAAACCTACAACAGACACACAAAAACAAGAGAGAAAGAAACATAAATATGACACTAAAGAAAATCATCAAACCACAAAAGAAGAAACTAAAGGAAGAAGAAAATAACAGAGAACTACAAAAGCAACCAGAAAACAAGTGACAAAAACAAACAATTATACACACCTACGAATAATGACTCTCAATGTCAATGGTTTAAATGCTCCAATCAAAAGACATAGGGTGGATGACTGGATAAAACAAAAAAAGGCCCTTCTATATGCTATCTACAAGAGACTCACTTCAGAGCTAAAGACCACACAGACTAATAGTGAGGGGGATGGATAAAGGTATTTCATGCAAATGGAAATAAAAAGAAAAGTGGAATAACAATACTCATATCAGACGAAGTAGACTTAAAACAAGGTCTGTAATAAAAGACAAAGAAAAAAACTATATAATGATAAAGGGATCAATGCAAGAAGAGGCTGTAACATTTGTAAATATATATGCACCTAATATAGGCACACCTAAATATATGAAGCAAATATTGACAGACATAAAGGGAGAAATTAACAAGTAACACAATAATTGTAGGGGACTTTAACACACCACTTACATCAATGAAGAGATCATCCAGACAGAAAATCAAAAAGGCAACAGTGGCTTTAAATGACACATTAGACAAGATGGCTTAGTAGACAGCTACAGGGCAATCCACCCCAAAACAGCAGAATACACATACTTTTCAGTGCACATAGAATATTCTCCAGGATAGATCACATGCTAGGATACAAAACAAGTCTCAACAAATTTAAGATGGTGTGAATTACATCAAGCATCTTTTCTGACTACAATGGTAAGAAAATAAAAATCAATTACAGTAAGAAAAATGAGAAAAACACAAAGAGCATGCTACTAAAAAAAACAATGGGTGAACAGATAAATCAAAGAAAAAAACCAGAAAATGCCTGAAAACAAATGAAAATAAAAACATAACTTTCCAAAATCTATGGGATACAGCAAGAGCAGTTCTAAGATGGAAGTTTATAGTGATACAGACATACCTTAAGAAACAACCTAACCTACCATCTAAGAGAATTAGGAAAAGAACAAACAAAACCCAAAGTCAGCAGAAGGAAGGAAATAATAAGGATCAGAGTGGAAATAAATGAAATAAAGAACAAAAAAATAGGAAAAAAACAATGAAACCAAGAGCTATTTTTTTAAAGATAAACAAAATAGATAAGACTTTAGTCAGGCTCACTAAGAAGAGAGAGGGAGGACCCAGATAAAGTAAGAAATGAAAGACTAGAAATTGGAACATATATCACAGAAACACAGATAACCATAAGAGAATATTATGAACAGTTATATGCCAACAAATTGGACAACCTAGAAGAAACAGAAAGATTCCTAGAAACAGACAATACTTCAAGACTGAATCAGTGAGAAACAGATAATCTGAAAAGACCAATTAATCATATTGAAATTGAATCAATAATCAAAAAACTCTCACCAAACAAAAGTCCAATGAGATGGCTTCACAGGGGAATTCTACCAAATATATAAAGAAGAGTTAATATTTATCTTTTCAAACAACTCCAAAAAAATTGAAGAGGAGGGAACACTCCCAAATTCATTCTATGAGGCCACCCTGGAAGGAAAACCAGACAAAGATACTACAAAAAAAATTACAGTGCAATATCTCTGATGAACATAGATGCAAAAACTTCAACTAGATATTAGCAAACCATATTCAATGGCACATAAAAAGGATCATACACCATGATCAACTAGGATTTACTCTAGAGATACAAGGATAGTTCAATATCTGCACATCAATCAATGTGATACACCACATTAACAAAAAAAAGAATAAAAATTGCATGATCATCTCAATAAATTCAGCAAAAACATTTGATAAAATTCAATACTCATTCATGATAAAAATTCTCAACAAAGTTGTTACAGAGAGAACATATCTCAACATAATAAAAGCCATTTATGACAAACCCACAGCTAAGATCATACTCAATGATGAAAAACTAGAAACTTTTCCTAAAAACGTCAGGAACAAGATAAGGATGCTCACTGTTGCTATTTCTATTTAACATAGTATTGGAAGTCCTAGCCACAGCAATCACATAAGAATAAATAAAATGTATCCAAATTGAAAGGGAAGAAGTAAAACTATCACTATTTGCAGATGACATGATACTACATGTAGAAAACTCTAATGACTCTACAAAAAATATTAGAACAAATGAATTTAGTAAATTTGTTGAAAACAAGATCAATATACAGAAATCTGTTGCTTTTCTATACACTAATAATCAGAAAGAGGAAGCAATAAAACAATCCCATCACAAAAATATTTAAAACACCTAGAAATAAACTTAACCTGTTAAGTTTATTTACTCTTTCAGAGTAAAGACTCATACTCTGAAAACTATAAAACATTGATGAAGGTAATTGAAGATGATACAAAGAAATGGAAAGATATCATGTTTATGGATTGGAAGAGTTAATATTGTTAAAAAGTCCATACTACCCAAAGAACTGTACATTTTAATGCAATTCCTATCAAACTATTCATGACATTTTTCACAGAACTATAATAAATAATCCTAAAATTTATATAGAGCCACAAAAGACCCTGAATAGCTAAAGCAATCTTGAGAAAAAAAGAACAAAGCTGGAAGTATCACACTCTGTGACTTCAGAGTATACTACAAAGCTACAGTAATCAAATCAGTATGGTACTGGCATGAAAACAGACACATAGATCAATGGAAAAGGATGGAGAGCCCAGAAATAACCCAAGCACATGTGGTCAGTTAATCTATGACAAAGGAGGCAAAAATATACAATGGGGAAAGAGAGTCTCCTCAATAAGTAGTGTTAGGATAACTGGACAGCTGCATGTAAAAGAATGAAATTAGAACACATTCTCACACCACAAACTAAAATAAACTCAAAATGGTTTAATGACATTAATGTAAGAATGAAAACTATAAAACTCCTAGAACAAAACATAGGCAGTACTCTTTGACATAAGTCTTAGCAATATATTTTTGGATCTGTCTCCTCAGGCAGGAGAAACAAAAGCAAAAATGAACAAATGGGACGTTATTAAACTTAAATTGCACAGCGAAGGAAGCCATCAACAAAATGAAAGACAATCTACTGAATGGAAGAGGATGTTTGAAAATGACATGTTTGATAAGAGATTAATAACCAAACGATATAAGGAGGTCATATAGTTCAATATCAAAAAAACAACCTGATTAAAAAATATGCAGGCGACCTGAAGAGACATTTTTCTAAAGAAGATATTCAGATGGCCAATAGGCACATGAAAAGATGCTTAACATCAATAATCATCAGAGAAATGCCAATCAAAACTACCATGTGAGATCACCTCACACCTATCAAAATGGCTATCATCAAAAGGACCACAAATAACAAATATTGTCAAAGATGTGGAGAAAAGGGAACCCTTGTACACTGCTGGCGGGAATGTAAATTGGTGCGGCCAATATGGAAAACAGTATGGAGGTTTCAGGAAAAAAATTAAAAATAGAACTACCATATGATCCAGCAATTCCATTCCTGGGTATATTCCTGAAAATGAAAGCACTAATTCAAAAAGATACATGCACCCCAATGTTCACAGCAGCATTATTTACAGTAGTCAAGATATGGAAGCAATCTAAGTGTTCATAAACAGATGAATGGAAAAGAAGATGTGGTATGGAATACTACTCAGCCATAAATATGAATGAAATTTTGCCATTTGCAGCAACACGGATGTATTTGAATAGTATTTCTTTTAGTGAAGGAAGTCAGACAGGGTAAGACAAATACTGTATTTTTTCACTTATATGTAGAACCTAAAAAATAAAGCAAACAAATGAATATAACAAAACAGAAACAGACTCATAGTATACAGAACAAACCGTGGAGACAGGGGTGCAGGGAGGGGCAAGATAGTGGAAGGGAATTTAGAGGTTTGAACTACTAGGTATAAAATAAATAAGATACAAGTATGTAACGTACAGAACAGGGAATATAGCCAATATTTTTAAAAAACTTTAAATTGAATATAATCTATAAAAATATCAAGTCACTAGGTTGTACATCTAAAGCAAATATAACATTGTAAATCAACTATACTTCAAAATTTTTTTTCTCAAAAGGAACAAAGAAGCAAGCAGCTAAAGGATATACAGAATAGGATAATATAATAATATTTATGCAGGTTTAAACTCTTTAAACAGTAATTTATATATTTTTTGGATACATGTGCATGTAGTAAAACACATAAGCATTTCTGAGAATGACACGCACCCACACCGCCTTCAGAGTAGAACTTAAGGTGAAGGCAGGAAGATAAAGTGTTAGAAAGCATGGACCTGGTATCTCTAACATTTTATTTTAAAAGAAAATAAGGTATATGAATAAACATTGCAAAATGTGACAATTTATTAAATTAAATCTCAGTGGTATACATTAGGTATCAGTTTTATTATTTTCATATTTGTATATTTTAGATGTTGGATAATTACAATACTAGTTTTAATAATGATGAACTATATATCAGAAGTTGTTTGAATGTTCATAGTGTTGATCAAAAAATTCCCTTCTTGGCAATTTACTCTAAAAATAATTATTCATTAGAAGAAAAGGGGCAAAGTGTACGAAGAGAATATATGTATTTCCTGAAAGTCTCAATCTAACAGCATAATTTATAAATCACCTATATGTTCACCGGTAGAGGATCAGTTAAGTAAATTATGATGTATAAACACCATGGATCATTGTGTACTATGTTTTATTAAAGCAATGTAAAAACATTGGAAAATACTAAACATACAATCTTATTAAACTAAAAGGACAAAATTCTGTTATTGCAATTATATGAAACTATAAATCCCTGCAGAAAAAAATGAAACCGTTGTGTTTTACTCAGGAAGAAACACATAGAAATAACTTGAACATTAACACTCAAGGAAGTGGGGAAATTATAATGTAGACACACATGTTAAAAGCACATAGAAGTATCAATATTACAAAGTAATATGGGTGTCTCTTCTGAGTAGTGATGATCAAATTTTGGGAATAGACCCTGACACTTGGCTTCTCTGAGTTTTGATTCTACCAGGAAAGGAACAAGGCACTCAAAGCTGTTATTTGGTGAGGTAGGCTGTGACAAAGCAAGATGTTCTCTTGTAGTTACAGAAATATAATTATTACCTGGAAAGGGAAAAGGAGCAGAATACCAGTAGCAGGACAATGATTGCCTAATTTTAACAAATGGAAATGTGGAAAACCTTGAGCTGCAAAGCTGATCTGGCCCCAGGGCCTAGAGCAGAGCTAAATCATGTGACAGAGTCCACCTTGCAATTTGCTACAACTCTCCCCAGCACAGCTGGCCCCATAATGTGCAAAGCCCTCCTTTCTTCTTCATGCTTTATCCTAAACACAAGTGCCAAACATTATCATCAATACCCTCACAGAGGAAGAACACGTTCTTTGGCTTTCTGCCCGCAACCTAGTTAAATATCAAAAGTTGTCAGAATACTCTTTAGTACAATGATTTCTATTGCTATATTCAGAGTTCCTGAAACAGACACAAACCTCTTCTCTTGAAAAAACAAATTAAGATAAAAATTGAGCTTAAAGTGGACTTAAAATTGAGGCATCTCAGACACGTTTTTGTTATTTCAACTCTGTGAAATACAAAAGCTGAAGAAACATCAATAAAATGTAAAGGAACTATGAAATTGATTTGACTTGATACAATCCTAAGTGGCAGCTTTAAGTAAGCCTTCCTCTTTCTCGTAAATTACCTTGAGCGGAGCTCTTCATGAAATAACTTGCCATTTGCTAAACTCCTGTCTTGGTGCTCTGCTTTGCTGGTGAATACCTTCCCTTAAGGTTGGGCCAATTACAGAGCACATATGTTGTTTAATATGTTTTTCTTCCTGCCGACACAAAGGTCAAATATCTGAGAAACTTTTGTTTGGATGGATTGTGTTTTCTTCTTGGGATGCCCTCAGTTATTGGAGAAGGCTTTTGAAGTCCCTGATGTTCATCTTTACACCCCTCTTCAGGCTCCAGCTGAGCAAGTAATAAATTAGTTTCAAGGATTTTTGCATGATGTAGCAATTTCTCTAACTAGTGGCACAGTGGGTAGTAACAAAGGGATTTCCCAGCACAAACTGTTGGTTTTGCTTCAATTTGCAAAATTAATTTAGGAGAAACAGTAACTAGTTAAGGTCAATCTTAGCTTACTACAGAGCTGACAATTTAATTTTTATTAATAGATTTTCATGCAGTTTTATACTTAATTGCATAAGATTCCATTGCTTTTGACATCTCTTTGGCTAGAGTCTTTCTGACGAGAATATTTTATAGTATTCTGATCGTATTTTTACACGGTGATTTCATGTGTCCCACTGAGTATCAGATTTCCACTTCCTATTTGGATACTAACTTCAACATCTTGAAATGATCAACCTGTTATAAATCCTATCTGGGAGGAGACAAAGGGAAAAATGAATAAAAGAATCAATACATTTAATATTCTTGATTAGAAGTTAACATTTCTATTGGGATATGATCCCAATAAATTAACATTTCCATTTCCATAAATATGAACGAGGACAGCAAGAGTAGGGACACAAACTCCTGCAGCTGGTGATTTCCCATGATTGGTCTATTTTCTTACTCATTGGTATACAAACTCAGTGTTCCTGTCAGCACTGGATAGTTAGTCTTAATTATTCACTACACCTTAACATTTGGGTGTAAATGAACATGCCTGTCATTTTCTAAAGATAACTTAGTGAAGGCCCTTGAGAAATATGATTTCAAATACTATCTATGGATAAGATGTGATTACAGCCCACCCTCTCTTCCCCTTGCCGATGGAGTAGAGTAATAGCAGAGATCATCCAGAAAAGCAGGGATAATCCTATGTCATATAGATTTGACCTGATGAATATTGTGTTTTTAAAGCAGGTTTACTTTTCTGGTTCAGTTTAGTTGAGGTGAACTGTCAGATGTGTTGGTTTCCCCTTGGAGAGTGGAACCTGAACTCTGTTGGATGCCAGAATAAATGGGCCTGTCATTGCTATATCTGTGGACCACTGTCCACAGAATTGGGCTGTATTTGTTCTTAAGTGAGAGCTAACTATACAGCATGGCTGTTCTAAATATATGAGACAATACTAATTTTTATTAATCCCATTGTTCTTATGATAATGAAAGCACTTTCAAAATGATTTCAGCTGAACCTTTCAATAAGTTGGTGAGGCCTTCAACTTGACCATTAAAAAAGAAACAATCTGAGAAATTTTTATTATACATTAATGACCATTAAAAGATCATCTTTCTGTATAAAATGACATGCTTTTCCCTAAAGAGTTATCCCAAGGAGGATACTACTAATGATTATCAAAATGCATAGTGCTTTTAATATTTCATGTACTCTGAGATTTTTATAATTTCCACTGCAGGACTATCAACACTCTGCTTGCCAGCATTTGATTGTTTTGTTATATAAGTGGAGGAATATCCTTGTCAGGTACCCATCTGTCAAATCCCTAGGTGTGTCATGGTTTATTAGCTGTTACCATAGTCTCTAATAGGAAGAAACGTTGTTGCCTAGTACAGTAGTTATGCCTCCCTTACTTCTCACAGCTAAGTTCTGCTCCCTGGGCTGTGCTATTCTGGATTCCCATCATTCCCATCGAGATTAGGTACCCTAATTATATAGCAACACGTCTCACTGCCTATGGACTGCAGTCGCCAGCCATCACTTAACGTCTCAAAGTTCAGATGCTTCACTTATTAAGGTATTCCTCACCACCTCAATAAAATTTTAAAGTATCTTTGGGCTTATTTCATAAAAATAGAAAGACTGTTTGTTCCTAGGCATTACAGAATAAATCCATTCTAACTTTTCCAACTCCCTAACGCTCCTGAGTCCTTCTTCAATACTTTGTCAAATAAACGTACAGATTCTCTATCTCATTTACTGTAGACTGTTGTCATGCTCAGACTTCAAGAACCCATTCCATAAAATTATTAGGTGCATTTACAGGTATTTTTGCCAACATTCTGAATCCTGAGTCATACCCTCATATGCATGAATTCTCTTCTACTTAGTTTTATCTTTTGCATCTTCTGCTCTAATACTTTTATGATCCATGACCATACATATGTACTCAGTGGCTTCTGGTTCATATTTCCAGGTGTCCTCCTTCTTTTACTTTGGAGAATTGCTTTCCAGTCCACTTATGATGTGCTGAAACCTGATTCTGGTTATTGGGCTGGAGGCAATAGGTGGGGTGGATTTCAGGAGGACAGCATTTTACTCGACACCTGCTTAGGTGAGGTCTTTGCAGGGTCTCCATGCAAAGGGGAAGCTCTGGTAAGTGGCAAGGGACTGCCTGTATCAGGCAGGAGGGGTAAGAAGAATTTAAAAAGTCAATAGTCTTGGGTTTATCCATTTGAATTTTCCCAATCTAATCAATTTTTCTGTAACGATGCTGGCATTAACATAAAAAACCTTT
Source organism: Grampus griseus (assembly GCF_964374135.1). NCBI lineage: Eukaryota > Metazoa > Chordata > Mammalia > Artiodactyla > Delphinidae > Grampus > Grampus griseus. Next base: position 52,952,439 of record NC_139003.1, on the reverse strand, counting down.
AGAGGCTGCTAGTTTAATATCCATGGAGGCTTTGATACCCTTATGATCATATCCCTGGACCTGAATTTAATCATAATCTCCTACGTGGCTACATCATATTGGGATTTTGTTTCCTTTGGGGCTCTTTTTTACATTGTAGAGAATGTCTGGCTTTTATAATATTTTTATGTGTAGCATTAATATTAAAAATTCCATTCAAGTTTGGTAGAATTCTCCAGTGAAACCATCTGGGGCCTAGAGATTTTTTCAGGGGGAATAAATGGTAGTTATATGAACTAAATTTACTTAATACCTATGTGGCTATACAAATGATCTATTTCATATTAAGTGAGTTGTAGTAATTTGTGTTTTTCAAGAAAGGGTTTATTTCATCTAAGCTGTCAAATTTATGTGTATAGAGCTTTTCATATCTTTTTGATGTTTGCAGGTTCTGTAGCGAAATCCTCTGTTGCAGTCATAACACTGGTACACTGCGTTCTCTCTCTTTTCTGTTCAGTCTTGCTAGAGGTTTGTCAATTTCACTGATCTTTTTCGAAGAACCAGATCTTTGTTGTATTGGTTTTCTCTATCTTTTTTGTTTTTAATTTCTTTGATTTATGCCCTTATCTTTATTATTTTTTCTCTTGCTGCTTGGTTTAGTTTTATTTTTCTCTTCTTTTCTATGTCCATGATGTGGGAGTTTAGATTATTTCCTGCTTTCCAATTTCATATTTAGGACCAGAAGTTTCCTTTTTGTCACTGCTTGTGATTTGTCCCATAAATTTTGATATGTTGTATTTTCCTTTATGCATTTTTAATTTTTCCTCCAAGACTTCATATTTTAATTGAAGGTTATTTATCGGTGTGTTGTTTAACTAAAAATGCTCATTAAATGAATGTATTAAGCTGCAGGTCCTGTGCTCTAGTACTGATTATGACAATTGGACCTTGAGTAATTTTGCATGATATGATGATACTAGCTAGAATTGATCTGTTGCTAGATTACAGTCCCATTAGAGAGTGATTTTTTTAAACCACTGGTAAAGAAACATTCTTCCAGTGGCTAGATCTGTGAGCAGTATGCTTGAACATCCACTTCTTACTGAGGGAAAATCAATCATAGATATAGATAACACACTAACTCCTGGGAAATAAGGAATACCTAGGGTAGTTGGTCAGAAGCCTGAAAAAAGCAATATTGAAATAGTAAAGGAAAATAGATCTAGGAAATGTATGTGGACAGACCTACATAAATAGGCAGAAAGTCTTCAGAGCAACTCTAGTAATGCAGTCTCATGAACTGTACCCACATAGTCACTGTCCCCTTCCACCTCTTTCTAACTCTTTGGAAGAGCTCAGCCTCAGGATGCAACATCTATAGCTTGTCCAGCAATTGCCTGAACAGGCTGGGGAAGACAACCCAGAAGAACAGGGAATTTAATGCCCATGGGGAGAATATTTTAAAATGAGAGAGAAGAGATTCTAAGGATATAGCAGGTAAATATTTTTCCCTTCCTCCTCCCAATGAACTAGACTGAGGAAATGTGATTCTACCTGGCTTCTCTGGAAGACATTTCTCATGACAAACAACCAGCTGAGTTCTCATACAGCTCTATAGCCAGATTGCTCTCATACTCCAAAATATTTGCTTTCCCTCCTTCTCTCCTCAACTCCTCCTTCCCCCCAACTTTTCTGGCCTAAAACTGCACCTCTCAACACAGCCTTTGCACCTAAGTAATATTTATATTTAAATATATATTTCTTTCAATAAATTCATTTGTCAAAGGGATTAGTGTGAGGCATGAAGCCATGATACATTCTGGGAGATTTAAGGAACTGAAAGTTGGACTTCAGGGTCCTAGAATATATGCTAAATGGGAGTGGTGAGAGATAATGTTTAATAGGTAATCACAGGGCAAACTGTCAGATAGCGCAGGATCATTTACACCATGTAAGAATTTTAATTTTGCTATTGGGTAATAGAAATGGTGAGAGCTAATATATAATGGGATAAATAAATAAATATTAGGTTTTATATTTTAGATATATGATAAGATAATTTATATACCATGAAAAGAAGGATCCATACCTCCTACTGGGAACCACTGAGGGGTCTTAAGCAATGAGTAGTAACATAAATTTCATTTTAGAAAAACCACAGTGACAATTATAGGAAGAATGGACATAGCTTTGGGAAGAGGCAGCAAAACTAGAGGTAAGAAATCATTTGGACATTGTTATGATAGTCAAACCAAGAGATGACAGGAGCTTGAATGAAGGCTTAGAATGGAGAGCTGAAGAAAGGGACTGCTAAGAGAATCTTAGGCAGATAATACGGAGAGATGTGTGGGACTACTCAGATACAAAGGAGAATTCTGATACGATGATCATTATCATCATTAAAACATTATAGAGAGCTTATTTTGTGTTAGCTGTTACACGAAGCACTTTGCATGAATTAAAATATGTTTGTTTAATCTTGGTTTGGTGACCAGATGAATGGCAGTTCCATTCCTAATAATTCAGCATACCTGGGAAAAACAAGATTAGAGGTAAACCCCACTTACCTCACCTAATAGCAAAGTTAGACAACTTCTCTGAATCTCAGTTTTTATCAACTGGCCTATTTTGCAAAATCACTGTGATATTTAATGGAGATATAAAACAGAATACACCAAGACACACAGTAGGCACTCAAAAAAAATATTGCCTTTACTCCCTTCCTTCTGCCCTCTAATCTGAAAAATATATCTACAAGTACAAGTTTTTTTGGCAAAAGACTAATCATAATATTGAAATGCTAGGTTCTATTAATATTGTACCATGGTTTTCAAACTTGGGTTCATGATGGCAATTGCAGCCATTGCTACCGAATATTTTCAACTTGTTTGTGGCTAAAATTCTATGGGAACAATAAATTTAAAACTTAATACTGTGCATTTTTAGTTTGAAGCTATAGCAAAGCTACTGTAACATTATATCCCAATAGCCATAGGACCTATTTATTGTGCTTATCTTACAGATTTATCCCTTTTTTATATGTCAAAGCACAGCTTTAGTCTAAACCGCTATGTATCTAGCCTCTATGTCTTATTGTAATTGTGATTTGTGTTTAAATAAGTTATCTATCTTTTCTTCCTTCCTCCCTCCCTCCAACCCTTTGTTCCTTCCCTCCTTTCTTCCTTTCCTTCTTTTTCTTTCATTGATTTAATATCTCATTAGCCAGGTCAGTCACTGTTATACCCACTAAACCTTTCATTTAAATTTACCAAACTGTCTGGCTGTTATAAAAATATGAGACACTATAAAGCATCCTCACTGGGTGGGTAGCACTGCTTAATTGTGCAGAGCATGGATTCAATCTCCTTGAAAGTACTTCTGCCCTGCCTGTGATAGTTTGCTATTATTGTCAAGTAAATTATGTCTGTGTCTCTAGCACTTGAAAATGTTAAGAATGCAGTACATTCGTTTTATGCTTTATTGCTGAACTGCTCATGACCTTGACCAAGGACAAACTGATAGTTTTTGCAAATAATATTCTCCCTTTGCCTACGAATCTCGGGAGGGAAGAGAAAATGTCCTGTGGGATCCCTGGGAATTATCAACTCACCTCTGAGATCGTAGCCATCCCCTCGCTGCTTTTAGCTCTTCATAGATGACCAGATTTTACAAATACAGCAAGTTTTCACTGAGATTGTAATATCTATTTTGGAACCTGACCACGTTTGTAGTATTCTGACCACAAAGTGACCAATTAGCACACTCTTATTATCACTGACTAAATCACACACATAACATTGTTCTTCTGAAAATAACCAGATCATGGAAATTTACTGAAGGCCAATTGAGTTAGCCACTCCATGACCCTTGAGGCAGACATTCCAGAGGTAATGAGGAAATTTCCAGGGGAAAGCCCATATCATAAATTGTCAGGTATTAGAAAGGAAAATAAAAGCTTGAACTCAATTATTCCTAGAGACTTCTGACCAGCAATGTTTTACTTGATACTAACTGGAAAATGTCAAGTGTAAACTATCACATCTATGTTAAAAAAAAAAAATACAGGCAGCTTACCTATTTGATTAACATACTTATGTAGCTAAGATTATAGATTTAGAAGTAATAATCCTAATAACCAAATATCTCTTTGAAGAAACCTAACCTCATAATTTAACCTATTTTGATCACAGAATTATCTTCATCTTACTTTATTCCCAAATTGAAAATACTTAATCAGGTTTTTATATCAAATAATTGGTATACTTTTTATGGAAGAAAAGTACAACTGTATATACACTCTGGTTTTTATAATTATTTTGAATTATACTTAAACATTTCATCAAAATGTTTGTTTAATGAAGAGTGTCTGACTTATTAAGAACAATTTTGCTGAAGGACTATTAATCTTTCTCTGGATTCTCAATGATAGCATGAAAGAGAAAGAGAAATATGGTGGTCTTTTGGTTTGTACTAGTGTTAAACAAATAACTGTCTTATATAGGTACAGATTAAATAACTAATTGCAGATGGTACTGAATGTAGGCTAAGTTGTTTTATCTGATGAGAATTTAGCCACAATAACAAGAAGTATATTGTGTTACTGCTAAAGGAAAATTTATGTTTTGTTTTTTTTTTGGTCTATAGCAATAATCCTACTACAATGTGCCAACATGAAACACTAGAGCCAATACCTACAAGGTACATTTGAGATACAGAGCGAGTGAGAACTTTTAAAATAAATAGAACAATCAGCCGGCTTTTCCTTAAGTGAACTGTGGGTAGAAACAATTCTGGGGGGAGGAAGTGGAATCACTGTGCATTTATTAACTCTACCATCTTATAAAACATTTACTTCTTCCAATTGTTTAGCCTAGGATAAGAATAACTGCTAATAAATCTACCCAGCGAATAAATTAATTTTCTTGGTTTTGCAAAAGAGTTCGTAGTTTTGTTAAGAAATCAATTATACTTCCTATAATGTGTCCCTGAACATAATAGACCTTTCATACTGTAGTTCTCTAATAAGTGCATTTTAATTATATTTCACTCAGGTTTATACAAGGATAATTTAAAAATATACTGTACAGTACAGTCTTCATTGTCAATGTACCACTATTAAGATGTGAAAGAAACTGAATCAGCAGCAGAATTTTATTCTGCATGTGTCTTGTGGTATGTTTCATAATATTGTCATACCTATAAAAAGAATACAAGGACACTTAGGGGTAGGAGTGCTAGGGACTTATTAAAATAGTCATACCTATGGGCAAAATGCAGTTAGAGCTTTTACACTGCATATGCAAAAAACTGGCTACTGGTGTTGATGCATTACTTTCTATTAAAGATGTATTATTTCTTTTAAAGGTATATTATTTTCCTTTCAAGCTATATCATATGGCCAACACTCTTATTTTAACAAGTATATTGGGACCCCATATTTCTTCAGTAAAGCCCCAAACGTAGTTTTTTAGCAGTGCAGAAAAAGACCTTTTTTAATTTAAGAAAGGTTATGACACAAAATCCATTTCAGAACTGAGCTGTAAAAACTTACAGGACCACACAGCAAAGGAAACCATAAACAAGACGAAAAGACAACACTCAGAATGGGAGAAAATATTTGCAAATGAAGCAACTGACAAAGGATTAATCTCCAAAATATACAAGCAGCTCATGCAGCTCAATATCAAAAAAACAAACAACCCAAACAAAAAATGGGCGGAAGACCTAAATAGACATTTCTCCAAGGAAGACATACAGATAGCTAAAGACACATGAAAAGATGCTCAACGACACTAATTATTAAAGAAATGCAAATCGAAACTGCAATGAGGTTATCACCTCATACCGGTCAGAATGGCCATCATCAAAAAATCTACGAACAATAAATGCTGGAGAGGGTGTGGAGAAATGGGAACCCTCATTTCACTGTTGCGAATGCAAATTGATACAGCCACTATGGAAAACAGTATGGAGGATCCTTAAAAAACTAAAAATAGAGCTACCATATGACCCAGTAATCCCACTACTGGGCACATATGCTGAGAAAACCATAATTCAAAAAGACACATACACCCAAATGTTCATTGCAGCACTATTTACAATAGCCAGGACATGGAAGCAACCTGAATGTCCATCAACAGATGAACTGATAAAGAAGATGTGGTACCTGTACACAATGGAATATTACTCAGCCATTAAAAGGAATGAAATTGGGTCATTCGTAGAGACATGCATGGACCTAGAGACTGTCATAGAGAGTGAAGTAAGTCAGAAAGAGAAAAACAAATATCATATATTAACCCATATATGTGGAACCTAGAAAAATGGCACAGATGAACCTATTTACAAAGCAGAAATAGAGACACAGACTTAGAGAACAAACATATGGATACCAAGGGGGAAAGGGGGCGGGAGTGGGATGAATTGGGAGATTGGGATTGACATATATACACTACTATGTATAAAATAGATAACTAATGAGAACCTGCTGTATAGCACTAGGAACTCTACTCAATGCTTGTGGTGACCTAAATAGGAAGGAAATCCAAAAAACAGGGGGTAAATATGGATACCTAAAATATAGCTTAGGAAGAAAAAGGTGTAGGATAAAAGGAAAATTCTCTGCACCTCAATGGAAGTGCTTAACCCTGAGAACAGAGCCGGGCTGTGGAGAATTCTAAGAAATGTGTGGCGGTGACTCACGCTTCATCCCTGCCTTCCCATCGTCAAGGTGTTTCAGTTAGGATTGTTATAGAAAGAAAGCTCAGCACCTGCTCAGACTGCTGTGTGGTAGAGTTGGGGTAAATACACACATCTTCAAAGAAAAAAAAAAAAAGAGGTGATACATGTATACATACTGCTGATTCACTTCACTGTACAGCAGCAGAAACTAACAAAACATTATAAAGCAACTATACCCCAATTAAAAAAAAAAATTACAGAACCATATGAGCAAATTTAAATCAAGGATATATGGAAGGGCCAGGAAAAGTATACTATAGCTTTTTAGGTAGTGCAGGGGAGTGGCATAAGACACAGTTTGACAAAAATCTTTCCTTTTAGCTACCTTAATGGTACATATACTAGCACATAGGAGTTTAGGGGAAAAAAGAAATTTAGCTTATTCACTTGTGCAGAAAAAATATTTCTTTGGTTTTGGAATTATGTCAAAGTGCATGTAGGTCTGGCCCCTGCATTAAGGAAGAATCTAGAAAGCCATCTCTTCACTTATCAGCAGGGCCTATTCTCTTGGATTCTGTGTGAAGGTCTCCCTTTTCAAAATCCCATCCAATTATTTTCCTCTTGGCAAGAGGTGAAACTGTTTTCAGTGTCGATGGACCTAGGTTTCTGGTGATCATAAGCAACCTCTGGCAGTCACTGACCTTTTTACTGTCTTCATAACTTTGCCTTTTCCTGAATGCCATATAGATGGAATCCTCCAGTATATAGTCTTTTCAGATTGGCTTTTTTCACATAGTAATATGCATTTAATATTCCTCTATGTCTTTTCATGGCTTGGTAGCTCATTTATACTTACTGTTCAACAATATTCCACTGTCTGAACTGTATCATAGTTTAGTTATCCATTCAGCTACTGAAGGACACCTTGGTGGCTTCTAAGTTTTAGCAGTTATGAAAAAAGCTTGTATAAACATCTGTGTACAGGTTTTTGTGTACATGACAGTTTTCAACTCCTCTGGGCAAATACCAAGGACAGAGATTGCTGGATCATATGGTAAGAGTATGTTTAACTTTGTAAGAAAATACCAAACTGTCTTCCAAAGTGGCTGCACCATTTTGCATTCCTACCAGCAGTGAATGAGCGTTCCTCTTGCTGCACATGCCCACGAGCATTTGGGACTGTTAGTCTTCTGAATTTTGGTCATCTAATAAGTGTATAGTGATATCTCACTGTTGTTTTAATTTGCAATTCCCTAATGACGTGTGACGTGGAGCATCTTTTTATGTATTTGTCATCTGTATATCTTCTTTGAGACGTATTGCCTTTTGTTTAAACTATTTTGATTCCAATCCACCTTGAAAGGAATTAGAGATACTACAAATATTTCTAAGTATGCATGGACTAGGTTCCCTGATACCATATTCTACAATGGATCTTTGTCAGTTTACAGGTCATACAGTGAGTGAAATGATTGTTTACTATTTTAATTGCAACACATATGTTGTGATTTGGCCTTATAACCAGTTAATTATCCCCTGAATTAATTCTGGGACTCATTAGTATAGTTTCAAAGGAATTGCTGTATTGTTTTTTAACATGTCACTTCTCTAGTGGTGAGTGAAATCATTTAACATAGCATCTGGCAGTAAGACCTTCCTTTTAAGAAGGCTAAAATAATTTTTTCCCATTGTGTTACACTTACGTGATAAGAAAGGGAAATTTGCATATACACAAATGGATTACCCTAAAGAAAAATCTCTCTCTCTCTCTGTCACACACACACACACACACACACACACACACACACTATGCCCATACAATGTTATACCAGTATATATATTGTTTGAGCTAAAACTTCCTTAACACAGAATTTTGGTAGTATTATTTCTGCCATCAGTATACGATATTTAGAGACGGCGAGATGTGACAAAATCATCCGACAGTAAGTTCTAGTTCTTCACACTTATTGCATCTGGGAGACAGGTTTGAATTAATCTTGAGTACCTTGACTGGTATGAAATAAATCTTCAGAATAAAACTGAATCGACTGTGTCTGCGTTTTTGCAAAAGTCTTTTCAAAATGAAAGTTAACATTTTTCCCCTCTCCCAGGGGTAGCAGTTTACTGCTGGCTATCATTGCTGTTTAATGAAACTTAGAGCTTTCAAATAGTGAAACTAATTACTATATAATTTCAAGAGGTTTTCATTTTCCCTTCCATTTCCCTTCCCCCTCCACTCTCATCCCATATATGCAGGGTGGGAGAATAGAGTTATGTTCATTCATACTGAATAGAAACACATTCTCGCAATAAAGTATTTTCATAAAGAGCAAAGATAAGTAATTGAGAAGAGCTGTGTTTAATTATCAGTTTCTGAGAAACCTAGGCTTGGGTCAACTCAGGGAAGGAAGCGAATGACATGGGAGTCTGCCCCTCTGGGCTCCCATATGACACTTTAACTAGCAGAAAGCAAATATATACCCTGGGTTTCTTCGAGCTGACAATTTAAATTCTAATTCTGGCTACTCTTCTTTGAAAAACAGGAGGCACCCAACTTGGACCCAGCTTGTAATTGGACCTAAGTCATAGTTTCTGCCTGTAATTATGTCCCCAAAGTCAGATGGTTTGAAATGGGGGCCGAGACATGTTTTTAGCTTCTTAAGTGTAGGCTTATATATTTGGAATAAAAAATGTTGTTTAATTTCTCTTTTAAATATTTAAAAATATTTTAGCTTTAAATATTTAAAGCAGAACTGTTAAATTATAATAATTAGTACACTGGAATCAGAGGTGAGAGGTGTGAAGAATAAACATAGAAAAATAAAAAAACAAACTAACCAAAACAGCAACTATTACTAGAAATCAGTTATTATTAGAGAGGGAAATGGGCACAGGACTTGGTTAATATCTGGATACTACAGACTGGAAAACCATGCTGAAAATGTTTATGCTTGGAATGGCAGGCTGGAGGCTTTTCATGTATGCTGGTGGGTACTCCAGCTTAGCAATTAATTTCCTTAATATTAGATTACACTAAGAAAAATGGATGGCCAGTTGCCACCAGTAGATATTCCAAGCTCTAATTTTAATCCATTCTGATAGGTTAGGGAAGGATTCTGACAAAACCTCAGAAAGAGACTTCCTCCATATCATTTAGAAAATCCCACAAATCTAAATATATCCTACAGTAAAGTACGGGAAAGTGTCAAGTGTCAAGGGGAAAATAGGTAATTAACATAGAGGTAACAAAAAAAAAAAAGAGAGAATAAAGGTCACATACTGTCTTAGAATTCAAGCAGGTATTGTCATATTTTCTTATTTGTTGTTGCTGTTGTTGTAGTTATTGCCCTTAATTTAATGCCCAGTGAGTACTCATTAAGAAATAATAGTACTGTTTTCCTCTCTCTGAAGTTCAGGATTTTAACTTCTAGGGAGGCAAAACTAGGTGAGCAACTGACCATCAAAGAAATTCTCCAAGGCAGGAATAAGGTTTATATCTTTATCTCTAGAATTATTAATGAATGTTATTAATGAATGTTCCCTTCTGAAGGTGTTTACCAGGGTTGCATCATATGTGAAGACAATAAAAATAATAATTCTTTCATTGGCATGGTGGATTTATGTATTTTCACATACATTCTCTCATTTGAGTCTAATGGCTGAGGCCACTGTTTAAAGAAGTGACACTAGAAAGATGTGTGTATACCTTACTGTTAAAGCCAAATAACATTCAGAGAGAGTGATTCGATTCCTTAAATTTAGTTAAATAGAAACTAAGAATCTAATCTCTTCCAAATACCTGGGACTGAGAGTATGTCAACTCTAATCCACATTAGATCACAACATATCGCAATACACAGTACATCAGTGTATTAACCTAAGGGGAAATATCATGACTTAAAGTCCTGCTTATTCTGAGTCTTCAGACTCTCAGATCAGTAGTCTTCTTACAGTCTTACTTTTATCTTTTAAAAAAATCTTACCCAAGACTGTTCTGATTGCTAAAAATATTGAATCTCCTCTATATCTCATTTCTTTTCAAAAAAGAAATACAAGAGACATCATTGTTGTCATATTCTGTATGAAAATATGCATATCAATAACAACTTAGCCTGTTTTAACTTACTGCCTATTTATACATTTAGCAATATAATTCATATAAAGTCTTTCTATTTGAAATATAAAATTTATGGGACTCTTGACAGTTTTGGATGTTTACATGAGTGATTTTACATGAGTAAAGAGAATGTCCTTACTTTTCAGCAAGATGAACTTTACTTAAGATTTGCATTCAATGTGTTTAATGTTGAAATTTGAGAGCTAAACAAGGATTAAAGTTTCCTGGAAGGGATAAATTATCAGTCACCAAATCAAAAATATTTCACACTGATAAGAAAACTATAAAAGCAAAAGAGATTAAATAAGGTTTCTGAGCCAGACTTTTTCTTGGAATTGGACCACCTATTAAGGATATAATCATTTGCCAGCCACAACATAACATAAATGTTAGCAGTGTGGCAAACGCTTGTGTATCTTACTTCCAAATACTTAGGTTTTCAATCTAGGCTATTGAAACAATAAAACATTGTTTTAAAACAATGACCATTAAAACAATTACCACCGCTGTGGCCTCTCCCGTTGCGGAGCACAGGCTCCGGACGCGCAGGCCCAGCGGCCATGGCTCACGGGCCCAGCCACTCTGCAGCACGTGGGATCCTCCTGGGCCAGGGTACAAACCCGCGTCCCCTGCATCGGCAGGCGGACTCTCAACCACTGCACCACCAGGGAAGCCCCAACAAAGGGTTTTAATGAAAGACATGCCACTTCTATAGAGATACAAGTAAGTAAAATAGTGTGTGGAAAGTTCTTTGAATTGAATATTCTTTGAATTGAATAAATGGAAGAAACAGTGTGAAATTGCAATATAAATCTCAACAATATAGTTTATCATTTCCATTTGGGGAGACTGGAAAAATAAATCCCATACAGGTGAAACGAGTTGGTCTGAAGTCTGCTAACAAATGAGCAGAAACTTAAGGCTTTGGTGTCTGGACTACGAGCTTGTGGCCAAACCATAATCCATTCCCATTTTGTACACCTACTTACATCACTGCTATCTCATAAAAAAGTATATTATTCTTCCATAGAGCCCTTGGATGTAGCACTAGCGTAAATCAAATATTCCCTGGTTTCCGCTCTTCTTTTGAAATGAAATTCTTAGGCTGAGCAGAATAAAACAACCTCTTAATCAACTAGGCATTTGAGGGAGGCTGGACCAAAGAGAAAGTAAAGGTTAGGAGAGAAGTAAGGGGACTAAATTTGACATTATCCTGTCTATACCACCCATGTGGGCACAACTCTGGAGGAGGGCAGGCACTGTTGCAACTAAAACCTCAGACACCAGATGTTTACTCTTCTTTCACAAAATTTGCAGTTTGAGCAATTCTGGTTCAGAATATCTGCTAATTTCCTACTTCTCACTAGCTAGAAGGCTATTTTGACCAGTGATAGTCTCCATAGGCTTTAGAGAAGAGAGAAACTACAAACACTGAAAATGTCTAACAGTCATTCTGCACGTACCTCCACTAATTTAGACGTGTGGGCTACAAAGCAACACATACTATTTTTATATCTACAATCATACACAAGGTCCCTTTCAATGTACCCGAGATTAGTCTGGAGTACCTGACCATCCCATATAAGTCACCTAAAATCAGTGTTGCCCCTGTCTAAACAGGTCATTCAGGCCTAAAGAAGCTTTCTCATTATCTCTTCATATTTGCGGTAGAGGCTGAGGGGGCAACCAACTCTTCTTCAAGGAAGAACTTGCTGCTCCAGCTGCTGGGAGCACTGACAGTAGAGAGCTTTCTGCTCTCAGCGCCTTCAGGGACTGTCTCAACTGCAGAGACCTGCCCTATTCAAGCTCACACCCCTTCCTGGGGTGACCCATGAGTAACGACTAAACAACGTGGGTATATAAAAGCTTGGTCATCTCAGGCCAACTCAGGACAGCTCCGAAGGAACATTCCAAGTGCAGGACTCCCCAGGCTGACACTGTACAGTAGCTTCACTTTACCCATGGCCCACTCCTGCCTTCTTCCCTTTCCTTCCAGGGGTGTTAGTGAATCCTTAGCTGCATGCTCAGCTCTCTCCAAATCTATTTCCTAGGAGGACCTGCCCATGACTATATCTCACCATCTTTTAATTTATCTCTCAAGGTCCTTGGGCTAGGATGTACTTTCAATAGCAATTAGTTACAGCTTCTGGATAGGAAATCAACCTAAGCATGCTTGTCTAAGCACCTCTGTCCATTGCCCTAAGATGATTCAAAACATGTCCGGTAGAATATAAAAATAAGAGAAAATATGCACCATAGATAGATTCCAGAGATTAGTGACAAGTACAAATTGTTATCTTAGTATAAAATAATAATAAAACAAGTGATCATAATTCAGAAATACAAGGAAGAAATATAACAATACTAACATCCAATGTTACATATTAACTTTACTATTGATAGAGAAACACCATATTATTATATTACAGTTGCAGAAAAATCATTAAACATATTCTTACATTGATTTTTAATTTAAACAATTATAAATGAGAAACAGAAAGGAAATTCTTTAATTTGATAAAATACATTTATTAAGACCATAAAGAAAACAGCTTATATAACTGTGGAACTTTAGAAATAATTACATTAAAACTAAAGACAAGTCAATTGTATTAGTTTTGTATTGCTATATAACAAATTATCATAAACTCAGTGGCTTAAAACAATAATCCTGTATTAGCTCATGGTTTTGTAACTCACCATGTTTATTGAAGATTTACATTTTAAAAGTTAACATCATTCTATTATTATTTTTAATAATCAATTAAAAATATAGTAAGTGAAAAAGGTATGATTCACAATAATAAACGTATATACTAACTGGGAAATAAAACATGGAGAAATGTACAAAATGCTATTTATGAACATGAAAAATCTATAATCTGGAACATATGTCATTTTTGTAGATAAGAAGACTTGGCCTCAAATTATTTATATTTTATGAAACTAGGATCAAACCTTCAGTTTTCCATGACATGAAAAAATTATTTTCAAATTCATTTAGAGAATTCAAGTTCAAATATCATTAAAGACTGGACTTAAACTAAGAGTCCTACTTCCTCTTTGGAAGAACATAATATGAGCACACCTTTTAATAAGAAACTGGTAAATGTTTCAATAGAAAAATAAGTAGGTAATTAAAAGAAGAAGAAATAAGACAGGCCTATAAATGTATGAGTAATATAAGACCATGCAGGGAAATACACATTAAATCATTAATGAGATACTATTTCACACCCACTGAATTACACAGAAAGTGTAAAAGCCTAATAATATGAAATATAGTCAAGGAGGTAAAGAAATAGATAATTGCATATAAAAGATATCAAATATATAATTGCATAGAGACACTGAAGCCTGTTCTGGAGAGCAAGTCGACATCAGCTCATGTTTAAATATGCATAAATGATTACCTAGCAACTCCATTCCTTGGAATAGACTGCAATTCTCCAGTACTAGCCACATGTAAATTTAAATTATTTAAACTTATTCAAAATCAATAAAACTTAAAATTTAGTTCCTCAGTCTCACTAGATATATTTCAAGTGCTAGTGGCTACCTTATTTGACAGTACAGATTACAGAATAGTTCCATTATCACGGGAAGTTCTTATTGGACAGCCCTGATTTAGACCCTGAAGAAACTCTAGTATATGTGTATAGGGAGATATAGATATATAATGTTTTGTATTGTGTCTCTGGTTGTAATTACACCAAAAAAAAAAAAAAAATGAGAGAGAGAGACACACACACAGAGAGAGAGAGAGGAAGAAGAAGGAGCAGGAGGAGGACATGAAAGAAAGAAAGTCATGCAAGAAAAGTAAAGAAAGAAAAGAAATAAAAAAGGAAGGAAGAAGAAAGGAAGGAAGAAGAAAGGGAAAGAGGAACCATGAACTGAAAAAGTGAAGGGGGCTCAAAGAACAGCAAATTTGAAGAGGAAGGAGGTAGATATCAGGATTTCTGTCTGGGGCATGTTAAAGTTTGATATACCAATTAACACCCCAGTAGGTATGCTGAGTAGGAATTATACAAGGTTGGAACTCAGGGGAAATGTAATTTAAGGTCACAAACAGTTCAAGTTATTCAATTGACCTTTGACAACAAGGAAGTTTTCATGAATGCTTTTTATATCCCCGTATAGTTCTTTCAATAAAATGAAATAAAGCATTAGATATTTTATGACTTTGTCGTCCATCACGAACACTATCAAGAGTTAAGGGTGTGTGTGTGCATACATGCATTAGGGGGAATGGAAACAAAGTTTTTAATGAGGATATAAAATGGTTTTTTTAAGTTGAAGTATTGCAAATATCCATGGTATTTTTCACAGAACTAGAACCAATAATTCTAAAATTTGTATGGAATCACAAGCTCCAAAGAGCCAAAGCAATATTGAGAAAAAAGAACAAAACTGGAGGTATCATGTGCCTTGATTTCAAACTACACTACAAATCTACAGTAATCAAAACAGTATAGTGCTGGCACAAAAACAAACATGTAGATCAATGGAACAGAATGAAGAGTCCAGAAATAAACTCATGCTTCTATAGTCAATCAATCTCTGACTAAGGAGGTAATAATATACAATGGGGAAAAGAAATTCTCATCAATAAATGGTATTGGGAAAACTGGACAGGTAAATGCAAAGGAATGAAACTTACCACTTTCTTACACAATATACAAAAATAAACTCAAAATGGATTAAAGATTTAAATGTAAGACTAAAACCATCAAACTTCTAGAAGACAACATGGCAGTACACTCTTTAACATTGGTCTTAGCATTATTTTTTTGAATCTGTATTCTCAGGCAAGGGCAACAAAAGTAAAAATAAACAAACGTGACTACATCAAACTAAAAAGCTTTGCATAATGAAGACAACCACTGACAAAACAAAAAGGCAAACTATTGAATAGGAGATGTTTACATGATATATCTGATAAGCGGTTGATATCCAAATATACAAAGAATGAATACAACTCAATAGCAGCAAAACAAATAATCTGATTAAAAAATGAGTACAGGACATAAACATTTTTCCAAAGAAGACATACAGATGGACAACAGGAACATGAAAAGATGCTCAACATCACTAATCATCAGGAGAATATAAATCAAAACCACAGTGAGATATCATCTCACACCTGTCAGAATGGCTATAAAGACAACAAATAAATTGGCAAGGATGTGGAGGAAAGAGAACCCACTATTTTTGGGAATATAAATTGGTGTAGCCACTATGGAAAAAAGTGTGGAGGTTCCTCAAAATTTAAAAATACAACTACCGTATGATCCAGCAATTCCACTTCTGGGTATTTATCTATAGAAAACAGAAACACTCATTTGAAAAGATACATGTATCCCTATGTTCACTGCAGCATTATTTACAATAGCTAAGATATGGAAATCATCAAAGTGTCCATTGATAGATGATTGTACAAAGAAGATGTAACACACACATATATAGATATACACACACACATACACACACGTACATGTATACACAGTGGTATATTACTCAGCCACTGAAAAGAATGAAATCTTGCCATTTGCAACAACAAGGGTAGACCTAGAGGGTATTACGCTAAGTGAAATGAGTCAGACAGAGAAAGACAAATACTGTATGTTTTCATTTATATGTGAAACCTAAAAAACAAAACAAATTAACCAATGATACAAAACAGAAACAGACTCACAGATACAGAGAACAAACTAGTGATTTCCGAGGGGAGGTCAGTGGGGAGATGGGAGAAATTGGGAAAAGGGATTAAGAGGAACTAACTTGCAGTTACAAAATAAATAAGTCACAGAGCTGTAATGTACAGCATAGGGAATATAGTCAATAATATTGTAATGACTTTGTATGGAGACAAATGGTAACTAGACTTAGCAAGGTTACCATTTCATAATGTATAAAAATATCAAATCACTAACATAATATTGCAAGTCAATTATACGTCAATAAAAAATAAATAAAATAAAAAATAAAATTAAGCATGGTTAATACCTTAATGAAAAAGTAGATATATCACAATGCAAATACTATGAATCCCATTTAAAGAATTTCTTTACGTACAGCAAACTTGCTCAAATGCTATATCTACAAAATGACTCAAATGTTATATCCACAAAATGAAAGAGTCCATTGTACACTCTTACCAAACATCAAATAATTAGAAATACTTATTCTTTTTCTTATGAACATGAGGGGGATGAAAGTGATGGGATTATTCTCATGTTCATTTAGTTTCAAACATACAAGCAAAACTCAGGAGTCCATTTCCATGAGGTATGTATTACTGGAATAAAACGTAAATCACTTTTAACCCTGTTTCAAAGACAGCCTAGAACTTTACATCTGCTTTGTAAGGCAATCTTATAAAGGCATGCTGGCAGTGTGTCTAAATAACATTATGAGAAATTCTAATAAAAGGCTTAAGGATTTTTCTTTTGACTATGAATAATGTTTTACGTTGAACAGTTGAATAAATATAAACCTCTGATGTTTTACAACGTAACTAGAATTTGTCAGCTCTCTTGCTGATGTATTCTTTATAAACAGCTTCCAGAAATGTATTACCTGAGGCTAGATACTACAGCTTCTCCTTCTTTTCCTAATGATAAACAAACAAATAACAGCAGGGGCGGCAAAATTCTGTGTCCCTTATTTTTGTCTAGCTTCAGCCTGATGGGACTTTTGAAAATTTTTATTAGAGCCATGATTTTTTTTTTTGTCACTGTAGTCAAATATCTATTAGTATTTCCATTCAAAAGTGCTTATGCTTATGGTTTATAAATTTAAGTCTACACATGTTGTAGAATGTGCCTAGTAAGAGACCCTCCTGGTTTTCTTCAGACGTTTGCATCTGGTTCTGAATTGTTCAATTCTAAATACAGTAAATAAGCTGTAATTACGTGCTATGCACAATTCATTATACATCTTCATTTAGAAACACTAAGCAACAAAAACAATGTTCCTTCTCAAAGGAACTTGCCATCTGCATTTTGCACTCTGAGTTGGGAACAGGGAATGTAAAAGGTAATATCATGAGAATGAGAATGAGAGTTGTTACAGACCTAATGAATTACAGAAATTATTCTCTGGCACGATTGCATTGCTGCTTGTACATAGCATCTTTAGAACTCTTGGGACCAGGAAAGAGATGGGTGTGTGTAACCAGAGCAGCAGAGGTAGCCATAAAACCTGGCCTAGCACTCCCATTTCCTGGTTTTTGCACATTTCTTTTCCCTTTTTCCCTTTTAGTTTCCCTCTTTCTGCAATTAACTTCCACTTATTCCTCCTTCCTTATTCCTCAAACACAAAACTGCATGTTATTTGGAGATTGGAGGGGGGGAGGCAATAATTATTGCTGTTTTTCACCCTGACTTGAAGTCCTGGGTCATTGTTGGTAGTGATGTTACCGCTACATATTTGTTCTAAAAGTGTTTATTGTTTCGCTGCAGCCAAAAACCCACATTTGGAAACAACATCCAGAAATAAATTTCAATAGGAGGAAACATCATCTTTGCATTGTAACTGCTTCTTGCTAGTCCCCTTGTTAACAAATGAGCAGCATGTATCTCTTCCTTTAGGCTCCCCTTTGGAAGGTTGGGGATTGAGAACTTTGTGATTTACTGTTGACATAAATTGCAGAAATAATTGAGAAGTGATTTTCTGTTTTCTCCAAAACTTGGAGTCCTTCTGCCCATGAAGTCATCAGTTATAAGTCATTTTCTTATTTTTAAAATTTGCTAATAACTTAATAAATTTAAGAGATGTTGGTCTATCGGCATAAAGTCTAAACATAGCTGCACTTTAAAGTCTTGTTTCTATGTGTTATTAGAAATGAATTTTCCAGAATTTATGATCTTTCATAGTGTGCAACGCAGGTAACTCTTTCCTACATGTTCCTGGAACAAGATGTTATAAACAGTTTGTCACAGATAGAAGGGCTGAGAGCAAGGAGTGATGAGGTCATTTCTCAAATTTTAAAATATAACCTTTCACTCTTACTCTTTGGCTCCCAGCTGTCCCTCATTCTGCCAACCAGCCTACTTTATTGCTTTTGGGGAAGGAAAGCCAGATTTTGTATCATTTAACATCTTTATTTTGTCATCTAAGCGTTACCTACTAGCCCACATCTTTTAATATTTTAAGCCAAGCTCTTTGAACTCATAAGAGTCCTTTTTTTCCTCCTCAAAAACATATACGATTGAAAAATCAAAAAAGATTTTTAGCATGATTTTTTTTTTTTTTTTTTTTTTTTTTTTTTTTTGCGTTACGCAGGCCTCTCACTGCTGTGGTCTCTCCCGTTGCGGAGCACAGGCTCCGGACGCGCAGGCTCAGCGGCCATGGCTCACGCGCCCAGCCATTCCGCGGCATGCGGGATCTTCCCGGACCGGGGCATGAACCCATGTCCCCTGCATCGGCAGGCGGACTCTCAGCCACTGCACCACCAGGGAAGCCCAAGCATGGTATCTTGCTATGAGTTATAAGAAATACATTTAGATTCTCAGTTACCTTTCTTATTTTTACTTGCTTATTTAATATCTCCCTATCTCGAGGGCAAATACACGCTTTCTGAAGTAATAAAGACTTTTAATTCAGTAGGGGGTGGTTTGCAAGGCAGTGTCAAAAATCCATGGAGGAAAAGCTTATGAACTCAGTACTATATCCCCTACCCCATTAACATTGTCATAACCCAGAGAGCTAATGGAATCATCCTCTATGAAGGTCTTTGTGCTATTCATCCACAAGGACCAAGTATTCTATAAGTTAGGTAGAGTGATCTCTAAGAAGTTTGGTGGAAAATAACTGCTTAATTTCCAATGGCTTCCTTATATTATACCTATAAATAACAGTGTTTTCTAAACAAAATTACATTATTTTATTACAGATAACCCATTAGGGAAAATAAAAAATTACAGGTTCTTTCCATAATACATATTAAAATAGGCAATGTTTAATTGCTTTGTAAATTAGAATTATGTTGTGATAATTAGTAGTCTTTAAAAATATATATATATATATGCCTGTGAATATTCTAATATTTCTCCTGAGGTTGGGGCGTAATTTCCAGGTGAGACATCACAAAGGGACAGATGTTAAAGAATAATTTCACGCTTCTGCATAAATAAGAATCTATTGTTACAAGTCCATGGAGTGAGCAATCGAGCGTTTTCTCAGTTCTCATGCTTGTTAATTTTGAAATCTTAGGTGAACAAAAGTCTTGGTTATGAAGGTTTCCAAAGATCAAATACAGTATGCTTCCTACTTATATTCATCTCTCAATTGTATATTAATGGAAAATATAGATTAAACCCATTTATAAACCTACATCTTATTAACTTTTTTTCAGAATATTGCTGGCAAGTAGCAAAGGGAACTAATTTGAGTTCCATTTTACCACCCTTTCTTTTTGCATCTGGTGGGCATGATAATGATTAATCAAATTATTAAGACACTGGCAGCAGAGGATGAATACATGAAAATAATAATACATAAACCAAACTGATAAGGAATTTAATCATTAAAAGTGAAACTCAGGAGATCCACTGTATGAATTATGTGTCTTTTTAGCTCTCCTTTATACAATATCTCTAGCTGTCGCCTAACAGAGACAAATACATGGTAAACCTTGCTTTTATTCTTCCCCAAAGACACAGGCATTTTGTGGGGACAGGACAGCTTGGGAAGATCCTTGGAATCATGTTTTCTTCTCTGATAAATTTCATTCTCTTTCCACAGGACCTGCACTCATCATCCCATGATTCTTCTGCCCTCAAACTCCATTTATTTTACCCCTGTTATGTTCATATCTGTCTCCCCTCTGTAGTTCTAACACTACAGAGCTCATTCCTTTATCTCTCAGCAATGAATTATTGCAGTAGCTTCTTGACTAGACACCCCTCTCCCGTATTCTTACCACTCTCATCTCTTCCTTCAACACCATCAACATAATCTTCCTAAAATAGATGTCTGATGACTTCTGACTTAAAAAAGAAAAGATAAAATTCTTTTTCGTCTTCTCCATTAGCTGTTGACTAAAGTCCATACTTCTTAGTTAAGGCATTTAAGAGCTCTCTGCAATATCTATTTCACATGCAAACTTTTCCATAGAGACTTGTGCAGTCCCCATTTGGTACAACAGATTAGTAATTTTATCCCTTAGTTAGCATTTTTATTCAATTTGTGCTTTACTTTTGTTAAATATCATAGAATGCTTTGTATTATAATTCCTCCAGTTATTATATACCATGCCCACTAGATATAACCTATTTAGGGACAGATACTTCTGAATCTACCAAATTACGTAATGAAGGCACTAAAATACGATTAAATTGTGTGTGTGGAAGGGGAGTATGTGTATCCCAACTGATGAGATGAAAAGTTTCATCCAATTTTCACTTTTCTATATTATTTCCCAGAAGTAGATTCATTTATAAATCATAAATGTTCATTTTTGTTTAGAGAATAATTGCCTAAAAATCTCTTTATCATTTAGGATGAGGTTGCTCCCCATTGTGATGTTACAATCAATTTGTACAAATAAGAATTACCTACCAAAATAATAGGATTTTTCTCTCTAGGTTTTAAGGCCCTGCATGCCATTTGTTATTAATGTCTAATAATCCATTTTAAGTATAGAGCATCCACATGTACCAGGGATTATATTAGATTATATGTATAATATTTTGCTTTAAATGTATTATATATATTCTACCTTAATTATTCTAAAAATCCCCCCAAAGATATTATTCCCATTTTTAGATAATGAAATTAAAGCTTGGAGAGGATAAATAACTGTCCTAAGTCATAGAAGTGGAATTTGAATCTCCATTTCTCTGTTTTCAAAGCTTATGCTTTCTACCTTGTACACATGCTTTTTAATAAATTATTTCTGCTACTTCTTCCACTTTCCTCCTTCCCTTGACACACATCATGCTTATTTTCAATTCCCTACCTTTTCCCATTCTATTGTCACTACTTTGAATTCCATTCCTAGTAGCTAAGTCCTTGATTAAGACCCATCTTCTTCAGAAACGTTCCCTGATTTTCATAGCACACACAATGATGAAAATGATGGCTGCTACAGTTTCACATTATTTGTTGAGTGCTTATTGTGTGCTAAGAACTTTATATCCATTATATCTTGTTTCTTTCTTAGAGCTTTGAGAATGACACAAATATCTCAGTTTACAGGTCAGAAAACTGAGGCTTAGGGTGATTTTGTAAGCGCTCAGGATACCAACAGACACTATTTCTTGTCTGTCTGACTACAAAGCCTGTATCTAACTGCTTCTCATTTTGTACCCCTCTTTTAAACTTGATTGTTATCTAATTCTTTTGTGTCATTTTAGCTTGGTTTTCCAAAATGAACTGCAAATTCTTTTGGAGTTAACTGCCCTAGACAAAGTAGATATTGCATAATTTTAAAAAAGCAGTTAAAAATTCTTACTTACAGACACATTTGGACTCAAAATTATCCAAATAGATAATTAAAAGTTGTAACTGTTGATAGCTTAGATTAAAAATTATATACTTCTAGGGCTTAATAACATAAAGGTCTAATGACTTAATGTCAGATTTGATTAATTATTTGACAGAAGACTAAAGCCAATGAAAATCTGACACTTAAATGATATTTTTTTCTTTCAGACTGTAACGGGGCTTCCCTGGTGGCGCAGTGGTTCAGAGTCCGCCTGCCGATGCAGGGGACATGGGTTCGTGCCCGGGTCCGGGAGGATCCAACATGCGCGGAGCGGCTGGGCCCATGAGCCATGGCTGCTGAGCCTGCGCGTCCGGAGCCTGTGCTCCGCAACGGGAGAGGCCACAGCAGTGAGAGGCCCGCGTACCACAAAAAATAAATAAATAAATAAAGACTGTAACGAACTGATGCTTCCACCTTGTCATAGGTAGCATTTCTCCTAGGTTATATCAAATAAAGACATCTTTATTTGTTCAATCAGATATTCAGTAGAGGAAGTAAGGGTGTATTTGTAAGGGGTCACAATGCATCAACAGTGAACCATCTAGTTTCTCTGGTTGCCAATCTAAGGGTGATTTATTACTACACAATACATTATCAGCATTTCCATAAATAAGGTACTATCAAAAACCTATTTCAATATCTGTAAACAGGGTGGGATATGATACAGCAACAATTAAGCCCTAAAATGTCAGTGGCTTAATAAATATAGGTTTATTTCTTGCTCTTGTTACATTTAATGGGGATCCAGCATCTCTCATAATGTAAATGGTTCTCCTACAAGTGGTGGTTCATGAAGCAAAGCCTCTCCCCATCTATAGCTATGCTACCTGGACCACAGGGCCATGAAAGTCATAGCAACTGAGAGAGAGAGGTGGAAGATGCCACAGGATGTTTTAGATGGCCAGATTTGGAAGTAGTTTACATTACTTCCTCCCACATACCTCTGATTTTGACAAAGTAGTGTGGCCCCAACTAGTTTTATTTGGTAAGCTCTCTATGTGACACCTGAATTATTTTCTTATGACCTTTGTGATAAATTATCATAAACTTGGTGATTTAAACAATATAAATTTGTATCTTACAATTCCGGACAACAAAACTCTGAAATGAGTTTCAATGAGCTAAAACAAGGGGGTCAGTAGGGCCATACTCCTTCTACATACTCTGGAGGAGAATTCATATCCCTCCCTTTATCAGCTTGTAGAGGCTACACACATTTCTTGACTTATGGTCCCTTTTCTCCAACAACGCTGGGCCAAGTTCCCCATGCTACCATCTCTCTCTTCTGCCTCCCTTTTCCAGTTTTAAGGACTTGGATTATCTAGAGCCCACTCAGATAAACTACATTATTCTCCTTATTTTAATATTGGTTGATTAGTAACCTCAATTCCATCTGCAACTTTAATCTCCTTTGCCATGTAACCTAACATGGTCACAGGTCCTCTGGACTAGGATATGGACATCTTTAGGGGGCCATTAGTTTGCCTACTACACACATTACCATTTTACCTTAAATTTATATCGTCTAAATATTCCCATTAAATGGTAGAGATGGTCATATTGGATTAAAAAAAAGTAAGACCAAAAATATGTTGTCTGTAAGAAATACATGCTTTAGAAAGATTTCTAAAGGTGTTAAAAGTTTAGAAAGGTTAAAAGTAAAATAATAGAGAATGATATATCTTGCATATACTAAATAAAAGAGAGATAGAGGACTATATTAATATCAGACAATGCATACTTTAATATAGAGTATTATAAGGAATAAAGAGAAATTTCATAATAATAAGAGGTCTGTTTGAAGAACACATAACAATATCAAATACTAAATTTTTGGTGGTGAGAACACTGTAGTGTATATAGAAATATAAATATAATGCTCTACAGATGAAAATCACTTAATGTTATAAACCAACGTTACCTCAATAAAAAGAAATGTTAAAATATCAAATATATATGAAACTAATAACAGAGCTTCAAAGTACATTAAAAATCTGAAGAAAAAGATGATAAATCTATAGTTATATATGAAGAATTCAACACTCCTCTTACTATAATTGATAGGACAGGAAAAGTAAACACAAAATTTCTAAGAGTATGGAAGACTTAAACAGGAAAATAAAACAAATTGTTCAAACTGAGATTTATAGAAATGTCTTTTCAAAAGCAGAGTATACACTTTCCAAGTATACAAGGAGCTTTCAAAATATATCATATTCTGTGCCATAAAATAAGCGTCAAAAATGTTACAAAGTGCAAGGTATGTGCTATTAATACGAAAGAATTCAACTATAAATCAAAAGCAAAAACATACCTGGAAAATCTTAAAATGTTTGTCAAGCTCACAAGGAAAGTCATCAGGGAAATTACTTATCCTAAATAAATGAAAATATATGTCCTTGCAAAGATGTGTATTTATATGTTCATAGATTCATAGCAGCTTTGTTTATATAGCAAAAACTGAGAAGAAACAATGCCCATTAGCTGGCAAATATATAAGCAGTTCAGCGGAAATATTACTTAGCAATGAGAAGAAATGAAGTCTTAATATATGTAACAACATGGATGAATCTCAAAATCATCGTGTGGAACCAAAGTAGCCAGATACAAGAGAGTACATACTGTATGATTCTACCTATATGAAATTCTAGAAAAGGCAATGCTAATATATTATTTTAGAGAGTAGATCAGATGTTCTCTGGGACTGGAGTGGGGCAGGGGTTACTAGAATGAAGCATCAGGGAACTTTTTGTGGTTATAGAAATGTTCTGTATCTTGATTGTGTTGGTAGCTACATGGGTATATAAATTTGTCAAGATTTATTGAAACTTATGCCAAAAATGGGTACATTTAATTACTCATAAACTGTACCTCAATAAAGCTGATTCAAAGAAAGATTTAAAGAATGAAGTTATAGCATCTCTAAAACTACAATATGGATTAACTAGAAATTA
This sequence comes from Grampus griseus, assembly GCF_964374135.1. Classification (NCBI taxonomy): domain Eukaryota; kingdom Metazoa; phylum Chordata; class Mammalia; order Artiodactyla; family Delphinidae; genus Grampus; species Grampus griseus. The sequence continues at coordinate 52,927,217 of NC_139003.1, read as the reverse complement.
AAATTGGCTTTATTAAAATATTTTCATGTAGACTTTTAGAATATATGGATATGTAAAGAGGTCTTTATAACAGAAATAAACCTGAAGTTGTATCAAATTGGCAACAAAATTAAGAAAGAATCACCAGTAAAAAACCTCTTAGGATAGATGCCCTTTATCTCCCATTAGGATCACAGAAACAGTATGCAGTCAGGGAGTATATTCTGATACTTACATGAATAACAATTACAATGGGGAAGGTAATTATGCTTTTAAATATCACTTGGTGAATTCCAAAGCAATAACATTAAAGAGAGAGAGGAGAGAGAAGGAGAAAGAGAGAGAGAGAGAGAGAGAGAGAGAGAGAGAGAATGTGGGTATGTGTTTGTGGGTACGAGGAGATTGGAAACTATCTACTTGCTTTTTTTTATCCCAAATTTTACCATTAACTAGATGTTATACAATTCTTTCTAGTATCTGATGCGGAATATTCTTTTCAAATGTTGGTTTCCTTTTCTGCTTCTCCAACAGGACCAAGAAAAAGATATCATTTCCCTTGACAATTTCTCTCAACTGGCACTTTACAATTCAAGTTAATTAAAAAGTTTTTGTTTGTTTGTTTATGGGTAGGGTTTCATTTGTTTGCTTTTCAGCCTGCCACTTAGTCTATAGACATCAGCTTAATGGACTTGGAATTCCGGCAACTTCTAGCTCGACTCATCCAAAGTGAAAACCGTTCTTGTCCTCCTCAAATGATTGCTTTTGTTCATAAGTGCCCTTATGATTTGCTAAGAAAATCAAATGATTGTTTCTTTCAGATGGAGGCTTGATTGTATGTGAAAACTGAAGGCACTTTAGAAGTATCTTTAAATTTCATTGTACCACTAGAGAAACAAAGTATTGGGTTGGCCAAAAAGTGTTTGGCCAACCCAATTATATGGGTACCAATGACTTAAATTTCTTCAGCTGTAAGGTAGGAGCTGAATTTCTATTCTTCACCTTTGTTTTTGGTTGTCATGTGTTCACTTAGGGCTATTTTTAAGCTGCTTTAATTTTTTTTTATTGTTTGGAAAAGTTATAATTTCCTTGTTATTTCAATGAGGCTGTAGTACCACTTAGAATTAAATGGTGGATTTATTTCATGATTTCCTTTTCTTGGGAACCTGTGAAGTTTTTTACCCTCTCATTAGTCTTTCACACATAGGTTGGTGAAACTCCACTTGAAAGCTGAAGTTCCGGTATTAAAGATTTCAGAGCCGTTTATACTTTAAAATATGCACATGTACACACAAACACATACATCACCACCAACAGCACTATCTCAAACAACAACCAAAAACCTCAGGCTTTGAAAGCTGAAATCAATTTGCTTATTCAATACTTGTGGTTTGTTTTTATGAAGATATTTTAAGCATAGTTTGCTCATGTTCTCAATGTTTTATGAGTTTCTTTGGAATAAATAACACATTTTAAACATTCACAAATTGTTTCCAATTTCCAGTGACATTTTCTTTCTCTGTTGAACTTTAATTTTTTAAGGATTTCTGAAAACAAGTATTCAAAAAAAGGGCACGCCTTTGCATGGCCAAATGTAACAATATCTATATTCTCAGTCTACTTGGCATCCTTACCATCCATGTTCTACACAAAGGTCCACAGGGCCATAAGCTGGGACACACACACACATACACATCATTCTTCCCTCCTGAATGATGCCTGAGACCCCTTACCTAGGAATCCTTTATGCTATCTCTGCTGCAATATCCTTATCCTATTCCTTACAATATCCCTAACCCACAATTCCCTAATTAGAAATAAGACCTCAAATATCAACGTATCTGAGAAAGGTAATATATAAAGGCTATCAGTCCTTCCGAGAGAACAGAATCAAGTGAAGAAGACCTAAAAATTCTGAGTGTAGGTGGGAGGGTCTAATCTGGAGTGGGAAATAGCACTAAACGAGAGTCCTGAGGAACCTGAAAACAAACTTTCATTATTATCAAATTTGGTCAAGATACAGACTTCCCTAGGCATGAATAAAAGTAGTAGAGGCTTTCTACTGTCTCTCAAAGGGGTTGGATGAAGTGCTTAAATACCAAATCATATAAAAATATTCCGGAGTGCAGCCATCTTCATCTTATTCTCTCTTCTTCTTTCTCCTCTTCCTCCTCCTGACTTTCCTCCTTTTCTTATTTTTATTCCAGGCAAAAAGATCATGTTATCTAGATGTATAAGATTACCAACAGAGTGAAAGATCTCTCTCTATCCATTTCAAATGGCAAATTGTAACTATTATTTTTAAATAAATATATGCTTGTGTGACTATTTTAAAATATTAAAAATAATTATAGTTATCATTTATTGACTACCATTCTACATTCTTTATATTGATGAAACAAATTAACTATTTCAACAACCCTGCCAATTTAGTATTAGTACATAAATTTTAAGAGTAAGGAAACAGATTGTTTGACTCACTGAAGCTACCTAGCTAGTGCAGGATTAAAATTCAGGTATCTTTGTCTAAAAACTATACTTTTTACACTTTAGAATTTAAACTACTTTTTCTCAATAAATAGAAGACAAGATTATTTTTCATCTATTGAAAGTACATATTTTACCAGGGAGTTAGGTGTTATTTTCGTTCTATCAATATGTTGGGCTTAGTATTGACAAGTAACCCTCTGCAGGAAATCTCTCACCATTCACAGGAAACCCTTGTGCTTTAATATTCATGATCAAATTTTAGTGTTTTCTTTTACTGTGCTTGAATGTCAATGGATTGTGTAACCCAGAGAGAGGGAAATGAGGGTACCAAAGCGTTACAAATGAAGAACTCTGGGTTTTTGAAGGAATGAGAAAATGTTTCCCTCGAGAGACTATCCTTTCTGGTTGTAACAGTTGATTTGTGAAACTTACTAAACTGATGAATAATGACTCCTTTTTCCATCTGTCTATAGTAAAATAACCAATTTAACTGAGATTAATATTATCCATTTTGTTTGACCAGCTTTATAAAGTAGAAAGAACTGTGCTCTTGCTGAAATATATTACTATTAGGTTTCTAATTATCCTAGGTTATAAAAAAATGCTTTCCGTAAAGAAAATGGGAAGGAAAAGGAAGAGGGAGACAAAAATGATAAAAAAGGAAAAGCAGCAGCTGTAATTATCTTTTTAATAGTAGTATATTTTTTCCATATTTTAGGCCTGAGGATAATTAAAAAGTGCTGACTCTGTGACCATATTTGAGTTTGCTTTATCTGTAAGTATTAATACTACTTCTTATAGAGGAAAAAGTCTGTGCTGGGAGTGCATAAAAGGCAAGTTGTGAGTCACCTGTAGTCCTAACTCCAGACACGACCTGACCTGTCATCGCTAATCTCCTTGCTCCAAGTAGGGCAAAATCAGGAAAAGCAAATGGAAGCCTTGATACTGCTTTTCTTCAAGTTGACCCAAGTATCAAAAAATGAGTGACACGTCACTGACTATTGTTTATATTTTGTCTAAGTATCAAAGGAAAATTATATTTTCAACAGTGAATGAAATAGAAACAGAAAATGAACTCTACTTGCAAGTTTAAGCCAAAATGTAAAAAGCTTAGAATCTGCCACTCCTCTTTTTACAGTAAGAAATAGTCGAAGAAACTTAAAATCATTGACTTTCCTTGGACTCATCAGAGAACTGATGTTGTAGGGCAAACTGTCACCTCAAAATCTGGAAAGACAGGCAAGTTTAGAGTCACAGGAGAGAGAAGTTTACCTGAAGTAGAAATTCCTGGAGCTATAAACTGCTAGCAACACTTAAGTGGTAATTTTCAGAAACTTCTGGAGCCTGGATGTGGACTAGCCTGAGAATGGGCAACTCCTGAGGTTCCAGTCTTAGAGGGTGTTGAGCAAAGATTCCCTCCAGACTTTGGAGGTGGGAGAGGAAGATAAATAATTGTAATATATGAGCAAGGTATTCTTTGTTTGAGTTCTCCTTTTCCTTTTTCTGTCAGGCTCTGTTTCTGAGGAAATCCTAGGCAGTGGCCTCTGACGGCATATACCCTTTAGGATGGGATATGGAGTTGGATTCTCTACCTGTTTAAAGGCAAAAGTGACCATGTAGTTCATGGTAAGTGGAGGAGGGTATATTCAGAGATATCATAATTGCTAATGTTTTGACCTGTGGTTAATTAGAATTGAGTGCAAGTGGAAGGCAAGGCATTGGAAGATCACGTGGCTGTTGCATTAATCATTATGGGGACAGTCATAACTGAGCTTTTGGTAACACTGGAACATCGCGAAAAATAAAAGGATAAGGCTTACAACACCTATTTCCCATGTAAACCAAGGGACCTTTATGAAAGCTTTCAAAAGTCTTTCACATATTGTTCTTCTGGTAGATGGTGCTGAAAAGCAAGTCTAAGGTCTCAATATAGGATAGTATACCTGGAAAGAAGACTAAATGTGTCATCTTAACAAGTCTCATATGCTAAACTACGGCCTTGATAGGGAAAGAGGGGGACCCTAAGAGCTGAGATGCTTATATTTGGATGAATCAACCTGTGAATGTCAATTTCCTGACTTTTCCTTAATCTTCTTGTCCAATAGAGACAACTCTAAAAGACCTTGTCAGAAGAGAACCACCTGCTTTTTCCTTGGTACTGTGAACTGACTTGACCTAAAGCAGGGGTCTCAAGAGATAATGTTTGTTCTCCACGAGGTCTGCCCTTAATATGCCCCACTGGCTCCAGGCCGATCAAGTCTCCTCACAGTTCAAGAAGGGAAGAATAGGCTCTGCTCTGGGAAGAAATGGCCTAAATCACAAAGAAATTAAAGCCCTGGTCGATATACACCAGCAGGAACCAGGGAACCAATGTGGGAGTGGAGCCTAATGTTAATGGTTACGAACCAGGAATGTAAGGCTGGATACATTTACCATTACACAACGGAGGCAGAGTGGGGTATGTCTATGGCCTAGGAGACTCACTGGTACATCTTTTGATGCTACTATACCCACTGATAATTATGAATGAAAATTTCAACAGCCAGGACCCAAAAAAGGCAAGTTAAGATCTCAAACCCATTAAGAATGAATGCTGTGTCACCTCCTGAAACAAGCAACAGTTGAAGTGATGGGAGAGGATAAAAGCCAGAAAGTTTGGGTGAAGGATGAGAAGTATCAATTCTGCACCACCCGCAACAGTTTGAATATAGCTTTTTTTCCCTAAACCTCTTTAAGTTTAGGAGATTGCGCTGACCATCACCTAAAGGATTAGATCTACATCTCCCTTCCCAGGGAAGAAATGGATGCAAAGTATTCTCCTGTGAGACCTGAAGATTGTTATAGGCTGTGAGTGAATATGAGTTGTGACCTTCTAAACCTCCTTGACTTTACCTCATCCCCCAGGTCTCAGCAGTTAACTCTATCTCCTGGCTGGAACAGCCTCAGAGATGCCTCATCCATTATCCTAATCATAAAGCCTAGCTCATTGCCACTGCCATCAAGCAGTCACAACCATCGCCAGCCAAGTCTCCCCCTCCTCCACACGTACACATACAACACCCTGGAGGAGTCTGCTGCACAAAGCATCGACTGGGCTGGACCTCTGGAAGCCCCAATTTCCTCCAAAGTTGCCCAGCTAGTCCAGGTGCTACAATCTAGAAGTAACGAGGAAAAGGAACGAAGAGGTAATTCACTAGGCTTTCCTCCCTCCTTCAATCCCCAGTAGATCTATTGATCCAAGCACAGAATTCTTTTACAGCTTCTCTTTAAACAACTCACAGAATAGAGCTATCCACTATGCAGCTCTTGAAGCTGAGGCCTATATGGTAACAAACCACCTTGTGGTTTGTTCTCCTTCCATATGGTCTCCCTTTTGTCATTCACTTTTGCTTCCAGGGACTGTCCCCTTAGCTACCGCAGTAACATATCAGGGTATAACTTTTTGCCTCAGGTTCTGTTTTCTAGGGAACTCAGGCCAATACATTTCCCTTCCAGCCTTGGCCTGAGCAATATTAGTGTCAGGCTTTCAATACAGCTAGAACAAGGCCAATTCACTCGTAATACTATTTTATTTACTTCTTAACAGTCAGTAGTTCTTCATTTTACACAGTTTAGTACATTTTAAGTTTTATAGTACTTGTAAACAGTATTTTCATACTGTTTTCTGGTCAGCCGTATATCCTGATTTAGCTATCTCTACAGATGTAGATATCTTAGCTATATGTATTTATTGCCATATACATATCTACCTAGGCATTTCTCTTAATTTTTTCCTTTGAAACTATTTTTAATGATTTTTTTTTCTGTCACTGGAGCATGAGTATAGAGATTTTAATCCATGTTAGTGTTATTTAAAAATGGCTGGTTTTTTAGGCACCTTAGGCATCACTAATGATCAGGGAAATGCAAATGGAAACCACAATGAAGTATCACCTCACACCTCTAAGAATGGCTATCATCAAAAAGAACATAAATAACAAATGTGGGTGAGGATGTGGAGAAAAGGGAACCCTTCTTCACTGTTGGTGGGGATGTAAACTGGTGCAGCCACTTTGGAAAACACTGGAAGTTTCTCAAAAAACTAAAAACAGAACTACCATATGACCCAGAAATTCCACTCCTGGATATATATCCAAAAAACCCCCCAAAACACTAAGTTGAAAAGATACATGCACCCAATGTTCACAGCAGCATTATTTACAATTGCAAGGATATGGCAGCAACTTACGTGTCCACCAACAGATGAATGGATAAAGAAGATGCGGCAGCATACAGTCACAGTCACACACACACACACACACACACACACAAACACACACAAGGGAATACTACTCAGCCAAAAAAAAGAAGGAAACTTTGCCATTTGCAGCAACATGGATGGACTTGGAGGGCATTATGCTACATGAAACAAGTCAGAGAAAGAAAAATACTTTATGATATCACTTATACATGAATCTAAAAAATACAACAAACTAGTGCATATAACAAAAAAGTAGCAGACTCACAGATATAGAGAAAAACCAGTGGTTACCAGTGAGGGGGAGCGGAAATATAGGGGTGGGGGAGCGGGAGGGACAAACTAGTGGGTGTAAGATAGACTTAAGGATGTATCGTTAAGGGGATGTAATTACTGTGAATAGAAAGTAACCTTTAAAAATTGTATAAAAAATTAAAAAAAAATTTAAAAATGGATTTTTTAAAGATAAAGGTGGATTGGATCATTATTAATAAAATTTTGAAAACTACAGAACTTCCAAAATGAAAGACACTACTGTTTCTTGTGCATACACAGGTCATGAAAGTATAATAAAAGACTCATGATATTTCACAGTTGAAAAGGACTCTAGATGCCATTTTAATCTAGATTATTTTATCTTATATAAAAGGACAATGAGGCCCAGAAATATGACTAAGAGTCAGGACTAAATCCCAGCACTGCTAGTTCACTTTTCCCACTTATTGCCTTGGTCCAGCTTACACCCATACATTTTTGTTGCCCTTCTTTATTTAAAAATAAGATGGGAAAAAGCCAGAAGCTTATTTCATAGAAGTCTGAGACTGAGAAATTGCTCTGATCTGTTTTTGGTAGAACAGCCACCATGAGGGTAAAATTGAAATGAACAGCTTTTCTTGTATGGTAGCATTTATTCAGAATATTTAAATAAAAGGCAAATTTAAAGAGGCAAGTTCATGGGGAATTCTTGGGAACATGTGGAAAAGTAAACAGTGCTTCTGGCTAACACAAAAATAGTCCTCACAGCTACTATGCACTAACAAACAAAATGACTGTTTAATAATTTAGTAACAGTTTTCAGCCATTAGGCATATCGATATGTGTCTGTTCATCAGACGAGAGCATTGCCCAATGCCAGAACCAAGAATCTCTTGACTTTTCAAAGTGTGTAGACTATTTAGGCAGTTACTGACAATATGTTTGAGGCTGATTTTTCAAGTATCCTCTTCTCATTTTTTTCCCCTAGAGTTTGTTTCTTGAAGTAGATTAGAGAGCGAATGACAATACAAAAGCACAGCGAAAAGCTTTGCAAAGTGTTTCACACTATATTCTTTCTTTTCCTGAGCACTGCTATGTAATTCCCCTGAGTTCAGTGATCTGTGAATTTTGGATACCTCGCCTAACTTTTTAAAGCTGCTTATTCAAACGATGCCATCTCCGTCCACCATGGGCAAGTTCATTCTTCCCTGGTCCTGAAGCTGAGGGAGCATCTAACATTTTATCCTAATTTAAAATCCATGCAGCATACACTGGGACTATTGCCCAGCATGGAAGCTTTCAAAGGGCAGAAGGCATTAATAACACACACCTGAGAAAGGTAGGCAAAGAAATAACTTTGACGATTGGCTTTCCACCCATTCCTTGTCACCTAGACTGTGCTCCTCCTATGAGCAGTGCTATCTAAACAGCAATTTGTTATTAAATCTATCCAATCTGCAAAATGGACGACTTGAGATGATTACCTGAGTATATTTAGAAAACACCTTTACAACGATTGCTTTGTGCTGGCTGGGTCGACAAAGTCAAGTAATGCTGCCTTGGCTATTTTTCTTCACCTGAGCCTGTTCTCAATTTCTTCCCCCAGCAAGAAAACTCTCCTCCTATGACACCAATCCTCGAAATGACAGTTATTTCTCTACTTTGGGGTAATAACTCTTTAGGACAAAAGACTTTGTCTAGTCTTGGGCGATTTGTAGCTCTACAAAGAAATTTCTGTTGATGAGAAAGTGAAATGGTGTTCGATAAATGTCTAAATGCCAGTAAGTTTTCAAATGCCAGAATACTGACTCTACTTTCACATAGTAGAACATCTGGAAGTTACCACTGTTACTGAAGTCTTGGCAAAATTAATTTCTCTTCTTTCACTGACTTAAATGGTCATGACTAGGGGTATCAAGCTGACCCACTGCACTGTTTGCCCATCAGTTTCCACACGGGCTGCCACTCTTTTTTTTTTTTTTTTTGTGGTACGCAGGACTCTCACTGTTGTGGCCTCTCCCGTTGCGGAGCACAGGCTCCGGACACACGGGCTCAGCGGCCATGGCTCACGGGCCCAGCCGCTCCGCGGCATGTGGGATCTTCCCGGACCGGGGCACGAACCTGTGTCCCCTGCATCAGCAGGCGGACTCTCAAGCACTGCGCCACCAGGGAAGCCCTCTGGGCTGCCACTCTTGCTGCATATTCAATGAACTGATGTGGAGGATGGCTCCAATTTTACATCCAGGCTCACAGGTTAACCGAAAATCAAACTCCAAATATGCATTTCCCCAGAATGTCAGTCAACTTGCTGGAAAAATATTTAATTCACAATATAAATTCAGAAGTTAAAAATTATTTCCTAGCATTTTAATAAAGAGCAGGAAATGGGAGCTTGTTCCAGTGCCTGTGTTCTCTGTCAGAGAGGAAGTACTCGCCAAGTTTAAATCCCAAGATTTGTTAATCTAGTAACTATCCTCAGTACCTGGGCACAAACTGATAGGGAGGTTGATCAAGAATAGGACCCACAGTACTTACTAGAGAGACAGGCTGAGCTAGAGATATAGAATGATAAAATCCTGCCGTGCTCTGAGAAAGCCGATAAAAAACGTGCGGGTCTGAAACCTTCTGGACGCTGCATATTTTAGCACCACCATCCTTTAAATTCTCCAGAGGAAAACTCTCCCCTGAACTTGATGCTTTTGAAATAATTCTTTTAACTGAAGCCAGTTAAACCTCTGGTAGGATCTTTAATGCCCAGAGTAGCTACTGGAATGTCTGGGCACTGGTAGAGAATTAAAACACCAGATAGCTTATATCTGCTATGGAAAATAAAATAAATAATACCTATCTTTAAACTTAAATGGAAAGAATTTGAAACAATATATCAAGGTCTCAGTCATATCATGCAGAAGCATTAGCAGTATCTTGTTTCTTTTGACTGAAAAGACCACATCCTTCCCTTAGGCCTTATAGTCTGATGTTCTTGATGTTTCATGTTTTACTTAGAAATAACAAGAGCTAATAATATGTTAATATGATATCTTGATCTTGAACAGTCTCCCATATTTTTGAATAGTCGATATAAGAATACAGTATCGGGCTTCCCTGGTGGCGCAGTGGTTGAGAGTCCGCCTGCCGATGCAGGGGACATGGGTTCGTGCCCCGGTCCGGGAAGATCCCACATGCCGCGGAGTGGCTGGGCCCGTGAGCCATGGCCGCTGAGCCTGCGCATCCGGAGCCTGTGCTCTGCCAGCAGGAAATGCCACAACAGTGAGAGGCCCGCATACAAAAAAAAAAAAAAGAATACAGTATCATATAACAATGTATATTATTTTAAAGTTTCAGAAAGAGATGCAGAGATATCTAAATTTGATTGTAAATAGACTTATGAAAAGGGAAGTTCATGTTGACTTTTAATAATATCAATAACAAAATAATAATAACAATGTTGCTTCAAGTACCTACTAGATACCTATCAGTTGTTTTATATATGCTATGAGATAGGAGTTGCTATTTCTGCTTTACAGATGAGGAGTCTTTGCCCAAGCCTACACTAACAGTTACATAGAAGAGGCAGATTTGAAGCCATACGTGTAATGATACCAATAAATTGTAAATCCTGCATTGCAATATAAGGTCACTATTTGCACTTTATTAACTAAATGCAACACAAATTTGCCATACCCGTTGGATGCTCATATACTCATGCCCCCAAACCCACCACCAATAACTCCCTGGTGCTGTGTTGTGCTAAGGAATTGCTATTTACAATTTGAGCCCTTCTGGTCCCTTAACGAATTCCATGTCTTTCCCCAAGTTTTCCTTCTGCTAGTAATGTTCTCCATTTGATGTACAATAACTGTGGAAAATCTACTGATCGCACTATTCTACCCAGTGCCCCTCTATTCATAGTCCCTCAGAGTTTCCCTACGGGGTTGAGATATTTTACATACTTGTTAATTGCTTTATTATGTTATTAAATTTTAATTTTTTATATTTCTGAGTGTGGCCTCTTCTCTGCACATATCTTTTAGAATTTCTTAGATTCCTAACGGTTGTATCTTTATATTGGTTTCTTGTTGGCTCCAGTTCTGGATGGCCAACCTGTATCCAAATATATATGTCCTAGTATATTCTGGAGTGTTACATGTCTTCAATGTTAGCTTCTGAGCTCTTCCATCACTGGTATATTTCTTAAGATTTACAATGTTTACTAACCTTATCCACCAGTTGTATTTAAAGTCAATATCTTGAGTTTATTCCTATTCTATGTTCAGGTGTGGGAAGCATGTTGATTTATTCCTATTAGCTTTTATATCTCCAGGTGATTTGAAGAGATAGGGAGCAATAAAGAAAACGATGGTAACTTCAACAGAAAACCTATGGATTTCATCAACAGGCGTGAAGTTCCCAAGCTATATTATGATATGGAAACTCATAGAAAGGTTTTTTGTTAAACAACGTTTGTTTTTATTGCCGTTGTGAGGATAAAATATTACTCTAAGCATATTTTTTTCCTTCTGCTTCCCTTTCAGCTCTTGAGCTGTGCTGTGAAACAAATTAGAAAACAAATAAAAGCATAAAGCTTTTAAAAAGAAAACTAACATATAATTTTGTCATTTATGGGAAACATCTCAGTTTGTTCCTTAGAGATGCTGCCTAATTAATATTTATAAAAATTTGTGTATGTTTCATGTTCCCTAATTTTACAGATAAGGAAATTCAAGTGCTGAGCATTAAAGTAACTTTCCCATGGTCATCTGGGTAGTAAACGCCAGAACAGAACAGTATTGGATTGAATCCAGTATTGGATTCAAATACTTGAAATTCCACGCTCTTTCACTAAATCACATTGTTTTACACAGATGAGTAAAACTTTGTTAATATCCATTTAATTCACATTTGACTCACTTTTCTCATTGTACATTGCTTACCAATGTAGTTCTTCTCAAACTTTTCCTACTAAGGATACCTAAATGTGCAAGATATTAACATGAAACCCATACCCAAAGGAGATTTACTCTAAATTGTCCACAAAGTTAAACTATCTTTGGGGCTCTCCTGTTACAACTTTAAAACTCATGCAAAATTTGCATCCTACCACATAATGTAGCTCTTCATTTTACTATAAAAACTATTTCAAATAGTTTATAGTTTAATGATACTATTTTAAAGTTTATTTTAAATGTTATAGTTATTAATAGTTATAGTTATTTAAACTATTTATAACTATATAAATAGTTATAAATAGTTATTTAAACTATTTAAAATAGTTTATTTTAAATGTTATTAACTCGTTAAAAAACACAAAGACTAAATTTTCTGACTTGTCACATTGACTAGTGGGCATTATTAGATTTATACTACGGATTTTGTAAAATGGGCTGATTAAAGACTCAAATAATATTTCTCCATTATAGACAGACAGACAGATGGATATTCCTCCCAGTCCTTAATGCAGCAACACAGCCTACAAAGACTTACACATGCTTGCCCCTGACTACCTCTCAGACCTCGTCTCCTCTAAATTTCTCTTGACTCGCAATCCTTTCCTGCCGTTCGTCAAATATGTAAAGCAAGCTTCATTCATGGTTTCTCTGCCTGATATTCACATAGTTTACTTCCTCTCTTCAGTTAGATTTTACTTAGGTTTCAATGCCTTCTTCTCTGGTAGTTCTTCCCTTACCATGTCTCTAAAATAGTATTTCCTCTTCCTCCACCCATGTGCTCTTTAAAAATATAACCTCATACTCTATTTCACGCTGATCGGCATATTAAATTACCCGTTTCCCCTCCTGGAATGCTAGCCCTATGAGGTCAGGGACATTTTTCATTGCTTATATGAATCATGGTTATTAACTGCAAAAGAACCAAACCCATAGTTATCATAAAAAGTAACAAATTTATTAAAAGCTAGTAGGGTGCTCATGGACTCTCCAGAGTGCAAGATTACCCAGGCTTGGAGGTTAAGCCACCAGGAAAAGTGCGGAAGCCTCACAGTGTGGATGGTTCAACCCACTCCATCGCGACTGCCACCAGAGTCAGATACCATCGTCCACCTGCTGATGACAGGCTATCTTTGGAACCCCCAAATCTTGGCTATGGGCTCTGACCTATCAGGAAAAGCATTTAGAAAAGTACCCCCGTTAGTATTTGCTTCCTATAGTTCTTTTTTTTCAGGACCAAAGTCTTGAGTACATGCATCTGATTAGTGAATTCCAGGTCACAGAGCTGAACTCTAGATCAAGGGCAAGGAAAGTGAGTTTCCCTTCTCATTTGAGAAGTTTTTTTCTTAACATAGAAAGTCCCCTAGATATAAGAAAACTGTTCAAAATGTGCTCCATGGCCAAAAAAACCAAAGCAAATGTGCATGACCACTGCATTCCCAGCATCTAGAACACTGTCAGGCACACTTGGAGCATTCCATAATAGTTGCTAAGTGAATGAGTGACATATTATGTTCACGTTCCGGGTAACATTTTTCTCAGTTTGGTGTTACAATATTTTGAAAGCTGAATTTACACAAATATGTGCAAGCATGCAGTTACAGCTTTTTTTTTTTCAGTGTTTTGGCAATCGAAAGTACTGCCAAAGATACTGAAAAGTGATGTTTTCAGGGTTCTTTTTGGTGAACACAATCTTATGTGTCATCTTCCTGCTCAGTTCAAATGAATGGCTGACGTGGTCCCACACAGGCCAGTCAGGCTCTTTTATCATCTCAGGGGAACCCAGGCCAAAGGTCTTTTCAGCATAGAAAGATGACTAGTGATTCCTGTAATTTATTTTACATTAATAATCTGAGCAGGTCAATAATATCTTTTCTAAATTGTTTAGGGTAGGTATGTTTTGATATTCAGAATTTTCAGATATTGTAATGTTTTTGAGTAATACATCATATACTATGAAACATTCTCAGCTGAGTCTAGAACAGCACCCTATAATCAAACCTATTACTGCCTCTGCATTGAAAGGTATAATAACATATACTCAGTAAGATAAAGTAACATAAAGACTAAAAGTAGTTTCACATCAGTTTTTGTTCCCAAATAAGTTATACAACTATTTTGGTTTTCAGAAGACTTTGGATTTTGGAATTGAGAATAAGAGATTATAGACCTGTAAATGTATCAAGTATCAATGAATGAAAACAATAGCATGTTTACTGTTGCTGTGATCAACATTCTTCACTCAACTGTTCAATTTATTTTTAGTGCTCTGATCTTGACATGGAAATTAAACACATTTTTTTGCCTTTTGATTAAGAATATTCAGCCTAGAAAAAATAGGTAAATTTATGTTTATTTCCAACACTAATTTCCCTCTCCATAAATATAAAACTCATGTTTTACTAAAGCCTCTAATTACGTTCTACCATTTTCAGATTGACTAGTTCTGTCTACTTCACCAGCCCTGGTACATGTTTCTTTGACAACATCATTAACAACTTGATTTTTTCAGATCTATGTACTTAAAATCTCATATTACCTTAGTCTATTTTTGATTTTAAGATTATATTTGAACTTATTGTTTTTCAATACTTAACTCAAGTTCCCAGCTGACACATAACTTAAACAGACTGTTAAAAAAACAGCATTCTCAAAATAAATTAAGGTTTCAAGTGCAGGGATGAGCAATGAACCATTCTTGTACCTGACCATTGCCCATCCAGCCAGAATCAACTCAACACTGTCTAATGTTCAGAAAATCTCTTTACCAAGTGATTATTTGGCAAGAATTGCACACCATACCATAATTACTAATGCTGATTTTCTTTCCTGTACATGTGAACATATATTATTAACTGACAATGACTAGAAATATCCCTGGATCTTCGGTACCCAAGGTATATATGTTTTATTTACAACAATTTCTGTCAAAATGTATTGAACGATCTTCCCTATTACCTGATCTCTACAAAGTATAGTGCTGTTTGAATAGGAGAAACCAATTTAATTGTAACAATAGGTTTGGCATCTAATATTTTTAAACTGTGAATAAGTGCCACAGATATTACAACGTATTCTACAATCATGTATAATTTCTAGCTTTCACATGGAGCAAAGCTAATTTGGAAGAGCCTTCCATGATAATATTGACTGCAAAATATTTTTAGTTTTATTTACATTTTACTAATATTCATCTTTTCTAATTAAAAAATAATAGGTTCTGGAAATCTTGTAAGTTATAGTTTTAGAAGAGAGATAAATTCAAGTCTTTTATATGTATAATTTTTGACCAAAAATCTCAAAGAATTCTCCCTCAAGAATAATGAATTCTTTGATAACGGTTATTGGAAAGGAAAAGGAAAG
The DNA here is from genome assembly GCF_964374135.1 of Grampus griseus. NCBI lineage: Eukaryota > Metazoa > Chordata > Mammalia > Artiodactyla > Delphinidae > Grampus > Grampus griseus. The sequence continues at coordinate 52,911,950 of NC_139003.1, read as the reverse complement.
TGGTTACGTGAAAATTGTCATCAATCTCACCACCGTGCTCTACAATACACTTGAATTCAGAATATCTCAACACAGGCCAACGTATCCTATTTCTAATACCACCCATTGTCCTGGACATTAATATGTAAAAAGCATGTAGAGATGCAAAGCCTACTACAGGTTTCTGATGTCTTGATTAAAAGGAAGCCTCTCAATACTAATAATTAAAATTGTCACTTTGTTCTCTAGAAGTTTTTGCACTCCATCACAATGCAGCTTGGAAAGGTTCTGACAGGCTGGGGAAAAGTGCTTTTCTTTTGTAGACTGAGATGAGACATTTTGAAAGAAAAAGTGGGAATAGAGAGCTAACAAGAGACCTAGACTGCAGTTGTATTGGGTTGGCCAAAAAGTTCGTTCAGATTTTTCCATAACGTCTTACGGAAAAACCCGAACGAACTTTTTGGCCAGCCCAATACTTTTAAGGAGTAAATATGGAAAATTGAAATTTGAACATTATCTTAATATTTACATCTATGCTGCCCCCTTGTAAAGTTTTTGTGTAACCCACAGTGTGCATACCCTAATTTAAGGACCAAACTCTAGGATGACCTTTATCCTACATCTTAATCTCTCCTTTCCCACACAAAAGCCAGCTCTGCAGTGCCCTGATTTGAGATTCCTGGATTTAGATTTTTGACATTAGTGAACTTTATTTCCAGGCTACCTAGCAGGGCTTGTCATGTGTGCTTAACCCAGGTGTTTTTTGCCTAGAAAGCCTCAAGTCCTCCAGCCACATAGAGTTCACATTCTTTTTAAAATTTAAAATGAAATGAAATGAAATGGATAAGGACTCCAAATTGTAGGTTCCTTCTTGGTGTGATATCCTCTTTCCACTCTATGTAGCCATGATTTCTCTTCTAGGGCAAATCAAATCTTGTCAGCCTCTTCCCTCAGGCTTCTTCTGGCATTCTGCTATGTTGCTGAGTGTTTTCTCTCCCTGATTCTCTTAGGTTGTATCAAGAAATTAAAAAAATCTCAACTTTATTGATACTAATTATTTCTTTATTCCCATTCTGGCTATGGAGAGGGACACATGTCACATTTAACACTCAAAAAGGTCCCCCACCAATTTCCCTAATTAAAAAGAGTTGTTTTCCTAAGACAAATTCTTACATAAGCACTTTCTGTTTAAATCTTATGCTCAATATCGGTCTGCCTATTTTTTCTTTCTTTTCCCTCTCAGGTGTCTTCATGTCTTTGTTTTGTAGCTGAAATGCTGCAGACCCTATTATCCAGAGAATCTTCCCATATTGCTGTATTTAGAATAATACAAACTTTGTTTTATGTGGATTATTTTAATAAAATTTCTAAGAATTTGGCCATTTTGAAAATTATCAAATCCATGAAAAAGTTCATTTTTCCTTTTGATCGATATTGAGATGTTTGTTACACTTAGTTTTGTTTGCTATTGTTTACTATCTGGTGATTCTGGTTGTACATCCTTTGATCTCAAAATACTTTTTCCACTTTTAAACAGTTGAAAACTAAAATGATATTTTGTTATTTTATATACATTTAAAGACCTGTTATGGGACATTAATATTGAAATACAATGTTTGATCTTTTAATTAGCCACGGGATGTGGAGAGTCTAAGTCAAAGAAGATATAAAAATTAAAGTCTGGGAATTCAATGTATTAATTATCATCCAATAGTGTTGCCTATTAATATGTTCTTTTAAAATATCTTTATGGTTGCTTTCCTGGGATGTACTTTTCCTAGAACAGTATATTTCAACACTGGCTGTTTATTGGAATTGCTTAGTGGATTACAAAAACATTACAATTACAAATACCTGAACACTACACCCAGAGATTTTGAATTAATTGGTGTTGAATAGGGCCCAGTTTTTTTTCTTTAATAAATTAGATGTTTCTAATGTGCAGTAATGTTAAAAACTACTGTCGTAAAGTGAGTGCATGTTTCCATTTTATTTCCCATCATGGCAACTTCTAATCTTAAAAATTATTATTCACAGTAGCAATGAATATATAATGAACTTAAACTAGCAAAATGTATGTAAGAATTTTATGTATAAAAGTATAAAATGTTTTTGAAGGCAATTAAGACCTAAATTTTACATAGGGAAAGATAAATAATATTGGTGGAGAGGAAGGCTCTGTGTAATAAAAATTTCAGTCCCTTCCAAGTTGGTGTGCTGAAAGCTAATTCTCAAACGTGCCTGGAAGATCAAAGACTCAGTCTGAGATACTCTTAATGAAGACCAGGGGAAGGGATCAAGCTGCAAAATACCTTATTATAAAGTACAGTTTGTATCAGAATGGCAACAGGCATGTAGACGATCAATTCAGTACAATTTAAAGTATTTTTTTCAATGCCTATAATATTCTGGTTTCGTTTTAAGGTTTGGTGATACAGCAATGATAGAGCAAACAAAACTAAAACTCTGTGGAGCTTAGGTATAGCTGAGGCAAAAGCAATAAATGAGATGAATAAGTAAAATATAGTATATTAGATGGTGATAGGTCCTGTGAAGAAATATATATTAAGCGAGGGAGGCAGTAGAAAGTACATGTGTGTTTGTGAAGGGGCAGATGAGATTCAATTTTAGATAGGGAAACCAAAGAATTCCTCACTGGGAAGGTTACACTGTGATCAAAAATCAATAGAAATGGTAAATGACATAGAGAACTTTGATGTATTACAATGGACATCAACAGAGAAATGGTTACTTAATGATTCTGAGAAAATTAGTTAACAATACATATGAAAGTAAACTATGTCTTCTATCTCACAATATTGTTGAAAATCCTATTAAATGAAAGATGTGGTATATACATACATATATATATATATACACATATACATACACAACGGAATATTATAATGAAATTTGCAACAACATGGATGGGTCTGGATGGGGTTATGCTTAGTGAAACAAGTCAGAAAGAAAAAGACAAATACTGTATGTTTCACTTGTATGTAGAATCTAAAAAATAAAACAAACAAACATAATGAAACAGAAACAGACACAGATACAGAGAACAAACTAGTGGTTTCCAGAGGGGAGAGAGGTGGGGAGAGGGGAAAATAGGTGAAGGGGATTAAGAGGAACAGACTACTAGATATAAAGTAAATAAGTTACTAGGATGTAATGTACAGCATAGGGAATATAGTCATTATTTTATAGTAACTTTGTATGGAGTATAATCTATAAAAATACTGAATTATTACGTTGGACAGATATAATATTGTAAGTCAACTATACTTCAAAAAAATTGACAAGTATGAGTGACAAATCCTCAAAAGTATAAAAAAATTAAAATATGTATTTGGACATTGGAATAGGGAGGATTTTTAAAATAAGATGCAAAAAAGGTCAAATCATAAAAGATTTACATATTTGACTACATTAACATGACTCAAAGATACTCTAAGCCACAAACTTGGAGAAGATATTTTAAAACATTTTTAATCAAAAAAGAATTTATATCCAAAATGTGTTAAAAGTCTTACAAATTAATAAGAAGCCAGCATTAAAAAGAGACAATTTAATTAGAAAAACTTAGACCACTCAGTGTAGACAAAGGAAAGGAGAAAAAAAAAACCATGAAGAGGTATTTCACAAGACAGGAAGTATGAATGATTAATCAAAATATGAAAAGATGCACAAGCTCATTAGTAATCAGGGCAATTAATTTCATAATGAGATACCCTTTTATACCTACTAAACTGGAAAACAAAACTATCTATACACAGTTGTGGTCAGAATATGGAATACTGAGAACTCAGTATACTACTGGCAGAAGTGAATATTGGTATAATCGCTTTAGAGACCTATATAATACATATAGTCTCTTAGATATATTTTTCCTAATAGTAAATAAGAGATAATCATTCGCTGGGCCTGTATAATGAGCCATATGTGTTCATATATTATCTTCTTTAACCTTTGCAACAATTCAGTGCCATCAGTTGCTTCCATTCTAAATATAAGGCAAACCATGAGTGAGCTGGGAAAAATAAGAAGGAAAGAAGTCTCCATAGTGTGCAGTTTGAGAGTTCAGTAGGTAGAGTGTGTAGGTAAGGCCTTTCCAAGTAGGTGGCATTTGAGTCAAGACATGACGGAAGTTGGGAGGAAGACCAAGCAAACAGCCAATGCAAAGACATCGAAGCAGTGGTGGGTCTATTTCCAGGAAGAGCAAAATGATCAGTGTAGCTGGTGCAGAATGAAGTGGGGGATGTAGAAGACAAGATGTAATAGGCTGCTGTTGGGCAGATTAGATAGGGCTTCTAAGACATCAGGAAGACTTGGGCTTTACCCGCTGAAAGGTATAAACAGAGAAGTGGTGTAATCTGACACGTGCTTTCCAAGTATAGGCTAGAGGCTGCTCTTCTGAGCATGCGCTCTAGGAAAGTCAGGGCAGAAGTAGGGCAGTTAGTTGGGAGATGCTGACACTATGTTGTAGCCAGTGCACACAGTGAGAAGTGATCCAATTGGTCTGTAAGCGTTAAGAGTGACTCCAAGGTTTTTAGCTTGGACAACTGGCAGATAATAAAGTAAAAATTGGCTGCATAATGCCAACCATACATTTTCCTTTAGCATTTTCTTCTGTATTGTCTCCTAGGCTGGTGAGAACCCATCTCCCTGTGTTTATTCAGGAATAGAGATCAGTAGATCATTTTAATGTTCACTTTAATAACACTGGTAATTAAAGTTTAAAATTTCTCTAGATATATGAGAATACTGTATGTGGAACTGTAGATATCCATTGCTAAATTTGCTGATAAACCTTTTCTAATTTTGAGGGTTTATCAAGCAGAGTTAGGGAGGAAGAAGAAAAATGTCCTCTTAGGCTTTGCTTTGAGATCTCCTTTTAAAAATGAGTTCTCTTATTGAAAGAGGAGGACCAATATTTGGAAATTGCTGGTATTAGCTGACAGGCAACAGTGACTTTCTTCATTCTTTTCAAAAAATCTAGAGACTGCAGACAAGACCCAGCATGGTGACTATTATAATTAGAAGAGAAACTACATGTAGTCTAGAAAGTTCCTCATCTTATTGGGCATTGTGCTGTCATGTTTATGCCAAAACATTAAGACCAATATAGGGCATGAACCCACAGTGAAGAGGGCAATCTGTGTTTAGGACAGTCTATTTTGTCTCTAATGTGTATGCTTCAGGGGAAAAAAGGATTAGAATCAAGGAGAAATGAGATAATGTGGATGAATTGTTAGAGGTTAAGTATTTTACTGTAAGCACTTCCCCCCGCCCCGATCCATCTACAACAAGTCAACTGCATCAGAGTGGGGTGCTGTAATATTTTCTTTTATAAAAATAAAACCTTTTGAATAAATGTGAAATCAATAGTTAGGCATGGAACCATACTGGGAGTGCAGCCAGTTGGTATTTTGCCAGCGACATTTTACCAAGTCAGCACAGCTGATTAGTGCTGTTGTGTGGCTCATTAGAATTTTAGCTTTTCAGGCCTTCTGTACCCGGTGGAGCTTAATTTTTACAAATAGCCGATGGCTCCACTTGCCTGAAATTCCTGGATTGCTGCCTGAATTTCCTTACTTTCTTCAGCCCTACACCATCCATTTTCTACCATAGATTAAGGATCTATTCATCCTCACTGTATTTATAATATTTTGCATGTGAAGGGGTGTGTGTGTGTGTGTGTGTGTGTGTGTGTGTGTGTGTGTGTGTGTGTGTGTGTGTGTGTGTGTGTGTGTGGGAGAGGGAGAGGGAGAGAGGGAGAGAGGGAGAGAGGGAGAGACGGAGAGACGGAGAGACGGAGAGACGGAGAGACGGAGAGACGGAGAGGGAGAGACGGAGAGGGAGAGACGGAGAGGGAGAGACGGAGAGGGAGAGACGGAGAGAGAGAGAAAGGCCATTCTATTATATATGCTTTATGTGGAACCAGTCATGCAAAGTTTCTCTCCATTTAAAAACTAATCTTTGTTGGCTTAAAATTTCTTGTTTCTTTTTAAAATAAATAACCACCTTTTTTTCTTATAATATTAGATTTTTCTCTCACTCTCATGAGTAAAACAATATAAATCCCATTTCTATGTGGTCCAAACAAAGGAAAAATGAACCTGTTGGCAAGTTTCTCTGGAGGGAAGTGGGGAGTCCAAACTGGAAAGGAGAATGGAATCCTTTCTGAAATGATGGAAATGTTCTATATCTTGTTTTGGGTGGTGGCCATATGGGTGTATATGATTGTAAAACTAATTGAGCTGAATAATTAATACCTGCCTGCTTTAATGCAGGTAAATTACACCTTAATAAAATAAATTTTAATTATTATTTTCCCTGTTTATTCTTCTGCCTATCCACCCCTATTTAGCTAACACAATCCCTTCTTCAGTTGCCTCTGCTGTTTTAAACACATTTCTGCGCTCTACTTCCTCCGGTTACACACTTAACATGTGGCAAATATAAGAAATGATAAGTAGATAATTTAAATGTAATGGTCAGAGACCAAATGTCTAAAACAAAATTTTAATATTGAATTGAATGTTCAATTGAATTGTTCAATTGTTGAATGTTCAAAATTCATCTTATAATACCACATGAGTATCACTACATATGGAAGTAAAAATCAGAGGGAAAATCTCTATATAATAATTATATAGGAAAGATTGAAGACTCATTTGGTATCTACAAAAAGCTAAATAAACACAACCAAACGTCCTCTAGAAATGCCCAGCTTCTTTGATGGTGGGTCAGGAAGGAAGTCCTCAAAATGTTCCTTTTAAATCTCTTTCCACCTATCTATGTCTGTATCTGTATCTGGGTTTATATCTGTATCTATATCTGTATAAATGTTTTAAAAATAAGGATTGAGACTTCAGAGTTTAGAACAATTATTAGGAATTAAATGTCTAAGTTATAAACAGGAATGAGTGCCTGAGATGGACTGAAAGTCAAGGTCACTGGAGAAGAGGAGATCAAGGAACTGAGAGGCCAGCTTATTAGAAATATCGTCTAAATAAATGTGGGAAAGAATTGGACAAGAGTATACACATATCTTTGATGACAGGGGTTCAGGTTCTAAAGAAGAGGGCATTCTTTGGACCTCAGACCATTTAAAAATTTGCCAGATGCATATATAGGAATTTTCATAGCAATGTGTGTCTGTGGGCAACAGCTAAACTTGATGAATCACATTATAGTGAACCAAGAACCAAAATCAACAAGGAATGAATCATCAGAGGTGTCGGAAGCCTGAAACAAGTTGTGTAGTCAGTGTGAGACTGAAGGAATGATAAACAATGGAGGTGAAAGGCAAAGACAAGGGCAAGGTGAGACAAGAGATGTGAAGGATAAAATAATTTCCATGTGAAAGAACTCTTATGAGGCACTATTCTCACAAGGAAACCAGGTTGCAGTTAAAACATTTTTCATGGCGCCATGCCTCCTGAGTCCATAGATTCTAGATTTGTTTACCATAGGAATCCTACACTAGGAGCATCTTACTAAAAGCATTCCACAGATAGGCACTCTCCTTTTAGTAAACTAAAGCAGTCTATATGACAGTAGATCCAGTTAACGTCAAATTTTAAAGACAACTATTCTGGACAACTATTCACCTGCCCTTTTTCTCCCCCAGAGAGCTTATCTCCAGTAATGGGAAAGAAGTTGATCATAAGAGGCTGCTTTAATGCCTTCCTCTATGAAAATTATTACTTTCTTGACACTTTTTCATTTTAACACTCAAACCTGGTTATTATTTTCCCCATGAAGAGCAATCATAAATATCTGAGAGGCTGTCGAATTATCTCAATATAATTCTCAAGTGAGACCAAAATGAGAGCATCATTTGGCAGCTCCTGATTTGGGGAAACAATGAATATGTCATCTCTGCTTACAGTTGAGTTATCAAGAACGATTTGAATTGGAATCTTTGGCAGAAATAAAACTAACTTTACATCAGTTAATAGCTCCATTTTAGGCTTTTGAGAGTTTATTTAAAATAGATTTAAAAGACAAATGCTTACTAATTTTTTTTTTTTTTTTTTTTTTTTTACAGAAGTACCTACAGAATTTAGGGGAATGACAATGTTGAATTTGCTGAATACACAGAACTGATGGGACAAAGTTTTATACTAAACCAAGATGGTTAATGTTTCCAGTATTTTACAAATGTGTTAAATGCAGTTGAAATACTGGAAACACTTCTCTAATTTTTACCATGTTTTTATGTTCTGATTTAGTTTATGGTTACACAGCTGCTTGCTGGATTCTCTTGCTGAATGTGTATATATGTGTGTTACCTGCATGCAGGTACCCTAGACTACAGCAAGTTCCATTATAACTTGTATTTACCTTATTGTAGCCAATTTATTATCTTAGGAACAGCTCAGTAACACAAGGGTGGCCACTTAGTTCAATGATGTACAGTAAGATAAAAACAAATTTTTAAATAGAGTTTGACTTAATAGCATAAAAAATATACATCTTTACCCTCAGACATTAATTTTCTGCCCCTACCAACACACACACAGACACACACACACGCTCACTCATCAAAATATTCCTCTAAAAATAATAAACTTTTAGATATCACATGGCTGAAGTTGTACATTAAAAATCACATTTTTTACTTTAATATTCCCCATATATAAGGAATATCGAGGTAACAATGAGATATTACATCAAAAATTGTAGCGTATCAAAGAATGTTTGATGGGGAAATGTTTGCTACAATACAAATAGGGAAGATGAGTTTTCATTTTGGCTTTGACACTGGAGCGCTGTACTTTGTGTCAATCAAGTGCCTTCATCCCTTTTGAGCCTCAGGTTTTTAGTTGTTCTGTTTCATATTTTAGTCTACAATTTGAAAGACTTGAACAATTTTGCTGTGATTCCCTCAGTCACTCATATTTGTACTTTGGCAACATGGGAAGTACTGTAGCTGGAGCAGAGGGACAAGCAGGGTTGATCTTAGGAACACTCTGGGTACAGAGCCCGGGTGCTGGGAGGCCCCCTGACAAGTACCTGAAGTTGTCTTTTGACAGTCCATTTGTTTGTATTCTTGGGATTAGGTATGTGAGTGCTTTTAAAATATAAATATCCCTGAGAACATCATTAGTGTGTATGAATATCTCAGCTTTCTTCTTCAGAAAGGTTTTGGTAGGAGGAGTGTCTGGACAATTAAGGATCATATGGGAAAGAAGTGGGAATGAGAGCTAACCAAGAAAGCAGGAAATAACTTTCCCCATCAGATATGTGTCAGGGTCTTCCTGGAGATTTCAGGAGGTGCCACTCCTTAGCCAAATGTGTTTATTGCCTCTGGCTGTAGGGCTGCTGCTCTTGACCCACAATGACCCACAATTCAAGTTGTGAATTTCTCTGCTGAGGAAGCAGGGTCTTGGTGAGCAAGACTTCTGTCAGAGTCATAAGATTGGGAGCCACTAATTCCTTCAAGGAAAATGACAGTGCCTTATGACTGGCTGAAATGTACCGAGCTATAAAAGGCTCTCTGTACATGGCAATTTCATCTTTAAAAAAGACATATCAGATATGTTGATTTTTAGAATCTGCCATCCATTTTGTGATTCCTTTTATTCCAGCAAAGCCTCATATGTCATCCACTCCAAGCTCACAGAATTGTTGATTCTCTCATTATACTCTAATATGAAGAGTACAGTCACAAGGTGCTGAGTTAGTGATATGATACCCTGCACCTTGAAGAATTTCCTTAATGCAAAAGATTTCCATTGTCTTAGGCAGAGTATGTTGCACCAGCAGAAATTTAACTTGCTTAGCGTACTAATGGTAGAATGCTAATGGGAGAAATATGTTAAACTTCTCATTCTCTGAATTCTGGCTAAAGAGTTGATGTGTACCGCAAAGATCTAATCAAATGAAAATAGAACAATAAAAGTTCTATATATTTTGGCAATATCCTATTGAGTTTTAAAATTTACTTAGAATTCATTAAAAAAGTAATTTAGAAGAAAAAAGTATAATTTTAAAATTGCTTTTTTGAAAACTTTTGGGAACTCACTTTCAGCCAGCTGAACTGTCAGGGCAGATATCTCTCTGTAAGATAAGAAACCACAGAGAGGCCAGAAATATTACTAAATTTGATATTTTAGTTTAATGACGTTTCATAGAACGTTAAACTTCAAAAGTATCTCTGATAACATCTGGTTCAATCTCACATTAGATATTTCTTTTATGACATCCTGCTGGAATAGCTCATGCGACAAGGAACTCACCACCTTGCAAGGCAACCCATTTTAGACAGAATTTAGCAATTAGAACTATAAATAGAACCTTGTTTTTCTACATCAAAATCAAGTTGCTTTCTGATCATTTTTTTCTTACTGGTCCCATTATAAATAGACAGGATAAGTTTTATTCTAATACTAGACTCCACTGAAATTTTTTTTTTCCTCTTCCTGGATAAACCTATTTCTTTCAGCACTGGTACACAGGCTTTCCAGAATCTCACACTTCCTCCTTGGCTTTCTCTGTACATACACGTGTTGGCCAACCATCCTTTAAAAATATAGCCTCTAGGAAATACTCCAAAAGGATCCACGTTATGCAAAGTATGATGGGCTTTCAAAAAATTTAAGATTCATTAAATGATTATTATAAGATTATCTTAGAATATTTACCAGGCTCTGTCTCTATTCCCCATTTCAAACTATCTTATACTTTTCCTGATTTGCATTCCCATTGCCTCTCCCTCCACCCCTATTGATGAAAGGTCACTGGGATGGTTTATCTGATTTCCTTGAGCAAATGACACTCATGACCACATAGTACTTAGTTACTATACCCCAGATGCATTTAATGCTCCACACCCCACTTTGCTGCAGGAGGGATGAGATGCTGAACCCATAGACAACTAACCAAATCTAAACTAGATACTATCTTTCACCTGTCGGTTGAAGCTATGGCACTGGGCACATCTTAAGATAGCCATCTGCTTAATTGCATGCTACAGTGAAAAGGTAACTAGACTGAGAAGCAAGTATCCAGAGTTCTGTTTGATAGAGTGTGGCCCTTTTTAAAAAAAAAAATATATATATATATATATATATATATATATATATATATTCTTCTTCAGATTCTTCTATATATTATTATAAGATACTAAATATAGTTCCCTGGGCTATACAGTAGGTCCTTGTCATTTATCAATTTTCTATTTAGTAGTGTGTATCTGTTAATCCCAAACTCCTAACTTATCTCTCCCTCCCCCTACCCTTTCCTCTTTCGTAACCATAAGTTTGTTTTCTATGTCTGTGAGTCTATTTCTGTTTTGTAAATAAGTTCATTTGTATTACTTTTTAGATTTCACATATAAGTGATATCATGTGATATGTCTTTGTCTGACTTACTTCACTTAGTATGATAATCTCTACGTCCAACCATGTTGCTGCAAATGGCATTATTTCATTCTTTTTTATTGCTAAGTAATATTCCACTGTATATATACCACATCTTTATCTATTCATTGGTTGATGAATACTTACGTTGCTTCCATGTCTTGGCTATTGTAAATAGTGCTGCTATGACCACTGGGGTGCATTATCTTTTCAAATTAGAGTTTTTGTCATTTCTGGATATATGCTCAGGAGTGGGATTGCTGGATCATATGATAACTCTATTTTTAATTTTTTAAGGAACCTCCATACTGCCCCTTTTTATACCATTTCAGCTCTTACTCATTTCCAATAACATTGTTCCCTCTCTTGTTCTTCTTACCACTCAAGCCTAGAGGTATAGCAACTTTTCACTGTCTGTTTTCAATATCTTATACCTGGTTGGTTTCCTTAACCTGTCTTACACTTCTGTAAATAGTCCCTTTAGCTATTCTTTCAATAGTATTTATTTGTTTCCTAACAGGGTCTTGACTGATAACCTCTCTAAGCCAGTTTTCTCATCTGTCAAATGATGATAACAATAGTACTTACTTTATAGGATTGTCCGAGGGTTAGTAAAAAGATATCAACATTTAGCATAGAGCGTGGCAATTGTGTCATAATTGTGAGATATTTCTATTATTATTATCATTAGCTTACAGAGGAGTTGATGTAATGTATTAACTATGAAAAATTTCGTTGGCTAATCTACACAGTCCTTTCAGTTCAACAATTTATTAGACATCTCACTTATGATCCTTGCTCAACAAATAAACTCTATTCTCAATATCAAAGCTAAATATAATACTTAGTGATGACTGTTAGTTACATCAGTATCTTGCAATAATGCCAGAAGGACATCTAAAAATTTAGAGAAAAATTAGCAATTTTCATTCTTTTTAGAAAAAATCAATACGAATATTTAGCCAATTTCATAGTTCTGTTTCGTGGAAAAGTGGGAGTGCATTGCCAATTATATTAATGAAACTATCAAGTGGTATAAGCATTTATAGTCTTCTCAAAAATCCCAATCAATGCTTGGTTCATTTTTCCAAATGGATAGCCTAGTTAAGACTCCTGGTGTTATCACAGATCTGATGATGGTCTCTTATGTGTCCCAGGTACTGTTACTGGTCCACAGAATGATTAAGTCCCAGGGTCCTTTTTGTAAGGTTCTTTTGTGAAGTTTTATAAAGGTCTACAGTTCTTCATCAATTTATATAAAAGTATGCTACTTCCACTAATATCCACAAAATATTTGTTATACACTTTTCTTGTTAACCTGGAATTGCTTTTCTATGTTTTATCCTTTTCACTTTTGTTGTCTGCTGCTATCAGTGCTTTCACTGCTGGATGCTTTTTCTCTACTGTTGGGGCAATGTATTCTGTTCTCTTTGGCAGGAAGAACCATCTTTGGTCTCTGTTCTGATTAACTGCATATGGTCCATTGCCCAAGACTAAACACCTTTTGATGTAGCATCATTAAACATTTCCTAAGCAAGAGTAGTCTAGGGACATTCCTACTTCACCATCATGCTCACTTTTCTGTGTCCTGTACTGGATACTGACATGTTCACTGCATTGCCACACATATGTGTGGGTATCATAATCTGAGCCTATCATAATCTGAGCTATCATAAACATGAGCTCAGTAACACAAAAGACCTAAGAATATTAAAATCTTTATTAATCTTTGAAATACCACTCACTGTGGTAACTCACCTAGTACTCATGGCCGTGTAGAAAGACTACTGTAAATATTGTAGTTTCCTGAAACATTTTACATTAGACCTTCTGAATATAACAGGGCTCTTAAATTTCACTCTCATATTATTCCTCAAGATTAACTGATTCAAACTGATGTGAACTGCTAAAAGAACAGACAGATTTCATTCTCCTAGTGTCTGTTTTAGTGTATTTTAAGTGGTGCAGTGTTAGGAAGAATCCTTACAAATCCGTATTCTCTGTTCTCAAAGCTACGTGTACATTGACTGCGTGTCACATTCCCCTAGAACAAGACCTAATGAAAACATCATTTTGTGTGGTGTTAGAGGTATTTTATGACTTATTTGAAGCACAGATATCTTGACTATAAGAGAGGTAGAGTCCACCCAGACAAATATTTCTATAACTGTATTTAGAAGGGTTTGCTTTACTGCTGCTGTTTTCAAAATTCGTATTTTTATGGAGAAAACAAAATGATAAGTTACAAAATAAATAAATTACCTATGGGTATGAGAATTATTTCCATGTAAACATACAGTCTGCTTGATCACAAAATATACAATGCTATTAGGATACAAGTCATTGCCATTACAAAGTAATCTTCCTTTGCCCTTTCTGATGTAATTGAACAAAATACCCTTCACATCCCACACATGTTGGTCATGGCTATCAGGACTTGAACAGACCCCCTGAATTCAAGGGCAAGCATCAAGTGGACTGAATTAGTATGATTCTTCCCTCTCAAAGGTCCATAAATTAGACCACTGATAAATTCAGTTCAGTTTTCAATGAGCAGCTAAACTAAGAAACTAGGATCGTATAGACCCAAAGCCTGGCAATGGTATTGTACTGATCACGAGGAGGCACAGTGTGCTCTATGTGGGAAAGGGCAGACCTGGACAGAAAAGAAAAGGGGAGAGAAATCAGAGAAGCTGAGAAACAAACTCTTTCAGATTCAGTGAGAGAGGAACATAATGCCAGCTCCAACCCTAATTTTATAAAACTTTATAAAGCCTGACTCAGGGATTCCTACACTAAACTTTTTATTCCTTTTATTTGCTTGACCAAGAATTAGTCATACTTGACTAAGAGTCAAGTTTTGTCCCTTTAAAAAAAAATTCTTTAAAAAAAGGACAAACTGACTTGCTATCGGGAGTACTGGCTGGTATTTCCCAGTATCTGTTTACCGTGAAACAATTTAAATTGATTTGCACCAGACAAGAGTCAGGAAAAGTATCAGTCCCTCATCTTCTTGTTCAATTGCCTTCACTTTCTTTTAGGTGGCCTATATATGATTCTTGTGTCATTCTTGTCTCTCATGAGAAGTAACATGCTTAGGCCAGGGTCTTTATCTATTTCTCCATAGGAACTTGCTTTAAACACATTTAGTGATCATCCTAATTATCTATCTTTCCCAAATCATTTACTTCTTCCAGTGTTCTGCAAAATGTCTGTCATTGATTATTCACAGGAAATATAATAGTACAATATAGAGAGAGACAAATCTCAAAATATATCAACGTGTATACAGTCAACCCTCTATATTTGTGGGTTCTGCATCAGTGGATTCAACCAAACCACAGACTGAAAATATTGGGGGGAAAAGAATTCCAGGAAGTTCCAAAAGCAAAGCTTGAATTTGCCATACACTGGGCAACTATTTAAATAGCATTTACATGTATTTACAACTATTTACATAACATTTACATTGTATTAGGTATCATAAGTAATCTAGAGATGATTTAAGGTATGCAAGAGAACGTGCGTACGTTATATGCAAACACTACATTATTTAATATAAGGCACCTGAGCATCTGTGGATCCTGGGGGGTGGAGGGGGGGCTCTTGGAACTAATCCACTGTAGATACCAGGGGAAAACTGTACTGTAAAAATAGTCTCCTTCTCAAGCCTATTCTATCACCACTATTATGTCTTACCCCAGAGGCAACTACCACTCTCTGACACTTGTCTATCCACAAACTAACGTCTTCAGTTTTTTTATTTTACTATTTTGAGTACATATTGTACTCATGTGGTTCAATCATGTAAAGTTACAAAAAATATACAAACATTTATTTGCTCCCACCTTCAACCTCAGTCACATAAGTTCCTCTTCCTGGGGAAATTAATCTTACCATTTTTTGTGTACCCTTTTGGAAATAATTTATGCACATACAAGCAAAGGTCTCTTAGCTCAATCCATTGTTAACATGAAATAGTGCTGTATTTTGCCCTGTACTTTGCTTTTTCTAATTAATATATCTTAGAAGTTATTCCATGATGGCAAAGAGCTTCCTCATTCGTTTTTATGATTGCTGTTAGGTGTTCTCGTCTATGGATTACTTACACAACCTCCTGACTGACAATAGCCTTCTTTTCTTCTTTGGGAATTACAAACAGTGCTTCATATATTCAGTTTACACCTATTCTATATCTATTTGTAATATTAATGGATATTACTAAATTGTACTCTACAGAGGCTATACCAATTTGCTATCCACATTACCTTTCTATGTAGCTGTGTATCAATCAACCATCATAGATATATTACTAGATTATGTAATTATTAGATATATACATCAATATTAGATTGTTTTATCTTTGCTAATCTGAGAGATAAAATATTATATCTCATTGAAGTTTTGTTTTTTATTGACATTTATTTTGTATATAATAAAAGTGTTCAGTCTAATGAAAATTTGTATATGTATACACCTGTGCAACCATTACCCAAATCAAGACTTATAACCAGTATCCCAGAATCTCTCTTTGCTCATTTTCAAGTCAATATCCAACCTCCCAAGGGACAAACAGCATTCAGGCCTTTATCACAACAGAATAGCCCTGCTTGTTCTTGAATATAAATTATATACTATGAATATTTTCATTTCTGATTTTTTAATGCATTTTCATTTCTGATTTTTTAATGCAACACAATGTCCCTTCAAATGTTGGTAATTCATTTTTTCATGTTGTGTGTAGAATTTTATTGGTTGAATATATCACATCTTTTTAATTTTGTTTTTAAAATTTCAGAATGAATTTCTATTTAAATGAGGGTGAATTTTTTTTTCTTATTTTTAAAAAAGATTATTTGCATCTTTTAATGAACTTTCCATGGGTAGTCTGGTAGTCTTTGCTCCTTTTTCTATTAGAAATATATATAAACACACACACACAAACATACCTCACATATATATATGATTAGACATTGTGTTACAACTATTTTTTCCTGTTTGTCTATTACCTTTCAATTTTCTGTATGTTATCTAAATATCTCACCTTTCTTATGTGACTTTAATCAATTTTTAACATTCTTAGAAAGATCATTTATATTCCAAGATTATTGGAATATAATTGCTTTCTTCAATAATTTTATGGTTTAATTTTCTACATTTAAATATTTGATCAACTGAAATAAACTGTAGCCTAGTGTAAGGTGTAAGTATGAGTTCAACTCCACCAGCCTGGCAATCCCACTCTTTTGGATCCTGCCTTTCAGATCTTGCCTTTGAAGAAAGTCATGTGGATGGTTTTCTCCATGTTGGATACTCATCACATGAAAGCAAAACTGAACTTGAACAGAGATTAGGACAGGAAAAAGGTTCCCCTTTTCCTCAAATGGATTTCAAAACTGTTTAATGTTGTGCAATTAGAACACAAACTAGCATAAGATAATCCCATCTGAATATTTTTTCATAAATCCGACCAAAACTCAACTAGAAATAAGCTACCTTTCAGTAAGAGGCCATTCTCTCTGCAAAAGAATCTGTCCTGGTTCCCAAATCACCTCCCTTACTGACAGTGGGGATTTACAATGGGGGGAGCAAACCCCCCATTGTAATGAACAGTGGAGACTTTATCATGTATTGTAACACTAGGCTCATCAATTTTCATTCCAATAAAATGTTCTCAGTTATTTCAAAATGAAACCAACCAAACAATCAATAAATCTTCTTAGTGAAGTCTTCTATAATCAATAAGTTCCCCACAGAAACCATGAAAGTGGAAGAAAGGAAAAGAGATGTAAACCTAAAATTGCACCAGTATCACTGTGATGTGGTTTATCTGGTATAAAATGGAATAAAAAATGACACACTCTTTTAATACTCAACTGCAATGTTACTCACTTTCTTCAAGCTGTCCTATATCATATTTAAGTAAGATATACTTTTGAGAAGGTTATCATATCATCTAAAATCATTCTGTGGGCATAATGTCCATGAGCCTGCTGCTAGTATGTTGGAGAATGCTCAGTATTTAGAGGAAGAGTGAGTCCTGAAATTTAAGAATGCAACTAGCTTGAACACTGGAAAAAGTATTACTTGACCAGGTCTGTAAAGCATTATTTTAAGGTTCTCATTCTACATTAACATTTTATCATATGATCTCTCTGTTGTTCAGAACTAGAGGAAAGACCATTCTATGTATGAGAGATATATTAATATCTGCCTTTCTTTGAGAAAGCCCAATACATATATATAATAATATTAAATTGCTCAGATACTTTAAGAAATGATTACTTTTAAATAAGTTTAACTTCAGAGTTCATCTCAAAAGCAAACTTCTTTCATTTATATTTAGGTCAAACTCTATTACTTTTGGGCAAGGTCTATTACAGAACTTAGGGAGCAAGAGGCAAGTAAGGTGCAATCAGCAGAAAAAGTTGCCAAGTTAAAGTAAGTTTCTGAGCATGAGTATCTGTAACATTTCAGGTTATACCGTAAATAAAATTAGAAGAGAAAATTCCCCGCCCCCGCCATGTCAGGTAAATGCCAGTTTTTAATTTATAACAGCTAATTATCATTTTTGAGGAAGTCAATGAAAAAAGACATCCTATAAAGATATGCATTTTTCACTGTAAAGGACAGATGACTTGTGAAAGTGATAATGAATGAAGGTTAGAATTTCCATATAAAAGGCAGGCATGTAGTGGGTCTAGATTCTGTGCCTAGAAGTTATACTGTGGCATATACTGTGATTCAGTAAAGTAAATGAATGGCTTCGTGTTATTATAAGAGTGTACATTATCTGGAAATGAATAGTAATAAAGACTTGTTTGATTTTGAAAAAGATAAATTTGATTAAGTATTAAGATCTATGCTTATTACATTTTAACTGTAAGAAACTATAAAATTCAATTCAGTTCAACAGACTTTTACAAGGAAATTAATACATTCCAAGTCTGTAGACTTTAACTTTAAAAAAAGTTTTCATTATAAGTAACATAGTACTTTGTACATCCAGGTAATGAACTCATGTTCAAGTCTCCCCACCTACAAGCAAACTGAAAAATGGCAGACAATATATGAACATTAAACTTAGTAATACAAATGCAAACTCCTGAAGAGCAAGAGGGATTCACAGCAGGCAGGAGCTATAGGGCATGCCTAACAAGTGATGTTTCAGGGTAAACCCAGTGCTTGCCATAGACAAGGCCATCCCAAAAGGTGGCACAGTCCCACCTGCAAACACTTAGAGGTCTACCATCCCAGGAGGTCAACTCAGTGTAGCTACAGAGGTAGCTACAGCTGTAGCTACCAGGCTGGTAAAGATTCACAGAGATTGAGGGGGGAAAAAAAATCTGAAAAAGGTCAATATTTTGATAGACATACAACAATAAGGAGATCTCATGTTAAAAGAAATTAGAGTTACTAAAACATCAGAAAAGAGCTTTAAAATGAGTCTATGAGACAATGAAAGGAATCATTACTGAAATGAAAACAGGATGGTATAAAACAAAAAAGATGACAATACAAGAAAAGAAATTAGAGATCTAATAAAGAATTGTTGATATGAAACAAAATATATGGGTAAAGAGCAGATTATATATAGTTGAAAAATATATAGTGAACCAAAAGATCCTTTCAGAATCAAGCAAAAAAAAATAAAAATAAAAACACCCTCCAACAAACAAGTAAGCTAAACATAAAATAAAAAACAAAAGAGCACAAAATTATAGGGAAAATTAAAGATTGTTACTTGCAAAGAAAAATCACTAAAAAAAAAAACCCCAAAAAACTGCAACTTAATGAGGGAGAGAAGACACTGGGAGTAATTACAGAGAAAAGCAAATAGTAATTAAACAAATAGTTAAACTGTTTAATTTTAATTTAAATAGTTTAATTTACTATTTGTTTACTATTACTTTTTAAAAATTTAAATATTTTGGTAGAAAAAAAGAACTAAAAATTATAAGAGGGTAATGTTAGTAAATTTATACCAGTAAAATTGAAAATCTAGATAAAATGATAAAATGGACAAGTTTCTAGGGATGAACTGCCAAATATTATTAAAAACAAATTTAAAATATAATTACATCATACACAGACATACACAAAATTACCATAAGCTCAAATATCTTTACATACTCCTCAAGGAAAAATAATCATTATTTTATACAAACTGTTTTAGAGCAAAGAACCAGATGGGTTACAGACCAATTGATTTTACAAGGCATTACTTAAGGATAAAAGAAAATATAGGGTTTTTTTTTCCTACAAACAAAATGAATCAACAAATTTAAAATGCACTGAAGTAATAAAATTCAGCAAGCTTGCTGTATACAAGATCAACATAAAAATTCAATTGTGCTTCTCTACAAAAGCAACAACCAATTAAAACTTATAATAGAAAAATGATGCATTACAGCAACAAAACTAATGTATTTTACACTTACAAAATGTAAATAGAAAATTTTTTAATTTATAAAACGTGGTGGAAGAATTTTATGGAGAAAATCCACGGAGGTTTATAGAAAAACAAAAAGGGTCTTAAATTCCAGAGTCATGCTATTTTGGGAATGATGGTGTCAGTTTTATGTAGATATAGATTCTTTTTTTATCACTCTATAAATCCAAATTAATACCTTTCAAAATCCCACCAGAGTTTTATGAACCCTCACAGGTGAGTTAAAAAAATTAATTAAAAGTGTAATTGTGTTAAAAAGAAAAGGCAATTTCTAAAAAAAGTACAAGGTTGGGTTCACATAAAATCATTGACTATAAAAATCAAGATATGAAGTTATAGTAATTAAACAATAGCGTTACAGCAAGAGTACAATAATGGAAACTGCTGAAATTGCTATTACTATCAATATGGAGTATATACTGTATGCATATTCATGAACAACCACAAGTAGGCATATTTGCAATCTATATGCATGTCTATATCTATCATATACTCTAACAATTTGCCTTATTTCACTCCTGTAAAAACATATTTCAGCACTCTCGTCTGTAACCATAGTTCTATTTTATTCCTTTTGATGACAGTATAATATTCAATTTCATGGATGCAATTTTACATTAAATAATTTCATATTTTATTTATAATTTTATTTTCAGTGAGCAATTTTGTCCATAACTTTTCCACCTAATACTAGGATATGAATGAGGAAGATTCCACTGAGTAGACCTTTAGAAACAAAGGACAACTCACCCTGAGCCTGTCCATCTCCTCTCCTACTCTGCCTGAGGCAGCCAATTACCAGCCCCACCTGTTTCAGCTCCAGAGCTGCCCTAAGAGCATGTGAACCCACTGGGATGCCAGAGTGGCAGCTGCCTGTTTCCTGAGCCCAGACTGCCCTCCGCACCATGACTGTCACACTCAGTGCTGCTGTGAGTTGTGAAGACATGAGGGGAAATCCACCACAATAAAACTGACACTCAGCGTTCAAAAAAAAAAAATTTTTTTTTTAAGTTATGTAGTAGAGCGTTTCTTTTCCTTTGCAGAAAGTTGTATTTATCATCCCACCAGCTGTTTCTAAAATAGTATATATTTAACACAAGGTTTAGTTTTTTTTCATGTTTTTGCTTCTAGGTATTAATGTGGGGCTCGAGAAAATCACCATCAATTCTCAAGTCAAGGAACTGAAAATGTATAGGCTCACAAATTGGTGGACCACATGTAAAGTAATTATATTTCTTTATTTAAAACTAACTTTCATGCCTAACAAAAGATTAGAAGCAAGTTATATATGAAGATTACAAACTCTCAGAATGCATGAAATGTCAAAATGTAATTACCAAATGTAATTTTGACCAAATCACCATGTAATTTGGTGACCATTACTAGTATCATTCTGGGAATAACACTTCAGAGGAAAAAAAGTGACATTATTATATACAAAAATGGTGATGCTTTTGTGGTCATTAATATATGTTATATTTTCTCTCAAATTGTTTTTTTTAATGGTCAAGTTTAAGGCCTCACGAATTTACTGAAATCATTTTGAAAGTACTTTCAAACATATTAAGAACAATGGGATTAATAAAAATTATTACCATGTAATATATTTAGAGCAGCCACACTACATAGCTTGCTATCATTTAAGAACAAATACAGTCCATCAGTGCTGTGGACAGTGACCCACAGATATAGCAATGACAGGCTCATTTATCCTGGCATCCAACAGAGTTCAGGTTCTACTCTCCAAGGAGAAACCAACACATTTGACAGTTCACCTCAACTAAGCTAAACCAGAAAGGTAAATCTGCTTTAAAAACAGATTGGAGCAAAACCAACAATGTGTGCTTGGGAAACCCCTTGTTACTACCCGACTGCGCCACTAGTTAGAAAAATTGCTACATCATGCAAAAGTCCTTGCAGCTAATTCATCACTTGCTTCACTGTAGCCTGAAGAGGGATGTAAGGATGAATGTCAGGAGCTTCAAAGCCTTCTCCAAGAATTGGGAGCATCCCCAGAAGAAAACTCAATCCACCCAAACAGACATTTGACCTTTGTGTTGGCAGGAAGAAAAAAATAAATAAAAACAACTTCAGACCGCATTTGTGCACTGTAATTGGCCCAAGCTTAATGGAAGATATTCACTAATAGAGTATAACACCAAGACAGGATTTTGGTAAGTGGCAAGTTATTTCAAAAAGAGCTCTGGTCAAGGTAATTTACGAGAAAGAGGAAGGCTTACTTAAAGCTGCCACTTAGGATTGTACTGAGTCAAATCAATTTCATAGTTCCTTTAAATTTTATTGATGTTTCTTCAGCTTTTATATTTCACAGAGCTGAAATAACAAAAACATCTCTTAGATGTCTCAATTTTAACTCCACTTTAAACTTAATTTTTATCTTAATTTATTTTTTAAGAGAAAAACTTTGTTTCCATTTCAGGGACTCAATAGAGCAATAAGAACCATTGTGCTAAAGAGTATCCTGACAACTTTTGGTATTTAACTAAAGAGTGGGCAGAAAGCCAAATAACTTGTTCTTCCTGTGGGAAGGTATCAATTATAATATTTGGCACTTGTGTTTGGGATGCAGAGTGAATTAGAAAGTAGGGGTCTACATATTATATATGGAGCAAGCTGTGCTGGTGAGAGTTGCAGCAAATTGTATGGTGGACTCTGTCACCTGACTTGGCCCTGCTCTAGGCCCTGGGGCCAGATCAGCTTTGCAGCTCAAACTTTTCCTCACCTCCGTTTGTTAACTTTAGGTAATCACTGTCCTGCTACTGATACTCTACTCATTCTCCTTCACTTGTAGCTTCAGGATATTTTTGGTAATTATTACACTGCTTGTAGTTATTTATTTATTTTGTCAGAGCCTACCTCATCAAATAATAGTTCATGAGGGTACGACTGCCTTATTCCTCTCCTGGTAGAATCAAAACACAGAGAAGCAACAGGGTCTATTTCCAAAATTTGATTATCCCTGCACAGTATGAGCGATACTGTTGGCCAGGGACACAGTGGGAGATACTTCTGTTTGCATTCTGGGAGAACCTGAAAGCACCCTATATTTGATTCCAACCCCTTCCAGCCACAGTCCATGAGCAGTCCTGGTGGCAAAGAGACCAGATGGGAGACACTCATGTCTGTACCTGAGAAAACTCTTAAAAGGTCCCTAAACTCGGCTCTAGCCGCTCCATAATTTGTTAACGGATGCACAATATAAAAAGATACAAAGTGTGACCTCTGTAGCATAAAATGTGGGGGAAGAAGTAAAAGTATAGATTTTTCATGTGCAATTGAAGGTAAGTTGTTATTAGCTTAAAATACAGAATGGGAGAAAATATTTGCAAACCATATATCAGATATGGAGTTACTATTTAAAATACATAAGGAATTCATGTATCTTATGGCAGAAAAACTCAATCTGATTAAAAATTAGGCAGAGGACCTAAATAGACATTCTTCCAAAGAAGACATACAAATGGTCAACAGGTATCTGAAAAGATGCTCAATATCACTAATCATCAGAGATATGTAAATCAAAATCTCAGTGAGATATCACCTCACACCTGTTAGAATGTCTATCATCAAAAGAACAAAATATAGCAAGTTTTGGTGAGGATGTGAAGAAAAGGGAACCCTTGGGCACTGTTGGTGGGAATGTAAACTAGCACAGCCACTATGGAATATATTATGGAGGTTCTTCAAAAAATAAAAAATAGAACTACCATATGATCCAGCAATTCCACTTCTCGGTATATATGCAAAGGAAACGAAAACAGGATACTGAAAAATATCTGCACTCCCATGTTCGTTGCAGCATTATTTACAATTGCCAAGATATGGAAACAACCTATTTGTCAGTGGATAAAAGGATAAAGAAGATGACGTGGTTGTATACATACAATTTAATATTATTCAGTCATGGCAAAGAAGGATATCCTGCTATTTGGAATAACATGGGTGGACCCTGAGGGCATTATGCTAAGCTAAATAAGTCAGGCATCGAAAGACAAAATACTGTATAATCTCACTTAAATGTGATATCTAAAAAGAAATCCAGCCCATAGAAACAGAGGAGAAAGGTGGTTGCTAGGGACTGGGGTGTGGGGGAAATGAGGATATGCACTTCCAGTTAGAAAATGAATAAATTCTGGGGATCTAATATCCAGCATGGTGATATAGTTAACAATAATGTATTATATTCTTGAAAGTTGCTAAAAATAAATCTTAAATGTCCTCACCATAAAAAAATAAAATTGTAAACATGTGAGGTGATGGATGTATTAACTAACCTTATTGTGTTAATCATTTTGTAATATCTACATAGATATGTATCAAATCATCACATTGTACACCTTAAACTTACACAACATTATATACCAATTATATATTAATTCAGGTGAGGAAAAACAAAACCCATCGTTGTGATGAGGGAATTGCAAATTAAAACCACCAGTAAATTAACTGCATATATAAATAAACAACTGAAATTAGAACTGTTGGAGATGATACAGAACAAGAGGAACTATCAGACACTATTTGTGGGAATTTAAATTGATATAACCAGTCTGAAAAACTGTTTGTCAGTATCTACTAAAGATTAACACGTGCATACCGTGTGACTTGACTTTCTACTCCTAGGCACATAACCAATAAAAACACATACATATTTACAGCAAAAGACAAGTACACAATGTTCAGAGCACAGTTGTTCTCAATAGCTACAGGCTGGAAAGAAACCAAACAATCATCAAGCAAAGAATATGTAAGCAATTCATGATATATTCATACAAGGGAATTCTACCCGGCTCTGTAAAGCAATGAACTATTTCTGCATGAGAGGCCACGGTGAATCTCACAAACCCAGTCTAGAGGGAAATATTCCAAACACAAAAGTGTACAAATAATGTTATTGTATTTATATAAGGTTCAACATCAGGCAAAATTAATCTTCGATAATTAACTTTTAATAGGAATTAGTGATCATGACAGGGAGGTCCTAGATGGGGCTTCTGTGGTGCTGGCAATATTCTATATCTTGATATCTTGACCTGTGTGGTAATTACATGGGTATCTTCAATTTATGAAAAATTTTATTAACCTGTACCTGTATAATTTATGGAATTTATATATACTATACTTTATACTATACTTTATACTTTACTTTATACTATACTTTAACAAATTATTTAATTTGTTAAAATTTGGAATGTTCAACTACATAAATATTGCAACTAGTCAAACAATACAGTAACAGTTAAATGATTTATATTTCATATAAAGGATGGCCTTGGTGACTCTTTCATGAGCCATTTGAAAGAATTAGTGAGAATGATGCACTTTTGTAATGAAATGAGTCCAGATGTTATTGAAGAATTAGGTAGAGTGATGTAAGTAGGTACCAATAAGGTTAATGATAAGTATATGATAGAAATATCCTGAGTGCAATGGAAGTCTAGGTTAAAGGCACTTAACTAAGCCTTAAGTGAAGATATAGAGAAAGCATCTTTGAGGAGATGTTTAAACTTATTATTGAAGGTTAAGTAAGAGTTAGGAGAGGAAGTAAGAAGGTGGGGTAGGAAAGGTGGGCATTCCAGGCAGCATGAATAGAAACAAGCAGTTGAGAAACTGCATAGATACAAAAATCAGCTTGGTATTAATATACTAAGTGTAAAGTAGAGGGTTTTGGGAAACACGGCTGGAGAATTAGGCAAAGCACCAGCAATGGAGGACCTTATGTGTCACGTTTAGAGGGCTGGCCTTTTTCTATTGATTCTGGGTAGCTATTAACAGGTTATAAGCAGAAAAGAATCATGATCAGATCTGTTTTTAATTAATTGGTTAATTAATTAAAAACAAATTTACCTATTTGTATTTTTCCTTCCAGTTTTATTGAGATATGATTAACACAGCTCTGTATCAGTTTAAGGTGTACAACATAATGATTTGACTCATATACATCATGTCTTTTAAATAGACACCACAGAATTGAAGTGGAGGTTTGAAAGCCATGTGATAAAAATATGGGAATAAATTACTTTCTTTTTTCCTGAAAAATTATAACAATCTAATATAGAGAAGTCATAAGAGATCAAGAGATATACACAACAGAAAGCTCTTGAATGCCCCAAAAGATTATTTTGGTTTGAATGACTTTTTTCCCTAACATTTGCCAGTACGTGCGATGTTTGTACTGACTTATCCACACTTTATATAGTTTCCTAATTGGCCGGTGACATATATTTGTAAATAGTTTTCAACCATCAGTACCTAGCACATTAGTTGCTCAATAACTATACTGTTGATCTGTTGTGGTTGTCGCACATGGTTGAGAGTAAAGCATGGAGCCACGTAATAGTTGTGGTCTTTTTTTCCTCTGTGTGAAGTTAATTGGACTATGTAGAAATTCAATTCTCTACTTGGCCTGAAAACAATCCTATTCATCATCTCAATAGGAAACTCATTTTAGGCTTTTTAAAGATACTTGCATGATTTTGATGAGATTATCATTATCATAATCATTATTATTATCCCTCATTAAGTTCCTGGAACACAAGGACATGCCATCTCAAGACAGGAAGCTTTTTAAATAGCCGTCACTATTTTTTAACAGCAATAATTACAGTAGATTCTGAATTCCAAGACGCTTTGCATTGTCTGGGTTAAAATGCTTAGGTCCTTTGGTTAACAGTTGTCTTCATCTTTATAGAGCCATGTTGATAGCTTTTAGCAACCAAATGAGACTTTGTTAAACACACACACACACACTAGCTGCTTTGGGAAATATGTATAATGCATGATATTTAACAGGTCTTAAATAATAGATTTCCTTTAGTTTAAAACCTGTTTCTAGTCTAAACAGCTACTATATTGTACAAAGAAATATAACTTGGAGCAATATTTTCCACATCAAATAGTGAAAAAAGCAATTTAACATCCTTATTTTTCCTGAACTCTCTGTGTCAGGATCTCTCTTCTTTAGTCCAGACTGCATGTTGCCACCAGTGTAATTTCTCTGAGGCACAATTCTAGACGTGTGCCCTCCCATAGCTAAAGAAATTCCAATGAATCCCTTTTGTCCACTCAAAAAAATCTAGAATTCAAAGCCCTTTACTACCCCTCAGTTAGTCTCCGCCAAGTTATCCTTGGCCAGGCACTTGGACGTAGCAATGGAGAGGGGTGACTGCAAAGAGAGTATAAGTGGCATAAACATGGTGAACATGAAGAAACAAAATATTGTTCAGTGCTCTGAAGAATATAAAATAGGCTAACATTATAGAATGACAGGGAAGTGCTTCAGTTAGGTAGTCAAGGAAGGATCTCTGAGGAGAGGAAATTTGAGTTGTGTCTGAATGTTGTGAAGGAAAACTTCACGAAATGATATAGGTAAACGACCTTCCCAATAGACGAAATAACAAGGACCTTGACATGGGACACAAAATAAGGGACAGAAAGAAGACTGCTTTGCCCAAACCTGTCCTTCTAGACATCAGTTCTTCCTTCACCGAAAACCCAAACACCACACTGAAATATTTCTCCTATTTCTCTAAATGTGTTGTGCATTTGTTCCCCTCGGGAGTTTACTTGTGAGCATCTTTCCGTATGGTACAATGATCCCTATCTCTGCACGGGAAAGCCCTCCCTGTTTTCAGAATCCACTGTGACCTGGCATCGGTAACAATTATTCAAAGTGCCTTTAGGGAACATTTGGACTTAATTTGGTGTCTGGATATCAAATACTGAACTTGGATAAAAAACAAAAAGTGTAGCAGTGTAGAAATAAGGTGAACTCGTCCAGGTTTTTCCAACTAAAGCTGTACCCTGTCCACTCAAGAGAGTCCAGTAAATAAGGGACCTTGTGGGCATTATGCTAAGTGAAATAAGTCAGACAGAGAAAGACAAATATCATATGATCTCACTTATATGTGGAATAAAAAAAAAAACCCTGCAAATTCATAGATACAGAGAACAGACTGGTGGTTACCAGAGACAGTGGGTGTGGATGGACGAAATGGATAAAGGGGGTCCAAAAGGTACAAACTTCCAGTTATAAAATAAACAAGTCATGGGATGTAAGGTACAGCACGGTGACTATAGTTAATATTGTATTTCATATTTGAAAGTTGCTAAGAGAGTAGATCTTAAAAGTTCTCATCACAAGAAAAAAAATTGTAACTGTATGGTGACAGACGTTAACTAGACTGACTTTCTGCGGTGATCATCTCGCAACAAAATAAAACAAAATAAAAGAGTTGTAAATGTAGGGTTGTAGACTTTCCCAGCTGTGTTTGGGGGTTATTAATTGAAGAGTATTCACCCAAAGTGTCATCTCTGGCCCCACGATAAGGGTAGTCAAAGATCCCAAAAGGTGGAGTGTTTTCTTTTTCTCTTAAGACACTTTACATGACCCCTTGTAGTATAATGACTCGTTCATTTATTAAGTCATTCATTCATCTGATAAACATGGAGGGTTTACTATGTGCCAGAATCTATAATATTTTCTGGAGATAAGATGGCATGCAAAACAAACAGTGGCCTCCTGTCTTTATTTCTGAATGACAAAGCTCTTAACTTTAAGAATACAGTTGTACACCTCACTGTAATCCTCTATATTACCGGTTCACACATTCATCTGGCAAGATTCTAATAAATACTTTGAGAATGCCTGAATTAAAAAAAAAAAAGAAACAAGAACGAATGTGTACTTGGACCTATCCAAATGGGATAGAAAGCATATGGAAAGCTGCAGCCTTGGAATCTGCTGTGTGCTGAACTGGGCTGTTCTTTGACAGATGCAGTGAGACTTGGGCGCAGGACAAAAACAACTCTCTAAACTCGATGCGTAGGAAGGACACATCAGGAGGGAAAGCTAATCACACATCAAAAGCCTAGATTCCTAGATGCTTTACTGAAACTCTTACTGGATGTACATTTTGATTCCCAGAGGGAATTTACTCATGAAGAATGTCTCTGTAATCAGAGAAAGAGGCATGTGGGCAATTTGTTTAATTTACAGAAAGATGCCTTCCAACAAAATTATGGAGCCTTGTTTTTACTTTTAGGTTTCTGGTCCTAGGGACTTAATGTAGTTCCACTGTCACTTTAAGTAGAACCCACCCCACCCCCCCAAAAAAATTATACAGCTCTTAAACTAAAAAGCTACGACTCATTATGACTAAACAGTTTATGGTATCACTCTGTCAACACAACTGAGATATTCCGCATGGCATGTATATATTAATACCATCAACTTGAAAATACAGAGAATGCTTTGCTACAAAGAGTAATCCCCCATCTCTAAGTATAGGCATTTCTTCATGAAAGAAAAAATGCACATGATTGGGGGCAGGTTGAACATTGTTACTGAAGGCTTGAAGTCAAGGGAAGTGGGGGAGAGCTTCCAGAAACCTTGATTGCAGCGACAAGAGCAGCGGCAGTTGCTCCAAGCCTCACCCTGGATGAGGGGAGGATTCTCCTGGGCATCAGCAAGTCTGGGGCTGCCACAGGGGCTACTGCATCTTTTATATCAGGACACGTCCCCTTCTTCAGGTCTTAGGGCACCAGTGATTATTTAGGGCTCCTGCATGCTTCTGTGGGGTATGATTCCCGGGGCTGCCTCCACTGCAACTCTTGTTTCTCATTACATGTACAGACAAAATATAGCTTTCATTTTATGGTCCTGTAAGCCATGTCCTTCCTGTGGTAAGTTATTATGGTTTTGCTGGTAGGAATTTTCTTTTAAGTCATTGATATTCTTAACTGGGATCAGGTAGTTTGGAGACTGGTCTCACGTGCTGCCTCATTTGCTAGGAGTACCTATTGCACCTATATCTCAATATGTAACCCAATGCAAACTGCAACTGGAGGGCTTTGCATTTATTTCAGAACTTACTACAAAATTATCCAATTCTTGCATAATTTACACTGAGTGACCAGACTTTGCAAGAGTATCTGATACAAGATTTCAGTGCCTTACCATCAGTAAATTTATTATAGATAAGATAGCAATGATATATTTTTATTCCAATGATATTTTATGATCTACAAGGCTTTTTTACTTGTACTATTTCAGATCATATATATGAAAACCCACAGAAAAGAAGATACTATTTTCTCCATTTTGAAAATAAAAAGCTAACGTTCAGGAGTGTTAGTTCACAGTAATACATCTAGTAATTGAAAAGGACTCAAATTCAGGCTAAAAGACTGAAGTCTCCCCATTTACCCATGCTATACTTTCTTCCTAATATGGGTAGAGCCCCATCAGATTGCTAATTACTCTATAACAAGCAGTATATGTCTTCCATCTGGACCTACATCCATGAATCACTCTTGAGCACTGTCATGAGGGATGCAGGAGGACATTGCGTCTTCCCTCTGGGGAAAAGGGCACAGAACCAGCCAGCGTGCCATCACCAGAGCAGCCCCAGCTAAATACTGATACTCTGGGCTAGCAATTCTACATCAAGTTGCCTCCCAGAAGCAGTCTGAATGCAGGTTTAACAGGCCCTTTTTAATTCTTCTTTTAAAATCAAATGCTGATGGAACACTGACCATGTCCCAGGACTTGCCAGATGCTCTAGGTAAGAGGATGTGGTCTTTGGCCTGGAGGAAGCTACAGTTTAGGAAATGAGACCAACATGTCAACTATGAAATCAGTTCCTAGCGTGGCATGACAGAGAGACAGTAAGAGACAGAGGGACAGCTAGAGTGACAGCAAGCAGATTTATGAGTAACAAGCAGTTAAACTTCCATGCTGTTGTGTCTACAGATCTGCTACCGTGGGTATTGCTGCTGTGATTAGATGCTGTTAAATTCCTAAAGTCTGCGTATTCTCTCTTTCCTAAGACGTGAATGGGAGAATCTTTTTCATGTTAAGAAATGAAACTTGAGGAAGCCAGTAAGACACAAATCTCAGATTCCCAAGACACTTGATATAACGCAGCTTTAATTTCAGAGCTCAGGTTTTTGTTTTTTTTTTTGCGGCACGTGGGCCTCTCACTGCTGTGGCCTCTCCCGTTGCGGAGCACAGGCTCTGGACGCGCAGTCTCAGTAGTTGTGGCTCACGGGCCCAGTTGCTCCGCGGCACGCAGGATCCTCCCAGACCAGGGCTCGAACCCGTGTCTCCTGCACTAGCAGGCAGACTCCCAACCACTGCACCACCAGGGAAGCCCCACAAGGCAAGATTTGAACCAGGCGAGTGTATTCCTCTGGAGCTCAGATACCTGCACATGTATCTTTCACCTGTGGAGCTTCCTTTAAAAGTCAGACCTATTGATACTAACACTTAGAAAGTTGTAGAATTTCACCCCAAGGATGAGGTTTTCAAAGCATATTGAGGAAGTACATATTGGAACTGTCATGATTTTTATTCTGTTGTTTTTCAACCTCATAATATAGCATGAAAGTTAGAGTCAGAGGAAAAGCAGTCCAGAGTATCAAGATTATTTCCCCACAGCACTGACGTCCACAATGAGGCCCTGTCATTGTTTGTTTGGGTTGATAGGATACGGTGCTTTTCTTTTTTTTTCTAGAAGTATAGGTGATTTACATTTCAGGTATACAGAATTGATATAGATATTATATATATATATGTATTCTTATCCATATATATAAGAATATATATGGATATATATATTTTCTTTTCCAGATTATTTTCCATTGTAGGTTACTACAGGATACTGAATACAGTTCCCTGTGCTCTACAGTCAATTATAATGCTTTTCTTATCAGATTAAATTTTCAGAATAAAAACCCATTATTTATCTATCTACCTACCTACATACCTATCTACCT
The DNA here is from genome assembly GCF_964374135.1 of Grampus griseus. NCBI lineage: Eukaryota > Metazoa > Chordata > Mammalia > Artiodactyla > Delphinidae > Grampus > Grampus griseus. The sequence continues at coordinate 52,880,345 of NC_139003.1, read as the reverse complement.
ACCTACCTATCTACCTATTTATCTATATATCTCAATATAAGGCATGTACCCATTTCATTGTGAAGAAGGTTACAACAGAAACTTTTGGCTGACCATAGCATCAAACCAGCTTTGTCCATAGATTCTGACCTTTCTCTCTGAAATTTCATGTGTACTGAAATCTATAGAAGGAAACAGAAGAAGCCTGGCGGAGCAATATGGAGATAAAAGGCCAATGAGGCCTCTGAGATAAACTTAACCATAAGGGAAGAAGAATCTGGACTTGTGCTTAATACTCTACACCATCCGAGTATTGAGGCAGAGAGAGTTTGGTCTCTGTATCATAAGTAACCACTGATATCACTCTAGGTGGCTTGTTGGGAAAACAATTCTGTGTTTGTGTATTTGTGTATATGCATGCATGTTGCATGTGTGTGACAATCTGGATGACAAAGAGCTGTAATACTTGGTGGGTTTTGCTCTAGGACACCTGGGTTGTTCACAGAGTCCTGGAAGAATCAGCAGAGACTTACATCAGCACCACAGAGGCAGCAAGACGGCACTGGGATGGCAGTGATGCTATACTACATACGGGGCATTGCTTCATGTTGTAATGGTTTAATCAGTAACTCTAAGATCTCAGTTTGGCTATGGTGAGCAGCCTGGAAGTAGCCCAAAACAGCAGACCAGGAGGTCGTCACTGTTAGGGCAGCTGGCTTTGAGGAACATCCCTGACACCCCAATTTCACAGCTGATAACTTTCCATACAAAGAAGGAATAAAATAGTGATCTTTGTCAAGAACCTGGGGATCCATGAGAGAATTTGCAAAGAGACTGGAGATGAAAAAGAATGGACCTCCAGCTAAGCTGGGAGGTACTGTAATTTGATCATGCTGTGATTCATGCTGTGTTACAGATGTGAGCTCTGAAGCTACAGCAATTACTTTATATTATGGACTGAACATTTTTGCTCCCACCCCAAAAACTTACAAACTAAAGTCCTAACCCCCAATGCAATAATATTTGGAGATGGGACTTTGGGGAGGTAATTAGGGTTGAATTTACTTATGAGTGTAGGGTGGTGCTCATGACAGGATGAGTGTCCTTACGAGAACAGACGCCAAAGAGCTTGCTCTGACTCCCCATATTCACAAAAAAAGAGGTCATGTGAGCACCCGGCAAGACGGTGGCCTCCTACAAGCTCAAAAGAAGAGGCCTCAGCATGAAATCTACCTTTCTGGCTTTCGGTGGTAGACCTCCCAGCCTCCAGAACTGTAAGAAATAAATTTCTGTTGTTTAAGCTACCTTATCGGTGGTATTTTGTTGTGGAAACCTGAGCTAAAACACTAGAGGAAAAAATGTGATTTTTTTACCTTATGTGGGCATTTGGAATTAATAAAGCTAACTGCAAAGCACTGTGGAATTAGCTCTGGGAGTTTCTCCGTTTCTCTGTTTCTCTAGCCAGAGACTGACTACAAATTTTTCTTTTCGTAAGTCATTTACAATTTGCTATAAAATTCTACCACATCTGAAAGTTTTGAAAACATTAACGAGAACTGTTTGGCCTATGTACATTTGGAAGCTTGGTAAACTGATTATTGTCACTGGTTTGAAGTTTAATGCTCTTTTCTGTAAAGTCCATTTTGTAATTGACTTTATTATCATTGGTTATCATTTTCCATCATTGTTTAAATTAGTAAACACTGATGAAAGCAAAAAAGGGAAAGCTTATTGTTTATAGATTTGGAAAGATTTCAGGATATTTGAATATTCATTTGTTCTTACAATCAGATCGTAAGTATCATCAATGAACAAAGCACAATATTAATGCAGACTGTTGCCTACACCATTTTAACACTCTGATCTGTCCTTCTGAGTCTGTAAAGTTTCATGTCATTGGTTCTCTACCACAATTTATCAGTCTTGGCAAAGAGCAATAACAACTGGAGATCGTGCTTGCTCTGGGAATTATTATTTACATTTTATATATCTAGAGTGTGGCTAGTAGTTAACCCTAAACAAAAAATTTAAACATCACAGTGGTCTTCGGAGTTTATTGTGATACAGTCAAAGGCCTAAGGAGTGTTCTGAAAATCAGTTGAGATAAAAGAAAAGGCAGAGAGGGAAGGGGATGGGGAGCCAAGCTGGTGCCTGAGTAGAGGAGGTGGTGACATCTCATCATTACGGAGAGGAGATAGCATAGAGGAAGAGGTTCAAGCATCAGATGGTTTGGTGGCCATGAAGTAGCCTCTCATATATCTCACGACAGGGAGCATAACTGACCGGTGGACCCAAGTGATGTACACTGAAATCTCCTGATGTGTCTGCTCAGCGGCCCTGCTTTCCACCAGATTGCTCACAGCCAGTGACTGAATGCAACAAGGATATGAAGCCAGGCCATTTCCTGGGAGATATGCAACTCCTATGATTGGTGACTCTGGCTCGAGAGCTCCTCATTGGCTTTGCTAAAACTTCCTTTGAACTGCTCCATAGTTAAAACCTTTTTCTACTCAACTTTCCTTGCTTCCTTCTCTCCTTCATAGGAATTAGACCTGCATCTTGGTCTGACAATTCTCTGAATCTTTTCTGACTTATTCCTGAGTTTTCCTCACAGGCATTTTTGCCAATAAATTTCTTGCACAGCTAATCCCAATTTGGCATCTGCTTCTCAGAAGACACTACTTCACACAGGTGGAAAGTTGGAGATGAATAAAATAATTTTTAATGACAAGATTATGTGATCCTTGCTGATATCAATGATTTGGATAGCAAGTTTTCCTATTTTGGAATTTTCTCCAAGATAATCAAGGCTGAATCTCCTGGGTACGACAGGATGCTATTTTATATACTAATACCAGTGTGATATATGGTCCAAAGAAGCAGGTGTGTTTAGGGCCTGGTCAATCAAGGCAATTGAGGAAAGCAGGGGTTCCATTCTTACCTTACCCTAAAGTCCACAGATAAGCAAAGAGACCAGAAATAAAAGGGCATGAGTGGCTGAGTCCATCTAAGGGGGAGTGAGGCTTACAGTCTTTTTTCTTTATGCCAAACCCAAACTGAGGGTTTTTCCCCCCATTCTCATTACCTTGGTAAAATATTTTGCTTTTAAATGGAAGGTAAGCAATCCTACCGATAGTCAATACTAACTAAACCCTTATTTGTGCTGGACTCTAAATGCCTTAAACTACAACCTCATGAGGTAGAAATTATCCTCATTATTATTCTCTGATAGAGGAGGAAACTGAGGTTCAGAAAGATAAGTCGTTTCCCATTTCTATAGCTATTAAAAGATGGAGCTAGAATCTGAACTCAGGCAGGAGGAGGCCAAAGGTCTCATTCTCAATCCTCTGTAGCATGCCTCTCAGAAGTTATATTTTTTTTTAAGATACAAATTTTGGGGCAAAAATTAGAATTTTCAACTATCACATACTATTTTAGTCACATTGTGTATAGAATATTCCAGACAATTCATTGTTATCTGGAGCTTCCTGTAGTACTTGCAGTCACACTGGTCCCTAGAAATAGTGCAGAGACACATTTGTGAGGACAAAAACCTGCCTGGCACAGGTTACTCAGTCTTGAAATCAGCCATGACTTGGCCTGAATGTATTCATTTTAACTTGTTACATGCTATTAGCATATTATGCTAATTTGCATGGTTTTGAATAGGCTTTTTTTCCCCCTGATATGTGGCCCAAATTCATTTTTTTGCTTTGTTTTGTTTTCTAAAATAAGGCTTAAATGAACCAGGATGAAGAGGAAACAAAGCTGTATGTTATATAAAAGTGCTGGATTGAAAACCAGACGTAACATCAAAATATTCTCTGAGCTGATCTGAATTTGTTCAGTTCAAATTCTTTTGATAAAAGAGTCTCAGTTTTTCTCCCATTGGTCCTTAACTTTCCTGCCATCTTTATTTCTGGTTGAAAACAAGACTGTTATGAAAGAAAATACATTTTACAGTATATCTGTGTATGTGTATGTTTATGTAGATACAGAATCCTAAATGAGAAAGCAAAATAAATGCATAAAGAATGGAAGAAATATTAGGGGATTATCTATGACAAATCAAGACACTTCAAATGGATACTTTTTCTTTAAGAAAAATATCAATATGAAATGTCATTGCCTTAAATTCTCACCACCTGAATTTTTGATCTATCTCCCTTCTATTAGTTTTTAATTGATCATTTTTAGCCACCACTTAAAGTCTACTCTGAAAACAAGTGGTGGCAATGTCTAATTTCATCCACCTTTCTGGAAACCACTGATGGGAAAGAATTCTCCCTCCTCCTCCTTCCCTTCCTTCCTGGTCCTCCCTTTACTGTATGTCTGCAGCATTGTTTCTAAGTAACATTCTACCTAGGCTACGCTTACCCTCAGGAAAGGTCACATTCTGTGAGGATCTAGGGTTGCTGTGACATCCTAAGTGCTCATTTTGGTGATTCTTTCCCACCTCAATGCAAGAGAGATGAAGTTTTTGTTCAAAGGGAATGCAGCCTGACTATGTCTGCTCACTTGCCAGGACTTTATCAAGTAAAAAGAAGTGTTATAACCATAAGCAATGTTTGTCAGTTTTAAATATGTAATTACATATGCCAATTGGATAAGCACCTATAGGTAAGAACTTTAATAAAGCCTGTGGTTGTCTATTGCATAGGCTTTTGAAATAGACCTGCAAGATTAGGAGTTATGCAGTGAAATACGCTGTTCCTCAATGAATTGGAAGGTGTGGTATGGGAAATTCTGTCATAGGTGCAAGGTTTAAGAAACTCTACTTGCAATAGAGCAATGTTAGTTCTTCTGTTCAGTTTTTTAAAAAAATAATATTTTGGAACTAAAAGACAGAAAATATCAGGAGAAAGGGTGGTGTGAGTCAGAGGGTACATAACTGACCTGCTATAAAATAGAGGTCTGGATCACACTACACAATCACAACAGGACAGTTTTCCATTCCTTAACCCCAAGGTTCTGCAATTATATATTTCCATATCCATGGGACTAGCAAACACCATCTCTCCACTCTTTTTTTTGCCACAGGATTTAGACCAAGAGAAGGAGGAAGAGAAGCAAACATTCAGCTTTATGATAAAAAGCAGAAAAGAAAAAAAGGCAGGAAGAATCTTAAACATTTTATATTTCATTTACTCAGAAGAAATGAATATTTAAGATTGCCAGAATCAGAGCTATTATTTCACTCTCCTTGAAGAAGTAAGACACCCAGCACACGTGTTGGAGTATGTATAAATGAATCCCAGCTTTCTCTAGACAGCGTTGTGACAATAGATGCGATGGAGCTTTTGCATTTGCCCGTTTCACTTGGTGACCTGCCTGCCTATGTTTCTCCCCACTCCCACCAGTGAAAAGACTCTTTCAATGAACTAGAGCCAGTAGCAAAATGTCTGATAAATACGTGCTTTCCAAGGTATAAATGGCTGATAACGTTTATCCCTGATGATGTAATTTGCATTTTAATAAGGAATTAAGCCAGAAATGCCTATGGTAAATTTCTACAGTGAATACCAAAAGCTTGAAATGTCTACAGTGGAATTTTAGGCAAAAGGAACCAGCCAGTGTAAAAGAATAACATTTTTCAGCTGTGGCAGGCAAGAGGGTATTTTTATGGAAGGGGAGGACTTTAAGGAGATAATCAATGGTCACTTAATTGTTATTGACTACTTTCTGCCAGGATTTAATGGGGCTGCAAAGAAAGTATATGAAAAATTAACAGTGAAATACTAAACTGCTAGTATTGCATTTTTCCTCTTCTTCCACAGCTATGCTGTACTTCCCAGCCTGCTTTGCAGTTAAGATGTGCCCATACGACTGTGATCTAGTCCATAGAATGTGAGCTGAAATTACTTCTAGGCTTAAACCATATAAACATTTCCTATTTTATCCCTATTTTTTCCCACCACTTCTGTTCAGCTTAATTGGAGATGACACCCAAGGAAGCTTTGGGAGCCATTACTTGAAGATGGAAGATCCTCTATCAGTTTGGGTTTTTTTTGAATACCACAAGAAGCAGCCCCATGGATGTATTTATAAACCCAGTACTTCTATTAAAAATAAACCTTGGGCTTCCCTGGTGGCGCAGTGGTTGGGAGTTCGCCTGCCGATGCAGGGGGCGTGGGTTCGTGCCCCGGTCCGGGAGAATCCCACGTGCCGCGGAGCGGCTGGGTCCGTGGGTCGTGGCCACTGGGCCTGCGCTTCCGGAGCCTGTGCTCCGCAGCGGGAGACGCCGCAACGGTGAGAGGCCCACGAAACGCAGAAAAAAATATATAAATAAATAAAAATAAACCTTAATAAAGTTTATTAAGAAATAAGCATATTGATCTTGCATTATTTTAATTTCTGGGGTCTATTTGTTATGACAGATAGCCAAACACTCTATACAGTAATGAGTAGTTCCATTATAAGGAAATATAGAGGTAAATTTTCCATTCCTCTTCTTTTACCAACAAAAAATCAGGCCAAAATTTTAAGCGACTGTACCCATAATAATTTCTTCTGGAAAATGAGATGCCAGCCTTAGGCTAGAATAAGTGGGAAAAGCTGTATTACATTGTACTAAGGAGCACAGACTTTTTATTTAATGTCCGTTCATCACTTACTAAATATATTTCCTTAAACAAACAATTTGAAAAGTGGCTTTATAGAAACATCTTATAGAATGGTTCTAAGGGTTAAATAAAACATACTCAGTAAACAATGACTAACACTTATTATTATTGCCATATTTATCAGTCATGAAGAACCTGAACCATTAATTATAATAGTGAACACCATTTCATTCTCGCAGTAACTTGGAGATATTCCAGTAACTTTTGACATCAACTACCCACAGTCACTACAGACACCACAGACAAAGTGCACAGTCCTCCCCAATACTGTCCTCACTTCAGACACCAGCTTCAAGTTCAAGAGTCCTCAGGCCACCCTCACTTCCGACCAACTGGCTAGGAATTCAGAGATTCTTACTAACCCCTCAGGTTCAATGACTCACAGAACTCAGGAAAACACTATACTTGTGAGTATAGTTTTATTACAGCCAAAAGTAAATAAATCAAAACCATCCAAAAGCAGCAGCATATAGAGCAAGGTCAGGGAGGGTTCCAAATGCAAAGCTTCCATGGTTCTGTTGTGAAGTCAGGACACGGATTGTTACCAAACAGGGAAGGTACCTTAGCTCAGCTGTTCACAGTTTATATTGGGGCTTCATTACATAAGCATAATTGATTGAACTGCTAGCCATTAGACTCGGTCTCCAGTCTACTTCTTCTCCCTAGAGGTTGGGCCGATATCATGTGGCTTAAAGTCCCAACCCTGTAAACACATGATTGGTCTTTCTGGCACAGCCGGCTTCTATCCTGAGTCATGAGCTTAAACTTTCTAGGGTCAGACCCTGAGTCACCTCATTAGGATAAACGATCAGGGCCCACCATGAATAGCAAAGACACTCCTTACTCAGGAAATTCCATGAATTTAGAAGCTGCTTCCCAGGAACCCAGGTCATAGACCAACCAAATTCTTTTTCCAAGGGTTCAGAGCCTACCTCCCAGCCCAATTTCTCATTACACAGATATGAGGTATGTGCTATCATTATCTACATTTTTAAATGAAGAAACTGAGGCTCAAAGTGGTTGAGGGACTTGCCTCAGGTCACACAGCTGACAAGCAGAAGAGCTAGCTTTTGAAATTGGACAGTCTGATTCTAAAGTCCATACTTCAGGTAATTATTACTAATACTCTTAAATCTAGCCATTCATTCAAATCTAGATGGCAGAGTATTATAATGAAGAGCTAATTATTTTTATTGAACACCAGGTTACCTTGGCAAAGTCATTTGTATTTCTGGAACACACTTTTTAAAAACACTGTGTATAAAATGAAGCCTGGTACTTGATTTATTCATTAGTTCAAACAATTTTTACCTAACGTCCACAAGGTTGTAGCCATCGTTCTGGGCCCTAAACAAGCTCGAAAGCCTCTTAACTGTAAGAATCTGTGATACTACGTTCCGTGGGAACAGAAGTTTTCCATTATGGATAGCTCGGAAATGGCTAGCTGACGTTTATTTTTAGTGCGATTTTCTCTTCTTAAAGGAAATATGGGAAATGCAATGCCAAGAAACAAGATCCTAGAGGAGAATATTTGATTCCTAGTCAGACAATTACATGTTTGGATAGTGTATAAAGTATAGGCACGCAAGTCAAGGAATAAAAACATGCAGCATGATTAAGGCGTGGTATTATTTGTAGTCCATTAAAGAACAGGCAGTAGAAGCTCTCACAAATATTCTCATTTTATGTAAATTCCAAAATGTATAACTATAACTCTGTATACATATATATATATTAAGTAGGAACTATAGCTAGAAATTTTTACATTTATAAGAAAGGGAGTGACGTCCCTGAGATGGCAACATAGGTCGTTCCTGACTTCGCTTCCCTTCACAAGAACTATTTATGGACAAGACAACACTGAGAGAATCCTAGAACACAAGGGCTGAAGGCCCTCCCGCACCGCAAAGACCAAGACAGACTGCACTAGGAGCGTAAGAGAAGCAGCTGCATGCTGACTGCATTCTCTCTCCCACAGGCCCACACAACACCATGCTCAGAGGTCTCTCCAAGTCTAATTTCCTCCAGTGCGAAAAGAGAGCCTAGGCTCACTTCTTGGGTGTACCCATTCTGGTCTTCCCCCGCGGGGATTGGAGGGGAATCTGTGGGCCTTGACCGCTGGGAACCTGTGACAGGGAGCACAGGGGAAGGGGTTTGCAACAACCAGCACTAGAATCTTGGCAGACGGGGGCTCCTACCTGCAGCGCCCAAGTCGTAGTCCCAACCAGCAACTTTGCTCCTCTGCAGAGCCAAGATGAGCACAGTCTGACGAGAAAACGCAGCGGGGCGCAGGTTTGCCTGATTTGAGTCATCAGGCAAGGTTGCTGAGTCATGGCGTGGCTCACTGCTAAGTGTAGCTCCCAGGCTTCCTCCCAGACAGAAGAGCCTGATCAGGAACACCTGGAAGCTGTATAGCCCAGCAATGCTTGAGCCAAGGGTATAGTAGGCAGAGCTGACAGTCCACAGAGCAAAGCCAGTGGCACCATTTGGCCAGGGAACTTGGAGAGCAGGTCAGCTCAAGACCACAGACTAAAAGACTTGCCAGGCTTGGAGGTTTCCCTTGCTTCACCAGGCTGAAGAGAGAATTCGTAGGCCCACCCACTGCTGAGTGTAGCTCCTGGCCCTTATCAATCAGAAAGACTAATTGGGAACACCTGAGAGGTTTTTTTTAACTGGTCTTGCAGTCCTGACTTCACCAGAAAACTGTTAGATCTAATCAACAAATTCAGTAAAGTTGCAAATACAAAATTAACATCCGAAAATGAGTAGTGTTTCTATGCAATAACAATGAAGTATCTTAAAAAGAAATAAAGAAAATAATCCCATTTATAATAGAATGAAAACAACAAAATGCTGACAATTAAATTTAACCAAGGAGGTGAAAGATTTCTTTACTGAAACTACAAGACGCTGATGAAATTAATTGAAGGAGACACAAATAAACGGAACAGTATCCTGTGTTCATGAATTAGAAGAATTAATATTGTTAAGATATCCATACTACCCAAAGCCTCTATAGGTTTGATGCAATCCCTATAGAGATTCCAACGGCAATTTTTACAAAAAACAGCCGGTTTCTGAATTCTAATGCAAATACCACCCACACAACCTCAGCAGGCAGAATAAAATCCCCGCTGGTCAGGGTTCAGGATGCATATGCTTCTTCAAATTTGACACAGTGATTGTGAAAACTCAACTCTGACAGGATTGGCATGTGAGGAAAATTGATGAGGGCAGAACATATAAGAAACAGAAGCATTCAGGATGGGCAGGGTAATGCTTCAAGGAGGTGCCAGAAATCAGCCAGAAGCACTACAACATCTCTAGAAGTAATGACAGTACCAATCTCACGCTGCCATCAAGGTGAAATAGCTCAACTGGAAACAAGAAGCCAAGGCTGGTGCTGCAATTCAAAGTATGATCTTCCAAGGAGAAATACTGGATATGGACCAAAAGACACCATTGCCTGTATAACAGTGTTGCCAAAAAGTATCATTTATCAGCCAGACTTTAATGATAGTACATTTCTTTATCGTTGGCAAAGACAACCAATCAGAAATCAGGAAGATACCTCTCCTAGGGAATTCAGGTTTTCATATGGCATTTTTTACTATCTTCCTTCTGCTCCTAGACTTGGGATAAAAAGGAATCTGGCTATTACTCAAGTTGGTGAGAAAAATGAAATGATTGGGATAACAGACAACAAAAAAGCATAGTGAAGGGCTGCTGGCTATAAAATACATAAGAAAATGGCTGCGTATCAGAGATATAAGAAACAGTCACACGTTAATAAACACAGGAACTAGTTAAACTGAGTAGCAACAAATCCTGGAGTACCTAGCCTCTTAATAAAATGAAATTTCTCTGGAAAGTTTGCCAAAAGCTTTAAGTTTGCCTCATACAAAACTGCTTTCCTGAAACAGAGCTCTCAAAGGACAACTTCACCTGTCATTTTCTGAAATCAGATTTTTCCCTTTCTGGACATGCATTAGTTGCCAATGACAGCAGTAGAATCTAACCACAGCACATTCTCATATCTATGTAAATATGTCATGAGTCCATATGTCATTATTATCTCTCCCAAGCATATCCATCACATTGCAAATTATTCAATAGCAACAGATTTTGAACTAATGTAATTACAGTCTCAAAGTCAAGATGTAGGTGACACTAGGGTAAATTCTATAAAGATTCTCTTCAGGCCATTCAAAAGAAACGGATTTTCCTCAATTCATCATACTTCTTTGAAGGAAGCGACCAAACAGAAGGAAGCATTATTAATTATTAACCAGACAGTAATTTCTATCTTACACCATTTCATGTAATAGAAGAAAAAAGGATTTGGGAACAAAACAGAGATCTGGGTACACATACAGCCTCTTCCATTATGCACAGACTGCCATTAACTTCTTTAGCGCTTGCTATCATTTATCCTAACACATAGTTTGCTTATTTATTTTGTTTTTTCTCCTCCAGTAAAAGGTAAGATCCATAAGAATATTTTTGAATGTTTATGTACCGCTATATCTGTCTTGCATATAGTAGGTACTTACTATATATTTATTGAATCATTGAGAAAACCACTCCCCACAGGATTTCCAGCTTGTCTCACCTGTTGTAGAGAGTAGTAGGAGCATTATGTATGGAGTAGAAATATGCACCCAGATGATAACGGTTATACTGTCTCTGACCAACAGGATCAAACACAGTCCCTGAATTATATGATAAATACTTTTACAAATCAATGTAAACTTTCAAGTATGTATTAACACTTTATGTAGGCCTGTACATTTTACATCTTCAGGAAAATACATCATGACCTATGGATAATTTGAAAATAAACTAAATAACACCTCATGTTCACCAAATATTTTATCAATTAATCAAGAAGGTTTTTTTTTTTCACATCTACTCTCTGGTTGAAGAAATAGGCTTTAATATTTAAATTATAATTTATTTAATAAATTGCATGAAACTTTGCACACTGGTGCTCAGTAAATTAATATTACCTCAAATCAACTGACAATCTGAGAATCTTCTTCATCACATTATATTATTCAACAAATGTTTATAGGGTCTCACATATGTTCCCAGTATGAGTCTAAGAAATTAAAAAATAGTCCTGGACAACAGAGGAAAAATTTCTGCTCCCATAAAATTTCTCCTCTCAAAAAGTTTATTTTTTGACTCTAGGAAGATGGAGTTAAAAAATATATAAACATAGGTATAAAAGTAAATGTACAGTAGACTAGTAGATTACTAATTGCTGGAAGAAATAATTCAAAGCTAATTGTATGAATAATAAAGTAAATATTCTGTTAGATTGGGTGGTTAAAAAAGGTCTCTCAGAGGAGGAGATATTTATAAAAACACCTGAATGAAAAGAGAAAGGAATCATGAGAGAACCTGAGGAAAGAGCTTTCTGGTCAGAGAAAAGAAAACAGCAAATGCAAAGACTCTGCATGGGATATGCTTGGTCTGTTTGAGAAACTGCAAGGTCAGATGAAATTGAATCTTAAAGACTGTTGTAAGAACATTGGATTTTATTCCAAAAATAATGTGAAACAATTGAAAAGACTTTTATTTTTAGGATAGTAGTCTCTCCTCTCTGCAAATTAGGCTCTCGGACCATGAGATGCAGAGAGACTAGGTAGGAGGTTATTACTATATTATAGGTGGGAGAAGATGATGAAAGTAGAAATGGAGATGAAGAGAAGATGTCAGCGTGGGATACATCATGAAGGTAGGTCTAGAAGTACATGATGATCAGTTGGTGATAAGGATGTGTGATGTGAGAAGGAGATCCAGGAGGAAGCTTAAGAGTTAAATATGAGAACCTGGGGAGCTGATGGAGCTCTTTCCTGAGATGTGGAGCCCTGGGGAAGGAATGTATTTGTGAAAGCAAACCAAGAGTTCTTTTTGGACCTTAAGTTCCTGATTACTGGTAGACATTCAGTGGTGCTTTTGAGTGAGCTATTGAATACACAAGTACAGAGGTTAAGGGAAAGTCATACCTGAAGGTAAAAAGTTAAGAACCATTGGTGTATAAAAGATGCTTTAAGGCCTGATACTGAATAAGATCACATAGTTTGTATAACAGAGACAAGGTGATAACTGAAGACTATAAGCCCTAGGTTACTACAACATTTAAAGGTTGGGAACACAAAGAAGCTCTGGAAGAAAAAAAAAGCTACAAGGAAGAAACCCATCAGACTTAAGGACAATCAAAGTACATTGTGTTCAAGAGTCAAAAATGAAGAAATTGTTTCAAATAAGAAGAGTAATAAATGTTGAGAATAGATTATCATGGGGTTCGAGAGGGACCTTTCTCAGGAATGTTCTGGCCGATTAGGATGTGATGTTTGCATTCATCTCATGTCCTGAGTGCTTCAAATACAATGTATTTGAATTCATTTCTGAAATTCAATTATGCCAGACTTTCCAACATTGCACACTTCATTTATTGAGCACATTGACTCTTCTGTAAACACTGGCTATGGATTAGAATAATAGAAGTTAGTAGGCTTTTTGCAATTTGTACAATCCTAAAAATTATCTGTATACTTGTATTAAGATTATAATTGTCAAGTTAAAGGAAATTTTTGAGCTCTGACTGGATAATGTAATTTCATTGTCTTAAATTGAGAGTTTGATAGTCAATGTTAGCATATACAGATAAGGATACATGTCCAGATGAAAAAGTAATCCAAAATGACTAGACCCATCACATACTTTTTTCCACTCATCATTAATTTGACCTTTGTTTTAGTCAATGTTGAATAGCCCTCCTAACAACTATTTAAGGAATGAGTAATTTAAAGAGGGAAAATTATAGCACTACTGTGTCCTAATGAACTATTTCTATAATAACTTATCTTTACTCCCTGAAAATCTCAGAAATGTGTAATAAATCTTTTTGCCCACAAACTATGAATAACTAATGACAAAGGACAAGTGTCTATTAAAATATTTTCTTAATGAATGAAACAGTCTCATGAAGAGAATCGGGGTTTAATCCCTCCTCTGAAGATGTTATATGCTATAACCGAGCCAAATAATTGAAATACCATGTCTTCGAGCTATCTCTTTGATAAAATGGTGAAGAAAATATTTAATTTGTGAACTGTTCACCTGAAGATTTTTTTTTAACATCTTTATTGGAGTATAATTGCTTTACAATGTTGTGTTAGTTTCTGCTTTATAACAAAGTGAATCAGTTACACATATACATACGTTCCCATATCTCTTCCCTCTTACGTCTCCCTCTCTCCCACCCTCATCAAAAAATCTAGAAACAATAAATGCTGGAGAGGGTGTGGAGAAAAGGGAACACTCTTGCACTGTTGGTGGGAATGTAAATTGATACAGCCACTATGGAGAACAGTATGGAGGTTCCTTAAAAAACTAAAAATAGAAATACCATACGACCCAGTAATCCCACTACTGGGCATATACCCTGAGAAAACCATAATTCAAAAAGAGTCAGGTACCAAAATTTTCATTGCAGCTCTATTTACAATAGCCAGGACATGGAAGCAACCTAAGTGTCCATCATCGGATGAATGGATAAAGAAGATGTGGCACATATATACAATGGAATATTACTCAGCCATAAAAAGAAACGAAATGGAGATATTTGTAGTGAGGTGGATGGACCTAGAGTCTGTCATACAGAGTGAAGTAAGTCAGAAAGAGAAAAACAAACACCCAAAGATTTTTTAAAGTAGCATGGCACTCTCATGAGTGTGCCAGGCTGCTGAGTAGCTCTCATTTATTTATTGCTGAGCAAATTAACAAAGTTCTGCTAATTTTATCTCTATGATTCAAAGCATTAACAAATGCCATTTGGGAATTGACTCAATTCTACCAGATATAGTAAGAGAACACAACCTCAAGAGTATGTGATTCCCATTTTATGTCAGTGTCGAATATTTCCATGATGAACCAAAAATTACACAGAAGGTGAACAAAGCTCTGACTGGCAGAAGCTTCACACATGAGAGAGGGCAGACACTGAATATACAGACCATACATCACATTTGCTTCTGCATCTCTGTTCAATTGGTAATATCATCTCCTTTCATTTTCAAGTAAAATTGGTTTTCCGGCTCAAATGGAATCCAGGAATTCAGCTAGTGGGGAGGATAGCTGAACAGGGTTCACATAGGTAATCAATAAATGGAGACAATTAAGAAATGACAGTTTCTGTCATGACTCTTGTCTGTCATGACTCTTGTCAGCAGTATGTGTGCATATGCCTTTGTGTGTGTGTTGTGTGCAAGGTACTTCTTGATTCCTCAGGAGGATTCTGAAAAAGAATCCAACATAGTAATAGAGAATCTAAGGTAGAAGTCTGGGGAGGCAGATGATTGGCAGCTGAAACATTTCTCCATTGAAAGCTCGGACTCGACCACTGGGTTAGAGTGCAAAGCAGAGTCCTGTTCCATTAACACACAGGTAGTGACAGGGCATCCAATTAAAGTGCAGAAGCAAGGAGCTTTCGGACTTGGCTAAAGCTTGTTCGAGGGTACAGGTAAGAGTAAGGATCAGCGTGATTCAAGAAAGAGAGAGCATCTTGTGGTCATTTCTAGGAACACCTGGTCTGAGTTTCTGCACAGAATAAATCATACTAAGGTCTAGCAGATAAGGGCTCTGTATTGTTGTCTTGGGAAAGGCAGAGACAAAATAAAGTGAGGAGTGACAGTTAAGTGGAGTCTCAAGCCATATTCCCACACCACTGGTCATGCTTCATTAAAGAGAGTTCCTAGTGAGTTGAGTCCTTCTGAGAATAACAGCTTATTGGGGTTATTAATTAAGGTATTTTTCCAAGTTTACATTAAAATTATTATAATAGGCAGAATGCCACCATGTCTATATTATATTATCAGTTAGAGGATATATTCTAGACAGTATTTATAGAGCTTTGTTAAAGCATGACAAGCTACTAGATCACAGTTTTTTTTAAGTAAACAAACAGAAACAGGGCTTCACATAGTATACACATAATAGGTTTCAACAAAGAATACACCTATAGAACTTTTAAAGTCATATTTATTTTCAGCTTGAGGAAACAGCTTTATTTTATAACACTAAAATTTTAAGAAATAGCCTAAGAAATCCCAGCTTTTAAATATATAATATAAATATATACAATAATAAATAAAATGTTAAATTCAGCAGTGTAAAATACAGCATATTTCCATACCATCTTGCTTTTGATTTTGTTCTTATATTTTGGTATGCTTTTTGTTAGAAATACATGACTAACACTCTTATACCATTAAGTTTTATTGAAAATAATATTATTGCATTGAACTACAGTCCAAGTAATTTATTGAAAAACTAAAAAAGCTGCTTTGCATGTACAATAGTGCAATTTACTTAGCCACAGTATAATAAAAAAAAGGTTTGTACAGAGGATACAAAATAAAATTATTGGATTGTGTATGATATTGTCAGATTATTTTCTACTTTAATTACAAAGTAAATACTTTAAATAGAATTAAGGTGAGAATTTGTTTTAAATAGCTACATAACCATTTTACATTATCAACTATTTTATAATCTCTCACAAATAGGAGGAATAGACAATTTCGCATGGTGGAAAAGAAACCTTTCTTGAAGTTGATTGTTTCAATATGTGGATATGTTTTGAAAAACATTATTTTGAACAAAGATCAAGATCTATAACTAAACACCGAAGAGTATATTTTTAAGAATGCACACACACATATACACTCATATGTACACACACACACACACACACACACACACACACACGTATTTTGTAGATTTCCAATTTGCCTGATTTATCTTTTTGTCAAGAAGGTCTTGCTCTCACTATTTAACAAAGGGGGTGAGGCGCAAAAGGAAGCAGTGACTTTGGGAAAGGATTTAAGAAAAGGATTGGGAGGTCTCCCTCTGATACATGGCTGCATAAAATGAAAAAAGACCCTTTAGCTTATCTCTCTAATTATTGGCTTATTCTAAACCTACCGATTCAGCCAAGGCATCCATTTTAACATAGCTTAATCCAAAGCACTACAGCAATCACCTTCAAATGTCTGCCTAATAGAAGTGGATAATGTTTTTGCTGGAATGAAATGATAACCTTTGAAAATCCTCTAGACCCAGGTCTATTGGCAGGAAAACATATTTTAGGAGGAAACTTCCATCTTACTGAAGTAGTTTCAGTCTGAGACACAAAGGGTAGTCAACTGTTTGCCTGACGACTGTATGGAAGTGGTCATGTGCTTTCTTTTTAATACTCTATTTTCCAACGAGAGCACATTTCTTTTCAGGAGTTCATTCATTTAAAGAATCAAAATTAAAATTCCTCCTGAGCCCTGCTGGGCCAGAGATAAGCACTAGCTCAGTTTTGCTCCTAGGTCCATTAGCTACACACACTGATGTGTGAGATTTGGATTCTCTGGATCTGATATTTACATATTTTTCTTCAGAATGTTCAACCACCTTTCTGAAAACACATGGGGAAATTTTTAAGGAAAACTGAAAAATATGCTACTGGTTTGAGACGATCACAATGTCGTTTCACTAATAAAAAGGCAGTGAACTCTCCATACAGCCCGGGGAGGGCACTGGACATTTCATTCATTGACATTTAGAACACTGGGATACCAAGGGGTACTCTAAGCGGGAGAGCCATCTCCAGTATCTCCAAATATTGTTCCAAATGCTTGAAATACATCAAGTTTCTAGATCAGCTTGAAAGTATTATGGTAAAATTTAGAAGCTGTGTTGCTGCCATCATTGGGAACTTTGTAAGGAACCAAAAACTTCATGCACTAAGGAGACGGCCGGAGCTGGAAATATGATCCTGAGTAATGTTACTGATTAAATAGTCCATTTAATGGGAAAGCTGTATAGGACTAGTTTCTTTGAATATATTTCTATTCAGAGAAAACAGGGAGATTCCATTAAGTCCTGGCAAAAACTGAATAAAAGGAGTCATTGTCAAATCCACTTTCTGTGAACGAAATAGAAATTTCAGGGGATCATTTCGTGAAACGTCTGCCTGAGGAAAAAATCCTGGGAACTGGGAACTTTCAACTTTCCAAACTATTCCCTATATTCTAATTCTTTTCTATATTTTATATCATATATAAAAGTGAACTCAAAGGAAATATTGAAATATAGTTTTTTTATAACTCACTCTAATTTTTCTTGCTGAATATGGCAGGGAATGAAACAGTAGATGAAGCTTTTCAAATTTACAGTTCTTCATACAGAGCATTTGTCTAACTATCCCTTGAATCCAGAGAGGCTAGGCTCATTCTTAACCTCTAAGAAAAATATATAGATAGGGGTGTGTGTGTGTGTGTGTGTGTGTGTAAAGATTTTACAGTCTTTCTTAAAACATTTTCAGTTTTTAATTAAGCATTTATAATTTAAGACACATACAAAAACTTGCCTCTATGAGTCAAGTGTGAAAGAGTAATCGCATAAAAAGAATTATCCCATAAATACCAAGCAATAGGCATAAAAGAGGTTTAACGCTGAAAATCAACTGTTAAATAAATAATTGTGTAAGTGGAAAGAAACAGCTGAAAATATAATTCATCACAGTGGCAATTAAAAAAAATAATCTATTTTAGAATTCAATATATAATTAGACTTCTTGCTATTTCATTTTCTTTCAAAGTCTCCTTTGCTTAAGTGAAATAAAAAATAAAATGTTTGAGCCCACACTGACTAATTTGGGGGAAGTAAGAGGATGGCTCAGAATGTTCTCTATAGCGGTAATATATCAGGAGAAAAATGATGATCAGAAGAAAAATGTTAATCCAAAACTAAGCCCTATGAATCAACCATCTGAAATTTGGAAATTACCCGAGAGAATAACTGGATATATCATTGATCACAAGCAAAATTCTGGGAAAAGTATTCTGAAAATCACTAAGCTTTTTGCTCATCCAAATGTGAAAAAGTTCTTAAATGTTTCAGGATGCAGATTTTACAACTTAATATGAATAACTCAAATTGTCAAGTTATTCTTCATGTTGAGTCAACACCTACCTTTTTGTAGTATTTACTTTTTCTGCCCTAAAGAGAATGAATATGATCTTCCACAGTACACAGCTCTGTGCAACCTTTCAGATATTTAAAGTTAGAAAGTTATTCCCATCTATTTCTTTCCTCAGCAAGTGTTCTTTTCTTTGGAATGCACACATTGGTTTCATTTTTCACATGGCAATTCCCAGAGTCTGTTCTACAAAACATTAATTCCATGAGATGGTGCACAGGCAAATGATATATATATTTCTGTTATCATTACTTTTGGAAATTCAATATATTCTATTCTTCTTCTGAAAATGTCTAGTGGATATTGCTTGTCAAATATTCTGAGATATGCCAAAGTAAAGAAATAAAACTATTTAACCTAATATTTCTCTAAAATATTTGAAAATTGAACTTGTATTCAGTTAATAATTTTTGTAAATTCATAGAACTCATATGATTCATCAGTGTAAAAAAATAAAATTAATCTGGTCTCTTAATTGGCCAGGTCTGCCACTTATGGATCCACTTCAGTTCACGAATAACTCTCTTAAATTGTGTCCCAGAACAGGGACTTCCCTGGTGGTGCAGTGGTTAAGACTCGGCACTCCCAATGCAGGGGGCCCAGGTTTGATCCCTGGTCAGAGAACTAGATCCCACATGCATGCCACAACTAAGAGCTCACACGCCACAATTAAGGAGACAGCGAGCTGCAACTAAAGAGCCCGCCTGCCACAACTAAGACCTGGCACAACCAAATAAATAAATAAAAATATTTAAAAAAATAATTGTGTCCTAAAACAATACATAGTTTTCCACAAGTGGTCTTTTTTTCCCCAAGTTCAAAAAAATACCCTTAAAGAATAAACTGAAGTGCTATCTTACACAACACAAAAAAATTAACTCAAAATGGATTAGACTTCAATGTAAGATCTGAAACCATAAAACTTCTAGAAGAAAACATAGGTGGTAAGCTCCTTGACTTAGGTCTCAACAATGATATTTTGGATTTGACACCAAAAGCTAAGGCAATAAAAGCAAAAATAAACAAGTAGCACTACATCAAACTAATAAGCTCCTGCACAACAAAGGAAACCGTCAATGAAATGAAAAGGCAATCTACTGAATAGGAGAAAATATTTGCAAGTCATACATCTGATAAGGTGTTAACATTCAATATATATAAAGAATTCACACAACTCAACAGCAAAAGAAAATTCTGATTAACAAATGGGCAGAGGTCCTGAATAGACATTTTTGCAAAGAAGTCATACAGATAGCCAATATGTGTGTGTAAGATCTGCAGCATCACTAATCATCAGGGAAATAAAAAACAAAATCACAGTGAGAAACCTTTCCCCTCTGTCTGATCTTCCCACTTAAGGCAGGGAATGAGCCACTGACTGGAGTGGAGAGGAGCCTTGCTGAGCATCAAAAAAGTGACCTAACAGAGCCACTGTGCAAGGACTAGAAAGTGAATTACAACAGGAGAAAATCAGACTTCTATGCAGTGGATGCTTAGATGCATTTTTAGAAGCCTAAGTTTGTCACCCAGAATTTAATGAGAAACCAGCAATGAATGGATGGGTCAAATGTAATGCAAAATAGCTGAACCTGAATGTTTTACAAAGCTGGATAGCGGACAGGGTCTTGGTGCTCCAGGCAGGGGTCAGGTCTGTGCCTCTGAGGTGGGAGAGCCGAGTTCAGGACATTGGTCCACCAGAGACCTCCTGGCTCCACATAATATCAAATGCTGAAAGCTCTCCCAGAGATCTCCATCTCAATGCAAAGACCCAGCTCCACTAAACAACCAGCAAGCTACAGTGCTGGACACACTATGCCAAACAACTAGGAAGACAGGAACAGAACCCCACCCATTAGCAGAGACGTTGCCTAAAATCATAATAAGTTCACAGACACCCCAAAACACATGACTGGACACAGTCCTGCCCACCAGAAAGACAAGATCCAGCCTCATCCACCAGAACACAGGCACTAGTCCCCTCCACCAGGAAGTCTACACAACCCACTGAAAAATCCTTAGCCACTGGGGGCAGACACCAAAAACAATGGGAACTATGAACTGGCAGCGTGAAAAAAGGAGACCCCAAACATAGTAAGTTAAGGAAAATGAGAAGACAGAGAAACACACAGTAGATGAAGGAGCAAGGTAAAAACCCACTAGATCTAACAAATGAAGAGGAAACAGGCAGTCTACTTGAAAAAGAATTCAGAGTAATGATAGTAAAGATGATCCCAAATCTTGGATATAAAACAGAAAAAATACAAGAAAAGTTTAACAAGGACCTAGAAGAACTAAAGAGCAAACACACAATGATCAACAACACAATAAATGCAATAAAAATTCTCTAGAATGAATCAAGAGCAGAATAACTGAGGCAGAAGAATGGATAAGTGACCTGGAAGATAAAATAGTGGAAATAACTATGCAAAGCAGAATAAAGAAAAAGGAATGAAATGAATTGCAGACAGTCTCAGAGACCCCTGGGACAACATTAAATGCACAAACATTCGAATTATAGGGCTCCTGGAAGAAGAAGAGAAAAAGAAAGGGTCTGAGAAAATAATTGAAGAGATTACAATTGGAAAATTCCCTAACATGGAAAGGAAATAGTCAAGTCCAGGAAGTGCAGAGAGTCCCATACAAGATATATTCAAGGAGAAACATGCCAAGACACATATTAATCAAACTATCAAAAATTACATACAAATAAAAATTATTAAAACCAGTGAGGGAAAAGCAACAAATAATATACAAGGGAATCGTCATAAGGTTAACAGCTGATCTTTCAGCAGAAACTCTGCAAGCCAGAAGGGACTGGCAGGACATATTTAAAGTGATGAAAGGGAAACACGTACAACCAAGATTACTCTACCCAGCAAGGATCTCATTCAGATTTGACAGAGAAATCAAAACTTTTACAGACAAGAAAAAGCTAAGAGAATTCAGCACCACCAAAACAGCTTTACAACAAATGCTAAAGGAAATTTTCTAGGCAGGATAAACAAGAGAAGGAAAAGACCTACAATAACAAACAAAAAACAATTAAGAAAATGGTAATAGAAGCATACATGTCAATAATTACCTTAAATGTAAATGGACTAAATGCTCCAACCAAAAGACACAGACTGGCTGAATCGATACAAAAACAAGACCTGTATATATGCTGTCTACAAGAGACCCGCTTCAGACCTAGGGACATACAGACTGAAAATGAGGGGATGGAAAAAGATATTCCATGCAAATGGAAATCAAAAGAAAGCTGGAGTAGCAATTCTCATATCAGACAAAATAGACTTTAAAATAAAGACTAGTACAAGAGACAAAGAAGGACACTTACAAAATGATCAAGGGATCAAGCCAAGAAGAAGATATAACAATTGTAAATATTTCTGCACCCAACATAGGAGCACCTCAATACATAAGGCAATTGCTAACAGCCATAAAAGGGAAAATCGTTAGGAACACAATCATAGTAGGGGACCTCAACAACCCACTTTCACCAATGGACATATCATCAAAATGAAAATAAATAAGGAAACAAAAGATTTAAATGATACATTAAACAAGAGGGACTTAATTGATATTTATAGGGCATTCCATCCCCAAACTACAGAATACACTTTCTTCTCAAGTGCTCATGGAAGATTCTCCAGGATAGATCATATCTTGGGTCACAAATCAAGCCTTGGTAAATTTACGAAAATTGAAATTGTATCAAGTATCTTTTCCGACCACAACGCTATGAGACTAGATATCAATTACAGGAAAAAAATCTGTAAAAAAATACAAACTCATGGAGGCTAAACAACACATTATGAAATAACCAAGATAACTGAAGAAATCAAAAAGGAAATCCAAAAATACCTAGGAACAAATGAAATGAAAACACGACGATCCAAAACCTATGGGATGCAGCAATAGCAGTTCCAAGAGGGAAGTTTATAACAATACAATGCTACCTCAAGAAACAAGAAACATCTCAAATAAACAACCTAAACTTGCGCCTAAAGCGATTAGAGAAAGAAGAATTAAACAAACCCAAATTAGCAGAAGGAAAGAAATCATAAAGATCAGATCAGAAATAAATGCAAAAGAAATGAAGGAAACAAGAGCAAAGATGAATAAAACTAAAAGCTGGTTTTTTTAGAAGAGAAACAAAATTGAAAAACTACTAGCCAGACTCATCAAGAAAAAAAGGGAGAAGACGCAAATCAATAGAATTAGAAATGAAAAAGGAGAAGTAACAACTGGCACTGCAGAAATACAAAGGATCATGAGAGATTACTACAAGCAACTGTATGCTAATAAAAGCAACAACCTGGAAGAAACGGACAAATTCTTAGAAAAGCACAAACTTCCAAGACTGAACCAGGAAGAAATAGAAAATATAAATGGACCAATCTCTGAAATTGAGACTGTGAATTAAAATCTTCCAACAAACAAAAGCCCAGGACCAGATGGCTTCACAGGCAAATTCTATCAAACATTTAGAGAAGAGCTAACACCTATTCTTATCAAACTCTTCCAAAGTATAGCAGAGGGAGGAACACTACCAAACTCATTCTACAAAGCCAGCATCACCCTGATACGAAAACCAGACAAAGATGTCACAAAGAAAAAAAACCACAGGCCAATATCCCTGATGAACAAAGATGCAAAAATCCTCAACAAACTACTAGCAAACAGAATCCAACAGCACATTAAAAGGATCGTACACTAGGATCAAGTGGGGTTTATCACAGGAATACAAGGATTCTTCAATATACACAAATCAATCAACGTGATAAACTATATTAACAAACTGAAGAATAGAAACGATATGATCATCTCAATAGATGCAGAAAAAGCTTCTGACAACATTCAACACCCATTTATGATAAAAACCCTTCAGAAAGTAGGCATAGAGGGAACTTACCTCAACATAATAAAGACCATATATGACAAACCCACAGCCAACATCATTCTGAATGGTGAAACACTGAAACTATTTCTACTAAGATGAGGAACAAGACAAAGTTGCCCCCTCTCATCATTATTATTCAACATAGTTTTGGAAGTTTTAGTCACAGCAATCAGAGAAGAAAAAGAAATAAAAGGAATCCAAATTGGAAAAGAGGAAGTAAAACTGTCACTGTTTGCAGATCACATGATAGTATACATAGAGTCCTAAAGATGCTACCAGAAAACTACTAGAACTAATCAATGAACTTGGTAAAGTAGCAGAATACAAAATTAATGCACAGAAATTGCTTGCATTCCTATACACTAATGATGAAAAGTCTGAAAGAAAAATTAAGGAAACACTCCCATTTACTATTGCAACAAAAAGAATAAAATACCTAGGAATAATTCTACCTAAGGAGACAAAAGACCTGTATGCAGAAATCTCTGACACTGATGAAATAAATTAAAGATGATACAAACAGATGGAAATATATACCATGTTCTTGTATTGGCCGAATCAACATTGTGAAAATGACTATACTACCCAAAGCAATCTACAGATTCAGTGCAATCCCTATCAATCTACCAATGGCATTTTTCACAGAACTAGAAATAAAATTTCACAATTTGTATGGAAACACAAAAGAACCTGAATAGCCAGAGCAATCTTGAGAGAGAAAAACGGAGCTGGAGGAATCCGGCTTCCTGACTTCAGACTATACTATAAAGCTACAGTAATCAAGACAGTATGGTACTGGCACAGAAACAGAAATATAGATCAATGGAAACAGGATAGAAAGCCCAGTGATAAACGCACACACATATGGTCACCTTATCTTTGATAAAGGAGGCAAGAGTATACAATGGAGAAAAGACAGCCTCTACAGTAAGTGGTGCTGGAAAAACTGGACAGCTACATGAAAAAGAATGAAATTAGAACACTCCCTAACACAATACACAAAAATAAACTCAAAATGTATTAAAGACCTAAAGGTAAGGCCAGACACTATAAAACTCTTAGAGGAAAACATAGGCAGAAAACTCTGTGACATAAATCACAACAAGATCGTTTTTGATCCACCTCCTAGAGAAATGGAAATAAAAACAAAAATATACAAATGGGACCTAATGAAACTGAAAAGCTTTTGCACAGCAAAGGAAACCATAAACAAGACCAAAAGACAACCCTCAGAATGGGAGAAAATATTTGCAAATGAAGAACTGACAAAGCATTAATCTCCAAAATATACAAGCAGCTCAACATCAAAAAGCAAACAACCCAATCCAAAAAATGGGCAGAAGCCCTAAACAGACATTTCTCCAAAGAAGATATACAGATTTCCAACAAACACATGAAAGGATGCTCAACATCACTAATAATTAGAGAAATGAAAATCCAAACTACAATTATGTATCACCTCATACTGGTCAGAATGGCCATCATCAAAAAATGTACAAACAATAAATGCTGGAGAGGTGTGTAGAAGAGGGAACTCTCTTGCAGTGTTGGTGGGAATGTAAATTGATATAGTCACTATGGAGAACAGTATGGAGGTGCCTTAAAAAAGTAAAAACAGAGCTACCATATGACCCAGCAATCCCACTACTGGGTGTATACCCTGAGATAACCATAATTCAAAAAGAGTCATGAACCACAATGTTCATTGCAGCTCTATTTACAATAGCCAGGGCATGGAAGCAACCTAAGTGTCCATTCACAGATGAATGGATAAAGAAGATGTGGCATATATATACAATGGAATATTACTCAGCCATAAAAAGAAACGAAATTGAGTTATTTGTAGTGAGGTGGATGGACCTGGAGTCTGTCATACAGAGTGAAGTATGTCAGAAAGAGAAAGCAAATATCATATGCTAACACATATATATGGAGTCTAAAAAAAAAAAAAGAAAATGGTTCTGAGGAACCTAGGGGCAGGACAGGAATAAACACATAGACATAGAGAATGGACGTGAGGACATGCAGAGGGGGAAGGGTAAGCTGGGACGAAGTGAGAGAGTGGCATTGACATAAATACACTACCAAATGTCAAATAGATAGCTAGTGGGAAGCAACCGCATAGCACAGGGAGATCAGTTCAGTGCTTTGTGTCCACCTAGAGGGGTGGGATAGGGAGGGTGGGAGGGAGACACAAGAGGGAGGGGATATGGGGATATACATATACATATAGCTGATACACTTTGTTATATAGTAGCAACTAACACAACAATGTAAAGCAATTATACTCCAATAAAGGTGTTAAAAAATAATAAAAGTACTCATCATGAAAAAAAATTTGTATCTACATATGGTGATGAATGTTAAATGGACTTATTGTGATGATCATTTTGCAATATATGCAAATATCAAATCATTATGGTTTACACCTTAATGTTATATAAATTATATATTAATAAAATTAATTTTAAAAACTTAAAATAATGCCATTTTTCTAATTCTGTATAATTCCTTTAGAATAACCTAATATTTCGTAACTTTTCACCAGCTTCTTAACATCACTGTGTCCCATGGCGCTTGTAATCTACTAAACCCTTCATCTTACTGATAAACTAGAATTAGGCTCTGTCTCCTCAACAATCTATGTGTACAAGGCTCTGTTAATTAAAGATAAATGTATGATTTGACATTTATTCGTGCTGAATTTCACCTTTCAAATTTTGTCCCATTTTTATGATTTTTGAATTTTTTTCACATGGTATTGTGCCATTCACTCCATTCCTGGTCCTCTTGGGTTTGTGTTTTCCTCCTATCTGTTAGACATGCCTTCCATGATTTTGTCCACGTTTTATGAAATGTTGAATATAACAGACTACAACGCAAAGACTTGTAACCAGTCTCTACAACCCTCCCTCGAAAATGAAATTAGTCCAAGTATCAATACTCTTGGGGTATAGTTGTTTAACTAGCAATTAAAGCACATTTGTCATATAGCACTGACTATTGTCCATAAGGATATTTATAAGAATCATAAAATGTCTCTCTATAAAATACCCACACATTTTACTATCTTTTGCCCCCAACTACCCACTTCACCACAATGTCTCTGGTCAAGGTAACAACCAAGCTCTACGTAACTAAAGGAATACTTAATTTTCTATCCTCTTCTTACCTGACTCAGCAACATGTGACTGGGTTGATCACTCTCACTTCTTTGAGTCACTTTCTTTAATTGCCTTATAGGCACACATTGTTCTGATTTTTTCCTATGAAACTTGGAAGTTCATCATGGTCTCATTTTTATGGGAAAAATATCTGAAAAAGAATGGATATATGGTTCCTTCTACTTCCACTCTTACAATCAGAGTGAACCAGGGCTCAGTCTCTGAACATTTTATCCACCCTACCTACCCCTGTTGGTATTACCCAGGCTAATGGCTTCAGATTCTTTCTATACTTTAATAATTCCTGAAAGTATTTGTTCTTTTCACACCTCTACTCAAACTTCAGATTCCTATTTCCAACTACCAACTCAATATCTCCACTTCAATATTTAACAGGCATCTCAAATAGAATATTTAAACCAATCCTTCTCTCCTCTCCTGTTCCTCCCACAGTATTCTGTATTTCAGTTATCAGTAAATCCATCCTCCTAGTTGCTTGTGCAAAAAGTACTGATATATCACCTCTGATTCCTTTCTTGTCTTATACCTTACACCCAATATGAAGCACATTTTCTCAGCCCTACCTTCAAAATAAATCCAGAGTCTCACCACATCTCAACATTTCCATTAGACTCTCACTGAGCAAGTCACTGCATTCTCTTGCCTGAAACATTTCAACCTACTAATTGGCCTTCGTACTCCAATCTTCACTCCCCTAGCAATTATTCACAATGCAATAGCTTAAGGACCCTGGTAAAATCTAAGAAGAATCATGTTGCTCATCTGCTAAAGTTATCCAATAGTTTCCATCTCACAGTAGAAGCCAGTCATTATAATGTTTGGCATGATCCCACATGATTTTGCTCCAAAATTTTTTCTCTGACTTTATCTCCCATAATTCTGTCTCTGAAACCTTCTTTCCCAGGCACAGTGTTCTCATACTATCTTTTAAGTATGACAAGCATACCCAATGAGTTGTTGAAACCTGGTCTTCTCTTAGCCTAGAATGCTCACTTCCTTCAGGTCTTTGCTGAAATATCACTTTCACAGTGAAGCTTCCTCTGACTACCCTATTTAAAATTGTACTTTAGCCACTACTCCTGCCCAAGCACCATTATCTACTTTTCCCTATTTATTTTCCTCAGTAGTGTTTATCATCATCTGGCATAGTATTATATCACTTGTCTATTCTGGTTTTTGTCTGCATGACTCAATTAGAATTAAATTATATTATGGCATTATTTCTAGTTTTGATTATTATTATATCAACACCAGTTAGATTACTGCCTAGCACATGGCCCTTAATATATACTTGTTAAATGAGAAAGAAAATAAAGTGAATAAAGGAAAAACAAAATACTTATGTTTTTGTACTATTTGTTTTTAGTATACCTGTTAGTTACTAATGATTATCTTTTCATCTTCATTAAACACTCTGCTTAAAATTTTGTCTATAAATATGCTAACTTTTAAATCAGTAATACCTATATTAAATATTGTTCCTTTCATAAAAGTAGAGATGCTTGTTCTAATTTCTCTTCCAGTCTGCCTAATTTCTCAAGGACGATTGATGTCATGAGGTCTTCTTTAGGAAATTTTAATATTCTATGGTAAGATTCTTGTAAATGTGAAGATTCAAACTTATCTGAAATGGCAAGGAAATAATTTTCTCTGTATGTTCCAAAACTCTTATCCATGTTGGTTCTATAATTTCCACTTTGAAGAACTTTCTCCTTAATAGGGAAAACAAAACAAAATCAGATTTAAGTAACACTACTTTACTATTATTGTTGTTGTTGTTATTAGATCATCTGCCTAGCAGTATGCAGAAGCAAAAAAAAACCTTTTGATTTTCCCAATAAATGGGATATTTAAAAGGCATTAACTTAATCTCTGTTTCATTTTTGATCCATAGCTATTGTCTTACTGTTTATGTATGTATGGTACTTGAACAATTACTCTGAATGTTTTCCTCATTCCGTTTATATTGGACTGTTTAAAGGACTACATTTTTCTGCCTCATTGAAATCTTTTGTAATGGTAGCTTTACTCATGTGATGCTATAACTTTTATAATTTCCTACCCTGGAGTACAAGTTATCTTTTATTTAAATGGTGAAGTCTGCTTTCCCTTAGTCCAAGACAGTAAGTATATCCAGTGAACATTTTCATTGCTGATAATACAAGATAGTCATTTCCATGCCGTCAATTCATATCAATCTATCCTTGTTAGTCAAAATTAAGTGCCCAGTAGAGGTTCTCTATTCTAACCTACTGAGAGGTTAAATTGTCACCAAGAGAATTATAAATATTAACCAGGTGCTGTCTTTTTCATAATAAGACTTCTAGTGAATTCTCATAATTACTCTCTCTTGGCGCTACATCAGCTTTGTAATCCGTTTTAGGAAACAGTCATCCACGTTACTTTTCCTTTTATGTGCTGGGCCATTTGTCATCTTTTTTTTTTAAGAAATATTCCATTTATTTCATTTTTTTTGGATCCACTCAATGTTTATCAATGTTCTTTTATAATCACTTTTATGGAGTTCTACACAAGTATAGAATTTCTTGCTATTTGATGCCTTGTTTCCATTTTTCTATTCCTTTTAGATAAGCTAGGCTCTTTCACTGCCATACTCCAGTCAAAATTTCCATCCCACAAGTTTCTGGTGATATCTAGGAAACTACGTTGTTTATGTTAAAGTTTTTAATTCACTTTATTCTCTCTCTCTCTCTTCTCTCTTCATCTCTCCCTCACCAGCATCAAAGATGTCCTTTCCTACTGTTTTCAAGTGTTAAGAACTTAACCTTTTAACTTCATTTTCCTCATCTGTACAGAGGAATGATAATACTGATCTCAAAATACCAATACATTTGTGAAGAGTAAATGAGATAATGAGGCCTTAGTGCTCAACCTATCTTGGTGTACAGTAGGCCTTCAGTAAGTACAGCTCTCATTCCTGTGAAGCCAAGGCTGTATAAGCCATCCTTCTCATCTTCTAGTGGTAGAGGAGTTTGCATCATCATACACACAGTAGTGATGACTGATTACCTCTATTTTTGTTTAATTTGACTTTCTCTGAAACCCATGCTTATGGGGAATGTTCAGCCACACAAGTTTTCTTTCTTTTAAGAATATAAAATAATAAACTTAACTGGAGGGCCACTGAGAAATACATATATAAGAAATGCAAATTCTGTGGGTCAGAAAACATGTTGGATGAATGTTTAAAATCATTTGCAAAATTATAGGAATGGTGATTTTATTCATCATCATTCATGGTATTTTATAAATATCTAGTAAAATTGAACAAAATACACTGAATACTTTTAAGATTTTTCTCAATAAATATCATGTAAAATTTTTGACATTTCCAAAGCTTTACCTCTCCAGTTATACATATGTTGGCTGAACATAGATTTCTGAGTAGGAGAATAAAGAAAACTTAACATTTTAGCCCCAATAATATTTGAAAGTTAGACCAATATATACAAAATATTACTCTGAGTATACTTTATTTTTTTATTTTGCATTATCAAATACTAATGATAGTTTATATGTTTTCTTATACAAAAATTAAACATTATTAATTTTAGATGTTGGTGATTCTTACAATTACAAAACGCTCTTGACATAGAAGTGTGTGAAATGAAGTTAATTCAATCTTCCACAGAAACTCAGCCATACAATCTGCATAAGACTGTTTTGCATTGAAGAGTAGTTTTCAATTTGAATTAGTCAGAAAATTTCTTGCCATCTCTTATTTCCTATGAAAATATAGTTTATATTGGTTGAAACATTGTATTGATTGAAAGGTTAGTCGACAGTGAACCATACGAACAATTTTTAACACATAATTTTCTTTCACTGACCTTTTATTATTACCTGATAAATAAAACCAAATATGCATTCATTCATTCACTTGTTCACTCGTTCAACGAACACCTAGAAGATAGAGTATTATGTTTCATTTAATTTTCTTTGTAATATTAATGATCTGCCTAACTTTTTTCTATTTTTTATAACATTATGTGAGAACTCATTCAAAAATATCTTTAACACGTTTCCCTCTACCTTGCCATCAAACTACTTTAAATGTGTCCAATTATTTTTGCAAATTAAAAGAAATCCTTAAAATGCTTGTATTTCAACATTGGCAATTCAGTTCATATTTCTATATTGGTCACATTTTGCATTGGTACCACTATTTTAAATCTTATAATAATCAGACCACTTTAAATACATAATTTTGTAGGTAGTGACAATTTGTTTTATTTATCCAGAAGAGGGGCTTTAACACCTGTTAGTTCAAGTGAGCTGACACATTTAAGGCCTCTTTCACTCCATTTAATGGTTGCATCTGACTGGAGCAAGAATGATGGCAAAGATCTTGACCTTGAAACAGTGGTTGAATTAAAGGATTCAAGTGGATGATAGAAGTTGTGGCCGGGTTGAAGTGAGGGCCAAACAATGTGGGGATAAATGCTGCAGGGGGCAGGGGCTGAAGTGTTATGTGAGATGGGTGGCAGGGAGCAGCAGTGACCAAGTGCAGGGGATGACCCGCTAAGAAAGTGGGGTGTGCAGGGATGATGGTTGGAGTCAGAGTTGAAAATGCGAATGGATTAAAATGTGGCTGGGAAAGAGGATGCAGATGAGCTATAGGGAGGTGACTGCTGTGGGCATTTATGGAAGCAGAAACAAAATGCTGCAGGAACGTGTGGTGGATGGTGGTGAGAGAAGCCTGCTGGTGACCTGGAACTGTCTGTATAGCAGAGGCTGGAGAGAAGGCAGTGGGCCCTGCAGCAGGCACAACTCGAAGATGCTTTGACAGGAGCTGTTTCTGCATATGCTGCTGGGCTTGTAGCTGTAGGAGCTTATATTTGTCTATTTCATCAGGTGAAAATGTTATGGGCTGTTGAATTAATGGGGGAGAGAGAGATTTATGACACACTTCTAAGTCATCTGCTACTTTGTCATGCTTCTGCATAGTTCTGTCATAGTAAGAGTTTATATTCCCCTCTACCTGATTCATATGCATGCTTACATCCTGTAAGTCTAGATTTATTTGGTCCTCTTTGGTCTCTGTTGAATCAGTAACACCAGTATATCTATTAGATGAGAAAGCACCAGGGAAATCTTTTGGTACTGGGTCACAGCTTTGAATAAAAGGTTGGACTTCACTAATTAATGACTCTGATTGTTCTTTTGTTGTTGGATACTTTTTCATGTTTGGTAACTGAGACTCTGCTACTACGTGAATTATACCTTTAGAAAGATGATCATCACAATCAGTGTCTACTAAAACAGTAAAATCATTTGTCTGGGAATTTTTGACTTTGTCTTTGTCAATAGTTCTTTGCATTGCACTACCTTTATCCTTTCTTCTTCTACTTGTGTTCTGTAGTTTTTCAGACAAAGGCAATGCATGTCTGTTACAGCCTGGTGGTGTAAATTGCACTGTGCATGGGATTTGTGAAGGAGCCTCCGATTCATTTTTACAGCTGTTTGAAGAGACCTCAAAATGAGTTGATTGTTCCTGACATTTCTTGGCTTGTACTCTTTCTAAAAGACCTTTGGCTGTCAGGGGAGTCCTCTCTCCTTCTACAGTGTTCAACTCTGTGGTTTCTGAAGGGCTGCTTGAACAGTTCTTTAGAAGACAGCTGATATTCCCAGAGTTACATTGCATGGGTTTTACTTTTTCCAGATCACAAATATGAGGGCTATCCAAAGACTGTTGACTTCTTTCACTTTTATTTAAGTAATACATTTTGTCTCTTGAGTAAGAGCCCAATCTGCTGTGCTGAGGTCCCTGGCAATTAGGTGGATTTTCACTGTTTCCAGCACAAGAAAACCGTGAGCTAGAATCACAACGGGTGATTCTCTTGGATTTTGACCCTGAAAATTGTTTTTTGCCCAGTTTATATTTTTCTCTGCAGTGACCATAACCATGTTTTGAATATTTTTCATTTTTAACTGATTCCCACAACTTGCAGCCCCTGTCACTCTGGGTTTCAGACTGTGGGCAGTCACTCTTTGCTAGCTCATCAGATAAGAAGAGACAGCTGTGCTTTCGGCGTTTCCGTTTGTGCCTTTCGACTGAGTTGTGTTCTCTTTTACAAAAGTAGAGCAAGTTACCTCTACCATGACTACTGGACCTATGCTTTGAACAAGTACTTCTCAAGCTGGATGTACTGCCAGGGGATGTGTCTGAAGGGCTAGAACATGTACTCAGAGACACCTTTGGAGAACTTCTCTTGTAACTTGCTTTTCCACATCCAGAAACCCTGCTGGTCATACTGATGTGGTTACTATTCAAAATTACACTGAAGTCCTTCCCATGGTCACTGTGGCCCCCTACTGTGTAAGGACTAGAATTCCAAGTGAATTTATTCCCATCTTCAAAATCCAAATGAGGATCACAGGAAATCAGTTTATGTTTTTTAGTCCTGGAGATATAAGGAGAAAAAGATAGGCCTTCATTTGCATCATTTAGAATTGCCCTTTGACAGCTTTGCCAATGGGCCCTTGAAGGTTCCTTAAGTTCATTATCACTATTATTATTCTTTCTTACACAATTCTTTAGAGACATATCAAGGTAAGCAGGCACTTCAGGATTTTTCATTTCCAAATCACTTGCACTAAAATTATGTTCACTCGCACTGGGCTCAGAATTGTTGTAGCCCAAATTATATTTTCTCTGGAAATTCTCCCAATCTGGATTAGCTAACATCATCTTTGGTTTCAGAGACGGATTATCTTCTTGGATCAGTTTTTGTTGGCCTTTAATTAAACCTGAGACTTGGTTTTCCATTGTAGTCTTCATTTCTGAGGGCTCTTTCAGCAATTCTGTTTTTAAGTCCTCTGGATAATGGCCATCCTTTGTGTTTCGAGAAAGCTTAAAATCAAAATATAATGGGTTGCAGCCATAAGAGATACAGGGCTCTGTTTTTGTAAAGAGAAGCAGTTCTGTAGGCCATTGGAGAGTGGTATGGCCATCCTTGCTTTGTACGTGGAGATAAGGCAGTGGTTTGGACTTCAGATCACGGGGATATGCCTCTCTCACAAGACTCTGTACATTTCTGCTAACTCTTTCTATTTTATCTAATGATTTTTCTTTTTTCTCCTTTCTGGAGTTGGGATTCAGATGAACTGTACTGCTTTGTTCACTTGGCTCTATTGATGGAAGCTCATCCAAACATTCAAATATCCTGGCATCACTGTGCTTGTAAATGTTTGGTGGGCTGCAGGAAACATTTGCTTGGCATGAGTGATTATTGAGGTTTTCTGAAGTGTTCCTCACTGTATTTCTAGTTTCCTTTGCTCTGCTGGAAGGAGTAAAATCCACATCTGAAAGATGAATGTTAGATTTACTGAATGAAGCATGAATGCCAATCGAATCTTCTAGTGTTTCATCAACAGAGTCATTTTTGTCTTGCAAAATTTCAGAACTTACGGAGAAGGTATTGTGTAAAATACTTTCCAGATGGCTTGATAAGATGTTTCTATCTTTTTCCTTAGTGAGGTGTGTATCTTCATTTGCAAACCTGCAGCGCATGCATTTCTCTGTGGTTTGTTTTGTTTTATAGACGGGTGACTTGTTACAGTCGTGGGTTTCTTCTGTGTTCTCGCTGAAAACTGATGCTGAAGATTCTAATTTTAGATGCACTTTTTTGGAAAAAGAAAATGACACTCCTGTCCTGTGATTTGCATTGCTAAGATTTGAGGGTGTTTGTGGTACCTGATTTCCAAACAAACATCTGTCCGTTTGTAACTGGTGTTGATTTGGTGTGGTGGACTGCTGTTTATCAGAAATGCTTCTGGAGAGATTCTTTCCTTTAAGGAGAAGAGCACTCTTCATGCACGATACCTTTCTGCCACTCTTAACTGGGAAAATTCCTTGCTGGAGTTGCTTTTCTATAGCTACCCTGGGGGCTTTGTATGCTGGTCCATTTCCAGAAACACTGTAAATAGAATAAATATTTAAATGATTAAGACATCAGATTTGAAATCTTACCTATATGTGAACATTTTATAGTGTTTGATGATGGGTTCTGATACTATTTATTAACTATGTCTATTGTAATGTAACAATTTCACTATGCTTATATAACTCAGTATATCTATGTTTTATAGTGGCTATTTCTAAAATGCATCTCAAGTGGATTCTTTTGAAATTAGCAAAAAAGAATAGCAGGTGAATATCTTATGCTAGTGCTGCAAAAGAAAATAAAGTATCGCATTTACATCACATTATGTCCTCCAGAACCTACTAATTCTTTGGAATACAGATTTAACATTATTTTGCAAAGAGTTCTCCAATCAGTGCCTTCACCTAAATAGGAAATAAAATGGAATTAAAAGTCACTTCCAAAGCATAAACTTATCTCTTTTATTTGCTTTTTTGTTTAAAGTTCTAGCATTCTATAATTTTTGTTTCCTCAGTCTTAAAATTCTTTCATGTTTGTTTCCTTTTGAAACAGGATGCTTAGTTCTTTATTTATGATTTGTCATTAATTTGATCAATTATAAGAAAGTAATACACATTTACATGCCATCTCAATATCTTCAATTAGTCTGAAATCCTTTTTTTAGCTTCTTACTCACCAAAATATTTTTCTTCTATCTTTTTTTTGCATACATGTTTTATCTTTTAACAGATCTTTAAAGATTATTCATTCTATTGAGCTTAACTAGTAATTCAGTCAGAAAACTGGAAAGAGTCATACATACAAGAGATGAAACTCTTCAGATTAAAATTGCCTCTAATGTTCTATCTATGAAACCCCTATGACAAAACAAATCTTATTGGAGGGAAAGCAATACAAATCACATCATTTTGAGTTGGCTTTCTTTTCCTTTTTCTTGCTTTGAGCTGGTTTGCTTTGAGCTGCTTTGCGTGTTTGCTTTGAGTTGGCTTTCTTTTCCTTATTTTCATATTCTTGGATGTGTTTTGTCGGCCTTTTTCTATTTTCAAATTTTACTTCATTTTTATGCAGTCATTTATTGCTTGAGTAAACAGTACTAAAACAACTGATATCTTTTCCATATGTAGCTTAAATTCTAATGGGGAGGAGTCCTTTCCTAGCCCTCCATCTGAGAGATTCTTATTGCCTTTACTTAACTATTCAGCCAACTGTCATAGAACTCTGGTGTCATATTCCTTTTGTCCACCAAATTTCATGTACATTGCTTCACTGTCTTTATATGTTTACTATTACAGAGACATATTTAATTAGTCTCCTTTCATTCGTATTGAAACAGATCTGCTCATGTATTTATATGGTTTTGTAAATTTTCCTTTTTATTTATATATAATGTATTTTGTTATATTTATTACATACAACAAATTTTGTATATATATATATATATACACACACATAAGTGTTATATTTATATAACACTACCAGGTCATATTTACAAATTGATCTCTTTTGGTTAATTTTTGCCAGTATTTCTGGGCACTTTCAATTCAACTTTCTTCAGCTCAGATACATTTTCTTCTCTGACGTCTCTGATTATTTCTTCTTCCCTGTCCTAGTTTCTTATCCTAGAATTTATAAGTTAAATTTATTTGCTCTCATGAATATATCTTTCAGTCTTACTACTTATATTCGTACTCTAGTATTTTTAGTCTTTTGTTCTGGTTCAGAAAAAAAATTTGTTTTTAATTTCCGTTTTATGGATTCAATATTTTATAGTGACCAATATGTTGTTTACTATACCCATACAAATTTTAATTTACAAACAATAATTTTAGTCACCAGTCCTTCATAATTTCAGATTGTCCTCTCTCCATGAACTAATAACGTCTGTAGCTTTAGAGCTGTAGTGCGCCTTTGAATCTTGTGGAAAACTAATTTCAGAAAAAATTTTAAAGCGTCTGCTCCTTACAGTAACTATTTCATAATGAAAGCTTTTCTCTTATTCATCACATTAATCTTCTTTTTTGAATCATGTTTTACATTCTTTAGAGAGGGTGTTTAGGCATATTTAATATGAGAAATGGAAATACTCTAAGATGGTATACAAATTACTGGATATTTCTTTCAAACATAAAGAGAAATAGGAAGCATAGAGGTTTACTATAGTTATTGGTCTTTTAAAAATGTGTCTGTAGCCTGTGGATAGAAGGATGAGGTTTAGAAATATCTGCAGCACTGAATTTTGCCTCAGTGCCAAAAAGATTCTTTTCCATATTTTCCATTACTTTGGAGTAAGTAGGAGTAATACATCTGCATTAAGTTACCTTCTCTAGCAACTTCAATCTGATATTATCTGTGCTACACTTAGCAAAAATTATTTCAAAAGTCTGGTGTATGTATATCATCACTCTACCGCTTCTGATTCCATTATGATGCAGATATTTGACTATTTTTATATTCCATTTTTTCCTTAATAATATAATATTTTTGCTTATTATTCTGGCAGGGTTTTGTGAATTTTCTTGCTTTGATTTATGTTAGTCTAAACATTCTTTCCTGTATTGCTGTTTCCTTTTACCATTTATCTTTCTAATATGTGTAAGCTTCTTCCTTTTATATTCTTTCAAATATTTTTAAACCTCTTTGCTCTTATTGTTTTTGTATTACATTTTGCTCTCCTTTTCCTTATTCTTGTTCTCACTTTACAGTTCAATATACACTTATGATTATATTTTGTCACAAGTTTAACATTTTATCCTCATTATTAATATTTTATACCTCTTATTTTTATGCTTTAAACTTTTATCTCATTGCTTTGAAAACTTTAATCTCCCCTATCTTAATTTTTTTTTTATTTTTGGCCACACTGCAAGGCATGGGGGATCTTAGCTCCCTGACCAGGAATCAAACCCAAGCCCCCTGCATCGGAAGTGAAAAGTCTTAACCACTGGACCGCCAGGGAAGGCCCTACCCCTATTTTAAATATAATTTACTTTTATTATTTTTTAAAATCCTAGTTTTCTATCTTTGTGGTATTTAAAATTCTATTATTTTAATTCAAGTTTATGCCTTATGACATAGTTAAAGGTTTAATCTTTATAGTCATACCCTCATTTATGATTTCACTGTCTCCTCTAGAACATTTAATTTATTTCTGTATTTTTTACATAATTATTTTTATTTATAATTTTAAAATGACATTAGTTAGCCCTTTAGTTCTTATTAATGGATTGTCCACTCTGATAGTTCCCCCCAACTTCTAGTTCTTGGTAACTCAGCATATGCACAATTTAATTCTCTCCTGTTCAAGAAGTACATTTTCCAAACAGGAAACAAAGCACATCAAAATAACATGATTTCTTTAAGTGATATAATTTCCTAATGTCCCACATTACCCAGCTCTTATGTAAAGACCTTTATATTCTCAGAATCAATGGTTCTACAGTTTTTAAAATTTGAAAAAATGTCCATATCAAGATGCACTATACTTAGACTTACACATAGTAGAAGTTTGCAAACAGAGTGAATCTCTCCCTTCCCCCAATAAAAGAACTAGTTTTGCTGAGGAACCATGTTGGGTTGATCTACCCAAGAGCTGACCAAGGTTGACTGCCCTTTTCAAGATCCATTAACAGTTTTCTGCCGTCATTTTTTTCATCAGTCTGATTCAAATATTCTTACTACCAGTAAATTCACCTCTCTTCTCCACAGGGCCATGGAAGAACCTTCTTGTTATCTGTAGCATCTTACTCAGAAGCCCTCTTTATGAGAATAAAGGACAAAGGTTTTCCAGGGAAGAAGTAACCCAGGTGATTTTTTTTTCCACTTGTCAATTCAGCTGCCAAAATGAAAATATTTAATAATGCTATTAAGTGACTTCCCTTAGGCCATGAGGCTACATAATCAGAGAGAACAATTGCCTGGAGATAGAAAAAGAATGAAGTAATTTGCCTAGTTCCAAGTTATGTATCTGGAAAGCTGAATACCCATCATTTCCCTAACAATATGATCAGATTGGGACTTAGAGAGCCTACCTACTCTATAGAGGATATGGCTAGGTTTGTGTCTGTTTAACTGATAAGATTTTAAAAGGGCAGCTCAACCCCAGTAGAGTATATCTGTTAATTTCTTTTACTTTGGAAGACACTTCATGGGTAGATCTACAGACTTAGAACTTCTAAATGAAAGCATCATCACCATCACTATCATCATCATTAAGGCTCCTCTGATCCTTTGTCTATTTCTTCCAAAAGAAAATACAGAATCAGTAAGGAGAAATGTCAAAGTGTGACAACTTGCATAGTAACAGATGAACCAAAATTACATTAAGGCTACTCAGATTTTTCGTTGTGTGGCCTTAAAGAACCTATCTAAAGTGTGTATCTCTATAGCAAGCCTTGTCTTATTTTTTCAGTTTTTTTTGTACCTCATAATTAATCACCCGGGAATTAAATATCTTCCCTCAATTTTCTCCTGCATGCCACCTAATAACCATTAGACTTTTCCTTCTAAGTCCTGTTTTGACAAGGGCTGTCTGATATCTTATTGACAATGTGTTTGAATAACATATTTTAAGATCTTCATTGTGTTGGCAAGTAAAAAGTTCAGTACCAGATATGTGTCCTGTTTCTATGATCATATGCTCCCTAAGAGCATGCATTTTTGTATTAACCTCACCTCTGGACACATGGTCTTCCAACCTTTATTTTTTCTTTATACCAAATTTCTCATTTATTTTTAATATGATTATATTTTCGTATATTTTTATAGGCAAATTAAATTACTCTAAGACAGTGGTGCAAATACATGAATATTTGAAGGCTGAATACTGTGTCTTTACTCATAATTGATCCTAAAAAAT
The DNA here is from genome assembly GCF_964374135.1 of Grampus griseus. Lineage (NCBI taxonomy): Eukaryota > Metazoa > Chordata > Mammalia > Artiodactyla > Delphinidae > Grampus > Grampus griseus. The sequence goes on along the minus strand of NC_139003.1, from coordinate 52,840,850 downwards.
AAATATTTTCTTAAAAGTAAATATGAGGTCTAATATTTTATGCTAATATAATTGAGTTGTTCACTCCCAAGCTTATTGTATATCGTTTTTCTTTTTCTTTTTTTAATAAATTTATTTATTTACTTTTGGCTACTTTGGGCCTTTGTTGCTGCACGTGGGCTTTCTCTAGTTGCGGCAAGCAGGGACTACTCTTTGTTGTGGTGGGCAGGCTTCTCATTGCGGTGGCTTCTCTTGTTGCACAGCATGGGCTCTAGGCAAATGGGCTTCAGTAGTTGTGGCACGCAGGCTCAGTAGTTGTGGTTCACGGGCTCTAGAGCACAGGCTCAGTAGTTGTGGCACACGGGCTTAGTTATTCTGCAGCATGTGGGATCTCCCTGGACCAGGGCTCGAATCCGTGTCCCCTGCATTGGCAGGCAGATTCTTAACCACTGCACCACCAGGGAAGTCCTGTATATTGTTTTTCATTTAAACAATAGGAGTTTAAATTCTGGCACAGAGCTATAAGTGTTACAATTCACCAGAATGCTGTCAACTACATTAATTAGCTACATTAGTGTTCTACATTATGATTCATATGAACACAAATCACAATTTGCAAATGTAATTGAGTTCCAGGTAACAATCTCCTCACTTCAAAACGTTCAGCAGTTCTAAGCTCATGTAAAACTTCTATTTTTCAGCTACAAGAATGTATTAGTATAATGCTTGTTATAATTGTCAACTTAAACGGCACTGTGTGGTAAATTTAACTGCATTAATTACATCTTGTTTGTCATCCAGACAATGATAGTGCCATTTATTCTAGTTTCAGGTGTGTGCAGAAGAATGCACAGAAGATTTAGTTCCTCCCCAAAAAGATGCATTGCTATTTATGGTTTTCAAAATTAATATTACAAAACTCAAAATAATTAGAAAGAGATATATAGATCCATATTAATCACCTGGATAGAATAAATGCTAGTATATTAGAATCATTCTTGGATCATTTCATTAAAGAACACATTAACAATATTGGGAAAGAAAAAACCCAGATGTCAAAGTCATTAATTTATAGACTTTTAACTATTAGGAACATTTGCCTTCAGATATATCTGTTGATTAATTATAATTTGTTTACATTGCTATAGTGAACCAAGTAAATTTATCACTGAAATTTCCCCAGAAGTTGAAGAGAGTTTTGAACCATCTTAGGCACCTTTAATTCTTACCATTCAGACTGTTGCCTTAACTCAGCCAGCTGATGAAGTCGCTTAAGTGCTTTTTCTTGTTTCTTTTCATCTTTCCATGACTTGGAAGCTACATTTCTAGCAAATTCACGTTGCTTTAATTCTTTCAGTCTCTGTGGACAAAAGAAGACAAACAGAAAGGACACTATGAATAAGTAATATATCTTTTTCCATCCAAAAACTTCCTTTTTAAACTTTGTCCTGGGCACAAAGGTGAATTTTTGGATAGGGAGAGTAAAAGCAACTTCTCCATCAATTCTATTCTCTGCTCCAAGATAAATTTAGTTGTCAACTGGGTTATTTATCAAGGCTTGTCACAGTCACTGCAGAAATATGCTGCAATGTTGGACCCCAGTCCTGACAAGAACCACCCTGGGTATGTATTTGCAATCATCTCTGTGCCTGTGAAAACATAAATGGGGAAAATGTGCAATATATAAATGTGTATAAAGGGAGAGGAAGTTATGGGATGCACTTTCCTCCATGCACTGTCTCCAGCCCTCTCACTTATAAAACATATTTACTCTCATTCCTGAAAATTGGTGTGATTAAATACACTGGGTGAAATGAGCTTGTTTCAGTAAAGAACATCTGTTATTGTGAAAAGATTTAGTTCAAAGTTCTAAATGCAATTCTTAACTCATTTTTTTTCTGGTGGAGATATTTATCCAATTCAAATTTCTGTATTGTATCCAGAAGGAAAAAAATGGGTCAGGGATTTAAACTCAGGATAGAGACTTGGCCTTGCTTGATTTAAATTTAGTTACTACTTCTTTTAATTAATCTTTTCTGTAAAACAATTGGCTTACATGAAGATTGGATGTTACTCATTACCTGTTCAGATTTCTACTTCAGAATCTGTCACTAAGCTCACCTAATGATATTGAACAAATTGAGAAACAGCCACAATCAAATGAGCATCTTGAAGTTTGGGTCTTAATCCTGATTTAAGAGTATGTTTGAAGATTAGCCTTTCTTAACCCATATAAAGTGACTTTAAACGACCTGAAATCTGTGTCCGTTTAATCTGCTTTTATTTCCCAAATCAAGTATAAAAACATGTTTTCCAGGAATGACAAAAACTACATAGCTATCAAGTGAGATAATACCTTTGTAGTAGACTATCCCCTCCCCCACCCATAGAACAAGTGCCAAGACCTTTAACAATCATTAGATTCCTTCTTGAAAGGGAACATACTCAGGGGAGATGATAGCCAAATAACTGCTTCCAGACTAAGTATTTAAGGAAGGAGGCAGAGTATTCTTTCAAAGAGAGAATATTCTGAGCACAAAGAACAAGCGTTTCACAGAACTAGAAACAGCCACAGGGAGAAGAGTAGTATCAACCTGAACTCAGTTTTTGACAAAAGCTTCAGAGCCTTTTAAAAACCAGAAGTTTTCAAAAAATAAAATTATGGCCCATGTGTTGTCAGAAAAAAAAAAAAGGATCAACAATTCTCTAGAGCTGATAACAGCACAGGGTCTAAACCTTAAAGTATAGCCTTGGTCAGAAGACAGAAAGGCTTATAAAAATTTGCATTTCTACTACCCTTCTACTCACACTTCCTCAGCCCCCATGTGCACAATCATCTAGTTCTTGGGGTTAAGGCTTATCTTATGAGTAAAGACCTTTTGGAAATCATGCAACATAATTTAGGAGCCCACAGAGAATGTAGTTCAACTGCATCAAAGAAAGACCATGGTTACTTTGGTGAAGAGGAGAGGGATTTTTTTTTTTTTTTAACTCTCAGTTACTTTTGAACATAAAATACTCTACAATATATTTATTTAATATTTGATATTACTAGTATATAAAACCTGAACCACCTAGGAGAGGAAGCTGATTCATTTACTCACAATACCTGATACTTTAATCTCATTATTGGAATCCTGTTTGAAACTTCCAGGTATACCTGTTTCTTTCATTAGCCTTTCAGATTCCAATACTGTACTCCTATATCTGAGTCACAGAAATGATTGAGAATTTGGTCTCATTCATCCAACAGCAAATACTGTTAACTCCTACTAGGTACTAGGGATATAGAAATGTACAAATCAACTATTTTTCCCTCAAGGGAGACAGACAAATGAACAGATACTTTTATAAGATAGTATTGAGTTTCCTAACAGGAGTGGACACAAGATGCTTTGGAAGCACACAGGAAAAGTTAAGATAGATTGGGGGGTGGGATGGAGCATTGCTGTGTTGAGGAAGTCAGCAAAGTTAAAATACTTTTAAGGAACACAGAAAACTGGAAGAAGACCTCTAGCCACAGTCTTGGCTTGGCCCATGCTGAGTGCTCAAGACTATGCAGAGGAATCCCCCCAGAGATCTGCAGAGGGAGCCCTTCAAAATTTCACCATACTGATCAGCAGTGCATGTGTGTGAGGCAAATATTCCAGGCCAAGAAAAGAACCACCCGCAATAACTAAAGGAAACAATGCCTAGCATTCATATAGAACCAGGAAGAGTGCCTGCTCTTACCAACAAAATTAGAAAAGCTCTTGGGACATTGAGTAGAGAATTCAGGGAGTCTTGCTTCACTAGAGAAAAATTAGCCATAGATTGAACACTATTTTACATTTGCCTAACAAATGATTTTCATCATTTTATCAAGAAGTAAAAGTATAAATCTGATTCCAAGTAACATAACTGCATTTCAGAACCAAATCCAAGAATATTTTAAAAATACAAAAATTCACAAACAAGGGAAAATTAATGACATCCAACATACAATCAAAGATTTTTAGACATGCAAAGAAGTGCCAAAACACAGCCAAAAATGAGGAAGTCAACCAACTAAAACCAATACAGAACTGACACAGATGATAGAATTGGCAGAACACTGCATTAAGACAGTTATAACTGTATACCATATATTCAAAAAGTAGAAAAGACACAGTGGACAATTGCGTGATTGGAGTCTCTGAAGAAAGGGGAGGGAATATTTGCAAATATAATGGGTGAAAATATTCCAAATTTTCTGAAAACTCTAAATCCACAGATTCCCACCCCCGCCCCCAAAACCTCAAGCACAAGTAACATGAAGACAACTACACCAAGGCTCAACATAATCAAATTTTTCAAAACCAGGAAAAAAAATGAAAAATTTTAAAAGCATCCAGAGAGAAAAGATATATTTCTGTACAGAAGAATGAATACTAGGATGGCAGAAGAATTCTCATTGGAAAAAGGCAATTGAGAATACAATGGAGAAACAACTTGAAATTTCTGAAAGAAAATTGAAAACTATTCAAAATAAAATTTTATACCCAGTGAAAATATCCTTTTAAAAAAAAGGTGAAATAGAGATGATTTCAAACATTAAAAGCTGAAAGAATTTAACAGCAGCACACCCACATGATAAGAAATAAAGAATATCACTGAAGAAAAGGAAAATATTAACAGGTAGATATATGTGTCTACCAAAAAGAATGAACACCAGAAATAGTAAATATAATGATGAATAAGACATATTCTTTATTATTTGAACGTATCTGGACTGTTTAACAAAAAGACAATAGCTATGTTTTTTGGTGTTTATAAAAAATTTATAAATAAAATATTTGACAATGATAGCTTAAAGCCCAAGAGAGGAGAAATGATATATAATATTGATAGGCCTTATTCTATGCATGAAATAATATAATAACAATTGAAGGCAGACTGTGATAAGTTAAAGAAATATACTATATATCCTACAGCAACCATTTAAATAACAAAACAATGTGTTTCAGCCAATAGGACACCAAAGAAGATAAAAGAAAATAATTAAATTTACTCAATCCGAAAGAAAGCATAAAAAAGTAAAAAGGAAATTAAAATAGATGGGACAATTATAAAACAAATAGCAATACCACAAAATCTAAATATATCGCTAACCAAATTAAATGTAAATGGTCTAAACACTGGAATTAAGAGGTACAGAATGACAGTTTCAATTAAAAAAAAAAGCAAGATCAACTATACATTGACTATAAAAACAAACTTCAAAATAAAGACATGATGAGTTAAAAGAAAAAAATGTAAAGAGATATATCATGTCAACACTAGTCAAAAAAAGATGGAGGGGAGAACCCTCAAGATGGTGAAGTAGTAAGACATAGAGATCACCTTCCTCCCCACAAATACATCAAAAATATATCTACATGTGGAACAACTCCTACGAAACACCAACTGAACGCTGGCAGAAGACCTCAGACTTCCTAAAAGGCAAGAAACTCCCCACGTACCTAGGTAGAGTAAAAGAAAAAAGAAAAAACAGAGACAAAAGAATAGGGATGGGACCTGCACCTCTCAGAGGGAGCTGTGAAGGAGGAAATCTTTCCACACACTAGGAAAGTTTGGCAGAGATGGGGGTGGGCAGGGGGGAAGCTTCAGAGCCACAGAGGAGAGCATAGCAACAGCGGTGCAGAGGGCAAAGCAGAGAGATTCCTGCATAGAGGATCGCTGTTGACCAGCACCCACCAGTCTGAGAGGCTTGTCTGCTCACCCACAGAGGTGAGTGGGGGCTGGGAGCTAAGGTTCGGAATCCAGAGGTCAGATCCCAGGGAGAGGACTGGGGTTGGCTGCATGAACACAGCCTGAAGGGGGGTAGTGAACCAAAGCTAGCTGGAACGGAGACCGGGAAAAAGTCTGGAACTGCCTAAGAGACAAGAGACCATTGTTTCTGCGTGTGCAAGGAAAGGGGATTCAGAGCACCTCCTAAATGAGCTCCAGAGATGGGCGTAAGCCACGGCTATCAGCGCGGACAGCAGAGATGGGCATGAAATGCTAAGGCTGCTGCTGCAGCCACCAAGAAGCCTGTGTGCAAGCACAGGTCACTATCCACACCTCCCCTTCTGGGAGCCTGTGCAGCCCACCACTGCCAGGGTCCCGTGACCCAGGGACAACTTCCCTAGGAGAACACACACGTGCCTCAGGCTGTTGCAACGTCACGCAGGCCTCTGCCACTGCAGGCTCGCCTTGCATTCCATACCCCTCCCTCCCCCTGACCTGAGTGAGCCAGAGCCCCCTAATCAGCCACTTCTTTAACACCCTCCTGTCTGGGTGAAGAACAGATGCAACAGGGGGACCTATATGAGGAGGCAGGGCCAAATCCAAAGCTGAACGCTGGGAGCTGTGCGAACAAAGAAGAGAAAAAGAAATCTCTCCAAGCAGCCTCAGGAGCAATGGATTAAACCTCCACAATCAACTTGATGTACGCTGCATCTGTGGAATACCTGAATAGACGACGAATCATCCCAAAATTGAGGCGGTGGACTTAGGAAGCAACTGTAGACTTGGGGTTTGCTTTCTGCATCTAATCTGTTTCTGGTTTTATTTTTATCTTAGTTTAGTACTTAGAACTTACCATCACTGGTGGATTTATTTATTGATTCAGTTGCTCTCTTTCTTTTTTTTTAATATATATATAATTTTTTCTTTTTCCCTTTTTGTGAGAGTGTGTATGTGTATGCTTATCTGTGTGATTTTGTGCATATAGGTTGCTTTTACCATTTGTCTTAGGGTTCTGTCTGTCCGTTTTTTTTTTTTTTTTCCTTTTTCTACTATGCATTTTAGTGCTTGTTACCCTTGGTGGTTTTCTTTATTGGTTTGGTAACTCTCTTCTTTCTTTCTTATTTCTTTATTACTTTTTTAGATTTAATAATGTTTTTTTTTAATTTTAATAACTTTAAATATTTTATTTTTTTCTTTCTTTCTATTTTTACCCCCCTTTTCTTCTGAGCTGTGTGAATGACAGGGTCTTTGTGCTCTGGCCGGGTGTGAGGCATGAGCATCTTAGATGGGACAGCCGAGCTCAGGACACTGGACCACCAGATACCTCCCAGCTACATGGAATATCAATCAGTGAGAGTGCTCCCAGTGATTGTCGTCTCGATGCTAACACCCAGCTACACTCAATGACCAGCACGCTCCAGTGCTGGACACCCCATGCCAAAAAACTAGAAAGACAGGAACACAACCCTATCCATTAGCAGAAAGGCTGCCTAAAATCAAAATAAGTTCACAGACACGCCAAAGCACACCACCAGGCACAGTCCTCCCCACCAGAAAGACAAGGTCCAGATTCATCTACCAGAACACAGGTACCAGTCCGCTCCACCAGGAAGCCTACACACCCACTGAACCAACCTTACCCACTGGGAGCAGACACGAAAAACAATGGGAACTATGAACCTGCAGCCTACATAAAGGAGACCCCAAACACAGTAACTTATGCAAAATGAGAAGAGAGAGAAATACACAGCACATGAAGGAGCAAGGTAAAAACCCACCAGACCAAACAAATGAAGAGGAAACAGTCAGTGTACCTGAAAAATAATTCAGAGTAATGACAGTAAAGATGATCCAAAATCTTGGAAACAGAATGGAGAAAATACAAGAAACGTTTAACAAGGACCTAGAAGAACTAAAGAGCAAACAAACAATGATGAACAACAAAATAAATGAAATTAAAAATTATCTGGAAGGAAACAATAGCAGAATAACTGAGGCAGAAGAACGGATAAGTGACCTAGAAGATAAAATAGTAGAAATAACCAGCACGGAGCAGAATAAAGAAAAAAGAAAGAAAAGAATTGAGGACAGGCTCAGATGTCTGGGACAACACTAAATGCACCAACATTCGAATTATAGGTGTCCCAAAAGAAGAAGAGAAAAAGAAAGGGACTGAGAAAATATTTGAAGAGACTATAGTTGAAAACTACCCTAATATGGGAAAGGAAATAGTCAATTAAATCCAGGAAGCACAGAGAGTCCCATGCAGGATAAATCCAAGGAGAAACACACCAAGACACATATTAATCAAACTATCAAAAATTAAATACAAAGAAAAAATATTAAAAGCAGCAAGGGAAAAGCAACAAATAACATACAAGGGAATCCCCATAAGGTTAACAGCTAACCTTTCAGCAGAAACTCTGCAAGCCAGAAGGGACTGGCAGGACATATTTAAAGTGATGAAAGGGAAAAAATTACAAACAAGGTTACTCAACCCAGCAAGGATCTCATTCAGATTGCATGGAGAAAATAAAATCTTTACATACAAGCAAAAGCTACGAGAATTCAGCACCATCAAACCAACTTTACAACAAATGCTAAAGGAACTGCTATAGGCAAGAAACACAAGAGAAGGAAAAGACCTACAATAACAAAACCAAAACAATTAAGAAAATGGTAATAGGAACAAACATATCAATAACTACCTTAAATGTAAATGGATTAAATGCTCCAACCAAAAGACACAGACTGGCTGAATGGATACAAAAACAAGACCTGTATATATGCTGTCTACAAGAGACCCACTTCAGACCTAGGGACACATATAGACTGAAAGTGAGGGGATGGAAAAAGATATTCCATGCAAATGGAAATCAAAAGAAAGCTGGAGTAGCAATTCTCATATCAGACAAAAGAGACTTTAAAATAAAGACTAATACAAGAGACAAAGAAGGACACTACATAATGATCAAGGGATCAATCCAAGAAGATATAACAATTGAAATATTTCTGCACCCAACATAGGAGCACCTCAATACATAAGGCAAATGCTAACAGCCATAAAAGGGGAAATCGACAGTAACACAATCATAGTAAGGGACTTTAACACCTCAATTTCACCAATGGACAGATCATCCATAATGAAAGTAAAGAAAGAAACACAAGCTTTAAATGATACATTAAATAAAATGGACTTAATTGATATTTATGGGACATTCTATCCAAAAACAACAGAATACACTTTCTTCTCAAGTGCTCATGGAACATTCTCAAGGATAGATCATATCTTGGATCACAAATCAAGCCTTGGGAAATTTAAGGAAACTGAAATTGTATCAAGTATCTTTTGTAACCACAATGCTATGAGACTACATATCAATTATGTAGTAGGAAAAAATCTGTAAAAAATACAAACACATGGACGCTAAACAACACACTACTAAATAACCAAGAGATCACTGAAGAAATCAAAGAGGAAATAAAAAAATACCTAGAAACAAACGACAATGAAAACACGATGACCCAAAACCTATGGGATGCAGCAAAAGCAGTTCTAAGAAGTAAGTTTATAGCAATACAATACTACCTTAAGAAACAAGAAAAATCTCAAATAAACAACCTAATCTTACACCTAAAGCATTTAGAGAAAGAATAACAAAAAAAACCCCAAAAGTTAGCAGAAGGAAAGAAATCATAATGATCAGATAAGAAATAAAAGAAAAAGAAATAAAGGAAACAAGAGCAAAGATCAATAAAACTAAATGCTGGTTCTTTGTGAAGATAAACAAAATTGATAAACCATTAGCCAGACTCATCAAGAAACAAAGGGAGAAGACTCATAATAATAGAACTGGAAATAAAAAAGGAGAAGTAACAACTGACACTGCAGAAATACAGAGGATCATGAGAGATTACTACAAGCAACTGTATGCCAATAACATCAACAACCTGGAAGAAATGAACAAATTCTTAGAAAAGCATAACCTTCTGAGACTGAACTAGGAAGAAACAGAAAATATAAACTGACCAATCACAATCACTGAAATTGAGACTGTGATTAAAAATCATCCGACAAACAAAAGCCCAGGACCAGATAGCTTCACAGGCGAATTCTATCAAACATTTAAAGAAGACTGAACACCTATCCTCAAACTCTTCCAAAATATAGCAGAGGGAGGAACACTCCCAAACTCATTCTATGAGGCCACCATCACCCTGACACAAAAACCAGACAATGATGTCACAAGAAAAGAAAACTACAGGTCAATATCAATGATGAACATAGATGCGAAAATTCTCACCAAAATACTAGCAAACAGAATCCAACAGTACATTAAAATGATCATACACTATGATCAAGTGGGGTTTATCCCAGGAATGCAAGGATTCTTCAACATATGTAAATCAATGAATGTGCTACACCATATTAAAAAACTGAAGGAGAAAAACCATGATCATCTCAATAGATGCAGAAAAAGCTTTCAACAAAATTCAACACCCAGTTATGATAAAAACCCTCCAGAAAGTAGGCATAGAGGGAACTTACCTCAACCTAATAAAGCCCATATATGACAAACCCACAGCCAACATTGTTCTCAATGGTGAAACACTCAAACCATTTCTACTAAGATCAGGAACAAGACGAGGTTGCCAATCTCACCACTATTATTCAACATAGTTTTGGAAGTTTTAGCCACAGCAATCAGAGAAGAAAAAGAAATAAAAGGAATCCAAATTGGAAAAGAGGAAGTAAAACTGTCACTGTTTGCAGATGACATGGTAGTACATATAGAGAATCCTAAAGATGCTACCAGAAAACTACTAGAGCTAATCAATGAATTTGGTAAAGTAGCAGGATACAAAATTAATGCACAGAAATCTCTTGCATTCCTATACACTAATGATGAAAAATCTGAAAGAGAAATTAAGGAAATATTCCAATTTACCACTGCAACAAAAAGAATGAAATATGTAGGAATAAGGCTACCTAAGGAGACAAAAGACCTGTGTGCAGAAAACTGTAAGACACTGAAAAAAACAATTAGAGATGATACAAACAGATGAAGAGATATACCATGTTCTTGGGTTGGAAGAACCAACATTGTGAAAATGACTATACTATCCAAAGCAACCTACAGATTCAATGTAATCCCTATCAAACTACCAATGGCATTTTTCACAGAACTAGAACAAAAAATTTCACATTTGTATGCAAACACAAAAGATCCCGAAAAGCCAAATCAATCTTGAGAAAGAAAAACGGAGCTGGAGGAATCAGGCTCCCAGACTTCAGACTATACTACAAAGCTACAGTAATCAAGACAGTATGGTACTGACACAAAAACAGAAATATAGATCAATGGAATAGGATAGAAATCCCAGAGATAAATCCACACACATATGGTTACCTGATCTTTGATAAAGGAGGCAAGAATATACAATGGAGATAAGATAGCCTGTTCAAAATTGATGCTGGGAAAACTGGACAGCTACATGTAAAAGAATGAAATTAGAACACTCCCTAACACCTACACAACAATAAACTCATAATGGATTAAAGACCTAAATGTATGGCCAGACACCATAAAACTCTTAGAGGAAAACATAGGCGAACACCCTATGACATAAATCACAGCAAGATCCTTTTTGACCCACCTCCTAGAGAAATGGAAATAAAAACAAAAATAAACAAATAGGACCTAATGAAACTTAAAAGCTTTTGCACAGCAAAGGAAACCATAAACAAGGTGAAAAGACAGCCCTCAGAATTGGAGAAAATATTTGCAAATGAAGCAACTGACAAAGCATTAATCTCCAAAATATACAAGCAGTTCATGCAGCCAGCTCAATATCAAATAAACAAACAACCAATACAAAAATGTGTGGTAGACCTAAACAGACATTTCTCCATAGAAGATATACAGATTGTCAACATACACATGAAAGGATGCTCAACATCACTAATCATTAGAGAAAAGCAAATCAAAACTACAATGAGGTATCACCTCATACCAGTCATAATGGCCATCATCAAAAAATCTACAAACAATAAATGCTGGAGAGGGTGTGGAGAAAATGGAACCCTCTTGCACTTTTGTTAGGAATGTAAATTCATACAGCCACTATGGAGAACAGCATGGATGTTCCTTAAAAAACCAAAAATAGAACTACCATATGACCCAGCAATCCCAGTACTGGGCATACACCATGAGAAAACCATAATTCAAAAAGAGTCATGTACCACAGTGTTCACTGCAGCTCTATTTACAATAGCCAGGACACGGAAGCAACCTAAGCGTCCATCGACAGATGAATGGATAAAGAAGATGTGGCACATATATACAATGGAATATTACTCAGCCATAAAAGGAAATGAAACTGAGTTATCTGTAGTGAGGTGGATGGACCTAGAGTCTGTCATATAGAGTGAAGTAAGTCAGAAAGAGAAAAACAAATACCATATGCTAACACATATATATGGAATCTAAAAAAAAAAAAAAAAAGGTTATGAAGAACCTAGGGGCAGGATAGGAATAAAGACACAGACGTAGAGAATGGACTTGAGGACACGGGGAGGGGGAAGGGTAAGCTAGGACAAAGTGAAAGAGTGGTATGGACTTATATACACTACCAAGTTTAAAATAGATAGCTAGTGGGAAGCAGGCATGTAGCACAGGGAGATCAGCTCGGTACTTTGTGTGCACCTAGAGGGGTGGGATAGAGAGGGTGGGAGGGAGATACAAAAGGGAAGAGATATGGAGATATATATATATATATATATATGTATAGCTGATTCACTTTGTTATACAGCAGAAACTAACACACCATTGTAAAGCAATTTTACTCCAATAAATATGTCAAAAAAAAAAAAAACAAAGATGGAGGGGCTCTATCACTATGAAACAGAATAGATTTTAAAGCAAAGATATACTGCTAGGAATAAGAAAGTGTATTTCATCATACGATGAAGTAAATTAATCAGGTTAACAAATAAGCCTAAATGTTTATGCACCTAATAACATAGCTTCAAAATCACAAAGAAAAAATGGATAAAACTACAAGGAGAAAAGTTAAATCCACAATTATTATAATAGGAGTTTTCAACGCCCCTCCACAAAACTACAACAAAATGTTAATTGCAAGTCCAACATTTCTGTAACAGGTTACTTCAAGGGGACCATGCCTGTTATAAAAGACCCTTCCAGGAGTTGATTTGTCTAATGAAATGAGGACTGTTTGATACTGGACAGTTAAAGAGGATTTCCAAGAATCCAGAGGTCAAATTTTGCCAGGAAGATCATTTAGTTCAGATTTTCCCAAGTTTCTATTTTTCTTCCCCTTTTCTGATAAAAATTCATTTATTTAAGCAATGGCACATTATAAGTATCAGTAATATTACTCAATTTAAAGAACAAAAACATTTGGACAAAAACAAAAGTTTCTTGTGGGTAAATAGTAGGTCAGCTCTTAATGAGATCAGATCCAGACAAGGAAAAACTGCTCCCTCACACATTTACAAAGAAATACAGAAGCTCAGTTATAAGTTGCATAGCTGTAGGAACTCAGAGTGAATGCGTTAGAGCAGGTGAGAGTTTGAAACTCACTGTGAGGGGAAGTAAGGAAGACAGAAAGTAGCACCTAACAATACAGGGACTAAAACAGTCTCTGGTTTCCAGAGGGGTTTGGATGGTAGCCAACACCCTGTAGGGGTTAAGACAACGATTCTGAAATCAGACCTGCATTTGTATCTTGTCTATGCCACTCACTAGTGTAATAGGGAAGAACAAATTTGACTCCATATTGGATCCATTTCTTTTACTTATTTTTTTGGCCACACTGCAGCATGTGGGATCTTAGTTCCCTGACCAGGGATTGATCCCCCGCCCACAGCAGTGAAAGCCCAAGTCTTAACCACTGGACCACTGAAATTCCTCCCATTTCTTTTACCTTAACCTTTGTATTCTATTGTGTTTGCTACGAGTTAATCACTAAAGGGATGTTGCCTATAGCTTAAAATATCAAATGACCCATCTCCAGGAATCCTGCCTCCCATGCTTGAGCGTCAAGCTAAAATACCTTTGTTTAAGCTCACAGGAAACATCCTGACCAGGCCCACTTGTGAATGGCTGCAGGAAAGAAGAAATTAACACATCCCTTCCAGAGTCTGGCAGGAGCCAGGAGATATCTGCAACAACTTATCACCTTTTTAACTTTACCTCCTCACCTCCCGCCTCTTTGTTCTGTAAAAAAAAACTAGCACCCAAACCCGGGCAAGATCGTTCTTTGGGACTCTAGACCACTATCTTCTGGTCTGCTGGCTTTTCAAATAAAGTCACTATTCCTTGTCCCAAAAATTCTCGATTTATTGACCTGTCATGGGGCGAGCAGTACAAGCTTGGATTCGGTAACACTAGCTCTGATACTTTAAGAAAGTTACTCAGTCTTCCCTAAGTTCATTTACATTTGTAATTTGGCAAACTATCAGGATTTACCTTGTAGAGTTCTTGGGATTATTATTTGCGTTGGGAAAGGTAAAACACCTGATATACAGCACCTGCTATACAGCAAATGCTCAATGAATATGAGCTATTATCAATTTACAAGTAAGACTAACAGTTACATTTTATGGAACCGAACAAGGAACAGGATGAACAAGAAGCCCATGATTTAATTGGCAATGGGGAGCCATTAAGAGCATTTGACTCATATTCTTATTGAAAACGGAATGTTTGATTAGTTTTCATCTGGATGGTTTTACAAGATCTGTGGCTGGAGCCTTCTCTAAAGGAAAGGACAGAAAAAGGAAACATGTTGGGTATATTCCTCACCCTTGTCTTGAATAATTTATAATGGTTAATGGAAATATTTGTAATTTTGGGGAATCTAAGATCATATGTCACTACTGAAGAAAATAATAAATTTTGGATTAAAGCATGATTTGTTGTCAAACTTTTCTTTGATAAAGTTTATTTGAAGCTTGCTGTTGGGTATTAATATTATCCAAAACAGAACTCAATCAGGAAATAGGGTAAAAGACTAGACATCTAGTATTTTCTAGAGGGAAACAGGGACATCTAGTTCATGTCCTTGTATTTGTAAAAGGGATTTAGGGGAAATGGCAAAGCAGATGGTCTTCATGGTCCTGAATGCAGGGTACCTGACATGGTCTTTGCCCAGGTCAGAAGCAATGCGATAAAGGACTGTCGCGGAGGTCAAGGTAAAGAAGGAAAAGTAGTTCTCACGTACCTTCTGCAGCTTTCACAATGCTTTTTATTCTCTCTCAGCAACAAGCGAAATAAGGCTTATGGAAATATACTGGCTTAAATACATTTATGAAATATGTAGGACTTAATTTTTTTTCTCAGGTTCATTTTAAAAGCGCAAATTAAGCAATCTTTATTTCCCTACCTGCCAACAAGAATGCTTGGCACCTGCATTGCAAGTGGAATTCAGCTATGAATAAAGAGGCAAATTGATCAGGGCAGTGAGTCTCCATGTGTTTTGAATAGCAATACTCCCAATATTATTGCTTCCCAGTCAGAACAAGCCTGTGAACAGCATCCCACTCCAGTAACCACTCTCGTTCACCTTCACTGAAGCAGAACACACATGTGAAATGAATTTATGCAAGCGTATCTATCTGCTTTTTCCTCTCTGAAACAGAATAAATCCTTCCATCGCTGGACTTTCCTCCATAGATCCCAGGGCACTTTGCAGGCATTAATGTCTTTTCTTCACAGCAGAGCAAAACCCGAGTGCAAAAGGTCAAAATGATTACCCTCATTTTAGAGATGAAGAAACAAACATATAGAAGGTTGAATGACTTGATCCACATCAAAGAAGAGGCCAAGAAAAGAACTGTGACTTGAAAACAGGATGTCTAATGTTCATTAGCGTATGGAAAACTCAGAACAATGTATGTAAAAGTCTAGAAATTGACAATAGTTCCATTTTATGAAATTAAAAGTCTATCCAGTTCTGAAGTATTGTTCATTGTTTCAAAATGTTTTGTACCAAAATGATTTTGAAGACATTTATAGATCATTAAACAATAATTGAGAACAGGAGTTGATATAATTTGAACAACAATATGATCAAGATATAAGAATTAAATTACATGAAAAGTAGTATGTGTCAAAAGAATTCTCCATGTTGAAATGGGGCTTTCCTTATTTCCTGTTTTTTCTGCATGCCATTATCTTTTCTGCGATCTGGTAGCTGTACAAACACAGACACTGAAACAACCTAAAATTTTTTTTTTAAGTCTCCCATTGTAGAAGCTGCAGTTCAGGCTACTGACCAGGAGGAGGTGCCTAGAATGAATGCATCTGAGTATAATCTCTAGATGGGATTCCCTGCTCCAAGGACCAATCGTGCCACAAGCAAGCTAAGAATGGCTGAGAAGAAATGAACCTGGGGCTGATACTCTGTCCCCATCCTCTTCTTTACAAGTGCTAAGTTAAATACTTCACAACAGGATCTGAAGGATTCTTCCTATACATTCTGGAATATGAATTCCTAGTCTCTACATCTAATTGCTGGTGGTCAGCCAACTGTGCTTTGACAGTCAGGACCTGGAGATGCCTTATTGGGCTCATTTTTGGGCTCTTGGATGGGCTGACCCTGATGCTCAGGAGAGATATAGCCAAGCCTGAAGACACTGCTGTCTAAGTGCTAGTTTGGGGATGTTTCTGGATTCTAGGACAACCTGCAAATGTGGTTCATGTAAAAAAAAAATTTCTTACTAACTCAGAGCAGCCTGGGATACCTCCATGGCTTAGGGGGGAGCATATACATAGGTGATTAAGGTATATGCCCCAAGCAAGTCACCAGACCATCCCCTTGCAAGGCCCAGGATTCCCTGAGAAGTCCTCAAAGGGCAAATGGATGGCTCTAGTGTTCCCATTATTTCTGAGAAGTTACCCAGTTCCTTCCTTTCTCTAGCTATTATGGTCAGGATCCAAGTCAGCAGTGATACAAAGCACAGATTTTTATTTGGTTTTAACTGCAAGGTTTATTATTTTCTGCACCACGGCATAACCAAAGCTAAAGTTGGTAGTGCCTTTGTAAGCCATATTAAATCATGCAAGAATATAGCCAATACTATGTCAATATCGATTACCTCTAGTGATTATTGTTGTGAAATGATTAACAGCATTACAAAGGAAGCACCTTGCTTTGGTGATTAGAAATGGGAATTGCTTTTTAGACTGGTTTAGTAGTAGAAGTCAAAGGGCTTTTAATCTCCACCCTTCTCCATGTTCATAGTGTGATAAGAACACACCTGCCACATTAGAAAAATATTAATTCCCATGAAGTGTCTGCAGAGAGTATATTCAGGTTTGGAGAAGTCCACCATTTCTGGAATGAGCAAATGAAAATTCATTAATTAAAGATTATGTCTTGAGTCAATATCTGATTAGACTAATACTTGGCTAACAAGGCTTCTGAAAAAATAATTTTGCATTCTATCACAGTCTAGACCATGGAGAATAAGTTCAATGTGAGAAGCAAAAGAAAGACCAGGAAAATCCAGACAATTTTCCTCATGCAACAAAGTTTCAGAATTATTTCCTTAGAGAAAAAGTGGAAAGTACCAGAACGTTTCATACATTCTTTATAGGCAAGTATGTAAGTTACTTATAATTTTTCTTAAAAAGTATTATTCATGTCAAAAAATGCTTAAATAAGTTTTACAAATCTCTTTCTTTCTGAAATTCCTCTAAATATCAAAATACAGAGTTAGAATGGGTATCAAAACAAACAGTTACGGAGATTGTTCTGCATGACGCTAATTTCCAACACTCCCGGTTACATGTGGAAGAGACCAAGGCCTTAAGGGAATCTTTCATTTATTTATTTTTAAAGATCAAGAGAATTAATCACATTCCTTGTGGGGACCTTCTAGGAAGTAAATGTTTTTGCACTAGGCCCTAGGAGTCTAAAAAAGAAATCTTAAGAGAATCCCATGGCCAGCCTCTGCCCTCCCAGAAGATTGCTTGGCTGCCGTCACGAGGCCATCTGTATTTGGCAGGTTATTATCTGCTCTGCAGCTTTCTTTCCCAGCTGTATGATGCCTTTATGGTCGCCTCCTCCTAATTCAGTTCATAAAGAAATCTTCACCTAATGCACTCTGACCCAGCTCTCCAGCTGTTTCTTTAAGAGCAATTTCTTGTATTTCAGCACCTTGTACAACCTAACATTATATTGATTTTTAAAAGCTCTTTCAGTTTCCACTTCATCCTCCCACTCTTTCATACCCTAGTTTAGGGTCAGCAATGCCTGCTGAGAATATTGCAGGCAGAAGTAGTTAATCTGAACATACCTGCAAACTAAGACCGTCTTAGCGCAGAGAAAGTGTTCTTGAGATTTTTTCAATTCCTTACCTAAATGTTGTTCTGAAATAGAACTGTCTTTGAGAGGAAACTATTAAAATAGAGACAGGAACAGACATGAGAAATCAGTGAAATTAGACTCTGGTATAAAACTGAATCTTGGATCATGTGACTCATACAATAAATAGAGATGATGTTTTAAAGCTAAAGATATCAGTTAGTAATGAGTTGAGCTACATGTATCAGAAACTTGGCTACAGTGACATAATCAAATGAGGTTTATTTTACTCTTAACCAAGAATCTATATTCAAGCATACCATGGCACTTATACTTTCTAAGGAAGTCCACAGCCCAATCTTCTTTCAGCTCTCAGTTTCTTGCAACTTTATCCTCCTGGTTGCAATATACCTGAGAAATATCAGGTATCAAAACTGCATTCCAAGTAGGAGGAAGGAAGAGATAAAGGCAAAAGCTGACTCTACAATTTTTACCTTAGAGACAACAGTTTTGTGGAAGCTGTACCAAGTAGACTTCACTGGAATACGATTTGCTAAGGGGATGTCACACGCTACTGACATTTAAGTAAGGGGTTGGGGAAATTCAGGATTTTAGCTAGGCATGTGGCCAGGCCTCAGATAAATCTGGATTTTATCGGTAAGGAAAGATGGTGGAATGGACCAGTGAGTAGGTAACCAGCAGTATCTGTCCTACTGAAGTTGCTAAATATGGCCAAAAGGAATGGGTGCAGTTAGTGTTCAATCAAGCACACTGCTTCTTTCAGGTATAAAATTCCCCTCTACAAGCTCTAAGCCACTGGGCTGCAAAACAGGATAGCAAGAAATTTCCAGATCATTTTACTCCACATCCTTACAGAGGCCTTAATTTAAAATTACTAATTCTCTCAAAAAGATTTGGAATTGATTTTCTACTTAGGTATGCAGTGTTAGAATTAGGAGTCAGTAAATTAAGGCCCATGGGTCAGATTTGGCCTTCAGCTCATTTTTGTCAATGAAGTATTATTGGAACACAGTCACACCCATTTCTTTACATCTCATCTCTGGTTACTTTAATGGCAGAGGTAAGTCCTTGCAACAGACCCTATTCTCCACAGATTCAAAAATATTTACTATGTGACCCTTTCCAGAACATTTGCCGACCCCAGTGAGAGAAACAGCCCTGTTCTTTTTAGTTCAGGATGCGGGAGGTGTTAATTCCATATTTACACACCACATGAGATACTTTCCCAGTGAGAAACAGCCAGGTCAAGGAAAACAGTAAAGAAGCAGATAGTGGTGGGAAAAAGACACAACGGTATTTGGAGGAATATCCAATCTTATTTAACTGATAGTAATAGAAACTCCAGAATGCAAGACCTCCAGTGCTTATGGGATAACTTTTAGTACTGGCATTCCTCGGAGATACTGCAGGTTCAGTTCCAGACCATCACAATAAAGTGAATATCAAAATAAAGCAAGTCACAATAATTTTTTTTGGTTTCCCAGTCCATATAAAAGTTATGTTTACACTCTACTGTACTCTATTAAGTGTGCAATAGCACTATGTCTTAAAAAATGCACAGACTTTAAAAATACTTTGTTGCCCAAAAAAGGGTAAACATTATCTGACAGTTTAGGGTTGCTACAAACCTTCAGTTTGTAAAAATGTACAATACCTGCGAAGTGCAATAGAACAAGATATGCCTGTATTCCCATTAAGATGTTGACTTAGTTTTAACATTCCCAACTTTCTTACAGGAAGTCTAACTGAATCAAGCCTGACTTTGCTAACAAATCAAGCCTTGAATATTCTCACTGAATAGAATCCCCCAGAACTACTTAAATGCACAATTAATTTTCAGAACGCAGCAGATTGGATCATCACTTATTTCAAGTGTTTCTCTGGCATTGTTCACAGAAAACAACATTAGGCAGATATGAGATTCATGGTCTTTTCTATACTTTGCCTATCTTTGCCTGGAGGCAAAGAAAATAAATAAGAAAAATATAGAGAGTTAAGTCAAGAGTGTTTGGACGTTCCAAAAACAAAGAGCATCGTTTCTGAGTAACACTAAAAAAGACTCACCGTTTTTTGGGTATTTTTGTTTGTTTGTTTTATGCAAGTGAAAATGATATGTAGTTTTCTTAAATATTTTTATTCTGCTTTTGTTTTTCAAAAGTATAGCTCCATTTATTAAGTGCATTGTGGGAAATTATATCGCATGCCTCACTGCTAATCGAAAGAGTCTGGGAAACCAAGGCTGTAGCTGAGTATATACTTGAGTAAAAGTGGATTTTAGGCAAAGGCTGTGTGAGCATCTTCTCTTTTTAATTTAACTCTTGATTTCTTTACCTCCTGAAATAAACTGGATTTTATTTATTTTTAGAGAAGAATTTTTTTTTCAAAATTTTCACTTCCTAGAGAATAAAAACAAATTTTTCTTTAAGTTCACTTTAGTTATTTTCACAATAGTTAGTGCTTCTTTGACAAGCAAATAATTTGATTGGCAGTGTATTCTTTGTGAAATTGAAATCATCTGCACAAAATTTTATCAACATCCATAGTTATTACTACTCAAAAATAGCACTTCACATGTTCTTTCTTTTAGTGATTGCAAAAGCTTCTTAGAAAAGGATTACAAATGAATGTATTACCGCTAAGATCAAACTTACACTTTAGTTTGAAATGGCAAGATACTTCATAAAACTTAAACTTCTGAATTTGTTTCAAAATTAACTTTCTCAGGTTTTTCAGTAAATTTTGATATGTAAGTAGAATATAAACATAAGTGTGCTTTTAGACAAATGTATAACATTTATATAAAATTTGGCCAGGGTTTAAATGACTTAAAATTTTGAGGAATGCTATTCACTATTTTTTAAATATTATTAAAACAAAGGGGGCTTCCCTGGTGGTGCAGTGGTTGAGAGTCCGCCTGCCGATGCAGGGGACACGGGTTCGTGCCCCGGTCCGGGAAGATCCCACATGCCGCGGAGCGGCTGGGCCCGTGAGCCATGGCCGCTGAGCCTGCACGTCCGGAGCCTGTGCTACGCAGCGGGAGAGGCCAGAACAGTGAGAGGCCCGCGTACCGCAAACAAACAAAAAAACCCCGAAGGATTAGTTATGTCTATACTTTTTCTAAAACTGTATTATTCATTATGTGTTTTGTATCTCCAAATATGTTTATTACATAAAACTTCTAGGATGAAATGCAGAGGCACTAAGAAAGGCTACTTATATTCATTTTGACTTTTAAAAATAAAATAATCTCATTCATAAAGAAACATAATACGACCATCAAAGAGACTCCATTTTTCTCACCTTTCAAACTAACAAAGTCATTGTGTTTTATAATACCCAGTAGTATTAGATACATGAGGAACCAGCACACTCATTCACTCTTGGTGTGAGTATAAATTGATGCAGTCCCTTCAGAAGGGAATTTGGCAACAGCAATTATATTTCTATAAGTACTATCCCACTGGCTCAGTAATTCCTTGTCTAGAATGCATCCTTCAGATAAATTTGCACAACTGAACAAAGGCTGTTTCTTGTAATAATATTGATGGAATTAAGTTTAGGAAAAAAAAATTGTCTAATTCTTGAGTCCTTGTTCTTAACCACTACTCAAATTGCTTGTGACAGCTTCTTTCTGGGAATGATATGCAAGTTATAACGATGGTCTATAAGCTGTATTGTTTTTATTCCTTGGTATGTAAGTATCTTCTTTACCCTTAGTTCTGAAATTAGCTGAATTAAAATTAAAAAAGAGAAAGTCTTTCACATCACTTCTGCTGTTTTTGTTGCCTTAAGAAATATTTGAGTCTAACGAATTCATCAAACTCAGTGCCTAAAGAATCTATAGCCTCCAAATTTTACCTTCTGTGTCAGAGCCACATAATACCACAGCTTTTAATCCTTCTATAAAATAAAATAAAATAGAATAGAATATCAGTTGAGATGAGGGTGTTTTAAGCAACTAAAAATTAAAATTCACAATTGTGAGTCAAAGTACCTGTTTTCACTTTTAAATCAAAAAATGCCATGAAAATACAACTATAATGGGATAAGATATTTAGTTAATGTGATTATGCAATTAACTGAAATTTGTAATTCAAGTAAAAAACATTTTCTTTGACATCTGAATTGGTTGTTGATTGGAGATAAATTACGCCTGGAAATGAAATCTGTTTAGATAACTCAGCTATCAACAGCTATTTAATGGTGCTCTTTATTTACCCCTTATTTCATTTAGACTATTTTTAATCAAATTTCCTAAACCTTATTAACTATGGTAATTCAAAACTTGGACAAAAAAATTATTAAATCTATTAGGAGTGATAAGTTCAGAAGGCCACACATTTCATTTTTCCTAAACAAAGTCATCTAACCATTAGTTGATTTACAAATTATTAGAATAAATATGATCATAAAAAAGCACACATCAGTATTCAGATATAAACAGGTATGAAACCATGAGTGAATCAATTTCTTATGAAGTTCAAATAGAAGTGGGCTGAAAAAAATCTCATCTTAAAAATTAATACCTCAGTCAATGTGAGTAGGCCATCTGTGTTTATCAGTGGTCCCTTACTGAAATTAGGCCTTCTTCCTCCCACAGAAACTCGGGCTGTCTCTCCTCCCATGATTACATTTCAAAGGTCTGACTCCCAGGTCTTAAGAAAGACATTTCTGGATTATAGAACCTTTACATCTCAAACTGACAGAGAAAAAATTTACAAGTTTTCCAAAGGAAATGCTCTGAGAAAAGGGAGGTCAGGGGCCTATAGTGAGGAAGAAACCTGTCTAAAGTTAATAAAACTGAGGAGAGCATTAAGGCCATTTTAATCAGTAGAGAGTTTGGAAAATGTATTTGCACCACGTAGAAAGAATTAAAAATCTTCATTAACCTAATTTATTGGCAAAGATCCCTGTTAACATTTTGGTGTTTGCCCTTTTAAGGTTCATGCATCATTTCTTTATAAATAAAAATTTTGTCCTTCATGAAGTTTTGTAGTCTTTTCCAACCAATTCATAACAGAGCCATGAAACAATTAAAATCAGATGAAAATCTGTCTATAATGACAACAACAAAACAAGAACAGCATCCACTCTCATGAATTATGAGATTTTCACATGTCAGGCATTACTCTAAGCCCTTTACTTAAATAACCTGATTTAATTTCCCCCCAGACTCTGTAACTGCTATTCGTACCCACATCTCACTTTTTTTTAATATGAGAAAATCAAGGCTAAGAGATGCTGAGTAACTTGCTCAGAATTCTACAACTAAAAATCAGTTTTATAAAATTTATTTGAAGTCCATACTGCTTGACCCCTAAGCCCTGGCTGGTAACCTCTACACTCTATTTTCTCTGATAGATTCTTTATGTACTTTGCAACCCATCATTACTCACCCTTAGAATCATGACATTACCATCCTCACAGGACCAAGACTTTTAAATTACATTTCACAAGTTATATTTTCCATTCCATTTAAACTGTAGTTTTAAAAACATGCACCTATGAAAGCTTTGAAATGTTCACTTGGGATTCAGCATCTGAAACTTAGAATGTCTCTGGGCCAACAACATGAAAACATCTGCCTTCTCCTTGGTTAACAAGTGAAACCTCTGGGATACAATTCAACTTCAGAAAAATTATTATTTAATGGAGTAAGGGTCCAACTCAGGAAATAGCTTTACTTTTTCCAAATGCATGTGAATTACTAATAAGAAAAGCCAATTATGCTCCTTAATATACTTCAGTCCAATTTAGTAATTCCCAATACAGGTTTGCCACAATCCAGGGTCTTAAAGAAAATCTCAAGGATTTTTATAAAACACTGCCAAAGTCCTCAAAGAAAATCAATTTACTTTTAAATAAGTCTGATTCAGTACTCTGAGCAGTATGGTATTAAATTCAAGATATCTAGAAATGGTAAAAACAATTGAGAGTTATCCAGGTTGTTAATGCTGACCTGTGTGAGGCACTGATCTAGGAGTTCTGGATGAGAGAAAAAGATGCTCACACAGCTACAGGCACGCAAAGGGAAAGGAGATAAGGACGTGGTCTCCAACAAGGATGATTTTCTTGTTAGTAACAGAAATCTACTAAAACTGGAGATGATTTCATGGAAGGGCACCAGGTATCTCAATTCAGAGACCTGGCAGGAAGTGTGGTTAGGCTACGAAAGGGACTGACACCAGGAACAAGAAAGCTTTGAACTGAGATGATTTTATCTGTCAACAGAGGATTGAATGATCTCCATCTCTTTTTCTCTGGGCACTCAAATGCCATTCTTCTATCTCTTTCCAGCATGCCTTTCTCTATTTTGGAATGTATTAGACCCGAACATGGCCACTCCAGGCTCCGGCTTTACTGTGCCAAAACAGACAGATTCTCTAACTCTGATTTCTATGTCAAGAAGGGAAAGAATATACCTTGCAAAACAAGGGCCAGGGATCCATCCAATCCCAATAACCTTTGACAGAGGGCGTGAGAGCTGTGGCTTAACTCTCATTTAGCGGGAGTTGCAGGTAAAAGTTTGAAAAAAGGAAGTAAGCCCTGTAAGAACTGGGTGCAGGGCAAAGGAGAAAATGTTCAGCACAGGAAATTGAGTGGTACATACATAATCTTAATGTACAGCAGAATGTGATAAGAAGTATGCAAGAGAGGAGGACAAATTATTATGATAGTGAAAATGTAAGAGGTTATTTTTGGTCACGTATATGTGACCATGTGTGTGTGCATGCATGTGTGTGTATAAAGAACTGTAATATATAACACCACATTTGATAGTTCTAACCAGCGTCATGAGCTTTTTTTTGTATACAGTTATAGCATTTAAAGTGAGCCTTCATAAAGATATTGATACCAATCATTAATTTAATGCTTAATTTATGTCAAACTGTTATAAAATCTATTAATGTATTATGCCATTTAATTTTTACAGCAAGACTATAAATAGATACTATTATTTTCCCCATCTGAGAGAAAGGGAAATTCGCCCTTAGGAGAAGCTAAGAGCTCACTGGAGGCCACATATCTAATAATTTACAGAGGCAGATTCTAGCCCATGTTTCTTTGCTAATTCTCTTACCCACTGTGCATTACTGTCATTCCAAGCCCTGATGATGGTAGACTTTTATTAGAGAGATAGGATTCTGATATGTCTTGTAGAAGATTACAAGAGTAAAGGCAAGAGGATGGTAGAATTCTGGAGTGTTTAAGGAACACTGAGCAACTGTTTTTAGCTGAAACACGGGATGTATAAGAGATACCAATCCTGAAAGGTAAATCTGTTCCTGAGCACTGTGGGTCATGAAAACCATGTTTAGCAGGAGAGAAAATTAATAGAAATTGTTATCGATGAAAGTCAGTGTGATGGTAGTGAAAAGGGTTTACAGGTTGGGTTGGGAGAGGGAATAAGATGCCATAAGAATCTGGCAAGGAGACTACTGCATTGTCCTGACAAGATCATCTATTGCAGTACACGTTATTAGATGATATAAATAATAAGCATCTTGCAGCCTTATATGAATGAACTTGGATAACCAAGAGATCAGCTAAAGTCTAATAAGGTGGAAAGTTGTCAAAAAAAGTAAGTGTTAAGCTTAAGGCATCTATTACTGTTTCTTGTCTATCAGCTGTTATCACTTCAGAAAAGAAAATAGAAAAGAAAGAACTTGAGAAATACGATTCTCTGAATTCTCTACCTAAATGCAAGACAGTTTTCCTCAACTCCCTATCCATCAGCAAGTCTCTTTGACTCTACCTCTAAATTATAGCTTATATTAATAGCTTTTTTATCCAATGCTTCCACTCCAACTCAAGCCATCATCATATCCTTTCCAAATATCATAGTAATTTTCTAGCTGTGCTCTCACCTGCCAATTTCAATCTCCCTCACATCTATCCACTGTTCGTAAAGCAAACAGAGAAATCATTTAAAATATCTTTAGATTAAGCCTCTTGCCTGATTAAAACTTATCAGTGGTTTAGAAATGATCTAAGACTAAAATCCAAATCCTTTGAATAGTCTTTGAAACTACAAATGATTTAAACACTCCGTCCCTTTCCAGCTTTATATTTTATCATTTTCCCTACCCTAGTCATCCCATTCTATTGCTCTTCAGCTATGCTGACTTCTTTCTATTACTTTAATACTCCCATAATCTTTCCCAACTCAGGAATCATGTCCTTTCTGGACTATACTCATTTCTCCTTAGATGCCAATATATTTTCATCTTCAGAATCTAGGATTATGCAGTCAGAGACCCATACATTACCAATTAAAAACAGTTGCCATCTCCTTCCCTTAGTCACTAGTACACCATGGAAGAATATTAATTAACCGGTAAAGGGCAAAAACCACTGTGGAGTTTTCCAGATCAAAGAAAGAGCATGCACAAAGTTCCATACACAGAAGTGCACCTATAAGGCTAGAATATAGTTGCAAGCAGAGTAGGGGTGAAAAGTACAGAAAGGTAAGAGATGAGATAGGAGAGGTAGGTTGGGATCTGCAGAGCTTTTTAAGTCAACATAAGGAGGTTAAGCATTATTTTGAACTACACAGTGGTATATGAGAAGGAAGGTAATGAAATGTTCTAAGCAGAGGAGTGTGATATGGCTATAACTGCATTTTAGAAAGATGAGGTTGGTAGCAGAGGGGAGAGGGCAAAATGGGAGCCAAGAAAACTAACCAGGCAGGAGATGATGGGGTCCTGACCTAAAATGAGAAGCAGTGTGAGGAGGGGCTAGCAGAGGGGAATACTTAGACAGCAGAATTAACTGCTGGGATATTACTCATCAATTAAAGATCTATTTGCACTCTTGACACTACTATTTCCAAAATAAATAATTTGTTTCAGTAAGATATTTTCCTTTGATTAAGGCCATTAGTGGTATAATTAAACAAGTAGCTTAGTTCTTATAATGAGGAGATATTGTAAATAGACTCATACATTTTATTTTTAAGAGCTAAATGGGAGGAAGCAGTTAAACCTCAGACCCTTAGGGAAAATAAAACTAAACCTTATTATCAGGCACTGGAGATTTTAAAGCAGTGAGTCAGGTCAGAGGTATTTAATCCACAATGAAAATTAGATACTCCCCATATGAGTACATTGCTGAAGGCACTTAAAATGAAGCAGCTGAGTTTTGTTGTTATTGTTGGAATTTTTGTTTGCATTTTTGAAGGTTTAAAAACATGATATGTTTTTAATTTTTTTTTTTTTTTTTTTGGCTGCGTTGGGTCTTTGTTGCTGCACATGGGCTTTCTCTAGTTGCAGTGAGCTGGGGCTACTCTTCCTTGTGGTGTTTGGGCTGCTCATTGAGGTGGCTTCTCTTGTGGCAGATCACGGGCTCTAGGCACGTGAGCTTCAGTAGTTGCAGCATGCAGGCTCAGTAGTCGTGGCTCGTGGGCTTAGTTGCTCCACGGCACGTGGGATTTTCCTGGACCAGGGATCGAACCCATGTCCCCTGCATTGGCAGGCAGATTCTTAACCACTGTGCCACCAGGGAAGTCCCATGATATGTTTTTAAACTTTAACTTTTAATTTTAACTTTTACCTGTTTTGGAACTGGCAACTCTCACATATAGCTGGTAGGAATATAAAATGAACCAACCACTTTGGAAAGAGTTGTGCCAGCTTTTTGTAAAAGTAAACTTATATTTATCCTATGATATAGCAATTCATCCCTAAGTATTTACTGAAAAGAAATTAAAATATATGTACACAAAATTAAATTGAAAAGAACTTGTACAAAATGTTTCAAAGCCATTTTATCATAACATCCCAAAAAAAGCAACAATTTCCCACCACTTCAAACTGCTAAATGAATAAACACGTGATATATGCAAATAATGAGATAGTAATACAAAGTATGAACAACTGCTCTCTGCAAAAACATGAGCACGTTACAAAGTCATTATTCTGAGCTCAAGAAGCCAAACATAAAATATCACATACTGTATATTTCCACCTATAAGGAGAACTGAGATGTTGGAAATATCCTGTATATTGATAGCAGTGCTGATTACCTTCATTTGTCAAAACATTAAATATGTGAAGCTCACTATATAGAAATTTTACCCCCCCCCCAAAAAAAAGAACTGTAAACAAATAGACCATGGATTAGCAGTATTTCAGGTTAGAGAAGACAAGAAAGATATAAATAAATGTAATGCCTGATCCTGGATTGGATCCTAGTCCCAGGTAACAATAGCTCTAAAGGACATTATTGATCCAACTGGTGAAATTTGAATATGGGCATTAGAAAACAGTGCTATCTCAATCTTCAATTTCCTGACCTTGTAACTCTTTTATGTTTACATAAGCCCTCACCTTCAAAATAAAAACTATCAGAATTCTCAGACAATGACACATCTTGATCTCCTGCATAATTACCAGAGATAGAATAAGACCCATTGAACTACCATCCTCAGACCAGTCAGCAGGAATTTGCAAACACAGAAATTATACACTGCCAAGAATCATCATAATTGAGGGAAACTAGTGCCGTGAAACTCTTCACACAGAACTTGAAGAAACACAATTTTCATTATCAGTATGGTTACTAGGCTACAATGGAGCTGTATCATAAATAGTCTGAGGGAAAATGATTTTGAATCTCAAATTTTATACTTTATTAAATCAGCATTCTTATGTGAGGGAAAAACACAAATATTTTCAAAGACATTGGAGTTAAAATCTAAAATAGATTTCTGGCTTCTGCTTAGAATGTATAAATCTGGCAAGGTCATTGTTCCCATCAGCCATGAGAAAAGGGATAGAAAATCTCAGTAAAATAAGTTCCCCTTTATTTCATGCTCTGATTGGTTTTGTTAGCTTCCTATGACTGTTGTAACAAATTTCCACAAACTTGGTGGCTTAAAAACAGCAGAAATATATTATCTCACAATTCTGGCAACCAGAAGTCTGAAATCAGTTTCACTGGGTTGAAATCAAGGTGTTGAGAGGCCCAAACCTCCTCCATGGGCCCTAGGGGAGAATCTGTTCCTTGTTTCTTCCAGCCTTGGTGGCTGCCAGCCTTCCTTGGCTTGTGGCTGCATTACTCCAGTCTCTGTCTCCATAATGACACGGGAGAGGAAGCTCTTCTCTGTGAGGTCAAATTTCTCTGTCTCCCCTTATATAGTTACATATGATTGCATTTAAGGCCAACTCTGATAGTCCAGGATAAAGTTCCAATGTCAAGATACTTAGTTTAATCACATCTGTAATGGCCCTTTATCCAAATGATGTAGCAAGTATAGGTTGCCGGGATTAGAACCTGATATTTTGGGGGACCATTATTCTGCCTACTACACTTATCATTTGATTTCTTCACTGTTTTGGCTTTTTACCTTGAGGCTTACTTTGAATGCAAAGTCTTTATTTTTGTTGCTGTTGGTTTCTTTATTTTTGTCAACTCTTCCTTTCATCACTTTTTAAGTTTCCTGTCCCTGGGTGCTCTATGCTAATCAGGTCTCCTGGTTGCAACTGGACTTTCCATCCCATTAGGATATTTCTAATATCACAGGCACGTGCACAGTTCCTAGTCATAAGGTTGATACCCTCCCTGGCTGGCAACTTGTTAAAAGCAGTAGCCACAGTTGGTGGTTTGTCACTGTTGAAGTTATATGTTTTGTCTCCTTTCTTTCCAGTGTGGGGAAGCCTAACTCAAGGCCATATTTCCAGCAGAGTTTTAGACTCTGTCCGAGTTCATTATGTTTATTGCTCTTTACTTTGCAATTGTGGGAATATTTTTTCTTGCTTTTGGATTCAGAATCTACCAGGACTTTGCCATGCTTTGTGTTTCTGATCTATTTGTAATCTACTGAGATATTTCCTTCATTTGGAACCCAGCTCTATCATTTGTTGTTGCTGTCTATGTTCATACTGTACTTGGCTCGGCCAAGTGTCTGAAGCAGAGAGCTGTGTCATAACCTAGGCTTGTCACGTCATCTGGACCAGAAATTTTAGTTGTTTTTATTATCTTTACTTTATCTTTACTAATTAGTATCTTTACTAATACCTTTACTGGTATTAACTTGAAAAAAAACTAATATTATGAATTATCACAAATTATCCTGGTTGAAATACATTCATGTTAATGTAAGATATATATATTTCCTTAGATGATCCACTGTAATTTAGCATTAGTTATGGACATTTAAAATGTTATCACAGCATTTGAGAGAATACTGGTGAAAATCCAATTCAGCAGAAGTTGGTAAGACTCCCACACAAAATAATTAATGTAGAGCTGTTTTTATCTTCCTCCCCTGGGAGCTAAATAAAAGATTATTAATGTTTGCAGACCAAGTTAGATAATAAATTCAATACCATGCCAAACAATCATTTATAGCCATCATAATTGTATGCAAACCTTAAGGAAGTATCCCTTAAAGAAAAATATTCTACAATACAAATCCATGAGCACCAGGATATATGAGTAGGTCCACAGGACATAATTATGCCACTAAATTCTCAACATCAATCATGAAGTGAAAGGTGCAGATGGTCATGATATTTTTGAAGTTTACTACAAGACACTAATGATTAAACAAAGATTAGCTATTATATCACAGATATTAAAATGTAAGCATCTTGAAAAAATTCTTTTATGTTTTTGTTGGTAGATCTTAGCATCAGATATGAATAATAACACACACACACACACACACTTGTACTAAACTGAAAAAGTCAATTAAATTTGAAAACCAACGAAAATTACATTCAATTATTTGAGTATACATTTCTATTGCCTATGCAAGCAAATTTTGTATGTATAAACAACCCCAAAATAAAAACATATACACTAAAACACAGACACAATAATTTTCAGGAAAAGGGAACAAGCAACTTATAAACACCACTTCTATGATTTAGACAATGCTATCTACACTGTTAAACAGATTGATGTGATAAAAAGACTCTGAGGAGGGCTTCCCTGGTGGCGCAGTGGTTGAGAGTCCGCCTGCCGATGCAGGGGACACGGGTTTGTGCCCTGGTCCGGGAGGATTCCGCATGCCGCAGAGCGGCTGGGCCAGTGAGCCGTGGCAAAAAAAAAAGACTCTGAGGGGTATTGCAACACCCCTAGATTCATATTAAGTACAAATACACAATAAAGTTTTTTTTTAAGAAAATCAGTTTATTTTAAAAATTAGTTTATGAATTGAAAAAATAGAGATTATATATGAACTATGGAAAGAATTGAAATTTTTACATCAAATTTCCTTGATTTTTTAAAACAATTTGCAAACAGTATACCATATAATATTTTTCCATAGAGTTGTTTCTAACAGTTTATTATTATTTTTTAATAGGTCTTTATTGGAGTATAATTGCTTCACAATACTGTGTTAGTTTCTGTTGTACAACAAAGTCAATCAGCCATATGCATACATATGTCCCCATATCCCCTCCCTCTTAAGCCTCCCTATCCCACCCCTCTAGGTCATCACAAAGCACTGAGTTGATCATCCTGTGCTATGCTGCTGCTTCCCACTAGCTAACTATTTGACATTCAGTAGTGTATATATGTCAAAGCTACTTTCACTTTGCCCCAGCTTCCCCCTCCCATCGCACGTCCACAACTCCATCCTCTATATCTACATCTTTATTCCTGCCCTGCAACTAGGTACATCAGTACCATTCTTTTTTAGATTCCATACATATGCGTTAGCATATAGTATTTGTTTTTCTCTTTCTGACTTACTTCACTCTGTATGACAGACTCGAGGTCCATCCACCTCACTACAAATAACAAAATTTTGTTTCTTTTCATGGCTGAGTAATATCCCATTGTATATATGCACCATATCTTCTTTATCCATTCATCTGTTGATGGACATTTAGGTTGTTTCCATATCGTGACTACTGTAAATAGTGCTGCAATGAACATTGTGGTACATGTCTCTTTTTGAATTATGGTTTTCTCAGTGTATATGTCCAGTAGTGGGATTGCTGGGTATATGGTAGTTCTATTTTTAGTTTTTTAAGGAAACTCCATACTGTTTTCCATACTGGTTGTATCAATTTACTTTCCCACCAACAGTGCAGGAGAGTTCCCTTTTCACCACACCCTTTCCAGGATTTATTGTTTCTAGACTTTTTTTATAATGGCCATGCTGACCGGCATGAGGTGATACCTCATTCTGGCTTTCATTTGCATTTCTCTAATAATTAGGGATGTTGAGCATCTTTGCATGTGCCTCTTGGCCATCAGTATGTCTTCCTTGGTGGAATGTCCATTTTTTAACTGGATTGTTTTTCTTTTTGATATTGAGCTCCATGAGCTGTTTTTATATTTTGGAGATTAATCCTTTGTCTGTTATTTCATTTGCAAATGTTTTCTCCCATTCTGAGGGTTGTCATTTTGTCTTGTTTAAGGTTTCCTTTGCTCTGCAAAATCTTTTAAGTTTAATTAAGTCCCATTTGTTTATTTTTATTTCCATTACTCTAGGAGGTGGGTCAAAAAATCTTGTTGTGGTTTATGTCAAAGAGTGTTTTTCCCATGTTTTCCTCTAAGAGTTTTATAGTGTCTGGGCTTACATTTAGGTCTTTAATCCATTTGGAGTTTGTTTTTGTGTATGGTGTTAGGAAGTGTTCTAATTTCATTCTTTTACATGTAGCTGTCCAGTTTTCCCAGGCTGTCTTTTCTCCATTGTATGTTCTTGCCTTCTGTGTCATAAATTAGGTGCCCATATGTGCATGGGTTTATCTCTGGGCATTCTATCCTGTTCCATTGATCTATATTTCTGTTTTTATGCCAGTACCATACTGTCTTGATTACTGTAGCTTTGTGGTATAGTTTGAAGTCAGGAAGCCTGATCCCTCCAACTCCATTTTTCTTTCTCAAGATCGCTTTGGCTGTTCAGGGTCTTTTGTGTTTCCATACAAATTGTAATATTTTTCGTTTTAATTCTGTGAAGAATGCCATTGGTAGTTCAATAGGGATTGCACTGAATCTGTAGAATGCTTTGGGTAGTACAGTCATTTTCACAATATTGATTCTTCCAATCCAAGAGCATGGTATATTTCTCCATCTGTTTATGTCATCTTTGATTTCTTTCATCAGTGTTTTATAGTTTTCTGAGAACAAGTCTTTTGCCTCCTTAGGCACGTTTATGCCTAGGTATTTTATTCTTTTTGTTGCACTGGTAAATGGGAGCGTTTCCTTAATTTCTCTTTCAGATTTTTCATCATTAGTGTATAGGAATGCAAGAGAATTCTGTGCATTAATTTTGTATCCTTCTACTTTACCAAATTCATTGATTAGCTCTAGTAGCTTTCTGGTAGCATTTTTAGGATTCTCTATGTATAGAATCATGCCATCTGCAAACAGTAACATTTTTTCTTCTTCTTTTCCGATTTGGATTCCTTTTATTTCTTTCTCTTCTCTGATTGCTGTGGCTAGAACTTCCAAAACTATGTTGAATAAGAGTGGCGAGAGTGGACATCCTTGTCTTCTTCCTCATATTAGTGGAAATGCTTTCAGTTTTTCACCCTTGAGTATGATGCTTGCTGTGGGTTTGTCATATATGGGCTTTATTATGTTTAGGTATTTTCTGGAGAGTTTTTATCATAAATGGGTGTTGAATTTTGTCAAAAGATTTTTCTGCATCTATTGAGATGATCATATGGTTTTTCTCCTTCAATTAGTTAATATGGTGTATCACATTGATTGATTTGCATATATTGAAGAATCCTTGCATCCCTGGGATAAATGCCACTTGATAATGGTGTATGATCCTTTTAATGTGCTGTTGGACTCTGCCAGTAGTTAGTTCCGGATTTTTGCATCCATGTTCATCAGTGATATTGGCCTATAATTTTCTTTTTCTGTGATATCTTTTTCGGGTTTTGGTATTAGGGTGACAGTGGCTTCATAGAATGAGGTTGGGAGTGTTTCTCCCTCTGCAATTTTTTGAAGAGTTTGAGAAGGATGGGTGTTAGCTCTTCTCTAAATGTTGATAGAATTCGCCTATGAAGCCATCTGGTCCTAGAGCTCTGTTTGTTGGAAGATTTTTAATTTTGGTTTCAATCTCATTACTTGTGATAGGTCTGTTTATATTTTCTAATTCTTACTGGTTCAGTCTTGGAAAATTGTACCTTTCCAAGAATTTGCCCATTTCTTCATGGTTGTCCATTTTGCTGGCATATAGTTTTTGTAGTAGTCTCTTATAATTCTTTGTATTTCTGCAGTGTCAATTGTGATTTCCCCTTTTTTCCTTTATAATTTTATTGATTTGTGTCCTCTCCCTCTTTTTCTTGATGAGTCTGGCTAAAGGTTTATCAATTTTGTTTATCATCTCAAACAACCAGCTTTTAGTTTTATTGATCTTTGCTATTGTTTTCTTCATTTCTATTGCATTTATTTCTGCTCTGATCTTTATGATTTCTTTCCTTCTACTGACTTTGGGTTTTCTTTGTTCTTCTTTCTCTAGTTGTTTTAAGTGCAGGGTTAGATTGTTTATTTGAGATTTTTCTTGTTTCTTGAGGTGAGACTGAATTGCTATAAACTTCTCTCTTAGAACTGCTTTTGCTGCATCCCATAGGCTTTGGGTCATTGTGTTTTCATTGTCATTTATTTCTAGGTTTTTTTAAATTTCTTCAGTGATCTCTTGGTTATTTTGTAGCATACTGTTTAGCCTCCATGTGTTTGTGTTTTTTAGTTTTTTTTTTCCTTTAATTGACTTCCAGTCTCATAGCATTGTGGTCAGAAAAGATGCTTGATACGATTTCAATTTTCTTAAATTTTCCAAGGTTTGATTTGTGACCCAAGATGTAATCTATCCTGGAGAATGTTCTGTGTGCACTTGAGAAGAAAGTGTATTCTGCCACTTTTGGGTGCAATGTTCTATAAGGAACAATTAAATCTATCTGGTCTATTGTGTCATTTAAAGCTTGTGTTTCCTTATTTATTTTCTGTTTGGATGATCTGTCCATTGGTGTAATTGGGGTGTTAAAGTCCCCTACCATTATTGTGTTACTGTCAATTTCTCCTTTCATGGTTGTTAGCATTTACCTTATGTACTGAAGTGCTCCTATGTTGGGTACATAAACATTTATAATTTTTATATCTTCTTGGATTGATCCTTTGGCCATTATGTAGTGTCCCTCCTTATATCTTGTAACAGTCTTTATTTTAAAGTTTATTTTATCTGATATGAGTATTGCTACTCCAGCTTTCTTCTGATTTCCATTTGCATGGAATATCTTTTTCCATCTCCTCACTTTCAGTCTGTATGTGTCCCTAGGTCTGAAGTGGGTCTCCTGTAGATAGCATATATATGGGTATTGTTTTTGTATCCATTCAGCCAGTCTGTTTCTTTTGGTTGGAGCATTTAATCCATTTTCATTCAAGGTTATTATCGATATATACGTTCCTATTATCTTTTGTTAATTGTTTTGGGTTTGTTTTTGTGGGTCTTTTTCTTCTCTTGTGTTTCCCGCTTAGAGAAGTTTCTTTAGCATTTGTTGTAA
This sequence comes from Grampus griseus, assembly GCF_964374135.1. Classification (NCBI taxonomy): domain Eukaryota; kingdom Metazoa; phylum Chordata; class Mammalia; order Artiodactyla; family Delphinidae; genus Grampus; species Grampus griseus. The sequence continues at coordinate 52,805,292 of NC_139003.1, read as the reverse complement.
AGCTGGTTTGGTGGTGCTGAGTTCTCAGCTTTGCTTATCTGAAAAGCTTCTGAATTCTCCATCAAATCTGAATGAGATCCTTGCCGGGTAGAGTAATCTTGGTTGTAGGTTTTTCTCTTTCATCACTTTAAGCATGTCGTGCCACTCCCTTCTGACCTGCCGAGTTTCTGGTGAAAAATCAGCTCATAACCTTATGGGGATTCCTTTGTATGCTATTTTTTGTTTTTCCCTTGCTGTTTTTAATATTTTTTTCTTTGTATTTAATATTTGTTAGTTTGATTGATATGTATCTTGGTGTGTTTTTCCTAGGGTTTATCCTGTATGGGACTCTCTGTCCTTCCTGGACTTGGGTGACTATTTCCTTTCCCATGTTATGGAAGTTTTTGACTATAATCTCTTCAAATATTTTCTCAGTCTCTTTCTTTTTCTCTTCTTCTTCTGGGACCCCTATAATTCGAATGTTGGTGTGTTTATTATTGTCCCAGAGGTCTCTGAGATTGTCTTCAATTCTTTTCATTCTTTTTTTCTTTATTCTGTTCCTTGGCAGTTATTTCCACCATTTTGTTTTCCAGCTCACTTATTCATTCTTCTGCCTCAGTTATTCTGTTATTGATTCCTTCTGGTGTATTTTTCATTTCAGTTATTGTGTTGTTCATCTCTGTTTGTTTGTTCTTTAGTTCTTCTAGATCTTTGTTAAACATTTCTTGTATTTTCTCAATCCGTGTTTCCATACTATTTCTGAGATTCTGGATCATCTTTACTATCATTACTCTGAATTCTTTTTCAGATAGATGGCCTATTTCCTCTTCATTTATTTGGCCTTGTAGGTTTTTACCTTGCTTTTTCATCTGTGACACATTTTTGTGCTCTATTTTTTGTTATGAATCGAATTGTGTTCCTGTCTTATTGGTTGTTTGGCCTGAGGCTTCCAACACTGGAGTTTGTAGGCTGTTGGGTAGAGCTGGGTCTTGGTGCTGAGGTGAGGACCTCTGTGAGACCTCACTCTGACGAATATTCCCTGGTGACTGAGGTTCTCCGTTAGTCCAGTGGTTTGGAATTGGAGCTCCCACTATAGGAGCTTCAGCCCGACCCCAAATTCATAAACCAAGATCCCACAAGTCATGTGGTGTGGCAAAAAAAAAAAAAGAGAACAGTAACAAAGTAAATAGACTAGGAAGCTAACAGATACGTTAGAAAGAATATAAAAATAAAAATATAGATGTATCAACAACTGGGATGTACATCAGTACCATAGTAGTAAAAAAGAGGAGGAGGGAAAAGAAAAAAAAGCGGGGGGAAGGCCTTGGCTGTAGAGGGCGGGGCCTAAGCCAGGGAGGGGATTGGGTGGTGGGCAGGGCTTATGCTTAGGACCCACAGGGCTGGAAAAGCCCTGGGCCTGCAGGGGTGTGGCTTAAGTTCAAGGAACAGAAGGGACCCAGGTGTGCCCCCCACCCCTGGTCTCAGAGGGTAGGGGACGTCACCTGGGAGCCCAGCAGGCTTCCTGTGGGGAGAGGGGGCCTTGGATGGCAGGGAACTGGCCTGGGAGCTCAGCAGGATCCCCCGGCTCGAGTGGGTGGGGCAATCAACCTCTGCTCCTCTCCCACTCTTCCCGGAGGGTCCCTCCTGCATGCCTCTCCTGATCTTCCCAGCCTCAGGGGCACGCATCCTGTCTGGCCTCCACTTCTCTCCCCTCAGTCCCCCCACATCCTACCGGTTCACTTGGGGGCTCCTCCCGTCTCCTTGGATGTCAGGATCCCCCACCAGCAGCTGGCAGGTGCCCTAGATGTAGGGAGATGCTAACTTGGCATCTTCCTACACTGCCATCTTACACAGTAAAGTTTTAAAATGATAAGTTCTCCAAATATTTTAATACCAGAAAATTTCAAAATTAATCTAAATATGGTCAAATGTCCAGTTATAGAGGTATTATGATTATAGTCAAATGTCTTTTCAAAGAGCCTCAAACTCTACTATAAGTCCTGGATTAAATTTTTATGATTTTATTTTGATTGTCACAATGTATTTAAAATTTCCCTCTTAAAACATGCATAAAATAGCTTTTTAAACATATCTTTATCTCAGAATTTTCAATTCTATTGTACTCTCAAAAAAGCATAATTTTGGTAAATTTAAAATTGTTTATATTTTAGTAAATCTCCCCCATAAAAATACAATACAGCTTTAGGGAATTTGCATTCTATACAAATATAACACTCAACTGATATATACTAGATATACATATATCCAAAAAGTATTTTATGTAGACAGGTTACCTATGTAAACACATTGGGTAATTTACCCAAAGCCAACAGGTCACTTTTAGAATGTCTAATAGGTACAGGTAAACTTTCTAGATGCTGGGGAAACATTAGCAACAGGAACAAAGAATAATCTTTGTCCTCATGGCAGTTACTTTCTTGTAGGAGGAAGACAAAAAATAAATTCATAAAGATGTATATATAGCATAAGAGATAATGAAAATTGTAAAAAATAACAAAGCAGGAAATGAGAGATGTGAAATAACAAAGGGATAGGTTGCAAATTTAGTAGACAGTCAGAAAAGGCTCTATTGAGATAAATGGAATTGGATTGAAGATCGGAAATAAATCAGGGAATTAGCTGTGTAGATACTGGAGAAAGAACATTCCAGGCAGAGAAAACTACAAGTGCCAGAGCACCAAGGACAGAGTAGCTAGTGCTTAGAGAGCAATGAATTAGAAGAAAGGGGTATGAGGGGTGAATCTTTGTCATCTTTGGCTTCTACTTTGAGAGAGCTGCAAAAGAGATGGAGGGTTTTGATCCAATGATAACAATGATTTTATTATTCTTCTGAGAGTAGACTAAGTGAGGAATGGGCAAGAGCAGAACCAGGTGGACTAGTTGAAAGGCTATTACAGTTATTCAGACAAAGCCAGGGTAATAGCCAAGAAGGTGGTAAGTAGTTGCTACATTTTTATAGTGACAACATGTTTTCCTGATTTTATATGCAGTAAGAGAGAAAAAGAGAAGTCAATGTTTTTGCCTTGAGAAACTGAAAGGCTGGACTTTCCACTTTCTGAGAAGGAAAGCCTTGAGGAAAAGTGGGTTTTTGAGGAGAAGGATCAAGAGTAAGTTTTTTTGTCTCTTTTAAGGACATTTTAATTTTGAGATGTCTATTAGAAATCCAAAAGCTGATGTTAGTCGGTTAATCCACATAAAAATCTGGAATCAGGAGAGAGGTTCATTCTATAGCTGTAAATTCTGAAGTTTTCTATTCTCCATCTCAATGAGACCAGAAGAAATCACCAAGGGACTACATAAATGTCGAAGAGAGAGAAGTCCATGGCTTGAGTCCCATGATATTCCAACATTTAGAAGTTGGGAGATAAATACACAAGTCAGACTGAAAAAGAGTGGTCAGTGAAAGTGAAGGAGAAGCCAGGTAGAGTAGTGTCCTGGAAGAAAAACTTGAATAAGTAGTTGAGAAGTAAATAAATACCAATAGAGGAGTTGATAGAAGGCTTTGAATGGATGTACAGACTTTTCATAACTGGAGGGAAGGCAGAAGAAATGATCACAGAAGCTGGCAGTGGGTTATGTGGCTGGGAGTTTGGGAAATTTCTCTTCTAAGTTTGTCTATTTTCTCACTTAAATAGGAAAGATGTTATAAGCTAAGAATAGTGATTGGAGAGGTAGTGTTGGAGTGTTAGTGCAGAGAAGAGGATGTGAAATAGCCATCTATCAGAGTGGGTGGTTACATAAAGACTGGACTTTTAGTATGACTGCTCTTTATAACCAAGATGCAGATCTGGAAGACCCCTATTTGGACTATTAGGTGCAGAATGCAGTGACTGACTTGAGAAAAAAGGGAAGATCTTTTATTGAAATTAACATGTAATCTTATTGATACAGAAGACAACTGCCCCAATATGTTGTCATTTTTATCATTTTTCAGACAGATGTCCATATTTTGTTTTGTTTCTTCTTCAGTGTTTTACTTGTTGGAAATTCTGATGACCTAAGGAATGAGAATTAAATGGGAGTTCTGGGGAAAATTTAAATCTACCACTCAAAACACCCACCATGTATCTGCATGTCGATAAAACGTTAGGTACTTGAGCCTATAATATGTGCTTGGTATCAAGGTGAGATTTACAAGGGAAGCTTCATGAATATGAAAAAGATTCCAGAAATAATAGATTAAATTCCATTTATCTTTTTCAGTTGTCAATTTCCTAATCACATTATACCTTGCAAATGAAAAATATCAAACTGAGCAAATTGTTTGAGAGCTTCTGGTGGTAAATATTTATAAACCAGCTAAAAGTGGATGAATTTCTAATATTGAGTTAGAACCTGAACACTTTAAATAATTTTAAGTTGGAAATTAATTGTAATAAAATGAAACATTTAACCAATAACCCCACCTAGCCACTTGCACTTGCCTTTTATCTGTAATCCAGGAGATCTTTTGAAATCCTGATGAAAGTATTCTTTGAAAGAGTGAAAAGAAATTTAGTGCCTTCCTTTCATTAGACTTGGCATGGTCTCCATTTTGACGGCCCTATTGTCTAAAGTTGCCTCTTTGTAGTGAGTAGCATGAGGTTACTGCTTTAGTCTGTTGTTTGAAGTTGACTTTTTCTTTTAAACTCTGATTTTAGTAAAATATCCTCAAAACTACTTATAGGGACACAGTGCTTAGGGTTGTTATAAAAATTGAGAAACAGTCTTTTAATCAGTTAAAACATTTTCTAGAATCAAAAGAAAGAACTGTTTTATTTTTTAAACCTGAAGCTACACAAGCATTTGAAAATCAATTTAATAATATTTGTTTTTCTCTGATTCACAAACGCTGTCAGAAAACATGAAGGCAGTATAAATGCAATGTTTTTCAAAAGCTGAGGAGCAGATAAACAGAATTGGAGTTGGCCTTTCCAATGTTCTGAGAGAGTTAATTAAATGTTTGTTTGATTTTGTGATGGTGGGTGGTGTGTATACTGGTTCTTAAAAAATCTAAAAATATTTTACCTATAAATCTAAGAAAGAGAAAGAGAGACGAATACAGTTTTTCTTCTACAACTCTCAGAGTTGCTGTGCTACAAATAAAGTTCAAATGATCATTTTAAGAAGTGACAGGAAAATAAAGGGATAGTCACAAAACGAAAGCAGCTCTTTTGCCCCTTTCCTGTTTTCCCATTTCTGTTTCCCTCTAACCTTGAAAGACCTAATTATAGGAATGAGATCACTAGGCGATTTAAGCTGACTCTTGACTTTTGCTCTCCTGAACGCACACCATGCCTTGCCTAACCTATTGATTCTTTTCCTAGATTAAAAGAACGAAGTAGTTAAAGAATGACTAGCTCTCTGCCCCACAGCCCCCTTAGCAATCCTGCAGGAAGATCACGCGGGCAATATAACATCTGAAGAGAGAGTCAAGCAGTCTTCATGCAATGGAGAATGATGCAGAATCCAACCTCCTGCCTCAATGATTCACTGAGATTCATCCCCCTTTTGATCCTTTAAAAACTGTCATGGCTGAGCAGAATCTTTGGAGTTGGTCTCCTTGGGACACGAGTCCACCTTCCCTTCAGATTGCTGATTTTTCTGATTAAAACATCTTTCCTTTCTGTTGACACTTACCTCTTGATTATTGGCTTCTGAGCAGTGAGCGGCTGAACCTGAGTCGGTAACAAAATCTCAATAGTCATTTTGTGGAATGTAGTAAAAAATCATACTCTTGTATACTGTTTTTTTTGGCTCCTGTATTATTTGTGTTTAAGGAACAGGTTTACCACATTAGGTATCACATCACCACATGATTAAAACATGCATTTTAATTAATAAATTTTAATCGATTTTGAAAAAACCTTCTTCATTTTGCCTGTGAGGTACTCATGGCATAAATTTTTATCCCAACTTAGAAAATATGAAAATGAAGATAAATTAAGTACTAATTAATTTCTTCATACATTCAATGCATAATTTTTGAGCATCTACTATGTACCAAGCACTTTCTGGTCCTATGAGTATGAGTTCAGTGGGGAAGGGTTTCCTGGCAGAAGGAACAGAATGAGCAAAGAGATGGAGGTGTTAAGAAGCACAACATGTGGGAAAAATGGCAAATATTTTAAGGTGGCTGAAATATGGAATGGGCAGTTGTGGGGCTGTAATGAGGAAGGACAATAATTGAAAATTTTGGTGTTAAGGAGTTTGAACCTTACCCTATAAGCAAGAGAGGCACTGAAAGTTTTTAACAATCTTCAGTTTCCTAAAAGAAAGACTTATCTGGTAGAATAATAAATCAGGTAGCATTATGCTTGCTGCCTAGAATGGGGGAAGACTGGAGACTATTGACACAATAGGAAGCTATCAAAACAGTTTAAGGAAGTTTTGTTGATAAGACTGTTTCACTGGAAAGTAGGAAATAGACTCCAGATGAGATCTGCTGACATTTTGCATGTGCAGATGAAAAAGAGAGAAGCCAATATTAACTCATCTTCATAGGTGCTTTAATTGAGAATTTGGTAAAGTCATTCGATCATACAGAAACAGACGAAAAGGGAAAGATTTGGGGTGATTACTGAAAGTCTGATTTATTTATAGATTGTGTTTTTTGCTTGTACCTATTGATAGGCAGTTGGAAAGATTGGCTTGCACTTCAGGATAATGTTCTGGGCAAAAGATAATGAATTTGTTCTTATTGTCATTTAGGGATAATCAAAGCTACAAACAAGTAAATCAAACATGAAAGGAGATTGCATGTTGGAATAAAATAAGAGCACCCTGGGGAAGATTTATTTAATGAATAGATAGAAGAAGAGGAAAAGAAATAAATTCAAAAGGAGGTGCAAGTTAGAAAATTATGCAGGATAGAGATGTATTATATTGGCTAAGAAGCAGTCTTGAACAATGCCAAAGTTGATGTGATCAAGTACTATGAAAAAAGAAAAGCAGTCAGTAATTTTAGGAAGGATGATGTCCTTAATAAAGATAGGAGGAAAATTTTCAGTAGACTTTTGGGTCAAAGGGTCTATCTCAGCAAGATGAGTAGCAAGAGTAATGTGAAATGTAGGCAGCATTTATATGGTGAGAGAAAGAGAGAGTCATCTGCAAATAAAGGAATAATTAAATGGGGAGTCATAGAGGAGGGTTGAGAAACAAACATATTTAGAGGACTTCTGTTGCTTGTATATTCCTTCCTCCCTTCTTCCAATAAGAAAAACTCTTCTGTTAGAAAAGAACTCTTTCCCCACTATCCATTCTGTTTGATTCTGGCAGTAGTTCTAACCTAGAGTATGTTGGACAACTGGAAGTCCTCTCTTTTTCTGAAGGCACTAGCTTGGAGAAATAAAGTGTCTATGTCTATAGGGACCCATGTGGAACTAGACCATATTTGGTGGAAGCAAGTTTAACCAAAACACAGAGAGAAGTAGAGTGAGGAGATGGAAGAAAGATATTATCACTTGAGTCTCTGGATGCAGTCATGTGTAAGACTAGGTCTTTCTTTGGCTTCTCAAATTTGTAAACCAATAAATGTCCACAGATAATTACACTAGTTTGATCTGTCATTTGCAACCACCAGAATCCTGACAATATCGGCTAAAATCAAATAGCTACTATAAAGAAGGTAAAATACACAAAACAGAAAAATTACAATGGATGGAGTAAGCTCACAGAGGAGGAGGAGGGGAATCCAATCACCAGAATGGGAAGTATATTTTTGAAAAGAAGTAGGGGCATTCCATAGTCTAGAGGGAACAATAAGAGGAAACAAAGTATCTATATCAACAAAATCAAGGGAGGTAATGCAAGGATATAAAATAGGGTTTAAATCAAGATCTGAAGAATGATAAAATAACCAGTTGGCCAAAGCACTCCAAGCAATCAACTTCTCAATTATGAGAAAACTCTCTTTCAGATAGGCAATTTGCCCAATTTAGTAGCATATATCTATTCCAACTGATTTACAAGATATCGATACACCTCAGTATATGCAACTTTAGTAAAATTCTCTGCATTGTCCACATCCCCCAAACACACACACACACACAATCTGAAATCGTATTACTAGGTTTATGGGGCCATTTTCCACCTTTCTTTATTTCCTGAAAAGGAGAACTAAATATTTTTAATAATATAATATATATTATAAAAATTATTTTTATAATATACTCTACTTATCATAACAGCAATAATTTTAGAATTAAATAAGGAAACATAATGAGAAAGAATGTGTGGCTAAAGTGACCAATGAAGTACAAAGTCTGATTCTTCAGAGTGAAAAGTTAGTTCTCTTTGAAGTTAAAAGAGAGATCAATGTTAGGATAACATCTGTAGAAGGTGATTCATGCAAGAAGAACTGTGGAATTATTTGGACTGTACTTGTCATTTTGATTGCATATGTAGAATTGTATGTCAGAGAAAAGAATGTTCTAAGTTAAATCTACATTTTTGTAACTGGATAGGATCATTGATATGTAGCCCTCCTATAGTTCTTACTGAGGTATATTTATTTATAATCAATGCTACTTAGAAATTTGGGAGTCCATATTATTTATAAAATGCGTTAACATCTGGCAGTGCACTCAAAATTCTGAAATGTAAATATGACCTTTATCATGAAGAACAGTTCTTTTTTTCCTAGCTGACGATGGAAAAAGAGTAAAAATAAGTCAACCTTGGTGCAAGACTGGTAATATCAGAAATAGCAACAGCAGGGGTGTTAGGGCAGCTATTCTGGTGGCTTGTAAAAGACAAATAGACAAGTAGCTCAGAAGAGGAATAGAAATGGCCCTGTTTCAGAGGTCAGTGAAAGCCCTGAATGACATCTTCAAGAATCTATTTGTAAACCTCAAATCCTCTGACGAATAGTGGGAGGAAAAAAAAAGTATAAATGCAGACAATAGTAGAATACTTGCGTCAATTACTTGTGCTCATGGCTATAGAGAATCTGTAAAATTATCACTTCTTCCATTAGCTGAGATGTCTGTCGTAAAGTGGAGTGACCAGAGGTCTCGCCCTAAAAGGACTGCAATATGGGAACTTACTCTGAGGCCCTAGTGCAAATTAGTGTGACTGCATCCACCCCAGGGCTGGTTTTCATCTTTGCCTGGAACTATTGCCAGGGATCAAGGAACAAACAGATGGTGGGTGACACTGCAGACAGAAGATGCCTTATTCCTGTTACTCCTATTCTTAGTTAAAGTGGAAAAATAACCTGAATTTTCACAAAATGTTTCTATTATCTTAGAATAATTATTATTGTCATTGTATCATTTTATTCTCTCAAATTACCCTATAAAGGAATTTAAAAGTAAGCTCAAATAGAATAAAACAATGAATTCCAGCAATACAAGAAAGGACAGGATTCTACCTTTTCATATTATTTTAAATAGCAAATCTTTAACTTGGCATGGATGGCTTTAATCAGTTAGGGCCCAACCTAACTTTCTCCCATCACCTACATTCGTACGGGAGCTTCAGCTCTACACAAATTAAATTTCAAGCTTCTCTTTAGTGTTTCCTTTTCCCCCTCTAGTTCTTGCTGGTTTTGTTCCCACTGCCTAACACATCCTTTTTGGACTCATCCATTTATTTGCTATAATAATTTATCACAAATCACAAATATACACTTGTCCTGTGACTTTTATAATCTTACGATCCTGGAAAATAAATTCAGGGTCAGATGCTGCTAGTGTCCCCCGGCCTTGCCATTTTGTCTATCTGTCATCAACTGTAGCAGTCTTTCTTCTGACTCTGGAGGTGACCTCACTATCCTTCTCAGCCCTCACTTTAGGCAGCCCCTACAAAACAATAGGACATAGCGCTTGAGATAAAAATGAGTTATCATTCTAGATCCAATTTTAACATCTCATACACCAGAATAAAATAATTGTTTAAATCAGGTACAAAGGTAGGATATGGGAGGACATGACATGATTTTGTCTTATACAAAAATAAAGAAATACATAACCCCACTCAAAAACAAAGGAGTCATTCTACATAAACCAGAAACTCTAGAGAATCCCTGAGAAATAGAAAGCAGAAAGAAAAAGAGCCACAGAGCAAACCACAGTGTTAAATATAGAAGCAACATCATGATAGTCTATACCAGGAGGGTGTGGAGCCCGTGAAGAGGAGGGGCCTGGGAAGAAACAAACAGAGTTATTAATTATGGTATCACAGGAGCAGCCAGCTAGGTCACTCTTGGCAACAATGAAGGGAAGTTCTCCAGGTAGAAATGGTAAGTGAAGCAGTTTAGAAAAAGGGAGGCACAAATGAATCCCAAATGGTTAACAGCACTTGTTTGTGAGTACCCAGTCTCAGAAGACCAACTGCCAAGGGATGCCACTCTTATAGTCACCAAAAAAGAGAACAGCCACAAATCAGCTCACGTACATCTCTCTGAACAAAAAAGAGGAGACAGTCATATAGAACACCTCGGCTACAGAGCTAAGTGCACAACTAAGCCACAAATATTAAACAACCCTGAAAGAGAGACAGAAAATCTAATCAATGGAAAATGTATGTGTGTCCAAAGAGTTAACAGCAATCCAAATAGAGTTTTAAAAATGTATGCTTAATATATATTAACAGAGAGATAGAGGAGGATATCATACCCACAGCAGTTCTTAATCATTATGCTAAACTGCTGGAGCATGAAAATAATAAGCTTGGACAGGAGGCATAATTAAATAAATCGTAGTAGAGAAACTCCCATAACTGAAGAAAGACCAGAACTTCTCTGAGAGCAGAAATGATTAAAAAAAAAAGAAACCAAAATGACAAATGCCCATCTCTACTCAGTTTTTTTTTCTTTTGTAGAGTCCAGGATAATCAACAAAGTTGACAATGGAAGAATGTGTGTTTCTGTAATTCACAAGGTGTTTTCATTCCTATAAAAGATGTACTAAAACTTCTTTCTTCTTTCAAATTCAGATTAATTAGGGAAAGATCCTTAAATCCTAGAGTTGTATTTTCCAAAAATACTTCTAGATAATCAACATGCAAACATAAATACAAGCATTATAACTGACCCAGAGAGAGTGACTTGGACGGAAAGACGATCCAAATGACTAAGCTATGGGATAATAATACCTCATTATATCTATAAATTTTCTTATTATCTCCACCTGTATTTCATTCTCCAATTACAAGCGTGTTGCTTTGCCTATTTATTCAGCCTCTCTGATTTTTCCTAAATTATTTTCTTACAGTACAACTATGCAGCCAAAATTAATAATTATACCCTGACATTATTACTCATAGCTTCTCTGACATGGTTAAATGTTCATTACTCATTAGCTCAGGAGAGCAGGATCCTGAGCAACTAAGAGGAATAGAGATGTATTTTGATGAGGTATCATTCAAGGTTGGTAAATTTGGATGGGGTGACTATGAGATATCAAAGTCTATATAATGTACCTTAAAGACAGGTAGAGCTTTTCATTGAAACAGTGATTAAAGCCAAAGAGTAGTGACCTCCTTCATATGTAAAGGGCACTGCTGTTAGCTTAATTTCATGTAACTGTTTACACAACACAAGTAATGGACATTGGATGATGAAATTAGGATTCAGAGATTAGGTTTATAAGAGACAAAACCAACATGAACTGAAATTGTGATTCCTCTTTCAGTATTCTTCCTGCTACACTGTGAAATATAGCATTTTATTTAGCACCAACCATGCAGAACTTTAAGTATATAATATGCTGATTTCAAAGCAAATTTTAAAAGGATTCATAGAAGGATATTTGATAATTTCCTTTAGGAATTAATTTCAGTATTTAATGTCACTGTGTAATTGAGGGAAATTTCTTCTGCTACAGGAGAGAATCCAGTCTCTTAGCTCAGGTTATTATGTGTGTTTTTAATTAAACTCAGCACAGTTGATGAGAAGAAAATGTCCAAAAATTTGTTTTTTCATGAGCCGTTTTATAGAGTACTAACACACTAGGAAAAGCAGCAACTTGTCTAACTCAATCACCTAGCCCACGATGGCATTTTACATTCCATAAGCATATGCTATATTAAAAACTAATAAGTCTGATATCTATCATAAATTAAAAGTAAACTAAAATTAAACATATGCAGTTTAGAGAATAATAATTTTAAAAGCACCTGTGTAATCACTACCAGATTTAAGAAAGTATCATCAGCTGTCAGCACTATAAAGGTGTCTGTTGTAGCAAAACTGCTCCCCTAATCCCCCTAGAGGTAATTACTCTCATCAAGAGGGTAAATCACTCACTTAACTTTCATTATAATTTTACCACCAAGGCGTGTAAGACTAGACAATATTTTATTGCTTCATATGGTTGGCAGATTTATGTGAATGGAGTTACACTGTATGCCTTCTCCTATGAGCTGGCTTTGTTTGGTCAATATTATGCATGAGGGTCATCCATCTGGATATACTAGTGATAGAATGTTTATTTTCCACACTTTATAGCATTTCACTATATAACTCCTCCTCAGTACTTTTTGCCAACTATTTTTGATAGCTTATTTGGGTTGTTTCCAATTTCTTGCCATTACAAACAATTTTGTTAAGAATTTACCCTTATAGGTATCCCTTGAAAAAAATGTGAAAACATTAGTCTATATGTATGGGAATAGATTTGCTTGGTGACAAAGCACACTCATGCTAAATTATTTTTAGTTAAAATCACCAAAGTTGTTTTTTTCGTTTATACTCATCCCAACATGAATATTGAACAAATTATTAATTTTTGCAATCTGGTGGCTATATTTGGGAATTGGGTGTGGTTTTAATGTCAAGTTCCCTGACTACTATTAAAGTTTAGGCGTTTTAAAAATAAGTTTATGGAACATTTATATTTCCTCTTCTGCATGATGCCTATTCATGTTTTTCACCCATTTTCCATGAACCACCTGTTCTTACTGTTTGTATCCTGAATATTAATTTTAGCAGGAAGCAGCCACATAGCACAGAGAGATCAGCTGGGTGCTTTGTGACCACCTTTGTGACCACAGGGAGGGGAGGACAGAGATGCAAGAGGGAGGAGATATGGGGATATATGTATATGTATAGCTGATTCACTTTGTTATAAAGCAGAAACTAACACACCATTGTAAAGCAATTATACTCCAATAAAGAGGTTAAACAAAAAAACAAAAACAAAACAACAAAAAATACAAAATTACTATATTAAAAAAAAACAGTTTTCTGCCAGTTGTAAATAGCGGAAATATCTTTTAGATTACTACTTGCATTTTGCTTATCTGTAAAGTGTCTTTATTTTAATTTGTTTTAAATTGTCTTATACTGTTAAAATTATCAATTTCTTCCTTTAGGCTATGTACTTTTTATAATTTGATTTAAAAATTCCCTCCATCACAATTATAAAATATTTTCCTATAGTTATGCATGTCAATCTTTAATCCATCTAATATTTATTTGTGTAGAAATCTAATTTCATTTTATTATTCAAATAGATGACCAAGTTTCCCAATATTTATTTAATAGGCTCTCCTTTTTGCACTGATTTTCAGTGCCCACTCTGCTATAAACAAAATTTGCATTCATGAATGAGATGGTTTCTGGACTTGTTATTTTACTCCATTTGTTTACTTGCCTATCGCTTCATCAGTATCATTCAGTCTTAATCACTATAGTTTTTAATAAAACTGGATGCTTAAAAGGAAATTCCCTCACCTTATTTTTCTTCTTTAATGGTTCCCTGGCTGTTTTTGGTCTTTCACTCTTGTATATAGAATCACTTCACCACATTCCACAGAAAATACTGTTGAGTTGTTTTTGTCGTTGTTTTGAGAAAGGGTATCATAAGTTAACAGAGAATTGGCACATATAAAATACTGAAATTTTATATCTAAGATCATGTTGTTTCTTTCTTTTTATTTAGGTATTTTTAAATATCTTTCAGTAAACTCATATGTATTTTTCTTCCCAAAGAGCTTGCTCATTTTTTGTTAGTTTAATTATTAGGTATTTTATATTTTTGATGTTATTGCAATTACTTTTTTTTTTGTGGTACGCGGGCCTCTCACTGCTGTGGCCTCTCCTGTTGCGGAGCACAGGCTCCGGATGCACAGGCCCAGCGGCCATGGCTCACAGGCCCAGCCACTCCGCGGCATGCGGGATCTTCCCAGACCAGGGCACGAACCCGCACCCCCTGCATCGGCAGGCGGACTCTCAACCACTGCGCCACCAGGGAAGCCCAATTACTATCTTTTAGCACAATTTCATTCTCCAAATGATTTTTACTGTTGTATAACATGTAGTTTCTTTTTGAATACTGATATCTATCCAACAAGACTAATTATTTTATTAATTCTATTAATCAGTGAGTTCAATTATGTTATCTAGATATAATGACAGCATTGTTTCTTCCTTTCTAATTTATCTTTATATTTTGTCTTATCTCACTACATTAGCTTGGATCAGTGCAATGTTAAATAGAAATTGTGATATCAGGAAAGATTTACTTGTTCCTTATTCCTAATTTTAACTGAGAGCTTTCAACATATACCATTAACATGATGTTATGTGTTATCTATTATATTTTAGTAAGAATCATTTACCATTCTAAGGAAGTTCCCTTCTATTTTTAGTTTCCTAGGAATTTTTAACCTGACATGATACTGAATGTTAAAATTTCCCTCTACATCTACTGTAGGAATAAAGAGGTGAATTACATTGATTCATTTTCTAGTAAAAAATGGACTTTGAATTCTTGGGAAAAATCCATCTTAGATTATATGTTTTTATTTCATAAATGGATTTAGATGCAAATGATATATTTAGCATTTCTGCTCATGAATAGTTTTGGCATGTAATTTCCCTTTTAATTTTTTATACTCTTTTGTTTTTGTTGTCAGTCTTTCTTTTTTTTTATATGGTCTGGAAGAACTGGTGTAAATTGAAATTATCTGAATAAAAAAACTTGCCTTTGAAACTACATGGACCTCATATTACTACAACGAGAAGATTAAAAAGAAAGTGTTTTTTTTTTTTTTATTTGATGGTGATAAAACCATTCAGATTGACTATTCCTTCTGGAATCAGTTTGGATGAGTTGAATTCTTATAAGAATTTATTCATTGTATCTAAGTTTTATATGTATAGAGTTTTCATAATATCCTTTTATTAGCTGTGTAATACCAATAGCATCTCTAGACATAACTATTTTGTCTTTCAAATTAGTGTGTTTTGGGTGCATTTTTTATTAATCATCCAGGGAGTTATATATTTTATTCGTTTATTCAAATAACCCTCTTTGGGCTCTGTTGATCTTCTCTAATGAACTTTTTATTAATTTTTACTTTTTATATTTCCTTGTTTTTTGTTTCTTTAAATTATCCTCTTTTTTAAAAATTCAATATCTTAAGTTGGATATCTAGCTTATCTTTTAGCCTTATTTCTGCTCTAAATTAAGATCTTAAACTAAAATTTTCCTTTAAGTATTACCTTAGTACATGCCAGAAGTTTGGAAATGCATTTACTTTATATTTATTCAATTATAAATAAATATTTTATTTATTAATTTGATGTTTCCTTGGTTTCACAAAAATTTAGATGTAATTTTTAAAATTTCCAAATATGTGAAATTTTCTATTTGAAACATAATTGATTTCTAATTTAATACCATTGTGATCAGAGACTGCCTAGAAAGCTTTATTAGCCAACCATATATGACATCCCTGAGTGCCAGATTCAAAAATACTGGATTTTTTAATATGCATTTAGTGAGGGATAGTGTGATTTTTCTCAAGAACATGTACAGCTTTGGGTGGACAGAAGTGAGTTTGAATCCCAACTCTCCCTCTCTTCAGTAGTTAGCACTGTTGACCTTTCCCTTTGCATGGAATAACTCTCCACTTTAACACACTGCTGGATTCCTTCATCCACTCTGGTCACTCCATATAAAGATTACTGCTGACCTCTCCTGCTTTACCTAAACTTAAAATGTTGGAGTTCCTCAAGGCTGAGTCCTAGGTACTCTTTTGACTCAAAAGTATCTTCCAGGTGATCTTATCCAGTCTTTTGGCTTAAATCATAGTTATAAGCTGGTGACTTCCAGGAATCTGACCTCATTCTATAGGAGTCATCACACATGTCCACAAAGACAGTGAACTGCAGATGGTTGCCTTTTGGTCTGTGATGCATGACCAGCACAACTACACATGGAAGTGCTATGCTGAGATCTGGATCTCCCTATCTAAGCACTAATTTAGCAGACCCACTTCAAATGGCTCATAGGTACCTGATTAGTACTTAGATCTTTGGAATTATCTCAGGGTGAGAGTTATGACTTGGTTAGAGCTTACCAACTACAGCTCCCTATTCATACACCCTCCTCCATGCTCCACCATTTACCTTAATGAGTTATAGCTATCTTCTGCTTTACTTGGTATTCAAGGAAGAAACTTCTTGTCTCAAGGTACTGTGATTGCTCAGAATGTAAGTTTCCTTCAGTTATCAGTTGGAGTTAGCTTTTCTCACTAGGACTTACTGGGTGGACCAAAAGTCACTGCCATACTATAAGTGCATAATAAGTATGTGTTGAATGAAATATTTAGTAAATGAGCAGGCTAGTGTTCTTGAACCCACGCATAAGTAGAGATCAAGATCTGGAAGACAGATGGACAAGGCAGACCTCATGGACTTCTCAGATTTTCTTGCTCTTTTCAGTCCTAAAAATGTGATGCTGGCCAACATCAGAATCTGAAGAGACTTTGTCAGCCAGAGATATAGCTGCAAGAACCCAAAGAGCTAAGGAGCAATAAGGAGCAGGGTAGCCCTGCTTTTTGGGTCTGGGATAGAAAAGCTTTTGGGTAAAAATCTCAGGGCTTTAGGTAACTCTGTTACCTGAATTTACTCAAATCTTAGGTAGTTCAGTATATGATGCAGAACATTATTGCGACAACCCTTCCTCTTGCATCACCCCCACCTAACACATCCACAGTTTCCATCTGGATGTTTTTGTTTCAACTCTTCCGGAAGAATTAAAACATCAGTACACAAACAAAATAATAAAATATTCTCTGCCAGTCAGGAATGTCATTCATTCTGTTCTAAATACAAAAGCAATGTGCTTCTGTAAAGAATCATCTTAAGTGATTTGACCATCAATAACAACAATGAAATAACTGTCCCAAGGGTTTTTTCTAATTTAAAGAGGGTTAAATTGCTCATTTCCATGTTGATTAGCATTCACTTTAAAATGTGGCAAATGTAATTCCTCTGTAACCAACATTCAATAACAAATAGCTTATCTAGCCATTAAATGTAAAGGGATCCCTGTTCTGTTTGCTAGATACTTTTTAGAGAGTAATGATTAAAATAAAATTATTTCAAACATACTGTTTCCAAATATTAAAATTGCTGATTTATTTGCTTTCTTTGCCATAAAATAAAATGTTCCCAGTGTGGCAGGTACAGCATTTCTTAATACAGCTCAGCTGTCTTCACAAACGCATATATTTGAAATTAAAAACAAATTGTGTAAGCTGACATTTAAAACTGGAATTTGTTGCCTTAAGGCAAAAGCAATCACTGGCCTGTGCTCAGTGGTATTTGATCATTTAAGTTTTTCTCCCGCAGCATTTCTGTAATACATAGTTATTTAATAAGTAAGTAAAGCACATTATTTAACCCTTTATTAAACTAATAAACTCTATGTCCCAACATTTAGAAGATCAATACATAAAAAATTAAGTGCTAGATTATTATAAACATAAAAAGTGAAATAATTAAATGTTATTTTTATGTTCCACATGCTTTGGAAACAGTATGCATTTTGACATCTAGTTTTCCCTGCTTTCACTTAAGCAGAAATTAAATAAAATTCAAACATTGTATTACTTTAAGTTGTTTTTACTTTTTTTATGCTGCAAGAGATGACTTAATGCCTTCTTTGTATCTAGAGTCAAAAGTATTCAGAGATTAACCACCAGCAAGTTTAATGTTGGTCACAAATTGGAAACGAAGGAATATGGCTAATTGCATATTATCATAAAAGTAGAGATGATACACGAGAAGGCCAGCAATCAACTATGCTCATTTGAGGCAGTGCGATAGCAAATATTCCATAACTGTATAGATTTCATTAAAACCACTTCAATATCTTGCAATAACATTTATTTCCAACACTACTGATAAGTGTAATTTATTATCTAACAGTTTAGTGTCTGTATATGCTAAATACTGTTCTAGGTGCTGGAGTTGCAATAATAAATAATCCAGTCCAATTGATTTAGGATCTTGCTAATGGGATAAACAGGGAGTTACTAGTTCAGTAGATGATATGCTCTGATAGGAATAAATACTGTGAGCTAGGGCAGGTTACAAAAAAGGTAATCCAAAAGCTGTGAAGGAGGATGACAAGCTTTGTAGAAGACCTATAAATTGATTTTTACAAGGTGAGTAGTAAACAGTCTGGTGAAGAGAAGTTGGTGGAAAGCGTAAAAGATTACAGTAGATTGTTCTTCTATGGGGGAGAAAAGGAAAAATTAAAAGACAGGCTCTTCCATAGCCTTTCATTGAACTTTATCCTTCTCTTTAGTGTTTGCAGTGATTGAAATACGACTGCAAGAAAAAGATTATTCTCACCGCATGGAAATGTATGACTGCTGATGGAATCACCCATATCACTGACAGAGAAATGTGTGAACTCCTCATAGGCAATCCTTGAATTTTGTCACATTGGTGACCACTGGGATGGCCCTCTCCATCCAGTGTGAAATAACTCATCCTACTGAGATACAGAAGAAACAAAATTATATCTTGGAGAGAGTACTCAGCTGCAGAAGACAACACTTATTTTAACCAGATACAATGATATTAGAGCATGTACTATGAGTTAGGATCTGTACATTAATTCTCCCCAAATTAAGGTGTCCTTACTCCTTTATAGATGAGGGAACTATAACTGCAAGAATAATGTTGAAGCAGATCCTGAGACAAGGACTGGAGGGCAAGAAGTGTATTTAGGAGGGCAAGGAAAAACTGGCAGGGAGTAGGGGTGGTGGTAGAAAGTAGGGAAGAAGGCCAATAAAAGGTATACTATTTAACTATTAAGTGAGCAACTGAGGCTTCATCTCAGGGAAAGTACATGCTTCCCCTGTTATTTGAAAGTAGAATGTTCCTGTGAAAACTTTTTGTAAGCTGAAATGGTGTAAAGCATTACCTTAGGACACTCTTGCTAATGGATGCAAAACACTGAGATAAAGCACAGATGCTCACAGACACAGTCCGAAGCTGTGCAGGCTTGACGCTGTGATGCTGAGAGTAGTTCCCAGGGAAGGCGGTTGGTGGCACCGCCCTGCTGCTCCGGCTGTACACTGCCTCTACAAGGACTCACAGCAAAACAAACAACGCTGAACACTATTTTCCCTTTTCGCTTCTTTTTGTAAAAGCGAAAATCCTCCTTGGATTTCTTTCTGTTAGCAGAAAACAGGTACTAATGTAAGTGTTTCCGAAAAGCCAAGTGATGTAATGCAAACTTTCAAAAAGCGGGGGATATCTGTATGGCGAAAGAGATGAAACCCATGCCTGGGAATTCTCCTGTCTACGGAGAATTCGAATGGGATATTTATAGTCAGCAGAGTCATTTGTTTGGGATTCCTGAGGATGGGGCGGTGTTAATACAGCCTCTTTTATACATAAGAGTGGGCATCTGTGGTTTCAGGTAGAGAAACAAAAACAAACAATTCAGGCATAGCGGTGTAGGTACTGACAGCTGAGAGAAATCCAGGGAACAGTGGAAGTTCTGAATTATGAGGATGGGGCACTGTGGGTGTCTGCTACAGATACTGTACAGTTTGGAATTGTAATTAAAATCTAAATAAAGGCTAAAGCACAACTATGAATGGGCTAAAATGAGTCTATCATGTCTTTAAAACGATATACCAAGCACATTTTGAAATACTGAAGCCTTATCTTCTTAATAACCAGTGGATAAAGCAATTATAGATTACTATTTAATAGGAAAAAATTTAAGTGCTGAGTAAGAAGTTATGCTCTGCCCCCCAAGGTTTAAGACTATGTTTTAATAATAATACTTGGAGTAGAGAGTTGAAGAAGATGAATATGAAAGTAGAAAACAAAATCTAAGACAAAGAAAAAAATAAAATAAAAGCAGTTGAGATGTACCAAATATGAAATAAGGGTACAAGCAGATAATATAAGAGCTATGATAATTATAAATCAAACAAGAGGTCAGTGAGGGGAAAATTCATTTCTAAGTTATAAATAGCAGAAGTTATTTAGGGAGACATGAGATACATGGCCAACTATATACTGATTTTTCACTTAAAAAAAAGTAACCATAAGGCAATGCCAGTGGCACAAAACACACTTTTTTTTTTTTTTTTGCGGTACGCGGGCATCTCACTGTTGTGGCCTCTCCCGTTGCGGAGCACAGGCTCCGGACGCGCAGGCTTAGTGTCCATGGCTCAGGGACCCAGCCGCTCCGCGGCATGTGGGATCTTCCCAGACCGGGGCACGAACCCGTGTCCCCTGCATCGGCAGGCAGACTCTCAACCACTGAGCCACCAGGGAAGCCCCAAAACACACTTTTTATAGAAAAAAGAAGAGAGGGGAAAGGCCTTTCACCCCACCATGGGCTTTGTATAAACAATCCCAGGCAAAGCTGATATAATCATGAGGTGATTTATAGACATATTCCTTCTAAAAATACTTCAGAATTTCTCCTTCTGACTTACTTCACTAATACCATATGCTAACAAATATATATGGAAACTTAAAAAAAAAAAATGGTTGTGATGAACCTAGGGGCAGGACAGGAATAAAGACACAGACGTAGAGAATGGACTTGAGGACACAGGGAAGGGTAAGGGTAAGCTGGGAAGAAGTGAGAGTAGCACTGACATATATACACTACCAAATGTAAAATAGATAGCTAGTAGGAAGCAGCTGCATAGCACAGGGAGATCAGCTCGGTGCTTTGTGACCACCTAGAGGGGTAGGATAGGGAGGGTGGGAGGGAGACGCAAGAGGTAGGGGATATGGGGATATACGTATTCATATACCTGATTCACTTTGTTATACAGCAGAAACTAACACAACATTGTAAAGCAATTATACTCCAATAAAGATATTAAAAAAAAAAATTCAGAACTGCCCACTGAGTGAATCATAGTATTTCTAGCAGTGCACAAAATTCTCAATGGGACTTCAGCTCTGGCTTCAGCTAATAGCTGGAAGGAAGTCCAGGAACCGAATTAAGAAAGGAAAGGAAGTGTAATTTGATAATCTGATTTGTATTTAAGAAGCTACACAAACTTGGGACTCAGCTTTAAAAATACATATGTGGTTCCCAATTAATTATTCAGAATGAAAGTGGTTTTAAAGGGTAGTTTTGATTCAAAATATTTAAAATTTTTTATTTTTTAATAAATATTAATTTAGGACCTATTACTAAACATTTGTTCTGAGTATACATTGTGGAAAGTGCTAAGAAAACCATTTTATATATCCAATATTATATATAGCCAATAAAGCCAATATTTTGTAATAACTTCAGGAAATAATTTGAAAAAAGAAAACCATTTTATTTCAGTTTTGCCAATAGTTTAATTCTTCAAAATAATTATGTTGGCCCAAATTAAGATGGTCATCAGGTTTTTCCTGTGCAAGAAAAATATCTTTGCTATCCAAAATCATTAAAAACAAACAAACAAACAAAAAAACTGTTCTGAAGAATAGGTGACCATGACTGTTAGTATTATGGCCAATTAAGTTATTTTTTTCAGTTATGTGTCTGGATCCAGAATTTTTTTGTAAAGGGCAGCTTTTATACTGTTCAAATTTTTATGCACATTAGCTTATTCAAAATTGAATCTCAAATGTATTTCAGTTTCTTTAATGATGCATTGAACATATGGACTTCCATAAAGTCTGAAGATCATTCAGACTTTCTTATACATCTAGCCCATATTCATCACCATTATTTTGTGGAAAAATCTCATTTTGTTTATTTCCCTTTAGCTTTTGACTCTATGAAGAAGATCTGGCTGCAGTATAAGAAATGAATGTTCAATACACTACTGTCTGCTAATGCTCATAAGATTTTTATACCTCAAAATTCAGATTCTTTGATATTTCTTTGGACTTATCAGATAGCAATTTCCAGTAAAGAAAATTTTGATTATCTTTTTAATTTTTAGGTTTGTCGTTTGATGGTATTTGATGAGCTAGAAAACTGACACTCCCAATAGAAAAGAACAAGATTAAGATTCTATTATATATAGATTTTTTAAAAAAGCTTTATTATAGAAGTAGTATTTATTTGGATCAAGCACTGCATTGAACAATTTTATTACAATATTTAACTTTTTGGAAATCCTATGAAGTAGGTATCACTTACTGCTTAAAGAGTTTGAGTAGATTTTTAGATCTAGGGTTAGAACCTAGTCTGATTCCAAGATTTCTTTTACTCATAGTCAATTCAATACACTTCTTCCCACTGGGCTGATTATTACAAAACAAAAGGGATTTTACCACAAATAAAAAAAGAAAGAAAAGGGGAAAAATCTAGCACAGAATAATAATTCCAAACGAAAGGAATAAATGTAAGTTTACATACTTCAACCGTTAATTGGCTTGTATTTAATAATTCCACTTTGAGAACAAGCTCATTATATTAGCTAGGTATGTGTTTTACAGTTCTTCTTGGGGTATAAGTCAGAGAGCTGTATTATTGAGCTAAAAATTCTAATCGTTATTGACTGAGATGACTTTATGGCTAAGCTGAAGATATAGTTCACTTTTTACAAAACAGATGAGACTTCATTTCTGTTTTCTGTCTAAAATTGAGTTAAGCTCCCTTAAAAAATATTGAGGACTTTACTCTCTGCACTGGAATAGATATAACACTACTTGTTAAGAAAAATCTTGGCTGTGTTTTTCAGTGTTCCTCCAACCTACTCCTTAAACAAAGGCCCATTTCCACATTGAGATGAACTTAATTTTGTTTCTTTCACAGGACCAAACACAGGGGTATGTCTTTAAACTGTAAATGAAATGACTATATTCATACTTACAAAGAACACCTCAAATTTATGTTTATCAAAAGAAGACTTCACTATGCACTGATTGTTCTGCCCAGAATTACTTTCTAAGTAATGCATAAAACCACATATATTTATACCCTGGCATAATTTCTTTGGTTCTCCCATAGAATTACCTTTATGAAAGCCATTGCTACAGTTGCTCTAAAGATTCAGGCTTGGTGAAAAATCTTTTAGAAGAAAAAAGGTTATCAAATTTGTAGGCATATTGTTGTTCTTAACATTCCTTTATTATCCTTTTAATGTCCATGAGATCAGTAGAGATGGCTCCTCTTTCATTTTTAATATTAGTAATTTGTGTCTTCTGTCTCTTTTTTTTAAGTTAGCTTGGTTAGAGTTGTATCAATTTTACTGATCTTTTTCAGGAACCAGAATTAGGTTTTACTGACTTTATCACTTTCCTGTTTTTCATTTCATTGGTTTCTGCTCTAATTATTAAATGTATTTTCTTTTGTTTACTTTGGATTTACTTCGCTTTTTTCTGTAGTTTTCTAAGGTGGAAGGTTACATTATTGGTTTTAGATCTTTCTTCTAATATAACATTCAATGCTTTAATTTTTTTTCTAAGACCTATTTTGGTTGCAGCCCACAAATTTTGATAAATCATATTTTCTTTTAACTTAGGTCAAATATTTTAATTTTTTTCTTTGAGACTTCCTTCTTTGATTCATACTATTTAGAAATATCTTGTTTAATCTCCAATTATTTGGGGGGGGGGGTGTTCCAGTATCTTCCCATTATTGACCTCTACTTTAATTTCATTTTCATCTGAGAGCATATTTTGGGTGATTTCTATTCTTTTATAGTTTGATAAGTTGTGTTTTATGACTAGAATATGGTCTATCTTGGTGAATATTCCATGTGAGCTTGAAAAGACTATGTATTCTGATACTGTTTGATGAAGTATTCTATAGACGGCAGTTGAACCTGACAGTATTAAGTTCAACCACGTTCTTACTGCTTTTCTCCCTGTTCAATATATCAATTACTGATAGATAAGTGTTAGTATCTCCAAGTATAATAGTGGGTTATCTATTTCTCCTTGAAGTTCTAACAGATTTTGTCTCACGTATTTTGATGCTCTGGTGTTAGGCACATACACATGAAGTTTTGTTATGTCCCTTGGTGCTTT
This sequence comes from Grampus griseus, assembly GCF_964374135.1. Lineage (NCBI taxonomy): Eukaryota > Metazoa > Chordata > Mammalia > Artiodactyla > Delphinidae > Grampus > Grampus griseus. The sequence goes on along the minus strand of NC_139003.1, from coordinate 52,781,105 downwards.
GATCTCTTTATCATTATGTAATGCCTCTCTTTATCCCTGATAATTTTCCTAGATTTACAGGCAGCTTTGTCTAAAATTAATATAGTTACTCTAGCTTTCTTTTGATTAGTGTTAGCATAGCATCTATTTCTCCATCACTTTACTTTTAAAGTGTCTTTATATTTAAAGTGGGTTTCTTCCAAACAAAATATATTTGGGCCTCTCTCTCTTTTACTTAATGAACTCTGACAGTCTCTATCTTTTAATTGATGAATTCAGAACATTAACATTTAAAGTGATTATCGATATAGTTGGATTAATATCTACCATAGTTGTGAGTCTTTTCTATTCACTGCTCTTGTTTTTATTCTTAACATTTTTATTACAGTATAACTGCTTTACAATTTTGTGTTAGTTTCTGCTGTATAACAAAGGGAATCAACTATATGTATACATATATCCTCATATCCCCTCCCTCTTGTGCATCACTCCCACGGTCCCTATCCCACCTCTCTCGGTGGTCACAAAGTACCAAGCTGATCTCTCTGGGCTATGCAGCTGCTTCCCACTAGCTATCTATTATACATTTGGTAGTGTACATATGTCAATGCTACTCTTTCATTTCATCCCAGCTTCCCCTTCCCCCTCCCTGTGTCCTCAAGTCCATACTCTACCTCTGTGTCTTTATTCCTGTCCTGCCCCTAGGTTCATCAGAACCTTTTTCTTTTTTTAGATTCCACATATATGTGTTAGCATACGGTATTTGTTTTCCTCTTTCTGACTTACTTCACTCTGTATGACAGACTCTAGGTCCATCCACTTCACTACAAAAACTCAATTTAATTTCTTTTTATGTTTGAGTAACATTCCATTGTATATATGTGCCACATCCTCTTTATCCATTCATCTGTCGATGGACACTCAGGTTGCTTCCATGTCCTGCCTTTTGTAAATAGTGTTGCAATGAACATTTTGGTACATGTCACTTTTTGAATTATGGTTTTCTCAGGGTATATGCCCAGTAGTGGGATTGCTGGGTCATACGGTAGTTCTATTTACAGTTTTTAAGGAACCTCCATACTGTTCTCCATAGTAACAAGTCTGTAACATAGTAACAAGCTGTAATAAGTTACATTCCCATTAACAGTGCAAGAGGGTTCCCTTTTCTCCACACCCTCTCCAGCATGGATTGTTTGTAGATGTTTTGATGATGGCCATTCTGACCAGCGTGAGATGATACCTCATTGTAGTTTTCATTTACATTTCTCTACTGATTAGTGATGTTGAGCACCCTTTCATGTGTTTGTTGGCAATCTGTATATCTTCTATGGAGAAATGTCAATATAGGCCTTCCGCCCACTTTTGGATTGGGTTATTTGTTTGCTTGATATTGAGCTTCATGAGCTGCTTATATATTTTGGAGATTAATGCTTTGTCAGTTGCTTCGTTTGCAAATATTTTCTCCCATTCTGAGGGCTGTCTTTTCGTCTTGTTTCTGGTTTCCTTGGCTGTGCAAAAGCTTTTAAGTTTCATTAGGTCCCCTTTGTTTGTTTTGGTTTTTATTTCCATTTCTCTAGGAGGTGGGTCAAAAAGGAACTTCCTGTGATTTATGTCATAGAGTGTTCTATGTTTTCCTCTAAGAGGTTTATAGTGTCTAGACTGGCATTTAGGTTTTTAATCCATTTTGAGTTTATTTTTGTGTATGGTGTTAGGAAATGTTCTAATTTCATTTTTTTACAGTAGCTGTTCAGTTTTCCCACCACCACTTATTGAAGAGGCTGTCTTTTCTCCATTGTATATTCTTGCCTCCTGTGTCAAAGATAAGGTGACCATATGTGTGTGGTTTATCTCTGGGCTTTCTATCCTGTTCCACTGATCTATATTTCTGTTTTTGTGCCAGTACCATACTATCTTGATTACTGTAGCTTTGTAGTATAGCCTGAAGTCAGGGAGCCTGATTCCTCCAGCTCCGTTATGCTCAAAATTGTTTTGGCTCTTTGGGGTCTTTTGTATTTCCATACAAATTGTGAAATTTTTTGTTTTAGTTCTGTGAACAATGCCATTGGTAGCTTGACAGAGATTGCATTGAATCTGTAGATTGCTTTGGGTAGCAGAGTCATTTTCACAATGTTGATTCTTCCAATCCAAGAACATGGTATATCTCTCCATCTGTTTGGATCATCTTTAATTTCTTTCACCAGTGCCTTATAGTTTTCTGCATACAGGTCTTTTGTCTTCTTAGGAAAGTTTATTCCTAGGTATTTTATTCGTTTGGTTGTAATGGTAAATGGGAGTGTTTCCTTAATTTCTCTTTCAGATTTTTCATCATTAGTGTATAGGAATACAAGAGATTTCTGTGCATTAATTTTGTATCCTGCTATTTTACCAAATTCATTGATTAGCTCTAGTAGTTTTCTTGTAGCATGTTTAGGATTCTCTATGTATACTATCATGTCATCTGCAAACAGTGACAGCTTTACTTTTTCTTCTCTGATTTGGATTTCTTTTATTTCTTTTTCTTCTTTGATTGCTGTGGCTAAAACTTTTAAAACTATGTTGAATAACAGTGGTGAGAGTGGGCAACCTTGTCTTGTTCCTGATCTTAGTGGAAATGGTTTCAGTGTTTCACCATTGAGAACGATGCTGGCTGTGGGTTGGTCATATAAGCCCTCTATTATGTTGAGGTAGGTTCCCTCTATGTCAACTTTCTGGTGGGTTTTTACCATAAATCGGTGTTGAATTTTGCCGAAAGCTTTTTCTGTATCTACTGAGATGGTCATAGGGTTTTTCTCCTTCAGTTTGTTAATATGGTGTATCACATTGATTGATTTGCATATACTGAAGAATTATCAAGTGGATAAACCCCACTTGATCATGGTGTATGATCCGTTTAAATTGATGTTGGATTCTGTTTGCTCATATTTGGTTGAGGATTTTTGCATCTATGTTCATCAGTGATATTGGCCTGTAGTTTTCTTTTTTTTGTGACGTCTTTGTCTTGTATTGGTATCAGAGTGATGGTGGCTTGTAGAATGAGTTTGGGAGTGTTCATCCCTCTGCTATATTTTGGAAGAGTTTGAGAAGGATAGGTGTTAGCTCTTCTCTAAACGTTTGATAGAATTCACCTGTGAAGCCATCTGGTCCTGCACTTTAGTTTGCTGGAAGATTCTTAATGATGGTTTCAATTTCATTGCTTGTGATTTGTCTGTTCATATTTTCTATTCTTCCTGGTTCAGTCTTTGAAGATTGTACTTTTCTAAGAATTTGTCCATTTCTTCCAGGTTGTCCGTTTTATTAGCATATAGTTGATTGCAGTAATGTCTCATGATCCTTGGTATTTCTGCAGTGTCGGTTGTTACCGCTCCTTTTTCATTTCTAATTCTGCTGATTTGAGTCTTCTTCCTTTTTTTCTTGATGAGTCTGGCTAACGGTTTTTCAATTTTGTTTATCTTTTCAAAGAACCAGCTTTTAGTTTTATTGATCTTTGCTATTGTTTCCTTCATTTCTTTTTCATTTATTTCTGAACTGATCTTTATGATTTCCTTCCTTCTGCTAACTTTGGGTTTTTTCTCTTCTTTTTTCTCTTATTGCTTTAGGTGTAAGGTTAATTTGTTTATTTGAGATTTTTCTTGTTTCTTGATCTATGATTGTATTGTATAAACTTCCCTCTTAGAACTGCTTTTGCTGCATCCCAAAGGTTTTGGGTCATCATGTTTTCATTGTCATTTGTTTCTAGGTATTTTTGGATTTCCTCTTTGATTTCTTCAGTGATCTCTTGGGTATTTAGTAGCATATTGTTTAGCCTCCATGTGTTTGTACTTTTCACACTTTTTTTCCCGTAATTGATATTTAGTCTCAGCATTGTGATTGGAAAAGTTACTTGATAGGATTTCAATTTTCCTAAATTTACCAAGGCTTGATTTGTCACCCAAGATATGATCTATCCTCGAAAATGTTCCATGAGCACTTGAGAAGAAAGTGTATTCTGTTTTTTTTGGATGCAATGTCCTATAAATACCAATTAAGACTATCTGGTAAAATGTGTCATTTATAGCTGTGTTTCCTCATTTGTTTTCATTTTGGATGATCTGTCCATTGGTGAAAGTGGGGTGTTAAAGTCTCCTACAATTATTGTGTTACTGTCGACTTCCTATTTTATGGCTGTTAGCATTTGCCTTATGTATTGAGGTGCTCCTATGTTGGGTGCATAAATATTTACAATTGTTATACCTTCTTCTTGGATTGATCCCTTGATCATTATGTAGTGTTCTTCTTTGTCCCTTGTAATAGTCTTTATTTTGAAGTCTGTTTTGTCTGATATGAGTTTTGCTACTCCAGCTTTCTGCTGATATCCATTTGCATGGAATATCTTTTTCCATCCCCTCACTTTAAGCCTGTATGTGTCCCTAGGTATGAAGTGGGTCTCCTGTAGACAGCATATATATGGGTCTTGTTGTTGTATCCATTCAGCCAGTCTGTGCCTTTTGGTTAGAGCATTTAATCCATTTACATTTAAGGTAATTATCAATATGTATGTTCCGATTACCATTTTCATAGTTTCATTTCATTTTCATAGTTTCATTTTCATAGTTTCATAGGGTTTTTAATTGTAGGTCTTTTCCTTCTCTTGTGTTTTCTGCCTAGAGAAGTTCCTTTAGCATTTGTTGTAAAGCTGGTTTTGTGGTGCTGAATTCTGTTAGCTTTTGCTTGTCTGTAAAGATTTTATTCTCCATTGAATCCTAATGAGACCCTTGTTGAGTAATCTTGGTTGTAGTTTTTTCCCTTTCATCCTTTTAAATATGTCATGCCACTTCCTACTCTCCTTCAGAATTTCTGCTGAAAGATCAGCTGTTAACATTATGGGGATTCCCTTGTACATTTTTTTGTTGCTTTTCCTCTGCTGCTTTTAATATTTTTTCTTTGTCTAATATTTGACAGTTTGATTAATATTTGTCTTGGCATGTTTCTACTTGGATTTATCCTGTATGGGACTCTCTGTGTTTCCTGGACTTGACTGACTATTTCCTTTCCCATATTAGGGATATCTTCAATTATAATCTCTTCAAATATCTTCTCAGACCCTTTGTTTTTCTCTTCTTCTGGAACCCCTATAATTCAAATGTTGGTGCATTTAATTTTGTCCCAGAGGTCTCTGAGACTGTCCTCAATTCTTTTTATAACGTTTCATCATTATAAAATGAAACGATGAAGAGGAAAGTCTAAAAGTTTGTGAAAAGAAGGATTAAGAGCCAAAATGACATATAACTTTTCAACAGCAACACTAAAGGCTAAAACCCAGTTGAAAAATAAATAAAATGTGAGCACAGAATAAACGCATTTATATTTACTGACAGACAAGGGCTCCCAAATTTTACCTTGTGTGTATTCTTCCTTAGGAAGCTTTGGGAAAATAGTTTCCACCAAAAGGAGGAATAAAATAAGATATAGGAAATCATGAGATCAAGGAAACAAGGACTACAGCCTAAGAGAGAAACAAAAGCATTCATAGGATGATGATAAAGAGAAGTCCCAAAAGAACAGCTGTGCAGCAGGTCTGGAAGGCAACCAGGTAACACTGGAGCAGAAAGACCCAGGACTTCACCAGAAGAGGGAGGGGCTGGACAAGGACTGATCTATTATTTCATTTATCTGATGTTTTGAATTTGATGTCTGAATCAGACTTTTTTCTTATGTACGGTAAATAGTTCAGAGATGAATTAGAAATAGGCAGTGGTTTTAAAAAATTGAGCAAATATAAAAATAAGGTAGTTTCTAACTCCAGGAAAAAATAGGTATACAAGAAAGAAAATATAATTATAAAGTAATCACAGTACCTTATGAGGGTCACATAAAAAAAAAACTACAAGTCACAGTGACATAAATTCTGATCATTGACTTAACACAATAAAATACAAATCCCTATGGACTGACAAGATATAAGTGAAAACATATGAAGGCAGAATAATGTGTATAGTATAATCACATTTTATGTTTATGTTTTATACAAGAGTTTATGACTTGATAATAAGTATTTAGAAACTTATCTAAAAAGATATGGACCAAATTGTAATTAAATGCTATTACTTAACATTTCATACTTATATATTCCTTAATTTTTAATATAAACAAGTATCTAAGCATTCCTTTTAAGAATTAATTTTGTATAAAATATAGATCCAGGGCTTCCCTGGTGGCACAGTGGTTGAGAATCTGCCTGCTGATGCAGGGGACGCAGGTTCATGCCCCGGTCCAGGAAGATCCCACATGCCACGGAGCGCTGGGCCTGTGAGCCATGGCCGCTGAGCCTGTGCGTCCGGAGCCTGTGCTCCGCAATGGGAGAGGCCACAGCAGTGAGAGGCCTCCATATCGCAAAAAAAAAAAAAAATATATATATATATATATAGATAGATAGATAGATAGATGTAAAATGTAATTTAACTTTTACACAGTATTTCAGTTTATGTGCATCATAATTTAGCCACTTTATTTTCATTGTATGTTTAGATTGCTTCTGGTATTTTTCTATTTTAAATATCTTCATGTATAAATCTTTGGAATTAATGTGATTATTTTTCTAGAATACATGCCAGATGGAATTGTTCATAGGAAAAATTCACATTTTAAGTCTTTGATAAGTAATCCAAAGCTGAACATCAAAAAATTGAGACAATTTATATCCCCACAAGCAATGTTTAACCGTATCTATTATCTCACATCTTGTCAACACTGGGTAGTATTCTTTTTTCATATTTGACACCATTTTTTTGAAAAACTCTTCAAGTTTGTATTTATATGATTACAAGTGAGGTAGACCATGTGTTCATATGTTGTAAGTCATTGACAGTCTTCTGAATGTACCCCTCTCCTTTCCTCTCCTTGTCACTGCTGTAAATATTTCAGTCATATCTCTTGGGCTCTTAGGCTCCCATCTGACGGCAGAGCCAAGCTCTCTTCCTTGTGTTCCAACCCTTAAACTGCTTCTAGGTTTTTTCTTCTAAATCACAAATCTGATAATATCATTTGCTTGCTTAAAAGCCCATGAAGACTAGCAATTTCCCATAGAGTAAAGTCTAAAATTCTTCAAGTGGAACACTACTTCAGCATTAATATGGGCTCAAGTATTTTCTTAAATTATAAAAATGTGTTTTCATGACAGGTTTTGCTCAATAATTATAAAGAACTTGGGATTAGAGAGCTAATTTTGCTCATTATAGTATTCACTCTAACTACCTAAGAAGTGATTAAGGAGTGACATCACCAAGATGGTGACATAGGTGATTGCTGACTTTGTTCCCCCTCAGGAGAAGAACAACTAATAACTATTCAAGAATAAGACATCACTGAGAAAATCCTACAACACAGGGGTGAGGCTAAAGTACCCCTTGCACCACAGAGACCAAGACACTAAATCAGAAGGTGAGAGAAGAAGTTACACATTGATTGCATTGTCCCTCCCCCAGGCCAGTGCAGCATCACATGGAGAGGTCTCCCTTCAGCCTCCAGTTTCTCCAATGAGCAAAGAAAACCCAGGGCGGACAACCAATCCCTACCCCCAGCATTGTGGGTCACTTTGTGGGAGCCCCTACTCTGATCTTGCCCCAGATTGCAAGGGAATCTTCAGGGCTCAACCATGGGGACAGAGAATTGGGGTGAGGGGTCTTAACGACACTTGGATCTTGGCAGACTGAGTTCAGACCTACAGTGCCCAAGTAGTAATCCCAACCAGCAACAAAGTGAAAAGATAACCTATGAAAGGGCAAAAATATTATCGTTATATATCTGATAAAGGGTTAATATCCAAAATATATAAAGAACTCATACAACTCAGTACAAAAACAAATAACTCAACACCTACCATAATTATCACTTCATGATATATGTAAATAAATTGGGAATATGCCAAAAATCACTGAATTGTACATTTTTAAACAATTAAAATGGTAAATTAAAAAAATCATCATGCTGTAACCTGAAACCTACATGGTGATATATGTCAATTATATCTCAATAAAGGAAAAAAGAAGTGATTAGTCAATGATGGTAGAATATATTGACAAAGGACAGAGTAGCAGGGTCAGTATGGTGTGCTGGTATATCAACTCTGGAAAAATCAAATGAAACATATAAAGCCCTATTTGTAGTGTGTGTGGATCTCCCATCATGGCTGATTTCAATCTACCAGTGGCTTAAGAACCAGCTCACAAATTTTTTGAATATTAAACAGTTGGCTCTGGAGAGCCAGTGTAGCCTGACTCCAACCACCACTGACAGTGCCAATAGGGTATTATCTGGAGAAGTGGCAACATTCTAACTTGAGTTAGAATGCAAAGGAAAGATCCTACAGAAGAGATGACATTGAGCTAAGAGACAAATGAAAAGAGGAATCAGAAAGTTGAAAGTCATCTGAAAAAACAGCTCTGGAAGAAAGAGATATGGCAAACACACTAAGGCAGGAAATCACTTAGCACATCTGAAAAACAGAAAGAACAAGAACATATATTTTTAATTTATTTTTCAGTTGGGAGCTCACCTTGAGATCAAAAGGTCTCTTAGCCAGGGTGAAAGCAGTATTTTAGAAGAGGTGAATTATGATTCAGAAGCTAAGATCAGTTTTGGTTCTTTTGTACTTCTTTGCTAATAGAGTTTCCAATTACTGCTGGGTAATTCTTGGGGGAGGGTGGTGGCGCAGATATAGAAATATAAAATCTACCAGAAACCTGGGTTTATGGAATACAAAATACAGCAGGAAATAAGTATTATTCTATTTTACCAACATTTATGGTTCTCAGTGTTCATTCTAGACACTCTAGTCTATATTTCTTCTTCAATCTTGCCAAGCCTACAAATTAACTATACTTTTAAATCCTGTTGCCATATTAAGATGACTAGTAGCTTAAATATACTATGCTGAAATGTATCATTGGGCAGTCTTTGGATAAAATATAAATCAAATTGTAGGAACAAAGCAAGAATAACTGGATTAAATTCAATTATCAGCTTTGGGAATGTTTTCCCTTTGGCATCAAGATGACAAAAGATAATTCTGTTTTGTTTATTTTATCTTGAGCAGGTAGAGATGGGGAGAATCCAAAATAACATTTTAAGAATGAATCAGTTGGAGTTCAAATCCAGGCTTGAGAAGTGAACAGCTCCTCCAGAGTGAAAATAAATTCTATTGTGAAGCAAACGAAGATTAGGAGGATTAAGTGTCACATGTGGAGGATCTGAAAGTGGATTTGTTTTTTATTATTGAAGGTATTTTTATGGGTTAATTGTACGGGGATCCGGTTCATTTGTTTTTTCTAAGCTGAGATGAGCCAGTATGTCTCTGGGGCAGGAGAGACTTGTGCTGCTTGTGAGGATGTGTATTATTTGTTTCAATATTATGCATTAGCAGCTAATAGTCCCAAGAAAGGGATTATGACTTGGTAGTCTCAGAAGTAATTAATTGTTACTGACATGTTAGCTATATTAATAGTTACAGTGCTCTCTTTATCCAATACAACTCTCTTTATTGTAATTTGTATACATGTTCAAATTGCTTTAGTAATAATGCTCAACATTTACACAGAATTTTTAAAAGTTCAAGGCAATAGCTGAAACAATCGAGTTATTTCCAAAAACATGAGTTAGGTATAGAATGTGGCTGTCAAAACTGGAAATTCAATTTTTCCTTGTTGAAGAAACAGAAAAAAATCAGCTTTGTTACTGATAAACTTTTTCTACAAGAAACATATCTCAAGTTTTATTAAATTATAGAAAACATTATTAAATGTCCAATGGAATTACTTTAAAGCTATGAATCCCAGATTATTTTACTTTATTATTTAAAGTTACATATTAGCTTACTTCTCTAGAATTACAATAAATCTGTAAATAATACAAGCTTTGCAATAAAATAAACACATAGGACTGCAATTTAGATACAAGGTAACACAAAAGCTTTAGAAATCACTTATTAAAATGAAGGATCCTGAGTAATTATAAATAAGAGGAGGTAGAGAGGTAATGCAGATTACCCTGTTTCTAGTTCTAAACTATTCATTAATGAGTAATAGAATTAATTCCATGTGAATTTGGATTCACTTCTAAGTGTACCAAAAGACCATATTGTTGGAAGTTCAGCACAAGAGGCCAGATATTTACTCTGAATCCACATGGAAAATAAAATTAAGGCAACTGTTCATATTATTTAGGCCAGAAAATACTCTCATCCAAATCCCCAGCAAGAACCAAGTAGAAATATTTAGCTTTGGGATTTGGGGAAAAAAAAAAAAGATTTTGCATATTTTACTTTAGTGCATATTTCCTATTTCTTGTACATAAAATTCAGTTGCATTTAAAAGGCAAATTGTAAACTCAGCTTCATTTAGAATTCAGGTAATTTTCAAAATATTTTGGGCCCAAATAAATCTTTAGATGGAAGTATTTCAACATTTATCTAAGAAAGCAGTTTTATGAGGTCTATGGCAAATTTAATTATTCCAATGTTTCCCAAAGTGGGCAGCATGTACAAAATTCTGTACAATATGAATGTGTTGATCAAAAGGAATTTGGAAAATGCTGTTACATCGGCTTAGCATGACATCTCAGCTTTTTTTATATCTGGATATAAGTTGTCAGTCTATGTATTAAATCTACTGAAGTATATGTTGAAATACAGCCCCCAGGCATCCCAGACAGAGGGAAGATTATGAGCCAATAAGAGCAGGTGGGAAAGCATAATGAATCTTTTAAGAAACTATAAGGAAGTTCTGGGGTTGCAGGAGATAAATCTGGAAATGGATGCCCGAGCCAAACTGTGGACATTTTGAATGACAGACTAAGTAATTCAGAGTTTTTTAAAAGTCAGCCAGCAGCCATTGATGCTTTCCAAGGAGGGGAGTGATAGAATAAATATGGTAGTTCGGGAGGATCAATCTGGCTGAAAATGGATAGGTTGGTGTGGAGAAGGGAAAATATTGGAGGCAGGGAGTCCAGTTAGAAGGCCCTAGCAAAAAATCAGGAGTGATATTAAACATGAATGGTGAAAAGAGAATGCAAAAGGAAGAATGAGAACAAGGTCTATTGCAAGAGAAGAATGGGAGGAATGAGGGACAGTTTCAAAGATTTTTAAAGAGCTCTCCAAGAGACTGATGGTGACTTTAGTGATCACAGTAAATCTTTTGCAGTTTCTCTGGGTTATGCTTGATACAGGCTCCCATGCCTTGATATAGGTTTTCTACCATAATGGACTTTCCATTCTTGGTTAACATAGCTAACTTATAATTCATTCTTTAGGACTTCTAGCTCACCTGTCATCTTTTCATTCTTAAATAATTTTTATATGTTCTCTTAGTATCCTAGATATACAAATTCTACAATATTTAAATCAATGTATTTTACAGATTGATTAGGTAGATTACAGGTTCCCCAGTCAGATTACAGGCTCCCTGAAATTAGGGATTAAATTTGTCCACTTTCAACAGCCAGCACAGTAGCACATAGTGGAAACTCAACCACTGTTTGAACAACGAGTATGCCTAGGAATCTTAGAGTGTTAGTAAGCCTAAAGAAAGACAGAAATGGGCAGATAGATGGAATATAAAGATTGAGGAAAGGTAGTTTTATCAACATGTTGGAAAGCCAATGGAAATAAGATTGAGGAAAGTGATAAAAAGGGAAATTGATGAGGCAGAATTGCAGAGTGAAAGGCAGACTGTAGAGGGTGGAGAATTCACCCTCTGGTAGTCCAATACTTTCTACTGTTTTCAAAAGAGGCCTCATATCCCTCCATTTCCTCACCTTAGTTCCTTGTGTTTCCACTTTCAAGAATTCCATCCCATCTTGAGCCTCTTTTTCAACATTTACACATGCACACTTAAAGCACAGGTCAAATGTCACTATCCCCTGAGACATTCTGTGGTCACTTATTTCTCTGAATCTCCAGAGTGACTTTTTTTTAACATGCAGCCTGAAGCACTCCTACATAAAATTCACGTTAGGTGATACTTTTGGGAAGTTTGCTGTTATAGACATATTCTATCTAATAAATGACAAAAGGATGATAGAATTAGAATCATCATTTTACAACTCCAAATGAAGTAATAGGTTTAAGCAAATGATCATCTATGGATACAAGAACTATTAGTGGAAAAAGGTTGGTGGGGTACTTAATGATGGATGGATCAAGGCAATAGTATCTGAACCCACTGATCAAACTTCAAGTCATAAAAAGAAAGAAAACTAGACATCATACACCTCCTTATGGAAAGACACAACACACCCTCTAATATATTTTTACCAAGAAAAAAATGTTAACCTGCATTTGACCAGATTTTATCTGTAACAACAAGTTTAAAGGAAATATAGAAGACAGAAAACGTGCAAAGACAACACTGGGTTGTATTCAGTAAAATCTCAAATTTGTGAAACAATACAGTTTTTCAACAAATAAATTGCAAGGAGTAAAATTTAAAGAGGGAGTGAAAAACCCATAGTTTAAATATATATTAAAAGAAACTTAAAGATGTGTCAACCAAAAGTGTGATAGGTTTGGATCCTGATTTCAACAAACCCAAATTTATAAATCATTTATTAGACAAATGAGAAAACAAGACCACCCACTGATACCAAGATACTGTTAATTTTTAGGTATGATGATGGCTATGTTGTTTAAGCATCATTATTCATCCTGAAATACTTTCAGATGAAATGATACAAAGTTTGGAATTTGCTTCAAAATAATGCACGGTGGTAGCAGGGGTGGGGAAGTAAGTGGTGGTGCTATAAATGAAACAAGACTGATTGCTATTGGAGTTGGATAGTAGCCACATAGTTCATTTTTATTTATGATTGAAAAATTCTATTTTGTGTCATTTCAAAATACAAGCTCCTGTGCTCCATCTTAGAACTATTGAATTAGAATATCTAAAGGAGAATCTGGAAATCTGCATTATTAACAGGTTGTGAAGTGATGATTATGCACACTAAGATTTGGGAATCATAGTCCTAAACAATTCATCCCATTGTTCTTGCTCTTGTCAGAGACATCCAGTCAATTATATATGCATGCTGTATCTTTAAAGTTAGAAATTGTGTCTTGCATCTCCCAAAGCCATATATTTTATATGTGCTCAATAAATATTAGTGATGCTAGTCAAAACCTTTATTGCTGTTCACTCTGAATAAACATTCTAGGTCTAGAATATACGAGACTTACTCATATATTCAAAGATATTAGGAGTGTGCACCTTCTCAGCTCTTAGCAATAATCCTCTGGCCATGTGGAATTTCTTTCTTAGTGATATTTAACACTCCTAATTCCTAAAAGGCTAGTATTCTCATACCTCATGCGGCAAGGATAAAATTTAACAGATGAGAACAATAACCTCCTCTTTCACAGACAGATAGAAATAGAGAATCTTAGCTTCCATGTGTAGAAAAAGAAAATGAGATGTGAAGTGTTTATACCTGCCATTACCCCTCAACTTTGCCTTTGTCAAGATTTTCTTTGTTTGCGATGGTTCATTTATTAAGTAATCACTTTGACCCTCCTAAGAGGGTATTCTTAGGAAAATGTAACCTTATATTGAAAATTTTTTCCCCAAAGACTTAGTATTCCCTATACCTTGGAACTCTTGAAAGAACTCTTTGATAGATTCTGTCCTAGTACTAGTCCAGTGTTCTAGTTCTGCCACTAAGTAGCTAGGTGGTTTTGAATCTGGCCCTATTTTTAATGGGTCCTGGTTCCCCCACATACATAACTCTAAAATAAATGTCAATCTACCCTTGGATCATCTGTAAGTTAACCTACAGTTTTACATTCCTTCTAGGAAAAAGTATTTCACCCAATATTTAAACAGAAAACACAACCTTCAAGAAAAAAAAGGTATAAAATGGTTTTACCTCAGCATCTTAGACAAGGATAAATAAGGCCAGTTGCATATATTGTGTTCTGAAGGTATAAATCCAGGAATATGAAGGCTATTTCCCACTTCGACTTACCTGCTTATGAGCATGATCATAAGAATTAATATGATTGTCAAACTCCTGGTGTTTGTGGTACTGCTTGTCACATAATTCACAGTAAAAGTTTGCCTTTACATCTTCCAGGGCCTTTGCTGTGGACTTCTCCTTTTCTGGAAAATCCTTAAAAAAAAAGGCAAAAATGTTGGTTACATTTCTCTCTAATAGCATAATCAGATCTCATATTAATCAAGTTGGTATTTAATTTTACTGTGACTAAAAGGATATGGTTAGTCACATTACATTTCAGAAATTCATGGCACTGTGGAAGCAACTTTCAGCTTAGCCTTATCCCTAACTTATCAATAAACACACAATGACTTATTATAAAGGAGCCCTCAGCTGCAGTATGGTCATTACTCATTCTTCTTCTTGCCATCCATTTCCAGGTGTGGTTCTGCTGGAATACTCATCCCCATTTCCTCTGCCTATCCAATAGCCTATCTGAAACACTGTAAGACCTCTCCACGACAATATTTTATTGGGGCACTGATTGCATTGTTTTGTATTGTTCACCTACTGCTCACTTTTAGCCTCCCTGAGATCATGTGTTGGGACTTACTATTCTCTCTGCACACAGTGCCTTTCCCACCTTATTAAATTGGTGAGCTTCTACTCCTTTCCCAATACCCAGCTCTTTGCCCCCTCTGGGAATCATTTTCCATGACATTTCAAGGAGGAGAAAGCCTCCATTATGTTGCTTATTACTAAACACATCTATGATCATCCCTACTTTGTCTTTTTCATGGACATTTCTTTCTTTGATATTACCCCTTACATTTTTTGGATTCTACACAATTCCATCTTTGGCCAACTGAATTATCCACTCTACACACTCTCCCTGAGTGACCCCATTCATACTATAGTTAGAGCCTTATTTATCCTTAATCTCTACCTCCAGCCTAAGCTTCTCCCACAAGCATCAGCTCCTACTAGACATTGCCAATGAGTGTACTGCCCAGTTTTCAAAATTATTACGCTTACAATTTTGCCTATGCTCTATCTCAAACAGAACTTTGGCCATATCATCCTCCTGCTTAAAATCCGCCTGAATTCTCTCATTGCCTATAGGATAATAGTGACAAATGCTTACTGAGCACAAACAATGTGCCAGGCATTAGGTTAAGTATGTGAATTATCTCATTTGTTCCTCACAACGACCCTATAAAAATAAGTTCTATTTTAATCTACAATTTACACATGCATCAACCAGCACTCAGAGAGATCACACACTTGTGGTCCCTGAGTTACCAAGTGCAGAAAGGATTTGAATTCAAATAACCAATGCCTACCTCCTTTGTTAGTAAACAGCTGTGCTTTACCATCTCCCTTTAAGGCCAATCCCCTTAATATACCATACAAGCTCCTTCCTACCTCATCAGTGTCATTTATATCAATCCATGCTCCCATGTTACCCTCTTTAATTCTATTAGCAGACATGCCACATGATATTAAAAGATTTGTTTTCATGTCTATGGCTCCCATAAATCTTTTGAAGGCAGGAGCTGTTTTATTCATTTTTGTGTCCACGGTGCCAAACGTATTGTCTAGCCCAGAATAGGTGCTTATTTAATATGCATTACATAAATTAATAGATAATGCTGGCTTACATATTCATGCTTCCTATCATTCTGTAAGTTCTTCTCTATTATCCCAAGGCCTAAATAAAAGAATGACTGGCACTTAGAGGATACCAAATAAATATGCATAAAGAATGGGTGAACAAAATAAAGAATGGATTTCAGCTTTGTTTCTCCAAAATGACTAACCTTCTATAAAAAGAACTTAGGCCATAAACCTAAATCATAGGGCTATCACTACCCAGACAAGAAAGCAAACACAGGGAATTTAGGCAGATTCTACAGGGTTGGGAGAAGTGATGGGGCAATTAATTCAGACATGGAACATAATGATTCAAGCCCAAATGTAAGTGTCTAAAACACATGGCAAGAAGCAGAAAGGAAGTAACATTAACAAAGATCAAACTAGACAAAATATCTGGATTGCCTATCTAAGAGAGTTGACGTAGAAATGTGGTTACATTCTAGGCCGATGAGGCAAATATAAGCTACTTGACAGGATGTATCCAGTAATGAGAATGTGGATACCGATTTCAAGACAAAAACCCAGTTACTCAACGAATGGAGATAAGATATAGTCACTTGATAACTGAGGGAGCAGTATAGCATTGAGGTAGAGCATATCTTTTGATGCAGTACACTTAGAATCAGGGGAAACCATTATTTTTCATCCAGTCTTTCTCACTAGAAATTTGTTATGCCCTTTCTCAGTATAATTGCAGGGATTGGATTGGAACAGGGAGTACTTTGGTTTACCCATAGTTCTTACTTTATGATGACCCAGGAACAACAGACTCAGAAAACTGGCCATGTGCCTTGGATATTGAGCAACTCTGCCTCAGCTATGTTAACTGGGAGTGGAGTAGGGGTGGCGACTGAGAATTCAGGGTGAATCTGTAGCTAAAAATGTGTTTTCTTATTATTCCAGATTTTGGAGAGGATTTTGTGACAATAGCTCAATGGCCAGGAGTGGAGCTTTTCCAGTTACTCTTGGCATCTATATCTAAACATTTTTTATCTCTAAAACTCCCTTTAATTATGATATTATAATATATGACTCTCAATGAAAAATGTTATGAGAGTTCTACCAACATTTTAGTCATATACCATCTCCTACAAATGTTTACATTTTACAAAGCCATCAGATTAAATTACATGCCCTGTTTCTTGCTTCATTTTTCTTGCCGGGAAATAGTGCTGATATACCCGTTTCTCTTCCCTATAAGGGACAAATGATATTCCCACAGCATATCCTAGTCCCCTTATTAAGAGAGGAAGGATGCACAGGTGGGATATAAATGCCATGAGCAAAACATACAGAGTTCACAATCCAGTGTGTCCCTCAAAGCCAAAAGTAAAAGCATAGACCCAACAGCAGTGACTAGGGAATAGAAATGGGGAAACTGAGGCCTGAGAGTAGAAATATCAGGCAAAGGAGACTACAAGCCGAGTTGGGTAAGGATAGAGGAATCAGAGAGGAAAAGAAAGACAAAAATCCTTAAGAATTTTTGGCGAAACTTGAAAACTGAGATTAGAGCTGGAGCTGACTTTTAGTAAAAGAACTATAACTCAGTGGTCCATGGTATTACTCAGCATAAGGTAGACCTGTTCTGAAGTGTCAAAGTGGACGACCTGTGGAGATGGAGCTGAGTTGGCCCATCTCTATGTGCCAGGAGGCTGGAGGGTAAGGTCTCAGACTAGTAGGGGAGGAATCATGTAGTCTATCTAATTCTACCATTTAGCAGAAGAGGCAACTGATGTTTAGCAATTTTGTGATTTGAATAAAATCAGCTAACAGTAAAGCAGGGGCGCACTTTCCATTGTATCACGCTGCCCCATCCACTCAATCATTCATCCGTTCATTTAACCACACATTCATCCCACTATTATCAAGCACTTAAACAGTCAAGAACCTCTTGTTAAGCAACCTGTAATCGTCAGTTTCTTACTAGGTCTCTACCTCAGAGTTTTACAGTCTAGCATGGGATAATTACATATGAACAGGTAAACACTATAAATTGCAATACAGTGATAATCATAAGTTGTTATAGAATTTACCTAGTTCATACTAGTTAAGAATAATTTGAAGAAAAAGTCAGATTTTTTCTCTCTCTCCCTTCTTCACACATAGCATTAGATACGCTGTAAATTCTCAGCATTTCTTGCCTTTTTGTTTAATGACAAGATACTTTTACTGGTCAAATAGCTTTGAAGGCAAATTAAGGTGAGATTTACTCTCTGAAATAATTACAGTCTTTAAATATATTGAGATATGGAGTAAACATGAAAGGAGTAAATAGCCACCTATTCTCAGTATATTTTTAAAATTAAAAGTGAATAAAATTTATAATAATACATTAGACATATAACATTTGATGTATAGCTGTATCATTGATTTGCTAGTCATACAAATTTCCCTTCTCACAGTCTGCCTAGAAGAGGAGACTTCGGAAGCTTATTTAATAGAAAAAATAACATTTATGAAATAAAAGAAAACTTCTTGTTAAGCATTCTCAATGATGCATTAAATGTTGAAAATGAATTATAAATTGAATATGAGTTATCTTAATAAGTCATTTTTAAAACATTAGGCATTGCCAGTGGGCAATTATGTTGCAGTTCAGTAAGAATTCCATAGTAATTAATTACTTTTCATAATTAACATTTTGGGTGCAAAGAGAGTAAATATACTTTTTCACACTAAGAATTTTACATTCATGCATATAACAAGTGTGTCTGTAAAGTGGCAAGTATTCTGACTACGGTAATGTGTTTAGAAATATGTATGTTTGCTACCAAATCATTTTTATTATTGTAATGATGCTTACACACTAAAATCCATTGCTCTCTCTTTGTAAAATAGAAATCTGCCAAGCACTTCATGTTTGTTAACTCAATCTTCACAACGACTTTACTAAGTATCATCTCTTATTATCCCGTATAAAGACATGGAAGACAAGGCACAAACACATCTAGAAACTCACTCAACGTTGAAGAGCAGAGACTGGATTCAGACTCAGATCTGCCTGTCTTCAGAGCTATTAATCACCAGGCTCGTGGCTGCCCTAATTAGCCTTTATCCAGATGCTGCATAATTCTGCGCTGTCTCTGCTAACTGTTTTGGTAGATTTGGAATGATACAGAGCCCCTTGCTCCCAGAGAGAGTAAGAGGACTAATTATAATTTTAAAAATCTATAAAGCTCTTGAAGCTGAGAGATGGGCGCTAGGAAAATACAAGGTGGTAGTCCTGTTCTGCTGGTTGTGAATATGTGCCTTGATTATGGAAAAGAAAGAGAAGAAATCAATTGCTGTTCTTCGTATCTCCCTGATGGCAATACCAGCTCGGAGCTCTGAGAACTGAATTCACATTCTTTGCATGAAACTTCACATTTGACCTTTCACTGTTATGTGTAAGAGATTGCTTTAAGAATTCTGACATTCTCTAACCTGTTCTGTTACACAGGCCCCAGATAAAATCCTGTCTCAAAGATAGTGAATTCTCCTCCTCCTTTGATCAAGTGGCTGTCGCTGATTCAAAAAATCTCTTTTCGTCCCCATTGTCCCCTTGCACCTCCGTAATAGACTGGGTAATGGGAAACTTGATTTAGATGGGTTTCTTCATGTATTTATTTTATTTTTGTGATAGAGAAAAAAAATAGTGTTTGAAGACTGACTAAATTGAATCTCAGCCTCTTTCTTACAGCAGTTTAAACTTTAAATTTTCAGTTTTCTCAGGATAAATTAAAGGGAGTAGTGGGTAGCTTGAAGGATTGTTGTGAGTATAAAATGAGATCAGTTTCATGGAAGCACTTAGTACAGTGTATGCTAAAAGTAGGTACTTGATGTTTGGATATTTTGTGTGTATGTGTCTTTGTGTTATATGTATGGGTATCGTTGTATCCACATGACACTAAAATTTTTTTTAAAAATAATACCATTCTGAGTCTATAAAGCAACTTTCATTTTCTGATGAAAATTTGAGCAAGTGATAGGAATCCTTATTCTCTTCAACCCACTGTCTCATATGAAAGCACAATCCCTGATAGAAAAACAAATTTGGTTTCCATAAATATGATTTTCAGATGTTTTTATCTCACAATTTGTTGTTTTTCTTTTGGGGTTTTTTTTGGGTTTTTTTGGTTTTTTTTTTTTTTTTTTTTTTTTGCGGTATGCGGGCCTCTCACTGCTGTGGCCTCTCCCGTTGCGGAGCACAGGCTCCGGACGCGCAGGCCCAGCGGCCATGGCTCACGGGCCCAGCCGCTCTGCGGCATGCGGGATCTTCCCAGACCAGGGCACGAACCCGCACCCCCTGCATCGGCAGGCGGACTCTCAACCACTGCGCCACCAGGGAAGCCCTCACAATTTGTTTTTAACTTTTGGACTGTTTAGAAATCCCACACACAGTCAAGAGAGCACTGGATGCCCTTAATTAACATTAATATTACTAATATTGATTTCCCTAAAGATGTGACGGGCTTCTTTTATATGGTCTTTGCATTCTATAGCATCTAGCATGTTACTTGTTACTTAGAAGAAACTCAGTAAGTATTTGTTGAATAAGTTAAATTAATGAATAAAAACCAGAGAATGCTTTTCCCACTAAGTAATAGATAGCTTGGCTCACTGTGGCAATGTTAAGTTATATCATGGGGAATTAAACTGCTGAAATGATGGCAGAATAAACAGATGAGTATGATTCTAAGTATATGGAAATTTTGGAACAATCTTTTAAAAAAATACGGATTCTGAGGTCTAAGGAGCTTACTGAAGAATTAGCCTAAAGTAATAGAGGGTGGTAACTGCATACAGATTCACAATCAGAACTACAGATTATTGATTTCCAATGTTCCTCCTGTCTTACCATAATCAATAGTTCTCCTTAAAATGTGTTGAGAATCAAGTGTTGGTTTCCCAGACTTGAACTGGACACGACCAAAGTTAGACCTTTCCAGCAATGCCCAGGTAGGTATAATGTCAGCCACTGCCTGGATTTGAAAAAGAGCTTTTCCCCTCTTATTAGTAATTCATTCAAGCTGCCCAGATGAGAAGATGAATACAACCACATTAAATATGTGAACTTATCACTGGGTGGCACGCTTTGTGAACATCTCAGCATCGTTTCTAATTTGGAAAGAATGATGAATTTCTGACTTACTGGCAAGATGCCAGAGTAATGATTTCATTTCTGTTCATGAAGCAACAATTAAATATTTAAAGTTTGCTTGTATAACTGCTTATTTTGGAGAAGATTCCCAATTGGCTGCATTTGAACAGAGGTTATTTTTGAAAAACACATGCATATCTGTTAGAACCATTGTTCATCAGTATTCTACACCACCAACTTCACCTTCCTCAGCATAAATTAATATACAGTTCCTCTACCAGAAAAACACATAAGTATATAATGCAGTCCCAGGTGTACCCTAAAATAATCATAACAGTAGCTATTGCTTTATTACCTAACTACGCATGTCTGCCACAAAGGAAAAAAGGCGCACATATAATTTCCATATTGCTTACCAATGGGATACAGATGCTGCATTGCACAAGTTCATAAAGGTTATGCATTGGTTTTCAGAGTATTTTTAACAACTAATGAAACAGTAAAATACATGTAAACCAATGAGGTTTACCGGACACAGTGTAGTATGAGCCCATCAAGATGCAAGGACTACCAGTCTCTTACACAGAACATCCCAGCCCTCACCAGTAAAAACAGGCAATATTTTTGGGTGGGAGACAAAAAGAGAGTACATGAAAATATATGTAAATTTACCCAGGGTCAAGGACAAGGTCGAATCCATTAAATAGCAGTCCTTGGCCTAGAGTTCATGCCCAATAAACGTCCATTAATGAATTCATGAATGAATAAATGTAGTGAGTGAAGGAATGAATACATTTAATTTCTTTCTGACCTTTTTCCTGTTTAGTTATTGTGCTAAAGGGGAGAGAACTGGAAAACCTGAAATGAGTATGGTGATGTTAAAACCCATACACTTGTACACTTCAAAGAGTGAACCCTAATGTGGAATATAGACTTCAGCTAATAATAACACATCAATTTCAGTTCATCAATTGTAACACACTCACCCACCACACTAATATAAAATGTTAATAATAAGGGAAACTATATATAAAATTAGGGGAGAGTATACAGGAACTCTTTGTATTTCCTGATCTATATTGCTATGAACCTAAAAATACTCTTAAAAAATACTCCAGTATTTAGAAAATAAAAGTGTACAACGAAATCACATTTTTATAGTCCTACCTTCACTGAACTCAAAGAAAAGCAATGCATGATGTAAAAATAACCTAATCCATGTTATGTAATGTACATGGCTGAGCTCCAGGGGTGGGGCCAGATGACAAGGAGGGCTCCTTTGTATGGAGAGATCTTGAGATCCCCAATTCCGTTCTGTCATTTTCCATGAGAGAGAACAACCCTCAGCAATCCTTGAGAAAAGCAGGACTACTGACAGACCATATTTATAATCATTAGATCCACTGGAAATTCACGGGTAAAATTTCTATATTTGAAAGAAAGATTTTAGAATGAGTCTATGCTGTGGGTGTGTAAAATATGATAAGAAAATGAGTTTTCTTCCCCCAGACTGACAATAGTGTCCCATTTATAAAGGTAGTAATTACCACTCCATCAATTCAGCCCACAGATATGTATAACTGTAATGAATACAGACATATTGCATTCATCTAAATTGAATACATTTAAATGAATACATCTATTGTGCATTAGACAGGAAGTACTTTCATTTACCCATTACTCCTGCTGTAACTACTTATTTTAAAAATGCAATTAATAGTGTCTGACATTTCATTTTCTAATATAGGAGAAATCAATAAAAAATGTCAGCTAACTAAGTTTTCTGGAAAGTTGCTAGTGACACCTGCTGAATTACAAACCATTTTTTAAAAATTCAACATCTGTAACAGCTATCTAGGGGAGAAATTGTCATTAAGAGATGCTGACCTAGACATTGCTTCACTTTTGCATGGGAATTCACGGCAAATATGTTCCCTTCAAAAAGATTCAGGTGATCGTTAAGTCACTTCCTGTTCTAAGGCCTTCTCAGGTTGCTCTGGAATTCATCTGTACAATTCTAAAAAGCCGTGTTTCTGTTCTACATGTGCTAAAACAGGCCTAGAAACTCCTAAAATGATGTGCTAAAATAGTATAAAGAAAAAGTTTTTGCTTTTAAAAAAGGACACAAAAACCAGAAAAATGCCAAAACTCCAAGGACATTCTTTCTGTTTTTTCTGAACATTTGCTATCTTGTTGGATTAAAAAGTCTGCTACATTTGGTTTACTTGTTCTATAACCAGAGATGTTTAAAAAGTGACTGTGCTCACAAAGGCACTTCATTATTTCAAACTGGCTGCTCCAGGGTTCTATCTATTGAAATTCTAATAGGTAATTTACTTTCAAACTTAGAGAAAACTAGCAATTGTGAAAGAAGTATGCTATACAGAGGCTTTGTGTCTCAAATCTTGAAATATTAACTTCAAGCTGGGAAAATGTGTCAAAGTAAAGGAAATCTATTAAAATGCTAGTTTTCTTTGAGAGGAAGGCATTCACAAGGGCTAAAGGAAATGCTATAAACAACATTACATTCATTTCAAGATCATGAAATGATGTACAAAACTTGGGGCTCGGGGGCTTCTGGGAAGATGGTGGAAGAGTAAGACGCGGAGATCACCTTCCTCCCCACAGATACACCAGAAATACATCTACACATGGAACAACTCCTACAGAACACCTACTGAACGCTGGCAGAAGACCTCAGACCTCCCAAAAGGCAAGAAACTCCTCAGGTACCTGGGTAGGGCAAAAGAAAAAAGAATAAACACAGACAAAAAGATAGGGACAGGACCTGCACCAGTGGGAGGGAGCCGTGAAGGAGGAAAGGTTTCCACACACTAGGGAGCCCCTTCGCGGGTGGAGACTGCGGGTGGCGGAGGGGGAAGCTTCGGAGCCGCGGAGGAGTGCACAGCAACAGGGGTGCGGAGGGCAAAGCGGGGAGATTCCCGCACAGAGAATCAGGGCCGACCAGCACTCACCAGCCCGAGAGGCTTGTCTGCTCACCCGCCAGGGCAGGCGGGGCTGGGAGCTGAGGCTCGGGCTTTGGTCAGAGCACAGGGAGAGGACAGGGGTTGGCGGAGTGAACACAGCCTGCAGGAGTTAGTGCACCACGGCTAGCCGGGAGGGAGTCCAGGGAAAAGTCTGGGCCTGCCGAAGAGGCAAGAGACTTTTTCTTCCATCTTTGTTTCCTGGTGCGCGAGGAGAGGGGATTAAGAGCGCTGTTTAAGGGAGCTCCAGAGACGGGCGCGAGCCGCGGCTAAAAGCACAGACCCCAGAGATGGGCATGACACGCTTAAGGCTGCTGCTGCTGCCACCAAGAAGCCTATGTGCGAGCACAGGTTACTATCCACACTCCCTTCCGGGGAGCCTGTCCAGCCCGCCACTGCCAGGGTCCTGGGATCCAGGGACAACTCCCCCGGGAGAACGCACGACGCGCCTCAGGCTGGTGCAAAGTCACGCTGGCCTCTGCCGCCGCAGGCCCGCCCAGCACTCCTTGCCCCTCCATCCCACCCCCCACCCCGGCCTGAGTGAGCCAGAGCCCCCGCCATCAGCGGCTCCTTTAAGCCCGACCTGTCTGAGCAAAGAACAGATGCCCTCCAGCGACCTGCACGCAGAGGCGGGGCCAAATCCAAAGCTGAGCCCCTGGCAGCTGTGAGAACAAAGAAGAGAAAGGGAAATCTCTCCCAGCAACCTCAGAAGCAGCGGATTAAAGCTCCACAATCAACTCGATGTACCCTGCATCTGTGAAATACATGAATAGACAACGAATCATCCCAAATTAAGGAGGTGGACTTTGAGAGCAAGATTTATGATTTTTTCCCCTTTTCCTCTTTTTGTGAGTGTGTATGTGTATGCTTCTATGTGAGATTTTGTCTGTATAGCTTTGCTTCCACCATTTGCCCTGGGTTCTATCAGTCCGTTTTTTCATTGTTTTCTTTTAAAATTTTTTTCTTAATAATTATTTTTTTATTTTAATAACTTTATTTTATTTGACTTTATCTTCTTTCTTTCTTTTCTTTCTTTCTTTTCTTTCCTTCCTTCCTTCCTTCCTACCTACCTTCCTTCCTTCCTTCCCTCCTTTAGATAAGGAATCATCCCAAATTGAGGAGGTGGACGTTGAGAGCAAGATTTATGATTTTTTTTCCCTTGTCCTCTTTTTGTGAGTGTGTATGTGTATGCTTCTGTGTGAGATTTTGTCTGTATAGCTTTGCTTCCACCATTTGTCCTAGGGTTCTATCCGTCCGTTGTTTTTTTTTTCTTTTCCTCTTAATAATTATATTTTATTTTAATAAATTTATTATATTTTATCTTACTTTATTTTACTTTATCTTCTTTCTTTCTTTTTTCCTTCCTTCCCTCCTTGCTTCCTTCCTCCCTCCCTCCTTTCTTTCTTTTCTTTCTTTCTTTCTTTCTTTCTCCCTTCCTTCCTTCCTTCCTTCCTTCCTTTCTTCCTTTCTTTCTTTCTTTCTTTCTTTCTTCTAATTCTTTCTTTCTACTTTATCTCCCTTTTATTCTGAGCCGTGTGGACGAAAGGCTCTTGGTGCTGCAGCCAGGAGTCAGTGCTGTGCCTCTGAGGTGGGAGAGCCAACTTCAGGACACTGATCCACAAGAGACCTCCCAGCTCCACATAATATCAAACGGCGAAAATCTCCCAGAGATCTCCATCTCAACACCAGCACCCAGCTTCATTCAACGACCAGCAAGCTACAGTGCTGGACATCCTATGCCAAACAACTAGCAAGACAGGAACACAACCCCACCCATTAGCAGAGAGGCTGCCTAAAATCATAATAAGTCCACAGACACCCCAAAACACACCACCAGACATGGACCTGCCCACCAGAAATACAAGATCCAGCCTCATCCACCAGAACACAGGCACTAGTACCCTCCACCACGAAGCCTACACAATCCACTGAACCAACCTTACACACTGGGGACACACACCAAAAACAACGGGAAATATGAACCTGCAGGCTGCAAAAAGGAGACCCCAAACACAGTAAGATAAGCAAAATGAGAAGACAGAAAAACACACAGCAGATGAAGGAGCAAGATAAAAACCCACCAGACCTAACAAATGAAGAGGAAATACGCAGTCTACCTGAAAAAGAATTCAGAATAATGATAGTAAAGATGATCCAGAATCTTGGAAATAGAATAGACAAAATGCAAGAAACATTTAACAAGGACCTAGAAGAACTAAAGATGAAACAAACAATGATGAACAACACAATAAATGACATTAAAAATACTCTAGATAGGATCAATAGCAGAATAACTGAGGCAAAAGACGGATAAGTGACCTGGAAGATAAAATAGTGGAAATAACTACCGCAGAGCAGAATAAAGAAAAAAGAATGAAAAGAACAGAGGACAGTCTCAGAGATGTCTGGGACAACATTAAACGCACCAACATTCGAATTATAGCGGTTCCAAAAGAAGAAGAGAAAAAGAAAGGGACTGAGAAAATATTTGAAGAGATTATAGTTGAAAACTTCCATAATATGGGAAAGGAAATAGTTAATCAAGTCCAGAAAGCATAGAGAGTCCCATACAGGATAAATCCAAGGAGAAATACGCCAAGACACATATTAATCAAACTGTTAAAAATTAAATACAAAGAAAACATATTAAAAGCAGCAAGGGAAAAACAACAAATAACACACAAGGGAATCCCCATAAGGTTAACAGCTGATCTTTCAGCAGAAACTCTGCAAGCCAGAAGGGATTGGCAGGACATATTTAAAGTGATGAAGGAGAAAAACCTGCAACCAAGATTACTGTACCCAGCAAGGATCTCATTCAGATTTGATGGAGAAATTAAAACCTTTACAGACAAGCAAAAACTGAGAGAGTTCAGCACCACCAAACCAGCTTTACAACAAATGCTAAAGGAACTTCTCTAGGCAAGAAACACAAGAGAAGGAAAAGACCTACAATAACGAACCCAAAACAATTAAGAAAATGGGAATAGGAACATACATATCGATAATTACCTTAAGTGTAAATGGACTAAATGCTCCAACCAAAAGAAACAGATTGGCTGAATGGATACAAAAACAAGACCCATATATATGCTGTCTACAAGAGACCCACTTCAGACCTAGAGACACATACAGACTGAAAGTGAGGGGATGGAAAAAGATATTCCATGCAAATGGAAACCAAAAGAAAGCTGGAGTAGCAATTCTCATATCAGACAAAATAGACTTTAAAATAAAGACTATTACAAGAGACAAAGAAGGACACTACATAATGATCAAGGGACCGATCCAAGAAGAAGATATAACAACTGTAAATATTTATGCACCCAACATAGGAGCACCTCAATACATAAGGCAAATACTAACAGCCATAAAAGGGGAAATCGACAGTAACACATTCAAAGTAGGGGACTTGAACACCCCACTTTCACCAATGGACAGATCATCCAAAATGAAAATAAATAAGGAAACACAAGCTTTCAATGATACATTAAACAAGATGGACTTAATTGATATTTATAGGATATTCCATCCAAAAACAACAGAATACACTTTTTTCTCAAGTACTCATGGAACATTCTCCGGGATAGATCATACCTTTGGTCACAAATCAAGACTTGGCAAATTTAAGAAAATTGAAACTGTATCAAGTATCTTTTCTGACCACAACGCTATAAGACTAGATATCAATTACAGGAAAAGATCTCTAAAAAATACAAACACATGGAGGCTAAACAATACACTACTTAATAACAAAGTGATCACTGAAGAAATCAAAGAGGAAATTAAAAAATACCTAGAAACAAATAACAATGGAGACACGACGACACAAAACCAATGGGATGCAGCAAAAGTAGTTCTAAGAGGGAAGTTTATAGCAATACAATCCTACCTTAAGAAACAGGAAACATCTCAAATAAACAACGTAACCTTGCACCTAAAGCAATTAGAGAAAGAAGAACAAAAACCCCGAAAGTTAGCAGAAGGAAAGAAATCATAAAAATCAGATCAGAAATAAATGAAAAAGAAATGAAGGAAACGATAGCAAAAATCAATAAAACTAAATGCTGGTTCTTTGAGAAGATAAACAAAATTGATAAACCATTAGCCAGACTCATCAAGAAAAAAAAGGAGAAGACTCAAATCAATAGAAGAAATGAAAAAGGAGAAGTAACAACTGACACTGCAGAAATACAAAAGATCATGAGAGATTACTACAAGCAACTCTATGCCAATAAAATGGACAACCTGGAAGAAATAGACAAATTCTTAGAAAGCACAACCTGCCAAGACTGAATCAGGAAGAAATAGAAAATATGAACAGACCAATCACAAGCACCGAAATTGAAACTGTGATTAAAAATCTTCCAACAAACAAAATTCCAGGACCAGATGACTTCACAGGTGAATTCTGTCAAACATTTAGAGAAGGTCTAACACCTATCCTTCTCAAACTCTTCCAAAATATAGCAGAGGGAGGAACACTCCCAAACTGATTCTACGAGGCCACCATCACCTTGATACCAAAACCAGACAAGGATGTCACAAGGAAAGAAAACTACAGGCCAATATCACTGATGAACATAGATGCAAAAATCCTCAACAAAATACTAGCAAACAGAATCCAACAGGACATTAAAAGGATCATACACCATGATCAAGTCGGGTGTATCCCAGGAATGCAAGGAGTATTCAATATATGCAAATCAATCAACGTGATAAACCATATTAATAAATTGAAGAATAGAAACCATATGACCATCTGAATAGATGCAGAGAAAGCTTTCGACAAAATTCAACACCCATTTATGATAAAAACCGTCCAGAAAGTAGGCATAGAGGGAACTTATCTCAACATAATAAAGGCCATGTATGACAAACCCACAGCCAACATCGTCCTCAGTGGTGAAAAACTGAAAGCATTTCCACTAAGATCAGGAACAGGACAAGGTTGCCCACTCTCACCACTGTTATTCAACATAGTTTTGGAAGTTTTAGCCACAGCAATCAGAGAAGAAAAGGAAATAAAAGGAATCCAAATCGCAAAAGAAGAAGTAAAACTGTCACTCTTTGCAGATGACATGATACCATACATAGAGAATCCTAAAGATGCTACCAGAAAACTACAGGAGCTAATCAATGAATTTGGTAAAGTAGCAGGATACAAAATTAATGCACAGAAATCTCTGGCATTCCTATACACTAATGATGAGAAATATGAAAGTGAAATCAAGAAAACCCTCCCATTTACCACTGCAACAGAAAGAATAAAATATCTAGGAATAAACCTACCTAAGGAGACAAAAGACCTGTATGCATAAAATTATAAGACACTGATGAAAGAAATTAAAGATGATACAAATAGATGGAGAGATATACCATGTTCTTGGATTGGAAGAATCAACATTGTGAAAATGACTCTACCACCCAAAGCAATCTACAGATTCAATGCAATCCCTATCAAACTACCCCTGACATTTTTCACAGAACTAGAACAAAAAATTTCACAATTTGTATGGAAATACAAAAGACCCCGAATAGCCAAAGCAATCTTGAGAATGAAAAACGGACCTGGAAGAATCAGGCTCCCTGACTTCAGACTATACTACAAAGCTACAGTAATCAAGACAGTATGGCACTGGCACAAAAACAGAAAGATAGATCAATGTAACAGGATAGAAAGCCCAGAGATAAACCCACGCACATATGGTCACCTTATCTTTGATAAAGGAGGCAGGAATGTACAGTGGAGAAAGGACAGCCTCTTCAATAAGTGGTGCTGGGAAAACTGGACAGGTACATATAAAAGTATGAGATTAGACCACTCCCTAACACCATACACAAAAATAAGCTCAAAATGGATTAAAGACCTAAATGTAAGGCCAGAAACTAACAAACTCTTAGAGGAAAACATAGGCAGAACACTCTGTGACATAAACCACAGCAAGATCCTTTTTGACCCACCTCCTAGAGAAATGGAAATAAAAACAAAAATAAACAAATGGGACCTAATGAAACTTAAAAGCTTTTGCACAGCAAAGGAAACCATAAACAAGACCAAAAGACAACCCTCAGAATGGGAGAAAATATTTGCAAATGAAGCAGCTGACAAAGGATCAATCTCCAAAATTTATAAGCAGCTCATGCAGCTCAATAACAAAAAAACAAACAACCCAATCCAAAAATGGGCACAAGACCTAAATAGACATTTCTTCAAAGAAGATATACAGATTGCCAACAAACACATGAAAGAATGCTCAACATCATTAATCATTAGAGAAATGCAAATCAAAAGTACAATGAGATATTATCTCACACCAGTCAGAATGGCCATCATCAAAAAATCTAGAAACAATAAGTGCTGGAGAGGGTATGGAGAAAAGGGAACCCTCTTGCACTGTTGGTGGGAATGTAAATTGATACAGCCGCTGTGGAGAACAGTATGGAGTTTCCTTAAAAAACTACAAATAGAACTACCATATGATCCAGCAATCCTACTACTGGGCATATACCCTGAGAAAACCATAATTCAAAAAGAGTCATTTACCAAAATGTTCATTGCAGCTCTATTTACAATAGCCCAGAGATGGAAACAACCTAAGTGTCCATCATCGGATGAATGGATAAAGAAGATGTGGCACATATATACAATGGAATATTACTCAGCCATAAAAAGAAACGAAATGAGCTATTTGTAATGAGGTGGATAGACCTAGAGTCTGTCATACAGAGTGAAGTAAGTCAGAAAGAGAAAGACAAATACCGTAAGCTAACACATATATATGGAATTTAAGGGGAAAAAAATGTCATGAAGAACCTAGGGTTAAGACAGGAATAAAGACACAGACCTACTACAAAATGGACTTGAGGATATGGGGATGGGGAAGCGCAAGCTGTGACAAAGGGAGAGAGTGGCATGGACATATATACACTACCAAACGTAAGGTAGATAGCTAGTGGGAAGCAGCCGCATAGCACAGGGATATCAGCTCGGTGCCTTGTGACCGCCTGGAGGGGTGGGATAGGGAGGGTAGGAGGGAGGGAGACACAAGTGGGAAGAGATATGGGAACATATGTGTATGTATAACTGATTCACTTTGTTATAAAGCAGAAACTAACTAAAACACCATTGTAAAGCAATTATACTCCAATAAAGATGTAAAAAAAAAAACTTGGCTCTGTTGCATATATTTTGGAAGAAATATTTGTCACATATATTATCTATTAATTATTATTCTCATAGAACTTTTATAAAACTTGAGTCATTGACTTCAGAAATCCTCAAAAAGAAAGGGTGTTTACCAGTTTTATGGATATACTCTTGCTTTATTGAAAATAAAAACAATTGTCAATTGAAGTCAGAAAGACTGATGAGCTGGAAACTGGGGCAAAAGTTAGTATGTGTCATAAAGGCAGAACTGATAGTACGGCCCACCCAGACTGTGGTGAAGAGTTGAAACAGATTTTCACAGCTGCTTGAGCAGTTGGAGGATCCGTACTTATTTTTAACACTAGCACCCACTCAATAAGCCATATAGCGTGCCCCAGTCTACTGTGTGTGATTTTGTGTGTGCGTGTGTGCACTGTTCATAGAGTTAGTCTGGAAAGAGAGCCAGCTACAATAGAACAGAAGTTGTGGGTCCACTGTAAAAGAAGTGGAATAAAAAAGTCAGAATCACCATACAGGCAAGGAAGGGACTTTAGAAAATCTATTCTAGTTAAATAAATTTAATCCAGAAGTCCTTTGGTTTGCCCAGGTTGATGTAGAATGATAAGTAGCAGATCTGGGCTAATTCAAGTCCTTGACTCCAACCTTGGAGAACAATAGCAGAGCCACAAATTCTACAAGGCCTGTTTCCTTACTTGGAAGGGGAGACTGAGCTAGATGACCAAATTTTGCATCTCTGAACCTTGAAATGGATAAATGAGTATCTGCAGTCTTTAAGCTGATATAGGTCTAAAGATATTCTCTTTCTTTTCTTAAACAACACAGTCAAAATCTATTTAACATCATATTTAGAAAGTATGTTCTCACTGTTGGAATGCCAGAAATAGAAAATTTTCAATTTTAAACCATCTCCTACAGAAGACGACAGAATCACTCTCAGTAGAGGACTTCCTCTTCCCTTTATTCTCCTAAGCTTAAAAAAATATATATATTAAGAGCTTAGCTAGTCCATAGATTGTTAGTTATAGTTACAGTGGATTGAGCACTGAGCTGAACCAGTGCTAAAACTGGCTTTAGAAAGGAGGAAGCTACCTTCTTTTCTGATATTGGAGGGATATCTTAGATGAAAGAGAAGAAAAAGCAGAAGATAAAAGAATTCATACCTAAAATGATTTTTTTTAACTTCTATGCTGCCCTTGAAGGAATTTAATGTATGGTGGGGATTTAGTTGTATTATAAAGGTTTGGATTAGTTACTGTGTTATTCTACTGTGCAAGATAATAATAACACATAATTCCTGTCTTCAAGAGACTCTCAGACCACCTGAAGGGACAGAATTAATTCACAAATTGCAAGTGAAAACAGAAAGGAATATACAGTAATATGGTGGGGATTTAAAGTGCTATATGTATTCAGAGAAGGGAAAATACCATGATGCTTTGTAATGTGCCTATATATCTAAGTAGAATAAACGTATTAAGATAGAATTTTATAAAGAGCCTAAGTTGATGGTCTTGTATTTGACTCTTACATATAAAAAAATGAATGTCACTTCATCAGTCTTTAATTCTGGAGTTTAAGAAGGTGGCATAGGGCTTGTCTGGTGGTGCAGTGGTTGAGAGTTCGGCTGCCGATACAGGGGATGTGGGTTCGTGCCCCGGTCCGGGAGGATCCACGTGCCGGGAGCGGCTGGGCCCGTGAGCCATGGCCGCTGGGCCTGCGCGTCCGGAGCCTGTGCTCCGCAACGGGAGAGGCCACAACAGTGAGAGGCCCGCGTACTGCAAAAAAAAAAAAAAAAAAAAAAAAAAGGTGGCATAAAGTATTTCTGAGAATGAATCAACCTACATTTTGTTATGAGAATAATACAGATTTCACTCTATGTACTGATAAACAAAAAGCCATACAGACTTTAGAGAGAATGGAATCCTATTCCCTGTCTCCTCTTCTATTACAGCTGGTGTTATTTCTGACCAGTAACTAACATAAGAATTATGATTCTGCCCACGTCGTTCCTTAGTGTCCTCCTCGTGATTATTTTCCCAGGACATCTCTCTTGGACTCACTGCTTCTTGTTTCAGAGTCTTTACACAAAGTCTGAGTTCACTTTGATCACCAAAGCACAATTAAGTGATTTTAAAAATTAATTCCTATAGAACTTTTTGCCTCCATCAATTATGCCATGGAAAATCTTGACTGCTCTCTGCATGAATATTCTGTTACAACTCGGGGCTGGAATCTGTGTTCTCACTAGTGGATGAATTTGTCAGCAAATCTCTATTCTGTTCTAGCGGCAGTGATAGCAGGGACATGTAGGAAAAAAAAGTCATTATAGTATAAAAAGAAAAGAGAACCTTCACTGATAAGAAATGACAATGCCCGTAAACTTGTAAGTAAATACCGTTAGGCACTCCCTAAGAGTAGCAGCAAACACTCACAAAGGAGCATCCCTCCTGGTTTATTGTGCGCCCAAATACCACAATAGCTGCACTTTGGATGTCCATCTAGGGAGGAACAGAGATCAAGGTAAGAGTATGAATCGTAGCTCAACTGCTTGCAAACTCCATGGCCTTCAATGCATCACTTAAATTCTGTAAAACATGGATAGTAATGTCACCTTCACATGATGATTATAATGATTAAATAAGTTCAAACATAAAAGGCACCTAATATCATTCCAGGTACCACTCAGCAGTCACATTATCTACCTACCTACCTATCTACCTACCTACCATCGATAGCTATAGATAAAAAACTATAGTCTTAAAATGCTGAAGTAGTGGCCGAAGTGGAAATATGCCAGGAGGAAGGGTGTCTAGGAAGTTCTAAGTTTTGAAATTAGTTATTAAAAATAGATGAGGCAATATGTCCTTGTGGTTAGGAGTGTAGTTCTGGATCAGACAGACTGAGTTTAAATCAAAGGTCTGTTCCTCATGATGGGGGGCGGGAAGATCCAGCAATTCCATCTTTATCTGTGTCTTCATCTCAAAACAGGAGCACATGATACTAACTCATAGGATGGTGGTTCTGATTGTGGAAGCAAATCAAATGAAACACTTGGCATAATACCAGCCTAATATTGCTATCTGTTTATATTTTCTAGGTTTTGTTTTTATACAGTTTAATAGCAAATAGAAAAACACATCATTAGATTTGAATGCGATACACAGTGACTATTGAAGACAGATATCTGGCTGGTTGAGAGCAGAACTGTCTGGGTTGGGAATGGAGACTTGATGGGGGCGGGGCGGGGGTGATCCCTGAGGATTGCACTAAAAGATGCTGGCTCAACTAGGAAAGGGGAGTCGAGCTTCCCATAACTGACATCCAACAATGTACAAAGAACGGGCCCACAAAGTCCAATAAAAAGCATTTCTTCCCACAGGGGAGAGATTTAGTTATCTGTACCCAACTGAGTGATGTACTATGTGGATGACAAGTTCTTCTTTCTATGGGACCTGTCTTTGTGTTGCAAACTAAAGGGGAAAAAAATCCAACGCAAAAACAAGTGGAAATCTCAGCCAGACCCTTAATCATGCCCCTATGAGGACACGAGTGCCCGTTATTGCTGACTCTTTTATTTCTAAACGCCCCACGGTACCATATTCTGGATAAGTTACTTGTTAGAAATAATGCTCTTTGCATTAAACATACATTTTTCTTTCTGTAAACAGGCTCTGCTTTCTATTATAGATGGTGAGCTGAGCTGACTTCCTGACCTGGCCTTCTGCTACTGTATCTTTTGGATTTCTGCCTTTGGCAGGAGTACAGAGAGACTAATTTTTTTAAGGACATTTTTTGTTATTTAAAAAAAAAAAAAAAGCTTTAGATATTTTCTGTTATATTTTTACTACCCTATACAAAAATCATGATTTGAAAGTTTATTAATGTATAACATATAGAAATCTACATTGGAGATTAACAATATATACTCTTTCTGCAAGGATGTGTATTAATTTTTGTTACATTTATGTGACAATATTCCTTAGGTAACATAACAAATATCACGGTCTCAAGGTTTATTTTTTATTTAGTATAAAACACTTGCCAACTTAGTGTCTTTCACTAACTGCATTATGACCTAATTGGTTCTATAATGTTTTCACTAAAAGAAGAAAAAAGTGTATTCTTACAAATGCCACTATTATTGTACAGAAATAGGCACTCACTCAGTGTGACCACAAATTTGGAAGGTGATTTAAACATTAGGCATTTTATTATTAATAACGAAATGGCAAGGATAAATTTTATGGGCTTTAACTAAAAAGGCTGTCAAGACCCACACCAATTATTTTGCCTGTTTAGCAAGTAAAAGCTTTAAAAATGACTTATGTGTGTATATGTGTTTATGTGGTAGCATTTCCAAAAAATATTCCCATTTAACCTATGTGCCTTAAATCAACTCAGGAGTTGATCAAGCTAGTATTATAATCAAACATAAGTTTGTAAAGTTTTAATTATCTGCTGATGTTTGTCAGTTCTTTTGTTGTCCATTTAGTTAATATTTTCATGAAAACTTGGATAACCTTGGATAACTCGGATAAGGTCAGTGTTCTATTCATCAATCTTTAATGACCAGATCTGTATGTCAAAATAAACCAATAATATGTCATTACTTTAAAAGATATTTAGTAACATCTAAGCATTCAATTTGCTAATTGATTGAAGAATAATTTATTCAGATAAAAATGAGATCAAGTTTCTTCAATATTCAAAACTAAAAATGCAGAAAAATTTCTACTTTCTGGTGTCTCCATTTAACTAAATTAAATTTAACTGCACCAAACTATGCATAAACCATCTATTATAATAAGGGAAAAAATCAAGACCCTAAGTGGTTCTTATGAGCTAAATATGAATTCCAATGAGTAACCAAGTGACAAAGATATTAAATTAATAGCTAAGGTTCCCGTTTCCTCATAAGTAAACTTTCAAAAACATTTCTCTCCTTTTTATATTAATGTAGAAGTTACAAAATGGAGATAAGATGTGAAAACTTATAACACATATAAAATATGATTGTATTCAGCCAGTGGAAGGAAAAGGTAAAAAAATGGAAGAGCTACTATGCAGATATGTTCTTTGGTAGAAGACAAATTTGCAAAATGAAGCCAGCAACAAATGGAGAGCTGGTTTTGTGACTAAAGCTAAAACTTTACATATATATATATATATACACATATATATATATAATATTATATATTATATAATATATATAATATATATGTATATATAATATTATATATATAATATATATATAATATTATATATATAATATATATATATATTACATATACATATATATATATATATATTTTTTTTTTGCAGTACTCAGGCCTCTCACTGCTGTGGCCTCTCTGTTGCGGAGCACAGGCTCCGGACGCGCAGGCTCAGCGGCCATGGCTCACGGGCCCAACCGCTCCACGGCATGTGGGATCTTCTCGGACTGGGGCATGAACCCGTGTCCCCTGCATCGGCAGGTGGACTCTCAACAACTGCGCCACCAGGGAACCCCTAAAACTTTAATATATTTTGCATCTGCTTTTTACCCTCTTTCTGTCAGACTTTTGTGGAAACCTGTATTCTTTTTCAGTATATAGCTATTTCTTTATCTCATCCTAAAAATGCAATCTACTTTCATAATTTTGCATAAATGTCAAGAATCATTTTGTTGCCTGATAAAGTTTCTTCACACATTTACTTTTCCATGAGTGAGGTACAACTTATATGAAAAATACGCTTGGTAGATGCACTTCTAAAAAATCCAGTTCAGAACTTTCCCCTACCACTTGGCTACAGCGTTTTTATTCTGCTCCCTACATAATATCCTCAGGCGAGTATTTTCCTCTTTTTTCATGTATTCTGTTTAGCCTGGTGGTATATTTTACCTTTGTCTTATGAAGGTGGTAGAGAATGCTTGCGTGCAGGATGAGAATACAATGGAATGTCGTTCAAATATTTTTTTAATATAGATTTCATGATTCATTATAAAGAGGTTAAAACATTACTGAAGTGATAACAAGTGGTTCAGTTGATGAGATAGTTAATTCATACTCTGTAGGCATAATCGTAACAGCTGATAAATTATTCAGCATTGAGTTGAAAGCAAATTCACTAATTTGGTGGACCCTTCTTTGCACTCTGTCCATGTTTATGAGGCATTAACAGAATTTAGGTGACAATTTTGTGTCATAAAAGATATTTTTTTTGTACCTTATGGCAACTTGACAGTGGTTGCTGCACATGATGGCTAATCAACAATGAATTATATATTGAAATTAACTGCTCACTTGAATATTTTATAGGTTCACAATAAATATTAAAAATTAAAACATTGATACATATTTATATTAAAATACTTTTGTGAAATACCTATGATAATTTGGTATTTAAAAGGAACACTTTACACATTTTATGTATTTTTAAATTTATGTTATCCTTGAAAACTTGGTTCAATTTAGGTTGATTTTTTAAAACTTCTGTGTCAGCAAACATTTATCTTACCTAAATTGGACATATAATCTAAAAAAGTCATTCTTATGAAGAAAATGAAATAAATGGTGTCTGACTCTTCTTTTGAGGTAGGAGACAGGGAAACTAGGTAAGTTTATACCTAGCTTTACAACCAGCCTGATATGTGTGACTTCTTATCTCTAGTTTTCCTATCTCTAAAATAGGGGTTTGGTTAATTGACAAGTATCTTTTGAACTCTAAGACTATGCCATTAATTTTTGTCTTTTGGGGACAGTCTTCTTAAATATTGATGTGTTTCTTTCAGGAGAAAAAGAGTTGGTTAATAGAATCTTTCTGACAATAAAATGCAAAAGTGAGGAAAGTGTTTTGGGGAGAGGAACCTGAATTTTTCAGGCTCCCTGGTTTCCACAGGGATTCACTCATCTAGAATGGATGGATACTCACTTGCTTCTCCAACCTTTTTCCACTGTAGACAAAGCCCAGGGCACAAGAAGACATTATACTAAATGTCACCTGTCACACATTCCTAGGATTTAATAGCATATCAAAATCTTCCAAATATCTTGACTCAACTTATTTGTGCCAAAATGAAAAAGTAATGGAAATAAAAACAAAAATAAACAAATGGGATCTAACTAAATTCAAAAACTTTTGCACAGCAAAGGAAACCATACACAAAACGAAAAGATAACCCACAGAATGAAAGAAAATATTTACAAACAATGTGACTGACAAAGGATTGGTCTCCAAAATTTACAAACAGATCATGTGGCTCAATTATCAAAAAACAAAAAATCCAGTCAAAAAATGGGCAGAAGACCTAAATAGACATTTCTCCAAAGAAGACATACAGATGGCCAAGAGGCACATGAAAAGATGCTCAACATCACTAATTACTAGAGAAATGCCAATCAAAAATACAATGAGATATCACCTCACACCAGTTAGAATGGGCATCATCAAGAAATCTATAAACTATAAATGCCAGAGAGGTTGCAGAGAAAAGGGAACCCTCCTACACTGTTGGTGGGAATGTACATTGGTACAGTCACTATGGAAAACAGTATGGAGGTTCCTTAAAAAACTAAAAATAGAGCTACTGTATAATCCAGCAATCCCACTCCTGGGCATATATCTGGAGAAAAACATGGTTTGAAAGGATACATGCACTGCAGTGTTCATTGCAGTGCTGTTTACAGTAGCCAAGATGTGAAAGCAACCTAAATGTCCATCAACAGATGACTAGATAAAGAAGATGTGGTACACATATACAATGGAATATTACTCAACCATCAAAAAGAATGAAATATTGCCATTTGCAGCAACGTGGATGGACATGGAAATTATCATACTAAGTGAAGTACGTCAGACAGAGAAAGACAAATACATGATATTGCTTATATGCTGAATTAAAAAATGATACAAATGAACTTATTTACAAAACAGAAAGAGACTCATAGACTTAGAGAATGAACTTACAGTTACAAGGGGGGAAGGATGGTGAGGGGAAGGGATAGATTGGGAGTTTGGGATTGACATGTACACACTACTATATTTAAAATATCAATAGATAACCAACAGGGACCTACTGTATAGCACAGGGACCTCTGCTCAATATTCTATAATAACCTAAATGGGAAAAGAATTTGAAAAACAATAGGTATATGTATACTGAATCACTTTACTGTACATCTGAAACTAACACAACATTGTTAATCAACTATGCTCCAATTTAAAATAATTTTTAAAAACAAAGACATCTGATTATACAATTACCGTCTAGATGTGTGACACCCACTTATTTAGCCTGTTTTTTACTTTGTTTTTATTTGTTTTCAGTTTGTTTGTTTGGTGCTCCCTTAGTTTCTACTCAGCCAAGAAAAATGACTCAAAGAAATTAATGTAATGTTTTTACTGCTGAACTGTCATATTTGCAGTTCACTAACAAAAAAGATATGATGGATTGAAATTTGTAAGGTAGAAAATATTCTCTTTTGGTTAAATGAGCTTCTATGTCAGAAAACAAAAGAAAAACATTGAAAATTGAAAGGATCAATCCCAACCACTAAGAGCCAAGGTTAACTCTCTGCTGATGGTGGTGAATGCACTGATTAGAGGAGATATGCCATTGCATTTCAAATATGGAGCCCCACAAGGCAACATTCCAAGTGCAGAGCTAAGGAGGAAGCCAATCTCCAAAAAAATCAAAGGACTCTGATATTTGTGCTTTTGCAAACAAAATGCTGAGAGTACCTTTGGAATTACATTCTAAGACAGTCATCACCGTTGAAAGAATCTATCAGATCTTGACAGAAAGATTTAGATTAGAAAGGCAGAGTCTTGTCTATCGAGGTCCTTGGAATGATTGTTTCCTTGGAGATTATATTGCGAAGGGCTCTCATCATTTTCTAAGTGAGCAGAATAAAAGTGATTTTCTCAGTTGCCAAAAGATGTATTTATAAATGCAACACAACTACTAAGCCGTATCACTCATGGCTCCTGTAGGTGAACAAATATATTGTTTCCTTTTTATAAACGTCATTTTTAATCAAGAAAAGATTACTATGGGGGGGATTACTTATTTCAAAAGCAGATGGTTGGCATAAGGCATACCAGGAACTGTCCCTCAGATATGGACAAAGTACTTTGCCTTTCTCTGCACAAATGAAGAGTTGGGGCGGGGAATGTAACCTTTAAATGCAAATACAGGGGAAAATGAACTCTGAAAGTATTTATGTTTAGATGTTTGGTTTTATGCATTTGGCTACATGACAGGAATCGCTTTCTTTCAGTGTTCACTTTTTTTGCCCCTAATTTTGGGGGTAGTTCTTATAAAATAATATCAGATAAATATTACTATATCAAACAAGCAAAGACTTTTTCTATATAAGAATAAAAATGTTATTTATAGTGTGGTATCTCCTTACTCACTCAAAGACTAACTTTAGGTGGCACAAAGTAAACTTTTTAAAAGTTCATCAAATTTTCTAAAACAGGAATTAGCATTATACTGTGTATAATAATAGTTTTAAGATTATCCCCATTTGTGGCAGTGGTAATTTGTTTTATAAATACTTTCACCTTCCTTATATATGTGCAAGGGGTGTTTTACATCTTTTATTTATAAAATTATTTTATCACTATTCACATTGTCAACATATGCATGTTTTTATTGATTGTTAAATTTTCATGGTTTCTTTTTAATGGCTAACTTTTCATTGTACAAGTACACGTTCAAATAGTTTAATATATCAATATTTGTGTGGAGGCACAATAAACTGTAATGCAGTGATAGAATCATTTCACATGCCTTCCATATTTTTTAAAGCAGCAAGGCTTTTAAGGCACTAACACTAATCAAAATTAAAACTCAAAAATGTTCCCGGATTTTCTGGGAGAGTCCTAATGTCAAATATCCTGTTTGGTTGTCCCTAGGACAACCAATTTTAGGTTTGGAAAATACGTTAATTATAATACTGATATCAAATAGGCATCTAGGTTAATACATAAATTGTGGGTTGCCTCAAATATGGTTCTCTAGAAACTCTAGAACAACTTGGGTCTTAGCCTCTAAACATGGTAATAGGTGGGGAGAGTAGCTTCTGTAAAGCAGGATACCACAAACTCATAGAAACTATAGAATCGATGATGAAATCTGTGTCTGTAGCAAGGAAGAAAGTTAGGAGTGTTCTTTAAATACCAGAAAAAAAAAGCACCAAAGAAGCATTCTTTATAAATATTGAAATCATGAAATACAATATCATGAACACAGAACTCAAAAGGAATTTAACAGGAGAAAGAAATGGCATTTAAAGTTAACATACCCTATGTTAAATACCTTGTAAAGACTAAAAAAAAAAAGACTATATTATATTATTAACCATTCATCTCTAAGAGAAGGCTAGGGGAAGAAGAGGAAAAAGACAGGTCATTTATCCTTTTCTAAACTGTTACAGCATCCATGAAATGAATCCATAAACTGGGATTCCATAAGCTGCTCTACTAGGCATGCAGTTTCTACTGTTATTTATCAGAGGAAAATTCAGTACTATATTTAAAGCAGACCAAAGGGGTGCTGCTTTGATTGAAGTGTGTATGCACGTGTGTGTGTCTGTGTGCTCATGTGGCTATGTATGTAGGTTGGACTCCCTGCAACCCTAGGGCTTGTCCAAAGTTCTCTACAGTATCTCTGCACAATGTAATGCTCAGCTAGGCCATCTCTAAGGGCCTTTCACCTCACAGACTCAATGATTCCATCATTCTATTCTGAGCTTATTCTGAACCACCTTCCATACATCTCATCTTCCACCAGACCAGCCTTTGTATGGTGGAGAGCCAAGAAACTGTGTGCTTATTTACTGGAATTTGCTTGATTCCACAGTGACAGCAGCTCATAAAAAGGCTAACTGTATAAAAGATTAGAATGAAGGGCCCACAAAAAGATTTGTTGGTGCCTGTCATTCCTGCCGGCTTCTGAATAACCCAGGCCTCTCAACAAGATCCTGAATTTGGAAACTGCATATTTAAATGCCAGAAGGATTTAGATATGAATGTGCAGATGGCTGTATAAGTAAAATGACTGTCAATGACTTCTTATTTTTCTCCCTAAAATGGGTGCTATGCTTCTGGTTAATCTTGTCACAGCCATTTTTCCAATAACGAAGGCATTATTTTAAAATTAAAGGCATTCCATTTTCTATTCACTTCTGAGATGTGCTCTACCTGAGCTTGCAAAGGTACTTAGGAATGCAGGATTTGGAGATAAAGGAACAAAAAATATATATATTTAGCGTGAGGAAAGCTTGCTACATCGTCCCTTCCTTAAAGAAAAAAAAAAATATTTTTTAACAGCAGATGCATCTTGTAGATTTTTTTTCTTTCTGCCAGTCTTTACCCTGACTTTTCTCCTGTATAGATGAGCAGACCAAGTTACAGTATTCCTTCGGGGTTTTCAGGGGTTCTTTGTATGCAGTAATACATCTTACATACAGCTGCCCAATAAATAATGTCCTTCGGGTTACTTGCCTAATGAACAAAATGCCCGTGCTTAATTCCTCTGTGATCTGGTTCCAGTACACTTTTCAGTCTTCTCATGGTTTCCTATCATATCTTATGTTCTCATCGCAGTAAATGATTCACTGTCATTATCCGTGTCCATTATTTTTCCTCCTCTGTTCCTTTGCTCTAACTCTTCTCCCTGGAATGTCATTCTCTTGCCTTCTCACGTTTAAACTTCAGCCAACTCAACTCATTTACTCTGTCTATGCCATGAAGCCTTCTTTGTCACGCTGGTCAAAGGAAATCTTTTGCCATGAGCTCCCATTGCCCTCTATTCTTTTTATATGCCCTGTATCAATTTCTTCCTTCCTATATACCTTGTCTTTAGTGTCTATTTCTTGAAAACACAGATCACGCACCTATTTCCATATTTTTAACACATTTCCTGGTACAAAATAGGCATTCAAAGTATATGTTTCTGAACAAATAAATGGAAATGTCTTCCCCTCACATGTGGACAGAGAAACTCTAGTTGTAGCCAAAACACAATCATGAGCAGAATCTGATCATTGCTAGATCAAATCAGAGAATACAGATCAGCGATAATAGTATTCAGTTCAATTCTGATAATTTCCACTAAGCAATAACTTTCCATAATCACTGCATATTTTCTCTAGTACCCACCATTATGGAAACAGAGGCAGAGAAGCAGTTACACTGTCTGCCTTCGTTTTCTGGAGGGAGGGGTAAGCTTGTCTTTTACAAAGTAATCAAGAAAAACTAAATTTAATATTCCCTCCTTGGGGCTTCCCTGGTGTCGCAGTGGTTGAGAGTCCACCTGCCGATGCAGGGGACACAGGTTCGTGCCCCGGTCCGGGAGGATCCCACATGCCGCGGGGCGGCTGGGCCCGTGAGCCATGGCCGCTGAGCCTGCGCGTCCGGAGCCTGTGCTCCGCAACGGGAGAGGCCACAACAGTGGGAGGCCCGAGTACCGCAAAAAAAAAAAAAAAAAAAAAAAATTCCCTCTTTTATGTCACTTCAAAATTGTGTTTCTGATAACTAATTTTAAAGCATATTTCCCAAGGAGTGTTGTTCAACAATAAGAAGAAATTATTCCTTGGGTTTTTACCTAGTACATGCTTATTATGGACAGTAGCTACAACTATACTTGTCCTCTCTTACCATGTTTTGAAACCTAAAGTCTTCTACTGCCACATATAGTTCTCATGAATATCACAGTATGCTGTATTTGCTGAATTTGGATTGCTGATAAGGTTAAGCTCAAATTAGCTTCGTCTGACTTTGGAGAACGTGCTTTAACGGTACCTCTAGGTGTCTTTTCACATGTTATTTAAATTTTTGATTCATGAATGCTACCTACCACACCATGCTTCTTAAAAATAGAATGAACAAAAGCAAGTGATTTAGTATTTTTAATTAGGTAGCACATCACTCTAATAGTATCTTTAAGAAAGGGCAATTTCCTATTTGATCTTATTTGAATTAAATGTCATCTGCTCAAGTTAATTTGTTGCAGTTTCCATTGCAATTAATTCTGAATTCAGAAAG
This sequence comes from Grampus griseus, assembly GCF_964374135.1. NCBI lineage: Eukaryota > Metazoa > Chordata > Mammalia > Artiodactyla > Delphinidae > Grampus > Grampus griseus. The sequence continues at coordinate 52,737,244 of NC_139003.1, read as the reverse complement.
CTCACAGGCTGAAATATTAAGACTGCATTCTATTGATTTGTTTGCTAATAGAGAATAAACTGGCACATAACAGGCATCTTAGGAAGTTTCTCTTAGCAAGTATGTTTTTTAAAGTCCAACTTCTGTTAAAACGTAACCTACATACAGTAAGGGAACGAATCATGAGCTCAATGAGTTTTTATAGAGTAAACACATCCTTTTAGCCAGCGCCCAGATCAAGAAACAGAAAATCATCAGTGCTGCATAATATCATCAACCCTCTCACAGCAAACCCCCCAGAGATATTCATTACCCTGACTTTTAACTCTAGTACAGTCCACTTTTGCCTGTGATACATCATGTCTTAGTCCATTTGTAATGCTATAACAAAAATACCATAAACTGGGTGGCTTAAACAACGTTAATTTCTCACAGTGCTGAAGGGTAGGGAGTCCAGTAACAAGGAATCAGCAGACTCAGTGTCTGGTGAGAGCCCACTTCCTGGTTCATAAAACGTAATTCCACTTCAGAAGATGCGTTATTTATAACAGTTCTGTGAACAGTTCTTGCTTTGTCTTAACATGGGAAGACGAGCAAGGGAGCTCCCTGAGGCTGCTTTCATAGGGGACTAATCCCATTCACAAAGGCTGTACCTTCTAGACCTAAGTACCTCCCACAGGCCCCACCTCCAAATAACATCACATTGGGGATTAAGATCTTAAGATATGAATTTCGGGGAACATAAATGTTCAGTTCATAACAGAAAGGTAGGTAGGTAGATAGATAATTAGACTCATCAACATATGTGCTTTTGTGTCTTGCTTCTTTTACTCAAAATTGTAGCTTTCAGATCAACTTATATAATTACGTGTAATGATATCTTGTTCATTTTCATTGCTATGTGGTATCCCATTATAGGAATATATTATCATTAATTTATCCATTCCATTCTCAATTTGAGTGGATTTCAGTTTGGTATTATATTGAATAGAACTGTTATAAATATTTTAACGTATCTTTTGAAGTAAAATTGCTCGGTCATAGCATACACAAATGTTCAGCTTTGTCAAATATTTTATATGCAGATTTAATGTAAACATTTTCATACTTACATGATATTCAGTAGTCTATAATACATTACATCAAATTACTCAAATGTTAAAATTTGCATAAATATGGAAAATACAGATACCGCTATAATAATTCAAAAATACAGGGAAAAGAGGAGATTACTGTTGATTGGTTGAGGGTGGGATAAAATGTAAAATTCTATAACTTTGCATCACAATTTACAAAGAGAGCCAGACACATGTTTCACACAGTCAGGCATTAACTTATTGAGTCAAAGAAGTAATACCATTAATTTTAGGTCCCTTGTTAAATAATGTAGATCAGGAAGAGTTCAAGCGATTAACTGATGCCCCAGGAGGGCTCATGCGGCAACTGCAAATTGCAATCAGTGCCTTGAATTACTTCTAGGATCCCTGGGGCTCTATGGCACCACTAGAATCACTCATTCCCTTGTGTTTTAAGCATTTTCACCCAATACTGTGACAGAATTAGCTCTGCTTTTCAAAGTTCATTCATTTTGAGTACAGATGAGGATGAAATATACACATCAAAAATTTGAGGGAAATTTTATTCCATTCAAAGGCCAATTCCTAAGCTAAGATCATGTTTTATCACTTCAAAATGGAGTGCAGTGGCGGAGGAGAAGAAGCCTGCTTTAAATTTTAAGCTATGTGTGAGGTACAATTCTCTGAGTTGTGCCTAACCACAATAAATTCTGGTTATTTATAAACACCTATATTTCAAATACCGAGTTCTACAAATGTAAATTAAGCACATTCAATTTGTTACATGACTATAAAACATACCTGGTAGGATATCTTAAGTTTATTCTATTTAGGTGGGAAAAAAAGTGACTCTACAGTCAGTAAAACAGCTGACAAGGCAAAAAAAAAAAAAAAATACATTGCTGGGAATACAATCAACCCTTATTGCCAGGTGACCTTCTATTTATAGATAGTTGACTGTCATAGTCACAAGCACCCTAGACATGATTTTTTGCTTAACTGAAGAGTTTGACTTTGATATCTAGCTAAACAGTTTGAAAGACAGACTGTACTAACTGCTATCACTTCCTTACTACCCATTTACTCTTTTTTTTTTTTTTTTTTTGTGGTACGCGGGCCTCTCGCTGTTGTGGCCTCTCCCGTTGTGGAGCACAGGCTCCGGACGCGCAGGCTCAGTGGCAATGGCTCACGGGCCCAGCCGCTCTGCGGCATGTGGGATCTTCCCGGACCGGGGCACGAGCCCGTGTCCCCTGCATCGGCAGGCGGACTCTCAACCACTGCGCCACCAGGGAAGCCCCCATTTACTCTTAATGCAAACTTGTGCTCTCCTCCATCTCCTGCTGAAACTATTCTCTCAAAGGTCATCAAAAACTTTTATTTTCCAAATCAAATGCATCTTTAAATCCTCAGTTGGATATTCTAGTTTCCTCTGTCTCTTCATTTGTTCTATGAGTGCCTTGGTTACCAGACCTTAATCTACCATGCTTCCTTTTATATGACTAGCTTTATTTAAAATATGGGTCTTGTGACTGCAGCACTATTTACAATAGGCAAGACATGGAAGCAACCTAAACGTCCATCAACAGATGAATGGATAAAGAAGATGTGGTACATATATACAATGGAATCTTAGCCACAAAAAAGGATGAAATAATGCCACTTGCTTTAACATGGATGTACCTAGGGATTATCACACTAAGCGAAGTAAGTCAGAAAGAGAATGACAAATACCATATAATATCACTTATATGTGGAATCTAAGAAAAATAAAGATACGAATGAACTTATTTACAAAACAGAAATAGGACCACAGACATAAAAAACAAACTTATGGTTACCAAAGGGGAAAGGGTGGGGGGAGGGATAAATTAGGAGGTTGGTATTAACATATACACACTACTGTATATAAAATAGATAACCAACAAGAACCTACTGTATAGCACAGGGAACTATATTTAATATCTTGTAATAACCTGTAAGGGAAAAGAATCTGAAAAATTATATATATATATATATATATATATATATATATATGAATCACTGTGCTGTACACCTGAAACTAACACAACATTGTAAATCAACTATACTTCAATAAAGCAGAATAAAATAAAATATGGGACCAAGATCTCAAAGTGCCCCTCCAGTGCAGGATTTGACGAGACCATGAAGCCTTTTGACATACATCCTATATTGTAGGTCAATTACACAAGTCCAGTTCTGAAAGGATCAGTATAAGATGATGAATTTAAATACGAGTATTTATACTCTTTAAACCACAAATAATCAATCATTATTGTTATTTTTACTGTTTATTTAAGTAGAAATGAACAGCATAAGCACATGTTTCAAATTACCAAAACCCAGAGTTTAATTCAGGCTAGATCAGACTAACCTTACTGATCATTCACATAAACATATTTCCTGGTTTATTTTGTTATTGTGTCCTATGGTGTTACTCTCAAATAGGCCCAGGATACGATCATGCCAAAGGAGTAAATCAAAGGAGCTACCCTAGAGGCTCTGGCCTTTGGACTGACTGTTGAAAGATGAGTTAACAATTGCTTGGCTGTGGATGAGGGAAGGGTTTCTGAGGCAGAGGAAACCCACGTACAGAGATGTAAAGACAGACAGAGGCGAGTCAGGAAAGCCCAGATGGCTGAATGCCTCCAGTACCACCCTGCAGGGGGAAAAGTAAGCAAGGTAGAGAAGAGCATTCTGCTCTGCTTAGAACAACAGAATGTGGCTCCTGTGATTTTTCCTTTACAAGCCCACAACCTTGAATTACAAAGTTAGATTCTATGGGGGACTCAAGTGTCCTCCTTTAGTGAGGCACGTTGTTCAGCACTTCCTTCCTCCAGTGCCCCAACCTCTCCATTCCTAGCTCACCCAGGTATAAACTGGAAGAAATAAACCTCCATTCCTTCTCAATTTGTAGGCTTAATAAAAAACGATCAACCCATGCTTAGAGAGGTCTAGAGGTGAAGTCATCTCTAATTTCACTGTGGTAAAGAACAAGGGCAAAGGCATCGGTGTACCTATAGTCTCTGAATCTGTATGTCCATTACTGAATGAAAACAAATGATGAACACATTCATTTATTAGGCAAATCATTCTGGGTCATGACAGCAAACTTGAGGTATTATGACAGTATGAAAAGATAAAATATCTATTTCCCCCATTTTGATATAAAGAGTAAAATTTTATAATTCTGGTCGTACCTAATTCAACTCAATATGTGTTTTCACACAGAACTTCGCAAAAAAATAAAATGTTTAGTGACTTCATTTTTTTTTTTTTTTTTTTTTGCAGTACGCGGGCCTCTCACTGTTGTGGCCTCTCCCGTTGCGGAGCACAGGCTCCGGACGCGCAGGCTCAGCGGCCATGGCTCACGGGCCTAGCCGCTCCGCGGCATGTGGGATCTTCCCGGACCAAGGCACGAACCTGTGTCCCCTGCATCGGCAGACGGACTCTCAACCACTGCGCCACCAGGGAAGCCCCTAGTGACTTCATTTTAAAGTCAGTAGCTACCATGCCTTCCAAATGATTATTTCCTAGATCTGTTCTAAGTGTACAAACAAAAAGTTGAAGTAGATTTGAGGTGCACTGAAAGTTGGTTTCTCATTTTATCCAGAGGCCTTTGAAATTTTTCAGTAAAAGCACTCTGAACTGATCTCTAAAGAACTGACTTGAAGGCTTACCAGTAACTTCTTGTCCTTTCTAAACCACACTGTCTGAATCCTAGGATTCGGTGAAGGCTTGTCCTGTATACCATGCTTCAGAATTTGAGCACTTGACTTCCCAACACCCAAGCTGTATGCTTTCATAAACTATTCCTATTTCTTCCCCAACCTATTCATGTCACTTATTTTTGTAACTATAATTATATTTTAATTGAATATTTTATATACTGATAAAATAAATGTTTGAAATGAAAGAGCTGTTTCTATGAAAAACAGGTTCAATGCTTTGGAAAGACTCAAGAATTGATGTTATTGAATTACGTGTGAGAAAAATGACATTAAAATATGGAGAGGAAGAGCACAATCTAGAAAGATTTGGCATTCACATTGCTTCACAATTATCAATTAAGTTCTCATTCTACTTTGAGTAAAGCAAATAAATTGTGAATGATGAATTAGAATATGTTTTATATAAAGAGACAAAATGCAACTCCAATCCAATAAGCAGTTTCATGCTCAAAGGAAAGTATTTAGCTCTACTACAAAAGGAAGGGTAAGCTGGTACGAAGTGAGAGAGTGGCATGGACGTATATACACTACCAAATGTAAAATAGATAGCTAGTGGGAAGCAGCCGCGTAGCACAGGGAGATCAGCTCGGTGCATTGTGACCACCTAGAGGGGTGGGATAGGGAGGGTGGGAGGGAGACGCAAGAGGAAGGAGATACGGGGGGGTATATGTATAGGTATAGCTGATTCACTTTGCTATAAAGCAGAAACTAACACACCATTGTAAAGCAATTATACTCCAATAAAGATGTTAAAAAAATATTCTAAATTAAAATTTGTAAACTCTGTATGCATTATGTCTCATAATCTCTGGCTTTGATGGATCAGTTTTTTTGTTGTTGTTTGTTCTTTGTTTGCGGTACGCGGGCCTCTCACTGGTGTGGCCTCTCGCGTTGCGGAGCACAGGCTCCGGACGCGCAGGCTCAGCGGCCATGGCTCACGGGCCCAGCCGCTCCGCGGCATGTGGAATCTTCCCGGACCGGGGCATGAACCCGCGTCCCCTGCATCGGCAGGCGGACTCCCAACCACTGCGCCATCAGGGAAGCCCCTGATGGATCAGTTTTTATTAACCAACCACCAACCACAAGTCCCAATAGCATTAGCTAAGAAGGCTTCAACTGCCCGTTAGGGCTTAAAAGGCACAAAGGAAAGAATATCAAATTCCCTTTTAAATGCATTTAAAAAATTAAGAGGTATTAGCACAACTAGAGCTCAACCTTTTATTAACTTTTTTCTCTCCCTCAATTTAGCTCTGAGATGTGTTAAAAAAAACGTAGTGGAACAGTTTGCCCACATATCTAAAAATAACCATATAGGGATTTCATTTAGCTTCAGAAGGTCTGTGAACAAATACTCATTTTCATGCCACTGGTTTGTGTTTTCTTAACAGGATTTACTTCACTGAAAAAGCATATGATAATCAATATATAAATACTATGAAAACTATAAAAGGGAGAAATAAAAGAAAAAATGCCCACCTTGAGAGAGAGTAATGGGATAGTTATTTTCTCGGTGGATAAGGCTGTCTCTGTTAATAAGATGATTAATTTCCCTAATCATTTTATTGAACATCACATTTAAATATAGATTACTGGCACTCAAAGTTAAGCATAACGTACTGATTTTGTTTGAATATGTACCGTATGTTATTATTAAATCTTTGTATCTGTGCTTTAATGACTATTTTACTTTACTGTTCTTGCTAGAAAAGGTCTTTTTTGGTGGTTTCTTTAGTTTGTATTTAAGATGTAATAAAAGATGAGGCTACATAGAAAAATAGAATAATAAGAGAGTTTATGATAAGTTGTATAATTTAATGGTCATCACTTGGGCTCCCTCATTTCTCTGTTAGAGATTCAAGTCTAGTTTCATAATGAATGTCATAATTTGCAGTTCTACCTGAGCTGGAATATGCAGAGTTCAATGAACTCTAAAGCATTTTTATAGCAGGACTTTTCTTTTATTCTCCTCATAAAAGCCATTGTTTAATTTTGGCAACTCTTATCCCAACTGTTCATAATCTTTTAAAAGCATTGTAGAAGCAAGTATACTCTGCATATGTGCTAACTTCCTTTGTCAGGAATGAGTTGCTTTGTTTAAAATCCAGCTTGGTGATGAAGTCCCATGCTTTTCTGATGCATGGAAATTCATTTCATGTTGGAATCCTGATGTACAAAAATGAATATTCAAGAAGATAATGGCCTACTAAGCAGTATAACCTGCAAGCATTGCATGTGTAGGGACAGGAGGGGAGAATGCCAGTCCAGAAACTCTTTTCTAAGAATTATGCAAACTAGGATGGCATTCTGAAATCATTTCTATGCCCAAAAGAGTCTCTAGCAATATAAAAGTCATTTTATAAACAAACACAATATAATTTTTCAAGGCATAAAGTAAAATGTTTTATAAAACTACCTAAAACACATTCTGATAACAAACACATGGGATGCTATGCAGTAGGTCCACATTGACTTGCAATGATTCTATTTAGGAACTCTCTTATTTCTCCTCTAAAATCATCTAACAACATTATTGTATACTTGGGTTGTTTAACTTCATTTAACTTCACCTTCCTCAGAGAAGGTGAGTCAAATTTATGTATTTTTTAAAGTCTGAGTTTCTAGAATCTAAGCCTGGCACAGTACTTCACAATCACACTCTCTAAACAGAATCTGCTGTTTGGGGTGCAAATTTTCTTTACAGACTGTAAATAGAAAAAAATTAATTACACTTACAGTCTTTGTATTAATTTCAGCTGGATATAGGCTAACCCATAAGACAGGCATTTAAACATGTCTCTACAGGTGATTCCAGATGTTGCTTTTTGGTGCCTTTATTCAGTTCTTGTTAGATTACCTTTTCTTTGGCTTCTTTACGAAATCTGTAAACAAAATCTTCCTGCAAGTTCCATGCTAAAACTCCTGTCTTAGATTACTTCTGAGCTACGTCAGAGAGGTCTGTGACTTCCAAAAAAATTATTAAAATCTCTATCATTGGACAAATGTGTCCCCACCCCCACCAAGCTTTCTCATTTCTTTTATTTCCCTCATTTTACTTTGCCATTTTTTATGTTTTTGTGAAATAAAATTTTGTCATTATCCTCATCAATTCAATCTAATTCTCTTGTGTTTCTCACCTTTTGTAATTACTCTGTGTATCCTCCATACCTTGTAGAGACCCCAGACACTTCACTATCTGTAGAGCCCATGTCTCATTAGCAGAATACCTAAAATTTAGAGATAGCTCAGTGGTGGATGGAGTGCCTCAGTTATACATATATTTCCACACTGGAGGAAAGGCAGAAAATACTATAAACAATCAAACTAATTCCTTCTGTAGATTTCTAGTTGGAGTATGAGGCAGAATAATCAGTTTAGAACACAAGCTTTGAACCTGGTAGATCTGGGTTTGAATCCTGACTATTCTACCCATTAGCTGTGTAATACTGGGTAAGCTATTTGATCTTAATGAAACACAGTTTACTCATATTTTAAAATAAGGTAGAAATAATGACATATATAGCTACTGTGAGCATTAAATGACATAACAAGTGAAATATGTGGTACACAGCCAGTCACACAGAAAACACTTGGTAAATTGTCACTATTAAATTATTATTCTCATTATTTAGGATAGAAACAAATGGTCCTTAATACCTACAGGTTATAGACATTAGTATTAATGTTCAGTACAGTAAAAGAGGGTTTGCCATGCATCTAAACCGTCAGAATTATATTATTATAGTCTTTAAGAAAATAGAGAAGCCTGTTATAAATATTAGAAAGTTCGTCATCAAAATAGTAAAGATAAAGATAAGTCTGGAATTGAAATAAACACATAAAGAGAACATTTTTTTCAATATTGTTTAAAGGCATGATGGAGAGAGTTACTGCGAATGTCAACATCAAGAACAAAAACTATGCTGTGCCCTTTTGCCACACACAACACTAAGAGAAGTCTCCCTAGAGCTTCCCTCAGTCTATTACAACAGAACAAACAGAACCAATGCTTAACCAATGTTAAGCATTCTGCTTGCTTCACAAAATATCCAATCTATCAAAATTAATTTACTCATAATTCTACCCAATTCCCCGTGATACTTTCCTCAGAAATGTAAAGAAATGGGACACTTGTGAGATCACATGAATGGTGACATACAACTATAATTGGCTCAGTTCAGTGTTTCTTAAATTGCTGTGCCTGGGAAAACAGTGCCACATGATGTTAATGGGTGAGAGAAAGATATTTTTGCAGTTATTCTCAGGACCCTTTATATGCTAATGTCAATAAGACTCTTCTAGATTGTTTTATAGTAGACAATGCAATATTGTAAAAACTCATTTGATTACAAAATGAGTATTCTGGGTGGCACATTTATTTATTCTTTTCAGGCTTATTTGATAAAATTGACATACAACATTGTATTAGTTTTAGGTGTACTACATAATGATTTGCTATATGCATGTAAAGTGAAATGATTACAGTAAGTTTGGTTAATACCATCACCTCATACAGTTACAAATTCTTTCTTCTTATGGTGAGGACTTTCAAGATTTACTCTCTCAGCAACTTTCAAATGTATGATGCAATGTTGTTAATGTTGAGTGATAAATTTTTTTCGCTCTTAAAGGATGCTTCAGGAAGCACTGTTTGACAGATACTGGTTTAGCTGCTAAAAAAAATCCTTTCAAACTAAGAAAATGCAAAACGGTCATTCCCTTGTGTGAAAATATCAGGTAATATTTGCCAAGATATCTAGGGGGAAGGAATGAAGGAAGGAAGGAGGGATGGAAGGAAAGAACAGAGAAAAAAGGAAGGGAGAAAAGAAGGAAGGAAAGCAGAGAAGAAGAGAAGAAGGGAGAAAAAGGCAAAGAAAGAATAATGGAAAAATGAAAGAAGAAAATAGTCCTAACTGATTAAAAAGACAATGCCTGCATTTAGGATAATCTTTTGTTTTTTTTCACTTGAAGCTCTATGTGGAAAAGATTTATGAAGAAGTTATAGATTCAAGCCACTGCTCTATTATCTAGTCAAACTCTAGATAATACATTGAAAATTCATAAATGATTCATAAAGATATCTTTATTCTTACATCTAGATAACACTTTCAGTTATAACTGCCTTTTGTTGGCTAGATTTTCTACTGATAACCCAGGAGTGATGGAAATAAGACAAATAAGCAAAGGAAAGAAGAATAACACTAAATGACATGGGAGCATTAGAGTTAACTCACTTTTCCCATCTTTCACAAAAGTGTATACCGTCATTGCATTGGCTGATTTTTTTTAACATTTTCTCTGTCACAGAGACAACAAATTGATACATTAAGGCCCCACTCCCCGCCCCTCCCCCCAAAAAAAGGGAAAAGAAAAAGAAGAGTTCCTCAATTTAAAAAGTGACATACACTAAACAAAGCTTTTAAGTTAAGGAATACTGAGCTCCTATCTTTGGCTACAAGTGTGAAAGTTTTTAAGGCTGCTGGTGGCCTCTGTTGGTAGCTGTGGTTTCACTACTGGAAAAAATAAAAGGTGTTCTATTTTTGGCTCAAAAGCTACTTAGGAGTTTGATTTTGGTCCTATAGCTAAAACATTTGAAGCATTTGAAAAAAGCATTTGAAAAACAATAGGGTTAGATGGTATAGTCACTTCCAACCCCAACTTTAAAGTCCTGCATACGGTCATAAGATGAATTTCTAATAAAGCTTCAGAACTAACTGGGGAGTTGAATCTTTGAAAAAAATAAAAGGAGAAGGAAGAGGGCTAGGAAGATACATATCTATATTTCTTTTTCAAAATAGTGACCAGTTGTAGCAAGTTATATTCACATTCAATAAAACTTTTCTCTTTTCCCCTAGTAGTGATGTTGTCCACATGCTACAGACTAAAGTACAGACATTAAGCTGATTCCAGAATAATTGATATTATTAGAGTGTCAAAATAATACATCACATGTTGAATCCTAAATAAGTTCTTCTTAACCATCACATTGTCCAGTCACTCTCTACGTAAGCCATTATCAACATGTTATTTATGAGAAATCATGTTACATGTAATAAATGTGGGATAAAATTCACTATCCCGTATTGGTATAGAAATTAACCATTTATAAATCCCTATGATAATGTATTTCCTAGGTCAGAAAGTATGAGTGAATGCTTTCATAATTTAATATCTGTTCAAACTGGAATTAATGATGTTCATTCACTTTTACCCAAATCTGGGGACATTTTGCCAATTCTCTGTACAAAGGCAAGAAATTCTTTATTAAAAATTTCCCGTTCAGAAAAAAAAAAAACTTTTAAATGAAAGCAATAAAACCCTTGTTTCTTTTATCATTTTAATTCCACTTTTACCACCTGCAAGTTAAATACTAATAAAATCATGAACACTCTATATTGCCTTAGCCAGTGTTTCAGGAACATCAGTTTATTCCAACAGGAGAATTGTTTTTAATATAAAATTGTAGCATGTTGAGTTCGTTCCACCCAGGGAATGTTCTGTGGGCTTCAGTTTCAAAGCTCAGCACCGAATTTAGTATGTGTAGGTTCAAGAAGAGTGTTGACAGGGCTTTCTCTAGATGAATCCTGTTGGGTTTTAGAAATTGCTTGATTTCAGAAGTCATGCTGTGCTGCTATTCAGAGCAGAATTGCACAGTATGCTTTCCCAGGCGACAAAGGTCCTCAGCTCTCAGGCAGAAGTCACCAGCCCTTCCCTCCTGGTGAATGGAATCCTAGCCATGAGGAAAGCTCTCCAGGAAAGGGGATTTGAGTGCCACAAGGATATGGTGTCCTGGCAGGATGTTCAGCTTGGTCTAATGGGGACAAGTGAGTAGCAGAACCAGGAAATTTCAGTTTTTGCAAACAGCACAAAATATTCAGATTCTAATCTTCTCTCCACTACTTATTAGCTGTGTGACTTTTGGACCCACTAATTCCACTGTCTCAGCCTCAGTTTCTTCAACTAGCAAATGGGAATAACGATACAGGATGGCAGCAAAACTAGGTGCTATAAAGTGCTTAGCATGGACAGGGCATTCAGTTCAGAAGGTAGTTCCACAGTATATAAATCATGACTATTTCAAGAGACAGACTCATCCAAAAGCCAACCAAAAGAAAAAAACATACAGATTAAGGTACTTTAATCTATGATAAATGTCTTTATTTTTTCTGATCAGTGTCTTATAGCTCTGGTATCCTCATTCATATAAAATATGGTATGTCTTTTTTGCAATATTAGGTATGTTCCATTTTATCACCCTGTGTAATTTAATGGTTATTGATAAGCTTAATGTGAATTTCTCTCGGTGATTTTTGTACTAAAGTCCTAAATTGATCTTTTCATGGCTGGAGAATTTTATTTTGTAAGGGTTACTTCAACAACTTGGAAGTACACGTAAGGTTCTGAAACCACAGCAGAGCATAATTTTTAAGCATTCTCCAAGTTGTCACCACATACAGTTATTTATCACCACATCCCAGAGCATGTCAAATTTTATTAGTGCGACACGATGGAATGTGACAGGAGAGACGCTATTGAGCCTGATTTATTGCACACATGCACACATACAAAGTGTAAACAAAGATATCACAGGAAATGCTGTCCCAAAATGCAGTTGCCAAAATTTTAGATTGTCCAAGCCAAAATAATTCACTATCAATGATCAATTAAGAACTCTTTCAGAAATATGTTTAAGAATGGGATATTCTAAAGGATAGTGTCTGCCCTGGCATTACCATCATTTAAAGGTATCAAGATGAAGAGAAAATGATGAGTAGATATGAATGTCACAGCATCATTTGGCCACACAAATGCTGTTATGTCATCACTTAGCTAGGTAGCTATCTTTGTACCAGATATTAGCTTGATGTGGACTTTGCTTTGCTTTGAGTGCTCATAAAGTGTTCCCGTGACCCTGTAGAAAGGATGGCTGTCTGAGGAACTTTCCAAATAATTTAAATTCTTTAAGTTGATTCTCATTCTTAAACTTTCCTTAACTGATGCAGGATTTTAAACCATGGATGGAGAGTTTTTACTTTACCCTGAATATTTTCCTGTTAAAGGAGTACTGAGCAGAAGCCATGTAAGTGTTTCAAGTAAGTGAGCATAATTCTATGCTCATAGTTAAAGATTTCAGAGTTAAATATTGGAAGAAAGTACTCATTTATGAAATATTATCAGGTATTGACTTACGAAGTTAGTGAAGATCATTAAAGGTTTGTGATACTAGGAGCCACCATTTAATATACGCCTATTCTGTGCTTTGCTTCACCAACTACTTTAATTCTTCCAACTCCCTATAGCAATGTAATCTTGTAACAGTTTTACATGTGAAAAAACTGGCGTTCAGATTAATTGGGTAACATGTCCAAGATCACAGAACTAGAAAATGGTAAATCCAGGCTCTATCCATCTCCAAAACCCTTGTTCAATTCACTCTGTAATGAGCTCTTTGACACTACAAAGTTCTGTGGCCCATGGGATTTCCAGTTGCTCATCCACTCTGGGCTTCAGTAGGTACTAGCCCAAGCTATCTCCAGATTAAGGTTGAAGGTGAGGGCAGAGTGAACTTGTAGATGTGATTGGAGGACTGACTGACTAATGGAGTTCACCTTTTCTTTGGCCAACACTCACTAATGTACTTTCGTGTACAAGGCAACACCCTTGAGGTTGGGAATAAAGAGATGCCTAAGCAAATCCACTGCATTCAAGTACTGGAAGCTTCTGGGACTCCATCTCCAGAAATAACTCAGAAATGAATAGAAGAGTCCTGGAATGTGTAGTTCTTTTGTTTAAAAGTTACTCAAGTGATCCCGGCAATCAGAAAGTTTAGGAACAACTATGTCTTATATGATAGATAAGTATTTTCTAAAAGTATTGATGAAGTTCATAGCAGGAAGTGGTTGATCTTTCTTGGGGTTTTAGGAAAATTTGTCACAGAAAAGGGACATTTGAACAGAGTCCTGAAGAATGACTATTCATTTGCCAGGTGGAGAAAGACCTATGTAAGGTTGTGAACGTGAACTTTTAGTAGAGGAAAATCTTTTTCAAACACACGGAGGATGAAAAGGTGGATTGGAGAAGGGAAGAAAGAAGTGTAGGAGAGGAACTTAGGAAAACAGTTTGGAGTCATATTAGAAGGTAACATACGCTTCAATAAATATAAACTGTAATTCATTGAAAAATAAGTAGGCATTTTAAGCAAGGGGAGAAGATTTATATTCTGTACAATGATTTTGGCAGCAGTTAGAAGCAGAATTAGAGTGGGTGAGAATAGGACCAAGACATCAGTTAGAAGGTCATAGTAATTATCAATGTTAGAAAAGATGAGAGCAGGATCTAATGCAATGTTCCTGAGCATAGAAAAGAGAAAATGATCCAAGAGGTGTTTCAGAGATGAAGCTGACAGAACTTGGCAACAGGATGAGGACGGAGGATGAAAGAGGGGATTCAGGAGATAAAGGTGACTACGAGATTTTGAGTTGAGGAGATTTTATGGAGGGCAGTGCCTTTAATTTAAACAAAATACTATATGACGATTTACTTTAGGGCATTGGTCCCCAACCTTTTTGGCACCAGGGACTGGTTTCATGGCAGACAGTTTTTCCACGGATGGGGGCTGGAGGGGGAATGGTTCAGGCTGTCATGCGAGCAATGGGGAGCGATGGGGAGCGATGGGGAGCGGCTCACTCGCCCGCGGCTCACCTCCTGCTGTGCGGCCCAGCTTCTAACAGGCCAAGGACGATACCAGCCTGCGGCCTGGGGCTTGGGGACCCCTGCTTTAGGGAGATAAGAAATCCAGTGACAAACATTTTTGAATTGAACAGCTCTGGATCATTTAGCAGCTGTCTGAACCAGAGTCTGGATCTCATAAATGAGTTCGACGCTAGAGCAAAGAAAATAATTCAAACTATATTCATCCTGTGAGTCTGTTGAGATATATTCCTTTGTTAAGCCCCAAGCTGGGGTTAGGGTCAAATTAGGCCTGTTGTCATAAGAAGAACATCCCTATGACGTTTTCAGAAATTAATTCATATATTCCAAAATATTGAAAGAACAGACTATTAATTTCCATCAATTGCATTTTATGCTGTTAGTCATTAAGCTAAGTATATTTGGCAAGTTCATCTAATTGACAGTATCAACTTTACAGTATATTTTCTACCTTAGCCTCAATTATCTATTCTCAGCCTTTTTTGAAAGTAATTTTTCAAATTACACCTGCTTTCCTGGCTCAGCGTCAAGTTCTCACCTGACCTGTCTTTTACCTTCTCTATATAAGTGAGCAGAAACAAAAGAGAAGATGAAAAATGTTTGAACCAGGCACTAGAGAAACATTTGGCCTGATGTGCCTTCCATCTATTTAGTATATGAGTTTATTTATATGAGTCACACCTGGGGAGTTGAGTGAAGCCCAATATGGTTACATCTAGGAAATCCTGATGTTCATCCGCACACAATCTACTGTGCAGCACCCAGTTCCTTGTTCATGTTGAAGGTCAATGTCAATTCAGTAGACACAGGGTTAAGCTCTGGAGGTCATTACATGATTATGGGGCTGTGCTTATTTCACTACACACTGTCTTTTAAATACAGCTTTTTGTACTTGGAACTCTTTCTTCACCAAACACTATGAATATTCTATTCCCCTTAACTCTAAAATAACATTCCCCTTCAGACTGACTTGAAAAGTCATGAAATGACTCAGAGAAAGATGACTGCCAAAGATCCACTGTGATTAATGGATCCTTTTCAAAATTGCAGGCACCAGACTGGAAATCTGATAACTTTTATAACATCAAAGAATACTATTATCAAAGACTTTTATTCTTTATCATTTTGTTGAAAAACACTCACGTCCCATTACATTTTAGTAGGTGACAATATGTTCATCAAAGAAGCTTTTGAGTACATGTTTTACAGCTTAGAAAAAGAGAAAATGACAGCTACAACAATCAAAAGCTTTCTCGCTAATTGGGGAGGATAAGTGATAGTTGAGAAAGATGAATCACTAATTAGCTTAGGAGATCTTGACATTTCCTTTTTATTACATAGGATGTGTTAATTAATTTGTATTTCAGATAACACTATTTGTGTTTAAAATGATTCGAAAGAATAAGAGAAATCTTGCATTTACCTATGTCCAACCTAATTTTTTTTTTTTTTTGCGGTACACAGGCCTCTCACTGGTGTGGCCTCTCACGGTGCGGAGTACAGGCTCCGGACAGGCTCAGCGGCCATGGCTCACGGGCCCAGCCGCTCCGCGGCATGTGGGATTTTCCCGGACCGGGGCACGAACCCGTGTTCCCTGCATCGGCAGGCGGACTCTTAACCACTGCGCCACCAGGGAAGCCCTGTCCACCCTAATTGTATCCCATATATGTAGGGAGCTACCTCAGGCCCTGGTTATCAGCAAGTCCTATCTTTTGTGTGCGTGTCCTTGGCTTAAATATAAACAGCAACCCTAGCAGAGGGCCTGTCCCACAGCGGTTTTGTTATGCCTCTCCTTTTACCTCTGTGCTGGTCTCAAGGACATGAGTCTGATTAGACTCATGTGTGAGAGAAAAAGGGAAAAGGAAGAAGGGTAAATCCGACCACTGGCTTTTCCTCCTTCCTCTTCTCTCACTGGTTATCAGGTTCTGAATCACTCTCACTGCAGCAATGAAAAGCCCAGTAATTGTCCTTTTTGGAGAAGAAAGGTAAGGCACAATCACTTGAGCCATTTTGTCCTCAACAGGTGTAGAACTTCAGTCTTGATGTATACTGATATATACTTACAACTCTCATTTTTTTCCAAACTTAGAGATAATTTCAAAAGGAAATCTATTTTAACATTGTCTGTCTAAGGGAAGTGGTACAAAAGCAACCAGTTAATTAAAGAAATTAATAATAATAAAACTCTCTCCAGAGGAGGCAAGCTTCTACCAAGACACAGAGATAAAGAAAAAGTGTCAATACTTTTTTGAATACCTACTATGCATTCCTGGTATTTTCAGGTACCTTATCTCATTTTACTCTCACAGCCGTGTTCAGAAGCGTGTGTTATTATTTCCATTTTATAGCCATGAACTGGATTATCAGAGAGGATTGTAATATGACAAGTTCAAACATTCAGAAAATGCCTGCCAAGACTTCAAAGTCTGGTTCTCCTGTTGATACCATACCACATCTTTTCAAAGAAATGTCATTTTTCACTTGTATTCACTCACTGTAAATTTTATATTAAGTACCTCTAATATACAGGCAAATAAGAATTTACAAAAATGAAAACATGATTCCTATCTGGAAGGGGATATAATCTAGGAGAGAGGATGAGACAAATGAACAAACAAGTGTGATACCAATGTAAACACTATAAAGGAAGTAACGTTAAAGCATACAAGGGAACACATGCCAGGGAAATAAATTCCTCCTGTGAAAGAGGAGGTCAGGAAACTTCTTAGAAAGGGCAATGTTTATAGAAAACGTTGGGGGAAAAAAAAGAAAAAGAAAGCAAGTGTTCATAATCAAAGAAGGCATTCTAGGCAAAGATCATAGAATGAGAAATGACATAAAGACACAAGAGAGACTGTTATGTTTAGAAAAGTGCAAGGCGTTCAGGGTGGTTGGAGTACTAACGGCAAGACTGCAAGGTGGAGCGAGCACAGGGAGAGGAAGGCTGGCGAGAGCAAAAAAAAGTCAGGTGATGAAGGACCCCCATGCCACGACACAGAGTGATTTGACAGAAAATGGAGAAAAGCAGCAGCAGAGAACAAAACAATCAGATGTGCATTTTCGAAGACTTGCTGACAGCGGATTGGAAGGCAGATCAGAGAATGGGAGGCCAGGTAGGAGGAGCCTTTTGCAATTATCCCAGTGAGAGATGGTGAGATATTCAGCGAAGACAGTAACACGGAGCATTTGGCAAAGGGAGGAATCCGGGCTGACTCCTGTCTTTCAGGCTGGATGATCACATGGATGTGTCCGATGCATCCAGTGTTAAGTACCACGGAGCAGCCAGTTAGAGACATCAAACCAGAAGCTGAACAACTCTGTCCTCTTTCCTCACCCCTGTTGGTTTAAAACCTCCTGGAAGTTCAGTCTCCTGTCCTCTCTGTGCTTTCCTCACTTCTCCATCCCTCATTCTACTCAGGCTGTTGTCCCATCATCTGACTGGAGTCCTCCCAAAGTTTCAAACAACCATATGATATATGAACTTATAGAGCACATGTAATTTTCATGTTGTGTAAAAAACATAAGATATTTACAAAATAGCATGCTTTTTAGTCTTAGCTCCTAATAATTTTTTTGCCATCATGCCTTTTTTTAAAATTGTGGTAAAATATACATAAAACTTGCTATCAATCATTTTTAAGTGTATGGTTCAGTGATATTAAATACATTCATATTTTTGTTCAACCCTCACAACCAGCCATCTCTGGAACTCTTTCATCTTGCAAAACTAAGACTCTGTATCCACTAAATGATAATCTCTATGACACTCCTCTCCCAGCCCCTGGCAACCACTATTCATTTTTCCTTCCTCCCTCCCTTCTTTCCTTCCTCTTTCTCTATCTCTTTTCCTTCCTTCCTCCCTCCCTTCCTTTTCTTTTCCTCTTTTGCTCTTTCTCTCCCTTCTTTTCTTTCTTTCATTCTTCCTTTCTTCCTTCCTTCCTTCCTTCCTCCCTCCTTCCCCCCCCTTCATTTCTCTTCTCTTTCTTCCTTCCTTTCCTCTCTCCCTCCCTTCCTTCCTCCCCTCCTTTCTTCCTTCCTTCCTTCCATCCTTCCTCTCCAGTTTTCCTCCATACCCCAGCCTCTGGTAACCACCATTAAACCTAAAGGACATTATACTAAGTAAAATAGGCCAGATACAGAAAGACAAATATTGGGTGATCTCACTTATATGTGAGATAGATAAATAGATATAGATATAAAGCCAGACTCATAACAACAGGGTAAAATGATGGATATCTAATAATGTTAAAATAGTTTATAATCTTCATTTAAAAAAAGATATGACATTTTAGTTTTTGTTGCTAATATCCGTGCATACACCCATGGATGATATCCAAAATGCTTAAGGACTAAGGGACACGGGAAAGGCCAATCAGAACAAATGGCCAATGATCTGGAACATGCTCCAGCCTTCACACCCTACGGGTGCTTGTCATTTGAACATTAGCTGGCATAAGCTCAGGATATACACAAAGATGTCAATCAGCAGCAATAGTAACTTAGACTACATTTTGGAACAAGACAATATCGAGGTGAATTAAGTTTAGTCGATATTAACAGCAAGAAAATAAGTAACTATTTCTTGTATTTTCTATAAAGAATACAGCTTTTTTTTTCTTGAAAGATTAAAGCATGTTTATGAAAAAATTTAGCAATAGAAAAGACTGAGAATATAAAATTTTAAATGAACTAAAACTGAGAAATAGTGATCATTTTAAAATGTAAGACCATTATTTTGGACACCTCTTTCTGCATGTGTCCAAAATGTTCAATGGACTGAAAAATAGGAACATACAAAATTTTTACCTAAAAATGTTTTATTTTATTTGAATTTAGCAGAAGAAAAGGAAGTACACTGAAGCTGAAGAAATTGCTGAACTTTAGACAAATGTTTTCTTAATAAGATCTATGAGTTCCTAAACTATCTCCCTAAAGTAAGGACAAGTTGAAAACCAAATTGGTAGTTTAAGGAAAATGTGCTGTAGTTTGAAAGCATATTAGTTCACTCCTTTCTATGAAAGATGAAGAAATTATCTCCCTTATCTCACTTAAAAATATATGGGAAAACTCCAACCTGCAGAATATCTGGGACTGTCATCTTGATGATGGGAGTAGATACTGATACTTGGGGAAATGGAAGTGAATTCTTAATTTACTCCGTGCAGCCCTGAAGGATAAGAAGTATGTGGGTGATATTTTGAATGTTTTGGGCTTTAAATCTCCATACTTTCTAATTTAGAATTTTAGTTGGGATTTTGGCCAACGATTGCAAAACTAGACCCAAAGGAGAACTGAGGCACCGACTCAGGCCAGTCAATGCCACCCCAGTCCTTCCTGAGAGCTCAGATTTTGGCGGCTTCTCAGGGGAGTGATGAAGCCTCGGGACACAGCTGTGAGGGGGCGTCTCTGTGGATCTGGCAGTGGTTTCACTAGCCCAATGGTCTGTCAGCCCCACTGTGAGCATGTGGATATGTTTATAAACATAAAACCCCTTCCAGAGCTGCAGAGGCCATGTCTGTCTGTGCTGGTCTTACTGACTTATGATTAACACAAATAAATATTTTCATGGTAAAAAAATACGTGGGAAAACTCTACAATATCCAAATCCATATAAATATAAATAATAAATCAATATAAACAATGTAAATTATTTATAAATCAATATAAATAATAGTGCATATTGTCCAAGTTGTGTTAACCCCAGGAACACCAGGATGGTTTAACATTGATATTTCTACTAGTGGAATTCGTATGTTTACAGTTAAAAAAGAGAAAGTAAAAAAAAGGATTATCAAAATTAATGCCCCCAATTTTTCAATAATGTCTAACACCCATACCTGAAAAACAGGCAAACAAACCAACAAACAAAACCATATCTGCATCCTGTGGTTTAATCCTTACACAATGTTCCTCCCTGCAGGTAGATCTTCAACAGCAAAGATGGTCCATGAGTGTGGATTCTCCTGCACCTCCATCTCCCCTGCCTACTAGTGCTCTGGATTTACAGCTCTAACCAAAGTTTCTTGAGACAGGGTTCTTGGGATGCTGCCACTTATTTTGAGGGAAATTGCTTTTTTAGGAGGTCAGAATAGATTTACTTAGATGCCCGTTCTCTGTCACATCTTGGTCTATATTCTTGAATACTTAAGAGGTTTGTACATTTCTGTACATATAAGAGTTTTGTATACATTTTGTAGTAAATTCATTTACCATCTCGTAGCCAGAAACACATTGTGAAGGATGAAACTTAATCACAGTAATCATGAAAAACACCTGTGGTCTCTCTACTCAATGAAATAAGTTATTTTCTGTGAGCTCAGTTCCACATTGGCAATTAACTTGCTTCTTAAGAAGAGAGACCACAGGTGTTTTAATATTTACAACTATTTCTAGATCGGAGTATGTGTCTTACAATCACAAAGGAATGGATAGGTCATGGTGCCAATGATAGATGAGATAGATTATTAAGCAAATTAATAAAATAATAAATTGGATCAAGGAGTTAATAATACAATAAAACAGCAAAATTTCCATGCAGGCTTTACTAGGAATGAAGACGTTTCAAGGGTCAAGAAATGCCATCTTATTTTCCCCCCAATTCTCACCTAAACATCAAATACAGTATTCCAAATCTCAGATGTGGCAGTGGCTGGGAAAGGAGATGTTCAATTGAGTCTTCTGTGTTTAAGTTAATTACTTTGAAAAATGGATCAAAACAAACATGATTTTTTTCACAATCTAATAATTTGACTTCCAGATCTCTTTCGTCTTTTTCTTTTCTCTCTAAAATGTCTACCAGTATACTCTATAGCAGTTATACTAATTCTAATATACTAAATTTAGTTTAATTTTTAATAATGTATCCTTTCCCCTTTTGACTAACACACCTTAAGTCCAGATTTCAATTTCTCACCTGCTTAAGGTGTGTACTAGCTTCATAAGTAGAAACTCACAGAATAATATTTAAGGGCATCACAGTATTGAGACACCATCCAAAGAGCCTACAATGTACTCCAGGAAAGATTAGCTCTTCAGAAAGCTTGATCCAGGCTTACCTTCCTCCCTCCTTTTCCAGAACACGGCTCACTATTTTGCCTCTTTTCAAGCTTTCCCATTTTGTCTGTTGGTAGAAGCACTTAATTTCCCAACTACATCTCTTGATGGTTATTAGCAACGACCAAATCTAGAAATATCACTTCAGAAATGAAAGGGCTATTAGAAGGATCTATGACCTCTATAGCTCTTATGTCTTTTAAACCCTCTTAAAACTCACACTTTCCAGGTAAACTGAGATGCAGAGACAGTTAAGTGACCTACCTAAGAGATTTAACTAGTACAAAAAGTGAGACTGGAGGTCAGGCCAACAGATTCCTAGCCACGCTTCTCTTAACAAGACAAGATGTTTCTCTAAGTGTGTTCCCTAGATCACCTCAATGAGAAGGCATTTTCTTATACATTTGTAGCTTCCTGGGCCCTTCCTGAGCTCTACCATTCTAATCATAGAATCAGGTTTTCCAGTGGCACAGCAACCTACAGTATTCAAAATATTTAATAATCATTATGACACAGATATGGACCATTAAGATTGGAGTCAGGGCTTCCCTGGTGGTGCAGGGGTTGAGAATCTGCCTGCTAATGCAGGAGACACGGGTTCGAGCCCTGGTCTGGGAAGATCCCACATGCCGCGGAGCAACTAGGCCCCTGAGCCACAACTACTGAGCCTGCGCGTCTGGAGCCTGTGCTCCGCAACGAGAGGGCACGATAGTGAGAGGCCCGCGCACCGCGATGAAGAGTGGTCCCCGCTCGCCGCAACTAGAGAAAGCTCTCGCACAGAAACGAAGACCCAACACAACAAAAATAAATACATAAAATAAACTCCTACCCCCAACATCTTTTTTTTTTTTTTTTAAAAAGGTCTTCCCTGGTGGCGCAGTGGTTGAGAGTCCGCCTGCCGATGCAGGGGACACGGGTTCGTGCCCTGGTCCAGGAGGATACCACATGCCACGGAGCGGCTGGGCCCGTGAGCCATGGCCGCTGAGCCTGCGCGTCCGGAGCCTGTGCTCCGCAACGGGAGAGGCCAGGACAGTGAGAGGCCCGCATACCGCAAAAAAAAAAAAAAAAAAAAAAACAGAACGGAGTCAAATCTAGTCCAAAAAGATACCAGCTGTCAGCAATGGATGTTTTGAAGTGGTATTTTCCGGATGAACCTCAGTGCTGACTTCATATATTGTTGAAGACGCCTATATAAGCCCCTTTGCTCCTGCCAGCTTGTGTTTCAAGAAGGGGTCTACTATTTGCTTCCTTGTGCCAGGACTGCATGAATTTTTGGAAGGATGGAATCTCTGAGATTAAGCACTTACAACGAAAATAGAATTGAGGATTTTCCTCACTACATGTTAAGTGATAAAACTCTTATCTCAGGTTTTAGATAATGACTATTTTGACATTAAGATTTCAAAAGTGCCTTACCATTTTTACAATAGCTGAGAAGACATAAATTACTGCCTTTGTATAGTCACTCACTACATATTAATTATTTATGAAGAAGCAAAATAATAATTCCATTGTTAATTTATTACCAATACTAGCTAACATAGGGTAACTATAATTACTTTGACTGGAACGACAACTTTGTGACTCTATATATTTTTTTAAATTCAAATTCTTTTTTTTCTTTTTTTTCTTTTTTTTGCGGTACGCGGGCCTCTCACTGTTGTGGCCTCTCCCGTTGTGGAGCATAGGCTCCGGACGCGCAGGCTCAGTGGCCATCGCTCACTGGGCCCAGCCGCTCCACGGCATGTGGGATCTTCCCGGACCGGGGCACGAACCCGTGTCTCCTGCATCGGGAGGTGGACTCCCAACAACACTGTGCCACCAGGGAAGCCCTAAATTCAAATTCTTGACCAAGCTTTTATAGCTTTATTTAGAATGGATCCCACTTGCAAAGATAAGACAGCTAAGTTCGTGCCTGGCGGC
The DNA here is from genome assembly GCF_964374135.1 of Grampus griseus. Classification (NCBI taxonomy): domain Eukaryota; kingdom Metazoa; phylum Chordata; class Mammalia; order Artiodactyla; family Delphinidae; genus Grampus; species Grampus griseus. The sequence goes on along the minus strand of NC_139003.1, from coordinate 52,713,756 downwards.
TCAAATTCTGTTCTTTTGGGCTTGTTTTCCTAGGAAGCCCTTGGGAAATTGATTTAAAATACTGAATAGGAATTCAGTGAGTAGACACTGAAATCTTACAATGGACAAGTAAGAAATGACCCATCCTAGGGAACAAAATGAAAGGTTCGTACAGTAGGGTCAGTGGCTCTGACTTCAATTTCAGCTCAGTGGTAACATTCTAATGCCTTCTATAAAGTGACAGGATGAGTAGTCAGAAGCAGAATATCAGCCTAAGTCTCCAGGGCAGAAACTCAGAGAGTTTCCAAAGAAGCCCTGGGAGTGACTCAGGAAGAGTAACATAATTCTCATAGGCATCCGTCAACTTGATTGTTTATGGTTAGCTTGTTCCTTTTTTTTAAGGCAGCAACAGAGAGAAAGGTAATGAAATTGAAATTGAAATCAGAGAATAGAAAAAAACTTGAGTTCACATAAGGGACTATTCAACAGATGCAAATCAATACCACATAATTTACCAGATTCTTCTAGGTATTGTCTATCTGACAAGATGGCCTGTGGTGTGTGATTATTAAAAGTTCTATTCACAGGCCTCTTAAGTGCCTGCATTTCAAGTGGGGGGGTGTGGTGTGTGTGAATCAGGTTCTTTTGATTTCTTTAGAGAAAATATTGATTTAATTTCCAAATTAGTTTTTATTTTACACAGCAGGATACTGATACTAATATTTTAAAATAGATAACATTATTTTGGAATTGCTTTGGTAATATAACCCACATTTTTCTTTGTCCATAGTAGACAGAGTTAAAAATAAAATACAAATAAGATATGGAATTTTACAGGAGAATGAGCATCTTACCTATTTCTCTTCTCTTTCTTGCTCATATACTCTTATTTGCTGTATGCTAGAAGTATCTGGAAACCGTACTGTTCTTACTTATACTATACACACTGGGAATATTTTACTAGCAACTAATATAACTGAATTATAATCAATCCATAAAATAGCTAACAAATGTTGGGAAAGTACTATGTGTGAGGTGCCCTGCTAAATATTTTACAAGAAGTAGCTTAATTAACTATTTATAACAACCCTCTGATATAGATATTCCACCCTACTTGTGCAGCTTGGAAAATGAAAATTGACAGAGGTTAAGTGATTTGTCCAAGATTACAGGCATCAAAAGTAGCAGAACTGGAATGAGAATCCACATCAGCCAGACTTCTGAGCACCTCCTTTCTGCACTACATTTCCTCACGTTATATGTATGCAAATCATGTAATAATTGTTACTATATTCGAGAACTAAAACAATAAGGCTATTTAATTCAACATGACAATGATTTTGACATTTTCCCCATTAATATTAGATCACTTTTTATATCATCTGCTAGTACTTGCTAATAGGAAAATCAACAGGTGCAAGATGAGAAATGGAATCATTATCATTCTTTAGTTGATAATGGAACCAATGAACCTGGTCTTTGCTCTCCAATGTCTGGGTTAGAGATTCAGATGATGATAGGTCAGAGGTTGGAAGCATACACATGGCATCCTGTAACATGATAAATTTTGTTTATGACTGCTTGCAGACCCATATTGTGGTCATGTATTTTTTTAATACTTTACATGTTCATGTATAAACACTTTAATTACGTGATTTATCTTTAACACTTTTAATTTACAGAGTTCATTTTATCCTGGTTCATCTGAGCCACACAATACATGTCTGCCCAAGTATATTTACCTTGACTATTCTGATTTCCTTAGTTTCAAAAACGTGCAGGAATTATTTCTGAAATATTTCAAGGTGTACCATTTGGAGAATTGTCTATTTATATGGAAGACATTAGGAAAGAAAAATAAATAACATCTTCAGACGTTAGATGCTAATATCTAAAGGACATCTATGGGAAAACTACCTCCAGATTGTCAATCACACCCACTGTTGGATTTTAAATTTAATACAATTTAGATGGCTCATAATTTCAATACAAGCACTCTTAGAAATTCCTGATTGGCAATTTCTATTGTCATGTTCATTATCCCCACATTTAGATTAATGTAACATCCTAATATGTTTAAAAGTAATTCTGTAGCTTTATGAGTACATTATTACATCCAACAAAAGGGGCTGAAGCTATATGGTCATTTTCTCTGACTCATTACTGAAAAATGTTCATTGATTTTTTTTAACCATCTTTTGAGTATGTTTAAATTTACAAAAAGGTGGATCCCGTCAATATCTTTGACCACATACTGATGTTTACAGATGTTCCCTGGTAATAATGTTTCTAGGGGATGATAGTTTAACGTTTCCCCTTGGAGGATAATGAGTTTAAACATCATTTGGGAGCTCAATGACCTCTTTATTTGGAGACTGATTCAGAGCATGCTGATGATCCCAGTTCATTTTGGTATCATGTCAGAAACTTTCTGAGAGTGGCTAATGCAGCACAGAATTCAGGAAGTAAATGGAAAATATGTCTAATTTTTGTGACTTTAAATTTAAAGGTTAAGAACAGATTTTATTTTATTTCTTTTAATTCCCTAACCTAACCTAAGCTTTACAGAACTAACTGAAAATGAAAAATAAAAAGAGAATTTATCCTCTGGATTAGTGCACTGATCCAGAATCAATTGTAAGAAATGTCTCCAAGCAGCCTAGGTAAGGAAGCACATTGTATTCATCACCTCCGCTCACTAACATGGAGAACAGGGTCTGCCCCACAGTGGGAAATAAGTATATGTTTGTGGAATGAATCATCTTTTATGATCATCTTTTATGATCTTGTTTAGGATTACAATTGTTTTATAAGGTATAAACCATTCTTTAAATCAAAATCTGATGGTTTTAAAGGCTGGGACTTGAACAGACGCTTGTATAACCATGTTCATGACAGCATTATTCACAACAGTCCAAAAGGTGGAAACAACAAAAATGTCTACTGATGGATGAATGGATAAACAAAATTTGGTATGTACATACAATTAATATTATTCAGCCTTAAAAAGGAATGGAATTCTCATACATGCTACAACATGGATGACCCTTGAAAACGTGCCAAGTGAAAGAAGTCAGACACAAAATGACAAATACTGTATGATTTCACTGAAATGAGGTATCTAGCATAGTCAGATTGATAGAGACATAGAATAGTGGTTACCAGAAGCTGGCATTGGGGGGATGAGAAATTATTATTTATGGGTATAGTATTTCAGTTTGGGATGATGATGATAAAGTTTTGGAAATGAATAGTAATGACTGTACAACAATGTGAATGAACTTAACGCCTTAATGAACTTAAAAGGAAAATACTTTTATTTAAAGATATGATTCCCCTTATATGGGGTATCTAAAATAGTCAAATTCACAGAATCAGAGTAAAATGGTGATTTCAAGAGGCTAAGGGAAGGCGGAAATGGGGAGTTACTAATCACTGGGCACAAAATTTCACTTATGCAAGATGAGTAAATTCTAGAGATCTGCTGTATAACCATTGTGCCTATAATCAACAACACTGTATTGTACACTTAAAATTTGTTAAGGGGCTAGATCTCATGTTGTGTTCACAATAAAGTAAAAAAAGAATAGGTTACAAATGTATAATATGGGTACAGAGTGATTAAAAACTATACAAAATATTTAAAAGTATTAAAAAGGTAAATATTATTTACTGTGTATTTTACCACAGTAAAAAAGAGTACAAATAATATTCCTACCCGATGAAATAAATGTGGTAAGTATTCTTTTTAACAAAATATTAATCAGGCCACACAAAATACAAAAAGGGCAAAGAACCTTCATCTAAAGGAAATGTCAAAATGTCTGGGCTTGTTTCCTCTTCAATGGAAAAAAATGAAAAGTATTTAGAATCCTTGTGGTTATATTAAAAAAAATCATCTCATGAATTCTAATGCTCTACATAAAATCTGCTGGTTATGGTGTTATCATTTCAGGACATGACATCAGCATGCCACAAATAAATACCAAGGTCATAAATTTTGAACTATTTTTCACAGTTAAAAAATAATTCCAATACAAAAATGCAGTTGAGATTTCTGAGTTTTGTCTTTACTGTGATATAATCTATCAATAAAGAATATTAACCCAAATGAGAGCTTTGCATTCTGTTAATTTACAACAGGTTCAAATGTGTTTTAGAACATATAGATCAGTAATCTTGTCTTCTCTCTTGGGGTTAACACATCTAAGTTGGTGAGAGGCACATTCATGTTTCCTGTCAGACAAGAATATGTGGAAAGATGTCAAAAGTAGATAGGAGATATGTTATACCTCTTTTCATAACAAAAATATATTAAAATCAATTCTGATAGTAGGATAAGATGACAATGAGCTAAGAAAAAGCCTTCACCTGAATACCATCTCTGTGCCTCAGATGGGGTATGTGTTTTATAGAAAATACAAGAAAGATATAAGAATAGCAACATATCTAATAGCTTGTACAGTTAAAGAAATTTACAACCAACAAAGACTTTCGTGATATGAGTCCTGATGTGAAACAGCTACGTGAGATAAAGCAAATGTTATTCAGTCATAAGTTTTCAAAGTCAAAATGTGGCTAATCAAATTAAACTCTGATACAGACAGAAGAAAATATGACTATCAAGAGCTGCTGATAACATAAAGATAACCAAAGATCCTCTCAAAGAAACCCACTAATAACATTTTTGTATATATCCAATGCTTTCCCCATGGAAATATCTGTATAAATATAAATAGAATCTTACCCCATATAGAGTTCTATATCTTGTACTTTTAACACCATAATTATATTCTTATTATAACATTCTTGGAAAATATGTTTTAATGACTGCATAAGATTACATCATTTAGATGAACCATAATTTATATGACCTTTCCCCTATTTAGGGGGGAGGGCAGCATAAAAATATTTTAATAAATATCTTGAACATTAAAAAAAAAAAGAGCTGCTGAGGAGGAGTAAAGAAGGAACAGACCCATCAGGTGCTCACTTAGAGAAAAGACAGTTGCACAGACACCTTTACGGAAATATCAAAGAACAGTGAATACTTAAGCTACTTTCTGGGTTTGTATATGGCTCCACACCTCACATAAATATGCACCAAAGAATGCCCAACTTTCTCAGGTTTTCCAGATCAGAAAAAGTACCTTGGGGATTAACACTCGTAGGTTTCTACTGGAGGTCAGGCATGAAGAAGAATTGTGATGAATATGTAAATTCAGTCCTCATCAACTTTATAATTACCAAATACAATTAGTGTTTTCTAATCACTTTGTAACTGAGAATAAGGGTTCATGCTGAAAGATTTACCAGACCATCAATGTAGGGTTTACTATCCAAGTATCCTTCTCCACCACTGAAACATATATATATGTATATGTATATGTGTATATATATATATATATATATATATGTATATGGTCAAGGTAATAAAACTATTTAAAAATAACAAATTGTAATTACTGGCTAGAGATCTGCATCCATAAAGAAGGCTATACTCAGCAGTTAAAAAAGTTTCCCTTTGAAAGTGGGTTAATGGGAGAATAGGATGTTTAGCAATAGATACAATTAACAGCAATGGAAATATGGGATACTATCTCTAGGAAGAAAGATCAAACATAATAAGCTAAATTTCTCTACATACAACTTGCCCATAAAGATCACCAAAGATGATAAGCGTTAGAATCTTCCAGAACTATGCTCTGACTTGAGGGATTCCTGAATCTACACACCTGAGGCGAGCTGGGGGCAATGGGGAGGGTTGTGGGAACGGTGTGCAGGTAAGCAGTACGGCGCTCTCTGGCTGGGCAGTGAGTGGTAGGTGCTCCAGCGAGCAGCACGCCGAAGTGAGTTAATGGACGTCACTGCAATTTCCTTAGAAACCTAAGAAAGTGATATATCATTTTTTACTGTCATTTCTGGGTGCAGAGATCATGCTCTGGTGAGGATGTCAATTTGTCACTGAGTAGAGTTGGCCTAATTGAGACAGTGGAGGCCACGCATTTGCCCAGAAGCCTCAGGTTTCCTACCTTTTTTCTGAAAAATTTCATCTTTCTCACCAGTAACTTTCAAATAATGATGTGATGAGTTACTCTAATGGACAAAGTCAGTAGAATATATTCTGTACCTAGTTTTATTTATTAAGCTCAAACAAGTCTACAAAGTGTTGCCAAAATACGTATTGAAATAGGTTAAGAGGTATTTTTTTGGCTTGTTTTTTTTAAAATTTATTTATTTTTATTTTTGGCTGCATTGAGTCTTTGTTGCTGTGCGCAGGCTTTATCTAGTTATGGTAGATAAGAGCGGGGGCTACTCTTCGTTGCGGTGCGTGGGCTTCTCATCATGGTGGTTTCTCGTTGTGGAGCACAGGCTCTAGGTATGCAGACTTCAGTAGTTGTGGCTCACAGGCTCTAGAGCGCAGGCTCAGTAGTTGTGGTGCACGGGCTTAGTTGCTCCGCAGCATGTGGGATCTTCCTGGACCAGGGCTCAATCCCATGTCCCCTGCATTGGCAGGCGGATTCTTAACCACTGTGTCACCAGGGAAGCCCCGGCTTATTTGTTTTTAATGGGGGATTTTGGTTGTGTTTTTTTTTTCCCTTAAATTGAGTGACTAATTTCATGAGACAATCAGCCAGTTCACTGAAACAATCCTTTTCATGAAAATAAATAATCCACTTCTATGCACTAACAAGTCACTTAAATTCCCTGTGACTTAGGTTCTTATACAAAAATTGGAGAAAATGATGCTTTTTACATATTTCTCAGAGGTACTCAAGATAGTAATGAGATAGTGTCTTTTGAGCACTTGGAGTTCCCCAAGCAGAGGTACCACTGAAACTCATATTACCACTCCATTATGATTTATCTTTGTTTTATATAAACCATTTACTGTTAGCAGCATTTTCTTTGTAGAAACCTTTTGTATTGCTGAAGTGCATTAGCTCTGATGTCTGTTTCTACTTCTTGCTTGTAAAGTGTCTGAGGCTACAAAATAGACAACTCTCAACTGCATTAGGAGCAACTGTTGTCTTCCAGAACTACTTTGTCCTTCCTTAAGTGATTTTTGTACAGCAAGCAGCTCAGAGAATGTCAGCAAGAGCCCCCAAGGGCCAAGTGAAATGCAATGCAGGCCAACAGGAAAGCTAATTCCCAATCTCATGAAGGCAATAAAAGACCAGCCCAGCTAGCGTCATAAAAAATAAGGAGACAGGCTCCCTTAGCTCTGGGCTTACGTGAAAGGAGTTGCACCTCCCTCCATGTCAGCCCTTCAGAAGCCACCGTTCTCCTAGTCCTTTGGACTCCATAACCAAGAGTCACTATCTCTTACGTTCAGGACCCAGAATAACATCTTACCCATTTCTTTTCTGCTGAAGGAATCTAGTATCCTGATTCTGCCTTCTCAGGCTCAGTGCTGCCATCTTCGTTCCTTCACCTCACCTTACCTAGAGTACTGCCACTGCCACCAACATCTACTTGGCTGGTGTTCCTGAATTTCACCTCTTCTACTTTGAACTCATCTTGTGCACTTGTGTCTGACCCCTGCCGAAATCTCAGGACCCCCTAAGGCTTAAAAGCAAGGTAACACAGCAGTTTAAAACACTGGGGTGAGGCCAAAAGACCTGACTTCAAACTTTTGACTGTTCTTTACCAGCTATAGAATTCTTGAGAAAATTGCTTCTCTTAGTCTCAGCTCCCTCATCTGTAAAGTGAGTGAAATGATATTTCCCTCTCCAGGGGGTGGTTGCTGGGAACACAAGAGAAAAAGCAGGCAAAGTGTTGAGCACAGGGTCCATCACTGACTGTAATAAGGGGTAGTTGCTGTTGTTACATAATTTGGTTTCATTCTAGCCATGAAAATCACATCTTCTAATAGTGCCCAACAACAATAATAATAGTAATAATAACTAACATTTGTTGAATGTTTTCTTGGTACTGGGTCCTAGTATAAGTACTTTATGTATATGAACCCATTAATGTTCAAAATATTCCCTTAAAATGGATGTGCTATTTTACTGACAAGGGAAGTATGGCACGGAATGATCACATAATGCCTAAGATTACACCTGCTGGGACTCAAATCCAGATAAATCTGGCTCCAGAGCCTGTGTTCCTAATTACTATGCTACACTGGTTCCCTAGTCCAATCTCCTTGCCTCTCTCTCCCTTGAATATTTGGGCTGCTATTCGTCTTTCATGAAATATCCTCCCTTTCAACCTCTGAATTTCTATATCTTATACACTGTCCAAGCCCCACTTTTAAGTTCTTCCTTTTCCAGAAGATCCTTCCAGTCTCATTACATTTATTTTTTCTGAACTCTCATAATCCTGTGCTCTATAATATAGTACTTAATTACACATTGCATCATACTGTTTTTAAAATTCTTCTCATGCATGTGTTTTCTCCCTAATAGCCTCCTAGTACCTTGAAAACTAGGACTTCTTTATCCCTTCTATTCAGAGCACAGTACTGAGTTCATTTTAGTAAGTACTCAATACACGTCTTATGCATAACACCACCTTGTCTGTATAGTGCTGTACTATGCATTTTATACATGCTATCTCATTTGAACTTGTGTGTAATTATTCACATACAACATTACCCAATTAGGTTTTGAGGGGATCTTAGCTTAACCTTTGTGTTACCAGACTTGAATGGAAAGCAAGTGTCTCTCTGGAACTCCTTTATTAGCCCAAGATCAGGCAGATCCTGAGTCTTCCTCAGAAGAGTGAGGAGCTATGACATGTGGAAACAATTTCTCTACAGTCTGAAAATACTAAACGTGACCTACAGAATGCTTAGTTATGTCCATTTTTTTATTTAAGACATTTTGGGAACTTATAATTTCCTAAGAAGACAATTTCCTTAAGAGTCATGCATGAGTAGAGCTCTTACCAAGCAATTTCCTCTGACATTTTCCTTTAAAATTTCCCACCTTGCCCCCTTCATCAGATGACTCCTCCTTGCAGCTTTTGCTGTTGTTTTGAGCCCTTTTTCCCTACCTGCTCTGTGATTACAGCCTTCGGACATGGCTTGGCAGTTACGCGGTCTACCCTTTAACCAACATTTGTCCATGTTAGGCATAATCGGTCTTTTCATCCTGTCTAGTTCTCAGTAGTGATGATGAGCTATTTATGCAGGCTGGCAATATTTTATTACTTCTCACTAATATCTGCCCTCTAAAAGTGAAATAATTTAATCTTTGGATCATTTTGGCAGCCTTTCTGTTTTTCAAATAAATTGTGCTAAATATAAATCCCTGTTTACTGAGAGACCTCCCACAGTGAAGACATTTTGATTATCCTTTAAATTAGAACAAAGCAGACTTAGATATTAGGCTTTTTTTTTTTTTTCACCTAATTCTCTATAAAAAGTGCTACGTAAAGTCAATTTCAGTTCTATGTTCCCTGCAATCAAACTCTTCGAAGATATGTGAACTTGCCTTTAACCTTTGTAAGAAGGGGCAGACATGAATCCAAAGCCATACCACTTCTGGCTTCGATATCAGGATTATCACAATCTAAAGGAGAAACTGATGAGATGTGCTCCCATGCTTCTATACAGAAAATAGAAATGAGTCAGGATAAAAGAAATTGATGGAACAGTTCTTCAAAACTATAGGCTATATCTGAGTTTTACACATGGGTTCATAAAAGGATTTCACAAAACTCAGTCCCTCAGCTCCTAAAATACAGGTAACTTGATGTAACTTCTCTCATTTTTGTTTCTTTAGTAAGAAAATACCCTGTTTCCTTAGGGAAAAGACAAACGTTTATGAATGCTACTCTGTGCCAAGCAGTGGGCTGCACAGTTTTCATAGGCATATTATCTAATTTTATCTTAGATATTTTCGAGGACTTTTAAGCCTACTCTGTGGATTAGTGAAATAGGTGGCCATCTCTGCCAGTGACATCATTAGAATTCCAATTTTTAATGTCATGTTTTTAGAGGGTCTTCAGAAGATATATACATTTGAACTGTGACAAATTAACGTCACTGCTTTGCTACAGGTGTTGAACTAGGTCAGGGGAATGCAGAAAGGGACCTGTTCCCTCCCTGTCCTGTTCCACCTGCTCTGTAGGTGAAGATCTTCTCCATGCTGGGATGAAAATCACCTCATGCTTCTTAGTTTTTCCTGTCACTCAGTGGAAATAAATAAATAGCCTTTTTGTTTTTGAGTTTAAAAAAGAAGGAATCCCGGAGCTGGAGGAATCAGACTCCCAGACTTCAGACTATGCTACAAAGCTACAGTAATCAAGACAATATGGTACTGGCAGAATAACAGAAATATAGATCAATGGAACAGCATAGAAAGCCCAGAGATAAACCCACGCACCTATGGTGAACTAATCTATGACAAAGGAGGCAGGGATATACAATGGAGAAGACAGTCTCTTCAATAAGTGGTGCTGGGAGGGGCTTCCCTGGTGGCATAGTGGTTGAGAGTCTGCCTGCCAGTGCAGGGGACACGGGTTCGAGCCCTGGTCCAGGAAGATCCCACATGTCACGGAGCAACTAGGCCCATGAGCCACAACTACTGAGCCCGTGCGTCTGGAGCTTGTGCTCCGCAACAAGAAAGGCCACAACAGTGAGAGGCCTGCACACCGCGATGAAGAGTGGCCCCCGCTCACCACAACTAGAGAAAGCCCTCACACAGAAATGAAGACCCAACACAGCCAAAAATAAATAAATAAATAAATAATCTTTCATTTAAAAAAAAAAAAAGTGGTGCTGGGAAAACTAGACAACTACATGTAAAAGAATGACATTAGAACACGCCCTAACACCATACACAGAAATAAACTCAAAATGGATTAGAGACTTAAATGTAAGACAGGACAGTATAAAACTCATAGAGGAAAACTTAGGAAGAACACTCTTTGACATAAATCACAGCAAGATGTTTTTTGATCCACCTCCTAGAGTAATGGAAATAAAAACAAAAGTAAACAAATGGGACCTGATGAAACTTAAAAGCTTTTGCAAAGCAAAGCAAACTACAAACAAGAAGAAAAGACAACCCTCAGAATGGGAGAAAATATTTTCAAATGAATCAACGGACAAAGGATTAATCTCCAAAATATATAAACAGCTCATGCAGCTCAATATTAAAAAGACAAACAACCCAATCCAAAAATGGGCAGAAGACTTAAATGGACATTTCTCCAAAGAAGACATACAGATGGCCAAGAGGCACATGAAAAGCTCCTCCACATCACTAATTATTAGAGAAATGCAAATCAAAACTACAATGAGGTATCACCTCACACCAGTCAGAATGGGCATCATCAGAAAATCTACAAACAACAAATGCTGGAGAGGGTGTGGAGAAAAGGGAACCCTCTTGCACTGTTGGTGGGAATGTAAATTGATACAGCCACTATGGAGAACAGTATGGAGGTTCCTTAAAAAACTAAAAATAGAATTACCATATGACCCAGCAATCCCACTACTGGGCATATACCCAGAGAAAACCATAATTCAAAAAGACACATGCACCCCAATGTTCATTGCAGCACTATTTACAATAGCCAGGTCATGTAAGCAAACTAAATGCCCATCGACAGATGAATGGATAAAGAAAATGTGGTACATATATACAATGGAATATTACTCAGCCATAAAAAGGAACGAAATTGGATAATTTGTAGAGACATGGATGGATCTAGAGATTGTCATACAGAGTGAAGTAAGTCAGAAAGAGATAAACAAGTATCATATATTAATGCATATATGTGGAACCTGGGAAAATGGTACAGATGAACCGGTGTGCAGAGCAGAAATTGAGACGCAGATGTAGAGAACAAACGTATGGACACCAAGGGGGGAAAGTGGCTGGGCGGGGGTGGTGTGATGAATTGGGAGACTGGGATTGACATATATACACTAATATGTATAAAATGGATAATTAATAAGAACCTGCTGTATAAAAAAATAAATAAAATTAAATTAAAAAGAAATGGATTTTAGATGATTTTTCTTTGCCTTTTGCTTTGTTATTGCTTGTATTTTTCATCAGAAAGTACAATTACATCTTTCTCTTTTAAAATTAAAAAATGTGTTAATTATATTTAAAACAGATTTATGTGTGATTTGGGTTAACCTAAACATATATTATTCAGTAATGTACCAGTATGGCCTTCCTATGGGACCAAAAAGAACTACATGTTAGCTGGGTTTACATTTCCTTCCCTTAACTACATCCATAGAGATCCAGCTGCTGTAGAAACATCTGGGAGTTATATAAAAATCAAAATTGAGAGCAAAGACAAATTCTGACTTGTATTTTTAAAATAAGTGTACAACTTTCCCAAGAAGAAAACTTCCTGTTCATTGAGGCACTTTCAGTATATTTTCTTCACTGCCTCAGAGATTTGAACTTAAAATAACTCTACGTTGAACAGCATAGTAACTTAAAAAGACAAACAAAAACACTCCGTTTTTGTATTGTGTTCTTCCAATGTTGTAAGAAGAAAAATAGTCAAAAACAAACCACCTCAAAACAAAAAAATTACCACTCAATTATTTTTACTTTCCTAGTTTCTTGAAGAGCTGATTTCTGAATTTTTTGAAAGCCCCTGAAAATCAGTATCAATATTTACTTTTCTAGTGTTTTTCCAAAATGAATTATGTTTTGAAGTAAACATTTGCCTTGACAAATTTGTATTTGAGCCAGAGAATATTTTGCTTTGGTTAACTTATGAGCTGTTCTATCTTCCAGAAACCATCAGGTACAGTTAGGAATCATGATCATTATCATTATCAAATTTCCTTGTCTTTTGTAGACTGCTTTGCAATTTACAAAAGAATTTCACATACAGTGTATTATTTTCATATTTATTTTCTGACAGCCCTGTGAAGTAGATAGCTTAGGTATCATTTTCCTAGGAGAAATCTGCATTCCAAAATGTAAAACTATTTGTGTAAGATTTATTTATCATGTTACTATCTCAGTATACTAACGGTGCTTTAACAGCCTACAGGTCTTCATGTGAGACCACATCGTGTAAAATTTATGGAAGGAACAGAATATCTTACTCTCAAAGGATCTTGATAAGTAAAGAATCCCTGATCCCTGAATCTGTAGAAGAATATGAACACTTGGGTCTTTCGTGTATTTCAAAAACTATAGGGTCACCAAAAGAAAACCAAACCTAATTTTAAAATTTGCAAAAAGCAGAAGGAAAGAATCTTTAAATTCCAACAATATGATATAAAATTCTGATACTTTGTTTTTTAATAACTAACGATACTCTCCTGACTTGTATTCTGATTTTTTGACATGAATGAATTCTAAAACTTAGTATTTGTAAGATAAGTAGGCATCATGAATAAAACAAACTCAGCAGTCTGTGTGGATTACTTTGTGTTCAGACTGCAAATTGGTGTTAATTTAAGACTGGCTTTAGCTCTATTTCCCAGAAGCCTTAAGACTTTCTATTCTAATCCAGTATTTCCCAAAGGGCATTCCATGACCATGGAATCATCAGGAAGCTGCTCTTTAAAAAAGATTTGGAGGTGAAAATTTTTGGAAAATCCAGTATATGGCACTAACCTTTTAGATACTTGTAAGGAAAATCAGCATATTACAGACTAATATAAAAAAAAACTTTATGTAATATGGATTGCCCAGAATTTTTCAGTTCCCTCCCCTAAAATCCATTTCCTTAAATAATACCTACTAACAAGTCATGGAAACAGAATATCAATATGTTACTTGAGTCAATTTTTTGCCCAGAAGCTCAAACCACTCTTGAAATGATTGATGAAAAATATCTGGTATAAAATACATTTTGTTCTATCATAAACATATGTATACTCATTTTAAATTATTTTAGATTATTGGAGTTTTAACATAGTGCTCTAAAATTAGCAGTTGCAGGCACCTGAGAGCAAAGGACACATACACAAACTAATGATGTTTATAATTTGCTCACCCTGTTCTGTTCTTTTGCACTGAAGGAAAAAGAGGTACATCCATTACCCTGGAAATAATAAAATTTCAGTCTTTAAAAATAGTATGCTCAATTTTTAAATTTTATTTTTTTGATTAAAAAAAATTAAGTTAAGGGCTTCCCTGGTGGCGCAGTGGTTGAGAGTCTGCCTGCCGATGCAGGGGACACGGGTTCGTGCCCCGGTCAGGGAAGATCCCACGTGCCGCGGAGCGGCTGGGCCCGTGAGCCATGGCCGCTGAGCCTGCGCGTCCGGAGCCTGTGCCCCGCAGTGGGAGAGGCCACAACAGTGACAGGCCCGCATAACACCAAAAAAAAAAAAAAAAAAAAATTTAAGTTAAAATCCATACCCATATTTCCTTTCTCCTTAATTGAATACTTGTGAATGTTTGACAGTAACCTATATTGGTTACTAAGAGTATTAGGATTTTTAAATTGAAATGAAAAAAGTAGAGATTTATCTTGGTAGAAATTAGTTACTTTGACCTAAAGAATTAAGAAGAAAAATAAAAGCAAGAAGTTTAGAAGTCAGTACAAGCATAACTTATTTTGAAAATCTATATTTCTGACAAACTAATTAATCACTCATATTATATACATATATTCACCCACGAATCATATATAATATATATGTGATTAATTAGCTTGTATAAATATATCATGCATATATTTTCATATCAATATCTAATATAATACATATTCATAAGACCACTTCAGAAATGGACTACTTCTGTTTACAATAATTTTACTAGTATACCATTAAGTTCTAAAACTCTATTTAGCTCTCCTCCTTAGTGCTACTTACAGATGTGACAGCCAGCTCATCACCAGAATCAGGTCTGCTGTTCGACACCCACTTAAGCTTAAGAGATTAAGTAGAAAGCCAAGAAGTTTCCCTGATATCTGCCATATTGGCACACCAAAATTAAAGAGCTAGGAAACAATGTCTCTAGAGTTTTTCTCTTGAGAAGAGTGAAGGTCAATCAGCAGACCAAGCATTGGTCTTGGGAACAATAAAGAACATAACCCTACCCAGATGACCCTAGAATGTCCTGCAAATGTGGACCAGAAGAGGATGCTTGAAAGACAGCAAATATTTCTGGGATGAGACTGCTCCTAACACTTTCTTCAAGGACCTTGAAGTTAGCAAGGACCAGAAAACTGTACATTGGAATTACCAACGTGATCCTTTTGTGCATTTGGTCCTGAATGAACCACAAATCTCCATTGGCCTTCACCTACAGACCACACTGTAAAAGTATAATCATTGACTTTTGAAACAGGCTGATAGAGCTTTAACATATTTTCTCTTCAACTAAACTTTGACAAATTGCTTATCTCACTAAGCTTCAGCCTTCTTATCTGTAAATGAGAGATCACTATCATTTCACAGGGTTACTGTGTGGTTAAAGTTTACATATATGAAGCGCTTCACACAATTACAGTAAGTACTTCATGTCAGCTAATGTTATTTTATTATTGACATTCAAGTCTATCCCTTGCCCAGGCAGAGCACTAGGAAAACATCCTTCACTCCTATGATTTTGCTATGTGCTTTAACCCATGGACCATCCGTATGCTTCCCTTAAACTTTTCTCTTCCCAGCTTTCTCCCTTGCATCCTCATTACCATGTCTAGCCCTTCTGTGCAGGACAAGGTTAATTTACATCTAGACTGGGAAAGTGTATTTTATACCTGAGGATACCAGGACACCTGGCTTTGACTCTTTCAAGATAAGAACAGTGGGGTTTATGATGTGCTGTTTAAGTCCAGAGCTCCCCCATCTACCTTCAGAATCATCTGTTTACTGATGCTTTTCATGGCTCATAACCTGTTAGACAGCCAGGCTGGACTAGTGACTACAAGGGCATAACATACCCTGCCAGCAACTCCTACCTGAAACTCTCTCAAAGCCAAGAGAGTTTTATTGCTAAGCTCTTGGTGGTACAGTGCGGGGGCAAAGCCCAACTGGTGTGAATAAGGACCTGAGGGGAGTTTGCACTTAGTTGTGTCTTAGACCCCGAATGATTGCGTGTACTCTCTCTTACCACATCACATCTTTTGGGTTAAAATGAAGGTCATAGGTAATTATGCCCTGGGGAGTCTTACAAAGCCTTAAAAATATCCAAAATTGTCTCACTATACCTAGATAGAATCTCAACTCTGCCAATTACTCTCTGTGTGACCTTTGGTAATTTACTCATCCTCTCTTTGTCTCAGTTTCCTCATATGTAAAACGGCAATAAGGTTACTACCTACCTTATAAGCTGTTAGGAAAGACATGAGAAGCCCTTGGCGCTGAAGAATGGTGAGTGCTACATGAACATTATCTATCACTGTCATCACAATTATCTTTAATTTTTTGTGTCTTGTTCCTAACAAATCAATTTACCTCTTAAGGGCAGATATAACATCTTTGTCACCTTAGTATCCTCATTATCTAGCAGAGTGCTCAACCCAAAGCAAGCCCTTTATTATATGTTTTACACTGAATTGAATAGAGCCATGAAGAGTTTCAGAATATTGATTTATAATAGATCATCAATACACCTGTAATAATTTGAACATTAGGGAGAATCTTGATACATGCAAAATAATTTATTTGCCATATTAATACATCATCTTAAGTGCTCTACAGTCTTGACCATGTAGCTGACATGCATGTACTTCATTTTAATCGCTGGTCCTCTAGCCCCTACCCCTAACTCACAATTAAGTTGTTCAAAATAATAGTAAAACTCCCCCCCCTTCTTTCCTTCTTCCTATCCTTCCTTTCTTCCGTAAATGTTTACTTAGTGACCCCTATAAATGAGCACGGAACTGAATCCTGGGGACTCAGAATTGAAGAAGACATTTCTGATATCTTCTAAGAGTTCATATTTTCTCAAGCATAAGAGACAAGCAAATTCCCCTGTCAAGTACACTGTAAAAAGTAGTATGAAAACAGTATGCATAGATGCTGTAGGAGCACAGAAGTGGGCCAGGGTTGAGTTCCTATAGACCTCGGGGTGGCTATGACCAGAAAAGGTTTTGTGGAATACAGAGTACAACGGAACAAAGTAACCATGGAATACTATTTCAGGAGATCAGAGTGTGAAAAGAAAGGTAATTGTTCAAAGTTCTCTAGAGATACAAGACACAACCAAGGTACAAGAATGTGAATTTTTATAAGGGTGAGACATGCGTGCTTACATTGAGGATGAATTGCCAATAAGTAAAGATGGAGAATGGTTGATGGTGTGTGTTCCCTGAGGGGGTGGGTAACTTGGCATCCAAACCACATGAATCATGCCCTGCATAAAGCTTGATAAGGGGGTGAGGAGAGTTTACTTCCCACTGCATAGCTGTGAGAGTTTAGGGGAGAGACATAGAAGCATTCGAGGATCCACAGAACAGTGGTAACCCCAGGAGAGGCCAGTAAGAATGAGGCCCCCAGAAAAGGCAATGAGGAGTGCATCACCTTTAGAGAATTTTTAGATAATAACAACACCTGCTAAAAGTCAGTCTGCTTTTCATCATTCTCTTGCACTGGCAATTCTAAACAATGTTAGTAATAAAGGAGTTTTCATCAATAAAAGTTTTGACTGATCTAAGATTCAAATCAATGCTACTCAATAAAATGTTATGCTGTCCCTTACTGTAGTCACAGCCACCTGTGGCTATTCAGTATATGAAATGTGGCTAATGTGACTGAGAAGCTGAACTCTTAGTTTCTTTAATTTTAATAAATTTAATGTTAAGTAGCCACAGGAACCAGTGGCTACCATATTGGACAGCACAGTTCTAAAGAACTACTGTGGTTACTGGTCTAATTATATAAATATTTAATATATATTAGTTTTATACAGTTTAATATATAATAAATTAATTTATACATATGCATGTATAGATATATACATTTTTAATTAGCACATTTGGTTACCTATTTTTTAATAAACACTATATTGTACGTGGGTGTTACTTCAGATACTTTTTAGTTATACAGTTGCCCTCCTACATACATAGACCCAGTTACACACAATTCGTTTTGAGAATAAGTTCAAAGCAGTTTGGAATCATTAAAGTTTGTTCCTGTGCAGTTCATGTCTCTGTGGCACTACCTAGATCTCCATTCATAACATTAATAACATAATGATTATAAAAATGGAGAAAGAGAAGTTGACTTACTTTATCTATCCTTCTGTATAACTCTTAGTCTCTGTATTAAAAATTTAGAAATTGACAGAAGACTAGAAACAGAACTTGTAATGTTATTATCCATTATTATGATAGACCAATATGTAGCTATTTTGTGTTTTTTAAAAATAAATTTATGTAATTTAAAAGTATTACATATTACTTTTTTGTATTGTCACATTTATTTGTTTTCCTGAATTAAGTATGTTTACGTAAAATTTCAATAAACACTTTAACTGCATTACTT
Organism: Grampus griseus; assembly: GCF_964374135.1. Classification (NCBI taxonomy): domain Eukaryota; kingdom Metazoa; phylum Chordata; class Mammalia; order Artiodactyla; family Delphinidae; genus Grampus; species Grampus griseus. The sequence goes on along the minus strand of NC_139003.1, from coordinate 52,695,401 downwards.
TTTTGGTCATTTTCATCATTTATTTCATTCCATGATTATTACTAAAAATACTTCTGTACTAGAGAGGAAAATGTTAAAAATGAGCTGTCAAGTATGCTAGGTACACCACCGTATTGAAGACATCTTAACAATTCACATAGAGACTTCATAGAATATGTGTTCCCAGGTAAAATTATACGTGGGACTCATATGTGTCTTAGACATCAACCCAACCCCTAGAGGAAACCAAGAGGCTTTCAAGACTTTTCAGCCAAATGGTGAGTTGTTACTCTAACCACAGAGCATTAGCTCTCTACTGATGTGCCACAAAGTCTTGAGGAGTAGAGGGTTTGCTGGTATGAGATACAACAAGAGCTGTGGATTCACATCTTGGTTCTGCCACCTCTTAGGCAAGTTCATTAATCTCCCTGGTTCTCAGCTGCTACCCTTACAAGATGAGGAAGTAAAAGAAAATTTTGTGATGATTAAGTCAGATAATATAGGCAGAATGTCTTGGACTGTACATGCCACATCAATGGTAGCTCTACTTTTATTGGCAAAAGCAATGTAGTTTCCCAAAGTACCTCACTCAACATAGTAGTCATTAACACAGTTGAACATCTTCCTCTATTGAGAAGCCTACTTTTAAATAATAATAATTACTAGTATTATTATTGCTTTCCCTTGCAAAATATTTGAAGAGTTGACAAAAAATGGTGTCTTCTGCCACATCAAAATGGAAGTAAAAACAAACAAACAAATAAAAAACACCTAAATTAAAATCCAAGTCATTAAACTTTAGGTGTTGATTAACAGTAGTTTCAGGGTTTGTTTTCTGTTTTTTTTTTTAACTTGGAGAAGAGTGCTGGGTTTTTTTTTTTTTAATCTTTGTTTCTAAAAGGATCAAAAAAAGCTGCACCTGAAATAGTATTATTTTAAGAAAGAATTTTCTGTTTGTGATAACTCTTCTGTACCTCATGAGGGTCATTAGTTGAATTTTACTAGTAACTCTATACCTTGTTCCATCTCTTTTTCAGCCCATGAGATGAAAAAAGATGCTAGACAGGTCAAAGGAAACCAACCCACTTGGAAGTAAACTTTGCTGGAGATATCGAATGTGTTGGGTAAACAAACAAATATGTAGAGAGAAAATCAATAAAACTCATATTTTAAAAAATTATGTAATTTTAATTGATTTTTATGCCTTACTAGTTTCCCATGTTAGGATTATCAAGTAAGGCTGGTCCTGACTGAAGTAACTGGGCACAGCCAGGTGCTGTGTTTCATGCTCCCTATTCTAATTTCTAATTCTCCTCACTGGAATTCCCCAGACCAGATACATGTTTTTGACTTACAGAAGGAAACATTAAATTGAGGACAAAGAAGATAAAGTGTATCAGAGTTAGAGTCCTTTGGGTAAATTATTTTATGATTATTGATTTATTTTGATTATGAGGAAGAATGAGGGAAAGCAAACTGAATTAATACTTCAATACCTCATACTTTATAGAGGTATTTTTTGCCAGAAAGATTGTTCAATGAAGAAAGGCCTCCTGAATTTTATAAACTGACCAAATAGAGGTAAGATGGAATAATATTTTTACCTTGAAGTTGATGATCCTTCTGTAATCCAGGTTTCATATTTTAATTCACATGGGAGACTTAGGGAAAACAAAACCTGATATTTGTCTCAGACCTTTTGAAAGATTCTGATTTTTCTGGAATGGTGTCTAGGCCAGGCATCAATAATTTTCAATGTCTCTAGATAATGCTGACTTACAGCCAGGGTGGGAAATCACTGTTAGTGATAATAAGGACCACTGTGGTCATGTGAGGTCATGTATGCCAAGGGTTCAGTCTAGTGCCTGGAACATAGTAAGTACTCAGATGTCATACTCCTTTACTCTTTCACTGAACTGAGTCTAACGATGATGCATTAATGGATGAAACTGGCTTATAAAATTTAAAAAGGGTATATATATTGAAAAAAATCTAATATTGACATGGACATAACTGGGAATGGATCACAGAATTCTCCATGGTTGAACTTTCTTTCATGTCAGATCTGCCATCATCAACATCATCATCATCATCAATGACCTCATCTAATCTCTATACAGCCCTTCCTGCAGGGAACTCTGGAGTGATGAATGGGGGATGTCAGACAGAAGTATGATGAGGACAAATTTTGCAATTTTTAATGAGGACTTAGAATTCTATAACTTCCTGCCAAAACAAGTTTGGGTCTGCTTACCTTTTAGTTAACAACTGAAATAATCCAAAAATGATAACCAGTCACTGCATTTTGGGATGGAACTTAATTTCATGACATTAAAAGTATGAGATCCAGGGGCACTTTATGTTATAACTCCCCCCCACCCCTTTCTTCTGAAAAACTCATTACACTGCACTGTAAAACTCAAGAGGTAACATTTTGTTTTTGTTTAATCAAACTAAGCCCCATTACATTATTTGCTGAATGAATGAAATTTTTTCTGTAATTTCTGAGAGAAGATGGAGTTTGCAAAATGTGCAGTCAAAATTCCATTTCCTATATACAAATAAAGTTAAGTGGTCTAGGAACTATGGGATTATTATAATAATTAGTTAACTGGTTGTGTTATTAAGGTAATGCTAAATGGAGATACGGAAGAACCAGTTGGACCTGGCTCCCAGGCCTGACTCAGTACTCCAAAGGGAGGATGTTTAATTGCTCTGAGCCTTAGCTATTTTAGCTGTAAAATGGGAATAAAAATAAATATTTCATAAAATAATTGTAAGATTAAGAGTGCAGCATGTGGTAGCATTCAAATATGTGTGTCAATTTGCAAAACAATTTTTTTTCAGTCCACATGTGAAAGAAGGTGTATCCAGTTTCTTTCTGGTCTAGGTTGAGATTGGTTGCTCCTTGACTGCAATTTTCTTTTGTCAAATGCAGAAACCTTCCTCTGGGAACAAAAGAATTTTTCCTAACGTACATCAAGCTCACAACACAATCGAACGTCTGCTGACAAATGGTACATTTTCCATCTTTTTTTAAAGGTAGTTGAAATGAAGAAAAAGTATTCATGAACAACTTTGAGAAAATGTCACAAAACTAAAACTCTAAAAACTTTACTGGAATATTTTTAAAACTTCTAAGTATGATTTTATATTTATGTGCAAACTCTAAAAGAAAGCATCATGATTACAAGCTTTTAAAGCTTGTTTTTCAACAGTCACATGGTTTATGAATATGGGAATTTGAATAAGAAATTTTCTCACCACCAAAAATACCCTAAGTTTAATATACCTACAATTCAGTCAAGACAGCATCAACACTGTGGCTGATAAGAATCACTATTTGAACCTTTTCAGACTTCACCTCATTGAGCAAATTACTTGAACTTATCCACCTGGGTATCAAACTGGGTAATGGCTCTTTTGATTCACGATTGGAGAAAGTCTACACAAAGTACAATATTAATTATTTTAAATTGTAACCAGGGAGTTAATCAATTGCAGTGAATAAGCCATAACAACAAAGAATGTAGTTTTGTTTTTTTTTTAAAGGATGTTTGGAAAATTCCATTATCTGAGTAATAGTCAATTTGAAAGAAACATATGAGAATGATATTGGCCTAACATAACCAAACTGTTGTCATAAAATATTATTATCTATAGGTAATGCATGGTGCCTGATTTGATTTCTATGGCTGTTGTAACATATAACTACAAGCTTGTTGGCTTAAAACAACAGAAACTTATTCTGTCATACTCTGGGAAGCTAGAAGTCTGAAATCAGTATCACTGGGCCAAAATCAGGTTGTCAACCTGGGCACACTCCCTCCGGAGGCTCTAGGGGAGAATCTACCCCTTGGCTCTTCCAGTTTCTGATGACTAACAGAATTACTTTGTTTATGGCACATTACTCCAGTCTTCAAGGCCAGCATCCTTAACTTTCTCAGAGCTGCATCTTCACATCTCCTTCTCCTCTCTGTGTAGTCCAATCTCCCTCTGCCTCCCTCTTATAAAAATACATGTGATTGCATTTAGGGCCCACCATAGTAATCAAGCATAATATCTCCATCTCAGTATTCTTAAGTTAATCATATCTGAAAAGTCTTGGCCATATACGGTAACATTTACAGGTTCCAGGTATCAGGATCTGGTATTGTAGTGACCATTATTCAGTCTACCACAGTACTCTAAGGGAATCCATTTTACTTAATAGTCTACTCTTGGAAAAAAAAAATTTTTTCCAATTATTACCTCCAAATTTTGTTGTTGGAAGAAGGAGATATAAGGAACTATGCTGGTAAATCAATTAAAAATGAAGCCTATGAGTATGTCACTAACTTTTATGAAAATGAAGTCTCTGCACTAGTCATCAGCATAACTGGTGAGAAGACTTTATTATCTCTAGAACTGAAGCTTAATATGTGAACCCTTAAAATAAATTTTAGGTATAATTTATTTCATTTTTCTTCAAAGTTATACAAGACACAGTTGTTGGTAATTTTATTTTAATCAGAGATTATGAAGACTCAAAATAACCTATTTGGGGATTTAAGGGCCAAATATGGAAATGGACACTCACTCTTTTGAGAACTTTTCATATGGAGCAGGAGATGCAGATTACACAGTAATAACAAAGCTACCTTGTGTTTTCCAGGTCTTTTAATTAACATAGTAACATAAGGTTTTTAATAACCATGCCTGTCATAAATTGTATACATACAGAACCACAGACAATACAAATACCTTATTCAGCAGACATGGTCTACTCTTTCTGTCCTCAATTTTAAAAAAAACTCCCTTTCACTGACTTTTAAATAACTGACTAATTAATATTCACTAATAATTATAACTGTAATTAGCCAAAAGCTTGATCTTCTGTTAAGAAATTAGACATGTTCACAATAGGTAAAACCCTGTGAAGAAGTTTTACTTCTCATTTAAGGCCACAATGAAATTTTCTTAGAACATTATCATTATTTAAATATGCATAATTTCTTTTTTTAACATCTTTATTGGAGTATAATTGCTTTACAATGGTGTGTTAGTTTCTGCTGTATAACAAAGTGAATCAGCTTTAAGTATACATATATCCTCATATCCCCTCTCCCTTGCATCTCCTTCCCACCCTATCCCACCTCTCTAGATGGTCACAAAGCACAAATGATGAAAACTCTGAAAGAGAAATTAAGGAAACAGTCCCATTTACCATTACAACCAAAAGAATAAAATACCTAGGAATAAACCTACCTATGGAGACAAGAGACCTGTATGCAGAAAACTATAAGACACTAATGAAAGAAATTAAAGACGATACAAACAGATGGAGAGACATACCATGTTCTTGGATTGGAAGAATCAACATTGTGAAAATGACTGTACTGCCCAAAGCAATCTACAGATTCAGTGCAATCCCTATCAAACTTCCAATGGCATTTTTCACAGAACAAGAACAAAAAATTTCACAATTTATATGGAAACACAGAAGACCCTGAAGAGCCAAAGCAATTTTGAGAAAGCAAAACAGAACTGGAGGAATCAGGCTCCCTGACTTCAGGCTATACTACAAAGCTACAGTAATCAAGACAGTATGGTGCTTGCAGAAAACCAGAAATATAGATTAATGGAACAGGATAGAAAGCTCAGAGATAAACCCATGCACATATGGTCACCTTATCTTTGATAATGGAGGAAAGAATATACAATGGAGAAAAGACAGCCTCTTCAATAAGTGGTGCTGGACAGCTACTGTAAAAGAATGAAATTAGAGCACTCCCTAACACCATACACAAAAATAAACTCAAAACGGATAAAGACCTAAATGTAAGGCTATACAATTCTTAGAGGAAAACATAGGCAGAACACTCTATGACATAAACCACAGCAAGATTGTTTTTGACCCACCTCCTGGGGAAAGGGAAATAAAAACAAAAATAAACAAATGGGACCTAATGAAACTTCAAAGCTTTTGCACAGCAAAGGAAACCATAAACAAGACGAAAAGACAACACTCAGAATGGGAGAAAATATTTGCAAACGAAGGAACAGACAAAAGATTAATCTCCAAAATATAGAAGCAGCTCATGAAGCTCAATATCAAAACAACAAACAACCTAATCCAAAAATGGGCAGAAGACCTAAATAGACATTTCTCCAAAGAAGATATACAAATTGCTAACAAACACATGAAAGGATGCTCAACATAACTAATCATTAGAGAAATGCAAATGAAAACCACAATGAAGTATCACCTCACACCAATCAGAATGGCCATCATCAAAAAATCTACAAACGATGAATGCTGGAGAGGATATTAAGAACAGGGAACCCTCTTGCACTGTTGGTGGGAATGTAAATTGATACAGCCACTATGGAGAACAGTATGGAGGTTCCTTATAATAACAGAACTACCATATGACCCAGCAATCCCACTACTGGGGATACCCTGAGAAAACCATAATTCAAAAAGAGTCATGTACCACAATGTTCATTGCAGCGCTATTTACAATAGCCAGGACATGGAAGCAACCTAAATGTCTAGCAACAGATGAATGGATAAAGTTGATGTGGCACATATATACAATGGAATATTACTCAGCCATAAAAATAAGTGAAGTTTAGTTATTTGTAGTGAGGTGGATGGACCTAGGGTCTGTCATACAGAGTGAAGTAAGAAAGAGTAAAACGAATACCATCTGCTAACACATATATATGGAATCTAAAAAAAAAAAGGGTTCTAAAAAACCTAGGGGCAGGGCAGGAATAAAGATGCAGACATAGAGAATGGACTTGAGGGCACGGAGATGGGGAATGGTAGGCTGGGACAAAGTGAGAGAGTGGCATGGACATATATACAGTACCAAATATAAAATAGAAAGCTAGTGGGAAGCAGTCGCATAGCACAGGAAGATCAGCTTTGTGCTTTGTGACCACCTAGAGAGGTGGGATAGGGTGGGAAGGAGATGGAAGGGAGAGGGTGGGAAGGAGATGCAAGGGGGAGGCTATTACAATAGCCAGGACATGAAAGCAAGCTAAGTGTCCATCAACAAATGAATGGATAAAGAAGATGTGACACATATATACAATGGAATAGTACTCAACCATAAAAAGGAACAAACTTGAGGGCTTCCCTGGTGGCGCAGTGGTTGAGAGTCCGCCTGCCACCTGCTGCCTGCCGATGCAGGGGACATGGGTTCGTGCCCCGGTCCGGGAAGATCCCACATGCCGCGGAGCGGCTGGGCCCCGTGAGCCACGGCCGCTGAGCCTGCGTGTCTGGAGCCTGTGCTCCGCAGCGGGAGAGGCCACAACAGTGAGAGGCCCACGTACCGCAAAAAGAAAAAAAAAAAAGGAACAAACTTGAGTTATTTGTAGTGAGGTTGATGGACCTATAGCCTGTCATACAGAGGGAAGTAAGTCAGAAAGAGAAAAACAAATAGCGTATGCTAACACATATATATGGAATTTTAAAAAAATGGTTCCGAAGAATCTAGGGGCAGGACAGGAATAAAGATGCAGATGTAGAGAATTGACTTGAGGACACAGGGAGGTGGAAGGGTAAGCTGGGACGAAGTGAGAGAGTGGCATGGACATATGTACACTACCAAATATAAAATAGATAGCTTGTGGGAAGCAGCTGCACAGCACAGGGAGATCAGCTCGGTGCTTTGTGACCACCCAGAGGGGTTGGATAGGGAGGTTGGGATGGAGACCCAAGAGGGAGGAGATATGGAGATATATGTATATGTATATCTGATTCATTTTGTTATAAAGCAGAAACTAACACACCATTGTAAAGCAATTATACTCCAATAAAGATGTTAAAAAAAAGCATATTGCTAAGTTGAAGAAGGCAGTCTAAAAAGATTCCATACTGTATGATTCAAACTATATGACAAAAGGTAAAACTATAGATACAATAAAAAGATCAGTGGTTTCCTTGTATTTAGTGAGGTAGGGGATGAATATGTAAACACGGGGTATATTTAAGGCAGAGAAACTATTCTGTTATCATAGTGTAACGGTGGACGTGATAATGTGCATTCCTGTTGATTCACATCCTATAAAACTGTACAACACAAAGAGTGAAACTTAATGTAAACTATGGACTCTAGTTAATAATAATGCATCCGTGCATTATTCACTAATGGTAACAAATATACCCCAGTAATACAAGATGTATCTAATTGGGGAAACTGGGGTGTCAGTGGAGCAAGTATATGGAAATCTCAGTACTTTCTGCTCAATTTTTCTGCAAACCTAAAACTACTCTAAAGCCTAAAATCTATCAATTAGAAAGAAGAGCACTGAGCTGTCACTTAAATCTGTTACCTGTATTCCATCCATGCAGGCATTCTCTTCATCCAGACACACTTTACAGCTCACCTATCTTGCTGTCATAGCCCTCTCTAGTTAACTTGCCTTTAGTTCATTCAACTCAAATCGATCCTCCACACTGCTTCCAACATATTTGGCTCTACATTGAAAAATGTATTATGGTACCTCACCGTTTCAAATCATTTAGGTCCTCCCCACTGGCCATTTAACCCACATTGTCTTTCGTCATCTGGCAATAGTGAACTAATTACAATTTTGTGAATGTACTAAATTGTATGACACTTTTGTTGTGCTACTTTATTTGCTTGGGGCACCCCTGATTCAACTACCACCCGTACCTAGCACGCCAACCACCAACTTATTTTTCTGAAACATTAACTTTTCTCCTCGTGTCTGTGCTCTTTTCTGATTTCTAATGTTAGAAAATTTGATGTTAAGTTAGGATATCTTGGCTATTCTCACAACTCTTTAGGAGTACAGGCGATTCTTTACTATTTCACAGTAATCTTATTCTCACTTCAGTGTGCTGGTATAACAAACAGACGATAAAATACATAACGAGCCTCATGTTTTCATTTAAAACAGGTAGGTAAACTAAATAGAATGATGTCAAGTTATTTGCAATGATCCAAGTATTCTCGCAGTAATTATACCTAACGCATGATTTATTCCAGGGCTATTGTGATTAAAAATATTTTTTTCCTTTATTGATGCTCTCTTACTAATTATACTCCAACATGATTTACTTCATGCTTATGAATAGATGATAACTATTAGTTGGATATTTTTTCTCCTACGCTAATGACACAACTGTGCAGGAAAGCATTTATATATTAAATAGGTCTACAGTTTAAATGTAACAGCAAATCATGAGCTATTTTTCTCTCTCTCTTCTCTCCCTCCAGGATTTTCAACCAATATCTCTCCATTGGAGTCTTCCTTTCTGGCTTACGTTTTACATAAGTTATTCTTTCTAACAACTGCCTGTTTACCAGCCCCTTTATTGTAGGCACATATCTTGACTTTCAGCCATTTCTTTCTTTTTTTCCTCATGCACTTCTTACTTAAGCCCTCACAATTTGTCTTCTGCCTGCCCTTCTACAGAAATAGTTCCCTAAAAGGTCCCTACTGTCTTAGATCTTGCCACACCTAATAGAATCATCCTCATTCAACTTCTGTGGCCTTTCTGCTGCATTGTTCCTGCATTTCCAAATAAGTCTGATCATCCTTCCAGAGGTGACCTGTAAGATTACTTCAAGAGAGTGAAATCATTCTAGAAATAGGGAAAAGTTTTTAAAATCCTTTTGAGCCAAGGTCTGGAAACTATTCTATAATATAAAAAGTATTTGATACTTCTTTCTTGAAATGTTTTACTTCCTTATTGTGTGTGGAGATGGCCTGCCATCTTTCTCTTACCTCATGCCTCATCTTTCTTTAGAAACCATTGACACCATGACAGGTTTGGTTCCTCCCTCCCTAACTGAGAAACCCATGAAGGATCAGCATTCAAGTCTATGCTTTTCTCTCAATAAATTTTGTCTGATCTACCCATCCCAGCTCTCTGTAGATGGGAAGAGAAGAAAATAAAACAACTAATTAATTTCATTTTATCATAACTAATGCCCACTAATATGTGAAAGGGAGGAAATGGTTAAGTTCTTTTAATCTCAAATTGTTTATGCCTATGTTTCCTCTTTTTCGTATAGCAAAATTATATTCTATTATTAATTATTTATATTGTTCAGATGTTTCATGATTGCCTTTTCTTTCCTCTGATGACTCTTTGACTTCCTGGCTCTGACAGTCCTAGGAGACTGAGATATTTCCTTCTCTAGCACCAGACATGTGACCCACACCACAACTTTGTGATGCTTAGCTCTTCACCCAAATCAGGCAGCTTCCTGGGGAGCACCCACTCTTGCTGTCATCTCAATTTGCCACCCTACACAGAGCCCACAGGAAATTTACAGACTACCTCCCATGCCGCTTAGTAATTGTTGAGAACTTTTATAGGTTGTTGCTGGCCCTCTCCACTTGTCCCTTCTGTGTAGATCAAGTCTGAGATGTAGGACACAACTCTGCCATGCTCTCACACTTCCAAGGAACCTGAATCCAACCACCCAGATTCCTGGGCGGAGGGAACAGAGTGCATGACCACACCGAATCTTTCTTCTTCCCCCAAATTATCCACCTCCATCCCCCAATTCTCTCCAGTCAACAGGGTCAAATATCTTGCCTGACAGCAAGAAAAATTCTGGGTTTATCTATTCACATGCATCCCTTAATCAATTTGTAACTCCTACCTTTAAAACTTAGAATCTTAAACATGTAAAACTTCGGTCTCAGCTATAGATATGTCTAAAGCACTAGGAGTTCTTTCACAGAACTGCTAACAAGAGTGTCAGTGGCTGAAACAGGAAGTCTGGAAAAAGCTCATCAACTTGTATTTCACATACTACTCCATCACAGATACCTCATAATATGCAAAATATTCCAAATGTATTTAGTGGCAGTGATTAATATAAATTTTCTTGTATAAGAATCACTGAATTTATAGTTGATCAGTACATTCTCAAGTCAACACACATTAAGAGAATAACCCTCATCATGCATGATGTTAAAAAGTGAATCTCAATATCAAAAGAATTAAAAATTACTACACTAGTGAAATGTATAAACTTATGACATTAATTATAAATAAAAGTGGTTTACTTATTAACTAATATTTAAAACTAGTAGGTTAATTTCCATTTGGACTGCATTCTTGAAAAGCTCACCCATTTTCTTCCTTTTCCTTTTCTTTTAATAACTCTGTCTTGGGGCTTCCCCGGTGGCGCAGTGGTTAAGCATCCGCCTGCCAATGCAGGGGACACGGGTTCAAGCCCTGGTCCGGGAAGATCCCACATGCCACGAAGCAACTAAGCCCGTGCGCCACAACTACTGAGCCTGCGCTCTAGAGCCTGCAAGCCACAACGACTGAAGCCTGCACGCCTAGAGCCCATGCTCCGCAACAAGAGAAGCCACTGCAATGAAAAGCCCTCACACCACAACAAAGAGTAGGCCCCAGTTGCCGCAACTAGAGAAAGCCCGCGTGCAGCAATGAAGATCCAACGCAGCCAAAAATAATAAATAAATAAAATAAATAAATTAAAAAATAATAACAACTCTGTCTTTAACAACTATAGCTCCATCTCCATATATGTTCTTTTATCTGAGTTTCAGAACTATATTTACAACTCCTGTTGAACATTTCCAGTAGGAGTCACAGTCATCAAATCCCTCAGCTCCAAACCAAAGTTATCATCTCCAAAATCAAAATCCTGGTGTCCCCAGTATATTCAACCATATCACCTGCTTCCTGCTTGAAAACCTGATCCATCTTTTCTTCCTCCTACTCTAGTCTTTCCTCTATGTTCAACTGGTCCTGTTTCCATCGTATAAATTTTTCCTACCACATCTCAGTTCAGCCTTTTTTTTAAACCTCATGCCAGTATTGCTACAGTAACCTTCCACCTGGTCTTCCCACCTTCCAGCCCATCTTGCTAGAAGTAATGGACTTTTTACTCCTTTTATGAGTTAAACTGCTTTATAATCTAAAAAGTGCAAAATAATTAAGATACTTGACTATTATAAATAGATCTAATTTTATATTTTAAAGGGAGGGTAGCTATTTATGTTCACCTTTAAAACAATACTACGTTTATCGAATGGAGAGTATTGTGAAGAGAGTTTTAGAAGTATAGCAATATTGTCATAAATGAAATATATCTGATTAATAATGCAAAATGTTCACTTCTGACCTGTTTGAATGCCAACCCTGCCAAATTGGCGATCTGCACACCATGCAAATAGCTCAAAGCTAAGCTTGCCTCCTGGAGGAGTTGTTATATACAATGAATACAGATTATTGAGTTTTATTGTAGTGACTGTGAGAAAATTAGATGCTTTCGAATCAGTTTGTGTGCACTAAAACTGCCACATTAAAGGATTTCATTCTGAAATTGCATTGCTTTTTGTGTTCCATTAATGAATTCTGGTTTCAAGAAAAATGATTAAAATAGAAAGAATGTGTTAATTTATTTCTGGCAGTAGTTTGATATGAATCACATCTGAAAGTTTCTGATGAAACACAGGTAAAATATGTATCTAATATCAATATAAACCTGATATATATAAACCATACGTACCTGATATAAACCTGATATATATAAACCAACCTGATATATATAAACCATACGTACGGTATATAACCTTGGAACTACCTTGATAATATGGTTTCTTGTTGTCATTTTCCTGAGGGAAAATGTGTTGGTAAAATACATGTGCTTGAAACACTGGTTTAATTAATCTGAGGTGATTTAAATGCATACTTTTAGCCTCCACCTGGATTCTAGGTTTCAAAATTTACCTCTTCTTTCCAATGAGCTATATGACCGAACACTCAAAGGTTGAAGCCTCTTCCAGATAAAAGAAAAAAAAGATGCTTTTGTGCACCTGTCTGGGGATCTGCAGTTAGTTCAGTTCAGATATCCTGCCACCCAGTTACTGTACCCAAGCTGCTTCTGCTTTGCATCTCTGAGTCTGACTCTTGTCTTTATAACTTGTCTAACACTTCTAAAACTAGAGGTCTGCCTTATTCTTGTCAGTTTCCCTGGGTGAGATGATGTCTCACTTCAAAATCCCAGTACAAACCCTACTGAGCTTTTTGCCCATGCAGAGATCTCTCAACGAGAAAATCATGGACGTGATTCAGGCCTGAACTCGTGCTCACCACGCCCATCCACCAACCCCACCACAGCACTTCCATTATAATGGCTTGATACCCATGATGCTCATTGTCTGCCTAAACCTCCAGCTCCGCTTGTTTGTCACATCTGAATACCATTTTCCTTTCACTGAACTGTACCGTTTCCCAGCCACTATGACTGGGTCTATTTCCTAGTGACTGCTGCTTCCCAGTGAGCAGGTAGATTTCAAAACATGTCTCCACACATATGAGACATGTGTGCCATGTAATTTAACATTTTGGGGAAAATATGATGCTTTGCATTCTCTTCTCTCTTTTACCATTTTTTTGCAGAGCAATCTTTAGATCATCATTTCAAAGAAAGGATGTCAAGCTATGATACAGCAGAAGAGCAGGCACTTCACAGGTCTTAGCTCTATGATCTCACCTTCTGGGGGTGTCCTCAAGGATTTCCAAGATGAAGTTCTCATCACAGTATCTAGCCACAGTCTATTGCTTTGTTCTTAGTATACTTCTGAACAAAGTACTCAGTTTAGAAAAAAAGTTTGATAAAACACAAGGTGTTTATTAATAACTATCTCAGCCACTATATTTCCTCACATATTCCTTAATGTGTGGATAGAATCAAGGCATCTCACTTAAGAGAGTGTCTCAACTACATTCAGGTTTTACTATAAGGAAAAGTTGATTAAGCTATTTATGGTTAAAACTTTTGGAGGGATTGGTTTATCAATGCTCATTATGACCAGGGGTAAAAATACAAAGTTTTGGTGGACTTTGGACAGGTATCTGAGCAAGTAAACAATTATTTATTGAAGTGATTCATCCTGGCAGTTTACAGTCTAGAGTCATGGGTTTTTCTCCTTTATCCCATTTTGTACCCAAAGGTGGAAAGGTAAGAGTTTTGGGAGAGTAGGAAGCATATGTCACATAGGAAGAGAATGCAGTTCAAAGTTAAGACAATTGGAATTTTGAATGTGAAGCCATTTAATAGCTATGTAACATTATGACATTATTTAACTACTCTGTACCTCAGCTTCTTCAGTAGTAAAAGTTACTACAAGCTTTTTGCTTGGCACAGAATTTGTAAGGATAACACGGTGATTAAGAACATGGATTCTGAAGGCAAACCAGGGCTTGAAACTAGGCTCCCTTTCTTACTGTGTATGACCTCAAACAAGTTTTTTAACTTCTCAGCTCCCCCTGCCCCCCAGCCCGGCTTTAAAATTGAAATATAAATTATTCCCTGTTCCTACCTTAAAGGATTTTTGTAAAGGATTAAACTTGATAATATATGTAAAATGTAAAGTGTTTGGGTCAGTGCCCAAGCTAGAACACTATCAGCATTAAATTATTACATTATTATAGAACTTCTGAATGTGTTTTTAAAATGCTAAGTATATGGCAGCTCCATGATATGATGAAGTAGGCACAATCTTATCAAAGTAGATAATTTTACTGGAATGTTTTATAAAGTTTATACAAAAAGGGGGCAGTGCATTTGTAGTAAAACAAAATTTCCTACAAGAAGCTTCATCATAAAAAAAATCAGAGTTTGCATCTTCGTGGAACTTCCAACTCAATAAAGTCCTTTACGAATTTAAGTAAATGAGAATATTTCTACAGTGATACAATCAAGGTTCTGTACTGTAATTTTTTCACTGTTGTGATAGGCATCCTATCACTTTCAAAATATAAATCATTATTGTGTTTCTATTAATTTCTTGTTAGGTTTTATTTGAGCTGAAAGCTTTTGTGATTTTCTATAATAACTTTCAAACCATATACTGATTGGACGGCTGATTCATTATTCTAATTAACAGATAGTCTCCAGCGTGGTTCTTTGCTCGTAAGTTATTTAATATTTGTCTTCATTTAAGTTGATTGGGTGCCTGTTGGCACTCACACTCAAACCCTCTTCTCCTTGAATCAGGTTTCATTGCACTTCATTATTTTCTCTGGTTCCAATTCTAGCTTCATTTGCAGACTCAGAAATTTTGTTTCATTGCCTTCATCCACATCATTAATGTATATTACAAGCATCCACACTACTAAAATTGATCTGTGGCCCAAGTACAAGAAAATTCAGCCTTCAAGTGAAATGAGCCAGCAAGAAAGTCACCAAAACAGAGTGTGTGCTTTGATCTGAAGCAGTCGCAACAGCCCTCCAAGTGCTTAAAAGGCAAGTGAGGAGGACTGAAGGAGGCGAGGGAAGAGAAGGTCCATCCGGAAATGCAGTTGCACGTTTCTCATTAATTTTGCATGGGGATTCAGCATGAACCTGAACCTGAATACAGGATTTAGCCTGAAGCAATCTGTGAGGCTTTGAGAAAGGTGGTCTTTGCAACCAGAATGACTTTCATGGTAAGCAAAGATTAAAGATCAACAATGCTAGGGATGAAACGTAAGGTGGGAATAATTCAACATTGCACTGTGAGGATGATCTGAGGATCTGAGAACAGTGTCTGCTGGGAAGGTCCAGAGCAGACTAAAATACCCAGAGTTATGGCATAATTTCAACTTGATTTCCTTTTATACAGATGTGGTGCCCTATATAAAGGATCTGTTTGTCAGCCATCTAGATTAAAATTAACTAATCAACTTAGAAAAAGTACACATATAATAAAAATTACTTTGAAGAGGAGTGCAATAGGAAACCTGCATTCAAAAATATAAATGGAACAGATCATCTCATTTTTAAGGGATACAGAAAAAAATTAAGGCATCTTTCTGAAATTCCTTACTTATCTTTCAAACTAGATTATCTTAAAATCAGGAACTGGGGAAAAAAAAAAACAAAAAACCACCCACCCAAGCAACAATTTGGGTAGTAATAACAGCAAACATATGACTTCTCATACTACAATGCATAGGTCACCTTGGGTCAAAAAGGACCACAAAAGATAACCAAAGAAGGCTCTAGGCAAGGCCAGCCAAAAGGAGCATTTGAGAACTACTGGTCGACACCTGCCTCAGGATCAATTCCCCCAAGAAGTGCCCTTTCAATCTTTGGACAACTGTCACCTCCATGGTTCCTTTCCGCCTATCAAACTTGTCTCATCCTTGCCTATATCACCAGAAATTAATACATTTCTTATTTGTTGGAATATTGACTTTTCAAACTGGGTTCTGTGTGGATGAATTTTTAATGAGTCCTACAGGAAGTTCTAGGATAGCTGCAGAAGTTTAACCAAAAATACTTCTATATAAATTTTTAAAGAGTTTAAAAACTTGAAACAAATGTAAATGCCTTGTGTATCAAATTTTAACATGTTGGAAATCTCATTTGCTAACTTTTGTAGTTACCTGATAATTCACTTTTGTACAATCTTGTAACAGTTTTCTTGCTTTCCCATAGCATATAGTTAAATTTTGTAAATTTATCACTGATTAGGAAGAATGATGATTTACACTGATCTTTGTTTTATTTCATACTTGTGCATGTCTCTGTAATCAATGGTCTAACATCAGGCAAGACTCAGATATGCCTTTCAACACATGCTCTCATTTTGGCACAATTGTCTCTTGTACAATTATGTGTAATAGAACATACTGTATTGTGACACAATAGCATATTATAAGAATTTTCATGTTTAATTTTTTTGGAAAACTTATGTTTTAGCTTTTATATTTATGAAAAAATACAGTCTGTGATAGATATTTCTACAGACTTAACTTTGAAACAAATAATATTTGCTGCTGCTCCCCTTTAAAGCTTCTCAGTCAGATTAAATTGAATCGTATCCTGAGACTACAAGGCAAACTATCTTTTTAGGTCTATTGTCATGTGCACTGACTTTTTAATGTGAATATTAACATCATCAATTCTTATATAAGCAAAATAAAGACTTCAGCTCATACTGAAATTGATATAAAAGTGCAATCACCATTTATGTTTTAGAAAAAAGAGACAGACTCAAAATGTATAAACAAGGTTTTGCTATTAATAAGAACTACATTGTAGGAATGGAGGAAAGTGCCCATAGAGTCTGAAAAGGACCGCACTTCAGGTACAAATGCATCAAAATTCCAGGTTTTTTGCTTGTTTTAAAAATATACCCACATTATCGTTCAAGAATTATTTTATGAACAGCAGAACCGAGGTGGAGGTGTTCTCTTGGGACACTAACATAGGGAAAAAGAAAACCCTGCAATACTTAGAAAGGATGAAAAGTGTGGACCTTATCATTTAGGAAACTTGAAAGAGGCAATAGGAAAGAGGTATTCATATTTTTTTTATTGAAATAGAGTTAATTTACAATGTTGTGTTAAAGTGTAGAGTAAAGTGATTCAGCTTATAGATATATATATATACTTCTTCAGATTCTTTTCCATTATAAGTTATTACAAGATATTGAAGTACAACATTTTAAATGAGGTCAGACATATATTGGGTTTTTTTCCCCAGCTTTATTGAGATATAATTGACACATAATGTTGTATAAGTTGAAGGTGTACAACATGATTTTATTCACATATACATTGTGAACTGGTTACTATATAAAATTAGTTAACACATCCATCACTTCACATAATTGCATTTTTATGAGTGGGTGGTGAGAACATTCAAGATCTATCCTCTTAGCAACTTTCAAGTGTGTAATAGAATATTGGTAACTATTGTCACCATACTTAGTATTAGATCACCAGACCTTACCCATCTTATTCATCTGGAAGTTTGTACCCTTTGAAAAACATCTCCCCGTTTTCCCCACCCTCCAGCCCCTGGCAGCCACCATTCTTCTACTCTATGTTTCTGTGAGTTTGGATTTTTTTGGATTCTACATATAAGTGAGATCATACATTGTTTGTCTTTCTCTAACTTATTTCACCACAATGTCCTCAAGGTTCATCTGTGTTGTTGTAAATGACAGGATTTCCTTCCTTTTTTATAGTTGAATAACAGTCCATTGTGCTTATGTCTGTCTCTTTCTCTCTCTCTATATATATGTATATACTTGTGTGTGTATATATATACACACACACACATATGTTTATACCACATTTTCTTTATCCATTCATCTGTTGATGGACACTTTAGTTATTTCCATGTCTTGGCTATTATAAATAGTGTTGCAATGAACATGGGAGTACAGCTATCTCTTCAAGATAGTGATTTAATTTCCTTCAGATACATACCCAGTAGTAAGACAGCTGGATCATATGGTAGCTCTATTTTTAATATTTTTAAGGAGCCTCCATACTGTTCTCCGTAGTGACTGCGCCAATTTATCAATATATTCCCACCAACAGTGTACAAAGGTTTGCAGGGAATCACGGTCTTCCTGGGTTGGAGCTGTCTATAAGGGTCCTTGGGCAGTGGAGTCTGCACCTGGAGGGCTTGTTACCAGGGGCTCAGGTCCTGTTGGCTTCCTGGGTAGATGGGACTGCCTCCAGTGTTGTATTCAGTGGGTAGGATGGCACTGGTACAAGTATCGACATCAAGGTCCACTGCTGGAGCCTGCGACAGAGGGCCTATTACCAGATGTGCAGGGTGTGGCTCCTGCTAGGTCCATGAGAAGGCTGCTGCCTGGTCACTGGATGGGTCCCTGGGTGGGCAGGACTGGCCCAGGGCAGTGGATGAGAGAGTCTGGAGCCAAATATAGGGCCCTTTCACCATCTCTGGGGGATGCATATGGTAGAATCTCCTGTGGGCCCCTTGACCCTCAGGACTGCTGGCCAACTGGCAGACTATGGCTATAAGGAACCTGCTCCTGTGTACAGGGCCCTTTCAGCATCTTCAGAAGTGCAAACAGGAGTGTCTCCTACTGGGTCCCTGTGCCAACAGGGCTCTGCAGACTATGGCTGGGATTAGCTGGAGCTCAGTTACACGGACTTTCAAGAATCTACATTCTGACCAAGCTTGTCAAGCTCATCTTCAGGGGCTCACAGACAACTTCATGGTGCACAGCTGGACCGAGGTCTGTATGTCTATTACCCATGTAGTCCTCCTGGGTTCCTTGGCTTATGATGCTGCTGACAGATCCAAAGCCAGACGAAGCTTTAGCTGAATTCTCAAGAGTGCCAAACTGTTTCTATTTCTGTATCCACCATGGTTGGTGCGTGAGCCTAGGTAGAGCCTGCCTTCTCAACATGGTACTCTTTGATCTGGAACTGCATTATGGTTTCACAGTCTCCTACCTGCGTCCCAAAGCTCCCACAAAGGCACTGTGATGGATGCCAAATTATTGTTGTTGAAGGGGAACCCTTGTGAGGAACATTGATTCGGCCATTTTGCCAACATTACCATATAAATTTTTGAAAAGAAGTAAAATAAACATCTGAAAACAGTGGAAGTCACAGTCTTGCTTTGGAAGAAAAGAAGGGCGTATGGGAATTGACAATTTGTATAGGCATCATGATGTTGGTTGAACAGAGTAAAATCTTTGTTAGTTGAGATTTTCAGAACTTTTATGTATGTGATCTAAAGGCCCTAGAATGATACCTGCATTTCAAGAGCTGTCAATAAATATTAGCCTTGTTTTCTTTTTCCTTTTTCTGCTCTTCCAAATGCTTGACAGTACCACAGAGTGCCTGACCAAAATATACCAGTATATTTATGGAATCAATGAGTAAACAGTAAGTCCCTTACCCTGGTGGGCTTCTGAGCCCTGTGAACTGGAGTTAGCTGCCAACCAATAATGAAAAGAGCTGACCCTCAAAAATTTGAGTGGTTTTTCAAAAAGTTAACTCAGTTCCAGACAAATGAGGTCATTTTGGTTGAGAGCCCAGGTCTTGAGATAAAAGGTATTTCAATACCTGAACTACTAAAAGACCAACCTTGGACAGTGTGGCTCTTTCTACACCCACTGGTGAGCAAGCTCACCAGGAGACCAAAACAACTGAGTGGCACCTTCAGACACGTGCTACGCCTATGCATACAAGTGTATAGGTTAAATTCTCTATCTCCCAAGCAAGAACATGTTCTTGACCAATGATAGAGTCAAATTAACAAATACCAGTCCCTAAGAGAGCCTTAAAAACAGGGCAGGGCTTCCCTGGTGGTGCAGTGGTTGAGAGTCCGCCTGCCGATGCAGGGGACACGGGTTCGTGCCCCGGTCCGGGAAGATCCCACATGCCGCGGAGCGGCTGGGCCCGTGAGCCATGGCCGCTGAGCCTGTGCTCCGCAACGGAAGAGGCCACAACAGTGAGAGGCCCGGGTACCGCAGAAAAACAAAACAAAACAAAAAAAAAACAGGGCAATGTGAATATACACAGGGAATTTTTAGGGCAGTCACAACAAGTAGGGGTCAATACATGAAGCTATATATTTGTCAATACTCATAGACCCCTTTAAAGCACAATAAGTAAACTTTAATGTATAAAATTTAAACAAATCATTTAGAAGTATGAGGGATTCCTAGAATGGAATGCAGAATGTGACAAAAGAATCTCACTATTTTACAAATTATGAAATGATCTCACTTAAAGAGTAGGGAGAAAGTGTGCTGGCCTAACTAACTTTGGAAACGAGAGGAGTCCTCAAGACTAAAGGCAAAAGGAACTGTACATAGCACTGTACTCTAGTTGAAGAATTTATTCCCCACAGAGGTACAGATAACATTTCTGAAACCACTTTTCATGTATACTAGAAGTGGAAAGTTCAGAAAATGAACTTAGTGAGTTAGTTTTCTCACAGTCGGAGTGGGAGATCACAGACAAGTGAAAGGAGAAAGCTAGAAAAATCCATGTGGTAATGGCTTAAAGTTGGAGAGAACAGAATGAACTCTTTTTCAGTCTCATATAGATACCTACAATTACATATAGAAAGACTTATAGATCTACGGGTATGCATGGGTTAGTATACACATATAATTTCCTTGCTGTTTCAGCCGAAAGGGCCTAGAAGCAATGACATCAGTAGCAGTGAGTATACCTAACACTCATATCTTGGTTTCCAATATCATTCTCCAATAAAAGGGACCAGGAATCCTTGGAAATATGCAAGATGAGCTGATACATCTTAAGGTGCAAGCAAGTAAGGAAGTTCTAAAAAAATAATAAAAATAGTGACAGTGATGGAACTATGTAAAAGGACTAAAAGGCCAACTGAAAGAGCTCCCAATGGCCAAAGCTGGAACAACTTGAGCAAAAAAATAACTAAAGTAAATATAGGAATATAACTCAAAGTATAAAATAAATATTGTAAGTCCATATACATGCGAACAAATAGGGAGAATAGAAATTTTCTCTGTCCCTAAGAATTCCACATACTCTAAGTAGAGACTGCCCACCCAAGCAAGTAGAGCAGAAGACTCTGAACAGGCACATGTTGATGAGGAAAAGGAAAGAAAAAAAATGCCTGGAACTCACAGTTTCACTCATTTACTAAAACCCTAGGTGGGAAGTCCTGTGCAGTGTGCCACAGGAAGACACAGAATCCTGGTAGATGGTTTCAATGAAAAGGAGAATGGGACACAGACAGGAAGTCAAGACAAAAGCCAGCCCATTACTACTATGTATTATTGCTCTTGGCAAAATATATTCAAAATTCCCAGCAATCAAATGCTTATTTATTCTCTTTTGATTATTACCAAGACTGTACCATGTTTTCTTCTTCTTCTTTTTTTTTTGTACATACTTTTAGTTTGACTGAGGCGACTTATCTGTGCTCTCTTTTTAGTTAGACGTATTCACTCAAAGCTGTGAGAATACCCCAAAAAACTGAGGCAAATCTGGTGGAAGAGTGTTGTAAAAGAATAAACCATTTGCCCTGCAGTAAATGTGACACCTGTTACTACCCAGTTATTTCTGTTACTGTTTTAGCTAGGTCTTACCGTGTTTGAAAGAAAATTGTTTGTCACTCTTTAAAATGATGTGTGATTTACATCTAATTTACATCTAAGTTAGCTAATTTGAAAGACTAACTACTATTTTTTTTCCTAACTGGCATTACCTAAGGTGATTGGCATCCCAAAACCCATGAAATTTTAGCCTTGCTCCAAATTGTTAAAGCCAATCTTTTATATAATCTAATTATAAAACTATCATTAAATTTTTTGATAAAAATGAAGTAGAATTCATAAGAAGATAAAATGAAGGGGATAGCGAAAATTAGACAAATAAGTAAAATCTGCTCTTCTCTGCTCAATGCATATCCAAACTTTCCTCAAAATGCGTTACTTGCTGCCCTTTATTTTAAATGACATACGTGATCCCTCAGCATTTTTGCATTTGACTTAGCCTGTATCAAACTGTGCTTATTAATTGCTTTTTAAATATTTTTGGTGCCTTTATATTCTGTGTATAGAAGTGTGCATTGGTGTGTGTGTGTCTATACGTGTATGCATGTGTTTGTATTCAGTCTACCAAAATAAATCACAAAACTCTTAAAGATCAAAATAGTATTTTTGAATTTTTTGAATGGTAAATGGGGTATGGAAAAGCCTTTGTATTATAGGAGGCTGTATTATGGAGGGTCTTTATATTATGGGGAACTGGGCAGCCCAAAGTACCCAAATTACCAGATAGGTTTTCTTGATAAAGTAGACAGTAATGCTGAATGTTCTATTTTTCCCATCTTTGTAGTCTAATACTCATCATGAGGCAACCGATTATCCAGAAGTAGTCAAGAAACTAAAACTATACCTGTACACAATGATTTGGTTTAAATTTACTTTACCAACTTTTTTTGATAACGCTGCTTTCCTACGTGCTAAACATTCATACTATTCATTTAGGAGATAAAGAGAAACAAAGTAATCACATCCTGAAAACACATCCTGAGTACCTACCATTCTCCCTGACACTTTTCATCTCTTCTTATATTTTTTCTAACATTGTTTTATTTTCATATTTATTCAGGCCACAAATATTTATTGAGCACCTACTATATGCCAGGAAGCCTTCTATGAGCTAGAGCTATAGCAATGAACAAAACAGACAGAAATTCTGTTCATGTGGACCTTTTATTCTCTTCCTACTTAAATACTGAGATTTTGATGAGAAAAGTTTAGTATATGAGGCATGAATGTAGTCACTCATCCATTACTAATTAATGATAATAAGATGAGAAAGCCCAATTGCCCACTAGATATTTAAATCTCAGAATATGCTTTGTGTTTAATTTCTTTTTGTGTTTCGCAGTTGTAATGACCAGATATATTTGTTTTACTTTCTCTAAATTTAACAAGTACTTTTCAAATCTGAGAAAGAACTCTGGCCCTGTAATTTTTTTTCTAAATAATCCAAATATACAGATCTCTGGAAGGTTCTCCCTCATATATTTCAGATAGCTCAGCCTAGAATCCATTCTAGGTAAATACTGTCTAGCTGAGGATTATTTAGTATAGTTTTCCATAAGAATCAGTACACGAAATGTCTTTAGAAAGTAAAGTTAGCAGAAAATACAACATCTGCATTTTGAATATGCACTTGCTACTTGCACATTTGCAAGTACCTAGTATCAAATTAAAATTACAGTGACCTGAGAATGAATTGAATTTCATCTTAATTATGTTTGAATATTTATATTCCAACATATTTAGGTGTTTTGTTTGAAGGTGTTTCTGCCTTTGTGATAGGCAAGTGTGCTTGGGTGAGTGTGAGTGTGTGTGTGTGTGTGTGTGTGTGTGTGTAGGTACAATAAATAAAAAGAGTTTTCCCTACCTCTTATGAAGCATTTTAAAATAAAGATATTTGATTTAAAGCACTGCTCACTTTTACTTTACAAAGGGAGCTATTAGGAAATTTTCGAGACATTATTTGCTGTCATAGCAGAATATAAATAAAAACACTACATACTTAGGTGTGTGATTCTATAGATACCTATCCAGAGAAATGTGAAAATGTTTCCCAAGACACAGTAATCTGTATCTAAGCACAGCATATTTTCAGGCAACTAATACAACACAATAAAACATTATGTCTTGTTACATCAAGAGGATAGTAATTTCAACACTGTAGAATTCCTTGCTCAAGAATTAGCACTGAGCTGAGAAATACTGTTTACTATATAAAATATCTATAAACATCAGTTAAGGACAATTCTTGAAGGCCACTATGTGGAATCTTCATAGGAATCAAAGTGCATTGAGCTATTATGCTATGCTTTAGTGTTCTTTAGGGTTAGGGTTAGAGAAAAGAGAATATGAGGCCCAAGCTTATGTGACAACACTTTATCCAGGAGCACAGGGAAGGAGGAGTAAGAATAAAGCAGAGCGAGGCAGAGGAGGAGGGGCAGTGAGTACAAAGAAGAGCATGGCTGAGCTGACCACAGCTCTGTAACAGGCTGATGGCTCAGTCTCACCAGACATCTTCAGAGAAGCATTATGTAGCTACTGTGTCTTTGAAAAATCTAGCTAGGGGAAGAAGAGAGAAAAATAGCTGCTAGCTCCGATCTTCCACTGTTCAAGTTCGCCTCCACAAGGTGCTAACTCCCAGTTTGTTCAGGTGGGGTGGAGCTGGTCCAAGGCAACAAGGAAACCCAGAAATTGGAGGCATGGGCCACTGTATTGTTTTGCTTCCAAACAACAAAAGCAACATCAGAGGCAGCAGCCAACCTGCCTCCAGGATACAGGAGTGTTGCAAGTATTACCACGGCCATTCCTGCCAGAAAGCAAGGCAAGTGTGAGGACCTAGGGTGAAGTATCAACTGAATCCAGTCCACGTTACCTGGGGCCTTTACCTATGGGTCTAACTCACAATACATCTCTTTACTCTATTTGAGAATCAACTATAAATCAGCTTTTTTTTTTTTTGCGGTACGCGGGCCTCTCACTGTTGCGGCCTCTCCCGTTGCGGAGCACAGGCTCCGGACACGCAGGCTCAGCGGCCATGGCTCACGGGCCCAGCCGCTCTGCGGCATGTGGGATCTTCCCGGACCGGGGCACGAACCCCTGTCCCCTGCATCGGCAGGCGGACTCTCAACCACTGCGCCACCAGGGAAGCCCAAATACAAATCATTTTTAAAAGCCAACGAGAACATGTCATAGGTAAGCAATAGCTTGTAATAGACTTTAAGGAACTATCATATATTCTAGACTTTTTAATGGTTCAAGATCCATTACTGTCTCCTATTGCCACTTTGTTTTTTTCAGATATTCATGGATGGGGATTTTTTTACTTGTCATTTCCTTTCAGTATCTATCTGACTGATCTAGTTTTCAGGTCTTTTCCCCTGTCTGTTTGACCTTATTTCTCATGCTTTAACATTAACAATTACCAAACCG
The DNA here is from genome assembly GCF_964374135.1 of Grampus griseus. Classification (NCBI taxonomy): domain Eukaryota; kingdom Metazoa; phylum Chordata; class Mammalia; order Artiodactyla; family Delphinidae; genus Grampus; species Grampus griseus. The sequence goes on along the minus strand of NC_139003.1, from coordinate 52,670,174 downwards.
TAAAACACATAAGCCCCAGAACACTGATAGGAATGCAAATTCTCAAGTTAACCTGACTGAGTTGGAATGCGGGCTCTACTTCTTAGAAACTGTGTGATCCCAGGGAAAACTTATTCTCTTGCCTATAATATCAAACATGCCTATCTTGAAGAGTCGTGCTGGGAATTAAATAAGTTAATATATAAAAACACTTAGACAAGTGCCTGGCAAAGTATAAGTGCTATATGAATCACAGCCATATGTTTGTTGAGAGATCTTTATTGCAGAAGATTTTCTAACTGAACATGGCCATCTCCTCTACAATCTCTTTAACTTTGGGTCTGGCCAAGAAGAGAGGACTCTACCCAGCATACAATATATATTTCTTGTAGTAGGTAGTAAGAAGAAACAATAAAAGATTTGGGAAAAGGCAAAAAATGAAAAACAGAACCAATCACACAGTTGTCTGTGTTACACAGAAGACAAACATAAATGGAACACTTGGGTTCCATGCCAATGGGTTCCACAATTCAAAAATTTTTAGTGAAGTATATTTTAACATTTAAAGATCAGCAGACACTAAAAGATAGAGTCAAATATATGATTTGCGTTGAAATATGCAAATAAAAATATTTAAGTATATATTACAACTATTTAAGTGAGCAACTGTGCTTGTATATTCAACTAATTTTAATATTTATTCATTTTACATTGATGCTGTGGGTTTTTTCTAATTAATGTTGATCTTTGTTTGTTTCTTCTCTACCCAGTCACTTAAAGGATTTGAGATGACTTCTAGGATTTTCAAACTTAATAGTCACATTTACTACTTAAAATGTGAACCCTTTTTTATAATCAGAAGACATACAATAATTGAGATGAATATCAATTTGGCACAACTGCATTTTAAATAAGGGAAAATCAAAAATTGAAAATGATCACTGTTTGTCTTGTCCATTTTCATACTTATGCTTTAAAACTCTTGGTTACATTACCAAAAAATGAAATCCATTTAACCTCTGAGCATACATCAATTTTGTCTTTCCACTTCACTGATGCATTCTAAAAATCAATACATACACTGAGTTCTTTGAAAATTGTGCTTCCTTTCATTTTGAGAATCTACGCTCTGAACACTAAAAAGAATAATTTGGCATGGATTCCATTTTATACAAAGACAGATTTCCATTATAACTTAATTGACAAATTACTTATATACAAGCTTCCAGGCAGAATTAACTTGTAATTAAAGCCATGTACTAGATCTCACTGTAGCAAACTTTGCAAAAGGACCCATGAAATGTTGCATCCTGTAATTCTACCATCTGCTGCATGGTTCTACATCATATAACCTTTGCCAGGTAGGACTGTTAAATGATTCAATTGTACTTGCAGCTAAGGACAATATTATCCCAATTTATTAAGTACAAAAAGGTCCAGATACTCTATCTTATCTCTATCTACTACCAAACTCTTTGCATTTTCTTATCTTCCATATTGCTCTTACATGAATTAACTGTTCCCACCAACCAAACACCTAGGTTGGCATAATTTACTAATTAGAGTATACCTTATAAAAGAGCTATTTGATAAATGCATTAGCTATAGAGAAGTGAGATATGATCTCAAGATACATATTTGTATGTGAATTGTCATTTTCATATACAGGAGATCATATGCAAGATCTAAAAATGCTCTCTTATAGAATAAATAATGGCTGAATGTTACATGTTTGCATCATGAAATGCATAATAAACCATTCTTACAAATTCACTTTCGTGCTATCACTAGACCCTAAAAAGGCTTACAAATATTTTTGTCAGTACCTGAATCATCTCTTAGGAAACTGCACAGTGAAAGCCTATTGCTTGTAAATTAAAAAAAAAAAAAATCAAATCACAGCAGGCAAGCAGAACAGGAAATAATAACAGTCTTTCCTCGCTGCCTCACCAACTATCTCATATTTAGTCAGTAGATTAAGTCATGAAAGATTAAAGCAGAAGCTTGCTCAGGGCATGTAGAAAATGCAAAATACTTGATTTGCAAAAATGTAAAGTGTAAGAGAGGAAAAATGGGTTGGAAAAGCAATGAAGTGTAAAAAGTTCCTGAAGAATCTAAATATCACTCTATCATATTTTTAAGGGATTGCCACAGTTTGAAGATAAACCATTAAATCTATCAAAATAACCAAGAGGAGAGCAATCTGAATGATAAAGCCATCCTAATGAAATGCAAAGATTTAAAAGAATTAAAAATGACAAGTAAAATTCATTAGAGAACAGCTTTTAACTACTGTAATCAGAAGATTACTTACCTTGTCAATTAACAGCTGTGTGCCTCCTTTGCACAGAGACAAAAGATTCTACAAAGTGTCACAGAGACACTTGTAAGGCAAACAGAATGCGGTCATTTGAGTGGTACACAGAGTATTCATGCTTCCAAGTGAAACATCCAAACATCACTGAATCTACAAGCCCACAATTAACTATGCTTCAATGGGTTAACACTCACTCTTGCAGAATGAACACAGCAGATTTGGGAAGCAATTAAAAGCCAGAAAATAATTACACTTCGATTCATCAACTCCAAGCATGTTTCTCAACAACTAGAAAAGCTCTCCTTAGGTGGGGAAATAAAAGTTCCTGCTCAAAACTCTTCAGAAACTATAGGTATCCAAGAAAAACAATAGATGATTCCCTATTTGGTATTATATAAAAACTAAAGATTCAATCATTTCCTCTGGCAAACTACTGTAAACCTTAAAATGTACAGAAGAAAGGGAAGAAGGTAGAACTTCTCAAACAGAGAAAACATCTCAATTTATAAATGCTCAGCGACAAAGGCAGCATTGATTTTTGAAGACAGCTTCGATATGAACAAGCATATTCTAAACTTACAGAATGAACAATGAACAGGGTTACTTGATTTGGGAACATAAACCTAAGGAGAGTTCCAGGAAAATGACATTTATACAGAATCAATTCATCCCCTTGAAATGAAAAAAGCTACAGTGCATGTTTTTCAAAGCCCATGTTCATCTTTTTATTACAATAAAATGGTAGTCTAAATGATTATTTACAGAAATTACCATACTCCAGGTTTCACCATGATAATTTTATTTATTAGAAAACATTAGTAAAAAATATTTTATTGCCTAAGTTCTAAAAATCTGATTTGAAAAAGAAAAATATGTAAAAAGGAAATCAGATAATAAATAATTAGTAGTTATTTTAGAGAATTATTTAATTTAGGGAAACTATTTTGTTAAATAAAACTACTTGCTGTTATCTAAACATTTCCAGGCATTTATGGAGACGTTCTAAAATCAGTCTCAGTAATGCGTTCCACTTACTTGACCTTTTTGTTACAAAAATCTATGTCAGTTCCAGCAGTACTAAACTAAATGGTTAGAGTCCCAATACTGATGTGAATAAGCCTATTTCTGGTGTCATTGAGACTGACTCCTCATGCATAGCAATGCTAAGCCCTTGCCATGGTGGGAAATATTATTAGCAGCCACCGCCCAGTAGGGCGGGCATAGCCTGGTATCCACTGTGCCTGAGATGAAGATCTGTGATCTACAGACTTCTGCTAACAACACAGCACAGTTTATTCTGTATCCTCCAACCTCTCTTTCAGTGTTTCAATTTGACAATAGTTGATGCTCCTGAGATTTGAGCCTTCTCTTGAAATCCAATCAGCTTGCTAGGGTTCTATCATTCTGTCTCCCACTTCCCAACCCTCTTCTACCCACCCACTCCCACTCTCTGAGACTGGCAATAGATACTCATGGGCTGTGAATATCTCCTAGAATAATGTTCCTCTTTTAACTTATGGGATTGTGACAGTTGGGTTTCTCCATCTTCTGGGCTCTACCTGTAGATCCAGTTTCTTCATGTGCCATTTTGACCAGTGACTTGAACACCTGGACCACTCTCCAAGACCAGCTGGCCTACAGGCTGTTCAGTTATCTTTGTCCTGTCTCTTCTGTGTCCAGCTTCTTTCATTTCCCCAACTGTTCTCACGAGGCTTTATAAAAACCATTGAAGATACAACAACATGGCTGAAATGGTTCTATACTGACACTGGGCCTCAGGCATGATCACATGGGCCCTACCCACATCTGAAGTACCTTTGGAGACATTTAACCACCACATCTTCCCATCCTCTGAGGTTCAATACAAAGACACAGGAGAAATAAGTTTCTCTCCAGGTATGAACGTGCCCCATAGGTTGCAGCTTTTAATTTCTGGAAACAAAAATATCTTCAAAGGTAAACTGTCTCAATATGGGTTGTTTTTATTCCTATACTTAGATTAAGTTAGAGGAAACTTAGTATTTATACTGGTTGCAATTCTTTTCAAAGTATATGGGTTTTTCTAAGCTTGGAATGTGTGAACAGGTCTTATTCAACCATATAAAGTTAGACACACATCCTCAAATACATGGGTTTCTGAATATGTACTATAATAACCAATTTGGGAAGAAGTGGAAAATAAGAGTATCTGAAGTTTACAATAACAAACAGGGTCATTCCTTCTTGGCTTGGTCTTTTATTTTTTTTTTAATAACACTGGTTTGCCCCCAGATGATTAGGAATTCAGAACTAGGAGAGTTCATTTGGAAAGGATTCAGTCAATGAACTGAAATTACTAACAAATTTGATTATAAACACCTACTGTTTCTTACAGCATTCACAATATTTCAGAAAGTCAAAATAATTGCACATATTCACTCAGGAAAACTTTGGAATATTAAACTTTTATCTGTGTGTGTGTGTGTGAAATGTGCTCCACACTATATTTACTTACAGTAAATGTAGTATATTTACCCTCGCTAGGCCAATGAGCAGAATTTCAAATTATATGGTACGCTAAAAAATTTTCTGTTTAAAATTCTCTTTTTTTACAAAGAGGATCTTTATGTCAAGAGTTTAAAAAATAAGATCCGTTTGAAAACTCTTAACTCCAAAGAGCATTGATTTGTTCTTTTCTTTGAGCAACAAAGAAAACAGAGGCTGTTATTAAAATACTTTTTATGTTAATAGTAGATATCAATCATCAAATTGCCAATAAATGTGGTTACCTAAAAATTGAATATCTAGGGAATTGTCAACTGCTGCTAATTTAGTTGAAGAACTGAAATTATCTTCAGAGAGTTAATTTCCTTTACACTCCAGAAGATTTTTGCACTTATATAGATCACCATGAATATTTTTCATTGAAAACTGTGAGATCCCTGGGAATCACGTTTTTCCAAATGAGTGGTTCATATGAGTTGGTGATTTTATTTTAACTACTTAGATTAGCCCTACAGGTTAGCTTAGTTAGAAGGAAAGTAAGCATACAATTTCAGATCTACAAACCCCAAGCACACTCCTACTCCAAAACCTATCTTCAACTTGATAATCAATGGCCTTTCACTCAAAGAGAGAATTATTTTTGCTTTTTTTTTTTTCCCCTCCATGTGGGTCATACAACAAACTGTATAATATAGCCTTCTCCTTCATGTGAAAAAGATTTAAAGTATTTTATTCTGTTTTGAATTTTGGATGTGAATGGAAAAATATAAAGAGAATATTAGGATAGTAGGCACTTGTGAGAAAAAGAAATGGTAAGGAATGCTTAAGACCCGTTTTTCCCAATATACAATTCTGAGTTCAAGAAAGCCTAACTGGGAAACATATGTGGATAAAACAGAGAGACACTCTGGATCTTATTTTTGATTATTTAAATGATCTATTTTGCATTTGAACATACACTTATATTCGAGTCTTAAAATAATTTAGGATGGGGCTTCCCTGGTGGTGCAGTGGTTGAGAATCTGCCTGCTAATGCAGGAGACACGGGTTCGAGCCCTGGTCTGGGAGGATCCCACATGCCGCGGAGCAACTAGGCCCGTGAGCCACAACTACCGAGCCTGCGCGTCTGGAGCCTGTGCTCCGCAACAAGAGAGGCCGCGATCGTGAAAGGCCCACGCACCACGATGAAGAGTGGCCCCCGCTTGCCACAACTAGAGAAAGCCCTCGCACAGAAACGAAGACCCAACACAGCAAAAATAAATTAATAAACTCCTACCCTCAACATCTTCTTTTAAAAAAAAAAAAATAATAATTTAGGATGGCTCATAAGTTGTCTCTTTGTACTTATTCTATCTCACCAGTTCAATCTTATTATCGATATTTACAGATAATCTGCAGGGGCTATTTACCAATGTCCCTTCACGTGTATTTGGGGTATTCTGATTGCTCATGGAGAGACAAGTACCATATAGATCTTGAACAACTGATACAATATTTGTCCCAAAACGTACAAGCAGAAAGATTGAAAGGTTCCACTTGGTATTCCACCAAGAAATAATTCTTAGAATTGGATAATGTTAGAGCTTCCTGAAGCTTAGAAATCATTTTGTTAAATTCATGGAGTTTGAAGGAAGAGAAGAGGGCTCTTTAGATTTGAAGAAGAGAATAAATTGTTTCAGATATAAGGGCTGTTTCAAAGAAAAAACTAAAGTATAGAAAATTGGATATAGAGTGATTTGCTTTTCATAGGTCAGTGACAGAATAATCCATAAGACTAAAATACAGCAAGATGAAAAACTTGCTCAGTAGAGACAGCAAAGTGAGAAGAATGGGCACAGATTTTTTAAATAGGAAGGAATATATAAGAAAAATCCATTTTCCAAAGATGTTCATTTTAGAGATCATGTAAATATGCAGCTATACCTCAGCATGGTCTTCATGTAATTTAAAATTAATTTGCTAACATCTTGATCCTCTGATGACCTATTTTCCTTCATTGCTCCCTTATTTCCTTTAACAACTGATTGTGTTCATTTATTTACCATAGGCTGAGCTTATGCATAATGTTCATAGTGGTGAACAAAACCAGCCCTGGAGGAATTTATAAGCTTACAGTGGATTAGAAGGGAGCAATATTGATCAAATAACTAAAGAAATGTAAATTTATGACTCATAAGGAAGCATTCAACAAGTTATGAGAACAGCCAATAGAAGGAAGTATATCAAGTTGGAAAGGTTAGGAAGGTGTTTCTGAAGAACAGGTGATCCCACTCAGTTCCTTCCCTGGCTACTTCTATCCCACTCAGTTCCTTCCCTGGCTACTACTATCTGATTCAATCCTACCTTCAATTTTGTCTATTTATTTTTTTCTTTTCCTGGCACTAAGTTTCAAATTTCCGGTCCCTGATGAAGGCTGTTTTTTTTTTTCCTCCAAACATGAAGAGCAACCTTAGCTCTATTAGGTGCACAATAGCAAAAGCTAGCTCATCTCTGCTGCTCCAACATCCCTTGGCTAACTGTCCCCTGTCTCTGAAAGTCTAGCTTTGTTATAGCATTTGTAGCGCCCCTCATCAAATTTTATGTATCAAACCAAAACACTCAGGAAACATCATGCTTTTCACATTTCAGTGTAAAGAAAATCATCAGTTCATTAATTTTTGATAGATTTCTAACTGTGGATGGATTTGAATATGTAGTAAAGATTTAGTTATTTTTCCCCAATAAGTTTAAGGTGTGTATGTGGGGATTCTTTATTATAAAAAATAAAAATGAAAAACATAATATGTTTTAGACTTGCTACAAAATGTACTTAAAAGTTATAGGAAGACCGCTCTTTATAACAGATCGCCTCTCACATTTCTGGGGATTTCTAGATTGAGCAAAGCTGAAGCAGAACTGAATTGGTCCACTCATCAAAAGGGGATCTTCCTCAGGACACACAACCAACTGGACTGAGGCCAGATGACATGGCTGCCATTGATGAACTATGAAGGGTTGCTTGGATCTTTATAGATCAGTTCCTTATTAATCAAAATCCTAACAAATGCAAATGAAAGAAATGTTCTTTGGACATAAAGAGCTTACTATAGAGTTTCCTATATTCAGAAAGAAAGTTCTCCTCCTGAAAATGATGTCATCCTGCACATTCAGTCTTTGGAAAACTCTGATTTTAGTTAGTGCAAATGCACCAAATAACAATAACTGTAATTTATTTAATTCTTACAACATGTATTTCACAGCAATCCCACAAGCAAAAGAGCAAAAATTATGCTCATTCTTTTCAGGTGAATAGACTGAAACTGCAAGAGTCTTCTCATTCTCTCACATGCACAGTAAGTCTGCAAATTTAATTAATTTCAATAGGATTTGATTGAAATATCTTCAAAATATATCTAGAATTTGACTACTTCTTACCACTGCCACTATCACCACACTGATCCAAGCCACCATATTCCTCCTTAATTATTGCAATATCTCCTAACTGCCTTCCCTGTGTCTGGACTTGCGTACCTTTGGTCTATTCTCAACCCAGCAGCCAGAGTGATTCTGTAAAATTATAAGTCAAACCATGTCACGCCTATGTTGAAAGCCTTCACTGGTTTCCCACGACCCATACAGGGCTCCATAATTGAGCTCCTAAGTGACTCTGTTTTCATCTTCTCATCTCCTACTACTACCAAACTTGTTCACTATATACCAGCCACACTGGCCTCTTGCTGCTCCTTGAACATGTCAGGATAAATCTCATCTCAAAGCTTTAACAAAGTATTTCCTCTTTTTGGAAAACTTTGCCACTAGATATCTGCATAGTTAGTTCATTCAGAAGTCACTTATGAGAGAAGCATTCTCTGGGTCACATTATCTAAAATAACAGTCCTCCTATATCAGTTCTTGTCCCCATTCATTGTGTGCCTTTTTTTCACTTCCACTTAATATCTAAATTCTATACATTTTACTTTTTCATCTTTTTGAGTTGCCTGTCTGCTCCAACTAGAATGTAAGTTTCATAAGGACAGCTTTATTCACTGCAGTATCTGCAATACCCCCAAGAGTGTTTGGAAGAGGGACAGTGCTTAATCAGTATTTGTTGACTAAATAAGTGATGCTCCCAGAAGTTGAATAATTAATTGAAGGTCACATGGCTAAGAGTAAAGGACCCTGTCATCAAATTTGGTCTTTTTCTTATTTCATGATGTTTTACTTACTAATCTGTGACAGCTACCTAACTTAAGCTGCATTTGCTACCTTCTAAACATAGAACCGTAAAGAGAATGTCCAGATAGAAAACATGTACCCTAGAACCTGACTCTGGGTGGAGAAATGACCAAGTAACATTTAATTTTCCAGCTCCAGTTAGAACATCTAATATATATATTCAAGAACCACTGTCAGGGCTGCACTTCTATACCCTTATCTTCCATTCAAAAATGGAATCTCTGTATCTCTTGGTCTTTACAGAAATGTGTTCTTTGTTAAATGGGTATGTATATTTTGGAAGATTAAATGATATTTGATACAATTGAACATGAGAAGTGGCAGTTCCATTTTGAGCCTTTCAAAGCTGAGTTATGATTAAAAAGAAATTAAAATTAAAAAAAAATAAAATGGAGGAAAAGAACAAGAGCCACAACCGCTACTTCAGAACTGTCATGATAAAGTTAGCCCCATACGCCATCTCCTTCTATCTCCTGAATGAATAAAGTTGGCCTCCTTTTATCTTATAATATCATGGTTTAAATCCAGTGGAAAATTTTGAAAATGTAAAATACTTTTTTCAAAAGAGTAACGATGGTAAGAAAAGGAAGTTAAGAAAAAATTTTAAAATTCTATTTCTCAGACTCCTTCATTTCTTCTTCAATTTTCATTTTACCCCCTTACAGAGGAGGAGGTAAAACTGGAAACACTTCTGGAAATAACTGAAAAACTTTTAGGTAGAAAGTAAATATCTAAGACAGATAACAAACTCTTAAAACACAGCTTTAGACAAATTGAAATTCTTTGGTTTTATATTGCCTTAACGCCTTATCTCATTCACCAAAGTAGAAAATATTTAGATAATATTGTAGGAGAAAGAAAACCCTTCCTATGGCAGGCTTTCCTGTCATAGTAAATATCCCTCATTGATGGGAATAAAATGTCATGAACTCTTGTGTATTGGTAGAGAATGGTAAGAAAACATACAACACATTTTCTAGCTATTTTAGCTAGAAAATGTGTTGTATATTTTCTTGCCATTAAGAATTTTAGAAATGGTTGGTCTTGCTTCTAATGTGTTATATCCTCTAAAGGCTGGTAAGCAACAGTCTTTGGAATTAATAGATTCTATTTTCTCAACAATCTATTAATTCCAAACACTGTTGCATACCGGTCTTTAGAGGATATAACACGTTAGAAGCAAGACCAACCATTTCTAAAATTCTTAATTGAGTACTTCCAGTGAGTTCATGTTATGTTAAAGGGAGGTAAAATTTGGGATTTATTTACCCAGCAAAGAATGTATCGATTACACTTTATTCCCCTCAGTGCTCAAGTCATTGAAGCAATAATATACTTTGAGATACTGTGGAAGTCTGAAAAATTAGTTTGTCTTCATGGTACAACCCACCTTACTAATGGGAAACAATTTAGACACTTGAGACATTCTAACTCATTCTCCCATTAGTAGGTTTGTAAACATTTAATGTTAACTAATAAAATCATGTCCTCTCTACTCTCAACAGCCATAGAAAGCATCTATTAAAGAGTAATGCCTTCTGAATATAGCTCTTATTAGCCTTGTTTATTTACTACAGAAACTATTTTAATATGAAAGTGGCTCTAATAGAACGTGCAATTAATAAACATGAGAACAATAGTTCAACCAGATGTCATATACTAAAGTTTCCCTGATGCCCTTTCTGGAAATATTTTTAAGTTGGAGAACACTCTAGGTGCTTTTATTTATACTGATATAGTTAAATATCTTTCACTGTTAATTCACCTAATTTCCGTTGAATCCCCTTGATTAGCTTAAGAAAGGGAGAAACTTGGGGAATCTAATATAATGTTTTTCATAGAAGAAAAAATAAGTGATTAGGAAGAAGCAGTGTTTCTGACATTTTAAAATACCACACAATCATATTTTCAAATTCATGACTTTTAAAAAGCTTTTAACTTGAGCAGAACATAAACTGCTATAGCACCAAGGGCCATGAGGTTTTCTCTTTTCCTCTTTCTGTTATTTCAAAATCTTTGTGAAGAATAATCCATTTCATTAAATCATCTCCCTCAAAACAACATCCAGTTAAAACAGTTCTAATTTTTAAATGCGTAACTTTTGTAAGCAATTTTGTCCGTTATAGAAGTTAGGAACTTCTACTTTAAAAATTGTCAGGAACTGCAAATCAAAACCGCAGTGAGATATCATTTCACACCTGTTGGGGTGGCTATTATCAAAAGAGTCAGTGATCACAAGTGCTGGCAAGGGTGTGGAGGAAAGAGAACGCTTCCTTGTACAGAGCTGGTAGGAAAGTAATCTGATACAGCCATTATGGAAAGCAGTATGGACGTTCTTCAAGAAGTTAAAGATAGAACTGTCATGATTTAGAAAACCAATTTCTGGGTACAAATCTAAAGGAAATGAAATCATTATCTCAAAGAGATAACTCTACTCCCATGTTCATTGCAGCATTATTCATCATATCCATAATAACAACCTAAGTTTCCATTGACAGATAAATTGATCAAGAAAATGTGGCATATATATACCTTCTTTTTTAAGGCGGAATAATATTATTCCACCTTAAAAAAGAAGGAAATCCTGTTCTTTGTTATAGCATGAATGAAACTGGAGAGCATTAAGCTAAGGGAAATAAGCCAGAGAAAGAAAGACAAATACTGCTTGGCATTACTTCTATGTGGAAACCACCCCGCCTCCCCCCACAAAAAAGAAAAGAAAATCAAACTCATAGAAACAGAGGGTAGAATGGCTTGGGGGCAGGAGAAATGATGAGAGGTTGGATAAAGAGTACAAACTCTCAGTTATAAGATGAATAAATTCTGAGGATTTAATGTATAATGTGGTGACTATAGTTTGACAGTACTGTACTGCATCACTGAAATTTGCTAAGATCTTAAGCATTCACAATTTTAAAAAGGTAAATATGTAGGTGATGGATGTGTTAATTCGATCTGGGTATCCTTTAACCGTGTATATGTGTATCAAATCACACGTTGTATACCTTAAACATATTCCAATTTTATTTGTCAATTATACATCAATAAAACTGAAAAAACATTGTCAAACTTCTTTTTTCACTGATTTACTACGATTCTGTTGTCCATTATTTCGATCAATAACCTTCCTGCCAAAATTCTACACCCTCCTACCTCTCTGCCTTTACTCCCCTCCTCCCTCCCCATCTAAACTCTTATGCAGCTCTTAAGGATCCCACGAAACTGCTTCCCTGTAATTTCCCTGGGGCAACCAAGTCTTTTGAAGAAAGTGACACAATAGAGCTGATTACTGAGTCTGAATTTACAGGGAAAGAAACATCAAAGGAGCATTCTACACTGTCTGTGTAGATAGCTCTTCACTGTCACTATATCAAATATCCTCCACTGTCCTCCTAACTACAGTCCCCGCACATATCCTCTGACGCTAGATTATCTCACTTAATATTCTGTAGGAAATTGAAGCCATTAGACAGGACCATTCTCACTGACCTAATACACTCCACACGGCCCCTAGTGGGCCACCCCTAGGCTCTTCTTCCCATTGCCTTCACCTCATTCTTCCAGCAGTGCTTTAATTCCTGATAAATGGAATATTGCCTGCCATACCAGTAAATAAAGGATGTCACAGTCATCAGCGACTGCAGCCACAGCCAATGGTAAGCTGGTGAGCCCTGAGGAAACCCAGGAAGGAAAAGAATACCTGCCATCTAGCAGCCATCAGACTGCAGCCACTCCTGAAGGTGAGCCCTGAGGAAACGCAGGATGTGAAAACCCTGCAGAAACTCAGGATTTGAAAACACAGGATGCTGTCCCCAGATAGCTGAGGTGCATATCAAAGGAATGATTTCAGTGAGCCCAGACTCTTGCACGTTCCCATACAGAGAAAAGCACTTCAAATCCTTAACTTGAGACTTCTAGTTCTCTTTAATTAACGGTAATCTTTTGTTCCTACTACCGCCCTTTGTTGCAAAACTCCTGTATATACTGGGTCCTCCCTCACCTCGGAGCAGTTCTCTCAGGTTCACTTGATATGCTGCCTCCTGGGCTTGAAGTCCTAAAAATTCCCAGGGAATAAAACATAACTCTCAACTTTTCACTTGTGTATATTTTTTAGTGGACATTCCCAACCCCTCCTGTTCTCAGAAAACCATCCTAGCATCACCTCTTTTTCTCATACATTCACCCACTCACAATTCTATCCTTCCTCTCAGCCTGCAAACATGCTTAAGCCTCTAGCATTTTTAAAGATTCTCATTCACATCATGCTGCTTAGCTACTACATTTCATTTTATACAAAAATTTCTTCTAAGAATCTTTCAGTAACAATTACATTAAATATCACAGCCATATTATCAAAAATTATTTGTACATAAGTAGTTGCACTGCTCACCAATGTTCTTCTTATGTGTATAAGGAGGTTCTTTATAACTGATTTTTTCCTTTACCTGAATATGTATGTCTGTATTTTTTTTGTCCTGAAAAGGGAGTACAGATTATTTTAATCAAACTCTTTTGACTATACAAGATACCCAACTCCAACTGGCATAACATAATTGGAATTTATTGACTAACATAAATGAACACTCCAGGAGACAGTTTTTATTTCAGACACAGCTGTATCCAGATACTTAAATAATACTATCAGTACTCCACCTGTCCCTGTTTCTCATCTTTACTTTCCCTGGTGTTTTGTTTTGTGTTGTGTTGTGTTGTTTCCTACAGACTGATATTTTCCTTGTGGTGTCCCCTGGCTCCACAGGTGAATAATCCTATTAAGAGCAGCAAAAGACCTGGGCGGATGCTAAATTCCTGACTGGGATCATGTGATCATCTCAGAATCAATCTTCGTAACCTGACACAGGGAATATAAGATTTGCACCATCTTGAATATTATGTGAAACTCTGACAACAAAGTTAAAATTTAGAAGCAAAGGATAATTTTATAATAATAATTCAGGGACCAGGGGTTAAACATAGTCGATAGGTTAAAAGTATTTAAAGATCTACAGGCAACAGTTATTTTACAGCTGACTTTTATGTAACCTCTAAAAAGAAGTCATTCTGATATTATTTAAGTACCAAATTTTATCATGAATCCAACAAAACCAATACAACAAAACTGAAGAAGATGGGGTAAAAACAAAATAGATGAATTTCATTTATGAATATAGAAAAACTTCCAGAAAACATTAAGAATCTAGCAGCATTTCAAATGCAGAAATGCAAGAATGGTCTGATGTAGGAAATCTATCAAAATTAAGGGAATGATCACATCATATGTCAGTATACTCAGAAAACCCATTTAGTTAAAAATAAGTAGCCTTTTATAATAAAAACTTTAAGTAGAATAGCAATAGAAGAATTGTTTTTTCTACTAAAAATCTATTTTAGTGGGCATCATTTTGTTCACTCAGCACATTTGAACACCCTCCCCCCACGTAGGGAATGCCTCATCTTATGAGTTCATACCTCCTCAAGGTACAAGCTAAATACTTTCCAGGCTGTACTTACAAAGGGCTATTTTGCAAAGTATATACGTAATTTCTACAAAGCTATAAGGGACTGAATCAAAAGTGTCCCTGGGTTACTTTTTTTCTTGCTCTCTTCCAGTGGCCACTATCTTATTTTAGTCAATAACAACTAATCTTTTGAAAATTCACTTAACATGTTTTGACAGAAATTATTATAAAAGTTTCTGGAATTTATTATTTTATCAATTTTTATATTGGGTCATCATTTCAGACTTTGGTTCTCCATAATCTTTGATTGAAGATTTTTAACTGCTTCCTAATTTCTTGAACAAGCTCTTAGAATACCCTGACCTGAATGCATTTCAAAAATCTAATGGTTTATTACCCAAGTGCATTTCTGAGGCTTCAGTTTCCTCTTTATGATATATAGTAGGGGAAGGTAAAAATTAAAAAGCTCACACCTGCGATTCCCAAGCAAGAGCCTTATTCCCTCTGTGTATTTTCACTTTCTGAATATAGCTGAAACAAGAAAAAATATAACAAAAAGAATCCCTAGAGTTCTTCTTAAACAATAGGTTATTCTGTGTTGCCTTTCTGATTATATTTATATATCCTCATGCCACTCTATTGAATTCATCTTTTTTGGGAGTTCCTTATTCAGTTTGTGTAGAGTTTTTATTCACGCTGATATATTAAGTCACCTACCCAGAAACCTGAAGGGAGAGTACATGATTTGGCTCCCTCCGCTGCAGTGCCCCAGATTTCAGGTAATAGTTTCGAAGAGAAGGTCAGTTTGGATGAATTAAAGAAAGTTCATACTCTATCAGATACCCACATGTTTAAGAATTGTTGAAAGAATATTTCAAGTATAGTCCAGTGCTCAGTCTTTTATTGAAAAGCATTGGTTTGTAGGTACACAATCTGCTGGGCAGTAGGAACTAAAAAAGGAAAAGAAGGCACAGAAGGACTTTCTACAAGCCTGGACTCCTGAAGTTTCCAGAGGTGCCTTCCCAAGTGTAGAAAGGAAATGTTACTAGGGCCTCAGAGAAAACTGGACTCAAGAACATGGAAAACAAGACTGTTATCCTTCTAACATTTATGCAGGTTTCTCTCCTTTGCTGAGTGACCTTATTTCTTCCTATTTCAGACTAAATCATTTTAAGGGCTGGGTCATGGAAAGCAGTCCTCTAAATAAAGCCTCATATTTCCACCTACAGAGGAGCTAAAACTTAACCCTTCTCTTTCCAAGCTTGAAACTCTGGAGAAAGGTCTCTGACATGCCTAGCTTAGGTCAACCTCTCTTCCCCATTCTAATCACTTGCCACCAGGGCATATTGGTCTTTGCTAGACCCAGGCTGGCACAGGTCCCAACTGTGACAAATTAGACAGAGAACAAATAGAGTTTGTAAGAAAATTACAGGAATAACAAGAAGGACTTCATGATTAGGGAGGGAGAAAGAAGCATTTCTCAGAAGGATGCTCTTGGAAGGTAAATGTTTATGTGTGAGTGTGGTGTGTGTGTGTGTGTGTGTGTACATACACACAAAGCTCTTCTGCATACTTGAAAATTTTTATTTACAGAAATACTTGCAAATATTTATACTCACAGAGAAGCATATTTCTGTTGTTAAAATGTGGTCCTGTCATACATTTTAAATTGGAAATATAGCAAAATGGACCTGAATTTGAGAATAAGAAAATTGTGCTCTAATGAGACAGAAGAACAGGCTACAAGCTAGTGCCTGAATTGGCCATTTAGTGATTATTGCTGTGAGTAATGTTCTATGGGAAGTACTCCTTTCTGATACCACAGTTTCATTTATATATTTCTTGGATAATCATGCCTTTGTCTGAGTCTCCTGACCCCTTCATCCCATGAAATCACTCTATACAAACATTCTTAACTTTAGAAAATGTCCTACTTATCCTTAATGAGCTTGTAATAAACTTCTGTAATGGCGTGGACTTTTAATTTCATATACATAGTCTCATCAGAGACATTTAGACTCTAATGACGCATGAGTCTTTTGGGGGGAAGGCCTTGCCCTTCAAGCCCTTTGTACCCCTTCACACTCTATTTAACTGAATCATTCTGGATAAAGAGGTTTAAAGAATTTCTCTTGCTACCTTGCCCAAGGTCATTATGGCAAACAGGCCTTGTACATATATGTTTCCTTCTTTCATAAATGCAGCCACATGGTAAATAAACAGGCCAACCCTGGAAATTCTCCCTCTCTTGTCCTCTGCCTACTGGGTATTGGTAAGTCTCTGCTGGTTTTGTTGATGTAGGAAAGTGCCTGCCCATCCTCTCTGTTGTCCAATCACAAGTCATGCTCAGTGAATCCCAGTCACCAGCTTTGAGCACTGGACTTTAGTCAGTTATTTCAGAGGCCTTTTCTCCCGGGCACAAACTCAGCTCAGCTTCCACAACCGTCTGCAGTCTTTTAAGTGTCTCTAAGTGTCTTGTTCTTCACAGTGGAAAATTTTCTAGACTAGTTGGGCACAATATTGGCTCTTTTCTCAATTACACATTCTTAGATGACTTTGGAATTAATCTGTTCACATAGAGGTTAATGGTGAGATTCTCAGTCACAGTGCTGATTTTTAAATGGCAACTCACAAATTTTAAAAGATCCCAGATAGACCTCTTATACTCTATGACTATAACATATCTAGTCTGTAGCTTTATTTCTCTTTCTAATACTTTGCCCTCTAGTCCCAATTCAGGGCAACTAAACCTGGCATAGGAAGGCATTTAGAAAAATGTAAGGATAACTTTATTTTTAATAAAGTGTTTCTTTTTAGTAATGTGCTCACACTTCTGATAACATTCACTCCCCTTGGAGAGAGATCAGTGAATAGAAGTTATTTATAAATTGGTAATGACTGCAGGCAAACACTTAGGTTTCAGGAACATTGTTTCAACTTCATAAAATATTCATATAACACAACAGGGTACTTAATTAGGTAGAATATAATAAAAATAGTATCAGGCTGCGGTAATATATACAATACCATTCTAAATGTCATACTTACGTAATATATAAAAAGTCACAAGATGGGGCATGTTGCCACAACTCTAAAAAGACAGAGCTCACAGTATTTTCCCAATCACCCAACCCTGTCTTTATAACTTTCCAACAATAATTATAAAGATTAAATGAAAAGGTGTAAATAATTAAGTATGTTATCTGGTAGAAAAGGATGGATATTTCAAATGCTCTTAATTACCAATACTTTAGGTACTGTGTTATCCTGTGTTCAGCATTTTGCATGTATTATCTCATTCAAGCTTTTTAAATTTGTAATTAGCTCTCTAAGAAGTTATCATGGTTCAGTAAGTTACTTAAAGTCACACAGATGGAATATGATGAAGGCTCTGCACTTAAACCTAGATCATGTGGCTTCAGAGCTCCTATAGTTAGTTACTGATATTAACCTGCTTCAATTCCTAAGAATTTACTGCCTGGAATACATGTGAAGCTCATCAGGTACTAAGAGAATTTTAAGAGGATGACAGTCTTCCAATGCTCATTGTTATTTCACCCAATAACCCTAAGAGAAGTGTCATGGAGTTTTGATGTGTCAACTTCACTAGACTTAGCTATGGGAAAGGAAGGGAGGGTAGCAGTCGTTTTGTACCAGACACACACCTTTTCCCAGTTATTCAAACAAACACTAATCTCAGTGCTGCTGTGAAGGGATTTCTGCAAATACAGTTGACCCTTGAACAACGCAGGTGTTAGGGGCACTGACCCTCCGCAAAGTTGAAAATCCATGCATAACTTGCAATAGGCCCTCAGTATCCATGGTTCCTCCGTAGCCGCAGTTTCAAATCCATGGATTCAGCCAACGGTGGATTGTGTAGTGCTATAGTACATAGTGAAAAAAAATTCACGTGTAAGTGGACCCACACACTTCAGACCATGTTGTTCAAGGGCCAGCTGTACAATTAAAGCCCTGAGTAGCTGATTTTAAAGAGAAGAGATGATCTTGGATGGGCCCGACGTAACCCGGTGAGCCTTTAAAAGGAATTAAACTCTTCCTGGTGAAAGAGACCCCTAACAGCAGTTTAGACTACAATTACTGCCCCTTCCCTGGATTTTCCCTTTCTCACTACCTGCCCTATAGATTTCAGATTTGCTTAACCAGCCTTCACACATAATCACATAAACTAGTTTCTTGTACTACACATCTTCCTATAAATAGGTATGTGGGTAGGTAGGTAGATAGGTAGATAGATGGAAAATAGATAGATAGATAGATAGATTGATAATCTGCTTTTCTGATTAAACCATGACTGATACAAGCACTATCAGTGACAGATTCTGATTCTGTGGGGCCTGAAGCTTACACAGTTTGGAGTGTATGTGGATATTTAGGTATCAAAATAAGTATTTAGGTTGATAAAAGACTCACAAGAAATAAATTTTTAACATCTGACAAATATCACAAGATCACATAACCCGGAAAAATGGTCTATTTTTATTGTGAACTGTCTGACACAGCTTTAAAATATTTTTTTCTCTAAAATCTTTAACATTTTACTACTTGATTGTCTCTCCATTTAATGAAAATTTGGTAATACAATTTTCTATAAAGAGAATTAAAAAATACAGTCTGTTCTGCAGCACCGTTGACTGAAACTTGTTTTTTATTAATAATAATTTTGACCAGATGTCAGATAAAAACCAGTTCTTCACTTATAATTGTAACACGTTTGATGGTTGCAATACTTTTCCACAGACTGGCTCCAGGCTCCATGTATTTTGAGCCCTATTCTCCCTCATTACCTATATACTCAGAGGCTGGGGTACTCTAGGATGTATTTGTATTGTAATAGGACCTTTGGCACAGAACCTTCAAGGCACAATGTTTAGTGAGTAGGCACAACAGGCAGTAGGACTCCTGGAAGCCACTCCCACACCTGACAGCCAGCTACACCTTATAAAGACATCCTATTGAAGCCAAACTAAGTATATTCTCAACCCAAATTCCCATTAGAACCCCAAATGCCGTCAAGTACTCCAACACTACCAGACTTGAGTTAAAAGAAGTTGAAAGAGATGGCCATCTTAACTGATTGTGCATGAAGTATCTTACTTCTACAAACTGCATACAAACGTATGATCATATTTGGTAAACTGAGTAACAGCTGCCCAGCATGGCTACATCCTAATCCCCAGGCCTGTGCAAATCCACTTTTATGGAAAAGGAGACTTTGCCTATGTGATTCAATTAAGCATTTTGAGATGGGGAGATTATCTTGGGTTATCAGGAAGTGGTCACAATGAGTCCTAAGTGTTCTCATAAAAGGGAGGCAGAAAATCAGAAAAACAGAATACAACATAAGGATGAACGCTAAAGATTAGAACGATGAGAGGAAGGGGCCAAGAACCAAGGAACAAAGGCAGCCTCCAGAAGTCAGAAAAATCAAAGACACAGATTTCCAACCGAGAAACCTCTAGAAGGAACACAGCTCTGCCAACCCTTTGGTTTTAGACTTCTGACCTCTAGAATTGTAAGAGAAGACATTTGTGCTCTAACCCATTATATGGTGATTTGTTATAGCAGCAATAAGAAACGAATACACATGTGTATGCCTTGCTGGGCCCCTTCCAGGGCTCTAAAGGGATCCCATGCTGGTGAGGGGTTCCGAAGCATAAGCTCCATTGCAACATCCATACACCAAAAAAAAAAAAAAAAATGTAGATGCTTCCATGAAGAAGCCCTAAGCCCTGGGAGACAGTCAAGTTGGAGAAGTGCCCTGTGCCAGCTAGTAACATGGTGCCCCATCAAGCAATACATTTTGTTTGGTATACATATAAGAAAAAAACTCAGTGCTGGTCCCAGCAGGCTGGCTTTAAGGCTGAGAAGAAAGGCAGCCAGGGGCAATACTACTCTGAACAATTCATTTCTAATTCAGTGTGCCTGCCTCATTCCTCTAAACACATGCTCTGCAGTTAATTTACCGGCATGCCTTAGAAGGCAGCTGCTCCAGCTAGCTCCTCTCAGAGGATTCTTCCTCTTGTCAGGTGGCTCACTGAAGTATTTCTTTTAACCAAATACATTCCCCTGGGAGAAGTGATGGTGATTTTTTTCCCCAAACTCATTATGTTTCCAGTTATATTTTAGTGGCTTTTGTGGTCTGACTTCCCAAGCAGTTGCCCTGCTGGCCATCTACTTAACACTGTTCTGGAGACCATCATAGAAGCCCGTACCCACCTCAATTCTTGCCATTTTGGATGACTCTTAGGTAAAATGAGTGTGGTTTAGAGAAGAGAGCAATATCTTGGGAGTAAACCAGAATCCAAATCTGCTTCTGCCACTTACAGCGTGTCTGCTTAACCACCCTGAGCCTCAGCAGAACCACCTTCAACTGAGGCTAATAATATTTACCACCAACGTGTAATGAGGATTAGAGTTAATCACAAGGACATCTCTAGTTTGCTGTAGGCACCTAGAGGGTAGAGGATAGGGTGGCTGCCAAACACCCTACAGTGTACCCCACCAGAAAGGAACCCTACTGTTCCTTATAATCGAGCAAAGTTCAGGACTCTTGTTCCATAGTTTTATGAAGAGACTTCTCTAAACAAATAATAAACAAACAGCTAGATGTGAGCTCTAATCCAAGCCACATTTACAGTTTACCCAGCTCTTAAGTGTTCAGTTAGGTGAGCCAATATTATTTAAGCCAGTTTGATTGTTTTCAAGTTATTACAACTGAAAGCTCCCTAACCAATCATGGTAGACATGGAGTTGGACTGAGCTACTTCCCCTTCAAGGAAGGACTTGTTGCCCCCCCCGATGCAGGGAGTGTTGTTGGTGAATAGTCAGCTGTCAGCCCTTCAAGGATTGTTTCCAAAGTAGAGAACTGCCTCACCCGAAGTCAAGCTCTTCTGGGGCAGACAATATCTGGTGACTTGCTGAGGTGCGGCCATTTGGACCTAACTCTGGACAACTCTGAGTAGTCATTTAAGGTCCAGAGCTCCCTGTGGGGTCAGTAATGGCTGTTGTTCAGGCCTGCAGTGCAGCTGTACCTCTCCTTCTTCCAAATCCTGTTTCACCTCCTTCCCTAGTAAACATCCTGAACCCTAAACCCTCTTTCAGAGTCTGCTTCCTGAAGGACATAAACTGTATCACTGATAAACCCCAACACTCAACCGTCCAATAAACATTAGCGGACAGTTTATTAAGAGTAATACACAATGTTAGTAGTCCTAAAACAGAAGCTTGCTGAGGGCAGGGATTTTTTTTTTATTGATTAGCTATAACCAGCACCAAGAACAATGCCTAGCTACTCACGCATCTATCCAACAAATTGCGATTCACTGTCTTCTATATGCCTTGCTATTTAGAACACAGTTAGTGAATAAACAAAGAAATGGATGATTGAGTGAAATATTAAGCTCTTCCTCCACAGATGCAAACAACTTTAGTTAAATCATTTGAAAGCAAGGGCAGTATTTTAAGCTTTTTCATGGTCCTCTTCTTTCTCCACATGAAGCTATTCTCCATTCTTTTCACTTTCTATAAATCAGGGTGTATAGGGTAGTCTGCATATACTTCTCTGATTGCCCACCTTATTCACTACCAATCTTCCTCCATAATAATTATCTGAATAGTGTTAAACTTCCTCCTGTGAGTCCCCCATGGCATGAAACCTAACAGGTACGTGTTGATTGATCATTTGTTCTGCTGACATTCCAGTTCAATTTACATTTAAGATGGGTCTCTACTTTTCTTTTGCTTCCATCCCACATTCCAGGATGAACATTTTGAAGAGGATGAAACATAGACGATGAGATCCTGGATTGATGATTCAGTCTTACATAGCTTTATACTCTCAGAGTCTAGAACAGCATCTGATACAGAGAAGGTCCCCCAAATGGCCCAAATTTAACCCCTCTTATGATGGTAAAGAGTGGAGAAAGTTGCTTAGTTTGACTAGCACTTCTTTCCAGCGGGGAGGAGCATGGCTGCTGTGGTTAAATAATATTCATTGCTAGTAGTTACAAAGCACTTACTTGAATGTCCAACACTGTACCAAGTACGGTAACTGGATTATTTTCTCACAAAAACCATGTGAAATAAAGTTTTATTATTATATTAAATGTGAGAATGTACCTGAGAAAGTTAAAGTATATAACCTAAGATCAAATAACTAGTAAGAGCAAAGTAAAGATTCAAAACAAGTCTGTCATTAGTCCATTCTTAACTTCTAATATAACAAGTTTCTTCAGGTGATGTAAATGTACTGTTTCGTAAGTGAACCCTTAGAATATCAGAAAGTAAGAAAAGACCATAAAATTTTGAATATAAAGTATACATATATATTTGAATTATTATCAATTCTACTCACCTTAGTTAATCTACGAAATTAAGAGTTGGTTTGATTATGTCCACTCTATGGGAAATAATAGGTGAAAATATTTTCCACCATCGTAATTATCTTATCATTTTCTCTGACTTATCTCAGACTATTTTATTCTCTAATTCAACAGATATTATTTGAATGTCTAATGTGTTCTGGGCTCTACTCTAGGTACCAGGAAACAAAAGTCATAAGGTATAACCTTGCCCTCAAGGAGCTTATGGTCATATAAAGACAAAAATCAACACATAAACAAGAAGTCCTAAGATAATACGACAAATGCCAGATTTGAGGGACTGATTATTCCTCTCTGACTGAAGCACAGAGAGGAAGGACTAACTTTTGGGGGGTGCAAGGTGTGTTGAAACAGAGAATCCTCCACAAATAAGGCTCCCCTTTAACTGTCTGAAGGATAAATAGGAAATAGGTGGGTGAGGGAGTACCTAGAAAGTACATTCTGGCAGGGGGTCAACACAGACGAAGGCATAGAAGCCTGATCTAACAGTATATTTAATAATATGAGTATACATTTCACTATTGCTTAAAGCAAGTGTTTGAGAGGGATAAAAATGGGGAGGTAACAGGGTCCAGCAGGAGGTTGGGGGCAAAAGGCAAGAGGCTGCTGGGAAAGTAACCATGAGTGCCGAGCACTTCTTGTCAAGAAGTTCAGATGCTCTTCTGTGAAGAATAAAGACCTATGGAAGGATTGTCAAGCAAGTGATTGATAGGATTGTGTTTTCTTATCAGTATTTCAGAAAGATCCCTCTGGCAACAGTGTTAAGGATGGAGTAGAAGTGCCCTCAGGTTGGAAGCAGAGTTCATCAGGAGGTTATTATGGGGGTCCAGCCTGGACATGGTGTAAGTCCAGCTAGGCACTGGCAGCTGGGATGAAGAGGATGGCATTTTTGATAAGTATAGGAGGCATAACTACTGGATTGTGGAACTAACTAGATGAGATGGATGAATGGAGAAAAGCAAGGTTCCTGACTTGGGTAATAGCCCACATTTGTTATAAGACAGGAGGAGGGGATTGAGGGGAGGGGAGAGAGATAATGATGCATACTGAGCTTAGGTGTTTGTGAGACATCCCCAGAGAGATGTGCAAGAGGCAGAAGAAATGATATTAATGATAAATATAATCATTTATGTGGCACTCTTCTCAGCATTTCATATATATTAACCCTTCCGATCATTATGCAACCTAATGAGAAGGAACTGAATCGCAAAGAGGTAAGTAACTTACATGCTCGCACAGCTGGTATAAGGCTTGACTAAAACCATCTTGTTCCAAAGCTTACATTTTATCAAGGACTTTTGGAGATTATTGAACTTTTTTACGTAGGAGGTGTTATATTCAGATTTTTTTTAAGGAAGACTATTCTGTCCGTTGTGTGAAAAAATGGCTACACGGGCAATACTGGAAGGAGGAGATGAGTTCCTTCATCCGAAAGGTTAACACAATTGCGAACTGGCAGGGCTTGTTTGTGATGGGTGTTGTACCATTTGGTACAACAGGGCAAGAAGAATTTGAGATGGAGCCAAACACAGACCCTGGCACAAAGTCTACATATAATACACTTCATCTCTCCCCACTCATTTCTATTTTCCTTCATTTCTCTTGTCTTATTAAAAAAAATAATAAAGTCCCTGCATCATCCACAATAGCACTGCCTCTCAGAAATAAGTGTAGGTCTCTGGAGAGAGGATGAACAGTTTTGGATATGTACATTTCAGAATTATCAAATACACAGGTGGCAGTTAAATCTTTGAACACAGATGAAATTCACACTCTCTGATGTATTCTTTCCCCTGATACTAAGAGACACACACACACACACACACACACACACACGGAGGTTCATGAGTAGTCTCAACATGTTTGAATGAGGCAAATGAATTTGGCCAAAAGAGGATTACTTGGCCTGAAAACAACCATTCTCTGTGAGGGTTTTGAGGGATAAATTTGACATCTCCCGGTATAGTACAACCTTCCTTTGTCCTTTGATCTTGTCAGACCTCCCTGTTCCTCATTTTGCAACCTCATGGTATGCCTGGTAAAAGGTAAAACTTTAAAATGCTTGCTTTAAATAAAAGCATAATGTTCATTTAGCAGGAATGTTGTAGCATGCTACAGAGTGCACAGTATATTGTAGTAAAAATACTAATCAGAAGTGAGGAAAGTAAAGTCCGTTAAGATACTTTTTTGGTGAAGCATTTTATAGTGATAATATCAACATAAAATTATGTTATACCATAAAGGATCTTTCTCAAGCTTGTGTTAAATTTTCTGGTTTATCATCTTTAAACAATTAAAAAGCTATAAGGGTAAAAAACCCAGTGACAGTAATTATTAAGATATAACTGAAATCATTAACCTCTACCATACCTAAGCAGTTTCAAAATGTTCCCATATTTCAACACATTCTGTTTGCAGATCTTTAATATAAAGTTTGCTTTTCTAATAAATATAAGGAAACCACCTTACTACCAGTTATAAGGGCAAGTAAGCATGCTGAAAAATGTAATCAAGTCAGTGATACGGGATGCTACATTAATGTTGTTTTGATGTTATTAAGCCTGAAAATTGACCTCCCCCCCCCCCAGAAACTCTGCAACACTTCTCTCCTTTCCTGGGACAGAGTACTGATAAAGCCCTCAGTTTCCCCCTTCAATTCCACACTTAAGTTAGGTCATCATCGACATTAGGTTTTGTAATGATGTACTTACTACCCACCCCTGCATTTCTTTTTCTTTTTAAATTTAGTGCCCCACATAATTAAGATGTTCCTAAGAAGAACTAAACCTGATTTATCAATATGGTAATAAATGAGCACCTTTTATTTTATTTGACTGGGTCCCATTCCAACCCTGCAGCACAGACTTTGCTTTCATAATTTTGTGAATAAAGAAACTGAGACTCATAAAGTTTCAGGAGCTTTCCTAAAGGGTCACCGCTGGCCAGCTCCGTGATTGACTCTGCAGCGTTGCTGAACAGCAGTCCGTGGGTGTTTGAAAGCCTTTAGCTTGGTGTCATGCAGTCCGGGATGTTTGCTAATTCAACTGATGATGGGAATAGCAATCACAAGCAGATAGTATTGTTTCCACTTAAGCTGATTATAGTTTCAATTTCATATTTTGTTTTATGTTGGACACGAGGATGTCTTAGCCTAATCATCCAAGTAGCGTTTTCTCTCAGATCAGGCACTAAACTCCTCAATCTGGGGAGGGAGTCAAGAAGCTTCAGACTAATAATTTAATAGCACAGGATCAAACTACAGAATCAGTATTTCTTTCATTCATTTGAAAAAAAAAAATCCCCACTTGACCCCATCCCAAGTCCACTCCACAGATGCACTCCCACTGCTTCTCTCAGTGGCCGTATATCATCTGACTTCTCCCTGCTCTGACCAGGCCTATCTCTCTCCATTCCCCACACTTGTCTCAATGCCCTCAGTACCTCGACATTCATGAAGGCAGGCGTAATTCTATTTACGCTTCTCCATGCCCAGAAGTAAATAGTTTTTATTAATTAACCAGTTAAAAAAATTAAATGAAGAGGGTTCTGTCTTGTTTCTGCTGTCCTTGGAGGAGCTGTGGTCCTCACTCTGAAACCCTGTCACTGCCTAGGACTGTACAACCTGCTTCTTGGTTTCCCTTTCTCTTGAATCTTCCCCCTCTTGTCCTCTGCTTAGAGGTCGAGCTGGCTTCAGGAAATTAGGCCTGTCTGGTCAGATCCAAACTCATTTTGACAGATAATTAACCTTCCATATCATCCCATTTAAAGAAAAGTATTTCATTGATTGCTTCTCTAAAATTTGAATGGTGTTATGTTTTCCTGCATTGGTTCAGTCCTGTCTATTTGAGTGTTATGACAACAAAGATGCCCCACACAAAAGACACACGGGTTTGCAAGTGGGACGGGTTTTCTTTGTCGTATTAGAGGGCTACTA
Source organism: Grampus griseus (assembly GCF_964374135.1). Classification (NCBI taxonomy): domain Eukaryota; kingdom Metazoa; phylum Chordata; class Mammalia; order Artiodactyla; family Delphinidae; genus Grampus; species Grampus griseus. The sequence goes on along the minus strand of NC_139003.1, from coordinate 52,643,384 downwards.
GTTTTTATCATAGTAGTCTCCCCTGACCTTATGCCTACTTTCCCTGCGACAAAGAAGACACATGCTGTCTATTTTCCTCAACACCCCCCCTTGACCCCTCTTTTGACTTAACTTCCAATCATGCATGGTATCTCTACTTCTCTCCTTATTTAGGTTGGCATCAGCACGTCCCTTGTAGCCAAGCAACCAGGGTGCCTGTCCCTGGGCTCCCAGCTTTACTAGGCCCACTCTTGCCCACCTCCAGCTTCACCCTTCCCTGCAGGGCAAGGAATCATTGGGGCCAAGCATTCACACCTCTCAACACTCCACAATCCCATTTCTATATCTATTTCCAAATACAAGGGGACATGGAATTTCCTGCCCAAGTGGCTGGAGTGTTCACTTGTATGTGTGAGGCTATGCAGAGGGAAAGAGGGTCCCAACAGGAGGGGAAGGAGGTTGTTCGGCCAGGATCCTCCATTTGCTTTGCCCTCTTGCCCGAGGACCACACATCTTAGAGGTGGACCTGATCATCCTAAGTATGATGCCCATTAATTTATCCTGCCCCCACCGAATGATCTCTCTGCTGCTCCACAACGATGCTTTCTCAACACAAGAGCCAACTGCAAATGAGATCTTAGCATTTTGCTACTTATAACAATCCACTTGCCTCCCGTTGAACTTACAGTGGCCTCCAAGATCTCATCTTCCACCATCTGTCCTTTACTCCCCAGGTTCCATCCACAAGGACCTCCTCTACCAGCTCAGTCCTTCCTCAGAAGTGTTCCTCCCTCTGTCCCAGATCTTCACAAAAATGGCCCTTCTCTCTTGTTCAAGCTCTGTCCCAGAATACACCTTCTCAGGTAGGTCTTCCGTGGCCACCCAATCTAACTTAATCCTCAACAATACCCCCGTTGTTCTATAACTCATCACACTAATTTTTATAGCAACAATAATGATCTTAACATTTTGCATTTAAGAATTTGTTTTCATTATTTGTCTCCCAGCTGTAAAATGTAAGGCTGCACAGTAGCAAGAGTCTTGCCCATTGTGTTTATGGATCTATCTCATTGCCATGAACAGAGCCTAAAGCATGGTAGACATTCAATAAACACTTGTTGAAGGAAGGAGGGAGACAAGGAAGAAAGAAAAGATAAAAGGTAGGGAGAGGAAAAAGACAGATGCCGGTAGGGAGGGTCTAGGATCAGACAGAAGCAGAGATCAGCCTCCCAGAAAATATCTGATGCCTCCTCATTCCACACTGTAAAAATGAATGAATGAATGATTCAGACGTGTCTCTTAAAATAGGCAGGGCATTTGTCTATTGGAAGATGGAGACATAAAATAGACAGACATTCCTAGTGCCCTGTGTCAGCTGAGAAATAACAAAAATGAAAACAGATTTACCTAGTGCCTGGTTGTCCCTTCTTGGTTCTCATTTCTCGGTTTCCTTCATTCCTATGTCACAACCATTTCCTAACCAGTGGTATGTTCCAGGCATTTCTCCAAAAAACTAGTCTTTAGAGGAAAATCTATTCTGCTGTGATTCATATATTCACAACCAATTCATCAAATATTTATCAAACTTGTACTATGTGCTAGGCACTGTACTGGTGTGCAATGTTTTTCCACCCCTGAAGGTCTGCATGATTTTATTATTACATAGTGAACACACAAGGTAGGAATTAGTTTTCTGAAAGACAGCGTGAATGCCAGGAAGAAGGACACTGAGGAAGAGGACAAGGCTAATAAGGACACTTACTCCAGTGAAAGCCTCCGCCTGCCAGGTAAGTCACATACTCTAGGAGACAGACACAGGGTTCTGAACTCTGCATGAAACTTGGTGGGTAAAGAAGAGTTTTGTTGTTGTTGTTGTTAATTTTTATTGGAATAGAGTTGATTTACAATGTTGTGATAGTTTCAGGTGTACAGCAAAGTGATTCAGTTATACCTATACACATATCCACTCCTTTTTAGATTCTTTTCCCATATAGGCCATCAGAGTATTGACTAGAGTTCCCTGTGCTATTCAGTAGGTCCTTATTAGTTATCTATTTTATATATAGTAGTGAATATATGTCATACTGAGTGAACTAAGTTAGACAGAGAAAGACAAATATCGTATGATATTGCTTATACGTGGAATCTAAAAAATGGGGGATACAAATGAACTTATCTACAAAACAGAAATAGAGTTACAGATGTAGAAAACAAACTTATGGTTATCAGGGGGCAAGAGGGGGGAGGGATAAATTGGGATATTGGCATTAACATATACACACTGCTATATATAAAAAAAGAAGAGTTTTAAGGATAAACACTGTATATTAAGTAGCAGCATGGCTACAGTTGTGAAAATGTAACTGTACAGGGTAAGAAGAGATTAAAGTCACATGTGAGTGCTGAAATTGGACAGTAAGTGGCAAAAGTGGCAATAACACTTCAACATAGAACCTATTCCCTATGTTCTCCCTTCTATAACAGTGTTATCAAGAGAAGACCAGTAATCAGCATTATGCTAGAACTTCAGTTTCTACCTTCAATTCTCATATTACTCTCATACTATTACTGTCAATATAAGAGTGTCCCTACAGGTCTTGGGATTTTTTTCAGAATCAATAAGAGACATCTAATCTGTTTTATTCAACAAAAGACAGAAAGAAAAAGAGAGAGACAGAGAGAGAGAGAAGAGAACAATGTGAGGAAGGGAAGAAGTAAATTACAAACAATGATTGTTAGAACTGAAAAGACAATGACTATAGCAAAAAACCAAAAACAAAAAAAATCAAGGTGTAAGCCTCTGTCAAAAATAATAACATTTATACAAAACTCTTCTTTTATCCCCATTGGAAAGTTCAAATACAAATTAGTTTATTTTAATATTAAGAATAATATTACTTCAGTAAATGTTCAAAATTAGCTGAAGAGAGAATTCACCCAAATCAACTTTACTATTCAGCTTAAGTTGCATATATATGTATATATATATATATATTTTTTTTCTAGATGCTGGAGTTAACACAGAAATGAGAGCACCTGAGGTAAAGGAAAAGTGACAAGAAACATGGTTGAGTTCAGCAACAAGATTCCAGGTGTCTGTCCAATAGAATTTATGACTTTCTGCTATAAAGACAATGAGAAGGTAAATGCAATAAGGGCATGGTTTTGACGAAAGTAATGTCACTTATTCATTCATTTGACAGAATATCCTTCTGACAGCTAGTATTATAGAAGTCACAACCAAAATGTCTTTTACAAAATTCTCCCAGAAGAAACATTCTATTCAATTTTGCAGAATAACATATTATGAAGCTCATATTTATATCTAAATTTAATGATTTGTATCAACAGAATTTTTGATCATGTTTAAAATGTTTCAATGCTATGGAAGAAATGAATGATTTTAAGCACAGTTGACTTTAACTAAAGAATATATTTGAAGAGAAACCTGGCAATATCTATTAAAATTAAAATTAAGATAGCAATAACTCTCCTGAGATTCTTTTATACTGCAGTAAAAGCACACACACAGGCATGCACACACAGGTCTGTGAGTAGGTGAATGGTTGAAAAAACTGACATATCTATGTCAAGGAACATTATGTAGCTAGTAAGCAGAATGAGTATAATCTGCATCTATTGACCAAAAGTGATACCTATAATATTCTTTTAACTAAAAATCTAAAGTTGGAGGACAAAGTTTATGCTGTTCTTTCATCTTAATAAAATCTCAAACAAAATAATAATGAATATATGAATTTGTGTATGTATTTGTATATACTTTGAGAATGATGTGAAATGACATACACATTGTCAAAAATTGTTAGCACAGGAAGGTAAGAATTAAGAGGAACTGTAGTGATTAACTTTTTCTCTATTGTTTAAAAAGCAATTTTGAGCTTCCCTGGTGGCACAGTGGTTGAGAATCTGCCTGCTAGTGCAGGGGACACGGGTTCGAGCCCTGGTCTGGGAAGATCCCACATGCAGCGGAGCAACTAGGTCCGTGAGCCACAACTACTGAGCCTGCGCGTCTGGAGCCTGTGCTCTGCAACAAGAGAGACCCGCAATAGTGAGAGGCCCGCACACCGTGATGAAGAGTGGCCCCTGCTTGCCACAACTAGAGAAAGCCCTCGCACAGAAACGAAGACCCAACACAGCCAAAAATAAATAAATAAATTAGGTAATTAAAAAGCAAATTTTGTTAAATGAATAATGAACCCTGTTTTGAAAAAGGAAGAAAATTTCCTAGATATTTTATTGAAAGGTCTTTTAATAAGATATTTAATGCACCTTTAAAACATCAGTATTGTATTCTCTATTAAACTTTAAACGGTATCTGGGAAGAAAAGAGTATCATAAGTGAGTCCTGATGGACACATGAATTAATAAAGTGACTCTCTGATTATCTGGGACATGACTCCAAGGCTCATGCACTTATGATATAAGGAATGAGTTGTAAAACCATAACCATAGAGCAAGCATTGGAATTTTGCCAATTTTCCATTTTAATTATATTATAGATTGAAAATGGTGTGACTTTGTTTTATAGGAGCAATTATTGTAGACCACTTGAATATTGATTTATTTTAAGAATCTGATTCTGTGGCAATAAACTATAATCCCATTTCATCTGGGACTGGAAAGGAAGTCTTACAGAAAGTTCAAGATGCTGCATTGATGGATAAAATTCCATATGTAAGTCACTTGGTAATAATCCTTTTTTTGTCATTTCCATTAAAAATGTTCTAAAACTTTAATCTATATTCTAAAATATGCATTTAAATTGAAAGCATCAGCACTTTGAACCTAGAACAGCCAAGCTGTGGTACCCTGTTCATTAATGGAAAACGATATTTATTTCTGGATTTAGAGGGAAATTTTCAACTGCTCAAAGGAGTTATATCCAGAGAAGTATAGATTCTGGCATATATTTTTAAAACTTTTTCACTTGAAACTTGATAATAAAGAATAAATATATCCATCAGGATCCTGTTGCTTTTGGTAATACCTCAATTAAACAGAAGTCAGATTTTCTCAATCAGTTCTTTATATCTGCATCTCCATCTCAGAGTGCTTAAATTTATGGTTATGTGACATTCACTTTGACTAAGTGCTGAAGCTGTGGAAATGAACCAGATACGCTAATGAATGTTGAACAATAGGATCTTTGAGGGATAGAAGGGCAGAAGCATTTTTCAATGTATGTGGTATAAATACTTACACTATGGCCAATTTCAAGCTACCAAATATTTAAAAACCAGGTGGCAAATTTCCTAAAATTCTAATAGTCAGCTCTTGCAAACCAATACGAGCCAGCTCCAACACATCATCCAGGTGTACTATAAGGTCAGCCCAATCTTCCGACAGTGATGATCATCCTGATAAGAAGCAAATGGCAGCCTCCATTTGGTGGAGCATTTGGCTTGGTGAGAAAACGTGATTCTTCCTATCTTCTCCCACATAGCCTGCTCAATGACCCTGTACTAACCAAGGTGATTTCCCATTCTTATTGTATATATGGTACCTCAAGGAGCCCCAGAACACAGCTAGATAATTATTAAATGCTCACAAGACATGATTATTAATGATATAATAATGATGGCAATAGCTAATTTTCATAATCCAAAGAGGAAGCACTTGGGAAATGTGACTACAAATATGTTTGCTATTTACTGAGAAACTAAAATTATGTTTTTACTTTGTCAGTATGTGTTTTATACAAAAGCATAACCCTGAAACTGAAGCAAAGGGCTAGACAATTTGTCATACAGATTCCATATTTAAGATCCTACTTTGCTTTACCTAAAAGTAATCCTTATTCTACCTTGAACTTGGCTTTGATTTATCTCATAAAATCTACAAGAGGTCAAGCAAAACCATTAACTAATCCAAAGAAAGGAAACAATTAAGAGCAGTCCTTAGGGAATGGTGAGACAGGTACTATAACCAGTTAAGCAAAGGAAACTTCTGTAACAAAAACTCTGAATTTTCTATCTCTATCATCTTTACATTATACAACTTCTCTTATTTCAAGACCATCTTTCAATCTAGTAGCAGGCTTATATTCTAATTAAGTTACCTTCTTAACACAATTGAATTAAGGACTTATTTTTAATTGCAATGTATTATCACTTATTAAAATAATTATCATAGTATTATGTAAAAAGTGCCAATCACTATTCTTGATCTTTTAATATACATTATCTCTAATATTTTTGGTAAAAATGCCAGAAAACTGCTATTTTTCCCTATGAGTAAGTGGAGGAAATCAGAGTTTAGAGAAATTAACTAACATTTAAAATCACACAACCAGTAAATATATCACTGCCAGGATCTGAATTCAGGTCTGTCTATTTTGATAGTCTACACTATATTTTCCATATTTTTTAAATAAGAGAACTCTTGTTTTCTGCATTACTGAGATTTGCCTTTGCTTAATGGTATTTGATCATCTAAATCTCCCAAAAGTCAACATCACTTCCAATACACCATAAACTCCAAGACATGAAATCCTACAACAATGATGTTACTGGTGTTAAGGAATTATCTGTGGCTGCTGATGCTTGTCCGCACAAAGAAGTGAGGAGAGTAATGTGAGGTACAATCCAAAACTTGAAGTTAACCACAGGAATTTAACATAATTTTAAACTCAGAAATAAAGGATAAGTTCAACCATCTTTAAAAATTATCTGCCCTAAGGAAGAGTCAGAAAACAGACAGCTTCAGGCATATGAAAAAATGTAAGTTCATTAAGTTAGTTCATTAAGTTATTCAGGGTATAGTCTCAAGAATATATGACTATGTCCAAATATATGAAGCTATTAAAGCAAGTGAGGAATAATGGTTGTAAGAAATAAATTTCAACTGGCTATAATAACCAGACTAGATCAGTGATCTAATGAATTATATTCTATCTTGTGGGTATATTTGCATTAGAATCACTCTCTCTGGAGGCTGAAAAACAGCAAGTAACAGGATATATCTAACACCTGGGAAATCAGGAACTATATGGGCAATCTCAAACTAACTCAAACTTCCCAGTTTCTTTTTTCAAAATTGGTCAAAATAGAAAATCGAAACTGAAATTTCCAAGATCGGAAACATATCTTCCAGATCATTTGCAATAGCAATAACTTTATGATTCTAACAAGCCTGAATGCTTTAGGGGGATTCACTGAACTAGCTACCTAACCACACTATCCACCTATCTAGACATTTTTTCAAACAATCATAGGAAAGAAGGCTTTATTCAGCCCATCAGAACCCTGTCGTTCTACTTTCACCATTTACTATGATGTTAGCTGTGGGCTATATGTTGGCATCCCAGTCAGACTTGATCTTAATCATGCTCAGTCTCTTGCAATGAAATGCGAGAGTCTGTCATACAGAGTAAAGTAAGTCAGAAAGAGAAAAACAACTACCATATGCTAACATATATATATGAAATCTAAAAAGAAAAAAGAAAAAAAAGATTCTGAAGAACCTAGGGGCAGGACAGGAATAAAGATGCAGAGGTAGAGAATGCATTTGAGAACACAGGGAGGGGGAAGGGTAAGCTGGGACAAAGTGAGAGAGTGGCAGTGACATATACACACTACCAAATGTAAAATAAATAGCTAGTGGGAAGTACCTGTAAAGCACAGGGAGATCAGCTCAGTGCTCTGTGACCACCTAGAGGGGTGGGATAGGGAGGGTGGGAGAGAGGGAGACGCAAGAGGGAAGAGATATGGGAACATATGTATATGTATAACTGATACACTTTGTTATAAAGCAGAAACTAACACACCATTGTAAAGCAATTATATTCCAATAAAGATGTTAAATATATATATATATTTTAAATCTTGAATAAAAAGTAAAATAAAGTTTTAAAAAAAATTAGACATGTAAACTTTGCAGGAAAATTGTTTGCCACTTCCCACGATGTGAGCCAACACAATACAGGTTATATTCTCTATGTGCACTGGTTTTAGATTGTATTAAAGAACTAGTAAAGTCTGAGAACCACTTGTCTTGTCCCACCCTTCATTCCATAGATACTTAGCAAAATTTAGTGTCCTGTTAAGATCCTGGTAGTAAATTAGCATTAAGTCAGAATTACAGGCTAGGCCTTCTAATTGTCAGTTAGTTTCTCAATCAATAAATAAGTAATAAACAGGGCAAAATCTAAGTTAGACTATGAAATACAAAGTTGAATAAGATACTTTTTTTGTTTGAGTACAGGAGAGTCAGAAAGGCAAATCAATGTCATAATACAGTGGGGAAATTAGTACAAAACTCTTGTGAAAAGGGAGTCACAAAATACACAAGGAAGACATCAAGTGAGTTTTTTAAAGAGCTATAGATAAGAAGTGTAATTTGAAGTAATTTAAATAGCAGATGTATTACCACACAGCAAAAGAGGGAGGTATTCAGGAGTAACCCAAGATCTGGAAGCAAGAAAAGCAACAAGTAACTGAAATATAACAAGAAGGTCAGAAAGGGCTGAATGAGACAGGAAACAGGACTAGAACATAGAAAAGGCTTTTCAAGACCCTTAAGCACCATGCTAGAGAACTTGGACTTAATTCTGTGAAAGGGGTAAACAGTCAAATGTTCAAGGAGACATATTTGAGGCTGCGGTTCTAAAGTTCTCTCTGGCCACAGAGTGGAGGATGGACTGAAAAGAGTCACAGAGATGGAGGCAAGAAAACCACAAGAGAAGAGATAATGACAATAAATAAAAAGAGAAATTTAAGATCTGGATTTGTGTGGATATGGGAGAAGCTAGAAGAGAAAGGACTTCTGGATGACTCTGAGGTTTCTAACTGAACAACTGGATACAAGATGACACCACTAACTAAAAAAGCATAAGGAAAAGAAGAAATAACCTGCCAAGGAGTGGGGAGAGGATGAGGTCATGAGTTTTTTCCTAAGTCTGAGGGCATCTGGGAATACACTGGTAGATACAGGCAACAGGCAGTTCTACCACCATCTTTTCATGTTTCCTTTTCTATTAACTTATTTTAGCTCCTAATATCCCTTAATATGTATTCTGTGAAGCTGGTCTTATTACAAGGATATTGCTGACCCCTTTTGGAGGGGGGCTGATGCTCTGAATTTAAACAACAATCGTTACTGTTCTTAAATGTTGTAGATTTTGTGTTCTGTGAGCACCTTGCCCTTAACTAGATGAGCAGAGTGAATCATAATTGCTTTTCACTATAAACAAAACAGTGCTTTTAAATGTAAACCACAGTACATTTGTTAAAATGTTTTCCCATAAAGAATTATAGATTCTTGGGCTTTCCTGGTGGCACAGTGGTTGAGAATCTGCCTGCCAATGCAGGGGACACGGGTTCGAGCCCTGATCTGGGAAGATCCCACATGCCGCGAAGCAACTAGGCCTGTGAGCCACAACTACTGAGCCTGTGCGTCTGGAGCCTGTGCTCCGCAACAAGAGAGGCCGCGATAGTGAGAGGCCCGCGCACCGTGATGAAGAGTGGCCCCTGCTTGCCACAACTAAAGAAAGCCCTCGCACAGAAATGAAGACTCAACACAGCCAAAAAAATAAATATAAAAATAAATTAATTAAAAAAAAAGAATTACAGATTCAAAGTGTGTATTTGCAAAAGTTAATAGAGAAACGCTTTGAATGGCTCTCAGTGAGTTTCTCATCAACCATGACATTTTATGGCTGATACTATATTATGTTTCTCAACGACATCGTTTCAAGCACTTCCATAACTAAGTGTGTTCTATAACCCATTCAGAAAATATTTCATTTAATTCAACATTTCATTTAGATATTTGCAATTAATAGTAGGAGTTAGTTTTATTTTGCTATATTTGAAACAATGAAGGGTGATGATGTAAAATGATATTAACACTATTGTGTTTAACTCTATAATATTCACATGGAAGAAATTTCTGCCTTAGGCTGCAGACATTAGTAATTAAAAGATAAGTCTGTAATTAAAAGATAAAGGGCATGCATATCTTTATTTTTTTAAAGAGTTTTTTGATGTGGACCATTTTTAAAGTCTTTATTGAATTGGTTACATTACTGCTTCTGTTGTAAGTTTTGGTTTTTTGGCTGCGAGGCATGTGGGATCTTAGCTCCCCGACCAGGGATCAAATTGGCACTGCCTGCATTGGAAGGTGAAGTCTTAACCACTGAACAGCCAGGGAAGCCCCATGGGGCATGCATATCTTTAAAATGACCCTCATTCTATGTCAAGAAGTTAAATGTTTCCTTGTTTATCCTATTAGCATGCCTCAGAGCATCCTGGCATTAATCAGGAGGAACGTCAGACAACCATGAGTTGATTTAGAAATCATTTTATTTTTTTTAAAGGAGCATCTCAAGTTTCTTCTTTCAGCATTTTGACTATGATTTACTTCACAGCTATCCTTGATTTTCATATTAGTTTTACACATACAATTCCTGTGCAAGAAGTCAGTAAAACAGGCATATTTTATGTAATGAAGCACAGAAATGAATATACTCTCATATTTTATTAGCAAAGATTGAATTGCTAATATTGTATTGTGTACATATTATATACAGTATTTTGCTACCTCTCCTCCAGATTTTAAAAATCTGCTTCCACCTCATATCTCCACAATACAAATATGATATATTCTGGTCTATGAAAAAAAAAAGTGTTTTGAGCTAATTTTGCCTAAGAAGCAGAAGAGGATAAAACTCATTCACAAACTCTAGATTTCAATGTCATCAGTGATTCCCTTGGTTATCTCAGAGGGGATGGAGTACTTGATAAAGTAGAACGCATTTCTATCCTATCCTTCTGAGTGGGACCAGCTCTGCACTAGTCTCAAATTATTATAGCTGAAATTAGAGCTCATTTCACAATGGAACTTTTTTCCCTAAGACTTACAGAGATCGTAACCTAATTATATAAGAAAACAAAGTTTAGAAATCATTAGGAATCCCAACCCTTTAATATGGCTCAGTGTCAGTAGTGAAAAGTCTCATTTTGTAAACATTTTAAGGCAAATCATTCTCACTATCTCAATCAATACCAAGTAGGCATGTCCTACATCTTATCCAAAGTGAGACAACTTTAACAATACTCTCTAGAAAAATCCTCATGAAACTCCTCAAACAGGCTTTTTTCATCTTCCAAAGTTAAAGAACTTCGAGCAGAACTTTCAGAGATATTCTCATTTCTATATACAGCAAGTACATGGCAAGCAAATATTAAAACTGAGACTAAAGTCCAACTCCTTCTCTGAATCCATAGCCAGAATGTGTGTTCTTTACCAGTACTTGCTACTGTCTATAGTTGAGCTGAACTAGAAAAAGTGTAACTCGTTTCTCAGCCTTCTTTGATCTTTTATCATGCTTTGACTCCACTGGCAGGAATAGTTTACTTAAAAAATAACTCTGAATCTTAACTTTAAAACTTAATATCACTTCTATGTTCTAGATGCACACACCATAACTTTAAATTTATATTTAAATTTAACTTTAAATTTAACTTTATATTTAAATTTAACTTTAAATTTATATTTAAATTTAACTTTAAATTTATATTTGAATTCAACTTTAAATTTATATTTTGATACATGTGTTAAATTGATTCAGTTCAGTTACCAAAACCAGCACAATCAACAGCTTCTTCTAGTATGATGGCATTTATTATATGCTGGTAAAATACAGTATGAGGCCCAAAGCAACAATCTGGCATCACAGAACAATGTCAACACTAAAATACTATTCAGAGACCTTTCTCTTTTAGGTGGCCCGTACTAGTAATCTTAACTGGTCAGTTCGACTTCCTCCTGGTGTTTTTAAGAGCCAGTTCATTCTGGCAGGCCAATTCGAAAATAGTTCTACTGAAATATGGACTTCGTTCATAGGACTCATGCAAATTTCTTTTTTTCTGTTTTTGGGAGGGGGTTAGGGTGATTTATTGATAACATCTGTCCTTAAATTTTCTTTAGGTTAAAATGTTCTTATCCATGTAATGTACCAAGTAATTAAAGAGATTTAAAGCTCATTTTGCAGGAAAGTATCGGTTATACCTACAGGCATTCCAAAGACTCACTGATGTGAGAAAGTAGATAAACCTTGTAGCAAGAAAACAATTTTGGTTTCCACATCTTCACAGCAGCATGCCAAGTCAGGCTCTTTAATGTCTGATAACTTAAGCATGTAGACTTCACATTACTCATTAGACAAAATAGTGCCTCTTCACTTAAAAGAATTCAGCTTGGAAGTGACTCCAGCCAAACATAGGCTACTTCAGACTCCTAGTGATTGGAAGGGGCAGCATCATGTGTTCAGCACCCCAAGTTCTCAAAGCTTTACTCCTGTAGTAGATTACTGGGAAATCAGGTGTCCACACCATACTGTTTCGGCACTTTGCCATAACAAAGCCTTTTCTGCATTATGCATTAATGTTAAGGTCTCGGTTTCTGCGGAGAGTTGATAAAAGAAATGTACTTTTGTAGAATATATTCATGTGTCTTTTTGAATGTCACATTTAAATAAGGAGTGTATTATATTAACAAATTTCTCCTCCGTTTATCCTGGACCTGTGTGCTTTTTTCTTTTCTGTACGCGGGCCCCTCACCGCTGTGGCCTCTCCCGTTGTGGAGCACAGGCTCTGGACGCGCAGGCCCAGCGGCCACGGCCACGGCCACGGCCCATGGGCCCAGCCGCTCCGCGGCATGTGGGATCCTCCCGGACCGGGGCACAGAACCCGCGTCTCCTGCATCGGTTGGTGGACTCCCAACCACTGCGCCACCAGGGAAGCCCCCTGTGTGCTTTTTTGAATGTAATTATTGGGGGAGGGAAAAGGAGGAAGAAACTCCCTATATAAATGAACATACTCTCACTTATCAGATAATACTAACACTATTAATATGCATTGCTAATATTTATTGAACTATACTGAGCATTTGGTATGTACACAGCACTCTTTTAAGTGTCTTACATGTAACAATAGCTGCAATTCTCACAAAAGCCCCATTATGTAGGTACTATTATTATCCTCTCTTATGCTTGAGGATTAGAGACGGAGAAAGTAAATAGTTTACCTATAGCTATTAAGTGGATGAGTCAAAATATCAACTCAGGAAATCTAAGAACTATATATTCCAATATAGGTCACTTTCTGCTTTGGTTTCCTGGAAATTCAGAGTTAACATTGAGTGCTTAACTGCTGTGAGCATTGTAGGTGCCTCATACTGTGTTTTGTTCTGTTCCTTTAAACTAGAATCCTGTGTTTACTTTTATAATCCACATCAAACAAATGTAGAGAGGAAAAGAGTTTCAAACCATAAATAACAAGGAAATCATATATATTTGAATGACTGCAAATTTCCCAGTGTGTTGTTTTTCCCATATGTTGTAGGTTCAATGTACTAACAAAAATACCACAGTTGAATGTGTCCATTATGCTTGAATCAGTATCTTCATAGATTTTAGCAACTGCTAAACCTTTTCTTTTGTTCATTACATTTTTGAAATAGGACCGTGCCAGCTAAGTAATGTCTCAAAGCCTAATTTATTGTTAATTGATCAAGAAATTGCCTGAGGATAAGAAACATTCATCAGGGCTTCCCTGGTGGCGCAGTGGTTGAGAATCTGCCTGCTAGTGCAGGGGACACGGGTTCGAGCCCTGGTCTGGGAAGATCCCACATGCAGTGGAGCAACTAGGCCCGTGAGCCACAACTACTGAGCCTGCGCATCTGGAGCCTGTGCTCCGCAACAAGAGAGGCCACGATAGTGAGAGGCCCGCGCACCGCAATGAAGAGCGGCCCCCGCTTGCAACAACTAGAGAAAGCCCTCGCACAGAAACGAAGACCCAACACAGACAAAAATAAATAAATAAACAAATGTGGGGTTTAAAAAAAAAAAAGAAACATTCATCAAAAGCTTGTCACTTAGAGCTTTGCCCAGAACACAAACTTTGCTCCCAGGCTTTAATTCTAAACATGTATGTCGCACTCAACTCATCTCTTTCATCATGTGTTAAACATATACACACAAATGCTCCACTATCTTCAAAATAAAAAGCCAACGTAGGTGATTAAAAAGCACAACATCTTGTTATTCTAATAACACAACTGGCTCCTGTGGCAAGAAGTCAGAATTACACCCTCGGGAGGTTTTTGAACTATAATGAAATGAAATTAAACCCTATTCATTGCTAGTGATCGAAACCACCAAGACTTTTTTTTTTATTGAATTGCCTGTGATATTCCTGCTCACATAGCATCCCCTCTGAATAATTACAACAGTAATCATGTTTGCTCTTTCTTTTTGAGCAGGTGGGTCTTTTCCAAATAGATTGTGTAACAAAAAAATAAGTGATATCTGGTTTAAAGCACTTTTAAAAAATCTTTTTTTTTTTTTTTTTTTTTGCGGTATGCGGGCTTCTCACTGTTGTGGCCTCCCCCGCCGCGGAGGACAGGCTCCGGACGCGCAGGCCCAGCGGCCATGGCCCACGGGCCCAGCCGCCCCGTGGCACGCGGGATCCTCCCGGACCGGAGCACGAAACCGTGCCCCCTGCATCGGCAGGCGGACTCCCAACCACTGCGCCACCAGGGAAGCCGCAAAAAATTCCTCTTTTGAAATACCGCTTTCACCATTGTATTTCTCCAAAATGTTTATGCACATATAATCTCATCTCCGAATGTAACTGTCTATGGTGATATGTGAATGCACAATGTACAATTGTAGAAATTCAGTCTCTACCATTTCCTCAATAGAAAATTTAGAGAGTGATAAACTATCAGCTCAAAATTTCTTATAGAATGAGAACAGCAAATAATGAATAAATTATGCAGGAACATTTAAATTTCATTTTTCTAATAAATTATATTGAACAAGAGAAGAAAAATCGTATTCAAGCATACTACATTGGGCTTAGTGGATGTGATTTGATATAATTAACAATCGTTTTCTTAAAACCTTTTCTATTTGATTATAGGGCAGAGACTGCATTTTATTAATCTATTATCTCCAATCTCCACAAGAACTAATGCATGCAGTACTCAACAGATGTTTACTGAGTGGATTAGACATAAAATGATTTTGAACTTATTTAGCTGGTATTCAATGCCAAATATACCATAAATATGAATATGTAGGAAGAGACTATACTTCAAAATTCATTTATTACAGCATATTTTAATATGTTTTGTATTTAAAAAAATAATGAAACACATACTTGTAAATGCTTATGTTATACTAGTGATAAATAAAATTAAAAATTATGTAGTGAATGATGTTCATAATTAATTCTTTAACTAGCTAGTGGTTAATCTCAAAAATGTTATGATTAGAAAATCCAAAGGCTCAAAACAAAGTACCTCTCATCTGCCTATTAATAAACTTCTCATTATTTCCTAGTTATATTCTAAAGGCTAACCATAACCAGTCTTTGGATTGATATTTCTTTTCCAGTCTCTTTAATTACGTCATTTATCTAAGATGGCATTTTTTTCTTTATGGAAAAAACACACAAATGGAAGTTTTATAAATTCATGTTTTAAGCTTCACCTTGAACTTAAAAGGAAATATATTTGTTTTCCACTAAGGTAAAGGGTTCTGCATTCCCAGGTAGGTCTTGCTTGGGAATTTTAACAGTTTCACATCTATCTTCTACTCATTGATGTCCCTCCTATTTTCAGACTGACATTCATACTCAAGGCTGCTCAACTTGTAAAGTCCCAAGGCTCCCTGACCATGTATGTATTTGCACTGCTTCTAACACCCAGCTTTATGTGTATTATCATGTTTCTGAATATGACATCTCTTTAAATGTAAATAGCCTTATTAAAGTAAGGCTGATCTCATAATTTTAAAAATATTCTGAAGCTAAGATAAAGAAAGGTAAGTATATTGCCTGCCTCATTTAAAATGAAAACCTCATTACTCTTATTTCCTATGTATTAGTTCCTAACATTTATTTTAAAATCTAGTCAAATTTTCCCCGGAAATATTTAAATATTTATTGAGTCTAAGATTTTCCCCTTAAAACATTCTCTTTATTGCCTCCCTTTCACCCTCTCTCTCCCTCCTTCTCTCTCTCTCACACACCCCACCGGCCAATGCACTCTTTTCAGGTCCCTGGAATATATAATAAAAAACTTTCAGGGCATACATTTCCCACAACTGAAACCACAAAAATTTGATATCATTTCTGGCTTTCTTTGTAATACTCATATCACTATGACATAAAAATTGAGGAAAAAAATCAGCCTTCTGAAAATGTTGCAAGATTAGCTAGTCCTATCATATTTAATAGCTTCAGGTTTATTTCAACTCAAAGTAAAATGGCTTGCGTGATCTTGGCCTGAAACGTAGCTAATATATTATCCATACACCAAAAATGAAAGCTTGCAAACAAAGGAGACAACAGAGTATTTGCCTCCAAGTCACTGAACAGGTTGTATCAGGAAAAAACTATATACAAGTGTAGAAATATTAAAACACTGGCCAATATGAAATGATTTCTCAGCTTTGGAACCATACTGATTTTTGAAAAGGTTGCCTTTCACCTAAAGATATAAACTTACCTTCAACAGTCCTTCCTAGGAAGTAACTGACTAGCCTCTGGAATATGAAACTTGCATGATATGATATAAATTGTCTGAAAAATAAGGTCATGCAGATATTTTAAGACATAAAGAGAGGTTTATTCAGTTTATTACAGTGGTCTCAATATAGGCTTAAAACATAATTTATCTGAAAAGGGACTTGCCTATTATCTATTCAACTGTTTCTGTAAATATGGGGAAAACAAAAGTCCATAGAGAATATCTGCCTTTTCTAAATCCAATAAATTTTAATGACAAAGCAACAAAAACATATAGGATGCACTGTTTTTTTGGTTTGATTTTTTAACATCTTTACTGGAGTACAATTGCTTTACAATATTGTGTTAGTTTCTAATGTATAGCAAAGTGAATCAACTATATGTATACATATATCCCCCAAATCCCTCCCTCTTGCATCTCCCTCTCACATTCCCTATCCCACCCCTCTAGCTGGTCACAAAGCACTGAGCTGATCTCCCTGTGCTATACAGGTACTTCCCACTAGCTACTTATTTTACATTTAGTAGTGTATATATGTCAATGGTACTCTCTCACTTAGTCCCAGTTTACCCTTCCCCCTCCCCGTGTCCTCAAGTCCATTCTCTACATCTGTGTCTTTATTCCTATCCTGCCCCTAGGTTCATCAGAAACATTTTTTTTTTTTAGATTTCATATATATGTGTTAGCATACAGTATTTGTTTTTCTCCTTCTGACTTACTTCATTCTGTATGACAGATTCTAGGTCCATCCACCTCACTACAAATAACTCAATTTTGTTTCTTTTTATGGCTGAGTAATATTCCACTGTATATATGTCACATCTTCTTTATCCATTCATCTGTCGATGGACCCTTAGGTTGCTACTATGTCCTGGCTATTGTAAATAGTGCTGCAATGAACATTGTGGTACATGCCTATTTTTGAATTATGGTGTTCTTAGGGTGTAAACCCAGTAGTGGGATTGCTGGGTCATATGGTAGTTCTATTTTTAGTTTTTTAAGGAAACTCCCTACTGTTCTCCACAGTGGCTGTACCAATTTACATTCCCACCAACAGTGCAAAAGGGTTCCCTTTTCTCCACACCCTCTCCAGCATTTGTTGTTTGTAGATTTCTGATGATGCCCATTCTTACTGGTGTGAGGTGATACCTCATTGTAGTTTTGATTTGCATTTCTCTAATAATTAGTGATGTTGAGCAGCTTTTCATGGGTCTCTTAGCCATCTGTATGTCTTCTTTGGAGAAATGTTTTTTTTTAATTAATTAATTTATTTTTGGCTGTGTTTGGTCTTCGTTGCTGCATGCAGGCTTTCTCTAGCAGTGGTGTGTGGGCTTCTCAATGCAGTGGCTTCTCTTGTTGCAGAGCACAGGCTCTAGGTGCATGGGCTTCAGTAGTTGTGGTGCACGGGCTTAGCTGCTCTGCAGCATGTGGGATCTTCCCAGACCAGAGCTTGAACCCATGTCCTATGCATTGGCAGGCTGATTCTTAACCACTGTGCCACCAGAGAAGTGCATTTGTGGATTGGGTTGTTTGGTTTTTTGATATTAAGCTGCATGAGCTGCTTGTATATATTGGAGATTAATCCTTTGTCAGTTGCTTCATTTGAAAATATTTTCTCCCATCCTGAGGGTTGTCTTATTGTCTTGTTTATGGTTTCCTTTGCTGTGCAAAAGCTTTTAAGTTTCATTAGGTCCCATTTGTTTATTTTTGTTTTTATTTCCCTTTCTCTAGGAGCTGGGTCAAAAAGGATCTTGCTGTGATTTATGTCATAGAGTGTTCTGCCTATGTTTTCCTCTAGAGTTTTACAGTGTCTGGCCTTACATTTAGGTCTTTAATCCATTTTGAGTTTATTTTTGTGTATGCAGTTAGGAAGTATTCTAATTTCATTCTTTTACGTGTAGCTGTCCAGTTTTCCCAGCACCACTTATTGAACAGGCTGTCTTTTCTCCATTGTAGGTCTTGACTCCTTTATCAAAAATAAGGTGACCATATGTGTATGGCTTTATCTCTGGGCTTTCTATCCCATTCCATTGATCCATATTTCTGTTTTTGTAGCAGTACCATACTTTCTTGATGACTGCTGCTATGTAGTATAGTCTGAAATCAGGGAGCCTGATTCCTCCGTTTTTCTTTCTCAAGTTTCCTTTGGCTATTCGGGGTCTTTTGTGTTTCCATACAAACTGTGAAATTTTTTATTCTAGTTTTGTGAAAAATGCCACTGCTAGTTTCATAGGGATTGCACTGAGTCTGTAGATTGCTTTGTGTAGTATAGTCATCTTCACAATGTTGATTTTTCCAATCCAAGGACATGGTATATCTCTCCATCTGTTTGTATTGTCTTTAATTTCTTTCATCAGTGTCTTATACTTTTCTGAATACAGATATTTTGTCTCCTTAGGTAGGTTTATTCATAGGTATTTTATTCTTTTTGCTGCAGTGGTAAATGGGAGTGTTTCCTTAATTTCTCTTTCAGATTTTTCATCATTAGTGTATAGGAATGCAAGAGATTTCTGTGCATTAATTTTGTATCCTGCTACTTTACCAAATTCACTGATTAACTCAAGTAGTTTTCTGGTAGCATCTTTAGGATTCTCTATGTATACTATCATGTCATCTGCAAACAGTGACAGTTCTACTTCCTCTTTTCCTATTTGGATTCCTTTTATTTCTTTTTCTTCTCTGATTACTGTGGCTAAAAGTTCTAAAACTATGTTGAATAATAGTGGTGTGAGCGGGCAACCTTGTCTTGTTCCTGATCTTAGTGGAAATGGTTTCAGTGTTTCACCATTGAGAACGATGCTGGCTGTGGGTTGGTCATATAAGCCCTCTATTATGTTGAGGTAGGTTCCCTCTATGTCAACTTTCTGGTGGGTTTTTACCATAAATCAGTGTTGAATTTTGTCCAAAGCTTTTTCTGCATCTACTGAGATGATCATATGGTTTTTCTCCTTCAGTTTGTTAATATGGTGTATCACATTGATTGACTTGCATATACTGAAGAATCCTTGCATTCCAGGGATAAACCCCACTTGGTCATGGTGTATGACCCTGTTAATGTGCTGTAGGATTCTGTTCAGGATTTTTGCTTCTATGTTCATCAGTGAAATTGGTCTGTAGCTTTCTTTCTTTGTGACATCTTTTTCTGGTTTTGGTATCAGGGTGATGGTGGCCTCGTAGAATGAGCTTGGGAGTGTTCCTCCCTCTGCTACATTTTGGAAGAGTTTGAGAAGGATAGGTGTTAGCTCTTCTTTAAATGTTTGATAGAATTTGCCTGTGAAGCTATCTGGTCCTGGGCTTTTCTTTGTTGAAATATTTTTAATGACAGTTCAATTTCAGTGCTTGTGATTGGTCTGTTTATATTTTCTATTTCTTCCTGGTTCAGTCTCAGAAGGTTGTGCTTTCTATGAATTTGTCCATTTATTCCAGGTTGTCTATTTTATTGGCATATAGTTGCCTGTAATAACCTCTCATGATTCTTTGTATTCCTGCAGTGTCAGTTGTTACTTCTCTTTCATTTCTAATTCTGTTGATTGGAGTCTTCTCCCGTTTTTCTTTTCTTTTTTTTTTTTTTTTTGCAGTACGCGGGCCTCTCACTGTTGTGGCCTCTCCCATTGTGGAGCGCAGGCTCCGGACATGCAGGCTCAGTGGCCATGGCTCACGGGCCTAGCCGCTCCACAGCACGTGGGATCCTCCCGGACTGGGGCACAAACCCACGTCCCCTGCATCGGCAGGCGGACTCTCAAACCCTGTGCCACCAGGGAAGCCCTTTTTTTCTTGATGAGTCTGGCTAATCGTTTATCAATTTTGTTTATCTTCTCAAAGAACCAGCTTTTAGTTTTATTAATCTTTGTTATCGTTTCCTTCATTTCTTTTTCATTTATTTCTGATCTGATTTTTATGATTTCTTTCCTAATGCTAACTTTGGGGTTTTTTTGTTCTTCCTTCTCTAGCTGGTTTAGGTGTAAGTTTAGGTTGTTTATGTGAGATTTTTCTTGTCTCCTGAAGTATGATTATTTTGCTATAAACTTCCCTCTTAGAACTGCTTTTGCTGCATCCCAGGGGTATTGGCTTGTCGTATTTCCATTGTCATTTGTTTCTAGGTATTTTTGGATTTCCTCTTTGATTTCTTCAGTGATCGCTTGGATATTTAGTAGTGTATTGTTTAGCCTCCATATGTTTGTATTTTTTACATTTTTCCTGTAATTGATATCTAGTCTCATAGTGTTGTGGTCGGAAAAGATATTTGATGCGATTTCAATTTTTTTAAATTTACCAAGGCTTCCTTTATGACCCAAGACATGATCTATCCTGGAGAATGTCCCGTGAGCACATGAGAAGAAAGTGTTATCTGCCGTTTTCAGATGGAATGTCCTATAAATATCAATTTAGTCCACCTTGTTTAATGTGTCATTTAAAGCTTGTGTTTCCTTATTTATTTTCATTTTGGATCATCTGTCCATTGGTGAAAGTGGGCTGTTAAAGTCCCTTACTATGATTGTGTTACTGTCGATTTCCCCTTTTATGGCTGTTAGTATTTGCCTTATGTACTGAGGTGTTCCTATGTTGGGTGCATAAATATTTACAAGTGTTATATCTTCTTCTTGGATTGATCCCTTGATCATGATGTTGTGTCCTTCTTTGTCTCTTGTAATAGTCTTTCTTTTAAAGTCTATTTTGTCTGATATGAGAATTGCTACTCCAGCTTTATTTTGATTTCCATTGGCATGGAATATATTTTTCCATTCCCTCACTTTCAGTCTGTATGTGTCCCTAGGTCTGAAGTAGGTCTCTTGTAGACAGCATATATACAGGTCTTGTTTTTGTATCCATTCAGGCAGTCTATGTCTTTTGGGTGGAGCATTTAATCCATTTACATTTAAGATAGTTATCGATATGTATGTTCCTATTACCATTTTCTTAACTGTTTTGCGTTTGTTGTTGTAGGGCTTTTCCTTCTCTTGTGTTTCCTGCCTAGAGAAGTTCCTTTAGCATTTGTTGTAAAGCTGTTTTGATGGTGATGAATTCTCTTAACTTTTGCTTGTCTGTAAAGATTTTAATTTCCCCATCAAATCTGAATGAGATCCTTGCTGGGTAGAGTAATCTTGGTTGTAGGTTTTTTCCATTCATCACTTTAAATATGACCTGCCACTCCCTTCTGGCTTGCAGAGTTTCTGTTGAAATATCTGCTGTTAACCTTATGGGGATTCCCATGTATGCTATTTATTGCTTTTCCCTTACTGCTTTTAATATTTTTTCTTTGTATTTAATTTTTGATAGTTTGATTAACATGTGTTGGTGTGTTTCTCCTTGGATTTATCCTGTATGGGACTCTCTGAGCTTCCTGGACTTGACTATTTCCTTTCCCATGTTAGGGAATTTTTCATGTATAATCCCTTCCAGTATTTTCTCAGTCCCTTTCTTTTTCTCTTCTTCTTCTGGGACCCCTATAATTCGAATGTTGTTGAATTTAATGTTGTCCTAGAGGTCTCTGAAACTGTCCTCAATTCCTTTCATTTTTTTTTCTTTATTCTGCTCTGTGGTAGTTATTTCCACTATTTTATCTTCCGGGTCACTTATCCATTCTTCTGACTCAGTTTTTCTGTTATTGATTCCTTCTAGAGAATTTTTAATTTCATTTATTGTGTGCTCATCATTGTTTGTTTGCTCTTTAGTTCTTCTAGGTCCTTGTTAATCATTTCTTGTATTTTCTCCATTCTATTTTCAAGACTTTGGATCGTCTTTACTATCATTATTCTGAATTCTTTTTCAGGTAGACTGCCCATTTCCTCTTCATTTGTTTGGTCTGGTGGGTCTTTACCTTGCTCCTTCATCTGCTGCATATTTCTCTGTCTTCTCATTTTGTTTAACTTACTGTTTTGGGGGTCTCCTTTTCACAGGCTGCAGGTTCACAGTTCCCGGGTTTTTTTTGGTGTCTGCCCCCAGTGGTAAGGTCAGTTTAGTGGGTTGTTAGGCTTTCCGGTGGAGGGCACTGGTGCCTCTGTTCTGGTGGTTTGGCCTGCATCTTTTCTTTCTGGTGGGCAGGACTGAATCTGGTGGTGTGTTTTGGCATGTCTGTGAACTTAGTATGATTTTAGGCTGCCTCTCTGCTAATGGGTGGGGTATGTTCCTGTCCTGCTACTTGTTTGGCATAGGGTGTCCAGCACTGGAGCTTGCTGGCCATTGGGTGGAGCTGGGTCTTAGTGTTGAGATGGAGATCTCTGGGAGAGCTTTCACTGATTGATATTATGTGGGGCCAGGAGGTCTTTGGTGGTCCAGTGTCCTGAACTCGGCTATCCCACCTCAGAGGCTCAGGCCTGACAGCAGGCCGGAGCATCAGGATTCTGTCAGCCACACAGCTGAGAAGAAAACGGAGGAAAAAAAAAGAAGGAAAAATAAAAAAATAATAATTTTTTTTTAAAATTAAAAAAATTATTAAAATAAAATTTTAAAAAATGATGAAAATAAAAATAATAATAAGAGAGCAAGCAAACCAATAAATAAATCCCCGAATGATAACAAGTGCTATAAACTATACTAAGATAAACATAAAAATCAGAAATAAATACGTCTGAGACAGCAAACCCCAAGTCTACAGTTGTTTCCAAAGTCCACCACCTCTATTTTGGGATGATTCATTGTCTGTTCAGGTATTCCAGAGATGCAGGGTACATCAAGCTGATTGTGGAGATTTAATCCGCTGCTCCTGAGGCTGCTGGGAGAGATTTCCATTTCTCTTCTTTGCACAGCTCCTGGGGTTCAGCTTTGGTTTTGGCCCCACCTCTGCATGTTGGTCACCCTCAGGCATCTTTTGGGAAGTCGGAGGTCTTCTGCCAGCATTCAGTAGGTGTTTCAACTGCCTTGCCCTAAAACGACTTTCTTTTTTATTCCCTTCCTTGTTAGATTTCAGTTCCATTAAGAGTATCAGCATATCAGTACGCAGGATTACTGCATTTATCTCCTACCTCTCCTTGACTTTCTTCCAGTTTCAAAAACAGTGCTACTAATATCCTCGAAGGAGACTGTCCCTTCATGAAAACTGTGAAATCATTAGGACTCCAGGGCAAAATCGGATGCACTGTTTATGCTCCCATTTATCCTATGATCTTGATGAAGTTTTTCATTATCTAGATTATATAATTTGTGAATTAAGTTCGACAAAATTTTGTTTATCTTCTACCCTGTGTCAAGCCTTTTAAAAATTAAAGAGAAGAATTTGAATGTGCTGTGCCCTTAAGTAGTCAGTGACCAGTGGTGAAGGTAGATATATAAACCTATGATGGGAAGAGTCAGTGAGACAACCATAGGAGAACTTTGTGCATGGTGGCACAGGGGCAAGAGTGAATATCTCAGCCTATGTGAGATACAGTCAGGGAGAGTTTAACAGTGGAAGAAATAATTCAATAGGGTTTTGAAGGAAGAACCAGCATTTGACAAGTGATAAAGGCCAAAGGAAGGACATTCCAGGAAAGGCTCACAGTATATACAAAGGAACATCAGTAAGAATATATACAAAAGGTACATATATTAAACAGCAACAACTGTAAATGAAGCATAATGTCAGAGGAAGAAACCACAAGTCAGTAAGACTGGAGTGGCAGTCAAGGTTACATATCCTTATTAAGGGCCATTAATGTTAAGTGAATGTGGGAACCCAGGGGAGAAACTGAACAGAAGTGATGTGACTGATTTGGGTTTGAGAATATTTTTCATATATTGTGTAAAATAATTCAGGACAAATACAGGGAAATGGAAACCACTTTTTACAAAATTTAATTGAGAAATGAAGCTGGACCAAAAGGGGTGGATATTTAAGGTTAGAATCATAGAACATAAGACCAATGAGTGAGGGAGAAGGAGAAAAATAAGAACAAGGTAGTAAACCATGAGGTTGAAAGAAGTATTAATGGGTTTACTTATTTTTAAGCTTGCTTTGTCATAAACAGACATACATGTTAATTAATAAATAAATATACTCTCTAACACCTTGATTCAAGATGGGGAACACGACTCCCAATACCCAACCCTCACTCACTTCCACCAATGTTAAGAATCTAAGAACTGGTTCACTTTCCTCTGGCCCTTGAAAATACAATTTAAAAATGTAATCGTAAAATTCAAACTTCTTATGTATTAATGAGGTTTTACACAGCACTATTTTTCTCTGAGCTTCCTACTGGTCTGTGGTTTTTTAGAGAGGCTGATCTTGCAATATAGCATCCAACTAGGAGTCAGAGCTTTTTTCAACCCCTGCCTTATTTCCTGATATGATCACAGTGACTCATCTCATCAGAAAACTGTGTTTGACTTCCTCCTGCACCTCCTTCACCCAAAGAACTTAATTAACTCTTTTGTAACACAGTCATGACTAATGCCTACAGCTGGTAACTTAAGCACAACCCTGGTATTTTTAGTTGTTTTGTTCCCAAAATAGGTCTCTTTGTATATCAGATTTTGTGTCAAAATTGAGCCTTGTCTTTTTGTACAGAATTGCTGCTCCTGTTATTTAGGCAAACATCAGAATATTACTAACATCGTACCACCTGAAATTCCTAGGCAGCACCCATCACTCCAACTTCCACCACTCAAGATATTTATGTTAGTGGTTAGAGAAGCTAATGAAAATGAAAGTTACGTTTTAGGAAGTAGAAAAATTACTATTACTAAGGTGTTTTGTCATTATATATATATATATATATATATATATATTTTTTTTTTTTTTTTTGCGGTACGCGGGGCTCTCACTGTTGTGGCCTCTCCCGTTGCGGAGCACAGGCTCCGGATGCGCAGGCTCAGCGGCCATGGCTCACGGGCCCAGCCGCTCCGCAGCATGTGGGATATTCCTGGACCGGGGCACGAACCCGTGTCCCCTGCATTGGCAGGCGGACTCTCAACCACTGCGCCACCAGGGAAGCCCTGTCATAACATTTTAAGTCTAACAATTGAAAGGTAAACAGTGACCTCAGTGATGAAACTTGTGGTTTTGGTGACAGCAATAACCAAACATTTACGTCTTTAGTGAAAGTATGTATAATCATCACCACAACTCCACAAGTTGAGTACCCTTATATTCATTTTGCAAATGAACAACTGGAAGCTCAGGGAAATTCAGCAATCTGCTCAAGATCATCAGCTAGAAACTCAGTATGATTCCAAAGCCTGTATATTTCTTTCCTTTTACTGCATATTTCATCTCAGGATATCCTTCCTCTGTTAATATCAGCTTTTCCAAAAAATGTACTTATTATCTCATCCACTGTCATTCATTTGTTCAACAAGCACTTGACATAGAGCTGTTACACTTGTTAAGCCCATACTTAGCTCTTGAAAACATAAAGACAACTTTGATGGGTGATATACAGTCCAATATAAGATCAATTCATGTACATAAATGATGGGAATACCATTAAGTATAATAATAACAATAGCATTGATAAATAGTAAAGTATATGAGTAATTTCAATTGAGCAGTTAAATTGTGCCAGGCGCTGCTTCAGGTTCTTTATATGTATGAACTCATTTAACCTAGAAAACAGCCCTAAGAAATAGGCATTGTTATTATCCATGTTTGACAGGTAGAGAAACTGAAGCACAAAGAACTTAAGAAAATCACCATAGAAGAGTAAGCACAAAGGAAGCATAATTTTAATCTTTCTAACAAGGATTTATGAAATGCTTATTGTGTGGCATTTCTTGCTTGAAAATTAGGAAAGGCCTCACAGAGAATGAAGCATATGAGTTGATTCTTAAAGGGTCAGGTTTCTCTTAATAAATTAATAGTAGCAAGGGCATTCAAAGCCACAGAGATAGCGCCATAAATGCACCAACAACATTGCACATTTGACAACTGCGTGCAATCAGGTCACTATATCTCCATGGTTTCCAACCTCAAATAGCTTCTGAAGTTTTCCAGCATTCTTGCTAGAGTGTTCTCTCCAATGTCATTTCATGCTTTCCCATCATACTGAAACCAACAAATACCCTACTTCCTGCTCACTCTTAGTACATGGCTCTGCTTTCTATTTCATGGGAGTTAATCAAGTTACTGTTTGTAATCACCTCAAATTCCTGAAAATGTTTGGGTTAAGATTACTGTAGAAAATACCCCCTCTGTGTGATTTATGTTATATATTGGTATTTTTTAAAGTAGCATATAACAAACCATTATATAATCACGTGTTAAACTAAATATGCCTAAGGTCCCATGTTGGATAAACACGATGAGCCCAGGAATCATGGGTTCAGTAAATACGTAAAGAAAGATCTCTGTTAGACAAATGAGAATAAACAAATTCCAGAGGTAAAAAGTCAAAGAATTAACCAATTGACCAGTCTGATAGGCCTTCCATATTTTCAGACAGGCCAAATAAGGAGCTGAGAAACTGCTGATTCTTTCCTATAACAAGAAGCAGAACACTGAGGGTGTAAAGTGAGACAGGTAGGGCCATTAGGCTAGAGAGTCACCTGACTCTCTCAGAGATGAGATTAACATTTGCATCTGCCATAAACCAATCCCTAGGGAAATGATTTTGCCATGCAAAAAAGTGACATGTTCTAAGAACAGTTTCTTCCACAACAGTCTCTGTCTCTGCATTTAAGTTTCACACACACTAATGCAGAGTCATCTAGAAGAGGTCCTCTCTTCCTATATCTAACCAAAAAGAAAAAAAGAAAAGGAAAAAAGAGAACAATACGCTTAATACTCCTTATTTTGGCTATTGTACCCTCAAAAATGAATTTGTAGTTTTAGCGACTGAATGTCAAAATTACAAAATTTTACTTAGCCAGCTGCAAGGCAGGAAGAAGTACTAAGAAATCTAAGGTTGGTTCCTTTTTTCATTTATAGGCTCTAATCTTACAAACCTAACTACATTTTTGCTTATATTTTACTTTATTGCAACAGAAGAAATCCCTCTCCTGTGTTAAGGTCAATCCATCCACCTTTGTGCAGAATGTTATCCCATCCAATATCCTCGGAGAGCTAGCTCTAAAGATTCTTCTTTCTATTCTCTGTATCTTCAAATATTTCTCCTTTCTGGCTCCTTTCCTCTGGCATTATAAACATGTTAATCTCTATCACTAACATATAAGCCAACAGCAATTTGCTTTTTACACAAACCAATGGACACTTCTCAGTCAATGCTTTATGTTATTTGATCTATCAACACTTTGAAACTTTGTATCCCATGAATTCTCTTAATTTATCATTATTTCTTCCTGGCTTTCTAGTCATCTTTTCTTTATTTCACTTGTGAACTCTTTCTTCCTTATTGATGCTTCAAATATTGATATTTCAGATGACATGATCTTAGAGGTGGAAAATCCTAAAGACTACACACACACACACACACACACAAAACTATTAGAATACATGAATATAGTAAAGTTGCAAGATATAAAATTAACATACAAAAATCAGTTGCATTTCTATATACTAATGATAAACTACCTGAAAAGGAAATTAAGAACACAAACCCATTTAAAATATTAAAATACTTAGGAATAAACTTAATCAAGGAGGTGAAAATTGCAAATTATCGATGAAAGAAATTAGAGAAGACACAGACAAATGGGAAGACATTTCATTTTCATGGATTGGAATAATTAATATTGTTAAGATGACTACACTACCGGAAGTGATCTACAGGCTCAGTGCAATCCCTATAAAAAGACCAATGGCATTTTTACAAAAATAGAAAAAACAATTGTAAAAGTCATATAGAACCACAAAAGACCCTGAATAGCCAAAGCAACCTTAAAGAAAGAAGAACAAAGCTGGAGGTATCATGCTCCCTGATTTTGAAAGATATTACCAAGTTATAGTAATTAAAATAGTACAGTATTGGCATAAAACCAGACATATAGATGAATGGAACAGAAGGGTACCAAGAGTACACAATGGGGGAAGGGCAGTTTCTTCAAGAAGTAGGGTTGGGAAAACTAGATACCCACAGGCAAAAGAATGAAATTTGACCCTTATCTTAAACTATGCACAAAAATAAACTCAAAGTGTACTAAAGATTTAAATGTAAGACCTGGAATTATAAAACTCCTAGAAGAAAATATAGGTGAAAATCTTTATAACATTGGGCTTGGCAACGATTTCTTGGATATAACACCAAAAGCACAATGTACAAAAGCAAAATTAGACAAGTGGGAATACATCAAACCAAAAAGCTCAATCAACAGAGTGAAAAGGCAAACTAAAGAACGGGAGGAATATTTGTAAACCATGTATCAATATCAAGGAACTCCTACAGCTCAATAGCAAAACAATAAACAAAGAAATAACCTGATTTATAAATGGAAAAAAGGACTCAGAAGATATACAAATGACCAACAGGTACATGAAAAGATGCTCAACATCACTAATCATCTGGGAAATGCAAATCAAAACCACAATGAGACATCATTTTATACGTTAGGATGGCCATTATTCAAAAGCAAAAAAAACCAGAAAATAACAAGCGTCAGCCAGGATATGGAGAGACTAGAACCCTCATGCACTGTTGGTGCGAGTACTAAATGGTGCAGCCTCTATGGAAAACACTGTGAAGGATCCTCAAAAAATTAAAAGTAGAACTACCGTATGATCAAGTAATCCCACTTCTAGATATATATCCAAAAAGAGTTGAAATCAGGACCTCAAAGAGATAGCTGTACACCCACGTTCATTGCAGCATTCACAATATTCACAATAGCCAAGATATGGAAACGACCTATATGTCCATCAACAAATGAACGGGTAAAGAAAATGTGGTACATATATATGTATAATTGCTTTTGAAAGGTAAAAATAATGAAATTTCATTTTAACAAACTATGAGGAAACAGAGCAATGAATATGATTACCACCTTACAGCAGTAGTTTGAAACTGCCCAAGAAAGAGAACAATTTGTCTTATTAAACATGTGAATAATCTCAAAGCAGGTTGATTTTCTATACAATGCATTAAATAAAATTATATTTAATTCTGGAATGGTCTCCAGACATGGCATCTTGAATATGCAAATAATATCACATGCACTTTTAGGACATACCTTAATTAGTAGAGAGCTTGCTTGAATTACTTTGTAGCCCGCTGGTCTCATAACAAATGACAAGCCAAGGACTCAAACTGTAACGATTAATTTTATATTTTAACTAATTACAAATAACAAGACCTATATCACTCATCAAGCACAACATCCACCCACTTAAATTTCATTTAAAAGCAAAAAGTCTGTCTCTATTGCCATGGCTGAGTTGACTCTGCAGGTTTAAAACATCTCTGAGTTCTATTAGTTCAAACTCAGTTTATGAGTACTTGAAAATCAAGAAAATGTTTAAGACTAATCGTTAGATCACTATTTTAAATTGTATAGTAAGCACTGAGAAGGAAAGTAAAAAAGACTTGAGAAGTAGTAAAAGTGGGCAAATCATATACCATTATAGTGGGTTGTGTGACTATCCCCATAGGAATAGGCATAACCAGCTACTTGAAAGATTTCATCCCTTCCCATTCCCTACAGGCCTGAAATGGGCACCATATGTTTCTGTTAAGATACACTTCTTAATTGGTAGGGTTCATATAGGTATATACCTTAAGGCCTGTTAGCATTAATCACCAATGCATTTTGGTACTGGATAGCCATGTCTGGGCATGGTGCAAACACCTGACAGAAAAAAAAATTTTTCCCAAGAAAAAAACCCAAAGCTCAGATTATGTCCTAACTTCTCCTGCCATCAAGCCTTTAGGGGTTCCTTTGAAAGACAACTGTAAATGGATCCTGCAATGCAGAGGCCAAAGAAACCTGCGATTAGTGGATATTTTGAGATTCAAGCTAAAGCAAATGTAGTTTTTTTTCAAATCCTGGCTAAGGCAATGCTTCTGGTTATTAGTGCTTTCAAGGAAATCCCAGTTCTCTCAGACATTTCTTTGTGATTGTTTTCTTTTTACATTGCAAGAAATAGTAACAACTCCAGGTATAACTCAGTCTGTCTGTCTCTGAGCCCAGGCTTGATAAGAGCTGGAATGCATAAAAGGCTATGCAACAACTGACTTGGGAAGGTACCAACATTGCATGTATTTTGAAACAAACTGGGGAGAAACTTGAGGCAGCACAAGTCAAGGTTTCTGGGAATAAATGTTGTGTATTTTACCCAATTCCAGCTATGTTGTCATCCTCCATACTACTGTCAAAGAGACTGTATTGTGCTCTTTACACGTGCTCTTACAACCTCAAAACTATCTCTGAACTCCTGCTATGAACTTGATATAGGAAGATTGGGTTTAAAAGGGAAAGAAGAAGAGTTGCAGAATAGGGTGAGCCTTTTCCTATTCTACCTGCTGTTTGGGTATTTTTTGTTGTTGTTTTTCATTTGTTTTATTTCTTCTATTCTGAGGTAACTATAATTGAGGCAGAAGACTAGCCCCAGGATGATTCTCCATTAGTATTAACATGTGAGAATCTTTAATACCAGGATATCTGACAGGAAGAATGAGGGCTGATGGCTGTGTAGATCATGCAGGCACATAGGAAGTGATACTAATCAGGACCACCCAAAGGAATGAACACTGTCCTAGTTACTCATCAGAAAAAAGAGTGAGACCCCTCTCTGAGAGGATCCTGGAAACTGTTTATAAAGAAAGTAATAGCTTTCTCAGCAAGTCCCAGAACAGAGATAGTTACAGAACCACCTAATAACTATGCCACTGGTTATAAACAAACAGCTAAGCATGTGTGAAGGTAGTGATTGTCCAGACTTTGGAGTGGACAGAGCCCTAGGGACAGTCACATTTTTACCCCAATGTGTAAAACAAATATTATCATCTGCAGGTGTTATGATATGTAAAAGGAAGGGTGACCATAAGTTAGTGGGCTAAATTGTTTATTCAGGAGGGAGAGGCTAAGATGCCATAATAATCAATGAGCAATGAAATATACCTCCCCACCCTACATATTGTCACCTAAAAAAAAATGACTATCTAATATTGCAAAGGAAAGTATGGGATAGGCCCTGTTAGAAATTATGCCTGCTTTCTCTCAACTACAAATGAATGGTTATTCATAGTCTTGTTTCATGAGGGCTAAGTTACATCTCATCTACTCAATGGGATAATATTAGACACGAGAGCTCTGCAAAATTACACCTGCTTGGCAAAGACGTCTTCATTATTTTAATGTAAAATATGTAAAAGCATCAAAGGACATGTCATGGGGCGAAAGAAGACATACAGTGAGGGTCAAAGTACAGCCCCAGACACCTTCCACTTGTCAGAGTCTTGCCTACAATTTGGCAAAGTTAAGAATCCTACATCAGCTTAGTTTCATTATACTTTATTCTCCAATTAGAACTTCCTATTCCATGGGAAAAAGTGAGATGAACAATGAGGCAAGAGTGATGCTGTGCTATAGTCAAGAAAATTCTAGGTACATGAGCTGAGGCCTAAAAGGAAGGAGCAGCTAAAGTGGGAGTCAAGAATGGTCAGACAAGAGAATTAATGAAAAAAGCATTGTACAGGACACTACTTCTCCATGGACTGATTTTCCATGCGTTTTCATGCAAAACTATGTTAATCTTGAATGCTGTTGGTGTGAACAAACGGATTTTTCTTTACCTAGTGCTTTGAGGAGACATTGAGACTTGCACAAGACTGCATGCCTAATGGGAAATTACTCAATTTGGTGAAATGTCCAAGTCCCTTGAAATGGTTAGTAGAGATGAATTAATCAATGTATACCAATTAATCATTGTAAATCAATTAATATCACCTTAAGTATTAGTTTAGCTGAACTTCATGTATGATCTTATTTCATTTCTGCATCATCAACAAAGCAGTATTCTTGAGGTTATTTTCCTTGAAGCAGAGGAATGATAATCTGTTTGTGTCAAGACATACTGACCACTATGTTCAGTGAGGAAAGATGTCTATCATCCCAACACATTTTCCCACTAGGGACTTATAAACACAGGGCTTTAGTTTCCTCAGTTGGGTGTTTGAACAAACTGAGCCAATCAAGTTCACTAGTGAGAAGACAGAATCACAGGGGAAGTTCATACTATGCTGTTTACTGTTGGAAATTGCATTTGAAAAAACACCT
Source organism: Grampus griseus (assembly GCF_964374135.1). Taxonomy (NCBI): domain Eukaryota; kingdom Metazoa; phylum Chordata; class Mammalia; order Artiodactyla; family Delphinidae; genus Grampus; species Grampus griseus. The sequence continues at coordinate 52,610,765 of NC_139003.1, read as the reverse complement.
AAGGTAGCTACCACCTGCCTATTCAACTATTAAAGAAAGTGGTAGAACTGGCAAAGGAACACCAGCAAATGAAGGAGCAAATATTCCTATCAAATTCTTGTATGATTCTTTTCGTGATAGACATTTGATATTTACGGATTTGGAAGTCTGATGTGTGGATATGGCTAACTTCTCTCATTGTCCTTGACGACAAAAATTTGTGGAAGTCAGTTCTTTTGCTGTGTATATTTATTTATCCATCCAGTTCAGTTTTTTCTTAGAGTATGTGAGATCTGTTTCATGGATTAAGGTGGATGAAAGTGGGTTATTTTTATTTAAAACACTAGATTTCCCTTCTAGTTTCTTTCTCCATCTAGCCTGTTTTCTTCTATTTAATTTTGCCTTGCTTTACTCACATGCAGTATCCCATGTTCTCTTCCACTGATGAGCAAAAAGTAGATGTTAAGAATAGTTGAGTATTTCTGTGATATCGTGCCCTTATCTAAGAATTAGGGAAGCAACCCTCAAGCTTCTTTCCAAAGGAGGCACTTCTGATCAAGAAACCTTCCCTTTAGGAAGTTATAGAAAACACTGTCCCACATGCCTATAGGCCCTTCAGTAATCATTGACAGCACAAACAAGCAAAGATATTTAAATTAGAGTTTCAACAAAAACTTAGAATTTTAAGAAAAAATAAATTTAAAACAAAACAACAAAAACCTAAGATACAGCCTGACAATTAAGACTCTCAGATTTAAGCCCCGAAAGGAAGGTATGTTCCACATAAATACAGCCCTCGCAGGGCACAGATGACAGCTGTCCACCATCATGAGAAAATGAGAGATCATGCTGGTAGATTCAATGCTTCATTTTGAAGTAAACAATTCACCAGCTAGAGCTTTTTTAATAGTGAGTACTAGCTTTCTAATTCCCACCTGTTTCTTCTCTCTTAATTGCTCTCAGGTGCATGACTAATTTAAAATGACCTTTCTCTGATAAAATCTTATTACTATCAGGACAAAATACTGAAGTAACTATATTTTTACTCTATCAAAACCTTCTGCCCAATAATAAATTATCTCCGTACAACAGAACATCCTGGACTTATCCTGTGAAGAAGCTTAGCAATCAAAATCTAACATTTTATAGAAGAAACATGGTCCAAAGTGGGATTAAAAAAGCTGTAAATTTTACATGACCTTTCAACAGCTGTAGACTCTGGTTTGAAACACACAATAACTTTCGTTCCCTAATGGTGGATGAGAAATGCAGCCCTTAAAGGAGAGAGTTTTATAAGATGTAAAAATAATTCTTTACAGCAAGGATATCTGCTCTCACTGTTCTGGGTGGGAAAACGAAGCAAATAACACTTCATAAAACTTTGCTTTTCCAAAGTGGAGTGAAAAGATCCTATAAAATGCTTCTGTGGAGACTATTTTCAGTAAGCAAATGTTGCCCATTTAGTAGAGAAACTTCTCAATTTTCCAAATCTTTTTCTACTCCAAGAACCCTCCGTGCCACCCCAGGAATTCTCATGTTACTTAAATGCTGAGAGAAAAAGAGAGAATTTCTACACTAAGAAAGAATTAGTAATGACAGCTTTAGATTAACAGTTAAATATGGGTTTAATTTTTTTCTGTTATATCATTCTACGTGACTAAGTAGTTGATGAATATTGTTAAGAAGCATTGGATGCAAATTCAGCAACACAATTTCCTGTTCTCTTTCTTACAGCCTTTGAAACCTTGAGCAATACCCCTTGACCTCTCTGAGCTTCAGCCATTAGAGTACATTAGAAAATAAATAACGTGCTTTGAAAATTATAAAGTTATGCAATGTATTTGTATTTTTAATTATTAATTACTTGACCTGTTCAAGAGATACAATCCTTTTGTTTAGGTGGCTTATAATCTAGTAGGGAAGTGAAATAAGTGTATACACAAAAACACTAAATATAATACTAATATAAGGATTTGGTGATGGATTTGAAGCTGAGGATAAATTTGGGAAACAACATTCAAGAACACTGATAAGATTCAGTAACATTGTGTATATGGAATTTAATGAAAGTCTTCCCATGAGATTTGGAAAAATGTATTAATATTCTTTGAAACTAGTTTGGTCCAAAAGGAACTCCATTTGTGAAGAGAGAAAGTGTTTTCAGTTTCAGATATATTAAGCTTGCCATGAGAAGTATTTATCTTTTGTAAGCAATTGGAATTATGTGACTGGAATTTGAGAGGTTCAACCTGGAGCTATATTTTTGGCTCAAGAGTTAAAACAATGAAATTAGGAGTGTGGCTCATATTTAGAGAGGGATCAAGAATCAAGGGTAGAATCTTTACAATAAATGCTGTCATAGCCAGGCAAAGAGAGTGGCAAGGAAAAGGCAGAGGTTCAGGAGAATGACGAATCGCAGGTGTAAGAAAGAAAGCTGAAAATCAAGACGCCGATACTACAGGATTGTGAAATAATGCTGACACTAGAAGATAAGGTTTGAGAAAGGACTTTTTAGTAACATGGCAAGCAAAAGCGAACCATAAACTCCCAAAGTTTAATAATGAAATAAACAATTACCTTGTGGAAGCAGAGAGGATGGGAACTCATCATCCAGGAGTTCATCACGCATATGAAAGTCTTCAGAGTAAGAAAGGTAGCTGAGCTCGGTAAAAATGTGTAATGTGAGAGAAACCTCAACGTAGGTAAAAAGGAAAGAGTCATTGGAAGAGGAAAGTTGAAAATACTTATAAAGAGAGGCTAAACCTGGGATAGACTCAAAGAGATGGGAATGAAAAGAGTAGAAAGATTTCCTTGAAGGAGGGAGAAAACCTTTCCCTCTTAGGCTGAGTGGAATTCTGGGAGGCCTGTTGAAAGTAGGAGGTAGAAATACACGAGGGAAAGTATGCCAGGTGGTCTCAATATTTCTTCTTAAGTAGAGGGTAAGGTCATGTGGTACAGGTGAGAATGTGCAGAGCAGGAGAGATGGGAAACTAATGAGAAATTCTTATTCAATAGGGATAGGTACATTTAATTAATTTTCTATTAACTAGACTAGTAGAAGTTGAAGTTAATGGAACTGATTGTCATGCAAAGATTACTGTCCATAGCAATGCAAATGAATTTCATTTAAGATACAATTGATTTCCCTTCTCTAGAAAACATGACATTTTATTGCTCTGCAGGTAATTAACTAGTTTTACATGAATTAGCAAACTTATTTCAACATCCCTGACTGCCTATATTCTTTAAATTTCTCTTTTTAGCAGGTCGTAATATCTGAGTCTCTTTTTATTTCCTTCTTTACAACTGCTCTTTCTAAATATTTTAAAGCTTTTAAATATTCATCTGTCCCTGCAATTTTTAAAAGCATTACAATATTTTTATTTTAAAAAACATATATATATATATATTTTTTTAATTGTATCATGGATAGCTTTATATAACACATTCAAAGACTGACTTCCTCTTAAGAATTTCCTGAACCTGGTAAACCTAACCCAATACCCACCCCAACCTTGTGAACTTGACTAAATATAAACATAAATTAGGTTAACAACAAGAGATATTTTGTAAAATGCCTTTTACATTTTGTAAAGTGTAATTAAGAGATGGAGGCTCACTTAGCATAGATAGTAGATTATGGGATGCCTCTTCCAGATCTGGTATAAAATCCTACTTTAAAAAAAATCATGCTCCATCCACTACGAGCCACTTCTTCCTTGGAAGACTGCCAAGCTCCCCGCTCCCTCTTGCGAAGACTGAGAAGGAATTAAAGGGACTTGGGGCTTGGAATGAAATCAAAAGGAGCAACCAGATGAGAGCTGTTGCATCTAATGGTGAAAATCGTGCTTGGCACAGAGGCCCTCAGCCAGAAGGCAGAGGAGGTAGACAGCTGCTTCCACAGCCGGCCAAGCCACCGGCCCTGGGGAGGGCTGCCCCGGTTATTAAGAAGGGCACATTCAGTTGCAAAAAAGTGTTTAATAGCCTGTGGTGACACTGTTAGTGCATAAGAAATAATATATGTGGTCAATCAAAAAAAAAAAAAGTCCGAAGATCTACATTTACAGAGGAGCTCAGGTGAGTCAAATAGCTGAGAAGCCTCTCCTGAAAAAAGTGCCTCCTTGTGGAGCTTGAGGGTCAGAGAAGTGGTTTTTTTGGTTTTTTTGCGGTACGCGGGCCTCTCACCGCTGCGGCCCCTCCCGCCGCGGAGCAGAGGCTCCGGACGCGCAGACTCAGCGTCCATGGCTCACGGGCCCAGCCGCTCCGCGGCACGCGGGAAACTCCCAGACTGGGGCATGAACCCGTGTCCCCTGCATCGGCAGGCAGACCCCCAACCACTGCGCCACCAGGGAAGCCCCAGAGAAGTGTTTTTAGAGCTTTTTGTTCCCTCTTATCTCACTCTTATCTTACATAAGTACAGACATTGAATGTAACAAAATTTTGATATGGTCATGGCATCCAACCACATGTAATTTTTGTTATATTATTATTATAAATAAAATAATCACTAATTATTTTAATAAAGTTTTGTATTTTCCCAAGTATTATTCCATATTAGATTGAAAATCAGATAAGCAAAATATTGGTCTTCACAATGACCAAAATGAATAGGTTTCAAACTTGATTTATATAAAATTTTTGTACATTCTGCTGGATACTTTTATATGTGTGACCAGTTAAAATATAAAGTGTCTTAAGAATGAATTGTTTGAGACTCCTATCCATGTGAAAAGGCATCTCAGATACAGTGAATTAAGCAGAGAAGAAATATTGGTCTAATGATAAATAAAGGAAAAAAGAAAAAACAAAAACAAAAACGAAACCTCTCTGGGTTGTAATCTGGGAGATTAGGAAAAGACTGTGTAGTGATAAAAAAAAATCATTATTTTATTTAGCACTAAGTTCTCTTGCCTTGAACCCCCTTGAAATCCAAAGGATTTGTTGTCAAATTCCAGCACAGTCTGTTCTACTATACCATCATGTATACGTTCTTATAAAATTGTCTTTCAAAAATCTAGTTACAAAAACATTTACTTTCATGACTGAAAATCAACTCGAAATTGCTCAGAGGTGTCCGCCTTCTTCATCCTGCCAAAGAGAATATCTAGTCCAGTTTTCTTTGTTCCCTAAATTAAAGAAGAAGAATTATGCCTTGTAGAGAACTGTCAGATGTGTTTACATAATAAAAAATCTGGGGCAGAAAATGAAAAAAAAAAAGACTCAATCTGGTTGGAGGGGTGGGTCTCTGAGGAGTGTTGCAGATCTGCAAAGGAAGAGATTGTGGGGAAAAAGGAGAATTTTATTAGTGTTATGTTTTGAAACACTTCACACTTTTCAAGACATGCAAGTAAAGACTTTGAACTGTTTGATATAACTTTTGATTACTGGACTCTATTCCTTTGATCATAACACTGCTTTCAGATTGCACTAGTGGCTCTAGAATTTGAGTAGTTTTCGTATCAGGCATAGAGTATTTTACATCTGCAATAACTAAGTTTTCCTCAGTAGAAAACCTCACTAATGAAGGGTTTTATTTATCTTCTTGAGTATTTTGTTGTTAACTGAGAAAAATAAACTGCCTCATCTAAATTAACAGCAATAGTTTATTTGCACTTCAGTCTACACACTCAGAAGTATTTCAACTGTATGATCACCCTTGACCTTGGAGTTTTGCTTACAACAAATTCATCACTATCAAAAGAAAGACAACAAAAAAATCTGTGATGTATACTACAAAGCCTCCAAGTACCCTGACACTCAGAGCTTTGTACCCAGCCAGTGGGACACCCCATAAAACCAATAATGCTCCCTACTTAAAGAATAATTCATTTTATATTCACATCAAGTTCTACAATCTCTGACATTAGGAGAAATGCCCAGTTTTGGAAAACCTTTTGTAATAGAAAAGATGCTGCTTTGGAATGGAATCAGGAGGAATGGAATCAGGCAGAAGGGGTTAGTGGGAAGAGATTAAGTCACACATAATGTTGAGAATGGTGTGGGGCTTCCCTGGTGGCGCAGTGGTTGAGAGTCCGCCTGCCGAGGCAGGGGACACGGGTTCGTGCCCCGGTCCGGGAAGATCCCACATGCTGCGGAGCGGCTGGGCCCGTGAGCCATGGCCGACGAGCCTGCACGTCCAGAGGCTGTGCTCCGCAACGGGAGAGGCCACAACAGTGAGAGGCCCACATCGCAAAAAAAAAAAAAAAATCTTAATGAGAATGGTGTGAAGCCCAGTCAGAAGGGTATCTCAATGACCCAGGTATGAGTGGCGAAGGCCTGGTGTTTGTGAATGGGCTATAAGGGAAGGTTTTTAGAATTCTCATAATAAAGAAACTAATGATTATAGGGAAAGAAATTTTAAGAAATGTAAATATTATACCCTGGGAAATGAGGAAGACAGTGGCCTCACTGACAGACATTTATTGTCTAAATTAGAAGACTCTTGCCCAAGCTTCCTTTATGGTATTCCATACCTAAGTATCTAAAAGGAGGAAACACTATATAAAATTATGCAAGATTTTTAAAAAATAGAAGTGACATAATTTAGGTTCCAAATTTTAAAAGAGCAAATAATAGAACAACTAAAAATATTCACTGCTGCATAAAGCAAAAATTGATGGAACAATAGTAGTAGTCATGGTTACCTGAATGCCATCACCGCACTATGATTATACAATTCATTCCTATGAATAACACAATTATAGCCTAACGTAATACAAAATAATCTTGCAACGACGATGCAAAAAAACAAAGCAAACAGAAACTATTTAACTCAACAAGGCCCACAGCTTCATAATATAAACTTGCATTCCTTGTGTAATTCAACTGTTCCATATGCATTTCCTTAACTTTATGATCACACTTCATATTAAAATGACTAAATTATTCATGGGAGCTCAAAGTTTAAAAAGTATTCTTCTGAATATATATAACGAAATTCATAAGAAAAACAAACAAACAAAATCACTCTTTCCTAAATAGGTCGATTTTATATCAACTGTTTCAATTAATGACAGTTAAGTGTTATTTATAGATCACTTAATTTTCATTGATTTGCTTTTCCTGATACACTTAAAAATCTCTAAACAGATATTACCAATGCCAAATCTACCAATCCTTGCCTAACATGAAAACACATTTTGAATTGTTTTAATGTCCTTTTTAAAAAATTATTCAGAATTTGATTTGCACGTTATGTTGCAAAATCCCTCTCATCCTGTTAGTTACTTGACAAACTGAACATACAAATTTATGCATGAAACTCCGTTTTCAGAATGGCCACACAAAATTGTTCCTTCTGAGACTATGGTATTCACAGGTAGTCAGAGTGGACTCTACCACATGTTTAAACATAATTGATATAACTGAATTGTCACCATTAATGAATGGGTTTTCATCCACATGATTTATATCCTGGCTATGAAAACAGAACACTATTTATAAGTTGAATAATTGCATTAAATTTGTGAGACAGAGGTAGATTGATGAGACAGCATGAGACAAGAAGCTCAATATAGTACTTGGCTTTGAATCTGAAAATTTAGATTCCATTCTGATTCTGACACTCATTTGACTTCAGGCAAGTCACTTCTTTGAGCCTTAGTTTCTTCACTGATAAATTGAGGGAGTTGATGCTAAATGACTCAGTCTGGTACTAAAACACTATGATCGAAAGTCATTCTGTATACTGGTCATATAGCTCTTTAGTTTCTAGGAATTGCATCTAAAAGTGTTGCCAGTACCTTCTCTCTGCCAATTCGTCTCAGCTCTTACATGCATCTCAGCAAGTTCCAGATCACAAATTATGCCACTGAGCATTTTGAACCTGGCAAAGTGAAGCGTACTCTTCCAAAATATCTGCACGATGTCCAGCAAAACAACTAAAGGCATTATGGGCTTTTTAAAATCAAATGTCTGGGTTAGCTCTGCAGTGACTTATTCTCATATTCAACCGTGGCTGTTTCTCCTTTGGAGAACTCTGTTACATCGCTGCATCCTAAAGAAGTTAAGGAACCTGAGAACAAATTAGATATACCCTTTCTGTGCTTTTGTAGTCTAGAAGAGCTTTCCCAGATAGGAAACAGTTAGCTGTTACTCTGCAAGTGAAATTGAAATGCATCTGGTGGGACACCTGCCTACTCCAACTCTGGCCTCTGAAAATTGGTAAGGATTGTGGAAAAAGTACAGGATAGGAGTGTGAAAACAATTGTAATTGGTGACCTTGTGTAATAACTATGCCTCAAATCACAACTGAAGGCTCCTTCAGAATTCGACCGAATTCACATTTAAGAACTGAGTTGACTTCTACCTCAGCATGGACTCCAGCTGTGCTGATGTAGAAAGCAGCGTGATCAGTTGATTTTTTAACAGTTGTTGGCCTCATTCCCCTCTACCTTTTTTATGACTATATTGTCCCCAACACATTTGGCTCACTTTCCTTTTTTCTCAGCCAATTGTTTACTGTTCACAGAGCTAGCTTGAAGATATCCTCCAACATGAGATGAGAAGGCTGCAGTTGATCTGGCTCCCTGTATATCACACAAGGGCTTTCAAGTCCATGAAGGGCAGGGTCAATACAACGTTAAGAACATGGCACTTGGAGGGAAATAGTTGTGGATTCTAGTACCTTCACAAGTATTTATAACAAGGGACTTCATCTTTTGTATCATCACTTTTGTCATCTACAAAGTGTTTTCACAAAAACTGTACCTACTCAATTGGTTTATGTTATAATTAAATGAGATAATACACAATGCATGTAAAGTACTTAACACCGGACCTGAACATAGTAAGTGCTCAATAATATGGAAAGTGAGAGAACTGCAAACATATTACTGTGGAAAAAAATATACAAGTTATAAGATATTAGATTTTGCATATGAATTTCTGAAATAGGATTTGTAAACTGTTGTTCACTGTGAAGCTCATTAAATCTTACTAAGTTTACTTTCTAGTTTAACTAAATCAAGCACTTAAATAGTATGGCCCTATCTATACATTACACTCAAAAATCATTTATACGATAGTTACTTAGAAGTGCTTTAAATTTACATATATTATAAAATTTGTACATTTAAAACTCCTAGTTTGCATCCATCCAACATCCAAAGAAGTTGCCCATTGTGCGTGGTGACACGGCAAATCCTTTATCTAAAGAACAACAGTAACAGTACTTTTGAGTAAAAAGCTTTTATCTTCTCTTTGTCTACAAACGAAATGGCCTCTTTAAACTACCACTTCTTTGAGTCAGTGTAGAAATTGTCCCTTGATGTTTCATGGTACACCGGCTAATCTTTCTTGGAATTAGTTGGCAAATGGAATTCACAAGAGTAGGGATGTGCTTTCTGGGACACCATATGCATTGCATCATTATGCAAAGAGACTGTGAGAACCTTCAGATCCTAGAGAAGAGAAATGACTTGCCCAAGGCCACAGCAAGCTGTGCCTCGGCTTGCTGAGATTCTGGAACTGAAACCCTCTGGGTTGTTGACCATCCATCTTTCTCATCACAATCAGCCCCTTGCTGCTTCCATCACATTTACAAAGGAAAGTGGGAAATGATTCATCCTTGTAGAATGTCAAGTAATAATGATGCTCTCTTCCCATTTCATTTAACTGGGCTTAGGTAGGGCAGAGAAGTAGGCATTTATCTCCTTTCTTTTCTTTCTCAGGTATCTCCAGAGTGTGTGAGCTTCTGTTTGAAGGGCATTTCTCTCCTATTTGCCCTCCCTTCCCAGGAGTGTTATAGAGTTGGATTTAAATGACTGGATTCACAGAGAGGATCGTCAAAAGACCAAAGGAGAAGAGAATTGCCCATAGAATCCTGTAAAGTGCTCCAGGAGCCAGTAACTATGGAGCCTTGCTCTTTACTCATTCAGTTACTGTGTTAGCAATAGAAGATTGCTCCCTGTATGGAACTTAATGACTAAAAACTGGGAATCATCTTTTACAAGATAAATCATCCTTCTTTAATTTATATTGTGCATATTGTAGCTGTTTCAGGTTTTCAGTAAACATGTGTTGACTGAACGAGCAAATGCTTTTACACTGTTAGCATGACAGAGCTAACAGCCTGTACTGAATAGAAGCTGTAGTTCCCCTTATGACAACAACCACATTCCCAGTGAAGTTTTCTTTATTGAGCCTTTACCATTTGTTATGATCTATGTGACTAAGGGAACACCAAATGCTATACTCAGTTTATGCTACAGGAAGTAGGAAAAATAGGTAACTGTGACTAAACATGAGAAAATTTGGTTTGGCCATTATTGATATAAAAAGAATTTGAAGAATCAAATAACTTCCCCTACAGTTACCTAATGTGAATATTCTTTAAACAAATCATTCACTTACTTATCATTTCAGTGTCTGTTTTCTGGGTGAATATGTGCTAAGTGTCTAACAGTCTCCATCCTTGAAGAGGTCAAAACTTGCAGACAGACATATGGGGAAGTAAGCTTTGTCTAGTGAAGAAGGGGCCACAGGAGACCTACAAAAGTCCTGGAAGCACAGAGGATGGAATGGTACTTGTGGGTTGTCACAGGAGGCTCCAGGGAAAGAATTGGTGGAGACAAGAAGGAGTTTCCAGAAGAAAATACAAGAGAAAGACATTGTAGGAGAAGAAAATGGAATGAATAAAGGCACAGCAGTATGGAAGTGAAAGATATACTCATGAATAAAAGGTCATTCAACAGGGGAAAAAATGTAGGGCATTTAGGAAAAGAATTGGATATGATCACGCCTTGTTAGCAGTTTTGAATATTATCCAGTAAGAAATATGGAGACATACTTGAATTTTAATCAAGGGGAGGATGGGGAGATAGGAAGAGAATTGTGTCTGATCTGTCCCCTCCTTTTCCTTTTCCACCACTACTGCAAATGCTCACTGATTTTATTTTATCCCGACTCTTAGCCGACTTTATACCCTGAGATATTTTGGAGTAAGAATCAACTGGAATTGATGACAAATCTAATGTGGTGGTAGGGAGGAGTCTGAAAGAACGTAATGGACATTCTTGAAGATGCGGATGGATGGTAATGCCATTAAGGAGACACAGATTACTCAGGAGTAGAAAGAGTGTGCCTGTGTGGAAATGTAACACATTTATTTGGGTCATCTGGTACTTGAAATACCTGGATGTTATATCCAGAAACTGGATGGAAATGAAATGTCAAGAATGTAGGAAAGAGTTTGGAGCCTGGTGGTGGAGTTTTAGGGGTCACTGGCATACAGACCATGGCCATATGTGTGATTGTATAAGAAGAGGATTATACACTTTGCTGTACACTTGAAACTAACACAACAATAAATCAACTATACTACAATAAAAATTTCTTTTTACAAAGAGGATTATAAAATAAGGAGAGAGGAAGATCTTGACTAGAACCCTGGAGAGTACTGAGCAGACAAAATAGGATCAAGGGAAGTAATATTATGTACACAAAAGAAGAGAATGCTTCAAGAAGACCTGAGTCAGCAGCAGTAATGCTACAGTAGACAAGGGGGTTGAGACCACAGAGGATCTACTGGATTTTGCAAATTAGGAGCTGACTTTTGTTACCACCGAAACCTGGTTTAGCACACTCGTGGGTTGAGGTGTGAATGAGACTTGAGCAAGGGAAGGCAGGAAGTATGAAATTCTTTCCCAAAAAGTCTGTCCACAAGATGAATGGGAAAGCGGTAAAGTTATTGGAGTGGATACCTTTTGATGCTGTTTTTCTTTTCAGAATTTAAAGATTCATTTAGAATTTCATCAGGAAATTGGGGATCTATCTTGGGATCACCTTACAAAACACTGTGATCAAAACACTGACCGACTGAAATAATCAAATTCACATTATTCTTCTACAATCCACTGCTTAATGACATACTGTTGTTCTACATGAAATATGAATCAATCATAATCACAATTATCTTGCCTAAAGGTAAAATCCATGTTAATAATGCATCTTTCCTCTAGTCAGACACCTATATGTATCACAGAATATAAAACTATATTTCTTGAAACTACAACTTAAGACAAGTATATTTTGAATTTAGATAACCTTCACCACCATCCAGAAAACGTATCTATCTTTTTTGTTCATGTCATGTATATTTCTCCAAAGAAGGCATACAGATGGCCAAGAGGCACATGAAAAGATGCTCAACATCACAAATTATTAGAGAAATGCAAATCAAAACTACAATGAGATATTACCTCACACCAGTCAGAATGGCCATATCAAAAAGTCTACAAACAATACATGCTGGAGACGGTGTGGAGAAAAAGGAACCCTCCTACACTGTTGCTGGGAATGTAAATTGGTACAGTCACTATGGAGAACAGTATTGAGGTTCCTTAAAAAACTAAAAATAGAACTACCATATGATCCAGTAATCCCACTCATGGGCATATATCTGGAAAAAAACATGGTTCGAAAGGATACATGCACCCCAATGTTCAGTGCAGTGCTGTTGACAATAGCCAAGACATGGAAGCAACCAAATTTCCATTGACAGAGGAACAGATAAAGATGATGTGGTACATACATATACACAATGAAATATTACTCAGCCATCAAAAAGAATGAAATATTGCCATTTGCAGCAACATGGATGGACCTGGAGATTATCATACTAAGTGAAGTAAGTCAGACAGAAAAAGACAAATATCATATGATATTGCTTATATGTGGAATCTAAAAAAAATATATATATATATACAAATGAACTTATTTACAAAACAGAAACAGACTGACTTAGAAAATGAACTTATGGTTACCAGGGGGGAAAGGTGGGGTGGCGGGGGAGGAACAGATTGGGAGTTTGGGATTGACATGCTGTATTTAAAATAGATAACCAACAAGGATCTACTGTATAGCACAGGGAACTCTGCTCAATACTCTGTAATAACCTAAATGGGAAAAGAATTTGAAAAAGAATAGATACATGTGTATGTATACTGAATCACTTTGCTGGACACCTGAAACTAACACAACATTGTTAATCAACTATACTCCAATATAAAATAAAAGTTTAAAAAAGTCTCATGGAAAAAAAGAAAATGTCTTGAATTAGGACAGAATAGGTAAGAAGATATTTAGTAACAATTTTTGCAGACCCTGATGCCCTTTTGAGTCTTCTTGGGACAACAGGATTGTGTTAAAAGACAGTGCCATTCCAAAAGTCTTCTAGAACCCTGGATTCTTTCTTAGCAAATAACATATTTCTCACTCTTACTCAAGGAAATGATGAAAGTATTGAATAATCAAGGGATTTCTCATTTATGCATTGAGTTAAAGAAAGATATTTTATTGTTACATATCACTGAGAGATGAAACAAAGAATATAGTTGTTAACAAACTTTCAAAGGGATTAGACTAAGTTGAATGTTAATTATGTGCCTAAAGAAAATATCTGGAAATAAATGGTTTTTTAGTAAGTGACTGTCAGAATATACACAGCCAAACTTCCCTTCTGCTTATCCCTTTGTAAGCTTTTTGAATTGAGTGTTAAAAATTAAATAAGCTTTTTATGAAAAGGAAAAACATTTTGATATACTGATTCATTCATCCCCCCATTCTCCAAAAACTGCTATTTTTAATTTCAAACAGCTATTCATGTTTTACTAAGAAAAATATCAACTATATTAAGCATAAGGCAATAAAAATGCTTTGATTACAATTAACTTTATGTGCACTGAATGAGAAATGGAATTCTTTATTGGAGAAGTAATAATCAAATCAGCAGATACTACAAAACAAGTTATGACAAATTCTTTAATTATGAATTGCCCTTGTCCACACTTTTCTCTTTCGATAGTCCAGATTATAAATCCAGTTGAAAAAAATAAATAAAACATGATGAATAAGTGAATTTTATTATTTTCCTCCAGTGCTAGGCTTTAGGTTAATATAGGGACAGCAACTTGACATGCCATTGGTATGGGACATTTTAGTACTAATATTATGAAATATGTATTATTTTTATAAAGAACTTTTAGTTAAATTGTGCTTGTTTCAGTTTTATCAGTAAGGAACAGTCTAGGATGATTCTCTTAAAATAAACTGATGGTCTCTAAAACATAAATTATTGGCTTTGCTCTAAAACGAATAGGGAAATCTTGCGATTTCTCCATATGTCATTCAAATAATGTTTTCAAGTCCACTGCCATAGGTTGAGAAACTAAGAACAGAAAAGAGAATAAAGTAAATTTATGGCTAAATACTAATAGTGAATAATTGCTTCAGAAGAAGAAAACATGTCAGTTTCCCACATTTTCCTTAATGGTTAAACATATTTAACAAAATCTTGGTAGCCTTATGGTAAAAGCCTTTTTCCTCATATTTTACTGAGAAGTATTTGCGGCCAGCAGAGTTAATGCAGGCTCATTCAGGAAGCCACAGCACTCTGTGCATTAGGACTCTGCTCTGCGCCCCTGCTTTTAGTCCAATTATCCCACATTGTGGGATGAGGAAGGTCACTGCTCCTGCTTGCTGGTTCTCTTGACGTTTTATGTCTCTGTGACCTTACCATCAATTTATCCAGGGTTTCTCAAAATTAACCAATCTTAAGGATCACCCTGGAACTTCTTAAAATCAGACTTCTAGACCCCTTCCTCAAGGGACTATGATTTTCCTGGCTTAGGGTGGGTCTCCTGAATCTACATTTTTAACAAGTGGGCAAGGTACTTTTTAAGATTAGGTAAATTTGGAAATAATATCTCCTCCTCTGCTCTTATCTCCTGAGGATGACCTCTCTCACCCGTTGTGATTCCAGTCCATGGAATATTCTTTTCCGTGCATGCTTGCATCCAGTCTGTCTTCCATCTTTCTTCATGCACATCCAGTCTGTCTTCCATCTTTCTTCATGCACATCCAGTCTGTCTTCCATCTTTCTTCATGCACATCCAGTCTGTCTTCCATCTTTCTTCATGCACATCCAGTCTGTCTTCCATCTTTCTTCATGCACACTTGGAGCTGGCACCCGTATGCTTCCATTTTGAAGGGCAGATTCCACTTCCCCATTTTCTTCAAAACCCTGTGGGATTAGAATATCCTCCCCAGAAGCTCTGAAGTTTATGGATAGGAAATGAGTAGAAGACCAACTAGGATTAGATGAACAGGGAGCATACTAGAAATAATAGATGCTCAAAGCAGGAGGACTAGAGAAGACAGACCGGGGGGGCGGGGGCAGAGCAGGGATGTGAGTAGGAAGAGCACAAGTTTACAGCACAGGGTGGAAATATAAGGTTGTGGTCAGTGACCTTACCTGGAGGACGTAGTGGCCTGTGCCAGGTGAGGCTAAGGGTGATAAAGGGGCAGACAGTCCTCTCCAGGAGAGACAGGCTAAAAGAGGGTATTGGTACCAAGACATGTACAGAAACAACTGTCATTCAAGGCAGACTATAATAAAATCTCAAAAAGATAATATTAAAAGGTTACCAGGGGCTTCCCTGGTGGCTCAGTGGTTGAGAGTATGCCTGCTGATGCAGGGGACACGGGTTCGTGCCCCGGTCCGGGAAGATCCCACATGCCGCGGAGCAGCTGGGCCCGTGAGCCATGGCCGCTGAGCCTGCGCGTCCGGCGCCTGTCCTCCACAACCGGAGAGGCCACAACAGTGAGAGGCCCGCGTACCGCACAAAAAAAAAAAGGTTACCAGCATTCTGAAGGATGAGAGATCATACATATTTGAGAGGATTAGGATCAACTTAATGGCAAATAGCATTTAATCTAAGTCTTGAAGGATGGGTCAAATTTTGAGAGATGCAGTAGGAGAGGAAGTGTTTTGGCAGAAGGAATTCATTAAGCAATGGCTGAAAGAATCAGTCTGTGAACAATTTAAATGAATTAAAGCAAAAATCTGTAACGTAGATATAGCCTAACACTTTTTCTACATAGGTGATTCTTTCAAGCATCTGGGTGGCTGTTCCTGCCAGTAGACATGACACTCCTGAAGGTAAAACAGATGTTGATGTCATATTTTACTCAAAGTTTCTAGGGATGTGTGTCACATGTAAACATTTGGAATTACCATTATGCTTAGAAATAGAACTTTAGTTAATACGTAAAAACAAAAAGCAACTACCAGCAACCTCCTTAATAAGGATTCTGTCGTTCTTTCATTAAAAAAAGATCAGGTAGTGTTGTAGTTTAAATAAAACTCCATGCCTTTCAAAGAAATGTTATAATTTCCTTTGAAGGACTTAATGAGGCTGAGTCACAGCTAAGAAAATAAGATGTGAAATTAACATATGTGTGAAATTCAATCACACCTCTTATTAACTGGATGTAATGATAACCACAAAAAAAGGTGACTACTTTAAATAAATAAGTGATGATAGAAATGAAAAATGATGTTAATTTAACGGTTGATTAATTGGTCCTCAGTGTATCTCCCAAATCTAGTTTGGGATGGTGGCCTCCAGCTCATACTTTAAGCATTCCAAATGTGTGTCAATAAAACATATATTGCTTATAAAAAGTTATACAGAACATTTCTAATAAAGACTTGCATTCAATATGCTACAGCAGGTCTAGCTTATATAAACACACACGCACACACCATGCGCACACACCTTTTACCATGCCCATCTGTTGAGTCAGATGGAAGCACACTACAGATATCTTCCAACCTAAATGTCATGGTAGTGAGGGCCTCAGTCCTGGCTCCCTGTCAATCAATTGTATTTTATATCTCATTATGTCAAGATTTTCAAATTCCCCTTGAGGCCATTCACACAGTTTTGCTACTTAATAGAGTATTGATTCATTTTGTTCTTTGTCATTCTATGTTGTAAATGTTTTAAATAATATAAATAATAAGGGAAAAAAAGCCATATTACTGCTTTAAAGTAAATAGCCTGTGATAACCAGACTCTCTATATTGGAAAAAGTTCAAACACTACTAAATTTAAATTGTTATATTTAAACTGTATTATTCAGAACCTCCCATTCAGAGCTATCATCCAAAAGCACAATGTATTGGTTCAGATAGGCATGGTAAAGGTAATGTTAATAGGCGATTAAAAAAACACCTGAGGGAGATAGATAATGGTGTCTGTTCACTAAAATGTGTCAGAAGGATACTCCAAGAGCATTAAATATGAGAGAGAATTGCATTCAATAGCCAGTGAACAAGAACGACATAAGAGAACGTTCTGGGTGTGAACACTAGCAGTGGGATGGGCCAGCTGAACATAATGCAACGTTTTTCCCAAAGGATGAAAGGTTTACATCTGATACAAGTTCCTTTATGCAAAAACACTATACAAGCTCACTATTTCTATACAGAAAATACAGGAGGGAGGTACAAGATATTTTCTTTGAAAATGCACACAATTTGTAGTCAAGAGACTTTCCCTATCTCTTGTATTATTAAAATCATGTTGGTACGATACATTTGTAAAAATTAATAAACCAATATTGATACATATGATCTACTAAAGTTCACAGCTTATTCGTATTTTCTTACTGAATGCCCTTTTCTGTTCCAGGATCTCATCCAGGATACCACATTACATTTAGTCATCGTATTTTCTCAGGTCCTAACAGTTTCTCAGACTTTTCCTTGTTTTAGATAACCCTGACAATTTTGCATATTGGCCAGGTATTTTGCAGAATGTCTCTCGGTTGGGAATTGTCTTGTTTCACCATGATCAGGTTAGTGTTATGGGGTTTGGGGAAGAAGACCACAGAGGTTAACAGCCATCCTTATTACATCATAGCAAAGGTATATATTATCAACATAATTTATCACTGCTAAGGTTAAACTTTCTCACCTGGCTAAAGGGTCTGTCGGGTTTCTCTACTGTAAATTTACTCTTTTTTCCCTCCTTTCCATATTATACTCTTTGGAAAAAAAGTCATGATGCACAGCCTGGACTTAAGGAGTGGGCAGTTACGTTCCCCTTCCTAGAGGACTGAATATCTACATAAATTATTTGGGATTCTATTGCACAAAAGATTTGTCTATGCTCTCATTTCTTTCTTTATTCAATCACTTTTTTATATCATCATGGACTCATGGATATTTATTTTATACTTTGGGTTATAATCCAATACTACTTTATATTGGATTATAACCAATCTTTATATTTTTTTTGCTCCAATTTTTCTCGTTTTGGATATTGGTAGCTATTTCACTAGACTCCTGTGTCTCTTTGACGTACAACCATCGATGTTTTTTTGTTTTTGTTTTTGAGCACTTCCTTGTTTTCTAGCATCTATCTTGTTATAGATGCTCCAGGATATCTTGTATATTCAGTGCCCAGCCCTAGAATCAGGCCATCAGGCATTTCTCTAATGATCCTTGATTTCTTTTATTGGAGAATGATGTTAGAAACCAAGATATGGGTGCTAAGTATGCTCTGTGCTACTGGGGTGTCATTGCCTTCTAGGCCCTCGCAGATGACAAAGCAAGATAATATACATATGTATACTAACCTGTGTATGTGTGTGTGTGTGTGCATGTGTGTGTGTGTGTATAATTCTCCCCTAAACATACTTCTCCCCTTACTTATCTATATTCTCCCACTCCAACAGTAAGAAACCTGGCTCTACTGTTTGCCATTCATTATTTATTTAATGGGTCAATCCCCTACTACTTTATTTAAATTTAGAGCCAAATCCTGTTGTTTCCAGAATTTTTATCCTGTGTAAATAGCATTTAACATTTAATTTAAGAAGTTAAATAGAGATACACCTTCCTTTATTCTCTCATACCTACATCACCAGCACCATATGTTTTAACAACAAACAAATCTTCCTCTGAGGTTTGATCTTGTTACCTCATTTGGTGATATAACCACTGGGACCAAAATTACAAATAGGTTATGTTCCAAATGTTTGCTTTCCAGTCAGTCATTTGGAACTTGTGGCTTTTGTTTTGAAACACTTTATAAATAATGGTATGATTTCTAGGCTAGCTCACAAAGGCCTATTTAACTCAGAATACAATTGTAAGGGTATATATTTGCAATAAAAAATAATAGAAAGTAACATTAGTAAGTACAAAGGGCAACATTAAAACAATTAAATGAGAAGTAGTGTTGTATTAATCTTAGAATATAGTTGCTTAGGCAAAGAAAGCAAGGGTTGAGAGTACGAAGTCCATTAAATGCAGAGAAAACATCTGTGAAGGGGCAAACCGCACGGTGACTTCTGAGATTGCTGGAATACACAGAGTGGGATGTAGAGTGGATTGTAATGAGCCTGGACAGGCAAGCAGAAACTTAATTATCGTAAGCTTCATGTGCCATGCCAAGAAGATGGGATTTAAGTTTAGGGGAATGGGAAGCTAATGAAGAATTGTATGCAAAGGCATGGCATGATCTCATTTTTGACTTAACATTACTCTGATGACAATCTTAAGGATGGGTAAGAAAGGGGTAACAAAAGCGGCAGGATCAATTAGGAAAATACTGAAATGGTGAAAACAAGAGAACTACGTTAATAATCCAGTACTCTTGAGGAACAGGAAGAGTGTTCAGATATGAGGGATGATAAAGAGATGGACACTTGGTCTCAATTACTGGTTGTTATCATTGGGGTGAGGGAGGAATGAACATCTATGATTGCCTCTTTACTGGTTTGAGAGATGGGGAAGTTAAAATACGCATCTGATGGTGCCATTAATCAAGACAGAGTATATGGTAAGAAGAGAAGTCTGTCTTATCTTTCATGCATAATTCAGGTATTTTTATAATATTTTATACCGGAAGTGATTTCCTAAGAGACCTGCCAGAAAATGGAAAACACAAAGGGTAGAGAGTTGTTACAAAGAATTTATGTGTATTTATAAGAAAAGATTATCAAAGATGTACCTTCATAACTATAAGAAGTACCAGCAGAAGAAATGAGGTGAAGACAGCCTATACTGCATCCCTCTGAGAGGGAGGAAAGAAAGTGGGACAAAGGCCCAAGGAATCGCCAAACCAGGCTCCAGCCGGGAGTTGGCACCGTCAGTCCAACTGGAGGTGGGTGTGTTTGTAATTTAGGGAGAGAATTGTCTAAGGGAGGAAATATGCAATGGGCTGTTTCTTTGTACAAAATCAATCTTGAGTCAGATGCATGTTTTTATGATATTGGAACAACACCATGGATTATTTTTGTTGTGATTTCTACTCATAACGCTTTCCTAGGGATCTCCTTGGGATATAATTCGATAAAATTAGAACCTTCCTTGCCAGTTAGATAGTATGTGTATTATATGCTCTATTACTATAGTGTATTTCATGTGTGACTTAAAGTTCATAACTACTTATAATAATATTTTATAACAAAGGTTCAATTTTCTAACCACTTAATTTCATCTTTGCTTATCTATTTTCCCATGTGCAAATCAAGGACCTTCCTTCTATGACACCTCTATCTTCCCTCTCATTATTTCTCATGTTGTTTACACACCTGTGGGTACAGGGAGAATAGGACCATAGCAATAGAAAAGCAGGTGATATGCCAGGATCTCTGGAAATTTGAAGCTCTTGAAGGACTAGTCATCACTTAGCATTCATTTTTCTTCCAGAAAACAAAACAAAACAAATGACATTAGCAACAACAAAATCAAACAATCTAGTCCAGACCATCAGTTGTTTCTTCATCTGTGTTAACTGATTTCAATCTGGAAGCTGGCATATAGCCTGGAATTAATTTTTATAATTTGTTTCTTCTCTATGCAAAATGGATCTGCAGGAAACTGATGAAGAGGATAAGTTTTTATACTCATCTCATATGTAAACTTTATTATACTAATGAATGTGATAAAAATAAATGAATGTGACTAAAACAAAGCAAAAACAATTTGAGTGTTTTTAAGAAACTGTAGCAACAAATAAATATGTGATGAACCAATAAAGCAGGGAAGATCTCTAAATAGAATCATTATTCTTGAAGGATGGTGTTAAAGATAGGAACATTTCTATGGAAGACTCCTGAAGTATACACTTTGAGTCAAACACAATCTGAATAAATACAATAATATCTTAGTTGAAGCTTTTAGCTAACAAAAAAGCAGCCAAAGTCTACACTAGTAACATTAAAAGTAACCAAGAGAAAATTTCAACATTTAGCTTATCATTTGAAAACTTCCATGCCAACAAATATTGTCTGCTTTTTAAATCAACCCTATTTTTTCAGATATTTTTGAGGCTTTGTAGATACACTGAAACAAACATAATAAAAGTTATGAAAAATGCATTGATTAATTTTCTAAAACTTTAGTTCTAATCTGCTATGGGAACTGAGAAATATACTAGACAAACAAGAACATGTGAGCACTCTAACGGAAGAGACAGACAGGAATACTGATAGAGTAGAATACAATGTTCTTTGGTATCAGTAGTGTTAAGAAAAGATTCGTATATTACTGTCTTGGGGAAATTATAAATACCATCCTGAGTGGAAAACTCAAAGGATGAATAGGAGTCTGGAGAAATAAAGATGGGCAATGGATTCTAGAAAGAATTGAGATAGCAGGATGGATGGCATGAAGGCCTGACAGAGATGGACACGAGTGGGAATCATGAAAAAAGTAATAAATCTCATGCAGAAGATATGGGAGAGCAGTGAGACTGGGCTGGGGATGGATTCTGCAGGATCTTGAACAACAAATTGAGGAGTATGGTTTTTGTCTTGGGGGAATGCAAGCTTTAAGCATTTGAGAAATGATTTTATATGTAACAATTCTTTGACAAGGTCATTTTTGTTGGTAGGTAATTGTGAGTAGTATGAGAAATGCACTAAATACTAAATATGGAGAAAACTGTGGGGAAGAGAAGATTTAGAAAACTTGGAAACCATGCATCTAGAGCCACCGAGTGACCTATTGCCCTGAGGCTGGGATACCTGGGAAGTCTGAGGAGATCAGACCATCCCTGTAGTGCTAGAAACTAGCAGGGCCTCATCCTATCAGGTTTAGACACTGCTCACACTTCGCCATTGAAGCTTATATTAGACCAGTGAAATTAAATGTAGAACAAAGCATTACCTATTTTGAAAAACTGTAATGGTCTTTTGACAAACTGTGGTATACAAAGACTTAGGAGTACAGAGGAAGCACCTCAGGGGCTGCCAAAGTAACAGGGGCAGAGAGCCGCGGAGTAAACTCTGAGATGTGCACTTCTGCTGCCCTTGCTTCAGTCAGTGCAACTATTCAGCTGCTCATTTTTATCTAATTTTACATATAGGGCTTCTGCTTAAGATTTTTATTAAATAAATATTTCTATTATTTAAGAAAACAAAACTGAATACCAATGGTGTACAAGGCCAATATTTCCCAAAGCAGATTTTTAAAAAGTTTCCTTTATATCTAGGTCCATCCACATCTCTACAAATGACCCAATTTCATTCCTTTTTATGGCTGAGTAATATTCCATTGTATATATGTGCTGCATCTTCTTTATCCATTCCTCTGCTGATGGACATTTAGGTTGCTTCCATGTCCTGGCTATTGTAAATAGTGCTGCAATAAATATTGTGGTACATGACTCTTTTTGAATTATGGTTTTCTCTGGTAGAGTGAAGTAAATCAGAAAAAGGAAAACAAATATCATATATTAATGTGTATATGTGGAATCTAGAAAAATGGTACAGATGATCTTTTTTGCAAAGCAGAAATAGAGACACAGATGTAGAGAACAAATGAATGGACACCAAGGGGGGACAGGAGGGTGGGATGAATTTGAAGACTGGGATCGACATATATACACTACTGATACTATGTATAAAATAGATAACTAATGAGAACCTACTCTATAGCTCAGGGAACTCTACTCAGTGCTCTGTGGTGACCTAAATGGGAAGGAAATCCAAAAAAGAGAGGATGTATGTATACGTATAGCTGATTCACTTTGCTATACATTAGAAACTAACACAACATTGTTAAGCAACTATACTCCAATAAAAATTAACGAAAAAGAACGGATAAACAATAAGGTCCTACTGTATAGCACAGGGAACTATATTCAATATCCTGTGATAAACCATGATGGACAAGAATATGAAATGAATGTATATATATGTATAACGGAATCACTTGCTGTATAGCAGAAATTAACACAACATTGTAAATCAACTATACTTCAATAAAATAAATTAAAAATAATAGTGTTTTATATCTAATTCCCAAAGGATTCTTGATCCTAAGAGATTCATTTATTATCTAAATTAGCTTTATGAAACAATTATGAATTGTCATTAACTTTCTCTTTTTGCCACGAAGATTTTTCCATGAGCCGTAACAGGTGTATGAATGACCTTTGGAAATGCTAGCTTTAAGATAAACCACACATATGGACTCCACTCTCCAATGTGGTATATTTACAGCATGTCACAACAGTTTGGAGTATGTGGCCCTCAATATCAAGACGCTTTCAGGAATGTTTTCTGGAAGTAGACTTCTTGGGTTTAAATCTTGGCTTTGCCTTTATCTTGGCAAAATTGGGGGGTAAATTAATTAATCTCTGTGTTACTGCAGTTCTTCTAGCTATAAAATGTGAATAATCATAATATCTTCTGTTTAGGGTGACCATGAAGATTAAATCAGTTTATATGTATAAAATATATGGAGCAGTGCCTTTATGAGGCAGAAGCTATATTACTGTCAGCTATTACTATTGGCATTATGTAAGCCTTGGGTCTTACTAAGAAATTGAGCCAGCTTTTGGATTTTTTTTTTGGTTAGTTTTTATAAAATTTATTTTTATTGAAGTATAGTTGATTTACAATATTGTGTGAGTTTCAGGTGTACAGTAAAGTGATTCAGTTATACATACATATAGATCTATTTTTTGTCAGGTTCTTTTCCTTTATATTGAGTATAGTGTCCTGTGCTATACAGTAGGTGCTTGGTGGTTATCTATTTTATATATAGTAGTGTGTATATATTAATCCCAAACTCCTAATTTATCCCCCCTCTTTCCCCTTTGGTAACCATAAGTTTGTTTTCTATGTCTGTGGGTCTGTTTCTGTTTTGTAAATAAGTTCATTTGCATCATTCTTTTTTAGATTCCACATATAAGCGATATCATGTAGTATCTGTCTTTGTCTGTCTGGCTTACTTCACTTAGTATGATTATATCTAGTTCTATCTATGTTGCTGCAAATGGCATTATTTCATTCTTTTTTATGGACTTTAACAGCATTTGCTCAGACTAGTATACCACCTAACAAGTAGTTTGCTTATTGTTTGTTTCTCCGTACTGTAATGTATGGTCACTGAGAGTAGACAGTTTCATGTATTTTGTTTGTTGCAGTATTTCCAGAAATTAAAAGAGTGCCTGGAAAATAACAGGAACTCAATAAGTATTTGCTGAGTTAATGAATGAATTCTTATACCAGTGAACTGGAACTAATACTAGTATCCCTTTAATGCCTCATGTGATACTTTGATATTTACAGAGCCATAAGGCAACTCCGAAAATACCAAATGTAAGCAAGGGAGATAGAAAACCTATTTATTTTCTTAGAGCTCAGGGCAGGTACGGTTTTAGACTCTCCCATAGCAATTTGGGGGCCCAGTGAAGTTTTTCCAGTATAATTCCACAAGACCATCCCTGTATCACAAACAGCTGACTCAAGGATCAAGATGAGGAATGAGACTTGGTGCCCTCTCCAGGGTATGCAGACCCCAAGATATATCTGAATCTGTGCTCTACTTTCTATAGCCACTGTCCTCATCCATCACAAACTTAGGCATGTCTGTGTGTATGCGCCAGAGATGGGGGTATTCCATCTATACTGTCTGAGTGCTACTGAGAGAGTTTAGGGGCGTGTGTGTGTGTGTGTGTGTGTGTGTGTGTGTGTGTGTGTGTGTGTCTGTGTGTGTGCAGAGGAAGAGACAGGGTGTGAGGGAACCTCATTTCACTGCACCTAAGAGCAGATGTGCACAATCAGATCCACTGCCTGTAAGGAGAAAGGCTCTTTTCTTCTTTGTCCAATCAGGCTTTTGTTGAGCTGATTAGAATCAAAATTAGAGAATGAAGTAGGACAGAGAAGGGAGAGATGGATTCCTATGAGAAGGGACATGATGATACTTCTGGAAACAGAAAATAACCTAGAAAGTCTGGGAAAGTAGAGAGACATATTTTTAAAAGACAGAGAAAATTGGGCAGCAGCCAAGATGAAGGAAAATTTGGAGCCAAAATTTGAATAGTTTTTACAAAGTGTGGCTGTGTGCAAAGTGGTAAAATACTCATTTCCACATCTCTTCCAGATACTTTGGTTAAAAACATTAATTTATTTTTTATTTTATTTTTATTTTTTTTGCGGTACGCGGGCCTTTCACCGCTGCGGCCTCTCCCGCTGCGGAGCACAGGCTCCAGACGCGCAGGCTCAGCGGCCATGGCTCACGGGCCCAGCCGCTCCGCAGCACGTGGGATCCTCCCGGACCGGGGCACAAACCCGTGTCCCCTGCATCGGCAGGCGGACTCCCAACCACTACGCCACCAGGGAAGCCCCCATTAATTTATTTTTAAAGATTTTGGAACCTCTGCTAGCAATCTTTGGAGACACACCCTTGCAGAGCAGGCCACCTTGTAACAGCAGTATGACTGCTACTTTTTTCCCACACTTGTTACTCACATGATTGGTTTACATTGCAATTCTATTTCAAATTCTGTTTCATCAATAAAATAAATATTTAGAAACAGTAACTTTGGATGGGGAAACAGAGGTTTATGAGCTTTTAGGCCTTTTATAATTTTCTAGGTTTTTGATGACTTTGGCTAAACCAATATCCTAAATTTTCTCTAAGAATTGGTCAATTTTTGGAATTAGATATCTAGAGTAAAATTAATGGTAAATGTCATGAAATAGCTTTAAAAAACAATTTCAGTTACATGTTGTAATGTGTCAAAAATACATAAATGCATCACTCTCATTTCTGCATGCTTAATGGTTATAAAGAGCTGCTGTAGAAACAGGGAAAAATACTTATAATAATACTGCTAATGAATTTTATTTCAAAATTTTCTATAACTGAGTGCATTAGGCAGAAATCAGTTGAATAAAAGAAATTAATGGGGGAAGAGTTAGCATATGATGAAAGGATTGAATCACTCAAATTTAAAGACATTAACTCAAGCACAGCGAAAATCTAGTGTAAGATGATATTATTGATGATGAAATTTATGTAAGATGAATCAATGAGACAAAACTGATTTTATGAAGAAATTGTAATATTAAGTGAATAAATCACTATACATATATGATCAAAACTATGAAAAATCTTAGAAAGAAAGCTGGAACAAACACATCTAATATTATATTGACAGTGAAAGCTTTTGTGAGCCTGGATGATTACTTGTTTCCTTTCAAACTTTCTATTTCTCACCACTGCCCAGAACAAGCACTAATGAGCTTTATAAGAATAAAATCAAGTAAACGTTTTGTAAATGAATGAAACGAAGCCTTGCTCCAATAATGGTATTGCTTTTCTCAGAACCCACTAATGAGACCCTATACCTCCATCTATGTATTACATAGATATTCTAGCATGTAAGTGAGTTTTACATGTTTGAAATGAGCAGATGCTTATTTCTGATGGCCTTGTTGGCACTTTTTGGGGGGAGCTGAACAAAAAGCTTTGAGGAATACTTGGGAGAGGACAGCAATTCTGCCGTATCTTTAATGCAAGTAGTAACAACTCTTTTTGAATCACTGACTTTTCTTGTTCATTAAATTATGCAGGCCAAGTAGCTAATAAAAAGGTAATATTTCATTATACTCATTCTGAATTTAATCAACTTTTATTTTTCTTTCACTTAACTTTTTATGTTGTCGAGTATCAACCTAGTCTCATCCTCGTTTTGCAAAACACTACTCTGATCATCAAGGATTTGGTAAGGCTAACATAATCTGCCTCATATTTTCTGAATTTCAACATTCTTAGGAGAAGGTGATTCAAATGATTTGTAGAATAATGACATAACAACCGTATGCAAAGAAAGTAGTGTTACTTCTTTCATACCTTCTTGCTAATGGTAATAATAGTATTTAGTAAAAATGAAGGCAATATGTTTTCTATACTTTGAAAGCATCAGAATTAAACACCGGATTTCATAATGAAAATGAGCACATGTGTAAAGAATACCAAAAAGCTAAATATTTATAAACTAAATTTTATGGGCATACCTTGTTTTATTATGCTTCGCCTTACTGCACTTTGCAGATATTGTGATTTTTACAAATTGAAGGTTTGTGGCAACCTTGCCTCAAGCAAGTCCATCTGCACCATTTTTTCCAACAGCATTTGCTCACTTCATGTCTTTGTACCATGTTTTGATAATTCTGGTAATATTTCAAAATTTTTCATTATTATTATATTTGTTAGAGTGATCTATGATCAATTTTTGGATGTTACTATTGCAAAAATACTATGACCAACTGAAGGCTCAGATTATGGTATTGTTTTAGCAATAAAGTATTTTCTAATTAAGCTTTGTCCATTGTTTTTTTTAAGACAGAATGCTATTGCACACTTTACAGATTACAGTATAGTGTAAAAGTAACTTTTATAGGCACTAGGAAACCAGAAATTCATGTGACTCTCTTTACTCTGGCAGTCTGGAACCAAATCTACAATATCTCCAAGGTATGCCTGTAGTTCAGGCATCTCTTTATGTTGTGCCATCTTCTTTTAATAAATCATGTGGCCTCTACAACAACACCAACAAAAAAATTATCACTGTTTTCACAATAGAAGTTTAAAAAGTATAAATATTATTTCATCCCTGGAATAATTTTATCACAGCTTCTATGAACTCTGAGAAGCACTCTTAAGGCTACTGTAAACAATAGAGTTATACAAGTCCCACCGTTCAGTTTTCTGATTTAAAATAAGGAACTGTTTTGGGCAGAATTCTAAAAGTGACCCACCAAGATTCTGTTCCCTAATCCCTGGAACTGTGAATATGATGAGACACCACACATTTGATTATGTTACCTCACGTGGCAAAAGGGAATTTGGAGACGTAATTAAAGTTACTAATCAGATGACTTTGAGTTAATGAAAAAGGAGATTACCCAGCTGAGTCTAAAACAATCCCATGTGCCATTACAAGACAGAGAGGTTTTCTCCGACTGGTAGCAGAAGACAGAGTTAGAGAATTTATCGATTACTGAGATAGATGGGGCCACAAGATAAGGACCTGAGAGCGGCCTTTAGATGCTGAGAGCAGTTCCTGACCAACAGGCTGCAAGAACAGAGGCTTAAGTCATACAACCACAAGGAACTGGATTCTGCCACTGACTTGAATGAGCTTGGAAGCAGATTCTTTCCCAGAGCCTCTAGGTAAGGGTCCAGCAGTGCTGACACTTTGTGAAATCCTGAGCAGAGCACCCAGTTGAGCTCACCCTGATTTGGGATCTACAGAACTAAGAAATAATAATTGCGTGTTGTTTTAAGTCACCAAAATTGTGTCAATTTGCTAAGAGAGCATAGGGAAGTAATATAGAACTGTAGATTGTTTAAACCTTGATGGGACCTTAAATAAGTCCAAAGTCTAAGAAAAGACAGGTGACAGAGAGAGGATTAGGGCTATTACAAAGCATTGTAAAGACAGGGGAAAAGAGAGTTATTATTTAACCACTAATATTCAAAATATAATTTTTAAGCAATATATTCTGCTTAAAACCAAATTTTTGGAAGAGAAGAAGAAATTAAGGACTCTTTTGCACCACTTACAACATCAATGGCTAGGTTTTATGATGGACTTTATTCCCATACTGTCCATCCTCAAGTTTAACCCTGAAACTGGAATAGAAAGAAGAAGGAGCTGACACAGAGGAAGTAAAAGAATAACCAAAGCTTTATGATCCCTGAGGATTGTGGGAGAGTGAGGCAGAAGACAGAAATAAAGGTAAAGAGAGAGAAATGTCAGTATTCTCATTTTTTCCCTCTCACTTTGGAAACATTATCTAAAGCATTCTCTATGTTTAGCTCCGTGTTTCAGGCTACTGAATGAAAGGCCCTCATGGAATGTGACTCGTGGATTGTGGCCATATCATATGTGAGCCTGCCAGTGTGGAATACTGAAGCAAAAAGCCCTGATATATAGCACTCTTGACCGACCCTTGGGTCACATGACCAGTTTTAGGTTTTCCAGTGATTGTCTTGACTAGGGCTCTA
Organism: Grampus griseus; assembly: GCF_964374135.1. NCBI lineage: Eukaryota > Metazoa > Chordata > Mammalia > Artiodactyla > Delphinidae > Grampus > Grampus griseus. The sequence continues at coordinate 52,581,679 of NC_139003.1, read as the reverse complement.
GGCTGCATATATTCACGATGCTAGTTCATTAATTAGTGGTTTTTTTTTAAATTGAAGTAGGGTTGATTTACAATATTATGTTAGTTTCAGGTATACAACAAAGCTATTCAGTTATTTTTTTTTTCAGATTCTTTTCCATTAGAGGTTATTACACGATATTTAATACAGTTCCCTGTGCTACACAGTAAGTCCTTGTTGCTTAGCTATTTTATGTATGGTACTTTGTTAATCCCATACTCCTCATTTACCCCTTCCCTCCCTTTCCCCTTTGGTAACCACAAGTTTGTTTTCTATGTTTGTGTGTTTCTGTTCTGTATATAGATTCATTTGTATTATTTTGGAGATCCCACATATAAGTGATATCATATAATATTTGTCTTTGTCTGACTTACATCACTAAATATAATACTCTCTAGGTCTATCCGTGTTGCTGCAAGTGGCAATATTCCATTCTTTTCTATGGCTGAGTAATAGTCCATTGTATATGTATACCACGTCTTCTTAAGCCAATCATCTGTTGATAAAAATAGGGAACGCTTCATAAATTTGCATATCATCCTTGTACAGGGGCCACACTAGTCTTTTCTGTCTGTACCGTTCCAATTTTAGTATATGTGCTTTCGAAGCAAGCACTAATTAATATTTTATTTTGTTTTTTAAATTTTCAGATGGCTCATATCAATGCTGCTTTGATTTCTCCCCACAAAATAGCAAAGTTATAGGTTATCTATAGATATCACTAGGCAAATGGTCACTGGAGGCATCTGACTACAGCTACGGACATATTCTAAAAACATCAGAGGAGAGGACAAATTGCATGCTTTATCATTCTTGCATGGCTACTCCAAGCCTGAACATATGGTGGCCCTTGGGTGGAGCAACCAAAGCTATGGCTCAAACGATCCCCTGAGAGAAATCAAAGTTTAGGTTGGGAATGATTTTCACAGGTTTTCTGTGTCCCTGATGAAGAGGCACTAATGCAAAGAGGCCAAGATGGGTCCAATGGTTAGTCATCTTATTCATGGGCAATGTAGGTTGAGGTGTACTCACTCTTGATATGAACAAAGTAAAGTTTCCTTTAAAATTACCCATTGCAATGGTTGGCTACAATGAAGCCATAGTCATACCTGGGAAACTTATAGTTGAATCAGAATCTCTGAGGGTGGGACCTAGGCATCAGTATTTTGTGAAAGTTCCCCAGGATGTTTTAAGGTACAATTAGAGTTGGAAATCACTGATTTAATGGAAGGTCTATTCATGTGCATATAGAGATAAAGCAACATTAATCCTTGTAGTGTGAATCAGTGTTAAAGTGTCTCTTCTTTCTCTTCCCTAAGTTCCTTTAGTTGTGCTCTTATATCAACTTTCCTTCTTCCTACAGAGGTATTCTTCTTTGTGTCATTCTTATTTTCTGTGGTTGCAAAAATCACATATTTAAGAGGATTTAATCAATCAATCAATCAATCAATCTGTCTAAAGTTTCTATATCAAGATCCACATCCACTTGTTATTGCTATTTTTCAAGAATACTGGAAATGGTAATAAAATAATTCCCTATAATTGACATAATTCCTCTTAAATATTAGTTGTGGACTCTCTACTCCCCTTGTTTGATCTCTGCTCCTTCTTGTATTATATAAAGTTTTGCAATAACTATTGTAATAATTAAGCATTTATGCTATACACACATTAGTGAATGCATGATGTTCATTGCTTATTTGACAATGGTATTTAAAATATATGCTCCCATGTCAAGTATCATTTGATGCAAAAGAGAACAGCAAATCTCTCTCCTGTCGACAAACAATTCAGGCAATAACTCTGAACATCCAAATCTCCACAGTTTCAAAAGAACAAATAAAGCTTTGATATCTCTCTGGTGATATTTTATTTTCATTCTCCATCTCATTTGTTTGTCATTTGAATCCATACTCTCATGATATAGAGAGATTTTCTCTTTTTCTTTTTATGGGTGGTAAAAAGCTTTTAGTGTGTCCTTACTCTTTAGGCTACAGACAAGTTTTGTTTTGATACACTAATAAGAAATGTGTTCTCATGATAAACTTGAAGTATGAAAAGGGAGACTGATTCCTTACAAAGCCAGGCTGTTGATGTTTATTATGTTCCTATCAGAAATATGTCAGGTTTTCAAGCAACACAAAGATATATGGACACAGTTGATTTCTTTCTTGTGCTTGGAGTCCAGTTGGGGAGATAAACCTTACACTTGAAAATTCTCCTTAGAACAATGTAATAATATAAATTCTATACAAATCAAGCTCCTGCATATGCACTCTGAAATAGGTGAGGCCACATGGCTGCTGTCATAAGGATATGCTTGATTGATTATTGAAGGCGCTTGAGCTGAAGGATGCTTTGAAAGAGTTACAGACGTTTATTGTAAGGAAGAAAATGACATACAAGTGAAACAGTCACACATTTGAGGGTCATGTAAATAACCAATCTTATGGAAAAGCATGGAAAAAAAAAACCCCAAGCTGTGCTACATAGAGCTATTTGATAGAGGATTTAGCATAACAGACTCCAAGAAAAGGAATGACTCAAATTGTTTCAAGTTAAGGAACTATCACCATTATTTTAAAAAATGATTTACTTGGAAATAAGGTACCACTAAAAAAAGTTTAACTATTTAGTAAGTAGTTCATCATTGTTTAGTTTTGAGCCCACTTTTCTTTTGTAGGATGAAATAGGACTGACATAGGGTCTCAAGGTTTAGAACTAGCTTTGGGGGTAGAAGAAAAGATAGATATCAAGCTCCAGAGTAGACTGTGATGAGGGCAAATGCAGGTTGGTGTCTAAGGTGAGTCAGAGATGAATGCCAGAGGAGATGCATCAAGTAAAAGGGAAACAAAGGGTAGGGGGCAAACAAAGAAAAGTATTATAGGGTGTAAGATGTCAGCAACAGGGAATAAAGCAAGCTACAGAGCAGGGCAAGGTGAAACAGGACTGGAATTTGTTTATGTACTGGGATCCTTGGAGTTTCTTTCTACTGGATGCATGGTTCTTAAGTATATTAGGTAGAGTGAAATGCTCATCATTTGTGTAGGCAGTAAGCATTAAGCACTTTGGGCAGGAATTTGGTTTTATTCCTTCAGATACGAAGGTAAACACAGCAAAAGCAAGAAAATAGACTGGTATTATTTTCTAAAAACAGATTATTTGTGCTGTGGGGCAGGAAGGAAATGCCACAATTACTAAAAATAAGGTGAATCACAAATCATTAGTTGTCATTAGCTCCTCGTTTCTTTAAAGAGATTGGAGATATGAGAAGAAATAAATGAGGATGTTGGAAAATAGTTACTGTTGGAATAGGGACTAGAAAAAGGGAGAAGGAATTTAAACAATTTGGCAGTCTTTCTTGGCTCTATTGCTTTAATATTACATTAATGTATTTTATGACTATCAGATCTTTGTTTGCCAGAACTTGTATATGCCCTGTTAGCATTTTATAAATGGAGGACCCATCCAAAGAAATAAATTATTGGAAAATATATTTCCAGTTACGTGGGGATATTTGAGGCACAGGATGCATTATGTTGAAGGAATACTTGGGTTTATTGGTTCCTGTTAGAAGAAAATGTATCTTCCATAATGGCTTTGTTTACATCTGAATTTACTTCTGCTTCCAATTCATTTGGCATGTATGCAATCAGTTTGTCAACAAGTAAGAATCAGTAAATCACCCACGGTGTGCACAGAATGTTTTTATAATGCCAAACGGTCTGTGGTTCCTGTGCCTGTTACAATCTTCTAGTATTTCTGATCCTTTCCCTATATATAAGGCATGCTGATTCACATCTTCCCATTAAAACAGGACACAACTTTTTTAGAGCATGAATTTTTGTGCTACTTACTTTTTCTGTAATGACAGTCCTATTAAGCCAAAGATGCAAGGTTAACTAACTCAGACACATGAACCGATCACAGAGGAGCTTCTTCTGTGTGTTGTGTACAGAAGGCCCTGCAAACAAGGGGGCATCACTAGATTCCCCTCACCACCCTTCACACGTCTACACTATGGCACGCATCTCACAGAAGCTGCCGTCTCCTAGTCCATAGACCAGTGCCAAGTAGAGTTCATGGAAGATAGAGCATGATGAGAGTAGTGTATTAAATTTTTAAATAAAAATAAACCATAATTCAAAAAGAGTCATGTACCACAATGTTCATTGCAGCACTATTTACAATAGCCAGGACATGGAAGCAACCTAAGTGTCCATCAACAGATGAATGGATAAAGAAGATGTGGCACATATATACAATAGAATATTACTCAGCCATAAAAAGAAACGAAATTGAGTTATTTGTGGTGAGGCGGATGGACCTAGAGTCTGTCATACAGAATGAAGTAAGTCAGAAAGAGAAAAACAAATACCGTATGCTAACACATATATATGGAAATTTAAAAAAAATGGTTCTGAAGAACATAGGGGCAGGATAGGAATAAAGATGCAGACGTAGAGAATGTACTTGAGGACACGGGGAAGGGGAAGAGTAAGCTGGGACGAAGTGAGAGTGGCATTGACATATATATCCTACCAAATATAAAATAGATAGCTAGTGGGAAGCAGCCACATAGGACAGGGAGATCAGCTTTGTGACCACCTAGAGGGGTGGGATAGGGAGGGTGGGAGGGAGACGCAAGAGGGAGGGGTTATGGGGATATATGTATACAGATAGCCGATTCACTTTGTTATACAGCAGAAACTAACACAACATTGTAAAGCAATTATACCCCAATAAAGATGTTAAATAAATTTATATTTTCAAAAATTGTTTTTTATTTTAGATTACATTCTTTAAAAATAACCTTCTTCAGAAAATGAGTGAGATTGTGTATTTTTTTTTTGTTAAACAAACACAAATGTTTAGTGGTTTTACATAGCAATATAAAAATATGATTTTCAATATTTTTTGAAAAATGTTAGTCCATTCACCCATATACCTATAAACTACTACTACAGACTATAGAACTTTAAAAATAGAGATATTCTGACATCCCCCAAATGAAAAGTTTAACATTATAAAACTGTAACTCTTGGTGCTCATCTTGACAGTCAAGTGAAAACTATGAATGAAGGTAAAGGATTTCTCTTATAGATTTAAAAACCACTTCAACATTGGGTTAAGTTCAAGGAAGACCATTCACTGCATGCATACATGTTCATATATATATTTAATATGTATATATATATATATATTTAATCCCTGTCCTCAAGAGAATCATCTTCTAATCAGAGAGATGAACATGCAATAGACAATTTCAATAAAGTGTTTTAAGTGATGTAATTAGAAGAATTAAAGAAAGGTTATAGGAATTTAGAGGAGAAAGATACTGTCTACTTATTATAGAAAACATCACACAGAGGTACATCAAATGGCTTGAGTCATTTAGCTCCAGAGAGCTAACTTGGAATGTAATAGTCAAGGATTTTTTCCATTGATACAACCTATCACTTTGCATCATTACATTTGTTTGGACCATTCATGAAGTCAGAGAGAAGAAGGGCTTCTCAGAAGTCTCGCACAAATATAGAAGAAATTGCCAAAGGTAGAGTCCAGTTGTATAGAATGAATGTGTTATAATCAAACGTTAACTACAAAAAACAATGATACAACATAGCTAATGGTGTCCGAGTTTAACACCAGAACTGAATTGGCCTATCAGCAAAAAGCAATTAAAGTGTGACAATGCATTTAAAAGTACTGACGTTTGCAACATGAAGAATTACACTGCTTCATTAAGAAGAAATGATTGCCTTATTCAAAAAACAGGACAATATTTACTCTTATGTAAAACTCCTACAGATTTCAACTTGTACAAAGTTGAGCAGATAGTTTCCAAATAATTCATAAGAACAGATTTTCACATATTGCTGTCCCAGAGTGGAGGATGCACAGTAAAGTGGAAAAGTGTGGGCTTGAAAGTCAGACAAACTTATCCTTGGATTTCACTTGCTGGTAGAGGAACTTCAGTAAGTTATTTCTCAGGTTTCTCATTTGAAAAAAAGCAGAGAATAATAGCCTGTTCGTAGGGTTTTTATGAGAATTAAACAAGCTATTGTATGTGGAACCCAAAATGTTAAAACTGTAATTTTCCCTGAGGCGCCAAGATTTGTTAGATATGGCATACCAAAGGAAGAGGCACCACCAAATAATAAATTTGCAATCGAGGTGACAAAGAATCAGTTTCGGAAATCCCTCAGAAACCCCTTAGCCACAGGGAGATCAAAATAAAGAGCGCTGGTCAATAGAAATAGAAGCGGAGCCATATATGTAATTTGAAAGTTTCCAGTAGTCACACCAAAAATAGTAAACATAAAAATGGTGAAAATAATTGAATAATATATTTTATTTAACTCATTAAATAATAGCATTTCAACATGTAATCAACATAAAAATAATACATGTGATATGTTGCATTTTTAAATACTAAATCTGAAATCAGGGGTGTATTCTATATTTAGAGCGCATCTCAGTGTACAATTCAAGTGCTTGATAACACCACGTGACTATGGCTGTAGTATCAGACAGTGTAGGTATAAACACAGTGGTTCTCAAAGTGTGATTCCTGGACTAGAAACATCAGCATCACCTGGGAACTTGGCTAGAAGTGCAAATTCTCAGAACCATCCCAGATCTATTGAATAAGAAGCTCTGGAGGTGGGACCTAGCATTCTGTGTTTTAACAAGCTCTCCAGTTGATTAGGATATCCACTAAAGTTTGAGCACCACTAGTCTAAAAGAGCACATTTCTCAAATATTGAGGTGGATACACATCACTTGGGGATATTGTTACATGTGGAATTTGATCCAGTAGGGGCCTGAGCTGTTTCCCTTCTAACAATCTCCCAGTAATATGGATGCAGTTGGTCCAGATGACGCTTGAAGTGACAAAGGACTGAGCAGTGGTGCTCAACCCCCAGGGTTGAGAACCACAGATCTAGAATCTGAAGGAGGGTAGGGAGAGTTTGATAAGACAGATTATTGGAGAAAGAGCCGCAAGTCCCATCCCCCCTCAAGGCATGCTAGAGTCTTACTTCTTTCACCTAAAGCTTAGCAAGAGGGACTTTAAGAGGGCCACTTGAAGAGTTTGAGGTAGTTCTCCTAGAGTTTGGAGGACTCAGTGATCTGTCATCAAGTTCCCACCCATGATACCTGAGTAGTAGGAATGATGGCAGTGAGTTACTCTGGCAGGGGAGCCCAAGTGGGTAGTGCTGTGTCTGGGAGTAAATTCCGTTTTAAGGTGGGTAAATGGATGCCTGTGTATTTCCTGTGGTCCTAACGTGAACGCTGCAGGAAAGAAACGTAACCTCAAAACTTTTTTAGTCCTGACCAAGAGGATGACGTGAAAGGTACAAGAGGATTTCACAGCCACAGCCTGAGTTTAATGGAGCAGAGAAAACTGTGGGCTGGTGGAGGATAGCCTGTAAACAAAGAGCCCCAGCCAGACAGAGAAAGACAAATATATGATATTGCTTATATGTGGAATCTAAAAAAAATACGATACAAATGAACTAAAAAAATGGTCATGAAGAACCTAGGGACAGGACGGGAATAAAGACACAGACCTACTAGAGAATGGACTTGAGGACACGGGGAGGGGGAAGGGTAAGCTGGGACAAAGTGAGAGAGTGGCATGGACATATATACACTACCAAACGTAAAATAGCTAGCTAGTGGGAAGCAGCCGCATGGCACAGGGAGATCAGCTCGGTGCTTTGTGACCACCTAGAGGGGTGGGGTAGGGAGGGTGGGAGGGAGGGAGAAGCAAGAGGGAGGAGATATGGGGATATATGTATATGTATAACTGATTCACTTTGTTGTAAAGCAGAAACTAACACACCGTTGTAAAGCAATTATACTCCAATAAAGATGTTAAAAAAAAAGATACAAATGAACTTATTTATTACACAACAAAGATAGATCCACAGACATAGAAAATAAACTTATGGTTTCCAAAGAGGAAAGTGGATGAAGGGATAAATTAGGAGTTTGGGATTGACACATATACACTACTTTATATAAAATAGATACCACCAAGGACCTACTGTATAGCACAGGGAACTCTACTCAGTAACAAAAACAAACAAACAAAAAAGGGCACCAGTGCCAGTTTGGGAGCTGCAGCTGGAAGGGCACGTCACAGGAGGCTCTTACAATTCTATGATAGCACACATGAGGGAAAGAATCAGCTTGAGTATGTTAAATATTATAAAATACTTTATATATATATGATACATATTTCCATATGTAGAAAACATGTATTATTATTTACTTGTGATTAGTATTTTTAATATTTTTACATACCCAGAGAGGTCAACTAAGAAACAGCCCTGAACCCCTGCATTCCAAACTGGGAAGGGTCTGTAAGGACTCTTAGCAGGTAGGGAAGAGCTCAAGGAGAGCGAAGGACCAGGCACCCACTCCCACTGCAGGAAGCCCCATGTCAGGAGGGGAGACACTCTGATATTAATCATTTGCCTTTGGATTATGGTCAGAAATTAGATATTCATACTTCAGAAGTGTACTATGATTGTGACCTAAAGTAAATCCAGGGCTTTATAATTTCTAAGAAAGTTCAGAAAAGTCATGAATTTGGCACTGTTTTCTTATAGGAACAGGAGAAGGGGCTGTGGGGAGCAAAAGGATAGTTGTGTCAGTGTCATAATGGCATCTTGTGAGTCCTGTTTAATACAAAGACTAAGCATTGCACAAAGTCCTATACGCACTATCTGCACGTCTTTTCCTCAAATAAGCAAAGGCTAGATGAAAAGGGAAACCACTGATCATTTAGTCAATTACAAACAAAAGCTGGAGCCTAGAAGTAACACTGAACTTTATCATGGCATCATGAATAGTCAATAAAATACACATTTTCTCCCAAGATCAAGAGAGTAGGTCACAATAGCATGAAAGTCTGTCAAAATTATTAACTTTGAAGTCTCCTGTTAACAGCATATCTGCATTTATTTTGTATCTTTGAGTCAATAACATTTTTCTTACAAAAGAAAAAAAAATCCATTTTAAAGTGCTCTAGAAGGGAACATTGCCTGTTAGGACATTAAAAAGCACAATTAAATAGGTTTGTAGGTTTTACTGATGCATGCTGGGTTTTGATGGAAACATATCAACCTGCAGGTTTAAAAAAAGATATACAAGTAAATATACCATAATTGACCTGTTTTCGCTGAACATATTTCTTGTGGCTTTTGATTCCTATTATTTCAAATCAAAATATTTCCTATTATTTCAGAACTTATGAGCTCTGAAGTGAGCTGACCCGGTGTTATCTATCATGCACTAAACTGTGTTCACAAGGATACAGGGTCCCTCCCTAAAGATAAACTTACATTGCTTAAAGGACATGATGGATTACAATATGTACAGAAAACCCCTCTGCATTATTTCAATGAACGCTTGAAAGTGACATATGTGAGAAGCAACTATTGTGGCTGTAAAGAGTGGCTGAATTTTCTTCAGGAGAAAAGCATTAAAATATCAAAAGTTAAAAAAAATAAAATAAAATACCAATAGTTAGTTCCATATTCAATCAATAATTTCATTAATCTCTGGGGGATATCTATATGCCAGGCATTGGTTTTGGAATATATGAGAATTTACCTCTTAAAAATTATGAAGTAAGTATAGTAACACAGTTTAATATCCCATAATAAGGCCTGGTTAGCCTAGAAGTCTGTAGAAATTCAATGTGCAAGTCTAATTATCACTCATAATACTATATTGACTCAAATATGTCACCTTTCACCAACACATCTTCCCCTTTCGATTTAGAGTCAGGTATACTACTAGGAAGGAGAATTACAGAAGCCTTAGAGTTCTGATTTTTTTTTGTTATCAGCCTCAGCAGTCTCCAAATATTGTTGACATTATCAGTTCTAACAAAATATTTGTTGAAGTGACAATGAGTTCCAAAGATGATTAAATGTTGATCTACAAGTATCCTCTTAGATAAGAACCCTCTTCTATTTTTCAAAAGAATGTTATATTTTCTGGTTAAATGTGTCTTTACGAAAAAAATGATAATGAATAGGGGATTTTTTTCAATCATACTCTATTACTATTAAGCGCGGATGCTACGTCAGGCAGGAACTATGTTGGAGCCTGGGGGGAAATATGAGTGAGACACAATTTCCTGACCTCTGAAAGCTGACTGACAATTCAGAAAAGAATCTGACAAGTAAATACATAATTCCCACAAAAAAATGTGAGGGATTGCAACCAAGAGTTGAACGATGGGCTATTTTAACACAGAGATTGGAACAATTAAAACTGCCTGGAGAAATTGGAAACGATGTCATACAGAGTGAGGTAAGTCAGAAAAAGAAAAACAAATACCATATGCTAACACATATATATGGAATCTAAAAAAATAAATGGTTCTGAAGAACGTAGGGGCAGGACAGAAATAAAGACACAGACATAGAGAGCACTGACATATATACACTACCAAATGTAAAATAGATAGCTAGTGGGAAGCAGCTGCATAGCACAGGGAGATCAGCTCTGGTGCTTGTGACCACCTAGAGGGGTGGGATAGGGAGGGTGGGAGGGAGACGCAAGAGGGAGGGGATATGGGGAAATATGTATAGTAGAGCTGATTCACTTTGTTGTACAACAGAAACTAACACACCATTGTAAAGCAATTATACTCCAATAAAGATGTTAAACACACACACACACACACACACACACACACACACACACAAGGTTTCAGGTGCAAGGTACTGGCTGTGAAAATTTATTGGTTGCTTCAGCTATACAAACATAATGAGTTTGACTCACAGGCACCAGAATTTAATGTTAGAAGTAAACAGTTTGTCCTCCTTTCTTCCTCCCTCTTGTTTTTTCCTAGATTTGATTAGGGATAAAAGAAAAATTGTCACTCTAATGACAGTAATTGTTGCCTAATGGCAAGCATGCTGTCAAATTAGCCTAAGTGTCCATTTAAAAGCAAACTTTTATGTGGTTTGTTAAACTTTTAAGGCTATTAGTTGAGACATGGAATTGATTTATTTTACCCATTGCATTAACCTCATCTTGCATACTCATCAGTTTCTTATACAGGGCAAAGTAAATGTACCTTGATGTTTTATAAAATTGAATTTAACATCAAGCCACTCACTTTTAAATGTTACACATTGCTATAATAATAAGAGGGTGACTAAGACAGTCAGAATCTTCATTACTGGTAACTAAATGAAGCTTCAGTAACGGAGTCCTCATGGAAAATGAATTTCATGTCACTGTGAACCAAATGTAATCAGTAGCAAATAGTTTTTATTTTGATGGGGTTATGGGTTCTTTGATCCATAAAAGCAAGAGATAGACACTTTTTAACATAACTGAAGGAAGTTAGGGAAAGATCAGCTACTTTAACAAAAACCCAATTTCTACTTGACAGTGAAAAAGGAAATACTTGATCTGATAAAGGGTTAACATAAACACTCTGTATGTAAGACAACAGAATTGCAAAGTTCTAAAATGTATATTTAATAACAAATATATATGTGAAAAAGGTATATGTCCAAGAAAATTGTGTATATTTAGAAATCAAACCTAGCACACGTCATATGGATTAAGGGTGTAAACAGGATATAGTCAACTACCCAAGGTAGCACAGTGCTTCTGGTTACCATTCCCGATTAGGAAACAGTTGAGACTTTATCAGTAATTAAATGCTATGGAGTAATTACTGTTGTAATTAAATGTTACGGAACAACATTTCCTGTTTGAAGAATGTCCTTATATTTTTAGAGCAATTTATACATCTTTCTTTTCTATAAATTCATTTATTTGTTCATTCATAACCTCGCCCATCCTAGGCACCCCATTCACTGTAGGCACCATGCTCCAGACACTGTGTTATCCTGATACTTAGAATATCTGTCAAAACTAAACAATCTTGCAGGTAAGGGAAAATATGAAGCAGCAAAATATCAAAGTGCATAAAACTGTGAAAGTGGAGAGAAATAGCCAGATAATAGGAGAGCAAAGAACTGAGGACACTGGAGAGCATTCACATTTACAGAAAAGAAAAAAGGATACAAATTAGTGACAGGAGCAAAGAAGATTCACTTAAAGAAGGAAATGAGGAGCCAGGATTTTTCTGCATCATGGAAGGTACAATTTGTGCACTGATTTTTGACCACTGAGAGCCTCCTTGCTGCTTTAACAAAACATTGCTTAAAAAAGCATAATGATATTAGTAAATTTCAACATAATGTAAGGTCCCCAGCAACTTAATTATTGCCTTACTAAATATCATTAGCATGATAAGTATCTAACATCATTTATTGATAATTATTACTGGTAAAAAAATTAAGGTTGACAATTTTTATTATTAAATTTCCAGTATACCTAGAAAGGACTCGCCCAATGAATTTATTTTAGAAATGACTGAATAATAAATTCATATTATTATTTTAAAATGCTTTTATTAACTCCAGTGAAGTTAGTATTAGAGAAGGGCCACAATATTGCGCCACACTCTTACACTTTAGGGTGAGGGTGTTTGTAGAATATTTTAAAATTTCTGTTGTTAACTTTTCTATCTATAATCCTCTTTATACGCGGTTTTCTTGGTTTATCAATTCTAGTCATTATTTATGACTCCCCACCCTGAAAGATAAGAACATGTCCATTTATATCACTCATCAACTGCTCTCTCTTGCCTCCTCAAAAATTTTTATTATTCTTTTATTAGTAACACTATTGGTTCCCTTTGAAATTTAAACTGTATTCTTAAATCTCTGCCTCTTATAATCATCAACCTTAGACATTTATACATAATGATGCCTTTCCCTTACCTGCTTCTCCTCAATTCTCCCCTCCAAATCTATTAGCTATACCTTTCCTTTTACACTACTGAAGCTGAAAAATTTACATGTTATTCTGTAAACTATATGTAAGTAAAATGAAAGACGTTCCAAGTTAACCATTTAGAAGCTTGGTAAGTGTCTCCTAGCTCAGCTTTGGAGGACACCGTGGACTGAGGCTGACTTACACCTGAAAAATCCATAATGGATTCTGTGGGTGGCAGGCTTCTCTGACATGCAACAAACAGCAGTTTAATCACCAAAGCTGTGCTGGGGTAAGGGGAGATTTTAACTCTGACGGAAGCTCTTTTAGAGATATTTACAGTATTACACCGGTCTGGAAATACTAATAACTGAACTGAGAATACTCTGTATGTGTGAGTGACCAGATGACTACTGTTATTTGAAAATGACTCTAAAAGTCATGGAGACCAACTACCAAAAATTCACACACAGTTAGGAAAGAGAGCCCCTTGGCATGAGTTTAGAAGGACAGAAAGGGAAATAAATAAACCCATCTTGTCTCATTTATTCTACCTAAGGGTTACAATAATAACATATTTTAGGGGGTAATTTTTTAATACAGAAATGCTGAGGTTTCATTCTTGTATATAAATATTAACTAGAGAAAGCAAGTGAGAATTTCCAGGGCGAGTCCTTTTAAAATGGACAGATGATGCTTAGCTTTATCCCAAACCCTCCAAATTAATTTCAAAAGGTGAGGTCCGGGCATCTTGGTCTTTCAGTCAGTTCCCCTTGTGGTTCTGATTGTTTATATCTTTATAGTAGTTATAGACGAATGTTAGAATTATCTTAGTTAATCATTATGCCTGTTCTCTCCCCCTTCCCCCAAAAAACCTGGAAGTTTTACGGCACATACATAAAATTATAAAAACATATATCCAATAAAATTACACATAGCACTATTTATATTATAAATAAGTATGTATATGTAAAATATGTACGTATACATACAATACTGGCTATTGTTATATATGATATTAACAAGAAATCTCTAAAGAACATGGTGGAGAGATTTGGATTATTGCAAAGTTGTCATCAGGGTTTAATCTATGCAAAATAATTTATGAAAGACTTTCTTCCTTGTAAGAGGTTTATTACATATATATATATATATATGAATTCCTCAATTCCCACTTAACGGAAGGTAACACAGAAATTAAAATAACTTAAGATAATTTAAACTCAGCATTTTTGCCTCCTAAATTTGTGATCTTCCACCCAGTTCTGCTACTTCATAATTGTGCTTCATTTGGTATTATTCACTTATAATGATCATTTAGGAAAAGTCACATGATTCTAGTTGCTTGCCATATCAATCCCTGTTTGCTTTGTATTACTTACAGATAAATGACATGTTATTAAATATCAAAATTATCCTAACAAGCAGCAAATACTCTCAATTCAGTGGAATAAGGAAAAGATATGGCAGCGATTCACAAACTGCTTATAAGGACACACTTATGGAATGGTAGAGTACTCTTAGATTTCAATTAATGTGATTGACGTTTCTTTCAAATGCTCTACAATTCATATAGACAGAAGCAGATGGGCCATCTGTTTTCACGTTTCTCATCTCTTCATAGCTCAGACGTATTTGTGATAGCCAAACATTGAGGGGAAAATGGCAATCCTCATATGTGGGTTGCCGTCTCTCATTTCTCCCTTTCAAGGTTAAACTTTCTTATAGAAGAATATTCAACAAGAATATTCAGTTTTCTTCTATGAGCAGAAAATAGCTTCTACTCATACATCCACTCCATGTGTGGACTTATACAGATTCATTTGTTTAACGGTGTTAAGAAATTCCATTGATTCCAGCATCCCAATCAGATAGAAAACCAATAGGGTATCTCCCTGATCTATACTGTCTCCAAGTCCTCTGAACACATAATTTCAGCCCATGATATAAGAAAAAAAAAGTTATTCCTGTAAGGAAACCAAGTGCTAAATCAAGGTGAAATTTGTGATCATACCACAATGAAATAAAGGTAGAATGAAGATGTGGTCTTGTCAAGAAAAACACCTCTACCTGTTATATTGTTTCTCTCCTTTAACATTTAAGAGTTCAAGTGTTTACATTCTTTCCTGGAATTGATACCCTGCATGTTACAAATCTTCATATCCCATAAAATCAATGTCTCAAACAGAACACTCTCACCCAAGAGTTCTCTCTGAACTGCAATGAATGCCTAGGCAAATCATGGTCTCTCTACATGTGAACTATCTAAATATATGCATATATATGTGCATGTATGTATGAAGTTATATATATGTGTATATGTGGTGTGTATATATATATATTCATATGTATGTGTATTCAACACTCTTCTCTGAAAAGCAGGTAATGTCACAGAGCCACTTTTGTTAACTGCACACATCTATAAATGAAATAATTTTTTTTAAAAATATTGTATATATTAATATATAATATATAATTAGCTCAAATGTATAATGTATAATTAGCTCAAAACTTAGACACAATTTGTAAAATAGAACAGTCATGAACTATGCTTCCTCTTGAGTATTGACGCCTGGCCATTCTCCTCGGCACTATTCCTTCTGTGCCTTTAGAAAAATGACCTAAAATGGAGCAATACTGAGCTTAGTGAGGAGAAAGTTCAAAATCACAGCCCTCATTACTCTTCCTTTCCAGGTAACTGAATAGTGATGTTCTACAGTTATTTTGATACAGCTACATATCCTCTTCTGGCCATCTGCTTGCTACATAAACTGAAGCATTAGATAGTATATTGAGTGGAGAGAGAGAGAGAGAGCGAGCCCTACAGATGCTATGTAAAGAAGACAGATCACAATTTACCAGTACGAAAAATGTTCTATTCAAATGTTACAAAGGCCAACTTCCTGGTCCTTAAGGAAGTGAGTACAGAGACAATGCATTTCACGTCTAGAAAAGCCTCAGGACAATGAATTGTAACTACAAGTTTTTTCAAGGCAATTAAAGATACTGCAGTCAGATACCATTTTGACAATAAAACTAGACAACGTTTTATAAGGAAAAGGTTTTCCAGGCAGCAGAGTGTGTTTTTTTTTTAAACATCTTTATTGGAGTTTAATTGCTTTACAATGGTGTGTTAGTTTCTGCTTTATAACAAAGTGAATCAGCTATACATATACATATACCCCCATATCTCCTCCCTCTTGCGTCTCCCTCCCACCCTCCGTATCCCACCCCTCTAGGTGGTCACAAAGCGCCAAGCTGATTTCCCTGTGCTATGCAGCTGCTTCCCACTAGCTATCTATTTTACATTTGGTAGTATATATTAGTCCATGCCAAGCAGAGTTTGTTTTAATCAAATTCCACACTAAAAGCTTATGGACTATAGAGAAAATTCTAAACTAAAATTTAAAAGCCGCCTTCTTTTGAAAAAATTGCTGTCTGGTGTTCCCTAAGTGACTGTGAGGTCCCCTTTTCATAGAAGATACAACTCAGAAAAGACTGATGGAATCTGGCAGGGTAACATCAAGGCTTTAGGGCCATTAATTTAAAATGCCTTTCCCTTTCATCCTCTGGTGTACATTGCTGAGCAATCATCATTTTTCTTTACCTTTTTCTTTTGGTGATATAGTTTGTGTCATGCCAGGATCATAGTTCCCTGACATTAATTATGAACCACTGAGATCTACTTTTTTTAACATCATGCCCATGAGGGCAAATTCTGTGAGAAGATATGGGATAAATTGAATACTCGAGCTCTTGAAGAATTTCATTTCAGCTCAGTGCTTTACAAACCAGTGCTTGATATTTTTTTTTTCCATTTTAAAAGCTATAAAGTGGGAGAGGAGGGGAAGATGATGGAAGAGTAAGACGCGGAGATCACCTTCCTCCCCACAGATACACCAGAAATACATCTACACATGGAACAACTCCTACAGAACACCTACTGAACGCTGGCAAAGACCTCAGACCTCCCAAAAGGCAAGAAACCCCCCACGTACCTGGGTAGGACAAAAGAAAAAAGAATAAACAGAGACAAAAGGATAGGGATGGGACCTGCACCAGTGGGAGGGAGCTGTGAAGGAGGAAAGGATTCCACAAACTAGGAAGCACCTTCGCGGGCGGAGACTGGGGGTGGTGGAGCGGGGAAGCTTCGGAGCCGCGGAGGAGTGTGCAGCCACAGGCGTGCGGAGGGCAAAGCGGAGAGATTCCCGCACAGAGGATCGGTGCCGACCGGCACTCACCAGCCCGAGAGGCTTGTCTGCTTACCCGCCGGGGCGGGCAGGACTGGGAGCTGAGGCTCGGGCTTCGGTCCGAGCGCTGGGAGAGGACTGGGGTTGGCGATGTGAACACAGCCTGCTGGGGGTTAGCACACCACGGATAGCCGGGAGGGAGTCCAGGGAAAAGTCTGGACCTGCCGAAGAGGCAAGAGACTTTTTCTTCCCTCTTTGTTTCCTGGTGCACGAGGAGAGAGCGCTGCTAAAAGGAGCTCGAGAGGCTGGCGCGAGCCGCAGCTAAAAGCGTGGACCCCAGAGATGTGCATGAGACGCTAAGGCTGCTGCTGCCGCCACCAAGAAGCCTGTGTGCGAGCACAGGTCACTATCCACACCCCCCTTCTGGGGAGCCTGTGCAGCCCGCCACTGCCAGGGTCCCAGGATCCAGGGACAACTTCCCCAGGAGAACGCACAGCGTGCTTCAGGCTGGTGCAACGTCACGCCGGCCTCTGCCGCTGCAGGTTCGCCCCACACTCCGTGCGCCTCCCTCCTCCCGACCTGAGTAAGCCAGAGCCCCTGAATCAGCGGCTCCTTTAAACCCGTCCTGCCTGAGCGAAGAACAGATGCCCTCCGGTGACCTACACGCAGAGGCGGGGCCAGATCTAAAACTGAGCCCCGGGAGCTGTGAGAACAAAGAAGAGAAAGGGAAATCTCTCCCAGCTGCCTCAGAAGCTGTGGATTAAAACTCCACAATCAACTAGATGTACCCTGCAACTGTGGACTACATGAACAGACAACGAATCATCCCAAATTGAGGAGGTGGACTTTGAGAGCAAGATTTATGATTTTTTCCCCTTTTCCTCTTCTTCTGAGTGTGTATGTGTATGCTTCTGTGTGAGATTTTGTCTGTATAGCTTTGCTTCCACCATTTGTCCTAGGGTTCTATCCGTCCATTTTTGTTATTGTTGTTGTTGTTTTCTTAATAATTATTTTTTATTTTAATAACTTTATTATATTTTATCTTTACTTTACTTTACCTTATCTTCTTTCTTTCTTTTCTTCCTTCCCTCCTTCCTTCCTTCCTCCCTCCCTCCCTCCTTTCTTCCTTTCTTTCTTTCTTTCTTTCTTTCTATTTCTACTAATTCTTTCTTTCTACTTTTTCTCCCATTTATTCTGAGCCGTGTGGATGAAAGGCTCTTGGTGCTGCGGCCAGGAGTCAGTGCTGTGCCTCTGAGGTGGGAGAGCGAACTTCAGGACACTGGTCCACAAAAGACCTCCCAGCTGCACATAATATCAAATGGCGAAAATCTCCCAGAGATCTCCATCTCAACACCAGCACCCAGCTTCACTCAACGACCAGCAAGCTACAGTGCTGGACACCCTATGCCAAACAACTAGCAAGACAGGAACACAACCCCACCCATTAGTAGAGAGGCTGCCTAAAATCATAATAAGGCCAGAGACACCCCAAAACACACCATCAGACATGGACCTGCCCACCAAAAAGACAAGATCCAGCCTCATCCACCAGAACACAGGCACTAGTCCCTGCCACCAGGAAGCCTACACAATCCACTGAACCAACCTTAGCCACTGGGGACAGACACCAAAAACAAAGGGAACTACAAACCTGCAGCCTGCAAAAAGGAGACCCCAAACACAGTAAGATAAGCAAAATGAGAAGACAGAAAAACACACAGCAGATGAAGGAGCAAGAAAAAAACCCACCAGACCTAACAAATGAAGAGGAAATAGGCAGTCTACCTGAAAAAGAATTCAGAATAATGATAGTAAGGATGATACAAAATCTGGAAATAAAATAGACAATATGCAAGAAACATTTAACAAGGACCTAGAAGAGCTAAAGGTGAAACAAACAATGATAAACAACACAATAAATGAAATTAAAAATACTCTAGATGGGATCAATAGCAGAATAACTGAGGCAGAAGAATGGATAAGTGACCTGGAAGATAAAATAGTGGAAATAACTACTGCAGAGCAGAATAAAGAAAAAAGAATGAAAAGAACTGAGGACAGCCTCAGAGACCTCTGGGACAACATTAAACACACCAACATTCGAATTATAGGGGTTCCAGAAGAAGAAGAGAAAAAGAAAGGGACTGAGAAAATATTTGAAGAGATTATAGTTGAAAACTTCCCTAATATGAGAAAGGAAATAGTTAATCAAGTCCAGGAAGCACAGAGAGTCCCATAGAGGATAAATCCAAGGAGAAATAAGCCAAGACACATATTAATCAAACTGTCAAAAATTAAATACAAAGAAAACACATTAAAAGCAGCAAGGGAAAAACAACAAATAACACATAAGGGAATCCCCATCAGGTTAACAGCTGATCTTTCAGCAGAAACTCTGCAAGCCAGAAGCGACTGGCAGGACATATTTAAACTGATGAAGCAGAAAAACCTGCAACCAAGATTACTCTACCCAGCAAGGACCTCATTCAGATTTCATGGAGAAATTAAAATCTTTACAGACAAGCAAAAGCTGAGAGAGTTCAGCACCACCAAACCAGCTTTACAACAAATGCTAAAGGAACTTCTCTAGGCAAGAAACACAAAAGAAGGAAAAGACCTACAATAATGAATCCAAAACAATTAAGAAAATGGGAATAGGAACATACATATCGATAATTACCTTAAATGTAAATGGACTAAATGCTCCCACCAAAAGACACAGATTGACTGAATGGATACAAAAACAAGACCCATATATATGCTGTCTACAAGAGACCCACTTCAGACCTAGAGACACATACAGACTGAAAGTAAGGGGATGGAAAAAGATATTCCATGCAAATGGAAACCAAAAGAAAGCTGCAGTAGCAATTCTCATATCAGACAAAATAGACTTTAAAATAAAGACTATTAGAAGAGACAAAGAAGGACACTACATAATGATCAAGGGATCAATTCAAGAAGAAGATATAACAATTGTAAATATTTATGAACCCTACATAGGAGCACCTCAATACATAAGGCAAATACTAACAGCCATAAAAGGGGAAATCGACAATAACACATTCATAGTAGGGGACATTAACACCCTACTTTCACCAATGGACAGATCATCCAAAATGAAAATAAATAAGGAAACATAAGCTTTCAATGATACATTAAACAAGATGGACTTAATTGATATTTATAGGACATTCCATCCAAAAACAACAGAATACACTTTTTTCTCAAGTGCTCATGGAACATTCTCCAGGATAGATCATATCTTGGTTCACAAATCAAGCCTTGGTAAATTTAAGAAAATTGAAATCGTATCAAGTATCTTTTCTGACCACAACGCTATGAGACTAGATATCAATTACAGGAAAAGATCTGCAAAAAATACAAACACATGGAGGCTAAACAATACACTACTTAATAACAAAGTGATCACTGAAGAAGTCAAAAAGGAAATAAAAAAAAACCTAGAAACAAATGACAATGGAGACACGACGACCCAAAACCTATGGGATGCAGCAAAAGCAGTTCGAAGAGGGAAGTTTATAGCAATACAATCCTACCTTAAGAAACAGGAAACATCTCAAATAAACAACCTAACCTTGCAGCTAAAGCAATTACAGAAAGAAGAACAAAAAAACCCCAAAATTAGCAGAAGGAAAGAAATCATAAAAATCAGATCAGAAATAAATGAAAAAGAAATGAAGGAAACAATAGTAAAGATGAATAAAACTGAAAGCTGGTTCTTTGAGAAGATAAACAAAATTGAAAAACCATTAGCCAGACGCATCAAGAAAAAAAGGGAGAAGACTCAAATCAATAGAGTTAGAAATGAAAAAGGAGAATTAACAACTGACACTGAATAAATACAAAAGATCATGAGAGATTATGACAAGCAACTCTATGCCAATAAAATGGACAACCTGGAAGAAATGGACAAATTCTTAGAAATGCAAAACCTGCCAAGACTGAATCAGGAAGAAATAGAAAATATGAACAGACCAATCACAAGCACTGAAATTGAAACTGTGACTAAAAATCTTCCAACAAACAAAAGTCCAGGACCAGATGGCTTCACAGGCGAATTCTATCAAACATTTAGAGAAGAGCTAACACCTATCCTTCTCAAACTCTTCCAAAATATAGCAGAGGGAGGAACACTCCCAAACTCATTCTACGAGGCCACCATCACCTTGATACCAAAACCAGACAAGGATGTCACAAAGAAAGAAACCTACAGGCCAATATCACTGATGAACAGAGATGAAAAAATCCTCAGCAAAATACTAGCAAACAGAATCCAACAGGACATGAAAAGGATCATACATCATGATCAAGTGTGCTTTATTCTAGGAATGCAAGGATTCTTCAATATACGCAAATCGATCAATGTGATAAACCATATTAACAAATTGAAGGAGAAAAACCATATGATCATCTCAGTAGATGCAGAGAGAGCTTTTGACAAAATTCAACACCCATTTATAATAAAAACCCTGCAGAAAGTAGGCATAGAGGGAACTTTCCTCAACATAATAAAGGCCATATATGACAAGCCCACAGCAAACATCATCCTCAATGGTGAAAAACTGAAAGCATTTCCACTAAGATCAGGAACAAGACAAGGTTGCCCACTCTCACCACTCTTATTCAACATAGTTTTGGAAGTTTTAGCCACAGCAATCAGAGAAGAAAAGGAAATAAAAGGAATCCAAATAGGAAAAGAAGAAGTAAAGCTGTCACTGTTTGCAGATGACATGATCCTATATATAGAGAATCCTAAAGATGCTACCAGAAAACTACAGGAGCTAATCAATGAATTTGGTAGAGTAGCAGGATACAAAATTAATGCACAGAAATCTCTGGCATTCCCATACACTAATGATGAAAAATCTGAAAGTGAAATCAAGAAAACACTCACACTTACCACTGCAACAAAAAGAATAAAATATCTAGGAATATACCTACCTAAGGAGATAAAAGACCTGTATGCATAAAATTATAAGACACTGATGAAAGAAATTAAAGATGATACAAATAGATGGAGAGATATACCATGTTCTTGGATTGGAAGAATCAACTTTGTGAAAATGACTATACTACTCAAAGCAATCTACAGACTCAATGCAATCCCCATGAAACTACCACGGGCATTTTTCATATAACTAGAACAAAAAATTTCACAATTTGTATGGAAACACAAAAGACCCCGAATAGCCAAAGCAATCTTGAGAACGAAAAACGGAGCTGGAGGAATCAGGCTCCCTGACTTCAGACTATACTACAAAGCTACAGTAATCAAGACAGTATGGTACTAGCCCAAAAACAGAAAGATCGATCAATGGAACAGGATAGAAAGCCCAGAGATAAACCCACGCACATATGATCACCTTTTCTTTGATAAAGGAGGCAGGAATGTACATTGGAGAAAGGACAGCCTCTTCAATAAGTGGTGCTGGGAAAACTGGACAGGTACATGTAAAAGTATGAGATTAGATCACTCCCTAACACCATACACAAAAATAAGCTCAAAATGGAATAAGTACCTAAATGTAAGGCCAGAAACTATCAAGCTCTTAGAGGAAATCATAGGCAGAACACTCTATGACATAAATCACAACAAGATCTTTTTGGACCCACCTCCTAGAGAAATGGAAATAAAAACAAAAATAAGCAAATGGGACGTAATGAAACTTCAAAGTTTTTGCACAGCAAAGGAAGCCATAAACAAGACGAAAAGACAACCCTCAGAATGGGAGAAAATATTTGCAAATGAAGCAACTGACAAAGGATTAATCTCCAAAATTTATAAGCAGCTCATGCAGCTCAATAACAAAAAAACAAACAACCCAATCCAAAAATGGGCACAAGACCTAAATAGACATTTCTTCAAAGAAGATATACAGATTGCCAACAAACACATGAAAGAATGCTCAACATCACTAACCATTAGAGAAATGCAAATCAAAACTACAAAGAGATATCATCTCATGCCAGTCAGAATGGCCATCATCAAAAAATCTAGAAACAATAAATGCTGGAGAGGGTGTGGAGAAAAGTGAACACTCTTGCACTGTTGGTGGGAATGTGAATTGGTACAGCCACTATGGAGAACAGTATGGAGGTTCCTTTAAAAACTACAAATAGAACTATCATATGACCCAGCAATCCCACTACTGGGCATATACCCTGAGAAAACCATAATTCAAAAAAAAGTCATGTATCAAAATGTTCATTGCAGCTCTATTTACAATAACCCGGAGATGGAAACAGCCTAAGTGTCCATCATCGGATGAAACGATAAAGAAGATGTGGCACATATATACAATGGAATATTACTCAGCCATAAAAAGAAATGAAATTGAGTTATTTGTAGTGAGGTGGATGGACCTAGAGTCTGTCATACAGAGTGAAGTAAGTCAGAAAGAGAAAGACAAATACCGTATGCTAACACATATATATAGAATTTAAGAAAAAAAAAGTCATTAAGAACCTAGGGGTAAGACAGGAATAAAGACACAGACCTACTGGAGAATGGACTTGAGGATATGGGGAGGGGGAAGGGTAAGCTGTGACAAAGCGAGAGAGAGGCATGGACATATACAGACTACCAAACGTAACGTAGATAGCTAGTGGGAAGCAGCCGCATAGCACAGGGAGATCAGCTAGGTGCTTTGTGACCGCCTGGAGGCATGGGATTGGGAGGGTGGGAGGGAGGGAGAAGCAAGAGGGAAGAGATATGGGAACAGATGTATATGTATAACTGATTCACTTTGTTACAATGCAGAAACTAACACACCATTGTAAAGCAATTATACTCTAATAAAGATGTAAAAAAAAAAAAGAAAAAATAATAAATTAAATAAAAGCTATAAAGTGGTCACGGCTGCATTCAGGGATACATACTGTTGAAAACTCAAAAACAAAATAGTCATGTAGAAAAAAAAAAGACATCACCAAAGATGCTGCCCCTTGTGGTTACCTCAAAGTCAAGTTCAGGACAAAAA
This sequence comes from Grampus griseus, assembly GCF_964374135.1. NCBI lineage: Eukaryota > Metazoa > Chordata > Mammalia > Artiodactyla > Delphinidae > Grampus > Grampus griseus. The sequence goes on along the minus strand of NC_139003.1, from coordinate 52,557,642 downwards.
TCAACTTTCATCCAGCATGTGAACATTTACAAATCACACAGACTATGAGACATAATTGGAGAAGACCAGCAAACGACCACTTTAAAAATCAGTGAAGGATGGTCCCACACAACCAAAGAAGATATATACTGTCCATTTAAAATCATAAGACACTAACTACTCTGACTGTTTTTTAATAGATCTATAAATATTTAAACATTGTTAGTCTTCACTTTAAAAACTTTCTTTTGTGCTGTAATAGACATGTTAAATTTCAGGACAAAGTTCTTTGAAGTAGAATTGGGACTTTTCTCCTTATTTGTGCCTTAGAGCACATGTGATGGGATGCAGGTTGGGGGTTGACTCACACTCAGTTCTTTAATGTCTAAAATATATTTCACACACTAAAACTCTCCGTAGTTACTATCTGTTCAGAGGTATTATATTTAATAAATCTTAATTATCTAAGGCTACTCGTAAATGACAAAATCACTGGTGAATTCAGAAGGGAAAGAAGTAGCAAAATTTTTGTTTGCTTTTATCCAAATAGAAGATTGACAGCCAGTTAAATGATGTATCTTTCTTCTTTTTTTAATAGCTATTTATTGTTTAAAAAAACCTACACTTTGTCTGAAGGAGATGAAATTCACTCAGGCATATAACTTATATTATGTAGGTAGTTTTTCAGCTGAATATATTTTCACAAAGCTCATAGGAGTCAGTGCTACCTCTCAGAAAGGAAAAAGATAACTTGACTGCATGACCGTAAAAGAAGATACTTTAAAAAGTCAAAAAGGTAGTATTTTGAACAAAAAGATCTCTAAGAAAGCTAACAGTAGTCTGTATTTTTTAAGCTTGCTCTTACCTTAGGGTCACCTAAGAGACTGTTCCATGACATTTCTCATCACTCCCGATTTCTACATTTCTTCCTTGTATTCTCCTATTTTCCTCCCTGCTCATGCCCCATTATGCCAGATTATCTCCCTCCAAGAAGTTTCCCATGACTCCTCCACTTCCTTTCCAGGCTAGACAACACCGCCTGTGTTCGCACATTAGCTTCAGGCAGAGCTCAAGTCACACTACACCATGCAGGTCTGTTTCCTGCTCCCTCCATCACAGTAGATCATGAGCATTCTGAGGGCAGGGTGGAGTCTTATTGCTGGTGTTTGGATCCATTCAATTTACAAAATAAAATATTCATACGAGAAATAAAGACATATGAAGACAAATTACCAACTGTCAAAATCAACTGAATTTCTAAGGGAAAGTCTGGATCCAATGGGCTTCAAATGTTTAGCTAGTGTTGTCCATGATAAATATTCATGGTTCCTGCCTTTGGGTTGGTATCTTATTTTTGCGGCTAAGAAGTCTGGGATGCCATGATCTGATGGCATCGTTCACTGTTGTGGAACATAATCTGCCTTTAAGAAAATGTTGTCAGCTGTTTTTCCATTCCAAATTGAGTACATGTATAAATACAGAATATAAGTAGTTCCCTCTCTCTATCTCTCTCTATATATACATTTATATATGTGTGTGTATATATGTGTGTGTATATATATGCACACACTCATATATGTATTTATGCGAATGCAGACACTAGCTCCATACTTTACAAGTAAGTTACCAATTATAATTTCCTTTTAGGTATATTTCTGTGCTTAGAGAAATTCTTTTTAAAGAGTTAAGACCAAGAAGAAAATTTAGAGATCTAGAGAAGAAAAAAACTTAATAACTCAATGAAATTGTAGTTTAGAGTTGAATTTCTCTATTAATATTATGCTAGAAAATTTTTGTTCAAAATAATAGATTTTTTTTTCTCAAAATCCCATCTGATTAAAAGCCAAATTCCATCCAAGAGTGAGAATGATCCAAAAACCTTAAAAAATATAACCACAATTGTCTTTCATATGTTATATAAGAATACCATAAAATAATTTTTATCTAGTTATTACAGACCTTGAATACTTATTTACTTAATTAATATGTTTGATAACTTCTGCATTAAAGAAACACCCATACTACTGTTCAGGTACTATTCACACAGTAATGCTCTATCAGTGTATAATTGTGCTTGAGGAAATCTACATAAATTTACTTTAGCTTCTTTATTCTGCCTATAAATAAGCAGACACTGATGCAAAAGCTACTGTTCTCTGAACAAATTATGATGTAGTTGTTGTTAGTCAAAGGTTTCTTAATTATTAAATTGAAAGAAAGCAAGATTTAGGATAGCTCAATGAACAAAAGCTTTGAGCATGTTCAATTATTATACCACAAAAATCAGTCTTCTGGACAAACACTGATCTAACTGAAGAGAAAGGAAACATTAAAGCACAAAAGGAACTAGAAGCTTCCTACTTCAAATGGACTTCCTTCTGTAAATACACAACATTGGTACTGAGTCAAGCTGAGAAAAGGCAAGGTGACAGTTTCAAATTCCTATTATTGAGCTTTCACGCACTTGCCATTCAAGGAGTTCTAAAGGAATTTGCTCATCAACATGAGATAGAATATCAGAACTCTCAGGCACGATTCATCCACTAAGGAAGAAAAGAAGCTGCCCTAATTATTGCAGCATGAATAAGGACACACAGTTTGCTGTATCTAAATTGAACTTTCATGACACGAGAAAAGCAGGTGCAACACAGGGAACACAGTGCCTGTGTTAGCATTTATAGATAATATTAGAGAAACACTGAATGGCATGGAGTCTTACCAATATGATTTCCATAGTATGGAATAACGTGTACAGGGTGGCATCAATTTTATATGAACGTGTTTGTAATGAATTACAGAGGGAAGTGAAATCAACTACATTTAATAGTTTTCCTTCTCTTCCTCTGTCCATCACATTAAAAAACTATATCCAAGTTATAGGTAGCCCACTTGAGAGCCATTTACTCTGCTTTCAGATTAATTTAGCTTAGAAAATTAAATATTTAGATGGAAGAAATTTCTCTAAAATTCAAGATATTGTCCCTTTCTTTGCTTGTAGATATACAGCTAATTTTTTATAATATGGAAATAGAGTGTCATGAAAATTGTTACTGTTATGTTATTAATTTTTTTTTTTTTTTTTTTTGCAGTACGCGGGCCTCTCACTGTTGTGGCCTCTCCCGTTGCAGAGCACAGGCTCTGGACGTGCAGGCCCAGCAGCCATGGCTCACGGGCCCAGCCGCTCCGCGGCATGTGGAATCCTCCCGGACTGGGGCACTAACCCACGTCCCCTGCATCGGCAGGCGGACCCCCAACCACTGCGCCACCAGGGAAGCCCTGACATTATTAATTTAAACTTTATAGGCAAGATGATAACAGCGAGGTCATGGACATACTTTGATTTGAAAGAAAACTAGAATGTAGACTTATAGACACTATCTTTCCCTTTAACATCAGATCAGATAATATAGACTACGCTGCATCCTAGAATGAAAGGTTTTACAGACTCAACATTCTCTCTACCATTTTTCAGACAAAACCGTAATACAGCTGTACCACAGAAATATAAGTCCAAACTAACAAGCAAACAAAGACAATGGTTTGGATAATCACTTTCAGGCTTTAATACAGGGCTCCAGAAGACCAAGAGAGAGCTTGACGTTGAAAACAATGACTGACTGATACAATCACCTAATTAAGAAAGCCTATGTCAGAGAGTTTGTAATATTAAATTGAAGAAATAGTTCTATCCAAAAAAAAACAAAAACAAAAACAAATTAGGTATAACCTGTCACTAGACCATACTGAAGAGATAGATATAGGAGGAAAAAGCCACTTTTGATTTTTGTTTTAATTAACAGACTTCATTTTTACAACAGTTTTAGATTTACAGAAAAATAGAGAAGGTAGCACTGAATGTTTCCATATATCACTCTTTCCCTGCACACAGTTTCCCCCATGATGAACATATTGCTTTAGTGTTACATTTGTTACAATTATCAAGGCAATATCAATCACTTATTATAACTAAAGTCCACAGTTTACATTAAGGCTTGATATTTGTGTTTTACAGGTCTGTGGATTTTCACAATATATATTGCCAGGTATCAACCATTAGAGTATCTTCAAAATTTCACCAAACTAAAAATCCCTTGTGTTCTGCCTATTCATCCCTCCCTCTCTCCCTCTAAGCCCCTGGCACCCACTGATCTTCCTACTGTCTCCATAGTTTTGCCTTTTCCAGAATGTCATACAGTTGGTATTACACAGTATGGAGCTGTTACAGATAGGCTTCTTTCACTTAGTAATATGCACTTACAGTTCCTCTATGTCTTTTGGTGGCTTCATTGCTTAGTTGTTTTCATCACTGAGTAGTATTTCACTGTATGCATGCAACATAGTTTGTTTTTCCATTCACCTATTTAAGAATATCTTACTTGTTTCCATGTTTTGACAATTATCAATAGAACTGCTATTAATTTCTGTGTAGGTTTCTGTGTGGACCGAAGTTTTCAACTAAATTTGATAAATAGCTAGGAGTACGATCGCTAAGTTGTATGGTAAGAGTATGACCACCAATGCCAAATATTATAAGTCTCTGTTCCTTCTTAAGTGAGACATTTCTGGAGTACAATATGATTGGTGTTTTTTGCAGGGCAGCAAGTGCATTACATATCTTTGCTCACGCCAAGTGTAAAAAGAACACAAAAAAAACCCCACCTGCTTTAGAAACCGTTTTTATAACAAGGAACTGTCATCCTTTGAGAGAAAATATAAAGTTTAACTTTTAAGGAAAGAGAGTCACATCTCTCTAAGTAAGATTAAAGGATTCTATTTGTTAAAATTATGAGCAGTACGGATATTATTGCTTTCTGGTATATTTTGAGCCTAGTTTCTTCTGAACTTCATTTATTTAAAGAGTAACACAGTAAATAAGATAAAGGAAGAGTGACAACTTGAAAGGGTTCACATTCCTATTTTGGCTGAACCGGCCCTAGAGTGAGACAGACAAATTAATTTTCTCTGGCTCTTCTTCTGGAAAAAAATCAATCTTTATTCACTTCAATAATGCAATTAAACTGAAATTAAAACTAGAAAGTTAAACGAGTGGATTCAAGAATTCTAAACTTTTCTGAAAAGATCTATTTTTTTCTTATAAGTGTCTCAACCACAAATATGTTGAGTTAGGTTTTCATATAATAGTACGGAAAATATTCAAGGAGGGGAATACATTTTAATACAGCAATTTAATTTCAAGGAATGTAGATGAAGGAAATAATCGGAATTGTACTCAAGGAAATAATCAGAACTGTACTCAAGATACATGTACAAAGATATCTATGGAAATGACACTCACAATACAGAAAAGATAGAAGATAACCAAATGATCAGGACCTTCAAGATGGCGGAGGAGTAAGATGTAGAGATAAACTTCCTCCCCACAAATACATCAGAAATACATCTACATGTGGAACAACTCCTACAGAACACCTACTGAACGCTGGCAGAAGACCTAAGACTTCCCAAAAGGCAAGAAACTCTCCACGTACCTGTGTAGGGCAAGAGAAAAAGAAAACATGAGACAAAAGAATAGGGACGGGACCTGCACCAGTGGGAGGGAGCTGTGAAGGAGGAAACGTTTCCACACACTGGAAGCCCCTTCACTGGTGGAGACAGGGGGTGGGCGGGGGGAGAAGCTTCAGAGCCACAGAGGACAGCACAGCAACAGGGGTGCAGAGGGCAAAGCAGAGAGATTCCTGCACAGAGGATTGGTGCCGGCCAGCACTAACCAGCACAAGAGGCTTGTCTGCTCACCCGCCAGGACGGGTGGGGGCTGGGAGCTGAGGCTCGGGCTTCGGTGGGATCCCAGGGAGAGGACTGGAGTTGGCCGTGTGAACACAGCCTGAAGGGGTTAGTGCACCACGGCTAGCTGGGAGGGAGTCCGGGAAAAAGTCTGGAGCTGTCGAATAGGCAAGAGACTTTTTCTTGCCTCTTTGTTTCCTGGTGCGCTAGCAGCGGGGATTAACAGCACCACCTAAACGAGCTCCAGAGCTGGGCGCCAGCGTGGCTAACAGTGCGGACCCCAGAGATGGGCATGAGACGCTAAGGCAGCTGCTGCTGCCACCAAGAAGCCTGTGTGCGAGCACAGGTCACTATCCACACCTCCCCTCCTGGGAGCCTGTGCAGCCCACCACTGCCAGGGTCCCGTGACCCAGGGACAACTTCCCCGGGGAGAAGTCATGGCGTGCCTCAGGCTGGTGCAATGTCACGCTGGCCTCTGCCGCTGCAGGCTCATCCCACATTCCATACACCGCCCCCCCCGCCAGGCTGAGTGAGCCAGAGCCCCCGAATCAGCTGTTACTTTAACCCCTTCCTCTCTGAGCAAAGAACAGATGCCCTCAGGCGAACTACATGCAGAGGTGGGGCCACATTCAAAGCTGAACCCCAGGAACTGTGTGAACAAAGAAGAGAAAGGGAAATCTCTCCCAGCAGCCTCAAGAGCAGCGGATTAAAGCTCCACAATCAACTTGATGTAGGCTACACCACTGGAATACCTGAATAGGCAACGAATCATCCCAACATTGAGGCGGTGGACTTTGGGAGCAACTGTAGACGTGGGGTTTGCTTTCTGCATCTAATTTGTTCTGGTTTTATGTTTATCATAGTTTAGTATTTAGAGTTTATTATCATTGGTAGATTTGTATATTGATTTGATTGCTCTCTTCCTCTTTTTTTATATATATAGAGATATATAATTTTTTTTTCCTTTTTCTCTTTTTGTGAGTGTGTATGTGTATGCTTCTTTGTGTGATTTTGTCTGTAGAGCTTTGCTTTTACCATTTGTCCTACGGCTCTATCTGTCCATACTTTCTTTCTTTTTTTAACATAGTTTTTAGCGCTTGTTATCATTGGTGGATTTGTTTATTGGTTTGGTTGCTCTCTTTTTTCTTTTTTTTAATTACTTTAAAATTTTTTTAGTTTTAATAACTTTTTTATTTTAAAAACTTTATTTTATTATTTTTCTTTCTTTTTTTCTCCCTTTTCTTCTGAGCCATGTGGCTGACAGGGTCTTGGTGCTCTGGCCAGTTTTCAGGCCTGTGCCTCTGAGGTGGGAGAGCCGAGTTCAGGACATTGGTCCATTAGAGACCTCCCGGCTCCATGTAATATCAAATGGCGAAAGCTCTCCCAGAGATATCCATCTCGACACTAACATCCAACTCCACTCAACGACCAGCAAGCTACACTGTTGGACACCCTATGCCAAACAACTAGCAAGACAGGAACACAACCCCACCCATTAGCAGAGAGGCTACCTAAAATCATAATAAGGTCACGAACACCTCAAAACACACAGCTGGACACGGTCCTGCCCACCAGAAAGACAAGATCCAGCCTCATCAACTGGAACACAGGTACCAGTCCCCTCCACCAGGAAGCCTACACAACCCACTGAACCAACCTCACCCACTGGGAGCAGAAACCAAAAACAACAGGAACTATGAACCTGCAGCCTGCAAAACGTAGACCCCAAACACAGTAAGTTAAGCAAAATGAGAAGACAGAGAAACATGCAGCAGGTGAAGGAGCAAGCTAAAACGTCACCAGACCAAAGAGATGAAGAGGAAAAAGGCAGTCTATGGGAAAAAGAATTCAAAGAAAAGATAGTAAAGATGATCCAAAATCTTGGACATACAATGGAGAAAATACAAGAAACATTTTAAAAGGACCTACAAGAACTAAAGAGCAAACGAACACTGATGAACAACACAATAAATGAAATTAAAAATTTTCTGGAAGAAATCAATAGCAGAACAACTGAGGCAGAAGCATGGATAAGTGACCTGGAAGATGGTATACTGCAAATAACTACTGCAGAGCAGAATAAAGAAATAAGAATGAAAAGAATTGAGGACAGTCTCAGAGACCTCAGGGACAACATTAAATGCACTAACATTCAAATTATAGGGGTCCTAGAAAAAGAAGAGAAAAAGAACGGGACTGAGAAAATATTTGAAGAGATTATAGTTGAAAACTTCCCTAATATGGGAAGGAAACAGTCAATGAAGTCCAGGAAGCACAGAGAGTCCCACACTGGATAAACCCAAGGAGAAACAGGCCAAGAAACATATTAATCAAACTATCAAAAATTATATACAAAGAAAAACTATTAAAAGCAGCAAGGGAAAAACAGCGAATAACATACAAGGGAAGAAACTCTGCAAGCCAGAAGGAAGTGGCAGCACATATTTAAAGTGATGAAAGGGAAAAACCTACAACCAAAATTACTCTACCCAGCAAGGATCTAATTCAGATTCAATGGAAAAATTAAAATATTTACAGAGTAGCAAAAGCTAAGAGAATTCAGCACCACCAAACCAGCTTTACAACAAATGCTAAAGGAACTTCTCTAGGCTGGAAACACAAGAGAAGGAAAATACCAACAATAACAAACCCAACATAATTAAGAAAATGCTAAAAGGAACATACATATAGATAACTACCTTAAATGTAAATGAATTAAATGCTCCAACCAAAAAATATAGATCGGCTGAATGGATACAAAAACAAGACCTGTAAATATGCTGTCTAAAAGAGACCCACTTCAGACCTAGGGACAAATACAGACTGAAAGTGAGGGGATGGAAGAAGATATTCCATGCAAATGGAAATCAAAAGAAAGCTGGGGCATCCCTGGTGGCGCAGTGGTTGAGAGTCCACCTGCCAATGCAGGGGACGCGGGTTCATGCCCTGATCTGGGAAGATCCCACGTGCCGCGGAGCGGCTGGTCCCGTGAGCCATGGCTGCTGAACCTGCACATCCGGAGCCTGTGCTCCGCAACGGGAGAGGCCACAACAGTGGGAGGCCCGCGTACCACAAAAAAAAAAAAAGAAAGCTGAAGTAGCAATTCTCATATCCCACAAAACAGACTTAAAAAAAAGACTATTACAAGAGACAAACAAGGACATTGCATAATGATCAAGGGATCAATCCAAGAAGAAGATATAACAATTGTAAATATTTATTCACCCAACACAGCAGTACCTCAATACATAAGGCAAATGCTAACAGCCATAAAAGGGGAAATCAGCAGTAACACAATCATAGTAGGGGACTTTAACACCCCACTTTCACCAATCGACAGATCATCTAAAATGAAAATAAATAAGGAAACATAAGCTTTCAATGATACATTAAGCCAGATGGACTTAATTGATATTTATAGGACTTTCTATCCAAAAACAACAGAATACAATTTCTTCTCAAGTTCTCATGGAACATTCTCCAGGATAGATCATATCCTGGGTCACAATTCAAGCCTTGGCAAATTTAAGAAAATTGAAATCAGTTCAAGTAACTTTTCTGACCACAACACTATGAGACTAGATATCAATAACAGGAGAAAATCTGCGAAAAATACAAAAAAATGGAGTTTGAACAATATGGTACTAAATAACCAAAAGATCACTGAAGAAATCAAAGAGGAAATCAAAAAATACCTAATAACAAATGACAATGAAAACATGATGACCCAAAACCTATGGGATGCAGAAAAAGCAGTTCTAAGAGGGAAGTTTATAGCAATACAATCCTACCTCTAGAAACAAGAAACATCTCAAATAAACAACCTAACCGTACAACTAAGGCAATTAGAGAAAGAAGAAAAAAATAACCCAAAAGTTAGCAGAAAGAAAGAAATCACAAAGATCAATCAGAAATGAAGGAAACAATAGCAAAGATAAATAAAACTAAAAGCTGGTTCTTTGAGAAGATAAACAAAATTGGTAAACCATTAGCCAGACTCACCAAGAAAAAAAGGGAAAACACTACAATCAATAGAATTAGAAATGAAAACAAGAAGTAACAACTGACACTGCAGAAATAAAACGGAACATGAGAGATTACTACAAGCAACTATATGCCAATAATATGGACAACCTGGAAGAAATGGACAAATTCTTAGAAAGGCACAAACTTCCAAGACTGAACCATGAAGAAATAGAAAATATAAACAGACAAATCACACGCTCTGAAATTCAGACTGTGATGAAAAAGTTTCCAAAAAACAAAAACACAGGACCAGATGGCTTCACAGGCAAATTCTATCAAACATTTAGAGAAGAGATAAGACCTATCATTCTAAAACTCTTCCAAACTATAGCAGAGGGAGGAACACTCCCAAACTCATTCTACGAGGCCACCATCAACCTGATACCAAAACCAGACAAAGAGGTCACAAAGAAAGAAAACTACAGACTGATATCACTGATGGACACAGAAGCCAAAATCCTCAACAAAATACCAGCAAACTGAATCCAACAACACATTCAAAAGATCATACACCATGATCAAGTGGGGTTTATCCCAGGAATGCAAGGATTTTTCAATATATGCAAATCAATCAATGTGATAAACCATATTAACAAACTGAAGAAGATAAACCATATGATCAGCCCAAAAGATGCAGAAAAAGCTTTCCACAAAATTCAACACCCATTTATGATAAAAACCCACCAGAAAGTAGGCAGAGACGGAACTTACCTCAACATAATAAAGGCCATATATAAAAAACCCACAGCCAATATCATTCTTAATTGTGAAAAAGTGAAACGTTTCCACTAAGATCAGGAAAAAGACAAGGTTGCCCACTCTCACCACTATTATTCAACATAGTTTTGGAAGTTTTAGCCATAGCAATCAGAGAAGAAAAAGAAATAAAAGGAATCCAAATCGGAAAAGAAGAAGTAAAGCTCTCACCGTTTGCAGGTGACATGATACTATATGTAGAGAATCCTAAAGATGCTACCAGAAAACTACTAGAGCTAATCAATGAATTCAGTAAAGTAACAGGATACAAAATTAATGCACAGAAATCTCTGGCATTCCTATACACTAATGATGAAAAATCTGAAAGTGAAATTAAGAAAACACTTCCATTTACCATTGCAACAGAAAGAATAAAATATCTAGGAATAAACCTACCTAAGGAGACAAAAGACCTGTATGCAGAAAATTATAAGGCACTGATGAAAGAAATTAAAGATGATACAAATAGATGGAGAGATATACCATGTTCTTGGATTGAAAGAATCAACATTGTGAAAATGACCCTACTAACCAAAGCAATATACAGATTCAGTGCAATCCATATCTAACTACGAATGGCATGTATCACAGAACTAGAACAAAATATTTCACATTTTGTATGGAAATAAAAAGACCCCGAATAGCCAAAGCACCTTGAGAAAGTAAAACAGAGCTGGAGGAATCAGGCTCCCTGACTTCAGACTATACTTCAAAGCTACAGTAATCAAGACTGCATGGTACTGGCATAAAAACAGAAATATAAATCAATGGAACAGGATAGAAATCTCAGAGATAAACCCATACACATATGGTCACCTTATCTTTGAAAAAGGAGGAAAGAATATACAATGGAGAAAAGACGGCCTCTTCAATAAGTGATGCTTGGAAAACTGGACAGCTACAGGTAAAAGAAAGAAATTAGAACACTCCCTAACACCATACACAAAAATAAACTCAAAATGGATTAAAGACCTAAATGTATGGCCAGACACTATCAAACTCTTAGAGGAAAACATAGGCAGAACACTCTATGACAAAAATAACAGCAAGATCCTTTTTGACCCACCTCCTAGAGAAATGGAAATAAAAACAAAATAAACAAATGGGACCTAACGAAACTTAAAAGCTTTACACAGTGAAGGAAACCATAAAGAAGACGAAAAGAGAACCCTCAGAAAGGGAGAAAATATTTGCAAATGAAGCAACTGACAAAGGATTAACCTCCAGAATTTACAACCAGCTCATGCAGCCCAATATCAAAAAAAACAAACAAGCCAATCCAAAAATGGGCAGAAGACCTAAATAGACATTTCGCAAAAGAAGATAAACAGATTGCTCACAAACACCTGAAAGGATGCTCAACACCACTAATCATGAGAGAAATACAACTCAAAACTACAATGAGGTATCACCTCACACCAGTCAGAATGGCCATCATCAAAAAATCTATGAACAATAAACGCTGGAGAGGGTGTGGAGGAAAGGGAACCCTCTTGCATGGTTAGTGGGAATGTAAATTGATACACCCACTATGGAGAACAGTATGGTGGCTCCTTACAAAACTAAAAATAGAACTACCATACGACCCAGCAATCCCACTACTGGGCATATACACTGAGAAAACCATAATTCAAAAGGAGGCATGTACCACAAGTTCATTGCAGCTCTATTTAGAATAGCCAGGACATGCAAGCAACCTAAGTGTCCATCAACAGATGAATGGATAAAAAAGATGTGGCACATATATACAATGGAATATTACTCAGCCATAAAAAGAAACGAAATTGAGTTATTTGTAGTGCGTTGGATGGACCTAGAGAGTGTCATACAGAGTGACGTAAGTCAGAAAGATAAAAATAAATACCATATGCTGACACGTATATATGGAGTCTTAAAAAAAAACAACCAAAATGTTTCTGAAGAACTTAGGGGCAGGACAGGAATAGGGACACATAGAAAATGGACTTCAGGACATGGGGAGAGGGAAGAGTAAGCTTGGATGAAGTGAGAAAATGACATGGACTGATATATACTACCAAATATAAAGTAGAAGCTAGTGGGAAGCAGCCGCATAGCACAGGGAGATAATCTGAGTGCTTTGTGACCACCTAGAGGGGTGGGATAGGGAGGGTGGGAGGGAGACGCAAGAGGGGGGAGATATGCAGATATATGTATATGTATAGTTGATTCACTTTGTTTTAAAGCAGAAACTAACACACCACTGTAAAACAATTATACTCTAATAAAGATGTTAAAGAAAAATTTATAAACAATAAATGCTGGAGAGGGTGTGGAGAAAACGGAACTCTCTTGCTCTGTTGGTGGGAATGTAAATTGATACAGCCACTATGGAGAACAGTATGGAGGTTCCTTAAAAAACTAAAAATAGAACTACCATATGACACAGCAATCCCACTACTGGGCATATACCCTGAGAAACGCATAATTCAAAAAGAGTCATGTACCACAATATTCATTGCAGCTGTATTTACAATAGCCAGGACATGGAAGCAACCTAAGTGTCCATCAACAGATGAATGGATAAAAAAGATGTGGCACATATATACAATGGAATATTACTCAGCCATAAAAAGAAACAAAATTGAGTTATTTGTACTGCGTTGGATGCACCTAGAGTCTGTCATACAGAGTGAAGTAAGTCAGAAAGAGAAAAACATACCATATGCTAACACATATATATGGAATCTAACAAAAAAAAAAAAAAGGTTCTGAAGAACCTAGGGGCAGGACAGGAATAGGGACAGAGACATAGAGAATGGACTTGAGGACATGAGGAGGGGGAAGGGTAAGCTGGGACAAAGCGAGAGAGTGGCATGGACATATATACACTAACAAATGTAAAATAGATAGCTGTTGGGGGCAGCGGCATGGCACAGGGAGATTAGCTCGGTGCTTTGTAACTACCTAGAGGGGTGGGATCGGGAGGATGGGAGGGAGAAGTAAGAGGGAGGAGGTATAGGGATATGTGTATACATATAGCTGATTCACTTTGTTATAAAGCAGAAACTAATGCACCATTGTGGGGCAATTGTACTCCAAGAAAGATGTTAAAAACAAACAAACAAACACCCAAGGTCATCAGAAAAAAGAAAAATGTAAACTATGGTGAACCACAGGCAATTCCAAAGAGACAAAGGGAAGGTCAGCTCTTACTAGTGATTAGGAGAAAACTGAGGAGGGTTGTTTGAATAAAATTTATTGGAGAAGAATGAAAAAAAAAAAAAAAGGTCAAAAATAAGGGATTGGTGATTTAAAATGTTTTATATCCATATGACAAAATATTACACAGTCATTAAAAATCATGCTGTAGTATAGCATGTATTTACATAAGGATGGAATGAAAATTATTGCTCATTGTCTTTGGGGAAGGTGGACAGACTTTTTACTTTTGAGGGTGAGGCCCCCACTGTCCCAGGAGAGTGTAAAAAGACTCTTGCAATTCCATGATCTGGAACTTGTCCAAAAATCACACTCATCCTATGGGATAACCAGGCTCTAATAAGCAACATTCATTCAGCATTTAATTATCAGGCACTTCCTCTGTGCTAGACTCATCTAAACAAGGGAACCACAGAGGTGAGTAAAACAAACTCCCTATTTACATGGAGCTTAAATTCTAATGTGAGAACAAGTGGGCGACAGTGGGCGAGAATCAAGACAGGCAATAAATTCATAAGTCACAAGGCAATCTTAAACAATGTGTGCTATTAAAAAAATGGGATCCATAAGTTTGTCTTCCATGTCTGTGAGTCTATTTCTGTTTTGTAAATAAGTTCATTTGTATCATTTTCTTAGATTCCACACGTGATATATAATATTTGTCTTTGTCTGACTTCATTTAATATAATAATCTCTAGTTCCATTCATGTTGTGACATACAGCAGTACTTCATTCTTTTTAATGGCTGAGTTTCATATATATATATATATATATATATAATTGCCACGTCTTCTTTATCCATTCTTCTGTCAATGGAGACTTAGGCTGCTTCCATGTCTTGGCTATCGTAAATAGTGCCGATATGAACACTGGGGTGCATGTATCTTTTTGAATTAGAGTTTTTATCTTTTCTGGATATATGTCCAGGAGTGGGTTTGCTGGATCATATGGTAACTCTATTTTTAGAGGAGCTAGGGGCAGGGAGGGATAAATTAGGAGTTTTGGATTAAAAGATACATTCTACTATATATAAAATAAATAAACAACAAGGGCTTACTGTATAGCACTGGGAACTATCAATATATTCAGTATCTTACAATAACCTATAATGAAAAAGAATCTGAAAAAGAATATATATATACCTGAATCACTGAATACCTGAAGCTAACACAACATTGTAAATCAACTATTCTTCAATTAAAACAAATTTTTTTAATGGGATCAATAAAAGTGAAGGTGTTGATGAACCAGTTACTTGGAGAAGGTGGTCAAGGAACACCTATCTGAGAGGTGACATCTGGGCTCAGAACCAGTAAAGATCAAGGACATGAGCATTCCAGATGTGTTAACTCAGTCCAGAGCTCTGAGTCAGGAATGAGTTTGACATGTTCAAGGAATAAAACAGAAAGAAGGAATATAAAACTGACTGTCACTGAGCAAAAGGGACGATGATAGGAGATGAATTTGGAGTGGAAGGCTGGAGCCAAATCATGTAGGGCTTTGTAGGTAATCTAAGGTCCAAGGTAAGAATGAAGAAAAATCAGGGAAAAAGTTATAAGCCTGGGAGGTTGGACAGGTGACTCAATCCTGACATCAGTGCAGAGTCAACATGTGGCAGTGGGAAGGCTTGGAACAGGGGACCAGGAGACATATGTTGCTAGGGGCATCAGAACTATGTACAAGCAAGAGGACACCTCCAAGAACTATGGTCCAGGGACAATGTACCAACACAGACTACTTCATAGCTTAACAGGATGTCTCTCATTGCCTGTGCTCAGAGACATCACCTGCAAATCAACCACGAATAGTATATTCTTTTTTTTTCTTACTGAATTGCTATTTTTTCACATTTATTTGATTTATTTGTTTTTACATCTTTATTGAAGAATAACTGCTTTACAATGGTGTGTTAGTTTCTGCTTTATAACAAAGTGAATCAGTTATACATATACATCTGTTCCCATATCTCTTCCCTCTTGCTTCTCCCTCCCTCCCACCCGCCCTATCTCACCCCTCTAGGTGGTCACAAAGCACCGAGCTGATCTCCCTGTGCTATGCGGCTGCTTCCCACTAGCTATCTATTTTACATTTGGTACTGTATATATGTCCATGCCACTCTCTCGCTTTGTCACAGCTTACCCTTCCCCCTCCCCATATCCTCAAGTCCATTCTCCAGTAGGTCTGTGTCTTTATTCCTGTCTTACTCCTAGGTTCTTCATGACATTTTTTTCCTTAAATTCCATATATATGTGTTAGCAAATGGTATTTATCTTTCCCTTTCTTACTTCACTCTGTATGACAGACTCTAGGTCCATCCACCTCATTACAAATAGATCAATTTCGTTTCTTTTTATGGCTGAGTAATATTTCATTGTATATATGTGCCACATCTGTTTTATCCATTTATCCGATGATGGACACTTAGGTTGTTTCCATCCCCGGGTTATTGTAAATAGAGCTGCAATGAACATTTTGGTAAATGACTCTTTTTGAATTATGGTTTTCTCAGGGTATATGCCCAGTAGTGGGATTGCTGGGTCATATGGTAGTTCTATTTGTAGTCTTTTAAGGAACCACATACTGTTCTCCATAGTGGCTGTACCAATTCACATTCCCACCAGCAATGCAAGAGTGTTCCCTTTTCTCCACACCCTCTCCAGCATTTATTGTTTCTAGATTTTTTGATGATGGCCATTCTGACTGGTGTGAGGTGATATCTCATTGTAGTCTTGATTTGCATTTCTCTAATTATTAATGATGTTGAGCATTCTTTCATATGCTTGTTGGCAGCCTGTATATCTTCTTTGGAGAAATGTCTATTTAGGTCTTGTGCCCATTTTTGGATTGGGTTGTTTGTTTTTTTGTTATTGAGCTGCATGAGCTGCTTATAAATTTTGAAGATTAATCCTTTGTCAGTTGCTTCATTTGCAAATATTTTCTCCCATTCTGAGTGTTGTCTTTTGGTCTTGTTTATGGTTTCCTTTGCTGTGCAAAAGCTTTTAAGTTTCATTAGATCCCATTTGTTTATTTTTGGTTTTATTTCCATTTGTCTAGGAGGTGGGTCAAAAGGGATCTTGCTGTGATTTATGTCATAGAGTGTTCTGCCTATGCGACATGATACTATACATAGAGAATCCTAAAGATGCTACCAGAAAACTACTAGAGCTAATCAATGAATTTGGTAAAGTAGAAGGATACAAAATTAATGCACAGAAATCTCTGGCATTCCTATACACTAATGATGAAAACTCTGAAAGTGAAATCAAGAAAACACTTCCATTTACCATTGCAACAAAAAGAATAAAATATCTAGGAATAAACCTACCTAAGGAGACAAAAGACCTGTATGCAGAAAATTATAAGACACTGATGAAAGAAATTAAAGATGATACAAATGGATGGAGAGATATACCATGTTCTTGGATTGGAAGAATCAACATTGTGAAAATAACTATAGTACCCAAAGCAATCTACAGATTCAATGCAATCCCTATCAAACTACCACTGGCATTTTTCACAGAACTAGAACAAAAAATTTCACAATTTGTAGGGAAACACAAAAGACCCCAAATAGCCAAAACAATCTTGAGAACGAAAGATGGAGCTGGAGGAATCAGGCTCCTGAATTCAGACTATACTACAAAGCTACAGTAATCAGGACAGTATGGTACTGGCACAAAAACAGAAAGATAGATCAATGGAACAGGATAGAAAGCCCAGAGATAAACCCACGCACATATGGTCATCTTATCTTTGATAAAGGAGCCAGGAATGTACAGTGGAGAAAGGACAGCCTCTTCAATAAGTGGTGCTGGGAAAACGAATAGTATATTCTTAATGTATCTGCCACTCTTTCTTTTATTTACTCACTGTGTGAGGACATGGCCTGACACAAACCTAGGGACAGAGTTCAAGTCCTCATACTTAGAAACCCAACTTTGGTGCCAATGTTCCCTAAGCTGGGAAAGACAAACAGATCCAGATTATCAAAAATGTCTGTGGGAATAAGAGGTTGTAGGTAGTTTTGTTTGGGCTTTCTCACTCCAGTGCTTTTCAACATCCCTAGTATGACAATATTTTACTTTTGGTAATCAAGAATAAAAGCTGTTTGAAAATCAATCTATAGTGGAAGACTTTCCCCTTCTTTAACCTGGTTTATTATTAGATCTATGAAAGCCTGGGGATGCCATTAAAATCAGCAACACCAGAATACTAAAACGTAAGAAGGGATTGTAACAAACGAGACAAAGAATATCACAAACCAAAACTGCACATACAAAAACCTAATTCATTTTGTTCTGAACCACATCATTTTAATATGTCCTTCCAATTTCTCCAACTCAGTCCCAAGTCTGGTTATTAATACATCGCTCTGGCTTTAAAAATAAAAATGGCATGGTCATCAGTTTGAAGCTTCACCAAGAGTCGGCTCCTCTATAAACTCCAAACAAATCCGGAGAAAAAGGAGAATGCATGCATATTAATGATACTAATGACAATAATTCTATCAGTGCGGATATGGCATAAGCCCAGTCACATCAAGCTGCTGTATATAGCGTGGGCAATGAAGCCATCAGGATTCACAAAGACTCATCAATGAGAGAGAAGTGAGCATTACAGAGTCTGCCAAAGCACAGCCACATTTCTCTCCCCTGCACTCAGGGACTTCTCAAAATGACATTTCAGAGCTGGAGACGCCATTGCTCATAGCTAAATGAATATTCCCGTAAGCATTTGCTTTTCAAGATAGGAATTTCCAGGAATGAGATACCACCCACTGCCAGCTGGGTACAGATATAAATAAAGAGAAATTTATCCTTGGATAAGGAATGCTTTTTTTTTCTTTTAGTGTTTATATATTTTAAATTTGGAGTTTCATCATTTGTTTTTTTTTAACTTGTCTTTTTATAAGTTATTGAGAAATATGTTAAAGAGTGGAGGACTTACCTACATTTCCATTAATTCGTATTTTTAAAAATGTTTGAGTTGAGTGCAGTTGGTGAGTCATTTAGCCAACTTGACGGTCATTTAGCCTATCCCCAAATGGCAATCTCCTGTGTCCAGGTATATATACTTCTATATTTCCTAAAAAACCTTTTGTAATAAGAAAGGTATCCTGAATGTTTTGAATGTAAAAATAATTTGTCACAGAAAGTGCATCTTAAAATTTTCAAATATTTTTAAAAGACTATCAACAAAAGACATTATTTTTATCATGACTGAATTGATGACAAAAGATAATAATGGGGTTATACATAATATGTATTAATATACACATATAGATTGTGTGTGTGTGTTTATAAAATCTGTTGCCCTTTGAATAGGGTAGGATTCAAATTCATTTTCTAGTTCAAATCAAAATTAGCATGATTACTGGCCAAAGATTTCATCTTAATACTAAATAGTGAAACATATGACGAGTGTATAACTTTTTCTTTAGTTTTCTACTCGAAAATGTTTGCGAGAAGACAGAGGAAGGATTAAAGTTGGCACAGCAAAGACTGAGCACTAACACAGAAAAGAAGCACCATCCTTGCTCTATGTGGTACTAGATACTTCAGAACCACTGAAATCTTTTTACCATATTGGAGTTCTTCAGATATTTATTATTCAACAGAACTTGCACAAATTCCTGCAAAGCATAAACATTTGTTAGGCACTTTGTACATTGGTTGGATGGCATTTAAAAGATGACACTCCTAATCTCACAAAAGCAACACTTTCCTAATTGTTTGGTAATTTTTTCCAAAGTATTTTATGTAATAGTAACTAGAATAAAATTATAGCAGCAATCCATAACTCATTTTCCTTTTTTGTTAAGGCTTTGAAGGTTGTATGGAAATTTTCTGCATCCCTAAAAGCACTGCCAATTCAAAAAGTATTTATGGAGTATATACTGCATCCATAAACCATATTACTAATATTTATTTACTCCCTCATTTACATTTATTACTCTCATCTTACAGCTCAAAATATAATTTCATATACATAATCTAATTTGACAATTATAACAAATATAAGGCTTCAAATATGGCTAGCAATTTCTTGAAACCTACAAAGACATTAAGAGAAAAAAATGTGTGTTTTTCATACACACAAAATATAATTTTCTTACTACTTTGACTAAACTTCTGTTGGTTTACAGAGGCTTATCAATAGCACAGAGATTTATGAATGGAAGGAGAGGGCATTGAGTCCAAAATATTCTATAAAGCTACAGTCTACATGTCAGCCACTGGGGAGAAATAAAGAATTCTACTTATGTTTCCATACACTCAAAGTTATGTGATTGCTATTTAGATTCCCAATACAAAATGAGATAATAAACAGCTGGATAGAAAACATTTTAAGCTTTGTAATTTAAAAGAAACTCTGGTTATCTACTTTATTGAATGGTTTGTTTTTCAAAATTTTTTTGAAAATTATTTGATGGAGGAGACAGTTTATAGGTAAGGATTAAACAGGCAATATGGAAATATTTTTACTACCACAGATACAATGCAAAAAAAATCAGTACTAGTAATATGCAGATGTACTGTCTCTATTTATAGAAATATGCATTGTTAGTAATTATGTTTAAAACTGAGGAGTTCTGCTTCTGCTTAAGATTTAGAAAGCTGTAAGAAAAAGTAGTGTGATTTGCAAAATCATAGCTTTTATTAAGCTCATAAGAAAGTTGAGATTGCAAAACAAATATAAAATAATCACACAGAATGTTTTCTTATATTGGAAATGAATTACATTAGCAATCAATAACACGTCTATATAGCCATTGGTCAAATGGATATCAAAAGGAAAATTAGAACTTATTTAACTGAATGAAAATTAAAACACAACTTATCAAAATTCCTGAGATGCATTACAAAGCAATTCTTAGAGGAAAATTTATAGCATTAAATGTTTTTATCTTGGAAAAAATAAGAGTCAAAATAATAATCAAAGATTTCACATTAAGAAATTAGATGAAGAAGAACAAATGAAATCCAAAGCAAACAGAAGGAAAAAATAATAAAGATAAAGGTAGAAATCAATGAAAATTGTAGTAAAGAAAAATCAATGAAACAAAAACTGAATCTTTAAAGAAAAATCAATAAAACTAACAAACTTCTAGTTATACTGAGCAAAAAATTACCAATACCAAGAATAAAAGGTAGTCGTCACTGATGATACAGAAAATTATAATAAATAAATATTATGAGTGAATTTCTGCCAATAATTTTGACAGCTATGTAAAATGGATAAATAATTTGAAAGACAAAATGACAAAAGCTCACTCAGAAACAAATAAATAAACTGAAAGTCTCTGTAGATAATTTAAAATATAGTTGAAAGCCTTTTATAAACAAAGCTCCAATCCAGAGGGCTTCACTGGTGAATTCTGAAGAAAAACTTGAGGAAGAATTAGTACCAATTCTACACAATCTGTTACAGAAATTTGAGGAGAAAAGACTGACTCAATCTATGATGCTGGTATTACTCAAATAACAAAATCAGACAAAGATATTACTATAAAAGAAAACTACAGGCCAAAAATCCATAAATAATATAGACTCAAAAGATCCTTAAAACATAAACAAATAAAATCCAGTAATATAGGGGGCTTCCCTGGTGGTGCAGGGGTTGAGAGTCCGCCTGCCGATGCAGGGGACACGGGTTCGTGCCCCAGTCTGGGAAGATCCCACATGCTGTGGAGTGACTGGGCCCGTGGGTCATGGCCGCTGAGCCTGTGCGTCCGGAGCCTGTGCTCCGCAATGGGAGAGGCCACAACAGTGAGACGCCCGCGTACCGCAAAACAAACAAACAAACAAAAAATCCAGCAATATATAAAAAGGAATAATATACCATGACTAAATGAATCTTACAAAGAATGTAGCATTGAACTGATATTCAAAATTAATGAATGTTATTTACCTTACTAAGAGACTAAAACAGGAAAACCACAGTCTCAACAGATGCAGAATAGAGTACATGCAGAAAAAACATTTAACAAAATGCAATATTCACCTCTGATCTAAAACTTTCAGCAAGCTAGAGTTTTAGCTGGCTTCAAAACCTCTTCAAGTCCCTAACGGTCATCTATCTTAAAACAAACAACAACAACAAAAACCTTGCAGCTAAATGTCACATAATGAGCAGAAACTAAACTCTTTACCCCTAAGGTCAGAAACAAAGCAAGAATTGTGTACATTCACAATTACTATCAACCTTGCATTGGAAGTCACAGCTAGGGGAGCTGCTACTAACATCTGGTGGGAAGGGGCCGGAAATGCTGCTAAACATCCTACAATGCCCAGGACAACCTGCACAACCAAGAATTATCTTGTGCAAAATGCCAATAATTCCACAATTGAGAAACCCTGGACAAGAATAGCCAAACAATTTTGAAAAAGAACAACAACTTCGGATGACTCACATTACCTAATATAAGTGTGATATCAGTGTGATGGTGGATGGGGATATCAGTAGAACAGAACACAAAATCTAAAAATAAATCCATACTTATACAACTAATTTTCAATAAAAGTTACCAAGGCCTTCTTGATTCATATTTCACATAATATATAAAGTTAATTTAAAAAATAAATTCAAATGGATCAGAAATCAAAATGTAAAATTTAAATCTATGAAATTCTAGAGAAAAAAATGGGAGAAAACATCTCTGATCTACAGTTAGGTAAACATTTGTGATACAGCATTCAGAAAGTACATATCTAAAATAAAAATTGGGAGGAGCTTCAAGATGGTGGAAGAGTAAGATGCGGAGATCACCCTCCTCTCCACACATACATCAGAAATACATCTACATGTGGAACAGCTCCTACAGAACACCTACTGAACGCTGGCAGAAGACCTCAGACCTCTCAAAAGGCAACAAACTCCCCAAGTACCTGGGTGGGGTAAAAGAAAAAAGAAAAGACAGAGACAAAGAATAGTAATGGGACCTACCCCTCTGGGAGGGAGCAGTGAAGGAGGAAAGGTTTCCACACGTTAGAAGCCCCTTCCAGGGCGGAGACTGCGGGTGGCAAAGGCAGGGAGCTTCTGAGCCATGCAGGAGAGCGCAGCAATGGGGGTGTGGAGGGCAAAGCGGAGAGATTCCCACACAGAGGACAGGTGCCCACCAGCACTCACCAGCCCGAGAGGATCGTGTGCTCACCCGCTGGAGCCGGTGGGGGCTGGGAGTTGAGGCTCAGGCTTCAGAGGTTGGATCCCCGGGAGAGGACTGGGGTTGGCTGCGTGAACACAGCCTGAAGGGGGCGAGTGCGCCACAGCTAGCCGGGAGGGAGTCCGGGAAAAAGTCTGGAGCTGCCGAAGAGACAAGAGACTTTTTCTGCCTCTTTGTTTCCTGGTGTGCGAGGAGAGGGAATTAAGAGCACCGCTTAAAGGAGCTCCAGACGCAGGCGTGAGCCGCGGCTATCAGCGCGGACCCCAGAGACGGGCATGAGACACTAAGGCTGCTGCTGCCGCGACCAAGAAGCCTATGTGCAAGCACAGGTCACTATCCACACGCCCTTTCTGGGGAGCCTGTGCAGCCCGCCACTGTCAGGTCCCGTGATCCAGGGACAACTTCCCCGGGAGAACACACGGCGCACCTCAGGCTGGTGCAACGTCACACAGGCCTCTGCCACCGCAGGCTTGCCCCGCACTCCATACCCCTCCCTCCCCCCGGCCTGGGTGATCCAGAGCCCCCGAATCAGCTGCTCCTTTAACCCCGTCCTGTCTGAGCGAAGAACAGACGCCCTCAGGCGACCTACACGCAGAGGCGGGGTCAAATCCAAAGCTGAACCCCAGGAGCTGTGTGAACAAAGAAAAGAAAGGGAAATTTCTCCCAGCAGCCTCAGGAGCAGCGGATTAAAGCTCCACAGTCACCTTGATGTACCCTGCATCTGTGGAATACCTGAAGAGGCAACAAATCATCTCAAATTGAGGAGGTGGACTTTGGAAGCAAAGATATACATATATTTTCCCCTTTTTCACTTTTCTGAGTGTGTATGTGTATGCTTCTATGTGAGATTTTGTCTGTATAGCTTTACTTCCACCATTTGTCCTAGGGTTCTGTCTGTCCGTTTTTTTTTTTTAATCTTTTTCTTAATAATTATTTTTTATTTTAATAAATTTATTTTATTTTATCTTCCCTCTTTCCTTCTCTCTTTCTGTCTTTCTCTCTTTCTTTCTTATTTTTTCTCCTTTTTATTCTGAGCCGTGGGGATGAAAGGTTCTTGGTGCTCCAGCCAGGCATCAGGGCTGTGCCTCTGAGGTGGGAGGGCCAAGTTCAGGACAGTGGTCCACAAGAGACCTCCCAGCTCTCCATAACATCAAACAGTGAAAATCTCCCAGAGCTCTCCATCTCAATGCCAAGACCCAGCTCCACTGAACGACCAGCAAGCTAGAGTGCAGGAAACCCTATGCCAAACAACTAGAAAGACAGGAACACAGCCCCACCCATTAGCAGAGAGGCTGCCTAAAATCATAATAAGGCCACAAACACCCCAAAACACACCACCAGACGTGGACCTGCCCACCAGAAAGACAAGATCCAGCCTCATCCACCAGAACACAGGCACTAGTCCCCTCCACCAGGAAGCGTACACAACCCACTGAACCAACCTTAGCCACTGGGGACAGACACCAAAAACAACGGGAACTACAAACTTGGAGCCTACGAAAAGGAGACCGCAAACACAGTAAGTTAAGCAAAATGAGAAGACAGAGAAAAACACACAGCAGATAAAGGACCAAGGGAAAAACCCACCAGACCTAACAAATGAAGAGGAAACAGGCAGTCTACCTGAAAAAGAATTCAGAATAATGATAGTAAAGATGATCCAAAATCTTGGAAATAGAATAGAGAAAATACAAGAAACGTTTAACAAGGACCAAGAAGAACCAAAGAGCAAACAAACAGTGATGAACAACAGAATAAATGAAATTAAAAATTCTCTAGAAGGGATCAATAGCAGAATAACTGAGTCAGAAAAACGGATAAGTGACCTGGAAGATAAAATAGTGGAAATAACTACTGCAGAGCAGAATAAAGAAAAAAGAATGAAAAGAACTGAGGACAGTCTCAGAGACTTCTGGGACAACATTAAACGCACCAACATTCGAATTATAGGGGTCCCACAAGAAGAAGAGAAAAAGAAAGGGACTGAGAAAATACTTGAAGAGGTTATAATTGAAAACTTCCCTAATATGGGAAAGGAAACAGTTAATCAAGTCCAGAAAGCACAGAGAGTCCCATACCGGATAAATCCAAGGAGAAACACACCAAGACACATGTTAATCAAACTATCAAAAATTAAATACAAAGAAAAAATATTAGAAATAGCAAGAGAAAACCAAAAAATAACATACAAGGGAATTCTCAAAAGGTTAACAGCTGATCTTTCAGCAGAAACTCTGCAAGCCAGAAGGGAGTGGCAGGACATATTTAAAGTGATGAAGGAGAAAAACCTACAAGCAAGATTACTCTACCCAGCAAGGATCTCATTCAGACTTGATGGAGAAATTAAAACCTTTACAGCCAAGCAAAAGCTAAGATAATTCAGCACCACCAAACCAGCTTTAAAACAAATGCTAAAGGAACTTCTCTAGGCAGGAAACAAAAGAGAAGGAAAAGACCTACAATAACAAACCCAAAACAATTAAGAAAATGGTAAGAGGAACATACATATCAATAATTACATTAAAAGTAAATGGATTAAATGCTCCCACCAAAAGACATACATTGGCTGAATGGATACAAGAATAAGACACGTATATATGCTGTCTACAAGAGACCCACTTCAGACCTAGGGACACATACAGACAGAAAGTGAGGGGATGGAAAAAGATATTCCATGCAAATGAAAATCAAAGAAAACTGGAGTAGCAATTCTCATATCAGACAAAATAGACTTTACAATAAAGACTACTACAAGAGACAAAGAAGGACACTACATAATGATCAAGGGATCAATTCAAGAAGAAGATATAACAATTGTAAATATTTATGAACCCTACATAGGAGCACCTCAATACATAAGGCAAATACTAACAGCCATAAAAGGGTAAATCGACAGTAACACAATCATAGTAGGGGACTTTAAAACCCCACTTTCACCCATGCACAGATAATCCAAAATGAAAATAAATAAGGAAACACAAGCTTTCAATGATACACTAAACAAGATGGACTTAATTGATAATTATAGGACATTCCATCCAAAAACAACAGAATACCCTTTTTTCTCAAGTGCTCATGGAACATTCTCCAGGATGGATCATATCTTGGGTCACAAATCAAGCCTTGGTAAATTTAAGAAAATTGAAATCGCATCAAGTATCTTTTCCGACAACGCTATGAGACTAGATATCAATTACAGGAAAAAACGTGTAAAAAAGACAAACACATGGAGGCTAAACAATACACTACTTAATAACCAAGAGATTACTGAAGAAAACAAAGAAGAAATTAAAAAATACCTAGAAACAAATGACAATGAAAACACAATGACCCAAAACCTATGGGATGCAGCAAAAGCAGTTTTAAGAGGAAAGTTTATAGCAATACAATCCTACCTTAAGGAAGAAGAAACATCTCAAATAAACAACCTAACCTTATACCTAAAGCAGTTAGAGAAAGAAGAACAATAAAACCCCAAAATTAGCAGAAGGAAAGAAATCATAAATATCAGTTCAGAAATAAATGAAAAAGAAATGAAGGAAATGAGAGCAAAGTTCAATAAAACTAAAAGCTGTTTTTTTGAGAAGATAAACAAATTGATAAACAATTAGGCAGACTCATCAAGAAAAAAAGGGAGAACACTCAAATCAATAGAATTAGAAATGAAAAGGGAGAAGTAACTACTGACAGTGCAGAACTACAAAAGATCACGAGACATTACTACAAGCAACTCTATGCCAATAAAATGGACAACCTGGATAAATGGACAAATCTTAGAAATGCACGACTTTCTGAGACTGAACAAGGAAGAAACAGAAAATATGAACAGACCAATCACAAGCACTGAAATTGAAACTGTGATTAAAAATCTTCCAACAAAAAAAAGCCCAGGACCAGATGGCTTCACAGGCGAATTCTATTAAACATTTATAGAGAGCTAACACTATCCTTCTCAAACTCTACCAAACTATAGCAGAAGGAGGAACACTCCCAAACTAATTCTATGAGGCCACCATCACCCTGATACCAAAACCAGAAAAAGATGTCACAAAGAAAGAAAACTACAGACCAATTTCACTGATGAATATAGAAGCAAAAATCCTGAACAAAATAATAGCAAACAGAATCCTACAGCACATTAACAGGGTCATACACCATGACCAAGTGGGGTTTATCCCTGGAATGCAAGGATTCTTCAATATATGCAAATCAATGCGATACACCATATTAACAAATTCAAGGAGAAAATCTATATGATCATCTCAATAGATGCAGAGAAAGCTTTCAACAAAATTCAACACCCATTTATGATAAAAGCCTGGCAGAAAGTAGGCATAGAGGGAAACTTTCCTCAACATAATAAAGGCCATATATGACAAACCCACAGCCAACATCATCCTCAATGGTGAAAAACTGAAACCATTTCCACTAAGATCAGGAACACAACAAGGTTGCCCACTCCCACCACTATTATTCAACATAGTTTTGGCATTTTAGCCACAGCAATCAGAGAAGAAAAAGAAATAAAAGGAATCCAAATCGGAAAAGAAGAAGTAAAGATGTCACTGTTTGAAGATGGCATGATTCTATACATAGAGAATCCTAAAGATGCTACCAGAAAACTACTAGAGCTAATCAATGAAGTTGGTAAAGTAGCAGGATACAAAATTAATGCACAGAATTCTCTTGCATTCCTATACACTAATGATGAAAAATCTGAAAGAGAAATTAAGGAAACACTCCCATTTACCAATGCAACAAAAGGAATAAAATACCTAGGAATAAACTTACGTAAGGAGACAAAAGACCTGTATGCAGAAAATTATAAGACACTGATGAAAGAAACTGCAGATGATACAAATAGATGGAGAAATATACCATGTTCTTAGATTTGAAGAATCAACATTGTGAAAATGACTCTACTACCGAAAACTATCTACAGATTCAATGCAATCACTAACAAACAACTAATGGCATTTTTCACAGAACTAGAATAAAAAAAATCAAAATTTGTATGGAAACACAAAAAACCCTGAATAGCCAAAGCAATCTTGAGAAAAAACAACGGAGCTGGAGGAATCAAGCTCCCTGACTTCAGACTATACTACAAATCTACAGTAATCAAGACAGTATGGTACTGGCACAAAAACAGAAATACAGGTCAATGGAATAGGATAGAAAGCCCAGGGATAAACCCATGCACATATGGTAACCTTACCTTTGATCAAGGAGGCAAGTATATACAGTGGAGAAAATATAGCCTCTTCAATAAGTGGTGATGGGAAATCTGGACATCTACAGGTAAAAGTATGAAATTAGAACACTCCCTAACACCATACACAAAAATAAACTCAAAATGGATTAAAGACCTAAATGTGAGGCCAGACACTATCAAACTCTTAGAGGAAAACACAGGCAGAACACTCTATGACATACATCACAGCAAGATCCTTTTTGACCCACCTCCTAGAGAAATGGAAATAAAAAAAATAAACAAATGGGACCTAATGAAACTTAAAAGCTTTTGCACAGCAAAGGAAGCCATAAACAAGACGAAAAGACAACCCTCAGAATGGGAGAAGATACTTGCAATTGAAGCAACTGACAAAGGATTAATCTCCAAAATATGTAGGCAGCTCATGCAGCTCAATATCAAAAAAACCAATCAACCCAATCCAAAAATGGGCAGAAGACCTAAATAGACATTTCTCCAAAGAAGATATACAGATTGCCAACAAACACATGAAAGAATGCTCAACAGCATTAATCATTAGAGAAATGCAAATCAAAGCTACAGTGAGAAATCATCTCACACCAGTCAGAATGGCCATCATCAAAACATCTACAAACAATAAATGCTGGAAAGGGTGTGGAGAAAAAGGAACCCTCTTGCACTGTTGGTGGGAATGTAAATTTATACCACTACTGTGGAGAACAGTATGGTGGTTCCTTAAAAAAGTAAAAATAGAACTACCATATGACACAGCAATCCCACTACTGGGCATATACCCTGAGGAAACCGTAATTCAAGAAGAGTCATGTACCACAATGTTCACTGCAGCTCTATTTACAATAGCCAGGACATGGGAGCAACCTAAGTGTCCATCAACAGATGAATGGATAAAGAAGATGTGGCACATATATACAATGGAATATTACTCAGTCATAAAAAGAAACGAAATTGGGTCATTTGTAGTGAGGTGGATGGACCTAGAGTCTGACATACACAGTGAAGTAAGTCTGAAAGAGAAAAACAAATACCGTAAGGTAACACATATGTATGGAATCTAAGAGAAAAAAAAAACGGTCATGAAGAACCTAGGGGCAAGACGGGAATAAAGACACAGACCTACTAGAGAATGGACTTGAGGATATGGGGAGGGGGAAGGGTAAGCTGTGACAAAGTGTGAGAGTGACATGGACATATATACACTACCAAACGTGGAATAGATAGCTAGTGGGAAGCAGCAGTATGGCATAGGGAGATCAGCTCGGTGCTTTGTGACCACCTGTTGGGGTGGGATGGGGAGGATGAGAGGGAGGGAGATGCAAGAGGCAGGAGATATGGGAACATATGTACATGTATAGCTGATTTACTTTGTTGGGAAGCAGAAACTGACACACCGTTGTAAAGCAATTATACTCCAATAAAGATGTTAAAAAAAAAAAAACGTAAATAAATAAATTAAATAAAAATTGGTATAGAGGACTTCATCAAAATTAAAAACTAGTAAAATAAAACAAAACAAAGTTTGCTCTTTGTAAGACACACTGGAAAAATTAAAAGACACCTACAGACAGGAACAAAGTGTATGTAAACACGTATATGATAAAGACTTGTGTGCAGAATAAATTAATCTTGTAACAATAATTACAAGACAAAAAATGATAAAAATAGGCAGAATATTTGAACACCTCATGGAAATAATACATATCCCAATAAACATATAAAAGGGCACTCAACATCATTATTCACTAGGAAAATGCAAACAAAAATTACTTTGTGATACATCTATACACCTACTAGAATGGCTAACACTGTTTTTGTTTCGTTTTGTTTTGTTTAATGACAATTTGAAGTCCTGCAAGGCAAGAATATGGAGAAATCTGAACTCTCATATGTTGCTGGTGGGATTGCAAAATAATACTGTCCACTTTGGAAGACACTTGGGATATTCTGTATAAAGTGAAACACCCACCAAAATCTAGCAATATCTCTCCTAGGCTTTTACTCAAGTAACATGAAACATTTTCAACATAAATTTATTTGTAAATGTTAATAGCTGCTTTGTGCATTACGGCCCCAAACTGGAAACAACCTACATGTCCAACAAATGGTGAATGGATAAATACTGATACATCACATATCAGAATACTACTCTGTCATAAAAAGAAACAAAATACTGCCACAAACAGTGATATGGATAAATCTCAAAAGTATTTGCTAAGTGAAAGAAGTCAGATACAGGGTGGTATATAATTGTATGATTCAATTTATATGACATTCTAGAAAATTCAAAATTATAGTGGCAGAAATTAGATCTGTTCCCCAAAGTCTGGGAGTAGGGAGGAGACTGACAACACAGGAGCCAAAGGGAGCTCTTTGGAGTCATGGGGATAATCTATATCTTGATTGTAACAGTGTTAACACTGTTTACATTTGTCAAAACTCATTGAAATGTACCCTAAAAAGGGTAAATTTTATTTTATTGTAACTCAACAAACCAGACCAAGAAAGCAAGCAAAAAGCTAGGCATTGGTTTTCCTATAAAGGAGAAATTAAAGCTCAAAACTTTTCAGTTTATAGACACTTCACTGTTGTATGGATCTTCGCAGTCAGAAATTTGAAAGAAAAGTATTTCAATATAAGGAAGTACTTGCTAACAGTCCAAGTGTAGTACGTTGCCTACAGAGGACGTTGTGGTGTGTTTCTTAAACCACATTTTAATAGCTGTAGCAAAGAAAAAAATCTTGTGGTCAAAAAATATTGGGAACTCTTGGTTTAAGCAATATTAAATAGACATTTTCTTTTCGGCTTCTGTTAGAGCCTTTAGTGTGTGCAACATGTAATCCGTAAAAGGGACTGTAAGAGCATCATGTAGTGTAAAGGGCATGTTCTAGATGATGGTTAGATTAAATGTCCTTTAAGGCTCTCTTCAAATGCCAAGACTTTTTAAGTCTTCTTAAAAAAAAAAGTGTATCAAAGATCTTAGGCAGTATCTTATAAATAAAGAATCATCAGAAATATAAATTCTTAATAGTGAGGACTCACAGCATTCCGAGTGGCAAGGACAATGTCCTATTTTTCTCGGTTCCTTATGATACACTGAAACACAGAAAATACTGACTGATTTGGGCATGAATAAAAGTCCCATTGATACAGAAACAAACCAAACACTGAAACAAAGTTGTATTGAAAGATTGTGTGGTCTAGAATATTCTAGAATATTCTTGCTATCTTTCCTAAAATATGTTTGCTATTATATGAACACTGTGCAATATCCCAGCCCACTTCTTGACTTTGAAAACATGGACATTAATCCTCTTGACTCAGTATGAAGAGACATGGTCTCAGGGAGAAAATATATTTTCTCGCTCCCTCAATACCTATGCTGGTAATCACACTCCTGTAGTTTATACACCTCTATTTTCTGGGCCCAGAGAGGGGTGGAGGGAACTGCTGCTGGGTAACAGGCTCTGAGAGAGATTGCTTTCAACTTCAATTACATAAAATAGAGAAATATCCTTTCTGAAACCACAAAACTCTATTAAATCCTGATAAATTATTTTTGATATTCAGTATTTAGTAAAGCTAAGTGAAAACAGACAGGGAGAAGCTTTTTCCTCTTTATAATTTGCTCTATTAAAATTATTAAGGATCTTGTATGATGATTGTTTACAGCTGGGAAACATAATGGTAAAATGCATCTGCATGTATGACAGGTCATACCCACACACTCATGCATACAACTGTCATTCTGGTCTTTGGGAAAGAGTGCCACAAATGAAACTTATTGCATCTAAATGTTGTTACATGACTCCAGATCAATGCACCTTAATATTGCCCCTAAAAATGAGGTCTGCTATAGTCGGTGCCATAAGATACACAGTGGTGATTATATAAAAGACAATGAAAAAAACACTTAAAGGAGAAGAGAAATGTTTAAGAAAAAGATGTCAAGAAGAACCAATATACATTCATATATAAGAGCTCAAGACTAGTAAAGACCTCTTCACGTTTTCACTAGATATTAGCACTGGTCTAGTCTCAGTACCATTGGCCTTTTGTCTCCTGTAATTCATTGTTTATTCATACATTCATTCAAAGTTTTAATTGAGCACCTTGATTATGCTAGGCTTTTTTTCCAGGATGAAAAGATACATCAGTGGGTAAGATAGACAAAGACCCACAATAATTCAGTAACAAAAAAAGGAAAATAAAATGCAAACACCTATCCCAAAACACAATCTCTCTCACTCCACTCTACTTCAATCTCTACTTACCTTTTCCCTAACACATCCCATAGTGAAATTAAGTTACTATTTTTAAAGAAAACTCTTACATGGTCTTACACATGTCAGGAAAATATCAGAGCACTATTGGCTAATTTGGGCCATGTTCTACTGAGCACCATCTGTGCAACTGGCAAAATGTTAGCCAATGATAGTACAATGAAGAATAAGATGAATAGAGTCAATGTAGAGGCAGAAACACATAGATCATTTCAAAACATTGATAAGACAATACAGAAATAAATAGAATATTATGGAAGTCCAGAGTGAGAGATATAAAAGTAATATCTACTTAAATACGAGGTCTGAATGCATGACTATTGATGTGAACTATTTACCTAGAAATGAAAACATACAGAAGTTGCTAATCTCCATATTAACACTACTTTATTACTATTTCACAATGGATTTGAAGACATTTGTATACACATGAGTAAACACATTTTAATTGTTTAATTATGGAAATTTTCAAATATATGCCAAACTCCAAAATCTACCCTACACAGATTTAACAAATGTTAACACTTTGCTCAAGATTTTTTAAAGAAATGAAGTATTGTGAAGACAGCCAAAGCCCATTTTTTTATAGCTTTCCAGACCATCTCCACTTCATTTCTTCTCATCCCCTAAAAAGGTAAAAGTAACTACTATTGAAATGTATTTCTGCTTTTATTATATATATATATATATATATATATACACAGATAGATAGATGTAATATATATTATAATATTTAATATATAAATATATTTCTGTAAACTATTTATATAGATATATATACACATACATGCACACATGTATAGCCACCTTTGGGGGATATTAAATATACAGAGATATTAAATGTACAGAGAAACAGTAAATCATACAAGTATTTTGTGAATTAATTTTTTTCACTTAAAATTTCTAAATTGTTGTATGTAAATGTAGTCAATTGTATTTAGCTGCTCTACAGCATTCCATTGCATGAAATCTCCAACACACTATTGTCAACTATCCACTTGCTGCAAAATGTTTATCTGACAAGGGAACTTGATTCAAGAAAAGGTTGAAGGTAATGGTCTAATAGAAAATGGAAAGTGGAAAGAAAAGATCTAGTAGAAAATGAAAAGTTGATAATGAAAGAAAAATAAGGAACTGCTGAAGCAATAACTTGGTGTAGGCAAAATTAGAAGGGATCTAATGCAGAGTTGGGGGGATTTTTTTAGATAAGAGCACATAATTAGTCTAGGATGTGGGAGAAGAGTATGCAAGCAAAAATAATCATAGATGGATGAATAGTTTGTGGGAGTTTTTAGAGGTTCTCTTTGGATTACTTCAATTTTCTCAGTAAGTGGGAAAGAAGACTTCTACTTCCAAGAAAACAAAAGAGCATCCTCCAGTTAATTACAAGTAAATACCTAAGACACTCTATATAAAATAAACATAAGGAGACTCTGAAAGGTAGAGATAAGAAACACACTGACCAGTGACTTCAGAACCCAAGGAATGATGTGAGGATGAGTTACCTGTTTTTTGTTTGTTTGTTTTGCCTCATATATTCTAGACTTGGAGCTGAAGAAGCTGGTGACTCAGAAACGCCAATGGGTGCAAACAAAAAGCCACAACACAAGCTGGTTCTTTCAAGCAAAAGAAGAAAAAATGAGACAGGGGCAGGTTACCAAGATGGAAATCTTATACAATAATTTCTCTACTTCAGCCAATCTAAGGAAAAACCTTTGGTCACACAAATGCTCATACCAGCAAAGGCAGAGTGAAAAGCCTAAACTTCGACACTCTTCAGCCTATAAGAGGGCACACCAACCCCTCCACGAAGGTGGTGTCAGGAAAGGCCAAATAGACAGTTGGGACTTTCAACCAGGCTCCACCACCACCCCAGTGTCAGTGCAGAGGGAAGCCTGGACTTCCATCCCTCACAAAGTAATAAAGAGGCAAAGAGGTGCCCTTTCCTCATGCTTCCTCTGGAGTGATGTCAAGGAGGCCAAGTGGGGAGCCAGGACTCTCACCCCTGCCCAGCAGTTATGAGGGATCCCCATCCCAGGAGTCACTGGAGGCCAATTTAGGAACCGGGGCTTCTAGTCCCACCTGGCAGTAATAAGGTAGCAACACCTTCATCCCTGCCAGAGTGGTGGCAGAGAAAACCAGCCAAAATATGAGGTTTAAGCAAAATCCAGAGTCTCATAATGTAATACAAAAAATGTCCAGGTTTCATTTGAAAATCAATTGTTTTACTAAAACCAGGAAGATCTCAAACTGAATGAAAATGGACAATCAACAGACGACATCATTAAAATGACAAAGATGTTGGAATTATTTTCAAAATTTAAAAGCAGTCATCAAAAAAAACCCCAAAAACATACTTCAAAAAGCAATTATGAGCATGCTTAAAACAAGCAAAAGATAGAAAGTTCCAGGAAGGGAACTGAAGATATGAAAAAGAACTAAATAGAAATTTTAGAACTCAAAAATATGATAACAAAAATTTAAAAGTCATTGTAGGGGCTCAACAGCAGAATGGAGGGAAGAGAGGAAAGAACCACTCAATTGGAAGGTAGAACAATAGAAATCACCAAATTTGAACAGAGAGAAAACATACTAAAAAAGAAAGAGAGAGAAGAAAGGAAAAAACCTCAAGAGCCGAGAGACTGTAACAAAAGATCTAAATTTATGTCACCAGAATCCTGGAAGGAGATGAGAAAGAGGACACGGATGAAAAAGTATTCCAAATAATGGATAAAAACTTTTCGATTTTGACAAAGACATAAGTCAAGGACTCAATAAGCTGAATGAACCAAAGAGGCCAAATACCAAAATGTATCATATTCAAACTCCAAAAACAAAGAAAAATCTTAGGAGCAGTGAGAGAAAAATGACTCATTACATATAAAAGGACAACAGTCAAACAACAATGGATTTCTCAGCAGAAACCATGGAAATGGCATGACAGTTTTCAAATGCTGAAAGAAAAATACTTTCACCCAGAGTTGTTTATCCTGCAAGAATGTTCTTCAAGATGAAGGGGAAATAAATACATTCTCAGATGAAGGGAAACTAAGAGAATTTGTTGCCAGCATATCTGTAGATGGTAATAGAGGAAGCATGCTGGGGGAAAAAAAACAAAACAAAACAAAACTAGATCAGAAAGTGAGTTACATAAAACAAAATTGTTGTGGAGTTAAGTTACTGATAATGAAAAACTTTGGATGTGACCATAGAAGTGAATGGATGATACAGGAGAGAAGTTAAGATCACTTGAGGAGAGCAGGTTAAGGGAATCTGAGCAGTCAGGGTATTGGAAACACCATCTACATGTCCATGTATCTAAGAATTCAGAAAAGAGTATCTTCAGAGAGAATGACAGGAGGCCAAGAGTAAAAGTCTTTGAGAAATAAAGGAAATTCACTGATGTAATTTAGTATCAGGAGAGTCAAAACTGGGAGTTTCAGGGAGGAAGGGAGTAGAATATCTGAAAGTGGCATCCTACACGTGCATTTTGGGGACCAAAAAAAAACACCAACTCTACTTGGTCATAATGTTTTATTGTTAAACACTGTGGTATGGATATTCACATAAATTGTTGGGTTTAGCTGGTTAATACTTATTTAGGATTTCT
This sequence comes from Grampus griseus, assembly GCF_964374135.1. Taxonomy (NCBI): domain Eukaryota; kingdom Metazoa; phylum Chordata; class Mammalia; order Artiodactyla; family Delphinidae; genus Grampus; species Grampus griseus. The sequence goes on along the minus strand of NC_139003.1, from coordinate 52,521,673 downwards.
ATGTCTATTATCATAAATGGTATTTGTTTTTTCTTTCTCAAAATGCTATTAATCTGTTTCTGCTATCAAGATTAAAGTAACCATAAATAGTTACGGATTTTCCTTTCTTTTTCTTCTTGTAACATTTTTTTGTGATAAAAAAGTATTATACATCTATGCAGTGATGTACTCTCCTTAATGCTTATAGACAGAAGGTTCTTTATTTCTTCATGAGTCAATTTTCATGAGTAACTTCATCTAATTTTTACCTTATCAGAATGAGTTTTCCATACTTTTGAAAACTACTATTGAATCTACCGTTATGTTGCCTATTTTATATTTAAATTTCAAGTCTTTTTTTTCATGCCATATCCCCAAATTTTCTATTTTACTGGCTTGTTGATACGCTCTATCTTTTAATAGATTTTATTCTTTTTACAGGAGTTTTAGGTTCACAGCAAAATTGAGCCCCCACATAATCACAGCCTCCATCATTATCAATATCCTGTACTAGAGGGTATACTTGTTACAACTGATGAAACTACATTGACACATCATTATCATGAAAAGTCCACAGTTTACATTAGAGTTCATTCTTGGTATTGTATCGTCTCTGGGTTTTGACAAATGTATAAGGACATGTATCTACCATTAAAGAATCGCACAGAATAATTTCACTGCCCTAAACATTTTCTATGCTATAACCATTCATCCCTCACTCCCCCCTAATCCTTGGCAACCAATGACCTTTTTACCTGTCTCCATATTTTTGCCTTTTCTAGAATGTCATATAGTTAGAATCATACAGTATGTATAGCCTTTTCAGATTGGCTTCCTTTACTTAGTAATACACATTGAAGTTTCCTCCATGTTTTTCATGGTTTGATAGTTCATTTCTTTTTAACTTCAAATAATATTCCATTATCTGGGTGTACCACAGTTTATTTATCCATTCATCTACTGAAGGACGTCTTGAATGCTTCCAAGTCTGGGCAAAACACCTGTGTGTAGGTTTTTATGTGGACCTAAGTTTTCAATTCATTTTGACAAATACCAAGGAGCATGATTGATGGATTGTATGGTAAGAATATGTTAAGTTTTGTAAGAAACTGCCAAGCTCTCTTTCATAGTGACTGTACCATTTTGCATTCCCAACAGCGATAAATCAGAGTTCCTTTTGCTCCACTTCCTCACCAGTATTTGGTGTTGTCAGTGTTCTGCATTTTGGCCATTCTAACGGAAGTATAGTGATATCTCATTGCTTTAATTTGCACATTTCTACTGACATATGATGTTGAGCTCTTTTTCATATGCTTACTTGCCCTCTCTATAGCTTCTTTGGTGAAGTGTCCAGGGTTTTTGCCCATTTTTTAATTGGGTTGCTTGTTAATATGCTGATATAAACTCTGAGTCAATTATTTTCTCTCAACACTTTGTATTTTTTCCCACTGTTCTGCTGATGAGACTTCTGCTTCTGCTCCAACCATTATTCCTTTTTATTTTTTTAACATCTTTATTGGAGTATAATTGCTTTACAATGGTGTGTTATTTTCTGCTTTATAACAAAGTGAATCAGTTATACATACACATATGTCCCCATATCTCTTCCCTCTTGCATCTCCCTCCCTCCATTTCCACTAAGATCAGGAACAGGACAAGGTTGCCCACTCTCACCACTATTATTCAACATAGTTTTGGAAGTTTTAGCCATAGCAGTCAGAGAAGAAAAAAGAAATAAAAGGAATCCAAATCGGAAAAGAAGAAGTAATGTTTTCACTGTTTGCAGATGACATGATACTATACATAGAGAATCCTAAAGATGTTATCAGAAAACTGATAGAGCTAATCAATGAATTTGGTAAAGTAGCAGGATACAAAATTAATGCGCAGAAGTCTCTGGCATTCCTATACACTAATGATGAAAAATCTGAAAGAGAAATTAAGAAAACACTCCCATTTACCATTGCAACAAAAAGAATAAAATATCTAGGGATAAACCTACCTAAGGAGAAAAAAGACCTGTATGACCTTATAATGAAAATTATAAGACACTGATAAAAGCAATTAAAGATGATACCAACAGATGGAGAGATAAACCATGTTCTTGGATTGGAAGAATCAACATTGTGAAAATGACTATACTACCCAAAGCAATCTACAGATTCAATGCAATCCCTATCAAACTACCACTGGCATTATTCCTTTTTCGATAACCAGGTGTGGTTTGCTGTGTTTTTATTTTGTCTCTCTCTCTCTTCTCCTCAGAGATTTAGGTTGTTTCCCTTTGTTTTAGTATTCGGTAGTTAAATTTAGGTGGGGCTTTGGATTATGCAGTTTGAGACTCGCTGTGATTCTTCACTATGAAGATGCATATTGACTTTTCATTTCTGAAAACATTATTAACCACTATCTCTTTGACCATTGGTTCTTATTCATTTTCTTTATTTTTTCTTTTAGACATCTTACTAGCTATATTAGATTATTTATGTATAGAAGTTTCATGTGCCCTAGACTATGAAAATGCCATTACAAGGAAGTTTGAGACTTGTTTTTGTCTGGTGCTTAAATAGTATCAGTTATCCTGGCCCTACTTTTACATTTCTTATCCTGTAGATTCCTGCACTCTGTAGTTAATATAACTTCAAACCCTTCATCCATGCATAGGGCAACTGGGATTTTGACTATCAGTGATACTCCCCCACAGTGATTCAAACCACTGGATTAAACAGCTTCCTTACTGTTTTACAGGTCAGTGAGTAGAGTTTTCCTACTCCGTAAGAACAGAGAACAATCTCAGACTCTTAAATGTGCAGATCTAGGTTCTAGTCCACTGTTTGAGATGAAGCATTTCTTTATCTAGAAATGGGCGCTAGCTCTCTAGCCCACAGTCCTTGTGGACTACATCACAGAATTCTAGTGGATCATTACAGAATGGGCCTCTGCATGTCATTCTCTTTTTAATTTTTCCATTTATTTTTGGCCTTTGGGTAATCTTACATTCTTTCAAACTCACCTATGTGGATAAAAATATTTTTTTTGCTGCTTTTGTAATATTTCCACTATTTCTCTGTATTTGTGGCTGGAAGTCAGCCTTATTTGCGTCAACTTAGTCTCCTGTTTTGCTGGAATTCTCCTAATCACTCCAATATATCCCTGTCTATAAATACATAAATAGATCTAATTATAAATCTATATTATAGATTATAGATTAATATAGATTATAATTATAGATCTAACTATAAATCTATAAACAGATATAATTACTTCTATCTCATTTATGAATATTTTTGTGGCTATATTTCCCAGCCTAGCATAAATATAATGGACATAAATTAGGAGTCATTAGCTATTTTTGAAGCTTTTATTCTGCTACTGAAATAACAGTGTAATACCGGGAATATGACCACTCTTAAATTTTCATCTTTAAAATGAGGCAGTCACTTTCCAAGATTGTTTCAATGATAGAATTCTAGGTCCACAGGTAGATGTTATGAAAGGAAGGAAGGAAGGAAGGGAGGGAGGGAGGGAGGGAGGAAGGGAGGGAGGAAGGAAGAAAAGAAAGAGAAAGAGAGAGAGAGAGAGAGAGAGGGAGGGAGGGAGGGAGGGAGGGAGGAAGAAAGTTCAAACTCTCAGGAGGATTAAAGTCTTGAAATCATAATTAGTTGAATCAACTTCCATAAATAAAAGAACAAATTTTAAAATAATTTTCATAAAATATATATAATAAAAACATATGATCATATGGTAGCTCTAATTTTAGTTTTTAAAGGAACCTCCATACTGTTCTCCATAGTGGCTGTACCAATTTACATTCCCACCAACAGTGTAGGAGGGTTTCCTTTTCTCCATGCCTTCTCCAACATTTATTGTTTGTAGATTTTTGTTTGTTTGTTTGTTTGTAGATTTTCTGATGATGTCCATTCTGACTGGTGTGAGGTGATACCTCATTGTAGTTTTGATTTGAATTCCTCTAATAATTGGTGATGTTGAGCATCTTTTCATGTGATTTTTGGCCATCTGCATGTCTTCTTTAGAGAAGTGTCTATTCAGATCTTCTGCCCATTTTTTGATTGGGTTGTTTTTTGATACTGAGCTACATGAGCTGTTTGCATATTTTGGAGATTAATCTATTGTTGGTCATTTGCACATATTTTCTCCCATACTGTGGGTTGTCATTTCATTTTGTTTATGGTTTCCTTTGCTGTGCAAAGGCTTTTGGGCATATATCCGGAGAAAACCATAATTCGAAAAGATACAGGCACCCCATTGTTCAGTGCAGCACTATTTACTGTATAATAGCCAGGTCATGGAAGCAGCCTAATGGCCCATCGACAGATGAATGGATAAAGAAGATGAGGTACATATATACAATGGAATATTACTCAGCCATAAAAATGAATGAAATAATGCCATTTGCAGTGACATGGAGGAACATAGAGATTGTCATACTGAGTGAAGTCAGACAGAGAAAGACAAATATCCTATGATATCACTTATATGTGGAAATGTAAAAAGACGGTACAAATAAACTTACCTTCAAGACAGAAATACAGTCACAGATGTAGAAAACAAACATGGTTACCAAGGGGGAAAGGGGTAGGGGAGGGATAAATTGGGAGATTGGGATTGACGTATACACACTACCATATATAAAACAGATAACTAGTAAGAACCTACTGTGTAGCACAAGGAACTCTACTCAATACTCTATAATGACCTATATGGGAAAAGAATATAAAAAGGAGTGGAGATTAGATATAGATATAGATAATTGATTCCCTTTGCTGTACAGCAGAAACAAACACAACATTGTAAATCAACTATATTCTAATAGAAATCAATGAAAATAATACAAAACTGGAGTGTTAGAGTGAATGCATACGTATTTGCTTTTTCCCTTTTCTTTCTGGGAAGCATCAATAGTTCTGGAAAAAAATTAACATTAATCACAGTCTAATCTTTTTTCCACATGGTTCAGTTGATCAAGTATGGCAAAGTGTTTTGAGGTTGTTTAAATATTGGATTACTTTTCCTTTTATTCACTAATTCATTCAACAAATATTTACTGAGCATTAACTAGATTCCAGACAAGTTAAAAAGTTTAGAGACGATGATGAGCAAAACTCAACTCAACTCTTGATTATGTGGAGCTTATAATCAGATACAGAATATAGAAAATCATATAATAAATACTTATAAAAGTATAACTGCAATCACATCTATTAAGAAGCTTATGCCAGATTCCATGAGGGAGCCCTCTCCTCATCTTTGTTTTCAAGAGGAAAACATGTATTGACATTTAACATAGTATTAAAGATTCATAAAATTTCTTTCTATGATGGTGGGATGGCATTCCTTTATGCTCTGCCTATATCATTATCTAAATAATAAAGTAAGCAGCCTTGCACAACAGTTAAACCACAGACTCTAGTGAATTCAAGAAACAGTAACAGCAATCCCACTTTTAGAGACACATAAAATCTTTGTGCTGAAATACTGAACTTGTCTCAAATATAAATACTAATTATTTACTTCTCTGAATTATCATGCATGAATTAACCATGGATTTGATTTTATGGCCTTCATGCCTAAATTTAGATCTTGTAGGCTAAAATTAGAATTATTTTATGAGTAACTTTGTCTTACGGCAAGAAGCATTTTTCCCAGGGAAGTTTATCCTGTAAATGCAATTCTTACAACAAGAGCACCAATAAACTGACTTACTGAGGCAAAACACATACATCAAATTCCACTGAGCCAGTGACAAAGTAGACAGGTATGTAGAAACCATAGATTTATAAATGTTATGGTTGAATTCTTAAGCTATTGATCAAGAAGAGAAAGCCAGTGTAATGGCCAGTGATGGCTGGACTGTATTATCTACTGATGACAGGAAGGACATTTTCTTGTAGGGAAAAAGCCTTGGATAACTCTCTATATTATTTCAGCACTTGCAGTATAATCTAATAGGTAAAGTTATAAAATAAAGGAACATCTCTCTGATTCTGGGTGGTGGTAAGAAGAAGATTCTATAACCCTTAATTTATTTGCTGAATCATTAATGCTGGAAGCATCAAAACTTTTCCCTTTCCTGGTGAATACTCTCTTCAACAGTCTGGAAAAGGGCAGCACACCAAGCCATTAACACTCCCTCTCTCTCTCTCTCTTATCAACTATCACGAAACATAGTGTCTTAATTCACCCGTGCATACACATTCAATAATTCTCTTTAATGGTACTAAAAGTTCAATACATGAGTCATAAAGTTAATTCAAGAGACACGAATTGAAGCACTTTTCAAATACAATCTGAGACTTGTTTTGGAGCAAGTCTCAGATTTATATTTAGATACTTGTTCAAGTAGAAAATATGACTTTTTAAAGATATACTTTTCTTGCCAGCAATCTCTCTGTCTTAGAGAGGATCAAACAGGTTGCTTTTTACATTGTCACAGTGTTAGTTGGCTATTTGTGATGAAATCTGAAACAGAAACACTTTCCATCTCTTCTCAAAGATGTTAGAGTACACTTATCAAATGTCAATATTGCTGACAGCTGTGTCCCAGCAGACAATCAAGTAAATTTCTCTTCTCACTGCATTTTTAAATACAATTTAAAACGTGAGACATTATGACAAAATATCAAAATAGAAACTTTAAAAAAATATAAGTAATATTAAATGTTGTTACAACTACAATTCATCTCCTAGTGAATTCTGAAACCTAACATTTTGGTTTTATGAACATTTTAAGTTCTGTAGAGAATAATAAATATGAGAAATTTAAGATTTCTGTACATTTTTACATGGGTACTCCACAACTACGCTGACTATAACCCAAACATACATTTTCCCGAACCTTCTTTCTTTAAAGAGAATTTAAATTAAATGCATTTTTTTTAATTGGAGAAAAAAATTTTGGATCATCAAAAGCTTGAAATGGTTTTGGAGACATAAATATACTAAGGATAGATTTATGATCATTGTGAATAAGTTGATTTTTTGTAAATTTAAATCACTGAGAAAAGATAAATCACAAAATGATTATATCTTGAAAATACTTTAAAATCGCCACTATAGTTATGAGAGAATTGCAATAGAATCCCTCAAATATATTGTTTCCAAAATAGAGCTATTTTGTCAAACAATACACTTTTTTGACAAGTAGAATCCGGAAATATTTACAGCAACCCAACACTATCACAGAGAGAGAATGAGAATTTCATGTACATGGAGAAAGTGGCAGATTTTTAAAGAAAGGCCTGAACATCAAGTGTCCTTTATACAAACTGTAGAAGATGTGACAGAGAGCTGACAAGAAAGCAATGGTTCCATAATCCATAGCATGAATGGAGGTCAGAGGTGATAACTGGATAAAGACCTGTTGATGATCAATACTCACCTTCAGCTAAAAATCTGTTGATTAACAACATTTATGGTAAGTTTGAGACACTTCTTAACCCACAAATTAATCATTTTTTTCTTTTTCCAGGACCCTAAGTATATAGTAAAAAGTAAAATTCACTAAGAAATCTTAACTAGCTACCCCACCTCTATGCAGGAGCACACTCACACCCTCCTTCTCGCCCTCCCCCATTTCCATACCTATTAGGAGGTTTGGGGTGTTGAATTTTTACTGATGGCCAAAGAAAATTTTCAGCCTGAGTTTTGAATATGATAAAAGGACATTACCTAGGGACTCAATGCTATACTCAAGTTGAGAATAGAAGTCAGGAAATATGCTGAGAACTGGTAATACTAGGACTAGAACAAAAAAATTAAGTTATCACAAAATTTTATTTTTCCTTGGATTTCATTCTTTATTCACTGAACTACTTATGGCAAGAATTCAATTGAATATGTTGTACAAAATATGTGTCAGATGTGAACCGAACCAAAAAGGATTATCTGAAAGGTTTGTAACAATTAGTCAATAAAAATAACTAGGAAAACAATGATGGCGGTGATAACATTCAGAGCTGTAACCAAAAAACAAAACACTTTAATGTTACATTCTGTGTTTTATCACTCATAATTGGATATTATATATCAATTTTCATCCAAATGCTTCTGATTATCTATGATTTAAGACTAAAGTCAGGCATCATGACAATTTTAATTTGAAGGGCAGAGGGAAGGGAGAGAGAATACTTCAGAGATTACCTTGTTCACTAAAGGTAGTTCTGTCATTTTTGCTTCTTTTTTAGGGAAACACCCATGGATCTCTTCAGAAATCAAAATACAGACTAAAAATAGGACATCCTAAAAATGTGTGCCAGATGTACCTTATCTAGGGCTTTTCTCACCCCAGGGTATTTGCCAACTCCCACTTGACACATCCCAAATATTTTTAGCACTTCAAAAAGTCTCTTACTTATTGCCTGCACAGCTGGTAGCTAAAAATACTTACACTGTATAATGCTACTTTATAAGTCAAAGATTGTTTTTCCTAGTATCATTTATTCGGAATATGTTTTCATAATTAGAGCTCAGGTGGAAGCAGGATGGCTCAGAATGGAGAAGATCAGTGCAAGAAGCTCAAGAAATTCTCTAAACATAGGCGTAAAGTCAAGGGTCAGTGATTCTGGGACAGACAATAGATTGTGTAAATCTAAAGGAAGGTATCAAAAGTTAAGACCATTCTACAAGAATGAAGAGGCAGACAGGACTCATTAGCTAAATTTCCACAAGAATTCTAATGACTGCACTATGTATTGCAGCCAGAGTGGACCTAGCAGCTTGGAAATGTAAAGATGGGCAATGATAACACTGACGAGGTTTCTTCACAAGCAATATTAGGGATACAGTCATGGATAAATTGAGGTTCCGGAAGAGAAAATATAGGCTTGTGGAAGAATGATTCACAAAATAATTCAGTCATGAGAAAAATTAAGCATGTAGAGCAAAAATTTAAATGTATGTTAATTCAAGGACAAGGTTCAAACAAGGTATACTTCCTATTACTGTAAATGAGGATATGATTGTGAAACTGACAAAGGGGCAAAAGTTACCAGGACATATGCATGTTTGAAAGTGAAGTGGTGATGACTTGGGAAAAGGCTAGAAACTAATTACTGGAAACTGTGATGTCTAGATCAGAAAGAGACCCCAGGAGAAGGGAGAGGGGAGAAGGGAGAGGGAACAGGAGAGAAGGAGTCAGAGAAATTCTGCAGTCAATGAACTTGTGAACTGTGACAAGACTTGTCTCAAGGACTGGGATAAGATAAGGCCAATTTTCAGGCTGCCTATAAGATGAGAAATACATAGGGTCACGGATCCAAGCAGCTCTCTCTGCATGCTTAAACTCCAACTGAGTTTAAACTTGACTCCAAGTGAGCAAGGTGTCCTTGTCCCCCCACAAAGTGATGCCTCTCATCACGTTGAAAGCATTGAAATAAAAATCCGTCAGTTTAAGCCACAATATTGTTTTCTAGTACAAGCAATACCCATTTGTTTCTTTACTAAGATGACTGCTTTTCTCAAAAACTCTTTTTAAAAAACGTCGTTATTTCTATATCTAATTTAATCAAAGTCTTTAACAGCATTTGATGCTACAGAATGAGTATTCACTCCCCCATGGCTGCTCCAAAGATTGTCTTCAATGAGGCAGTTTTGAAAATTGGCTCTGACTTACCATATCTGAATTATAGGTTCTAAAAATTCTAAAAAAACCCAAATCTGTCAATTTTGGCACTGCTTTTATGATCAGGGCACACCTGGGAGTAGAGGAACATTTCCAACAAGATCTTGAAGGACCTAGTTCCTGCTCACTAAATCCCCAGAATTTATCAGCTGCCACTCACATTTTAACTCTTTTGAGGAGACCTGCACTTGTGTAACAAACTGCAGAGCGCTGTTTCTCTCTTTTTTTCCTGGCAAATATCTAGCTCTGATCTGTACTTTAGCAGACCCTAAGACATCAGAATAAAGCAGCATGTTTAAAAAAAATGAAGTCACAGATACAAAACATTTAGCAAAAATCACAAGTTCTATTCAATATATAAATGCAAGTTGGTGTTATCTTAGACTGGTGTTACAGGTTATTCTGAATAGGAATTAAGAAAATGACCCAGTAGCTAATATCATGTATGTGTCAACGCAGATGGGGGAAAGATGGATTAGGAAATGCTAGCTAACAACCGTGGGATATGATATTACTCCCTCCACCTCCATTTGAGGCTTTGTAAAGAAATCATACGATGTGGACAATTCCTTTGATGTTCAACAAAAGAAGACCTAAACAGACATTTCTCCGAAGAAGATATACAGATTTCCAACAAACACATGACAGAATGCTCAACATCATTAATCATTAGAGAAATGCAAATCAAAACTACAATGAGATATCATCTCACACCAGTCAGAATGGCCATCATCAAAAACTCTAGAAACAATAAATGCTGGAGAGGGTGTGGAGAAAAGGGAACCCTCTTGCACTGTTGGTGGGAATGTAAATGGATACAGCCACTATGGAGAACATAAAAAAAAAAAAAAACTAAAAATACAACTATCATATGACCCAGCAATCCCACTACTGGGCACATACCCTGAGAAAACCATAATTCAAAAAGAGTCATGTACCACAATGTTCATTGCAGCTCTATTTACAATAGCCAGGACATGCAAGCAACCTAAGTGCCCATCAACAGATGAATGGATAAAGAAGATGGAATATATACAATGGAATATTACTCAGCCATAAAAAGAAACAAAGTTGAGTTATTTGTAGTGAGGTGGACGGACCTAGAGTCTGTCATACAGAGTGAAGTTAGAAAGAGAAAAACAAATACCGTATGCTAACACATATATATGGAATCTAAAAAAAAAAAAAAAAAAAAAAAAAAAAAGGTCATGAAGGACCTAGGGGCAGGACAGGAATAAAGATGCAGACCTACTAGAGAATGGACTTGAGGACATGGGGAGAGGGAAGGGTAAGCTGTGACAAAATGAGAGAGAGGCATGGACATATATACACTACCAAATGTAAAATAGATAGCTAGTGGGAAGCAGCTGCATAGCACAGGGAGATCAGCTCGGTGTTTTGTGACCACCTAGAGGGGTGGGATAGGGAGGGTGGGAGGGAGGGAGACACAAGAGGGAAGAGATATGGGGATATATGTATATATATAGCTGATTCACTTTGTTATAAAGCAGAAACTAACACACCATTGTAAAGCAATTATACTCCAATAAAGATGTTAAAAAATAAATTAATTAAATTAAATTAAAGAAGAAAAAAGAAGAAAGCAGATTAAATGTCTGCCTCAGCTTCCCCAGACCTTCTCACTGAAACCACAGATGGTTGCCACCTTTTTCCTCAAGCCATGTCTGCATCAGAAGGTTTACCAGGTGCTTCAGCTTGCTGTCTGGAATGCAGTAATGAATTCTAAATTGCCACAGACTGATATAAACTATTTCCTATTTGCCGCCTGCTGCGATAACCTGGTCTAAAGAATGAGGTTTCTGTTTTAAGTTTTTGGCCCAGAAAACCCATTTCTTGCCGAGACCTAACTCTAGTCTACAAGGTGGGTCCCTTAGCAACCAGCCCAGGTTTTCCATCTCCTGCCTCCGATTTGACTGTGCCTCATAGGGAACATGCCACAATTGTAGAATTCACCTAGAATCATCACCTAGCCACTTACTCTGATTTCAGTCTTTTCTACTTCCAGGGCTCTCTCTTCTGTCATGCTTTGCTTTGTCTGCTGGATCAGAACCCTTGCCACTGACCCCTGACTGCTCTTAGCTAACTTATCCCATCCTTTCTATTCTATGCATTCCACGGCCCAGCTGCTCCTGCCGGGGCCAGCTGCTGCAGCCAGATTGGTTTCCTCAGCTTCTTTGAGAAGGGCATCCAGAAATGACATTTTTCTCTTTTCTATTATCCTTGTTTTTTTAAATTCCTAGTACCCTTCATATATAGGCCAGCTCCAGTTATAATAAAATAGAGGCAAATAGAGGCAATCCAGTACTCAAATATGTGTTGTATTCAGATGGGTCATTTTTTCCCCTCAGAAATAACATTTGAATTAGGTATTATATCGTATCTTCAATTTATCAAGTACTAACCAAAACATTAAACTAAATTGTAGGTATAGATCCCTGGCTGCATCACTAGAGACTCAATGAACCATAGACTTTTCCTTTTATTCATGACCCCGTGAAGGCTATGCTGTCCTCAGATGCTACAGCTGCCCTCACAACAGGGCATTAAACTTAGGAAGAACTAAGCCTCCTTGGACATAGATATCATAGAAAGCTCAGAGCCACTGAGGACGAGGCTCATATATTCCCCCTGGCATATGGTTTATGTCCAGTGGAAGAGTATGAATGTGGTAGTGTATCAGTCTGCTAGGGCTGCCACAACAAAATGGCACAGACTGGGTGACTTAAACAATAGAAATTCATTCGCTTACCGTTCTGGAGGCTGGAAGTTCAAAATCAAGCACTTTTGGTTTTTCCTGAGGCCTCTCTCCTTGCCTTGCAGATGGGCATCATCTCATTATGGCCTCAAACAGCCCTTCCTCTGAGAGCACACATTCCTGATGTCGCTATGTGTACACAGATTTCCTCTTCTTATAAGGACACCAGTCAGTATGGGTTAGAGCCCAACTTTAACTTAATAACCTCTTTAAAAACCTTATCTTCAAATAGGGTCACATTCTGAGGTGCTGAGAGTTAGAACTTGACCATATGGACTTAGGAAGGACATGATTCAGCCCACAACAGGTAGGAAGCACCAATCTCCTCACTGGTGGCAGAGGCTCTAGAATGGTACGTATGCTTACCTACATAATTATTGCCAAAAACTTTACTGGTTTGAGACTTAGGAGTAGTAAATAAATAATAATTCATTGGCAGATCATTGGGAACTAATACTAAGCATTGTCTATATTACTACACACAAGTTTTGGAAGAGGAAGTGTTTTAACCAAATTTACACCCACGACATAGTCCTAGGTCAAAAATTTTATTACAAGTTACTTGAAAGATTTCAGTGATTTGTTAACATTATAGGCACCGTTAATTAAGGTGAAAATACAAGTAAATAATTTACTCATCAAATCTAAAGTATTTACTGTAAGTAAGGCAGTTTTAGATGTTGTGGGCACAGGAGTGGACAAAACAAAGACATTCCTGTTCTCATGGAGACTGCTGTATCACAGAGGAGATCACGAACAAAATGGTAGATATGTAATACGTAGTAACGAGAAATGTTATTTCTATGAATAAAAATAAAGCTGAACATGGAAACAGAGTCAGAGTAGTGTTATTTCACTCCTGAAGAAAATGAGGGAGCCATGTGGACCCCTCGTGGAAGAGATTTGTAGGTAGAAGGTTTAGAGGGTGCAAATGTTTGGTTGCTTGGAGAATGCTCAGGAAATCAGGGTGGCTGCTGGTATAAGCTGGAGGTAAAGAAGCAAGACACAGTGTGACAGAAGTAGGTGGTGCCTTATTTTGAAATAACTTACAAGGAAAAAATAAATGCCAAACATGCAACTAATAAATGGTTGATGTTTATATACATCGAGTGCCTATAAGTTGATGAGAAAAGTACAGACTTGCTCTACCCATTTTTGAAGACAATCCAACAATAACTTTTAAAAGTACAGGGCTTCCCTGGTGGCACAGTGGTTGAGAGTCCGCCCGCCAATGCAGGGGACACGGGTTCGTGCCCCAGTCCGGGAAGATCCCACATGCTGTGGAGCAGCTGGGCCTTTGAGCCATGGCTGCTGGGTCTGCGTGTCCGGAGCCTGTGCTCCGCAACGGGAGAGGCCACAACAGTGAGAGACCCCTGTACCGCAAAAAAAAAAAAAAAAAGTACATACATCCTCGGGCTCAGCAACTCAATTCTTAGAAATCTACCCTAAAGTGAAAAGTGTGCCAGTTAGAAAGGTACACTGAAACATTATGTGTAGTAGCAGAGAAAAAAAAAAAAACAACTAGAAACAACATAAATGTATATTGCTAGGAGAATGACTATATAAATCATAGTATATTCTACTTAGCAAATACTATACAACTATTTAAAATGAGTTTTAAATTATTTCTGTGGACCTGAAGAAATAGCTATGATATCTTTTTTTTTTTTTTTTTTTTTTGGCTGTGTTGGGTCTTTGCTGCTGCGCACAGGCTTTCTCTAGTTCTGGCGAGTGGGGGCTACTCTTTATTGCAGTGCGCGGGCTTCTCACTGTGGTGGCTTCTCATTGCAGAGCACAGGCTCTAGGCGTGCAGGCTTCAGTAGCTGTGGCATGCGGGCTCAGTAGTTGTGGCTCGCGGGCTCTAGAGCACAGGCTCAGTAATTGTGGCACACAGGCTTAGTTGCTCCGCGGCACGTGGGATCCTCCCAGACCAGGGATCGAACCCGTGTCCCCTGCATTGGCAGGCGGATTCTCAACCACTGCGCCACCAGGGAAGCCCCAGCTATGATATCTTAAACATAGAAAGCAAACTTACCTGTTTTTGTAAAATAAAGATACCTCCCCTTTATCTATGTCTATACTTATTTCTATAAGTTTGCATGAGGACAGAGTAAGGTGTGAAAAGATATATATGATGCTGATAATAATCATTACCTCAGAAGGAAAACGAGGAAAGGTGATAGAATTAATTACTATTATTTTTTAAGAGAAAAACATGTATTCAAGTGACCTTTCCACTAAATCATATCCTTTGAAGAGATTTGAGAAGGGATATCTTTCAGCCATATTTTTGTCTCCACAGCACCATATAACTAGGTTGAACATGTCAGTGAGTTGACCATTTTGAACAAGTTAAATGAGTTACTTTGCCTTTGATAAATGCAACCTTAATCATATAAATAAAAAAGAGGGGGAGACATTACAGACTTTTCCATTTACTCCAACAGCAGAAAGAGTGAAAGACAACTGTCCAGAAGTGACCAGTGTGAATTTAACTTTTAAAATAAAACTGACCAAAAAGCAGATTTTAAAATGGAAAGGGACTTGATGGGAATCTTTATCCACTGACGAGAAATTATCATGAGGCAGTCCTATGGCACAGACTCCCAAAACAACGTTATAGAATTCTGTACTGTTCCTAAGTACAAATAAACTCAGTAATGAACACTCTCTCAGATATCTTTATGATCAGAGCAAACTACTATCACCCATGATACCATAACAGAAAGCCTGCATCCATCTGATCTTTGTTTTCAGCTATCAGTGATGAGAATCTAATATGCCAAGCCTCATAATTAAGAACATAAAATGATGAGAGACAGGGAAGATATGGAATATAAAATGCTTCTCTCTGAGTTATTTTGTCTACAGTAAGTACTTAATCTATTAGTAGAATTGGATGTGGTTTAAAATCATATAGCTTTATATGTCCTTCATTGATACCCAATGTTTTTTCTTTCCAATTATAGAAACATAAGATGAATAACTTGTATCTATCTAATTTATTAGAATGCCATAAATTGAATTTATTTTTTCCTCCAAAGCTAAGAATAACTGAAAAATCAAAGACTAAATGCAGCATTTAGTTTTGACCTTTTTAACTAATCCATTACCATTATGAAAATCAAATGATGAAAAATCTGAAAGTGAAATTAAAGAAACACTCCCATTTACCATTGCAACAAAAAGAATAAAATACCTAGGAATAAACCTACCTAAGGAAACAAAAGACCTGTATACAGAAAACTATAAGACACTGATGAAAGAAATTAAAGATGATACAAATAGATGGAGAGATATACAATTGTTCTTGGATTGGAAGCATCAACGTTGTGAAAATGACTATACTACCCAAAGCAATTTACAGATTCAGTGCAATTCCTATCAAACTACCAATGGCATTTTTTACAGAACTAGAACAAAAAATTTCACAATTTGTATGGAAACACAAAAGACCTCGGATAGCCAATGCAATCTTAAGAAAGAAAAGTGGAACTGGAGGAATCAGGCTCCCTGACTTCAGACTATACTACAAAGCTGCAGTCATCAAGACAGTATGGTACTGGCACAAAAACAGAAATATAGATCAATGGAACAGGATAGAAAGCCCAGAGATAAACCCATGAACATATGGTCACCTTATCCTTAATAAAGGAGTCAAGAACATACAATGGAGAAAAGACAGCCTGTTCAATAAGTTGTGCTGGTAAAATTGGACAGCTACATGTAAAAGAATGAAATTAAAACACTCCCTAACACCATACACAAAAATAAACTCAAAATGGATTAAAGACCTAAATGTTAAGACCAGACACTATAAAACTCTTAGAGGAAAACATAGGCAGAACACTCTATGACATAAATCACAGCAAGATCCTTTTTGACCCACTTCCTAGAGAAAGGGAAATAAAAACAAAAATAAATAAATGGGACCTAATGAAACTTCAAAGCTTTTGCACAGCAAAGGAAACAATAAACAAGACAATAAGACAACCCTCAGGATGGGAGAAAATATTTGCAAATGAAGCAACTGACAAAGGATTAATCTCAAGAATTTACAAGCAGCTCATGCAGCTCAATATCAAAAAAATAAAAAACCCAAACCAAAAATGAGCAGAAAACCTAAATAGACATTTCTCCAAAGAAGATATACAGACTGCCAACTAACACATGAAAGAATGCTTAACATCATTAATCATTAGAGAAATGCAAATCAAAACTATAATGAAATATCATCTCACACCAGTCAGAATGGCCATCATCAAAAAATCTACAAACAATAAATGCTGGAGAGGGTGTGGAGAAAAGGGAACCCTCTTACACTGTTGGTGGGAATGTAAATTGATACAGCCACTATGGAGAAAAAGAACTACCATATGACCCAGCAATCCCACTACTGGGCATATACCCTGAGAAAACCATAATTCCAAAGAGTCATGTACCACAATATTCATGGCAGCTCTATTTACAATAGCCAGGACATCGAAGCAATCTAAGTGTCCATCAACAGATGAATGGATAAAGAAGACGTGACACATATATACAATGGAATATTACTCAGCCATAAAAAGAAATGAAATTGAGTTATTTGTAGTGAGGTGGATGGACCTAGAGTCTGTCATACAGAGTGAAGTAAGTCACAAAGAGAAAAACAAATACCATATGCTAACACATATATATGGAATCTAAAAAAAAAAATGGTCATGATGAACCTAGGGGTAGGATGGGAATAAAGACTCAGACCTACTAGAGAATGGACTTGAGGACACGGGGAGGGGGAAGGGTGAGCTGAGACAAAGTGAGAGAAGGGCATGGACACATATACACTACCAAATGTAAAATAGATAGCTAGTGGGAAGCAGCCACATGGCACAGGGAGATCAGCTCAGTGCTTTGTGACCACCTAGAGAGGTGGGATAGGGAGGCTGGAAGGGAGGGAGATGCAAGAGGGAAGAGATATGGGGATGTATGTTTATGTATAGATGATTCACTTTGTTATAAAGCAGAAACTAACACACCATTGTAAAGCAATTATACTCCAATAAAGATGTTAAAAGTAATTATATCATAGATTGATTGCTGTCACAATGGTGGTTGTAAAGATCACATGGTGGTACATCCTTTACCAACTATACATTTATCAATGAGGCAAATAAAAATATTAATGTGTCTATAATTAGCTTTTAGTGCTAAGTACTAATTTCTGTAAGATTTGAGAATCTTTGGTACATAAATGTTATTTTATAAAAATATGTGTGTACATATGAATTATACAGATATCTTAACTTGCTGGCCATGTCATCATAATAATGTTAGGTCTACAGCAGTCTAGTAAACGTTAATCTGACTGTAATTCATAAAAAGTAAAACTTCCAATGCTAAATTTATTTTAAAATTTTGAGTTCAGATGACCACAGCATAAAGTTAAAGGGACAGAGGATGTCTCTTATCTTAAATTTGATTAAAAAATTTTTTTTAAATCATTCCATCTAACTGAGAAATATGACAGCCCCCAGTAACAGGTGTTGATAAGCTTTACCAGTGGTAAAGAATAATAGTGATAAAATGCGTTTTAAATGCACATGTCATGCTTTACTTTGGGTATTACTCTTAACATACACACAGACAGAAGCAGGATAGGAAAATGGACAGGGTGGGGAAATTCTGAAATCTGTTGATCCTGAAGATCTGTCATAATCTCCTGCCATTTCTTTCTCACTACAGACTATTCCCAGAAGGCATCATCTAAGCATGGATTCTGAACGTAAGGGTCAACTTTGAATAAAATGTATTTTTTCAGAACGGTTTGCATTTTTGAAAACTTTACCGTAAACCCTTCTTTATTCAGTGAAGATCAGTTAATTATATATCAGTGGAAACGAATCTCAAACAAATTTTAAAATGTTGTTACTATTAAAATAGAGCCTTATCTCCAAATTATACTTTCACTGTCATCTTGCTACATCATGTTTATTCCTAAATTTACATCTTGTTCCCTGGGAAGAAAGGTTTTCAGCAGCTAGTGTGTCATCTGTTTCTTTACCTGTTATTGGGGATGTTTATGAGAAGAAGGCAGGTTCCCATGAAACAAAAGGCTCTTGATAGTGAGAGTCCTAATCTATGAAACTCTTTGAGTAGCTGGTCTGTGGTTTGGGATTTCTGGATATCTTCTAGGAAACAAACCTAGAATCTATGGATTTATGGAGTATGGCTCCCTAAAAATATCAGATAAGCTATATACTTATTCGTGTATAAAATGGAGATGTTTTATCATCTAAAACACTCCCTACTGAATGAGGTCACCTACACGCCTCGAACAGACACCTCTTCTATTATTTTGGACCAGAAGGTGCATTTGATGTGAGAAGGTAGGACCTTAAGAGCTAAGTTTGGAGTCCCAGAGGCCTCCTGGATTCACCCATGTCTCTAAACTGCTTATATCTTAGAATTTATTGATAAATCTTAATACTTAACTTGGCCACCCCATTGTTTGTGTTAACTCACTCTTCCTCTTCCACCAGCTCTGTTTCTCTCTCTATCCTTACTTTATCCATTTACCAGGCCTCAAGTGCCATCTACACATCCCTCCACCTCACACCACCCTTCTCTGAAATAACAGACTCTTAACATTGTAGAGCCAAAGGATCCTGGAGAAAATCTAATTCAGTTTTCTCATCCAGGAGGACACGTATTTCCAGAAAAATTCTGTGAGCTGATAATAACTTCCAAAGCAGGGCTTTTCTCATGATATTATAGCTCTTGCTATATATCTTGCTAATTACACCACTGACTTTGACAATTTATTCTCTGTTGAGTTGAATTGTCATGCAAATATTTACACATCCCATGTCTTTAGGTTACAAAGTCTTAGCAGATAGGGACAGTATCTATTTTTATTTTAATTATTCTTAGACGATTATATATCTACATTGAATTGTTCAATAATATGCACATAGATGAATGAATTAATAATTTTCTGTATCTATAAAATGGTTTTTCACTAGATTGCTTCCTATATATTTATATCATCATCAAAATCCCCTAGTGATTCCTATTAAGGTTCAATTTTCCAGTTTTTTCTTTCCACCTTCCACCTCCTGGATACAACACCTACACACACTGCTCCCCAAGTAGATTCAGATTCAATAGATTGTGGTAGAGTCTGAAATTTTCTAATACTCTATGATATTCTGAGCATGAATGAGGCTTAAGAGCAAATGAATTAGATGATTCAATAAGCTTACTTCTAAGTCTAGATTTGAGATTTGTATAATCCATTTAAGGAAAAAATCATTTACTAACATGGGGGTTTATTCTACTCTACATGTGTTTATAAAATATATTTTAAGTCATGAAGATCTTCAGGTAAATTGGTATTAGCAAATTTGATTTCAACTAAACTCTTGACTGTGCCTGTCCTATAGGAAATAGGTTATAAACACCATCTTTATATAATTTGCTAAGATTTGTAGTAAGAAACACAATATAAACATTTATTATATGACATTGAGGGAAAGGATTAAAATTTTTCCTAAAAAAAGTGGAGTCACACTATTTTACTTTTACTTTATCTTCTATATGTAGAATCGGGAAGGATTTGATCTTTGCATATCTGAACACATGTACCATATTTCCTAAAACATGTTACTAAAACTTTGGTAAAATTATAGTTCCCTTTTTACTAGGCTCATAAGAGAAATATCTACGTTTCAGTATTTCTAGACAATTTGTTTGTTTTTATCAAGTGGGTAGAGGAAAACGACTGATCCTGTTTCTTATTGCCATTGTTCCCTGGAGAACCGAGAGTCAAATTAAACGTTCACCTCCAGCAACGGTAAGCACTGTCACAACATGCATTTGGTTTGCTAACTTAAACTCCTTGCTTCGTTTTAATTGTTGTAACCACATTCCTGTCTCTCCTAGATTTTTTTCATGGATTTACTTTTCTCATTTAGAGGGCACAGTTTTGCAAACTGCGTTGAATACTTTTTAGAATAGTACAAGATAAATAAAATTACAGTTACATAAATGCATTTATTGCTAGAGTCTATTGACTACTATATCTGAAAATAAACTTTTGATTCAATTGTCACAATGAACTGCAATCTAGCTCATTTGTCACTCAGCCCCATGGAACACTGCCTGCCCTCACCAGACCAAAACCTGGTAATAGTGAGATGGCACATCTAGCTTGAAAGTTACCAGATGAATGTTAGTAGTAATGTTATATTAGTAGTAAAAATCTCTAACATGATTCCAATTATGTAAAATTAAGAATATAAAACTAAGAGTTAGCTCCCTTTTGAATAACAATATAATTTTATAGACAACAATTTCTAAATTACCAGACAATTATTAAGGAGGGTCCTGATTTAGGTTGATTTTTAAAAATAGTTCTACATTTTAAAGAGTTTTTTTAAACCTTCTGTACTAACTTCAGTACTTAATCTGGTTGTATTTTGGTGATCCTTAACTATGCTTGAATTGTATTTACCTAAAGTTCTTCTTTCTACATCTGTCAAGACTACCTCATAATATGCAGGCTCAGAGCTCTTGGCTGTTGTCTCTTTTGAACTGCTTTAAAGGACAGACCTTCACCTCTGGTGGGTTCTGTACTTAACACATGTCTGAATACAAATTCAACTATTTTTCTTCTCTACTGATCTGTGTAATGATTAGGATATAGAAGGTCATGACTAACATTCAGAATCAGGCTTTTTCAGAATTTAGGCTGTTAATCAGAATTATTACAGCAGGGAAATCTATTATTTTTGCAGTTTTAGTAGTGCTATGATGAAGTGTACCTGGATCATAGATTCTGAGTCAATCTAGGATCAGATCTATGTGACCACAGGAAATAAACTAGACTAAAACTACTTCCATTCAATTTGAAAATTTTGGAATCACAGATATTAAAATATAGCTACTTGTGAGCCAATATAACAAGTCTTTAAAGAATAGAACTCATTTTCCTTAGCAAAATTTTAATGTTGCATTACAGAGTGCTTCCTTTGAAAGGGACCCAATGGATGTTAAAATGTCTTGCTTTAAGAATACTATCCTTCTCATAAAGAAGATGTGGTATATATATACAATGGAATACTACTCAGCCATAAAGAAGAATGAAATAATGCCATTTGCAGCAAAATGATGCAACTAGAGATTACCATACTAAGTGAAGTAAGTTAGAAAGAGAAAGACAAATACCATATGATATCACTTACATGTGGAATCTAAAATATGATGCAAATGAACCTATCTACAAAATAGAAACATAATCACAGACATACACAACAGACTGGAGGTTGCCAAGGGGGAAAGGGTTGGGGGAGGGATGGAGTGGGAGGTTAGAGTTAGTAGATGTAAGCTTTTATATATAGAATGAATAAACAACAAGGTCCTACTGTATAGCACAGAGAACTATATTCAATATCTATGATAAACCATAATGGAAAAGAATATAAAAAAATGTATATATTTGTATAACTGAATCACTTTGCTGTATAGCAAAAGTTAACGCAACATTGTAAATCAACAATACTTCAATTAAAAATATATTGATAGGGGCTTCCCTCGTGGCGCAGTGGTTGAGGGTCCGCCTGCTGATGCAGGGGACGCGGGTTCGTGCCCCGGTCCAGGAGGGTTCCACGTGCCGCGGAGCAGCTGGGCCCGTGGGCCGTGGCCGCTGGGCCTGCGCGTCTGGAGCCTGTGCTCCGTGGCGGGGGAGGCCACAGCGGTGGGGGGCCCGCATACCGCAAAAAAAAAAACAACAAAAAACTATATCTATCTATCTATATAGATAGATAGATAGATAGATAAAAAAGAATACCATCCTTCTCAATATATGGGCTATCAGTACTCCTTTGGTCCAGAGTACAACATCTTTTTCTGGTTAACCATTGAGCCTGATTTCCATTTTCCCATGCATCATTAAAATTCCCTTTCTTCTCTATTCCAATGAATGAATGTTTCATATTACCCAATAACTAAATCCCAATTATTTTAAGATTTTCTTTTATTTTCACTATACTTCTTAGCGAACAAGTTTGCCTTAAAAACATCAACAATTTATAAGAGTAAGATCTATCCAAGACTCTCCAAGCACAAAAAGAAGGATCTAGAAATACAGCTTATGCTACTTCTACAGTTATATTTAAACATGAAGCTCTAAAGTGAAACATAACATATCCAGAAATAATAAATAATATGATTCAGGATGGAAAGCTGAGCAATGTAAATTCCCTCCCCCAAATAAAGCATTACTTTAACTAACTTGATTTTCCTAGCCCAAGTCAACTAAAAATTGTCATCCTTTCTGTCGCCTTTTGCTGAATCCCATATATTCCTTTGAAGGGTTTCAAATGCTTTCCACTCTGTATGTAAGAAATATAGTCAGAGAATTCACTACAAAAACAGATGTGCATACATCCAAGCTCACTGGGAAACACTCATTTTACCACAGAATCGGGAAGACTCTATATTTTCTCACTAGCCTTAGGCATTGAAGCCATAGAACATTTTACCAAAATAAAAATTCATCTCGAATTATGAATATATGCAACAAGTCTAGTCCCATTTGAGAAACTACTACATAATGTTTGAGAGCAGTACAATTAATTACATTAATTTCTGAATAT
Source organism: Grampus griseus (assembly GCF_964374135.1). NCBI lineage: Eukaryota > Metazoa > Chordata > Mammalia > Artiodactyla > Delphinidae > Grampus > Grampus griseus. The sequence continues at coordinate 52,498,641 of NC_139003.1, read as the reverse complement.
GAAGAGGCGTGAATGATTCTCTACAAATCATTTTCCATTGTGAAATTTTAAATCTTATTGTAAATTTTATTGTAATGTATACATTTTCTGTAAATGTTTACAATTAAAGTAAAATTCTAGAGAAATAAGACACTTATTTCTCAACTCTGCTCAGCAGATAGAGTGATAACTCATGCAAAGAATCATCATGAAATTTAACGCAAAAGATGCCCCTTGAATGAACCAGCCAGTGCTGCTCCTGAATTTTGACTTGATAGTAAGAAATCTAAAATCTCCTAATCATAACTGAATTGAACCCAAAAAACTGCAAATTCAACAGCTTATGTAATTCAAATATTGCAATAATTTGAAAATTTTATACTTCCTTAAAAGCACAAGTCAATGAATTCTCATGTTTCTTTAATAGGATTTATTCATCTGTGAAACTAACACTGAGATTCCCTAGCTGCTTATCTTGTTTTTTCTGGATGACATTAGCACCGCTGCTGATGGTTTATCTTTCTGAGTTTCAAAATGCTCGAAGTGAAGAGAAATTCTATTACCTTTCCGTAAGAAATCACTCTCTTTTATTACTCAAGTTTCATTACTAAGGTAGTTTTTGCTGATAATAATGTCCACATATTCCTTCATTTATTTTTATTATTTCTAGATAAATCTCAAATTAATTGTTTCTTTAAATGGTACTTTCCTCTCTTTTGGTTATTGACTCCACATTTCCTGATTTATCTATGGATTCTGAATAACTCAAATCTTCACAACTTCTCTGGATTTCCTTCAATTTGCTCACAACTTTCTTCTAATTAAAAAATAAAATGGAAGAAATGGCATCGGGTTTTCAGAGCAATCCTCCAGAACCACGCACATGGCCAGAAACTACCCATGCATCCACACATCTTTTTTGTATTATATCATCAAAATTTAGTACTTAGTCATCATATTTAGCCTGGAAATCTTGATGCAATTTTCAAGATTCTCAGAAAATATCTTATAATCATTGTTTTACTAAAGAAATAGTTGAGTTTATATGAGGGTTGTATAATGGGTGTCACTTTATTCTGAGAACAGAACTTTGGTCTCTTGATTCCAAAGATACACTTCAAAAAGAGGAAGCTGTTGAATCTCTCTTATCACCAATTAAATCAAATAATATGTCAGACCAAAATGTTGTACGCAACTGGAAAACATCCATAACAAAAATGTTCAGCTGTATTTTCTGTAGAATCTTTATATTCTTTATTATTTTCAACATGTACAACCACAGCCTTTGTACAAATATCAACATTTTAGCAGATTCCAACAACAGCTTTATGACTACTTCAGTCAGTGTATTCAGATCAGTTAAATATTAAGTTTTTAAAGCACATTATATTTCAGCTAGTTCTGTCAGTTGGAGAGCCTAGCCCTGCATATTTGAACAAATAATCTTTCACTAAAAACACTAGAAACTATATTATTGAAACTCATAAATATACACATAGCCTTAATATGAATGATATTATGTTCCTTCCAAAACCACACTGCATAATTTTCTTAAATTTTGAGTAGATGTTGGTGATTCATAATATAATATCTGTCTGAAAGTACAGAGTATTCTGTTTTATAATGCAACAGATTAAAACGTTACTAAATAAAGGACTCTATAACATTTCAATGCTATTATGATAGTAATAAAAGCCACAGAGAAATATGATATAATCTAACTTGTATATATTAAGTAGGTATTCCTTTAGATTTCTAAATAGTGGGAAAAAAGTCAGCAGCACAAGATGTTTATATCCTATTCTATTGCGTCAAAGACATAATCTTTAATTTTTCTTTGTCAGACTAAATCTTCCAAGGTGCATGGAATCTCCAAAGTAGTTCAGTAGCAACACAATACAGTGGGGCAATTATGGTCAATTACAACCACAGGCATTGCTTTCGTTACCAATATCATTATGACAGGTTATAATGTACACGACTCTCAGAAAACACCTTATAAACATTATTTTACTTAAATCCTTAAGTGTTTATGAGAATTAGTGATTATCATTCATTCACATTTACTAGGTGAGTTCAAACTGTTCAAATCTGAGCTGCCTATATCTTGACTCCACATGTGACACAAAAGAACCTGGGATCCAGTTCTATACATTAATTTTGAAATAAATAATGAAACACATAAACTCCATGGCCTCCCGTATTCTTCCTACAAAAGTCAAAAGGGTCTTAGAAGTCAATACAGCTCAAGAACTTCTCCCAAAAGAGTTTTCATTTTAAACGACCAATATGGTTTTTAAGTCGACTGAGATATTTTGCTTTCTTTACAAAGTATGTATAAGATAATTTATAATCTTAAATGTATACATTCCAAATAATTGTCATTGGAGCCATTTGAAGTATTTTTGATACCACTGATTAACTAAACCTTTTGTACTATAGGGCACAAATTCCTTCATAACATTTTTAATATATAGTTTTAAACATTACATTATAGGCATTATTACAGTACTCATTTTTCTGATGAACGTACAATTTCAGCAAGTGTCTATTTAATTTTGGGGAATGAATCTTAAATACTGCCATTAAATAACTGTATTCACATCCTTCCAATTCTTCTCTATTTCTGATATAACACTGTATTTAAATATTTCCTAGCTTTTGGGGGGATCATATTATTAAGTTCTAGCTATTGAAAATAATTCAGTGTCCACTAACCTACACTTTAGGGTTCAACTTCTGTAAGGCTCTAAAACATAAAAGGTAAATATGAAATGAAAAAATCTCTTCCTGAAAATTAAAAAATTCATAAATAGATACCTAATATAATCTTCTTCCATTAATCTTCCTTCCATTTATAAAAGCATAGGCCATCTCAGCCTCTAAATTCAGCTATGTAATTTGTTCATCATGTGTACTCATTTTTAATTTTCTAGATAAGGTGGAACAGAATCTCTATTGGGAACATCTGTCCGAGAGCATTTCATGCATAACCAGAGATAGTTTTAATATGTCGTTGATTCTGCTTGTGACAATAAGCACTTTGAGAATTGAGGATTCACGAACCAACACTGCCAATCAGAGCAGGTAAAATTATTGGCAGTGTATAGTGTAAGGACATGTATCTGGAAAATGTTTGTATTGTTAGGTAATTGTACTATTAAAATAAAAATCAGTGGTAGTAGAAATTCCCATTAAAGATAAGCAACTTATTTTCTTGTAATACTTGATTAATATTATCAAAATGGTGCCCAGCTACCTAAAAGTATACACACAGTATATATATCTAATCCAACTCTTCTTAGTAGATCAATAAATAATAACTGCTTGCTAAAAGAAGGTAGAGAGAGATAATGTGCTATAGGCCATTCCAGTTTTTAAAAACTGGATTGGGTTAAATCTAAATCTATATACAACTTAGAAATAAGGTTCCCAATTGGAAACATTTTAAATCCTAACTTAAAGAATTTTTATCATAAGAATGTAATATTGTGTATGCTAATAAATCCCTATAGTTATATTTTCTTCTACAACTTAAATTGGTTAACAAACCAAAGATGCATACCAAAATACAAATCACATTTAAGTTAAAATATAATCCATTTGTCAACAATATCTTTTGAAAAATTAAAATCTTATTGATTCCCACTGAATGTGCCTAAGGGGCTGCTAGATGCTAGGTGGGTTTTCAATTCAATATGAAAATATTCAAATTCAAATATTCCACATATTCAATTTGCAGTGGACTGTTTCCATTTTTCATTTATCTATTAATGAGTCTCAGTTATTTCTATATGATTACAATGAAACATAACCATTAAAACATGTATTAGTGAACTGTGAAAAGAAACCAAAATGGAACACTTTCGGTGTGAAAAGGAATAAAGGAAACCTCATTTAAAATGGAGTCTGGAAGCCCTCAAGGGAGAGTTCTCAGGCAAGTATCACCCACCACAGCTTACAGACCCCAGCAGGAGGAAAGATTTCCTTCTGACCCAGAAACAACAATCTGCCCACCACCTGCAGTCAATGAAGAGGCAGCACAGTCCTCTCCAGTTTTCTCCTTTCCTCTACAAAGCCACACCCTCTCCTCTGTTCTTAGGACTTGCCTATGGTTCTCCATATTTGACTTGTCTTGAGTTGCAATTCTCTGCTATTCCTGAATAAGTTCACTTTACTAATAAAATAACTGGCTTTTTTTTTTTTTTAACATTGGCCATTATTTGTGTGAGAGATTCTACTAATTACTGTGTTGGTGGTTCACAGGCAGTCTCTAATGTATCTCAGAGACAGATCAGGCCCTGCCTAGGGTCAAAAGATTGGTGTTCCATGTCTGGTGTTGGTCATTTGTCCCCAGGAAAGAAAACCTTTTGAGGCCACACTTATCTCATTTGTAATTAGAGGAATTAGCAGGGGTATTAGTGAAAAAGAGGGAAGAAAAAAAAAAAAACCTAAGGAAAATTGGGAGGCTGTGCCAGACATGGACCCTTCTAGTATGAAAAGTCCTATGAAGTCCTCTAAGGGATTTTAGATTTTCAATTTTTTTGATTGGAATAAAAGTGAAGCTGAAGTTTGCATAAGAGGAGCTTCATTTTCAATTTCAAACTTTAGTTTAATTTGTCACCCTTAGTTATCTGAAGTCCTAAATTTAAAGTGGAACTAGTGTAAGGGAAGTTGTAGAGAAACAGGCAGAACATCTGCCCACAAACCCACCTAGCATCTAGCAGCCCCTTAGGCACATTCAATGGGAATCAATAAGACTTTTTCCCACAGAGGCCCAGACCTCAACTACAATCAGTGCTTTTCCCTTTCTGGAAAAGTCTGCCAATTTCCCATGACAACTTTGCTCAGTCCCCTCTATTTACAGCCTGACACTTTAACAGCCATAGCCTCTTAGCCATCCTCAGGCATTCACAAAGTAAAGTCAGCCTTCTTGGAAAGCAGGTTATCTTTTACTATTTTTGCTAGAAATTATGACCATTTTGACAGTTAACTAAATGATTTCATCAGCAAGTCCATTTGTGTCATGTAGACGAAAAGACTATATACTGCTTAAGAGTACAGATGATGCTTAAAAAAATTCATCACATTCTAAGCTTCTTAAGAATAGAAATGATACTGCTCTTTGTACCATTTCCAGAAACTGGCAGATGTAATGAATTTAAGAAATACATTTTCCTAAATATGTTACACCTGCATCTTCTTCATAAAGAGAGGTATAATATTTTTAAAAATATTACAATGATTTCATTAACTCTTTACTTTCCAATCTCATCTCTCAAGGAATCATACAGCACAATGGAAGTTAAATAAATGCAAATACATGCAAAGCACTGAGGTAACTCCATCAGATACTGCTGTGTGCTTGTGAAGCCACTTATTTTGTGTAAGTAAAAAAAGGAATGCTGTCTTCATTGACCAAAAAACTACCTAAGCTGTTAATAGTGCAAAAAACCTCATCTAATGTTTTGAAAATATTAAGACCAGTCTAATTCCAAAAGGTTATTCTAACAGTTTCTGAGAGAAAGCATCTAATAAATACTGATTTTTCCTTTTTTTATAGTTTTCTCCTTTTGTTCCATCTGCAACTCCTATTACAAGTTGTGATTCATTTTAATAAATGAATCTAGGTAAGTAAAACTAAGCACTTTAAGCCTAATAATAATAATAATAGTAATAATTTAGAATCAAACACAACTTTTATTTTTAAAAAAGCAAAAAACTCCAATGGAAATCTATACCATGAAGAAAAAAGAAATATGAAAAAACAACCTCAGTTCTCAATAGACTTACAACTGAGTTAAGAAGATAAGGCTTTCATGTGAAAAAAAATTGACTGATACAAAGAATGAAGAGCTTATTAATAAATTTTGCTAAAAAAAAACCCATAAGGCTTAATGGAGATAAATGAACTTTGATTTTTATCTCATTCCATACACAAAAATTAATCTGAGATGGCTATGTGACAAAATGTGAAATTTAAAACTATAACACTTCCAGAAGAATACATGGGAGAATGTATTTGTGGCCTGTGTGTCAGCAAAGGTCCTTTAAGCCAGGGGTCCTCAACCCCCTGGCCATGGACTGGTACCAGTCTGTGGCCTGTTAGGAACCAGGTCGCACAGCAGGAGGTGAGCGGCAGGCGAGTGAGGGAAGCTTCATCTGCCGCTCCCCATCACTTGCATTACTGCCTGAACCCTCATATCCACCCCCCCACCCCCAGCCTATGGAAAAATTGTCTTCCACGAAACCAGTCCCTGGTGCCAAAAAGGTTGAGGACCGCTGCTTTAAGCCATACACACAAAGTAGTAACCATAAAAGGAAAACACTGGTACACTGTACTTGATCAAAATTAAAAATGTCTGATCACCAGAAAACAACATTAAGAAACTTAAGAAAACGAAGAGGTATGACACAGATTGGGAAAAATATATTCGGTATATATATATATATATATCTGACATAAGATTGTATCCAGAATGTATGAAGAGTTCTTAAAAATTGACAATGTAAAAACAAGCAACCCAATGAAAAAGACTGAAGACTTGAACACACACTTCACAAGAGAAGATATACCAATGATTAGAAAGCATATGTGAAAGTATTCAACATAATTAGTCATCAGGGAGACGCAAATTGCAACTACAATAAAACAATGCTCTTTCACAACTGTTAACGTGGCTAAAATCAAAAAGACCAGCAACAATAAATGTTGACAAGGATGTGGAGCAACTGGAATTCTCACACATTTCTGGTGGGGCTGCAAAATAGTACAACCTCCTGGAGAACTCTTTTCAGGGTTTCTTACAAAGTTAACATACACCAATCATTTTCTAATTGGAAATAACACAGATGTGTGATAGAAAACTGGATAAGTAAATTTTTTATATTCATACAATAAATATTACTTAGTAACACAAAAGAACAAACTACGAAACACAACAGCAAAGATTTTTGTTTTCTTTTGTATGTAACCTATACTCAATTAAAAATAACAGCAAAAATAAAAGCCTGCCCTGAAACAATAACAGATTAATTGTTAAGTGAGTGGACCATAAGAGATATACATTCTGGGGTGGTGTAGCCTTATAATTTATTAAGTGTGTGTGTGTGTATATATATACATATTATTAAGCATATATATACAAACACACACACACACACACACAGAGGCAGATACATTTGTATTATGCCTTAAACAAGAAATAGAATTTGAATGGTAAAATATAGGCAGAAGGCCTTCTTCAAAGGGGTGAACAAAGTAAGAAATATTCAGATGCTAAAAAGCTTATCATGTCAGAAAAAGCAAAGGCATTTTAGAAGAGCAAAATCTGCCACCCTAAAATGTATCTCTTTGTCATGTGGATTATTTCAAGCTTAAAACAATCAAGGCCCAAAAGACTCAAATAACCTTTGACCTTCCCAACTGCCTAAAACAATTTAGATAGAGGACCTGTTACAGGAAGGGTGCTATCACCATAGTTAACTATAGTATAATATAGGCTGGATGTGGTAGACAGGGAAGAATCTAGGAAGGTCTGTTTCTTAAAATTCCTTTCTGTGCCCCATCGTTGTCCTACAAACATGTGTTTACTAAGCATTTGCTCTTTTTCATCTCCCTCTGACTTGTCTTCCTTCCCTTTGAAGTCTCAAACCCCTACCTCCTTCTCCTTAGTCTAGGATGACATATATTCCTCATTTTACCTGACTGTCTTTGAAAACTCTCATGTTCTGATGCCCCACACGTGCATAATTAAATTTGTTTTTTCTTCTGTTAATCTGTCTCACATCAATTTAATTCTTAGACCAGCCAGAAGAACTTAGAAAGGGTAGGGGGAAATTTTTCTTTCCCCAATAGCATCTTTGTATTGTGTATTAAGGTAAAATTCTCCTTAGGCTATGATTTTGAACTTTTCTGCGAGTGTCCTTTCATACTATGTAATTTCCTCTCGCTTAGGCTCGAGTGCCCATTTTAACCTCTCTGCCTCCAGATAAACTGTCATCCTGATATTATTTTGCTGTTTTCTCTTTTTTTTGCCATACGCGTGCCTCTCACTGTTGTGGCCTCTCCCGTTGCGGAGCACAGGCTCCGGACGCGCAGGCTCAGCGGCCATGGCTCACGGGCCCAGCCGCTCCGCGGCATGTGGGATCTTCCGGGACCAGAGCACGAACCCGTGTCCCCTGCATCGGCAGGCGGACTCTCAACCACTGCACCACCAGGGAAGCCCTGTTTTCTCCTTTTATACTAAAGTATCCATAAATTTCTTCAAGCCAGGATTAAGATCATAAATTACATCCTCTAAATTGTTCATCATTATCTGACCTTCATGCAACCACTCTCGCACTTTATATAAATGCCAATTAAGCTATTGTTTTTATTCCAAAGTTATTTCAGCAACACAGTGTTTATTACTCTTCTAGATTTGAAACTTTTTAACTCTAATGATACCTGGAAGATTCAGGCATGCAGAAAGCACTGCTGAAGGAATATTGTGAGTTCTCACAGCTGATAGGACTACCAGATGTAGAGAGACACTGATCTCATTTTGCAGAACATCTTTCCTTTTGATTCTTCAATTACACTTGCATTGCATCTAGTCTCCACAAATATTCAGCCAATGGTAGGATTATACAACAGTCTGCTTAAGGTAGAGAGCAGATGAAACGTACTCTTACTTAAATAAAAAGAAGGAAAGCATAAAGATTCACAGTTTGAAACTCTTAGGTTATAAAATAGATCGGAGAGCAGTTTCTCTACCTTGAATGAGCATCTACTATTTACCAGACACTGAATAGACCATTTGGAGAACTAATTTTCCATGTTTTAAAGATACTCTAGGGTTATTTGAGTGTAAAATCTTTATTTAAGTGAGTATGACAGTTCGTGGAATTAAGCAAAGCATTGCTTTAATAGCAGACATAAAATTACATTTCTCAGAGAACTATTAGAAATATGATATTCCAAAGAAGCTTCTACTTCAACTTGATGCAATTTAAACTGAGGGATCTTTGTTTCAGACTGTCTGGAATACTGAAGAATTTATTCAGTTTATCAGTGCTGTCCGAAATTACTTTCAGAAACAGAGACCATTTTTAGTGACCTACTTTATTTTTTAAAAATTCACAATGGTTAGAGAGAGACCTGATGTGCAGGGTATGCCTGCTGTGTTCTAAGATAGCCTGAGGCTGTCTCCACAGTCTTTCTGTATCTACCAATTCAGTCTTTCCCCTGGTTATGTTTTTTAATATAGTGGAGATTTCTGTAAAATAATAGGTATAATATATCTCGTGATAATGTAATATGCTTTTTACATTCCAAGTTAGAAATAAGCAATTATAAATTCCAGCTACTGTCCACCTGACAGCAAACGTACAAAGCTGCATTAAAGACGCAGTTGTTTACGCAAAGCCATTTAACAACAGAAATGTTAAATATGTGGAGAAAACCAAATTTGCATGTGGACATGAAGGTAATTAGTGCACTTAAGCAATTCTGCAATATCAACAGGTCAGGAAGTAAATAGCAACCAAGTCAAATTGATTGCTAAGAAGTAGGGAAAAATTGTAAATGAAATTCAAGTGAAGGGAATTCACTAGGCTGTATAAAAAATATCAAACTAAATGATTGCTAGGGAATAAGAGCATTAACAAGGCAATCAAGCAAACTCCAAGCCTGTGCAATGTAAAATCTCCTGAATTAGGACAAGTTGAACAAGAGAATTGGTGAATGACTTTATAATAAAACATAAGCTAACTGTGGTATTGGAATATTTACTAGGAAATAAAATGAAGTCTGCTCTGTAATTTTAGGAGAAGGAGGAAGAAGAGGAAGACAAAGAAAATCACCTTCTTTATGTCCTGCCCTGCCATTTTCTGCCTTTTCAGTGCTTATTGATGCACAATGAAAAGCACTCTAGTAAATTGGCTCTGACATCACTATCTTCTCCATCAGGTTTGGAAAATACTCAGCAATTTGAATATAAGAATCCACCCGAGTCAAAGAAAGCGTATTCTTCACTCTTGTTACTCTCATGTAGAGAAGAAAAGATACTTTTTCATCCGATGACCTTTTAATCATGGTCATCTTCCTAAGAGCAAAATCTACAGTTGAAGAAAATACAGGGAGGGAACAATTTGGTTTCGGTTCTCTAACTGTTCTGAGAATGTTTGGCTTTATTTTGCAACCAATATCTGCCATTTGTTTCAATTCGTAACTTCTTAAAAATAAACATTGATTCTCTTTTCTCATCTACTTTCACTGAATGGTAATCTTTTTGCGGTCAGGATACTTGCCATATTAAATCTTTGAATTTGCCCTATCTGCAGTGTTGTATGTCTCAAGAAATACTTCAAAAATGATAAAATTTTATACTTTATCTGTCCCGATCCCATCATTTTTTAGATAAATAAATAGAAATGTTCAGAGATAAGCAGAATTGCTCCTTATTGAACTGTAAGAGTGGCAAATGGAGGATGGGTCAGATTCCCCACTCCTGAGCTGGTATTATTCTCATCACATCATGCCACCTTGAATGGATAGTGAACACATCTTTATAAATAATCATATGATGTTCATAGTAGGTGAAATGTTCCCCCTCTTCTCAAAAGTCTTCTATAAAGTCAATTGAGAGAGGGGAGGATTGGCAAAGTATAAGTCAGCATAAAAAGAAAAAATTGGTCAACATATATATTTTTGAAAAACGCCTTAGCACAGGGAAGTCTACTCAATATTCTGTGATAACCTATATGAGAAAAGAATCTGAAAAAGAATGAATATATGGGTATGTATAACTGAATCACTTTGCTGTACTCCTGAAACTAACACAAAATAAATCAACTATACTCCAATAAAATATTTTTTAGAAAGCTTTGAAGATTCTCTTGAGTTCTAACAGATATTTTCTGAAAATGACAGATGACTACATGAACAAAGGTAGAAGTGTTTTTAATCTGTTTCAAACACATTTTCAGCAACATTTATTCAGGTAATAAAAGATGTGCTTGCCAAAGTTTAATATGATTATTTTTAGCCATCTGTGAAAGAAAAGCTGTGATTTTTTTTCAATTATAAAATGCAGGCATTAATTATTTTTCTTGAAATAAGTATAATTCAGAAGAAAAACAGGACCCAAAACACTAGAGAGCCAACCAGAGTATAACACATATATCCACTACACTTAGACTACAGAAAAGATCTTTAAAAATAGGGCCTGCAGGGACTTCCCTGGTGGCGCAGTGGTTAAGAAGCCACCTGCCAATGCAGGGGACACGGGTTCGAGCCCTGATCCGGGAAGATCCCACATGTCGCAGAACAACTAAGCCCATGCGCCACAAATGCTGAGCCTGCGCTCTAGAGTTCGCGGGCCACAACTACTGAGCACGCGTGCCACAACTACTGAAGCCCGCACGCCTAGAGCCCGTGCTCCACAACAAGAGAAGCCACCGCAATGAGAAGCCTGCACACCACAATGAAGAGTAGCCCCTGCTCGCTGCAACTACAGAAAGCCCACGCGCTGCAATGAAAACTCAATGCGGCAAAAAAAACCCCAAAAAAACAAAAAAACCAAGGCCTGTGAACTGTATCATAATGATTTCAGAATAGTATCAGTCAAGCATCAATTTCAAAGTTCTGGAGTTCAAGACTATAAGCTTTCCACCAGATGGCAATTACTTTTGCACCCAGAACAAAACATCGTATATATCTTTTCTTACCCTCCCAAAGAGGGCATTCCATAAATATTAACTGACTAACTAGGAATCTCACCAAGATTCTTTGTTCCTAAGCTCCTAATTCACAGTCCGGCAGTTTTTGCGTGTAGTCCCGGCCAATTTAGTCATATGGTCAATGCAGTTAAAAAAAATTATATTTAAACCAGCTGTTTGATTGAACAGACTGATTTTTCTGATTGAATGAAGTCAGTTAACATGGATTTATTTAATTGGTGATTAAAACTGACCTTGTTAGTGAATAAATGGGTTTGTCAGGGGAGAATTGAAGGCTAAAATTCAGGCACATGGGATTTGGTTTCATGTTTTGTAAAAAAAAAAAAAAAGTGGTACAGGCGTGGACTCTGGAGCCAAGGCTGCCTGGTTTTACATGCCGTCTCTACCACTTACAAGGTTAAAGGCCTTATAACTTTGGGCTAATTAATTAATCTGTCGGTGCCTCAACTTCATCACCTATAACATGGACATTAATAATTGCACCTCACTCAAAGAGTTATTTGAAGGATTAAATTAATTCTTGGTACATAGTAATGCTATAGTAGTGTTGGTTTTTGTTGTTGTTATTATTATTATAGTAGTAGTTTATTAATATACAAAAAAATGATTCTTTTAAAATCACAAACTAGTATTCCACCTTTGGAACAGAAAATTCACATTGTTTTGTGTTGAAAGATAGCAAATATCGCCTTGGGATTTACTGCTTTTATTTCTTGCTTTGACTGAAACTCAGAAATAAATACATCTCCGTATTTTAAAAGAACGTAGCCGTGCTCTCATGTATTACAATATATTTTCTTTTACAAGACACAGTATTTAAATAAATTTACTTTCAGAACTGATGATTTTTAAAGTAGAAAAGAGGTAGGAAATTATTTTTTCTCTAGTACATTTTTTTACGTAAGCTCTTGGAAAACATTAATCACCCTTCCCTTAATGGACTGACCACATTAACTTTTACTCAACATCAAAATGCCTCTATTTAATGCAATTTACTGAAGGAAGACAAACGGTATTTTTATTGACTAATGCCCACTTATTTCTGCTCTAACCATGTAAGTTATTTCCATCCAAAATCAGTAGTCTCTATTTCCCCAAATTATTTACCATTTATGCTTTTATTGTATTTATAAAATTAAATTAAAAAGTAATAATATGTACTAGACTGAGAAAAGGAGTTATAGTGCTGTGGTATTAATTTGAATGCTTTGGGAGGGTTCTACAAAGGTATGTTACTAAAAACTTGTCAAAATAGATTTGGGTTAAACAATTATGATATCTTTTTGAAAATAATAAAAACTTAGAATTGTATCTTAAGATGGCTTCTCAGAGACCTTTATCCCACTCTAGTTAAAAGAAATCAAAATTGAATATTTTATAGAATGTATGAGCATGTGGCTTAGCCATGAAACTCTCTGTGGACCTCCCAAATTCAAGAGCAAGACCTCAGATCTAATTATAAATGTAGAAATATTCATCCAGTTACGATTAATGTTAAAATAGCTCACTTATGCATATATATATATATATTTTTATTATCCCCTGCTTTGGGTGGCACAATGATGTTGTGTTTTGATCACATTTTATGAAGCTTCTCTAGAATTGCAATGAGAACATAGGCTTAAAAATAAGTTATTTTTGTCTTTAGTAACATATTAAACTACCAGAGTAAAACATATCTCTAAGTATTCATTATGATTACTCCAACAATACTAGAAAAACTATGTGAATTCAAAGTCTGAATTTTTGCAACCTAACTCAATTCAACAAACATGTACTGAGTGGCCAATTTATTTAAGGCCTGTAGCTTCCAATTTTATCCCCTGAAAATTTATCTTTGAACCAAATCTAACCCAGAATAGCTCTGCCTCCACCCCAACAAGTCTATATAACCATTTTAACACCAATAAATATGTAGATGGATAAGAAGAAGAGAAAAATAATTACCAAGATAATTGCAAAGATCTTCTCCTAGTTAATCCTAAAGCCATGATTAAGGAAAATGGAATGCAAATATTAAAGCTGCTTTTGCTATTTCTTATTTGCAGGTTTGCTTTATGCTGGTAATGTTATACATTTTATGGAATGAAGAACAAACACTAATTCTAAGATTTGGTGAATTCTATAGAAAGTGATTATTAAAAACTCCTGGAAATATATCAGTAATTAAATGAGAAATGAATTGTCAATACACTGAATAGAAAATAATTTCTTTAAGCCTTGGGTTTATACAACTTCCCTTCAGACAAGTAAATTGAATTAATGTACTTGGCCCTAAATGATTATTTCTTTGATTTTATATTGAAATGTTAATGTTGAAAAAATATTGAAAAGGGATAAAATGTTGAGCTCTGATTCTAATGAATTATATTAAAAGGTAGCTCATTCATAAAATTTCCATTTTATTTCCATTGAAGAAAAAACTCAATTCAATATGATTATACCTTTTGAGTACCAAGAGATTAGTCTGGATAAAGGTAGAAAAAAGCCACTAACAACTTAAAAAAAGGAAAGAAAAACAATATACATATGATAAATTGAAAATAAGTCACAAACCTCTAGAAATATTTATCATTAAATTACTTTTTTGAGCCATCTTATAGAATAGTTATTTTAAACATATATTTTTCCTTTGTTTGCCCTGAATATAAACAAAAAGTAGGACAAATTTATATGAAGTTTTTCCACATGGATCAACCTGATAATACAGCTAATCTCTTTTGCACTTAAAATTATTAGCATTAACTTAATAAGGAGAACAGAAATATGTGATGACCATCTAAAGTACAGAAGACATTGTATCAATACTTTTTATATAGTATTGTAATTACTAGCTCATATACCTGTCTAAAGCTGGAAGGGGAGTATATTACTCACGTCTCAATAACAAAGGCATTTTTCTTGTTTTTTCCCAACATTTAACACAATGCCTGGTGCACACCAGGTGCTTAACAAATGCTCTCGGAATCACCAAATTTAACTGAAATTTATTATCATGAAGTTCATAGATGAAAATGAAAAAATTTCTCCATTTGTAATAGTCTTTTAATTTCAAACTATTTCTTAAGTATTCTGGCTTATATAAATCTTCGAATATATTTTGTTCAGCATCCTTTTTTAAAGTCAGTAAAGTCTAATAGAAATGCAGTACCCATATCTTTATTCATTTCCATTTAAATATATATATTTAAGGTACCTGAATGGTTCATCGTGTGTAATGATTTCTAATCCAAGAATCAAATAAAATGATCTAAATAAAAATGTACTCAAAACTAAAGGTAAGGAAAGTTGACCAGATACCTGAATATTTATTATCATGTAAGTTTCAAAAAAATATATATATATATCTCATGGATCATTTTGTGCAAGCTTTTCAGTTATTTATAAATGCTTTGGTTTTAATGTCAGTAAGAGGCCTTTATTTATAGTCAAGCATTTAAAAGTATTGTTCTATGTGTTGTATGTTGACACATTCATGGTGATTAGGTGGATATAAATGTTTACAAACACACAGATGATCCTTATGTGTTCAAAGAAAGCATGACAATAAAGAAATGTAGAATGCCATGCTCATTCTTTCACTTATTCCATTTATTCACCAACTATTTATGGAATTCCTACTGTGTGCCAGACTTGTTCTAGATGATAGTCATATAGCATTGGACAAAACAGCAGACAGTAAGGCACATAACATGTCAGAAGGTGTTAAATGCTACGGAAAACAAGTGAAGCAAAGGAGTTTTCTATTTACATTTCTTGCTCAGGAATGGCCTCATGGAGTGAAGACAGGAAGGAGATGAGAACATTAGCCATGAGGATGTATGGGGGGAAGTGGATTTCAGACAAAAGACACAGCAAAGTGGCAGGAGTACGTCTGCTGTGTTCCAGAAACTCCAAGAAGGCCAGAGTGGCAGAAACAGAATGAAGGAATAAGATAGAAAATTAGGTCAGAGGCAAGGGCCATACTGAATCAGTCCTGGCAACATTATAAGAATGTGCGCTTTTACTCTCAGTGAAATGGGAAACCAGTGAGGAGGAGTGATAGGATTTGACATTCATTTGTAAAGGATAATCTGCTTCTATGTGAATAGACTATGCCATGGAAGAAATAGCAGAGAAAAGAGCTCACACACTGAAGTGGTTAGCACCTTGAAATTTTTTTTCTATGTTATCATCACATGTAATTATCTCTCATGAAATTTTTCTTTTATCAAATCTCTATATGATGCTATGCAATAATATTAATACATCCTATTTTAGAATTCAGATTATACATATTTCATATGCATGAAATACATATGTTGTTATTGGAGTAGTATATTTTGATGGATTAACTGTACTCATTTAAATTTGTCTCAGTGACACAATACCCCCAGCTCCCAGCAAGTCTCCCTGTTCTGCATCATTTTCTTGTCTTACTTGTACCGCCTCTCATGAGAGCTCTACCTTCTTATGTTCTCGCTGCTTACTCACCTTTGAGTTTGGCTCTCGCAAAGGAATTTGATTTATTTCTTTACTCTGAGGAGTAAGTGACTGATGTGACTTAATGTATCTAGAATGACATTTTTTCCCATTTTATTTAAACCAGGGAAAAAACCCACTTGTGACATAAGAAAAAACAGATTCAGCACACATATTGCAACGGATGTTTTGGTTGAGTAGGAGGAATAAAGGAAACATGAGGACAAAACTCTATGAAGAAATACAACTTTTTCTATATCGTTATCCTTCTGCCCACCTGGGATATCACTGCCGTCTCCATATACATCCTCAGAATTATATAGTATTAAGTTGAACAGAAGTATCATGGCTCTGTATGGCCCTACAGTCAGGAGCACAGATCCTGTGCAGGCAGCTATTTTTGCATTTTTTAAAACTTTATAAAATTATATTATTGCCAGATTGTCTGAGAGCAAACTTTACTTCATGCATCATAACAGCAATACATTTTTACAGCACAGAAGGGGAAGAGTTAAAATGGTAACCAGTAGTAATTAGAAAAATTACTCTGTCTGCTTTTATTTAGTTTTAAATTTTGATGAAGTTCTAACCAATTTGTAAAACGACGCTCTATTGGGGTAAACATAAGTAGTCAAGGTTGAGCACATGATTTAGACAACTGCTGCGTATCCATGTTATCTAAGTAACATTTAACTAGAACACTCCATTACCCACACATATCTGAATGAGTTCCATTATCAGACTATAAAAATGGAAATTTATGAGTCCACTCCAACATACCAACAAAGATTTAACAAAATGCCCTCAAGAGAACGGGGACTCACATTTGTGAGGGCGTGACATGCCAAGTGATTTATGTCTGTATGGAATCTCTGCATTAAAGGTACACACTGAGTATTTTTAACCTCCCTTTACACGAGACCACTGTACTTCAGAATTGGTTAACTTACTTAAGGTTACACAACTGGACCCAGTTCCAGGTGTGTCTATCACTAATGTCCGGATACTTTCCTCTGCACCCCAGTGGGAGTCAATTTGCACAAGAGCTTCCAGAATCCATATATATTGTGAGCAGGCTTTGCCCAGATACTTTGAATTACTTTGAAATTCTAAGTCAAATGCCCTTCGTTTTCTGCCTTCTATGTCTCAACTTTCACCCTCTATCTTTTTGTTTTCATCTATTCTGCTCTGTGCTTCCTATGCTTCTCTCTTTCTCTCCCTTATCCAAAACTTCTCTTTTCCCTTTCCCTTTCTTTTTACAGATAAGGAAGACCTTGAGTGAGATAGCCCAGGTTGCAGTTAGCAGAGCATCCAAATGCATTTTAATGTGTGAGCTGGCTCAACTAATGGAGGTAAGAATTTCTAGGAGGTCCATGGAAACTACAAGACCTCTTCTGATTTCTTTTCTTTCCACTCCATCGACCTTTAATCACCTCTGCCTTGGCAGTCTTCTCACAGACTCTGTTGCCCTCCTTTGATCTTTGTTTTTAAAAATATTTTTTTCAGTTCTTTACTGATAAAATATCTCTTATTCTTCAGGTAGATGTACATATTAGTCATAATATACTAATTCCTAAACAGGGATATAAGAATCATTCCTAGCCAATACCGACAAATGGAGAGAAAAGTTATCAGAT
Organism: Grampus griseus; assembly: GCF_964374135.1. NCBI lineage: Eukaryota > Metazoa > Chordata > Mammalia > Artiodactyla > Delphinidae > Grampus > Grampus griseus. The sequence goes on along the minus strand of NC_139003.1, from coordinate 52,480,840 downwards.
TTCTTCATGGAGAAGAATTTTTATCTGTTCATCTAAGTGAGCTCAGTTACTGGACTATAAAACTTATAGTAACAATGAAACATGTAATATCAACCAATTTGAAGAGAAATGAATGGTTTCATAATAAAATTAATTTTGAGAATGATTAATACACATACTTTTTTTTTTACTGAATATATTGGTATTCACTGAACCTAGTCTTAGCTGAAACACAAAACCGTAATTTACATAGTAAACAGGTAAAATATCATTTGATTCTTTCCAATTTACTTAGTATTAAATATACATATTCTAAGAGGGAGGAAACAACTGGTTTTTAATTGGTTTCTTCAAAAACTGAATAACAAGGTGAAGTACTTCCATTATAAAGCATTATAAGGCACTGTGTGTGGTTTTTCTTCTTTTTTTTTTTTTAACTATAGTCCATCACCTACTAGAAGTTCACAAAATCAATTTAGTGGCTCGTAGGAAATATTTTTAATTGTTTAAAATGGTATATTTTCTAGATTGTAGTTAAATTATAATAAAATGATTTTATGTTAATTTGGCTTTATTGGATTGTACATTCAGGTTAAACATTACCTGAAGTAATTTTAATTACATAAAAAATATAATATGTATGTAGGTAGGAATATGTATAATTTGAAATATAAAATGTATTCTTTTTAAAATTTTATTGAAGGTTTACAATATTATGTTAATTTATGCTGCACAGCAAAGTGATTCAGTTATACATATATGTGTTCTTTTTCATAGGCTTGTGGTTGCCAAGGCAAGGGTGGGAGAGGGAAGGATTGGGAGTTTAGGATTAGCAGAAGCAAACTAGTATATATAGGATAGATAAACAACAAGGACCTACTGTATTGCACAGGGAACTATACTCAATATCCTGTGATAAACAATAATGGAAAAGAATAAAATGTATTCTTACTAGAAGTCTCAGACAAAAAAAATTGAACAGTTTTATACTTTATGCACTAAATATGTAGTAAACTTTATACAGTTTCTTATAGAATTATGCTCAATGATTCTTTTATAGTTTGTCAAACCATCACCATATTATGGATAGTACTAAAATTTGAGGATTAAACCAACATATGGGAGAGAGTGATAAGATTTAAAAAAAGGATTGAAATATGTTGTTAATCTAACACGTGTAAGGATGTGCCTGTGATCATCCATGTTAGCTACTAGTATGTTTATTTTTGTGTTTTGTTGGCAGAAAGATATGGAACTGAGCCAATAAAATTAAACATTTTCAGAGGTGTTTGTTTGCAAGAAAGTGGGAAAGTGGAGTTTGGGAAGAATTTCTGGAAAGGACAGTAATTAGGATTCTGCAGAAAAGGTCTGCACTGAGCCTTGAATTTCTGCACTACTTTGCGTGTCATTTTTCCTGTGACGAGGTGGTGACTATAGTGAATAAACTAGGTGCTCATAGATGCACATCGACAGCACTGTCCTTGTCCAGACACCTGTGTCAAGAAACCCCTGGGCTGAGAAACAGCAAGGCTCCCTCTTGAGGTGTTTTCTGTCTGCTGGTTTATGTCACTAGTGACTGTGGCCACAATCTGTCACTCTCCCTGCTTCCTGCTGCTACTAGAGAGTAGCCAGCCTGCCCAGAGGATATGGTACAGGGAGTGAACATTTTTTTTTTCTACACCTGATAAGCTTCTCCATGTCCATCTCAGAGTGCCACTAAGAGCACAGATTTTCTCTACTTATTTATCTCCAAGAATATTAATCTGTAACTGCATTCACTGATTCAATAAATACATATTTCTTGCAAGTCTAAAATGTCCAGACTGTGTAAAAGGGACATAAAGATGAGTTCACAATGCCAACATGATATGTCAAGACATACACCAGTGAGCTAACAACTGCACTTCGAAAATTCAAACAAGGCTTCACTGGGGTGTGCAGGGTGGGAGGCAGGGCCAGTATTTTGGTAAGAAATGAGCAGGATTAAGCCAAAGTGATCAGATAATCATATGCTATAGCTTATATGTGGAATCTAAAACAATGGTACAAATGAACTTATTTACAAAACAGAAACAGAGTCACAGACATAGAAAACAAACTTATGGTTACCAGGGAGGAAGGGGGAGGAGGGAAAAGTTGGGAGATTGGGATTGAAAGATACACACTACTATATATAAAATAGACAACTAATAAGGACCTACTGTAGAGCAAACAGAACTCTACTCAGTGCTCTGTAATGACCTATATGGGAAAAGAATCTAAAAAAGAGTGGTTATATGTATATGTATAACTGATTCACTTTGAGGTACAGCAGAAAGTAACACAACATTGTAAATCAACTATACTCCAATAAAAATTAATTAAAAAAAAAACAAAACAAAGTGATCAGATAAAGTGAGAAGTAGAAGCACAAAAGATGCACAAAAGCCCTGATAAAATAAAAATCCACAATGTCCACACTATTGGTTCTATATTCCAGGCATACTATTTGAACTGACCTAATACCATATTGTTTTTCATAGCTGCCCTGACTTTTCTAGCCATATTTCTAAAATAAGACTCAAATATCAAAACTACATATTCTTCAAATTTTTGTTTGCATTATTAATTAGGCATTCTAGACTATCTATCATGACCTGGATTCAGGTTTGATTATCCAGTATGTGACTTATCCAGCTAGCTGCCTAGCTTCTGGTTTTCCCTCTTACTGCAGCGAGCCATTTCGCCATTTTTCTGTCGATTAATACTACCATCGAAAGATGAGCAAGGCACCTAGATGGATAAACTCTAATTGGTAGTTATTTAATTTTCTATTTATTTGTTCCTCACTTAAAAATTCTGGTGGAGGGGAAGATGGTGGAAGAGTAAGACACGGAGATCACCTTTCTACCCACAGATACACCAGAAATACATCTACACATGGAACAACTCCTACAGAACACCTACTGAACGCTGGCAGAAGACCTCAGACCTCCCAAAAGGCAAGAAACCCCCCATGTACCTGGGTAGGGCAAAAGAGAAAACAGAAACAAAAGAATAGGGAAGGGACCTGCACCAGTGGGAGGGAGCTGTGAAGGAGGAAAGGATTCCACACACTAGGAAGCCCCTTCGCGGACGGAGACTGCGGGTGGTGGAGGGGGAAGCTTCGGGGCCGCGAAGGAGAGCACAGCAACAGGGGTGCGGGGGGCAAAGCGGAGAGATTCCCGCACAGAGGATCAGGGCCGACCGGCACTCACCAGCCAAGAGGCTTGTCTGCTCACCCGCCAGGGCGGGCGGGGCTGTGAGCTGAGGCTCGGGCTTCCGTCAGAGCGCAGGGAGAGGACTGGGGCTGGCGGCGTGAACACAGCCTGCAGGGGGTTAGTGCATCACGGCTGGCCGGGAGGGAGTCCGGGGAAAAGTCTGGACCTGCCGAAGAGGCAAAAGACTTTTTCTTCCCTCTTTGTTTCCTGGTGCGCCAGGAGAGGGGATTAAGAGCACTGCTTAAAGGAGCTCCAGGGACGGGCGCGAGCCACGGCTAAAAGCGCGGACCCCAGAGACAGGCATGAGACGCTAAGGCTGCTGCTGCCGCCACCAAGAAGCCTGTGTGCGAGCACAGGTCACTATCCACACCCCCCTTCTGTAGAGCCTGTGCAGCCCTCCACTGCTAGGGTCCCGGGATCCAGGGACAACTACCCGGGGAGAACGCACGGTGCGCCTCAGGCTGGTGCAACGTCATGCTGGCCTCTGCCGCCGCAGACCCGCCCCGCACTCCAGGCCCCTCCCCCCCGCCCCCGGCCTGAGTGAGCCAGGGCCCCGAATCAGCGGCTCCTTTAACCCCGTCCTGTCTGAGCGAAGAACAGATGCCCTCCGGTGACCTACACACAGAGGGGAGGCCAAATCCAAAGCTGAGCCCCTTGGAGCTGTGAGAACAAAGAAGAGAAAGGGAAATCTCTCCCAGCAGCCTCAGAAACAGCGGATTAAAGCTCCACAATCAATTTGATGTACCCTGCATCTGTGGAATACATGAATAGACAACGAATCATCCCAAATTGAGGAGGTGGACTTTGAGATCAAGATTTATGATGTTTTTCCCCTTTTCCTCTTTTTGTGAGTGTGTATGTGTATGCTTCTGTGTGAGATTTTGTCTATATAGCTTTGTTTCCACCATTTGTCCGAGGGTTCTGTCCGTTTTTTTTTTTAAATTTTTTAATAATTACTTTTTATTTTAATTATTTTATTTTACTTTATCTTCGTTCTTTCTTTCCCTCCTTCCCTCTTTTAGACAACGAATCATCCCAAATTGAGGAGGTGGACTTTGAGAGCAAGATTTATGATATTTTCCACTGTTCCTCTTTTTGTGAGTGTGTATCTGTATGCTTCTGTGTGAGATTTTGTGTGTATAGCTTTGCTTCCACCATTTGTCCTAGGGCTCTATCCGTCCTTTTTTTTTCTCTTAATAATTATTTCTTTATTTTAATAACTTTATTATATTTTATCTTACTTTATTTTATTTTACTTTATCTTCTTTCTTTTTTTCTTCCTTCCCTCCGTCCTTCCTTCTTTCCTCCCTCTCTCCCTCCCTCCCTCCTTCCCTCCCTGCTTCCTTTCTTTCTTTCTACTTCAACTAATTCTTTCTTTCTACTTTTTCTCCCTTTAATTCTGAGCCATGTGGATGAAAGGATCCTGGTGCTGCAGGAGTCAGTGCTGTGCCTCTGAGGTGGGAGAGCCAACTGCAGGACACTGGTCCACAAGAGACCTCCCAGCTCCACATAATATCAAACGGCAAAAATCTCCCAGAGATCTCCATCTCAACACCAGCACCCAGCTTTACTCAACGACCAGCAAGCTACAGTGCTGAACATCCTATGCCAAACAACTAGCAAGACAGGAACACGACCCCATCCATTAGCAGAGAGGCTGCCTAAAATCATAATAAGTCCACAGACACCCCAAAACACACCACCAGATGTGGACATGCCCACCAGAAAGACAAGATACAGCCTCATCCACCAAAACACAGGAACTAGTCCCCACCACCAGGAAGCCTACACAACCCACTGAACTAACCTTAGCCACTGGGGAGAGACACCAAAAACAACGGGAACTACGAACCTGCAGCCTGCAAAAAGGAGACCCCACACAGTAAGATAAGCAAAATGAGAAGACAGAAAAACACACAGCAGATGAAGGAGCAAGATAAAGACCCACCAGACCTAACAAATGAAGAGGAAATAGACAGTCTACCTGAAAAAGAATTCAGAATAATGATAGTAAAAATGATCCAAAATCTTGGAAATAGAATAGACAAAATGCAAGAAACATTTAACAAGGACCTAGAAGAGCTAAAGATGAAACAAACAATGATGAACAACACAATAAATGAAATTAAAAATACTCTAGATGGGATCAATAGCAGAATAACTGAGGAAGAAGAACGGATGAGTGACCTGGAAGATAAAATAGTGGAAATAATTACTGCAGAGCAGAATAAAGAAAAAAGAATGAAAAGAACAGAGGACAGTCTCAGAGATGTCTGGGACAACATTAAACGCACCAACATTCGAATTATAGGGGTTCCAGAAGAAGAAGAGAAAAAGAAAGGGACTGAGAAAGTATTTGAAGAGATTATAGTTGAAAACTTCCCTAATACGGGAAAGGAAATAGTTAATCAAGTCCAGAAAGCACAGAGAGTCCCATACAGGATAAATCCAAGGAGAAATACACCAAGACACATATTAATCAAACTGTCAAAAATTAAATACAAAGAAAACATATTAAAAGCAGCAAGGGGAAAACAACAAATAACACACAAGGGAATCCCCATAAGGTTAGCAGCTGATCTTTCAGCAGAAACTCTGCAAGCCAGAAGGGATTGGCAGGACATATTTAAAGTGATAAAGGAGAAAAACCTGCAACCAAGATTACTCTACCCAGCAAGGATCTCATTCAGATTTGATGGAGAAATTAAAATCTTTACAGACAAGCAAAAGCTGAGAGAGTTCCGCACTACCAAACCAGATCTACAACAACTGCTAAAGGAACTTCTCTAGGGAAGAAACACAAGAGAAGGAAAAGACCTACAATAACGAACCCAAAACAATTAAGAAAATGGTAATAGGAACATACATATCGATAATTACCTTAAATGTAAATGGATTAAATGTCCCACCAAAAGAGATAGACTGGCTGAATGGATACAAAAAAACGACCCATATATATGCTGTCTACAAGAGACCCACTTCAGACCTAGGGACACATACAGACTCAAAGTAAGGGGATGGAAAAAGATATTTCATGCAAATGGAAACCAAAAGAAAGCTGGAGTAGCAATTCTCATATCAGACAAAATAGACTTTAAAAGAAAGACTATTACAAGAGACAAAGAAGGACACTACATAATGATCAAGGGATCGATCCAAGAAGAAGATATAACAATTGTAAATATTTATGCACCCTACATAGGAGCACCTCAATACATAAGGCAAATACTAACAGCCATAAAAGGGGAAATTGACAGTAACACATTCACAGTAGGGGACTTTAACACCCCACTTTCACCAATGGACAGATGATCCAAAATGAAAATAAATAAGAAAACACAAGCTTTAAATGATACATTAAACAAGATGGACTTAATTGATATTTATATGACATTCCATCCAAAAACAACAGAAGACACATTTTTCTCTAGTGCTCATGGAACATTCTCCAAGATAGATCATATCTTGGGTCACAAATCAAGCCTTGGTAGATTTAAGAAAATCGAAATTATATCAAGTATCTTTTCCAACCACAACGCTATGAGACTAGATATCAATTACAGGAAAAGACCTGTAAAAAATACAAACACATGGAGGCTAAACAATACACTACTTAATAACGAAGCGATCACTGAAGAAATCAAAGAGGAAATTAAAAAATACCTAGAAACAAATGACAATGGAGACACGATGACCGAAAATCTGTAGGATGCAGCAAAAGCAGTTCTAAGAGGGAAGTTTATAGCAATACAATCCTACCTTAAGAAACAGGAAACGTCTCAAATAAACAACCTAACCTTGCACCTAAATTAATTAGAGAAAGAAGAACACAAAACCCCCAAAGTTAGCAGAAGGAAAGAAATCATAAAAATCAGATCAGAAATAAATGAAAAAGAAATGAAGGAAACGATAGCAAAGATCAATAAAACTAAACGCTGGTTCTTTGAGAAGATAAACAAAATTGATAAACCATTAGCCAGACTCACCAAGAAAAAAAGGGAGAAGATTCAAATCAATAGAATTAGCAATGAAAAAGGAGAAGTAACAACTGACACTGCAGAAATACAAAAGATCATGAGAGATTACTATAAGCAACTCTATGCCAATAAAATGGACAACCTGGAAGAAATGGACAAATTCTTAGAAATGCACAACCTGCCAAGACTGAATCAGGAAGAAATAGAAAATATGAACAGACCAATTACAAGCACTGAAATTGAAACTGTGATTAAAAATCTTCCAACAAACAAAATCCCAGGACCAGACGGCTTCACAGGCGAATTCTATCAAACATTTAGAGAAGAGCTAACACCTGTCCTTCTCAAACTCTTCCAAAATATAGCAGAGGGAGGAACACTTCCAAACTCATCCTACGAGGCCACCATCACCCTGATACCAAAACCAGACAAGGACGTCACAAAGAAAGAAAACTACAGGCCAATATCGCTGATGAACATAGATGCAAAAATCCTCAACAAAATACTAGAAAACAGAATCCAACAGCACGTTAATCGGATCATACACCATGATCAAGTGGGGTTTATTCCGGGAATGCAAGGATTCTTCAATATACACAAATCAATCAACGTGACACACCATATTAACAAACTGAAGGAGAAAAACCATATGATCATCTCAATAGATGCAGAGAAAGCTTCTGACAAAATTCAACACCCATTTATGATAAAAACCCTGCAGAAAGTAGGCATAGAGGGAACTTTCCTCAACATAATAAAGGCCATATATGACAAACCCACAGCCATCATCGTCCTCAATGGTGAAAAACTGAAAGCATTTCCACTAAGATCAGGAACAAGACAAGGTTGCCCACTCCCACCACTCTTATTCAACATAGTTTTGGCAGTTTAAGCCACAGCAATAAGAGAAGAAAAGGAAATAAAAGGAATGCAAATCGGAAAAGAAGTAAAGCTGTCACTGTTTGCAGATGACATGATACTATACATAGAGAATCCTAAAGATGCTACCAGAAAACTACTAGAGCTATTCAATGAATTTGGTAAAGTAGCAGGATACAAAATTAATGCACAGAAATCTCTGGCATTCCTATACACTAATGATGAAAAATCTGAAAGTGAAATCAAGAAAACACTCCCATTTACCACTGCCACAAACAGAATAAAATATCTAGGAATAAACCTACCTAAGGAGACAAAAGACCTGTATGCAGAAAATTATAAGACCCTGATGGAAGAAATTAAAGATGATACAAATAGATGGAGAGATATACCATGTTCTTGGATTGGAAGAATCAACATTGTGAAAATGACTCTACTACCCAAAGCAATCTACAGATTCAATGCAATCCCTATCCAACTACCACAGGCATTTTTCACAGAACTAGAACAAAAATTTCACAATTTATATGGAAACACAAAAGACCCCGAATAGCCAAAGCAATCTTGAGAAAGAAAAATGGAGCTGGAAGAATCAGGCTCCTTGACTTCAGACTATACTACAAAGCTACAGTAATCAAGAGAGTATGGTACTGGCACAAAAACAGAAAGATAGATCAATGGAACAGGATAGAAAGCCCAGAGATAAACCCACGCACATATGGTCACCTTATCTTTGATAAAGGAGGCAGGAATGTACAGTGGAGAAAGGACAGCCCCTTCAATAATTGGTGCTGGGAAAACTGGACAGGTACATGTAAAAGTATGAAATTAGATCATTCCCTAACACCATACAGAAAAATAAGCTCAAAATGCATTAAAGACCTAAATGTAAGGCCAGAAACTATCAAACTCTTAGAGGAAAACATAGGCAGGACACTCTATGACATAAATCACAGCAAGATCCTTTTTGACCCACCTCCTAGAGAAATGGAAATAAAAACAAAAATTAACAAATGGGACCTAATGAGACTTCAAAGTTTTTGCACAGCAAAGGAAACCATGAACAAGACCAAAAGACAACACTCAGAATGGGAGAAAATATTTGCAAATGACAAAGGATTAATCTCCAAAATTTATAAGCAGCTCATGCAGCTTAATAACAAAAAAACAAACAACCCAATCCCAAAATGGGCAGAAGACCTAAAAAGACGTTTTTCCAAAGAAGATATACAGACTACCAACAAACACATGAAAGAATGCTCAACATCATTAATCATTAGAGAAATGCAAATCAAAACTACAAAAAGATATCATCTCATGCCAGTCAGAATGGCCATCACCAAGAAATCTACAAACAATAAATGCTGGAGAGGGTGTGGAGAAAAGGGAACCCTCTTGCACTGTTGGTGGGAATGTAAATTGATACAGCCACTGTGGAGAACAGTATGGAGGTTCCTTAAAAAACTACAAATAGAACTACCATATGACCAGCAATCCTACTACTGGGCATATACCCTGAGAAAACTATAATTCAAAAAGAGTCACGTACCAAAATGTTCATTGCAGCTCTATTTACAATAGCCCGGAGATGGAAACAACCTATGTGTCCATCATCAGATGAATGGACAAAGATGTGGCACATATATACAATGGCATATTACTCAGCCATAAAAAGAAACGAAATTGAGCTATTTGTAATGAGGTGGATAGACCTAGAGTCTGTCATACAGAGTGAAGTATGTCAGAAAGAGAGAGACAAATACTGTATGCTAACACATATATATGGAATTTAAGAAAAAAAAAATGTCATGAAGAACCTAGGGGTAAGACAGGAATAAAGACACAGACCTACTAGAGAATGGACTTGAGGATATGGGAAGGGGGAAGGGTGAGCTCTGAGAAAGCGAGAGAGAGGCATGGACATATATACACTACCAAACGTAAGGTAGATAGCTAGTGGGAAGAAGCTGCATAGCACAGGGAGTTCAGCTCGGTGCTTTGTGATCGCCTGGAGGGGTGGGCTAGCGAGGGTGGGAGGGAGGGAGACGCAAAAGGGAAGAGATATGGGAACATATGTATATATATAACATTCATTTTGTTGTAAAGCAGAAACTAACACACCATTGTAAAGCAATTATACTCCAATAAAGATGTTAAAAAAAAAATTCTGGTGGAGAGGGAACTACTAGAAGCTTATAGCTAAAACAGAGTTTGGCTTATCTGCATTTTTCAGTTTAAGAATAACAATTTCTGGTCTGATTCCTGGGGGCAATGAAAATATTAATACCTATATTTTGCCATTTATTGTCCCAACTAAGCCTCCTCTAATGGAATAACATTATTTTTAAAATTTTACTACACATTCATTAATTTTAACATGAGTGACTTTATCAATCTTTCGCATTCAAGTCACTAATATTTAAATAGCTTATATTTTATAGGAAAACAAAGTTTTCTCTCTGAGATATTTAGAGTTTATAATGAGACAAATGTTTCATAAGAGAACAAAGTTCAATTAATTAGTGCCACATTTACTCTGAGAATCTATTTTCTTTATTTTAACTTATTTTTAATGAATGAATTTGAAGTAATTTCCTTCACTCTGAAGACTAACACAATCAGTTCTTTAAAATCCCTATCGTGTTACTTGGGTGAATAATTCCACAGAGAAGGCACTTTGAGTTATTTCCTAGGCTACTTTCTATAGTACAGAAAATCTATTCAGTTTGCATCTGTGTTTACTCACTGACTCTCTTGCTGCTCTATTGCATAAATCAAAAGAAATCCAAATCATTACACGTAAAGTGCATGTGCCAGCTAACACTGTTGCCCTAAAACCAATTTTTAAAACCTATTATCTTGTTGTAACCTCAAAAGAAATTGGAATTCTCAACCTACAATGTTAAACATAGCCTTAGAAAACAAGCTCATTATTTCATTGTACTATTCATGAAGTTTAAATTTTGAGAAACACCAGATTCATAATACTTTATGTCACATAAATCTCAGTGTTTCAACCTGAATTCATTTTAATCTACATATGAAAGCCATATATTAACTAAATCATATAAATATGTAAGCTAGCAATGTGGAAAGTAAGGACTTACAGTTTTTCTCTCCTTTTAAAAAATGTCTGTCTATAGAATGCACATGCTTTGGATCCATGGCTTTTATGTATAGTATATAGAAGATTTGGGTAACTAAGGATGATAGTGCTGGGAGTTCAGACTGGAAAGTTAGGTTGTAGCCCATTTCTAGTGGACTTTATGTTGAAATTTGTTGAATTACATTGAAATGGATCCCGTAAGTAATGAGAAATTTCTTTTAAAAAAAGGTTTTTAAGCAAAAGAAAGAATAATCCATTATTTCTGTCTTGAAGAGAAATGTCTAAGTAGTGGACAGACTAAAAAAGGGAGACTCTGGAGATGAGAAAACTAGTTAGAAGGTGAGGCAATGTCTCAAGCGAAAAGTGATGTAGGCTTGAATGAAGACTAAGACATTGAATATGAACAGGAGAGGTCAGCTTCCAGAGAGGTGAGAACTGTGTAATCCAGTAACAAGGTGAAATAGAATGACTAGTGAGACACAGTTGTGGAAATTACATCATCTGAATGTCTATATATGGAGGTGTATGTAATTTGGAGCAGATTTTTCTTATAATGAGAGGTTACATAAGATGACTAGGTAATCATTGCCCGCAGAAAGTTCTGACAGGATCATTCCCTTGAGTTATTTTAGCTGTTCCTTTCCAGTATCTCTTGGTGTACATGAGAGTGTGAGAAAAAAAACTTAAATACCATATATGAAGAGCCCAGTTTTTTTGGAATAAAACTGTCAAAATTTTATGAACAAAATATTAATCTTTTCTTCTCACACTGCTCAAATATTAGAAACTATATCACTATGAACCAGGAAGATGTCTGAAGGAAAGAAAGGGCCCCAGAATGGAACTTACTGTAAATTGGTGAGTTGTGTTGAGTGGGGATGTGTGTCTGTGTTATTGACTTGGGCTCAGAACTAGAACTAAAATGTTGGGTTTTGGTTGGTTCTGGAAAAGACTATGCTTAAGATTGCAAAAGAATCTAAATAAGAGTGGATATATTTATATGTATAACTGATTCACTTTGCTGCACACCTGAAACTAACACAACATTGTAAATCAAAAACTCCAATAAAATTTTTAGAAAAAGAGAACTATAGGGCTTCCCTGGTGGCGCAGTGGTTGAGAGTCCGCCTGCCCATGCAGGGGATGCGGGTTCGTGCCCCGGTCCGGGAGGATCCCACATGCCGCGGAACGGCTGGGCCACTGAACCATGGCCGCTGAGCCTGCGCGTCCGGAGCCTGTGCTCTGCAGCGGGAGAGGCCACAGAGGTGAGAGGCCCACGTACCGCAAAAAAAAAGAGGAAAAAAAAAAAAAAAAGGGAACTATAGTAATTTACAAAAAAAAAGCTTGCATGCATTCAGGACCCACCAACCTGGCCTGGGTGTACGGTTCTAGGAAACAATATCTGAGCATGATGACATGAACCAAGGGAGCCACAACCATGGAGCAGTAGCCCATGGGCACCTGCGGCCTGTGCTGGGACCTGGACCAGCAGTGACATCACTGCAGAGTAAACAAGCCCCCAGGCCTCTCTTTAGCAGCAACATCAAGGGCAGTGTGAAGCTTCATCTAGCACTTGGAAGAAAAAGCGACTTGCTTTGAATGGAATCAGTTTTTGGAATTCTTTAACAATTTCTAAGGGAAGGTTAAGGCCTGAAGGGGGAGATCCTAGAAATAGTGGTAATAGCAGCAGGAGAGGCTTCTACAATAGATTGTTGGGGAGGGGAGAGGGGAAGACATTTGACTGTATAAATGAGATGTGATGCCCATACTTGGATTCCAAGTGAAGTATTTTACATGTGAACGACTAGATTTCCAGAATGTGTGTACAGCAGAAGGGGAAGTCATAGACGACAAGGTTTCTAGCTGGAGGTCAGAAGAGAAGGTGCAACAAAAAAGGTGGGTGATGAAGCTATAAGAAATCAGAGATTATATAGGAGGTGGGGCAGGTTTGAGAATTTGGATAATAAATTAAATTGTGGACATATTTGGTTAAAAAGGACTCCAGACTATTTAGGTAGATATGAAGATGTGTTGCTAAATACTTAGATTATTTCCTTTACTTTCTATGACAAAACTGTAGGTTAAGTACCGTTATTCTACCATTTGTTGAGGAAGAGTTCTAGGCAAAATGGAGTTATGGTTCCTTCTGAAGATGTTAAGTAATTCTGCCTTGGAAATACTAAAGTAGGATTCCAACTGAGGCAGCTTAGCTCCAGAGCCTTGGCACTATGCTGGCGGAAGGGCTGAAAGAATATAGACTCAGAGGAGGACGATCCCGGGTTCAAATCTCAGCTGTGCCAAGAGAAGCTGAACACATTCCTTAATTTTGCTGAAACTAAATCTTCATCTATAAACTGAGGAATCTGAGTCCCAATTTAGACTTCTTGTCGGATCTCATAACATAATGTATTAGTTCCCTATTGTCACTATGACAAATTACCAGAAACTCAGTGGTATAAAACAGCAAAAATATAGTTTCTTAAATTTTTGGACATCAGAAGCCCAAAATCAGTGTCAGATTTGGAGGGCTGTGCTCCTTCTGGAAGCTTAAGGAGAGAATCTGTTATCTTGTCTTTTCCAGCTTGTAGAAGCTGCTTGTATGCCTGCATTCGTGGACCCTTCTTCAATCTTCAGAGCACATCACTTCAACCTCTGATTCCATGCTCACATCTCCTTTTTCTGACTGACTCATCCTGCATCCCTCTTATGACGATCCAGGTGATTACAGTGGACCCACCCATATAATCCAGGATGATCTCCCCATTTTAAGGTCCTGCATTTAATCTCATCTGCAAAGTCTCTTATGCCATATAACACAATATATTCACAGGTTCTGAGCATTAGTGCATGGATATCTTTCATTATCCAGCCTACCACAATGTATGTACAGTGGCTGGTAGAATATGAGTAATCATAAAATTAGTACTAACAAGAGCAATAAAAGTTTATTGAACATCTCTCTAGATTATCAATTCTCTATGCACAGCCTTCAGCAGGAATTGGAAAGCAGTCAGCTTGTGACTGGGCTTATAATAGGCATAAATAAAGTGTAGCTATTATTATCACTTTGGGCATTATTATTTGCTTTTATAAAGAGAGTTAATATGCATAATTCTCAGAGCATACCCTTTCAAATGCCCTGCCAAATAAATTTCCCACATTGGAAAGATGACCTTTCCAACTTTCCTCTTTTAAAAGTACTGGGCACATCACATAATTGCTGTTTCATACTCCAACTTCCAATCCAAATCAGTTATAGCTAGAGCATTCTAATTAAATTGATTGGCCAATTGAGTAAGTATTACCTCTCAGAAAAACCTCTCTGAGTAGCCTACCCTTAAAATTTCTTCCATCTCTGTACCACTTGTCTTCAGGTAAACGCTCCTTTTTTAAAGTTGTAAAATATACATACAAAAGCGTTTGTGAGGTATATGTGAATATTAAGAATAATAAAATATAAGTATCACCTACTTAATAAAATATTACCCACCTTCATGAAGTCCCCAACGTGCCTCACTCCTCTCCTTTTTCCCTGTCAGAGACAAACACTATCGTGAATTTTGCTTTCAATATTCCTTTGATTTTCGGTGCAGTTTTAATCAGCTTTTCATTTTAGAATAGTTTAAATGTACAAAAGAGGTGCAGAGATAGTACAGAGTTCCCACATACCCCACACCCAATTTTCCATATAGGCATCTTATATTAGCATCATCTATCTGACACAATGACTCAATCTTATAATTATTATAAACTCCATACTTTATTTGGATTTCCTCAGCTGTCTTTCTCATGGTTAGACTAGGGTAGAAGGTTTGTGGGGAGGGGGTGGGTAAGACCACAGTGATAAAGCATTATCTCAGCACATCATGTTAAGGGCACATTCTGTCAACATGACGCATCACTAATGATGTTAAGCTTCATCCCCTGAGGTAGTGTTTGTCAAGTTTCTCTATTGTACTTACTCTCTCTACCCTTTACCCTTTAAATCGCCTACTCTTTGGAATGAAATTACAATGTGAAGCCCACACATAAGGAGTGGGGAGTTATGATCCACCTTTTTTTTTTTTTTTTTTTTGGTTTTGGTTTTTTTTTTTTTTTTTTTGTGGTACATGGGCCTCTCACTGTCGTGGCCTCTCCCGTTGTGGAGCACAGGCTCCAGACACGCAGGCTCAGCGGCCATGGCTCACGGGCCCAGCCACTCCGCGGCATGTGGGATCTTCCCGGACCGGGGCACGAACCCGTGTCCCCTGAATCGGCAGGCGGACTCTCAATCACTGCACCACCAGGGAAGCCCTGATCCACCTTTTTGATGGAATCATTTCTACATAAATTATTTGGCATTCCACAAGGAAAACTTGTCTATTCTCTCCCATTTAATTATTCAATCATTTATTTATATCAGTACAGACTCTAGATAGTCATTCTATACTTTTGATTATAATCCAATGTAGTTTATTTTGTTGTTCATGTTGTTTTAGCTTTGGCCACAGGGAGCTTTTGCAGTTGGTTCCTTTATCCTTTCAACACACCCCATCGTTTTGTTTATGGGGCACTTCCTTATTTTCTAGCACTACAAGATGCTCTAGGCTCATCTTGATTATTTCCAGACCTAGAATCAGGCAATTCTTCAAGGAACTCTGTTTCTTTTATTGGAGAATGATATTAGATACCAAGATTTCGGGGCTGGATGTGCTCTTCAGCTTCTAGGTCCTCTCAGAGGATGGAGCTAGGAACTTAATTCTGTACACTTACCCGTGTGTACATTACCACATATCTATAAATATTTCTCTGTGTATACATCTGTGTCTATATTAAGCTAAATACAGAGTCATACTGATGCCTCCAACTCTAATCCATTTTCACAAGGTTCATTCCAGCCTTCCCCCTTTTTTATCTGTAATTTCCCCCTTCAACACTGAGAAACCTGGCTTCCACCATCTGCCATGAATTTACGTTATTTGTTCAACCTTCATACATGAGTATAATGGTTTCAGAATTAAACTCCTTTGGAAACAACTTTATCAACTAGAGTATAGTATTTATGTACAGTTCCTTTTATCTTTAGTCTCATCTCCCATAATTTCCTAAATTATAACAGTTCAAAGAAAGTAAAACGAAGCTAAACAAACCTTAATCCCCCACTTCAATTAGGTTGTTTTATACACATTTTAATACTTATACTCTTTCATCATTCTGCATTCCGACATGAATACTGTAATCTCTTAACTGATTTTAAATGTGCATGCAGTAAGGTGCACTCTTTGTGCTATGTAGTTCTAGAAGTTTTTAAAAATGTGGTAGTAGCACATATCCACCAGTTTAGTATCATGAAGAATAGCTCCACAGTCCTAAAGAAAATCTCTGTGCTTCATGTATTCAATCTCCCCCCTCTCCAAATCCCTTACAACCATTGATCTGTTTTCTATCTCTAAAATTTTGCCTTTTCCAGAATATCACCTGGTTGAAATCATAAGCATGTAGCCTCATCAGATGGGTTACTTTCACTAAGCAATATGCATTTAAGGGTCCTCCATGTCTTTGTGTGGCTTGATAGCTCATTTCTTTTCATCATTGAATAATATTCTATTATATGGATGTACCACACTTTATCCATTCACCTATGGAAGGACATCTTGATGGCCTCCAGTTTGGGAAAATTATGAATAAAGCTTCTATAAACATTTGCCTGAAGGTTTCTGTGTGCACGTAAGTTTTCAAATTTATTAGGTAAATTTCTAGGAGCGTGACAGCTGGATCATATGGTCAGACTGTGTTTATTAATTTTTGAAATTAATATGGAATTAGTGAGAAGCAAATGATATTAAATTACTATATAATTACTGAATCTTATTAACAGTTAATATTCTTCCTTATAGAAAACATATTAGAGATTAATATCTAATTAACATCAATAATAAATATAAACAAAAAAAGTCTTAAAAATAAACAAAGGCCCTCCTCAAAATGTCCTTGTTTACAACAAATGAATCAGGAATGTTTTGTTTATGTATGTAATGCTTTCTTTTGCCATGTGTAACTTTAAATGGGAGATAAAAATGGTTCTTAAGCACTTGAATTTTGAACAAAACATCAAGATTGACTCCCTTTGGCATCTTTTCGAATATCTTTCTGTACTACAGAGTATAGAAAGCTAAAAAATATCTACATTGTCAAGACTCCCTTGCAGCTATGTCTCTGAAAGTGACAGGTTCTCACAATCATTGGTAAGATTTTTATTTGGATTTAAATTAAGTTTGGGGATGGAGGCAATGGCTTTGACACATCCATTTTCAGCTGGAGGCAATGGCTTTGACACATCTATTTTCAGCTGATGTAGCTTTAACAAGATGGCAAGGCAGTTTCCTGATCTCTGAATCTCAGCTAAGACCAATAGGAAGTGGCCATTTTCCAGTTGCCTACCTTTCTGTTGGCGACAATTAGCAGCATCCATGGAGAGAGACTGTTCTATCCTGAGGTTATGGTGGCCAACCTAGTGCCTGGTCATTCAGCCTTTCCAACTACTTTATAATTGTGTATTTCCCTACTTTTAAATCATTTTTCTTAAAATTGCTAGGCTGGTTGCAATTATCTATATGTGACTGAACTCTGCTTGATGCAGTCCTCAAAACCAGGGACAAATAAGTAACAGGAAAAGCTTTGTGACCCTGTGACTTACCTGTTCTCTTAAGAAAGACATGGGGGGCTTTGCCTTCCCCACAACATCCTTCCAATCTCCACATCATTAATAACTTCAGACCTACCCTTAGGTTAAACATGCAATTCAAGGAGCCCTTTATCCTCAAAACACTTCCCCACACATTTTCTAATACTCAAGAATATGTTTAAGAGAGGCTAAGACCTTACATTACCACAATTAGAACTTAGAACTTAACAAATTTTGGTAAAGTACATATCTAGTTTAAAGGCTGTTTTGGCTTATGATTAGACAATGAAAAAATAAATGATCCTCAATATCTGTTTTCCTTGCCTTATGGGGTGTTGAAGGAAAGAGGAAGTTTTCTAACCCTGAAGGAAGATGAGGTAACGAGAGATGCGGAATGTTGAAAACTGTTATAAAGATCAGAAAAGGGCTGATTAATAACTTCTTAGTTTTGCCCACAGTAGAAACTATTGACTTTAACAGTGATAGGTTATTGCTGTGAGCTCAAACACTGAGGGATGGGTCCCAGGATGGGTTTTCCTGGTGGGGGGAAAAAAGGAACTGGAAGAAAGGTGAAAGTGCCTCAAAAACAAATTTGTATTTTAGAGTTGTGGCTGATGCCAGACCTCTTCTCCAAGGAATTATGATGAAAAGCTTTAAAAAATACTCAAAAGCCAGTATGAACAACTTAATATGCTTTTGCCTCATAATTCTAAGAATTATTTTATTACCAAGACATCCTCTAAGATGTAAGCATATGATTTTTACAAATGCACTGTTTCTCTAATATGTGATAGGGTTGTATTTAAAAAAGGAAAACAGGCTAAATATGTGTATACAGCAAAGCATCTTCAATAGGTAATACTTCTCACACTACTAAAATAAATAAATAAATAAATAAGATAAATATGTCGTACTTGTGATATAACTAGACTTATGTCATTAAAATGAGATTTCCTTCTTTTTCTCTCAAGAGGAACTGGCATCTAAGAAAGCTTTTGAGTTTTTTCAAACCAGCATTTCAAAGCTACTTTGCTGGCTGAAATCTAGATTTGGCTTAGCAGATTCAACCACTGAGTTCAAAGATAGTTCTAAATTTGACCCAATATGTTTTCCTCTCTTTAGATATGCTCTAAAGCATCTGAGATTAATGGGGAACATGAATCAAAGGTCTTGGGTCCTGAAAACATCAATAAAGGCAGTCAGCAATTTGAAGCTGGCAGTGGTTGGCCATGGTGTGAGTCAAATAACTGCTGATGGCAAAGAGCTGACAGATGGAATAGCATTTGGTATGTTTACATGGGTATTCTGCCTGAAGGGTTAAAGTCGACTTCCCCAACCCTTCTATTCGGGTCACGGCATATCTTCCAAGAGTAATCACAGAGTAGGTAAAAAGAATTTTTCCTACTTGGAAAACTAGGGGATAATAATTAATTGGGGTAGTAGCAATGAGCAAATAACAGATTTCACTATATTCAAAATGTCTTTATTCTGTCCTATCATCAGATGGTCACTCTTTAATAATAGATACACATGGCCAAGTTGGCTCATAGGCTGACCAATGAGCAGTAGGTGGGACTTGAGAAGTTTATTCTAATGACAACCTCCAGGTAAGGGATGGAAGGAGGGGAGGGGTGGTGTGGTCAGGCTATCAGTAAAGGGATGCCATTTACCAAAGCTAATCACTACCTCAACGTTCCAAAACATTTCAGAACGGCAGTATACATTACTAAGATAAATAAATAAATAATATATATGTACACTTATATATGCATACATAGGTTTATGATTCTATATATATTGTATATGTTATATATATATACATCTATAATATAAATGACTATACAACCAAAAATTACATATTAGTATAGTTATTAGTTAACAGTGAAGGCTCTGGTGTCAGACAACTTTTCAGTCAGACTTTAACTCTTGCTGTACGGCTTGGCACAAGTTACTTAACTTCTCTATATTTCAGTTTCATCAATTGTAAAGTTGATTTAATCATAGTAACTATCTTATATGATTGCTCTGAGTACTAAATGAGATGCTATTTGCTAGGCACATATAAGGACTCCATAAAAATACATTTTCTTATGATTATTGTCATTACTACATTATATTGGACAAATTGCTAGGGAGTCATATGATTTCCAGTTAGTAAGTTTATCCTTAACTATGTCAATGCTTTTCCTTTATTTAGAGTATCCTTACCAGTTGCTCTTTTCTCATATGTCTTTTGTACTCATTATTCAACTAATGAGGGTCTACTGTGTGTTTATTACCACTGGGCAAGGTGCACAGTTCTATTGGGTCCATCTCATAGTGCACTCTGTAAGGTTCTACCCACATAAACATTCAATGGACTCTTGTAAACCGTATGATCATGCTTGACTGTCCTCAAAGCTAGGGCCATTATCAACAATCAACCTTTTTGGTACTAAGTTATCAAATCAAGATAGATTTATAAAGAAAATGAAAAGCTAAACCTGGTAATTCAGTAATCCATTGATGTGCAACAAACCACCCAACTTTTATGGATTAAAGCAATGATTTGTTATTTCTGTTGGTTCGAAGAGCTCAGCTGAGTGGTTATTCTGTTCCAGGTGGCAGTGGATGGCATTACACTCTTGGATGCATTTTACTTGGCTGCCGGGCTGGGCTAAAAAGTACAGAAGGGCTTCACTCATATATCTGGTGCCTCAGTATTCCTTCACATGGCATCATTTCCTCTACATGAGTAGTTTGGTCTTCCTGACAGTATCATGGTATCAGGGTAGATATACCACTCATATCGCAGCTAAATGCCCCCAAGGTGAAAATGAAAGCCATTAATCTTCTTACAGTCACTTCTTCCACATTTTGTTGATCAAAACAAGTCATAAACCCAGCCTAAATTTAACAGGAGAGGGAATAGACACTACCTCCTGATGGGAAAGCAACATACACAGAAAGGGAAATAATTGACCAGGCCCATTTTTTAAAACTCTATCCTAGATAAATATTGCTTCAATAGATTTTTAGAATATTATTTTTTATTATAACAACTAAAGCCTGAGTTTACTTTATTAGTGTTTAGGTGAAAATAGAAATATTTACTGGCCTTTTTTTCCCAGGTTAAAGTAGGTAAGATAAAAAGATCTATATTGCTCCCCAAGATTTCTGGACCATTTAGTCCAACTAGTATAGCTTTGTTTAACCATTTATTTACTGCCCAATATGAACCAGACATTGAATCAAACAATTAATATATAAATATGAGTGAAAAAAGTGAGAGAATTCAATCTTACAATATTTTAGGAGGATGTATAAAATATACCATATTAGACCAATGTGATAAGTATTACCATTTGGGTAAGGGCAGGATGTCACGATTATTAAGAGAAACACAACACTCTGAACTGGGGAAGGGTCAGCAAAGTTTTCCTGGCAAAGATGCCATCTAGACTGAGTCACAAAGAGAGGAAGCAGCAGAAAAGGCCATTCAAGGTAGATGTGACAGCAGGATCAAAGAGAGTGAAGCCATGTAAGAACAGACAGGACATAGAGCTATAAAGGCAGCCGAGTTCTGGCCCCATGTGGTGTGTCAAGTGTGAGACACAGAGAGGCTAGACATAAGTTTGGACAGAAAAGAGAGAGAAAAATGGGGTAGAGAAATGAAGGAGAATTTAGGGTCACAGGAGTTTGTTTCTTTTTTATTTTTGTTGTTGATTTTTTAGGTTGACTTAAATGTTCTTACGGACTGAAACGAAGGAGCCCAGGAGGAAATAGTTTGATGATTTCATTAATCATTGCTTTTGCACCTTCTCAGAGTCTCTCAGTTTCACCTGCCTCCCAGGTCCTTGGCCATTTGCTCCATCACAGCTGCCAGTGCAGCAACGAACTGTGAGTGCACCCACATGCGCCCACTGCCTGAGAACAACACCAGAGCTCTGGTTCTTCCCATTGCATCTCAGATGAAACACAAGCATGGGATCTAGCTTCCCCAGAGGCCACCGGAGAGGCCAGGTGGTCCAGGGGTGTTAATATCAGTACATTGCCTAATGGGAAACAAGAGGAAGGACGATGCCAACAGATCAGTTCCCTCCCCGCTCCCTCTTTTGAATGGCCCCCAGGGGTGAATTTTCTGTACAGCACACCTGGAGCTATCTCACATGGCCAAGAATCTAGTTGGTCTCCCTGGGAACCAACTGTATAACATCATCTCATATTTGTCTCACATTCTGCCTGTCTCACTGCCCGCTTCCCAGGCCCTGAGACTGCATATCTCAATAACCACATTACCACTTAAGTCTTACCTCAGATTCTGATTTCCAGGAAACCTCAACCAAGACTAAAATAGAGTCCATAGTAGAGACAGGCATGTACACATTCATTGCCTTATTCATTGCAAAAAAAAAAAAATGTGTTGAATGCTTATTAGCTTATATGACAAGCATTTAAGCCAGCCATTTGAAATATTTAAATGAATCAGAAAGAATCCATACCCTCAAGACACGGATAGAAAGGAGAGAGGTATTAAAACAAATGAGTACAAGAAAGTATTCTTCCTGTTAAGGAAAAAGTATGAATGCAGTAGCATGGAATTACAAATGGAGAGCGGTCTATTCAGGGTGACTGTAGGTGTGTGTCTATGTGGCAGGGATGGCCAGGAAGCAGGAGGGGGGGGACACAAAATTTCCCCAAAGGAGGTAAGTGCTGAGCCAAGTTTTAAAATGTGACTCAGTACAAAAAGCCTCAGAGATAAAGGAGCCGGGGCCCACGCTTCAGACACTGCAATCTAGCGAAGGAGACAGGCACACGATGGCCAGTTTGAATTAAATATGCCACACTAACCTGCCTCTTCTTCCAACTGCCAAGCCTGTCTCTGCCTCCAGACATTTGCATTGGCCTTTCCCTTTGCTTGGAAATTCTGTAGCCTAACCCTACTACATCTACTCATGTCACTTTCTACCAAATCACCTTGTTTTATTTTATGTATAGCAACTAGGACTATGTGAAATTGCATTAAATGTAAGCCCAGTGAAAAAAGAGAGCTTGTCCTACTTTCTCTTCAGTATAATTCCAGTGTCTGGAACATAGTAAGTGTCTAGTAAATACTTGCTAATGGATGAACGAAATTATTTTAAAATGACCAAATAATTACAAATTGAGATTCAAGCTATGAATGGGCACGGCAAAGGCAGAAAGGTATCCAGCCTTTTCTGAAAGACAAGGAAGGGGTTCCCTGAGCAAGCGCTTTTTGAGCTGCTAACAGGATATATAAGCATTAAGGGGGTCAAGAAGTGGGGAGCATAGGGGCAGAGTATCAGAGCATTCCAAGGAGAGGGAACAGCATGTGAGAGCCCTGAGACAGGGAGCAGCAGAACGCATTCCTGGACCTGAAGTAGGTGAGTCTGGCTGAGGCACAGCAAGCAAGGGAAAGGTGGCAGGAGATGAAGCTGGAGCGAGAGGCAGGCATCAGGTCACTGAAGGGCCTTGTGGCACATTAGAGGTTCTGATCCTATAAGGCCAATGAGGTGTGTTATGAAGGGGGGTGATATGATCAGATTTATCATTCAAAAAGGTTCCTTTGACCACAGTGAGAGGTAGGGTGATGGGTGAAACCACTGCGTTCATTCAGGTGTGAGATGGTGGGTTCTCAGAGTGAGACAAGGGTGAGGGCAAAGTGAAAAGCAGTGCACAGGAGTGAATGATATAACTGTCAAGGAGGACAGAGTTAAAAATAAAATCACAGTATAAACATCCAAGAATCAAGAACAACACAATCTGCTTTTATAGTTGGCACCTGCTGAGTACAAGGGGGAGAGGTCAGTTTACAAAAATGAACTCATGATAAAAGGATAAAAATGATAATATGATAAAATAATAAAATCTTTTTGGATTGGGAAATTACTCTCTTGTCCTAGTCAGTGCCACACAAACATGACGTGGTGATTATGTATTTCATAAAAATAACACAAGCTTTTTAACCTTTCATAAATTGAAATTTTCATTTTCAAATTAATAATAATAAGAAGTAATATAACAAGTAATCTATGAAGGGATGATTTTAAGACCCATGGCACAAATTATCACCCAGAATATTCTATGACTTTCAATTTCTGCATATCTATAGTGATAGCTACAATTCATAACACTGTTTTCTATGTTCCTTGGGTTTAATGTTCCCTTCTATCCTCTTGTGTTTTCCATCACTATTCTTAGGTCTGTCGTTCACCTTGTCATGAATAATTAGATGCTGTCTAATCAATGGGAAGATTGCATCATTGGCTCATTGGTGAGCTCCCTAAGGGCCTTTCATCTTTGTATTCTTTGCATTCCCAGTGCCAGACACGGTGCTTTGAATCTATGAAGATTTTTTTTTTTTAGTTTATGAAGATCTAGAAGGTCTGAGTAACCCTAAAGTAAATTTTGAATGATCAAAGAATGCTTAAAATACGAGCTGCATAATTTTATATATTACGTGTCTTTTATCCACTTATTTGAAAGCACATAATTCGATCTAAATGTTACATTAAACAGAATATTTGATTTTGTAAAACATCCTACTCCCCAGTGATACCAAATAGTGGTTTGTTATAGAAGCAATGTTGTAAGTTTCTGAGTGAGGCTGGCTGGTGGAAGGTGCAGCAGTGATTGCAAGTTGTCCCTATTCTCATCTATCCTTCCCTAACACACCACCGACTCTCCCCCAAAACACTTTGCTGAGTCTCTTTCTTGTTCTCCTGATTCTAGACTTTTTCTATTGATAAATACCCAAGGCATATTATGCTGGTTACTGGGGCATTTTGTTTTTGTTCTCCCTTTTCCAAAATGGATATAAAGTGTATTCTACCTACCTAAGATTCTGATGAGAATAAAATGAGATCTTTTATTTGAAAGTCTGCTGAAAATGTAAAGAATGAGTACAGATTTAAGATATAAAAAGGATAGTTACTGAAGTGAAAATATGCTAGAGACTGTGGGTATCAAAGATTTTAGGGACCACAGCAGAAAACTTGACAGGTAGACCTAAGAGATCCGTAACGCCCGTGCAAAGAAAAATATGTAGTGGCTTCCCACTTCTGCTAAGCATAGAGTCCAAAATCCCGAGTATCATATACTAAACACCTTGCAATTAGATATTAACTGGTATTTGCAGCATTCAGTTTCCAGCCTCCATGCCCTTCCATAACCTGACTTAAATGTCTTTCCTTAGCAGAAAAAGTTCTCTCTCTAGTGCACTACTCTCTCCTTTCTGAAGCCTCCTGGCCCCAACTTTTTCTTTGATTCCATGGCATTCTGTATCCACTCACACTATGGAAATGTTAACGGAGCTAATGAGATCATTTAGTTGTAGTGTGGTATTTAACTAGTGCTTTAAATGGTAACAATTTGTGTTAAAAGTCCGTGTTTTTCATGTACAGGATTTCTGCTGTAGTAGACTAAGATCCCCGTGGAGACAGATCACATCTCACTCATCTTTGTGTTCTCTGGCACTTAAAACAATGTCTGCAACACTGTGGTAGATTAATATATAGATGTTGAAAAACAATAATAAAACTGCAAATAAGGAAATAAGTTAAAGACTCATACTTTAATACAAAGCAGTCAGCAACCTGGACAGGAATTTAGTGTGATTAACTAGTGTGATTCTGTGATAGACTTTGCTCAAGTTTTATTTTTGCCAGGAATGAATAGCTTACTTTGAATATGGAATAAAAACATTAAAGTGTGTTACCCAAAACAGTATAATGTAATCAAAGTTCTGCGGCTATTTTTTAAAATTGGCATTTGAAGATGTCAGCTAAAGACCAGGAAAAGTCTTGAGGGTCCACTGTTTTAAACAAATGGAATATTCTGATTCTCATTAGTTAATGTAGTGACTAACTCACTTCTTTCATTTGTGTCTTCCTATTTATATGAATCGAGTTTTTTTCTCACTCTCTTTTCATTTTTCTTTTGTTAACATAATTCTTTGCAAAAGCAATCCAATTATTTCAGACACAGGCCTATAAATACGAACCTTAGATTCTCATAACTCAATATCCTATTGAGAAAGAGTCCACATGAAATTTGGGCAACTTGCTTTGATCCAGTTAAGGAGATTATTTATTTCTGAACATGAAAAATAAAAAATTTACTGAAGCCAAAGATATCTAAACATGGTTTTGCTACCCACCAGGGTACGTATAAAAATATCCAATAAAGCCCATTTTAATTCACTTTTTATATCAACAATAAATACATCACCTGTAGTACTTTAGAGGAAGTAGAAAGTATACTCCAATGTTAAGCAAAAACATTTAAAACATTAAATATATTAAATTCCACATGTATAAATGTAAGCTTAATTCTATATCTTTTTTTGTTATTTGTTAAAAAAAAATGTGGTCAAATACAGCATTATCCTCCAGAATATCTTCTACTGTAATAATCTAAAGCCAGATCTCCCTGAGCAAGAGAATTTTCTGTCAGATCAGATCTGATAAACTTTGATTTTCCAAATAGTAACAAAGTAGAGTTAATCATATCTAAAGAAGTCCATGTAACCAGATTTGAAAAGAAATATGGATACAAGATGATATAATTCAGAGTTTGTAAACATCAAAAATTAATCTTACATTTTTCTATAATTTTAAATATTTATAAATTACTGATTTTCTCAATAGAGAAATTTACACACTTAGTTCTGTGATAACTGTATTCTTTATGAGGTAGACTATGAAATTTACATTCATTTGGTTATTTCAAAATGATTGTAATAAGTTTTAGAAAATACTCTTGACTATAAGCACATGTTCTTGATCTGATTATTCAAATATCCATCATATAATCTTAGTTTACTTACTAGATATCATTTTACATCTAAATAAAACTATATTTACATGGGCACATATGGATACATATGCAAACGTTCCCTCAGGACCTTAGCTGCATATAGTTGCTTGTGGAAAATATTTTAACCTTAGTCTGATGACTGACAAACTACTTTTCAAATCGCCAGATCTAAGTTCTAAGGTCTAAACCAAAATACATTATTTATGTGTCTGTAAATTATGGTGCCAAGAGTTTTTTCAAACTAGTAGGAGAGAACATCAAAGAGAAGAGTACATTTATTCTTATTCCCCAAATAAAATTTTGCTAAGTCATGTCTACTCATAGAATAGATAGAATTAACTATAATTATACAATGCCTGATAATATCACCAGTTAGAGAAAAGTTGAGCCCTTTTATTAACATATGGCTTATGTTAACTTTTGCAAAATACATGAAAAAAATGGCCTGATCCAATTTTTGTGTTTAATTCATTGATTTTGGTAAGTCATTGAGTTGTTCTGTAAATACTTACAGGTAAAACATCCCGCCCACATGACCTATACAGAAACATACTACACACACACACACGCACGCACGTGCACACACACACACACACACACAGAGCTCTTGATATAACATTTCTACATTTTCCTTCATCTTATTGATGAAGAGTGTTGCCTGAAAATAAACCCAATGAAGTCTACCTGATCATTGGACAAAGGGGCCCACTGTTAAGCAAAATATATACTTAAATGACAATACTACTTTTAATGCTTTCATAAGACTGTTCATTTATATATCTATCCCTAGACAGTCAGGAAATGTTTATAAGTCTCCCCATTAATAATCTCTATCTCAAGCTGTTTTATTTCTTGAAAACCCTATTGAAAATATGTCCACCTTACAGCTGTAGAACCAGAAAAACAGAATAAAGCTGGAAAATACTGGCATCGCCAAGTCCACAGTTGCTGCTGATGTGTTTTCCTAAATGCATAATACTAACAGTTCTTTTTCAAAGTCATTATTCTTTGGAATATCACTGCATTTTTCTATGCTATAACCCTTCTAAAACTCTTTATGAAATATTAACATTAATAATAACATTGTTAATCTATTTTAATATAAATATAATTCATTATGGTATTACAGTCAATGATTTTCTTTTTTTTTTTAATATTTATTTTATTTTGACTGTCTCGGGTCTTAGTTGCGGCTCACGGGCTCTCTAGTTGTGACAGATGGGCTCACTGTTTAGTTGCCCCACGGCATGTGGGATCTCAGTTCCCAGACCAGGGATCGAACCCGTGTCCCTTGCATTGGAAGGTGGATTCTTAACCACTGGACCACCAAGGAAGTCCCTGTCAACGATTTTCTTACCAGGTCTATACTTGTCTCAAAGTCCTTCATTGTATTCATCATGCCCTAGCACTTCAGGGACCATATAATTTGGCAGCATTTATTGAATATTTTCTGTATTTTTCATCTACTATAAAATATTCATCAAATTCAGTTGCATGTCCTATTCTCTCTGTCTCATCTTAACTATTAAAATCTGTGTAAAAAATGATCAGCCTTAATCCACAGAAGGAATTATAACCCCATCTCTATTCCTTGACTTCAAGCTGTGTGAGTTCTTAGTTTTGATTTTTATTCTTTTTTTGTTTTTGTTAAAGTTACTTTCTATCTTTTGCAAGAAAGGATCAAAATTTCATCAAATTTAACTCTTACTGCCACAAGAGGTTTTATACTCAAGAGAAAACTTTGAAAAAGGGAACTTAAGTGGGGAAGACCCATCTAGAAAAGGCCAGAGATCATTCTAATGTGAGATGGGGGGAAGTATTTAGATATCCTTTGCTATTTATGAATTAGAGAAATTATGGATCAGGAAGAACAGATAATTATAGGTAAAGAAATGCACTACTTAAGAGCACAGCTTCTGGAATCAAATTTCCCAATTTTAAGGGTGGGTCCCAGTATTTCCTAAGTGTGTGAAACTGGGATAAATGAAAACTTTACTTAAGCATTTGTTTGGCATCCATCAAATAGGTAAAATAGTTAATTAAACAGTTACTTGAGGTTTAAACAAGGTAACTCCTGTTAAGAGGCTAGCACATTGCCTGGCTTAGAGTAAAAATAAATAAATGTAATTATTATTATTATTAGGTTGGAGGACCCACTTAGGGAAACCATAAATTTGTTGCACAATTTTAGGATATTCCTCTTCAACTTTAGCTGCCCATGTAGAAGATCAAATAAGAACAGTAGGCAGGATAGTCATTTTCACAATATTGATTCTTCCAATCCAAGAACATGGTATATCTCTCCATCTGTGGGCATCATCTTTAATTTCTTTCATCAGTGTCTTATAGTTTTCTGCATACAGGTCTTTTGTCTCCCTAGGTAGGTTTTTTCCTAGGTATTTTACTCTTTTTGTTCCAATGGTAAATGGGAATGTTTCCTTAATTTCTCTTTCAGATTTTTCATCATTAGTGTATAGGAATGCAAGAGATTTCTGAGCATAAATTTTGTATCCTGCTACTTTACCAAATTCATTGATTAGCTCTAGTAGCTTTCTGGTGGCATCTTTAGGATTCTCTATGTATAGTATCATGTCATCTGCAAAAAGTGACAGTTTTACTTCTTCTTTTCCAATTTGTATACCTTTTACTTCTTTTTCTTCTCTGATTGCCATGGTTAGGACTTCCAAAACTATGTTGAATAATAGTGGTGAGAGTGAACATCCTTGTCTTGTTCCTGATCTTAGAGGAAATGCTTTCAGTTTTTCACCATTGAGAATGATGCTTGCTGTGGGTTTGTCATACATGGACTTTATCATGTTGAGGTAGGTTCCCTGTATGCCCACTTTCTGGAGAGTTTTTATGATAAATGGGAAAATGACTATACTACCCAAAGCAATCTACAGATTCAATGGAATCCCTAATAAATTACCAATGGCATTTTTTACAGAACTAGAACAAAAAATCTTAAAATTTGTATGGGGACACAAAAGACCCTGTAGAGCCAAAATGGTCTTGAGGGGAAAAAACGGAGCTTGAGGAATCAGACTCCCTGACTCCAAACTATACTACAAATCTACAGTAATCAAGACAATACGGTACTGGTACAAAAACAGAAATATAGATCAATGGAACAGGATAGAAAGCCCAGAGATAAACCCACACACCTATGGTCAACTAATCTATGACAATGGAGGGAAGGTTACACAATGGAGAAAATACAGTCTCTTCAATAAGTGGTGCTGGGAAAACTGGACAGCTACATGTAAAAGAATGAAATTAGAACACTCTCTAACACCATACACAAAAATAAACTCAAAATGGATTCAAGACCTAAATGTAAGACTGGACAGTATAAAACCCTTAGAGGAAAACATAGGAATAACACTGTTTGACATAAATCACAGCAAGATCTGTTTTGATCCACCTCCTAGAATAATGGAAATAAAAACAAAAATAAACAAATGGGACCTAATGAAACTTCAAAGCTTTTGCACAGTAAAGGAAACCATAAACAAGACAAAAAGACAACCCTCAGAATGGGAGAAAATATTTGCAAATGAATCAATGGACAAAGGATTAATCTCCAAAATATATAAAGACTCATGTAGCTCAATATTAAAAAAAGAAACAACCCAATCCAAAAATGGGCAGAAGACCTAAATAGATATTTCTCCAAAGAAGACATACAGATGGCCAAGAAGCACATGAGAAGCTGCTCAACATCACTAATTATTAGAGAAATGCAAATCAAAACTACAATGAGGTGTCACCTCACACCAGTTAGAATGGGCATCATCAGAAAATTTACAAACAACAAATGCTGGAGAGGGTGTGGAGAAAAGGGAACCCTCTTGCACTGTTCATGGGAATGTAAATGGATACAGCCACAATGGAGAACAGTATGGAGGTTCCTTAAAAAACTAAAAATAGAATTACCATATGATCCAGCAGTCCCACTACTGGGCATATACCCAGAGAAAACCATAATTCAAAAAGACACATGCACCCCAATGTTCATTGCAGCACTATTTACAATAGCCAGGACATGGAAGCAACCTAAATGCCCATCGACAGACGAATGGATAAAGAAGATGTGGTACATATATACAATGGAATATTACTCAGCCATTAAAAGGAACGAAATTGAGTCATTTTTAGAGACGTGGATGGATCTAGAGACTGTCATACAGAGTGAAGTAAGTCAGAAAGAGAAAAACAAATATCATATGTTAACGCATATATGTGGAACCTAGAAAAATGGTACAGATGAACTGGTTTGCAGGGCAGAAATTGAGACACAGATGTAGAGAACAAACGTATGGACACCAAGGGGGGAAAGTGGTTATCTATTAATTATATATTAATTGGCCTCTGCTTCCTTCCTTTCACATTTCATAGAGTCAAATATGCTCTGAAAATTATGAAAAAGTATCTTTTTTTACAAGATTTTTAACCCCTGTTTGTTTTCAGTGCTCACCAATTTATAGGCAGGTGAGACATAAATGTACGCAGAAATTACCTAGTGGCCTTTG
The DNA here is from genome assembly GCF_964374135.1 of Grampus griseus. Lineage (NCBI taxonomy): Eukaryota > Metazoa > Chordata > Mammalia > Artiodactyla > Delphinidae > Grampus > Grampus griseus. The sequence goes on along the minus strand of NC_139003.1, from coordinate 52,449,647 downwards.
TACCATAACCTAGCACATTCTCTAAGTTACTTAGGAAACTGCTGAAAAATGCACTGTGATAGGAATACAGGTCAGTTACGAGATGCAGACAAAGCCAACCTATAGGAGCTCAGTGTCTGCCCACAGTCCACACACCCGAGGGAGCCTTACACTGATTAGTATGAGTAAAGTACATTTATTATCATCCTTTTACTTTATTATCCATCCTTTTACTTTTAACCTATGTGTGTCTTTACTTTTAAAGTGGGATTTTTATAGGCAGCATAAAGTTGATTTTTTCTTATCCAACCTGACAATGTCTGCCTTACATTTTTTTAACTTTGTATTTAATGTATTATTGATATGATTGGGTTTTAAACTACCATCTTTCTATATATTTTTTTCTATTTGTTCCAACTCTTCTTTGTTCCTTTTTCCCTCTTTTTCTACCTTTCAGATTGAGAATTTTTTGTAATTCCATTTTATCTCCTTAGCAACAATTCTTTTTTGTGCATATTACTGGTTATTTGAGGTTTATAGTACACATCTTTAATTTAACAGCCTACTATCAAGAGACCTTATACTACTTCACATACTGTACAAGAACCATACAATGATATGCATCTATTTCTCCCCTTCAAAACTTTGTACTGTCGTTTTCACACACTTCACTTCTGCATGTATTATAAACTCCATGATGCATTATTATTAGCATTGCTTTCAACTGTTACTTATAAAGGGATTTAAATAATGAGGAAAAAATCTCTTTATATTTACTCACAGTTATCATTTCAATGATCTTAATTCCTTTGTGTAGATCCAGATTTCCAACTGGTAATATATTTTTTTTCTTGTAGTGTGTGTCTGCTGGTAGTGAATTCTTTTCACTTTTGTATGTCTGAAAAAGTCTTATTACACCTTAGTTTTTAAAAGATATATTTACCAGCCAAAGAATTCTAGTTTATGGTTTTGTTATTTCACTGTTTTAAAGATGTTGCTCTATTGTCTTTTAATTTGCATTGTTTTCAAAGAAATCTGCTGTCATCATTATCTTTGTTTCTCTGTTTCATAACATACCTTTCTACATCAGCAACTCAAGATTTTCTTTCTTATCACTAGTTTTAAGCAATTTGATTGTAATATGATTTGGTGTACTTTTCTTCATGTTTCTTGTGTTTATTGAGGTTCTTGTATATGTGGGTTTATATTTTCATCAAATTTAGAAAATATCCAGGTCTTATCTCTTGTGAGATTTTTATGCCCCTAATCCCTCCTCAGGCACTTCAATTATGCATATATTAGGATACTTGAAGTTGTTCAACATTAATGTTCTACTTCTATTTTTTAGTCTTTGTGTGTGTGTGTGTTTCCCATTGGATACTTTCTATTCCTATTTACAGGTTCATTAATCTTTTCTGCAATGTCTAATCTGCTGTTAAATCCAACCACTATATAGATTTAGATATATTTTCTTAGACACTGTAGTTTTTCATCTTTAAAAGTCCACTTTGTATCTTTTATAACTCTATTTAGCATGTTCAACTTTTCCTCTAGCTTCTTGAACATATGGAATATAGTTATAACAAATGCTCAATAACATTTTACTTATTCTATCATCTTTGTCACTTCTGGGTTAGTTTTGAGTAATTTATTAATCTCATATATTTCTGCTTTCTTGCATGCCTTGTAATTTTTGTTTGGATACCATTCATTGTGGATTTTAATTTACTGGGCACTGAATTTTTCTTATTCCTATAAATATTCTTGATCCTTGTTTGTGGCATGGTTAACTTCCTTAAAAATAGTTTGACTCTTGGGTCTTGTTTTTAAGCTTCTTAGGCATTCTGTTGTGATAAAGTTTATACAGAGGCAAGACAATTCTGAGTACTCTCCCCTGTGACTTACAAGTTTTTCCACTCTGGCTGATGGGAATAGGCACTATTCCCAAATATTCTTTCTAATCATTTTAGGTGATTGTCTTCCAAGTCTCATGTAGTTTTCACATATATATGAACTGATAAAAACTCTACTGAATAATCATAAGGGACCCTATGCAAATCTCCAGGGCTTTCTGTGTATCTCTGTCCTGTATACTTGAACCATCTTGGCTTCCCTGGACTCGCAGCTCTATCTCCTTAACTCAGGAAAACTGCCAAGCTCTTCTTGGGTTCTTGTGTTGTGCCTAGAAAATTTCTCCAGGCAGTAAACTAGGACAGTCATATGGTACACAGCTCACCTTTCTTTTTTTCTCCCCCCTCATAGGGAACTCTGTCTTCAGTGTCTGATGTAAAATGTTTTGAGAGTCGATGTTAAAAATATTTTGACTGTTTTTTTTCTTTTTTAACTTGTTTCAGATGGGTAAATCCAGTCTATTGTCTGATGTGGAAATCTCTTCCTTTTTTATCATTTAATCTGTCTTGAGCTTGAGAAAAATCTCTGCACTGATTTACACTCAAGTATTTTGCTGGTAAATTTTTATTATATTTATACTGAAAGACAAGAGGATGGCAGATTCTTTTCACTAGTCAAGAATATGAGGAGAACTTAACTCTACAGGTTTAAAATAACCTTGCTTTAGCTGCAATTATATTTTAAAAATGTTTTACTTTAATTGCAATGGCTCTGAGTGAAGACTAAAGCTTATATTTGTAAGAAATAATCTTTAACATACTACTTTTCTTTATTCTCACATTTGTTAATCAGTTATTCACATATTACCTCTTCCATATTTATGAAAAAATATAAAATGTTAGATTGAATCTATGCTTCTTTTTTAAATCAATTCCTTAAAAAAAATATATATATATATATATATATGAAATGTCCCCTTTTGAATATCCTTTCCTTTTGATAAGTTTTGATCTGAACTTTATTAGAATACACTGTTCCATCTGAATTGTGATCGTAAATGAAGGGAAATATGGAAAAAACACAATTGGAGAGAGTAAAGAGGCAAGAGCAAAATAAATCACTGAAATGTTGGGAAATGTGCCTGAAGAGGAAAGGCTAAAAGACTAAGTAAGTGTACATACCTAAGAAAATTGAAACTTAACAGCACGTTTCATGTATATGAAAGGATATTTTATGGGTAGCAGTAAGCAGTATTTTGTTTGTAAATTGAGGGCGGAACTTCAATAGTCTCCTAGTTGATCACCCTGTCACATGCCTCATTTTCTTCATGCGATGATCTGTCTAACGCAGGGCTGGAAAAACAATATTACTCAAAGGCCATTTTCATTCATCTCTTTCATATTCAGGAACTTACAAGGACTCTTGCTAACTCTCTGCATCAAACCTAAACTTCCAACAACAAGCATCCAAAGCTCTCCATAAAATAATGTTGTTTTTCTATCTCATAGCTCAGTAATTCCCATACTACCCCCTCCATTTATTTATTTAGAAACTAACTTTATTTTTATTTATTTTTTAATTTTATTTTTTGGCCCCGCGGAGCAGCATGCGAGATCTTAGTTTCCCCAAACAAGGATCGAACCCATGCCCCCTGCAGTGGAAGCACAGTCTGAACAACTGGACTGTCAGGAGAGTCCCCACCCCCTCCATTTAAACCAGACTTTTCTATGATGTAATTCTTGACCTCTCGTCCCCGAGACTCCCCATTTTGTACCCATGTACATGCTGTTCCCAAACCTTTTGAATAATTATGCTATAATCTCTAAAATAAGACACAAACTTGTTTTTTTAAAAAAAAACTTTTCATATAAAACATTGAAGAAACCTAAATCTACTGTACCATTATTTCAGCTTTCACAGTTTCTTCTTAATTTATACCTGTAAATAGGTTTCTTCACAACAACTGGTTGTGGAGGTCGTGCCTTGCACAACTCCAGGGGAAACAATATGCACTGTAACCTAGGTAATGCATTCCCTAGATCTGTTCCATGCATACCTGAGCAGTTGTATATTTGGGCCTGCATCTCTCCTTATCTTTTTGTTTCTTTATCACTGATAATACTCATGCAATTCATTTATTCCTGAGGTTGATATTCAAAGCCACCCCACCTTCCCCACAATATAGACACGATCTGCCTTTTCTCCTTCTACTTCTCCCTCTCTTATCACCTGAGTTTTCATACTTTAGCCAAGGCCTTCTCAAGGTTGGCATCACTGACATTTTGGGCTAGGTAATTCTTTGTTGTTGGGCATGTCCTGTCCATACTGTAGGATGTTTAGTAGCATCACTGTCCTCTCCCCACTAAATGCTACATTACCCCTGACCCCATTAGAGCCAAAAATATCTCCAACCATTGTCAAATCTTCTAGTGGGGGCAAAAATGACTCCTGATGGAGAACCACTGCTCCAGCCATACCAAATTAGTAATAATTCCCCAAACACTACATGCTGATTCGTGTGTCCGTGCCTCTATCAGCATGATTTCTTCTCTCCTTTATATTCCTATAAGTGAAAACTTGAAGAATTGTATTCACACTTAGAAAACAAACCAACAAAGAAATAAAGTAACTACCAAAAAACTACCATGACTACCACAACAACCACCACAATAGTTTAGGGGTCACTGTCTTGATCAAGCATAACCAGGTCCCTAGGCAGAATTTATCTCTCTCTTCTCATTGCTATTACACATGTAGATCATGTGCATTTTCCCACTGCTGCACTCATCACACTTCCTCATAATTTATTTTCTTAAGATCCACCTCACTTAAAGGAATGTGAAGATAATGTGAATCCAAACCATTCCTGTAGGCTCATGCCTGGCATGTATGTACCAGTCATTGAAGAAAACATTCAATATTATCTTTTCTGCTGATTCTCCTGATCACACAAACTGTACACACATTATTTCAACCATATTCAAAGCCCTTACTATTTATTTTATGATTTTAATAACAGTGGTAGACATAAAATTGTTTTATTTTATTTGTTGTACAAAGATATATTGTACAACACAGGGAATATAGCCAACATTTTATAATAACTATAAAAGGAGTATAACCTTTAAAAATTGTGAATCACTATTTTGTACAACTGTAACTTACATAATGTTGTACAGCAACTGTACTTCAATAAAAAATAAATTTAAAAAAGCTTTAGAAAAGTGTCTAAAAACAGAAATGGTTTAAAAATTAAGCTTCAAAGCTTATATATCTTTTTATAAAAAAGAAAAATTTTATTAAAGGAAATAAACATTTTATTTCTTAATAAAACACAGCTTTTGTGCAACAAATATTTTTGTTTGGATATTAACATAACAGAAAAATCTTAATAACTCACAACAATGAGTCTGAATAATATTACAATGGATAGCATTTTGCTAAAGAGTTGTCTCTGCTTTACTTTTTCACTTCACTTATATATATATAAATACCATTTTGTGTTTTCTAAAATATAGGTCATTTTGCTAAATTTAATAAACACTACTATGGACTAAAAGCATCTTCAAGCATTCCGTATCCATTTTCAAATTTAAAATATTACTTTTGTTATCTTTGCCAAAAATTGAAGGATTGTTTCCAGTTTCTTTGCCATCATTTTCTATTTTCTTCTAAGTTTCTTGGGCAATATTTGTTAGTGGCATATCCTTAAATAATTGTGTGTGTGTGTGTAGTTCACATATGTCTATATATGTCATACATATGAAATATACACACACACACACACCATTTGTTTTTTCATCATCCCACTGAACAGAATGTGAAACTAAAGAGGAAATGAACCTCCATCCTTCCTGTTCCTCCTTGTGCCTCGGGAAAGAAGTGTTGTGAATAGGTGAGCTCCAATCCCTGGTTATGCTACTCCCAGGTAATACTGGACAGCCTCAAACTCCAAGGCATCTAAAGTGAGTATGTGGATAAATGTCGGCTCACAGATTCTGACTAGCACATCCTGGAAGACACTGAGGAAATACCAGATGACGTTTGTCTTTTGGAGCCTCTTATCCCACAATCTTGGTTCCTCTCCTTTGTGGAGGCTCCATAAACTTTCAGAAAGCTGGAAACTTTCTGGTCTCTTCTTGGGATGCTTCTTTGTGATTATCATTTTTTGGCAGACAGTTATGTGTGCTCAGCTCAATAAGCATATCTAATACTTACTCATGACTGTGTGGGAGGTTTTATGAATACAAAATGCATTAGACTCAGCTCCAGTACATCATACTCCAAAAGATGCTCATTTGAGAGTTTAAAACAATAAGGGGGTTATTGGACATCAAGACTTATGGACATTAAGTTAATGTCATAAATAGTTAAATCAAATGTTTGGCTTAATGTACAATGTTATGCCAGTGTCTGCGTATCTTTGACCACTGGTGCCTTTCTGCACCGGAAGTTGGTGATATTCCAAAGCCAGAGACTTAAACCACATCTCAGACCACTATATTGATTACTACTCTCCTTTTTCCTCTTTACCTCTTTTCCAGTGTTACAGAGGCATACAATCTTTTTTCATTCATTCATTAAACACATAGTATTTATTATTTACAAGATTCTAGGCACTAGCAGAGATGCAAAGGACATGGTACCTAACTCTGAGGCCTCTCAGTTTAGACAGAAAAGAGTTAACACCAACAGATCATCTGCAAATTGGTAAGTTTTGTACTAAGAAGCTAGAAGACAGGCTCAGGGAAGGCTTTAGAGATGAGAAGACTTGTATACTGTACCTGAAAGACAATTAAGAGTTGTCACGGTAGCAAAAGGAGGAAGAACAGTCCCACAAGAGAAAAAACAAGCCTGAGCAAAAGCCAATGACTTGAAATAGACAGTCTCATTTGAAAAATGATAAAAATATTTTACAGGCCATGCCTATGGGTTACACTAGCAAAATTTACAGGGCTTTCTAGAGCCCCTCGTCTTGAGAATGCTGCAGTGATCAGGATTGCCAGCTTCTTCCTTGGGGGTGATGCCATCTGAGTGATTCTCAGGCCCCTACACCATGTACTAAGATCTACATGGACAAGAAGTGGCCCTTTTTTGTGTAATGCATGTTGTTACATGTATATATGCATGCTTTTATTTGTCCTGTTTATACCATACAACCTTAAGTAAAATTTTACATAGAATCAGAGGTCCAACAAAAAATAGATGATGAGGGAGGTGACCTGATCTGGCTGAAGAAAGAACCATCTGCTAGTAGAATTTTCCACTGAATGACCACTTGCCTCACTAAACCATCAACAACTTGCCTTGTAAGTTTTCCAGAAGCAAACCCTGCACTGCTTGCCTTGTGGAATTATAAAAAAGGAGGAAACGAGGTCCCTTCAAAAATAAACCTACAAAAAATAAATAAATAAAAATAAAAAATAAATAAACCTACAGAATAGGATTTCTCTGATGGTTCTCCTTTACTGAGGAAATTTCCAGCTTGCAAACTACAGACATTATGAGCAGTTTCATATTTTTTGAAGTCTTATCAAATTAGAATATGGCCATAAACATTCAAGGAAGAGCTCCTCATGTCTCCTATTATAAATACCAGAATTATATGTCAAGCAAAGGAAAATGTAATGGGTAAAGGAAAATGGGTATGACTTAGAGCAATTAGCATGAAACTCAAGACTAAAAACATATAGCCTCCAGCTGTATTTTGCACAGCAAGATCCAGATGAGGAAGGGTAAAGTACAATCTACCATAGAGGATCCAGAATGTTACCGCCTGAACCCACAGATCACTCTCAGCAAAATGAATCCTGGGACAAGCAGACTTTGTATGCATCCAAATAGAATGGAATGGGTCTACAGCATCACCTATGAGGGATTCTTCATAAGATCTAATAACAGGTTTATAACCAAGCTGCTAAATCTAACTTCTTGCTTCCAGGTAAATAATGAAAGGAGTAGAGGAACAAGTTAGATGACACTATCAGGTGGAGGAAGCAATTAGACAAATAGGTGGGACCCATTCATCAGTAAGTAAATGTCATAAAAAAGTTGGGCAGAGGGTAGGGAAGAAAGGGTGCTGAGTCTAATGAGATCAAAGAAACATAGCAACTAAAAACAATGCTTTACCTTAACCAATTTGTTTAAACAAATGAAACGTATAAAACATTTTTGGTTAATTGGTGAAATTTTAAAATGTAATGGATATTAAATTACTTTAAGGAACTTTCCTTAACTTTGTTAGGTGCATTAATGATACTCTCTGATGTTTTAATGGTAGAAAATGTCCCATTTTAGAGTTGATACAAAAATCTTTAGGTTTGAGATGTTATATCTGCAATTTAAAATTATTCAGCAAGAAAATGAGAAAAGGGAATATGGCAAAATGTTGACATTTGTTAAATCAAGGTAATGGGTATATGGGAGTTACGTTATAATCTACATTTTTCCACATAATTGAAAGTTTTCATAAAAAACTGGATTTTTTAATTGATGCAATTGTGTGATATTAACTTGTGACATTAACTTGTATTGTTAAACAGTTTCTTTGCCTTTTTATGCCTAAGTGGATTAATGGCATCAATAGGAATCTTCTTTTTATATAAAAAATGTTTCTAAAACAGCCAAAAAAGATTTATAATCACTATTGTGATTTAGATGTAAGACAGAATGAGTTTGACATTGACTTCATTTGTTCACTCATTATTCATTTATTCTCCTCATTCAACAAATGATTTATCGTCACATCACAGAAAACCCATCCTCCAGAAATCAGTGAATTTTCAATTTTGATGCCCCATAGATCTACTTGCTCAAGTTGCTAAAACCATCTGAGTTTAAATTTTGTCAGCTATAAAATGAGAATATTAATAAATTTATCATATGAGGAATAAGTCAGTTACTAAGTATAAGGTGCTAGAATTCAATGATAACTAAGTGAATGGTGGTATTATTATAAACAGTGGTGTCAATGACACTAAAAATATAATTATGAAAGGTCCCTTACTGGACTAGTTTTCAAAAGATTCTTTCTGCTTCAGAGCATTCTTCATCTACTTTTAAACAGTTCTCCTATTGAAGAATTATAGCAAAATTTATTGCATATGCAATAAATCTATTTCTTAAAATGTAGATTAGTTATTTCTTAAAATGTAGAATCAAAATCCTAAATTCTAATGATTTAAAGATTATAAAAATTATAAGTACAGACACATTTCAATGAAAGATTTTTCTTCTGTATTGCAGAATCATTCAATACAGATTATTTCTGTTAGTGAGCATGTAAAGTAAAAATTATAAAATACTCAAGAGGTTTCAAGACTAATTTGCAAAAACTGTATTACATTTTGAAAGAGTACCAGATGAGTTTCCCTAATAAACTTGCATTAGAGATTGGATAATTGGTGCAGAGAAGTGCAATTATTTCTTATATATGTTTTTGAAACAACAGGGCCCATGAAATCTCTGGATTATACTTTCTAAGTAAAATGGCATCCTGTTAAAAAGTCTCAGAGTCCAGAAACATTTGATTTCAGAAGCAGACTACCTACTTAAATAGATTATGCACAGGGAGATCAGATGGCCACCCTCCTTAACTGATTTTTAGCAATTCGGTAACTATAGTGCTACCATTTATGCAGCTGTTGTCAAAGGCTCCGTGTTTCAATTTCCATTCCTCATTTTCTGACCTGTTCATAAATGTCTACTGCAGGCTGAAGCCCACAGTGCAAGGTTTTATTAATAATAGATTTAAAACTGTGATAGAATGTGTGTTCCCTCAACAGAGTTGGCAGTGCTCCACTTCATGGGACAGCTGGTCTCTGTAAGCTCATTTCCCAACAACTGACCATAGCTGAAGCCAAACGAGCGGGAACTAATCAAATGGAACCAACTTACTCAGCTGGTTCAATGAATCTGTACAAGTGATGAGGACACAACAAAATAATTAGTCTTACTATTCTTAGGTCTTAAGACAACCTTAGGGAAAATCAGACTGGGAAAAAGTGCCAAACCCATGTTTAATTTGACCCATGGTAAAAATACAAAAATTGAGATGGATTTGGAATAGGATGTGACTATTCTACCCAAATATTTATGGTGTATCACTAAATGAAAGAGTGTACTGTTTATATTGGTTAGTCTATTCAGAATGTGGAGCGTGGCTGAAACTATGACATGTCCCTATCAAAGAAATATCTGGAGTAATAAAACAATCATACATATCAACTAGACATGGATAATAGGTAATCAATAAACATTATTACTTTAGTGTTTATCTCTTCCTAAGAAATAGAACATTCCCCAAATAACTGCACTAAATATAATTTAGGCTGAAAAAATTCAGAAGGCAACTCAGGATTTAACAATGCTTATAATGTTTATTAAGAATGCCTAGAAATAGTCAAACTGTGAAGTATGAGAGTACAGTTTCCAATGCTGCCCCAATTTCTGACACCAACTGCAAGTTCAGGGGGATTCCTAAAACCACCCTTAGATTCAGTAATTTTCATAGGACTCCCTGAAAACTTATATTTATGGTTACTGTTTATTATAGGGAAAAGATAAAAATTGCAAGCAGTCAAAGGAAGAGACACATAGAGCAGAGTCTAGGAGGATTCCAAACATGAAGCTTCCATTCTCCTTTCCTAGAACTGACTTGTAACAATGGACACAGAGTACTGAAAATAAGGAAGCTCAACCAAGCTTCTGTGTCTTTAGTTTTCATTGGTTGAACAACACTGGTTGATTGCTCACATGGCTGAACCCAGTCTCTAGCTCAACTGATACCACATGAGCCAAAGTCGCCACCCTAGGTCACACTGTTGGCCTTGATGCTGGGGCCAGCCCCAACCCTAAAGCTATTGGGTGTGGATGACCTCACCCCAAGATCCAGTGTAGCCAGCCCCTACTCTAAACAAAGATGCTCCTACCAGGTATTAAATAGATGACCTCTGAGAAGGCTAGGGAAAAAACCAGATATTTCTTTGGCCAAGGCCAAATTCTTTACTATACAATAAATATTAAATGATCATTCACACTTAGGTGTGGAGTTAAAAAATATATAGTAGATAAGTATATTGTGAATCTCTAGTTTTACTCTCTGTGAACTTTCTTAACTAGGACAGTATAACTGCCCACTCAAATACTCTATTCCCTAGAAGTCAATGACTATTCAGTTTATGTAGTTTGATGCATAACCTTTCCACAATTGGGACTTATGAAAGCATTTTAATCTCAAACCATTCTATTTTAATCAGCAAGTATTTTTATAGATCCATGTCTACCCTGAGCTGTTTTCTGACTCACTAAGAAAGCCTTTCATCATACCCCATACACTTGCCCCCTCCTCCCTAAACACAACTATAGCAATACTAACTCTTGGTTCTCCCTCCATCCAGTCCAGTGACTTCTTAGTTAATTTTTTCAGTTCAGTCTCATTTCAGTTTAAAACTACCCCATGGAAGATAATTTAATTTGATGGGAATGAGTTAATGTCCATTAAATAGAACCAAGTTAAATATTTTAGGAATCCTAGTTACTGAGTCTGATCAATTCTAACACATGGTTACAGTATTCCCAGTTTAAGGAGAATTATTCATAAGGATTAACATTTTCAAAACTAACAAGATTAACTGGTGCTACTCTGAAAATAAATAAAATACGAGGCATTTTTATTTTATAAATACATGTTGTATAAACAAAACTGTATATTATTACTCTTCCATGAAAAGTTCCATTCAGAATATATTTATCCAGATGGGGAATATTTATAAGCAGAGAACCCAGCATAAGAAAAGAAAAAGCTGCCAATCAAGCAAATTACCCTAATGACGATGATCATCAGGAAGGAAACACGTTATATGAACAACGCTCTGATTGCAGAGCGACTGATTGCAGAGGGTCAAAACATAGCTTTGCCATGAATGGGGCTAAAAAACACCCCTGTGTCCACGGAAGGCTGCAGGTATGCTGCTGCTATGCCAGAATGTGGTACTAGCCTGTAGGAATATTTTTCTCTAAAGCATGTCTCCTGTGTGGATATCAATTTTTATTACACTTCTCTAAGGATCATCTAAAATGATTTGGTTTTCATCATAAAGGGGCCAACACATGACCAGCACTTAGAGAAATTTCAAGGACAGGTGTCTTTTTTAAGAGCTCTCTTCTAGTGGGAAATGACTACTTGTAGCCAAAGTAAAAATAGTCCCCAGTATAAGGAGCAAGATGACATATAATGAATGCTTATTATATGTCATGTGCTGTGTATAGATTATTAATTCAATCCTCCTGCTATCATATAAGGTGGAGACTATTATGGTCTATTTTTATTTTCAGATGAAGAAATGAGGTGCACAAGGGTTGAAGAACCTCCCCCAGATGAAGCTGCCAAAGTGGCCAGTGAAAGAGTCAATCCCCATTTTATAGTACTCCAAAGAATATTCTTTCCCCATACTATTGTCTCAACTGTTGCAGGATGACACCGAATGGCCCAGTTGCTCTGGATCTAGTGTTGTGGACAGGCTTATCAATGGATCTAATTATTTCAATGTTTTTCCTTGAGGCTAAGAAGGCTACAGATGCTAATAGCTTTCAGGGAATGAGATGGTCGGCCTGACTTCAAATCTCTGAACTGCCACTTACTATTGTGCAACCTTGAGCACATTACTCAACTCTCTGCACAAGTTTTCCTCCTAAGTACACACACACATAATGGGTTGGTGTTTTGTTTCGATTTGGTTTGATTTCCTCTATCATTTGAAACTAAGTTGTAGACACTGTGGTATTTCACTTCCTAATACTTCCACATGAATCCCTTAAGAACAAATAATTCATTTGGTGCTTTATTGGGAATATTCTTAATTTGATTTTCTGTATCTTAGTTTTATAAGTGAGTCTAAATCAAGAGATACCCAAGTCTTATAAATCTTAACCAATTCAGAAAGTTAGAATATGAATAGAATGACCCTTGCCTGGAATTGCCAGCAAAAATACCTGTGAGCCTTTAGTAAATTCTCCTGTCACAGTAAAGTACTATCATCATCCTCAAATTAAAAAGATATACAAATCACAGGGTTGCTACATGCTGAATCCAAGTACATCTCAAGGCTCTTACGTGATTGGCCATCATTTTCACAATTATGTCTGGTATCCAGATGGTGCTTGTTCTCAGTACTTCAGCTTTTGTATATGGAGAGAAGCCCTTACTACTCCCTCTAACTCAGTTTAACATTCAACGTACAAGTCTTCAAACTCCAATAAACAATGAACGTTCTTTAGACATTAAACAATCAATATTCTTCAATGTTTACTCACTACTGACACAAAAATAAATTAAAAGTTATGAACTTGGCAAATTATCTCCAACATTTAAAAATTGACTATAAACTTAATAAAACACTATAAATATTTGATTTAAAATACTTCTAATAAAAATTCCTTTAAGTATTGAAACCACCGTAAGATTTAGACACCACATAGCATAGAAATACAGAATGATGTTTCAGAGTACAGACTATGGAACCATACCACCTGTATGCAAATTCTGATTTCTTCCACTTAATAGCTGTATGACTTTGGGGAAATTGTGCCTCATTTTCCACATCTATGAAAAGAAGGTTATCATAATATTTATCTATGATATTTATCTCATTGTCCTATTGTGAGTCAACAGTATATTAGCAGAACTTTGATAACACCAGGCATATGGTCAGTGTTTGAAAATATTAGTTACATCTAAAAATATCACAGTGATTAGAGAAGCAGTTCTCAAACTTTCTGGTCTCTGAATCCCTTTACTGAGAATCCCAAGATGTTTTGTTTAAATTGGTTATGTGTATCAAGATTGACCATGTAAGAAATTAAAGTTGAAAATTAAAACATTAATTTTAAAATAATAAATAGGTTAAAGTAAATAGTATATTTTAATAGGAAACAACTATATTTTCTCCCAAGAAATAATGAGAAGAGTGGCGGTATTTTACACCCTCGCACAGCTCTTTACCTGACTTCTATGAAGTCAGACATTAGATTCTCATATTTGCTTCTGAATTCAATGTGTTTCAGCATGTTCTTTGGATAGAAGTATTTGAAGAAAATCCAGACTCACACAGATATGTAGTTGGAAATAAGAGGAGTATTTTAATAGACTTTTCAGAAAACTTTGTATATTCCTCTTGATACTAACACCAAAATTTGATAAGTGGTTGTCTACTAAAACTTCACTGCAATGTGAAATCTGAAACCAAATCAATGAACATTGCTACTCTGTTACATTGAATGGTCTATTTTGCACTTTGATTGATCTTTCACTTTCTAATGATTTTCTACATTGATCACTTGAAAAATATTGGTTCACTGAGTTATGCCATTCTTTCAAATATTAACATATTTTATAAAAATATATTTGTTAATATCTCCACCATTGTTATCAGAAAACTCTGTAAGGATTGGGAAGCTCTCAAGCTCACAGTAGCTATCGCAATTTTTCCCAAATTCTAATTTTCTCCTGAAAGCTTGAATTTCATCATTGGCAACAAATACTATCAGTCGATTGCCTTTGAAGTGACAAGATGATTTCTTTTATTTTTAAGTAAATCTGTGCCAAATACTCAACTATAAAAAAAAAAAACATACTTTGTCTGTCAGTTAATCTTTCAACTAAAAATTGTGTTCCATGGAAAGGAGGAGGTTGTTCAGCTCTCAACTCAAATGGACAAGTGCTTTTTCTTAAGAAAACCATCATAGTTCAAGATATAGCAAAATGCTTTTTGTATACTTCTCAATTCATCACACAAAATATTAAACAGACATGTGCTCTCTCGCTTCTGGACAAGATGTACTGACAGGGACAGAACTGATCCTCCCCCTTGCAACAACCAAAAATACAGACAAAATGTATGAATCAAATGCTTTCAAAGACACTGGATGTCAGTCAAAAAAGCATTGATCCTTGACAGATGGGAAACGAATGAAGCCAGTTCTACAGTGTCCTAATTCATTCCTTTGAGAGAGTTTCCAGGTCATGACCTAAAGAGAGGGAATGAGGCAGTGTCGATGGACTCTCTGAGTTGAGGAGACTGAGAACCCAAGTGTCTAAGTGTTCACAGGAAAGAAGAGTGAACTACACGAAGAGAAAGCCCTGGAAATCTTTAGAGGGTCTCCCTCAAGAGTTCATTAGGGCCTGGAGCAGCAATATACTTATTTTTAATTTGTTTATGTATTTATTCATTTATTCATGTTGTCATATTATTATTATTATTCCTACTCTTAAGGGTTAGCTTTTTAACTAGATATTTATTTTGGAAACTTGCTAGATTAACAATAAATTTGACCACTTCAAAATAGAAAGAATTCTACCTCAGGTTAAATGCCATTGCTGGTTCTGGCTTAAGGATTGAATGATTCTTGGTATAACTTAGATGATTTGATTTGTTGCATCATGGGACAAGTCCAATCTTTTCCCATAATTTCCAGAAAGCACTGTTATTTACTTGTAAATGGTCAGTATTACCTAAATCATTATCTTTGTATAGTTACCTATACAAATCTTTCATTAAGATTAAAAACGTCTGTTGGCTTTATCTGTAATTTAAAATCATTAGAATGCTCCTCCAGAATGAAATAATGCCACTGCAGCAATATGGATGGACCTAAAGATTATCATACTAAGTGAAGTAAGTCAGAAAGAGACGACACGTACCATATGATATCACTTATATGTGGAATCTAAAATATGATACAAATGAACTTATTTACAAAACAGAAACAGACTCACAGACATAGAAGACAAACTTACGGTTACCAAAGGGGAAAGGGGGTCAGGGAGGGATAAATTAGGAGTTCGGGATTAGCAGATACAAACTGCTATATATAAAACAGATAAACAACAAGGTCCTACTGCATAGCACAGGGAACTATATTCAATATCCTGTAATAAACCATAATGGAAAAGAAAGTGAAAAAGAATATTTATGTGTGTGTATATATATGTGTGTGTGTGTGCGTGCGTGTGTGTGTTTATAACTGAATCCCTTTGCTGTACGCCAGAAACTAACACATTGTAAATCACCTATACTTCAATAAAAACTTTTTGAAAAAAGAATGCTCATCCAGCCATTTTATCTACTAGAAAATGAAGGTTAGAATCCGACACAGTAATTCTTCCCTTTAGAACATCTGGCTAAATTATCATCCTGAAACAGGATGTTAACTAATTAGTGTGTATGACCACCAGAGTTGATCAACTGATGGACAATCTCTCTACCTAGTTATCATGCACTGGAATTATTTGGTAAATAGGCATCTACAATGTCCTATCTTGTATAGTTCTTGGCAGAATTCCTACTATTATGGAGAATATTTGTCTACTCAAAATTAGTCCTCTTCATTCTTTTTTATAGATTCTGATTACACAGACACACAGACACACAGACACACACATATAATCTGCATATGCAGGAAAAAGTAAACTCAATATATTTATATTGGCTTCCTCTTGTAGGCATATGTTGCTATCTTGCTTATCAGTAATAACTATACATATATACGTAATATAATACATACATACTTATATATACTTACACTTAAATGTTGAAACAGATGTACATGTAGAGTACATGTACACATGTACTAAAACTATTAAAATCTATAAAACATTAAAATCAATAAAAACCAACCATATACCAATATAGACAAAAAAAGATTATCTTTTTTTTTTTTGGCATTACAACTACCCCATTGAGTATTTTATTCTCACTTTTTGAGTGCATTGTGAACTCATGGCCTTTAATAGACCTGAATTATTTCAGTTATTTATGATTTCAAGCCTATATTTTCTTCTCTAAGCTGATGACAGCCTCCTTCAGCTGATTCTTCATCTATTTTGTAATAGTCATGATATGTTTTTTAAAACTTTCCTACTTTTGGCAATAATAGAAAGTTTTCTGCCCATTCAGAAACCTCTCTGTCCTAGAATAGAATAAAATCTTCTCTAAGACACTCCAGTTCCCTTTTTTTGTGATTGGGATTAAAAATCAAAATCTTGGCATGAGGTGGTACATGTGAGAAGATGTAGCTGCTTCTGTTAACACCTCTGATTTTAAAGTAATATAAAAATCAATTGACTAAGACAAATGAGCACTGTAGTTCTGTTCAGGAGTGAGAGGACATGGAAAGTCCAGGGGTATTTTTTCTCCGTGTGCATGCCTTCCTTTTTCTTTTTTTTAAAGAAACATTTTCTGTCAACCTTATCTGCATTTTCTGTTTAAACATGTGGACAAACAGCTTCAGGCCACTCAGGCTTGTTCCCACCCATTCAGTGGCCTGAACAGCGGGAGTGCAGACCAGTCTTCAGTGGTGGGCTGAGCGCCCCCATCTTCTAGAGAAACTGCTGACCAGGCCCCAGGACACCTGCATCTCCAGACGCCTCTGCAACCTCAGCTGACTAGAGTTAACTCAGGAGCTGGAGCAGTCCATTCACCCTGAACAATTCCTCCTTGTTCACAGCCTTTTCAGCAGTGGCTGGCTCTTCCTTTTCAATGTCTCTTCCTTTTCAATGTCTCCAGGGTCTCTGTAGAACTAGAGATGCGGTGTGACCTCCCACGGATGTTACTTTGGAGATGGTAACGCAGGTGTGCAGAACTTCCTGGGTCAGCATCTACCAACTCAGACCCACTGAGTGAGCTCCCTTGTTGCTGCCTGGGATGGCAATGTCCACAAACTGCAGAGGAGAATCTGTGTTACACAGAGCAGTGGTGGGCAGGTTAGCATAAGATGCTCCTGTGAGAGGCTGGTGATCGGCCCTGAGATCAGTAACCACCTGAAATAGCAGCTCCCTGAAAGCTGCCTGGATCTGGTGAGTGAAGGCTCCAGAAGTGAAACAGCCAGCAACACAAGTACCTCTAGTGGCAGCAGCAAACATCGGCCCAGCTCTCTGCTCAGTATTTCTGGAGGATAGGACACTGGACACCAGCCAGGTTTTCCCTGGCAACACGGCATGAGTTGCCAGCAGAAGCTTCTTCCAGGTTCTCTTCAGATTTATGATGTAAGATGCCATCACTTTTCCTTCTGTAGATGTACTGTTTTATTTGGAAGTCAAGGTCGGTGCCAGCTCAGTGGGTTCCTGCTACAAGGAATTTGAGGACATCCTCCTCCTTCATTTTCAGGACATCAAGGACTCTGGACGTTAAAAAAGTTTCCCTTAAGTCAGGACAGGAACCCAGAACAACACCATTTGGACTCCTATCTGGGTAGCACTGTGTACAAAATGCTGCTGCTGAACTCTGTGGAAAGCAGGTGATTTCCATAGATATAAAAAATTTCATCATATATTGTACTATTTTGCAAGTAAATATATTATACATTTTTCAAAGAATTATTTGTTTTTGTTCCCAAGGGCTACATTTTTAGTAACCCAAATTATAAGGAGCTAAGAGACTGAATAAGGAAAAATAAACTATTTGGTAAACAGTGAATCTGATGTCAAATTTCAACTTCATCTTTTGTTAATTCTACTTTATTGCAGTACAATTTAATAATTTTTATTTCAATTTATTCAAACTAAAAAAAAACAAAAACAGTTCACCCATTTCTCCCAACCTTCACCCCATGCCTCTGGCAACCACTAATCTGTTCTCTGGATCCATAAGTTTATTTTCCTTCTTTCTTTAGATTCCACATATAAGAGAGATTATATGGTATTTGTCTTTCCCTTTCTGAGTTATTTCACTTAGTATAATGCTCTCGAGGTCCATCCATGTTGTCACAATGGCAAGATTTTATTCTTTTTTATGGCTGAATAGTATTCCATATATAATGGAATATTATATATAATATTATATATGTATATATCAATCACAGTTTCCTTACCCATTCATCCACTGATGATACTTTGTTTTCATACCTTGGCTATTGTAAATAATGATGTAATGAACATGGGGCTGTATGTATCTTTTCCAATTAGTGTTTTTGTTTTCTTCAGACAAATACCCAGAAGAGGAATTGCTGGATCATATGGTAGTTCTATTTTCATTTTTTTGAGGAACCTCCAGACTTCTTTTTCATGGTGGCTGTACCAATTTACAATCCCATCAACAGTACATGAGGGTGCCCTTTCTACACATTCTCTTAAATATTTTTTTTATTTTTAGTCTTTTTAATAATAGCCATTCTAAAAGGAGTGAGATGACATCTCATTGTGGTCTTGATTTGCATTTCCTTGATGATTAATGATGTAGAGCATCTTTTTACGTGCCTGTTTGCTATCTCCGTATCTTCCTGGGAAAAAAATATATTCAGGTCTTTTGCCCATTTTTAAATTGAACTGTTTGGTTTTTTGATTTGAGTCCTATGAGTTCTTCATATATTTTGGATATTAGCCTCTTATCAGATATATGATTGCGAATACCTTTTCTCATTCATAGGTTGCCTTTTCATTTTGTTGATGGTTTCCTTTGCTACGCAGAAGCTTTTTAGTTTGTTGTAGTCTCATTTATTTTTGCTTTTGTTGCGTTTGCTTTTGGTGTCAAATCCAAAAAAAAATCATGTCCAGGACTGATGTTAAGGCATTTACGGCCTGTGTTTTTTCTAAGAGTTTTATGGTTTCAGTTTATTTTTGTGTATGGTGTAAGATAGTGATCCAGTTTCATTCTTTTCCCAACACCATTTATTGAAGAGACTATAATTTCCCCATTGTATAGTCTTGGCTCCTTTGTTGTAAATCAATTAATATACATGCATGGATTTACTTCTGGGCTCTCTACTGTAGTCTATTGATCTAATGTGTCTGTTTTTATGCCAACAACATATTGCTTTAATTATATAGGTTTGTAATATAGTTTGAAATCAGAGAGCATGATGCCTCCAACACTGCTCTTCTTTCCCAAAATTGCTTTGGCTGTTCGGGGTCTTTCATGGTTTCATACAAATTTTAGGAATGTTCATTCTATTTCTGTGAAAAAATGCCATTGGAATAATGATAGGGATTTAATTGAATCTTTATATATTTGGTAGTATAAATCTTTACACTAGATCACAGTATAGGCTATATTCCTCTGTCATTTTTATGTTATTACAATTGCATTTGGTTAAAAAAGTTATAAAGAGACTTTTTCTGCATAATTTTTCTTAACAACAAAGTTTTTTTTTTACACAGAACTGCCACTTACTCTCAAAGTATCTCTAATATGTGGAGTTCAAATTATTTCTGATTATAGCCTCCCATTTGAATCTATACTTCAAATGACTAGAGTTCACTGGTGTGTATTAAAAAGTAAACAGATGCTGAAAATTAGCCCTATTCATGGAGAAGACCTTTCTCTGTAATTTTTTAAAGTTGTATTATTTACCTAAAAAAGTCTGACCTCATTTTCTTAATAGTGTTTCTGACAGAAAAAAAAAAATTCAGCGATTTTTGTGTAACTGGAAATGTGTTATAATATATAAAACAACTGGGAACCTGAACCTAGCCCTGTTCTTATCACTAAACCCTGAGAAAGTCACCTCAAATCTCTGCTTCTCAGTTTCCTCACCCAAGTGAGATAAACTCACAAGTGCAGAATCAGCTATTCTTAAACTTTTTTTTTTGGGTGGGGGTTATTTTATAAATAGCACAGGCTATTTGAGAAGCTTGGCCTTCCCACATTAGATCAATAGAATTAAAGCTCTTCATTCAAAAAACAGACATTCAAATAGGATGGCAAGAGACTTTTTTCATTATATTATTAGCAGAAATAATGAAATTAAAACTACATTGGCCTCCTAGAACCAGTCTTCTTCAAACTCTCAGACTCTATCTTTCAATATTCTTTATTTGTCCTAAAATTTCTTAAGGGCTAAGTTCTTACCTTCCTCATTTTAATATTGTAATACCCCAGAAACATCCCAGGCACAAGTAATCACCTAATTTTTCTTATAATTTAACTGAAGTCCCTCAGTTAATCCTCACTGCCACCTTAAAAGATTAGCTGTTTTCAATCCATTTTTTTCATTAGGAAAATAGGATCAGAAAGGTTAAGTAATTGCCTTGAAATCCCAGGGATTGTAAATGACAAAGGTAAGATTGCATTGTCAAATATTCTAATGTTAAAAAACAGGTGGTGGGACTTCCCTGGTGGTGCAGTGGTTAAGAATCTGCCTGCCAATGCAGGGGTCACAGGTTCGAGCCCTGATCCAGGAAGATCCCACATGCCACGGAGCAACTAAGCCCGAGTGCCACAACTACTGAGCCTGCACTCTAGAGCCCGCAAGCCACAACTACTGAGCCCGCATGCCACAACTACTGAGCCCGCATGCCACAACTACTGAAGCCTGTGAGCCTAGAGCCCATGCTCCACAACAAGCCACGGCAATGAGAAGCCCGCGCACCTCAACCAAGAGTAGCCCCCGATCACCGCAACTAGAGAAAGCCCGCGTGCAGCAACGAAGACGCAACGCAGCCAAAAATAAGATAATTAATTTTTTAGAAGGTGGTTAACTCTAATTACAGAGGTAAATATTTTTTTCTTTGAAATCCTTGAAGAGGATTCATTTCACATCACCAATAATATATTTTCTTAAGAAGAGGAAGACAGGTGAACAAAAGAAAGCAGAAAGGAAACACTGTAAAAAGGATAGGAACGTTAAATTTCAAAATTTGCATTACCCGAATCTAAATTTATATCCGGTTGAATAAAAGCATTGGATATGAATTGAGATTAGCACTGAAAAGACTCACTATACTAATGATACTGAGATATTTTCAAACTGACAGTCCAGCTTAAATCCCTCAGATTCCATGGCTATATACTTTAAAGTTCTGTTAAGTGTGTAGATCTCATGTTAAGTGTTCTTACTACAATAAAATAAATTTTAAAAAAAAAGGAAAAGAAAATAAATGGCTAGACCAGATGTAGAACAGCTCTGCTTCTTCAGTTTGACTATCAGATATGCTCCTAAGGACAAGATGGTAGGAGAAGGTTGATTTTTTTTTTTTGGCCCATACTGTTTTGCTTTGCTTTTCCCACAGGTGAAAAGCAGGTGGGGAGATGTGCTGGTTGTTTCAAACAGCAATGACTAAAGTCAGTAACACTTAAGATGACTGATTTAGAAAATGACAATCAACACTATTTTTAGTACTAATCCTTCTCTTGATTTTTTGTGGGACCAAGATGATCTGTGTTCTAATTATAGACTGGGAGCCAAAAGGAAAAACAAAAATATATGAGATCCTAAATTAGTAAATGTTTAGTGATGTAATGATTTCAATAACTTTAAGCAGTAGCAAATGTATAAGATAAATTTCAGTGTTTATGGGATGGGAAGACCCGAAACGGTTTTCACTGATGTGTTTTCTGAGTAGGAATACTGCATATTTGGGCTGAAATGCATGAGCATTGCCTTCTACAAAACACATACGGCAAAATTGGTTAATTAATTGGAGAAACAAAGTTCCACCTAATATTCATGGCAAGTCAGTAAGTTCCACATATATTAATGGGTAAAAGAGAATGAATCAAAGAATTAGAAAAACATTTCTTCAGGTATAGAAAGATTGATAAAGATAATTATAAATATTTTATGATCTATACAACATAAAGAGCAAGAACAAAATTAAAAGAGAGGCGACTAGTGCAGAGAAAAATTGGCAACGGACATAACAGAAAATCTGTTATTTTACACATGAACAACTCTTTGGGATCAATAAGAGACAATCATTTCAATTTTAAAGGGGCAAAGAGCATGAACAGGCATTCCATCATGAGAAAAATACAAATATCCAATAAATGTGGGGAAGAAAAGTTTAGAATCCCTGTTAAGCAAAGAGTTAGAAGCACCTTTCAAATAAGATACTTTTTTTTTTATCTCTAATTCTAGTTTTTGGTAAAGGTTAAAGGACTATCATCCACTACTGAAAAGAGTTTAAACTGGAAATATCTTTCAAAATTATGGGGCAAAATGTAACAAAAACATTAAAAATGTGCCTGCACTTTAACCAATTTGATTTCTTAAAATTTATCTTTAGGACATGAACAGAAATCCATTAGGATGTTAATTGAATGTATCATTTTTAATGTGAAAATTTGGAATATGATCTAAATATTTAATAATCATTAATGGCTTAAGTAAATATTGAAGCATGACTACCATGGAATACAATGCAGCCATTTAAAAACACCATATTGGGTTTCCCTGGTGGCGCAGTGGTTGAGAGTCCACCTGCCGATGCAGGGGACACGGGTTCGTGCCCCGGTCCGGGAAGATCCCACATGCCGCAGAGCGGCTGGGCCCATGAGCCATGGCCGCTGAGCCTGTGCGTCCGGAGCCTGTGCTCCGCAACAGGAGAGGCCACAACAGTGAGAGGCCCGCGTACCGCAAAAAAAAAATAAAAATAAAAACACCGTATTGTACAAAATTAACTAAAGAATTCAGGAGAAACTTCCAGAATAGGCAAATCTTTAATGCTAGAAGGAAAGTTGGTGGCTGGGTAAGGCTGGGAGTTTGGGGGAGGAAATTGAGAGAGACTGCTAATGGCCATGTTTTTTTTGGGGGGGTGATAAAAATGTTATAAAATTAATTGTGGTGATGGTTGCACAACTCCATGAATACACTTAAAAATACTGACTTATGCACTTTAAATGGGTGAATCATATGGTATGTAAACTACATTTCAAGAAAGCTGTTATTAAAAATAACGTAAGAAAAGTCAAAACACAAACAACAAACTGGGTAAAATACTTGCAACATATATCACAAATAAAGAGCGAATTCCCTACTATTTTAATAACTCTTAAAATTTGAGGTGAGTCATCTGAAAATCAGAAATATGGGCAAAATACATGAACAGACAATTCACATAAAAACTGTAAAAATGATGTTTAACCTTATGAAAAGATATTTACTTCATTTACCATAAAAGAAATGCAAATAGAAGCTACACTGAAGATAAAATTTCACAAAACATATACAAAGAGTGTGTGTAAAAACTAGCAAAATCCAAATGAGATCTTTAGTCAACAGTATTGCACCAAGGTCAATTCTAGCTTTTGATCATTGTACTCTGGTTATATAAAATGTTATCACTGGGGGAAGCTGGGTACAGAGTACACAGAAAAAGTACTATTTTTACAACTTTCATGTAACTCTAAAATCATTCCAAAATAAAACATGCCTCATTCAATTTGACAAGCTTTTTAAAAAATATAACTTTTTATCCCTATTACGGATTACTCTGTGCTCTGGTTAATTTGATCAGCATAAACACTTTAATTACATAATGTGAGTTCCCTAATGCCCTTTGGCAATACAAGCTTCAGTCTAATTCCTTTTTAACAATCAGGTGTGAGCTGGTTTTAAGAAATCCTCCAGAAGTACCTGCAGTATTTTTTCTTTCCCTCTTAGCCCCATTACATCACACTCATTAAGCAAATTATGCCAGTGCAGCACTGTGCCAAAATGTCAGTGGACACATGAGAGATTATAGAATCATAAATTAGAGATGAAATAGCAGCTTAACTAACTTTCTTCAAACAACAGAAATATATGGTTTAGAAATGCCTTTCAGGGACTTCTGTGGTGGTGCAGCGGTTAAAACTCCGGGTTCCCAATGCAGGGGCCCAGGTTTGATCCCTGGTCAGGGAACTACATCCCACTTGCATACCACAACTAAGAGTTCGCATGCCGCGACTAAGGAGCCTGCCAGCCGCAACTCAGACCCGGTGCAACCAGAAAAAAAAAAAAAAAAAAGAAATGCCTTTAATATAGGAAAAAAAACCCTTAAAACATGTAAGGGTAATCAAGATGATTACAATCAACAGCATAATTAATGATACTATCAGAATCATTAGTGCAATAACATATTCAGAGAAAAATATTATAGCACAACTTAAGATTAAATAACACAACTTTTTAATTTTCATCTCAAAGAGGATATTATATGAAAAAATAAACATCTTAACTCTTTAACATTTTCACAAATGACTGCTTCCAGGCTACAAAAAGTCTTCGGGGAACTCATGAATAAAAGTCACATAAGCCATTAAAATAACACATTACCAACTTTCTCAGTGTATTTTTTTTTTTTAGTTAAAACATACTATGAGATATTAGCTCATTTTGTTATATGAAACTTCCTTGGCTTTCTCAGTAAGGGAAATCATTTAAATTATCAATTGCGAAGTTTAATCTCATATCTGGCTAAAATGAGTTTTTCACTTTCCCTTTAAGAGGACCATGCAGATTCACTAGTTACTCCTTTAACTGTCTTCTTTGCGCTTTATGATTCATTACCGCCGGAAGGGATGTCTCACCAAGGAGGCATTCCTAAAATAATGATTGATATTTAATTAGAGAACAGGCTTGGGCCCATGTGGCTTTGGTAGAAGGGATTCAGCACTATGGTCTGGTCAACAGAGCCCTCACAGTGACCTCATAGATCATTAAAAAAAAAAAAAAAACAAGACAGCTAATCTCCAC
Source organism: Grampus griseus (assembly GCF_964374135.1). Classification (NCBI taxonomy): domain Eukaryota; kingdom Metazoa; phylum Chordata; class Mammalia; order Artiodactyla; family Delphinidae; genus Grampus; species Grampus griseus. Next base: position 52,424,369 of record NC_139003.1, on the reverse strand, counting down.
AATAGATACGTGATAATAGATAAAGGATAATAGAATAGCCCAGTAAAACAACTACCTCCTCTTCTCTCTTCTTCCTCTCTCTATCCTCATAACAGTTCAGTAGCTGAATTATCTGGTGGAGCAGTAATGAGAACACAGGGCACTCCTACTACTACAGAATAGTTAATGTTAGATAATTTAATGTATTTTTTGTCCCCTAAATTCTGCCTAAAATTTTTCCCTAAATTTGATGATATCTTAGGAAACTCACTGACCAACAATAAAGAAAAACTAGAGTTCTTCTGGTTTCAGGAAATTGTCAAAATGAACACTGGATCCTCTTCAAAACTGTCTCCCTTTGTGTTATTATTTTTGAAAACCTGCCAGAACTGTTACCCATTTTTCTATGATTTTATTATAGAAAAATTCTATTCTTCAAACTGACTTATTTTGAGCGAGGGAGAGGTATGATGGCATTTGTGTTTCAAGTGTTTATCAATATGACAATAAGAAAAAGAACTTGGAAAAGTATACTGGAGAGATTATTAGGAGGCTATTACACTTGTGCATAGGAAGGAAGTCAGTACCTTAATCTAAACTTGTTGGCAGCAGAGACAAAGAATGGGATGGATTCAAGAGAGCCTTAGAAGGTCAAATTAACAGGATTTAGTCATTATTTGGTAATAATCAGTGGGAAGAATGGCCCGCAGATTTCTGACATACAGGACAACGTGCGTCATGTTTACTGAGATGTGGCATGCTGAAGAAGGTTCATGAAGGGGAATTTCCTGGTGGTCCAGTGGTTAAGACTCCACGCTCCCAATGCAGGGGGCCCAGGTTCCATCCCTGGTCAGGGAACTAGATCCCACATGCATGCCACAACTAAGAGTCTGCATGCTACAATGAAGATCCCGTGTGCCGCAACTAAGACCCAGCGCAGCCAAATAAATAAATAAATATTTTTTAAAAAAAGAAGAAGGTGCATGACAAGGAAGGTGGGCAATTGATGAAGAATCTAGGTTGGGTCACATTCAGTTCAGATACTAAGAAGTTAAGGGAATTCCCTGGTGGTCCAGTGGTTAGGACTCTACGCTTTCACTGTTGAGGGCCCGAGTGCAAGTTAAAAAGTGTACCTAGAGCTCAGATGAGAGGGAAAACCGAAAATGAAACTCTGGGAGACAGATCAGAACATCAAAGGCAAGTGGCATTGTCACAAAAGTTGTTCTAAATATTTGCCCAAGTGATTGTTAGTTAACAAACAGACACATTTGCACAAGTAACTCAAACCACTAATATTTTTAAGCTGAATGTTTTATAACATTTATAACACATAGAATTTAAAATTTTATACTGATACCCTCTCTTTATAATTATTAAGTTATATTTTAATCTATATCTAAATTCTTAAAGGTTCCCTGATTCAAATATTTATTCAACAGAACTGTGTGCTGTATCCCTCTCTTGGACACTAACAGTATATAACACAAACTAGAATACTAAGGTTCCTAAAAATTCTATAGTTAAAATATGACTTAATTTTGTTTCCCCAATTTATTTGAATACAATGCCCGTTTTTGAGCAATGAGGTTTTACAGACCTAATGTTCAGAGTATATGATATTTAAAATATTAATCTACACAATTTTCAAAATTGTTTTCAGTTTTGCTGCTTATTTCTCTACATGATATCTGGCAAGAATGATGGGGACAATTGTTTTATCTTGGAAACAAATTCACTTTTATTATTTAGTCCTCAAATACTCCTTTCTGTTAAAAAATTCTCCATATAAAATCTTCCAACTCATGAATCAGGTCCATATATTGCCTTATTTTTAGCATTGTTCCTATACAAGTAAGTCAGCATAAATTTTCCAGGATCCCTTCTGTCTCTAAAATTATGTAACCCTATGCAAAATATATTCAGCATTCTCCCTTTAAAAAAATATTCCCCATTGTCAAAGTCTTTCTACACTGTGAACTTATAACAATAAGTCAGTATGACTCTACTGTAAAGCAAAAATATTGGATCCATGAAATAAAGGTGCACTGGAATTCACCGAAGCTTACTGATATTCCTTAAAGCCACCATCTAACCAAGTCTCATGAGAAAGACCTTAGCGTAAGTTGAGTTTATATCTAAAAGCCCTAATTAGACCCCTGTTCAAGCCATTATCACTAGGTTTTCTCTTGTGCCTGGCTGCTGAAACAGTTGTTCTCACTGTGTACAATAAATGAGAAGCAACATCAGATCATAACATTTGCAAACTGGAAGGTAACTTCAAGATCAGCCATTCAATTTACAGATGAGGAAAAGGAGATCCAGTGAGGTTAAGTGACTTGCTTAGAAGCAGTTTGCAAAATCAAAATTTGTTACCATTACTGAGAGGATATTGTGTGAATTAAAAGGTTTTGAAATGTTACAAACTATTTCCTCTAATCAAATACAGAAAATCAGTTGTAGAAAAAGAAATAGAAGTATTAAACTCATTGAATTTAAGTATGAGCACTGAGATTAGTGTTTCCTGACAATACTGTATCATTCATTTTCAAGTATTTTTTCACATAGTTCATTCATGATGACTTTAAGTGCACAGATCATTAAGGCTTGTAGGAATTTTGAATCATCTTTTATGAGAAACCTTCCTGTTCTATTAAAAAACAAGCTGACTTGTCCACAACAAAATATTTGCTGACTTTGTAGTTCAAAACTGAATTCTCCAAAAGGACATACACATATAAAATAAATGCTCTTCATCCTATGTTGTTCTGTCTTAGATGAGGCAGGAATGGACCAGGCCAGTGTTGATTCAGAAAGGACACTGAGTCAAACAGAACTTGGTGGACCTTGGTTGAGACATAAGAAGGACTTAAGACAGAGGCATCATCATATAGGCACAGAATGGCACTCGGCAAGATTTTATCAAAAGATAAAGTGAAATATCCACAGTTTGGGAAGAAACGTCAGAAATCACCTAGACTCAAATTCTTCTAAAAAAGATGAGGAAACTGAGGGCCAGAGGAAAAGAGTGACTTAAAGACAGTGGATAAGTCAAGGTTAGAGGCCAGGTCTCCTGGGATGTAACAGACTATTCTGTACTATAGAATAGAATACCTTGTTTGACTTCACCACACCGTGGAGACCAGGTATCTGCAGGCCACCACATGTGTAAAGAAGTCAGGGATAGAGTGACAGGCCAGGGTGCACCTGGGTTGTAATCTGAGAGTTCCCCTGGCATCCCAGTGTATCTGGTTGGTACCTCTGGCCCTCCACACACCAGATGCTCAGAGGCTAGTACCCTGTGGTCTTTGGACTCCATAAATTTAAGTCATTTCTTTCTCTTGCAGTCTTTTCTTCCTCTGTTGATTGTTGGAGATGACTGAGAGAAATTCCATAGCATATAAACTGTGGTATTATCACTCTCGCCAATGGCTGGGCCTGTAGCTCTGCCCATCAAGTACCTGACGTTCTGAGAAATGTGATTCTGGAAAATGAGATCAGTATCTTCACTTCTGCCCAAGAGCATCTCCCACAGGATCCCACTCAGCTCATCCTACTCTCCCTAACCCATCCTTCCATCTGCTTTTTTAAAATGGTAACGCTTTGAACATAGAACTAGATGAGGACAAAGAGGTACCAGAAAACTCTAATCTTTCATTGCCTTTTAGGCCTGTGAGCTTCTAAGGCCTCTGTAAAAACCTTGAGCGTTGGATTTGCCTTCAGTTATATGGTTACAGTTGATTAATCTTGCCTTCTTCACTAAAAACTCTTATAATCCATGAGCCATTTGTCCTAAGCTTCCTTCGTAGACCTATTTAATCGTTACTGCTGATTGTAAAACTCTGGCTTATATTATTTTGGCAAATCCACCCGCCAAAACGATAGGACAAATTTAACTTGAATTCTGGGATAGGGTTCAGACGTAATCTAAAAATTAAGAACAGAGCGAGAAAGCCAATGAAAATGCAAAAGGGGCTGTATTCAACATCAGGCTTATAGGAGACTGCAAAGAAGCAGGCAAAAGATAAAGCAAGGGGCCAGGAACAGGTCAAGAAGTGGTGTTTAAACAAAATTAACTTGAAGGTGCTACACAAAATTTGGTCCCTACCACTGGTTTTCTACTGAATTGGTAGTCTTCTTTACCAAGACACTCAAGCTTCTTTCTTTGTCTGTTCAAATTCTCTCAGAATAATGGGGCTTGGGGAGAAGGTTATCATGCATAAAGCAAACCACAGAATCAGAGTCAGCACAGTGGTCTCTCAGCTACAGCTGCCTCACTCCCCTCTCCCTTTCAGGCATTGAGGCTGCTGCCCATTCTTTCTGGGGTCCCCCCTGTGGGAACCCTTGGCTTCTGTTGCCCCTGGGGACTTAATGCCTCTATCAGTTTTCTGGTTTCCACATCTTTTCATCTCATCATCATGTCAGACCAGTAAAGAAACATCCTCCTCTTCCAGGGTCCAGCCATCAGCAAGTAGATCGGCCCCAACAGCAGACGCTATCCTATCCATCTAGCGCTTTCCAGTTTGCCAGAAGTTCATGCTGTCTGGGGAGTGAGAAGGGTTGTGGCCAAGTGTATTCAGCTCACTGCACTGGAAACCAATGCCGTTCCTCATCAGACTCTCCTCCCCATTCCCTTCACACCCAGCATTCAGGCCCTGATCCTAAGTCTGGTGCCCCCTGCCAATTCCTAATGTTCTTATGGTGACGTCTGGCTCTTAGAAACTTGAGATGTCCAAAATGTCCCATCCTTGGGGCTTTAGTTAGGGGATACTGAATTTGCCAAACATGTCAGTATATCTACAAACCTCCAATATGGATAGACTTCAAATTCTTACATCCCCTGGAAGGACCACTGCCCCGGGCAGGCTGAAACTGTGTAATAGCCATCATGGAGATGGCTTTTGAGGGTTTCATTTTCAGTGCTTCACACTTTGATGCCAGCCCTAATGTGTACACGTACTATGTTTTTATTGAACTTTTATAAGTAGATTCATACAGGTAATTCTAACAATGTACCTTGTCAACTCTTACACAATTCTTTCTACCAAGTGAATGCTTGTTTAGATAACCCTTGATTACTTAAGCGACAGAACCAAGGAGGTGACTAAATTAAAAGGGAAAATCATTCATATTGTGTTTGCTTATTTTACTTGTATTTAAAAGTAGTCATGAACAGAGCTATTCTTGGAATTTATGTCACTTAAAAATTGTGATGCTACTGTTAAGTCTCATTGAATGTTATCATTTTCCACCCCGCTTCTCCATGGGATTACCTCTTTTTCTCTCTACAGTATTGATTAAGAGGATCAATTTTACAATTGAGGAAAAGCATCAGAATAAATAGAACTTCGTTCAGTTGTTCTTACACTAAAGCTCATTATCTTTTTGCCCATACTTTCCCAGGCTGAAAGAGATAATTAAACATTCTAGGATAAAAGGGCTTCCCCTCATCACCAGCTGGCCTGTGGGCTGCATTTAGCAATAACTATAAACAGGGGTGGCAATAATGTTAATGAACTTTAAGCAGAGAAAATGACCAAACAAATCAGGATTACTTGTGGATAGACTATCATGAGGCTATATGATCAATGTTTAGTGCCTCTTTTGTTGTTGTTCCCATAAAAATAAGTTTGTTTTTGATGTTTCACTTTTGTAAAACAAATTTTCATGAAACTGAGGCTGTTTCAAAGTCTCAACCTGATTATGAGTTTGGGATTGACATGTACATACTGCTACATTTAAAATATATAACCAACAAGGACCGACTGTATAGCACAGGGAACTCTGCTCAATACTCTGTAATAACCTAAATGGGAAAAAAAAAAACGTGAAAAAGAATAGATACATGTATATGTATAACTGAATCACTTTGCTGTACACCTGAAGCTAACACAACATTGTTAATAAACTATACTCCAATATAAAATAAAATTTTTTAAAAATCCATAAAATTCGCTTTAGAAAAACAAAAACAACCAAAAATCTCAACTCACAACAATAAAAGACTTTTTCTGCATAGTTCCATTGCCTTGAGAACTCTGCTTAGAATATCACTATGGTAAAACAAAATGAATAAATGTAATATCATTAGTTGGTCTTATATTCACATAATCTTTCTAAATAGTGTTGCAGCTGGATTTGGATATCAATATCCAAATACTGGGTAGTTCATACTATCACCATACCATAGAGAAAATTTTGGTTTTCCATCTGTAGCAAACTACTGCATTACCATAATAGAAAAGAATGTTTCCAAAAGCCAGTGATGCTCCAGTATTCCTTCTCATGATATAAAGCGCCTCAAATAAAGCACCAATAGTATAAATTGTGGCAGACTAAAATCAGCAGTAGACCTATGATCTAAATGCTGTGTATATGTAATAGGGTGGATTATGTTACAATACATGTGTTATAATAACTTATTTTTCCCAACTGGCAAGAAAATAGATGTCTTCTTTAAGAACCGTAGGGTATTTTCTTTGGTTTTGATAAAAATAATATTAGTTAGAAGTAAATTTTTAAAGAAAAGAAACTAACATTTTCCAGAAAAAATGTGTGACTTTGGTATTTCTCTTTTAGAATTACACATGAGGGTTGGTTATGAGGTTGCAATTCTAAATTTCTGCAAGTACCTGATAACCTTGTACATAACTAAAGGATATTGTTTAGAGATAAGAGTCACTGCTAAGTAACTGTCACTGAGTTTGAAGCTCCTACCCCTTCACAATACTTGCTAATATTGCTTTGGCAATACTATCTTTTCCTCATTCCCATGTTCATATACAAGAGACACCTTTCAAAATTTAAAATAAATGTGTTGGAAACGTGGATTTATGAATGCTGTTTGTGGTTGTTCAAAACACAGAAAAACGACGAGGAGCCTGCTGAGCTCCTAGGCTGATCCCCAGCCCCCCCAAACCCCCTCCAGGTCACGTGGGTCCTTGGGGGCATAGGAAGGAGGCCGAGTGTAGAACAGGAGAGGCAGGCGGGAGGGGCCCTCCGGGAGGAGTGGGTGAGGAACGCAGGGCAACTGCCCTGCGCACTCCGGCACGAGGAGCCTGATGAGCTCCCAGGCAGGTCCCCTGCCATCCACGGCCCCCCTCCTCCCGCCGCACTGGTCCTGGGGGCATAGGAGGGAGGCAGGGGAGATCAGGAGAGGCGGGCGGGAGGGGCCCTCCCAGACCCCAAACCGGAGGAGCAGGAGAGGAGAGGAGGGCGTTTGCCCTGTTCACTTGAGCCCAGGAAGCCTGCTGGGCTCCCAGGTGAGGTCCCCTGCCCTCTGAGACCAGGGGTGGGGGGGCAGGCCTGGGCCCCTTCTGTTCCTTGAGCCTAAGCCCCACCCCCCACAGCCCCCAGGGCCTTTTCCAGCCCTGTGGGTCCTGAGCATTGGCCCTGCTCACCACCCAAATCTCGCCCTTGCTTAGGCTCCGCCCTCCACAGCCAAGGCCTCCTCCCCCCTTTTTTTTTCTTTTCCCTCCTCCTCTTTTTTTACTTTTGTGTTACTGATGTACCTTCCGGTTGTTGATGCATCTATATTTTTATTTTTACATTCTTTCTAACATATCTGTTAGTTTCCTAGTCTAATTTTATTTTTTACTTTGCTACTGTTCTCTTTTTTTTTTTTTTCACCCCACACGGCTTGCAGGATCTTGGTTCGTGAGCCCAGGGTTGGGCAGAAGCTCCTGCAGTAGGAGCTCCGAGTTTGAACCACTGAACTAACAGAGAACCTCAGACTCCAGGGAATATTCATCGGAGTGAGGTCTCACAGAGGTCCTCACCTCAGCACCAAGACCCAGCTCTACCCAATAGCATATAAACTCCAGTATTGGAAGCCTCAGGGCAACAACCAGTAAAAAAAAGGAACATAATCCCACTCATAAAAAAAAAAAAAAAAAAAAAAAAAAGAGATGGCAAAAAAATATGCTACAGATGAAGGAGCACGGTAAAAACCTACAAGACCAAATAAATGAAGAGGAAATAGGCAATCTACCTGAAAAAGAATTCAGAGTAATGATAGTAAAGATGATCCAGAATCTCGGAAAGACAATGGAAGCACGGGTTGAGAAAACACAAGAAATGTTTCATAAAGATCTAGAAGAACTAAAGAACAAAGAGAGATAAACAATTCAATAACTGAAATGAAAAATACACTAGAAGGAATCAATAACAGAATAAGAGGCAGAAGAACGAATAATTGAACTGGAAGATAAAATGGTAGAAATAACTGCAGAGGAGCAGAATACAGAAAAACAGAATGAATAGAATTGAAAACAATCTCATAGAGCTCTTGGACAACACTAAACGCACCAACATTCGAATTATAGGGGTCCCAGAAGAAGAAAAAGAAAAGGTATGAGAAAATATTTGAAGAGATTACAGTGGAAAACTTCCCTAACATGGGAAAGGAAATAGTCACCCAAGTCCAGGAAGCATAGAGAGTCCCATATAGGATAAACCCTAGGAAAAACACACCAAGACACATATTAATCAAACTAACAAAAATTAAATTCAAGGAAAAAATATTAAAAACAGCAAGGGAAAAATAAAAAAGAACATACAAAGGAATCCCCATAAGGTTATAAGCTGATTTTTCAGTGGAAACTCTGCAGGCCAGAAGGGAGTGGCAGGATATACTTAAAGTGATGAAAGAGAAAAACCTACAACCAAGATTACTCTACCCAGCAAGGATCTCATTCAGTTTGACAGAGAAGTAAAAAGCTTTTCAGACAAGCAAAAGTTAAGAGAATTCAACACCACCAAACCAGCTTTACAACAAATGCTAAAGTAGCTTCTTTAAGCAGGAAACACAAGAGAAGAAAAAGATCCACAAAAACAAAGCCAAAACAAGTAAGAAAATGGTAATAGGAACATACATATTGATAATAACCTTGAATGTAAATGGATTAAATGCCCCAACCAAAAGACACAGACTGGCTGAATGGATACAAAAACAAGACCCATATATATGCTGTCTACAAGAGACCCACTTCAGGCCTAGGGACACATACAGACTGAAAGTGAAGGGATGGAAAAAGATATTCCATGCAAATGGAAATCAAAAGAAAGCTGGGCAGCAATGCTCACATCAGATAAAATAGACTTTAAACTAAAGACTGTTACAAGAGATAAGGTGGGACACTACATAATGATCAAAGGATCAATCCAAGAAGAGAATATAACAATTATAAATGTTTGTGCACCCAACATAGGAGCACCTCAATACATAAGGCAAATACTAACAACCATGAAAGGAGAAATCGACAGTAACATAATAATAGTAGGGGACTTTAACACCCCACTTACACCAATGGATAGATCATCCAAACAGAATATAAATAAGGAAACACAAGCTTTAAATGACACAATAGACCAGATAGATCTAATTCATATTTATAGAACATTCCACCCAGAAGTGGCAGAATATACTTTCTTCTGAAGTGCACATTGGAACATTCTCCAGGACAGATCACATCTTGGGTCACAAATCAAGCCTTGGAAAATTTAAGAGAATTGAAATCATATCAAGCATCTTTTCTGACCAAAACGCTACGAGACTGGAAATCAATTACAGGAAAAAAACCTGTAAAAAACACAAATACATGGAGGCTAAACAGTGCACTACTAAATAACCAAGAGATCACTGAAGAAATCAAAGAAGAAATAAAAAATACATAGAAACAAATGACAACGAAAACACGACTTCCCAAAACCTATGGGACATAGCAAAAGCAGTTCTAAGAGGGAAGTTTTTAGCAATAAAATCTCACCTCAAGAAAAAAGAACAATCTCAAATAAACAATCTAACCCTACACTTAAAACAACTAGAGAAAGAAGAACAAAGAAAACCCAAAGGCAGTAGAAGGAAAGAAATCATAAAGATCAGAGCAGAAATAAATGAAATAGAAATGAAGAAAACAATAGCAAAATCAATAAAACTAAAAGCTGGTTCTTTGAGAGGATAAACAAAATTGATAAACCCTTACCGAGACTCACCAAAAAAAAAAAGGGAGAGGACACAAATCAATAAAATTAGAAATGAAAAAGGAGAAATCACAACTGACACTGCAGATATATATAGAATTATAAGAGACTACTACAAACAACTATATGCCAATAAAATGGACAATGATGAAGAAATGGACAAATTCTTGGAAAGGTACAATTTTCCATGACTTAACAGTAAGAATTAGAAAATATAAACAGACCTATCACAAGTAATAAAATTGAAACTGTAATTAAAAATCTTCCAACAATCAAAAGTTCAGGACCAGATGGCTTCACAGGTGAATTCCATCAAACATTTAGAGGAGAGCTAACACTGATCCTTTTCAAACTCTTTGAAAAAACTGCAGAGGGAGAAACACCCACAAATTCATTCTACGAAGCCACCATAACCCTGATACCAAAACAAGAAAAAGATACCACAAAAAAGGAAAATTATAAACCAATATCACTGATGAACATAGATGCAAAAATCCTGAACAAAATACTAGCAAACAGAATCCAACAGCACATTAAATGGATCATATACCATGATCAAGTGGGATTTATGCCAGGGAGCAAGAATTCTTCAATATATGCAAATCAATCAATGTGATACACCACAGTAACAAATTATGGAATAAAAACTATATGATCATCTCAATAGATGCAGAAAAAGTTTTTGACAAAATTTAACACCAACTTATGATAAAAACGCTCCAGAAAATGGGCATAGAGGGAATCTACCTTAACATAATAAATGCCATATATGACAAACCCACACCAAGCATTGATTTCACACTCAATGGTGCTAAACTGAAAGCACTTTCACTAAGATCAGGAACAAGACAAGGAAGTCCACTCTCCCCACTATTATTCAACATAGTTTTGGAAGTTTTAGCCATGGCAATCAGAGAAGAAAAGCAAATAAAAGGAATACAAATTGGAAAAGAAGAATTAAAACTGTCACTGTTTATAGATGACATAACACTATACATAGAAAATCCGAAAGATGCCACTAGAAAACTACTAGAACTAATCAATGAATTTGGTAAGGTTGCAGGATACGAAATCAATGCACAGATATCTCTGGCATTCCTATACACCAACAACGAAAAATCAGAAAGAGAAATTAAGGAAAAACTTCCACTTACCTTTGCAACAAAAAGTTAAAATACCTAGGAATAAACCTGCCTAAGGAGGTGAAAGACTTGTACTCAGAAAACTATAAAACACTGATGAAAGAAATCAAAGATGACATAAACAGATGGAGAAATATACCATGTTCCTGGATTGGAAGAATCAACATTGTGAAAATGACTCTACTACCCAAAGCAATCTACAGATGCAATGAAATCACTATCAAGCTACCAATGGCATTCTTCACAGAATTTGAACAAAAATTTTTACAATTCGTATGGATACACAAAAGACCCCAAATAGCCAAAGCAATCTTGAGAAAGAAAAATGGAGTTGGAGGAATCAGGTCCCCTGACTTCAAACTATACCACAATGCTACAGGAATTGAGACAGTATGGTACTGGCACAAAAACAGAAATATTGATCAGTGGTACAGGACAGAAAGCCCAGAGACAAACCCACACACATATGGTCACCTAATCTATGACAAAGGAGGCAAGAACACACAATGGAGAAAAGACAGCCTCTTCAATAAGTGGTGCTGGGAAAACTGGACAGCTACATGTAAAAGAAAGAAATTAGAACTCTACCTAACACCATACACAAAAATAAACTCCAAATGGATTAAAGACTTAAATGTAAGACCAGACACTATAAAACTTTTAGATGAATACATAGTAAAAACACTCTTTGACATAAAACACAGCAAGATCTTTTTTGACCCACCTCCTAGAGTAACAGAAATAAAAACAAAAATAAACAAATGGGACTTAATTAAACTTAAAAGCTTTTGCACAGCAAAGAAAACCATAAACATGACAAAATGACAACCCTCAGAATGGGAGAAAATATTTGCAAATGAAATGACAAAGGACTCATCTCCAAAATATACTAACAGCTCATGGAGCTCAATATCAAAAGAACAAACAATCCAGTTAAAAAATGGGCGGAAGTCCTAAATTGACATTTTACCAATGAAGACATACAGATGGCCAAGAGGTACATGAAAAGATGCTCAACATCACTAATTATTAAAGAAATGCAAATCAAAACTACAATGAAGTACCACCTCACACCTGTCAGAATGGCCATTATCAAAAAAGCTAGAAACAATAAATGATGGAAAGGGTGTGGAGAAAAGGGAACCCTCCTGCACTGTTGGTGGGAATGTAAATTGATACAACCACTATTGAAAACAATATGGAGGTTTCTTGAAAAACTAAAAATAGAACTACCATATGACCCAGCAATCCCACTACTGGGCGTATACCCTGAGAAAACCATAATTCAAAAATAGACATGCACCACAATGTTCACTGCAGCTCTATTTACAATAGCCAGGACATCAAAGCAACCTAAGTATCCATCGACAGATGAATGGATAAAGAAGATGTGGCACATATGTACAATGGAATATCACTCAGCCATAAAAAGAAATGAAATTGAGTTATTTGTAGTGAGGTGGATGGACTTAGAGTCTGTCATACAGAGTGAAGTAAGTCAGAAAGAGTAAAACAAATACCATATGCTAATGCATATATATGGAATCTAAAAAAAAAAAAAATGGTACTGATGAACCTAATTTCAGGGCAGGAATAAAGAGGTAGACATAGAGAATGGACTTGATGACATGAGGTAGGGTGGGCAAAGCTGGGGCGAAGTCAGAGGAGCATCGACATATACACACTACCAAATGTTAAAATAGTTGGCTGGTGGGAAGCAGAGCATAGCACAGGGAGATCGGCTCGGTGCTTTGCGATGACCTAGAGGGGTGGGATAGGGAGGATGGGAGGAAGGCTCAAAGGGAGGGGATATGGGGACACGTGTATGCATATGGCTGAATCACTTTGTTGTGCAACAGAAACAACACAGTATTGTGAAGTAATTATACTCCAATAAAGATCTATTAGAGAAAAAACAGAAACACAGAGAAACTAAGAATATTGAGTTAAATCACAAATAGATTCTTTTTATCTGGTCATTATTTAAAACTAATTCTTTCATTTGAAGTAAGATTTCAACAAACACAAATTGCAGTCTTGGGATTACTATGAACACTTAGTGATGCCCACTGGACCTGGACTTGTTGGCCAGGATTTATCGTGACCAGGGAATTATGGTTTTATTGTAGTTTCTTTGTAAACTCACATTACAAAGGTCGTTCTTGACATTTACACAATAGATACTGCTGTGTATTATAAATCCATGCCCTAAACCACCTTTCATAGGCCAAATTCAGAATTTCTCACTAGAAGTGATTGTGAGTGATTTAGAGAAACCCATGGAGATTCGGGCAAGGGAAGGGAGGTCAGCCTTCATGATGTGACGGTGGCATTTGTAGACTATTATTTGTTGCAGCACCGGCGAAACCAAACACTCCAAATGCTTTGTGACCATGTTCACCACAAGATAGCCACAGTCTCTTCTATCCTCCTCTCTCTTCCATGCTGAGGAGTCCTAGGCAGATTCCTAGCACTAGAGGACACCTCAAGTTGTGTGTTAATGCATTTTCATCATCCACAGCTAGAATTACCCCCTTACGCCATTGAGTCTCCCCTTTCCTTCCAAACACTTTCTTTCTCCTCAGTCCTAATTCAACTCCAGGCGATGAGAGTGGCAATAAGAAGAGGAGGCTCCTGTGGAGAGCAGTTGGGGAGTCTCCTCACCCCCGGGGCCCCATGCACAAGTGTAGGTTATCTGCCCCACTCCCTTCTGTCTTAGCTGTGCTCCAGAACACTGTGGGCACCCAGGCTAGGAGATTTTAAAGACTGAAAGCCACCCAACATTCTGATCAAGGCCCCCTGGAAGAGATCAGACAGAAGCAGGAGTTCTGTGAGAGGGAGGTTCACAGATTGATATCTCTGGTTTTTAGGAGGGAGCTGACAGGATTCCATTCTGCTGTTGCTGCCCCTTGTGCCTGTAAAGGTTCACACCCACCCACTGGATTGCCTGCAGGGATGGTATTTAACAAAATAGTGCTCATTTTTAGCTTTCCAAAAATGGAACACCACACCCGCTCCATTAAAAAAAAATCAAGTATTTTGTTCGTTTTTCAGACATTTGATTTCTCAAACATATTTGTTAAGAATGTATTATATAATAAAGTATAGACTGCCTCTATCCTGTGAAAGGTATCACCAATTATGAATCTGTATGTCCACCTTAGAGTTCTTAAATTAGCTTGGAACTAAAAGAAAAGCTTTTCTCATTTCAGGTCACGCCTGTACTGCTAAAGAAAGAAGCGGCATAAAAGTATTTATTCCATACAACACTTGGGATAGAGCTTTCATTACAACTTAAAATGACAGTAAGTTCAGAAAACTGATGAAAAATGTCTAGAGGATCTTCAAAAGTTACTTTTAAAAAGCTTAACAAGACAAACTATACTTCCTGAGCAAAACCAGGATCAGTTTCTTGTGCTTAGAAATGGTTGATCCCAAAACATAGGTACCAACCATTTTGAGGAATCTTCAATAAATGCCAGGCTGTCAATTAAACAGGAAAACCGTAATTTCTTTTAGTGCTAGAACAATTTTGCTAAACTTATTGGTGTATAGGCCTTTTTTAATTTATAGATTTTTATAATGACTTGCTACCTAAAAATTCATGTTCTTCATATAATTGTTCAGGGGGGGAGATTTTAATAGATTTTTCCATCTTCATCGATTTCTAAAACCTATGAGAAAGTGTATAGCCAAAGCATTATTGTGTCTCTGGGACAAATCAGTAAGGAGAAAGCATTCTAGATGAGTGTGCATCATCTAATACAGCAGGTAGAAGTTGATGAAAACTATCATCGGGTGATGGTCCTAAAATGCCTCAAGCATCCTACTCTTCATTGGAACTAAGAATAAATCAAGGAGACAGAGAAAGTGGGGATTACTTTCATAGGGAATTACAATGGGCAAGGGAGAGAATACAGCCAAGCACTCTAATATCTCCTGTTGTTGTTTACTTACAGAATCTGTACTTTGTAAAAACTAACATTAAATACTATGGGACGAGCCTAAAATGTTCTGATTATGTCAATCTTATTGTTTCTGACATATATCTAAATAAACACCATAGTAGTGCCAACAATAAGAATCATGATCAGTAATTGCACTTATCATTTTGATAGACCTGACCATTCACTAAGTGATTTCAGAAGCATTACTTCAGTGTAGAAACACAGCTGCAATTAGTATTTTACAGATGATGCAATCGAAAGTCAGACAGCATGCAGCACCCTGATATTTAGGAGCAAGTAAGTGGCAGAGCAGAAAGTCAGCCAACACTTCAGCCTATAAGTCTGGGTTTCTTCTCACTATATCCTACTTCTACTCTATTCCTCAAAACGAATTAAAATCGCCAAATCTGTTGGAATTTGCCACTGAGTGTATTTTCTACATTATCAAGTCATTATTTCCCATGGTATAAAGTATTCATTCAAATAGAGAAAGAGCAGGAAAAAGAAGTAACATTTGCTGGTCACTCACTACATGCTAGGTGGGAAATTTTTATGATCATCATAGGTATTCTAACAAGCATATTAAAATTCATTCTGATCCCATATTAAAATAATTTCAGCTGGGAAAAATATTAGACATAATTACTCTTATCACTTTGGTTTTGAAATTATTGACTACACATTGTTCATTTAACTAGAATAAGCTCTGATTTCTCAGCAATCATTCTGTGGAAAATCTAGCCTACAATTGTTTTCAAATATGACATTTTTGGTGAATACTACATTTAACAACTCATGAAGTTGACAATAATGTTATACTTCACAGACATTTAATAAAACATTTATTCATTTAGAGTTTGCCTTTTTTCATAATTTCCAGGGAAGAGATTTTTTTTCTTGGTCTCAAACCTATTTTTGCAGGCAACTGCAAAACCCATGGCCCCCTAATGCTGTGCACTTGGTGCCTGGTAAATAACATGGCCTGGGCACTGTGCCAGGCACTTTGCAGACCTTACCTCATAAGATTATCTGTCTAGTAAAAATAAATAAATAAATAAAGCACGCTGGGTTACAGATAACAGGTTGCTGCAGCAAAACCCCAGAAAATCTATAAATAAGGAGGATGATCTCCTATGAATTCCTACCACACCAGCAATTTCAGTGTTCTCTATCTGAATAACAATCGAGTCCAGTGGGGAAAATAGCAGTGAAAATAAAGTGTAAATTGAAAACACAGGAATAAAATTATTTTTTCCCTTTAAAAATGTTACTAGAAATGTTAATCATGTATGGACTATATCTGATAAAAATCTATCAATGTCAGTTCATTAGTTGTGACAAATATACTATTGTAAGATCTTAACAACAGGTAAGATGGGTGTGGGGTAAACCAGAATTCTCTGTACTATATTTGCAATTATTTTGTAAACCAGAACTATTCTAAAACAAAAGTTTATTTTTATAAATACAATTACAAATAAAAAAGGTTTTAAACAGGAAAAAATGGCCCTAATATCTTCTCTTTACCCTTTCCCTTTCCTTTCTTCCCCTTCATGGATAATTCAGTCACAAAGCCACTGGGTGGGGCAGTACTAACCACCCATGCGGAGGGCAGCTTGTTAAGGAAGGAGTTCAAGTGTGGTGAATAAGTAATCACATGGGGAGAAGGCAACAGTCATCTTGCTGTTAAAGAAAGGAGTTACAAACATGGAAAGAAAACTAGAACACTATCCTGTGGTGATGAATTGAAATTGGAGGTATCAATCAGCATGAACAAATGATTTTCAATATATATACAGAGAAATATCAATTGAGAGAGAGAGAGAGAGAGAGAGAGAGAGAGAGAGAGAGAGAGAGAGTGAGTGAGTGTGTGTGTGTGTGTGTGTGTGTGTGTGTGTGTGAACTGTCCACTGAGGAGGGCCTGGGATCAGTTTCATTTCAACAGCAACTAGTAGACCTAGGGCCCAGATACTAATTTCTAAACATCATTCTCAACTAAAAGAAACTAGGGCTCTTTAGAGAAATAGCTGGGCAGTAACTGGTATGGGCAGTAACTCCCCATATTTCTGGAGGGGAGCTTGACAATATGATTCTAAACCCTTACAAAATATATAATCATTCCTCCAGATATTTCACATCTGGAATTATCTTAATGAAATTATGAAATGAATTAACAAAAATGAAGATTCAAAGATGTTCATTTAGTGTTGCTTATTTTAAGAAAGATTTAGACAATTTAAAATGCTCAAGAGGATCTGTTAATAAAAGCATCTGTACATTGTAATCTATGTAGCCACTAAACATAATTTTATTGCTTTATGTTTTATTAACACATTGTGTATGCCTTTATATACTTTACACAGGTTTTTAAAATATATTTTTAATATACTTTTGTATTTATTTATGTTTTATTAACACTAAAAGGCATTCATAATATGTTACTAAGTGGTAAAAGCAAAGTAGAAAGCCATAATAACACAGGGTGAAAAATGTATGTGTGTGTGTGTGTAACAACATCAGTGATGTATATTAAGTAAAACTCATTATATGTGAAACTAAACACATAACTACACACAGCTCCAACTGAAAAAGAGAATCACAAAATATGCATAATTGTTAATTTCTTGAATTGTGATGTTCAGGTAAATATGATCTTCTTGTTCCTTTTCTTTGTTTTCAAAATTTTCTATAAGAAATGTATATGACCTGGTCATATAAAATAATAAAGGAGTGGAAACCTGGCCAGAATGCATATGAACCACTTCTCAGTTTTGTTTATACTGCTTTACCTTGGTCTCTGAGAGGGGGCACTAATCACCATTATTAATGATGGCAACCTTCCACTGTCAGAAGAAGCAACACAGCTGAGAGGCTGAGGACACCTGGACAGGAGGCATTCACTCTGAACTAACTGAAAGTACTGACTGCTATCTCCTCACATTCTGATAAGGGAGAAGACAAATCAATGTTGTCAATAAAGAGTGTTTCTGTGTCCTTGAGAGAAGATTTTATGCATAGAAAAGACCATTCCTAGGTTTCCTTTGGTTTGAAAGCTTAATATTAAATTTATTCAAGGTGCAAATTTAAAAGCCTAACTCACCCTTAAGTTTTTAGATCAATTTACAAATTATTAGTCTAAAATATTTTAATAGTAACTTATAAGAAGATTTTGACTAATAACTGGTCCAATTTTTAAAAATAATTCTTGTTTTAAAAGCTATCCCTTTAAAAATTGTCTGTCAGAAAAACTGAATAGATAGGTAAACAGATGGATAGATTATAGATAAATATGTAAAATCTTAAATGATCCAATACTATAAGTAACTTAAGATTTCAACTTAAAGTGAATCAATCAAAACATCTAAATAATTTATTCTATTACACATTTTAAGATAGAATCAAAAGTCTAGGCTGTTACTTGGTGGGGCAAATTCTCTTACACACTAGAAATCCTTAAATATCAAGTACGCACAGATCTCTTCTTAACACAAAAATATTGCTGCTAAACATTTAACTAGGCTAAATATTTCTACTGTAAATTATAAATCTTCCAAGGTTAAAAGCTCTTTATCCATGAAGGAATGGATATCACTACAAATAGTTTTGAGGTTACCTTCTCAGCCAATTGAAGCTGTATGCTGGTTGGAGATTTTCACCAAGCTGCTGACTGGATTTTGGTCAGTGCCATTAAGGGTCACTTTGAGACCTATTCATAGTCTATAACAGGGACTTTGTAACTTAGCGAGGGTTGAGTTCAAAATGTTGAAAGTGACATAGCCCATATTCCAGATTTACTCATACCCTTCTCAAATTTTTAAGTTAGATTAACTTTCATCCTAACTATGCCATTTAATTAAATCCAACAATGTTGAGACACTGCTTCATTCAGTTCTGAATTATTTTTAGATTCTTTCTTTCCATTAGGACCACAATTCCTACATATACATATATTCCACAACATTTGACTGAATTTTACATCTCTCTTACAGCTAGCAGTCACAGTGTCTAAAGTCCTTCTCCTGATGAACATGTATATATGCACATGGATTTGGAGAGAAAGCAGGAGTGAGAAGACCGTTAAATCACTGGTAAACCGTTCAGTTTGGGGGCAAAGAAACGTCACTGTCTTTTTGCTACCGTACCTTCTACTCCAGGCAAGTTGATAATATAACACTTAACTGACAAAGCTTAGGAAATAAGTTCTACTTCTTAAAAATTTATTATTTATTTATTTAAAAAGAATCAGACCACTTCTCCAGTATACTTTTTGGAAGAGAGAGTGAAGTAGAGTGCAAGCTCAATTGCTTGGCCTGCAATGTGGTGTCACATGGGCATAGGAAGTTAGCTGTATCACAGCCACCATGCTGCCCCTCACCCTATAGCTCCCACTGACAGCAGAGTCCCAACACCCAGAGAGCTCAGCACCTTAGTGGAGTCTTTTTCACTTCAGTTATAGAAACACCATTTGACTATAGAATTTAATAGCGAAGGAGAAACGATGCTGCCGCCTCATACTTAGAACACCCTGTTTATACTCTCCTGAAGGCAGAAAGGTAAAATAGACTTAATTGTGCTCAATTGTGCTCTAAATGTGCTCATTTTAGAAACAATTATTTACTGATTCTCAATGCCAAACGAATGTCAAAAAATCAAAAAAGCAGTCCATAAACTTACAAAAGAGTTACAGCTGAAATCCTTCATATTGTATAGTTCTCACCAATCTAGGAGAGCTCCAGTTGTATCTGTGCCGTGAATAAAAAGACATTGGCATCCAGCACCAGGATTATCATCGGCCTACTCAGAAAAATGATTAATTTAAGATAAATAGATTCTGGCTTCAGATACCCTGATTATATTGTATATTCCAGATACTGCTGTATAGCAACACTCTCTCCATTCAGACGTTATCAGGTATTCAGAGGGATGGTTCTTTTCTACTCACGTAACACAAAGCATTCAAGATTTAATCTAGCTCCCTGTATGCTGTGGCTCAATTTTATTTCACTTTACCATCACCCTACCAATACAAATCTCTTCTTCTTTAATTTAACTTTTCATAACATAAACTTATATTTGCTCCTTTCATTGCCCACCTTTTTATTTCACCATATAAAAATGGCTTAAAGGATGATAGTAAAATTATGCCACTTAAAGCAAATTAATAAGTCAAATAGAAAACAGCAATCACACCTGATAACATATTTTTAAAATTTTGCAGAGCATGAGTGCTTTAGTTTTCCCTGAAAAGATTTTACTTTTTCTAAAGATCCACTTTTTAAAAGTATAAGTTGTAAGTGGAGAGTTGTCTTCAGTCAAAAAAGCTATTGACTATTTTTTAATTTACAGTTTCTTAAAGGCAAAAATGATATGTACTAGGCCAGTATTGTTTTTCAATACAATAGAACAATTTTCCTCCTTTTATGAGGCAAAGGTCTTAGAGAACGACTTTATAAAAAATATAAGACTAGCCTGGTTCTTAAATATATCATTGGAGGCAAATTCTACAACTAAGGATGAGATACCGCAAACAAGTCACACCATTCACCTCCACATCTGGAAACTCATTAAATATCACTTCCCACAATCCTGTGAGCCTGAATCCATAGTAGGCCTTTAGTCAAGAGTTGAGGTTTAAAAGTATGCTTTCTTTTTACTGTAGTGCTGTCTTATTACTGAAAATTTACACACACACATTAGATAGACATTGAATACGGCTCCACAGTAATTAGGTACAATATTTTGTGGAATAGATAGAGATTTAACCTGTCAGGCAATGACTAGGCCAGGCAACTAGACTAGGCAACAGCAAGTGTAACAAATACTCAAGCTGTTTGGCCAAAAGAGTTGAAAATTCTAAGGAGTGGGAGATCCAGATGATCTTAATATTTGACCCTAAAACTTACTATATGATTGAGAATTTTGCCTTTATAGTTATGCTTTTAGGCATCTTGTATCGATGGTTAGATTTTTCTGAGTATATCACAACTGAACAAAAGTGGCTTAGCCAACTGAAAATTTAAAAGTTTTACAAGAACACAAAATATTCACATGGAAATCGTAATTATTTCTACTAACTAGATCACTGGGTTAGGAGTTTAGACCTTCTAATTATTTCAGCCAATATCTTACAAAATGTAATGCTTAGAACTTCTCGAGGCTAAAAGAGGCACAACATAATTATTTATCAATATTTCAGCACACAAAGACACACCGAGTCCAGTGTAGTTTTGCCTAGGATCCCTCCTGGGATAAGTATTCATATTGAAATGGTTTTTCTTTGAGGTCAACAGTGGCAATATATGCTGAGAGGTCCCTGTCATAGAAACAAGGAACTAGAGTAACAGATGAGGCATGGACCAGAGAAGCATTCATGCATCTCCAGCAGATGCTAGCACTGAGAAATGATGATGGAGGACCAGATGCCTACACTGCCCCCACTGTCATGTTACTTAAGATCCTGGGAATTTGTCCTCCCAAGTAAAGTAGTCACCCTAGTATACTTTCGTAATCTGTAACTCACTTCAAAAATAAAGTGATTGCTCCTTATAATTATATATATTAAACCAGTGATATTTAGTATCCCATGAGGCTCTGAAATGTCCCAAATTGCCAATGTTAGTGGGTGTAGTTTCTGAAGAAATATGGAATTTTCCTGAATTAAAATGAGCAAAAGAGCTTCGAATTCATCATAGGCTGGAAAGGGTGCAGGATGATAAACGCTTGCTGGCTAAATTAATGAAAATCTATTTAGATGTCTAGGACACAGACAATTTTTTAAAATATTTCACTATGTTGTTTTTACTACATTGCTTCTCTGGTTACATAAAATAAAAATTACGAGGTTACTTAGACTTGGATTAATAATACTCTTCCTTTAAAAAGAAATGCTTTTAAAAGTTTCATTTTAGCCTAAATCCTCATTATATATATGGAATACAACAATATTTTAGCAGGTATTTCTGACTCTAAAATCATGCCTTTCCAAACATCTCAAATACAATTATTAATACCATTAAACGTGGCACCCATCATATTACTTCCCTGGGTCAAAACATTTAAAGGTTCTCTATTGCACATCACAAAATTCAGATTCCTATAACTATTTTTTGAATAGCTCTAGCACCACTTTACTCATTGAAACATCTACCATATTTCCTGAAAAGTACTCTAGTAAGAAATATTACCTCTCTCTTTCAGTATTTCACGTATATGTGTTTTTGTCAACCTTTCTATAAGATAAGCAACTGGAGTGCCATATTATTAATTAGCTTCTTTGTGCCATGTCTTCCTTAACAGTAAGAGGAATTTGTTGTCAGTGGTGCTAAGTTCCCTCCCAACTCCAAACTTTCATTAGTTCACTTTTCTCCACTCCCCACAGCACACTGATCAAAGTTAAACCAAAAGCAAACACCAAAATAGATATTAATTTACTGATGATGTGTTCTAGTATATTATATGGACCAGAGTAGATACTTGTACTGAAAATATAAAGATTACTCCAATCATAATTATCTTTGTGTATAGAAAGCAACTTCTCCATTACTCAGAGATTTTTGAAAAACTAAGATTTGTTGTGTTGATGTCACATGACATAAAACACACAACAAGTGTGTTAGTAAGCCATACATCTTTAGAGCCCATCCATCTGCCAAAGAACCAGAAAATAAATCTGATAAAGGAGGAAAAGTAAACATAACTCAGAGTTCAGTGTTATTAGCAGTCTCCAACATCTCTGTATAGAAGTGATGATCTTAAAATATTTTCAAAGTGTATAAATGCATTCCATTCTTAGACTCCACCTTCATGGCTGGACACAACAGCAATTTAGAAAAACACAGCATGCTAGTTTTTAACAGAGAAAAACCTAGGATCACTGAAGCATAATTACCCTATAATCTTCCTCCTCTGTAATTTACTATCAAAGTACTTTCATTCTTTATCACCAAATGTTTTGAAGAGTGGTCTACTATTTGACCACTTATTCTACATGGACTCACTGATCAACTGCAAACTGGTTTCTCTCAGCCATTTCACTGAATCTATTTTTTTTTTAATCTACTTTTTTAAGCCTCCAGGAAACTTATAATTGCCAACATTAGAAGGTCACCTCAGTCCTCAAGCTTTCTGACCTCTCTTTAGAATTTTATCAGTACCATCCACTTTTAAACCTCTCTCCGATATTGACCTTCAAGGCTCTGTGTTTTCTTTGTTCTCCACCTCTGATGTTTTGCCACTCTTTCATTGGGTCCCATTTGCCCACTTCTTAAAATTAGGTTTACATGGTACTCTTCTCCACCTCCACTGTCTCCTTTCCTTTCAATATCTTACAATCACATTGGTGATTTCAACTCTTCCCTCAACGCAGATGACTATCAAATTTGCATCACAATCCAGACTTCTCCAGATTCTAATTGCATTTATACCTGCATGTTTCTATGGCAACTCCACTTCAACATAATACATACAAACTATTTTTCCTCCAAAATCTGGGCTCTATCCGCCATCTGTATTTAAAAAAAAAAAAAAGAACGCAAAAACGTAGATCTCTCAGTTACTGACATTCAAGCCCACAGAGTCATCTTTAAATCCTTGCATCTCTCACCTCCCACATACAGTTGATTAAGTCATGAATAGCTTGGTGATGACTTGCATATCTTCCTCAATCTCAGCAACTGCTTTAGTTCAGATTCTAACTATCCAACTGGGCTAAAATCTTTAAAGACCAATCCTTCTCTCGGTAGTATGCCTTAGGCTAGTTATATAAAGATCTCATGTCCTGTAAGGTTTTTCTGGACTGAGCCTCCTGCATTGTCTTGATAACTGCTCCATCTTTCATCTCTGTGCCTTCTTATCTTGACTCTCAGTCATTAAGCCCAGACACCCCTTGTTGAACCTGATTCAGGATCTGCCATTTTACAAGTTCTACCCATCAGGAGGCTGTTAAGCTAGCCTCTCCCAGACTCACAAAGAGAACAACATGTGCATTACCTTTTATCAAACCATGACCACAGCCTTATTGGGTTTTTTTAGTGTTAATTTCTTCTTTGGAACAGAACAATAATGAAAACAGGCTTAGAACATTTGGAATATACAAAACAAATATCATCACCAAATTCCACCAGTTTTAACATTTGGCTAGATTTCTCTCTACTCTGGTTTCTATATCCAAAAAAAAAATTAGAATCACATGCTACATATAATTTTGTGTATTATATTATTTACTTTAGAGAATAACCATTTTTCCCTGCATTTAAAATATTCTTCAAAAATGGTTTCAAGGCACCATAGTAATACATAATTAATACAACTATTCAATTTTTCAAAGTCCTCTTTTAATTCCTATAATAACCATCTTTACATTAAAATCTTTGTCAATAATTTTATTTCTTTATGATATGTACCTGGAAGACACATTACTTAGTCAAAAAGTATGAGATTTTTAAGCTTGTAATCCATATTGTCAAATTACTTTCCAGAAAACTTGGACTAACTTACTTTTTGACTGGCAAAGAGTAAGGGCACTCATTCACCAACTACAGAATTCTTAAAACTGCTCTGGCTACCCCCAGCATCCCTCACCTCTAATTCCTCTGTTCTTCACAGGCAACTTTCTAAACACAGCTACGATTATAGGTGCTCAAAAAATCCGTGATTCCCTCCTACACACAGAGTAAAATTCAAACCTCTGAGCATGGCGTCCGGGTCCTCCAAACACTGGCTGCAACTTCCTTTTTTTCCTTCTCTTCCACTTCTCTCCTTTGCTCACCCTCGAGTCTAAGCAAGCAGCTCTCCTCCAGATAGAGAATCACCCGGACAGGCTTTCGCAAATATATAGAGTTCCATTCCACACTAATTAAATAAGAACCAGGAGCCGACTTTTTAAAAAGTTCTCCACCAGATGATTCTAATAGCCAAGGTTTAAATTACCACAAGCCAGCCCATTCTGCCTTAAAGCGAAATAGAGAGAGCCACTGGGAGAACATGTCAAAAAGGCACATTCTTGGCCCTCACTTTAAGCGTACTGACTCACACCGTTTAGGGCTGGAGACCAGGAATTGGCAATTTAACAAAGCTGCAGATTCTGTGGTCTGAGAACTACACTCTAGCCAAACCAGACTATTGTCATTTTCTTAATGAAGTGAATGTATGTCCTTTGCCCTTTATGCTTCAAGCTTACAGTTTGTTTGTACCTTCCCTGATCCCCATCTCTGCCCCACTGCCACTCCCTACACACACTCAGACATACAAATCACATCATTTTTTATGCTCGGCTTTGCTTATTCTTCCAGCCACATTTAATTGTTCTGGTATTTATGTTTTCAGTGTCCATTGTTTATGTCTTTATTATAGTATTTCTTCTCTCCAGCCCTGTATTAAACATAGTTGTGGAGACTTTAAGAGAACTGAATTTTTCATGTGCAGATACAATATCTGATTCACAAGAAGGTCTCCACAGTGTCTGGCATATTTTTCTACAAAGAGTAGACATATGTTAAACGTTTATGCTAAATAACAAAGCATTTCTAGCCTGCATTCTCCTTGATAAATAATTACCAAACACTGATCCATAATGCTTTGGCAAGAAGAAGCAATGCTGGAGAAGGTAATCTAGTTTTCTTTTTTTATAAGTCTTAAAATATCTAGTGATTTGGTAATGAAGCTCACTCTGGTTTGCTCTGCTAAATCAAGTATATGTTGTCTACTTAATAGTTTATGTGTAACTGAACTATTATAAATCAACTATACTTCAATTAAAAAATAATAGAAAAAATAGTTTATGTATACGCTTAGTGAAAAGTTCTACCC
The DNA here is from genome assembly GCF_964374135.1 of Grampus griseus. Lineage (NCBI taxonomy): Eukaryota > Metazoa > Chordata > Mammalia > Artiodactyla > Delphinidae > Grampus > Grampus griseus. The sequence continues at coordinate 52,398,517 of NC_139003.1, read as the reverse complement.
AAGTTATTAGCCATTTATTTAGACCATTAATTCTCTTACACTAATTATTTAGATATGTCAAAACACAAAGAAAGATAGCGGACGGGATTTAGAGTTTTCTGTTTTTCTAGTACACGAGGACAAGTGAAAGGTTAGAGTGGGATCTGATATTCCAGGTAGAAATCAAGTTCTGTTAATGCACATCCTGACATTCTAAAGTAATGAATTCAAGAAACATTCACAAAGCCACTCCCCAAATCTGTTTCCCTGAAGGCCGTGCCGAAATATGAACTCTCTCATTAAAGTTTCTAAGAAATTCCAGCCACCCTTTCTACCTCAGTGTTTCTAAAGCACTGAGCAACATTTGCATGGTATTTATTGTTTTTTCATGGACATCTCACACTCCTACTGGACTCTAAACTCCTAAAATTAGGGACCAGGTGTTTTTCATGTTTGTGTTTCTTACAGTGCCTGTGATATTACCTGGCATATCAAAGGTGTAGATAAATCTGAAATGAATGGGAAGTTAAAGACAGTACATCAATTTTATTGGATCACAGGCATAATGTAGGAATTTTCCTTTCAATTTACTTTCTCCAAACTATATGCTATCCTCCATTTCCAGAAGAATTGTCATGTCATAGAGGAGCAAAGAATGACCCTGTGATCATGAATAGACAGAGGGAACAATTCATCTTCTCCTTACCCTCAGTAGACAGAGTAGGGAGTTTGTTGAGAGCATTTTTGAATTGTGTGCAAGGTACCTATGTACCCCAATAACTTTAGTTTCCTCTATTATAAATTGTTGGCAAAATTTCTACCTACCTTATAGGCTTGTTGTAAAGATTAATAAGTGTAAAAACATCTAGTAGAAGATGCATGGTAAATAATCAATTAATGGTATTTAATCTTTTTAATCTGTTCCTTCCGCCTTACAAAGACAAAAGGACACTGGAAGATTGTTTTTTCAGAAACATTTGGCTCCAGATAATAAAACCAGAGTGTAAAGTATATAGCGAATATTGAGGTGCACTGCTTGAACGGAAATACAAATATATGTTGTGTGTTTATGTGAGATAAGTTGGATAACAACGATGGGTAGATAGAATAATTGGAAGAGGACTCCTCAGTATAATAAATGTTAGTTCAGGTTCTGCCACTTGTTAGTTGTTTGAACTTGGGTATCTACTCGAAACAGATCTCTCTGGGAGGAGAAACACTGAAGTCTTTTCATCCCATTGGATAGATAGAAGAGTTCTTCTGCTTGAGTCACCACATGACGGCAAATAGCTGACCCTTAACAGATGAAACACAAGGACCGTGGCATCTGGAAACTCAAATGCTAAGTGTCCATTAAAAGGAGAGTCTACGATTATAATTACATATACCAATCAATCAAAAACAGACCAGACTGTGTTTTTTCTATTCCTATCTGCCCAAAACTTTTCTCTTGACACTTAAAAATACAACTGATGAAAGGCAAGGAAACAAGGTTAGCTGCCTTTAAATGTTTCAGATCGCCATGTGACAGTGAAACTAAAATTTGGAAGAAACCCCCCAGTAATTAAAAATGCATCAAGAAATGGAAAAATACACTGGGAAAATGTAGACCAAACTATTATCTATGGTGGTAAAATTCGTTGTTTCTAAATGTTTTAGGTCGAACCATACAAAATTGTCAACATCAGTTTCTTATATGTTTTAAGCCAACACCAAAAAAGAGATTATCACTCTATTGAAGAAGGGATGGTTTAGTGATATTTAATGTGGTTTACATGGGAAATTATAATGATGAAAGATTATCATTTTTCTATCAGGTTTATATTGGAAGAACCAAGATATATGAAAGAAAAGGAAAACACAAAGCACACATGGGGAGAAAAATCACAACTGAGCTCCTTTTCATAGGGGCAAAAAAAGTAGAACAGTTGTGCTTTAGTTAAGAATGGTGTCATGAAGAGGAAGAACCTTAACTATGTATAAAAGGTTAATTTAAGTTTGTGTGTTCTAAAGGAGCTTCTGGGTAGCATTGCCCTATAAATTCTCCCACTGACATTGATCAATGCCAGTGTTAAGTAATAAACCCTGCAGTTGCATGTCCCCATTTTCTCTGTTATAATCCATAATTGTGGATTGGAAGTAAGTGCCAGAAATCACTCTGGACCTGGTAAAGGCAGAAGCTCCCTCTCCCAGAATTCTATGGAAGGGAAATAAACAAGAAAGACTTCGTAAAATCAGTATCTTCTGAAGTTTATGAAGCAGACGTATCATAAGGTCTTACAGTTTCATACTCTTGGCTGAATAGGTGAGGTGGAAAAGACTAGAAAACATTGAGGGTAGAAGACTCCTACTATAATCTAAATAAAGAGCTAGGATTATGAAGGAGGCAGTGGTAATCAAGATACATTTCAAAGTGAGTAAAAGGACTTAGCAACAGAATAAAGTTGGGAGGTAACTTTTAGGAAACATGAAAAGACAAGACCAAGGATGTTGGCCTAGGAGATGAGAGAAAAATGTGAAGTGAGTCACAAATTGGGATATTTGTAAAGGAAAATATAAAGAAAACAACAGTTACAATGTTGGCATTTTTTAATTTGAAAGGGTAGAGGTACATCCAAGGAGAAGAGTTGTAAATAAGATTACAAGTTGGGAGTCTTCTGTACAGAAAAAAAATACTGGAATGGGAACTCAGTTTTTTTTCTTTTTTCTCAACCCCAGCAAATCAGTTGTATCTGTCTTGAGCCTTAGATTGAGAAGCAGTCCAAGTCTACAGCTGGACTCAGCAGGAAAGACTCCATGGTCAATCAGCAATGTCGATCATTCTATCCGTAGAGAAGCATGGTATCAAGGACCACCCACCTGACCTCACAAAACAGAAACACAGGTGGTGCTAAGCAAATTGGTCAAGGAGATAAAGTGACCCAGAGGAGCTGTGTGATGATTACAGAGCCTCAGCGTTGCCCAGAGATGGGTGTGAGAAGGAACTGGACTTGACCACAAATCAAGATTTGGGGAGAAATTCAGAAAAGTACAGACTCATAGAAACCAAAGGAGTGGAGATGGCTATAAAGGAAGCTGTCAACATAATTACATTCTGCAAAGCAGTAGGAATGAGGGTAAGAACGATCTCTACCCTGGGCAATGATAAGTTTCTGTGCACCCTGGGAAAGACTGTATTGTATCAGGGGGTGACGAAGTGAACCACAGTGAGGAATTATAGCCAATTTTTATGTACCACACAATTAAGGAATATCAAATCACCTCTTAGCCTCCACTTTCTGGGACAATTTATCCCTGCATATTATTAAAACCAGATCATTAGTTTGGATAACACAAACCTTTGGGGGGAGGAGGAAACATATTCTAAGGTTTAATTTTTTTAATTGAATAAGGGTGTTTTCTAACCTTGTTTTAAAATTGTGGTTTAGAGCTCATGTGAATGCAATTTTAAGATATATTGTTAATTTTTATTCTAAAAAGTAACTTAAGGGACTTCCCTGGTGGTCCAGTGGTTAATACTTAGCGCTTCCAATGAAAGGGGTGCAGGTTCATCCTGGTCAGGGAACTATGATCCCACATTCCGTGTGGTGCGGCCAAAAAGATAAATTAATTTAAAAATAAAAAATAAAAAGTAACTTAAATTTACATTAAATTAAGAAAACCAAACCCTATAGAAGAACGTTCTTATAACAGTCACCATTACACAGAATCTGGTATGTGTTCTTATAGTCTTTAATTAGTGCATAAATACCTCTTTACCCTCAGTAGACAGGGAGGTTGTCGAGAGCACATGTGAATTGTGTGCAAGGTACATAACTAATCCATGCTTTGGTTTCCTCTTCTATAAATTGTGGACGAAAAGAACAAAGAAAAGAATATGTCTAGGAAGATATCCAGGTCCACCATTTATCAGAGTTGCCAGTGCACTCTGGCCCTTTAACAGCACCGACATTCTGATTTCCCCGGGCACTATGGAAACCAGAATAGAATACGGGACAGCTGAGAGCACCCAAGACACTGGCAGTTGGAAGAGTGATGATGGAGGACAAGCAGGACCTCGAGGACAGGTAAAAGGAAGAAGCACTTGAAGAAAGAAAGAAATGTTAAGTTGACCTACAACTTAACACGTGGGAAGATCCCACATGCCGTGGAGCGGCTAGGCCCGTGAGCTATGGACGCTGAGCCTGTGTGTCCGGAACCTGTTGCTCCTTAACGGGAGAGACCACAACAGTGAGAGGCCCACGTACCGGAAAAAAAAAAAAAAAAAGTAACAGAATTTTTCATCTGACCCCTACAGCAACAACCCCCCCCCCCCAAAAAAAAAGGAAAGAAAGAAAAAAGAGCCATTTCTGAGGTTTACTGATAGGAGTTAAATAAAAAAGAACCAAAACTAGTTACTTCAAAAGTTTACTGTAATTATCCAAGCAATACTATTAACTTTTAGAGTACTGAGTAAAGGTAAAATAAGTCAATTAGTAGTTAAGAGATCCCCAGATTTTTAAAAAATTTATTGACTAGTTAAATTTATAAAAGAAATTGGGGAATTATCATAAAAATACCATTTTAAGAAAAATTTGACCAAATAAGGACAATCTGCATTCATCATTACATAAATGAAAAGACATTTTAATGTAATATCAATGCTACTGTCAGTGAGTATCAGCAGATACATTCCTCTTTGTGTGTGTGTTGGTGTGTGTATGATTCAAGGATGGGCACTGAGAAAAAAAAATCCTATCAATCAAAAAAGAAAATAATAATGTAAACAACAACATAACAAACTTATTCTAGAGTAAGTTCTATCTCCTCCCTACCCCCCAGTTTACTGAAGAGTTTTTTTCCCTAGGATGTGAGTGTTAGTTATTTCATTGTAAACTTTAAAACAAAACTCTATAAATTGATTCTTGTTTCAACATTCTCTTTAATTTCAAAGACATTGTTTATTGATAACACTGGAAAGCATTTGATCAACTGAGTAAACTTTTTTTTTTTCCTGAAGAAACAGAGTTCATCACTGAAGAGGTAGCCTAATAATGTAAATACTGTAATAAGCTAAAAACTGGAATCATCTAGAAGAATAAATAGGACTCATCATGTCCTTCTCAGCCCGTACCCGAAAGACCAACAAAAAGAATTTTCCACTGGAATGTCTTCTAATGCCACAAGTTCCACGTAGTAATTACTTGCATTTTCAGGAAGAAAAGCAAAAACTACAACTAAAGAAATTCCTTCTTCATAGGATGTTCCTAGTGGCCAGGGTAACAGCAAACATAGAAAAAAAAGATATTGCTGAATACTATGAACAATTGTTTCAGTCAATTTTGAAACATCACCCAGGAGAAGCAGTGACAGGATTATTGCTCATATATCCTAATTCCATTGTGCATATCCTGGAGTCCTCCAATGGTACTCTTTACCAAATTCTTTTGGATTATCTTAGCCATGAAAAGGATGAAACAGAATTTTTTATCCAAGGAATGAAAATTATAGTCACAGTACACAATATACCAACAAGGCTCTTTATGCAATGGCATGTTTCAGTAATAAAAGCGCCAGTTATGTATCTTGATGATGTGACACAGTCACTGTCCCTACAAGAGGTCATGACAGAATTTCTCATCCAAACCCATAAACTAGTACTCCATCTTTTTAAGACTGTGAAAGTGGGCACTAAAGGACCAGGCGATAATTTGCACCAAGTTGCACCTGAATTACTCCTTCCAGAACAAATAATAAAGTACATATGCAATTCTGCAGAATTAATGGACCCAGAAACTTTCATAAACATGTATAATAAACCCATACATATCACCTTGGATTCTGAGGTGGTATGGCCCACTCCTTCCAGCTTCTAGGATGAAGAGAGATGATGTGGTCAGTGTAGTCAAATCTCTTAAGGAATGTATGCTACTTAAATAAAAGGAAAATATTTCTAAAGTTACTTTTCTCTTTAAAAAAGGAAAGAAACAACACAGCAACCTACACAAAGGTAATAGACTAATCTTTACAGAGTATGCTGAGTTAAACTTGAAAATTTATCTGGTCTAATATTAAGATCAACACATTATTTTCAATAATGAAGGGGTTTAATAAGGTCATAATAAGTTCTCAAGGTTAACATCATTTTGATGAAATGACTTAAATTTTAATGAAAAGTAGAGATGAAAAAGGACAAACACGTGATTCAGATTCTCATTCATTCTTTCAACCATCAATGAGCAGCTGTCACCACGCAGTATTATGTTCTGAGAGTACAAAATTTTGGGGAAATATACAATGCTTGAGTTGCTTGCAGCCTAAGCTTGGAGGCAAATATGTGTAAAAGTAAATATGATGCATGATATGATGTATGATATGATCATTATTATAGTCGCAATATGCAGGAAAGACTGTAAGAACAAAGTAAGGGAGTAATCTCGCTATGTATGGTCGCTGAAATCAGAAAACAAAACCTAAAATTTGAAAGTAGTACCAAGGCTCACATATTCTGGATGATATAATCAAGAATACTGAGGACATTATAAAGCTAAAGAACACAATAGCTTTTTGAAATGACTAGAAAATACACTGTCAGAAAGCACTGTAATTGTATTATTTCATGCAAAGTCATTTATTGAGCACCCTTCACAGGACAGACACTTGCCAAATGACAGGGATATGTCAGGGTCCAGAGAAGACATGATCCCTCCTCACTTGGGAAACATACTTCTAAATGAGTCTATGTAAGATAAACAAATTGGTTATTTCTTCAATTTAATTCCTAGAAAGCAATTAATTATATGCAATTTCTATATGACCTATTTCAAGTTGGTCTCTCCCTTCCTTTACCCAAGATTAATGCTTTTTTCACACTATTTAAATTTTTCTAGTTTGTTCAAGCAATTAAGCAACATTAATGTTTTACTACTTCAATGATATTTATCCAAAATTGCTTCAATATCCTATGAAATCAACTTTGGAATGAATAGAAGAAATACTGTTATATCATTTTAACTTCATTTCTCATTGCTTATTTGATTTTCAGTCTCTTTGGGGGGGGAACCATCTCAGTATGTACTTCAAATTTGTCATATGTAGATAATATCATAATTTGTTCCATATTAGAATCAAATTTCAGGAAAGACCACTCCTATTTTTTAATTTAGTAATATAGTTTTAGAAAAAGAATGACATTTTTCACTTTAAGCTGACTTGAAGTTCCATTCATTTAAATTTAGTAACATAAAGGATATTTTAGAGAAAATTAAAATTCTTCCAATTAAGAAAGAGTATATAATTTACAAACATTTTATCAGTTTGATAAATATCAAACGCCTCATATTCAGCAATGTGCTATTTACTCTTTGAACTGAAAAGGCACCCATTGATAGTAAATGTTTAGTGACAAAGTGAGTGGAGTTGAGTTAATGCTTTCCAGGCCACCAAAAAAAAAAAAGAAGACGAGGAGGAAATAAATAGAAAGAAAGGAAGGAAGGAAGGAAGGAAAAAAGAAAGAGAAAGAGAGTAAGCCTCAGTCAGTCTTTGAATGTATGTAAGGAAGAGGTTTGGGAGGGCAGATGAGCATATTTAAGAGAACAGAGACGAGCAAAAGCAGGAAGGAGAAAATGAACCAAAAATGTTTATTGGACCAGATGGAATCCATTTAATGGGGTAAATTTTGTTTAGGAACAATATTTTCTAAAGTTAAAATGAATAGAAGTAGTTTACAAGTAAAACTACATATTTGAGTATATAAAAGTACGGCACATTATATTCTCCAAAAATGGCCACTGCAATGTATCCCATCCCACACGCTCTTCTTACAACGTGACCTCAACACACCTCCCATCGCATGGTGGGTTCTAAATACCCTCCCCTTGAAATCAGGCAGACTTTTCTTTGTGACTGCCTAGATGAACACTACAACAGAAGTGATCCAATGTGACCTCCAAGGTCATAAAAATGCCTTGCACTTTGCCTTGATCACTTGAATGGAACCTAGACAATATGCTATGAGCAATCCAAGCAGGTTTCCAGATGACACCCCCAGCCGAACTCCCAGGCAACAGCCAGCATCACCACTGGACATGTGACTGAGTGAACCTTCAGGTGACTCCAGGCTCTAGCCTCCCAGCCAACCCTGGATTTCAAGCCAGACCAACTGACACCATGTGGAGGAGTAGAGTACAGATGAGCTGCTCCCACTGAACCCTGCCTAAACTGCAGATCTGTGAACAGCAAAAATTATTGTTGTTGATTCAAGCTACTAAGTTTTGGGTGAATGTTCATGCAGCAGTCTGGAACACTAATATATAACAAGAATAATTTTGTATGTACATTTTATTGATATATGTACATATCATTTATTTATTCATTCATCTATGCAACTAATATTTTCTAAATATCTACCAGTAAATATTTACCAGGGCACCAAGCACTGTGGTAGTCACTGGATATACAAGCAGAAGTAAGACGTGTGTCCTCCACACTGCCTAGCATAGAACTTCTATTGGTCTATAATACTTTCTGGTGTGAGAAATACTGATAAAAAATTAATTCATTGGCCAAAGGAAAAAAAAAACATAAAAAAATCTCAGTCATTTTTGGAAGAAGTTATAGAAAATATCTAAATGAAAACACTGATTTACTTAGTAGACTGTTACTTTACATTTAAAGGATTCCTGAAGCATGAATTGTGCAAATAATTGGAAAATAAGCACAAAGTAAGCATAAATAAACCACTTATTTATTTATTTTTTTATTTAAATGACACTCTAGAATGAGTTTATTCAAATGCAAGTAGTCACCTTAGGAGAGTTTATATTTATTTCAGTGACAGCATCACTGCTAAAAACATTTTGTAACTCATTAATGGCAGATAAATTAAGGAGGTTTATAAATCAAAGGGAGTTAAAATATTTTAGTTACATCTAGTTTTCTGAACCCTAAATAATATATATTGCAATTTGATTGGTGACCTTAATATTCAAACTTCATTCATAGAAAGGTTTATTTTTAAATATTGTACTCACTCTCAAAGGAAGATCTGCTGTCACTGAACATATTAAAAGAGTGTGACACTGCCTCTAAGGGGAAATACAGATATGTTTCCAGTAACAGTTGTGTTATTAAGAGTCCTACAGAGCTTACCAATATCACATCTTTAAAGGGGACAACACTCATTTAGCTGTGTCTGTTTCGGTATATAGATAAAATGCAGAAATACTATATTCATACCTGACAAATGTAATTTAATTTGATGAAGTCCAAAAATGTGACTCGAGCGTTAGGAAGCCTCAAAAGGTAATTCTCACCCCAATGAGGGTTATAGTTTTCTTACAATGAAACTTTACATAAAACCAGAGCACAGAAGTTAAACCAAATAGAAAATGAGCATTTAAACACTGAACATACAACATTCACTGTTCATATAACAATGACCATATAACATATACTCATATATATCTGAGGAACATACGACATTTAAGTGGCATGGCCAGCACCATTCCCATCCTTTTGTTTTGATACTGATATCTTCTACAATAGACTGACATGCTGACAATCTTGTTCTTGTTTCAGTGTAACCAAGGACTTCCAGGAAGGTTATAGTTTTCTTGAAGGACAACTGAAATAATGTTATTTGGAGGGAAAAACCCTCTTGGGGTGAATTTTAAAATTTGTACTGTCTTCATTCTTTTTTTTTTTCTTTTTTTTTTTTTTTTTGCGGCACGCGGGACTCTCACTGCTGTGGCCTCTCCCGTTGCGGAGCACAGGCTCCGGACGCGCAGGCTCAGCGTCCATGGCTCACAGGCCCAGCCGCTCCACGGCATGTGGGATCTTCCTGGACCGGGGCACGAACCCGTGTCCCCTGCATCGGCAGGTGGACTCTCAAGCCACCAGGGAAGCCCTACTGTCTTCATTTTAATTAAAGAAGCATCTGAATTCCTTCCTGGAGAATCATTGGTTAGTACAAACAGATTCTTACATTTAGTGACTTTATCATAACTTTAGCACGACAAAACAGCATTTCAATTCAGTGAAACCTATCTCTAGCACAGAATTCCCCCAGCTTCCATGAGGAAGTGGAAATGGGACTGCTTAACAACAACTGAATATAGCAAGTACTTTTAGAATATTTCATGTTGTTAGTAAGTGACTTAATGTAGAATTAGAGTTCTCCCCCTTGTGGTCAATTATGTAAATTTCCAGATTACCTGCTGATACGATTTACACAATAAATACAGAGCATAGTTTATAAGAAAATATAAAGAGAAGCCCCAAAGGTACCTGTCAAATGTCTGTTCTACCTGCCTGCCCCCTCAGCCACACTGTTGTGCAGAAAAAGACATTAAGTGCTTTGCCAACAGTAAAAGCAAGAGTTGGTAATACTAGTCCCCTATTTCCACTTCATCACTTTAAATAGTTAACTGTAGTCATGGTTAGGGGTCTGGATTTAACTCTAAGTGCTCTCTTCACTACTACGCCAAACACCTTCTGTGCTCCAGTCCTCACATAATGCCTTTTCAAGACACCCGACTGGATTTCCACAGGCACCTCCATCTGCAAGAGTCCTGGATAGAAAGAATCATTCCTTGCCTCTACTATCCCTTTAATCTGCTCCCCCACCTGCACTCCCTGTTGCTGTAAAATGGACCACTCTCCACACAGTTGCCAAGTCGGAACTTGAACGTTGTCCTAATTTCCTCCCTTCCTTTTTATTTCACTGACAGCCAATCAATCCAGGCCCCACTCATTTTCCACAGTAAGTGTTTCTAGTGTCTGGCCTTGTTTTTGTGCCATTCTTAGGGATCTCCCTCACTCTAATCTTCTCTTCCACCTCTCTGTCTTTCTAGTCTATGTAATATGTCTATCAAAGTTAAAGGCAGTATAGCAAAAGATGTAAGAGAGTCACCTATGGTATCAAATTGCTGTACTGAAACCTGGTTCTGAAAGTCTGTAGAGATGCAATCTGTTTCTTTAACCTTCTGCACCTCAGTTTCCTCATCTACAAAATAAGTGTGATTAACAGTATCTATAAGACTGGTTACGGACACTGCATGAAATAATGGTGGCAAGATCCTAGCACACAGTGAACACTAATAAATGTTATTCCTCTGATCAAAATTCTTCAGTGGCTTTCATTTCATCTTCCATATAAAAAGCAAAGTTCTATCATGATTTGCAAAGCCTTGATTCTCTGATTCTTGCTTACTAAGCTACCCACCCTCATCTGTACTCATCATTCCCTTTCTCACACTTTGTTCTCTAATGATTTCCCAATACTTTCATGCTTTTATGCCTTTATACCTTTAACTTCCTTCCTCATTTCTCTTAGCAAGATTCTCCTTATGGAGGGCCCTAAACCAAGATGACAGAGTAGAAGGACGTGTTCTCACTCTCTCTCATGAGAACACCAGAATCACAACTAGCTGCTGGACAGTCATCGACAGGAAGACACTGGAACTCACCAAAAAAGACACCCCACATCCGAAGACAAAGGAGAAGCCACAATGAGATGGTAGGAGGGGAGCAATCACAATAAAATCAATCCCGTAACTGCTGGGTGGGTGACTCACAGACTGGAGAACACTTATACCACAGAAATCCACCCACTGGAGTAAAGGTTCTGACCCCCATGTCAGGCTTCCCAACCTGGGGGTCCAGCAACAGGAGGAGGAATTCCGAGAGAAACAGACTTTGAAGGCTACTGGGATTGGATTGCAGGACTTCGACAGAAATGGGGGAAACAGAGACTCCACTCTTAGAGGGCACACACAAAGTAGTGTGCTCATCAGGACCCGGGGGAAGGAGCAGTGACCCCAGTGGAGACTGAACCAGACCTACGTGCTAGTGTTGGAGGGTCTCCTGCAGAGGCAGCGTGTGGCTGTGGCTCACCATGGGGACAAGGAAACTGGCAGCATAAGTTCTGGGAAGCACTCCTTGGTGTGAGCCCTCCCAGAGACTGCCATTAGCCCCACCAAAGAGCCCAGGTAGTCTCCAGTGTTGGGTTGCCTCAGGCCAAACAACCAACAGGGAGAGAACACAGCCCCACCCATCAGCAGTCAAGTGGATTAAAGTTTTACTAAGCTCTGCCCACCAGAGCAACAGTCAGCTCTACCCAACACCAGTCCCTCTCCATCAGGAAAGTTGCACAAGCCTCTTAGGTAGCCTCATCCACCAGAGGGCAGAGAGCAGAAGCAAGAAGAACTACAGTCCTGCAGCCTGTGGAACAAAAACCACATTCACAGAAAGGTAGACAAGATGAAAAGGCAAACAGCTATGTACCACATGAAGGAACAAGATAAAACCCCAGAAAAACAACTAAATGAAGTGGAGATAGGCAACCTTCCAGTAAAAGAATTCAGAATAATGATAGTGAAGATGAACCAGAACCTCGGAAAAAGAATGGAGATGGAGAAAAAAGATCGAGAAGATGCAGGAAATGTTTAACAAACACCTAGAAGAATTAAAGAACAAACAAACAGAGATGAACAATACAATAACTGAAATGAAAACTACACTACAAGGAGTTAATAGCAGAAAAACAGAGGCAGAAGGACAGATAAGAGACCTGGAAGACAGAATGGTGGAATTCACTGCTGTGGAACAGAATAAAGAAAAAAGAATGAAATGAGGACAGCCTAAGAGACCTCTGGGACAACATTAAACGCAACAACATGCGCATTATAGGGGTCCCAGAAGAAGAGAGAGAGAAAGGACCAGAGAAAATATTTGAAGAGATTATAGTCGAAAACTTCCCTAACATGGGAAAGGAAATAGCCACCCAAGTCCAGGAAGCACAGAGAATCCCATAGAGGATAAACCCAAGGAGAAACACACCAAGAGACATAGTAATTAAATTGGCAAAAATTAAAGACAAAGAAAAATTATTGAAAGCAGCAAGGGAAAAATGACAAATAACATACAAAGGAACTCCCATAAGGTTAACAGCTGATTTCTCAGCAGAAACTCTACAAGCCAGAAGGGAGTGGCATGACATATTTAAAGTGATGAAAGGGAAAACCTACAACTAAGATTACTCTAATCAGCAAGGATCTCATTTAGATTCGATGGAGAAATGAAAAGCTTTACAGACAGGCAAAAGCTAAGAGAATTCAGCACCGCCAAACCAGCTCTACAACAAATGCTAAAGGAACTTCTCTAAGTGTGAAATACATGAGAAGAAAAGGACCTACAAAAACAAACCCAAAACAATTAAGAAAATGGTCATAGGAACATACATATTGATAATTACCTTAAACGTGAATGGATTAAATGCTCCAACCAAAAGACACAGGCTTGCTGAATGGATACAAAAACAAGACCCATATATATTCTGTCTACAAGAGACCCACTTCAGACCTAGGGACACATACAGACTGAAAGTGAGGGGATGGAAAAAGATATTCCATGCAAAAGGAAATCAAAAGAAAGCTGGAGCAGCAATACTCATATCAGATAAAATAGACTTTAAAATAAAGAATGTTACAAGAGAAAAGGAAGGATACTACATAATGATCAAGGGATCAAGCCAAGAAGATGATATAACATTATAAATATATATGCACCCAACATAGGAGCACCTCAATACATAAAGCACCGGCTAACAGCTATAAAAGAGGAAATTGACAGTAACACAATAATAGTGGAGGACTTTAACACCTCACTTACACCAATGGACAGATCATCCAGACAGAAAATTAATAAGGAAACACGAGCTTTAAATGACACAATAGACCAGATAGATTTAATTGACATTTATAGGACATTCCATCCAAAAACAGCAGATTACACTTCTCAAGTGCGCACGGAACATTCTCCAGGATAGATCACATCTTCAGTCACAAATCAAGCCTCAGTAAATTTAAGAAAATTAAAATCATATCAAGCATCTTTTCTGACAACAACTCTATGAGATTAGAAATGAATTACAGGGAAAAAAACGTAAAAACTCAAACACATGGAGGCTAAACAATACATTATTAAATAACCAAGAGATCACTGAAGAAATCAAAGAGGAAATAAAAAAATACCTAGAGACAAATGACAAAGAAAACACGACAATCCAAAACCTATGGATGCAGCAAAAGCAGTTCTAAGAGGGAAGTTTATAGCTATACAAGCCTACCTCAAGAAACAAGAAAAATCTCAAATAAACAATCAAACTTTACACCTAAAGGAACTAGAGAAAGAAGAACAAACAAAACAAAAAGTTAGCAGAAGGAAAGAAATCATAAAGATCAGAGTAGAAATAAATGAAGTAGAAACAAAGAAAACAATAGCAAAGATCAATAAAACTAAAGGCTGGTTCTTTGAGAAGGTAAACAAAATTGATAAACCATTAGCCAGACTCATCAAGAAAAAGAGGGAGAGGACTCAAAGCAATAAAATTAGAAATGAACAAGGAGCAGTTACAACAGACCCCGCAGAAATACAAAGCATCCTAAGAGACTACTACAAGCAACTGCATGCCAATACAATGGACAAACTGGAAGAAATGGACAATTTTATAGAAAGGTATAACCTTCCACGACTGAACCAGGAAGAAATAGAAAATATGAACAGACCAATCACAAGTAATGAAATTGAAACTGGATGAAAAATCTTCTAAGAAACAAAAGTCCAGGACCAGATGGCTTCACAGGTGAATTCTATCAAACATTTAGAGAAGAGCTAACACCCATCCTTCTCAAACTCTTCCAAAAAACTGAAGAGGAAGGAACACTCCCAAACTCATTCTATGAGGCCGCCATCACCCTGATATCAAAACCAGACAAAGATGTCACAAAAAAAGAAACCTACAGACCAATATCACTGATGAACATAGATGCAAAAATCATCAACAAAATACTAGCCAACAGGGGCTTCCCTGGTGGCGCAATGGTTGAGAGTCCGCCTGCCAATGCAGGGGACATGGGTTTGTGCCCTGGTCCAGGAGGATCCCATAAGCCACGGAGCGGCTAGGCCCGTGAGCCATGGCCGCTGAGCCTGCGCGTCTGGAGCCTGTGCTCCGCAACGGGAGAGGCCACAGCAGTGAGAGGCCCGCGTACTGCAAAAAAAAAAAAAAAAAAAAAAATACTAGCCAAAAAAATCCAACAACACATTAAAAGGATCATACACCATGATCAAGTGGGATTTATCCCAGGGATGCAAGGATTCTTCAATATATGTAGATCAATCAGTGGGATACACCATATTAACAAATTGAAGAAGAAAAAACATATGATCATATCAGTAGATGTAGGAAAAGCTTTTGACAAAATTCAATACCCATTTATGATAAAAACTCTTCAGAAACTGGGCATAGAGGCAACCTACCTCAACATAATAAAGGCCATATATGACAAACCTAGAGCAAACATCATTCTCAATGGTGAAAAACTGAAAGCATTCACTCTAAGATCAGGAGCAAGAAAAGGATGTCCACTCTCACCACTATTTTTCAACATAGTTTTGGAAGTCCTAGCCATGGCAATCAGAGAAGAAAAAGAAATAAAAATAATACAAATTGGAAAAGAAGAAGTAAAACTGTCACTGTTTGCAGATGACATGATACTATACATAGAGAATCCTAAAGATGCCACCAGAAAGCTACTAGAGCTAATCAATGAATTTGGTAAAGTTGCAGGATACAAAATTAATGCACAGAAATCTCTTGCATTCCTATACACTAATGATGAAAAATCCAAAGGAGAAATTAAGGAAACACTCCCATTTACCATTGCAACAAAAGAATAAAATACCTGGGAATAAACTTACCTAGGGAGACAAAAGACATGTATGCAGAAAACTGTAAGACACTGATGAAAGAATTTAAAGATGATACCAACAGATTACACTACCCAAAGCAATCTACAGATTCAATGCAATCCCTATCAAATTACCAGTGGCACTTTTTACGGAAGTAGAACAAAATATCTAAAAATTTATATGGAGACACAAAAGACCTCGAATAGCCAAAGCAGTCTTGAGGGAAAGAAACGGAGCTGGAGGAATCAAAAGAAACGGAGCTGGAGGAATCAGACTTCGTGACTTCAGACTATATTACAAAGCTACAGTAATCAAGACAATATGGTACTGGCACAAAAAGAGAAACACAGATCAATGGAACAAGATAGAAAGCCCAGAGATAAACCCACACACCTATGGTCAACTAATCTATAACAAAGGAGGCAAGGATATACAATGGAGAAAAGACAGTCTCTTCAGTAAGTGGTGCTGGGAAAACTGGAGAGCTACATGTAAAAGAATGAAATTAGAACACTGCCTAACACCATACACAAAAAAAACCTCAAAATGGATTAAAGACCTGAATGTAAGCCCGGACACTATAAAACTCTTAGAGGAAAACATAGGAAGAACACTGTTTGACATAAATCACAGCAAGATCTTTTTTGATCCACCTCCTAGAGTAATGGAAATAAAAACAAAAATAAACAAATGGGACCTAATGAAACTTCAAAGCTTTTGAACAGCAAAGGAAACCATAAACAAGACGAAAAGACAACCCTCAGAATGGGAGAAAATATTTGCAAAAGAATCAATGGACAAAGGATTAATCTCCAAAATATATATGCAGCTCAATATTAAAAAAACAAACAACCCAATCCAAAAGTGGGCAGAAGACCTAAATAGACATTTCTCCAAAGACATACAGATGGTCAAGAAGCACATGAAAAGGTGCTCAACATCGCTAATTACCAGAGAAATGCAAATCGAAACTACAATGAGGTATCTCCTCACACCAGTTAGAATGGGCATCCTCAGAAAATCTACAAACAACAAATGCTGGAGAGGGTGTGGAGAAAAGGGAACCCTCTTGCACTGTTCATGGGAATGTAAATTGATACAGCCACTATGGAGAACCATATGGAGGTTCCTTAAAACTACAAATAGAACTACCATATGATCCAGCAGTCCCACTACTGGGCATATACCCAGAGAAAATGACAATTCAAAAAGACACATGCACCCCAATGTTCATTGCAGCACTATTTATAATAGCCAGGTCATGGAAGCAACCTAAATGCCCATTGACAGACGAATGGGTAAAGAAGATGTGGTACATACGTGGGTGGATCTAGAGACTGTCATACAGAGTAAAGTAAGTTAGAAAGAGAAAAACAAATATCGTATATTAACGCATATATATGGAACCTAGAAAAATGGTACAGATGAACCGGTTTGCAGGGCAGAAACTGAGACACAGACGTAGAGAACAAACGTATGGACACCAAGCAGGAAAGCAGCGGGGGAGTGGTGGTGGTGGTGTGATGAATTGGGTGATTGGGATTGACATGTATACACTGATGTGTATAAAATTAATGACTAATAAGAATGTGCTGTATAAAAAAATAAATAAAATTTAAAAATTAAATTAAATAAAAGAGAGAAGAGCATTGGCACAAGAAGAGAAAATAAAAGAATATTCTTCTTCAAAAGTTAAAAAAAAAGAAAAAGGAGGAACTCCCTAATTTCTCCTAATATTATCATTTTTTTTAATTTGCCAAAAACGTTGGATAGATGTATATCTATAACTGATTCACTTGCTGTACACCTGAAACTAACACAACATTGTAAATCAACTATACTCCAATAAATTTAAAAATAAATAAATAAATAAATAAAATAGATAGCTAGTTCAAAGCAGCCAGAAAGCACAGGTAGATCAGCTCGGTGCTTTTGATCACCTAGAGGGGTGGGATAGGGAGGGTGGGAAGGAGACGCAAGAGGAAGGAGATATGGGGACATATGTATATGTATAGCTGATTCACTTTGTTATAAAGCAGAAACTAACACATCATTGTGTAAAACAGTTATACTCCAATAAAGATGTTTAAATAAATAAATAAATAAAGCTACTGTGATACGGAAAAAAAAAAAGATTCTCCTTATCGATCAAATCTTATTTCCTCCGTGAAGCCTGGCAAACTCAAGATACCCTTTTCTGTCCTCATCGTACATGGTCCTCAACCACAATCTAGCAAATCTTCTGTCTTATTGCTGCTGTTTATTTTTATACTCATTTCCCAGCAACTTGTAAGCAATTACCATGGGAATTTTTTGGTATTTGTATCTTTAGTGCCTCATTTTTAAAACGAGTCATTTAAAATAGCTGCAAGAATTTCTCCATAAGGTTAATTTTACCTTTTCAAAATGGTTATGAAGTTTCAATGCATTAAAATATTCATATCTGACTGATCAGGGTTTGGCCATTGTCTCTGAAGCTCTCTAAAATAGCAAGTCAAAATATAATGGTTGCACCTTCTCTGAAATCTTCAGTTCTACCCACGTAATAATTTCTTCCACCCGAATTTGGAAGGATACCAGGAATATATTCTGCGAGTGATTCAGTCAAACTTTTGCATTTATATAATACTACTCACTGAACCAAGTACAGGAGCTCATTCCCAATTCACTGGATTAAAAATACTCTTTCTGAATAAGCTACTTATAAGGTATACAACCTTTATTCCATACTTAAAGGTGCTTTCTTTTTATGTTCTTTAAGTCCTTGTTTCACTAGCCATAGTTATCTGTTCTTTGAGATATATGCTTGATAAGACTACAATTTATTTTCTATATTTGCTTAGGTTATAAAAGTGTAAATTTGATTCCATTTTAATTATGTAGTTCACATTTCTGATCTGTTTTTAAAATACTAAGCCATTTTTAAGGACACTATTTTTAAAACAATGCATTAAATATAAAGCTTTGATTTATGAAGGAAGAAACAAATGTCTGAGTATTGAACATATTTACATTTTACCAAAATGCACACTAATGTAATCATCTCCTCCACTCAGGGATCTCTCTGATTCAAGTCTCACCTTTCTCCTCCCTCTCTTCCCAGTTTATAGGCTACTTTGCCTTTGGAAAGCAAAAATATTAGAGTACTCGACAAGAAGGTGTATTTTACCACAGATTAAAAACTTCACACCTTGTAGCATTTTAATTCTTTGATTCTTCACTTTCTATACTACACAGTGACAATTCTTGAACACATACCCTATTCCAGCCAAAATCTAAATGAAAAAAGTGAAAAGAACATTGATGCGAGATGACTGACCTTTGTTACGTACTCTCATTATGTGCCCTTGAACAAATGATTTATTCCTTTGGGGGTCTCTGCTCATCTACATCGTAGAATCTACAAGCATCATAAAAGAAGCCCATGAGCCCTTGAACTTACCAAAAACGTGGCCAAAAGGAAAGACTATGTTAACTCATAGTCAGGCAGTCAGAGGGTAGGATTAGGTATTTTTTATTAAAATTGTGAAGTCTAATGTCTGAATGGATGACTAATCTACCCTATTGGAGAGTATTTGTAAGGAAATACCAACATTTTCCTTTAAAAAAAACTATCTTGGTTGCATCCATTTCAGTGAAAAGATGGATGGGAAACTGAAAAGCCAGGAATTGATATACGAGATCATGACATCTAAATATCAAGTTTGGTAGCACTGTGTAAGAAAAACAGTGAAGAGGGGGGCACTTTTCTGTAAGGCTGATGAGAAGCCACTGAAGATTTTAAGCACAGCATAATCAGATTGGTTTGGCTGCCGAGTTGAGAATGGGCTGGCAGGGGACACGCTGGTGCAGATAGGTTCCTTAGTAAGTTGTCACAAGTCTTCTGGCAGGAGATGATAAGAGCTTGAACTAGATTAACGACGGTAGAAATAGATCTAGGGGACCAATTTGAGACATAATCAGGAGGTAAAGGAACCTGGGTTATGAGAGAGAAAAAAGTGTCAAATACATTAGTTTTCTAGCTTTTTCAACAAGATGGTACCATTCCTGAGGTTGAAAATATACAAGGAGTATGGGGTTTGTAGGAAAATATTGTCCTTTTAATTACTGACATATTATAGCTACATCAGATTGGAACAATCTTTGTTTGATATTTCGATGATCAATATCTTTGGATGAGCTTTAGAGCATATGCATTATACTAAATCTCATACTTTGTTGAAATGGCTAAGTACTAATATATATTTTCCCATATAAGTAAGTAACTTCTAGGAAAGAAAAGTGAAAGAAAGCAGTTTGATAAATTTAAAAAAATAAGCTGAAAGAGAAATTATCCCAAACATTACCCTGAGTCTAATATTCACCACCACAGCTCCCCTGAATCTTATATCTGTATTCAGTGGAGTCAAACATAAAATCAACAGCACTTATTAAGCTTAATTCCTTCCCTTAGTCAAATAAAAGTCATTCAAAGCATTTAACTCAATAATTATTGATTGAGTTCTATAGGTACAGTCATGTGTTAGGAGCCAGGTAAGCCATAAACATATAAATGGTTCCATAGGGCCCCCTTCCAAATCCACTGGTACATCATTTATTCCATTTGCAATAAAAATTTAGGTGAAAAGCTGTCCTTTGGCATTATACTGAAATGACTTGCCTCTTCCTTTTCTCATACATCGAATTTTATTCTCTCTCTCTGCATTTTGTCATTCAGCAAGTATGAACTGAAAAACTGTGTCAGGCACTTTGTCAGGCATGGGGGCTCAGGGGTGCAAATAAACATCATTTCTACCTTGGAGAGTATGCAGTCTCTGTCTCCCTCTACCCCAGACACATAAAAGAAAATGAAACAATTATGATAATTGTTATCATTGTGGATATACAAATTGCAATGGTTTCCTAACTTTACCTAGTTTAGAGGATTAGGGGAAGCCTCTGAGGGGAGAAAGACACAAGGATTTCTGAAAGTTAAATAGAGGTGAACCAAATAAAAGGCAAGGAATAGGAGGGGAGTGTTCCTGGCAGAGGAGACATATATATATATACATATATAATAAATATACATATATGTATATATATGTGTATATATGTGTGTGTATATATATATGTGTATGTATATATATGTGTATATATATATATATATATATATATACACACACACACACACCCTAGCAGAGCGGTGTTCTAAAACCTAAAGGCAAGAAGAGCCATACTGTGCTAGAAGAACAGAAAGAATTTCAGTAAGGCAGGACCTGAAATACAAAGGGAAATCGTAAGAGATGAGACTGGATAGTAGTTAGGCATGGGACCAGATTATGCAGACACTTAAAGTTACATAAGTACAATGACTTCTCAAGTGAAACAGGACACAGACGTGTTTTAATCAGAGAAGGACCCTGATTAGACATGCATCATAGAAGGACCATTTTGAACTGAGAGAAGAGATTGAAAGAGAACTAGGTAACTAGACAGGATAGGTATGCTATTTCGGAGGCTATTACAGTAATCAGAGAAAGAGATGATAGGAAGTCTGTGCAAAAATCATGGCAACAAGAATAGAAGAGATGGCAAAAATCAAGAGATAGTTCAGATATCTTGGTGTTTGAAAGCAGAAAGTGTGAAGAAGAGAAAAGGGTCAAGGACGGAACAATTGGCAGGCAGTGGTGTTGTGCCCTGAGACAACAATACTGGAAGAGCAGCAGGCTGGAGTTACACAGGGAGTGAGATGAAGTTTTCCATTTTGAATATGCGGAATTTGAGGTTTATGAGAAACATCAATGTTAAACTCTCAATAAGAGAAGTAGATATATTGCCCTGAAGCTCAGAATATAGGTCTGGCATAGAGATGGTGACTCGAAAATCACCCTAGACAACGATAGCATTCAAGAGTAATGCTATCACCTGGCACAAGTATATGGAGTGGAAGGGAAGAGAGCCTACTTTAAAACCCTGGGGAATGCAAAGGGCAGAACATGGACCCACAAAGAATTCTAAGATGTCCTTAGTTAACTTGTCCAGAAGCAGACCAAAGAAGAGGGTAGTGTCATGGAAAAGAACATTTGCTAAAGAAGAAAGTACTCATCAGCATCAACTGCTGTCTCAAAGTCAAGTCAGAAAAGGATTAAAAAGTATATTTTATGACAAGGAGGTCTTTGGTGACTTGGAGCGACTTACATAGAGTAGTGGAGGCAAAAGCAGGATGCAGCAGGCTGAGCAGTGAGTGTTGGGTGAGAAAATAGACCAAGTACACACAACATTTTTAAAAGCTTGGGTGCTGAGTTGTTAGTGAATTTGCAGGGTCAAGTAAAATTCCCTTTTAAAACTCTAAAATTTTTATTAAAAGGAAGACCACTGGTTTATTCTGGTTTCAAGGAAGGAATCTGTCCTCTTATGTGAGATTAAATATCCAATCATGGCCCAAGAGGAAAAGAGCTCTACCCAGTTTCAAATGGCAAAGATATGGTCTTATACCGTAAAGGTCCTCAAGTGACTATTTGTAAAGTTCTGGAAAAGAAAGTTTGCTCAATAAACATCTGGGTTACATAAATAATTGCATTAATCTCTAGAAGAAACCTAGCTGCACAGAAAGTGATTATTTTTTTTAAAACTACTGCTAAAGTACTTTTTTTAATATTTTCTTTTTTGCTAAAGTACTTTTTTATTTACTTGTTTATTTTCATTTATTTTTGGCTGCGTTGGGTCTTCATTATTGCGTGCGGGCTTTCTCTAGATGCGGCGAGCAGGGGCTACTCTTCGTTTGTGGTGTGTGGGCTTCTCGTTGCAGTGGCGTCTCTTGCTGTGCAGCATGGGCTCTAGAGCGCAGGCTCCGTAGCTTTGGTGCATGGGCTTAGTTGCTCTGCGGCATGTGGGATCTTCCGGGACCAGGGCTCAAACTCGTATCCCCTGCATTGGCAGGCAGATTCTTAACCACTGCACCACCAGGGAAGCCCAGAAAGTGACTTCAGAATATGTGTGTGCTCTGATGTTACAGCTCAAACTTTGGGTTATTCTATCGTATTTCTGAAACTGAGTTGCCCCCTAAAATCGAATTCCCCTGCCGAGTTTATGATTAACCCCTATTCCCTTTCTTGTCCCACACCTGCTCCCCTCAAAATTGATAAGTATCAAAGAAAAGGGGGGATTGAAACCGAGCAGGACCCTAAGAGACACTCTCATGTACATATGCCTTTCTGTTTATAGAAAAAGGCTTTAGTCTCATAGACCTTCCCTGAGTTCCAAAGATCGGATTCAAACAGTTAAGTGAGGGAATGCAGAAACAAAAGAAAAGCAAGCCCCACATAATCTTTTCCATGATGTTAGCTTAAGCCAATACCTTGATTTATGACCCAAACTGTTAAGGTAACGCCCTGTGGCTTCAACCAACTGGCCCCAAGCAGACTTAAAAATTGATAACACAGGAAGGGTCAACTGAGAACTGAAACTCTTGAACCATTACATAGGCCCTAAACTAATAATAAAATGCCTCATCTACTGTTTCTGCTCTCTCCTAGAGGAAAGTTAAAGAATCACCAGACCAGACTAGGAACATATAGAATAATCATGACCCCTGGGGCCAAAGGAAGTCATAAGGTTGCACCAAAAAGTCTGCACTGAGATCTTATCCGAAATCTGGGATCACAGAGACCACTCTTCCCCTTTTTCCTTTAAAAATCTTACACCCTGGCCAGCCAGCAAGATGGATTTGAGATGAGTCTAGGTCTCCCATCTTCCAGATTGGCACCTCCTTGACTAATAAACTTTGCTCCAAACTCAGACATTTCAGCTTGTTTGGCCTCACTGTGCGTTGGGCACATGAACTTGGGTTCAACAATTTCCATTGTCAAACTTTACAGTTGATTGCAGATTACGTGTTTTATCTACTTTATGGATCAAGCACTTTGCATCTGTAAATTTTGCTCTGAAATCTGGCCCTTTTCCAAATTGCTTCCTTTTTTGTCCAGTCAGGGCGTGCTAGGAAATTGCAAATTACAATCAAATCTCAATTTTCCAAACTAATGATTTTAAAGAGGAATAATGCATAATCCAAAATGATGGTGAATTCATGAACCATTTATCTCTGTAATGTATATTCATTAAACTTGACTCTAAGTACACCTCATATGGCATTCACAACAAAATGATAAAGCATTTCAACGGAAATGACTCAAGGGGACTTGCAAGGTTTTCCAATTTCCCTATTTCTGCTTCCAACTACATCCTATTACTTCTATCACATTTCATGTTCAGGTGACTCATGAAAATAAACTAACATACCATGATTTTTAGGATGCAGATGTTTCATCTACTCCTTGCAGCACTTCCTCATTATTGCTACCAATTTCTACAGCTATGGTCCTCTTTCTCTGTCTCTCTAAAAAGTTTCCTTCACAAAAGTAAAGAGAATAGTAAAACAAACCCATATACCCATCACCTACCTTCAACAATGATCAGCACCTCTTAAAAATTTACTGTGTTGAGAGTTCCCTGGTAGCCTAGTGGTTAGGATTCTGGGCTTTCACTGCTGTGGCCTGGGTTCAATCCCTGGTCTGGGAGCTGAGATCGCACAAGCCACACGACGTTACCCGCCCCGCCAAAAAAATTTACTGTTTGTTAAGAAGCATGACTATTATCTCTTTAATATACTATAGGTTAAGAAAGCACATGACTACTATATATAAAATAGATAACCAACAAGGACCTACTGTATAGCACAGGGAACTATACTCAGTAATTTGTAATAACCTGTAAGGAAAAAGAATATGAATAAATATATATGTGTGTGTATAACTGAATTACTTTGATGTACACCTGAAACTAACATAACATTGTAAATCAGCTATATTTCAATTTAAAAAAATCAGAGAAAACCCCCCAATTTTTTTTTTAATTAGAAAAAAAAGAAAGCACATGAATACTAGAACTAGAAGGAGCTTTAGATATTATCTGTTCCAGCCTAGTCCCTCAGTAAGGAAAATGAGCAAGTAGGGACTTAACAAAGCACAGTACTGATTGATAATAAAGTAAGAACTAGACATTGTCCACACCTATCTTATTCCTTCTGGTGAAATCAAGACTACAGCTCTACTGCCTTATTCTTGGTACAGAATATGTCCCCAAATCCACAAACTATTACTTTCTACGGTCTTACAAAGCACAAACAACATGAAGTTTTTTAAACTTTGACATATTAGCCACATGATTATTGAGTTGAATTTTGAAGAGTGAACAGCTCAGTGATGATCTGTAAGAAACAAAGAAAGTTCTTACCTTGGATGTTTAAAAAACATCCAACGTCCTGGTTAAAAACCAGGACGTCATCCAAGAATGTACTCAATATTTACTTTTTTTAGAAAGATGATTTTTATAAAGGGATAATTTCAGCAGTTCCTGTATTCCTTTCACCACATACAGAGGAAGGTAATTATAGGTTTGACGTTTTCACTTTTGACCTTGTATAAGTAGCAGAAGATTTTAGAAAGTGAGTTTAGGGCTTTCATATAATATTAAGTTAAGAAGAGTGTGATGTTTTCCTCAAGAGTTCTCTTGTCCATAAAAACTGCTTTGGGGGATAATTCTTAGGAGGACCACTCACCCATGTCTGTTGCTAAAGATGTTTACTCAGAGTATTTTATTACGTCAGAGGAGCTGGAAACCCACAGCTTAAGGTCGGCGTGTTCTACTAACAGAAGTGCCATTTCTTATCTCTGGCTCTACCTGGTTCTTCTTGCTAATATTAACCAAATGACAGTTGTATAAGCACAAGTAATTAGTTTATGAATGACAATAAGACAATGTTTTCCCTTTTGTATTTTTAAGAGACACCAAAATATCTCTTTAATGAAGCTCTCAGTTGATTAATAGGAATAAAATGCTTGCATAAATAGAATTATGTGCATTTTTGGAACATAATTAAAGACATGGGTAGATAGATAGGTAGATAGATGACAAGAGAGATCAGTGTGTATATATATATATATATATATATATATATATAAACCCAAACTAGAGAAACCAATTAAGATTCATAAATCTGCTCCCAATCAAGTGTGAGAACCAGGGATTTAACTATCAAAGTTTAACAGTGTAGTACAAGAAAGTCTTCGTATAAATAATGCAGATCATTTCTCTACCAATTATGTCCTCCTTCACCCCTACTCTGACTCCCATCTGAGAAGCTCTGCATGTGGGTCACAACTGTGTGACCCTGTCACCCTCCCTTCCTCCTAATCTCCCTCTTTCTGCTCTATTACGTGCACACACACAGCATACAGCCTGGATTAGTACTATCTACCGGGAGCAGAGAAAGCCCATATATAAGGCAGCAAATGATGAAGCTGAAGTGAGAAGCAGACATGAGTTGCCTGGGAATAGTGGAGAGACAGAATCACTTCAGCTCCTGATTCTATTTCCCAGCCCTGGCTGAGGCCTGGTGGCATTTTCTACACCTGACTCCTTCCAATAATTTCTTCTCCTTTGCTTAAGTCAGTTAAAGTGGTTTGGCAGGGGTGGGTATCTTTTTCCCTCTTGAAGCAATTAATTCCTT
Source organism: Grampus griseus (assembly GCF_964374135.1). Lineage (NCBI taxonomy): Eukaryota > Metazoa > Chordata > Mammalia > Artiodactyla > Delphinidae > Grampus > Grampus griseus. The sequence continues at coordinate 52,372,263 of NC_139003.1, read as the reverse complement.
ATCAGCCTGACAAATATTTGTCAAAGCAACCTACTCACACAGTGCGAAGAGTTCTCAGTTTCACATTAGAAGATTCATGTTCAAATCTCCTATGTTCTGCTGGCTGACTGTGACCTGGAGAAAGTTATTTAACCTCTCTGGGCCTCTGTTTGCTCACCTATAAATTGAATGAGCACCCAAATATTCAGTGAGATAAAATACACATGAAAATAACCAGCAACTCAATAAGTGTTTGTTGAATTCATCAGAGTTCAGAGTGTGCTCTGAAAGTTTGCCGTTTCCATAATGCAGTTATGACAGTAAGCTTTGTGACAAGGGCATGAGATGGTCTGAATTCTGACCAACAGCTTTGGGAGACCTCAAGAATGTTGGGCCAATTAGTCAAGCTGTTGATACATAATGCTTCCACAGCAAGGATCCAGTAGTCTAGAGATATTCCAGAAAATCTCCTAGCAGGGTAAGCACAGAGTAAGTGCTCCAGCAGGCTTTCGCTGCTGCTCTTAATATCCGCGGGAAGAATCTGAGCTACCCTTTGATAGATGTTCAAATACCAACTCTGACAATTGGACCCTGATCAGTTAATTAACTTTTATTAATGTGTGTTGTGAATACCCAATTTATATTCTTCAATAATAATGTGAACATTTAAAAAATCACCCACCATTGTAATTAAGTGGCTTAATATATTTATGAAGGAATTTTTTAATTATTATTTTAAAGAGCTCAAATTCTAACAAGATGAAGATGGACTTATGTTGGTTTTATGGGTTTTTGTTTCCATTATATGTTTCTAATAAAAAATTGGCTGCTTAATCATATGTACCCGAAGGAAAAAGGTAATAACCCCACTGTGCCTTGTCACCTGACATACATAAATTGATGTTTAATATTCATACCTATGAGCAAAATTAGTATATGACAAAGCAAGAAAAAGTACATAACAATAATGGAAGCAATATACACATTTTAATTTTCTCCTATGGACAGAGATAATTTGGGGTTTTCACCTTGAAAAATTATAATGTTATTTGCAATTTATGTGAGATAAAATTTCGGAAAAGTGCCTCACTTTTTAATTATTACACATTATTAGTGTCTTTGGGCTCCTGGAAAGTGCTTTATAGTTTTGTGTAATTGCCAATTACAAGAGTTTGCACCATTAGTTCCTTACTAAAATCCGAACATTTGTTAATTATACCTACACATTGCTGTACAACTGAATATTTTGTCAAATTTTTATTTAAATTTGTCATATGTATAGATACTCGAATTTTACTTTTCAGTTAATATTTTCATTTAGACCCATTCTAATCAACTAAGATTGAATGAATGTGTAAAAGAATGACCAAGGAGATAAGAGTTTCACTGAATGCCTACTAAGCCCCGGACTCTGTAGCATCCAGGTGCTGTCATTTACCTGGATAAAGAAGAGACAGGTCCTACTGCCAGGAGACTCAACGAAAGAGAAACAAGTATGTGAGTGGACAATTAAAATGCCATTCTGTTGTAATAAATGAAAGTGAAAATTGTCATGGGGGCATAGAGAGAGAATAATCAATTCTCAGTCAAGTGGTTTCACACCTGAGCTTTGGCTTCCGAAGGTCCTGGGTCCAACCACAGCTCTCTGCCCCTCAGCAGCAGATGGAATAGTGCCTCCATCTTAAGATTGTTTTAAGAATTAAATGAGACAATGTGTGAAAGGCTTGTTTGGGCACAGTATGTCTGATGTAGAATAAGTGCTCCCTACCTGTTACTACCATTGTGAACTGGGCATTTGACAGGTTTCTGAACTCCAAGCAAGCATCACAGGGGATTCCCATAGGAATTACCAGTGAAGAAACGAGAGTGAGCAAGTCATAAAACCCTCCTCAGCTCTGGCCTCTGAAGTTCTAAATCCAAGTAAATCCAAGGAGTATTGGTAAGTTCACATTGGTTCAATAATTCTACAATGTTAATGTGTACAACAAACTCGTGGGCTGCTTATTTAAACTGCACATCCAGGCCCCACCCAAGGCATTGTGATTCTTTAAGTCCAGTGTAGAGGCCTCAGATCATTAGTTTAACCCCATTTAAACAACAACAGATGAAGATGAGCTCTTAAGGCCATTCTCGCTTGAGTTTACTACAAGTAACTAAGTTGCCATATATGATATGTAATTTAGCAGTCTTATTTTCCCTCTCTATCCTCCAGAATCAGGGGAAGCAACATACATATACCAAGAGTACTTACTATTGATTGAATTTAAATCAGCCAACTTGATGGCCTTTCTCTAGAATATTCAGAAAATTTTTGAAAAATGAATCATAATCAGAAAAATGAGAAAGGTCCTCTTCTAGAACATATATAATACAGGTTTATTTGCTTAACGTGTGTGTTTCCATTCTAGGCTGTAAACTCCATTGGAGCAGACAACGTGGGGTAGCTCCACCAGCTAGCATAAATGCCATACAGTTAATCAAGGATCATTTTATTTTCAGGAAAATGGAAAATGCTTGCATTCAAGAAGGTAGGAGTGGTAGGAAAGTTGGAGGGAAGGGGTAGATTGGAGAAATATTTAGGAGTTAAAATGAGCAGATTTACCAATCTGATGAGGAATTAAAGAAAAATAGTCTCAAGATTCAAGCCTACACCGTTAAATGAAGATGATGTCCCTAACTAAGAAAGCATGCACTTGGTGGAAGGTTAATTTAGTTTTGGATATTATGTGTTTGAGATGTCTATGGGAGATAATAACCAGTGAATAACCACAGATGCCTATGAATCCAAAATTCTGAGTTGTGGTAAACAGAATAATGTTCCCCATAGATGTCCACGATCTAATTCTCAGAAGCTGTGAATACTGTCTTACATGTCAAAAGGGACTTCGCAGATGTGATTAAAACTAAGGACCTTGAGATGAGGAGAGGGGCCTGAATTATCCAAGTGGGCCCAATCTAATCCCATAAGTCCTTTAAAGTACAGAGTTTTTTTCCAGCTACAGAGAATCAGAGAGATGGCAGCAGGAGAACTTGCTGGCTTTGAACATAGAGATGCGAAGCCATGAGCCAACGAACATAGGCAAATTCTAGAAGCTGGAAGAGACAAAGAAATGGGCTGTCCTTTAAATCCTCCTGAAAGAAAGCAGCCCTACCTACACCTTGATTTTAGCCCAGCAAGACCTCTTTGGGAATTCTGACCTACAGACCTGAATAATAATAAATTTGTGTTGTTTGAAGCCACTAAGTTTGTGGTAATTTGTTACAGCAGCAATAGGAACCTAATATCCATAAGGTCTAGGCTGAACATAAATATCCTTCGGATTTCTATATAACAGATAAAACATAATTTCCTCTATTATTTAATGCCTCTCCCTCTTACTTTCTGCAATCTTGAAGAAAGTGGTGTAACTGCAGTGCTCGGTATTTCTCTGTTGGCAATCAGTTCTATCCTCATCATTCCTCTCTCCTTGGGGACTGGAACCCATAAACTGTGCATCCCAGAGCTCCTTGCCAGCTGGTTTCTGGTTAGGTCTGCCAATGGGAAGACTGGTGTCAGAGTGGAAGTGAGGAAAAAGAAAGAAAGCCATGATTTTCCTTCTTCGGCTTGTCCAGCCACCTTGGCACTTAGCGCTCACGGGTTCTGGTACTGGTGGCGGCAGCACCAGACAACTGCTGGCCTCTGCAGTAGCAGCACAGTGGTGCCAGCAGCCTCCAGTTGTAGGCACCAGCCACTCAGGCAACAAATCCACCAGCCCCAGTGGGACTGCAAGCTGTTGGATGACTGCAGAGCAGTGGTGAGGTGGTGGCAGAAGCAGCATCACCACCAGAGTAAGGCTTGTAGGGTTTAGGTACCACTTTCTCCTTTGCTCCTCCAACCCTAGAGGCCGCAGCGATTTCCTGCAGTTATTAACCTCTGGGTAATAGCATCTTCCCCTTTTCTCTCCCTCAGCCTTTTCAACACATTTGTAAACAATTCCTTGCATTGCTTCCCTCTGTTTGAAAAGCTGAGAATGGTTCTGTTATCCTGACTAGACAGATACAAATGCTTTTTTGCATCATAAAGTGGCAAATGAAACAAAATGACTGAATATTTTCCGAGCAGAATGTATGTGCACAAAAGTTTATACCTACACATGGACCTTAATATTTGCTCATAATGTGAACATAGGTGTAACATATACAATCCTCAGTTACCTAGTATGTCCTCACTTCAAATATTTTACTATTAAAGCAGGTTGTTATTGGGGAGAGAAAAATACATGATTGGTTCCCTAGAATTTTCAAAGGCAGTGAAATAAAGATATTTAAACACGGTAAGAGGGTGAATACTTATCATCACAAAGTTAGCAGTTTTAGATTAAATATCTATCTGTATGGAAAGGAAGAGAAAAATTCCTTCCACATGGCAGCAAGATCATAAAAACAATTTATCTGCTTAACTCAATTCGCTTTGACAAAAACAGGACAAATGGAAAAGCCACTTCAAATGTATCCTTGTCTTGAATTAAAGGTGTATCAGGAAAGTAGGGCACAGTGAGCATTTTCATTGTGAAAGTTGTGAAAACCCGGGGTTTCTTTTTGCAAGTGTTGCGTTAAACAGAAAGCTAACCGGCCCCCACGCCTATACTTGTCCTCCAAGAAAACACAACTACGGTAAAGAGCCATCTTAAAGTACCATCCAAAGCAGCAACAGTTTCAACAATTTGATACAAGTGCTAAGTTTGCAGTAGGTGCTTAGAACACTTTAAGGGGTCAAGGAAACCTGTTTGTAACAGAACAATCCACGTGCTGCAGGAGTAACAGAACAATCCACGTGCTCCAGGAGGAACCATCGACTGTCTTCATTTCACGCTTACTATGCACCAGAAAATCTGCTAAGCACTTAGCATCCATTTGCTCACGCACATCTTCCAATGGCCCCATAAGGCGAGTAGCATCACCAATGAACAAGCTGTAGCTCTTAGTACTGAAGTAGTCATACAACTAGTTAGAGCTGGAGTCAGAGGTCAAACCAGTTCAGTCCAACTCAAATCTATATGCTTAACCACTTCTCTATACTTAATATATGAAGGGAAAATATCCATGCTCTCACCTTAAAAGTGTAGGGGTGGAGGAGTAAATGCATAAAACAAGGGAAAGTATGTAGATAGACGGCACCGTAAAGCCCTCCTCACATCATGGTTTTTTTATTTTAAATTTTTGATATAAAAACATGCAACCTTTGTCACCATACAACACTAGAAGGGATACATTTTTAGTGGCATTTCAGAGATCCAGAGAGGTACCTCATCTAAAGAAGTTACTATTACCTTGGGTCTTCAATGTTATTATATTAATGGTGTCTAATACCTTCTGAGAAAATTTTCCTAACAAAGACAAAATGAGTTTTTATAATTGATTCAAAACATTCTAAAAACCCTCCATTTTCTTTTGCTTTCTGGATACAAATGTTATCTACCCTTAAAGCAAGAAAACCCTCATTCGGCCAGACCACCCCCGGTTACCCTAAAACATCAAAGAGGAGTATTTTGAGTGAAACTTAAATCATAATATCATTCTTGTGTGCAGATCTATAAAGTTAATTCTCAATTCTTCTCTCTTTATACAGCCTAGGGTTTTTTTTTGTTTGTTTGTTTGTTTTTGCGGTACGTGGGCCTCTCACTGTTGTGGCCTCTCCCGTTGTGGAGCACAGGCTCCGGACGCGCAGGCTCAGCAGCCATGGCTCACGGGCCCAGCCGCTCTGCGGCATGTGGGATCTTCCCGGACCGGGGCACGAACCCGTGTCCCCTGCATCGGCAGGCGGACTCTTAACCACTGCGCCACCAGGGAAGCCCTATACAGCCTAGTTTTAATGGACTTACACAGGAAACTAAGATTAATGATGATTCAACTCCAGTACTCTTATTTTCTTGTTTATAAATCATTTCTGATTTTTGTTTGTAACAATAGCAGAAAAAGCCATGGTTTCCTCCTATCTCACACAACCCACAGGAAGTAATTAGAAGTACTCATGCCAGGACCACAGACTGTTTACTTCTGTACTAAGATTAAAAGCCATATTTCTACCTGAGATGGTTTCCTTATTTCGTTGTTACATAGCCTACAGGAGCAGACGTGGTTGACCCTTACCTGCCAGTCCTGCCTTGTCTTGTACCCCCTCAGTCCCTCAGCCCACACGCAAATCCCAGGCCTGGGAGTCTTTCTCTGGGTCCTGCCTCAAGGCTCTGTGTCAGGATAATTCCTATTCATTCTTCATGTCTCAAATTAGCCATCATTTACTCTGGGAATTTTTCCATGGTCCTAGCACTAGGAGGGTTATCCCTCTTTAGAATCAGTTACTTTTTCTTCAGAAGAACTTGTATATTTATAACTAGGGGTATTGTGAAATAAACATCTGTTTACTGCCTATCTTCATTCTCTGTCTGTAGTCTCCACTGGGAGAGATACCAACCATGTCGATTGTGTTTACCTCACTATCATCAGCACCTTGGACAGTGCCCAACAAGTAGTAAGGGCCCCAAATCATTTGTGAAAACTTAGGATCTGAACTCCATCAGCTTCAAGGCAGAGCTATAACTGCCCTGAGAATTTTCCACTGGGAACCCGGGGTGACAGGTGTGTATATCTTCCAAGCAGGATAGCATAGACCTCTTCCAACCAGGGCCCTTTAGGTCCTCCTCGTTCTCTTGGGGCCTTCCTCTTGGTGATCTCCACTCTCTAGGAGCCCCTAAAGCCCTTCCAAAGCTGAACTTTGAAGTAAGACTCATCTTCACTGCTCCCTTCCTATGCTTTCATTTCCTCGGTGGTCTCCTTCTTTTTCTTTTAGGGACCTAACACCTGAGGTATTAGGTTATGAGAAGAATCTTTTCCAGGTTCTTTATTCACATCAAAGACTAAATCAGTAGCAGGATGAAGAGATGTTTCTTATGTATATTTGCAGTTAGCAGCATCTAAATTGAAACGTCTGGCATCGGCCACTAAGAACAGAAGATTCTCCAAAGAATAGAGACAGGACCTTCTCTATGGGGGTGGCCAACCATGCCTCCCCCACATACAGAACCTCAAGGGAAAGGGAGGCACTCAGGCCCTCACACCACCACATGAAGCCCTGTCTAGTGCTCTGATGCTTTCTCTCTTCTAGGGACTATGTCTACCACATCCCTTCATCCCTCAGCTGATTAGACTTTCAGTGCTGGCCTTGTAGGCTACATCCCACAATAATGTCAGCAGGATCACAGGAACCCTGACTTCAATTGCTGTCATTTCCTTGGTCAGCTGAAGTTTAAAAAAAAGAAAATTTTACTAAGATCCAAAGGAAAACAAAACAAAAGGACAAAATGATAAAGCCTAGAGATAAAAGTTTAGAATTGTCTAGGTCAAAATTACTTTTAAACTCTGACCTAAGTGCTCAGTGCCATGGGCCAACTGAACCACATTCTCTGCTCATCCATTTCAGATGCTCCCCCCCACCTTCTTTCTTCTGCTTTATCCAAAGGAGTTTGGTCACTTACCAAAGCTGGTAGGTAGAACTACTTCCCAGGAGTATTTGGTGCATGAAAAATATATCTTCTTTTCCCATAGTGTGATTTATCTTTCAGTTTTGCTACATGGCCAATAAGGGTTGGGCAAATAGCAGACCCTTACAATACTTGTTAAATATGATTGGATGAATAAGTGAATGAATGACTTTGACTCCTCAATTGAAATGTTCTTCTGTTTTCAATTCTAGAAATCTTAGGCTTCTCCCAGACCAGGCTCCTCTATCTAGATTTCTGTCCCACACATTGGCTATTTCCCATCAACTCTAAAGTCTCCTCAGGGACTCAGCTCAGGAAAAAACTTGAGCTTCCTCGAGCTTATTCACGAAGGTGTTCTGAAATCCCAAAGTCACCTTAAAAACTGCAAACTTAGAGTGAAAGTAATATCTAATCAATGTCTAGTGATGGAATTAACTGGCAATGTGTCAAATAGTTAATTGAGTTACTCTGCATAAGATATATGCATTTTAATTATGTTTTGGAAACAGCGGATACTTACCCTTCATGGTCCATCTAAGTGGTATTCAAATCAAAAAGCTACAGGGCTTATGCCCAGATGTGTCTTCCCTGCCCAGCATTCTTGCCCAGATACAGAGGAAAAGGAGGAGGCTTTCACTATCCAAGAGCTTCTCTCCCCCACCTTTAGGAGCCTTTTACCTAGCTCCTAAGATCTCCTTTGAACAAAGAATACATGGAAAAATAAAACAACAACTACAGCAACATGAAAACCACTGGTTAAACATTAGTGACTTGTTTCCAAACAGACGGGTAAGAAACCGTGAGGTTGAAGGTCCTTCCATACTTCATCACACCCAGTGCTCATCACAGTCAGAAACTGAACCTTAGAACTAGTCTTATATTCATGACTTAATGAAGAATTTAAAACTTTATGTTCCCAAATTTTTGTCACACAAGTAGATCAGAAGTTGTATTCCAGTTACTGTCTACTGGATCTAATTCTAGGATCTGCAGATTAAGTGATGCTTATATACTATATAAGTCCACGTAAGACCACTCCCTATGAATATGTTTATGCCAATTATAATTTTTCTCCAGTTATGTGTTCTCACCTATTCTGTTCCTTGTGGAAAACTGATTTTCTCTATCACTTTCAGGGGTGGAGTCTATTCTGATGATCACAAAGGACGGAACTGAGTGTGATTTTTTAAAAAAATTTACAGCAAAGTGACACTGTTGGAAGGAACACATAAAGGAAAATGTACTGCAGTTTATTACTTTTCCTTTATAATGTAATTTCACAAATCTTCCTTCTATAATCATAAGAAAGCATCATCAGTGATCGTCACTAAAACTTCTTCCAGCAACATAATGCAGAACTCTTGAACTCATACCATGTAGCATATGGATATTGGAAGACGAGCATTACATTTGATTGAAAATACGCGATCAGTTCTTTAAACATATTTAAATTCATTTAATTTAGGATTGATTAATATAAGCATTGTTTGGGTTTTATCTATAATCTCCTTGGCAATAATCCTGTTTCCATAGTAACACAAACTTGTATTTTACCTTTGTGCGTGCGTGTGAAATTTTAACAACTTTTGCAATAAAGTTTACACATCATTTGCACATAACTTTCATTTTTTATGAGAGTTCCAAGCTAGAGGTTTCTTTCTTTTAATCATTTACTATTTTTCCACTAAATACATAATTCACATCTCCCCTCGAATAACGAAAACTCAACAGAGCCATTCCTAACGACTCTCAAGAGATATCGAAATCTACATGATGGTCAGATCTTTGCATTTCAACATGTACAATTAAGGGAAAGATAATGAAATACTTCACAAATGTCACCTTGGATATAATCCCTGTGCTGTATTAGCATAAATCCATTCATACTTACCAAATCAGTATTCTTTTTTTGGGAGATAATTATATATTTATAAAGCATTCTTATTTAAAGTTACAAAAGAAATGGTGATTTTACAACAGGGGAAATAATTACAAGAAATTCCGATTTTATTACATGCTGTGAAAAACAAAAATGATCCAATTTTAGCTGACTATGGATTTGTTGAAGTCAAGTAATAAGAAGCCTGGTTCAAGAACACTAGATCATAAAGAAAAAGTATATCATCATCATGAACAGGAAAGTAAAAGGGACATAAATGTAATTATCTTCTTTTGTTCATTTGTTTCAACTAGTTAAGTTAGCTGTGTTCAGTCAAAGTGAAGTAGGACAGTAAGCAGATGAAACATTGTCTAGTTACCTATCCCCACCCAAAAAGAGGGCCTTGCTGTCAGTTGAGCTGCAAGTGCATATGTTTTTTACTACATCCTTTTTAATATCATTTTAAAAAAAAAAGGCAGTTTATAATCTGGCGTTAGGACAATAGTTGCCTTTGGGTTGGGTGGTGCTTGGTAAGGGGCACGCCTGGGGCTACCAGGAAGTTGTAATATTCTATACTACATCTGAGGCATTAAAAAGCTGTACACTTATGATTTGTGACAATTTATATATTATATTATACTTCAGTACAAAAGTTAAAAAGTAACTTTCCATTTAGATACCACTATGTCTAGAATAGAAAATGGTGAAGATTTCATGAAATTATAATTTCAACTCATCCCATCACTTTTTATTTATAACTAGCTTTTTTTGCCCCCTAGGAAATGTTCAGATATCTAAATCAAAGACTAAACAAACTAAGAAAGATAGCATTAAAATGTGCCTTTAAAATGATCTGGTTTTGTGTTCTTAAGTTTATCTTCTGTATAAATGATGTATATAGTGTAAAAGGGAACTATCTGGAAAAAGTAGACATGATTTGAAAGTGTGGATGATATTTGTCTAAATATATGAAAATATTTTATTGAGTTTACCACGTTTCAAGAATATAAGAAACATCAGTATATTGTACTTCAAAACATCTATCACATTAAAAAGTGTAATCAAGCATTTTGAGTTGTACAAAGTTCAATTAATATATAAGAAAATAAAGCAAGTGATGTACATGGAAGAAGGTTAGTTAGTTCTCACAAATTTTTCAGTCCTTTAATGAAAAATCACTAACTCTCTCTGAATAGTTGAAAGGATGTTAACACTGAAGAGGTTGTAGATCAATCCTTTTGCTTCCAAAGGGCATGCTGAGGACCAGTGAGTGAATGGAAGGAGGCAGAGACATTTGGGGAGGGCAGAGGAGACATAGCATTAATTATACTAGTCTCACTAGAGGATCAATCACGTTGGTGAGCAGAGAGGTCCCCTACCACTGGAAATGTTCACCCATGTTAAGAGTAGTTGTGTTCGTTTCCTATGGCTTCTCTGACAAATTACCACAAACTTTCTGGCTTAAAAGACAACAAATTTATTATCTTATAGTCCATTAAGTCAGAAGTCTTACTAAGCTAAAATCAAGGTGTTAGCACGGCTGTGATTTTTCTGGAGGCTCTATGGGAAAATCGATTTACTTGCCTTTTCTAGCTTCAAGAGGTCGTAAGCATTCCTTGGCTTGTGGCCCCTTCCTTTATCTTCAAAAGCCAGCAGCACAGCATCTCAAAGCTCTCTCTCTCTGGCTCTGACACTTCTGCCTCCCTCTTATAAAGGTCCTTGTGATTCCACTGAGCTCACCTGCATAATCCAGGAAAACCTTCTCAACGTCTTAATTTAGTCACATCTGTACAGTCCCTTTTGCTATGTAAGTTAACAGAGTCAAGGGTGTTGAGGATTATAATGTGGACATTTTTGGGAAGTCATTATTCTGCTATCATAGTGCTATATTAAAATATATACAGGGGGAGGCTAAACCAGATTGCTAAGAGTCCTTTCAATGTTTATATCCACTAAATAAGACAAAGAAGTCAAATATTTGTTAACAACTGTAGCAAAAGAAACTGACCATACAAAAGACCTGATTCTCTCCACTCTGGAGACTATTACTATCTTTCTGTATGTCCACTGGAGATGGCTGGATATTTTAGCTAAAGTTCATTGTTCAGAAGAAGTTCAAGCTTCTTTTGTGAACAGTGACCATATCCTGACTAATCCAAGACAAAAAAAGTACTAGCAAAACCTTGCTGGAAAGTGTGTGACTGATAAGTTGGAGAGGGTTGGCAATTATGCAATAACCACCCTGTAGCTGCTCCAGGATGGTGCTTTCTCAAGGGATACAGTGGCCAGTGATCAGGAAATTATTGTCTCTTTTTCAAAAGAAAGAAAAATGAGAGTGAGAAAAGGAGAAATGGTGTGTGAACCACTATTTTTCCTCCTTACGACACACTCCTAAATAGGAAGGGAATGGTCAAGTTCCTAACTTGTAATTCGTTTCACATAAGCTATTAAATATGTGCCAATGAAAAATATGGCTTGACTAACTCAGGTATGAATTTCATCCATTTATATATAGCCAATCTTCAGCCTCTTGTGGCCTTTAACAAAAGATGTTCAGAAACGGTTACACGGAATAAAGCACTCTGCAATTGGGAATAATAGGAAGTATTAAATTATACTTGAGGCAACTGACCACAGGATCTTGGTAGAATTGAAAGTAAGAAGGATCACCATGAAAACAGTGGCCACTTAATCCAGTAGAACAGTTTGCATTCTAAAAGATTCTGACTAACTACTTGGGAAAAAAATTCTCTAAGGAAAAGTTTTCTTCTTGGAGCTACCAGCAGGAACAAAGGGAACATATTTATACCAGTTAAATTTCTATTGAAATCCTTTTGTTTTCTATTGAAATCAATAATAAACCAGAAGCTGTGCTTAGCTCTGGGGATATAAGGACAATGGCAAACACAACCCCAAGGATCTCACATCTCATGGCAAAATGGAGACCAATAAACAAACACAATTCAGTGATTATCAAGGCAAGCAATGGATGTGACTAGAGCCTGAAAAAGAAGCACCTGACCCACGAGACAAGGGAACTTCGTGTAGACTCACATGAGGACCCAACTCTTTAATTAAGTCTGAAAGAATATATAAGATATGTCCCAAAAAATGATGGCAAAAAGAGGATTTGTAGCAGACAGAACAGCATAGGCAATGACATAAAGGTCTATAAACACCCATCACAGTCAAGAGCTTTGAGTAGCTCAGTATGGCTGGACCATAGGATCAGGTGGGAGAAAAGAGTTAAAGCTGAAGAGGTAGGTGGGGGCTAGATCATGAAGACTCTTAGATATCACCCAAGGACTATGAACATGTTCAGATACTAAGAAAATACGTAGTATGGACACCTCTTTGTCTCTTGACTTCACATTTAGATGAAGCAAATCAACAGGGAGGGTCAGATTTCAGTGAGCCTCCTCCATCCCCTCCGTCATTCAATAAGGCGTTCAATAGTTATCTTCTCTTTAGAATCTGGTATTTATATCATTCACAAAGAGGAAATGCATATCACCTTTGCTTGCCAAGGAACATGTTAGGGAATATAATTATTCATAGCAAAATGGAGATCTGAAAAGGACACATGTGGGGGGAAATTGACGGTATTTTTCTGTTGCTGGGAGGTAACACGAGACAAATGAAGTGCTGTGTAATAGCTGTGAGAAAGAGGGCAGGGGAAGAACACTGGTAGGAGGTGGGTTCTGAATGGAGATATGGGGGAAGCTCTAAATTCTGAGCTAGAGATGAATGTTACGTGTGGATGGTGGACAGAGAAGGAACCTGCAGGCTTGGGTGGGGCAGCAGACAGAACGGGGTGTCTCTCACCATTTGCAGGGGCCTGTGCCTCTGGAGTTCGAAGTATATGCCATCATTTATACAGGAACCAAAAAAGATGCTGGAAAAAAACAGTGACCATGCTAATGAAAGGAATAAGGATCAATGGCAAGAAGAATAACGGGGAGGGAAAAGACTGTTTAGAAAAACAAAATAAATTGGCAGTACGCGTTTCAAAATAAACTATGTTCTGCCTCTTACACCCACACAAAAGTGAAAGCAAACTTGCCAAAAGGAATCTGCCAATTCTCAAAGCAAAAAATTGGCAGCCCTAATTATATTTGCTACAAATGAACAAAATGCATCCTCTCCGGGAATCACGCTCAAGACTGTCCAGTCTAAAATCCTGAGCAGCATCCCTAGAGTTGGAGGGTCTATATTTTATTATTTATTTATAGCCTGCTTGCTTTCACAGCAGACCTAAGTCATCTAAAATAAACTTTATACGTTAAAACAATAAATATAAATTTAAAAGAATGAAAGTCATGGAAAATAAAATTAAAATAAGAGCTAGACCGGGAATAGGAGATGAGTAGGGGTGAGGACATCATGCTGTTTTGAAGGCCAACGTCAATCCCCATCACGTGTGAAGCACACATTTGTCTCTGGGTTTCCCAACAGCCAAAGAAGAAAGGAAAGATAGTTAGCTCTATAGCTTTCTTTATATGTGAAGGAAAATTACACTGTCAGTTTTTTAGAAGCTAACATTTAAATTTTAGGTATCAAATTTGAATGAAAGAAGCATTTAGTTCAATGCATGTTATCAGGGGTCCATTTCGGGAAAAGTAGGATCATTAGTGAATATTTTTAAAATCCCTTTCCATTTTAAATACTGTATAATATTCCTTTGCATTTTTTGTCTTCAATAAGCTAACAATGTCTTAGTTACAACTGAGAATGCTGTCTAACTATGGAGTAATTCATCTTTCCACAGTTTCTTTTCACGTCCAATAAGTATTTCCAATGCAAGAGAGACTCTGGAACTCGGTGATTTATATATTCCTATTATCATCATAACTCTACACTGCATGAGAACATATCAAATATTTAATTTCTCTCTCTAGACCTTATCCACTAAGTAAGCCTGATTTACAAAATCTGTCTACAAAAGGCTGCCACCTGTCATTTTATAGGAATTACCTGGAACACTATATTTGTTAAAACCAAAAGACATTTTCAAACAAAGTAGCATTTTTATTTCAATTTTGATTCAAATTATTTTCTACAAAATATGTACATATGTACTAAAGAATTATTCTGCCAATGTGTATTTTGACAAACCAAATTCATACTGAAATGCACTTCATAAAGTTATTCAAAATATATATTACTCTTCTTGATCTTTGCTCCCAGTACAGCCTTAATCCTACTGACATCTCAAACCCTATTAATATTTAACACATGGAAAGTATGTATCTTAGTGCATATACATTATATAACAAAGATTTCACAGTTACAACTAAGGCTAATTTTTTAAAAAAAACTACAAATGATTAAGTTCTATGCTAAATACCATCCCCGTTTAGCCTACACATGATGAAAATACATTTTATTTTGTTTCCAAAATATAGGGCAGAAACCTAAAATACAGTTTATCTTAATTGTAAGTCTAAAAGAAACAAATCAAGAGACTGACTCGTCAAATTTTAATTGTGAAATAAATGTAGTATGAGCTAATAAAGTCACACATTATAGCACTCAAATACTTACTGGACTCTTCTTATCATGAAAACCTTCTGAAGTTACAGAAACATAAATTAAGTCCTAGAAAGTTGAGACTTACTTTGGAAAGCATAATGCCAACTACAAGTTTCCGAAATCAGTTAGCTGGGGGAGAGAAGAAATGGGTTGAAGAGGCAACTAGAGGACAGGAGACTGCTTAATACAATACTTGACATAAAGAAAACATGCATTGTAAGAATTGTAACTGAGTCTTCTTTACTGAAAACATCTGAAAGTTTCAACATAAAAGGCAGTATATGTATTCATGAATTAAAGAAGAGGAGGCAGGTGCCTTCTCTACGGGAGAGCATATCTTCATAATCATATTTGGTACATGAAAAGTGCATCAGTTTGAGAGCATTTTTGGATGTGTTTAACATGTACTTATTAAGCATAAGTGAAATACATGCAATTATTATAGGCATTAGAAAAAAGAGCAAGGTTATAACTGCACTCATTTCCTCATAAGGGATTCTCTGAATAGATACATCCTCAAGGTAATTAATCTTTTCTAGAACTTCTTTCAGTTATACATATACACTGATAATTTTTAAAAGAGAACTTTATAGAATCTTTTAGTCCATTTAAAATGCTTGTTTGTATGCCACCTCCTTCAATTAGGTAATTTAGTCAGATATATAACTTAGAATAAGATCACTAAACAAAACAAAATAACAAGTAAACAACAACATCCAAGGACCCTGATCTGTTGCTGAGATGAAAATCCCAAGAATTTCCTTCACATCAAATATTTCAGAGGAAGACAACAGACATTCCCAGAAACAGATATTCCTGGTGTCTATCTATAGTGTTCCCAGGAATAAGCACTTCTTAAGAAGTATCACTCTAATAAGCTAACCATGTACCACAGAAAAAATATAAAAAAATGATTATCATTAACATTTAATCACTACATATCCTGAATGATAGTCTTAATACTGACCACACACAGATTAAATAAACTATAACAAACCACACTTGTCTCTAAATTTGAGATGATATTTTACATTACTTAAGATAACTAAGAATCTATTCAAATATATTTTTGACACTACAAGAGGATATTACTTGTTTATTTGAATTCAAACATGGTGGTAAAAGAACTTTTAAGTTCCTGGATTGTAAGTTTTACCTTTAACATATCTGACAGTAAAGATTATAACGTAATATATAGGTAACTTCCTATACTTGAGCACTGGTAACAATGTGTGTATCTACATCTCTATCTATGTGTAAATACACGCGCATGTGTGTATGATTTTTAAAGTCATCATTCATTCATATTATAGATTTGGAATATGGTGGGGGATAAATAACCTAAAATGTGGGAGGGTATAAATTTACTTTCTAAAATTGAAGACTTACCAATAAGCACTATGCAATACTCTCTGTCACTTTTCTTTAATCTATCCCTGGATTTAAAGTAACATAAACTAACTCAAATCAATTATTCACATCCTAATTAGGATGAAAAGCAATAAGCTATTTTTTTCATACCAAGTCACCAAAAAGAAGAGAGATGTAACAGATAAGACATTTGCATGTTTTCACTTTGAAGATAGGAACTGCATTTCACTCTAGGATTTTCAGTTCACTGATCTGTGAAAACTGTTTGGGAAAACAATGCTTTATTTATTTCTCAAGTATCCCATTGAGTATTTACTACAAGAGTTCCATATAATGATTCAATGTTTTCTAAATGAAATTCTTTGAAATAAAAGTGTATATAAATATAATCATTGCCTTTTTTACTGTTAGTTTAATATCACGTGTTCAGATTCTACAGACGTGATTTGAACATGACAAATTATACAATTGCTTTAAATATATACCTGAAGAATTATAAGACACTGACATGTTAAATTCATATTACCCAGGTGTATTTATATCAGAACTACCAAAGAAGAAACTCATTATAGGAAAAAAGAAGTGTGGTTTTTCTCCATTCTATAAGAAAGTTACAAAATAGTCTTATTCAATAACTGTGTTATGCGCTACTTTTAAACAGCTCTACTAAAGCAGAAAAGTATGGATTAAAATAGGCAGAACACTCAGATTGAAAAAGTAAGAATCAAAGTTGAGATCATTGTAGAATTTAGTGAAAATGAGTTAAATCAGTGAGTCATACCCCAATCCATAATCCCAGATAAACTGAGTTTCAGTGACTGGAAATAACTAAGTCATTGACATAGAGGTCAATCTGAGGCCATTCTGGGAACTAAGTCTGGAAAAAAATTACTGTCAGAGTAGATATATAGTTTAATAAAAAATAAATGACTGTATACTATGGATCTGTGAGTTTAATATTTGTACTGATTAAAAAAATCAATAAACTTATGTTAACCTGAAAGTAACTTGGGGGGGGTGTATTTCTGAATATTAAAAGAAAATGATGTATAACCAGCTTTCAGTTTTATGCTTTGCAACTCATTAATGAAGAAGGCAAATATAAACTCATCTGGACCAGGGAACTATTACTTAAATTCTCAAGGGTCTATGGTCCAGAAGATAGCGACCTATTTCAATTTAAGGAGAAAGACTAAATGTTATGCAATGTGAATGCATTTCTGACTTAACAACCTGCCCGTGACAGAGAATGAATGAACATCAATTTTCACATACTGCTCATCTCATGTGAGAAACTTTTCAAACCTTGAAAAAGTCATTCGAATTCCATAGCAAAATGTAAAAGAAGACAAAATAAATCAGGTTTAGGAAATACCTACGCAGACTAATTCAGATATTTTAAAATGATGCAAATGTAATTTAAGTACAGTCAAATGTGTAAACATTGGAGAGAACAGCCCAGTGAATCAAAGTGTGGAACCTAGGTAAAAGTAAACGAATCAGTATTTTAGTGAAAACCAGCCCAATAATGAATAAGAATAGCGTCCTGTGGGTGTGAGCCTCTGGTCAGCCAGCAGGGCCATGTGGGTTATGGGCTGTCTTCTTACATCCACATTCATATGTCCAGTCCCTATGGGGTCACTCAGGCCCCTGGGAGATGAAGGAGCATAATGGGGCGGCAGGGGTGCGGGGTGGGAGGCAGGCAGGACACCTTTTGACCTTGTGACAGAAATTCCCTCTGCAAACCCTATAGATTTTGGAAGATTAACACCACGTTCTAACTAACTTAAATGAAACCAAACAATGTAAGAACTATGAAGTAATTCTCCCTTTACACTGTGAATGATTAAGGCACATACCCTGTAATGCACTACCCAATTCAGATTTCCACAACCAGAGAGGGTCTGGCAAGACAGCCACAGAGCTTATCAAAGGGTGGAAAAATAATCTATGAGAAAGATGGAACATTCTCGGGTTTCGAGATGAAATGAGCTTAAAGAAAAATTTGAAGAATTTAAGACTGCTCTAAGGAAGATTCTGACAGCATGGGTTGTTAAACATTAAGGTGGTTTGCTGAGACTGCGGAAATTCTGATCCTGAGAATCTTTAAAAATAGGAAAGATTCAGACCAGCTGCTCAGAAAGATTGAATGTGGGCTTTATGCATCTAAAACCCTTCAAGACGCTTCTAACCCTGTGAATTTAATTGTAAATGCCCATATAAACAGTATATTCCATCTTACACTTTTAATTCAATACTAAATAGTTGCAGGGGGTTTGCAATGACCTACTTTGTACAGTACATGAAAGCATGTGAGGCAATAGTTTTTCACAATTAGGAGTCCTAGTGATATCTCTGGGTACCTGCACTTTCTGATTTCAGATTTTTCATGCAAATCACATATAGCCCTTAATCACAGGTTTTTATAATATATTGCAGTTTTGAATAATTCATGCCGGTGAAACATTAAACCATGATGGAGAGAACCGAAAAATGAATAAATAAAAATCAGACACCTTCAATTTTCCCTTTATATCATACAAAACTTAAAGTACTAGTTTTCACCTTACACTAGAAAAATCGTTCTTTAAGTTTAGACCCTTAGTCACTTACTAAAAATCCAAAACTTTAAAAAATAAATCATGACTTTTTTTTCTTGAAACACATTTGAATCCTTTAAAAAAAAATGATTTATAGTATGTACTAAGGGATGAACTGACAATATACTGAAGTCATAGATTCTGGTCAAAATCATTTAACAAAAAATACTTACATCAAATAGTAAACTAAATTGAATAGTTTACTAAGTTAAATAGCAGTCACTCAAATTTGCACATGAATACATCTGTATATAGTACAAAAAACTGTCTAATTCATATTTTCACAAAGAACTCTTTGGCTTTCCCTGAAGAACCTACATAGTGAAGCATTAGACTTCATCCTATCGGGATCCAACACTTTTCCTTTTGCCCGGACCCTGATGCAAAATGTTTAGAGTTTATTTTCTTATAAAGTAAATGCAGCATTATTAAACTAATCCCAACTGATGACTTCATGAAGTATGGTTATAAAGTGCCACTAAAACTTTCTATACTGACCAAATCAGCAGATTCATAACTTGACACAGCACACAGGAGCTACCTTCACAAGCCTGCACTTAAATGCATTCAGTAAATATTTGCATACCTAGCACTATAGATGCTAATGACTGTGTTGAAAATACACATGTAAACACACACCCCTCACTGTGTAACAGTCTGTCAATAAACTGTCTAAACAGACACAATATACCTACGGGCAAGGTAGCTTATCCATCACCCCCTCATTGTGCCAGGACAATATCTCTTTCTGTTTATATTGATTTTGAACGTGTGTGTGTGTGTGTGTGCGCGCAGGTTACCAGAGAGGGAGATCCGTTCTTGCAGAGGGGCCCTCTGAAGACTCCTTTAATGCCCCGGTAGTGCCCATTGCTGAGATGTCTCGAACTGATGACCAGGTAACAAGCCATGTGGGTTCCGGGCGGGAGGTGTAGAGTCTCAACTCCTCACCAGGCGACCAGCCGTGGAAATGTGGGCTGGTTTTTCAGCAGCAACAGTGACTGCCACCTCCGGAGAAGAAGCGGCCAGCAGTAAGCAGGGGACGCTGCAGCCGCGCGTCCCCGCTCCTCGCCCAGCGCCGGGCTCCTGCTGCCGGCAGCAGCTGCTCTGACAGCGGCGACAGCGGCAGCCACAGAGCACTTAGGTGACCCGACGAGCCAGTCCACATGCTGCTCTGGCCAGGTGGCTGCTCAGCCGCGGACGGCGATATATATAATTTTAAGGACAACTTCCTGGGTCCGCTAGGGAATCAGCAAGTCCTCCTCTCTTTCCCTCCCGCCCCCGCCTTCTCACCCAGTGCGCGCGCAGGGGATGCTCAGGCGCGGGCGCCCAGCGTCTGGCCCGAGCGTCCGCGGCCCTGCGGTGCCGCGAATCAGCAGCAGCAGCCTGTGCCGGGAGAGTGGCTGGGGGTCCTCGGAGCGCCAGATCGCTGCCCCCCTCTGCAGTGGCGGGGAAGGGGGCGGGGGAGGCGACGGGGCAGGCTGGGGTGAGAGCTGAGAACTGGGGACGCGGAGACTTGTGAGTGGGAGCTGTTAGCGCGACGGCTCGGAGCCACCCGGGAGGCGAGGGGCACGCCCGTGGCTCGGCGTGGAGGTGACAGCTGCTGCGGCTGCTGCGGCGGCTGCGGCGGCTGGAGGCTCTCCGGGCTGCGGGACGCGAAGCCCCAGCATCCCGCCATCAGCCGCCCTGGCCCCCTGGTCCCTCCACCCGGTCTCTGGGCCAACTTTGCACTGTGCTGCGGCGGGCGGGATGACGGGAGGGCGCGGTGGAGGAGGTGCGCAAGAGGAGAGCCTTCTCTTTACCGTCACTCCCGGCTCGCCTTCAGCATTTCTTCCGTACTCCGGCTGACAGCGCCGCAGGGGAAGCAACAGCTCCCCAGCGAGCTGTAAAGGTGTGCTGTACAGCCCCAAACAGGGCAGACAGATGAGGCGCGCTAGAGTGGGTAGTGGATGGAGGAGGAAGCAAGTTTTAGATAGAAAACTTGCGTAAGGAATAAGATGAAACATGTATACTTGTGCCTATCTTTTTTCCTATCTATCATCTATCTATCCTTTTATCATCTATTTCCAGAGTTATAAACATTTGCTTCCAAGTCTTTCTGTTTCCTTAAAGAGGCAGATAGTTTTGGTCTATATAGGACATTTGTGTCTTCACAACCCCCAACAGTTACCCTTCAGAAGTGTTGTTTTTAATGGACTTTATGTCATTTACTGCAAATAAAGCCACCAGGGAGTGAGCTGCACTGAGAATTAAAGACGTGCAGAAATGTGCTCTGAAAGAAGGAAGCCCTCACAGCTGACCTTACAGGGTTGAGTGTAACCTCTCTCACCCCCTCACCTGGTCTGTGCTGGGAGAAGATGAAAGGTCACCTCCCTTCTTTTGCTTTAGCACTGGAATTAATTTCAGTCCTCTCCCCAGTTTTCTCTTCTAACACAATCCTCATTTGCATCCTGGTTGACACTGAGGACCTCTCACAAATGATAGAAACCAGTAAATGAAAGCACGTAATTAGAATTCTCCTATTCAGGCAACTCATAAAACTCTTAAGCAAAAAATAGTCCAATGAATACAATTTTTGTAACTACCCAATAAAGGCTTGACTCTCTGTTTACATTATTACAATAGCTTATATCCTTAATATTTTAAAGGTTTTAGATTGTCCTTTTCAAGTGTTTTTTTAAAGTGTTTACATACCAGAAAGTGTCTTAGTATATAAGGTGAAAGTGTCAATTTCTTGCAAATTTTGAATTGAAAATTACTGAGACTGAGATAGTGCCATGTAAATTCTGTAGGAATTGTTTACTTTGTAACTATCTTGGTAAGAACTTTTGAAATTAAAATAGCAGAAACAATAGATACAACACATCCACCTTTTCCTTTCTATGAAGATGCTGGATGTGTTTAACAATCCTGTGTTTATTCAGCTTAGAGTTGTAAAATGTTTCATGAAGCTGAGAGTAAGTAATATTACTCATATACAGACATTTAGATATATTCTATGCAAAGGAAACAATGTATTTGCAAAGAATGAATTTCAAAATCAGGTGAAATCCTTGCCCCAGAAAAGTGGAACTTTAAAAGGAGATAGTGTGGCTTAGTCTATAATTACTATCTCACTCTTCATAAATGTAAGTAGCAAAACAGCATTAAGGACCTAAGTGTAAACATCCTTGAATGGACTAGAAAAATGAATGATGTCACATGCTGTAAATAACAGTTCCAAGGACACTCTGCCCTCTACAAGTGAATATGATTCCTAATAATGCTTGATTATTTTAAAGAATTAGGTATGCTTTTCTGAAAAGGACTGACTTAAGTAAATCACACAATTCAAATATACCATCCTATTATTATTTTGTTATTTAAATGATCTGTTAGCTATCCTGGTGATCTTGTTCATTTCACTATTATCCTATGTGGATTTGAGTTTTCCCATAGGAAACACAGTAATCCCTTTTACAGTAATGTTTCAAAGGCTAGAGTAATTTTCCTAAATTCTTAAAGATTTTCTAATTTCTAAAAATTATTTAATTTTTGAGGTCCTTGTTCATTAGAAATGAATGATGCGAATTCTGTTACTTTGCCATGTTTTAAAATCAATTATGGTTGTTCTCTTCTTTGCCTTCTAATTTTTTTTGCCACCCATCTTAAAATATTGAGGCAAAAAAAAATGGCACATTTGTTACTCTCAGCTGATTTTAAGAATAGTTTTTAAAACAAACAAAAGAAGAACAATTCCCTTCTTTTCCTTGCCAGATTGCGACTGATGTCCATCAGTGTGATGTCATTGTATGTAACAATTCTCCATCATTGCTGGCCTATATTTCAGATTTAGTTTGCCCAATCTAAATAACAGAAATGTGTGTTTTTATTTGCAGAGTTGCTATAAATACAATGTTCATCAGTTGTATTAACTTCTTTATTAATGGAGAGACTTTCTTCCCAACTCCAGTAATATAAAATTTTCAGAAAAAGTGAAAGAAAAGTAAAACACTTTAAGCCTATGTTAAAGCCTATCTTGTTTTAGATACAAGTCAAATCCTATTACAACAAATATGAAAAGTAAAAATCATGTGCAATTTTACAAGGCCCATTTATTTAAAGTAATATCTGATCTGATGAGTTCTCATTCCACAGAAGGGGATGTGAGCGGCAAAGGGCATGGATTTCAGCCTATAACCAATCCGACATTTCCACATGATTCCAGATTCATGGCTGAGTACCAGATGATTGATATCATGAGAAATCCTCTCTTTATCAACACATCCCAAACTGATCCCCATATCCTCATATCCACTGTCCCACCTTAGCCCAAACTGTCATTACCTCTTGCTTGAACTATTGCAGTATCCTCTTAGCTAATCTCCCTGCTTCCAATGTTGCCTCCATATACAATTTATTCTCTATATCTAACAGCCAGAGTGATATTTTTTAAACATATCTTAATACATCCCTATTAAACCATCTGATGGTTTCATATCATACGTTTACAGAAAAATTGAGCAGAAAGTATAGAGCTCCCATATTTTCCCTTCCCCCTCTTCCTCCCAATTTTCCCTACTATTGATGTCTTGCTTTTGTGTGGTACATTTGTTACAAGTGATGAATTAATATTGATACATATTATTAACTAAAGTCCATAGTTTACATAAGGGTTCACTCTTGGTGGTGTATGTTCTACAAGTTTTGAAAAATGTAAAATGGCATGTATCTACCATTACAGTTTCATACAGAATAGTTTCACTGCTCTAAAAATCACCTGTGCTCTACCTATTCCTCCCTCCTTTTATCCCTCTGAATCCCTAGCAAGCAACGATCTTTTTACTGTCTCCCTTTTTTGCCCTTTCAAGAATGTCATACAGTTGGAATTATACAGTATACCACTTTTTCAGACTGGCTTCTTTCATTTCGCAATATGCATTTTAAATGTCCTTCATGTCTCACAGTGGCTCGATACCTCATTCATTTTTATTGTTGGAATAGTTTAACCAGTATGTTGAATTACGCCCCCACATGTCCCCCCAAATATTGAAGTACTAACCCCTTTCGAATATGGCCTTATTTGGAAATAGGTTCTGTGCAGATGATCAAGTTAGGAAGTGGTCAGTAGGGTGAGCCCTAATCCAGTATGACTGTGTTCTTATAAAGGGGGGAAATTTAGACACAGGGACAGAGGCACAGAGAATACCATGTGAAGATTGGAATTATGCTGCCACAAGTCAAGGAATGCAAAGGATTGACAGCACACAGCTAGGAGAGACATGGAAGAGATTCTCACAGCCCTTAGAAGAAACCAATCCTGCCAACACCTTGTTTTCAAACTTCTAGCCTCCAGAATTGTGTAACAATTAATTTATGTTGTTGAAACAATCCAATTTGTGGTACTTTGTTACAGACAGCTGTAGGAAACTAATACACATTGTGTAGATGTACCACAATGTGTTGATCCATTCACCTGCTGAAAGGCATCATGGTTGCCTCCAAGTGTGGGCAATTATGAATAAATTTGCTATAAACATCCATGAGCAGATTTCTGTGTGGACATAAGCTTTCAACTCATTTGGATAAACACCCCTATCTTATATTTAGTTTTATAAGAAACTACCAAACTGTCTTCCAGAGTGGCTGTACCATCTAGCACTCCCACCAACAATGAATGATAGTTTCTGTTGGTCCACAGCACTGCATTTGGTGTTGTCAGTGTTTTGGATTTAGCCATTCTAAAAGGTGTGTAGTGGTATTTCATTGCTGTTTTAATTTGCAATTCCCTAATGACAAATGCCATTGAGCATCTTTTCATATGTTTATTTGCCATCTGTGTTTCTTCTTTGGTGAGGTGTATGTTCATATCAATTGTTCATTTTATAATTGGGTTATTTATTTTCTCATTAAGTTTTAAGAATTATTTGTATAGTTTATATACCACTCCTTCATCATCAAATGTGTGTTTTGCCACTATTTTCTCCCAATATGTGGCTTGTCTTTTTATTTATTAACAATGTCATTTGCAGAGAAGTTTTTAATTCTAATATAGTCCAATTTATTATTTTTTTCTTTCATGGCTTGTGCTTCCAGTGCTGCACCTAAAAAGTCACCACCAAATCTAAGGTCTCCTAGATTTTCTTCTATGCTATTTTCTAGGAGTTTTATGGTTTTACATTTTACATTTAGGCCCATGATCCGCCTTGAGTTAATTTTTGTGAGAAGTATAAGGTCTGTGTCTAGATGTGTGTGTGTGTGTGTGTGTGTGTGTGTGTGTGTGTGTGTGTGAGTTGATGTCCATTTGTTCCAGCAACATTTGTTGAAAAAACTGTTCTTTTTCTATTGAATTAGCTTTGCTCCTTTGTCAAAAATTGATTGGCTGGATTTGGGGGGGGGGGGATATTTATTTCTGAGCTCTCTATTCTGTGCCATTAATCTCATTGTATATTCTTTCACCAATACCACTCTTTTTTTGATTACTACAAGAATCTATTTTCTAGCACTTTAAACTATTAGATATTTTAATTTTTTGTGTGTATTTATGTATTGACTATTTCTCATTCTTGAGTGACAACTATGAAAGCAGAGAATGTCTCCATTTTGTCCACTTCTGTGGTCCTAACACCTAAAACAATACCTTGCCGATGCAGCAGTTCTTATTTGACATTTGGGAAGTGAATGAATAGGTGTTTTCTATTTTAACCTGCTAATAGCACCGTTCATTTATTCCTGTATTATCACATGCATTTGTGTGTACACATACATATATAAGAAACTCTGAAATTTGGTTTTTATTAGTTTTAGTTTGCATAGTTTTTTTAGGTCTGCATCCTAAGAAACATTTGGTCAAATTCCACTATTTCCTCTACTTAAACTAAAATAATTCCACTATTATTAAACACCATTTGAACTCTTAACTTCTCCTCCCAAATGCCATGCTTTATAGCCTGATTCTTGGAAAATTAACTATTGTAGAAACTATGTACTCACTGAACTAAAGTCTTTATTATTTGGTGGCCAGAGATTTGGCATTCTTAAGTGCATGACACCCCAAAGTGACATTTCTTATCCCTTAAACTGATTAAGTCCATCAAGGCAAAAGAGGTCTGGTTAGCAGAACTCAAACTTTAAAATGGAGAAGATCTTAGACCAGGGTTCCATACTGGGTGCCACACTGGGCTGGGAATGTGAACCTGTGAATTATGCTGGTGTAGGAAACAACAGGGACCATGGTGGGCATCTCATGTGGGCAGCTACTGAGAGTCTCAGGTAAATGAGATTTCAAGAAGAATGTTGCAGAATCCTTGTAGTAATTTAAGAAAAATAGTAAATCAGTATTTTTATACAAAATAACCTAGTATTTAAATATTGGTAACTCATAGAGTGTATTTTTAATACAGTGGGAGTTTTCAACAAAAACACAATATTATGAGTGAAAAGGCGAGTTGCCCTGGGAGAAGAAACAGACAACATAGAGACACAATAAAGAATTTACATCTAGAATATATAAAGAACTACAAATCACTATAAAGAATTAAAAAGTAAGAGAGAGACTTCAATGAAACTCGACCAAGGAAGATACTGACACAGTCAATAACCATAAGATGCTCAATTAATTACTCATCAGAGAAATGTAAATTGAAGCAGCACTACACACCCTCCAGAATGACTAAAATTTAGAAAGCCAAAGCATTAAATTGTGGTGAGGATCTGGCATTATCTTATATCACTGGTGGGAGTTTAAATTGGAAAAAACAATTTGGGAAACTGTCTGGCAATATCTACTGAAGCTAAATTTATAGTTATACTATGGCCCAGCAATCTTATTCCTAGGTAAATACCAAAGAGAAATGAGTACTTATGTCTACAGAAGACACATACAGGAATATTAGTAGGTGCTTTACTCCTAGCAGCCAAAAATTAGAACAAAGCAAATGCCCATTAGCAAAAGAGTGGTTAATAAAATGTAACATATTAAACAGAATATCATGTAGCAATAGAAAAGGAAAAGTGACTGATATGTGTAATAACATTGATTAATATAACTGGCCTGAAAATGAGCAAAAGAATTGACAGATAAATGAGTAGAAACTTCATGATTCTATTTATATAAAACTCAAGAACAAGCAGAACTAATCTATGATGATGGAAGTCAGAACAGTGGCTATCTCCTAGGTGGGGCACACGGCCCTACAATGAATATGAGAGCCTTCCTGAGTCTTGTCAATTCTCTATATCTTGATCTGGGAAGTGTTATGTGTATGTGAATTTGTGTATAAAAATTTTTTGAGCTGTAAACTGAAGATTCAATGAGATACTAATACATATCCACCAACATAGCTAAAGTGAATGATGCTCACAGTACCAAATATTAGCAAGGATAAGGTATAATGGAAACTTCAACATATTATGTACTGAAATTAATACAACGATTCTAGAAAACTGCTGGTAACATCTCCTAGAACTGAGTATTCACATTAACCTATGACCCAGCAATTCCATGCCACATGCATATATGTATGTGATCAACAAAATACACATACAAGATGTTTATTGAAGAATTAGTCATAATAGCCCCCAAATGGAAACAAGTCAAATGTTCATCCACTGTAGATTGGATAAAAATTGTGGTGAACTCATACAGTGAAATATCATATAGCAATAAAAACAAGCAAACTGCTACACAAAAGAAAATGGATGGATCTCACGGACATCCGGCTGAACAAAAACAGCCAGAAACATATAAAACCAATATAAAACAATAAAAATTCTATTTATATGAAATTCAAAAACTGGCAAAAACTAGTTTATGATGTTGGAAGTCAGGTTAGTGGTTACCTTTAGTAACCACTAAAGGTAGTTAGTAACCACTAAAAGCAGTAGAGGAGGCGGAGCAGAGGTTGATTCTGGGGGGCAGATAATATTCATCATATGATCTGCACATTCCTTAATATAGGTTACAAAATCAAATTTTAAAGTATATTTTTAAAAAGTTAAGTCTTTCATTTTACAGATGAAGACACTAGAACCCAAGGAAGCTTAAAAATATTCAACTCACACAAATTGGAGATGGAGCTGGTCTCCCACTGCCTGGCACGCTGGTGGATTATTTTGTTTGTTTTGTTTCTTGGGGCTTTCTTCCTGTGACCAATCTAAGGTCGCTAACTCATTCATTCACGCCATCTCCTGCACAAGCAAAGGGACAAAAGATCAGTATACTGGTCATCATTTGATACCAGTAAAGGAGGTGAGCTTAAAATCCCATGTACTTTTCTGGTCCATGTGCAGAGTAACAGTCCAAACCAGTGCTGTGGTCCCCAGTGACTGGGTAGCATTCTGGGTTCTCTTTATTCACCTTCATCGCTGGTGGGAACTGGATTCACATGAGGCTTATGAACAGAGCATGGTTACCAGTTTCCCAGGAAACATGTTGGACCTGATGTGGAGATGGGGTTAGGCAATGAACTCAGATATTGTGCGCTCTTCAGGAAAGTGTTCATCATGCTCACTCCCAGCTCGGAACCACCATGAAGTAGGTGAAGGCCTTCACCCTCAATGTGAGCCCTCCTCAGTGTAGGCTCCACTTAACATAGGCGACATAGGCCACCTTCCTGTGACGGGACAGAGCTAGAAGACCAGAAATCTAGGACCCTGCTGCCCTGACAGTGCTGACCTGGACTACCACAGAGCCAGGGAGGGAAGCAGGTATGAGTTTCCTAACTTTATCAGAAGTATATGTAAAAGAGACCACAGATATATTGTGATTCTTTCATTAAAATTAAGTACTAAGATTGTATGACTAAATACAAACTTTCAGGGATGAAGTTCCATTTATGCTTAAGGCATTCCAAGAAAGAGAGATAGCCAGAAAGAAAAAAAAAAAAAAAAGAGGGGAAGAAAAGAAGAGAGGAAGGAAGGTGAGGAGGGAGGAAGAGAAAGCATTCTTCTTCTGCAACATGTTAAAATCATTAAGATAGTGATATTTCCCCCTGAAATGAACCCAAGCGAGTTTAAAAATGGGTTGAGAGTGACTAAAGGGCCCTGTCTCCCTTAAAGCACAAGGTTTAATATTTTGAGCATTGCCTCCTAGTAGATCAAATAACAAAGACAGTATGATGATTTAATGAAAGTCAAGAAAACAATTTAGGATAAGGTTCCCTCAGACTTAGATTCAATAACTAATTTTGCAAAATGACATCAGCAAGTCATACAGATAAATTTATTCTGTGAACTATGACAATATAGGGCAAAGGATATGAAACCAATCTGACCTCATGGAATTAGTTAAAAAGTATTTTCCAAGATATGCCTTCAAGTAAGAAAACAACAAAAAAAAGTTCAGTTCAGTAATCTGGATTAATGAAAACTACATCATAGAGAAACTACTGATACTGATTGATGTTGCCCTGAGTCATCAAGAGAAAGACAAAGCCTCCCCACAATAATTGAGATACACAACCAATCAAACACAACCTATCCAAAAATCTCCAACTGCAGAGCACCCAATCCCATTCCACACTCCTCCCTCTCCTCAAAGAAGAGTCCCTGAAGCACGGGAGCTGGAAAAAGACTTCAGATGACAGAATCAAAGAAAGGGAAACAGGAGTCCCTGCTGCTTACCTAGCATTTTGCTGTTCTCATTTCACTGTTTCCCAAAGCTATGGCGCTAATTTGACAACACTGTGCAGAAAGAAGAGAGCCTTGCTGCCAGCAAATGCCAAGAAATACTGCCACCATCATATCTACTGGTGCTCAGAATCCCGCTAGAGTCTGGAAGGATGGACAGCACTGTAATTCATTGTAGCTGAGACCCTCTTCTGCTTTTCCTGGAACATGGCCCTGTCACACTCAAGGGCAGGAACCATTCATTTAAACACAAAGTGCCTTTTCCAGACTTGACTGTTCCTGATTTCCCAGTGCCACATTTCTAAAATACAACCTGATTGTATATACTCTTCAAATTTAAAATGAATCTTAGTATACTTGAAATGTTATCAAATCTGTTCTCATCACTTTGGAGATGGTACAAGACATGTAGGTTCTTAAGACGAGCAGACAGAAAATTTCCTTTTTTTCTTCTTCTCAATCCCCCACTGCATATTGAAAAAAAGAAACAATACCAAAATCTCACTATCAGCATAAACTGACAGAAGGATGGAAAGAGGAAATATTTATGGAGTGTCATCCACATGCCAGGTACTTTATATTCATTATGCCATTTCATCTCCGCACCAATTGCTTTAATGTGGGTAATATAACTGAAGCTCAGAGAATTTAAAGACTGTATCTAAGGTCACAGAGCTAAGTGGTAGAGCTAGAATTCATGTGCATCTGAATCAAAGCCTAGACTCTTTACAGCATCCTATATCATTCAGCCTCCTTGGATGATCAAAGAAGGATAGGCCACAGGCTCCTACTTTCATCAAGTAGAAAATCCTCTGGAGGAACATTAGCAAATATGGCTGTTTTTACTAAATTAGAGGCATGAGAACCAAACATAATGTATGATTTTGGATTGGATGCTAGGTTTAAAAAAATCTATACAGGATTTGTAGAGATAATTAGAGAAATTTGAATCAGAATAATATTAGATAATATTATTGTATCAAGTTTAAATGTCTTGGGTGGTACCGAGGCTATGCAGGAGAATGTTTTTAGGAGATATAAGCTAATTATTTAGGTGTGAAATGTCAAAATGTCTGTACCTTACTTTCAAATGATTCAGAAGAAAAATATGTGTGTATGAATATATAGAGAGAGATAAAGCAGAGTCTGTAAAGTTAATAATCACTGAATCTAGGCGAAGTATATAAGGGAATTTATTGTATTTTTTTTTGTTGGAGGGAGAAAATATGAGGTTATGTAATATAGCTTGCAGTTGTAACAGTATTCACATATTTTCTAAGAGGAAGAAAACTGCAAGAGTTGTAGTCGAAAATCAAAAGTCACATGACTGGTAGAAAAACCATGCTGGTCTCACTCTTGATAATTTCTCTTTTTGAACCTTAAGGACACAAAACTATGGGAGAAAAAAACCCATATATTTTTGCAGAGGACTGAAGTTTTGCATTAAAGGTAAATGATAATTTAATACAAGGAAGTCTTGGCTATAGTATCTGGTTACAGGCAGAAGAGCTACATAATTTGCAGGGCCCAGTGCAAAATGAAAAGGAGAGACCTCTTGTTCAAATATTATCAAGAATTTCAGAAAAGCAATGCCAGAACATTAAACCAAGTGTGAGTTTCTTTACAGCGGGGGACCCTATGCAACCACATAGGTCACGTGCCCATGAAGCACACCTTTATTACAAGTAAGAATGTGGAATATGGTACAGTTTTCTTCCCATAATTATAAAAAATCCATAGTCACTCAGCCAGAATAAAGATTGTATTGAGCCACTATACCTTTGTCAAGAACCATAGTTGAAATAAATGAGCCCTACAATGTACTCATTCCATATATAAGTTCCATAATTTTATTAATATTATTTAATATTAACTAGTTATTATATTGTATTTCAAATATAAATTTATATATTAGTCATTCACATCATGTGACTCAGGGCTCTTATATTTTATGGAAGGTATATACAAACATCTATGCCATTAGCAACATAAAAAGTACCATATGAGCTGTAAAATGGATCTGGCCTTCTCAAGGGTGTCCCTGCTTTCAAAGGAAAGGAAACAGAGAATGTAATCTAGCAGTAGAATAATAATATACCAGAAAACTTCAGTTTTACTATGCTTATTTTAACATTTTCAACTAGTTATAGATGAATTGGTTTGTAATGTTTCCATTTGTGCTGTCAAATTGTGTTGAACTGGTTATTTGCCTTGTGACCTTGTGCAGTTTCTACAAAGAAGTGGAACTGTGAGACTTTATCCTAGAAAACTCATGCCTGGTGTAAACAAATCAAACTAGTAAACACTGGCTTATAAGTTTATCTTTATTAACATTTCACATAGTTGTTTTATGTCACAAAATTTCAAAGAATCGAGGTTTTTTTGTTGTTGAAATGGTTATCCTATAAAATGTTCTTTTATTAGGGTAATTTTTCATCTCCTTCTACCTGTTAGCCTGTTTCTTTAGTTATCATTAATCACACTTCATGCAAATCATCTGCACAGGCAAACTGCCAACACAAAAAGTCTTAATGAAAATTTAAATATTTTTTCATAAAATACTTTATGAATTAGACTATATTAGTTATAAATAAGGCATAATATCTAATTAACTTTCAGATATAAATAGATTTCCATTCCCCACACAGAAACCTTCACTTCCTGATTTCCTACAATACTGAACATTTCATTTTTAACCCTTGAACCTTGTAAGACATTGTGTCTCATCTTTTTGTAGGTTTCTAGACTACCATATTAAAGGAAATGCAGAATGTGAAAACAATGCAGTTATCACGGATGATGGGCATGCAACTGGTGATATTTCAAGTAAGGCAAAAATCTCTGCAACTTACATGTATATTTGACCTCCAAAGCCCGAGCCTCAGCTCCCAGCCCCCACCCGCCCCAGTGGGTGAGCAGACAAGCCTCTCAGGCTGGTGAGTGCTGGTCAGCACAGGTCGTCTGTGCAGGAATCTCTCCGCTTTGCCCTTTGCACCCCTGTTGCCGCACTCTCCTCCATGGCTCCAAAGTACCCCACCACCCACCCCCCATCTCCTCCAGTGAAGGGGCTTCCTAGTGTGTGGAAGCTTTTCCTCCTTCACAGCTCCCTCCCAGAGGTGCGGGTCCTGTCCGTATTCTTTTGTCTCTGTTTTTTCTTTTTGCTTTTGCCCTACCCAGGTACGTGGGGATTTTCTTGACTTTTGGGAAGTCTGAGGTCTTCTGCCAGCGTTCAGTAGGTGTTCTGTAGGAGTTGTTCCACATGTAGATGTATTTTTGATGTATTTGTGGGGAGGAAGGTGATCTCCGCGTCTTACTCTTCCGCCATCTTGAACGTCCACCTCTATCAGTTTTTAAAAGATACTTTTACATAAGTTGCTTTGTGGAGTTTGTATGATGCCCATTAAAATAGTTCCCAGTTCTTTTCTTGCCATTAAACAAGCATTTTTTAAAATGCAAAAATATAATAAGAGAGATGCTCAAAAATATTTTTAGTAGAATAACAGGCCAATTCAATCAGGTATCAAGTCACTTTGTAGAACACCAATAATGAGAACTTTATGCTCTAGAACAAAGATAAGTATAAAGAGAATACAACATAGTAAAAATGTCTGAAAGAAACTTTATAACAAAAAATTTTATTTGACATAGGTAACATATGGAAGCAACAGAGAAGGGAGTATTAATTAATAAATGACAATAATTAATTAGAAATTTGTGGATAAATTAATTTAGATACACAGGTCACACACCTTATATGAATCTAAGTTCCTGATGAATTGTTTAATTAAGTAAAATCAAATCAAAGAAGCTTTAATTAAATACAGATCACCAGAAGGATAATCCATCAATAATATGTAAACTTTATTCAAATCAAGACTCCAAAAAATAAGTGGACAAAGATAATAATTTACATTAAAGGAATTTAAACCATTTGAACCTCATTTAAAGTTCAATTTTGATACTCAAGAAATGCAATTAAATTAACCTTGAGGTAAAATTTTTTCTTTATATTTAAAATATTAATATCAAAACACAATGATAATGACTTAGGGGCCAAATTGTCTTACTCTGATGAGACCGTCTTTACATCTTACTCTGATGAGACTGTCCTTACATATTCCTTATAAAAGACAAACTACAACCCATATGGAAAATTGTATATTTAGTCCTATCATTTTTCCAAATTCCCACATTTCTGGGAAATTCATACAAGGAAATAATCTACCTCTGGAAATCTATATACAGAAAACATTTTATCACACCAACATAACAATCAATAATTAGAAGACTATATAAGGTTTAAAGATGAAAGAATGATAGAGTTAATAGTTTTACATCAGCTGCAGCCTTAACAATCTGCCCTAAGACTTTTTAGGAAAATTGGCAACATGATTATAATGGTCATGTGCGAGAATAAATGTAGGAGAATCTCTAGAAAGTGTTGGCAGGCCTTTTCTAGTAAATATTAAAATTAATCATAAACATTTGAGTATAATCTTGGTTGAAAAGCAGCAGGGATACCCCACTGCTTAGACTGAGAAATGCAATTTAACAGTACATATCAAAACTTCTAAAACCAAGTGTATTACTTAGCATAGAACAGTAATTGTTCAAAGACCCTAAGAATGTAACGGCTCAAAAACGACAGAAGTTTATTTTTCCATCGACTAACCCCTGAGGTAGATATTCCTGGTCCAGTGAAAGGATAGCTCCCTCCACACAGTAGCTAAGGGGCACAGGTTTCTTCTGTCCTTCAGACCTCTTCCTCTGCTGTTTACAGGCAGCCTAGGGGAAGAGGACCTGGAGGAAGTACATCTGCTTGTTAATAACCTTAACCCACAGATGGCATAAAAGAGGCACGCTCTTCTATTCCATTGGCTAGAACTCAGTCACACCCAACTGCAAGTGAGGCTGGGAAATGAAATTCCTGGTACTACCCAGGAGGCGAAGAAGAATAGAAATTTGGATAGGTGACTGACTAGCAGTCTCTGCCACAACATACCACACACTTTATGACCCAACAAATTCATCCATGAGAATCCTAAAGAAATAAGTATATACATTTATAAAGATTATACACAATCCTAAAGGAATAATTATACACGTTTATAAAGATGTAATAAACAAAGTATATTTATTAACAGTGTTCAATTTTTTTTTTTTTTTTTTTTTTTGCGGTATGCGGGCCTCTCACTGTTGCGGCCTCTCCCGTCGCAGAGCACAGGCTCTGGACGCGCAGGCTCAGCGGCCATGGCTCACGGGCCCAGCCGCTCCGCGGCACATGGGATCCTCCTGGACCGGGGCACGAACCCGTGTCCCCTGCATCGGCAGGAGGACTCTCAACCACTGTGCCACCAGGGAAGCCCCAACAGTGTTCATTTTAATAGTGAAAATAATCTCTAATGATAATAATTTATGGAGCATCAAAACAATGATGTACTATATATACATATATGTTATATATGGAATAATGATACTATTATAAAACAATTTAAAATTAAAAGTGTAACATAACATTAACTGGAGAAATGAAAAAATCTGGTATAGAACAGTATTGTATGATTCAACTTTGTTAGAATCAAAATTATAAATAAATGTAGATGTTGTTACAGGTATAGACTCA
Organism: Grampus griseus; assembly: GCF_964374135.1. Classification (NCBI taxonomy): domain Eukaryota; kingdom Metazoa; phylum Chordata; class Mammalia; order Artiodactyla; family Delphinidae; genus Grampus; species Grampus griseus. Next base: position 52,337,157 of record NC_139003.1, on the reverse strand, counting down.
TATACCTATTACAGGTATGGATTTATGTGGACATAATTTCTTGAGAAAAATAAGGATGTATGTGTCCCAAAACTGGTTATTTTTTTTTTTTGTGGTAGAATTTCAAGTGATTAATTTTTCTGTTTATTTATATTTCCTATAATGATTAAATATGTCCTAATTAACTAAAATTAAAAAATAAAAATAGTAAATTAAAAAATATGTTAAAATATTGAAAAGATTTATCATTTGTTAAGATTAAGCACAATACACAGCTATAGTACATGATTACAAACGTACTTTTACAAATACATGTATATACACAAACACATATATAAATTATAAAGGCATTTGTATAAATATATACAAACTTTATTTAAGTTTTTGATATTATAAATAATTTTCCCATATTTTAAACTGTTATGTCATTTTAACCATTTTTAACGGGTTGGAGTCTTTTAATGAGAAGACAAACATCACTTAAAATCTAACAGTAATTCACTCTAAGAGCCCTAGAAGGACTATAGAATTATGCTGAGGGACAGAATTACTTTTTCTTCTTTAAATTAAATGGTAAAATTTTGTCTATCTCTTGTTGTGAAGGTTGAGAAAACCAAAATCTGCTTAGATAGACTGTGTAATGGGCTGAGTGATGGCTCCCCGAAAGATATACCCATGCCCTAATTCCCGGAACCTGTGAAGGTTACCTTACTTGGAAAAAGTGTCTTTGCAGATGTAATTAACTTAAGGATCTTGAGATGAAACTGTTTTGGATTACTCAAGTGGACTCTAAATCCAGTGACAAGTATCCTTATAAGAGACAGAGAAGAGAAGGTCATGCGAAGAAGGAGACAGAAATTGGTGATGCAGCCACAAACCGAAGAATGTCTGGCACCACCAGAAGCTGGGAAGAGGCAAGGCAAGGAATCTCCTCTAGAGCCTCGGAGGGAGCATGGCCTTGCTGACACCTTGATTTCAGACTTCTGACCTCAAGAACTGTGAGACAATCAATTTCTGTTGTTTTAAGCCACACAGTTTGTGGTAAACTGGTACAGCAGCCATGGGAAATAAATACAGAGAGGTTATACAAAATGAAATAAATCACTCTGCATAATAAAGTAGCAAGAATATAGAATATTTTCCTGACCACAGGAGAACATGGTTGGAGGTCCCTGAATGGGGGGAAGAGGAGGATGTGGGAAACAATCTCTTGGGAGAAAATAATCTGGCACAAAATGGCAAGCAGGACCGAGGTGGGCATGACGAGGCAGCTGTCAAACTAAACAACTTAGTTTTACGTTGATGCTACTGTCTTTTCTGTGCTGTCCTGAGCTTAATCACTATCCTTTACCCCCCATTCTTCAGTACATGATTTTTTGATTTTCTTAAAAAATGGTGCTTTAGGGTTCGAGTGAACATGGTTTGCATTTCATGTCTATGGAGAGACAGGACGGGGAAGAGAAAGCAGTGCAGGAAAGGGGAAAAACAGAGAAGGAATCCAGCCTTCAGCAGGAGCATGGGAGTAGTAATGAGCAGTGAACAAAAACCTGAAAATGTTCAGAGATTTGGAGGAGGCAGGGGACCTTTTATACAGCACATAGGATGGGGTTGCAGTGAATGCATTTGGATAGTAAAGGAAAAATGGCTACGGAATGGCCACACACAGACAGAGGTTTGGATTACAGAAGAAGTCAATTTCAGCCAGCCTTAAACTCCTAGTTTCTTTTAAAATTAGCCAACTAGAGCCACACTCTGATCTTTTTCTTTCTCCTCCTCCTTCATCTCTTCCATGTTACAATATAGATTATTTTTTACTATGATGTATGGTAGGAATAGGCAAGTTAAATTAAACAGAGCTAACACCAATGACTTACTACCCCACCCTAGGGTTGTTACCAAGAATAAACTATCAAAACACAGAGATGGTGAGGACTCATAGTGAGGAAAGATAACACATTAAAGTGGCAGTCTTTAAAACATCAAAGACGGGGAGAAAGGTGAAAAAGGAAAGAGATGCAAGCAGAAGGGAACAGTAAAGTAAGAGAAGCTTGTGGAAATGGGCAGAGGGATGAAAAAGCTGGATGCTATAGGAGTAAAATAGTAATAGAAGTGGGGTAAAAATCAAATAAGCACACAGTAATAGAAGTAGGGTAAAAATCAAATAAGCACTGAAGTCAGGAAACGTTGTAAGAGATGGGACAAGAGTTCAGCTGGAAAAAGGGGTAGAAATGGAGAAGAAAGCAAGCTTAGAACACAGAACACTATATCAGCAGAATATGGAAGTTTATATTAAACATGAATATTTGTAGAGCCTCTATAAAATCATTTCAACTTTCTAGCTTTTAATGAGACGTGTAGTCAATTTAAATTTTAATTTAAGTAACACTTTCCAAAGACCATAAAATTTTGGACTTCTTACACTCTAGGAGAAGCTAGGTACTTTGGAAATACATTAATTCCCTTTTGACATTTAGGCCACAGAACCAGTTGTTTGCTAAATGATTCCATGACCTAAAACAGCTCATTTATTCCCCAAAGTGAATATTCACTCTTGGGGAGCAAGTTTTATATGAAGAGGCTCCAGGGCAGGGTTACGGAGAAAGGCTGAGGATGAAACGGTACTTGACTCCTTGTATTTTGAATAAATATAAGGAGTCTTTTCTAGTTCCAACATTCATTTTGTTATTTACGTGAATTAATATAAACTCTGAAAAACAAACTAGTCCGTGTTATGAAATTTGAAAAATGTGACTTTGGAAAACTTATACTCATCCATTTTAGTTTTATAGGAAAGAAGTTCTTTTCAAAAAGATGAGATTTGAAGGTGATGAATACGTAATAATGTTTTCATACACTTGCCAATTTAATGTGCTTGTATAAATATTTAATACATTAATCTTTTCAAGAAGAACATGTTCTGCATTTCAATGTGTCTTTTCCTTTTCATCAGATTGGCCTATTAATAATGTCCCCAGAGAAGATTTTATTATTTGGTGGACATTTCCAAAACAGTGATCAAATCTCTTTTATTTGTGAGTATATAAGAAAAGGCAATTTTTATTTAGACTATACAAAATCTCATTACATATATATGTGTGTGTGTGTGTGTGTGTGTGTGTGTGTGTGTGTGATTTATACGAGCAAAATCTGCTTTAGCTGATTTGTATTCTAAAAAGTATGAAAAGCATAATTTGGATCAAATATTTAGAATGAAGCAAATTGTTGAAATTATTTTAAATTTCAGTCCAAAGTAGGAAAGTTTTTGGTAAATACCAACACCACAATTTTCTACAAGTTCAAGGTATGTGTACAAAACACATGAACATTTTTCATGAAATTTTAGTTTAGCTCCATTCAAATTATCTTTTTAGCTTCTGTTCAGCTAAACACAATTCCTCATTAAACTGATCCCTCTAAATCTCATTCAAATTCAATTCTTTTTCCAATATGCCTTCTCAAGTCATTGCTTGATTTCTCCACAGACAGCTTCTCTCAACCACACTGCATGTTAGTTTATTTCTTTACACGTACTCTTTGAGGTTGTATTTTACATATATGTGCTTGCTACTTTATAAACCATCCACTTTATCGCCTGATGTTGCTATTCTTCTTTCATTTTTTTCCATACATCTTTTGCTGGGGTATATAATTTAGAAATGTAAAAATTAGTGAACAGAAATCTCAATTAAATAGAGTTGGGAGACCAGAAGGGGGCGCTCACACACCCTGCCATAGTAACAGAGCCCAACAGGAAGAAGAAAGCTCCTCTTCTTTCCTGGCAAGGACTCAGTCAATGAAAAGCCACAGACCTTCTGTTTTTTTTGTTCTCACAACTTCCTTTTCCTCTCTATAAAAGCTTTCTCCTTCCCTTGCCCGGCTGGGACTTGCACATAGCTCGCCATGCTTGCAGACGCCCAAGTACAATTCTCTGCTGCCCCTGACTAAACCCATCTACGCTAGAGAAACATCTGGCAGTCTATTTGTTTCAGGTCAACAAAAACAACACTCAAAATGATTGCAAAACAAAACTGCAGACCAGATATCAACTACTGAGAATCTTTCCAGTTTTCTTAAGTTTAAGAGGCAGCCCTCTCTCAGCTTTTAACTTTCCTGCAGGTCCTGAAGGTCAGCAGGACAGAGCCTACCCTGCCAGGACTCGGCATGGACAGGTGGGCATTACTTTCCCCCAGGGAAATCACAGGTCTGCAAGGGCTGAGCCTCTCTGGGAGTGACAGAGTATTCTTGCTGCCTCCTTCAACAAAGAAACAATTGGGAAGTGGAGAATTGATAAGCATTCAGGCTGCCATTTTACTAAGAATCCCATGGCAAAAGGTTTAGTTTAGTAATGATAAAATTTGAAGACATGAGCAGGAGCGGGGGTGGAAAAGGGGGAGCGAATATGAACAAGAATAGCTACATTTGAATGTAGAACATAAGCTCCTCTGAGGACAGAGATTTTGTCTAGTTTAATACTCCCGTACGGCTAGAAAAGAGTCTCATGCATGCAAAGTGCTCAGTAGTTAATGGTAAAATGAATAAATCAGAGGAAGGCAATGATTTTAAAAGAAAAAAAAATGACCAATATTGTGATGTGCCATTTATAAGATCGAATAATGAAATGAATCTCCAGCGGGAAAAGTTGATTAGGACTGGACAGGCCTAACTCCAGGGCAGGTGTGGTAAAACTCTAGAGACTTGGTCTTCTCTGAAAACATGCTACCAAATAACAACAATCTCTTTTTCCTTATATTCTGGGAGCTTTGGTTTCCTATCACTCTATTCAACGATCACTTCAATGTGAGATCAGAAGAAAACACAATTCAATTGATTCAAGTTTATAGAACAGCTGCTACTGGCAAACATTCTGTTAAGAAAGATATGGAGGATACCTGTAAACCATTGAGGGTAGGAGGTGGGTTCATAAAAAAATAATGGACTTTCAAGTGAGAGCACAACATAAACTGTATGTTAAAATGTGGCCCTGTGTAAATCACCTGGACTTCCTTCAGGGGATGATTCTATAATTTAAAAGAAGTCATGTAGTTTTGAGTAAACATAGTAGGTCTGTTCCTGGAACTTAATGAGCACTTAACTGCGGGGACAGGTAAGACATATTCACCAAAACTAGGTAGCAACTTGGTAATCATGCCTTCTACATATATTTATGGAAAGGGGCAGAAATAAAATAATTTTTTTTTACCTTCATATTTTATTAAATTAAAATATTTATTATATTACTTCTAAAGAGTCAGGAGACACAAAACCCCCAGCATTCAAACAAGGCTCTATAAATAAGGACTACTTACTGAATAGAAAAGTCTCAGTTATTTAGTTAAAAGGCTGACAACTTTCCCATAGATTGCTCATAAATCGCACAAAAGTGCTGAAATATGTAAACTAGAAATTCATACGAAACATTTACTAAATGTGAAAGAAATTGCTGGTGACCAAAATAGCCATTAACATCTAATTCAATAATTAAGTAAAGTAATTCAAACCTAATAGGAAATAATTGTTCTTGAATATAATTAAAATATTCCATTACTTATAGCAGGGGGTCCATAAGCTTTTTCTGTAAATGGTCAGATGCTTAATATTTTAGGCTTTTCAGGTCTTAAACAGTTTCTTTTGCAACTACTCAACCCTGATACTGTAGGAAGAAAGCAACCTAGACAAGCATAAAAGAATAAACGTGTCTGTGTTGCAATAAAACTTTATTTACAAAGACTCTGTTTGCTAAATCCCATGTCACAGCATATAAGACTCTTCATAATACAGCAAAAACTTACATTACGATTCCACATTTGAAATACTCAGGGCCATGCCCAAATTTACTACTTATTAGCATTCTTTCCCCTCTCCCCTCCTCTCTCCATCTCTTACTCACCCATCTTCTCATCTTCAGCAGTAGCCAATCAAGGGCAGGGGTCCAAGTGTGCAATGGGAGTGACTTACCCCAGAGGGAGGGGCATTTTTTGATTTATATTGTGTAAACTACCAGCTCATGGTAACAATAAAAGGCAGACCACTTGTAGTTGGTTTTATTACTGTGCTGAAATTCTCTATCATTTTTATTGCCCACATTGCCTGCACTCAAGACAGATTGTCTCCACCATGCCCACCCTCCAGTTTAATCACTACTCTCTATATTTTAAATGGAAAATATAACTGCATATGCTGGACTTTTTTCTAAGTTAATAAATGTTCTTTAGAATATTTATAATAATATATTATATTTATATTATTTATATTATAAATATAAATAATATTTATAATAATATCTAGAGGTTATAGGATGCATCATGACTTATTTATTAAATCCTATATTGATAAATATTTAAGCTCTTTCTATTGTTCCCTGGTACAAACAATGCTCCACTGAATTTACCTGAACACTCATCTTTGCACACTGGTGGGAGTGTTCTGTGTGGATAAATTCCTAGAAATTGAACTGATGACACTTTACAACTTTAACATATATTGCCACATGGCTCCTCAAAAATGCTGTGTCAATTTAAACTCTAGCCAAGAACAAATGAGAGTACCTTTTCTCCATATTCTCTCCAAAAAATAATAAGATCAACATTTTTAATTTTTGCTAATTTGTTAACTCAAATATGATGTCTCATTTTATTTCAAATTGTATTTCTTTTCATAAATTATCAACCATTTTCATAAATTATCAACCATTTTCCACTTTTTTCCTCTGAAAATTTTCTTCAATGTGTAATGATGTGTAGTTTGGGGTCAGGTGGAGGGACTGTCCACAAAGGCAGTCTTAAAAACACATAAATAAAGTTTAATATATTCCAGTAGAGTCTGTCAAAATTGTATAGTTTGTTAAGTTGGATCTGTCTTAAGATTGATTATTTAGCCTCTTTAGTTGGATGTGGGTATTTCTGTCTTGTTACAGTTAAAAAAATTCTAACAGCTCATCAATAAATTATTTGCATTTTTGTCAATAAGAGATAGTTATAAATATTTGTTTGGTGTTTAGTACCAGTAATTTTACTCTAATTTGAGTATAATATTTTCCAAATACATGCCTCCTGTCCAAGAAACCATATTTCTCTTCTTTTACTTTGGAGTAAGGGTGGTTGGACCTATCCATGGTCACCGATAATATTTAATAATAAAATTAAATATTTCTAATCTAATTTCATAGGTACACTGTTTGGCCCCTGGTATGAGATGACAACCCCAGACAAGTGCATGACGATCTTGAAACCACGTTGGACACTTGACTTTTATGAGGGAAGCCTTGAGGTGTTCTTTATTTGAGTTTTAAAGTACTATTAACCAAGATATGTGCACTCAGCCTTCCTGCTTTTTGACAGTGCTACGGCCCTTACCCTGTCTTCCTTCTCTGTGACCCTTCCCCTTAGCTTCTAGCCACTGCTGAGCCCTCTCCACTCAAAGCAAGGAGCTTTATCTCTCTTTTGATTTCCTTCCAGTTCTTGTTAAAGCGATAGGGGTCTATTATTGTCCTAATTACTATGCCTAAGAAGATATTATTTTACACTAGAAAAAAAAAGTGTTCTCTCTCCATGTTATACCGACCCAGGCAAAATTCTTATGCCAAGCACTAGACTGCGTTCTCCCTTGTTGGAATGAGTGAATTGACAAAGTTCTTATCTAAACTCAGTTGTTCTACTCACTCACTGGATGCCATCCCCTATGGACTACCCAAAGAAATAACTCCTGTGACTGTTCCCTTTCTTCGTCTTTTGTATCACTGTGCACAGTATTGGCATGCCCTAGGGCTCTGTCCTTGTGATCTTCTCATCTTTATCTACATCCACTTCCTAAATCATCTTACACAAACGCACGTCTTCAAATACTCTCAATCTACTGGAAATTCCTCACTTGTGTCTCAAAGCTAAACCTCATTCCTGAACTCTAAATTAATATATTCAAGTAGCTTACTTAACCTCTCCAGCTACATAAGTAAGGAGCATCTTTAATTTAACATATTTAAAAGTGAATTGTTGATCTCCCCCATAGCATTTCCTCCCATGGTTCCACATCTCAGTAAATGGTAATTCCATTTTTTCCAGCTGTTCAGATCAGAACACTGGAGGTGTAACTGAGTTCTCTCTTTTCCTTATAACTACATATAACCAACAATAAATACTCTCAACTCTTTCTTCAAAATATATCCATAATCTAATAATTTGAGGTAATCTAACTCTAATTACCTCCATGGCTACCACCCTGGTCCAAGTCACTATCAACATCCACTTCAAGTACGGGCGCTCTCTCCTTCCACCTTTGTCTCCATGCAGTCTGTTCTTCACAAAGGAGCCTTAGCCATCCTTTTAAAACAAAGTCAGATCATGTCCTGCCTCAGCTTAAAAACCTCCCATGGCTTTCCAGCATCCTCAGAATAAAATCCGAAGTCCATGCCCTCACCATCTAGCCCAACAAAGATCTCTCTCTGATCCCAACTCTTAACTACTCCATCTCGTTTACCTCTAGTCACACTGGCATAATTTCTATTTTCTAGAACACATCTGACCCTTGCTCATCCCAGGAGCCTGTGTTCACTTTGCCTATGAATCTCCTTTCCACATAAACCAACATTGCAGGCTTCTTCACTTTCTTCAATTTTCTGTTAACTTATCATAGAGGCCTGACATTAAATAGAATGTTAATAAAGACTAGGACATGCATAACAGCAAATACTTGCTAAACTCATCATTAGATATTACATAGAAGTAGATATTATATGTGATTAGAGAAATATAGTTTCAACATATAGTGGAAATCTAGTAGGTTTTAAAACAGGATAAGTATCTTCCATGTAACTGTGAAAGAGAAATACTAATAGCTAACACTTACTGAATGCTGTTCTCCTGGACCCTGTGTTCCTTGCACAAATTAAGTCACTTAATAATCAAAATTGCCCTGGGGAGTAGGTAATATTGCTCCCATTACACAGATGAGACACTGAGGCAAAGAGAAGGTAAGTAACTTGCCCCGAATCACATAGAATAGGAGGTGTGATCTCAATCTAAGTGACGGCTTCAGAGCTATGCCCTTGACCACCATACGCTTAATCATTACCCAAACTACTTCTATAATTTTTCTTTTCTTTTGTGGTACGCGGGCCTCTCACTGCTGTGGCCTCTCCCGTTGCGGAGCACAGGCTCCGGACGCGCAGGCTCTGTGGCCATGGCTCACGGGCCCAGCCGCTCCACGGCATGTGGGATCTTCCCAGACCAGGGCACGAACCCGTGTCCCCTGCATCGGCAGGCGGACTCTCAACCACTGCGCCACCAGGGAAGCCCCTACTTCTATAATTTAAGGTTTGTTCACAAAGAAAAATTCCTTATGTTTATTTTTGGTTAACAAAAAACAAAAAAAAGGACTATTCTGATGAGTGATGTTGATAATGGTGGAGACTATGAATGTGTGCGTGCAGGGTTTTTTTTTCCAGCAATCTCTGTACCTACCTATCAACTTTGTTATAAACCTAAAACTGCTCTAAAAAATAGTCTTTTAAAAATTTTTAGAAAAAAAAATTTAAAGGCCCAAATAAATTATAAAGTAAGATTATAAAAGTAAAGGCAAGTATGGTAGGCATAATTCCAAAATGGTCCCAAAATTTCTGCACTATAATCCCCTCTGTGAAGGGTAGGCAGGCTTTGTGAATATTATGGAACAGTCACTCTTGTGATTAGGTTATGCTACTTGCACAGTTGACCTTAAGAAAGGGAGATTATCCTTAGTGGGCCTGAGCATAGGTGAGGATAAGTTAGGTGAGCCTCTTCCTGGAAAAGAGATTCAAATTCTGGAACACAGAATTGATGTGCAGGAAGTTCTCCATTGCTGACTTTGAAGATAGAGGGGTCATGAGGCATGGACTTGAGAGCATGAGAGTGACTCCCTAGCAGGCATGCATCAAGGAACTGAAATCTGCCAACAACTTGAATCAGTTTGGAGGAAGAACCTGAGCTTCAGAGGAAAACACAACCAGCTGAGAACCGAGTCTCTCTGTGCCTGGACTTATGACCTATAGTTCTGTACGATCATAAATTGGTATTGTTTGAAGCCACTATGTTTGTAGTTATTCTTTACTCAGCACTAGAAAACTAATACAACAGACATCTCAGTTATATCAATGAATATAATTTATTTAAATTCCTCAGCAAAAGAAACTGATTCATCTGATTTGAAATATATTACACCTAGAAGAAATATATCTAAAGCAAAATGCTTCAGAAATATTAAATATATAACAATACATAAAAGTTTGCCAAAGTAAAAAGAAGAAGAAAGTAGAAGTGTCAACCTTAACAGAGTAGATTTTTAAAAATTGCAGAGGCAACGAGGATTGTTTACACTGACCAAAGGGTTATTATCTACCCTATAGCTGTAATAGCCATGCACTTCTACGTGTCTGTTACATGAAACACATAAAGTCAAACATGAGACTGAAGGATTTGACAGAAAGATGTTTGTGAGAGTTTGTAATACATCTTTGTCAAACTCAGATGGGGCTCACAGAGTTTATATGTTTAAGGGAGCATGGTGGTTGGTGGCAGTAAGAACAGATGAGAAATAGTATGGATGGGGATTATTGCTGATAACTTTTGCCTAATTTCAGTTCTGCCCTTAGTTCAAGGGCAACCTTGGGGTGAGAGCCTGAAGGGAAACCAATTTCTTGCTCTTTTACCTTTATTTGATAAGATATATAAAAACTTGAGTGTTTAAACTATAAAAAGAATGTTAGATCTCTTTGACTCCATTTTATACTGCATGCTGGCTTATATATAATGTCAGTGTTTGGATGAACGTTATTGACAAATTATGGAATGAAAAAATACATGCGGTGTGATTGCAATTAATCGGAAACAATCTTGTGACATTTGTTTTACTGTGGATTTGAACTACTTTTATTAAAATTTGTATTGTTTTATTGAAATTAAATACCTGTTCACTCTTTTTAATTAGACTGCAATTTCCACAGTGTGGCATGGAGCTATGGTTTTCATACTGGTTGGATACAAATATACCAGAGGATACACAAAGACTTTCTAAAGGGTGGTTAGTTTCCAAAGAAACATTGATGCTTTTCATATCTTTAGCTTCTATGTGGACCTTCCAATAATGATCTGAGGAAGAATAGGTTTTGCCGATTCTTTATTCCCAACTCCCCTTTCATAACCCTTCCTCCTACTTTACACAAGAAAAGATTCTCTCTCACTATCCAGAATCTTGCTGTGAAGTCTGACCCTAGCCAATAAAACTATCCCAGGCATCAAATGAAAGTTCAGTTTGATTGAAAAACTGGTGTTAATGTTGACCAAGTGAATGACTTTAATGACTGTTTAACAACTTGTTTTCCAAGTCAGTTGGATTTAAATTCTTTCAACAAAATTGAAGGCATGTCCAGCCAAATCAGTAACATATTATTAAAAACAATTTTTGTGCCTTTTGGCATATGTCTATAAAAACTTCAAAAAAATTGAATAACATTGATACTTCTACTCCCATCCACTTAATTATGTGAAATGGATTCTCAGCAATTACATTCATAAAAGCAGAAACTAAAACCAACAGACTTGATTGAACTCTACCTTATTCTAATGATTTTTAATATTCATCCATAGATAGAAGAGTTGGAAAAGTTTCATCTTTCTCATTTAGAAATGTATGACCAATAAATCTTAATGTTCATATTTAATAATTATCAGTCTTTTAATATATGTATATTGTTCTGATCACATTAGAACTAATAAAAATTGTATTCACAGATTAATTATAAAGATATTTCTTAGTATGTTAGAGCCTTATGATTATAGGAAATTTTAAAACATAATTTTGAATTATACATATTTTTGTTACAGAAAAGTATAACAGGATGATCAATAAAAGATGTCAAGCCTAAAAATACTATTTCAAGATAAAATTTTTTGAAGGTTGTAGAATGAAACTCAGAGATCTAGGAGAAAAAGGTATTATGTAAAACTAGTAAACATAAAAATAATCTCTGTGTACTTTTAAAAAATAAATGAGAGCATCAAATCATTGTGGCACTTAGGTTTAATTAGACACAGTTTTAAGAGAATGATCTGGAGATTAATTTTTTTTTTTTTTTTTTTTTTTTTTTGCAGTACGTGGGCCTCTCACTGTGTGGCCTCTCCCGTTGTGGAGCACAGGCTCCGGACGCGCAGGCTCAGCGGCCATGGCTCACGGGCCTAGCCGCTCCGCGGCATGTGGGATCTTCCCGGACCGAGGCACGAACTCGTGTCCCCTGCATCGGCAGGCAGACTCTCAACCACTGCGCCACCAGGGAAGCCCAAGATTAATTTTTATGTGAAAGTTTATAATAGGTCAAATTGTATTTTTATGACTATTGAAAATTTCAACTAAAATTTTTAGCTATCTACTTAAACTTACATGAGTAACATATTTTTCACAATTCATTCAAAGGCTATGTGAGCAAAGAAGTTTGAAGGCATTACCATAGCACAAGGGGCTTTAGATTTTGGCATTCCTGGGATCTAATCATTTCTGTTCTACTTACTAACCAAGAACCTATTTCATCAGCTATAAAATGGAACTAATACACTTTTCTATGTTGCTGGGAACAAATAAAATAACACTCGTAAATGACTAACCCAGTACTTGGTACCAGAACCTTTCTCATATTTTCTACTAAAGGTAGCATGGTACCTAACCAATGTAATATTCAGTAAATACGTTGATTTGATTTCATATAATCAGCTTTAACCATAACGATACTCATACAAAAAGCTTCTTGGTGATGACAAGCAGAGATGTGGCCTCCAACATCTGAATTCATGGGTATCATTAAAATAGACCACTTTTCTTTTTTTAACTAGTTTATGGCCCACCTAGATGAATTCAATTATTATAAAGAGAACCTCTCAACTCTACATATATTATCCATATATTATAAAATGGTCCATGAAAACACTTATTTCCCGGATTTAGCATATTCTATTAAGGCTAGCAGAGTCTTCAATCCAGAAATTATTTTTAGCCTAATTGGCTCAAAAATTACTATATCTTTGTTTTGGGCAAACTTTAATGTTGGCGTTTGCCTTGAAGTCAAAATTACTATATATACCTTTGTTTTTGCCAAACTTTAAGGTTGGCATTTGCCTGACAAATACAGTGTGTCAGTGATCATCATACAGATATGAGTAAAGCAAGAAACTTCAAATTAAAAAAACACGGATAAAATTCTAGATTAAGGGTCTTAAATAGATCCCTCAAAACCATGCATGGCACTGAGAGGCAGACCATGCTTCTCCAAACCTTATCTCTCAAGTTAGGAGGAAGAATAAAGAAATTAGTGATTCCCAGAAATGAATTAATAGGAGTCAAATCTGTAGCAAAAACAACTAAGATTACATAGTAAACAATGGCAGACCTATTCAATAGGTCTGTCATAACAATCTGGTCTGTCATATAACTGAAACAAGTGGTTTCAGTCATAACAATCAAGTACAATTTATTAGCATCTGTAAATTAGAGCCATTTGTTAATTAATCAACCTAAAACATCCTCTAGAAAATATTTCATAAATTAGATTTCTGATTCATCATGACAGCTGAATGCCCTGGGCCTATTTTTTTTTTTTTTTTTTTGTGGTATGCGGGCCTCTCACTGCTGTGGCCTCTCCCATTGCAGAGCACAGGCTCCAGAAGCGCAGGCTTAGCGGCCACGGCTCACGGGCCCAGCTGCTCCGCGGCATGTGGGATCTTCCCGGACCGGGGCACAAACCCGTGTCCCCTGCATCGGCAGGCGGACTCTCAACCACTGCGCCACTGCGCCCCTGGGCCTATTTTTGATTCTCAGAGAGAGACTCCTTAAATCTTTCTGGTTGAATGGACTTTTAGCAAATAGGAAGGACAGATTCCCTAAGTATAATTGTGGTTTAAACAGAAAAAAGATAGGGCTATTCTTACATATATACTCCTATTACTCCTTATCTAAATATAACTTAAAAATTTTTCACAATTCCTTTAAATGTTTTTTGATGTAACAAATTAAATTGGGCTAGAATTGTGGACTTAACTATTTAGAAATAGATATATATTTATTTGATAAATATATCTATTTGCGAATCAGTCTTAGTAAGGAGATTCGAAAGACGTTTATGTCTAATTTTACTTAATCACCTCTATTCACATCTCTTTATTACCCCTTGTTTTTAGGATTTTTATAGGACATAACTGCTTATGTAAAAGTGTAAACTTCTCTGAAAGTAGTCATTTAAAACTAAGTACAGGCAGAGGTGAGAATCAAGTGAACCATTCAGCAATAGAAAAAGGTTTATGCCCAAAGATTTTACAACATTCATTTCTTTGAAAAGAAATAAAATATATGTTATATGTTCAGCCTTGATTTTATGCACATTGTGTATTCTAATTATTACAATCTTATTTATAAATAATACATGCTGTGGTTCTGACAGTGAAATTGTGATGAAACACAGAGTACAGATTTTAATTACATACAGTTCTAATACAGTGAGCACTGCAGCATTTCTGTCATCTTTGAAATGGTAACAGAATGAAAAGAAGTTTTTGAAATATGAGCATGAAGGTAATGAGATCAATAAATGTCAGCTAGAAAAAGTAATCACAACTCCTGAGACTCACTGACCTTTCTACAAATTCCAGACATAATAGAGTAGCTTGGGATGAGGAATTCTTTAACAGTGAGAAACTGATACAATTATAAGAAGAAAGGAAAGCTGAGTTTGCCCTCTGACATCAAAAACATTACCTATAAAGGTAATTTTGACACAATAATTTATTCCCTTGATTTTTTTTCTAAGGTGACTACCAACACAGATCACAAATCTTTGGTCTTTACAGAGATAAAATTCCCACTAACGCCTTCTGAATACTGAAGTACCTTCTTCATAAACTTTTAGTTTGCTTCACAATATTCAGCATCCTAATTGAGTTTAATCATATAGTTGGTTAATTTAAATGCCTAAAGTGAAAAACATTCTATTTTGGTAGCTGTAAAATCATTCTATCAGTATCTGAATATAATTTAGAAAAATTCAATTTTGGAAAGTGTTTGAAGGAGTCTTTGGAAAGATTTAATCATCATGAAATATTCAGCATTTGAATATAAAATGAAGTAATATTATAAAGCTCTAAATTATGATATTAAAGTATTTTTAAAGTCCATAAAATTTTAGAAAATACTGCAAAAACAGGCTTCCATAATAGCTAAGTTTCTACAGGACCAGAATGAACCAGGATAAAGTAAGTTTTCAGTTACTATAGCTTTTATCCTGAGGGCAAACTGAAGTTGGCCCCACAAAAGTGGCTAAAATTTCAATAAAAAACCCACAGCCTTTCTATACTAGAAGATGAGAGAAAATTTCAGGGAAATCGCAGACATTCAAAAGTAAAGGTGAATTCAAAGAAGTAAGAAAGTCATAGATGTGAGCCCAAAATTCTGCTTATATACCCTGTTCATATACTTGGCTGACCCCTGAACTACACATGTACTGGGAAAACTCAAATATGTACAGCTAAAGATAAAATAACTGAACTGATATTTAAGCTGCCAGCCAAGAGGCAGAGTTTGTAATTTGACTCCAACCAAATGAATGACCTACTAAAACAAATCACCAACACAGTTCTGAGAAATATAGCAAAATCCAGAGACTCCACAACATAAAATCCATGATGCACAGGACAATTAAAAATTACCTGACTCATGAAGAATCAGGAATGTGTAAACAAGATCCTAGAAAAAACGTCAACTGAGGCCCATCCCAAGTAGAATCAGGTACTGAAATTATAAGAAGGTGTAAAATAACTTATAACTATGCTCAATAAGAACATGATGACGATGAGAAAAGAAAATCAAACCTTGGAGAAGAAATAAAAAACTATAAAAGAGAACCAAATGGGGGAGGATTCTGGAAAGATGGTAAAGTAGGAAGCACCAGGAGTCTGTCTCCCCAAATAGACAACAAAATTGCACTTGCAGAATCTGTCTGATATAACTATTTTGGAACTCTAGTGTCTATTGAAGGCTTGCAACTTTCAAGGGAAGGCTTGAATAGGAAACTGCAGTTAATTTCAGCTCTTAACACAGTAGCATCTACTCATATCCACCCCAACGCTGGTGCCACGTAGCTGTGCACATGTTCCTAAATAAGCCAGCACACAGATTATGGGAGCCAGGATGAGCACACATAAGGTATCCTCAATTAGACTGTCAACAGATTTCTCACCAGAAACTTTGGCATTTGGAAGACCATGGATGATATATTCAAAATGCTAAAAGAGAAACAAAACAAACAAACAAAAAAACAAAAAAAAACAAAAACCTTTCAACTAAGAATACTATATCCTGAAAAACTACCCTTTGAGAGTGAGGGTAAAATTAAGACATTTCCAGATAAACAAAAGCTGAAGGAATCCATTACCACTAGACCTGCCCTTTAAGAAATGTTTGAGAGCATCTAGCAAGGTGAAATAAAAAGATGCTAGACAGTTACTGAAGCCATATGAAAAAATAAAGACCTCAATAAAGGTAAAAAATAGACAATTACAAAAGCTACTAATATTGTAACAATGATTTGTAACTCTACTTTTTGTTTTCTACATGATTTACGAGATTAATATACATTTTTCAAATTAGTCCAAAGCTAGTATTACTATAACTTCAGTTTGTAACTCCACACGTTGTTTTCTACATAATTTAAAAAACTAATGCCTTTAAAATAATTATTAGTTTATGTTTTGGGGTACACAATTTATAAAGATATAATTTTGTGATATCAAAAACTGAAAGAGATGGGCATGGAGCTGTAAAGGAACAGAGTTTCTGTATTTTATTTAAGTTTCTTTAAATTCAATTTAGGGTGTTATAACTTTAGCATGTTAAATGTAATATTCATGGTAGCCACGAAGAAAACAACTACAGAATATATATAAAAGAAAATAAGAATTTAAATTTTTCACTACCAAAAAAAAAATCAATTAAACAAAAAAGAAGACAGTAATGCACAAAATGAGAAACAAAAAAATCTATAAGGTGTACGAAAAACAAATAGAAAATTGACAGAAGTCAAACCCTCCTTTATCAGTAATTACTTTAAATAAAATGGATTACACTCTCCAATCAAAAGACAGCAACTGGCAGAATGAATAAAAACACATGATCCAACTATATAAAGTTTACAAAACTCACTTTACTCCTAAAGACACAAATAGATTGAAAGTGAAAGGATGGGAAATTATATTCCAAGCAAACAGAAATCAAAAGGGAGCAGGGGTAGCTATACTAATAGGAGATAAAATACTTTAAATCAAAAGCAGTGATGAGAAAAGAAGGATAGTATATATTATTAGTTCCACCACAGCAAGAAGATATAAAAATTAAAATTATTTACACAACTAATAATAGACTAGCAAAATATATGAAGCAAAAACTGATAGAACTAAAGGAAGAAATAGACAACTCTACAATAATAGTTGGAGACCTCAATACATCACTCTCAAAAATGGATACAACAGAAGACAGAAATTAAGAAAGGAAATAAGGATTTAAATAATGTAATAAACCAGTTAGACCTAAAAGACATATACAGGATACTCTACCCAACAACGACAGGATACACATTCATCTCAATGGAACATGGGACATTTTCCAGGATAGACCATATATTAAGCCACAGATTACATCTCAATAGATTTTAAAAGATAAATATCGGGGAACGTATCTTCTCTGACCAAACGAATGAAGTTAGAAATCAGTACCAGAAGTAAAACTGGAAAAAACTGAAAATGAAAACATAACATACCAAAACCTTTGAAACAGTGAAAGTGATGGTAAGGGGGAAATGTAAACCTGTAAATGCAGACATTAAAAAACAAGAAATATCTCAAATTAACAACCTAACTCTACCACTTGAGACACCAGAGAAAGAACAAACTTAACCCAAAGCTACATGAAAGAAGGAAATAATAAGGATTAGAATTCAGATAAACAAAATAGAGAATAAAAAAACAATAGAGAGAATCAATGGAGCCAAAAGTTGGTTCTTTGAAAAGATCAATAAAACTTTTGGCAAGATGGGCTAAGAAAAAAAGAGAAGACTCAAATAACTAAAATCAGAAATGAAAGTGGAAACATTTTCACTGATTCTATAAAAATAAAAAGGATTATAATTGAGTACTATGAACAGTTGTGTGCCAACATATTGGATAAACTTGATGAAACTGACAGATTTCTGGAAATAGAAAACCTACCAAGACTAAATCATGAAGAAATAACATATCTAAATAGACTAGTATAACTAGTAAGCAGTTGAATACATAATCAAAATCTTCTGACAAAGAAATGTCTTAGGCCAGATGGCTTTGCTGGTAAATTCTACGAAATACTTAAAGAAGAATTAAAACCAATCGTTATCAAACCTTTTCAAAATTGAATAGGAAGGAACACTTCCTAAACTCATTTTACGAAGGCTAGCATTATCCTGCTACCAAAGCCATACAAAGACACTACAGAAAAAGAAAACAACAGAAAAATATTCCTTTTGAAGACGGATACAAAAATTCTTAATCAAGTACTAGCAAACCAAATTCAGCAACACAATAAAAGAATTGTGCATCATGATCAAGTGGGGTTTGTATCTGGAATGTAAAGATGGCTTCACAAACAACTCTATCAATGTAATACACCAAACTAACAGAATGAAGGGGAAAAAACATGATTATCTCAACTGATGCAGAAAAGCATTTGGCAAAATTCAATATCCTTTCATGATAAAATCACTCAACAAACTAAGAATAAAAGGAAATTACCTCAACATAATAAAAGCTCACAACATACATGAAAAACTCACAAAAAAAATCAAATTAAATGATGAAAGACTGAAATTTTTCACTTTCATCACTTCTACTCAACAGAGCACTGGAAGGTCTATCTAGAATATCTATGCAAGCAAGAGAAATAAAAAGTGTATGAATTGGAGAGCTTCCCTGGTGGCGCAGTGGTTAAGAATCCGCCTGCCAATGCAGGGGACACGGGTTCAATCCCTGGCCCGGGAAGATCCCACATGCCATGGAGCAACTAAGCCCATGCATCACAACTACGGAGCCTGTGCACCACAACTACTGAGCCCACGTGCCAAGAGCCCGTGCTCCACAACAAGAGAAGCCACTGCAATGAGAAGCCCGTGCACCACAACGAAGAGTAGCCCCCGCTCGCCACAACTAGAGAAAGCCTGCACACAGCAACGAAGACCCAATGCAGCCAAAAATAAATAAATAAATTTTTTTAAAAAGTATATGAATTAGAAAGGACGAAGTAAAATTTTCTCTGTTCATAAACTATGATCTTATATGTACTAAAAAATAAATTCAGAAACGTAGCAGGATTACAAAGTAAACACACAACAAATGCAACTCGTTGCATTTATATACACCAACAAACAAGCTGAAAAGGAAAATACAAAAATAATTCCATTTATAGTAGCATCAAAAAATTAAATGTTTAGGAATTAACTTAACCAAGGAGGTGAAAGACTTATGCAATGAAAACTACAAAACACTGCTAAAAGAAATTTTAAAAAATATAAATAAATGGAAACACATCCTGTATTCATAGATTAGAACACTTAATATTAAGATATCAATATTATGCAAAGCAATCTACAGATTCAATGCAATCCCTATCAAAATACCAATGATATATTTTGCAAAAACTGCAAAACCCATCATAAAATTCATATGAAGTCTCAAGGGACGTCAAATAGCCAAAACAATACTGAAAAGAAAAAATACAACTCAATAGCAAAAACAACAACAACAACAATCTAATTAAACAATGAGCAGAATATCAGAATAGATGTTTTTCCAAAAAAGACATACAGGGCTTCCCTGGTGGCGCAGTGGTTGAGAGTCCGCCTGCCGATGCAGGGGACACGGGTTCGTGCCCCCGTCTGGGAGGATCCCACATGCCTCAGAGCAGCTGGGCCCGTGAGCCATGGCCGCTCAGCCTGCGCGTCCGGAGCCTGTGCTCCGCAACGGGAGAGGCCACAACAGTGAGAGGCCCGCGTACCACAAAAAAAAAAAAAAGATGTCAGAGGAGTAAAACGTGGAGATCACCCTCCTCCCCACAAATACATCAAAACTACATCTATGTGTGGAACAACTTCTAAAGAACACCTACTGAACGCCTACTTGGGGTTTGCTGTAGACGACTGACTAGTTTCTGATTTTTATGTTTATCTTAGTTTACTTTTTAGCACTTTTTATCATTGGTGGATTTGTTTATTGGTTTTATTGCTCTCTTCTTTGTTGATTACTTCTTTTATTTTTTTATTTTAATAATATACACTTTATTTTAATAACTTCTATTCTACTATATTTTATTCTTTTCTGTTCTATTCTATTCTGTGTCTTTCTTTTTTTTCTCCCTTTTCTTCTGAGCTGTGTGGCAGACAAGGTCTTGGTGCTCTGGCCGGGTGTCAGGCCTAAGCCCCTGGGATGGGAGAGCAGAGTTCAGGACATTGGACCACGAGAGACCTCTCGGCCCCAAGGAATAACAATTGGCGAGAGCTCTCCCAGCAATCTCTATCTCAACGCTAACACCCAGCTCCACTCAACGACCAGCAAGCTCCAGTGCTGAACACCCCATGTCAAACAATGAGCAAGACAGAAACAAAACCTCAGCCATTAGCAGAGAGGCAGCCTAAAATCATAATAAGTTCACAGAAACCCCAAAACATACCACCTGATGCAGTCCTACCCACCAGAAACACAAGACCCAACCTCATGCAACAGAACACAGGAATCAGTCCCCTCCACCAGGAAGCCTACACAACCCACTGAACCAACCTTACTCACTGGGGGAGGACACCAAAAACAACTATGAATAAGCAGTCTACCTGAAAAACAATTCAGAGTAATAATAGTAAAGATGATCCAAAATTTTGGAAATAGAATGGAGAAAATACCAGAAACATTTAACAAGGAACTAGAAGAACTAAAGAGCAAACAAACAATGATGAACAACAAAATAAATGAGATCAAAAGTTCTCTAGAAAGAATCAATAGCAGAATAACTGAGGCAGAAGAAAGGATAAGTGACCTGAAAGATACAATAGTGGAAAAAACTACCACAGAGCAGAATAAAGAAAAAAGAATGAAAAGAACTGATGACAGTGTCAGAGACTTCTAGGACAACATTAAATGCACCAACATTTGGATTATAGGGGTGCCAGAAGAAGAAGAGAAAAAGAAAGGGACTGAAAAAATATTTGAAGACATTAAAGTTGAAAACTTACTTAACATGGGAAAAGAAATAGTCAGCAAGGTACAGGAAGCACAGAGAGTCCCATACAGGATAAATCCAAGGACAAACACGCCAAGACACATATCAATCAAACTATCAAAAATTAAACACACAAAAAAATATTGAAAGCAGAAAGGGAAGAGCAACAAATAACATATAAAGGAATCCCCATAGAGTTAACAGCTGATCTTTCATCAGAAACTCTGAACGAAGAAGGGAGTGACAGGACATATTTAAAGTGATGAAAGGAAAAAAACTAAAACCAAGATTACTCTACCCAGCAAGGTTCTCATTCAGATTTGATAGAGAAATTAAAACCTTTACAGAGAAGCAAAAGCTGAGAGAGTTCAGCACCACCAAACCAGCTTCACAACAAATGCTAAAGGAACTTCTCTAGGCAGGAAATACAAGAGGAAGAAAAGACCTACAATAACAAAGCCAAAACATTTAAGAAAATGGTAATAGGAACATATGTATCGATAATTACCTGCAATGTAAATGGATTAAATGCTGCAACCAAAAGACACAGACTAGCTGAATGGATACAAAAACAAGACCTGTATATATGCTATCTACAGGAGACCCACTTCAGACCGAGGGACACATACAGACTGAAAGTGAGGGGATGGAAAAAGATATTCCATGCAAATGGAAATCAAAAGAAAGCTGGAGTAGCAATTCTCCTATCAGATAAAATACAATTTAAAATAAAGACTATTACAAGGGACAAAGAAGGACACTATGTAATGATCAAGGGATCAATCCTAGAAGAAGATATAACAATTGTAAGTATTTATTCACCCAACATAGGAGTACCTCAATACATAAGGCAGATGCTAAGAGCCAGAAAAGGGGAAATCAACGGTAACAAAATAATAGTAGGGGACTTTAACATCCCACTTTCACGAATGGAAAGATCATCCAAAATGAAAATAAATAAGGAAACACAAGCTTTAAATGACACATTAAACAAGATGGACTTAATTGATATTTATAGGACATTCCATCCAAAAACAACAGAATACACTTTCTTCTCAAGTGCTCATGGGACATTCTCCAGGATAGATCATATCTTTGGTCACAAACCAAGTCTTGGTAAATTTAAGAAAATTGAAATTGTATTAAGTACCTTTTCTGACCACAATGCTATGAGACTAGATATTAATTACAGGAAAAAAAACTGTAAACAACACAAACACATGAAGGCTAAATGATACACTACTAAATAACCAAGAAATCACTGAAGAAATCAAAGAGGAAATAAAAAATACCTAGAAACAAATGACAATGAAAACACGACGACCCAAAAAGTGGGATGCAGCAAAAGCAGCTCTAAGAGAGAAGTTTATAGCAATAAAATCCTACCTGAAGAAACAAGAAACATCTCAAATAAACAACCTAACCCTGCACGTAAAGCAATTAGAGAAAGAAGAACAAAAAAAACCAAAGTTAGCAGAAGGAAAGAAATCATAATGATCAGATCAGAAATAAATGAAAAAGAAATGAAGGAAATAAGAGCAAAGATCAATAAACAAACTCAATTTTGTTTGTCTTTTGAGAAGACAAACAATATTGATAAACCATTAGGCAGACTCATCTAGAAAAAAAGGGAGAAGACTCAAATGAACAGAGTTAGAAATGAAAAAGGAGACTAACAACTGACACTGCAGAAATACAGAGGCTCTTAAGAGATTACTACAAGCAACTCTATGCCAATAAAATAGACAACCTGGAAGAAATGGACAAATTCTTACAAAAGCACAACCTTCTGAAACTGAACCAGGAAGAAATAGAAAATATAAACAGACCAAACACAAGCACTGAAATTGAAACTGTGATTAAAAATCTTCCAACAAACAAAAGCCCAGGACCAAATGGGTTCAGAGGAGAATTCTATCAAACATTTACAAAAGAGCTAACAACTATCCTTCTCAAACTCTTCCAAAATATAGCAGAGGGAGGAAAACTCCCAAACTCATTCAACGAGGCCACCATCACCCTGATTCCAAAACCAGACAAAGATGTCACAAAGAAAGAAAACTAGAGACCAATATCACTGATGAATATAGATGCAAAACTCCTCAACAAAATAAGAGCAAACAGAATCCAACAGCACACTAAAAGGATCATACACCATGATTAAGTGGGGCTTATCCCAGGAAAGCAAGGATTCTTCAATATATGCAAATCAATCAATGTGACACACCATATTAATAACTGAAGGATAAAAAACATATGATCATCTCAATAGATGCAGAAAAAGCTTTTCACAAAATTCAACACATTTATGATAAAAACTTTCCAGAAAGGAGACATAGAGGGAACTCACCTCAACATAATAAAGGTCATATATGACAAACCCACAGCCAACATCGTCCTCAATGGTGAAAAACTGAAACCATTTCCATCAAGATCAGGAACAAGAGAAGGTCACCCACTCTCACGACTATCATTCAACATAGTTTTGGAGGTTTTAGCCACAGAAATCAGAGAGGAAAAAGAAATAAAAGGAATCCAAATCAGAAAAGAAGTAAAACTGTCACTGTTTGCAAATGACATGATACAATACGTAGAGAATCCTGAAGATGCTACCAGAAAACTACTAGAGCTAATCAATGAATTTGGCAAAGGAGCAGGATATAAAATTAATGCACAGAAATCTCTAGCAATCCTATACACTAATGATGAAAAATCTGAAAGTGAAATTAAGAAAACACTCCCATTTACCATTGCAACAAAAAGAATAAACTGTCTAGGAATACACCTACCTAAGAAGACAAAAGTCCTGTAGGTAGAAAACTATAGGACACTGATGAAAGAAATTAAAGATGATACAAACAGATGGAGAGATATACCATGTTCTTGGATTGGAAGAATCAACACTGTGTAAATGACTATACTACCCAAAACAATCTACAGATTCAATGCAATCCCTATCAAACTACCAATGGCATTTTTCACAGAACTAGAACAAAAAATTTCAAAATTTGTATGGAAATACAAAAGACCCTGAATAGCAAATGCAATCTTAAGAAACAGAAATGGAACTGGAGGAATCAGGCTCTCTGACTTCAAACTATACTACAAAGCTGCAGTCATCAAGACAGTATGGTTCCAGCACAAAAACAGAAATATAGATCAATGGAACAGGATAGAAAGCCCAGGGATAAACCCACGCACATATGGTCACCTTATCCTTAATAAAGGAGGCAAGAATATAGAATGGAGAAAAGACAACCTCTTCAATAAGTTGTGCTAGAAAAACTGGACAGCTACATGTAAAAGAATGAAATTAGAAGACTCCCTAACCCCATACACAAAAATAAACTCAAAATGGATTAAAGTCTAAATGTAATGCCAGACACTATGAAACTCCTAGAGAAAAACTTAGGCAGAACACTCTATGACATAAATCACAGCAAGATCCTTTTTGACCCACCTTCTAGAGAAATGGAAATAAAAACAAAAATAAACCAATGGGACCTAATGAAACTTAAAAGCTTTTGCACAGCAAAGGAAACCATAAACAAGATGAAAAGATAACCCTCAGGATGGGAGAAGATAATTGCAACTGAAGCAACTGACAAAGGATTAATCTCCAAAATATACAGGCAGCTCATGCAGCTCAATATCAAAAGAACAAACAACCCAATCCAAAACTGGGCAGGAGACCTAAATAGACATTTCTCCAAAGAAGATATACAGATTGCCAACAAACACGTGAAAGGATGCTCAACATCACTAATCATTAGAGAAATGCAAATCTAAACTACAATGAGGTATCACCTCACACCTGTCAGAATGGCCATCATCAAAAATCTACAAACAATAAATGCTGGAGAGGGTGTGGAGAAAAGGAAACCCTCTTACACTGTTGGTGGGAATGTCAATTGATATAGCCACTATAGAGAACAGTATGGAGGTTTCTTAAAAAACTAAAAATAGAACTACCATATGAGGCAGCAATAGCACTACTGGGCATATACCCTGAAAAAGCCATAACTGAAAAAGATTCACATACCACAATGTTCATTGTAGCACTATTTACAATAGCTAGGACATGGAAGCAACCTAAGTGTCCACTGACAGATGAATGAATAAGGAAGATGTGACACATATATACAATGGAATATTCCTCAGCCATAAAAAGGAATGAAATTGGTTCATTTGTCATGAGGTGGATGGACCTAGAGTCTGTCATACAGAGTGAAGTAAGTCAGAAAGAGAAAAACAATGACTGTATGCTAACAGATATATATGTAATCTAAAAAATGAATGGTTCTGAAGAACCTAGGAGCAGGACAGGAATAAAGATACAGACGTAGAGAGTGGACTTAAGGACACGGGGAAGGGGAAGGGTAAGCGGGGACGAAGTGAGAGATTGGCATGGACATATATACACTACCAAATGTAAAACAGATAGCTAGTGGGAAGCAGCCGCATAGCACAGGGAGATCAGCTCGGTGCTTTGTGACCACCTAGAGAGATGGGATAGGGAGGGTGGGAGCGAGAGGTAAGAGGAAGGGGATATTGGGATATAAATTTATGTATAGCTGATCCACTTTTTTATACAGTAGAAACTAACAGAACAGTGTAAAGCAATTATACTCCAATAAAGATGTTAAGAAAAAAAAAGTAACATCATTGCTTTTGTACTCCCTTTGAGTCTTGCTGAACTCCCACACATTGTTTACCCATGTAATTCTGTGTTCATGGGGCCAAATGAACTCTACATGTGAATGGAGAAGCAAGAAACATTAGATATGCTATATTGTGTATATCTCCTCTGCTCACATGCATGCTCCCATCATTCTCTTACAAATCACAAATATGAGACAGGCTGGGACCCTTTGCTGAAGTGCTGCAATGCTTGCACCTGGACACACTTCTCCTCAAGCAACAAAATACAAAGAAACTATATGGGGCTAAAAATAACTGCATGCATGCATGCATGCAGTTAGGGCAAATTCTGGACAAAAGATACAAAGAGACCAAAAACCCCAACTCTTGAAGAGCCTGGAGCAAAAGCCACTATTGAAGAGCCTAGAGCAAAAGCAGGGGACGAGAGCAAAAGCAGGGTACTGCGCATGCCCCCTGCACACAACATCGCCTAAGGGATGGGCAAGCCACCTAAGCCACCCCTCCGACCAGACCCCTGGACACACCCCTACCCTCACCCCATATAAGGAACAAGCTCAGCCCCTCTTGGGGATGGAGCAAGCAAGAGAACCTGTTGTTTGTTCTCACCCACCCCTGCTGCAGCAGGGGCCCCAATAAAGCCTTGCCTGAATTTCTTCTCTGGCCTCTGATCAATTTCTATTGATTAAGGAGGCCAAGAGCCCTGGTCGTAACAAATACACATATAAAATTATTAAGAATATCAAAATGGCAATAGTAAATTATTAAACCAAGCATGGGGTCCTTCAGGTTGTAGAGTATTGTGGGGCTGCTTAAATCATTGCCACGGAAACCATCTCTCCTCCCAATTGGCTGTCCCTTCATCCTAATCTCATGCCCTCAAAGTCTCATACTTTCATCCTCTTCAAACACCCTTATATTGTATGATACCATATGAGACGATATCACTTTTAGTCCCAGGGAAGTGCTCCTTTCACACAAGGAACACACGAGTCTTGTCACGTTCACACAGGACTGCTTCCCACTTGCCACTTAGACCCACTGCAAGGCACTTGAGCCTCAATTTTTATCTTCACCCCAAATATCTGCCGAAAGTTCAGGACTGTAACCACTGAACTTGGGGCTATAGAAGTGTTGTGATCTGCTCAGATCCTGAGTTTTCCCTTCTTCTTCCTCCAAGGCTTATTCCATCTGGCCCTCTAAGCACATATGGATTTACAAACAAGTCCGTCCACCTCCACCTGAGAGGGATATTAAGTTAAATTGCCCATTTGTTCCATGGGAATACCATTGCTCAGCCTTAGTGTTTTCTTTAGGTTGGCAAAATTGAGCAAAAGATACAGATAACCTTCTCTAAAAGTAGGATGACAAGAGCAGAGGCAGTGGTGTTTTGCTATGTATTCAACAACCATCTCTGGGGAAATAAAAGGCCTGATAGTTTGTGTTTTCCAATGCATGATATAAACACTCCCATCAGGACCAATTTCAAGCTACCAAGGGGATATAAACCAGCATGCAAAATCCTGAAAACGTAACAGTGACAATGTTTTAAAATTCTGTTTTGGGAAACATTTCATTGTGTTTACAAATACTTAGTATCTATCATTACCCAAATCACACCATTACTGGGCAAGTAATTTCACCTTTTCCTTCATTTTCTTTCATTCTACAGAGCATTACTGGAGAAACAAGAAACTGATTTAACTCAGTGCTAGCTCTTCTAACTTCAAATGGATACCACCCCTGCTATTTAGCATAATTTTACTTATCTCTAAGAGATCATCTATTGTTCATTCCATCAACTGTTTAAAATCCCTTCTAATCAAGTCAAGGTTTCAATCCCATATTCAACACCAGTGGTTCTGGATGGTAACCTTACTTCTGAAATGAAATGAAATGAAGTGATAAAATAACATAAATAAAAGGAAACCTCATATGTGTTTTTTTTCTTGCCATCAATTGCATTTCAAGCTATATCTGACTCACTCTCATTCTTCCCTTAAATATCAGCGACACGGGTGTGCCTTTCACTTAATGTCTACCTGACTATTTGTGCTGTTAATTCCTATTACCAATTATTTCTCTCTTCAGTTCTCTTTTATTATTTTAGTCTCCTCCACTAGAACTTTTCTCCCTTAACCAAATGTACAAGTCTCCCATATATAAAACATCAGTGCCCATATCTTGGTTTCTAGTACCATCCTCCATTTCAAAAAGCCAGAGCTCCTTGGATGAGTGTAGGGTTGAACAGTAAAAACACAAGAGCCTGGAGTATCTTAAAGTATCAAAAAGTAAGAAAGTGCACAAAAATAATTCCATAGGGCCACGTCAAGGAGACACAAGAGCAAATCTTGAAAGAGCCCTTAATAGCCAAAGGTGGGGGGGGAAACTGTAGTACTGGATTATAATCTAAATTATAAAGTAAATATACATGAGTGTATTTATTAAATAAATAAATGCATAACTGGTTGAATAAATAAATAGGAGGAAAAGAGACAAATTTGTCTTATTAAAGGTGGAGTTTAATTCTCCCACTCCCAATTCCAATGAGTATGCACTGGACTTAGTGACTCATTCCCAAAGAATAGAATCTGGAAAGGGAAAAATAGTAACTTTACAGTGCATAAACCTAGCAAACACTATCTTAACCAAGTAATCAAGGTTAACATGACCAATGATGTCATGTGGATATCATGTACCCTGATACAAAGTGATGAAAAGGCACATCATCTACAGTATTCTTTCTGAACGTACATATCCCCCTTCTAATCATGAGAAATATATCAGACAAATCTAAATTGAAGGAAACTCTACAAAATACTTGACCAGCACTCTTCAAAATTGTCAAGGCCGTCAAATATAGCAATGACCAAGAAACTATGAAAGTCCAGAGGAGACTAGGGAGACAAGATTACTAAATGGTATATGTTAGACTAGATTGGATTATGAAAGAGAGAAAAAAAAAAGCATTAATGGGAAAACTGGCAAAATCCAAATAAAATGAAGTATTTAGTTAACAGTAAAACACCAATACCAGTTTCTTAATTTTGACAAATGTACAAGGCAATATAAGTTATTAACATTAGGGGAAACTGAAACAGGATGAGGGGTATGTAGCAACTGTAAAAATAAGAATGTGGCCCACCATCCAGTTCTACAAGAATGAAGTCATTAGCCACAGCAGTCACTGACCTACATAAAATACACCCGGAAAGGAATTCAGGGCAAGGATCAGGATGAGGCACTCTGTGCTCTGGGAAAAGACTAACATACCCTTAGATAGTTAGAAATACTACAGGAGAAATTTTTTTATGAACCTGGATTCCTGCATCTTCCTATATAAGCACTAAAATCATTAACTGAGTTCCTCGTGATTAGCAGGAACCTCCTACTGAGATGTATGCTTGATCGCGTGTACCCCTTCTCCAAAATCACATATGTACTGGCTTTTCCCCCTATCTTTTTGGAGCAGTTTCTCAGAGCTATTTGAGAAGCTGTCACCCAGGCTATAGTCCTCAGTAGGTTCCCCAAGTAAAACTGAAAATCACAGTCTCATGTTGTGCACTTTTTTTCAGTCAACACAAGTCTCTGCTCTCTATGCAATTTTTCTGTAAATCTTAAATTACCCCCAAAACAAAAAAAAAATTATTTTTGAAAGTTACTTTATTCCACTATCCCCTCTAGCTATTATCTCTACTCTCCACCTGACAAATAAATCATGGTAATGATGATATTATATTTTTAAATGAATTTTTCTCGGAATAATTTTAGTGGCAACTAAGTACTAAATGGGAATATAAATTTTAAAAGTAAATTAAATTATGCAGAGAAAATGATATATCACTGAAGGAAACTTCCCAAAACTTTAGTCTTCAAGACTCCCCCAAATAAAGTCTATAAAACATCTCAGTTACAGAAAAAAATAGCATTTATGCAAGAAGCAATAAGTTCTGTATAGGTAATAAATTCAGACCTGCAGCAAATTTTGGAAATTCACATTACTCATTATTTAGCAATCTCCATCTTTGAAGTGGCAGATTTCATGTTAATATCAAAATGTATTAACAGTTCTTTGGACCATTTTCATCTATTTTTCAACAAAAGCTATTCAGATAACTGTGATACACAAAGAAGTACTGTTCAAGGTTAAGAAACAAAAATGTGCGACGAGAATAAAACCCTTGTGTCACCAAGTTATATAGCTGATAGCAGCTAGGAAAACACTGTGCAGACCTTCTCAAACTGGCATCTCAGAAATCCTTTGTGTATGACTAACTGCCTTGATAAACTGCAATTACATTTGCAGCAAAAGGTCCTGGAGAGGAAAGGTATTGACTCAGTGAAAATGAAAAAAATCCCAAGGCGCTCTTTGAAGGCTATTTGTGTCCATACTTAAATAATTATAGCATGTAGCTAGCTCCTTTAACCATAAAGCTCTTGAATTCATGTGTTGAACCACAAGTATGTAATGCAGGTTAATTCATTCTCAGTAAGATATAGCAAACAATTCAGTAAAAAAAAAAAAAAAAATCAAACTGCTATGTAAACATCATACAAGTGCAGATTTTAAGGTCAATATAATTGGTTAGATAATGTTAAATAGTTACCCTTCTTTTGTGATAATGAGGTTTATAGGTGATCATTTAAAATTTCAACTCAAAGTTCACTATTATCAAAATTACACATACAGTTTCAAGAGTGAAAGAGATATACAAGGCTTGTAGTAAGAACAGCAGGTTGCTGCCTGACTCCACCTCTGTTAACCAATCTTGAAATCATCCAATTGTTTCGGATGATTCTTATAAGTTTATATATATATATGCATTTATTTTATCCTAACAGTAAACATTAGGTTTCTGTATCAGAGGCAGATCTATTATTTTCCTACAGAATATCTTGCCTCTGTTCTCCACATTCCATTTTCATCCACAGGGCGACAAGATGATGGAAGATGTCACTTTGCGGTATGTGGAGGTGGGGTGGGTGTCTGTATCTCTAATTCCAGAAATTATGAAATTGGGAGATACAGGAGCTGCACATTCACTCCTCCTCCCCTCCAGCAAGAGAGAGACAGTGACAGAGACAAAGAACCTCTCTTTGGAAAACAGGGGAAGGTATCTACCCTCAAATGTAGGTTCTTGGCTCTGGGGGAAATAAAGGTTTTATTACCCTAATTGTCCTTTAGTGGGAGAAGATGGTTCCAAGATGAAGGACAAGTGTTTACACCCTTAAGGGCGTGAAGAGCAGCCTGGGGAAGAAAGCATTCTCTATCTTTATAGAATGTTAATTTCCATTGTTCAGAAAGACTTGACCATGCAGAAACATGAAAATAGTCACATCATTTCCTGATGTATTCCATATTTCTAAATGATATACAGTTGACCCTTAAACAACAGGGGTTTACAGGATCCACAGTTGGCTGAATCTGGAAAGGATGCAGGGAAATCAAGGATGCAGGGGGACCGACTATGAGTTATACGTGATTTTCAACTGTGTGGAGGATCAATACCTCTAACATCCCCCCCACACCGAGTTGTTCAAGGATTGACTGTTCTAATATTGCTACTTTTAACTTGTAAGATTTTAGTCACTACTATTGGCACCTCACTCTTTCATTCACCTCTAAATGAATACTCCCTGTACCCACAACTCTCAATGTAGTTATATGATAATTTTAGTTAGCTCACTATTCAGTATTTATACTGTTACTACCATGTAAATGATACTGTTGAGGCATGTAACAGATTATGCCTGTTATCCTTTAATGCCCAATAATAATCTTCCTTGGAATTAATAATTTTTTTCCTGTTACTTAGTTTTCTATTTACTTACAGATCTAATCTATAAGTAAATATTCTAAGCCCACCCTCTCTCATCTGTTGTGTCTTCAGTTATGTTAAAAAGTCAAGATAATCTACCCAGTTCATCTTCTTGAAGAACTCTTCTGAAGAATTATGACTTGCTACAATCTCAGATAAGAGCTCTGCAGCCCTGAACCCTAGAGATCTACAGCAGCCACCTCTGCTGTCTCACTTCAAATTCTCTCCACTTCTCTGATTTCAGCTAAACTGGGGTAGACTGTGCCCTGTGATCTCAGGCTTATCTTCTACTTGGCATCATCCCATCTCATGCTGTCTTTGAATGCCTTTTTGTGCTCTAACTCAGTGCCTTAGCCTACCCCCAAACGTGGCCTAGAATTGAGGAGTTAACCTTCCATGGCTAACACTGAACAACTGGAATGATAGCCACTGGATTACTGTTACAGCTTCCTCTCCTGCAAGAGAACAATTCTGAGGACCATTATAGATGCTTCTCAGATAAGTCCTCTGGAATTGAGCTATGGTTGCTTACAATGTGACCCTAATAAAGGTATTCTTATATTAGCTTTTCCTCTTTCTTTGTCTCACTTACCCCTTCCCTTACTCCTGATACCTGCGATTGTCCCCCACAAAAACCATACCCAAGTCCTTGTAGGCTCTGCTTTGAGGGAATCCAATCTAAGACAGAATCTCCCTTCACCATCAACCTGGAGATTTTCTCCTCTTTTCACTTGGGTTGCAGTTCCTCTTTTATGGATCCCTTTTTCTTCTCGTTCTTGGTTTTACCCTCTTTTTTGTGGAGGACATCCTTTAACAGTCTCCTGAGAAACTCTTTTCCTTAGGATTCTGAAGACATTCTCCAATGTTTTTTGGCTTCCAACTATGCTTCTAAGATATCCAGTGCCATCCTTATGCTTAATACTTCGTATTAAGTTGATTTTTCTCTCTAGAAAGTTGCAAGATCTTTTTTTCCTCACTGTTGAGGAATATCAGTGATGCATTTAGTTGTGGTTATCATCCATTCAGTAAGAAAGTTGATAGAAAATTCTGGAATCTTATATTCCTGTTCTAGAAAATTTACTTGAATCAATTTTTTAAATGATGTCCTTTCCTCCATTTCTTTTCCCCACCCTTTCTTGAACTCCTATTTCATACATGCTGGACTTCCTGGAATAGACTTTTGGTTTCTTTATAGTTCTCTTTATAATGCTTTTCTATTTTTCATCTCTTATTTTAATATAAAAAATTACTGTCTGGGAGAATTGTTCAACTTTATCTTGTAATTATTTAATTGAAGTTTTAGTTTTTACTGCATATTTTTAATATCCAAGAGCGCTTTTTGTTCTCTGGATAATTCTTTTCTTTTTTTTTAATTTCACCAGGGTCTTATTCATGGACGCTTACCAACTTTTATCTCTCTGCACCTAATAATAATGGGTCAGAAGTGTTCCTTTCCTCCCTGAAATTGCTTCTTCAAAGCTACTACTGTTGTTAATTATCTCTTTCTTTCACATTCAATTTTGAAGCACTAGAAAGCTCACTGGTTCCTTGTGTGTGTTGCCCATGGAATTTCCTGTGAGGTAATCGACCTGATCATTTACAGGGGTACTTTCCCTTTGGCTGACCCACAGCAGCACAGGAGAGTTGGCCACATCGGCAATGCTCTGAACTGGAGTAGAGGAAGTGTTTGCAGGTCTCACTTGGACAATGCAGCATCCTTGGTTTTACCATCTCAAGAGAATAAAACTACTCTCTTGTGATAGAGTGGGAGACGACTAGTTACCCAGTTGGACGGAATGGGAGAAGGGCCCTTGTGTATCTGTTTCTCAGAGTATTTTGACTAATTATTCTGATTTTAGTCCCTCCTTCACCTCTACAACTAGAGATAGCAGGTTGATAACAAGAAGTAACTAAAACCAGAGTCTTTGGAGAAATTTTATTTGCAAGTCAGTTATCTTCACCACAACTGACACAGAATTCAACTTTCTTGGGTTTGCTAGGTCATTACCACTCATCTATCTGCTTTCCAGTTAATAAGATTTTGTTACTTTCTCCTCTCTTCTCTCCCAACTTTTCGTCCAAGAGTGTTATACCCATTTTAAAACGGCATTACTATTATTTTAGTGGTATTTCAGGACGAGGTGATACAAATTTGTGTGCTCAACATCATAGTTTTAGCTGGATGTGCTATATATTGTCCAAGTTAATAAAATATTCTTATTCTATTTGGCAGAAATATCTATTCTCTTTTTTTTATTTTCTTAAACAGTGTTTATCGTAAATAATTTTACCTTTTTGATAATTTATGGTAATTTGATATATCAGTTATAGTATTTTGGTACAATAAATGATATCCTCAGGATTTTATTTCATAATATGCTAGGTTACTTATACAAAATGACCCCCAATTTTTCTAATTTTTATTTTTTGTTACTTCTATTCTCTAATTCTTAGGTTTATTTTTAATCAACTCTTGTATCTTATTACTGACAGGATGAACTTGCGGTTTCTATTCCACCTTATTTTACATACAATTTTGAAAACTAGGCTGGCTCTACAAAGGAATAAAGTATTAAAAAAGCTTTTTGATAGTTACTTTTTTGGAGGTCCATCATCCTCAATTTTTATCCTCCTGGCCTATGGGTTGACAACTATTTTTAATATGATTAGTATTATTGTAATATAGTCTTTGACTAAATGAGGCCATGTTGTACCTTAATAACAATAATAAAGATGATGATAATAATGGTAGAAATAAAAATTCCTAAAATTTATTGTGGATTCCCAAGTGTCAAGCACTGTTTTATATGCCTTACATGCATGTCTCATTACAATTCTATAAAGCAGTTAGTATTATTATCTGTAGTATCGTACAGAAAACAGAGGACTAGAGAAACAATATCGCCCGTTCCTAGAGTAAATAAAAGTGAATCTGGGATTTTACTTCCTGTCTGATTGACTCCAAAATCTCTGTTTCACCATTACCAAGCTATACTGACTCTGCAAATCATCATAACAGAAGTCATAAATGGACAAGATATCATCAATGCATTTTTATATAATTTATAAAGCTTGGTTTTTAATACTTGAGGTCACAGACTAAGATTAAATCTTTGACAAGAAGCTCAATAAAAATAGATATTGTGGTCACAGGTGAAGGCTTGGGTAGTAGTGGCTGCCAATCCCGAATCCTGTAATACACAAACCTGCTCCTTGAGAGCAGAATTTAGTCAAAGACTGTATTACAATAATACTAATCATATTAAAAATAGTTGTCAGGCTTCCCTGGTGGCAGAGGGGTTGAGAGTCCGCCTGCTGATGCAGGGGACGCGGGTTCATGCCCTAGTCCGGGAAGATCCCACATGCCTTGGAGCAGCTGGGCCCATGAGCCATGGCCGCTGAGCCTGCACGTCCGGAGCCTGTGCTCCGCAACGGGAGAGGCCACAACAGTGAGAGGCCCATGTATAGCAAAAAAAAAAAAAAAAAAAAAAGTTGTCAACACATAAGCCAGGAGACTAAAAGTTGAGGCTGATGGACCACCAAAAAAGTAACTATCAAAAAGCTTTCTTTTATACCTTATTCCTTTGTAGAGTCAGGCTAGTTTTCAATTGTATGTAAAATAAGGTTACACAAAATTTGATATAAAAGATGTTTAACATCTACTATGATACTTCTTAAATCAAATCAAGGCAATACACACTTATTAACAATTCACAGTATACTAAACTATGTGAGGTAATGAAAAAATTGGGAATAGAAAGAAGATATGTATCCTCTGCCTTCAAGGCACTTACAGTCTAGTGAAATAGAAAACTCATATGAAAATTGTAGGAACTTTACAATATAATAACATCTTTAAAGGTTTGAAATGCATGCAGTACATAATTTCCTCAGGAGAGCTGGGTGGGAGAGGATAGGCTGAGATGGCTGGTGGTGTGCAGGGATACAGTCTGAAAGATTATTCAGCTTTCAGATTGACATAAAGGAGTTTGAAAGTCTGCTCAAAAGGCAGAGATATCAGATCAAAGACAGAAATGGTAATCATACAGTTGCAGTGCAGAGAAGGGAAACAGCAAAGAGGTCTCTCTACCTAGAACAGGGGAGTGTGAGCAATCCAGTTGGAGAAGAGAGGTAAGGTGATATAGAGAAGTGTCTTGCACAGGGAGCCATTCCATAAATACTGGGCAGAATTGAAGACACCTAGAAAATCAGGCTGAGGAACCTGAGCTATCCCCTGACTGAAGGGGAGATCTTAAGTTCTTTCTAAGAGGAATGATCCAATGAATCCTGAGGTTCAGAAAAAATAATTAGAAAGTGATATGTAGGAAGGAATTAGGAAGAAGGGCGGATATCACAGCTGATATCAGTTAGAAGAAAATCATAGTAATCTGGGCTTGAAGTTATAATTGCCTAAATACATGAGAATGAAGAAATGGAAATTTTTCTATAAAGGAAGAATTGGTAGGTTTTATGGCTGGTAAAAAAAAAAAAAGAAATAAAAGTTAAAAATAGCTCTCAAGTTTTCAAATCAAGCCATCAGAAATATTTATGAAGCTCCCAACACTCAGGATATATAACATCTTAGTCATCCCTGCTGGGCAGGCTCCATGCCTCTCTAAAGTGAATTAGTATTTTGATTTGAGCCCAGCTTGTGGTTCTGGGACCTTTGCCAGGGGATCTGGAGACCAGTTTAATAATTACATGTTGCTTAGTATATGTAATTTAGGAAAACAACTTGAAAAACTAAACTCAAGACTCCCTAGAATGAAAGAAACCTTAATAAACACATAGATATAATTAATTTATTAATTTGAGTCCACCCTGGAAAAAAGAGTAAAACATTATAATGAATTATACAGAAAATCCAATAATTATTTATTCATCTAATTAATCACTCATTTAAGCAAGTAGTATATTCATTCAACAAATATTACATGGACTACCGACTACATGCCAGGCATTGTACTAGGTATTGAAGATAGAAATAACAGTAGCACAATATCCCTCTCCAAGAGGCTCATGGATTGGTCAAAAAGATAACTTAGGATGCTGGGGAATCACAAAGGGGAGGCACTTTCCCATGTTGCCCAGAAAGTGGTGGGACTAAAAGGGGGCAGGATTCTGACGTGGAAGAGCAAGAAGTATTGTATCATTTAAGCAAAATTGACTTTGCTCTTTTTCTCTTACTCTAGAGTCATTTTTTACTTCCCTCTTTCTTTATACCCAACATCCACTCCATTAGAGAATATTATTAGGTCTACCTTCACAATCTATCCCAAACTGGATTGTGTCTCACACTCTCCACTGCTATGTATGAAACTAGCTCGAGTTCCAGTTATCTCACATGTGGGTTATGGCGACAGTCTTCTCACTGGTCTTCCTGCCTCCATCCTTGCCTTCCGAGCATCTCTTCGCCACCCAACATTCAGAATGAGCCTTGAGAAATTAAGTTAGAACTTTTCACACCACTGGTCAAAACCTACACTCGTTAAGAATGTAATGCAAAGTTCTAACAATGCCCTACAAAGCCCTACTTAGACTGCATTTGTCTCCGACCTCCTCCCCATTCCTCATTCCAACTTCACACGTGCCATATCGCCTCCTTGCTGTTCCCCAGCAAACTAAACACAATCCCACCCCAGGGTTTCATGCTTACTGTTCCCTCTGAGCGGAATGCTCTTCCCTAAATACCTTCTTCTCTTACTTCTTTTTGTCTTTGCATAAATATCACTTAATGCGGATGTCTTTTTCTAACCAGCCTATAAAAATAGCATCCCCTGTAAATCTCTAGTCCGATTACTGCTTTCTTCTTCTTCGTTCATCACATATTTGATTGTTTATTGTTTCTCTTTCCCTACTGGAATGAAAATGCCACCAAGTGCAGAAACTAGGTATATTTTTGTTTGCTACAATATCCTGAGAAGAATGCCTAGCACATAGAATGCCCACAGTTAGTATTTTTTTAATTAGTGAGTCAAATGTAACTGATACAGGCTTAGGGCTTTTCCTTATTTTTAGCCTACTTAAGTGGGAAAGCAAACAAAGGATAAATATTGACAAGATCACCCTTTTTTGTAGTCAGTGAGTCTAACCTGTAACCTCTCTAAGGTTTAAGGAGACCCATGTGTTACTATTTTTTATTTTAACATTTGAATAGGATTTTACAGAGATTTTGGACTAAAAGGTTATACAAATCATTTTAGGAAAATTTTAAAACATAGAAAAGTATGCTTTAAAAACATCACCTAGAAAAGTATGCTTTAAAAACATCACCTAGAAAAGTATGCTTTAAAAACATCACCTAGAAACTTATTTCCCCATGTCATCCATGGCTAACATCCATCCCCATGTGAGTGTCATACTATACAGAAAACTTTATGCTCTGATTTCAATGCCTAATATTAGGTTTTTCTTTGTGTTATATAACTAAAGTTCCTGGAAACTAATACGTGTGTATATGTGTGTGTGCTTCCATACAACTGTTTTCCAGAATTGATCCATCAATATACAATTTGATGAGCACACGTGGAGTCTGACTCACTCTGCCCTTACTGAGAGTTGAGAGGCAAGGTAGTAGGAAGGGCTGAGAATCAAAAGTCAGAAAGAGAAAAACAAATACTGTATGCTAACACATATATATGGAATCTAAAAAAAAAAAATGATTATGAAGAACCTAGGGGCGGGACAGGGTAAGCTGGGACGAAGTGAGAGAATGGCATGGACTTATATATATGACCAAATGTAAAATAGATAGCTAGTGGGAAGCAGCCACATAGCACAGGGAGATCAGCTCGGTGCTTTGTGACTACCTAGAGGGGTGGGATAGGGAGGGTGGGAGGGAGATGCAAGAGGGAGGAGATAAGGGGATGTATGTATATGTATAGCTGATTCACTTTGTTATAAAGCAGAAAGTAACACACCATTGTAAAGCAATTATATTCCAATAAAGATGTTAAAAAAAAAAAAAAAGCCAAAGCTAGAACGCACACATTCTAGTTCCTGGTCACCACTTACTAGTTTTGTGACTTTTGGAAACTTACGTAATATCTTAGAGCCTCAATTTTCCTATCTATAAAAAGGAGATAATAGTGGTACCAAGCTCACAGGTGTATCATGAGAATTACATTGGCGACTATATACAAAGTGCTTAGAACAGTGCCTAGCAAATATTTAGTATATATAAATGTTAGCTGTGAATGTGAAGAAAGTAAAATTCAATATTGTATATTTCAAATGTTTAAGAGTGTGGGGAAAAAGTGATAATATCCCACTTATTTCCTGGATTATAAATGATACTGAATAGCTTTCAATTTCTTGACCATTTTCATTCCTTTTGTAATTAGTCTATTTAAGTCCTTGATCATTACTTATTCATTTGTGTTATTTATATACATTGAGATTACCTCTTTACATATTTATTGAAACTATTTCTCTAATTAGTTACATCATTTGTTCATTACTATTTTGTATTGTTTGTAATGTACAGAATTTTTTTAAATGTATATTGTCAAACCTATCAATTTAGCTTTAAAATTTTATCCATTACTTTATGCTTCTATATCTTCCCCAGTATTCTATGATTTAAAATTTTACATTTAGGTCTTTAATTTATCTGGAAATTAGCGTATGGTATGATGTGAAAATTTACCTTGAGTTTCTCTGGAGCAAGCTTTCTCAATATCATTTACTTAAAAAATGCATCCATAGACACTCCTTTACAATACTTCCTTTACATTAATTTTATATGTATGTATATATAATTAAGTTTATGTATACATATAAATTTAAACATATATTAAGCTTATGTGTATTATATATATATACAGAAGATTATTTTAAATTTTATATCAATGTTTGTGGAATAAATAAATGAATATGAGTTGAACAGAGCATAAGGATAAAAATGGCATTGGCATGGTTTTCTTTTGTCTGTCCAACTGAAGCTAAATATTTCCTTCATGGGGAACTTTTAATACAAAATTCCAATTAAAGGTAGAAAGCAGTGTATGAGAACCTCCTGCTGCGTTTGCTGCATGTAAATGATCCGGCAGCACTAATAGCTTCATACACTCAATGTGATCGTGCATGAGCCTGTTACTAATAAGTCCACTTAAGCTGGCTAATGTATAGCACAATAAATAGACAGTTAGAAATGTCACGGGGTCAACCCAAGCATTTATGAGATTCTAATCTTTGTTTCTAACTGTTTGGGCTTGTTTTCCTGCTGTTGTTTCTAAAGCCCACACTCTTATTAGCACTGAAAGGAGGAGAAGTTTTCAAAGA
Source organism: Grampus griseus (assembly GCF_964374135.1). NCBI lineage: Eukaryota > Metazoa > Chordata > Mammalia > Artiodactyla > Delphinidae > Grampus > Grampus griseus. Next base: position 52,297,120 of record NC_139003.1, on the reverse strand, counting down.
GTTGTGTGGAAGGCCTGCTGCTGGTCACTTGCCCTCATACTCTTAATGAACCTGAATATTTGAAACTAAATGCATTTTAAGTGCAGTGTCTTGAACTCATTTCAAAATGAGTATACAAATTTTATTTCCAGTCCTTCAGTTATTAGAAATAGATAAATGAATGAATAAATGAATGAATGACTCAATCAATCGATAAGTCAAAAGGCTGGCCATTGCCTGCCTTGTACTGTTGGACAAGATGAGTGCAAGTAAACTGCTCAAGGCCCCTCCAGGAGGATGGAAGCACAGCCTCCCTCTGGGCAGCCAGGAGGAGACATGGCAGGGCTAAGACTACAATGTTTTTGGAATATGATGGAGAGACCTCATTAAGAGAAGCAATAAAGTTAAGAGCTCTTGCATCCACATGATATTACCCTCTTGGTTCATTATGGCCAATCTTTCCTGATCAAATTTGCCATAGTAAGAAGAGCCTGCCTCTTTACATGATTTTTTTCTGAGACTTAAAAATCAACTCTAGCCATAAAAAGAAATGAAACTGAGTTATTTGTAGTGAGGTGGATGGACCTAGAGTCTGTCATGCGGAGTGAAGTAAGTCAGAAAGACAAAAATAAATACCACTTGCTAACACATGTACATGGAACCAAAAAAACCCAAAAATGGTTCTGAAAAACCTAGGGGCAGGACAGGAATAAAGACGCAGACGTAGAGAATGGACTTGAGGACACAGGGAGGGGAAAAGGTAAGCTAGGATAAAGTGAGAGTGGCAGGGACATATACACACTACCAAATGTAAAATAGATAGCTAGTGGGAAGCAGCCGCATAGCACAGGGAGATCAGCTCAGTGCTTTGTGACCACCTAGAGGGGTGGGATAGGGAAGGTGGGAGGGAGACCCAAGAGGGAGGGGATATGGGGATATATGTACATGCATAGCTGATTCACTTTGTTATAAAGCAGAAACTAACACACCATTGTAAAGCAATTATACTCCAATAAAGATGTTTAAAAATTATATTTAATAATTAAGCAAATGAATGGCAGATGGTGGGATCCAGGTTTCTCAATTTTGGAATAGAAGGTTACAGATAAACAAGGATGAAGGCTAGAATGGTCCATGTAATATTAGATTAGAGTTGGAGACGTTAGTATAAACTCCTGTTTAACCTAATATAAAGATAGGTACCTACAGAAATAGATATATGTAAATCCATGGGTTAGGAAGGAAAATATAATAATGAGGGTATGCCAGTAGCAACATAGGAGCCAAGTGAAAGAGCTCTTCATAACTGAAGATGGAACAAATTTTGCTATTAATAAATAAAGTGCTATTACCAATAGTAATACTACCAGTGTTGGATTATATGTCAAAGTGTAAAATAAGTATCAATGAGTCTATAATAATAAAAATAAATGACTGAAGAAAGAAATAAATGGGGGAGAATAGTTTATGTAGATAACTCCAAATAACTGACACAGATACTGTCTGCTCAAGCAGCTGGAGCATAACCCCCGACTCCTTAAGTGTGGACTATACAGTGACCTCCTTCTGGAGAGTACACTATGGAAAGAGGGGGTAAAAGTAACTTGAAGAAATTTGACAAGCACTACGTAAACCAGGGGATCAAAGTTAACATCAGCAATGAAAAGTCATGTTGATAATATGTATCCTTGATGTGATGAGAACAGCACTTTACCTCCATGGCTTTCCTCCTAAAACCCATGACCATACTCTAATCATGAGAAAAACATGAGATGAAACTGATTAAGAAAGATTCTACAAAATATCTGAACAGTAATCCTCAAAACTGTCAAGGTCTTCAAAAATAAGGGAAGCCTAAGAAACTTTCATAGCCAACAGGACCTAAGGAGACTTGATGACTAAATGCAGTGTGGTACCCTGGATGAGATCCTGGAACAGAGAAAGTACTTGGGGTAAAAAGTAAGGAAGTCTGAACAAAGAATGGACTTTATTTAATAATAATTATAATACTGGTTCATAAATTGTGCCAAATATAGCATATTAACTTGATATGTTATTAAGCAGGGGAAACTGGGTGCGAGGTATAAAAGAATTCTCTATACTACTCCATAAGTTATCTGTAAATCTAAAACTATTCTAAAATTTTTTAAGTATTAATGTAATTTGGATATTAACCCTCTGTTTGATATGGTTTGCAAATATTTTCTTCCTTTCTGTATGTTGCCTTTTCACTTTGCTAACTGCTTCCTTTGCTGTGAAGAATTTTTTTAGTTTGATGTAGTCCTGCTTGATTTTTGTCTCTGTTGCTTGTGATTTTGTTGTCATATCTAAAAAAATCATTGCCAAAACCAACATCAAGGAGCTTCGTCCCTATGCTTTCTTATACTTTTAAGGTATAAGGTCTTCTATTTTAGTTATATAAATAACACATACAACTCAGTAACAACAACAACAACAAAAACAATCTGATTACAAAATGGGGAGAAGATCTAAATAGACAACTTTCCAGAGGAGATATCCAAATGGCCAAGATACATGAAAAGATGCTCAACACCACTAATCATCAGGGAAATACACATCAAAACCACAATGAGATATCACCTCACACCTTTTTTTTTTTTAACATCTTTATTGGAGTATAACTGCTTTACAATGGTGTATTAGTTTCTGCTTTATAACAAAGTGAATCAGCTATACATATACATATATCCCCATATCTCTTCCCTCTTGCGTCTCCCTCCCACCCTCCCTATCCCACCCCTCTAGGTGGTCACAAAGCACTGAGCTGATCTCCCTGTGCTATGCGGCTGCTTCCCACTAGCTATCTATTTTACATTTGGTAGTATATATAAGTCCATGCCACTGTCTCACTTCATCCCAGCTTACCCTTCCCCCTTTCCGTGTCCTCAAGTCCATTCTCTACATCTGCGTCTTTATGGCTATCATCAAGAAAACAAGAGATAAGTGTTGGTGAGGATGCGGAGAAACAGCATGGAAAACAGCATAGGCTTTCTGAAAAAATTAAAAATAAAATTATCATATGATTCATCAATCCTACTTCTGGGTATATCCAAAGGAAATGCAGACAAGATTATTGAAAAGATATCTGTATGCCTATGTTCACTGCATCATTATTCACAATAGCTAACATATGGAAACAACCTAATTATCTGTCAAGAAATGAACAGATAAAGATGTGTAATAGATATAGATAGAGATACAGACATACACATTGCATCTATGTATGTGTGTATATGTATATATATATATATATATATATGTAATATTCAATCATGAGAAAGAAGTTAAATTCTAACATTTGCAACAACATGAATGGGCCTTGAGGGCATTATGCTCAGTGAAAGTAGTCACACAGGGAAAGACAAACACTGTATGATATCACTGACAAGTGGAATCTAAAAGACAAAAAGTTGAACTCTTAGAAACCAAAAGTAGAATGGTGATTACCAAGGGCTGGGGGATGGGAAAATGGAGGAGATGTTGGTCAAAGAGTACAAACTAGCAACTAGAAGATGAGTAAGTTCTGGAGGGATAAAGCACAACACAGTGATTATAGTCAACAAAAAGGTATTATATACTTCTAAGTTGCTAAGAGACTAGATATTAAAGGTTCTCACCACAAAAAATAAATGCTAACTTTGTGACATAATAAGAGCTGTTAGCTAATGTTATGGTAGTTAACATACTACAAATACATAAATGTATCAAATCAATACGCACACCTTAAACTTATACATTTATGTCAATTATATCTCAAAAAATAGGTGTCCAAAAAATTGTTTTACAATGTTGTGTAAGTTTCTGCTGTATTACAAAGTGAATCAGGTACACATATATCCCCATATCCCCTCCCTCTTGCGTCTCCCTCCCACCCTCCCTATCCCACCCCTCCAGGTGGTCACAAAACACTGAGCTGATCTCCCTGTGCTATGCAGATGCTTCCCACTAGCTATCTATTTTACATTTGGTAGTGTATATATGTCAATGCCACTCTCTCACTTTGTCCCAGCTTACCTTTCCCCCTCCTGTGTCCTCAAGTCCATTCTCTATGTGTGCGTCTTTACTCCTGTCCTACGCCTAGGTTCTTTAGAACTTTTTTATTCTTATTTTAGATTCCATAATATGTGTTAGCATATAGTATTTGTTTTTCTCTTTCTGATTTACTTCATTCTGTATGACAGTCTCTAGGTCCAACCATCTCACTAAAAATAACTCAATTTCCTTTCTTTTTATGGCTGAGTAATATTCCATTGTATATATGTGCCACATCTTCTTTATCCATTCATCCTTGATGGATGCTTAGGTTGCTTCCATGTCCTGGCTACTGTAAATAGTGCTGTAATGAACACTGTGATACATGACTCTTTTTGAAATATGGTTTTCTCAGGGTATATGCCCAGTAGTGGCATTGCTGGGTCATATGGTAGTTCTATTTTTAGTCTTTTAAGGAACCTCCCTACTGTTCTCCATAGTGGCTGTATCAATTTATATTCCCACCAACAGTGCAAGAGGGTTCCGTTTTCTCCACACCCTCTCCAGCATTTATTGTTTGTAGACTTTTTTATGAAGTCCATTCTGACAGGTGTGAGGTAATACCTCACTGCATTTCTCTAATGGTCAGTGATGTTGAGCATCCTGTCATGTGTTTGTTGGCAATGTGTATATCTTCTTTGGAGAAATGTCTATTTAGGTCTTCTGCCCATCTTTGGATTGGGTTGTTTGTTTTCTTGATATTGAGCTGCATGAGCTGCTTGTATATTTTGGATACTAATCCTTTGTCAGTGTCTTTGTTTGCAAATATTTTCTCCCATTCTAAGGGTTGTCTATTCATCTTGTTTATGGTTTCCTTTGCTGTGCAAGAGCTTTTAAGATTCATTAGGTCCCATTTGTTTTTATTTCCATTTCTCTAGGAGGTGGGTCAAAGAGAATCTTGCTGTGATTTATGTCATACAGTGTTGTGCCTATGTTTTCCTCTAAGAGTTTTATAGTGTCTGGCCTTACATTTAGGACTTTAATCCATTTTGAGTTTATTTTTGTGTATGGGGTTAGGGAGTGTTCTAATTTCATTCTTTTACATGTAGCTGTCCAGTTTTCCCAGAACCACTTATTGAACAGCCTGTCTTTTCTCCATTGTATATTTTTGCCTCCTTTATCAAAGATAAGGTGACCATCTGTGCGTGGGTTCATCTCTGGGCTTTCTATCCTGTTCTGTTGATCTATATTTCTGTTTTTGTACCAGTATCATACTGTCTTGATTACTGTAGCTTTGTAGTATAGTCTGAAGTCAGGGAGCCTGATTCCTCCAGCTCTGTTTTTGTTTCTCAAGATTGCTTTGAGTATTTGGAATCTTTTGTGTTTCCATACAAATTGTGAAATTTTTTGTTCTAGTTCTGTGAAAAATGCCATTGGTAGTTTGATAGGGATTGCACTGAATCTGTAGATTGCTTTAGGGAGTACAGTCATTTACACAATGTTGATTCTTCCAATCCAAGAACATGGTTATATCTCTCCATCTGTTTGTATCATCTTAAATTACTTTCATCAGTGTCTTATAGTTTTCTGAATTCAGGTCTGTTGTTTCCTAGGTAGGTTTACTTCTATGTATTTTATTCTTTTTGTTGGTATGGTAAATGGGAGTGTGTCCTTAATTTCTCTTTCTGATCTTTCATTGTTAGTGTATAGGAATGCAAGAGATTTCTGTGCATTAATTTTGTATCTTGCTACTTTACCAAATTCATGGATTAGCTCTAGAAGTTTTCTGGCAGCATCTTCAGGATTCTCTATGTATACTACCATGTCATCTGCAAACAGTGACGGTTTTACTTCTTCTTTTCCGATTTGGTTTTCTTTTATTTCTTTTTATTCTCTGATTGTTGTGGCTAAAACTTCCAAAACTATGTTGAATAATAGTGGTGAGAGTGGGCAACCTTATCTTGTTCCTGATCTTAGTGGAAATGGTTTCAGGTTTTCACCATTGAGGACGATGTTGGCTGTGGGTTTGTTATATATGACCTTTATTAGGTTGAGGTAAGCTCCTTCTATGCCTACTTTCTGGAGAGTTTTATCATAAATGGGTGTTGAATTTTGTCTAAAGCTTTCTCTGCATCTGTTGAGATGATCATATGGTTTTTATTCTTCAGTTTGTTAATATGGTGTATCACATCGATTGATTTGCGTATTTTGAAGAATCTTTGCATTCCTGGGATAAACCCCACTTGGTCATGGTGTATGATCCTTTTAATGCGCTGTTGAATTCTGTTTGCTAGTATTTTGTTGAGGATTTTTGCTTCTATGTTCATCAGTGATATTGGCCTGTAGTTTTCTTTCTTTGTGACATCCTTGTCTGGTTTTGGTATCAGGGTGATGGTGGCCTCGTAGAATGAGTTTTGGGAGTGCTCCTCCCTCTGCTACATTTTGGAAGAGTTTGAGAAAGATAGGTGCTCCTCTCTAAATGTTTGATAGAATACGCCTGTGAAGCTGTCTGGTCCTGGGCTTTTGTTTGTTGGAAGATTTTTAATCACAGTTTCAATTTCAGTGCTTATGATTGGTGTGTTTATATTTTCTATTTCTTCCTGGTTCCGTCTCAGAAGTTTGTGCTCTTCTAAGAATCTTTCCATTTCTTCCAGGTTGTCCATTTTATTGGCATATAGTTGCTTGCAGCAATCTCTCATTAGCCTCTGTATTTCTGCAGTGTCAGTTGTTATTTCTCCTTCTTCATTTCTAATTCTATTGATTTGAGTCTTCTCCCTTTTTTTCTTGATGAGTCTGGCTAATGGTTTATCAATTTTGTTTATCTTCTCAAAGAAGCAGCTTTTAGTTTTATTGATCTTTGCTCTTGTTTCCTTCATTTCTTTTTCATTTATTTCTGATCTGAGCTTTATGACTTCTTTCCTTCTGCTAACTCGGGGGTGTTTTGTTCTTTCTCTGATTGCTTTAGGTGTAAGTTTAGGTTGTTTATTTGAGATGTTGAGGTAGGATTGTATTGCTATAAACTTCCCTCTTAGAACTGCTTTTTCTGCATCCCATAGGATTTGGGCCATCGTGTTTTCATTGTCATTTGTTTCTAGGTATTTTTTGATTTCCGTTTTGATTTCTTCAGTGATCTCTTGGTTATTTAGTAGTGTGTTGCTTAGCCTCCATGTGTTTGCATTTTTAAAAGTTTTTTTCCCTGTAATTGATATCTAGTCTCATAGCACTGTGGTCAGAAAACATAGTTGTTATGATTTCAAGTTTCTTAAATTTACCAAGGCTTGATTTGTGACCCAAGATACGATCTATCCTGGAGGATGTTCCATGAGCACTTGAGAAGGAAGTGTATTCTGTTGTTATTGGATGGAATGTCCTATAAATATCAATTAAGACCATCTGATTTAATGTATCTTTTAAAACTTGTGTTTCCTTATTTATTTTGGATAATCTGTCCATTGGTGAAAGTGGCGTGTTAAAGTCCCCTACTATAATTGTGTTGCTGTTGATTTCCCATTTTATGGCTGTTAGCATTTGCCTTATATATTGAGGTACTCCTATGTTGGGTACATAAATATTTACAATTCTTATATCTTCTTCTAGGATTGATCCCTTGATCATTATGTAGTGTCCTTCTTTGTCACTTGTAATAGTTTTTAAAGTCTATTTTGTCTGATATGAGAATTGCCACTCCAGCTTTCTTTTGATTTCCATTTGCATGGAATATCTTTTTCCATCCCCTCACTTTCAGTCTGTATGTGTCCCTAGGTCCGATGTGCGACTCTTGTAGACAGAATATACAGGTCTTGTTTTTGTATCCATTCAGCCAGTCTATGTCTTTTGGCTGGAGCATTTAATCCATTTACATTTAAGGTAATTATCGATATGTATGTTCCTATTACCATTTTCTTAGTTGTTTTGGGTTTGTTTTTGTAGGTCTTTTCCTTCTCTTGTGTTTCCTGCCTAGAGTAGTTCCTTTAGCATTTGTTGTGAAGCTGGTTTGGTGGTGCTGAGTTCTGTTAGCTTTTACTTGTCTGTAAAGTTTTTAATATCTCCATCGAATCTGACTGAGATCCTTGTTGGGTAGAGTAATCTTGGTTGTAGGTTTTTCCCTTTCATCACTTTAACTATGTCCTGCCACTCCCTTCTGGCTTGCAGAGTTTCTGCTGTAAGATCAGCTGTTAACTTTATTGGGACTCCCTTGTGTATTATTCGTTGCTCTTCCCTTGCTGCTTTCAGTATTTTTTCTTTGTATTTAATTTTTGATAGTTTGATTAATATGTGTCTTGGCTTGTTTCTCCTTGGATTTATCCTGTATGGGACTCTCTGTACTTCCTGGACTTGATTGACTCTTTCCTTTCCCATGTTTGGGAATTTTTCAACTATAATCTCTTCAAATATTTTCTCAGTTCCTTTCTTTTTCTCTTTTTCTTCTGGGACTCGATAATTCGAATGTTGGTGCATTTAATGTTTTCCCAGAGGTCTCTGAGACTGTCCTAAATTCTTTTCAATCTTTTTTCTTTATTTTGCTCTGCGGTAGTTATTTCCATTTTATCTTCCAGGTCAGTTATCCTTTCTTCTGCCTCAGTTATTCTGCTATTGATTCCTTCTAGAGAATTTTTAATTTCATTTATTCTGTTGTTCATCATTGTTTGTTTTTTCTTTAGTTCTTCTAGGTCATTGTTAAATGTCTATTTTATTTTCTCCATTCTATTTCCAAGATTTTGGATCACCTTTACTATCATTACTCTGAATTATTTTTCAGGTAGACTGCCTATTTCCTCTTCATTTGTTTGGTTTTGTGGGTTTTTACTTTGCTCCTTCATCTGCTGCGTATTTCTCTGTCTTCTCATTTTGCTTAACTTACTGTGCTTGGGGTCTCCTTTTCACAGGCTGCAGGTTTGTAGTTCCCATTGTTTCTGGTGTCTTCCCCCAGTGCATAAGGTTGGTTCAGTGGGTTGTGTAAGCTTCCTGGTGGAGGGGGCTGGTGCCTGTGTTCTGGTGGATGAGGCTGGATCTTGTCTTTCTGGTAGGAAGGACCACATCCGGTGGTGTGTTATGGGGTGTCTATGACCTTATTATGATTTTAGGCAGCCTCTCTGCTAATGGGTGGGGTTGTGTTCTTGTCTTGCTAGCTGTTTGGCATACGGTGTCCAGCACTGGCGCTTGCTGGTCATTGAGTGGAGCTGGGTCTTAGCGTTGAGACGGAGATCACTGGGAGAGCTCTCGCCGATTGATATTAATTGGGACCAGGACGTCTCTGGTGGTCCAATGTCCTGAACTCGACTCTCCCACCTCAGAGGCTCAGGCCTGACACCCAGCCGGAGTACCAAGACCCTGTCAGCCACATGGCTTGCAGAACTAGGTTGGAAAACTGCTAGGCGAGAGAAGGGGAGGCTCTGAACAGAGCCCAGCGTCACTGAGTCTTGAATATCGGTTTGCGTGACAGCTGCAAAACCCAGTACGTGTTGAGGCCCGGCACACAGAAGCTGGGGGACAGCCCGTGGTGGTCCCAGGGGTAGAAGTTGATGAGCTGCCCATGCTGGGCCTCGAAGGACAGCCAGGAGTCACCCAGTGGCAGTGCACACAGTAACTCGCAGGCCACATGCAGCTGGAAGATGCAGCTGCACAGGTGGTGCAGCGCCAACGTGCGGAAGGCAGGGAGCACCAGTTCCTCCACGCGGGGCCCAAACTGGCACAGGTGCAGCTCACCCACTGGTCCAGTGCACACTTTGTAGAAAGTCAAATTGGCAAAATGAAGTAGCTGGCAAAGGGGCACATGCTGGGTGGCAGAGCCTGGCCACAGCCACCCAAAGGGCTCTCTCCCTATTAGGAAGCATTTTAAACTTCATTTTTCCAAAGCTGAATTTTGACTGTGAATCCACAAACCTTTTCAGTATACATATGCAAATTATATATATATATATAATCTTTGTACTTTTCTGTAACTGTATTTGAATGTTCCAAAATTTTCATTAGGTAAGTCATTCTTGAAACCCAATAAGTCTCCTTCAATAATATCTCCTAAGTGATAATCACACAGATGCGCTCATCACCCACACACACACACACACACACACATATGCAACAGTTCTTTTAATGCACAAACTCTTCACAATTTTCTTGCTTTTTATAATGGGCATATTTCAGTATGAAGCAGTAGAGTGTGGTGTTCTGATCCTATTTCTTTAAATAAAGCTGAAAATAGAATTGGAATGCTGAGGCTTGAATTTTAATAGATTCATCATTTTGACAGCATTATTTAATGTGGATTTCAGAACTCCAGGCAAATCTTTACATATCAGAGATTCTCTGTGAATAGAAAAATGTAATACTTCAATTTCAGAGTTTTCGAATTGAACTTAATGTGTAAACCTTCCACATCGCTGCTGCACCATCAACATACAAAGCCTTGCAGTATTTCAGTACGCTGTTATTTTTTACAAAGGATTCATCTACCAGGTGAATATGTCATCTCCAAAGTTTGTTCTGTTGGTTTATTTCAAATCACATAATTTTTCTCAGCATTTCCCTTCAGAGATTCTAAATGAAAAGTAAGAAGAATTAAATTTCCCAGGCTGATTCCCTATAGGCTGGTCTTCCTGAGAGTGTTGGGTAAATGCAGAGCAAGGCTAGTTGGAAACTCAAACTGCTCCATAGAAAAGAGGTACAGAGAAGCAGTAAGGAATTCAATTATGTGAGAATGCTGAGGCAGTGGTGGATCAGGGTTGGAAGCCAGTGATTTGTTCTGTCATATATCTACAATTGCAAAGCATAGACCCCAGTCCTTGATCATAGGAGAGGGGCTTGTGCTCTCCTACTGTGGCAGAGCAGTGCTGCTGGACAAAGTTCTATCACATTATACAGCTGTGACTTCAATCCTCAGCCCACGGTCCAGGTCATGTGATGATGCTTCTTCAGCCAGGGACTAGCTCTCATCATGATATCTAGATGCCTTATATTCCTATGTGCTTCTCCATTGCCTTTACAGGAGGAACTACAAATCCACTAGTCCTCCTATATCAGAAGTTTCTCAATATAAACATCATTCCATGCCTGATGTGTGTGTTCTTGGGTTACTTGTCCTCATTTGTCTGACAGTTTGGTGCAGAAAGCCAAACCCATCACAGCCTTTAAAGGGATCCTAGGGACTAAAGATCAAAAACATATCAAAGGGAGGTTAAGAAAGTACTCTTCTGGGAGTAGTAGAGTTCATCAATGATAATGATTCGAATTGCAGGTCACTAATTTGTCACTTATCTCCTGTGTTGACTGTATCCTGAACCAGAAACCAAGGATAACATTATTTTGTTGTTATTAATGGTCTTGAAGGGAGTTTCCCAGAAATAAGCAGGTTCCATGAAGAGGAGTAGGCAATAAAGTTACAATTTGCTAAGCTATATGGGAGGAATGATGCTCTTATTCTTTCATCTTTCATCTTTCACCTTCCTCTGAAACTAAGTACAGTAGTCCAAGACAGGATTGTGTTGCTAGGGTGCTACGTGTTCTATGTAAAAGGAAATAAAGATAGAAATGGCCTAAAATGCATGGCCTGGTTGACTATCCCTCCTCCCAGAAAGACAGGTAATACCCAAGGGTACCAAGTAACCTGACAGAATCACTCAATAGACCCTTCTAAGGAATCTCCCTCTTGCAAGGCTGTATAATGGCCTTATGGCTGTATAAAGAAGCCAAATATGATGAGACTGATGGTGTTCCCAGCCTTAATTTATGTGAAATAAATAAGTTAAATTAAAAATAAAATAAAATAGGTTAATAAAATGAAGTACTGGGAGGTAGGAATGGGGGCTTCCTTCAACTTTCAAAAGAGTGGGTGGAATTGAACCAACTGCTTAAAACCTAAGATACAGGGTGTATAAGGAGAGGGCTCAGAACTTCCCAGAAATGAAGACAAAAGGGATTTCAAAACTATAGTCTCTATTCTACATTTGGTAGTATATATAATTCCATGCCACTCAATTCTTCCCAGCTTACTCTTGTCCCTCCCCGTGTCCTCAAGTCCATTCTCTACGACTGCGTCTTTATTCCTGTCCTGCCCCTAGGTTCTTCATAACTTTTTTTTTTTTTTTTTAAACATAGATAGCTAGTGGGAAGCAGCCACATAGCATAGGGAGATCAGCTCACCTTGACCACCTAGAGGGGTGGGATAGGGAGGGTGTGAGGGAGACGCAAGAGGGAAGAGATATGGGGATATATGTATAGGTAAACCTGATTCACTTTGTTGTAAAGCAGAAACTAACACACCATTGTAAAGCAATTATACTCCAATAAAGATGTTAAAAAAAACCCAACAAAACTGTAGCCTCTCCCTACAAGATTAAGCTCATTAAGTGACTGGTCCAAAAGGGTAGTCAGGGGCCTCTGATTTGCAGAAGCATTGCCTATCCAACTGTGGATACACCCCAATACAGTTCCAGAATTTGAGATATTGTTCTATTTACCATTGGAATATCGAGATATCATCCAAACTAACAACAAAACACTCTTCACTGACCTGGAAACACGGTAGTCTGGTTCTGGTATGGAATCTATCATCATGTCCCATTTTGGCCACAGAATATAGCACACAGGAGAAACTTACTCGAAAACCCTAGGAGTCTGCATTATGGTCTCTTTGGGATGAAGCAGAGGCTCCATGCATTGTCCCTTTCTATCCTTTAAGTGCAATTGGATCTATTGGGTTAAAGCAGGTTGCCCTGAAACCTCGACCTATTGCAGATCCTTCTTTTGTTCTGGGCTCCTTGCAAAATCTGAAGTTTACTCAGTAAACGGGTTGAAAAAGCATCTTCAGATATGAAATATGTTAACTTTAATATTCAGAGAAGCCCACCAACTGTTGTGATTCTCCCTTTGTGTGGAGCAGTACGTAATGGTAGGAGAGAGGGCTACATGCTATGCATGTCATGGCCACTATGGGTCAATATAAATAACATAAATGTAAGTTGCAATGTTTTGGGTTATATTTGTCTAGAGGAACATTTTTGGCAAGAAAAAGATGAACAACTGTTAATCAAAGACTTATTATCTCCTTCCCAATTAATGACAGCCAATATAATTCATAATCAAATTATTAAATTGAAATGCTGTTCAGTGGCATTTGCTATATAAATAAATTTGAATCTTACACTAATTTGATTATAAATATTAATAATAACCAAATAATAATTTTTCTGGATCCAGTTATAGAGTTTTTTAAACCATCTACCCTTGCTTCGTCTTTCATTCCTCCCCAGTTGTTGAGCCCTGAGGTTGGTTGTCTATGTTTTAATGTTTATATACATGTACACATTAGCCTCTTCTGCCCAATAAACGCTTGTGTCCTTGGAGTCTTAAAACATATATATTTTTTCTTTCTAGTGCAAAGCTTTGTTCATAATGGATGGCTTTCTTCTCTTTCTTGAGAGAAATAATAACAGGAACACAAACACTGGTGGTGGGGTGTCCACTAGAAAGCTTCACGCTCTGTAAGAACTGCTTTACTTCAAACAAACAAGTACCACAATCACAGTGATTTACTTACCTTGCCTGTACGTGGGATTACACCCTGTGGGAATGAATGTACATTAAAAATCCTAAATAATGGCAGTGAATTTGGCTAGAAATTATGCATGTGGGTTGTATAATGTTTTGGCTTGCCTCAAATTCATCATAATAGGTTTGGATACTTTTTCATAATAATTTACTTAGAAAAATACAATCAAATTTTCGTATCCTTGGATAATGCAATTCCTGTCAAGAGAAGGATTACTAATTCCCATAATGATTCATTCTATACTCAACTCCAGAGAATGCAGGAGTCTAGAAGAAGGTATCATTTTGCAATAAATGTCACAAACATGTTTTATCTAAATAGCTCAAACACAGCACTGACAAAATTTAGTTTGACATAATTTATACCCTTCAGTGGCCAAAGTAATCTATGGGTTTCTTCAAGTTGCTTTTGTCTATAAAATAAATTCAATTTGCTTTACCACATGAAGCACAAATTTAAAGCAATATTTCATAAATCTCTGTCACTGAAGATTAAAGCAATCTTTAATTTACAAATACTGCTACCAGCCTATAAGCTTTATGTTGCTAGGGCTTGAAAATTGAGTTAGACAACATAAAGCTGATTTTCAACCTCACCTGCTAATAAAGGCAAGATTTCTAATAAAATAAGAAGAGATAAACCATTATTAAATGTCCCTAAAGATCTCATATGTGCACTAATATGGCTCTAAATTCTTATTTGTCTGAACAGGATGGTTTTAATAGAGCACAAAGGATGAGGCATTTAAAATGTGTCCACAGTTATCTGTCATAGTAACTCCACTTGGTAAATTTCATGCAATGTTTGCATCTGCTGCATAAGGCCAAGAAGCTGCATAAGGTTCTTCGCCCTTGTTGGAAAACACATATTACCAGTAGATTCTTTCATTTAAGATGACTGTCTCAACACTATGTACCAGTCACAAGCTCAAAGTGAAATGGAATGCAATTAAACTCTATGCAAATGTATATATTAAATTTCTAACAAGCTAGTGCCTAGCTATGGCAAAAACTTCTATTTCAAAAACAAATACAAGTATGTGACATCTATGAAACTGACTTCTCTTTAAATAATTAGAACACGCTTGACTACCCACTAAGTACAAGGCACTGTACTAAGCAATTTACATGTCTTATCACGTTTAATTTTCACAACAACTCTATAAAGTAGTTCTGTTATTGGCCCTTTTTCAAAAGAGAAAACTGAGGCACAGAGAAGTTAAACCATTCCAAGGCCTCACAACTACTAAAGGTTAAAGTGTATTTTTCTTAATTAACAGACCAGTTTTTAGAGCAGTTTAAGGTTTACAGAAAATTGAGCAGAAAGTATAGAGAATTCCCATATACTCTCTTTTCCCCCTCCCCAACCTCCTGCACACAGTTTCCCCTATTATTAATACTTTGCTATTATGGTACATTTGTTACATGATGACACACTGTCATTAATAAAATCATAGCTTACATTAGGGTTCACTTTGTGTTATAGCGTTTCATGGGTTTTGACAAACGCATATTCACCATAATAGTATCAGACAATAGTTTTACTTCCCTAAAAATTACCTGTGCTCTACTTTTCATCCTTCCTTCCCTCTTGCCAAATCCCTAGCAATCACTGATCATTTACTGTCTCTATAGTTGTGCCTTTTGCAGTGTCATATCATTGGAATCATACAGAATGCAGTCTTTTCAGACTGGTTTCTTTCACTTAGCAACTATGCATTTAAAGTTTTTTCATGTCTCTTCATGGCTTGATAGCTAATTTTTTATCCCTTTGCTTAGATACATCAAAGTTTATTTATTCATTCAACTAATGAAGGACATCTTGGATGCTCCCAAATTTTGGAGATTATGGGTAAAGCTGCTATAAACATTCATATACAGTTTTTTTGCGTGGACGTAAGTTTTCAATTCATTTGAGTAATTACCCAGCAGCTCTGTGTTAGTTTCCTGGGCGGCTGAAACAAAGTACCACAAACTGAGTGCCTAAAAACAACAGAAATTTATTGTCTCACAGTTCTGGAGGTTAGAAGTCTGAAATTAAGATGTCAGCACTAGGGGTTCCTTCTGAGAGCTGCAAGGAAGAATCTGTTTCATGCTACTCTCTAGTTTCTGGTGATGTGCTGGCAATCGTTGGTGTTCCTGGGCTTGTAGATGCTTTACTCCAATCTCTGCCTTCTTCATGTGGTGTTTTCCTCTGTGTCATCACTTTGTCTTTGCTGTGACATCTGTCTCTGTGTTCAAATTTCCCTGTTTTATAAGGACACCAATCATGTTGGATTAGGGCCCAATTTAATGACCTAATTTTAAATTAATAAACTTTCTAAAGACTCTGTTTCCAAACAAGATCACAATGTGAAGGACTGAGAGTTAGGATTTCAATGTATCTTTCTGGGGCAATGCAAATCAATCCACAATAAGGGCAATTGCTGGATCATAACGTAAGACTATGCTTAGTTTAAAAAAAAAATGCCAAACTGTCTTTCAAAATGTCTGTACCATTTTGCATTGCCACCAGCAATGAGTGAGAGTTCCTATTGCTCCACATCCTCACAAGCATTTGGTGTTGTCAGTGTCTTGGATTTTACTCATTCTAATTGGTGTACAGCAGTATCTTGCTGTTTAAATTTGCAATTCCCTGATGAGATATTATGTTGAACATCTTTTTATATGCTTATTTGCCATCTATATATCTTCTTCGCAGAGTTGTCTATTCACATTGTTTGCCCATTTTTTAATTGGGTTGTTTATTTTCTTATTATTGAGCTATTAAGTGTTCCTTGTATATTTTAAGGACAATACTTTATTAGATATGTGTTTTGCAAAGATTTTCTCCAAGTCTATGGCTTGTATTTTAATTGTTTTAACAGGGACTTTCAAAGAGCAGAAGCTTTTAACTTTAATGAAGTCCAACTTATTTTTTTCTTTCTTAGATCATGATTTTGGTTTATATATAAAAGTCATCCCTAAACCCAAGGTCACCTAGAAGTTATCTTCTAGAAGTTTTATAGTTTTGTGTTTTACATTTAGGTCTCTGATCCACTTTTAGTAAACTTTAGTTAAAAGTGTAGGATTATTTTTATTTACTTATTTTTGCATGTGGATGTCCAGTAGTTCCAGCACCATTTCTTGGAAAGATTATCCTATCTCCACTGAGTTTTTGTCATGATTGGGTGTTAGATTTTTTTCCATTGCCTTAGTTTCTTTGTCAAATATAAGTTTACCAATTTTTGTAGGTCTATTTCTGGGCTCTCTATTCTGTTCCACTGATCTATTTGTCTATTGTTTCACCATTACCACACAATGTTGTTTACTGTAGTTCTATAGTAAGTATGATAAGTAAGTCAGAGACTGTTAGTCTTTCAACTCTATTCTTCAATACTGTTTTGGCTATTTTGGATCTTTTGCACTTCATTATAAACTTTCAAATCAGTCTGTCATTATTCACAAAATATTTTCCTGGGATTTTAACTGGCATTGCATTGGATCTATAGATAAAGTTATGAAGAATAGACATCTTAACAATATTGAATCTTCCCATGCATGAACATGGAATATCTCTCCATTTATTTATATCTCCTTTGATTTCTTTCATCAAGAGTTTTCTAGTTTTTCTCATATAGATGTAGTATGAATTTTGTTAGACTTATACCTAAGTATTTCATTTTTTGAAATACAAATGGTGCTGTGTTTTTATTTTCATATTAACAGTATTGTCTTTTTAATTTCAGATACAGTTGTTCACTGCTGGTATACAGGAAATGATTTTTTAATATTAACCTTGTATCCTGCAACTTTGTTATAATTTCTTATTAGTGCAAGGAGTTGTTTTCTTGGTTCTTTGGGATTTTTTATGTAAAAATGTCATCTATAAACAAAGACAACGTTATGGCTTCCTTCCCATTCTGTATAATTTTTAGTTCCTTTTCTTGTCTTATCGCATTAGCTAGGACTTCCACTACAATGCTGAATAGGAGTAGTGAGAAGGGACATCGTTGCCTTGTTCCTGATCTTAGGGAGAAGGTTTTGTTTCTCATCATTTAAATATGATGTTAGGTGTAGGGTTTTTGTGGATGTTATCAAGTTGAAGAAGTTTTCCTATCTTCCTCATTTGCTGAGAATTTTTTGTCATGAATGGGTGTTAGACTCCTTTTAAATACTTTTTATAGATCTATTGATGTAATTATGTTTTTTCTCTATTAGCCTATTAATATGATGAGTTATATTAATCGATTTTGGAATTTTGAAGCAGCCTTGCATACCTAGGATAAATCCACTCGGTTGTGATGTATAATTGTTTATACATTGTTGGATTTGATTTGCTAATACTTTGTTGGGGATGTTTGCATGTAAGTTCACAGGAGATATTGGTCTGTAGTTTTCCTCTCTTATAATGTCTTTGTCTGTTTTTGGTACAGGAGTGCATTTTGTTTGTTTTTGGATTTTTTTGCGGTACGTGGGCCTCTCACGGTTGCGGCCTCTCCCATGGGGGAGCACAGGCTCCGGACACGCAGGCTCAGCAGCCACGGCTCACGGGCCCAGCCACTCCGCGGCATGTAGGATCCTCCCGGACTGGGGCACGAACCCGCGTCCCCGGCATCAGCAGGCAGACTCTCAACAACTGCGCCACCAGGGAAGCCCCAGGAGTGCATTTTGAAACCATAGTTTGATTCCAGAACTCACGCTCTTAACTACCATATTCTACTATCTGAATGGGTTGAGTTTTAACTGTGAACCAAGCATTGTTAGGTGTTTTCAAACATATTGTCTCATTTTTCTGAATCATATAAGTGGAGAAAAGATAATCCTGGCAGAAATAAGCAAATCTGTCTCATTTCTAAAATGAGTAAAATAATAGTGCCCCCTACAAGCTTTTTGTAAGGAATAAACTACACAGTGAATGATAAACACTTAATACAGTACTTAACACTTCACAAACAATGTGTTGATGAGGTGATAATCATATGGTAATTTAATGCTTTTTCTGTTCTGACCAATAACTATACTACTATTAGACATTTCTGTCTATATGATCCATTGGTTCTTCAAAATCAGCCTCACCAACCTAAAATCTCTATTTCCATTCTTAAACCCTATTCTCTTCCATGTTTCCTGTCTCCTTTAACAGTTACAAAGCTGACTTGGACAGCAAGCTATAAAATGTGGAGCCATTTTTTAATTTCTTCCTTACCCCAAACCAACTGATCAAATTCTGCTCAAGTTTATTCCTAAATACTGGAGAATCCTACTAACCCCCTCTATTGTGGTACTATTTGTTTAACTTTATGTTCTCAATACTGTTTCCCCTAACTATAGAAAGAGCTTCCTAGGGCATCTCCCTACTTTAATTATTTTATCCAATCCATTTTATACCCTGCTGCCAGAATCATATTTCTGACTAAGCTTAAGACTATGCTTAAATTCACCTCATTGCCTATTTTATTATAGCATTCAATAACTTTAGCAAGCTACACAGATTAGCCATAAATCTAGACACATATGTTACCTTCCTACATTCACAACTTCTACTCAAGCCAAACTATACTCCCCTCCTTTCTCTGAGTACTTATTCCAAGTGTGTGTGTGTGTGTGTGTGTGTGTATGTGTGTGTGCATACGTGTGTGTGTGTGAGAGAGAGAGATGCATATATGTAGCCATGCTATTTGTTTTATACAGCTATTTGTTTTATACATGCTATTTGTTTTATGCCTTGGCTCTCTCTCTCACTTCCAAAATATCTCATTCATCTATCAATCCATAAAAGCCCAAAAGAGATTCCTCTTCTCTTCTGAAGGTTTTATAGACATTACTCTAATATAGCTCTTTGCTCCAGGTTTCCACATCTTTTTCTTCAACTTATATAGCATTTCATATACCGTTTTACAGATTTATGTGCCTGCCTTCCTGCTACATGTGAGTTCCTTGAGATCAGGAATTTACATAATTGATTTTTGTACCCACAGTGCTGGGCACATAGTTAATATTCAACAAATCTTGTTAAATTGCAGGCATAAATATTTTAAATAATACTCCTAGATTTTACTTTCCTGTTTTTAAAGCAAGTGAAAATGTAAGACCCAAAGTTACTATTACAAATGGTGATGACTAAAGGAGAAATATAAAATCAAATATTTTAAGAGTAATAATAAAAAAATAGATGATCACATTTTCATGAAGCAAAAAATTTACATGAACTTCAATCATCACTGTAAATATCAATAAGATTGTTTAAAGGAACCTAAATACCCTATAAGAGATCTTACTGTACCACTTTTTTAAACATTTAGAGGAATTTTTTAGACAATTACAATGAGATTGCATCAGAGCATAGAAACATTTCATCAATACATATTTTCAGTAATTTATTGATATAAAATTACCATGTATGAAAAGACTGATGCTTCCAGAGCAATCATATTATAATATTGTAACACATTTTCTCAAGTTCCATCATCTAGGATCACTGAAATAAAGGATATGACGCTGCTCAGCAGAGCATAGCAGAGAAACTCTACAGACTAAATCATGTTCCTTAGTAGAGGCAAAAGTTCTCGCTGAAGTTTCAACCTGAGGTATAAATACCTATCTTAGGATGGAGCAAAACTTTTTATTCATGAATCTACTTCTGACCTCCTGTCCTGTGTCTATCAGAAGAAAGGAATGACATGCTCTAGAGTGGCAGAAATCAACTGTGTTCAGCCTGCAGTGAATTATTGTACAATCCATGAACTAAGAATGGTTTTTATATTTTTAAAAGTTATAAAAAATATGAGACATAGACCATGCATGGCCACTAAACCTAGAATATTTTCTCTATGGCCCTATGGAAAAAGTTTGCCAACCCTCCCTTTAGAGCAGCTCTGTCTAGTAGAAATGTCTATGATGATGGAAATGTTCTGTATCTCTCTTGTCCCAATATGGTAGTCACAAAACTCATGCAGCTAGTGAGTATTTGAAATGTGGCTAGCACAACTGAGGAAACGGATTTTAACTGCATTTAAATTAATTCAAATTTAGATAGCCATATTTGTCTGGTAGCAACCACACAGGACAGCCTAGTACAGTTTCTCCTGTTCCAACAGTCTGAACCTTTAAATGCCATGAACAATGGTTGGAATAGAAGCCAAGCTGCCATTACCTAATCAGGACTTAGTTATTCGGGTAATGTAACTCCAAGAACATTTTCCTCCTCTTCCATTTTGTATCCTCTATTATTCTCTCTCACTCATTTCCTTTTAATACATCTTCAGCCACCTTGCTATCCTACTCTCTTGTCTTGAAACTGAAACTGTAATTAAAAATCTTCCAACAAACAAAGGCTCAGGACCAGATGGCTTCACAGGCGAATTCTATCAAACATTTAGAGAAGAGTAAACACCTATCCTTTTCAAACTCTTCCAAAAAATTGAACAGGGAGGAACACTCCCAAACTCATTCTACGAGGCCTCCATCACCCTGATATGAAAACCAGACAAACATATCACAAAAAAAAAAAAATTACAGACTAATATCACTGATGAACATACACGCAAAAATCCTCAACAAAATACTAGCAAACAGAATCCAACAACACATTAAAGAGATCATACAGCATGATCAAGTGGGATTTACCCCAGGGATGCAAGGATTCTTCAATATATGGAAATAAATCAATGTGATACACCATATTAACAAATTAAAGAATAAAAACCATATGATCATCTCAATAGATGCAGAAAAAGCTTTTGACAAAATTCAACACCCATTTATGATAAAAACTCTCCAGAAAGTGGGCATAGAGGGAACCTACCTCAACATAATAAAGGCCATATATGACAAACCCACAGCAAACATCATTCTCAATGGTGAAAAACTGAAAGCATTTCCTCTAAGATCAGGAACAAGGAAGTCCACTCTCGCCACTATGATTCAACATAGTTTTGGAAGTCCTAGCCACAACAATCAGAGAAGAAAAAGAAATAAAAGGAATACAGAGTGGAAAAGAAGTAAAACTTAAATTCCATATATATGTGTATATATGTGTATTCCAAAATACTTAGGAATAAACATACCTAAGGATCAAAAGACCTGTACTCAGAAAACTATAAAACACTGATGAAAGAAATCAAAGATGACACAAACAGATGGAGAGATACACCATGCTCCTGGATTGGAAGAATCAATATTGTGAAAATGACTATACTGCCCAAAGCAATCTACATGTTCAATGCAATCCCTATCAAATTACCAATGGCATTTTTCATAGAATTAGAAAAAAAAACTTTAAAATTTGTATGGAAACACAAAAGACCCCAAATAGCCAAAGCAATCTTGAGAAAGAAAAACAGAGCTAGAGGAATCAGGCTCCCTGACTTCAGACTATACTACAAGCTACAGTAATTAAGATAGTATGGTACCAGCACAAAAAAAGAAATATAGATCAATGGTACTGGGTAGAAAGCCCAGATATAAACCCGCGCACCATACCTAATCTATGACAAAGGAGGCAAGAATATACAATGGAGAAAAGACAGCCTCTTCAATAAATGATGATGGGAAAACTGGACAACTGCATGTAAAAGAACGAAATTAGAACACTCCCTAACACCACACACAAAAATAAACTCAAAATGGATTAAAGACCCAAATGTAAGGCCAGACACTCTAAAACTCTTAGGCAGAACACTCTATGACATAAATCACAGCAAGATCCTTTTTGACCCACCTCCTAGAGAAATGGGAATAAAAACAAAAATAAACAAATGGGACCTAATGAAACTTAAAAGCTTTGCACAGCAAAGGAAACCATAAACAAGATGAAAGGACAACACTCAGAATGGGAGAAAATATTTTCAAAGGAAGCAACTGACAAAGGATTAATCCCCAAAATATACAAGTAGCTCATGCAGCTCAATAGCAAGAAAACAAACAACCCAATCCAAAAATGGGCAGAAGACCTAAATAGACATTTCTCCAAAGAACATATACAGACTGCCCACAAACACATGAAAGAATGCTCAACATCACTAATCATTAGAGAAATGCAAATCAAAACTACAATGAGGTATCAACTCACACAGGTCAGAATGGCCATCATCAAAATATCTACAAACAATAAATTCTGGAGAGGCTGCAGAGAAAAGGGAACCCTGTTGTACTGTTGCTGGGAATGTAAATTAATACAGCCACTGTGGAGAACAGTATGGAGGTTCCCCAAAAAACTAAAAATAGAACTACCATATGACCCAGCAATCCCACTACTGGGCATATACTCTGAGAAAACCATAATTCAAAAAGACACATGTACCCCAATGTTTATTGCAGCAGTATTTACAGTAGCCAGAAATGGAAACAACCGGGATGTCCATCAACAGATGAATGGATAAAGAAGATGTGGTACGTATATATAATGGGATATTACTCTGCCATAAAAATAAATGAAATTGGGTCAGTTGTAGAGATGTGGATGGACCTAGAGTGTGCCATACAGAGTGAAGTAAGTCAGAAAAAGAAAAACAAATAACGTATATTAACACATATATGTGGAATCTAGAAAAATGGTGCAGATGAACATATTTTCAGAGCAGGAATAGAAACACAGATGTAGAGAATATACGTGTGGACACGGGGGAAGGGGAAGGTGGAATGAATTGGGAGATTAGGTTTGACATAAACACACTACCATGTGTGAAATAGATAGCTAGCGGGAACCTGCCATATAGCACAGGGAGCTCAGCTCGGCACTCTCTGATGACCTAGATGGGTTGGATGGTTGCGGGGGAGGGAGGGGATATATGTATACATATAGCTGATTCAATTCACTGTACAGCAGAACTAACACACCATTGTAAAGCAATTATACTACCATAAAAAATTTTTTAAAGAGCTTGCCACAAATTTTCTGACAAATTAGGAATGAACGGTATATAGTTTAACAATAAAAATCACTTATAAGTTATAAAGTATGGTGACTCATATAAAATATTTACTAGAGTACCATGGAAATTTTTCCACCACTTCATAGATGATACAAATACTGTGTTTAGAACTAGTTAGTGTGTTAGTACTTGCTTGCCCTTGACAATCACCTCTCTTCTGAGGCAGTTTTATTCTATCACAGTGACACTTCCAAAATCAAACACATTCTCCTCAGCCTAACAGGGAAAATATATATATATATATATTGCAAAAAGAATTAGACTACAGTACCACATTTAAAACATTTTCCAAAACTGCATTCTTTTTTTTTTTTTTTTTTTTTTGCGGTACGCGGGCCTTTCACTGTTGTGGCCTCTCCCGTTGCAGAGCACAGGCTCCGGACGCACAGCCTCAGCAGCCATGGCTCACTGGCCCAGCCACTCTGCGGCATGAGGGATCTTCCCGGACCGGGGCACAAACCCGTGTCCCATGCATCGGCAGGCGGACTCTCAACCACTGCGCCACCAGGGAAGCCCCTATGCCTACAATTTTAGTTTTGACTTTGATTTTCATTTGCAAAGTTTTCTGAGGAAGTTATTTTCTTTCCTCATACAATGTGGTCATAAGGATTTAACAAGAAGATTAAAATATTTTGAAATACAGGTGCTATGAAACCACTGACATTATTGTTATTTAGTAAGTTATAGTAGTAGTAGCACTGATAGACTTGTTTCTCGTGAGGATTTTCATAAGAATAAAAAATAGATTGATCAAGATGTATGGCTGAGAGTATTAAAAAATCAAAGCCAGTGTATCTTAAACCACAATGTACACAGAATCCTCTGGAACCTTCTTTAAATGAAGATTCTTTGTACCCACTCTCATTGATTCTCATTCACTATTTGTATTCTGCACTTTATTCCCAGAGGATACATCATGGAGCACACTCTGAGAATCATAGCTTTGGCCCCAAAATAAGGAAACTAACTCTAACATAAACTATGAAAGTGTTAATGATGAAATAATATTTTGTAAACATTAGAAATCAAGGAATTTGAGAAGCATACAAAACTAAAGTTTTGCTGATAAAAATAAATGTATACGTATGGATGTACAAGAAATATAAGGCTGTCTATCCATTTACAAGTAATAAGAATAAATAAAGAAATCAAATGTTGTTTTTGATTATCTTAATATTTGATGAGGATTTGAAAGAGCAAGTACACAGAAATTAGGAGGAACATCCAAAAGACAGGAATGACAACATTATTCATCCTAATGTTGGCTCACTTATTTGGACAATATCTCTTCAATAATAAGACAGATTTGTTCAAAGCCCACCCCACCAAAAAAAAAAAAAACAAAAAAAAACATGTGCCTCAAAAAAATCTCACTTTGGCTGAGTTATAAGTAGAGGATTAGGGCAGTAGTAGCATTTGGGAAGAATTTATATCAAAAGCTAGATATCAAAGTAGATGCTAGCTCTACTAATTGCTGTCTATGTGACCTTCGACAAGTTGCTTAACTTCTGGGAACCTCAATTTTGTCTCTTATAAAAATTGGGTCATAATATCTGTCCCCCTCTGCTTCAAGATGTTGTTGTGTGGATCAAATGAAAAATGAATGAGAAAGTACTTTTGAAACTATAAACACTATCACGTGTTTGACACATAGCTATGATCAGAATCTTACTATATAACCTGCTTCTTCAAATTTGAAAATCAGTTAAATCCATAGAAAGGTCATGGCTTCAGGGGAAACAATGACAGGTTCTGGAGTTTCAATCTTACATATTTATATGAAAAAGTGAGAATCAAGTAAGAGTATGACATACAAATGGGCACAAAATAAACTATCACCTTCTGAATGGGTTTCATAATGATTTTGAAAATGTGTTGAATGAGTACATCATCATAACCATAATTGACTCTGGGAGGAATAAACACTGGAATATGTTAGCTACTAAATTTTGAAATCCATCCAACCATGTGCCATTATTATCAGGTTTTCATCATTCACATCAGTTCTCACAAGTAACTCCCAGTAACACTTGTGATCAAAATGGACTTAAAGTTCCTGTCAGCTTGATTAAACTTTAGACAGCTAATTCCTGACTCCAGGCCCTTGATATCTCTTTTCTTGCAGCATTTACTTTAAAAAACTTGTAACTGCAAATTCTTTCTCTGCCCCTTTGTGGTGCAAATTTTTTAAAAAGCTTGTCAGTTTTACAACCCAGGACTGTCTTTCTCCGGACCTAGAAACCATCTCTTTGATAAGTCAATCAAGGAAGATATAGTAGTGCAATCTCCCAATCTCTGTAGGGGATAAGAGCCTAGCTTCAGTGGACGCCTTACTCCAAGTTGTGAAACTACTTCCTATCACAAAGACACGACAAGGTTTAGTTTTCTTTCAAATAAAACCAATTAGCCAACACAGATGGCCGGTGTCCTCCCTCTCACACCAGTGCTTAAAAATCTTCCTACCCTTTGTTTCGGTGGAACTGAGTTCAGACTTTAGTCTGGCCTTCTCTATTGCAATACAGAAAATACTGAATAGAGTCTTCCTTAATTATTTAACAATTTTTGCTTTGACACTTGTGAACCCATTTAGGACAGGAAAAAATACTTCTAATTTGCAATCATGAAAAGGTAGACTAGAAGGAGTAGCATTTGATAAAGATATAAACAGAAACTATCCTTTTGTGAAAAGTCTGCTGTCACTCATATAAGTTAGCATGAAGTTTGGGATTACTAATTTTAACAAAGCCTAAATAGAATTGGTTTTGGGCAAGGAAAATTTTTGTGCATAACTGTAACAATGTCCACTAGAATCAGTACTGTGTCTTCCAGGTTGCCAAAACTTAACACATGGCTGATAGCTGGAGCTTTGACAAACATGAAAGAATGCTAAAGAAAATCTTGCCATCTGGTAAAAGAGAGAAGGTGGTGGGCTGCAGGATTTTTTCTATTTTTTATGAGACTTTACATATTCTCATAGACTAAAATGAGCATATCCAGATAGAAAAAAATTCTGAATTTTTATTTTAATAAATTTAAATGTTAAAGAATTCATTAGGTTACTGTACTCTACTCTTACCACTCTCCCATTATTATTTTTAACAAATTACATTTCCATGTAATATGTTAATGAAAACATGATTTGGCATATGTACTGATCTGTACAAGCAAGAGTATATATAGCTTTAACTGTTCATGTATCATGTTGCCTTCTCATTACTATAATTGTATATGGTCCTTCAATGAATGTGCTCATGTGTTACATGCCTGATAAGTTTTAACTAAGCCTAAATATAAATTCTAAGTCATTTTAAAATTATGTTGTAAAGCATACAGACTTTTATTTTTAATGTAGTGCCATACTGTACAGTCTCATTCCTAATTCATGACCATTCTTCCACTTGAAATCATTGAACTTTTCCTCCTTTTGCTATGTTTACCAGGTGAGAAGAGTAGTATTTTACAGTTAAAGATTGTGTGACTAATATCCATAATGAAAAGATGTGACTGAATTAAAATCAATAACCCTTTTATTTGCAGTAGGTATCTCTTAAGCCTTAAATGCTGATTTAGTAGTTAATTGAGAAAATCCTTGTTAATGATCTGATGTAGCTCTGAGGAATGCTGAATGAGTGAGAGATTTTTCTCCAGTAGAAACAGTTTTCCCAACTGCATGTGGCTGATCCAGAAGAAAGATGAGTGGAAGGGGCAAGGGAATCCAGTGGTTCAATCTCTCTCAGCCACAATCAGTCATGACATAAACACAGAAAATTATGTGTTAGGAATTATTCATCTCAATGAGAATGCTGATCAATGGCACACTTAACATAAAGGAAAAATTCAGGAAGAACACTATTCCCTAGAACTTATGTTTTAGAAGCATATGAAACATATTTTGTTATAGAACACCTGTCTATTCAACCTTTCTTGATTCGTCTGTCTTTTCCTTTACTACTTCTTGCTTCTGTATCACTCAGTGGTTACTTGGCTGCTGAGATAATTGTTCCTGGAAAGGAGATTGTTAATGGTTCTGGCAGCAAGTTCTCCAGAATTAAACATCTGATCTCATCTACGTTAGCCTCCTTTTGCTAATTTAAAAATCATTGCCCTTCACAGCCTTTACAGAAGGATTTCTCATTTTAAATACGTGTTACGTAGGAAAGAAACATGGTCAATTTATGAGACAATCTCTCTTTGTAGAGGAAGGAAGAAGGAAAGCAACATTCACTGAAGCCCAAAAGGTGCCAAGTATTGTGCTAGGTATTTCAGATACAATATTTACACATACTTTGACAATCACCATAAGAAGTACTTATTAATATTTCCAACTTAAAAGATTTAAAAACAAAAAGGCTAACAGATGTTAGGTAACTTGCTCAGAGACAAATTGCTGGTTAATAATAAAACAATATGACTTCAAATCCATGCTTTTTTTTTTCCAGCAACTGGATACATCTATAAAATAATCTGTATTTGGAATAGAAACATGAGATTTGAAAAATATTTTTTGAATTATGCTTGAATGTAAATTGTAATGTGTTCAGGTCAAAATTCTTAATATGGGTCAAATAATATGTACCCATGTTTCCCAAACTGCAACTGTGCCCTGGGATGTCACAGCAAATTCATCAGGCACTATGGAATATGGTAAATTTTAAGGGTAACACAGTGAAACTCGATATCTGTCAGATTACTGCAAACAACTAGCTTGAGGAAGTTGTTTTAGAAGTAGATTGTGCTAAATTACTCTCAATGGCATATCTTTGCATAGCTGGATTTTCAGTGATTGCTGTGATGAAAAGTAAGTACAAGCAAAAACCAATGTGGAACAGGTAAAATGAGGGTACTGGTGGTATCTAGTTTGGTTCCAAAATCTGAGGGGTTGTGCAGTCCTCAACTGATGCATAGTAAGAATTTTATTTTTAACAACTTTATTGGAGTATAATTGCTTTATAATGGTGTGTTAGTTTCTACTTTAAAACAAAGTGAATCACTTATACATATACATACATCCCCATATATCCTCCCTCTTGTGTCTCCCTCCCTCGCACCCTCCCTACCCCACTCCTCCAGGTGGTCACAAAGCACCGGGCTGATCTCCCTGTGCTATGCGGTTGCTTCCCACTACCTATCCACCTTACATTTGGTAGTGTATACATGTCCATGCCACTCTCACACCTCGTCCCAGCTTACCCCTCCCCCTCCCCCTGTCCTCAAGTCCATTCTCTAGTAGCTCTGCATCCTTATTCCCGTCTTGCCCCTAGGTTCTTCATGACCTTTTTTTTTTTGATTCCACATATATGTGTTAGCATACAGTATTTGTCTTTCTTTTTCTGACTTACTTCACTCTGTATGACACACTCAAGGTCCATGAACCTCACTACAAATAACTCAATTATGTTTCTTTTTATGGATAAGTAATATTCCATGGTATATATGTACCACATCTTCTTTATCCATTCATCTGTCGATGCATACTTAGGTTGCTTCCATGTCCTGGCTATTGTAACTACTGGTGCAATGAACATTGTGGTACATGACTCTTTTTGATTTATGGTTTTCTCAGGGTATATGCCCAGTAGTGGGATTGCTGGGTTGTATGATAGTTCTAATTTTAGTTTCTTAAGGAACCTCCATATTGTTCTCCATAGTGCCTGTATCAATTTACATTCCCACCAACAGTGCAAGAGGGTTCCCTATTCTCCACACCCTCTCCAGCATTTATTGTTTCTAAATTTTTTGATGATGGCCATTCTGACTGGTGTGAGATGATACTGCATTGCAGTTTTGATTTGCACTTCTCTAATGATTGAGAATATGATTAAACACATTCTTTCATGTGTTTATTGGCAATCTGTATATCTTCTTTGGAGAAATGTCGATTTAGGTATTAGCCCATTTTGGGATTGGGTTGTTTTTTTTTGATATTGAGCTGCATGAGCTGCTTGTAAATTTTGGAGATTAATCCTTTGTCAGTTGCCTCATTTGCAAATACTTTCTCACATTCTGAGGGTTGTCTTTTCGTTGTGTTTATAGTTTCCTTTGCTGTGCAAAAGCTTTGAAGTTTCATTAGGTCCCATTTGTTTAGTTTTGGTTTTATTTCCATTTATCTAGGAGGTGAGTCAAAAAGCATCTTGCTGTGATTTACATCATACAGTGTTTTGCTTATATTTTCCTCTAAGAGTTTTGGAGTGTCTGGCCTTACATTTAGGACTTTAATCCATTTTCAGTTTATTTTTGTGTATGGGGTTAGGGAGTGTTCTAATTTCATTCTTTTATATGTAGCTGTCCAGTTTTCCCAGAACCACTTATTGAAGAGGCTGTCTTTTCTCCACTGTATATTCTTGCCTTCTTTATTAAAGAAAAGGTGACCATATGTGCGTGGGTTTATCTCTGGGCTATCTATCCTGTTCCATTGATCTATACTTCTGTTTTTGTGCCAGTACCATACTGTCTTGATTACTCTACCTTTGTGGAATAGTCTGAAGTCACAGAGCATGATTCCTCCAGCTCCTGTTTTCTTTCTCAAGATTGATTTGGCTATTCGGGGTCTTTTGTGCTCCCAAAAAAATTGTGAAATTTTTTGTTCTAGTTTTGTGAAAAATGCTATTGGTAGTTTGATAGGGATTGCATTGAATCTGTAGATTGCTTTGGGTAGTATAGTCATTTTCACAATGTTGATTCTTTCAATCCAGGAAAATGGTATATGTCTCCAGCTGACTGTATCATTTTAATTGCTTTCATCAGTGTCTTATAGTTTTCTGCATACAGGTCTTTTGTCTCCTTCGGTAGGTTTATTCCTAGGTATTTTATTCTTTTGTTACAATGGTAAATTAGAGTGTTTTCTTAATTTCACTTTCAGACTTTTCATCATTAGTGTATAGGAATGCAAGAGATTTCTGTGCATTAATTTTGTATCCTGCTACTTTACCAAATTCATTGATTAGCTCTAGTAGTTTTCTGGTAGCATCTTTATGATTCTCTATGTATAGTATCATGGCATCTGCAAACAGTGACAGCTTTACTACTTTTCTGATTTGGATTCCTTTTATTTCTTTTTCTTCTCTGAATGCTGTGGCCAAAACTTCCAAAACTATGTTGAATAATAGTGGTGAGAGTGGGCAACCTTGCCTTGTGCCTGATCTTAGTGGAAATGGTTTCAGTTTTTCACCATTGAGGACGATGTTGTCTGTGGGTTTGTCATATATGGCCTTTATTATGTTGAGGTAAGTTCCCTCTATGCCTACTTTCTGGAGGGTTTTTATCATAAATGTGTGTTCAATTTTGCTGACAGCTTTCTCTGCATCTATTGAGATGATCATATGGTTTTTCTCCTTCAATTTGTTAAAATGGTGTATCACATTGATTGATTTGCAAATATTGAAGAATCCTTGCATTCCTGGGATAAACCCCACTTCATCGTGGTGTATGATCCTTTCAATGTGCTGTTGGATTCTGTTTGCTAGTATTTTGTTGGGGATTTTTACATCTATTTTCATCAGTGATATTGGCCTGGAGTTTTCTTTCTTTGTGACCTCTGTGTCTAGTTTTGGTATCAGGGTGATGGTGGCCTCGTACAATGAGTTTGAGAGTGTTCCTTCCTCTGCTATATTTTGGAAGAGCTCGAGAAGAATAAGTGTTAGCTCTTCTCTAAATGTTTGATAGAATTCACCTGTGAAGCTATCTGGTCCTGGGCTTTTGTTTGTTGGAAGATTTTTAATCACAGTTTCAATTTCAGTGCTTTTTGGTCGGTTCATATTTTCTATTTCTTTGTGGTTCAGTCTCAGAAGGTTGTGCATTTTTAAGAATTTGACCATTTCTTTCAGGTTGTCCATTTTATTGGCATATAGTTGCTTGTGGTAATCTCTCATGATCCTTTGTATTTCTGCAGTGTCAGTTTTTACTTCTTTTTCATTTCTAATTCTATTGATTTGACTCTTCTCCCTTTTTCTCTTGATGAGTCTGCCTAATGGTTTATCAATTTTGTTTATCTTCTCAAAGAACCAGCTTTTAGTTTTATTGATCTTTGCTATCATTTCCTTCATTTCTTTTTGATTTATTTCTGATGTGAGCTTTTTGATTTCTTTACTTCTGCTAACTTTGGTGATTTTTTTGTTCTTCTTTCTCTAATTGCTTTACGTGTAAGATTAGGTTGTTTATTTGAGATGTTTCTTGTTTCTTAAGGTAGGGTTTTATTGCTATAAACTTCCCTCTTAGAACTTCTTTTGCTGTATCCCATCAGTTTTGACCATCGTGTGTTCACTGTCATTTGTTTCTAGGTATTTTTTGATTTCCTGTTTGATTTCTTCAGCGATCTCTTGGTTATTAAGTAGTGTACTGTTTAGCCTCCATGTGTTTGTATTTTTTACAGATTTTTTCCTGTACTTGATATCTAGTCTCAGAGCATTGTGGTCAGAAAAGATACTTGATACGATTTCAATTTTCTTAAATTTACCAAGGCTTGATTTGTGACCCAAGTTATGATCTATCCTGGAGAATTTTCCATGAGCACATGAGAAAAAAGTATATTCTGTTGTTTTTGGATGGAATGGCCTATAAATATCAATGAAGTCCATATTGTTTAATGTATCATTTAAAGCTTGTGTTTCCTTATTTATTTTCATTTTGGATGATCTGTCCATTGGTGAAAGTGGGGTTTTAAAGTCCCCTACTATGATTGTGTTACTATCGATTTCCCATTTTATGGCTGTAAGTATTTGCATTATGTATTGAGGTGCTCCTATGTTGGATGCATAAATATTTACAATTGTTATATCTTCTTCTTGGATTGATCCCTTTATCATTATGTAGTTCCTTCTTTGTGTCTTGTAATAGTGTTTGTTTTAGTTTATTTTGTCTGATATGAGAATTGCCACTCCAGCTTTCTTTTGATTTCCATTTGTGTGGAATATCTTTTTCCATCCCCTCACTTTCAGTCTGTATGTGTCTCTAGGTCTGAAGTGGGTCTCTTGTAGACAGCATATATATGGGTCTTGTTTTTGTATCCATTCAGCCAATCTGTGTCTTTTGGTGGGAGCATTTAGTCCATTTACATTTAAAGTAGTTACCGATATGTATGTTCCTTTTACCATTTTCTGGTTTTGGGTTTGTTATTGTAGGTCTTTCCTTTCTCTTGTGTTTCCTGCCTAGAGAAGTTCCTTTAGCATTTGTTGTAAAGCTGGTTTGGTGGTGCTGAATTCTCTTAGCTTTTGCTTATCTGCAAAGGTTTTAATTTCTCCATCGAATCTGACTGAGATCCTTGCTGGTTAGAGTAATCTTGGTTGTAGGTTTTTCCCTTTCATCATTTAAATATGTCCTGCCACTCCCTTCTGGCTTGCAGAGTTTCGGCTGAAAGTTCACCTATCAACCTTATGGGGATTCCCTTGTATGTTATTTGTTGTTTTTCCCTTGCTGCTTTTAATATTTTTTCTTTGTATTTAATTTTTAATAGTTTGATTAATATGTGTCTTGGTGTGTTTCTCCCTGGATTTATCCTGTATGGGACTCTCTGTACTTCTTGGACTTCATTAACTATTTCCTTTCCCATATTAGGGAAATTTTCAAGTATAACCTCTTCCTATATTTTCTCAGCCCCTTTCTTTTTCTCTTCTTCTTCTGGGGCCCCTGTAATTCGAATTTGGTGCATTTAATGTTTTCCCAGAGGTCTCTGAGACTGTCCTCAATTCTTTTCATTCTTTTTTCTTTATTCTGCTCTGCAGCAGCTATTTCCACTATTTTATCTTCCAGGTCACCTATCCGTTCTTCTGCCTCAGTTATTCTGCTATTGATCAATTCTAGAGAATTTTTAATTTCATTTCTTGCTTTGTTCATCATTGTTTGTTGGCTTTTTAGTTCTTCTAGGTCCCTGTTAAACATTTCTTGTATTTTCTCCATTCTATTTCCAAGATTTTGGATCATCTTTACTATCATTATTCTGAATTCTTTTTCAGGTAGACTGTCTATTTCCTCTTCAGTTATTAGGTCTGGTGGGTTTTTACCTTGCTCCTTCATCTGCTGTGTTGTTCTCTGTTTTCTCATTTTTCTTACCTTACTGTGTTTGGGGTCTCCTTTTCGCAGGCTGCAGGTTCATAGTTCCAGTTGTTTTTGGTGTCTGCCCTCAGTGGGTAAGGTTGGTTCAGTGGGTTGTATAGGCTTCCTGGTTGAGGGGACTAGTGCCCGTGTTCTGGTGGATGAGGCTAGATCTTGTCTTTCTGGTGGGGAGATCCACGTTTGGTGGTGTGTTTTGGGGTATCTGTGACTATGATTTTAGGACCTCTCTGCTAATTGGTGAAGTTGTGTTCCTGTCTTGCTAGATGTTTGACATAGGGTGTCCAGGACTGTACCTTGCTGGTCATTTAGTGGAGCTGCATCTTGGCATTGAGATGGAGATCTCTGGGAGATTTTTGCCGTTTGATATTTCGTGGAGCTGGGAGGTCTCTGGCAGATCAATGTGCTGAACTTGGCTCTCCCCCCTCAGAGGCACAGCCCTGATGCCTGTGTGGAGCACCAAGAGCCTGTCATCCACACGGCTCAGAATAAAAGGGAGAACAAAAGAAAGAATGAAAAAGAAAATAAAGGTATTAAAATAAAAAAAATTTTTAAGTAATAAAAGTAAAAAAGAAAGAAAGGGAGCAATGAAACCAAAAAACAAATTCACTAATGATAACAAGCTCCAGACATTTTCCTTGACTCCCTCCTGGCTAGTCGTGGTGCTCTACCTCCCTTCAGGCTGTGTTCATGCAGCCAACCCCAGTCCTGTCCCTGGGGTCTGAGCTCCGATGCCCGAGCCTCAGCTCCCAGCCATCGCCCGTGCTGGCAGGTGAGCAGACAAGCCTCTAGAGCTGGTGAGTGTTGGTCGGCAGTGATCCTCTGTGCGGGAATCTCTCCACTTTGCCCTCCACACCCTGTTGCTGCGCTCTCCTCCATGGCTCCAAAGCTTCCCCCCTCCGCCACCCACAGTCTCCACCCGAAAAGGGGCTTCCTAGTGTGTGGAAACCTTTCCTCCTTCACAGCTCCTTCCCACTGCTGCAGGTCCCGTTCCTATTCTGTGTCTGTGTTTTTTCTTTTTTCTTTTGTCCTACCCAGATACATGGGGAGTTTCTTGCCTTTTGGGAGGTCTGAGGTCTTCTGCCAGCATTCAGTAGGTGTTCTGTAGGAGTTATTCCATATGTAGATGTATTTCTGATGTATCTGTGGGGAGGAAGGTCATCTCCACGTCTTACTCTTCTGCCATCTTGATGCTCCCCCAATAGTAAGAATTTGTAAAGATTAATAAACTGGAGATAAGCTTAGATATCTCCACTAGTAAGTAACTGTGCTTAGATATCTCCACTAGTAAGTAATTGTGCTTATCTAAATATCAAATATATTTTTTTGTAATTTATATGTGTTATTTTCTTCAAACATCTAATACATTATTAGGACATAAATGTTTATTGAATTATTTGGACTTCACTGTTTAATAAGTGGAACTGTTAAGTCTTTCTTTTGGCCTTAGGACATGGTGATGACATGAGTGAGACACTGAAAACTCCATGAAACAAGAAAGCTTGGGAATCTCAGGGAACACTTAGCATCTTCTTCTTCTCAATGAAGAGGTCTTCGGATTTGTGCATATAAGTTAATTATGTGAGTACCTCAGAAATACGATTTCTTCAATCGTGCTTCAATCTGTTGTTCTTTGGATCTAAAGCCAAGGTAGTCTCAGAGAAGACTATTTCAAAGGAATATTTATTTCAGAACATTTCTAAAGATGAGCACATGGCCAAGCCTTTGGAACCTATGTGACTGGCAAATTTACCTTCTGAGCGGAGCACTGCCATCAGTGTTATCTAGTGTAAGGGAAAAAAAGGACTTGACTCCAAATTCCAGTTCTACCATGTGCTGACAAAACCATTCAAAAATTAGTCACGTTCTCGTCACCTGCAGGATGCACGAAATTCAATGAGAAATCCTAATTCATATGGTTCTATTGTTAGGATTAGAAACAAAATGAACCAAAGTTGATTCTAGGCACAAAGCAGATGCTTAATAAACATTCCTGTCTCCTTCCTGAATTCACCCTCATATTGCAGAGAGGATCAACAATCAATACATAAACCTCATGGCCAAAGAATAGCCAACATTTCCTTCTATTTTATTCTACTATGAATATGCACTATATATAAGAAAACTACAGTCTCAGAGAACCTCTCCAAGGCTTTATTCATTATTCAGTCAAGGTTCACACTGATTTTCTTTGCGTCATTTCTACTACCTCCCCACATAATACTTCATTCTTGGTCTATTTAATTATCTGCCCTGCCCACAAATACAAGGCCAATATCCCCCAAACACAAGTCCATCTACCTCTACTCAAAGTCTTCAGTAGCTCCCCACTGCCTACAGAATAAAGTCTAAATTATTGAGTATAACCATCTAGGCCCTCCCTCACAGAGTCAACTTTCCAATTTTAAAGTAATATAGTCCAAGGGTTAAGACTAGACCCCAGAGTTAGACCTTCTAAAATCAGAGCTCTGTGAATGTAAGCAAGTTAGTTATCCACTGCATGCTTCAATTTCTTCATCTGAAAATGGGAAAAATAAAAGAATCTACCTGAAATCGTGGCTATGCAGAGTAAATGAATGAAAATAACTAGTTAGAACAGTGCTCGGAACAGAGTACATGCTGTTTAAGTGTTAGATTATTCCTATTACTACTCACACATTCTTAACTTCAACCAACAGGATTGTATAATACTCTCTGAACAAATCCCACATTTTTGGATGTCTGATTTTTCTTATGTTTTCTATATATT
Organism: Grampus griseus; assembly: GCF_964374135.1. NCBI lineage: Eukaryota > Metazoa > Chordata > Mammalia > Artiodactyla > Delphinidae > Grampus > Grampus griseus. The sequence goes on along the minus strand of NC_139003.1, from coordinate 52,260,895 downwards.
TAAATTCCCTTTCTAAGCTTATCTCCATTTTATTAATCTTTATAAATTCTATTAGCCCAACAAAAGCCTCTCCAGGAAGCTTTCCCAGATTTATTTATTTTACCTCTTAGGGAAATTAATTTCTACCATTGATTTTACTGATAATATTCCACCTTGTATGGCTATCTACTTATTTTCTTCACAGCCCTAATCATAATTTATAAGCAAATATTTCTTTGTTGGTTAACCTGTTTAGGGTCTATCATTAAATTTCCAGAGATCCATGTGTGTGTTTTGTTCACCTTGTACACACAGATTAGAGTGTCAGTATATCAATGATGCATAATTACATGATGGGTAAATGAATGAATGAATGTATATCTACTACTCAAATACAGATTTCCTTTTCATCTTATATATACTACAAACAGTCCCTTCCACTGGTGGATTTTCCTTAGGATGGTCCAAATATCCCTTCTTTTCAAGAATGTCCAGTGTGTTTATAAAACATATAGAGAGAATACTATTCTATTAATATACAAAAAATATATGGCTTTAATTTGTTAATTTACTATATGAAAAAATAGATAATAGTGAAATAAGACCCAATGCCTATTTGCTTCATTCATTTTATGAAGATTGATGTAAATACTGGCTTAAAATCACTAAACCTAACCCACATTGATAATTTATTTTTAAATATCTATATATAACACAGCCAGATATCTTTGAAAAATCTTTAAGCAAATGCATATTGCTACAGAAATTCAGCTCAAAAATCTGTCTTTTGTTTTGACTATAGTCCCTATGTTTTTTCCATGACACAAACATGCAAGTATATTACTATTTTTTCAAGTTTGCAAAGGAAAAACAATGGGTGAGCCAGGGAAATGAACAATAACTTGAGTGAAAAGTACTATATTTAATAAAACAAAAAACAAGAAAATTAAATAATTGATTATTTAGGAATACATAAATATGTGATGAACCACAAGAATTCATAGAAGGATAAACATAAAATTCAGCAAGTGGTTCCCCTGGGGGAGTGGCAGACTAATGGGAGGGGAGGAACACATAGGAAATGAAAGTTATTGGTGATGTTGCAGTACTTAGATTGCGTGGTGGGTTCAGTTCAGGGAGGTCTTTATAAATATTTTCTCCTTTTAATACACATATACATTATTTACATTTAAATATATGTTAAGTATATTTTAAAGGAAAATTAAAACCATTGTGTAACATTAAAAAAGGAAAAGGAAGAATAGGAGAAAAAAAGATTTGAATGAATTAAATCTGCATAAAATAAAACAAAGAAGAAATTCTCTAGACTCACTCCACTTCATAGAGTAAAACTGGCATCTGGATAAGCCAGAGGCCTAGCATTACTTACATTTAATGTATGTGTATGGTTACTTTCTAGTTATGGGAAGTGATGATGGATTTTCCATTTATGACTATAATATAACATTTCCTTTTTACGTATAATATTTATGTAAAAATGTAAAACCTTGTGTATTTTTCTAAAGTAATAGTATTGGGGGCCTAATTGTGCTTTCAGCAAATTAAGATAATATGAAAAATATCTTAAGTAGGGAAACATTGTATCAACAGAGATTTTTCAGGAGCCAGACGCTTGATAGTAAGATTGGTTTTAACAATGGGGAAAAAACAGGTTGTTTAAAAAGAAGAGGTTAGCCGAATTTTGTGGCAGAAATGGCTATTTTTCTCTCAGTATTTGCTTGGCCTTTGATATCTGTTTCTCCTCAATAGTCTGATGGACCATGGTGTCCTAGAACAGATGCTACATTTCTCAGCATATCTTGCAGCAATACAAAGTAGCCCTCTACATTCTGACTAATGAAATGTGAACAGAGGCAAATATAAACTTCTAGAATATGTCCTTTCTTCTACTGGATGGAATGAGGATAAATGTTAGAACTGAAGCAGGCATCTCATTCCATGAGGTTATCTTGGGAACTGAGGTCTTTGCAGAACAAAAAAGGGAAATCACGTGGTTTTCAGACTCTGCAGTGTCACAGCATCTTTCAACTACTTCTGGACTCTTAGGAAAGAAAGAAACTTCTTATTTTTATTAAAAACCACTGCTATATGAGATTTTCTGTTACCTGTAACCAAACCTAATTCAATTAATACACAATCATAAGCAATCAGATTGTTATTCATTTCTTCTTCTTTTTTTTTTAAACTTTGTAAATCTAAGAGCAAGGGCTATACAAAGACCCTGAAATTCTTACTCATGATGCAGTTATACAATGCCCCAAAATATAATGCTTTGAGATTTCATTTGTTTAAATTTGTAATCTATTATCAACTGTGAGAATTAAAATGAGACAATTATATTTTATGTAGTATATATTAGAGTCATTTTGCTTACTTCAATTGCATCTAGCCATTTTATTCAGAGGAAATGTTGACTCCTGGTGATCTAAGCCGGACCAAACCTATTCTTTACCCCAAGAATTAGAAGGTTGGGAAAAGACACACAGAATTGTAAAGTGAAGTAGCTGAATCATGCCAGGGCAGCACTATAGCAAAAGACCCCAAGTTCCTGCTGCTGCAGACCCCAGCAGGCTCAGGTTCCTATTGGTGGCAGAAATTTGTAGTTACCTTTCTAACATTCACCTTCCCTTCCCCAGCCATAACAGTAACCTAAGGCCCCATTCATGTAGTTTGAATGGTATTATCTGATCCCTAGTTCGAGATCTGTCCTAAAATGCTGAAGCCAACACCTGAAACCAACAGCATAATCCATCCCCATGCCACCACTTTTAGATTAGGGATATGTAACCCGGACCTCAGCCTGGGGTGTGCTAGAGCTGGCTCATGCCAGCTCCTGAGAGCCAGGTGCTAAATTTCTTGCAAACATTCAAGTCACTTACTAACAGTGCCATTATTAAAAATTATATACAAACTCATATCTAAATTATATGAAAAGATAATAAATATGCAAAATATATCAATTTCTAATTATTTTGTATGATTTTACTATACTTTATTAGCATCCATGTTCTTGAGATTATTCACATTTACTGTGCAGGGTGGAAATTCTATATAATGGTGGGCAACTGCATACCTTTTCCCAACTCTGTAGTCAGTGACATCACATTGATAGCCAAATGATATATATTCTTGCAGTATTTGAAAAGTATTGTCCAAGTGAGCAAACAATTCACATCATCAATGAATGAACCAATCCCAACAGCTAGAACATTTTCAAATCATGACTGGGTTGCAACCATAGGCTGGCTACAGATACAAAAGTCTGGCAAAAGTTAACACAAGTATTATGTGAAAATTAATTGGCCATATGGAATTTACATTGAAAAGTATTATATACTTATTATTCACAAATTGTTTGCTAAACATCCTTTACACGAGTAAAATTTATAATAAACTTATGTACATATGTACATGGTTATTTTTTTTTTCAGAGAGCTGATTTTCATCATTTACCGGGAAACCAATGCCTACGCCAGCTAGTTAGTATATGGCTTTCCATGAACAAACAAGCGGTAAATCAGTCCAATCACAGTGAAGACTGGGACTTTTATGCAATGACTGAAACATCTCTCTCTCTCTGTCCCTCACACACACAGAAACACTCAATCTCTCACTCTCAATATAAACAAGGAAGAATGTAGTCTTAGGAGCCTATGGTTGCAGTCCTATGATACTATGAAAGGAGTCAACTTTAGAAGGATATAAAAGGCAGGGGGAGAGAAAGAAAGAAGCTAATTTCTTGGTGAAAGTTTTGGTCAAACAACACTATAGCAGTCCTAGTAGCCAATGAATTTTTTCATTGTTTAAGGCAATTTGAGTTGGATTTTCTGTCCTTCCTGAGACCTAATTATCCAGCTATTTAGCTTTGTAAACTGTACCACTTTCCTTCTAAGAAACATTTTTTTTTCCTCATATTAGCCAAAGTTTGTGACTCAATCTTCTAAAAGGTTAGGTTGGAGGCTTGGAGAAAAAGAATTCTCATATTTTTCTTAGAGAAGGTACCATTTAAAAAATACAGAAGGTACATTCTCAAGGGAACATGTAGGAAGCACAAAGGAAGAAGCTTTAGGGTGAGTGTTGCTTCTTGATACTCTCCAGTTTGTTATGGATAATATACTTAGGTTGGTGGAGATGGTATTCTCCTACTCAGGCCCTAGATCCTAACAGGTCATGGGAAGCCATAAGAGGGCTTACTACAGGCTTACAGACCTCTTATACCATCAACCTTATGGCCCTAAAATTATAAGATAATAATCTTTTGTGACTCTGAAATAATTTAGAAAGCCAGGTAACCTACAACCTATTACTCAACTTTTATGTATAATTTTGTATTATGCTTCCAATGCCATCTCTGCAGATTATAAAGTAATGAAAATGTATATTGTTGTGTTAACATTCTATGCAACATAACCATGTAATGATGGCAGGTCTGTGGCAGGCACTATCACAATTTTATCTACTGCTTACAACCACAAACACCCCAACAAATACAGAATTGGAAACTAGGAGTAGGGCAAGGGCCATAGATTCTCAGAGAAATTTATCCTTTGGGAATTTGTCATCAGGTTGTTGTAAAGCAAAAGTGTTGAGATACTTGTTCGTTTTCCAGGATAGGAAAGTGCCAGCCCATGTACAAAGTGCTAAATTAGTCAATCAAGTTGGTAACTATGGTTACTAGAGAAACAACAAAGGATGAAAACTCCCAGGGCTATGATAGGATCTTTGCTACAACTAACAGCACAGAGTAACTTAAAATGAGAGAACCCTAAAAGCAAATCTTGACAGTCCTACCTCAAGGCTGGGATTCATACTTAATTCCTATATGTTACCATGCTAAAAAAACAAACAAACAAAACTCTATCTCTTGTAGCCATAGAGCTGAAGCTGCTAAAAGTCAAATATAGAAACTGATTCCATGGGAAGCTTAACTAAAAATATTAGTTGAATTTATAGTATCATTAATGTCTTTATAAAATATATGATATTGATAGAAAATTAGGGAATCCTGATCAATGAAATAAAGGCATCTAGGAGCATTCATAGGATTTGGAGAACCCCATCCCGTAAAACTACTCTAAAATATTCCCATTGTGTCTTTCTTACTGCACAGATCTAATAACTTACTCAATTCTAACATTTGTAGCCTCTTAATTTCCCCAACAACTTAATTTAAAAAGTCAGAGAATAAAAGAATTATACCCAGAAAAGATTTCATAGCTTTAAAATTTTATATCATAAAAAAATGGGAATTTGGAGATGAGTTTTTTGAGAGCTTTCAGTCATAAGGAGCAGAGTATGATTTTGGATAAGGCTTAATTATTTGCTATTGGTAAACACATAGCAATTTGGAATTCAACACCTTGCAGGCAGCTAACTATGATTCCAACAAGTTTTCTGTTTAGTCAAAGCAAAACTAGATTAAAAGGTGACCCATGCTATGGAATATTAAAAAGCAAGAAACCCCTTAGTTGGATGTCAAAGAAAGAATTCAAAGACTGCAGGAGACAGTAATGTTAGATTGGATCCATCCTGTACATTTCACCCATACATCCCCGCACTGTGTTCATTGCCAGGGTTCAGACAACTGTTCACTCTACTTTTCAATTAAGAACAAAGTGGTGGAGAGGAGCTTCATGATGGTGGAAGAGTAGGACATGGAGATCACTTCCTCCTCACAGATACATCAGAAATACATCTACACATGGAACTGCTCCTATAGAACACCTAATGAACGCTGGCAGAAGACCTCAGACCTCCCTAAAGGCAAGAAACTACCCACATACCTGGGTAGGGCAAAAGAAAAAAGAAAAACAAGAGACAAAAGAATAGGGACGGGACCTGCATCAGTGGGAGGGAGCCATGAAGGAGGAAAGGTTTCCACACACTAGAAGCCCCTTCACGGGGGGAGATTGCGGGTGGTAGAGGGGGGAAGCTTCAGAGCCACAGAGGAGAGCAGTAACAGGGGTGCGGAGGACAAAGAGGACAGATTCCCGCATGGACGATCGGCGCTGACCAGCACTCATCAGCCTTAGAGGCTTGTCTGCTCACCCGCTGGGATGGGTGGGGGCTGGGAGCTGAGGCTCAAGCTTTCGTCGGAGCGCAGGAAGAGGACTGGGGTTGGTGGCCTGAACATAGCCTGAAGGGGCTAGTGTGCCACGGCTAGCCAGGAGGGAGTCCGGGGAAAAGTCTGGACCTGCCGAAGAGGCAAGAGACTTTTTCTTGCCTCTTTGTTTCCTGGTGCGCGAGGAGAGGGGATTAAAAGCAAAGCTTAAAGGAACTCCAGAGAAGGGCGCGAAACGCGGCTATGAGCGCAGACCCCACAGACGGGCATGGGACGCTAAGGCTGCTACTGCCGCCACCAAGAAGTCTGTCTGTGAGCACAGGTCACTATCCACACCCCCCTTCCGGGGAGCTTGTGCAGCCCGCCACTGCCAGGGTCCCGGGATCCAGGGACAACTTCCCTGGAAGAACGCACGGCGCGCCTCAGGCTGGTGCAACGTCATGCCGGCCTCTGCCGCCCCAGGCTCACCCCGCATCCATACCCCTCCCTCCCCCCAGCCTGACTGAGCCAGAGCCCCTGAATCAGCAGCTCCTTTAACCTCGTCCTGTCTGAGCGAAGGACACCAGCAGACACCGACACGCAGAGGCGGGGCAAGATCCAAAGCTGAACCCCAGGAGCTCTGTGAACAAAGAAGAAAAAGGGAAATCTCTCCCAGCAGCCTCAGGAGCAGCGGGTTAAATGTGAACAATCAAACTGATGTACCCTGAATCTGTGGAATACCTGAATAGACAATGAATCATCCCAAACTTGAGGTGGTGGACCTTGGGAGCAACGATATATATATTTTTTTTTCCCGTTTTGTGACTATGTATGTGTATGCTTCTGTGTGTGATTTTGTCTGTATAGCTTTGCTTTTGCCATTTGTCCTAGGGTTCTGCCTGTCTTTTTTTTTTTTAACGTTTTAAAATTTTTTCTTAATAATCATTCTTTATTTTTTAATTTAATAACTTTATTTTATCTTCTTTCTTTTGTTCTTTCTTTCTATTTCTTCTTCCTTTTATTCTGAGCCATGTGGATGAAGGCTCTTGGTGCTCCAGCCAGGCATCACGGCTGTGCCTCTGAGGTGGGAGAGCCAAGTTCAGGACACTGGTCCACAAGAGACCTCCCAGCTCCACGTAATATCTAACAGCAAAAATCTCCCAGAGATCTCCATCTCAACACCAGCACCCAGCTTCACTCAACGACCAGCAAGCTACAGTGCTGGACACCCTATGCTAAACAACTAGGAAGAAAGGAACATAACAACATCCATTAGCAGAGACGCTGCCTAAAATCATAATAAGGCCACAGACACCCCAAAACACAGCACCAGACGTGGATCTGCCCACCAGAAACACAAGATCCAGCCTCATCCACCAGAACACAGGCACTAATCCCCTCTACCAGAAAGCCTACACAACCCACTGAACCAACCTTAGCCACTGGGGACAGACACCAAAAACAATGCGAACTACGAACCAGTAGCCTGCAAAAAGGAGACCCCAAACACAGTATGTTAAGCAAAATGAGAAGACAGAAACACACACGGCAGATGGAAGGAGAAAGTTAAAAACCCACCAAGACTAACAAATAACGAAGAAATAGGCAGTCTACCTGAAAAGGAATTCAGATTAATCATAGTAAACATGATCCAAAATCTTGGAAATAGAATAGAGAAAATACAAGAAACGTTTAATAAGGACCTAGAAGAATTAAAGAGCAAAAAAACAGTGAGTAACAACACAATAAATGAAATTAAAAATTCTCTACAAGGGATCAATAGCAGAATAACTAAGGCAGAAGAACGGATAAGTGACTGGGAAGATAAAATAGTTGAAATAACTACTGCAGAGCAGAATAAAGAAAAAAGAATGAAAATAATTGAAGACAGTATCAGAGACCTCTGGGACAACATTAAACTCACCAACATTCGAATTATAGGGGCCCCACAAGAAGAAGAGAAAAAGAAAGGAACTGAGAAAATATTTGAAGAGGTTATAGTTGAAAACTTCCCTAATATGGGAAAGGAAATAGTTAATCAAGTCTAGGAAGCACAGAGAGTCCCATAAAGGATAAATCCAAGGAGAAACAAGCCAAGACACATATTAATCAAACTATCAAAAATTAAATACAAAGAAAATATCTTAAAAGCAGCAAGGGAAAAACAACAAATAACACAGAAGTGAATCCCCATAAGGTTAACAGCTGATCTTTCAGCAGACACTCTGCAAGCCAGAAGGGAGTGGCAGGCCATATTTAAAGTGATGAAGGAGAAAAACCTACAACCAAGATTACTCTACCCAGCAAGGATCTCATTCAGATTTGACAGATAAATTAAAACCTTTACACACAAGCAAAAGCTAAGACAATTCAGCACCACCAAACCAGCTTTACAACAAATGTTAAAGGAACTTCTCTAGGCAGGAAACACAAGAGAAGGAAAAGACCTATGATAACAAACCCAAAACAAGAAAATGGTAATAGGAACATACATATCAATAATTACCTTAAATGTAAATGGATTAAATGTTCCACCAAAAAACATAGACTGGCTGAATGGATACAAAAAAACGACCCATATATATGCTGTCTATAAGAGAGCCACTTCAGACCTAGGGACACATACAGACTGAAAGTGAGGGGATGGAAAAAGATATTCCATGCAAATGGAAATCAAAAGAACGCTGGAGAAGCAATTCTCATATCAGACAAAATAGACTTTAAAATAAAGACTATTACAAAGACAAAGAAGGACACAACATAATGATGAAGGGATCGATCCAAGAAGAAGATATAAAAATTGTAAATATTTATGTACCCAACATAGAAGCACCTCAATACATAAGGCAAATACCAACAGTGATAAAAGGGGAAATCGACAGTAACACAATCATAGTACGGCACTTTAACACCCCACTTTCACCAATGGACAGATCATCCAAAATGAAAATAAATAAGGAAACACAAGCTTTAAATGACACATTAAACAAGATGGACTTCATTGATATTTATAGGACATTCCATCCAAAAACAACAGAATACACATACTTCTCAAGTGTTCTCAAGAGCTCATGGAACATTCTCCAGGATAGATCATATCTTGGGTCACAAATCAAGCCTGGGTAAATTTAAGAAAACTGAAATCATATCAAGTATCTTTTCTGACCAGAAAGCTATGAGACTAGATGTCAATTACAGGAAAAAAAATCTGTAAAATATAGAAACACATGGAGGCTAAACAATACACTACTTTATAACCAAGAGATCACTGAAGAAATCAAAGAGGAAATCAAAAAATACCTAGAAATAAATGACAATGAAAACACGATGACCCAAAACCTACAGGATGCAGCAAAAGCAGTTCTAAGAGGGAAGTTTATAGTAATACAATCCTACCACAAGAAACAAGAAACATCTCAAATAAAAAACCTACCCTTACACCTAAAGCAATTACAGAAAGAAGGACAAAAAACACCCAAAGTTAGCAGAAGTAAAGAAATCATAAAGATCAGATCAGAAATAAATGAAAGAGAAATGAAGGAAATGATAGCAAAGATCAATAAAACTAAAAGCTGGTTCTTTGAGAAGATAAACAAAATTGATACACCATTAGGCAGACTCATCAAGAAAAAAAGGGAGAAGACTCAAATCAATTAGAAATGGAAAAGGAGAAGTAAAAACTGACACTGCAGAAATACAAACGATCATGAGGGATTACTACAAGCAATTCTATGCCAATAAAATGGACAACCTGGAAGATGGACAAATCCTTAGAAATGCACAACCTTCCAAGACTGAACCAGGAAGAAATAGAAAATATGAACAGACCAATCAAAAGCACTGAAATTGAAACTGTGATTAAAAATCTTCCAACAAACAAAAGTCCAGGACCAGATGGCTTCACAGGCGAATTCTATCAAACATTTAGAGAAAAGCTAACACTTATCTTTATCAAACTCTTCCAAAATATAGCAGAGGTAGAAACACTCCCACACTCATTCTACGAAGCCACCATCACCCTGATATCAAAACCAAACAAATATGTCACGAAGAAAGAAAACTACAGGCCAATATCACTGATGAACATAGATGCAAAAATCCTCAACAAAATACTAGCAAACAGAATCCAACAGCACATTAAAAGATCATATACCATGATCAAGTAGGGTTTATCCTAGGGATGCAAGGATTCATCAATATACGCAAATCAAACAATGTGATACACCATTTTAACAAATTGAAGGAGAAAAACCATATGATCATCTCAATAGATGCAGAGAAAGCTTTTGACAAAATTCAACCCCATTTATGATGAAAACCCTCCAGAAAATAGCCATAGAGGGAACTTTCCTCAACGTAAGAAAGGCCGTATTTGAAAAACCCACAGCCAACATCATCCTCAATGGTGAAAAACTGAAACCATTTCCACTAAGATCAGGAACAAGACAAGGTTGCCCACTCTCACCACTATTATTCAACATAGTTTTGGAAGTTTTACCCACGGCATTCAGAGAAGAAAAAGAAATAAAAGGAATCCAAATCAGAAAAGTAGTAAAGCTGTCACTGTTTGCAGATGACATGATAACTATACATAGAGAATCATAAAAATGCTACCAGAAAATTACTACAGCTAATCAATGAATTTGGTAAAGTAGCAGGATACAAAATTAATGCACAGAAATCTCTAGCATTCCTATACACTAATGATGAATAATATGAAAGTGAAATTAAGAAAACACTCCCATTTACCACTGCCACAAACAGAATAAAATATCTAGGAATAAACCTACCTAAGGAGACAAAAGACCTGTATGCAGAAAATTATAAGACCCTGATGGAAGAAATTAAAGATGATACAAATAGATGGAGAGATATACCATGTTCTTGGATTGGAAGAACCAACATTGTGAAAATGACTCTACTACCCAAAGCAATCTACAGATTCAATGCAATCCCTATCAAACTACCACTGGCATTTTTCACAGAACTAGAACAAAAATTTTCACAATTTGTATGGAAACACAAAAGACCCCAAATATCCAAAGCAATCTTGAGAAAGAAAAACGGAGCTGGAGGAGTCAGGCTCCCTGACTTCAGACTATATTACAAAGCTACAGTAATCAAGACAGTATGGTACTGGCACAAAAACAGAAAGATAGATCAATGGAACAGGATATAAAGCCCGGAGATAAACCCACACACATATGGTCACCTTATCTTTGATAAAGTAGGCAAGAATATACAATGGAGAAAAGACAGCCTCTTCAATTAAGTGGCGCTGGGAAAACTGGACAGCTACATGTAAAAGTATGAAATTAGAACACTCCCTAACACCATACACAAAAATAAACTCAAAATGGATTAGAGACCTAAATGTAAGGCCAGACACTATCAAACTCTTAGAGGAAAACATAGGCAGAACATTCTATGACATAAATCATAGCAAGATCCTTTTGACTCACCTTCTAGATAAATGGAAATAAAACCAGAAATAAACAAGAGGGACCTAACAAAGCTTAAAAGCCTTTGCACAGCAAAGGAAACCATAAACAAGATGAAAAGACAACCCTCAGAATGGGAGAAAATATTTGCAAATGAAGCAACTGACAAAGGATTAATCTCCAAAATTTACAAGCATCTTATGCAGCTCAATATCAAAAAAACATCCCAATCCAAAAATGGGCAGAAGACCTAAATAGACATTTCTCCAAAGAAGATATACAGATTGCCAACAAACACATGAATGAATGCTCAACATCATTAATCATTAGAGAAATTCAAATCAAAACTACAATGATATATCATGTCACACTGGTCAGAATGGCCATCATCTAAAAATATACAAACAATAAATGCTGGAGAGGCTGCAGAGAAAAGGGAACCCTCTTGCACTGTTGGTGGGAATGTAAATTGATACAACCACTATGGAGAACAGTATGGAATTTCCTTAAAAAACTAAAAATAGAACTACCATATGACCCAGCAATCCCACTACTGGGCATATACCCTGAGAAAACCATAAATCAAAAAGAATCATGTACCAAAATGTTCACTGCAGCTCTATTTCCAATATCCAGGACATGGAAGCAATCTAACTGTACATCGACAGATGAATGGATAAAGAAGATGTGGCACATATATACAATGGAATATTACTCATCCATAAAAAGAAACGAAATTGAGTTATTTGTAGTGAGGTAGATGGACCTAGAGTCTGTCATACAGAGTGAAGTAAGTCAGAAAGAGAAAAACAAATACCGTATGCTAACACATATATATGGAATCTAAGGCAAAAAAGGTCATGAAGAACCTATGGGCAAGACGGGAATAAAGACACAGACCTACTAGCGAATGGACTTGAGGATATGGGGGGGGGGAGGGTAAGCTGGGACAAAGTGAGAGAGTGGCATGGACATATATACACTACCAAACGTAAAATAGATAGCTAGTGGGAAGCAGCCACATAGCACAGGGAGATTAGCTCGGTGCTTTGTGACCACCTAGAAGGGTGGGATAGGGAGTGTGGGAAGAAGACACAAGAGGGAAGAGATATGGGGATATATGTATATATATAACTGATTCACTTTGTTTTAAAGCAGAAAGTTAACACACCATTGTAAAGCAATTATACTCCAATAAAGATGTTAAAGAATTTAAAAGAAAAAAAGAACAAAGTGGTGATGAAAGTCGTAGTTTCTTTGAAAAACACTTTACTAGGCTGATAATTCTAGTGAACAAGGTGGGGGTAAAAATGTGATCCATGATCTCACTAGAGGTGGAATAAGCCCAGCTCAGTGGGGCCAAGATTGCATTATTACTCTCCAGGAATAAAATGTCACCCTGCCATAGATTACAGCGTTTTATGACCCCCATATTCCAGATACCTTGGCTCAAATTCAAATCCCAGTGACAGTAAATTCAAATGTGGCCCTGCTATCTCTCCTAGAATTAATCAGTCATGGCCAGAAACAAGGCTTGGTAACAGTCATGGGGGCATCATGTGCACATGAAGAGTCACTCTAGTTTTTTTTTTTTTTTTTGGCTGTGCCACGGCTTGTGGGATCTTAGTTCCCCAACCAGGGATCCAACTTGTGCCCTCTGCACTGGAAGCACAGAGCCCTAACCACTGGACCATCAGGGAAGTCCCCAACTCTACATAAATCCATTATGTTCTTTTTTACTTGGTTCTCAACACATGTACACACACACACACACACACACACACACACACTCACCACACATACACCTTTGTTTCCTTAATCCAAAAATGTCACCGCCTAATAAGATCCAAACTCTCCCACGCACACGTACTTCCTCCCCATCAGCACACAATTTCCAGTTTATATCCTGCAACTTAACCAGAATTCTTTCCCCTATAGCAATACCCCGAACTTCCACTTTGCCTTCCCAACATAATAACTCATATTAAAAATTAAAGGGAACCAGTATAGGGATTTGCTATTTGCCATGCACTGGTAAATTGTTAACAACAGCATTCTGGGGGGAAAATGTCTTGATTTATAGCATTTGTTAATTTCCATAAACACTTTCACCATTGCCAAGTTCGAGCTAGCAATATGATGTCACTGAACTGCGGAGTTGGAAAGAGATGTACACAAGCAGCTCTGTAAGTAAATACAAGCTGGCTCCAGCACACCTATATAATTATACAATCAGGAACTGGGGAAATTCTGGAGGTTTATGCCCTATTGATTGTCTTCTTAGGCATATTTAGCTCATTTTCATTTATTCCCTTACCCTCAATATCTCCCCTTACTAGTAGAATTCAGTGATGTTCTGTAACATCAGGAATTAGTGCAAGCATTAAGCCAGGATCCAACAGTCTCCTCCAATTTTTTAAATATCTTTCTTATGTATTTACTAGATCAACTCATCCCATTTGAAGAAAGGTTGGAACAACTTTCCCAATACATACATTTAGTGTTATAATAGCATCATTTTCTTAAGCTTCCTCTTGTTCAAGAAGGGAGATGCTCAGCTCAGAAAATTAGGTAATAAAATGAGTATGTGGCAATAAAATGGGTATCTGGTTGATTCAGATTGGAATTTTTAAGTTTTCCTGCAAATTAAGTGGGGCTTAATTAATTAAATGAAGTAGGAACAGTCAATTTTATTTCCTTAGAACATACGGTTAATGAGACATAGTTGGTATAAAGTCTTTTGCCAGACTATGCACCTACTCTGGGGTATTGCACTGATCTTACTGCCACTCCCATTAGGGAGCCATATACCTATTCTGCTTCAACTTATGATCAATATAAGTTCCATAAAGGCAGAGGCATTGTATGTTTTGTTCCAAGAATTGTTCTGACATCAAAAGGAAGGAGAGAAGTAAGGAAGGGAGGGAAACAGGGAAGGGGAAATGTTGAAAGATTGATCAAACGTGATAAAAAAATAAAATCTGGAAGTTTGAAGGCACCTGATGTTATCTAATTCAGAAGCCTCATCTACAGATTAGGAAATGGAATACTGGAAGAGGTCAAAATACTTGTCCATGGATAGCCCATCTATAAGTGCCAAGTCAGAACACAGATCATAGGTATCCTGATTCTATAAAAGGCAGTCTACTTTTAGGAAAGACTATAAAATTGGATACAGGATGGAAAATTGCCATGGAGGCATACTGAGGTATACAGAGAAGCGTGGCGTAAAAGGGAATCGATTTTTAATACACCACAATTGTGTAAAAAGCATGCCATTCTTTAGAATTAAAGTAAGTAAAATGCACCAGAACGCTTGGATCCTTGCTTTCAGCTTTCTGATTCCTGGCCATCCCAGTGTCTCCAAAGGTGCTGACATTCACAATGGAGATTTTTTTTTTTTTTGTCAAAACAGAGATGAGTTCTCTCCACTTGGCCTCCAACACATTCTGTGGAGAGGTCACTCCAAACTGTCATTTTGGTATTTCACTGTTTGGAGGGTCACAAACTATTTACAGAAGCAGGCAGATTCTCTACACATTTGTCTGAAAAGCAAAGTGCTTTGTTATCATCTTCATTTATCATGAATAATCCAAAATTTTATACCCCAAAAATGGAAAGATAAAAGAATCATCTGATTCCATTCAGGAAGGTCATTCTTTGAAATGCTAAAAGTCTACTAAAATTTCACTAAAAATAGCCTATAATAATAATAAAATAAGTTGAATTTTCTTTCTATATTTTGATCTATGAATCAAACTCTATCTCAATGTATAAATTAATCTCTGAATGCATAAATCTTGTTTTGTCAAAATACTTAAATTAAAACCAAAAACAAAAACCTGTCACTTTGAGTATCACAAAAGACTCAGCTCTCTCATTATCACTGTAGGATAGAACATCCAATTAAGCTTTCTTAGAATTTTAGGAAGCTTCAGTTCTGGGCCACAGTTCTGTAATGATACTCAGTAGGATGAAGATTTCACTTTCCCTATTTGAAAGCTGCTTTTTTCTTAAAGGAGAAAATTGTGCCAATCAAATTTGAATTTTTCTAGAACAAATAGGTGATTTAGGAAAAGACCAATGCATATCATTTGTGGCACTTTTTGTTTTTTTCAGTAATCCTTCCAATATAACTTTAGCTGCTAAGGTACAGAAAGGTTCTAAAAAAGAAAAGCTGAATATAAAGACCTATGGAAGGATGGGTGAGTTATGGCTAACAAAGGTGACATATTGGAAAGAGTAAGATAATTTGGATAATGATTCACTCAGTCTTTCTATGATCCAGGTAACCTAGTGTATCATTTATGGAATGATAATGAAGAGGAAGAAAGAGAAAGAATTATCAACCAAACACATACTCTGCAAGGGACTGGGTAAGTTACAAATCTCTCTGACATTAATACACTCTTGTTGCAAAGATACATCAAAAAGATAAGATGCCTACAAAGAAGGAGCTTTATAGGATGAGATGTTTAGACAAATCTTAACAGAAGATGTGAATCCTTGGAAGTTCAGTAGGATAATTAAAACCAGTGAAGCAAGGGGAAAGGGTGATAACATTACAGCTTGCAGAAAATTCAAAGAGATATTATATATTGCACTTACATGAATTTCGAATCAGATGCAACTAACTTGCCCTAACACTTACAAGATACAGAAACTTAGTTACTTAACCTCCATGTAAAATAACAACAACAATATAATGAATACTAAGCGTTTGTTACCCATCACTGATTACTTTAAATGTTTTTACATGTATTAATTTATATAACCTTCACAAAACCGAGGAAGTCATTAGTATGATTATACCCTATTTACAGATGCTGGAATTGAAATATACAGATGCTACAAAATTTGCCCAAGTTCATACAGCTAATAAGTGGTGCAGAAGGGATTTCAACATAGGTACTCAATAAATGGAAGTTATTTTTTACTTAAAATATTTTAAAATAATGAACTAAAAAGCTCTACAAAATACTGGATAAAACAACTTTTCAAATTGAAAAAACTTTGCAAACATCATATTTTTATTGCAGAGTTTCCCCATTTCCTCCATTGAGGTTAGTGTATTATAATCTCTTATATAATGACTATTCAAAAATGGAGTAGGTTACATAGAAATTGAAATCAGCCTAAAATATTTGTTAGCCAGGAGTCATTGTTCTACTCAAGATTACTGGATATAGTAAATTAACCTAGGGCAATACTGTACTGCTATATCGGAATGATAAAAAATGTGAGTAACTTCATGAGTGATTTATCAAATGCAGCTGAATAAATTACTAACAGTTCAAACACACACGTTAGGAAAAAATTAACAAGTGCTTAAAAAAGAAAACATTCAATATTGTGTACATATATTTATAGGACATGTGTGTGTGTACGTGTATGTGTAAATTCACAGTAATCTGTATTCATATTATGGATTATCTGTAAATTTTGATATTTAAATTCATTATAATACAGTGTTCTGTGTGTTTGCTTCCGAAGTGCTATTTTGTTATTTTCAACCAAATAAACTAGGTGGATCAATAAAAAGCAACACAACTTAATCAGATAAATGGAGAAAATATTCATAAATACCCTGTTATCTTAATCAGTCTGAAGAAGGGTTCCAAAAGGAGCAGTTTGCTCTTTTACCTTTTAAGTTTTATTCCTAACAAAGTTAAAAACTATCTCTTCATTTAGGATACTTTTTCATATTTAAGTCAAAGTGTACACAAATTTCCTACATGTTAATTATGTTAGAGCAGAATATAGGTTATTTTTTTAATTGGTGAGGGTTTATTTTTTTCCTGTCATTTTAATGTAAGATTGACACAGACTGCTACAACACCTGAGATTCTACAGAGAACTACATGCTTCTGCTATTAGAAAACCTTTGCGGAAGCACTTGAACTTTACTTCTTAAAGAAATGAATATGGAGGTTTCAAGCATTTTTGTCAGCACACTGCCATTCACAACAAACTTCTACGTACTTATTTTCTACCTTTTCCTAAGAAGGTAGTTCTCACTCACTAGAACCCCACACACCACCGACAGATTCAAAGCTCCTGAGCTCAGAAGTGAGCAAAACACAGAGAGAAGTATAGTTAGTAGTCCAAAGTTTGGTTTAAATATTTGAAGAACACCAAACACCCAATAACACATATCAAATAGATGATTATCGTTTCTATGATGTAATAAATCAACAACTAAAACCACCTAAGACTGAAAATTTCTGTACTCGGTGTCTATCGGTATAAAGCCAATAAGGATTAAAAAAGGATTTCAGTGTCTCCTATAGCTTTAAGGACAAAATTTGGAATTTTTAAAACCAATAGTCCTCCAGAATCTGGTCTTCTAACTACCTCTCCGTTTCAGCTCCTGATATTCTCCCAAACTCACTTAGAATTCTTGTTTGGTGTAATATTTGTAGCTTCAAGTGTTCATGAGCCCTGGCACATGCACTCATGGCATTATGGAAAAGTGCATCCATCTCCCTGTTACTGATCTCACTAGATCCCCTTACCAGTGTCTCCTTCTTCCAGAAGCCCTTTTCTAAACCAATCCAGTAGGATTCTGTCTATCGTTCTAAGGAGATACAAATAGATGATGATCAATGACAGACAGACAGATAGATAGATAATCGATCATAACACTTTGTACTGTGTGGCACCATAGTCATTGATTTTTTTTTTTTGTCTCCTTTGCAGAATTAAGCTACTTAAGGACAACCATTATGTCTTCTTTGACTGCCCTATGGAACGAAGCGAGAACATATTGTCTATATTTTATATATGTTAAAATTATGCTAACCTCTATACTTTTGTGTATGTTTAAGTTTTTCCATAATAAAAAGTTTTTAAAATATCAGTTTAAAACAGAGAACAAGTTCTGTGGCAATTATCAAACATATACAAACCTCTCTAATGATGTATAAAAACTGATATAGTCAAGTGGCTTCAGAATGTTTCAAAAATGCTTACCAACTTCAAATATTTTAGGTTATTTGGGGTTATTAAACAACAACAACAAAATGAAATCTCATTTAAATTCACATAGAGTACAGAGAGATTTTTTTGAGATATAATTGACATGTAACATTATATTAGTTTCAGGTATTCAGTATAATGGTTTGGTATTTCTATACACTGTGAAATGACAACAACAATACATCTGGCTGTTACAAAATGGCTTATTAACCAATTTCAACAACTCATTGCCTGGTTTAGTTTTCACAGTCCTTCTACAAGGATCAAGTGATCTAAGCACATTTTTTAAATGGAGGCTTAGATGTCCATTTACTGGGTATGTGCATGGAAAGGGAAAGAGAGAAATGGTAGCACATCAATTTCTCAGTCCTTGCTCCCCCACCATAACTCCCTTTCACCTTCTCTCATTCTTGGTCACATTCTAAGGAAAGCTAATGAGCCGGAGCATGCTCTCTGAGGGAAAGTTGTGACTTTGAGTGGAAGTGATGTCAATGGCTCATCCTTGGCACAAAGATTAATTTTCTAATCCTTAAGCAAAAGTCAAGTTCATTCATAACAAATCACCCTAATGGAATAAATGTAATGCCGAACACAGCTGACTTTTGTAACAACCCCTCAAAACTCCATACATGAAAGCAAAATTAGCTTCTCAACCAGCCTCTCAATCCAATACTGTTACCTCAGAAGCGGCAGACGAAGTGCTCGTTGCGCATTCATGTATTTCCTTCTAAGATCTACTGGTTCAAAAACGTTTTTGATGACTTAAAGAGACAGATTTAATAAATGAGAACATTCTTTGGCTGGGATAATTAGAACCAGCATAAAGTTATCTTTATATCCTGAACACATTTTGATACAAAATATGCTTACTATTTATCTTTTTATTAAAAAAATTTTTAACATCTTTATTGGAGTATAATTGCTTTACAATGGTGTGTTAGTTTCCGCTGTATAACAAAGTGAATCAGCTATATGCATACATATATCACCATATACCCTCCCTCTTATGTCTACCTCCCATGCTCCCTATCCCACCCCTCTAGGTGGTCACAGCACCGAGCTGATCTCCCTGTGCTATGTGGATGCTTCCCGTGAGCTATCTATTTGACATTTGGTAATGTGTATATGTCAATGCTACTCTCTCAATTCATCCCAGCTTACCCTTTCCCCTCGTGTCCACAAGTCCGTTCTCTACCTCTGCGTATTGATTCCTGTCCTGCCTATAAGTTAATCAGAACCATTTCTTTTTTTTAGATTCCATATATATGTGTTAGCATACGGTATTTGTTTTTCTCTTTCTGACTTACTTCACTCTGTATGAGAGACTCTAGGTCCATCCACCTCACTACAAATAACTCAGTTTCGTTTCTTTTTATGGATGAGTAATATTCCATTGTATATATGTGCTACATATTCCTTCTCCACTCATCTGTCGATGGACACTTAGCTTGCTTCCATGTCCTGGCTATTGTAACTACTGCTGCAATGAACATTGTGGTACATGTCTCTTTTGGAATTATGATTTTCTCAGGGTATATACCCAGTACTGGGATTGTTGGGTCACATGGTAGTTCTATTTTTAGTTTTTAAATGAACCTCCATACTGTTCTCCATAGTGGCTGTATCAATTTATATTCCCACCAACAGTGCAAGAGATTCCCTTTTCTCCACACCCTCTCCAGCATTTACTGTTTGTAGATTTTTTGATGATGGTCATTCTGACCACTGTGAGGTGATACCTCATTGTGGTTTTGACTTGCACTCTCTAATGATTAGTGATGTTGAGCATCCTTTCATGTGTTTGTTGGCAATGTGTATATCTTCTTGGAGAAATGTCTATTGAGGTCTTCTGCCCATTTTTGGATTGGGTTGTTTGTTTTTTTGATATTGAGCTGCATGAGCTGCTTGAATATTTTGGAGATTAATCCTTTGTCAATTGCTTCCTTTGCAAATATTTTCTCCCATTCTGAGGCTTGTCTTTTCATCTTGTTTATGGTTTCCTTTGCTGTGCAAAAGCTTTGAAGTCTCATTAGGTCCCATTTGTTTATTTTTGTTTTTATTTCCATTTTTCTAGGAGGTGAGTCAAAAAGGATCTTGCTGTGATTAATGTCATAGGGTGTTCTGCCTAAGTATTCCTCTAAGAGCTTTATAGGGTCTGGCATTACATTTAGGTCTTTAACCCATTTTGAGTTGATTTTTGCATATGGTGTTAGGAACTGTTCTAATTTCATTCTTTTACATGTAGCCGGCCAGTTTTCACAGCATCTCTTATTGAACAGGCTGTCTTTTCTCCCCTGTATATTCTTGCCTCCTTTATCAAAGGTGACCATATGTGCGTGGTTTTATCTCTGGGCTTTCTATCCTGTTCCATTGATCTATAGTTCCATTTCTGTATCAGTAACATACTGTCTTGATTATTGTAGCTTTGTAGTAAAGTCTGAAGTCAAGGAGCCTGATTCCTCCAGCTCCGTTTTTCTTTCTCAAGATTGCTTTGGCTATTCGGGGTCTTTTGTATTTCCATAAAAATTGTAAAACTTTTTGTTCTAGCTCTGTAAAAAATGCCATTGGTAGTTTGATAGGGATTTCATTGAATCTGTAGATTGCTTTGGGTACTATAGTCATTTTCACAATGTTGATTCTTCCAATCAAAGAACATGGTATATCTCTCCATCTGTTGTATCATCTTTAAATTCTTTCATCTGTGTCTTATAGGTTTCTGCATGCAGGTCTTTTGTCTCCTTAGGTAGGTTTTCCTAGGTATTTTATTCTTTTGGTTGCAATGGTAAATGGGAATATTTCCTTAATTTCTCTTTCAGATTTTTCACCGTTATTGTATACGAATGCAAAATATTTTCTGTGCATTAATTTTGTATCCTACTACTTTACCAAATTCATTGATTAGCTCTAGTAGTTTTCTGGTAGCATCTTCAGGATCCTCTAGGTGTATTATCACGTCATCTGCAAAAAGTGACAGTTTTACTACTTCATTTCTGATTTGGATTCCTTTTATTTCTTTTTCTTCTCTGATTGCTGTGGCTAAAACTTCCAAAACTATGTTGAATAATAGTGGTGAGAGGGAGTAACCTTTTCTTGTTCCTGATCTTGGAGAAAATGGTTTCAGTTTTTCACCACTGACAACAATGTTGGCTGTGGGTTTGTCACATATGGCCTAAATTATGTTGATGTAAGTTCCCTCTATGCCCACTTTCTGAAGAGCTTTTATCATAAATCGGTGTTGAATTTTCTCAGAAGCTTTTTATGCACCTATTGAGATTATCATACGGTTTTATCCTTCTATTTGTTAATATGGTGTATCACATTCATTGATTTGTGTATGTTGAAGAATCCTTGCATTCTTGGGATAAACCCCACTTGATCATGGTGTGTGATCCATTTAATGTGCTGTTGGATTCTGTTTGCTAATGTTTTGTTGAGGATTTTTGCATCTATGTTCATCAGTGATATTGGCTTGTAGGTTTTTTTTTGTGATATCTTTGTCTGCTTTTGGTATCAGGGTGATGATGGCCTCGTAGAATGAATTTGGGAGTGTTCCTCCCTCTGCCATGTTTTGGAAGAATTTGAGAAGGATAGGTGTTAAGTCTTCTCTAAATGGTTGATAGAATTCACCTGTGAAGCCATCTGGTCCTGGGTTTTTGTTAGTTGGCAGATTTTAATCACAGTTTCAATTTCAGTGCTTGTGATTGGTCTGTTCATATTTTCTATGCCTTCCTGGTTCAGTCTTGGAAGTTTGTACTTTCCTAAGAATTTGTCCATTACTTCCAGGTTGTCCATTTTATTGGCATATAGTTGCTTGTAGTAGTCTCTCATAATCCTTTGTATTTCTGCAGTGTCAGTTTTTACTTCTCCTTTTTCATTTCTAATTCTATTGATTTGAGTCTTCTCCCTTTTTTTCTTGATGAGTCTGGCTAATGGTTTATCGATTTTGTTTATCTTCGCAAACAACCAGCTTTTAGCTTTATTGATCTTTGCTGTTGCTTCCTTCATTTCTTTTTCATTTATTTCTGTTTGGACCTTTATGATTTCTTTCCTTCTCCTATCTTTGGGTTTTGTTTCTTCTTCTTCCTCTAATTGCTTTAGGTGTAAGGTTAGGTTGCTTCTTTGAGATTTTTCCTGTTTCTTGAGGTAGGATTGTAGTGCTATAAACTTCCCTCTTACAACTGCTTTTGCTGCGTCCCATAGGTTTTGGGTCATCGCAGTTTCACTGTCATTTTTTTCTAGGTATTTTTCGATTTGCCCTTTGATATCTTCAGTGATCTCATGGTTATTTAGTAGCATACGGTTTAACTTCCATGTGCTTGTATTTTTTACAGTTTTTTCCCTATAACTGGTATCTAGTCTTATAGCGCTGTGGTCAGAAAAGATACTTGTCATGATTTCAATTTTTGTAAATTTACCAAAGCTTTATATGTGACCCAAGATATGATCTATCCTGGAGAATGTTCCATGTGCACTCAAGAAGAAAGTGTATTCTGGTTTTTTTGGATGGAATGTCCTATAAATATCAATGAGGTCCATCTGGTCTAATGTATCATTTAAAGCTTGTGTTTCCTTATTTATTTTCATTTTGGATGATCTGTCCATTGGTGAAAGTGGGGTGTTAAAGGCCCCTACTATTATTGTTTTACTGTCAATTTCCCTTTTTATCGCTGTTAGCATATGCTTTGTATATTGAGGTGCTCCTATGTGGGTGCATGAATATTTACAATTGTTATATCTTTTTCATGGATTGATCCCCTGATCATTATGTAGTGTCCTTCTTTGTCTCTTGCAACAGTCTTTATTTTAATGTCTATTTTGTGTGATATGAGAATTGCTACTCCAGCTTTCTTTTGATTTCCATTGGCATGGAATATCTTTTTCCATCCCCTCACTTTCAGTCTGTATGTGTTCCT
The DNA here is from genome assembly GCF_964374135.1 of Grampus griseus. NCBI lineage: Eukaryota > Metazoa > Chordata > Mammalia > Artiodactyla > Delphinidae > Grampus > Grampus griseus. The sequence continues at coordinate 52,237,523 of NC_139003.1, read as the reverse complement.
AGGTCTGAAGTGGGTCATGTGTAGACAGCATATATATGGGTCTTGTTTTTGTATCCATTCCGCCAGTCTATGTCTTTTGGTGGTAGCATTTAATCCATTTACATTTAAGGTAATTATCAATATGTATGTTCCTATTACCATTTTCTTAGTTGTTTTGGGTTTGTTATTGTAGGTGTTTTCCTTCTCTTGTGTTTGATGCCTAGAGAAGTTCCTTTAGCATTTGTTGTAAAGCTGGTTTGGTGGTGCTGAATTCTCTTAGCTTTTGCTTGTATGTAAAGGTTTTAATTTTTCCATCAATTATGAATGAGATCTTTGCTGGGTAGAGTAATCTTGGTTGTAGTTTTTTCCCTTTCATCACTTTAAATATGTCCTGCCACTCCCTTCTGGCTTGCATAGTTTCTGCTGAAAGATCAGCTGTTAACCATATGGGGATTCCCTTGTATGTTATTTGTTATTTTTCCCTTGTTGCTTTTATTATTTTTTCTTTGCATTTAATTTATGATAGTTTGATTAATATGTGTCTTGGCGTGTTTCTCCTTGGATTTATCCTGTATGGGACTCTCTGTGCTTCCTGGACTTATTTCCTTGCTCATATTAAGGAAATTTTCAACTATAACCACTTCAAATATTTTCTCAGTTCCTTTCTTTTTCTCTTCTTCTGGGTCCCCTATAATTCGAATGTTGCTGTGTTTAATGTTTTCCCAGAGGTCTCTGAAACTGTCCTCAATTCTTTTCATTCTTTTTTCCTTATTATGCTCTGTGGCAGTAATTTCCACTTGTTTTATCTTCCAGGTCACATATCCGTTCTTCTGCCTCAGTTATTCTGCTATTGATTCCTTCTAGAGTATTTTTAATCTCATGTATTGTGTTGTTCATCATTGTTTGTTTGCTCTTTAGTTCTTCTAGGTCCTTGTTAAACATTTCTTGTATTTTCTCCATTCTGTTTCCAAGATTTTGGATCATATTTGGATCATATCATTCCTCTGAATTCTTTTTCAGGTAGACTGCCTATTTCCTCTTCATATGTTTGGTTTGATGTGTTTTTACCTTGCTCCTTCTTCTGTTGCATATTTTTCTGTCTTCTCATTTGTTTAACTTACTGGGGTTGGGATTTCCTTTTGCAGGCTGCAAGTTTGCAGTTCCTCTTATTTTTGGTGTCTGCCCCCAGTGGGTGAAGTTGGTTCAGTGGCTTGTGTAGGCTTCCTGGTTGTGGGGGGGACTGGTGCCTGTGTTTTGGTGGGTGAGGCTGGATCTTGTCTTTCTAGTGGGCAGGGTTGCATCCATTGGTGTGTCTTGGGTTGTCTTTGAAGTTAGTATAACTTTAGGCAGCCTCCCTGCTAACAGGTGTGTTTGTGTTCCTGTCTTGCTAGTTGTTTGGCATGAGGCATTCAGCAGTGTAGCTTGCTGGCTGTTGGGTGGAGCTGGGTCTTAGTGTTGAGATGGAGATCTCTGGGAGAGCTCTTGCCAATTGATGTTACATGGGGCTGGGAGATCTCTGGTGGCCCAATATCCTGGACTTGGCTCTCCCACCTTGCAGGCTCAGGTCTGACACCTGGCTGGAGCACCAAGACCCTGCCAGCCACTTGGCTCAGAAGAAAGGGAAGAAAAAAAAAAAGAAGAAGAACACCAAACACAAGCCTAGGACAAATGGTAAAAGCAAACCTAAACAGACAAAATCACACAAAGAAACATACACATACACACTCACAAAAAGAGAAAAAAGGGAAAAAATTCTTCAAAATTAAAAAAATAAAATATACAAAAAAAGGAAGAGAGCAACCAAACCAATAAACAAATCCACCAATGATATCAAGCACTAAAAACTAACTAAGATAAACATAAAACCATAAACAAATCAGACACAGAAAGCAAACCCCAAGTCTACAGTTGCTCCCAAAGTCCACCCCCTCAATTTTGGGAACATCTGTTGTCTATTCAGGTATTCCACAGATGGAGGTTTTATCAAGTTGACTGTGGGGATTTAATCTGCTGCTCCTGAGGCTGCATGGAGAAGTTACCCTTTCTCTTCTTTGTTCACACAGCTCCTGGGTTTCAGCTTTGGTTTTGGCCCCGCCTCTGTGTGTAGGCTGCCCTCAGGCATCTGTTCCCTGCCCAGACAGGAGGGGTTTAAAGCAGCAGCTGATTAGAGCACTCTTGTTCACTCAGACTGGGGAGAGGGAGGGGTACGGTAGTCATAATTGGAATGCGGGGCGAGCCTGCAGCAACAGTGTAACATAACAACAGCCTGAGGTATGTCATGTGTTCTCCTGGGGAATTTGTCCCTGGATGGTGGGACCCTGGCAGTGGTGTCCTTCACAGGCTCCTGGGGGTGGGTGGGTAGTCACCTGTGCTTGCATACAGGATTCTTGGTGGCAGCGGTGGAAGCATTAGTGGTTCATGCCCATCTCTGGGTTCTGAGCTGATGGCTGCAGCTTGCGCCCATCTCTGGAGCTCACTTAGGCGGTGCTCTGCCTTCTGTGGGCATACACAAAGGGAATCCCCTCTCCTTGTGCACCCTGAAACCATGGTCTTTTGCTTCTTATGCAGGTCCAGACTTTTTCCTGGGCTCCCTCCTGGCTAGCTGTGGCGCACTAACCCCCTTCAGGCTGTCTTCACGCAGCCAACCCCAGTCCTCTCCCTGGTTCTGACCTCTGAAACCTGAGCCGCAGCTCCCAGCCCCCACTCGCCCCAGCGGGTGAGCAGACAAGTGTCTCAGGTTCGTGAGTGCTGGTCAGCACTGATCCTCTGTGCGGGAATCTCTCCATTTTGCCCTCTGCACCCCTGATGCTGCACTCTCCTCCGTGGCTTCAAAGCTTCCCCCCTGCCCACCACCTCCGTCCCCACCAGTGAAGGGGCTCCCTAGTGTGTGGAAACTTTTCCTCCTTCACAGCTCCCTCCCAGAGGTGCAGGTCTTGTCCCTATTCTTTTGTCTCTGTTTTTTCTTTTTTCTTTTGCCCTACCCAGGTACGTGGGGATTTTCTTGCCTTTTGGCAAGTCTGACGTCTTCTGCCAGCATTCAGTAGGTGTTCTCTAGGAGCTGTTCCACATATAGATGTATTTTTGACGTATTTGTGGGGAGGAAGGTGATCTCCACGTCTTAATCCTCTGCCACCTTGAAGGTCTCTCTCCAAAATATGCTTACTATTTAAATATTAATGCTGTCTTTTCTATCTTGTCCAAGGGACAAAAAACTTAAGTACGAAATCCCTTACACCGACTGATCATTGTCAATTTTTTCTTTCTAACCCCCCGAAGTAAGATAACCAAAAACAGAATATAAAGTAATATTTTCCTAGCACATATTAGACACTGTTACTTTCCTAGATAATTTCTTCAGCTGTGGGGTAGGATCATAGTATCTTCTAAAAAAATAATATCAATTCAGAATCCATTTAGCTCTTGGCTCAGTGCGAAATCTCACACCATAAGAAAAAATATCTGGAACAACTGTTAAAACAAGTCTTACTGCAAAACTCACCATAGCTCCTTGTCAGTAATGTTGATATGGTTAGTATTAAACAATGCCTCCCCAAATAGGGCAAGTATATTTGCTTAAAAAGTGTGTTATAAAAGATGTACTCAATAAATATTTCTTGAATAAGCCCACCAGATAGATTATAAAGGAAATGCACTAAAATTTCTAATCCAATATCCCTCATTTTATTAGCTTTTAAAGTTTTGTGATTAAATTAAACCATGTTTTAGAAAAAAAAGGTAAGACTTTTTAAAGTGATTTTTAATGAATGCTTTTGTGACACAAATAACTACTCCGTTTGTTTCCTTTTCCTACCTTTTGTTCTCTATTCTTCCATTTGTGACTACGCATTCTCTCTGCTCAAAACTAGGAGATAAGTAAATGTACAGGCAAAATAATTACTGTTTGTCTTATATAATCAGGTCAAGGATGGAAAGGTAGTAAAGTTTTGGAAGACAGCAAAGAAAATTTATATTAACATGAGTATTGCTCCTCTTTAGTGCTTGAGGACATGAAAAGGGAATTCATGATATTTGGGATGTGGATCAGGATTATTTTCTCTTCTGAATAGGTCAGCATGTATCTTTGAAAAAGTTATACAATTCTGGGATTTGGATGTTTCCCAAATGTCACAATATTTTCATCTGTTTCAATCTCTATATAATACTTTTTCTTCTACTTAATTTCTACAAGATAAAATTATGTTATTTTTTTAAATTCCAATGAGTGGTATTCAGTCTCAGATTCTCACATGAAATTTAGACTAAGGTTAATTCTTGCCTGTCTAAATATTTGTCATTCAGAAATGCCAAGAGCATATATAATGCATTTAAACAATTCACTTTCAAAATAAGAGAAAAGAAAGCACCTTACTAATTAAAAGCCAACAAATCACATTGCTCAAGTGTAAATACTAATAGTGGCTACATTAGAGACATAAAGGTATAGATGAATGACTTTTATTTTTACCTACTTTCTCATTTTTCTAATTTTCTGTAATGAAAATGATATAATTCTTATTATTCTCATTCTTTAATAAAATTATTTCATTTCATCCTTTAATAAAAAATTTGAAAATGTGTGTTTTAATCAATGATCTCTTGCATTTAGATAGTGAAAAGCAAATACAGAATCAGTGTATAAATTTTATGAGGAATATGAGATACTTGGAGGTTGCAGTAGGAATACTGGCACAGGTTTTTATAATGAGTCTATTGATACTATATACACTGAAATACTAGAAACCATGTGCCAGATACCGGCACTAACAAACCATCTAGTGATAGAAAAACAGCAATAAAAAAAGAATATTCAAGTGAGAAGCTAGTGCCCTTTACAAATGCATAAAGTGACAATTTTGCAGCCGAAATACTAGATCTCACCAGTTCAGAGATATGTTGGGTTCATTGCTGCTGCTCCATTTTCATTCATATGGAATATAAACAGTTAATGCAGTAATCATGGTAAGTTTTAAAAAATTATTCAAACTAATTCCTCACTCTTAGGTTTTAGTGTTTTAATGTAAATGTATATAGCTAAATATGTAAAGATATTACTAAGAATGAAATGTATTATTTTTAAGGAAAGTCCATGGGTCTTGATTTTGAATAGAAAAATAAAAAGCAAACATTGAGTTCTGAAGAAATGGTAGGGAAAAAAGTTATTTAAAAAGGTCAACTCTGGAAAGAACACAAAGGAAACATATGATGACTATGTTTTCAAAAGAGAAAAGCAAGTTGAAAAAATTGTCCAAAAAATTTAAAACATTTTCTTTGGAAAACAGGTACCCAAAAATTGCTTACTCACATAATAATGGAATACAGTGAGGGAATTAACTGTGCTCAACATTTTAAAATGGAGTGGAATATCATAGCATTAGCTAGTTTTGCAGTAGTACAGATTTGCAAGGGGACTGATTTGTGGCTCTATTCCACAAAAATGTCTATCTATTAAACTTATGCTGTCAAAGCTGTTTTGGCACCTTTCACTCTTCCAAAATTAAATTCTTCTGGCACAACTAAACTCAATTGACACACAGAAAATGAGCAGCGGGATCAAGATGGTGGAGTAGGAAGATCCTGAAATCACCTCCTCCCACAGGTACACCAAAATTACAACTACTTACAGAGCAACTATCTGTGAGAAGGACCTGAAGCCTAGCAGAAAGGATTTTCCACGGCTAAAGCTATTAAGGAGCCACAACAAGATGGGTAGGAGGGGCCAAGATGCCATCTAGTCAGGACCCACACCCCTGGTTTGGTGATCTATAAATACAGGGGATATCACAACCATAAAGGTCCTCCCTGAGGAGTGAGGGGTCTGAGCTCCACATTGGCCTCCCCAGTCCAGGGATCCTACAGAGGGAGGATGAGCACCCAGAACCTTCATCTTTGAAAACCAACAGAGCTTACATTTGGGAGAGCCAGAGGAGTAAAGGAAACAGAGACTCCACTCTTAAGGGGCACACACAAAGCTTCACACACTCCAAATCCCACACAAATGCAATAGTTTAAAAGGCACGTGGGTCAGACTCACTTGCTGACCTTGGAGAGCCTCCCAGTGAGGCAGAAGGCAGCTGGGACTTCCCCCTGGGGACAAAAACTAGTTGCAGCCGTTTTGGGGATCTCATTTTTTTCTTTTTTTTTTTTTTTGGTGGTACGTGGGCCTCTCACTGTTGTGGCCTCTCCCGTTGCGGAGCACAGGCTCCGGACACGCAGGCTCAGCAGCCATGGCTCACTGGCCCAGCTGCTCTGCGGCATGTGGGATCTTCCCAGACCAGGGCACGAACCCATGTCCCCTACATCGGCAGGCGGACTCTCAACCACTACACCACCAGGGAAGCCCTTGAGATCTCATTTTACTGTGCTCATCAAACTCAGAAGAAGAATGATGAACACAGTGAGAATTTCAATAAAGAGTTAGAAAATATTTTAAAAGCCAATCAGAACTGAAAAATACAATAAATAAAATGAAAAATGCACTAGGAGGACTCAACAGTAGATTAGATGATACAGAAGAATGGATCAACAATCTGGAAGATAGAGTACTGGAAATCACCCAAGCTAAACAGGAAAAAGAAAAAGAATTTTAAAAACTGAGGATAGTTTATGGGACCTCTGAGACAATATCAAGCATACTAACATTAGCATTATAGAGGTACCAGAGGAGAAGAGAGAGAGAAAAGGGCAGAGAACTTATCTGAAGAAATAATGGTTGAAAATTCCCTAACCTGGGGAAGGAAACAGACATTCAGGGCCACAAAGCACAGAGAGTGTCAAGCAAGATGAAATCAAAGAGATCCACACCACGACATATTATAATAAAAATGTAAAAAATTAAAGATAAAGAGAGAAACTTAAAATCAACAAGGGAAAAGCAACTAGTTACAAACAAGTGAAATCCCATAAGACTGTCAGCTGCCTTTTCAAAAGAAACGTTGCAGGCCAGATACATTAAAAATGATGAAAGGAAAAACCCAAGAATACTCTGCCTGGTAACGCTATCATTCTTATTTGAAGGTGAGATAGTTTTACAAACAAGAAAAGCTAAAATAATTCAGCACCAGTAAACCAACTTTACAAAAAATGTTAACGGAATGTCTTTAAGAGGAAAATAAAAGGCCACAACTAGAAATATAAAAACTAGGAAAGGAAATATCTCATTGGTAAAGGCAAACATACAATAAAGCTAGTAGATCAACAAATGATAAAGCTAGTAGGAAGGTTAAAAGACAAAAGTAGTAAAATCATCTATATCTACAGTAAGTAGTTAAGGGATACACAAAATAAAAGGATGTAAAATATGATGTCAAAAACAGAAAATGTTGGGGAAATTAAAAATGTAGGGCTGTTAGAATGCTTTCAAACTTAAGAGATAGTTAACTTAAAAGAGACACTGATCTACACAGGTTGTTTTATGTGAACTTCATGGTAACCACAAACCAAAAATCTACAATATATGCACAAAAAATAAAGAGAAGGGAATCCAAACATAACACCAAAGATAGATAAAATCACAAGGGAAGAGAGTAAGAGAAGAACTACAAAAACAAACAGAAAACAATAACAAAAAAGGCCATAAGTATGTACCTATCAATAATTACTTTAAATGTAAATGAATTAAATACTCCAAAAGACACAGAGTGGCTGAATGGATACAAAACCAAGACCCATATACATGCTGCCTGCAATTCAGATCTAAAGACATACACAAACTGAAAATGAAAGGATGGAAAAACATATTCCATGCAAATGGAAATGAAACGAAAACCAGGTAGCATTACTTATGTCAAACGAAATAGATTTCCAAACACAGACTAATAAGAAACAAAGAAAGGCATTATATAATGATAAAGGGGTTTATCCAACAAGAAGATATAACACTTGTAAATATATATGCACGTAACACAGGAGCACCTAAATACATAAAGCAAATATTAACAAACATAAAGGGAGAGACTGACAGTAATACAATAATAGTAGGGACTTTAATACCCCACTTACATCAATGGACAGATAATACAGACAGAAGATCAATGAGGAAACACAGGCCTTAAATGACACATTAGAATAGATGTACTTAAAAGACAGTGACAGAACATTCCATCCTAAAACAGCGGAATACACATTCTTTTCAAAAGAACATGGAATGTTCTCCAGAAGAGATCACATGCTAGGATACAAAACAAGTCTCAATAAACTTAAGACTGAAATCAAATAAAGCATCTTTTCTGTGCTATTAACTAGGAGTGAACTACAAGGAAAGAACTGAGAAAAACACAAACACGTGGAGGCTAAACAATATGCTACTAAACAACTAGTGGGTCATTGAAGAAATCAAAGAGGAAATCAAAAAATACCTGGAGACAAATGAAAATGGAAACATGACATTCAAAATCTATGGCATGCAGCAGAGGCAGTTCTAAGAAGGACATTTAGAGTGATACAACTCTACCCCAGGAAACTAGAAAAATCTCAGATAAAAACCTTACCTTACACCTAAAGACAATCATCAAATCACAAGGGAAAAGAGTAAAAGAAGAAGAAAATAGAAGAATTACAAAGACAACCAGAAGATATTAACAAAAGGACAATAGTACATACCTTTCAATAATTACTTTAAATGTAAGTGGAATAAATGTTCCAATCAAAAGACACAATGTGACCAGAAATTTCTCCAGGACCTATATATATAGAAAAACAAAGATGGCAGAGGAAGGAAATAATAAAGATCAGAGAGGGAATAAATAAAATAGAGACTAAAAAGATAATATAAAAGATCAATGAAACTAAGTGCTGGTTCTTTGAAAAGCTGAACAAAATTGATAAACCTTTAGCCAGACTCATCAAGAAAAAAAAGGGAGAGAACCCAAATAAACAAGTCAGAAATGAAAGAGAACTTACCACTGACACCACAGATACAAAGGACCATAAGAGATTGCTGTGAATAATTATACACCAACAAACTGGACAACCTAGAAGAAACTGACAAATTCCTAGAAACATACAATCTTCCAAGACTGAATCAGGAAGAAGTAGAAAATATGAACAGATATATTCCCAGTAATGAAATTGAATCAGTAATTAAAAACAATACAAAACAAAACACTCCCAAGAAACAAACGTCCAGGACCAGACAGCTTCACAGGTAAATTCTACCAAACATTTAAAAAAGAGTTAATACCTATTCTTCTCAAACTATTCCAGAAGGTTTCTGAACTCTTAAGAGGCCAGCATCACCCTGACACCAAAACCAGACAAAGATGATACACACACAAAACGAAAATTACAGGCCAATATCACTGATGAACAAAAACATCCTCAACAAAATATTAGCAATATGAATTCAACAAAACATTAACAGGATCATACAACATGATCAAGTGGAATTTATCTCAAGGATGCAGGTACAGTTCAATATTTGCAAATCCATTAGTGTGATACACCATATTAACAAAATGAAGAATAAAAATCATATAATCGTCTCAGTAGGTGCAGAAGAAGCTTTTGACAAAATTTACCATCCATTTACGATAAAACCTCTCAACAAAATGGGTATGAAGGGAACATACCTCAACATAATAAATGTCATATATTACAAATCCACAGCCAACATCATACTCAATGGTAAAAAGCTGAAAGCATTTCCTCTAAGATCAGGACAAAACAAGGATGCCCACTCTCACCACTTTTATTCATCATAGTACTGGAAGTCCTAACCACAGCAATCAGACAAGAAAAAGAAATAGAAGGAATCCATTGAAAAAGAAGAAGTAAAACTGTCACTTTTTGAAGATTGTATAATACTATATATAGAAAACACTAATGACTCCATTAAAAAAAACTTTCAGAACTAATCAGTGAATTCAGCAAAATCACAGGATAAAAAAATTAACAAACAGAAAGCTGTTGCATTTCTATACACTAATAACAAACTACCGGAAACTGAAATTAAAAGACAATCCCGTTTGTAGTTGCATTAAAAAGAATAAACTACCTAGGAATAAATCTAACCTAAGAGGTGAAAGATCTATACTCTGAAACCTATAAGGCATTGATGAAATAAATTTACAATGAGACAAATGATTGGAAAGCTATACCATGCTCATGGATTGGAAGAATTAATATTGTTAAAATATACATATTACCCAAGGCAATCTACAGATTCAATGCAATCCCTATCAAAATACCGATGGTATATTTTAAAGAACTAAAACAAATAATTATAAAATTTTTATGGAAACACAAATGACCCCAATTTGCCACAGCAAAGTTGAGAAAGAAAAACAAAGCTGGAGGTATCACACTTCCTGATTTCAAATTATACTACAAAGCCACAGTAATCAAAACAGTATGACACTGGCACAAAACAGACAAATAGATCAATGGAACAGAGTAGAGAGCCCAGAAATAAACTTATGCTTATATGGTCAATTAACCTATGCAAAAGGAGGCAAGAACATAAAATGCGAAAAAGAAAACCTTTTCATTAAATGGTGTTGGGAAAACCAGACAGCTACATGAGAATGAATCTGGACCACTCTTTCCCACCATATACAAAAATAAACTCAAATAGATTAACGAGTTAAATGTAAGACTCAAAACGATCAAACTCCTAAAAGAAAACATAGACAAAAGAAAACACAGACACATGCTCTTTCACATTAGTCTTAGCAATATTTTTTTGGATATATCTCCTCAGGTAAGGGAAACAAAAGCAAAAATAAACACACGGGAGTACAACAAATTAAAAAGACTTTGCACAGCAAAACAAAAAGGTAGCCAACTAAGTGGGAGAATAGATTTGTAAACAATATATTTAATAAGGTGAATATCCAAAGGTTAATATCCAAAATACATAAAGAATTCATATAACTCAATATCAAAAAAAGAAACAATCTGATTAAAAAATGGGCAGAAGACCTGAAAAGACATTTTTCCAAAGAAGTCACACAGATGGCCAACACATTTGTGAAAATATACTCAACATCATAAATCATCAGGGAAATGCAAATCAAAACCACAATGAGATTTAACCTCATATCTGTCAGAATGGCTATCATCAAATAAAGGATAAATAACAAGTGCTGGTGAGGATGTGGAGAAAAAGGAACCCTAATACACTATTTGTCAGAATGTAAATTGGTACAGTCACTATGGAAAACAGTATGGAGATTCCTTAAAACATTAAAAACTGAACTACCATATGATCCAGTAATTCAACTTCTGGATATTTTTCTGAAGAAAACAAAAACGCTAATTTGAAAAGATATGTGCACCCCTATATTCATTGCAACATTATTTATAATAGCCAAGATATGGAAGCAACCTAGGTATCTGTTGATAGATGAATGGATATAGAACAGGTGTGTACAGATATAGATATTCACACACACAATGGAATACTACTCAGCCATAAACAATGAAATTTTGTCATTTGTGACAACACTGATGGATCTAGAGGGTATCATGCTAAGTGAAATGTCAAAGAAAATTACCCTACAATTTCACTTACATGTGGAATCTAAAAAATAAAACAAAACAAAACGAAAACATACTCACAGATACAGAGAACTCCCCAGAGGGCTGGGGAATTAGGCAAAATAGGTAAAGGGGATTAAGAGATACAAACTTCCAGTTATAAAATAAATAAGTCACAGGAATGTAATATACACCATAAGAAATATGGTCACTAAACTGTAATAACTTTGTATGGGAACAGATGGTTACTACACTTATTGTGGTGATCATCTTTAATGCATTTAAATGTTGCATCACTACGTGGTACACCTGAAACTAACATAGCATGTACACCAACTATATTCAATAAAAAAGAAAATTATTGATTTTAGTCAGTTGATTTTTTGCATACATAGAGCAATGGAAATAAGTGATGAAAGGACATATAGTGCATTGCCTGATAGACAGAATTAAGCTAATTATCACCTCCCACTAAAAATAAGTACCATCTGGAAACTCCATATGATCCTTCACTAAATAATATGTGTGATAACCATAATACAAGATTTTATTTCTTCAGACCCCACTTAGCATTACGTAGGCTTAATTTAACAAAACTCAGTGGGATCCTTGAATGTCTAATTCATGCTGTCAGAAATTTATTAGGAAATAAATGAAGTGTGATAATAGTTTTTAAAGTGAATTTGACAGGTATCAAAAAGAAAAGGTAATATTATTTAACTAATGAATGAAACATTTAAAAATTATGGAATCACTAATTTTAGAGCTCCAGGGGACTTTAGAAATCATTTGGAGCCAAACTTCATATTTTTCCATTAAGCTAACTAAAGACCAGAGAAGTAAATTTACTTTCACAATAAATGTCACACAGTAACATTCTGCACTCCCTATATCCTAAGAGGTAGTGACAATCTAGAAGAAACCAATCATTATGGAAAAGAACTCCTTCAGATATGACATATGTTAAGGCTTACTGTATCAAGTACTTTACATATATTGGCTCATTTAATCTTCAGAGAAGCTCTACAAGTTACGCATTATTATCTCCATTTAATAGCTGAGAAAATTGGTTCAGACTGTAAATAACTTGCTCTGCTATACAGTGAGTGGTGCAGTCAAGATTTGATCCCACACGTCTGACTGCAAATCCCAAACTCTTTCCACTAAGCCATACTGATGCAAGGGATGGCTAGCAGAGTAGCCTCATAAGCTAGATGGGAACAGTTTCTCAGTGGTTAATAATAAAAATAATAATAACAACTCCTTATATCTCAATGGAGCTCTAAAATTTAAAGTAAATTCCCACATACACTATTTTATTTGATTGTGAATACAACCTCTGAACTGTAAAATAAATATAAATGATAGGAAAAGTGTACCCATTATTCCTTGCTTACCTAAAACACCTCATAATATGTATGAGACAGTATCAGTCCATATTATCAATATGTTGGACATTAATAACATTCATTGCCTTTCTAAATCAATACCAATATTAGTATTACCTCCTCTTTTTGAAGTCACAATTATGAACATCTACTTGATGGTGGCAACCCATATCACTCAGACAATTTAGTGTCCTAAGAGTAAACATTAGATGAAAGACCTTTTAATAGGAAAATCAATGTGCTCCAAGAAGACACTTCTAATCTGAAGGCACGTGTCCTCGTGCTAACTGCCCCCCCTTTTATTAAAAAGACTGCAGTTAATTGTTGCAGGAGGTGTTCTGTACCATTCTAAAATATTAATTCTCACCAACAAATATCTGTGAATGTACAGTAAAAGAGAAGACTTGACTTGGCTGAAATTGAGATGGCTTTTGTGGGGTCCACAACCTCTCAGGAATCTAGACACCGATGATTTGCTTAAGAGGAAAAGGGATTGGTGAGGAGGAGATTTCTGTGTGGGTCCTGTGACTAAGGAAAATAAAGACGTTCCAGCCTTTATCCACAGTTCAGTCCCATGACTGGAGCTGAAGCCAGGAGGCAAATGCATTTCTAAACTGGTTCTGATGCAGTGAGACTGTGGGAAATACAGCACAGTGTTTGCATCTCAAAGGTCTACAGTTCGGGAGTTCCAGGGGACCGCGTCTGGATAAGGTGGCTATTGGCCAGCAGAGCAGTAGCAAAGCTTTGGTGGGTGTGGTGGAGCTGAGTGCCCCTGACAGAGGCTCGGCGGGGAGCTCTGGCCACTGGGCACACTGAGATTTATTCATGAGCATGTGCAAGACGCCCCCAGGAACCTCCAGAAATACATGGGTGAACTTTTCAAAAGGCTGAGGTCTGTTGGGAAAAAGGAGAAGAAACGTGTTCAGTGAAATCTGGGTAGAAATACTAAAACAACCTTATTTGGTGAGGCTGGTGAGGGAGTCAAATCCAAATACGTAATACTATAAAATACAGGTTTTATGACCATAGGTTATTAAAACGGAAATGGTGTTTGCATGTGATACAGTCCAACCTCATTTGATCTCAGATGAGGAAACTGAGGCCGAAACAATATTTCCTTCTCAAGGTCACACACCTAGAGTGATAGAGCCAGAGCTTGTGACCACTGCTTTCCACTGGATCATGCTGCAGCTTTTTCTCCACTGCTGGTCCATTTCATCTATTTAAAAGAGCTTTACATTTAGCATTCTAGGGGTTCTTTAAATTTTTGAGAAGTGAGAATCCTTTTTAATAGAATGTGAGCCTTGCAGTTTTAGAAATACTAGTTTTGTAAATACCAAATGGTTCCCTGAACTAGCTCTTTGAACAGGCTTTGATATAAAAAGTTCTCTCTAAAATAACTCCTTTGTAATGCCAGCAAGGGCACCTGAGGACAATTTATCTTCCCCATGCCATTCAGCTAATATCCTTACATATAAAGTGCTAGTACAAACTTGTGATTACAAGACACAAATGTTGAAATCCAGTGCATCACTGACTTGAAAATGTGTCCAGTTAAGTCTTACTGCTGCCTCTGGTCTTTTTTTATACTTTCAGAATGAAGTGATCTAAAGTGAGAAAAGAAGAATGCCACATGCTGACTGGGAAGTTAATGATAATTTTAAATTAAGTATCATACGCTACTGATATTGAATTGAGAAGGATGTGGCCAGTGTCCATTACAAATATAAATAGAGACATATATATATATATATGTCTCTCTATATAGGTATATATATATAAGCTCAGACTTCCTCTTTATTAAATAATTAGCAGAGACCATCTTCCTTGTCAGCATTAGAATAAGAGTAAGAATTTTGAGTTCTAATTTCAGCTCACTTTCTAATTGCTTTATGGTCCTGTGTAATTTAATTTCTATCTTCAGTCCTTGGTTTCTAGAAGTGTATGTGGCCATCCTAATCTAATAAAATACAGTGCCACAGATATTGGTATTGATTTAGAAAAGCAATGAATGAGTTATTGATGTCCAATATAATATGGACTGGACTGATATTGTCTCATACAGATCATGAGCTGTTTGAGGGAATAGGGGGTGGGTGCCCTTTTCCTACCACTTGGATTTATTTCACAGTTCAGGGGTTGTACTGATGATCAAATAAAATAGCATATGTGGGAGCTTACTTTAAATTTTAGAGTTCCATTGAGATATAAGGAATTATTATTATTAACTACTGAGAACATTTTCCCATCTCGCTTTTGAGGCTACTCTGCTAGCAATCACTTCCATCAGTACGCTTAGGGCTTGCAGTTAGATAGCAGTGCTCTGAGGGTGAATTAGAAGGAGATATTATTCCTATTTCATATTCAAATACTCTATGGGTTACTGATAACTTGACCATGCTTTATCTTGACTGAGAGACAATATTCTATTCTCCTCATCAGTCCTACTCTGTGGTCACTTCTTTCTCCATGAATATAAATCCTAAAATACTGTGTTGGGTTTGAATTTCCAAAGTCCTATCTAGGGTAAATAACTAATACTTATATCCCAAGACCACTTAAGAACCAAGAACAAAGGCAAAGTCAGGCTCCTCTAGAAGGAGGGTACCACACTCTATTGACTGGGAGAATAACAACTCCCCAACACAAATCAAGGGCTGTGAGGAAGGAGAGGAAGCTGTCATATGATCTTTTTATTCTAATTATCGACTCAAAGGAGAAATGTCCTATCCTAACCCACAACACACAAACAAAATATGGCAAGTCCAAACAACCGTCAACCCACAGCACCTAGACAAGGACCAGAGAAGTTAAGAAGCCTCCTCACAGACTTCCGAACTGTCTGTGGTCTGTGTCTCTGTTCCATTTTGGAGTTGCTCTTCCCTCAATTGGTCATCACCTGATACATAAATTAACAATCGGGAATCGAGCAATCAACGTCATTCTGTAGACAGATGGTGTGCCTTGCACCTTTGTCTATAAGTATATCCCACCCATTTTCTTAGTTATGGAAGTCTTCCCTGTATTGACTGATGGTTTGTATTATGCATTACAAGCAATTTTCTATCTGGGAATATATCACCACCCTTTTCATGCTTAACATTTTTAGCCAACAGCCTATTCTATCATCATTTGGGAAGTTCTGAATACAGCATATACATATCACTTCCTATCTCTATATTGTATGTTAAACACAAGTTTTCTACAAGCATCAGCTTGTTATCTTTAGTACATTCCGATGAGCCAGCCTGATTATCCTGAATTAATGACCTTTCTTCACCTATTCTTAATGAAACCCAGCTCATCACAATCTTCAAAAAGGCAAATGAGAGATACAAGAAATCACCATATAGGAAGTTGGAAAACTTAAATTCTCTATTTAAGGGGTAATATAACACGAATTCAAGCAAAGGAATAGCTTGAATTCACTCTCTGAACTCTCATGACTGACACTTCTATTGTCCTCTGTATTCCTTAAGGCTCAGTTTCTGACGTGCTTCCTTTGTCTAGTTGACCAGCCTCATGGGCAGAGAGCACACTCCTATTATGTGAGGAAGCCCACATAGCTCCTAGCAGACCAGGGCTCATAGCAATTGTTTGATAATTACAAATTTATTCTTTCGCACTTACAATGAGTTCATGGAAAACAACTCCTTATGTTGGATTAATAACAAGCTTGTATATAAAATCATCCAGTAAACTCATTATTAAATAAAATAAGAGAACTCAGTTTAACCATCATATTTCCATTTGAAATAACCCTTTTATAAATTGCCATCTGTGAAGTTTGTTGAACAATACCTCACTGTCGAGAATTAGTTAATCTGCATTCAGCAAGACAGCATTTTACCTCCTTCCCATCCATACAGTCAGTGGCAATATAATATCCAAGGGGGGGGGGAAGCATAAAACATGTTTGGATATTGTAATGAATTCGATTACAATAACACCAAATTAAGCCTATTTTCATGTTGATAATATAAAAAAGCAGCAGGAGGTCTGATTAGATAACTTGCTTTTACTTTATTAAATTCCTTATGTTACAGTCAGCTGGACTGAGCACTCCCTAGGAGTAAATTCAGAACATTTGGGCCTTGTCTTTACATTCAAAACAGTGTGGCTCCAAGTCAGGCTTTTACAATTCACTTTACTTGGGCTGCCAGAGGGAGATTAAGAAGAGCTCCCTAGTTCCTCTGCTTGTTTATTGCCTTCTTTATGCAGAAGGGTTTTCCTCCCACCTTCACGCTGTGAAATGTCATGCTGTGGCATTAGGCAAACAGAAGACTGACTTGTCCCAACAGGACAATCTCTGTTGTCCAGGACAAATGTCACACAAACATGGGAATTGTCCACATCCCTGGTCACTTTAGCGGGAACCGAAACCCTACAGCCTGACCTCCTTTTGATCAACACATATTCCTGGCTCTTTCCCCTGGCTCAACAATGCTAATTAATTAAATGTTTGCTTAGTGACCTAAAAGAGTTAGTACACCTCCCAAAGCTTCAAGCAGACACTAAAAGGAGTTCAAGTTTGGCTATAAAGGGAAAAGGGCACTTCTGAAATGTTAGAATCCTTCTTTACAGTAGTATACTGCTATAAAAGGAAAAAAAGGCCCCTAAATAAAACTGAGTCAACTTGAACAGTCCTTAAACAGTTCATACCACTAACCTGGGAACATCGACCGCAGCCAAGTCTAATGAGAGCTTGAATACTCAGCTTTCTAATAGCCCTACCACTTTCCCTTCGTGGCTTCCAGTTTCTCCTTACATTATGGTGTTCTAAATCTATTTTTGTAGCTGGTTTATTACATTTCATTTCCTAACAGTCGGCACATTTTTGTCTGACTGCAGCCATTTTATGAAGTCAGCCACACGTTATCCTATCATCAATTGCCGGGGCTGTGAATCTTCTTGTCGATTGTCAAGGATTTGCTTTTCTCTAGTAAAATGTGCTTTCCTTTCGCAGCTGGACCAGAGATTCATTGTAGCTGAAAAGAGAAGGCTGAGAGGTAGGGCCAGCCACGAGCCCAAACCCAAAAGGGAACGCTGTTGGGTCCCATGAGGGGCCAGGATTCCTTCCCGAGAGAAGAACAGCGTTTTTCTCAGTGTGTTCCCTCTCAGCGCATCCTTAGGGATTTTTCGCAGGACCAAATTCTGGACTGAAGGAGAGAAAGTGGTACCTTCGGACTCAAGAACAAAGCAATTTTGAAAATCATTGGTCAAACTGATTGTAGAGAAAAAGTTCCTGGTACCCGGCAATAGAGTTCACTAACTTTTATTGAAATAAGCACAGGGAAAAGCAACCTCTACTTTTTCATAGCAGTTTTTACATATTTGAAGGTGTAAAGGGTTCTAGTACAAAAAGAAGACATCGTCGATATTGATAGACATCAAAGAATGATTATGCATTGATGGGATGCTTTGGATATATTATAAATTGATTTGGATATATACTTAGAATATTATAAGAATATTGATCGACATGAGAAATTTTCACATTATACAGTAAAGTAGGGTGTTCACTATAATTGTAAATCACTCCTTTTCATATCCCCTCCATTCTCTTGTTCTCACTCCATCATACTCATTTTACAGAATGTAAGCCCTGGTTAAATCCAACTGTCTTCCTATTCCACACCTGCACCTAAGCATCAGAGAATTGTTAAGGAAAAGCACTCAACCTTGCTGACTGATTTCACCTAATATTTTTAAGCACAAATCTCAAGCAGACCCTCAGCACGTGTCTAGTCATAGTCAGTTGGTTCTCCCACATGCTAAGATATTATTTCAGACCTTCTCTTTATCCAAACTGCAGATACACTCCCTTCACTCCTCACTCCCTCTCGGTTAGACAATCTTCTAATCACCTAATCTGCCTATTGGCCTCCCTACATGTGTGTGTAAATACTCTCCTTTCTCTCCCATGCTTTTATAAGGTACTGTCTCTAATCTTTTGTAAATCCAAACATTTTTCTCAGCCCCTGGATCCTATCCTTTTTTGCTCTTTCAGGATACTGCTCCTGCATTTAACCTGTCACCCACCTGCATCATTTTCCCTCTCTTCCCCTCCCTTCCCCTCCCCTCCCTCCTTCCCTCCTTCTCTCTCCCCTCACTTATGTATATATGTATATGTGTGTGTGTGTGTGTGTGTATACACATATATATATCTGCAGAATCACCCTGTCCCATGGTTTAAGTGTATAGATATTTAATGACAGTACAACACACAAATTATATCTTCAGCTCTGATTTCTGTCCTAAACCATAGAGATTTGTATAAATAAATAAGATTTGTATTAACTGAGCATCTTTTATATATAACGGGAAATTCACATGTATTATGACCAAAAGAGAATTATGTACTCTCCCCTTCCCCCCAGACATCCTCCCCGCCACTATTCTCCTTCTCAGGAAATGATACATCATTGATCCTGCAGCTCACGCCAAAAAACCTGCAGTCATTTTTTACCACTCTCTGTTGCCCACAGCCTATGTCCAATCTGCTAACAAGAACTGTAGCGCTATGCCAAAATACAATTAACAGCAGCCATTCCTTACCAAACACTTCGGTTCATGCTTATCATACAGAATAGCTTTCTAATTGGACAAACATTTCTGCTTTCTTCTCCAAAGGTCACTTCTGCACAGTATCCAGTGATCTTTTTGTAAAATATTATTCACGTTATATCACTCATGTGACCAAAACCATCCAATGACTTCATACATATTGTAATGTTATCCATTTCATCATATTTTTCTTTTTAATATATTCATGGTCATATGAGACATAATTCTCTGCAACGTTTTTTTAAGATGAATTAATTCTTCCATTCAGCAAATATTTATTGAGTACCTACAACATTCCAGGCACTATACTAGCCTCTGGAAATACAAGGATGGAGAAGGAAAGAAGCTTGTAAGTAGTTACACTATTTCCTCAGATATCTCACAGCACATTTGTCCTGTTGACAAAAATAATACATGTCCACCACATAAAATTTGGAAGATACAGAAGAAACGTAATATACTACATGGTTATATTAATATTACTTTCATTTGTCCTCTCATGCTTTTCTGTATTTCACATACTGTATTATCCCTGTGGGCACAGCTTATGTTCTCTTCGTTCCTTAGTATCCAGGTCAAGACCCTCCATCCCAACTGGGTTTTGGAATTTACTTCAACCCTGAGCTGGATTCTCAATGGCTGAGATCGCTCTTTATCAAGGTCTTATACCCTAGGGAGCCAAGCTTCTCCTTCTGTCTGCCTTTCTAGAGAAATGTCCCTTGATGTATGTATCACATTAAGTATATCCAGTGGCTACGCTGGATCTATCTCCAACCCTCAATCTAAAAAGCAAGAGAAGCTCCAGACTTCAGGCATGCGTCTTATGGTTCTGTTGATTGAACCTCCAGCGTAAGCAAAGGAGAGGGGTTGGTGGTGGCTGTTCTTTCAGAAAAACAGCCGGATCAGATATCCTGGGGGATTTCTTGGCTGATTCTAAAACTGCCATCAGGTTTGTGGGACCATTCATAAATATTAAGAAATAGAAAACTCAAGCATAAGCACGAAAACTTCAAATAAAATCAAGAGCCCTGTGAGAATGTAGTTTTGCGGCACAACTACTGCACAGCCTGGAGTCATAAAAGAGAAGCACCAGGGAAATGATTAACTAGGACTGTAGTGACAGTAAGCCAGAAAATACATTTTCTCTTCAAAGGCAGAGAATCTGATAGCCCTGAAAGATATAGTGCAATGCCACACTCCTCACGGACACCAATTTAAATCCAAGCAGGGTCAGCTGTCAGAGCAGAAGTCATTTGCGTCCAATAGCGTTTTATTAGCACGTGTGAAATGTTTCAAAGTTCTGAACCCCATTCTTAGCAGGTATGACTACATCGACAAGAACGTGGTGGAAAGGGATACATTAGGAGTTTGGGATGAACATATACACACTACTTATATACAAAATAGATAATCAACAACAGGTCTGCTATACAGACCTACTGTATAGCACAGGGAACTCTACTCAATATTCTATAATAACCTATATGGGAAAAGAACCTGAAAAAGAGTGGATATATGCATATGTATAACTGAATCACTTTGCTGTACACCTGAAACTAACACAACACTGTAAACCAACTACACTCCAATATAAAATAATTAAAAAAATAAATTTAAGAAAGAATATTACTCAATTTGCTCTCACTTGGCACTCCAACAGCAAACATGTCCATATAACACAAGAGACTAGCAAATAATGAGCAGTGGAGAACCTCAATTTTATAACTATAATAATAGCAATAGCAAGGTGTTTTTGTACCTTGTATTTATGTACTGCTTTGCATTTTATAAACAACTTTTATGTTTATGATTTCTTTATTTCTTTTAGCAACTCTATGAAATTAACTAGTTTACAAATTATTATTGCTTTTATTTTATGGAGGTAGAAAATTGAAGTTCAGATTTGCTAAGTAACTTGCACCTTGATTTGTCACCTAAACTCAAATCCTAACCATACCAGAAGTGAACTAGGACTCTAACCCAGGCCTTCTGATTTCAGGTCTACTGTTCTTTCTCAAACAGCATGTTGTCTCTTTTAAGGGCATTTGTAACAACTGAGTTCTTTAGAAAATAGTAATTTCATCAATTGGACAATTTAGAGAATAAACCATTGTCCACACATTTTTTCCCTAGCATAGAAATATTATGTTCTTTCATAGTAAAGCAATTATGCAGTACTTTCAGAATAATCAGCTGAGCATGCTATGATTATTCACTGTAGATAATGTATATTTGTTCTTCCCTCAAGTTGATAATAATAAAACCAGTAATTAAATAACAGCAAATGTTTATTGATTGCTTGACATGTGACAGTATTTTTAAACCTCATAACAACTTAGCAAAATGAACATGATACCCTATTTTTCAGATAGAAACTCAAGCATAAAAAAGGTTAAGTAACTTGAATAAGCCCAGAGAAAAAGTAGCAGAGCTGGGATATCGATCTGATTTCAAAGCTTGCACTCAATCATTACACTTTCACCAAGAGGATAAGAAGGACATAGCAGAATCACCTTCTCTGAGAATGGTACAAGGAACACCAAACTTTGAAAATCTTCATTAGCTTTTTTTTTAGGGTTCATCTGATCAGAGAAAATATGTAATATTATTATCTCAAGTACTATGCTATTTTCCCAGGAAAATGATCCAGTAGTATATATTTTATAAATACAACTAACGTGACATACTGAAACACCAAAGTGTGATATCAATTTAACAGCAAACATTGATCGAGTAAATACTGAATGCAAATTACTGTGAACTCTATGGTCTTAGCAATACGAGGAATTCGAGATTAAAAAAATAAATAAATGGACATACCTGCAGTCTTGGAGAGCCCTTGGAGGAACTGTTGCAAGCTACAACAAAACACAAATGAAATACAAGTTGTGAAAGCCATTGTTCTCAAATTTCAGTGGGCATTGGGAGCACCTGGAGGGCTTGTTAACAAATAGACTGTTGAGCCCCACCCCTTGAGTTTCTGACTCAGAAAACCTGTGAGGAGTCTGAGAATTTGCATTTCTAACAAGTTTCCAGGTGATACGCATGTTGCTTGGTCCCGGGGCCACACTCAGAACCCCTGTGATAGAGGTTCAACAGAATTGTAAGAGAGCATAGAGGAAGGTGTGATAAGCCTTCCAAAGCGGAAGCAAACTTCATGGAGGACTCAGCCTTTGAACTGTGCTTTGACAAAGAAGCAGAATTTCAGATATTGAGAGATAATTGCTTCAGTCTCAAGAAGAGGCATAATCCTTCAGGCTCTTCTTTCTCTCATCTTAGTGATTTGGTGATTCTACTCTTGCAGAATGAAATGAAAATTATGAAACCATGTCTCCTTGCCCAACAACTCAGTATACTTTGATGTTTTCTTGGCTTCAACCAATGTACTGACACTTCCGAAAGGAATGAAAGAACAGTTTTAGTGCATTTTAAGCCTTATTAAATTCCTTCTTTATTCCATGGCAAAAAATTCCAATTTCCTCTGAAACTGTATGTTTTGTTTTACTTGGTCCTCACCTGACTCTTACATTCTAGGGATGATTAAGAATGTGAATGAGGTGTTGGTCAAGTTTTCTTTTGCAGTCTTGTTTGATTGTAATGGCCGAAATAGTCACAACATCCCAGGTGAGTATTCTTACTCTTATCCCAAGAGGCGAAAAAAAAAAAAAAGAAATGGAAACATTTTTAAAAGCATTTAAACCGTGTGCTGGAGCTGGAGAATAATCAAAGGGATAAAATACTGACTTGTGAGAACTGTTTTGTTCCCAATCCTTCTATCATTTTACCACATGATTCTAAAGAAGTAATTTGAGTTCTCACTGCTCTCATTTTTGTATTTGTAATAGGGATAATATTTGCAATGAGGCTTAATTAATGGTTGAAAATGATTTTGAGGTCACTGGGAAAGAAGAATAAAACACTATTTCTCTTCACTGAATTTTGGAAATCAAACTATCAAACAAGAGGAATTTATATTCTTTCAGAAACAAACCCTTAAAAAGGCATTTTCCTACTACTAAGTTGCTCATTGTCATGACAAATGTATATTAGACTCCAATATTATCAAGTACGTACAATCATTTCTACTAATGCTTTTTATTCCATATCTCTTGCAGATGGAACAACCAGGTGGAAGATAATTCAAGTGCTATCAGTCTAAGCATTAGAAAACTTTTTCCATAAAGGGCCAGGTAGTAAATATTTTAGATTTTGCAGGCCACATAGGAGCATGTGATCACAATGATCATGCTCATGAGTCATGATGAAAAGTGGGACAAAGTATCACCACTAATCATTATCATTTTTAATTTTCCCATAAAAAGCATCAGCATCCCTTCCCTCTTCTTTTACTTACTCAGATTTAGTCAGTAATAAATATTGAGGTAGAATTCACTACATAAATCTTTGCTTTGTTTGTTATAAAATGAATTTTTTTAAAAAAAATAATACTGTTGTTTTCAAGTTCTGTTTGGCTTCCCCAAAATAATTAAATCAAGCTGGTTGATTTCAGTATCCCAAATGCAAACCATTCTGTTTCATTCATATTTTCTATTTTGTTTTGCCTACTGCTTTATTACTTGTATTTCCTCATGAGGCTTTAGAGAAAATAATGTTATTCCTTCAGTTGTGCAAATTGAAAACTTACTTTTAAAGAGCTGTGTCCCAGCAATTTTGATTATCCTACATTCTATTCCTCTATTCATTTATTTAAAAAGAAAAAGACTATATATAAGCCCCCATCTCTCCCCTGAGTGTTGTAGAAGCCTGTTGCATTCTTATTAACACTTTCACACACACTTCATTTTGTTTCCTTAGTGCAGTGATAGCTTACCTTCCTGTTTACTTTAGTGTTTACACCTCATTTAAGAAGTTTTGTCTAAAGTGCTTTATATAAAGATTCTTAATTGGGTCTCCTTTTTAAAAGATATAAAGTAGAAATTGAGAGTTTCACAATTTAAGTTACAAGAGTTTCCAAAATGGTAAGTCGTTTAAAGATTTTGCTACCTTGTGGTTATAATTAAGATTTTTAAGACTAAGAGCTTCTCCTTTAACTGAGATGGACTTCTACACCAAGTTCCTCAAAAATTCATATAAATCAATAAAACATTTCTTATTTTAGGCTAATATAGAAGTAATTATATTTAGTATTATACTACAGAAAGTGGAAAAGACACTTATTTTTAGTATTTGAGTATAATTTCACAACTTATTACAAAGTTCTTTTTTTTTTTTTTTTCTATCCCTGCAATGTGGACTTCAGAAATAAGCCTATCAGTCCTGGGCACAAGGAAGTCACACTGTCATATTTTCCTCCAGTTCATGTCATAGTTGGAAATCAAGAAATCATAGAAATGTCTTTGCAGTACTATGATTTAGCATTATGTCCTCAGCTTTTATTGAGGGCTGATATAATAACGAGCTCTATGAAGAAACTTTTGATAAAACTGCTACTGAAGACACCTCTCATTATATTGTTCGATGTCTCTATAAAAATTATCCAATTTATGTTTTTCTCAAGGTTCCAAGCAAGAAAGGGATTTACCATTTTGATGATTTTATTTGATCTCTTTCATACAGTTTAAAAAGCAAACAAATTCAGCAAAGTTGCAGGATGCAAAAACAATATACAAAAATCAGTTGTGTTTCTATAAACTTAACAATGAACAATTCAAAAAGGAAATTAAGAAAACATACCCAGGGAGATTGCCTATTTTCAAGTCACTTAGTTCTGGGTTTTTAGCTTGTTCCTTCCTCTGAAACATATTCCTCTGTCACCTCATTTTGTCTAAATTGCTATTTGTATTTTTATGTATGTGGTAGGTTGTTTACGTTTCTCAACCTTGACAGAGAAATAAAAATATCATATGATATCACTTATATGTGAAATCTAAAAAAATGATACAAATGAACATATGTACAAAACAGAAACAAACCTACAGACTTAGGAAAAAAACTTATGGTTACCAAAGGAGAAAGGTGAGGGAGAGGGATAAATTAGGAGGTTGGGATTAACATATACACACTACTACATATAAAATAAGTAAACAATAAGGACATACTGTATAACACAGGGAACTATACTCAATGTCTTATAATAATCTATAATGGAAAAGAATCTGAAAAAGAATATATATGTATGTGTGTGTATATATATATATATATATCTGCATCACTTTGCTGTACACTTGAAAATAACACATTGTAAATTAACTATACTTCAATTTTTTTTTAAAAAAAAGAAAACATTCCCATTTTCAATAGCATGAAAAAGAATAAAATGCTCAGGAAGAGAGTTAACCAAGAAGGTATAAGACTTGTATACACTGATTAGAATTTCTTTTTTAAAATATTACTGTATTTTTATTCCTCTAATTTACTGATGTTTCTTCATTGTAGCAGTGGAAATAAAAAAGTAAAATTTCTCCATGCACAAATGGTGTCCAACTGATGGAAAGTGATGCAGGAGGGACGTCTTTCAGTTGGTGAAAATTTCTAAATATGCTTGCCTGCTGAGGTCAGCCATCAGTGAAACTTCAAAGCGAATTCCAGTGCCTGAGCTGGTCCATCATGGGCCAGGAGGAGTGAGTGTTGGGGAGGAACCCTTCCCCTCCCCGGTGTTCATCCCTGGCCCAGGGACTTTGGAGGAAAAAGTTGCCCAGGTCCTGGGTCCCCGCCCTAGCCCTGGGCCAAGAAATGGGCAGCAGGTGGATGGGGAGGAAGCCATGGGCCTGGGGGTCCAGCAATGAGTCCCCGCCATCACCCTGGGATCCGGATGCATCCTGCTCACTAGAAGGTCAGTTGTCCTCGAATTTCTTAAATTAAAAAATTTTTATCATACAAAGTGATGATGAGGCTGTGAAGTAACTAGAACTCTCATGTGCTGCTGATCAGAATGTAAAATGTCACAAGCACTTTTGAAAACAGTTGGGTAGTTTCTTAAATAGTCAAATATACACATACCACATGACCTAGCTATTCCAGTCCTTGTATTTACCTAAGAGAAATGAAAGAATGTGCCCATACAAAGTCTGGTGTCTTATTCAGAACAACTTTATTAATATAAGCCAAAACTCAAAATATCCTAAATATCCATCAACAGGTAAGCAGATAAACAGACTGAGGTTTATTCATAGAACAGAATACTACTCATCAATACAAAGGAATAGGCTATTGGATGAACCTTTGTTACAGAGTCCAAGCTCATACCACTCACTGCAGGACAGGTCAATAAATGGAGTTATGATTTGTTGGGGAAAGAAATAGGGACTTTATCTGGAAAGCCAGCAGACTGAGAAGATGGTGGACTAGTGTCCCAAAGAATTAAGGCTTCTTTTATACTAAAAGGTGAGGGGATGTGGCTGGCTGTTGCAAACTTTTTGGTGCAGGAATCCTTTGCTCTTGCAGCTGTCAGTGTAGGTCTGGACACAATGTTCCTATAAACCTCCAACAAGACAAGTGTTATTTTCTGTTCTGCAAATAAGTGTTATACCTTTAAAAGTCAGAACCTTGAGAATGGGTTAGCATGTGTGTTTCAGGGTAGAGGCAACATTCCTTTAAAAGGTGCAAAGCCAGCGTGACTACACACAGGCGACAAAGCACAAGGGTTAGAGCTAATGGAATAGATCCAATATGGAGTCAGGTTTGTTGTTCTCTGCTACACTTTGATATAATTATGGTGAGTGAACATAGCCAGGAAAAAAAGAGTACAGACTGTGTGATTCCATTTATATAAAACTCTATGAAATGCAAACTAATCAACAGTGACAGAAAGAAGATCAATGGTTGCCTGGGGATGGAGGTGGGGTGGAAGGGGTGGGTGGGAAGGGCTGAAGGAAGGGATTATAAGGGGGAACGAGGAAGCTGGTGGAGGTAGTGGTTATGCTCATTATCTACACCCTGGTGAAGGATCTGCAGGTGTATCCAGATGTCGAAACTCATCAAATTGCTCACTTTAAATAAGTATAGTATGTTTCATATTAATTATACCTCAACAAAGCTGTTAAAAATTTTCCTCATGCAGCTCTGAAATGATCTGAGTTGTGCTTAAAAAAGAGTTAATGAGGCAACATTCTCTAAGGTAAAGGAAAGACATGAAGAAGCAATTTACAGGGGTCCTGTGAGAGTTCATAAAAGACTGGGTTGGGAGAGTTTCTGTGGGAATGGAGAATGACCTATCTTGTTTAGTACTACTGGCTCACCTAATATTCCCCTATCCCAAAAACAAAAGCTGAAAACTCACTTGGCACCTAAAGTCCACTCTAGTTTTATGAAGCGTAACCATTTTTTTCCCCTCAAAGTCAGTCTCAAGTTTAAGATAATTCTTTGAGTCCAGGAATGCATTGGACTGCTCCATTAAACTTATCATATTAATTAAATTCACCATCATGTATTCAATCAACAAGTATCTTTTGATCACCTACTTACTTTGTGCAAGTCTCTAGACTAGTCGCCCAACTACAGAGGGTTCTGTGAACAGGTGCTGGCAGATAGGGACTGCTGTGTACACATTTAGCAAGATGAACAAAAGAATTAAACAACTGCTTTTCAGACAGAGCCAGTAGTGAATTATCGGTCTTATGTTGATGGCCAAGGTTTCCAGATTTGGCTTTAAATTTGTATCCTATGTAATTATATAATTTTTAGGGAATTACGCATGCACCAATTACTGTGTTAACAGGTATCATACAAAAGTCCAACATCTATCTTGAGCAAAACCTTGTGCCCTACATCAGCCTTTGCTCCTCTGTAGTCAGGCTGGCCTCAGGACAAATAAAATTACATATAAATGCAATCCTGAGTTTTATTTTTCCCCATAGGTTCTAAATAATTTGGCTGTAACTCTTTGGGGATGACATTCATGAAAAACTCTATAATCTTCGTTATTGTATTTCTCAGCTGCAGGTATTACCAAAGCTGTAGTTTATCTAAATTGTATTTTTGTCCAAGGGTTATATAGGGGATAATATGAAAAGTCTATTGGGATATTGTTAGTAAATTTATAAAATTACTTTCTGTATCCAGTTAGACCAGGTAATTTTTTCACTCGTTGCTTTTAGGGCAGGCTTATGTATCATTGAAGACTTCAAGGGAATAAAAGTTAAGCATCCAAACAAAAATTCTTTGTCTAAAAGCATGTCTGTTAGGTCAAAGTTGTCATTCATGGGGCTCAAGAAGAGCCTTTAGGTGAGTGAACAATCTAAGCCTAAAGCTACAGAGCTGCAGACAGGTATTTCCAGAACTCTTCATCTTACCACTCTATGCTGTTCCAAGTAGTGAATTATTGGTGCCAGTGCCACATACACAGCCCTGGGGCACATTCTCACTGCTGCTTGATCCAATTAAGGTCAGAGTCCATACATCGGGGGTTTACTCCAAAGAGAGGTTTGTTGTATATGTAATGGATGTTCCTTAGCACGCTATCCCCTTCTGTAGCCAGCGAGGAGGCGATGGTACCAAATACTGAGGAGGGTCTGATATCATCTGGTCTTATGGACGTGAAGTGTATTGCATTTACAATGCAAGAGCTCCAAAGAATTGTGGGATCTCACCTTACCCCTTGATGTTATATTGAGCAGTCAGTGAATACGAAACACCGTAGCTTCTCAGTTCTGTAACCTTTAACCGTATGTATGCAACCTTTTCATCCAAGCCATCCAAGAAATTTCTGTGGGCCCAAAAGAAGTGGGAAAGCCCTATGAGTGAGAAGTAACTAGCATAAAGCCCAAAGGTAAAGCTAGCTGGAACTAGTGGCCAGAAATCTGTGCACAGCATAAAGCAGCAAATTTTTAGCAGCAGTTAGAAAAATCAGAACTGCGCAAATAGCAAACTGAGAGAGCAGAACTATCAAAACCAGAATACTTCATTGTCTATTTTCTAAGTTATCAGTTTAGATTACTTAGTTGCTGGGTTATAAAACTGAATAAACAAAACAAGACTGATAAATTGTCATAGATCCCCAAAGGCTAAGGAGATATGACAACTAAATGAAATGTGATATCCTGGATTGGATTCTGGAACAGAAGGAAATTAATGAAAAAACTGGTGAAAACCAAATAAAGTTTGAAGTTTAGTTAATGTGTCAATGTTGGTTTCTTAGATTTGACAAATACAGATGATAGCACTGAGAAACTAAATCACAGATGATAGCACTACAGAAACTAAAATCAGGTGGGGATTTTACAGGGATTCTCTGTGCCATCTTTGCAACTTTTCTATAAATCTGGCATTATTTCAAAATAAAACATCTATTTTAAAATGAATTAAGACAAGACTCTTATCCTGGAGTAGTTGGGGCATACTTGGGAAGATACAGAAATGAAGAGACCAACTCAATTCTAACACTTAATGGTTTAATGAAAAGATTCACAAGGTGCAATGGTGCACAGGACAGGTGGAGCCCTTAGTCCAAACCAGGGTTTAGTGAGGATACCTAAGATCAATCCTGATGGTGAATAAAATCATCAGTTCTGCAATAGCACAGGGATATATTTTTGGAAGCCGAGCTAATTTTAAGAATCTAAAAGATATTGCATACATAAATAAAATAGAAGAAAAAAATGATCAAATATAAAAGATATTATTAATGATATAAAAACAAAGGAATAGAGAATATCAATAAAACCAAAGGAAGTTTCTTAGAGAAAATTTTAAAAAGTAACAAATCTCTACAAGTACTGTTCAAGAAAAAAAGGCATTAATAAAGAATATTAGAAAGGAAAATGGGTACATAATATAGAAATTAGAAGTAATATGATAATGATTTGTCAAGAATTGAAAACATGAAATAAACAACTTTGGGAAAAAATATAAATTATAAAAACTGATTCAAGAATAATTAAATAAAATAATAAAAAGACAAAAAACCTACTGAAAAATCATTTCTCCCTCTAAAACACATTAAACCAGATAATATTAGACCAATTATACTAAACGCTTTGACTCTTCTGGTATAATCATGATTACAAAATTTGATATGTAATTTTTAAAGTTTTAATCAATGTGATAAAGTAAGAAAAAAATGAAATCAAATAATAAAAATTGGAAAGAAACAAAAACTGTCATTTTTCACAGGAGATATAATTGTCTGCATAGAAAACCCAAGAGTATCTATGAGAAAACTATAACATAAACTGTGCTACATCCAGAAAATGGAATATCATTCAGCACTAAAAATAAATGAGTTATCCAGCTATGAAAAAACATGGTGGAATTGTAAATGCATATTACTAAGTAAAAGAAGCCAATCTTAAAAGTCTATATACTGTATGATTTCAATAAAATGACATTCTGGAAATGCAAAAATATGAAGACAGTAAAAAGACTGCCAGGAGCTGAGTTGGAGGGTAGAGATGAATAAAATGGAACACACAGGATCTTTAGGGTAATGAAAATAATCTGTATGATACTATAAAGATGGCTACATGTCATTATACATTTATCTAAACCCACATCATATACAACACCAGGAGTGACGCCTAAGGTAAGCTATGGACTTTGGGTGATTACAATATATCAATGTAGGTTTATTAATTGTAACAAACACACATGGTGCCTGCTCATACACATTCCACTACCTTGTAGAAGATGTCAGTAACTGCAAGCTCAGTAAATGAATACCTAAATGGTAATGGTAGATGGTATTCACATCTTTTGAGCACCAAATATGTACAACAAATTATGTATTTTTGTATGTTAAATTGTGTGTTCCTCACAACATAAAACTC
Source organism: Grampus griseus (assembly GCF_964374135.1). Lineage (NCBI taxonomy): Eukaryota > Metazoa > Chordata > Mammalia > Artiodactyla > Delphinidae > Grampus > Grampus griseus. The sequence goes on along the minus strand of NC_139003.1, from coordinate 52,206,391 downwards.
ATAACATGCTATACATCTATTCTATGTAATATTTTTCACAAAGGCAATTGATTATTTGTACAATGTCTATTTTCTTAACTAGGATAAAAGCTTCATGAAGATAGGAACCTACATTTCTTGATCCTTTCTGTATTTCCAGGGCCTATCAAAACACATCTGACATACAGGAGGCATTCAACAAATATCTATTGACTGTATGAATAAATAGATAAATAGTTCTATGAGTTAGGTATTATTATTTCAATTTTACTGATAAAACTAGAGCATTAAATGACTTGCCTCAAGTAACATAGCTAGAAAGTGGCAGAACCAGATTTAAGTACACAGTTTTTCAACATTCAATGAAAAACTTGCTTCTCATTGGTACCCAGTAATGAGGAGTAGCCCAGAGCACTTTTACAAATCCCATGTGAACTTCTCCCAAGGAAACTTTAGCCCGCTTCATCAGTTTCTTCTTAAAGATAATGAAAAGGTGATACTAAATACATGACTAAGGTTATCTTTGGCTTTTTAAAAGAATAAAAAGTGCAGCATATTTGTCTTCTGGGCAGCAGTGTAGAAGATTCAGAGACCAATTTTGGCAAATTGACCGGGCAATTACTGAGCATCATTTTAGTTATATACTGATAGGTCCTGAATAATTTCCATTTGCGCTTTAGTTCTTCCTACCTGTTGCAAATTGATCAAGTTCTTGAATTATCTATCTTTAGCCCTAGGGTCTCATTTATAACACCTGAAGACAATTAGATAATTGTTAATAAATACTAAACAATAATGGCATGAGAATGAAGCCTTTGGGAGGACATGAAAAAAACATATGTGTTTGATGTCTGTTTTTCTATGACTCAGCATCAATCCCTTGGAATAAACAGAATGATATCATTAAACTTTTCCAATCAGAAGGTTTTTCACCAGATTTGTGACACAGATTAGGTAATACAACATCCTTCAGTGGTTAAGCTCACAAACATACTTCATCATGTGATGACGGTACCAATATTCTTGACACTTTGATAACTTTGTAAGTGGGAGTATCACTTTCTGTTCATAGTTAGCAGTGAAGTTAAAGTGATTCCTACATTATTAAAAAGGTGCAACCAATTTGTTAACTGTGTACACATATACATACATATGTGTGCATGTGTATTATACACACACACTCATATAAGGATAAATTAATTACAGGTCTTGAATTTTTTTCAAAGTACTGAGATAACTGATATAGAAAAATAACATGTTGGGAAGGGTTGAACAAGTGAAGCACAAAGGATTTTTTAGGTCAGTGAAGCAGTATTGTTTAGGGCAGTATCTTTATGATACTGCAGTGGTCAATATAAGATATTAAACAAAACTCATAGAACATTACAAAACAAAAAGTAAACCTTAATGTATGTAAATTTTTAAAAAAATCACTTAAGAGGTTGGTAGATGTTAGTATGGAATGCAGACTAGTATATTAGTATGACAAAAGAATCTAAATGTGTTACAAATGTATGAAATCTCACTGAAGGGAGTGGGAGAATAAGGTGCAGTAATGAATATCCATCAGTCCATACTGATATAAATAAATGACGGAATTAATTTTAAAAAACTGGGGAGAAGAGACAAGTCTTTCATGGAAAAGAATTCCAAACAATTTATATAGATACTCTGCTCTCAAGGAGGGAGGGGCATAACTCCCCATTACATTAATGGGCAGCACCTAGTGACATTCTTCCAAAGAATAAATATGGAAAACAGTAAATAAAAGAGTAACTTTACAGTGGAGAAATTTGACAGACACTACTTTAGCCAGGTGACCAAGGTCAATACCAACAGTCGTAAGTCATGTGGTAAATACCCCTGATATGATATGATGAAAATGGCACTTTGCCTTTGCGTTCTTATCCCTGAGAAACCATAACACCAGTCTAGTCATGAGATAAATATCAGACAAACCCAAATTCAGAAACATTCAAAAAAAATACCTATCCATACAGAACTGTCAAGGTCATCCAAAACAAGAAACATCTGAGAAATTGTCACAGTCTAGAGGACCCCAAGGAGACATGACAACTAAATGTAATATAAACAATATACTGGGTCCGTCTGAACAAAGAAAAGGACATTAGGGAAAAACTAAGGAAATGTGAATGAAGTATGGACTTTAGTTAATAATAATGTATCAATATTTGTTCATTAGTTGTAACAAACGTACCATACAAATGTGTGAAATTAACAGTAGAGGAAGGTAGATATGCAGTCTACTGGAGCTCTCTGTACTATCTTCCCAATAATTCTATATATTTAAAACTGTTCTAAAATAAAACGCTTATATTTGAGAAAAAGGAAATGGGGCAGCAAGTTTAGAGAAAATAATAGCTGCATGAAAAACAATAAATCAGAACATGAGAACCAAAATCACAATATACTATTTTTAAAAAGCAAGTAACAGAAAGGAAATCTTCAAATTTCCAACAACAGAAGCAAACAGAGCATAAGTGTAGAAAATGCTAGTCAATTACTAGTCATCATTGTGACTGAAATTCTATACATGGGAGATTATTTCCTTATCTGTTGATTTATTTGTGAAATGGATCATTTCTATATCTGATAATCCTTTTTGGATATCATCAGTACCAGGATATTTAAATAATGATAAATAAAAGACTTCAGCAAGTTCCTTAAACTTAGTAATTCTCCTATTCCTTCTCCTTAAAGTAAGTATAATAATGCTATAAACCTAAGAATGCTGTTATATGAACTAAATAAGGTGATGCATTTAAAGCACTTCCATAGTACATGGCACATAGTAAGCCCTCAAAATTCTATTAAGTATTCCCCCAAGTATCAATGACATAAATTATTATTATATTTGTTGTTGTTATTCGGGATTTGTAGATAGTGTCAGAGATGTTACAAGTTCTGTGGTAAATGATTTCCCTTTATCACTATCTTCTATCACTAGTCTTCTATGAAGACTGACTTGCTCCTACATTGTTCTGATTTCAAAGACCTTCGAATATTTCTCTTTTTATTATTTAGTTTCATTTTCCAAAACACATTCCTTTTTTCCCTTTTATTCCTCATTTGTTCAATAACGAGTCCCTTTTGATTACTCTCTTTCTGTAAATAGTACCACCATTATTCCAGGCTTGAAACTTCAAAGCAATCTTTTATTTTCTTGTTCAATTCAATTAGCCATCATCAAAAAAAAAATACAATAATGTATCCTTTAAATCTCTCTCACATCTGTCCAGTTCTTTCTGTTGCCACTGCCAGCTTTAGGATTTAAAAAACTCATTCCTAGCTAGCTGTTATTATATCCTGATTTTCTTATTTCCTATGTCTCCTCATAGTAAACTTTCCCCTCATACAACAATATGTAAATATTTCATTGAATCCTCTGGACTCAATAGGATACAAGCAGAGAACACCTTTATTCTTTCTCCCACTCTACCTTCAAATATGCTCACGAACTAATTCTTTCCCTGAATCCGCCACAAGTCGCAGGCAGATTCCCCCAAATTTCTAAGGCTCTTTAGTGACAAACTGTCTCAATCTGGTTCAATACAATTTAAAAACCTTCCTCCTCCTTCCCCCATCCCCCTGCCCCTGATAGCATCTGCATCAGACTTAAGCCTGCAATGGCGCATGGGGACATTTTTGCTTCTTCTCTACTCCTCTTTCACCTTCTCTATTCCTGGTTGTCTGACACCTCAAGAACCAGGACCACGAATAAAAGGTAATTAGAGATAAGCAGTGTAGTATCACATGCTATTAGAGGTGTTCCTTCTTCTGGATGTAATGCATGCACAAGTACTGTTTCATTTTGATTCATTTCTCACTTGGGAAGCACTTTTATTGGCTTTTCAAAGTTCCTCTACTAGGACTGCTGACTGCAGTTCCCAGGACACAGTCCCTAGCTCTCCCCCATGGTAGGGGACAGGTGGACATATAATGCACAGACACCCCTGTCCCAAGAAACTCTCTCCCTCTAGTATTTTCACTTCCACACATTTAAAAAATGGAAGTGGGCATTCACAACACTGGTAGCAATACATTTCCGATCCGTTAGCATGTTCTGCAGTAGGCAGTCCTGCAGGACCCAAAGTAGGTATTTGACCCCTGTTCAATTATTCTCAATTTCCACTGAAATTAAGGTAAGTTCTATTTTCACAGTCTGTTAAAAGTAATTTTTAACTCACACTTTTATGAAAAATCACCATATGCTCATAAAGCCCATAGGCTATTTTCTTAGTCTAAGATTCATGATCTAAAGCCCTCTCTAATCTTCTCTGACCGGTCATTCTAATCTATTCCCTACTACTGAGTTAATCCGAACATCCTTTGCTGCTCCAAATTTAATCATGATTTTCTAAATTCTGCCTTTATTGCATCTCCATCCTCTACTCCAGTCCCCACCCACACCCCCCAGTCACGATCCTTTGGAAGGAAATTAAGGAAGGCAGAAAGCTCAGATCCTTTTATAGAAATGATCTGTTCAGGAGGCCCCCAGTGTCACTGGACAGTCATCATTATACCACTGGGCTCTCAAGCCCTCTACAACTACAGCAAATAACCTCTCCTCTGTCTTTCCCTTTGCTTTCCTTCCACAAGATTTACATTCCCAGGTAGAAACACACAGCCATGGCTAAATCACATGGCCACCACTCAAAAATCATGGGGCAAGGGGAAATGACGTAGCATTAGAAATTAGTCAAATTTATTATTTTTGGCACACAATATGACTTGTTATATAAAGATCCCAAGAGACTATATTAAAATAATTAGAACCCATATGAGATATCCACAAAAGTGACTGGCCACAACATCTGTATGCAAAAATCAATATCTTCCTTATATAAAAACAAAGAGAAACCATGATGAAAAAGATGTCAATCACCAAACAACACAAACAAAATATAGACCATTATGAAGAAAACTACAAACACTAATTCAGATGTGTAACAGAAGATGTGAATAAAAACATCCATTATTTTTGAAAGAAAAGACAGAGTATTTTAAAGTAGCTCTTGTTTACCTATAATGCAGAATGAATTTGGACTGTTTGTAACCATGCTCCTTACTGAACAATAGGAATTTAGTGTGTGAATTAAATTTTGTTAATTTGATTGAACCTATTCATTTTATTTGTGTGTGTGTGTGATATGTGTGTGTATTCTGGAAATGATCTGAAACTGACCTGTATACACAGAGATGTATAGAATTACAGGCTATACACTAACATACTTGATATTAAACATGAAAAAATATCTAAGTTCATGGTAGAGTCATGACATCCATATTTCTACCCAAAGAGGTACTCATATTTTAAATCTGAAATCCCACTAAGGAAATCACATTAACTTTTAGCCTATTTTCCATTCTGTCAATCATGTAATACGGTCACTTATTCCTTGACGGATTTCATTGTATTTTCCATATCATTCAGAAATAAGAAAGTTAGATATTCTTATTTGTTTTGTGCCACATTGTTGTGCTATTAGAGGCTTGGGTAGATGACAAGATAGGATGTAAGACTGTTAAATCTCAACTTGAAGAACCTCACATGTTAATTACCAGCTCATATCCCAGAAACAATGCCATTAATGATGGAAAATAATGAGGGTGGAGAATTAAAGCAAAAATAAAGTGAGAACAATTAGGGAACTATGGTCAAATTTTTGGCAAAATAAGGGGTATATGGTGGATGTGCAGAACAAGACTTGCTTATTACTCCCCTGCGCTTAACAGCTCTCCTTCAGCAACTACTGTGACTGAAGAATATCGGAATATCAAAAGACCTGTGTAACCATATTGTAATAGGGAAGAACAAATCTGACTCCATATCAGATTTGTTTCTTTTACTTTAACCTTTGTATTCTATCGCTACTGCTTCGAGTTAAGAATGTTGCCTATAGCATGATATATACAGGACAGCCCATTCTCAAGGCTCTGACCTTTAAGGGTATAACATTTTTTCATTCATATAGAGATAAAAAGTTGCAGAACAGAGAAGAACATTTGTCTTGCTGAAAGTTTACAGGAACATTGTGACCTGAGCTACGTGGACAGCTGCAAGAACAAAGGATTCCTACACCAAGAAGTTTGCAACAGTCAACCACGCCTCTCCCTCACCTTGCCTTTAAAAATGCTTTGCTGAAACCCTTTGGGGAGTTCAGGGTTTGGGGGGGGGGGCATGAGCTACCCATTCTCCTTGCATGGCCCTGCAATAAAAATTTCTCTGCTCCAAGCTCAGATGTTTCGGTTTGTTTGGCCTCACTTGCATTTGGTAACAACATGAAACACTGAGGTCCTGCCCAATATCACTGTTACTGTCCTCAAGTGCTTTTGCTGACTCCAAATCTTCACTCACTGTCTGCCTGATGTAGAGCCACCTGGGAAGGCTAAATAACCCTGTGCTGCACCATACTGTGCCCAGTCTTTATGTTCTCTCAAGAACACATCAGCATGTTCTCATTATTCGTTTTATCTTGGTTAAGTGAGGGATGGATTGTTTATGAAAACAAAAACCTAAATGAAACAAAGAGACAAACAAAACAAAACTGTATTGTTACTAACCTAAAAGTTTCCCCCTCAGATACAGATAGGGCCCAGTGGACCCACTGGTTACTTAAAGTACTTGTTGGTAGTCTCTCTCAACTAAAACGATATTTCTTAAGTTAACTAAAAATGTTTAAACTGCTATCGTTTGAAGAGAGGATATAATGTAAAAAGCTACCATATCCAAGTCCCCTTGCAGTGTTTCGTGGTGGTCTACTAGTTCCTGAGGTGGAAGGGATGTCCCTCCCACCCATCCATTCAGAAAGACAAGGCATTCATTCATTCATTCATTCAACAAATATTTACTATATTGAATGAGTACTATGTGCCAAACACTGAGGATTTGGTGACAAATAAAAAAGACAAATGTCCATGGATTTTTACACTCCAGTGGGGAGAGACAGACATAAACAAAATAAACAGATAAGCCACTCTCTGTGGCTCCATATCAATCTATTTCAACCACATCATTTCTCAAGGCCAGGAAGAGTGTGGTGTCCATTGACTTCTGGCTAGTCGGGACCTTGTTTCCAGTAATTTTCTCTGCTACGTTTCCTTCTTGCTGGGTATCTCTGCTCCAGGGTTTTTCTTTGCTTTTATATCCAATTCCAGAAATGTCTGCAATGTAATGAGTTTCTGCTAAAAACAGCACTACCCCCAGCAAGGCCCCTTAAACACACAGAGGTGCAGTGACTGTAAAAGAGCCATTGTTTATGATATTGCAAGAAGAAATAAGCTGGGAATGTACATAATTTATGAACTGTTTATGATGTCATCCAATACTATCATAAACATAGACGGACAAAACTATAATAAACACAGCAGCTGTTTCCTCTATCAACTCACTGCTCCACTGTTTTAACTGCTCATTCAGGTTTTAATATTTTCACTCTTAACCTTTTATGATACTGATTGACCTAGCAATACACTAATCAATCTTCATGCAAAATCTCATTATACAGCCAGTTAAGTACAATAAATCATACATTCAAGATGTAAAAAATTAGCATGCATTTTTGAAACAACTTTATTAGAAATGAAAGTTATGAAACTGTTGGGCACTGTGAATTTGGTGGGCGTGAATGCTCTGTGCTCTGAACTCAAAAGCTAAATTTCTAATTTGGCACTTTTTGAAGTGATAGAGTTTCTGTCTGTTTTAACACTTCTGGTGTGAAGATAAGTCTTTGTAGAATTACAGATAAGTTAGCATTGCTTTGGAAGTATATGCACTTTATCTTTTTGATAAGTGTCTTACGAACAACAAAGGAATTTATTTTTGCCAGGTAATAGTGAAAATACTATGAGTGCCCTCTGCTGCTTTGGAGTTACATAAAAGCCATGGTGTATTTATGGCAATTGAAGCCTGAAAGAGGGGGAACTGGACAAAATGTATCAAGCAACAGGAAGTAGGGCAGAGAGGGGATGAAAAGGGAGAGGATACACCCTCCATATTTTTTCTAACAGACTACATATTTAGGAAAATCAAACTAACCGTATCTGTAACAGAATGTCTATTAACAAATTCATTGATTATGGTACTTTTTATAGTCCTATTATGAAGGGCAATCATTTTTCAGATTATAACTCTGTATTAAGAACTCTGCTTTATTGAAAATATTGGCTTGTTTTAAAATGTTAAGTGTAAATTTATCCTATGAAATTAAACACTTTATCAACTTATGATACAGAAGCTACTAACAACCAGTAAACTCTCTACGAGCTGTAAATGGAAGGGTAAATGTTTTTCTAAAGAATGAACTGTGGGTCCTTATTGGTTCACTGTGCTGTACACCTGAAACTAACACAACATTGTAAATCAACCATACTCCAATAAAAATTTTCTTTAAGAAAGGGAAAAAAAGAAAGAACTGTGGGGGGAGGGTGATATGGGTAAAGGGGATCAACTGTATGGTGATGGGGAGAAACTAAATTTTTGGTGGCGAGCAGGATACAGGCTATACAGAAGGGCAAATATAATGTTGTACACATGAAACCCATACAATGTTATAAACCAATGTTACCTCAATAAAATATGAATTAAAAAATAAGAATAGATTTGTTCATGTTCGTCTCTTTCTTTTGGCGTATTAACCTTCAAAACACAGTAACGCTTGCCTTTATTAAGTCAGCACTGCTGCCCGTGACTGTCAGCTACTGGTCCACACATGATAAGCAGAGGAAGTCAAAGGATGTGTTTGTAAACTTTCATAGCTATTGACAGACTGATTTTTATATCCATTTAATCTAATAAAAATCAAATCCGGAATGTGAAAAAGTCTTCCAGACCTACTTTCTTTATCAACAAATAAATGGCAAGGGGAAAAAAGGGATGCAGAAACTGCCAGAGAGGAAAAAAAATTTATATAAACATTAAGCAAGTACAATATTTGGACCTTGTTTAGATTCTGATTTAAACAAATTGTAAAAAGACATGTTTTAGATAAGTGGCAAATTGAACATGGACTGATCATTAGATGGTATTGTTGATATTATTAATTATGATAATGGAAATGTATTTATGAAAAAAGTCACTAGCCATTAGAATATGCTCTGAAGAATTTATGGTACCTAGTATTTGTTTTTAAAATAATTTAGAAAAAGAAGTGGAAAGATAGAGGAAATAACATTGCAAAATGTTGATAACGGTTGTAGCTGGATGATGTATACATGGCATTTTATATGCTTTTCATTTTCTACTTTTTTTAAATTACCATGATAAAACTTTTTTTAATCCAAAAAAACAACCCTCTGGACTTGTATTTTTTAGTTTTTATGTTTCATTTTTCTAGTAATTTATTTTTATTGTATTTTTAAAAAGTATCTCTCTGAAACATTCCAAAAATTTTTTAAAAGAACATAACTTCACCCAAAGATAGAAAACAGAAAAAACAAAAACACAACAAAAACGTAGATGCAGGGATATGGAGGTTTGGTTTGGTTTTCTTTTATTTGTAAAGGAGAAGTTTTGACAAAAATTATGCCAGAGAGATTAAGACAATTTTTTGCAGCATTTTTTTTTACCTTTTTATTTCCCTCCTCCACCCCAGTTTTGCTTTCAAGCGTCGGCAATTTGCTCTAGCATTGACATTATTGGGTAAAATATTTATATTGCTTCTATGGGCTTTAATGAAACAGATTTTAGAGTTTCTTTTCATTTTATTTCATTTGTTAATCATCTCAACAACGTTCCTTTAATTTTTCACACATGCACATATTTTTAACAGTGGCTTCAGGCCTAAACTAGAGCCAATTTCATATCCTTGGAATGACAGTGGTAATTGGTTGCTTATCTCTTTTTCCACTCCTGCCATAGATTTATCCATACCCAATGAGTGTCAATTGCAAAACATGGTCTTTGTCAAGCTTTCTTTACATAAGCTTTCTGTGGTTTAGAACGGGAACTAATGAAAAAATCTGTGCAATCGAGAGACTATACTCCCAACACTCCCACATCAACTTAATGACAGAAGCAAACAGGCGTACATGTTGAGTTTTCTCCTCTTCTCCACCCTGTGTATTGCCACAGCTGTCTGTACATGATAAGTATATTCAGGAAGCAAAGAAAAATAATAAGTAAGGACAGCCGTCCATTTTCAACCCCATGAAATAATCACGTTCTTTACCGCAGGAACAAATTCTTATGGTAACAAGGACAAGGAGAAGTTGGATTCCTAAGGGAACAGCTAAGAAAAACACCCTGAAATGGAAGATCCTAATACAGGGGAATTCAGATAAAAATCTGCCTGTAACTTTTTTCCCATTTTGTTTAAAAGATACTGTGGATTGTCTTTAGCCTTGAACAGAGAAATATATTGTCTTTGAGTTATAATTAAAGGGGCTCCTAAAAGGCAATTCTTTATTATTGGCAATAAAGACTGAACTGCTGATACACACAACAACATGGATGAGTTTCAGACACCAAAGAGTACATATAATATAAATTCATTTATATGGAGTTCTATAAAAAAAACTAATCAATGCTGAAAAACATCATCATAATGGCTACATACTGAGTATGAAGGGTAGAAGTAGGTATTAACTTAGAAAGAAAAGTTCTGGATTCACGGTAATATTCAATATCTTGAGAGGAGTTTGGATTACACATGTCTATGCATCTGTTAAATCTCACCAAGTGCTTAAGATGTATGCATTTCCTTAAGATGTATGCATTTAAGATGTATGCATTTCCCTGTAGGTAAATTTAAGATGTATGCATTTAAAATGTATGCATTTCCCTGTAGGTAAAATTTACCTTAAAAATGGAAACGTAAGTGTAGAATCAGTTAATTATATGCATGCTGAAGTTTCTAGGGTGAAGTGTACAGATGCCTGCAACTCACTTGAAATTCATTCAAAAACCAAGATAGACTGATGGGCGGATAGAGATAAGGATAGATGGAGAGATATGTGATTAAGCAAACATAGCAAAATATTCATTGTAGAATCTAGGTAGAGACTGTACAATCCTTCCATCTTTTCTGTATATTTAAAAAATTTTTCAGAATAGAAGGTTTGGTAGCAAAAACGCAGTTTTCCCTCCCTAAGCCCAAAAGTATCTCCCCAAAACCTGTCAGACCCTCAGAAATGTCCTTCATTAAACACTAAAAGACTTGTTAGATTATTTTCCAGTATCTTTCTTTTGAAATGTAAACTCAGACAAAAACTAGGGAGTTGCTAGAGGAAGAAAATCTATGTTTAAGCAACTAGTTATGTACTTGGTACTGGCATTATCTAATTTAATTCTTGAGAAACTTTTTTTAATTAGGTATTATTTTAGGTGCCAAGGTCATGACTTTAACAGTAGCCCCTTAAGTCCTATGATAACTTAGAAATTAGTGTTCCATACAACACTATAGATTTTATTAATGTCTTGATGTCTTTGGGGCAATGGAGCAAAAAAAGGAAAAATCTCCAAATAAACATTCTGAAGAATCATTTAAAAAAGGAAAAAAACACCTGCTTTATCTTTCCGTCATAATCCAATCCTGTATCCTAGCTCGGGAATTCCCTAGGAGATTCTGTTCTGTCTTCTGGTGAGTCTCAACAATCTACATTTAACTCAACATCTTGGCACCTGATGACCATAGTCAAGCCAAGTATTAATATTTAAAAATGTAAGAATTACACTCAGACAATGTCTTCCTCTATGTCTCAGATCCTGGAGCACTACAGCTGTCTCCAAGCAAAGAAGCAAAGGGTAGGAAAGGAGAGTTGTTCTTTTTTTAGCTGTCCCAGTTGGGCATCTAGCAGAGTTCACCCCATTCTAACTGGACATACTGCTTTAATCCCATAAACAGGTACTGTCCACATATTTCTAGAGACAGTTTGCAGAGCTTATAAACTTGTCCAGAGCCACACAGCCAGAGTAGGGAAACACAATTCAAACCCAGAGCTGTTTAATTTTTTTTTTAATGGCTTTTCCTCTAGACCAAGTTATGATTTATACATAGTATGACTTGGTTGATTGGATCAGATTCCAGTACATAGCTGAAAACTGAGCATGGGGGACCATGGCGGCTTTCACCTGCAGACAACAACAGTGGCATGTGGAACACTACCTAGGGACGGCAGGATAGGAGGAGCGTCAAAAGAGCCTGGAGGGGCTTCCCTGGTGGCGCAGTGGTTAAGAGTCGGCCTGCCGATGCAGGAACACGGGTTCGTGCCCCGGTCCGGGAAGATCCCACATGCCGTGGAGCGGCTGGGCCCGTGGGCCACGGCCGCTGAGCCTGCGCGTCCGGAGCCTGTGCTCCGCAACGGGAGAGGCCACAACAGTGACAGGCCCTTGTACCGCAAAAAAAAAAAAAAAAAAAAAAAAGAGCCTGTAGCAAAGTGAAAGAGAAAGCATCAGAATAGGTGAACAGTGTGAGGAAAGGGAAAGAAAAAGGTATCAAAAATAAACTTCACCCATGTCCCAGTTTGTCAACCCTATGCATTATTCTAACTGGTTACATTCATAACAGAGATAGGATTATCGTATACTGTGGTTTGCCCAGGACAGTCCTGGTTTATGCTTGTCTCTGTGGGTTATAAATTTTATGGTCACCCTATTTAGAAAGGAAAAAATGTATATTAACAAATATTCATTAGGAAAAACATGTTTTTTACGAGGATACTTTTTAAGTTGAATGTAATTGTAATTAAATGCAGCCAAAAGTATTTTGTGCAGCTACCATTTTAGTAAACCTGCTTTTCACTCATCTGTTAACCACTTCTTGGAGAATCAATCAAATTTTATTTTATGACTATTTTATGGAAAACTTTGAGCTCATAGGAATTTTGTTATTCTCCTTTCAGAAAGTGATCTCTGGTCTAGGCACATTGCCCATATTCCCATGTAATTTTTCCCCTTCTATCACACATAATTATATAAATGTCTATTTCATGTTCAGTTTGAATTTTCATGTATGTTTTAAAATATGAAATGAAATCTGTCTAAAGAATGCAAAGTCATCATCTCTGGTTGTTAAATGTTAGTCCCCAATTTACTTTGAGTTTATGTCTTATTTTATACAGATGGTAAAATAAATATTCACAATATTTTAAAGATGAAATGGATTGGAGGAAATTTCATTTAACTCCCTGCAGAAGCTAGATAACCTTTCTAAGTTTGTTGACATAGTACACAGTGAAGGATTATTAGAAGTCATTATACTTTGTCAAACTGCTACAAAGATATTTGTTATCTGCATCATGCAAAAGGATTCCTTGGCAGAGTTCAAAGTAAATTCTGATTGTGCATGTCAAATCATTGATAAAATTGATCAAGGGAAGAGGGAAATGTAGGCATGTATCTTCCTAAGGGATCTCAGTAGAACTGGAGCCTCTCCTGTTCACATCACATCATCAATTAACTATGTAAACTTGGACACATGATCTCACTTATCTAGACCTCAGTTTCTTCATTTGTAGAATTAAGATGTTGGGTTTAAGATCCTTCCAGCTGTGAAACTTTAGAAAACTGTGTAATATTTTGATCATAATTTGAAAAAAATTCATTCTAATATCTTAAACCTCTTGAATTTTGAACAAGACAGAAGTATGACTTCAGGACGTACTGAAAGCTTAGTGGGCATCAAACACCATGCCAGCTACTTTCCTTATGTTGTAGCATTGGATACTTAAAATAATCCCGTAAAGAAGATGAGGAGGAATGGCATACCTGAAGAAAAGATACTAAAGAAGAAACAGACCAGGGAGATTTAGAAAATCACCCAAGACCATATAGTTAGTAAGTGGCAGCACCAAGGGTCAAGGTCAGGCTTCCCCATTCCAAACCCTATGTTACTAATCAATATGATAGTCTGCCTCTCCTCCCCTGCACCCCAACCCCCTACCAAGTTTCACCTGGGCATGTGGGGTTGGGACTCTGAAGAACAGCTATCTGTGGCTTTGACACTAAATAACTATATAACTTTTGATGAGACTTTTCCACTGGGGCCCTAGTTTCCTAATTTTTAAATGACAGACTCAACATGATGGCTTCCAAAATCGAACCATTTCTTATTCCATAGCAATCATATGAAAGTCTAACATGTCTAATTTCAAGGCCTTTTCTGATGCCCATAAAATCATAACTTAAGAAATTCACTTCCTTATTGCAACGATCCAAGTAAATAAGTGATGGTAGCTCAAAATTGGTTATTTATAGTAAAGATGGAGAAAAGTGAAGAGATTTTAAAGATATTTAGGAAATAAAGCCTACAGAATTCAGTTACAGATTTGATATAAAGCATGAGAGAAATGAGAGGAGACCCTTCAGTTTCTGGCTTTTACAAAGGGGTGATGGTGGTGTGATTCACAATTGGCCAAGACTGTTTGGTAAAAGGACAAGGGTAGTTAGTACAGATGTAATTTTCAATTTCCTAGTTTAAAAATTTTGTCCAATATAAGACTGGCTGCTAGTCTTTCACAGTTAGAGAACAAGTCTCATTTCAAAACACACTTGTGCCACAATCTGCTGGAGAAGAGGGTTAGGGGAATCCATGAAATAAGAAAGAAAAGGTGTCTTAGATCCATAAACTTTCTCTTCGATCCATAAACTAGTTACATAGATGGTCATCTCTATTCAAAGATCTAGGACCAGAACCCTACACACATGGTTCCTGGCTCTCAGACTAGACCCTCTCCATGACTCAGACATCCTCAGGTGCAGAGAATGCTCTGTGGGTTTATAAGAGCCTCACTCCAGGCTGTAGTGAAAGAAACAAAATTAAAATTTTTACTAATGACAGGCACTTACCAGTGCTTTCCTTTTCTTCTGCACAGCTCAGCCTAAATGTTTCCGATTTCAGTTCATAATCTTAAATCTGTTTTCATGGGATAATGTTCTATTGAGGAATATGCAAGAGGAATAAGATGGTTGGCCCTCAGAAGCAGGAAAGATCTCATAATAATGATAATACTGGCAAAAGCCCTGAGTATCTATTTTGAAATTTCTCTATAAAATTTCCCATGAGCATTTGTCTTCAATTTCATTGTGTTACTGCATGCTTTATTTGGGCCAGACGTAATATGATAATTAATATTCAAACTTTGCAGCTGTCTGGGAAGGAAGGAGGATTTCACTCTTTAATTCTACAACTGCTATAATTGCTGCTACAGCAGTTCACCATTCCTGAGTTTCAGCAAAATAAAGATTCTATACAGAGATTATTGTCTTTTAGTTTTCAAATGTCATTTTTGATGGTTCCTATAGCATATTTTTGAATTATACTTTTTAGAAGTTACTAACAGGCAGAGCCTAGTGGCTTATGATTCTCTTTTCTATATCAGCCAAGGGAACATTAATATCAGTAGTAGAAAGTAGCAGATAATGTTAACACACAGAATGTCACCTATTTAAATACATCATTTCCCAACTGTATATACTTTCTACTACTGTCTTGAATTTTTGCATTACCTCTATTATTATTTACCAAATTTTTCTGTGACTCAATATATTTTATTCAGTAATAATTATTTATTGTTTATTATTAATTCAATTAATAATAAATAATTTTCTTTATAAAGAAAATGTTATCACTATGGTTTAAGTGGGAAAAGTGAATCTTCTTCAAATATGCACTGAGATAAACTTATAACTACTGTGATAGACAGCTTTGAAAGATGGCCCTAGTGATTCCCACCTCCTTATGTTCATGCCTTTATGTAATCCCCTCCCCTTAAGTGTGGACTGGAACTCATGTCTTGCTTCTAATGATGAGGATAAGTACAGCAAATGTGATGGGATGTAACTTCCATGGCACTCGGGCTGCTCCCTGACTGGCACAATTAAATCTGAACCATTATGGGGGAGATCCCCCATTAAGGGTATTTTTAAAGGTCTCTAGTTAATTCCAATGTGCAGCTAAAGTTGAGAAACACTACCCGAATTTTAGGACTGCCCCAGGGAATGGCCCTTGGACCTTCTCTTCTAACATTATTCCTCTAGTAATCTCACCAGAGACTTTCAATACCATCTAGGTGCCTGAAACTTCTATTCTATATATCTAAAAGCCCAGCACGGATTTCTCCCTTCAAATCTAGACTCCTACACCCAACTACCAACTCGGCTGGATACTATTGATATTTCAAATTATTATTGTAAAACTGAACTACTGACCCCACTCCAAAATTTGTTCCTCCATTATCTTCCCCTCAGTAGTTGGCAACCCTACCCTTCAAATACTCAAGGGGAAAAATTGTATACTTCACATGCCATCTGTTAGCAAATCCCGTTGGTTCTATTTTTAAAATATATCCAGAATTCAACCTTCTCCTGCACCTCCACTACTACCACCAGGTCCAAGCTGCCATCATAGCTCACCTAAAATATACAAAAGCCTCTTAACTGCCCCAAACACTTCCTTTCTTATCCTTACAGTCCAAGAGTCACCCAGCAACCAGAGCAGTTCTTTTAAAATATGATAGATTATTTCACTCACGAGATCAATGATTCCCGCTCTCACCAAGGGTAAAAATGAAAGTCATTAGAGACCTATGAGGCCCCATAATCTAATTTTCCCAACTATGACCACCCTGGTTTCATCTTCTATTACACACTCCAGCCTCAGCAGCCGACTTGACGTGCAACAAAGTGCCAGTGTCACTGCCCCCTCAGGGCCTTTGCACTATGTGACCATACGGCCTGAAAGGCTCGTCCTGCAGAAACCTCTGTGTGCATTTCCTTATTGTCTTCTAACCTTTGCTCAAATGTCACCTTCTCAGTGTGAAGCCTTCCCAGACCCTATTTTAAATTGCACCCCCTCCCTTCACATACTCCTTCCTTATTTAGTTTTTCTTAATAGTTCTTATCACTATTTAAGCATACATACACACGTGCAAACACATGCAAATATGCATATACACACGTGTGTATACACACACGCGTACGTACACATTAATATAACTGTCTGCCTCTGACCACAAGAAGGTAAGCTCCTCAAGGGAAGAGATTCCTGCCTGCTCTGTTCATTATCAATTTTGTTCACAAGAACAGTGCTTGACATAGAATAATCACTCCACTAATATTTGCCGATTTCTATATGAATTTTTAGGGGTAAGTATTGTTTTCAGAAGAAATTTGTGATATACATGTTTTACCATTTTCCTAAAGAACAGCAATTATATAAACTTTAGAGGGGAAAAGGTGCTTTATAATTTAGAGATAAACTATTTTATATTTTAATTAGAATTCTTCATGAGTTTTTATTAAGCCTTTCACCTGAGGCTGTGGCCTTAGGCCTCGTGAACTCGTTTTCACGATATTGTAGTGAAAACGAGTTCACAGGGTACTATATTATATTCCTCTGCCACAGATTACATTGCTAGGGCCATCCATGGAGTCAGGCATAAAAATAAATCTATATAAATGTTTAATTATGGCTAGCTTCTCATTCCTGTCCTGTGAAATACATGTTTTTGTACAGTGAAGAAAAACGGTTAACAGCCACATGCTTTATTATTAATCACCATCGATCCTTCTGGGCTCTTTCCTCAACAGAAACATAATTTCTCAACCTAATGTGGTTGTACTCCAAGTAACTAAACCAGCGCCTAAAAACCACTGTTACTTTTCTAGTTATAATCTTTAAAAATTACCTATTTAAATTTCTACCAAGCTATCAGCTAAGTACCAAGAGGATCTGTTTCTTGTTCATTTAAATGGACTTTCTCATTCTGTAAATTAATGTTTAATGAGGACATAAGCTTCTTTTTTGTCTGAAAAGCAAATTTTGTGATAGAATGCTGTTGCTAAAAATCCATTTTAAAACACAGTTAAGTGGTAGTTTGCATTGATATGTTAGAGAAAATTATTCCAGGATAAATGATTCTGAAAAAGGAGGTTGACAGAACGACTGTATCTTCGCCTTCAATCTGAGGCAAAGAGGCATCATTTCTAATATGATAATGGCTACAATTTAGGTAATGCTTAAGATATGCCAGGAACTTCACACATATTTACTAATATACACCACACAATATCCTGTGAGATGGGTCTTATTATCCCACCTTATAATAATAAGAAAAACAAAACAAAAACAAAACAAGACTTGCCAAGATCACACAACTTATGTGATACCAAGATTCCAACAAGTTTTCTTTCCAAAACTAATTTCCCTTAGGCACTCCACTGTGTTGATTCCATTGTCAAAATACAACAAATAATTCAAAAAGAGGTAAGGACAGACTTGCTTATTCAAAGTAAAATGTATGACTATGCTGTTACCAGAAATATTTGGACCAAAAGCTCCCCACTCATGGAAATATTTTCTGAGTCTCTGCATAATTGAGGTTGCCACAATCCAAGTAAAATCAGCCTTGAACTTGGTCACCATTTCAAATCAGCTACTTTGATATTTTGCAAAAGGCAGAGGTTCTCCATTTGTAGGGACAGTGTCCTCGTCAAGATGCTTTCAGACCGTGGGAATGATTTTTTTTTTTTTTTGCGGTACGCAGGCCTCTCACTGTTGTGGCCTCTCCCGTTGCGGAGCACAGTCTCCGGACGCGCAGGCTCAGCGGCCATGGCTCACAGGCCCAGCCGCTCTGCGGCATGTGGAATCTTCCCGGACCGGGGCACGAACCCGTGTCCCCTGTATCGGCAGGTGGACTCTCAACCACTGTGCAACCAGGGAAGCCCCATGGGTATGATTTTTTAACAGACAGAATTCTACCTGGATTTCCCACTAATTCTACTTCCTAGTTGTATCTTCCTTTGTACTTTCCTTTACCTGTTTCTAATTTTAACTAATTTATGAAACCAGAGTCAGTTGCAGTAGCAACAAGAATGGGAGTTTTTAGAGCACATTTGCAGTGGGTCTAATTATTTCCCCGTCATGTGGTTATCAATGAAGAGTACTAGAATAAGGCAGGTGGGCATCTTATAAAGCTCATCTGCAAGTGGGACCATAAATTAAATGCACAGTTCTTATTAACAATGCAGGTTTGTGAGAATAAGAATTTATACTAGCAAAGAAATGCTCCTTCTAAAGGATTTCTACCAACCACGGAAACTGGTATATGATTGTCATTGAGTTCTAGGAGATTTTATCATGAAGACTACTGAGCCCTCAAAGCAGGAAGCCACCTTCAAAGCAGAAAGCACTGTGACCTGGCCAAAAGTGCTGGACGCCCTGGCAGTGGCTCAGGAATGCTTCCTGAGCATTCAAAGAAGCAGAGTGTCTCCCACCAGGTTTCTGAGTGCAAGTTGAAGCACCCAAGACGTTTCAGCTGACCTCTTGATTTCCATAGCACCAGGTTCTTCCCTCATCATAGAAATTATTACAGACTAATAAGAACAACAACCACCACCTTGAATACTTACTGTGTTCCAGATACTTTACTATACGAATTATCTCATTAGAGAGTCACAAGTGTTGAAATAAATTTCTAGGGCCAAGATGGAATGCTCCTGTCCAGGGTGCCACATCAGCAAACTAAAACTTAGGTAACTTTCCTGTCCCTGCCAATGCTCTACTTGATCAGAAACAGAGCATATCCACTCAGCCAATCCCCAAACGCTGAGCCAACTCAGCTCAATACTTATTTCCTTGTTTCTTATTCATTCTCTATTTTGCTCTTCCTTGTTCCTTATTCTTTTTTTTTTTTTTTTTTTTTTTGCGGTACGCGGGCCTCTCACTGTTGTGGCCTCTCCCGTTGCGGAGTACAGGCTCTGGACGCGCAGGCTCAGCGGCCATGGCTCACGGGCCCAGCCGCTCCGCGGCATGTGGGATCTTCCCCGACCGGGGCACGAACCCGTGGCCCCTGCATCGGCAGGCGGACTCTCAACCACTGCGCCACCCGGGAAGCCCCCTTATTCTTTATTCTATAAAAGTTTCCTGCCTTCTGCTCCATTTTGCAGTTCTCTGGACCCTTGAAAAAAGAGACTGCCCACTTCATGAAGTGCTGAATAAAGTTTGTATCACCTAAACTGCCTGTTTCTTTAACTGAAGTATAGTTGATTTACAATGTTGTATTAGTTTCTGCTGTACAGCAAAGTGACTCAGTTATACTAAATTGTCTTCTTTAATTGCTTTTAACAAAAGAGAACTCTGAGGTAAGTTTGGGTAATATCCCACCTTACAGATAAAGAAACCAAAATAGCTTATCTAATTTTACACAGCAGGAAATTTGAACTGAGGCTCTCTGACTCCAGAGCCGAGTAATATACTATATAATAATATACTATACATATTCATCTTACCCAGAATTATATTCACAGTGTCTGTGAATATAAGAGGCTAGTAGGGATTTAATAAAGATCAACTGAAAACATTAATGACAGAGGCAATGTCTGTACCATAAAATAGTTTATCAAACATGTTAGTCAATCAAAAAGAATTAAATGTAGAGTGTCAAAACTTTGTCCCTTTAAATAATTTAAGTCCACTAAAGAGCAAGAAGAAAAAAGGCTAAACATATGGTAACACAATATATGCAGAGACCACCTCTAAACCAGGGGTCAGCAAACTCTTTTGTAAAAGGCTAAATAGTGAATATTTTAGGTTTTTCAGGCAATACAGATCTCTGTAGCAACCTCTCAATTCTGACATTGTAAAGGAGAAGCCAGCCATAGATGATGCATAAATTAATGAGTGTGATATGTCATAATAAAACTTTATTCATGGATGCTCAAATTTGAATTTCATAATTTTCACAGATCATGAAATATTATCCTACTTTTGATTTTTTTTCAACCATTCAAAATGCAGAATTCATCCTCAGCTCATGGGCCAGGTATACAGAATCCAGGCAGCAGGCTGGAACTGCCACACAGGCCATAGTCTGCTGGTCCCTACTCTAAACCTGTCTGCTTACAGATAGTGAGAGTTTGAAAGAGAACAAGAATGTGATTTCCAACTGAATGAGATTCACCCAAATATGCTGGGTTTGGTGTCTTTGTTTTGTTCTGTTTTTTCCTGTGTGAAGTCACATACAGGAAGCAGAGCCATTTAAACATGAGTTGTGGCAGATGAACAAGGCAAAGAGCAGTGAAGTAGTAAAAATTAGAGGAAAACTTCTGTTATTCAGTTAATTAGTTATAAGATAATGAGAGAGACAAGAGGACACTTATTTTAAGCACCAGACATGTTCAGAAACAGTTAGGTCAGAAAAATAACCTCAGTCACCTAAGGCCTAACTGCATCTCCTTCAGCGAAGATGGCAATTCAATGATTCTTTTTAAATGAGCTGATTGAAATGCTTTATGCTCAATCGTTAAAATGTACCTTAAAGTGTACAAAAGAAGACAGAATACAGATCTGGGCGTTCTATTTTCCATCTATACTGGAAGATGGGAGACTGCTGAATGGGGCTGCAGAAAATCACACAAGCATGCAGGTGGGACCCATGCAAAACCGTTCATCCTTCCCTGGCCAGACCTCCCCCATCCTCACAAAAGCCACACGCAGAGTTCTTCCCGCTTCTCAAGCACCACCCCAATCCCTCCCTCTCCCCAGCTCTCCTCTGCTGATGACCTTGTTTCTGTTTCACAGAGAAATTGAAGCTGTCAGAAAGAACAGCCTTCCACTTCCTGCCCTCTGGATAACAAACATCAGGACCTCACTTCCCTCCTTTCAAGTCTCAAAAGCTGAAGTGTCCTTTGGTCTTGTTTCAGGCCAGTCCCTGCACCTGTGAGCTTGATCTCATCTGCCCTCCCTCCCATCTCCTCTGGAACAAGGACTCTGTTCCATCCTGGACCCCCAACCCCCATCTCTGCTGTGTTTTCAAATGCCCCTCTTTCCCTGCTCCTTCTACACAGCCTGGAAATACACTCGGCTCCTTCCCAGGTTAAAAACATATCCAAACCCCCACCTCTCCATCTGGTGTCCCCCTCCAGCTATCACCTTCTACTCACCGAGACTCCACACTTTGTCCCTCAGAACAAACACCTCTCTTTCCCCACAGCCTCGTCTCCCATTCGCTCGTCCTGGGACCCGATGGCCCACTATGGTCCTGAAACATCTCAGGCAAATATCCCCAATAACCTTCCTTCCCTGCATTAAATGTGTAATCGTAGTGCCGTATTAATGGAAAATTATAAACTTACTCCTCCTATATTTTTAAGTCCTCGAACATTTAGTTATACTATTTTTTAATTCTCATTAAATAATTGCAAAAATTAAGTTTTGATGTGGCCCTCATGAAACCTCTGATAAAATGTCATGCAATGAGCATGCAATAAGTCAATTTCTATTTATTTGAGATAATTTGGGGCCTAAATTGACCCAAATCTGAAACACACTAGTTTTACCATGAGAGATAGTCACTCATAACTGCAGTGCTTTTAACACAAACAAATAAAGCAAACAAAGAAAAAAACACATTATTTCCTCTCTTTTTTTATTCCTCGTGTTTGTCCATTTTTCAAGTATAATTATAATTCATTAGAAATGTAGGAAGTAAACTATTTCCACAATCTTACAGCCCCAAAGCAGCTATTATAATAATTGCCACTAATCCTCCCAGACCTTCCTCCATATACAACATACATGTATGTGTGAAACCTAGTTAAAAATTCTAATTAATTCTTTTTGGTTCTCATTTTACCTGCCATCTTCTTAACGTTTGACACAATTAATTCCCTCTTTCCTCTCAAAACTCTCACTTCTCTTATTCAATAACAGTGACCTTAAATACTTCAACTCCTTCTCTCCTTCAGCACCATATTTCAAACAGTGACCAAAATCTGCCAATGCTACTACTTGACTATTTCTCTTAAACACCATACTCTAAAAAATTAATTTAGGCAGTCATTTAACTCAGCTGGACAGCTACATTAAACTTCTAACTAGTCTCTCTGTCTCTATTCTTGTCCCTAATATACATTTCATATTGCCACTAACATTATATTTTTCGGGTGAAATATGATCATGCCACTCCTCTAATTGAAGTCCTCCAATGACTTCCTTGTGCCTACAGGATGAAGTTCAGACTTCTCAACATAAAATGTAAAACCCTACATGATCTGATCCCTGCATAACTTGTCATCCTTACCTTGCACTAAGCCATCTTTTCATACTTCATGATCCAGCAAAACTATTGTTCCTTGAATTTGCTCCTTCTACCTGGATTGCCACCATCACATCCTCCCTTCCCTACCTCATCACATCCTCCCTTCCCTAGCTCTTCCCTAACCTGTTTAATAAACATTTTATCCAATCTTTCAACACTCAGTTTAAGCATTACCATTTTGATGAAGACCTCCTTTCCCCTAAACCTTTAAGTAAATCTTATCGTTCCTGTTGTGCAGTCTCTTGTATTTTTAATTTTTAAAAAATTTAGTGGAGGGTTTCCTTGGTGGTGCAGTAGTTGAGAGTCCGCCTGCCGATGCAGGGGACACGGGTTCGTGTCCCAGTCCGGGAAAAGCCCACATGCCGCGGAGCAGCTGGGCCCGTGAGCCATGGCCGCTGAGCCTGCGCGTCCGGAGCCTGTGCTCCACAACGGGAGAGGCCACAACAGTGAGAGGCCCGCGTACCGCAAAAAAAAAAAAAAAAAAAAAAATTTAGTGGAGCTAGCCACCCATTAGTCAGTCAATAAATCTAACAGAAAATGTTTTAAAACAATTAAGTTGATTAAAAAGAGGATTCAAAAGTTGTAGAGGTAAATGCCATATGCTTTTATTTTTTTCAACCCTTAGTGCCCTTGGGTTATTTCTAAATCCTGCACATGTAAAAGTATAACAAGGACACATTTAGAAAATAAATGTTTTCTTCTACCCTAAAAAAAAGAAAAAAAAATTTAAGCTTACCTGAACCTAATGAATTATAAGCCACTTGAACGAAAAAACTGAAACTGAGTTATTGCTATATCTTTGGCAAAAATTTAGGAATACTTTGTCTTCTCATCTTTCTCATAATGGCTGCGGAGCACAGGCTCCGGACGTGCAGGCTCAGCGGCCATGGCTCACGGGCCCAGCCGCTCCGCGGCATGTGGGATCTTCCCGGACCGGGGCACGAACCCGTGTCCCCTGCATCGGCAGGTGGACTCTCAACCACTGCGCCACCAGGGAAGCCCTAGATACTATTTTAATCATTTTATAAGCATTGTCTCATCTAATATTAACAATAATCTCATCTCTGCCTTAGGGAATTAAAAGCTGAGGGATTTGTATAGTCTAAGTAACTCATCCAAAGTTACACAGCTAGTACATGTGCAGCCAGAATTCGAATATGGCAGTTTCAGCAACTGTTTCTTCTCCCACAAGGTAGCGCTGACTTAGCATTTGATATTGCTGTTTTTATTGTGTCCTATGTGATTTGTGCCTACTTTATGCCCCATCCTCAATAAGAGACAGGGATCCCACTCTTTTCTTTCAGCTTGAGAGATTACTCAATATACAATCCTTCTTTTTACCAGATCTGCCTACGTGGAAATGAAGAGAGACAGATACCTCCTTTACAAATCCAGCACTGTAGGTTATCATGTTCTAGCTATAATTCTAATGTTCTACGTAAGTCCTAGCTTGGTCCTAACTTGTTCACTATTACTTTACCAGAAGAGTAGCTAAACTGCTGGTAAATGGAATATTTGTATTCATCTCATGTCATAATTTTGAACACTTTGAGGTTTGGATGCAGAGTATTTAAAGCCACAGAAACCCGTCTTTACAATGTTCTTGGTGATCAACCAATGCTTACTGAGTAAAATTTCTCCAAAGTTATACATTAGCTCATCATTCCTTCTATTCTATTTGAATAATTCATGACATTGTCTGTACATGTACACTTCCATCGTGGACCTTAATACTCCAGCATGGACACTGAATATATTTATGTTTATGGTGCCAAGGGAAAGATAAAGTGTTGATATTTGCAAATGGGAATTGCTTATAGAATTGTCCATTCCCCAAAATGGACAGTATCAATATGCCAAGAGAACACCAATTATGAACCAAGTATGAAATATATTCTGTAAGTTGAGCATTAAAACAATCTATTTTATTCATAAATATATAGTGAAGTGATTTTCTTTAAAATTTAAGATTAAAAAAATATTAGCAATAGTTCTTTTACTCATGAGACAGAAGTTAACTATGCTGTGTATGAATAAAAAGTTTAAGACATAAAGAAACTCTGCAGTATAAAGAGGAAAACTGCAGCCACCAAACACAGTGGATCTGGTCAAGACTGTGACATAATAGTTGTGTATATCTAATTTCATCTCTTTGCCTCAGGAGTAGCCATTTCATTCTAGAGAAGCAATATCCTTAGCCAGAAAATCTGTTTTCCATTACTGAATTAAAAGAATCATTTAAAATGCCATATCCTTAAAAAAAAAGGTGCTTCAACATTCACTGAAAAATGTCTTATGTACATCTGACTTGTTACTCAATATACATTACATACCCAACAATGACTATTCATTGAACGCCGACTACGTGTCTGGAACTTCTAAACCAGTGCTTCTGTGTACTTCCAATTACTTTAGGCTGAGTTCTAATTTTCTCTGATGCTGACTGAATGTCATCTCAATAGAAGTCAGTGTAGTCAAACGCTCTTGTGGTTAAAACGTTGGGGTCAAAATATCCTGCTTTGATCAACCACGGTACAAGGGATAAATTCACTGTATATTATGAATCTATCCCAGAGCTTTCAGTGTTGTTGGGAATGCCAGGTAAGATATCATGGGAGTTGACTGGTGCACAAACCTGTCTATGTGATTGGGGGACTCATGATTTATATGCCCCTGAAGCCCTGAATTAGAAAAATTTTCAAGCTGTAGCACACCCTCTCAATATGCAGATGTGTTCACCAGCTCAGAAGCTCTCCTAACCTTATCCTTTTGGGATTTTTATGGAGCCTTCATCAATAGGCACGATTGATTATTAACTCCACTACTCAGTCATAGAAAAAGATGTAACCTTACATTTGCAACAATGTGGACGGACCTTGAAGGTATTAGTGAAACAAGTCAGAGAAAGAAAAGTACTGTATGATTTTACTGAAATGTTTTGAAAATTATAGTTCCTTTTAATAAACATATGTTCTTTATGTTAATAAGCAACGGGTCTATTATTATAGTATAAAGCAGGACTTCCCTGGAGGTCCAGTGGTTAAGACTCTGTGCTTCCACTGCAGGGGAACGGGTTCAATACCTGGTGGGGGGAACTAAGATCCCACATGCCATGCAGTGTGGCCAAAAAAAACAAACAAAAAATGAAACAAAACAGAGTATAAGGCGGTCTTAACACCAAAAAGTTTGAGAACCATTGATCTAAAGCATCCATAACCTATCTTATTGTGTATAGTCTTTGTGTGGTATATTGTTCCACTTTGAGTTGTATGTTACCTTACAAAATCTAAGATAGTCTAAAGTCTTCTTACCCTTACTTTTGAAACAGACAAATTAGTTTGTCAGTAATTCCATTCGAGGGAATGGTACATCAGATGATGCTATTCCACAGACGGACCTCATGGATCCTGTTCTGAACAACACGCATTGTGCCATCATGGACATCTAAGAGCTTTATTGTTAAAAACAAAACAAAAAACTCCGTGATGTCAGAGTTTTCATGTTGCTATTGTGTATGATGAATTACTTTAAAATTATTTAGACCCTCAGCATATCAGACCCCATACTGAGCTTTCCACACATTTAACAGGACTAAGGACCAGCCCAGAACATCTATGTGTCCTATGTGGGCCCCGGTCTGGGTGGCTTATAACAGAGCAGCATCCCTGAACACCTCTTGCCAGCCTCTCCTTTTTAAAACATTCTCTCCTTTTCTGATTGCCCCACCGAACCCTTCTGGTCCTACTCCTATCTCCAATGACATTGGTCCATGCCTTAAACAGAGATGTTTTTCAATGATTGCTCTTTGGCCCTTCTCTCTCCTCATCCCACAGGGTGAGTGCTTCCACACCCAAGTGTGAAGGTATCAGCTGTGTACAGACGATTCCCAAATCACAAGTCGAACCTTGACTTTGCTCATGAATGCAAGACCTCAATTTCTAGTAGACTGTTAAATAACTCCAGATGTTTAATAACTGTTCTATAACTGTTAAATAGCTCCTCTCATAACATAAAAAACCAAATTCATTACTTTCCCCAACAAGAAACAAAACTTAAACTTGCTCCTCTCTATTTCACTGGTTCTCAACTATAGGGAATTTTACATTTGCCAATGTCTGGAGACATTTTTGGTTGCCAGGTTCTACTGGCAGCTAGTGGGTAGGGCCACTGATGCTAAGTATCCTACAATGCACAGGCCAGTGCCCACAAAAAAGGATTATCTGTCCCCAAATGTTGCTAGTAATGAGATACACTGCTCTAATCCCTTCACTTGTCCATCTCCCCTCCAGCCAAACCAGTGACCCAAGGCTCTGGAGAAGATGTGGATACCAGAAGCCTCCACAGCTGGATTTGAAACTAAAGCAGCTGGAAGTCATGGAGCAACAGGGGCCTGAATACAGTAGGGTGGGCTCCAAGGTAAAAACAGGCTCAAAAATCAAATGGATAGTGACTGAAAGTTATGTTAAGTTGGAAATTTCAACTGAAATATCAAAATATAATAAATGCTGCATTAAAAAGGGGGCGCTACACTATATGAAATGTTTCAAAATACTGAGTTAATCATTGATTCCATGATTCTCTCAAATATCTCAGCCATTTTGAAGGTTAAAAAATAGGCATAAGAGCAGAAGTAGGGAGCATTTTGGTGTGGAAGGCACCTTAGTGGATTTCTACCTTTGTAACAGAGTCCCACCTCTGGAGGAGCAGCTGGGTAAGCAGCAGAAGCCTGCTCCTCATTGCAGACTGGTGAGAGGGAGTTCCTAGGGATCACTCAGACTTCAATGTATCCTCAGTATTTGTGGACATGTACCTTCTGCTTGACTCCAACTGGGGCAATCGGATGTTGAGATGGCCTGGAGAGCTGGTTTAGAAGCACCACGCTGCCGAGTTAGGATAAATGTGCTTTCCTAGAGCCTGTCTGGGCTAAAAACAGGCTCATGCTTTCCATGGATCAGATGAGGGTCAGCCAACATGTGAGTTATATATAAGGACCACTTGTGATAAGCCCTCAGCAGATAAATGCTCAAGAAGGACCAAGGAATTGCTGAGAACTGCAGAGGAAGTAAGTGACTCACTGAAATAGGGAAACTTTGAGCTGCATCAAGGCACTATAGGTGAGGCACTCTGGATGTGCCAGGGTCTTCAAAGACCCCACAAATGTGCTAACAAGAGAATCAGCTTTAATCCATCTGTCAGGCTCAGAGAGAGCACATTCATGCTATAATGGTAGCAAAGAAGTAGCAACTTTTGCATCTCCCTTATCTCTCCTCCCCCCTCCAAGTTCTGCCAAATTAAAGAAAGAAAAATAATGCTAGGAGTGAAGCTGCCAGCAGCCATTGCAAAGCAGGCCCCAGCTTGGAAAGAAGTGGTAGGAGTAGGTTTTAACTTTAAATCCCTTTCTGAGTTTTGTTATTATTTGACCATACATTCTCCTTATTTAAAACAACTATATTTCTTCTTCTTACCTAAGAATGAAGAGAAAAGGTATGGAGACTGCCTAAGTTTGGATGCAGTGATACTATCCCTAATGAGGAATAAAGAAAGCTCAGTGGGGCACTGTCCTTTTAATAGAATTACTTTTATGCTTTCTTTTCCTGTGTGTATATCAGTTCCAAAGGTGTGGGCAATGAGTCAAAACCCAGACTCAAACTGATGGATCTGGCACCAGTCAGTCCAACAATATGAATGAATGTAAAAGGGGAAAACTAGAGAAGAGACCAGGGAAATCCCCTGCATTTATGGGAGTAATTGAGCAACTCCTAGGAGAAGGGAATGTAACTTTAAAAAGCTAAGAGGATTTGGACATCGCCCAAGTTAGAACAGCAGGTCTCCCTCCAACTCTGGCCTCTCCCTCACTCTCCATATGCAGTCAGTCGCCAAGGCCAATCAAGTCCGCTTCCACAGTCTTCTACAGTCATTCCTCTCCATTACCTCTGCTCTGGTTTTGCTTCTCAGCTTCTCATCCCTGGATCTCCTAGCTGCTCTTTCTTCCACAGGGTCTAACCACATCATTCTTCACTCAGATTCAAGAGAATAGAACCATGGTTAGCATGGCAGGGAGATGGAGGAAATGGGGAGAGGCTGGTCAAAGGGTACAAAGTTGCAGTTACGCAGGAGGAATAAGTCTAGAGATCTGATGTACAGCATGGTGACCATAGTTAATAATACTGTATCGTATTCTGGAAATTTGCTAAGAGAGTAGATTTCAGGTGCTCTCACCACACACACACACAAAAGATAATTATGTTGAGATGGATATACTAATTAGCTTGACTGTAACATCATTTCACTATGTATATGTAGATCAAAACATCATGTACACCTCAAATATATACCATTTTTACTAAAAAAATTAAAAATAAAAGAACTATATTTGTAAAGCACAAGTTGACAGCCTCTTAGGGCAGCTAGATTTCATTCTTTAAAGTAGCAAAGGAAACCATAAACAAAACAAAAAGACAACCCTCAGAATGGGAGAAAATATTTGCAAATGAAGCAACCGACAAGGGATTAACCTCCAAAATATACAAACAACTCATGTAGCTCAATATAAAAAAAAAAACAAATAACCCAATCAAATCAAAAAATGGGCAAAATATAATAGACATTTCTCCAAAGAAGACATACAGATGGCCAAGAAGCACATGAAAAGCTGCTCAACATCAATAATTATTAGAGAGATGCACATCAAAACTACAATGAGGTATCACCTGACATGGGTCAGAATGGCCATCATCAAAAAATCTATAAACAATAAATGCCGGAGAGGTTGTGGAGAAAAGGGAACCCTCCTACACTGTTGGTGGGAATGTAAATTGGTACAGCCACTATGGAGAACAGTATGGAGGTTCCTTAAATAACTAAAAATAGAACTACCATATGATCTAGCAATCCCACTCCTGGTCATATACCCAGAGAAAACCAGAATTCAAAAAGATACATGCATCCCACTGTTCACTGCAGCACTATTTACAATAGCTAGGACATAGAAGCGAGCTAAATGTCCATCAACAGAGGAATGGAAAAAGATGTGGTACATATATACAATGGAATATTAGCTATAAAAATGAACAGAATAATGCCATTTGCAGCAACATGGATGGACCTAGAGATTGTCATGCTAGGTAAGGTAAGTCAGACACAGAAAGACTAATATCATATGATATCACATATGTGGAATCTTAAAAAAAGGGTACAAATGAACTTATTTACAAAACAGAAGTAGAGTCACGGATGTAGAAAACAAACTTTTGGTTACCAGGGGATGGGGGAAAGGGATAAATTGGGAGATTAGCACTGACATATACACACTACTATATATAAAATAGATAACTAATAAGAACCTGCTGTATAGCCTAGGGAACTCTACTCAATACTCTGTAATGGCCTATATGGGAAAAGAATCTAAAAAAAAAAAAGAGTGGATATATGTATATGTATAACTGATTCACTTTGCTGTACCCCTGAAACACAATATTGTAAATCAACTATACTCCAATATAAATCTTTTTAAAAATCGTTTAAAAAAAGAAATATCATAATATACAATTTCAATTCTAATATATCACCAGTTTATAATATATTCTTACTAAATTCTGATTTTTTAAAATTTTATATAGTATTCAAGATTAAAGATGTGAGTGAAACCTTTTAAAATTAATATATTTCAAAGTTTGTTTTGGAACAATCTATTCCATTAAAGAGGACTTGAAAAAAAAAAAAAAGAATGAACTCTGAACACCTTAGCATGATGTTCAGGGCTCTTCATGAGCTAGCCTCAATCTACTCTGCTGTACTTACACCAAAATGCCCTATCATTCTAGACTGCTTGCCATTGCCCAAATAGGGCATATGCATTTTCTTGTCACTATGCTTTTCCCTCGTATTTTGACTTCAATCTCATGCTCTTACCCCAGTCCCACCTCCACTCTCTTCCTCCCTTCCTGCTTTTGAAATCCTATTCATTGTTCCAGGTCCAGCTTAGATTAGAGCTCTGTAAAGCATTATCAGAAACATCAGAGTGAGCAGAATCATCACCCTTTCTCTGTGCCCCTGATGTTTTTCCACTACACATATGTGCCCCACTTCCATTCTAACTTATAATATAGATTATTTTTGTCTGTCTCCCCCACGAGTTGGTAAATCTCTTGATGGCTTACCTATAATAATAGATGTTTAACTGAATTAAATGCCACTGACTAAAGCAGTTTCCACCACACTCTTAATTTTTCTAAAAGACACCATTCTCGGGTTTTATTACCTACTTGTCCTTCCTGTTTCAGCTGAAATGACTTAGAAAAAAGAAAGAGGTTTCTTTTTTAAAGGACTCAGGACTAATTTTTTAAAATACGTAAAGGTGAAAGAATTTTAAATGTGCCTTTTTAAAATCAAGTACTGCTAAAGGTAAACAGATGGGATTTCTCAGAACTGTGACTTGCTTTTCTATTTGAAGCAAGCGTCTGTTTTTAGGGAAAAGCAGCTTAAAAATAAGTTATCTAAACTTGGTTTTAAAGGTGCCCAATAACTGTGGCCATGCAGCAAAACAATTATCTTGTTCATTTGACAGAACTAGCACATGGTCTTCTTTGTTTTCTTTTTTTTTTTTTAATGGCCAGCTTAGGTGTTATCCTTTTAAGTGGATTGGGGCAAAGATTATGTGATAGGAAAACTCAGTGATTTTAGAACCCCAAAAGCCTCATCATGACCTAGAGCCCATTTCATATATGCTATTTTCAGTCTACCCCAGCAGAAACGCTCATCCTCTTCTCTGTGACAAACATAGAACTAATCTCATGGTAGCAGAGTTCTGTTTTCTTTTTCTCCACTGAGTTTCGGAGGCCTTGAGGACAAAGCCTGCCCTATCCACATTTGTACCCCTTGCACAGTGATTAGCATTTTATAAGCACTCAATAAATATGTGCTAATTAAATGAAAGATCAAAAGGATGGCAATGAAGTTTAACAGCAATCTGCTATGGTGGAAAAAAGAGGGGCTTTGGAGCCAAAAGACGTGAGTATAAATATTACTTCATATTTTACAAAGCACTTTTATTTACAAAGCCCAAGAACGCTATGCAGTGATATGGTAGCCATTAGTACTGCTGACAAAATATCTGTCTCTCTCATTCGAATAGAATGGCATTTTCTGGCCCCCCTGGGGTTGATGGGACCATGTGACCAGGCAATGAATTGAATATGCAAGTGACATTTGTCATCTCCAGACTAGAGCACTTAGCTGGCAATGTAAGTTTCTTGAGCCCTCTCTTTTTCTTCTGGCATAGAGACAGCCATCATTCAATATGCTCTGTTAGCTGGGGTCCCCAAGTGACAAGAACAACCCCACCATCTCCTGCCAATCTTTGTTAGATGTTTGGCTTAAGTGAGAGAAAAATTTTAAATGTTCATTAAAGCCACTGAGATTTGTAGGTCATTTGTTAGCACAACATAAGCTACCCTATATGACTGATATAAGCAAGCAAAACAGTCATATTTAACAGATAAAACCGAGGTCCAGAGAAACTAAGGGACATTTTCAAGACTGTATTAGGCAACAGCTACAAGTGTAGTAAGTAGCAGAAATGAACTTCATTATCAGATTTTTTTTACTGTAAATGCAGAGCATTTTTACATCTATTTTAAAGGGAAAAATATTTAATGTATTTAATTGAACACAAGTGCATGTGTATGTATGTGTGTGTGTTACATATACACACGTGCATATAATTTTTGAGCAGATGTAGGATAAAATGGAAGTAATCGAAATCACAAATTCAAGTGTAGCATATTAAAATATTGTTGTTTTAGTCTTCTTTAGTGAAAACTTTAAAATTTATCTTTAAACATAAAATTGTTTATAGTTTTAATTAACAAAAAAAGTCTGAAATTTTAGAATTGTTTATACAAACCAACTATCCTGAGTTTTTTAAATTATCTCCTTATTTAGAAAAAATACAGACTTTTTTGTTTATTTGGAAAACAATCTTGACTTCTAATTAATCTTTGGGTAATTTCCAATAATTAGAAACCTTATAATTATACATTCTTGTCAAAGTTACATGCATCTTTAGAATTATTACCAGAATAATCAGAAATATTTTATATATTTACAATTATTAAACTGAGTGTTATAAGGATTAGGAACTAAAACAGACTTTTCTGTTTTGGTTGTATAATCTTAGAGCTTTTTTTGCATTTTTGCTGCTGAAATTCAGGATGCTTTTCTTTACTCTCATTAATTGTGACAAATAATACATAAACAAACTAATCTTTCTCTTGAACGATAAAAAGCATTTTCAAAAACATTAATTATCATTTATATAGTGCTATGTAGGCTATCATGAATGTCCTTCCCTTTTCCTCCAGCAATTTATATTTTCAGGGAACTGAAAACATTCCCTCTAGTTTTAATCTTACTCTTCAAGGACAATATACAAAGGAATTGGGAAACAATATACATTATTGAGAAGCCCTTTAAAATAAAAAAAATCCCCCCCCACAAAACTTAAAACCCTGGATGGTTTCCCAGTTATTGTACTCCCCTGCAAAATTTAACCACTTAATGATCCAGGATCAATTTATAAAATGCCTATTTAGATGCTTCAGAGAGAAAAAAAAAATCTCCAAAACAGTAATTATCAAATGAGTAATTTAAATTCCCTATGACTATTATCATCCCTGGAAATACCAGTGTCAGAATACTAGAAAACTATAACACTGGAAAAGGATGGTAGGCTGAATCAGTTAAGGATCTCTGACTAAATGCAACTGAAAACAACCCTTATTAACTTAAGAAAACTGTATTCACTAGACAGATACTGAGTATCTCACAGAATCCCAAGAAAAAGTTAAGATCTTGGGAAAAACAGGGGCAGGTAGTTTGGGACCTCTCCTGGCCATTAACAAAAGGAGTCTCTTCAAGGCACCACCACCAAAATGGACTGATTCCAAATGTTTTCTGTCCTTGTGACAAGGCTAAGATTCCCAGAAGAATGAATCTGATTCTTTTAGCCTCAATCGCACATATAAATCCTAGCCAGGGAAGGAGATGCGGCCCTTCCCTTGACCATCCACTAAGACCAAGCAGGATGAGGGAGGGATCCTTTTCCAGGGGACAATTGGCATACTGTTAGCAAAGCCAGGGGGAATAGATGCTGAGCACTGAAAAATCACATGTCCAGATGTTTTTGTTTGTTTGTTTGTTTGTTTGCGGTACGCGGGCCTCTCACTGTTGTGGCCTCTCCCATTGCGGAGCACAGGCTCCAGACGCGCAGGCTCAGCAGCCATGGTTCACGGGCCCAGCCGCTCCATGGCATGTGGGATCCTCCCAGACCGGGGCACGAACCCGTGTCCCCTGCACCGGCAGGCGGACTCTCAACCACTGTGCCAACAGGGAAGCCCTGTCCAGATGTTTTAAGGTCTAAATCTGTAAAATGAGATCTTGGGGCTTTGTTAGGCTCCCATCTTAATCCTTCTGAGAAACCAAAAGTTTTGAAAAATTAAGACAGGATAACTGATAGGGTTTAGATATAAAGAAGGCTTAATTTCATGCACCTCTGCCTCCTAAAATTCCATCTTTCAGATTCTGTAAAAGTTAATAAAAAGAGACATGATGAGTATTGATGTTTCCTTTTCACTGAACCTGTTTATTTGGGATCTTTGCTGAGGAAGCACCTTAGCTAACTGGCAGTGATCTTATTTTCAAACAGGGTCACATTCTGAGAAACCGGAAGTTAGGACTTCAACATATGGATTTGGGGGAGTCATACGTTAAACCCATAACATCGAGATTCTGGTCTCATGATGTACCAAAGGTTATTTTGTTTTTTGTTATCCAACTTGTAGCAGCTAACCTGTTCTGACCACAGATGATCTGTGGCTTCCTATACCCTGTATTCTTAACTGGGCATTAGCTGTGTGTTAACATTTTGCTCTTTCTAGCACTCCCACTTTACACATTGGCTACCCTCATACAACACTTTGCTGGTGTGCATGTACTAGCACCCCTTAGCTGCACGTGTGAAAAGCAAAGAGAAGGGCAAGGACTAGACTCAGGGAAAAGTATTCAAATGGTTAGGTGAGGCCGAGAGGGATCTGACCTCTTACATTTGAAAAATGTTTAATTTCCCAACACACTACTACACAGGCTTGCATTGTTCATTCTTGTATTCAGGAAGAAAAACTGCAGGCCATTTCTGCCATCTGAGAAACACCCAGTTTTCCTTGTCATAGCTGACCGTGTCACAGACTTCTTAATCTCCCATGGATGTTCAGAGACATAAAAGTTATATGCCTACCAACTATTACAGTTACTGTTTTGGAAAAGAGCAGGTCATTACTTCTAAATGTCACACACATGGACATAAGTACACTTCCGTTTTATTGATATTGACTTCGGCGTAGAGAAAATTTCTCAAAAGTCCATATTTTGCTGTTTGATTCTTTTACATATAATCATATAATCTCTGACTTTGTAATATGTGAGTCTTCACACTTGTATTAGGATGGTATATCTAGTTATCTTGTTTAATTTATTCCAGATGCATGGAAATGGTTTCAGTGACCAATCATATTGGGAGAAACAAGTTTCTATTTCTGTTTTAATGCATTGAATACCTTCTAGAAGAACTTCTCCCTTCAATTTTTTAAACTTTTGAACTCTTTTGTGTGTACTTAACATCATGTTCAAAATTTGTGTGGTCTTTTCTAGGATTAGAAGAACAGGGAGAAACACAATAAGAAAATATTCTACTTATAATTAGGTCCCTCAGAAACACTTTCACTAAAACCAAGGTTACTTGAAAAGATCCTTGCTTTGCCTTTGAACCTGAATTTGAACTCAGGAAGTCTACTTTGATTAGTTTTGAAATAGAACTTCAAGATTAATTGCTATATTCACTAGAGTTTTTGAGTGGAAAAAGTTCCACCATATCATTTTGAAATGCAAAAGCACGTGAATAGCATTTATTCTACAGGTGCCATTCATGAAACAGTAATTGCAAGTCATCTTTGTGAAATGTAAACACAAAAGATATTGGGGTGAAATCCAATTGGGAGCAATTTTGTCCAGAAGCCACAAGAATCAAATCACATTAAGTATGTTTATATAACTTGGTGAGTCAAATTCATCATTTTTGTGAGATCACAAAGAGGTAAAGTATATAATTAAACCTAATACCTACTTCATTTTATGTTTTTCCTAATGTCTTGAATAACATTCTTTAGTTATTCCTTACCGCTCAATTGTATACAGTTTAAATCCCTTCAACTTTACCTTTTCCTAAAATAAATGATGACGACAATGTAATCACAGAGTCAATTAGGATTAACTTTCATTTCCCTCTCCAGATCCATCTCTCTTCTTTTTCACTTTGTTATGTGCATGTGGGAGTGGGGGAGATAACTCACTGACCTGGATCAGTGGCATTAACATTTTCTCGTGGACTTGACCAAACGTGAGCACCATCAAGAGATGGCAGGAGGAAATGGAATTGGTCACAGTACTTATTCCCCTGGTTCCCTCCTGCAAGGTTGCCATGAGCTGGCTGTATCTATCCAACCTAAACCCATTCCTGTCAAGCAGCCCTCTCCTTATACAGCTGTCTCTACCTCCAGATACAGGTAATCATGACCTCTCTTCAGACCTTAAGGCCTAGGATTAGTAAAATCTTCTTGTTACTAACTCCAGCATGCTGCCTGATCCTTTTCGGTATATCTATATTCTTCTCATGTCTGTGAATATGAGAGCCCTTTATTAAACTCTACTCGAAATGTTCTAATTTGAGTATCCCATCTAATCCCTGCTGGAACCAGGACTGACACTGTTATCAATCTAATTACATATGTATATATATGTCTGCATATATTGATATATATATAAATTAGATTGAGATGTGTGTGTGTGTGTGTATATATATATATATATATACACACACACACACACATACTTACATATACGTATACATTAAAAATCTGCTGGAGAAATGTTTATTGATTTAGCAAATCAGAGAAAACTAAATCCTGAACTGACAGTGGAGTAAACTATAAAGAAATGGGTGTACATTTGGAGATCAGCTTGGTGCTTTGCGACCACCTAGAGGGATGGGATAGGGAGGGTGGGAGGGAGACCCAAGAGGGAGGAGATATGGGGATATATGTATATGTATAGCTGATTCACTTTGTTATAAAGCAGAAACTAACACACCATTGTAAAGCAATTATACTCCAATAAAGATGTTTAAATAAAAAGAAATGGGCGTACACAGCAAAACTTGAAATGGGTATGATAGTAGAGGTAATGATAGCCAAAAATAGGAACAAATGTTGAAAAATCTGTTAAAGAACCATTGGGGCTTCCAGATCCCATCTGCCCACTCCATGCAACCAGGTGGCAGCCCCACTCCAGCCCTGGCAGAGCACCAGGGGTTTACATAAATCATAGAGTCTCACTTAAGATGTTAAAAAAAAAAAAAAGCTGGTAGTACTTTACAGTGTAGAAGGGTAAACAAGGAAATTAAGGAAAGATTAATATCCTGGATAATCAGGCTCCTAATTTGCTTACCCAGTTTGGCTCCCAGAACCCTTCAGGTAAGAATTTAGAAAACCACCTGAAGAATCCAACAAGACCAGAGAAGGGACACAAAGATACTGATAGCAGGAATTTCTTAAGCAAGTGGTAAGAGTAGAATCATCCTATGGGGAACTCCACAATTGCCCAGCCTAGTCCATGAGAATAGAGCAACTATTATGTTTTTAAATGTCCCATAATTATATATGAACATATAATCAAGCATCACCAGATACTGATATAAAATCTCTACTCTGAAAGAGAAGGATTAAAACAACCTGCAGAAATAAGCAGCGTAAAGACAGCAAAGACTGTGCGTAGAGATAAACTTCAATAATATATTTTCCAGTGGGTAAGAAAAGATCCTGCATTCATGAACAAGAACAGAATGTTATAAAAAGAAACATTCTGGAAAAAAAAATACTTGGACATTTAAAACATGATAGCAGAAAGTGAAAACTCAGTTGGAGAATGTTGGAAGATGAAGTTGATAAATACAGCAAAGCACAAAGTAATTAAAAATAGGACAGGGAAAAAATTTTTAAATAGCGGACCAATGAAGGAAGTCTAATATCTGAAATAGTAATAGTTACAGAAAACAGAAAAAGTGAAGAAGCAGAAATCATCAAAGAAATAATTTTAGAAAATTCTCTATAACTGAAAGACATGAGTTTTCATACTAAAAGGAACAAACTGAAAAAACAGATCATTGACTCAAAAAGAGACCAAAGAACATTTAGAACACTAGGGATAAAGGAAAGACACTACAAGCCTACAGGAAGGGGGGAAAAGGGCTGTAAAATGTCAAAAATTATGTCCTAAGATTTCTCAACAGCAACTCTAGATACTTGAAAATAGAAGATTTCAACAACACGAGGGAAAAGGTTGTCCAACCTAGAATTGTATATCCATCCAAACTACCAGTCAACTGTGAGGATAAAGTGATGTCATTTTCAGACATGAAAAATCTCAGAAATTCAACTGTATCTATAGAGGGCAACCAGACTAGGTAGAAGCAAGTCAGAATGCTCTGAGAAAAACAGATATAACTAATATAATACCTGAAGGGAACGAACACCTTGAAAAGATTTAGATATCTGGAAGAGATATTGAGATTAAATTATTGATAAATACCTTTTCCAAAAATCAAGCAAAAACAACAGAATTACTAACACTAGAGAATAGGTGAGGTTGTATTAGTAACAAATATATTTTTAGATTCATCAAAAACAATATAACTAATCTTCAATTAAGCAAGAAATAGGATAATTACAGTTTACTACACGGCTCCATCCTAAATAATTTGCATATTTTAGGAAGATAAATATGAATATTAATATAACCAAAACAATGATAAAAATAAAATGGGACACTGGAGGAAATGGAGATGTGTATGTGAGTAGTGGCAAAATGGGAGAATTTGGCAACAGAGAGCTAAATCCTTAGTGGAAAATCAAAACATAAAGCCTAAAATTTTTAAAATAATAACATAGCAATATAAGCATATTATTTAGAGATATAGAAGTTAACAACAAAAGAATCAATAAATTATTTTAAAATTTATATTTTTTATGGAAGTATAGCTAATCCATAATGTTTTGCCACCTTCAAATTTTAATAGTTGATTCATTATTCCCAGTTTGAAAGCTTAAATTAAGTACTGTTTCAGCACTCCCTACATTCAACCTACTCAACCACATTTCCTCCCTTCAGTATAAGCAATGATTACATCAACCCATGTTTTCCAACCCAGCTTTCACGGGTATAGATCCTTGATGAAAATTATTCAATAAAAATTGAATTCATTCATTCACTAATGTATGTGAATTATGGAAATGTATTTCCTCAACCTAAATTACTCTCAATAGTAGGCAAATATGAAGAATCCAGCCACAATTTCTGTCCCTTCCTAAGCTCTATGCCATCTGAATTTTCAGTTAGTAAACTGTTACTTGGGAATTGCCCTTGTCAATACATTTTTCAAAATTTCCTAAGGCATGAGAAACACATCATTCTTTCTTTAAATGCAAAATGTTGGGTTTTCATGTAACAATGTTTTGATGTTTGTTCATATAAGACTTAGTTTCAATATCAGAACAAGAAAGGGTTGTTCCTAGTTCCTATATTAAATGGGATATTATATTATCCATGAAGGGCTTTAACCAATAGTCAAAGATGAGAGGTTTCTCAACAGGACATATGTTTCAGCCATACACAAGTTACTCAGCTCCTGTCAGCAGGTAGCAGTGTTACAGCACCAGTCTTCAGGAGCACAAGATGAACAGCAGGAATAAGCAAGGCACAAGAACTTCCCCAGAGCTATAGCCAACCCACTTTCTGTCTGTCACAAGGCCTACATATCTCTCCGTAACTCTAAGACCTGGATGTAACATGCAGTAGTCAGGGATATTGCAGGGATTGACGGCCTTTTCTGAAGCACTGGGGGACTCACACCTTGCGCAAGGAATATAATCATTCACATATGTAGGATTTCTTTTTGGCTTCTGTGACAGATGTAACATTGGTTTCTTATTTCAGGAAGTCACTTAAACATGACTCAAGTCAAAGATATGTTAGAAACCCATTTAACTATTTCTTAGCCCAAATACAAACATAAATGGAATGAAATGGGGGACATGAAATGGTTTTCGTAGCAGGAGACAAGGTCTTTAATGAAACAACCGCATTGTAGTTTCCCTGGGGACATTTAGCGATGAATACCTTGACACAAGGTTATGCACTTTAACCCCGGGCTGACACAGAGGCTGGTGGAGAGGATCAGGCTAAAGGGAGGGAGAGTTGGTTACTTTAGTATTTGCCAGCTTCAAGTTCAAACCAAATGCGCACATTCCATATTTCATGATAACCCCCTAAAAATCCCTGGGGCCACTTTTACAGCTCTTGTACATTCAGGTTGCATTGCTCCTGCAAGGAAAGAACAGGCCTGTATCATTTAGTCCATTATGGTCTATTCCAATTCCTCAACTGACATATCGATGCCAGGCTCTGATCTGGGTACTTCATGTACATTATCTCAGGTAACCTTCACAATGATCCTTGAGATAGGTATGGTGACACTCAATGTACATATGAGAAAACTCGGCTTTACAGAAGTTGAGTACCTTGCTTGCGAGCGTCGTAGCCATGATTAGAAATCACTTTGTTATGCTGTCTATTCCTCACGTGTCAGTGATATAACATGGAGATATTACCCT
The DNA here is from genome assembly GCF_964374135.1 of Grampus griseus. NCBI lineage: Eukaryota > Metazoa > Chordata > Mammalia > Artiodactyla > Delphinidae > Grampus > Grampus griseus. The sequence continues at coordinate 52,165,577 of NC_139003.1, read as the reverse complement.
GAGAGAAGTCACGTCTGCTCAGATCACCTCCTTAGAAGCCCTACTTTAAGAGATCTTCTCTCATCCCCCAAATACCAGCCCTCTTTCATCACAACCACCAAGAACATGAAATATGAGAAAGGAAGGGGAAAATAAGGTAGAGAGATAACAAGGACAGAGTGGAAGGAGATGAGGAGGTAGGGTTTTAGATTTTATTTTATTATTTTTTTTTTTTTGCTGTACGCGGGCCTCTCACTGTTGTGGCCTCTCCCGTTGCAGAGCACAGGCTCCAGATGCGCAGGCTCAGTGGCCACGGCTCACGGGCCCAGTTGCTCCGTGGCATGTGGGATCTTCCGGGACCGGGGCACGAACCCGTGTCCCCTGCATCGGCAGGCGGACTCTCAACCACTGCACCACCAGGGAAGCCCTAGATTTTATTTTAAAATATGTAAATAGAACAAAAATATGAAGGAAACTTGGAAAATATCAACAAATGCTAATTCTAAGTAACTGGTATATTAGTTTCCTTTATATAATCTTTGTACTTGCTTGCATGTTTCAAATGTTTTATATTAAATTAAAATAATATTTATTTAAAATAAAAAATAGGTCTGGGCCAAATTGGGACATAAACGTGACTACCACACTGATGTTTTAGACTGTAATCTAAAAGTAATAGGGGAGCTTTCTAAGAAGGAAATGACAGCCTTGAGATTGTGACAACTCTCAGAGCTGAGTGAAGAATGGATCAAAAAGGGAACAGAGAAGTGTCAGGGAAATCAGTGAAAAGGCCTCCCCCACAATGATGGTAGAACGCGACAAGATCTAAGGCATGGTGAGGGCTGAGGAAATTGACAGAACAGGATGGAAGTGAGAAATTTCCAGGAGTGGGTTCCATGTGACTTTCTGACTGTTGGACTGTCAAGGACAGGGGCAGACAGAAGAATCAACTACAATCCCAAGCCTCCCAGGCTAGTTGGTTAAACTGACATAAAGCCAAGGAGAAAGTGGCACAGGTCTGAGAGGAAAAGTTATTGGTTCAGTTTGGCGCTCCTATTTAGAAGTGCTGACAGGAGAGCAAATGTGAGGCGTCCACAGGCAATTAGAAATGGGGGCCGAGAGCTGTCGAGAAAGATCAGGGCTGAAGGTAGATAATCACTGGTCTTCTGCACAGGTGTGATCATCAAAGACATGAGGCTGAATAAGGATGTCCAGAAAAGAGAACCAAAAAAAACAGAAAGAGACAGAAAATGGGGGGAAAAGTTTCGGAATCTAACAGTATAATCTAGTTAAGAACTATCTCCCTCACATAAACATACCGTCAGCAAGGAAATTCTCAGGATTTTGAATTCATCCTGAGGGAGTCAGGGCAGGAGAGCATTGCCAGTATATCTATGCTGCTCTAGTAACAGCTGTAAGTATTTAATATAATCTTACTTTTCCCTCACAATAGCTCTGCAGGGTGATATTACGATGCCAGTTTGATAAAAGAGGGACTCGCAGCTCAGAGATAAGAAGGAATTTACCTAAGTTCACACAGCTAACAAGTGGCAAAGCTGGGATTCAAATCCACATTGGAATGATTCCAAAGCAGATATTCTTTCCTATAAGTTCTGAAACAATCCATCTAGGGAGCAATTTCATGTCTCTGATAGGTCATATCTTTTAAGAGGACATGGGATAACAGAAGTGTGCTGAACCCCGTAGAACATGGTTGAGAGCACCTTATTATTACTTCACATAACCATTTCTTCAGATTTCAAGTGAGCCTGTCTATGACTTAGTCATTTTTCTATGCTGGGTTTTTTGGCATTTGGTTTTTGGAGAGGGGGGTGGTTACAAGGAATTTATGTATTTGCTCTAGATATTTGTTTCTTTAACAAGGGAATCAGGGCAAAACATTTGCTCAGATGTTTTTCTTCCATGCTGAAGTAAAATGCTTAGTCAAAGAAATAAGCATCAAACTTTGGAGGCCCTGCCTCAGTGTTCTCTGTGCTTTTCAACTGCGAGTAAGTAATTGAGTGAGAACATTAAAACGGAGGTCTCTGAATCAGGAGTAATGGATGAACTGTGGTGTAACCTGACCTTAGCAGGTGCCCAGTAAGATTGCCATCCACTTTAACACCCCCTAAACACTCTCTGCAATCCTTAGCACAGAGAGCAGGTGAGAAATAGGCTCTAGAAGTAGTAGTGTGGTTGATAAGTCCTGTCTCTTACAAATAGAACCCATGAGGGCCTGGATTTAAGCCTCCAATTCCCATGGACAGTTTGAGTCTCAGCCCATTTCAGATGGCTCAGATGGCAGCCCATAGTTAGTGCAGTAAGTCTCTATAACATAGGAGGTAAAGCAAACAAAATCAAAATCAATCCCATTGTTACCATTCTGTCAATAGGCAAAGTACATCAGGGATCCAGGCTTCTGAAAGATTGAAAGAGATAAGGAAATGAATTAACTTCCATATCTTTACTTGGTTTCTGCCACTGCCCAAGAGGTGGGAAAATACTGACCAAGTCCAACCTCTCCCTATTAGCACTCAATCAGTAACAATGTTTTTAAACCTCAAATTTAAGAGTCCACTGAAAAAACATCCTTTTAAAATCTGCCATGCTCTTTTTAAATGGCTCCTTGATAAGGTATTGTCCTAAATATACTGAAATATTCTGTAACCTGTATTGCTCAAGAAACCTATGACCTGGAACTGCCCCACAAACAGAATAAATTTTGCATACAGAAACAGAAAATATCCTGTATCTTGGTTGTTGGCCTTGAAGGATGGAAATTATCAGGAAACTAGAGTACTAGTGGATTGCTATAAAATATGTATTTGTTTACTGCCATTCTGGGTGAGTCTCATCGTATAGTAGTCCACAAAATATCGAAAGGACATAGAATGGATAGTCAGAAGACTATAAGCTTGAACTGCTGCCAGCACATTAGCAAAGAACACAAATCTTTCCAGACAGACCAAAGAACTATGTAAACACCAAGTCACTCTTTTTTCTCATCTGGTGAGGAAGCGATAAACAGACTGAAAATCAACCTTGTGTTGATTCCTCCCTTTAAAGCAATGACTTGTTAATCTAATAGCTTAGTTTTATTGGTCAGCTATTTCAAATTAAGAGTCTTACTCCACAAACCCATACTTTATACTTCCAACTGTGCACTAGATATAAATGAGTATAGTATACACATGAATCAATGAGACACATGAATAAACATGCCCATGGGGCAGTAGAATACTGTTAAAAGAAAAAGAAACAGTAGTTGAAGAAAAAAGCTTTGCTGAGGGGAATTTTATATTCACTCTCTCTTTTTAATGGCTTTGAAAATGGAAAGCAGAAAGATATGATACATCACTAAAATTGTAAATATTCCTGGTGATATTTTTGCATAAAGTGTATACATTCATTTTGGTTTCTTTAAATCTCTCATTCTTAGAAACACTGACTCAAATCAAAAGAAATACTGACACATGTGAGGTGCTTTGCAGAGTTTATTTTAATGTTTTAGCTTTGCATTAAGTAGTTTTTGTAAACTAAATGTTCTGTTTCAAGCCAGTTCAGCAAACCGTCACGCATACACATCCATGAGTACATTGTGAATGTTCAAAAAAAAAAAAGTTTTGACTTGCTAGTGCCTTAGAAAAACAGCAGAATTTGAATATGGATTGAAATTCAGCAACTTAATACTGGTTTCATTTCAGGACATAGTTGATGTCCATGATAAAGGGACATTTTTGTGGAATGTACAGTCCATATTAATTTCCCAGATTTGGCCCATTTGAAACAGAAGCCTATTGGTACTGCCAGGAAGATCTGGGAAATCATTAATACAGCTCAGAAATATGGATGGCCTTGCCTGCTGCCTCAAATTATCCCAACTCATGGGTGAAGGGAAAAATCAGACTCATCGATTTTATTACCATATTTTATCAATTCTAAGACATTTTTTGCATATTTAAACCTCTAATATTGTGATGTGTCTTTAATCTATTTCATCTTAGAATTAATTGGAAGCATTTTTCTTTCTTAATGACATATAAAATAAACATATGCTACTATTGTTGGCATTTTGGATTAGATGAAATATGATATACTTAAACCTCACTATTTCTTAGTAAAATATTTCAAATTAGTAAAAGCAAAAGATCTGAATTGTAGAGAATGTTTTTAAAATACAGTTTTAGTAACTTTAGTCTTAAGGGCAATTTGCAACTTAAAGACCTTGGAGGAATTTTAAAGTATGAATTTGCTACAGGGATTATATTTAAGTAATAACAGTAAATGTAATAAGGGCTTAATAACTACCAAAGTCTACTTTGTAAACTTTCTGTATACATTTTTCTTATTTAGCCCTCTTACCAACCCTATTTGTCAGGGATTTGAGGAGAACAAAAACCGTTTCCATGCCTAAGTTATAAATCAATTGAAAAACAAACTATTGGTTTGATAGATGGGAGATTCAAACACTACCTTTGTTACTTAAAGGACTGATGTGTGAGAATTTGGCCTGTCTGCAGATAATAGGGCTGATACAGAAAGAAACAGCAGGGTAGGAAAATACTTGCTGCCTACTACCACATATGAGGTAGGAATAATATTATTTCCATTATAAAGAAGAAAACTGAGGAGACTTTCAAGATGGCGGAGGATAAGACGTGGAGATCACCTTCCTTCCCACAAATACATCAAAAATACATCTACATGTGGAACAACTCCTACAGAACACCTACTGAATGCTGGCAGAAGACCTCAGACTTCCCAAAAGGCAAGAAACTCCCCACGTACCTGGGTAGGGCAAAAGAAAAAAGAAAAAACAGAGACAAAAGAATAGGGATGGGACTGGCACCTCTGGGAGGGAGCTGTGAAGGAGGAAAGGTTTCCACACACTAGGAAGCCCCTTCACTTGTGGAGACAGGGGCTGGTGGGGGGGGGGAAGCTTTGGAGCCACGGAGGAGAGTGCAGCAACAGGGGTGCAGAGGGCAAAGTGGAGAGATTCCCGCAAAGAGGATCGGTGCTGACCAGCACTCACCAGCAAAATGATCACACACCATGATCAAGTGGGGTTTATCCCAGGAATGCAAGGATTCTTCAACATACACAAATCAATCAATGTGATATACCATATTAACAAATTGAAGGATAAAACCATATGATAATCTCAATAGATGCAGAAAAAGCTTTTGAGAAAATTCAACATCCATTTATGATAAAAACTCTCCAGAATGGGGGCACAGAAGAAACTTACCTCAACATAACATAGGCCATATATGACAAACCGACAGCCAACATCGTTCTCAATGGTGAAAAACTAAAACCATTTCCTCTAAGATCAGGAACAAGACAAGGTTGCCCCCTCTCACCACTATTATTCTTCACAGTTTGGGGAGTTTTAGTCACAGCAATCAGAGAAGAAAAAGAAGGAATCCAAATCGGAAAAGAAGTAGTAAAAGTGTCACTGTTTGCAGATGACAAGATAATACACATAGAGAATCCTAAAGATGCTACCAGAAAACTACTAGAGCTAATCAATGAATCTGATAAAGTAGCAGGATACAAAATTAATGCACAGAAATCTCTTGCATTCTTATACACTGACAATAAAAAATCTGAAAGAGAAATTCAGGAAACACTCCCATTTACTACTGCAACATAAAGAATAAAATACCTAGGAATAAACCTATCTAAGGAGACAAAAGACCTGCATGCAGAAAACTATAAGACACTGATGAAAGAAATTAAAGATGATACAAACAGATGGATATATATACCACGTTCTTGGATTGGAAGAATCAACATTGTGAAAATGACTATACTACCCAAAGCAATCTGCAGATTCAATGCAATCCCTAGCAAACTACCAATGGCATTTTTCACAGAACTAGAACAAAAAATTATACAATTTGTACAGAAACACAAAAGACCCTGAATAGCCAAAGCAATCTTGAGAAAGAAAAACGGAGCTGGAGGAATCTGGCTCCCTGACTTCAGGCCATAATGCAAAGCTACAGTAATCAAGACAGTATGGTACCGGCACAAAAGCTGAAATATAGATCAATGGAACAGCATAGAAAGCCCAGAGATAAAGCCACACACATATGGTCACTTTATCTTTGATAAAGGAGGTGAGAATATACAATTGAGAAAAGACAGCCTCTTCAATAAGTGGTGCTGGGAAAACTGGACAGCTACATGTAAAAGAATGAAATTAGAACACTGCCTAACATAAAACACAAAAATAAACTCAAAATGGATTAAAGACCTAAATGTAAGGCCAGACACTATAAAACTCTTAGAGGAAAACATAAGCATATGTTTCTTGATTTCTAGGACATAAATCACAGCAGGATCCTTTTTGACCCACTTCCTAGAGAAATGAAATAAAAACAAAAATTAACAAATGGGACCTAATGAAACTTAAAACTTTTGCACAGCAAAGGAAACCATAAACAAGACGAAAAGACAACCCTCAGAATGGGAGAAAATATTTTCAAATGAAGCAACTGACAAAGGATTAATCTCCAAAATATACAAGCAGCTCATGCAGCTCAATATCAAGAAAACAAACAACCCAATCCAAGAATGGGCAGAAGACCTAACTACACATTTCTCCAAAGAAGATATACAGATTGCCAACAAACACATTGAAGGATGCTCAACATCACTGATCATTAGAGAAATGCAAATCAAAACTACCATGAGGTATCACCTCACCCTGGTCAGAATGGCCATCATCAAAAATCTACAAACATTAAATGCTGGAGAGAGTGTGGAGAAAAGGGAATCCTCTTGCACTGTTGGTGGGAACGTAAATTTATAAATTCACTATGGAGAACAGTATGTAGGTTCCTTAAAAAACTAAACATAGAACTACCGTATGACCCAGCAATCCCACTACTGGGCATATACCCTGAGAAAACCATAATTCAAAGAGTCATGCGTCACAGTATTCACTGCAACTCTATTTACAATAGCCAGGACATGGAAGCAATGTAAGTGTCCATCGACAGATGAATGGATAAAGAAGATGTGGCATATATATACAGTGGAATATTACTCAGCCATAAAAAGAAACAAAATTGAGTTATTTGTAGTGAGGTGGATGGACACAGAGTCTGTCATACAGAGTGAAGTAAGTTAGAAAGAGAAAAACAAATACCATATGCTAACACATATATATAGAATCTAAAAAAAGAGAAATGGTTCTGAAAAACCTATGGGTAGAACAGGAATAAAGACGTAGACCTAGAGAATGGACTTGAGGACACGGTGTTTGGGGGGGTAAGCTGGGACGAAGTGAGAGAGTATCCTTGACATATATACACTAACAAATGTAAACTAAATAGCTAGTGGGAAGCAGCCTCATGGCACAGGGAGATCAGCTCGGTGCTTTGTGACCACCTAGAGGGGTGGGATAGGGAGGGTGGGTGGGATATACAGGAGGGAAGGTATATGGGGATATATGTATACATATAGCTGATTCACTTTGTTATACAGCAGAAACTTACACAACACTGTAAAGCAATTAAAGTCCAATAAAGATGTTAAAAATTTTCCCAATTTTTTTGAATTTACAAAAAAAAAGAAGAAAACTGAGGTATGGAGAGGTCCAATTGTCAGATGATAGATAGAATGGAACAAGAGTGACTTTTCTAAAATCCTATCAACAGTCTCTCCAGTCATTAATTTGTTCAAAACTTTTTCTTCACAGATACAACATTGGTGAATTTCATGGCTGCCTTCCTAATCACTGGGAACACTGAACAAGCAGCTTAACCTCTCTGTGCCTCAATTTTCTCATCTATGAAATGGAGAGTAGCAATAGTACCCACCTTGAAAGGATGTTACGAAGAAGATGACAGATACGTGTAACATGGGTTAGAAAAGGGTATGGCAGTGGTAAGCACTTAATAAATATTGCCTACTGATGGGTTAAACCATATGAACACGCCATTTCTAAGTCAAAAATGGCCAAACATGAGCAGTGTCTTACGGTTCAACCCACCATTATCTGAAAGAATCATATTTGTCTATCATTTCAGGGTTAAACGTGGACTTACAGTGGTATCTTTAACCAAACGATGTTATATTCATGAAAATGCTTCATTTCTCTGAACGGAAACTGGCAAAGTTAGGACTTGAACAAAACAAAAAGGAAGTTTCTCCGATGTAATACAATCCTGTTCGAACACCTCACCAGATGATGGCGCTGTTCTGATTACTAGGTTTTTACAGCTAACGCAAGTCAAGCACGAAGATTAAGTAATGATACTTACATTATCCTTTTGAAATTTTAACAACTCTGAATAAGCTCTTTGGCTCCTGTTGTTTTAACTCAGTGTACTTGTCAGCAAGAATACTGACTTTGCAAGGAAGCTACCACCCATACTGTACTGTAAACCCTAATAATGCAATTAAAACATTAATGAGAAAGCATAACCTTTCCATTGGAAAGTCCTTAGTGTTCCGAGTCTAGGAAAGGAAATCAAATATAAATTATTATTTTAATTTATTTTCCTTATCTTTCTCAAATTTTTAGAAATAAAGTAGAAAAAAATAAAAGCAGTTTAAAAAGCAGTTTAAAGACTGCTTCACTTCAACTGCCCTTCTCTAAAAATAGTACTTCATTTTTTAAAATTTACTAACATTCTGTTCCATCTTCCAGGGGTTTGAATTTCTTATTTCTTTAGAATCTTAAAAGCTGAAAGCAACTTTCACGTGGCTTTGGTGATCATTTGCATCTTTGAAAACTCAAGAAGAGGTTATGCTCACTCTATTTTTTTTTGTTACCATATTTCTTTATCTCATTTTGTTATTTTCATTAATTGCTTCCCCCATTTCCTTCATTTGTTGATATGGGGTAAAGTTTATTATAAATTTAAATTCTGAAACACACGACAAAGTTTTTTAAGAATCCCCCATTCTTTTGTGAAGAGTAAATTCAGTATTTATGTAATGGAAAAGGACTCCTTGCTTCTGATAATGCTGGTTGTCATTATCGATATTTAGGCCTTTGAGAGTAAACTCCAAAGACAATATTACACTAATACTCTCCCTTTTCATCCTTCTAGCTAAATACACATTTCTTCATTCCTAATATTTATCACAACTCATTATGGCAATGTTTGAAAAGCAGAGACCTTTGAGTATTTATATTCCCCATAGAAATGAGCATAGCTGTAGCATATTTTAAATGTTCAATGCATAGTTGGGGAATGAATTTATCTCTCCAAAGATTCCATACAGCTGAATCTGTTAGGGAGTTTCACTCGATCTGAGTTCTGACTTTACAAGGTGACTTGGGGGTTGGTTTCCTGGAAGAAATTATCTTTCAGTGGTATTTTGAATACATGAAGAAGAAATTGATAGCCAACTATGTGGGAGAAGTAGGAGGAAACCATTTAAATAAGTAACAAGAAAGACAACATAGCCATGAAAAGGTCAAAAACTGTATTGGAATGAGGTGGTTGGCCGAAAGGGTTAAAACTGGGGCCATTATTTAATAGAATAATAAGGGGCCATGAAAGATGATGTGGCATAATTAGACACACTTATCAGATACCCAGAGTACTTAATACTTAGCATGCACTATACTCTTTCAGCAGCAGCATCATTACACTGCAAGAATGTTGAGCTAATTGGAACAAACATCCATTTTACATGAGTAACGTGGCATTGATGACACTGTATGATTTATGGGTGCTGCCATCTGGACTTTACCACCGTTCTTCTGCTGTATACTCTATTAATAGGTATGATTCTCTGCTGCACTCTCTCACAAATTTACTGGTTTGGGAGCTGTTTACCAGGGAAGTTTCAGGAGAGGATTGTTGATCTATATACTTAAATGACAAATGAGTTTTGTGCATGGGGCTTTTGTAGATAAAAAAATGCAAACCAAATTCTTTGTAAAAATCCAGATCTCAAGACACTTGTTAAAGGATTGGTGTTGTAGCATAAAATGTTGTTGTTGTTGTTTGCTGGTTATAAAACTCAAAAATAACACATGCAAAGTAGTGAAAAGTATGCTTACATAATGAATTGAAACAAAGATCTTCAGAAGTCAGCTGAACTTTGAACCTCCCTTCATGTTAATGCTTCTGGCTTTGAGGACTACTCATATTTCTATACCAACTGTATTTCTTAAATTTCGTTAGGAAACCCTTGTCTCCAAGTGCATACACTAACTAAATGTGATAGCAGGGTCACTTCATTATTTTTTTATAATTTAAATGTAGTAATCCAACATGGTATGAGACTAAGACACAGTAGAACTTTGAATGTGACTGAGATGATAACTTCACAAGCCAAAACCTTTATGCATCATTCTATTTTTGCCAAACACAATAGCAGGGGTAAAGTTACTCATGGCCCTAAAGAAAGGCTCAGGAGTAGCAGAGGAAACAAGAGTTTGTAGACACTGCATCATTTTTCAACATCTATTCCTATCCTTGTTCTTAGTTTGCTATACAAACTCGGCCAAGTTATTTAAGTTTATTTTACTATGACTTTCTCCACCAGATAGAAAATTGGCAATTACACTGTGGGCTAGCTCTATGTGGTCATCAAGAGAATTTGGCTTAATAAGTAGAATTTCAATTCTAGATAATCCAGCGACCCTCTCTCTGTTTATGGAGATTTTGCATTAGAATTGGGAAGAGCAATTAACTTTCAAAGGACAGATGGCAATAGATTACAGATAACACCAGACTCATCTAAGTAATGCATGGATGTTAAATCAAAGGACAGTACTATTTTAACCCTGATAACTTAAAAAGTCTCTGGAAATTCAGTGACCAGAAAAAAATACCAGACACCTGTTTAAAATGTATATATTTTAGGAAACCTCTAAATAAAATAGACATTAGCGTCACTCAGCTTAGCGTTATTTATTCAGAGAGACTATGAAGTTTGTCTTTCTGGTTGACCCTGATTCTACTGCCTCCATGTGCTAAACCCTGGCATAGATGAATTTGGCTATTGAATGCAAGCTTCAGACGGGCCTGTCATGCACCACCCACAAGGCATGATCTTACAGCTCCCCGCCCAAAGACACATGAAGAACCCACCATTTGCCAGGCCCTACAAATGCCATTGTGAATAAGAAGGTCACATTTCAATAACTTCCCATATATTATTTAAGACACAGCACTTGTCCTCACGGAAGTGGAAAGAAGAGACTAATCCAATAGCTGAGCACAGAAGAATAAGAAGTCATCTGAAAAAGCTAAATCAAAACAGGCTCACAAATCACTGCCGTTGAGAAAAAGGTCTCTCTGTATGGCTTAGGACCATCTATGGGGTGATACAACTTGGGGTTCTCCGTGACTATATTACAGCGAGGATTCTTCTTCCACCATAGGATCCTTATATAGCAATACTGTGTCCCCTGCATTTCAGTAAGTTTCTGGTGAGCCACATAAAGTGCTGACACTAGGTGTCCAACATACTTGTTTTACAAATATCCACGGAGAACCTATGTGGCAAGCACAGTGCATATGCCAGGTGTGAGGACAGGGAAGGCAATCATAAACAAAAGTGGGTCCCTAAATCACAAGGAAGTTGCAATTAAGGGAGGAAAGACAGATAAACAAGTATGTAATACTATCTAGTCATATACGATTATGAAGGAGAAAGGAATTGTAATTCTGTGTGGGGATTTATCTGTGGGGCAGATTTATAAAAGCAGTGGCATTGAACTGAACATGGGAAAAAGGTCAGAATTTTGTAAGGTAAATAAAGAAGAAAGGACATTCCAGGCAGAAAGAAAGTCACAATTATATTCATGGAGGTGGGACAGCACCAGATATTTTTACAGAATAACAAATACTATATTTCATTCTGGCTGGTTAGTCACAAAAAAAAGAATGAGATAATACCAGGAATGCGGTTTGGAGCCAAAGCAGAAAAATCTTTGAATGTCATGATTAGGGATATGTGTTGCACTGTACAGGCGATGGGCAATCAAAGTTATAGAATCAATCATTTTGCGGCGAGCATTCAGCCCTACCCCTAGTGGTAGAGATGAAAAAACTAAAGCCAGAGAGGTTCAGTGACTTGCTGACATCACACAAATCATTAACTGGGGAACTACTGAATGCTTTTCCAGACGGGGCCATAATGATCTGGTCTTGCTTCTGCAATGGTGGTTTCAAAATATGTTATGGAATGGAGTAGAATAAGGAAGGATTGAGGATGGGAGAAAACAGTTAGAGAGATCTATAAGGGACAAAACAAGACATAATGAGAACCTGAAACAGGATGGATCTAAAAATAGAAAGGAGATGATGGTGATGGTGATGATGGTGACCATGTGATTCCTGTACTAGCACTATTTGAAATAGTTTACATATGTTAACACATTCAGTCATGATTGCAACTCCCTTATTAGTATCCCATTTTACAGAAGAAGGAATATAATCACAAGAAATAAAGTTATTGCCAAAATGACAGAATTTCATTGGAAGAGCCAGGATTCAAACTTGGCATTCTGGCTCTAAAGTCTAAATCCTAACTAATGGATGTAAGAAACCTCGTGGAATAGAGTTTACAGGCAGAACTAGCAACTGGTACTGTGGCTGAAAGAGGAAGATTTAGAGCCATGATAAAAGTTTTAATTTGGATGACTGGAAAAATGAGGTCTTTTTTAAAAATGGAAATAGATATGTCCTTAAAAGAGTATTTGAGATCTGTTTGGTTTTAAATGCTGGTGTTTTATAACAAGAGGGAAAAGGAGGTATTAAGAAATATAAGAGTAAAGTTTAATTGAGAGATTTTAAGCTTAGAAGAGTAGATGACATTGGAAGTCAACCTTAGAGAGATGAGAGTTCAAGTCCCAGGCATGAATGAAATCCTCAAGGAAAAAGATGTGAAAAGCCTTGTCACTAAGGAGTGAAGGTAAGAGGACTTCATGAAAGATTATGGGAGCCTTTCAGAGAACAACAGGGGAAACCAAGAAAGGCCACATCATGGAATCCAGGAATAGAGCATTTTGAGAAAGGTCTTGTGTTGAGCAGAGACCAATCAAAGAGGAGGAGGATGAGAAAAGGTGAGGTGATTGGTGGGTAAGAGTCACTGGTGACTTCTGATGAGGCTGGTATAGGACAGCTGTGGGGGCAGAAATCTGATCAGAAACCATGTAGAAGGGATAGGGAGACCATGATGTTGGATACTCTGGTGACTGAAGGAAGGAGAGGCATAGGCTGATAACTTGACAGTAGTAGAGAATCATGTGAGGTTGTTGAAACTGCTGAGAGCCAATCATATCTGTAAATAAAATATGTCTATATTGGCCATGTGATTTTTTTATATCAACATTAATATCATTTCTGAAACAGGTAGCCAAGTTACTGAACGAGTTCAGAGAGGGCCTAATATCTAGGAAATAAAATAATTGTTCAAAAATACAACCAATGAAAACAATAGTGATATTAATGTATTGCTTAAATGCAAAGCCTCTGAAGGAATTTTAATTCTGGATCAATCAGTATTGTTTCTGCATATCAAACTGACAACAAGGATATGGCATAAGACATTGAAAAAATATAAGAGAACATGAAAATATTAAAGAAGAAAAACTAAAATGGCAAATCAGCAGCAGCACTACCACAACCCCCTGGGAAATTGTGTCATTTCTTCCTCTCTATCTTCAACATTCTTGGATTACTGCACTCACCATCAGTTCTACTACTATTGAATTTTTGCTTCGAGTACGTGTCTTCTTCCTTCCCATTTAGATACTTAAAGAATGTTTACTAAATTGGATTGTGCCAAATATGATAGACTTGAAAACGTCAGCTTGGTGCTTGGAGAGAAAATGTGAAAAACACAATTTCACTGTTCTGAGGGCTTTTATTTCCAAAAAAAGAGAATATAGTGTATAGCGTCTAGGAGCATCAGCTGTGGTATCAGGAAGACCTCTGCTCAAATCCCACCTCTCTTTTGCCTATATATGTGACCTTGGCAAAATTATTTAATTTCAATAAACCCTAGTTTCCCTATCTATAAAATAAGACTAATAGGCTTAATAAGGATACCTTTTTTCTTTCTTTTTTAATTTTTATATAATCTTTAAAGGTTACACTCCACTTACAGTTATTACAAAATAGCAGCTATATTCCCCATATTATACAATACATCCTTGTAGCCTATCTGACACCCAATAGTTTGTATCTCCCACTCCCCCACCCCTATATGCCCCCTCCACCACTGGTAAACACTAGTTTGTTCTCTATATCTGTGAGTCTGTTTCTTTTTTGTTATATATACTAGTTTGTTGTATTTGTTTAGCTTCCACATATAAGTGATATATACAGTATTTGTCTTTCTCTGTCTGATTTATTTCACTTAGCATAATACCCTCCAAGTCCATCCATGTTGCTGCAAATGACAAAATTTCATTCTTTTCTATGGCTGAGTAGTATTCTACTGTGTATATACATATCTGATATATATCAGATATATATATATCATATATATTAGAGAAATTAAGGAAACAATTCCATTTACCACAGCATCAGAAAGAATAAAATACCTAGGAATAAACCTACCTAAAGAGGCAAAAGACCTGTACTCAGAAAACTATAAGACACTGATGAAAGAAATTAAAGGCAACACAAACTGATGTTCTTGGATTGGAAGAATGAATATTGTTAAAATGACCATACTAGCTAAGGCCATCTACAGATTCAATGCCATCCCTCTCAAAATACCAGTGGCATTTTTCACAGAACTAGAACAAAAATAATGATAATACTTTTTGATAGGATTCAGGGGATTATATGAGTTAATACACATACAGTGTTTAGCACAAATCCTGATGCATTTAAAACTCTCTCACCGTTAACTGTTATTTTTTCCCCTTTTGTTCTGAGAGAATAAAACTGTGACATATCCTCTACACTGCTTCTATAAACCATCCCATCATGTTTTCTTCTTCTATCCTCCTCTTTGTTGCTGCAGCTTCTTCTTCCTCCTCACTCCCTTCTTCTTCTTCTACTTCCTCTCCTCTCTCTCTCCCCATCTCTCTCTCTCCTTCTTTCTCTCTCTCTCTCCTTCAGGAAGAATGAGTACCATCAGGCTTCCTCAAAGGAATATCAGACAGTGCAATTTGTTTGCTCAGCTGCCCTAACAAAATACTCCAGATTGAATGGCTTGAACAACAGAAATTTATTTTCTCACAGGTCTGGAGACTAGAAGTCCAAGGACAAGGTGTTGCAGGTTTGATTCCTTTTGAGGCCTCTCTCCTTGGCTTGCAAGTGGCCATCTTCTAACTGTGTCCTCATGACAATATAGCCTTTCCTCTCTGCATGCATCCCATGTGTCTTCCATTTCTCATAAGGACACCAATCAAATTAGAGCCCACTCATATGACCCCACATAACCTTAATTACCTCTTTAGAAACCCCCATCTCTAAATACACTCACATTCAGAGGTACTCGGAGTTCAGACTTCAACATACGAATTATGGCGGGGGGGAGGGATAGGCACACAATTCAGTCCATAACAGGGAGGAATAATAATATTCTCCATTCTTTGTGCCTGTATATTACTTAAACTAACACAGTGGAAAGAATGCCAGTTCATAGACATAACTGAATATTAAGTACATCATTTGTTTCCCCTTGTTAATGTCACTGTTTCTAATATAAGAAAACATATAAAGAAATGGAATATAATTTCTCTACCGTAAACATATAAAGAAATGGAATATAATTTCTCTACCGTAAAGGAGTATCCATTTTATAGAATATGCTTTAATTCAACCTACTGTTTACTTGAAAAAAGAATAATGGCATTAGCACATGTAAAACTATATCAAAGATAGTGGGATGAACCCCTAAATACATAGTATAGTTAGCTGCATTTCAATTACACTTCGTTGACTAGTGAAAAGAAAATGCCAGTGTAAATACATTGCTTAAATATAAAACATCAAAAAGGGATTTTTTTATGTACAACAATTGGCAAAGTGTAAACACAGAATGTTGATGTTTTTCATTTTTCTCTTAAAAGGCTGAATTGAGTTCAGTGACAGAGGCAGAGTGCCAGGCTATAGGCTTTGACAAGCTCAGCTGAAGTAAAGCCTGCCTTCCACAATGGGAAGGGCAAGAAACCCAGAAAAATACCTCGCTCCTGTAACACACAAACACTTCAAGCACTGGACTCTTCCTTAATACACATCAGCTTTTCAGCACACCTAGAGAAACTATTTTAATATCTGAATATGCTTCTGTAAATCTTATAAATGTGCTTGCTATTTATTATATACCAGGCATTAAGTCAGTCTGAAGTATCCTTTCCACCTGTACTGGGAAAATAATTCTTCAATACAACCTTTAGACTCTTCCATTATTTAATGAGAATTAAGATTTTAATGCATAGTTTTCTTTAGATTATACCTTGACTCTGTTGAGTACCACACACTGAAGAGCATCCAGAAACAAATCCTGAGATACCCTGAAGGATGAGGAGAGATCACAGAAGGTACACCTCTTGATGGCTGTTTATTAATGTGGAAAGAGAATTTGGCACAAAGCAAATATGAGAAAGGAAATGTACGAAAGTTTCCTCTGTGAGTAAAATTATTCTACATTTAATTTGAAAAAATTTAAGAATGACATCAAATGACATAAGATAAAATTCACCTGGGAATTAACAGTTTTCTGCAGTAAAACCTACTCCTATTAATGTAACTGTAAAAAGTTAGAAAATTCAACTAGGTTACACAGCCCCCACCAATAATAACTGAATACTGAGAGCTCAGTTAGGATAACAGATAAATTACTTAGTAGAAGAGGCCTCCCCTCGTAACCACGTTATCTCATTTCTCCACTTTCTTTCACTAAAACACTGAAGCTTTTCAAAGTAATTGGACTCTCCAAATGAGTAGCAGGAGAAGCCACCTTTCCCAACAGGCAGCAGTCAGCCAAAATGGGATTTCCAGGGTAAAAAGTTTACCTGCCCTCATCACATTCTTGATGTAGCCAGGCAGTCTTGCAGTCTGTGTCACTGGCCCAGCTATTGGGCCAATTAAAAAATGGAGAAGGAGAGTGGGAGGTGAGAAGAGAAGAAGGGCAGGAAAAGAGTAGGAGGAGAAAAGCAGAAGGAAGAGAGAAAAAGCAAGCCCAACCAATTCCAAATACCAGAGTGAAATGAAAAGTTGAAAGAGACTGAGTCATCCACAGACCTTGCCTTGCACCTTATCCAACCCTGCTGATAGTTAATATTTATAGAAATGACATAAGATGTTCATGTGCACGTGCTGCCAAAAGGAAAAGCTGAGCCTCCCTGGAAGCAATCTTTAATCAGCAATTATGCTTGGGAATGCAAAGAGGATGGCACGTTAAAGCAACCTAGTTAATAATATGCACTCACTCGATGCTTATAATAGACCAGTAACAAACAGCACCGATTCAATTTATTTAACTGTCTGTGCACCTCCTCAGGGAAGGGAAGACATAAATTTTGGTAGGCTGAAAAATGATTCGTACTTACGTGGTAGCTGTGCTAAGTCATGCATGATTATTGCCCCAGCTTTTCCTATAGGAGTGCCCTGAGCAAGTGGAATGCCTAGAACGTTCCTCCCATCTTCCACATATAAATTCAGGCTGGCCTGAAATTTGGCCAGGATGGTAGAGTAGATAGATATGGGAACTACTGTAGTAGTATATGCCCTGAAATACTAAATTTAGAAGTTATAAGTTACAAATAAAGTTCCTGAATATCTACTCTTACACACACACACATTTATATTAGACATTTAAATAAACACATACTTTATTCATTCAACAGCATCTATTAAACATCCCCTAGGTGTCAGGGAATGTACCTGCTAGGAGTAAATTAATAAAACATGATTCTTGTCTTCAGGGAAGGTGAAAGAGAAAGGGAAATATAATTGAGCATCTGTCATGCACTTAATATATGTGATCATGACACTGCTATGGAGTTTGTACTATTTTCCACATTTTACTGACAAAGAAACTAGGGTTCAAGGAAACTAAGTGATTGTTTATCATTAATTACCCAGTTAAGTAGCAAAGTCAGGATTTCAACCAAAATATGTCAAACTGCAAATTCCAGGTTCTCTCTACTATTCTGCCAAGAGCTGAAGCAAGAAAGATGGGCAAGTAAACACTTGCAATAAAATATTTAAAGTACAATGGAAATATGAACATTATAAAGTAATGGCAAAAAAAAAGAGTAATAAATTCTGGTTGGGGTGAAAGAAAAGGAAGAAGGTCTGATGAGTCTTTTCCAAAGAGAGAATATTTGAGCACTGTCTCTAAGAACAAACAGTGGTTCCCTAGTCTCTACCAGTACACATAGTGCTATGCCCCTATTAAACTCTTTGCTGTCCCCCAAATACACCAAACTCTTCACCTATCCTCTCTCTGTCCATACTGTATGATTTGCCTGATATGGCTCATCCTCTTTTTCTACCTGGTGAATTCCTAGAATGAAATGGACTTAGGGAAGTGAAAATTTCTATAAATTTGCCCAGTGATTTGTTCATTCAGCAAATATTTGAGTCCCTATTTATATACCAGATACTGAATATTTAGAGATAAGGACCTATAAATCTTGACTTGCTGAAAATCTAGTTGGGGATATAGAAAATTAACATTATCATTATAATAAAAAATTTGCTATGTTAAAAGAAAGCACAGGGGATATGAGAGAACAGCTGAGGGTACCGAAGGAGGCTTTCCAGAGAAGGACGCCCTGGTCTGTGTCTTAAAGACTAAGTCGTTGTTGATATACAGTGGGAAAAAAAAATAATTAAAACATGCTTAGGGCTTCCCTAAAAAATCTAAATTCCTGGTGTGTTTTGCACTGTTGGAAAATATCATTACAACCTTAGCAGCACTGCAGTGAATTGTTAATTGTATAATGAGCAGAAGAGCTGATTGAATGCATGAGACCAGCAAAGTGACATAACAGTTCCATAGTATAACAGTTCCACAGTATAATTCATGTCTTTCCTATGCACCAGCCAGGAGAAATTTGACAATGATGTGTTCATTGGAAGAAAGTTAATTCTGAATCTAAGGCTCTTATCAGACTCAATCTACTAACAATATTGATTTCCTGATATAATCTGCAAATGAAAGGAAATTTATTTGATTGGCATAGAAGAGAGGAAATAATCATGACTGAACTGACAAGCAGAATGATAACCCTATTCTGACCAGAAAGACATGTCTATGTGAAAAACTTTTCTAGAACAGCTTAGTCCAACAAGAGCATATTTACTCGGGGTTCTGAGATCCTCCTTCTCCCTCTGTCTTTCCTAACTTTCTCCCTCCCGCCTTCCTCCTCCCCTCTTTTCTCTCAATAGATAGATAGATAGATAGATAGGTAGATAGATCACCTTTTTAACCCCTTAAAAAGGTATACATGTATATGTAATAAATATATATTACATAGGGACTTTATGCTTTTTAAGGGGTTAAAAAAAGTGATCTTATACAAGAATAAATGTGAGTAATAAATATGGGTAAGAAAAATGACAAACAGTATTCTAGAAAGACAATTTGTATACCAATGACAATAATTTCCTTTGAATTTCTCTTATTACAATTTAATTCTAAGCATGTTAATTCTTTTTTTGTTTGTTTTGTTTTGTTTTTGCGGTACGCGGGCCTCTCACTGCTGTGGCCTCTCCCGTTGCGGAGCACAGGCTCCGGACGCGCAGGCTCAGCGGCCATGGCTCACGGGCCCAGCCGCTCCGCGGCATGCAAGATCTTCCTGGACCGGGGGCACGAACCCGCGTCCCCCGCATCAGCAGGCGGACTCTCAACCACTGCACCACCAGGGAAGCCCTAAGCATGTTAATTCTTGATGTTGCTCAGTTTCAAATACCTTCAGGCTTTTACACCTGAATTATAAGAACAAGCCTATAATTCACCTACATTTGCAGCAAAACACAGCTTAGCCTTGAAGCTTTTCACCTTCAAATTTAGGTTTTCAATTATCATGATTTTAGTTCCATTTATTAGTTTTTTGCTAGCAATGAATACTATACTATTTTTATGGTGAAGCACATTGCTAAATAAGTGTGTAAATTCATTTGTAAAAACACCAGTGTGTTATAGGGACTACGGTAAAAACACTGATTATATTATAAAAATCTTCATTTAGTACTTGAAATTACCTCTGTATTCATGACTATACTTGTCTATACTAACCAAATACGGTATAGATATAAATCAGTTACTAAAATTCAAAAACAGCAAGGGAATGAATCACATATAAGTGCTAGAAGGGTCTTAAAGTAATACTAAAATAAAAATGCATGTTTTGCTTAAAATATCTGGATAATTCCCTCAAATCTTTGTTTTATTTTCTGGTGTAGACCTGCCCCATATCTCTAAGAGCATTTCACATGATTTTTCATGAAATATCAATGATAAAATTCTCAGTATTTATGCTTATTTTTCAGATGTTCAAGACATAAAGGTAGACATGAAAAGCCTTAATTTTAGGATTTTGGAGGGGAAAATCAGCTAAGTCTCCTAATTAAACAAGACGTGTATTCTCTGTTGTTATATTTTAATAACAAGTTACCTATTTGTTTATAGAAAAATGTTCAATTATCAACTAGACATTAAGCCATCAGTACAGAATTTTAAATCTGGGAGAATTTCCGTAAGAAACTGAATCTAAATAAAGTGCTGGTATATGTTTCCTTATAATTTTAGCACTGAAGTATATTATATGCTCCCCAACATCTTCTACATGAGTGCTTAGGCCCATGCTCCTACTGATGTTCTCCAGAAATGCAAACTAAGACGTGAGTTGGCAGCTCCCTGGAAAGATGAAAGAGGCTTTGGAAGCCAAGCTGTGCACCTGGCCAGATTCCAGATGAGTGGTTCCTTCCTGAGATGAGGCTGAGTCAGCCAGGAATAGCCTAAAGGCAGTAAAAGTGAATGGCAAATAAGCAAAATGACAGAAGATAAAGGGAAGACAAAATATTTTATCTCTAATTTTATACCAAAGACTTGTTAATTATGAAAAATCTGATCCTTTGATTGTGTTTATTTCATTTATGTTCAGAAGTGGTTCAGAAGGGAATTAGAGATGTGTGCCACACAGCAAAAGTCAACGAGCAATACATTTCTTCAACACCCTTTCCTCTCAGAATGAAAAGATACACATTCTGAGAAGCAAACATAAAACTGGTTTATAACAGCAGGCCCATGGTGCCAGTGAGGAGTTTGTCTTCATTTTCCAGAATAGCTGCTAAAAAAGTCATCAGCATGTGTATTAGATTTCTCCAGAGAAACAGAATATGTGTGTGTGTGTGTGTGTGTGTGTGTGTGTGTGTGTGTGAATATATATATGTGTGCATATATGTGTGTGTGTGTGTTTGTGTGTGTATATATACATAAACATTTATTATAAGGAATTGGCTCATGCAGTTATGGAGGCTGACAAGTCCCAAGATCTGCAGACAGGAAGCTGGAGACCCAGGAGAGATGATGGGGTAGTTCCCAAGTCCATAGGTCTGCAGACTGGAAACCCAGGAAGAGCCAAAGTTGCAGCCTGAGTTAGAAGGCAGGAATAAAAATCCTATGTTCCAGCTCAAGGTGGTCAGGCAGGAGGAAATGCCTTCTTATTCACAGGAGAGTCAGTCTTTTTTGTTCTATTCAGACCTTCAAGTGATGGGATGAGGGCCACCCACGTTAGGGAGGGCAATCTGCTTTACTCAGTCTACTGAGTCAAATGTTAATCTCATCTAGAATACCCTCACAGACATACTAAGGATAATGTCTGACCACATGTCTGGGCACACAATGGTCCTGTCAAAATTAACTATTACAGCACAGTAAGACATAAGAGGAAAAATAAGATAGCATCTCATCTATGCAATTTTTTTTTTAATTTCCAAAAGTTGAACCACCAGCATATCAAAGGATTTGTCCAAATCCATAAAGATCATTAGTATTGAAGCTGGAATTAGATCAGATGTCTCAACTCAATTGTGGAAATTACTAGTTTTCAGAAGACATATATTTGAAAACTTGAAAGTGTGACCTTTTTCCTTTTCTTTTTTTCTCTTTCATTTTGATTTGTCCTGATTCAATGAAGGATTACTTTCTCTTCTCGCAATTTCAAACAATTTTAATCTGCTCTCCAAAGTCACACTAACCACCTTTTAAAACTCAGGAAACAAAAACTGTTGACAAGAAATCTCATTAGGCTGCTCTCCAAAATCTCTTCTCACTAAAAAAAGATAAAGTGCATTAGAACACTGAAAATAACAAATGCCGAGTTTAGGCTGAGGTGGTATATTATTCCAAAGAGTGCAAGATAAACAACAAGTGTTGCAAACCCACCTGAACAAATAGCTTTACCGAAACCTCCATCCTGTCTCTTTCCTGGATGGTAACAGTAAGCTGTAATATGACAGGCAGTGTAGTTCTTGGTCACATTGACCTGAAGGAAAGGCCCACAACTCAGACTGCACATGCTGCTTTGAAATGTTTCCCTTACGTTTTCAATCTTCTCCTTTCTGCTGTCTACAGAGACCATAATCAGATTCTAAAACTGTCACCAAGATGACCAGCAGGCCTATAAGACCCTGGTACAGTCTGGACCTGGAATTTGTTTCCTCTTTTCTCTTTGCCACAACTAGCAATGGTGACAGCAGAAATGAACACATTTCTGCTGGAGTAACACATCTCTAGCACAATAACCCCCACCCCATAAATCCCCTTATGTTCACCCTGGGCTGATCATCCACGGGTTTCTGTGTCATCATCTATTCTGCACTTACTGCATGGAAGCATGAAACGTATCAGATCTTAGGCTGAAATAAAATGCAACAGGATGCCCAGAAGAGGAAGGATTTTTTTTTTTTTTTTTTTTTTTGCTGCTGTTCGTTTGTGCTTTTTGCGAAATCAGAAAAAACCACAGCCAGGTTCCTTACCTGGATATAAACATTTTCAACAAAACTCCTTTCACATGGTCTAGGAGCCTCTACATCATCTGGTCAGCATCGCCTCCAGCCTCATCTCCTAGGACCCCCACCGTCCCCCCCTCCATTCCCACCAAAGTGGCCTTGCTCCTTCCCACCTCAGAGACTCTCTACACACTGTTGTTTCTGCCTGGAATATCTGTCCCTTCACCCTATAGCAGGGTGATACACTTTAAAATATTCCCTGATGGTACTTTTCCCAGTGTAATTTGAATTTTTCTCTGCAGCTCTTCTGCTATTAAGACAGATATGACTTTAGTTCTTATTTCCATAGGCAAGTGGAGGGCAAATACCATCTTGGGAAGCAGAAGGAAGTGACTTAGGACTACCCCTGCCTGACAGAAAGAGAAAATGAAAAAAAGAAGTCTGAGGGGAAGATGGAAGCCTTCTTTATATAACCCTCCAAGGAAGCCCCAAAGTCAAACAGGGAGACTGGGGGAGATGGGAGAAGTTGTGACTGTAAATACATGCAAATAGTTCAGTAGATTTCCAGAATAAATGAGTTACTGCTTGTTCACAATCTCCAAAGACTGCATGCCTTTCAGAGGAGCTCTGAGGTTGTCGTGGTAATATGTTGAACACGGTGCCTGAGTGATAAGAATAGAAATGACTGAGGGGAGGGCCCAGGTGAATGGACTTGAAATAGCTCCCTGTTTCTGCTCAGTCTGTGTTTGGCATTTAGAGAATCCAGAAATTCCTTTTTGTCTTACTGGTAGATTCAGAAGATAGCTGAAGATGCAAGATCGTGATCTTCCAGCAGAAAGACACAGCATCAACTTCCCAAACCAGGAATCAAAAGAGGAATCTCTGGGAATGTGTGGTACTAGTGAAAGGTTGAGGGCAGGGGATAGACATAATAGAGAGATGGTGGCCAGTCTACATGGGAGCAATTACCAGGGACTGCCTATGCTGAGAAAGGAGACTACAAGTTACAGCAGCCACAGATAAGTCAGGAGCAAGACAGCAAGGAGATAAATCAACAACCAAAGAGCTGGCAAGACGAGCTACACCTCAACCAGAGCTCAGCAGGAGCCAGTGAACCACACTCCCCATCACTATGATGTTCTATAAGCTTCCTTCTGGTCCTGAATGTTGGCAGGAGGCAGGGCTATGGCGGTGACAGTAGTGGTAGTGAGGAGATACTGGCCAGGAAGCAGAGGGCGGGATGCAAAAAACAACAGAGGGCAGAGGTGCTAAGAAACTGATCATTGACACGAGAGAGACTGAATTCATCAAAGAGGGACTAAGTTTTAAATTTTAAGAGAGCCAGAGGCGTTCAACGGCAAGATCAAGGATTTTTCTCCATTACTATAAGAGTGGCCAAAACACAGTCAAAATCAGCTAGAGTAAAGAAAGTAGACCTATTTGGCAAATGATTCATCATGTGTAAATTTCACCCCAACTCTTACTGGTACCCCTGCCCCAGTTTCTTAAAAATCTCTATGGAACCTTAACTTGCACATAGGCTATTTACAAAACCTGGACTTGGAGCCAAGTTATCTTCAGAACAGTGGCATGACCCCAGTTAGAAAAATAAGCAGAGATGGGTACAATCTACGTATAGAGGAGAAGGAGGGAAGGGAGGAAGGAAGGAAGGAAGGTAGGAAAGGCAGGAGGAAGGGAGGAAACAGAGAAGGAGGAGGGAAGGAGAAAGAAGGCAAATGGGAAGATGGAAGGAAAAGAAAAGGAGAGGGAAAGGGGATAAGGAGGACAGACAAGGAAGAAGGGGAGGGGAAAGAAGGGAGAGAGAAGGAGAGAATGAAGAAGGGAGAAGGAGGGATCTTTTGGACTTCTTGCTTCTATGAGAACTAGATCTCTTTTCAGAGACCATTCATCCTTCAGCTCATAGTTAAATTAGCACTCCCTTGATCTCTTCCACTGGGTACATGCCCCTAGTATATGTTCTCCTGGCACCATTTAACTTTCTTCACAGCAATTACCTCATCTCCAATCACACTTATTTGTGTGATGATCTGAGTAACTCCATGCTCCCTTTCTTGCTGGCAGGGACCAAGGTGGCTTGGCCTCACCATTTTAATGACAGTGTCTAGACCAGTATCTGAAATATAGTAGGTGCTTAATAAATATTCATTCTTAAAATGCATAATGGAATTAGTATGTTTTATTAGATTGTACTTTTCTCCTTCTATCCAATGATTCTTTTCTTACTATTCATTAATCTCAAAGGTTTTATTGATAGTGAATCAATCTTGATGGGTTTATAAAGTAGAATCTGAGTGATCACTTTGTATTTCTTTAAATGTTTATTCAAAACTTGCTGGGAATCCATGTTCTGGTTACAAATCTGTAATTATTAAGAATTTAAGACAACATAATAGACAACCAATTCCAAATCAAAGGAAAATATACAAATTTGGATTTGAGTAGGAAAGCGGTCTAATGCCCAAAGAGCCAATATGCTGAGGTTCCTGATGGTCCCCTTAATATCCATCCTCTGCTTCACTCTCAGAGTATTATGTTTACCTCAATATTTGTGCAGAATAAAGACTAAATTCCCCATTAAATTTGTAGCAAAAATAGACCTTTGACTAAGGTCTGCCATTGAGAGGTAAGAGAAAGCAAGTGTGCAATTTCTGGATTATATTCTTAAAGGGAGGGACATGTTCTTTTTCTTTGCTTTCTTCCATCCTGCTGCTTTGAGTATAATCATGGGGGTGAGCCATATTAGACAGATGATGGCAGCATTCTAGCAGAGCATTTAAATGGAAAGAGTCAATGATAAGAGGATATTGAAAATATATCCGCACTCCAATGTTTACTGCTCCATTATTCACAATAGCCAAGACATGGAAACAACCTAAGCATTGTCAACAAATGAATGGATAAAGAAGACATGAGGCAGCTACAGATATAGATATAGATATGACAACATGGATGAAACTTGAGGGTATTATGTTAAGTGAGATAAGTCAGACAGAGAAAGACAAATACTGTATATCACTAATATGTGGAATCTAAAAAAGGTCAAACTCATAGAAACAGAGAGTAGAACGGACAGTAGGATGGACAGAAACAGAGAGTAGAATGGACAGATAGAATGGACAAACTTACAGATAGAAGATGAACAAGTTCTGGAGATCTAATGCACAGCATTGTGATTGTAGTCAACAATACTGTACTATATATTTCTAAGCGGCTGAGAGACCAGATGATAAGTGTTCTCAACAGAAAAAAGAAATGATAATTATGTGATGGGATGGAGTTGTTAGGAAACGCTATGGTGGTAATCACACCGCAAAATATAAATGCATCAAATTATCACAGTGTATACCTTAAACTTACTCAAAGTTATATGTCAATTATATTTCAGAGAAAATAAAAAAGATGGAAGGAGTGTAGGTGTCCGGAACGTAGCTGCCATATCAGCTATCAAACACCTACCTAAAAACAGTTACATGTCTGAGAAAATGAAATTATCTCAATTTAGCCACTGTTTTTTTAGTTTCTGTTACCTACAGCTGAACTTATGTCTTGGTTAAGCAACACAATAGTGTTGACCTTTGATCTACTTTATGAACCAATCAAGAGTTTAATCAATGTCCATAGGCATTCACTGGTATATTGTGTGTGTGCATTTCATCACTCCTGCATGTTGCAATGGAAAATAGGTGGAAGGATTTAAATATGATGTCTGATCCTGGAATCATTGAAAACACCTAGGTACCACCTCACACCTGTCAGAATGGCCATCATT
The DNA here is from genome assembly GCF_964374135.1 of Grampus griseus. NCBI lineage: Eukaryota > Metazoa > Chordata > Mammalia > Artiodactyla > Delphinidae > Grampus > Grampus griseus. The sequence goes on along the minus strand of NC_139003.1, from coordinate 52,138,898 downwards.
AAGAAGTCTACAAATAACAAATGTTGGAGAGGGTGTGGAGAAAAGGGAACCCTCCTACACTGTTGATGGGAATGTAAGTTGGTGCATCCACTATGGAAAACAATACAGAGGTTCCTCAGAAAACTAAAAATAGAATTATCATATGATCCTGAAATCCCACTCCTGGGCATATATCTGGACAAAACTATAATCCAAAAAGATACATGCATGCATATGTTCGCTGCAGCACTATTCACAATTGCCAAGACATGGAAACAACCTAAATGTCCATCGATAGATGAATGGATAAAGAAGATGCGGTACATATATAGAATAGCATGCTACTTAGCCATAAAAAAAGAATGAAATAATGTCATTTATAGCAACATGGATACAACTAGAGATTATCAAACAAGTGAAGTAAGTCAGAAAGAGAAAGACAAATATCATATGATATCACTTAGTTAGATGTGGAATCTGAACTATGGCACAAATGAATCTATCTATGAAACAGAAACAGACTCACAGACATAGAGAACAGACTTGTGGTTGCCAAGGGGGAGGGGGGTGCAGAGGAATGGACTGAGAGTTTGGGGTTGTAGATGCAAACTATTACGTATAGAATGAATAAACAACAAGGTCCTACTGTATAGCACAGGGAACTATATTCAATATCCTAAGATAAACCATAATGGAAAAGAATACAAAAAAGAATGTATATAATGTGTATAACTGAATCACTTTGCTGTACAGCAGAAATTAACCAATGTTTGTAAATCAACTATACTTCAATAGAAAAATAAATTTAAAAAAAAGAAAACACCTAAGTATTATTCTATCATTTTCTTACATTAGTGAAGCGAGATCATTTGGCTGGGGAGGGGGGTTATACTCTTTCTGGATATTATATAATCCTTCTTAGAAGGTGAACACAAAATTTAACAGCCCACTAACTCTCTCTTATTTTCTTACAGTTGGTCATTTCTTGTTACTTTTATTATTAACATTATTACCATTGATTAATATAAAAGTTTTTATTAAATTTAAAATGCTTAAAATGTTAAAACTATGTACTTTCAATTATATTATCATCATCATTTAAAAGGTTTTTTAAGTTCAGACTCAAAGAGGCTAAATAATATGTAAGCTTATCCTTTAGAAAGTTTCAAATGCCTTTAAAACTCAAGACTCTTGGATCCTGGTTCCTGGATCCTGGGATATCCTTATTCCAAAGAATGTCTTAAAAGATTTGTTTTCTATATATTTTAATCAATTTATATAAGCCTCAATTTTGTCTGAGCATTTTTCTCCATATTACTAGTCATTGATGTATATGCCTTTTACATTTATTGGACACGATTTTTTTTTTACTTTATGTTTATCAGGATGTTCACACACATATATATCCTATATATTTAAGTGATTTAAATTTTTCCTAACCTTGACTTCCTCTGATCCCTAGAACTTTCTAAGCTTAAAAGTAATGAAGGACATCTTAATGGACATGGTAGATATAATTACCTGTATTGAAAATATAAAATTTATTTTATTCACTAACAGCATATAAAAGGAAAGCAAAAAAATGAGAAAATATCCTTATTTCAATATCTACATTAAAATATTTCTATTGAACTTCCCTGGTGGCACAGTGATTAAGAATCTGCCTGCTGATGCAGGGGCCACGTGTTCAATCCCTGGTCTGGGAAGATCCCATTTGCCACAGAGAAACTAATGCCATGTGCCACAACTACTGAACCTGTGCTCTAGAGCCCACAAGCCACAACTACTGAGCCCACGTGCCACAACTACTGAAGCCCGCGTGCCTAGAGCCCCTGCTCTGCAACAAGGGGAGCCACCGCAATGAGAAGCCCGCACACCACAATGAAGAGTAGGCCCCACTCACCACAACTAGAGAAAGCTCACATGCAGCAATGAAGACCCAAAACAGCCAAAAATAAATAAATAAAGTGGTTGTACCATTTTTTAAAAAATTGTATTAAAATAGCAGGAAATATAATGATATCCATAATACATAAACAGCTCATAAAATCAATTTTAAAAAATAAAGACCCCAAAGGATAAGTGGGCAAAAAAAAGGAACAGATGCTTTGTAAAATAGGACATCAGCCTGTGAAAAAAATATTTACTCAACATAGTAGGAACTTCTGGTTCCTGCCCATATGGCAACTTAACATGGGGCTTCTGGCTCCCTCTATAAAATTAACCCTGGAATAACTATAGAAGTGAGAAGGAAAATGTATTTCAGAAACTAACTTTTCCATAGTGATACTAAAGCTGATTTAAAAGATATGTTGAGGGGAGGTAGTTGCCTGAAGCTTGGGACAGAGGACAGTTGGAGGACCAGTGACAGGATATGTTAGAATAACTTTGTAAATACTGCTCTGGCCTCTCCTCTGTGTGTTTGGGATCATCATTTCCTATGTCTTCACCATAAAAATCAGTGGCAACTTTTCAGATGCCAGTGCAGATGGTCCAAGGAGCAAAAGCCCCATTGGTGTATGTGGCCTATATAAACAGGTGCCCATTAAGCAGCTGCCCCAGACATTTGCTTTTACATCCCTCCCTGTCCAATCACCCGGGGCTGGCGAGTTACAACTTAGGGAGGTAACCTCCTAATGCTGTTCTCCTTAAGGCTTTAGAGAAGGCAGAAGAGAGATGATATACAGGAGGAAAATGGGAGTAATCAAGACTGGGTCTTTTGTACCTGAGGCTCTCTGCACTGGGGTTCATCCCCTTCACCCCTTAAGTTCACCAGACAGGCAAACACTTGGAAGCCTGTCTTCAGCCCTTTCTCAACTCACATTACTAAACAAAGTAGCTCATCCCCCAAGTGACAATGGGTTCACAAAATAAGAAGTATAAGGATCTCACTGGAATTTTTAAAAACTAGATAAAATGTATCAGCTGAATTTATTCAAAAAATTAGATCAAAAACATAACATAGGGCTTCCCTGGTGGCACAGTGGTTGAGAGTCCGCCTGCCGATGCAGGGGACACAGGCTCGTGTCCCAGTCCAGGAAGAGCCCACATGTCGCATAGCGGCTAGGCCTGTGAGTCATGGCCACTGAGTCTGCACATCCAGAGCCTGTGCTCTGCAATGGGAGAGGCCACAACGGTGAGAGGCCTGCGTACCGCAAAAAAAAAAAAACATAACATAGGCTTTAAAATGTATTAAGGAGCTAAACAAAGAGTCACAAAAATTTAAATAAAAGGCTGTGGACAGAAAAGGCTCAGAGAGTGAGAGACAAGTAAAAATCCTACAAAGACATATAGTGAATTTAAGACTAACGAAGGCAATGATACAACTCTAAATGCTTCCAGATGGAAACAGCGGATCTGGAGAGACCTTCAAGATGGGGGAGGAGTAGGACGTGGAGATCACCTTCCTCCCCACAAATACATCAGAAATACATCTACATGTGAAACAACTCCTACAGAACACCTACTGAACACTGGCAGAAGACCTCAGACTTCCCAAAAGGTAAGAAAATCCCGATGTACCTGGGTAGGGCAAAAAAAAAAAAAGAAAAAAACAGAGACAAAAGAATAGGGATGGGACCTGCAACTCTGGGAGGGAGCTGTGAAGGAGGAAAAGTTTCCACACACTAGGAAGCCCCTTCACTGGCTGAGATGGCAGGTGGCGGGTAGAAGCTTCAGAGCCACAGAGGAGAGCCCAGCAACAGGGGTACAGAGGGCAAAGCGGAGAGATTCCTACACAGAAGATCAGTGCCAACTACACTCACCAGCTTGAAAGGTTCGTCTGCTCACCCACCGGGGCAGGTTGGGGCTGGGAGCTGAGGCTCCGCAGAGCCCAGGGAAAGGACTGGGGTTGGCTGCATGAACACAGCCTGAAGGGGGCTAGTGCACCACAGCTAGCCGGGAGGGAGTCTGGGAAAAAGCCTGGAACTGCCTAAGAGGCAAGAGACCACTGTTTCGGGGTGTGCGAGGAGAGGGGATTCAGAGCACCACCTAAACAAGCTCCAGAGACGGGCGCGAGCCACGGCTGTCAGCACGGACACCAGACATGGGCATGAAACACTAAGTCTGCTGCTGCAGGCACCAAGAAGCCTGTGTGCAAGCACAGGTCACTATCCATACCTCCCCTCCCGGAAGGCTTTGCAGCCCGCCACCGCCAGGGTCCCCTGATCCAGGGACAACGTCCCCGGGAGAACACACGGCATGCCACAGGCTGTTGCAACATCACGCCGGCCTCTGCCAGCGTGAGCCAGACCCTCCTAATCAGCCGCTCCTTTAACGCCATACTGTCTGAGCGGGAACAGACGTCCTCAGGCGACTTACACGCAGAGGCGGGGCCAAATCCAAAGCTGAACCCCAAGAGCTGTGCGAACAAAGAAGAGAAAGGGAAATCTCTCCCAGCAGCCTCAGGAGCAGTGGATTAAATCTCCACAATCAACTTGATGTACCCTGCATCTCTGGAATACCTGAATAGACAACGAATCATCCCAAATTGAGGAGGTGGACTTCGGGAGCAACTGTAGATTTGAGGTTTGCTTTATGCATCTAATTTGTTTCTGATTTTATGTTTATCATAGTTTAGTATTTAGAGTTTATTATCATTGGTAGATTTGTTTATTGATTTGGTTGCTCTCTTTCTTTTTCTTTTTTTTTATGTATAGATATATATTTATTCTTTTTTCTCTTTTTGTGACTGTGTATGTGTATGCTTCTTTGTGATATGTCTGTATAGCTTTCCTTTTACCATTTGTCCTGGGGTTCTGTCTCTCCAGATATTTTTTGTTTTTTTTTTAATTATTTTATTTTTTTTATTTTTAATACTTATTTTTTATTTTAATAACTTAATTTTATTTATTTATTTATTTATTTCTCTCTTTTAGTCTGAGCTATGAGGCTGACAGGGTCTTGGTGCTCCGGCCGGGTGTCAGGCCTGTGACTCTGAGGTGGGAGGGCCGAGATCAGGACATTGGTCCACCAGAGACCTCACAGCTCCACGTAATATCAAACAGCAAAAGCTATCCCAGACATCTCCACCTCAATGCTAAGATCCAGCTCCACATAATGACCTGCAAGCTGGACACCCTACACCAAACAACTAGCAAGACAGCAACACAACCCCACGCATTAGAAGAGAGGCTGCCTAAAATCAAAATAAGGTCACAGACACCCCAAAAAACACCACTGGACGCAGTCCTGCCCACCAGAAAGGCAAGATCTACCCTCATCCACCAGAACACAGGCAACAGTCCCCTCCACAAGGAAGCCCACACAACCCACTGAACAAACCTTAGCCACTGGGGGTGGACACCAAAAACAACAGGAACTATGAACCTGCAGCCTGCAAAAAGGAGACCCCAAACGCAGTAAGTTAAGCAAAATGAGAAGACAGAGAAACACACAGCAGATGAAGGAGCAAGGTAAAAACACACCAGACCAAAGATATGAAGAGGAAATAGGCAATCTGCCTGAAAAAGAATTCGGAGTAATGACAGTAAACATGACCCAAAATACTTGAAATAGAATGCAGAAAATACAAGAAATGTTTAACAAGGACCTAGAAGAACTAAAGACCAAACAAAGCATGATGAACAACACAATAAATGAAATTTAAAATTCTCTAGAAGGAATCAATAGCAGAATACCTGAGGCAGAGGAAGAGATAAGTAACCTGAAAGATAAAATAGTGGAAATAACTACTGCAGAGCAGAATAAAGAAAAAAGAATGAAAAGAATTGAGGACAGTCTCACAGACCACTGGAACAACATTAAACGCACCAACATTCAAATTATAGGGGTCCCAGAGGAAGAAGCAAAAAAGAGAGGGACTGAGAAAATATTGAAGAGATTATAGTTAAAGACTTCCCTAATAAGGGAAAGGAAATCGTCAATCAAGTCTAGGAAGCACTGAGACCACCATACAGGATAAATCTAAGGAGAAACACACCAAGACACATACTAATCAAACTATCAAACACTAAATGCAAAGAAAAATATTAACAGCAGCAAGGGAAAAACAACAAATAACATACAAGGGAATCCCCATAAGGTTAACAGCTGATCTTTCAGCAGAAACTCTGCCAGCCAGAAGGGAGTGGCAGGACAAACTTAAAGTGATGAAAGGGAAAAATCTACAACTAAGATTATTCTACCCAGCAAGGATCTCATTCAGATATGACAGAGAAATTGAAAACTTTACAGATAAGCAAAAGCTAAGAGAATTCAGCACCACCAAACCACCTTTACCACAAATGCTAAAGGAACTTCTCTTGGCAGGAAACACAAGAGAAGGAAAACACCTACAATAAAAAACCCAAAACAACAAAGAAAATGGTAATAGGAACATACATATTGATAACTACCTTAAATGTAAATAGAATAAATGCTCCAACCAAAAGACACAGACTGGCTGAATGGGTACAAAAACAAGACTCGTATATATGCTATCTACAAGAGACCCACTTCAGACCTAGGGATACAGACTGAAAGTGAGGGGATGGAAAAAGATATTCCATGCAAAGGGAAATCAAAAGCTGGAGTAGCAATTCTCATATCAGACAAAACAGACTTTAAAATAAAGACTATTACAAGAGACAAAGAAGGGCACTACATAATGATCAAATGATCAATCCAAGAAGAAGATATAACAATTAGAAATATTTATTCATCCAACATAGGAGCATCTCAATACATAAGGCAAATGCTAACAGCCATAAAAGGGGAAATCAACAGTAACACAATTAAATAGGGGCCTTTAACACCCCACTGTCACCAATGGACAGACCGTCCAAAATGCAAATAAATAAGGAAACACAAGCTTTAAATGACACATTAAACAAGATGGACTTCATTGATATTTATAGGACATTCCATCCAAAAACAACAGAATATACTTTCTTCTCAAGTGCTCATGGAACATTCCCCAGGATAGATCATATCTTGGGTCACAAATCAAGCCTTGGTAAATTTAAGAAAATTGAAATCATATCAAGTATCTTTTCTGACCACAATGCTATGAGACTAGATATCAATTACAGGAAAAAAATCTGTAAAAAATACAAACACATGGAGGCTAAACAATACACTACTAAATAACTAAGAGATCACTGAAGAAATCAAAAAGGAAATCAAAAAATACGTAGAAACAAATGACAATGAAAACACAACAACCCAAAACCTACAGGATGCAGCAAAAGCCATTCTAAGAGGGAAGTTTATAGCAATACAATCCTATCTCAAGAAACAAGAAACATCTCAAATAAACAACTTAACCTTACACTTAAAGCAATTAGACAAAGAACAAAAAAAAAGAAACCCAAAGTTAGCAGAAGGAAAGAAGTCATAAAGATCAGATCAGAAATAAATGAAAAAGAAATGATGGAAACAATAGCAAAGATCAATAAACTAAAAGTGGTTCTTTGAGAAGATAAACAAAATTGATAAACCATTAGCCAGATTCATCAAGAAAAAAAGAGAGAAGACTCAAATCAACAGAACTACAAATGAAAGAGGAGAAGTAACAACGGACACTGCACAAACACAAAGGATCATGAGAGATTACTACAAGCAACTATATGCCAATGAAATGGACAACCTGGAAGAAATGGACACATTCTTAGAAAAGCACAACCTTCCAAGACTGAACCAGGAAGAAATAGAAAATATAAACAAACCAATCACAAGCACTGAATTTGAGACTGTGATTAAAAATCTTCCAACAAACAAAAGCCCAGGACCAGATGGCTTCACCAAAGCCATTGGCGAATTCTACCAAACATTTAGAGAAAAACTAACTCCTATGCTTCTCAAACTCTTCCAAAACATAGCAGAGGGAGGAACACTCCCAAACTCATTCTTCAAGGCCACCTTCACCCTGATACCAAAACGAGACAAAGATGTCACAAAGAAAGAAAACTACAGGCCAATATCACTGATGAACATAGATGCAAAAATCCTCGACAAAATAGTAGCAAAGAGAATCCAATAGCACATTAAAAGGATCATACACCATGATCAAGTGGGGTTTATCCCAGGAATGCAAGGATTCGTCAATATACACAGATCAATCAATGTGTTAAATGATATTAACAAATTGAAGGATAAAAACGATATGATCATCTCAATAGATGTAGAAAAACCTTTCGACAAAAATTAACAGCCATATATGACAAAAACCCTCCAGAAAGTAGGCAACATCGTACTCAAGGGTGAAAAACTGAAACCATTTCCTCTAAGATCAGGAAAAAGACAAGGTTGTCCATTCTCACCAGTATTATCCAACATAGTTTTGGAAGTTTTATCCACAGCAGTCAGAGAAGAAAAAGAAATAAAAGGAATCCAAATCGGAGAAGAAGTAAAGCTGTCACTGTTTGCAGATGACATGACACTCTACATAGTAAATCCTAAGGATGCCACCAGAAAACTACTAGAGCTAATCAATGAATTTGGTAAAGTAGCAGGATACAAAATTAATGCACAGAAATCTCTTTCATTCCTGTACACTAATGATGAAAAATCTGAAAGAGAAATTAAGGAAACACTCTCATTTACCATTGCAACAAAAAGAATAAAATACCTAGGAATAAACCTACCTAAGGAGACAAAAGACCTCTATGCAAAAAACTATAAGACCCTGATGAAAGAAATTAAAGAGGATACAAACAGATGGAGAGATATACCATGTTCTTGGATTGGAAGAATCAACATTGCAAAAATGACTATACTACTCAAAGCAATCTACAGATTCAGTGCAATCCCTATCAAACTATCAATGGCATTTTTCACAGAACTAGAACAAAAAATTTCACAATTTGTATGGAAACACAAAAGATCCCGAATAGCAAAGCAATCTTGAGAAAGAAAAATGGAGCTGGAGAATCAGGCTCCCTGACTTCAGACTATACTACAAAGCTACAGTAATCAAGACAGTATGGTATTGGCCCAAAAACAGAAATATAGATCAATGGAACAGCATAGAAAGCCCAGAGATAAACCCACACACATATGGTCACCTTATCTTTGACAAAGCAGGCAAGAATATACAATGGAGAAAAGACAGCCTCTTCAATAAGTGGTGCTGGGAAAACTGGACAGCTACAAATAAAAGATTGAAATTAGAACAATCTGCAACACCATACACAAAAATAAACTCAAAATGGATTAAAGATCTAAATGTAAGGCCAGACAATATAAAACCTTTAGAGAAAAACTTAGGCAGAACACTCTACGACATAAATCACAGCAAGATCCTTTTTGACCCACCTCCTAGAGAAATGAAAATAGAAATAAACAAATGGGACCTAATGAAACTTAAAAGCTTTTGCACAGCAAAGGAAACCGTAAACAGGACAAAAAGACAACCCTCAGAATGGGAGAAAATATTTGCAAACGAAGCTACTGACAAAGGATTAATCTCCAAAGTTTACATGCAGCTCATGCAGCTCAATATCAAAAAAACAAACAACTCAATCCAAAAATGGGCAGAAGACGTAAACAGACATTTCTCCAAAGAAGATATACAGATTGCCAACAAACACATCAAAGGATGCTCAACATCACTAACCATTAGAGAAATGCAAATCAAAACTACAGTGAAGTATCACCTCACACCAGTCAGAATGGCCATCATCAAAAAATAACAAACAATAAATGCTGGAGAGGGTATGGAGAAAAGGGAATCCTCCTACACTGTTGGTGGGAATGTAAATTGATACAGCCACTATGGAGAACAGTATGGTGGTTCCTTAAAAAACTAAAAATAGAACTACCATACGACCCAGCAATCCCACTACTGAGCATATACCCTGAGAAAACCATAATTCAAAGAGTCATGTACCACAATGTTCACTGCAGCTCTATTTATAATAGCCAGGACATAGAAGCAACCTAAGTGTCCATTGACAGATGAATGGATAAAGAAGATGTGGCACATATATACAATGGAATATTACTCACCCATAAAAGGAAACGAAATTGAGTTATTTGTAGTGAAGTGGATGGACCTAGAGTCTGTCATACAGAGTGAAGTAAGTCACAAAGAGAAAAACAAATATCGTATGCTAACACATACATATGGAATCTCAGAAAAAAAAATGGTCATGAAGAACCTAGGGGCAAGACGGGAATAAAGTCACAGACCTACTAGAGAATGGACTTGAGGATTCGGGGAGGGTGACGGGTAAGCTGGGACGAAGTGAGAGAGTAGCACTGACATATATACACTACCAAATGTAAGACAGATAGATAGTGGGAAGCAGCCGCATAGCACAGGGAGATCAGCTCGGTGCTTTGTGACCACCTAGAAGGGTGGGATAGGGATGTTGGGAGGGAGACGCAAGAGGGAGGAGACATGGGGATGTATGTTTATGTGTAGCTGATTCACTTTGTTATAAAGCAGAAAGTAACACACCATTGTAAAGCAATTGTACTCCAATAAAGACGTTAAAAAAAAATAGCAAATCTTTTACAGAGAAACAAGCTTGCCATCAGAGTTCTCTCTATGCAAAACACAACTAAGAAATATATTTTTAAATGCTAAAAGAACTTGAAACCTACAATTTTCTATTTAGCACAGTATCATTTAAATGTAAAAGTGAAAAAATATATATAAGAGCAAAATAAAAATAAGTCCATGTATATTCCCTCAAAAAATGTACCACCAAAAGCCGACACTGAAAATATTTTTGCAATAAGTTTTCAAATAAAAGAGAACAATCCAGAAGAGGCTGCAAGAGAGGTGGAAATTGGGGTTTATCAATACCTTAATAAAGTGATTGCTGTTTTTAACGCTGAGATCAAAGAATAGGAAAAGAGAATATATGAATAATAACCCCAACATTGATTGTGATAGGGCTGGAGAGTAATTGGGAAAATAATGATCATCTTCCAAAAATCTCCATACGATTAGGCAGTTAGAAATGCACACATGCATACATAAATTTAGCAAGCATATTACAGGATGCCAAAACTCATTGATATTTGCAGAAATGCAAATTAAATCAATGAGACAATACATATTTTAGTCTGCAAAATTAGAACACCAAATGTTGATGAGGATGTGCGTATATAGCAAAATTTTTGTACTGCTTATAGAAATAAATCCCACGATCCTATTTAGTCAAATTAACTACTGCATACAACAGTCAGAAATTCCAGGGAAATTTTCAAAAAGGTCCATATGGGAATATTTTTGATGGTGAAATATTGAAGGCTCCCTGGAAGTCCACCAAAGGAAATAAGAAATGGGCAAAATGTGGCACACCATGGAGAATTTTGCAGTGGTCAGAGCAAAGGAGTTGCTATACAAATAACAACAAAGATAGATCCTAGAACTTAATAGTTAATAGGAGAAAACAGGAAAAAGAATGATATATATAACATAATATGACCAATATAGATTAAAATACATATAAACAAAATAATACACATTTTACAAGAAAAGTTTTGAGTCAAAAGTTATATATGAAATATAATAAAATAGTTACATGCAACACCAAGAGAATGGGAATGAAGCATGAAATACATAGGAATCAATACATCAGTAGATATAGATAAATAAATGATGGGTGAATGGATAGGTAACGATAGATAAGAGGTAGATGGATGGGTGGTTGACAGATGGATATATAGCAGTCTTGCATGCATGCATAATAGGAATGTGCTATGATTCACAGAGTGCAATAAACTCAAAAACTTGCCCCTGCATTCAAAAATTAAAAGTTCGTCCTCACTAATAATTAAAGACAAAGAAAATTTTTTAAAAAACCATTTCCTTCTACTGCTTTTTGTTAAGGATAACAGCAAATTGACAGGAGTATAGAATAACTTCTAAATACTGCTGGTAGAAATACAAATTGATATAACCTTTTCAGGGACAATCTGGCAATACAAAACAACAGCATTAAAACAATGATGCTCTATGACAGAGTAATTCTTAAAATTTATTCTTATAAAATTATCAGAAATTAAGAAAGTTCTCTGCAAAAATGTTAACCCTGGAAATCTTTATTAAAATTAAAAGTTTTAAAGTAAGACAATGTCTTATAAATGTTTCAGAGTTTGATATGATTTTCCCTTAATTTGTACCAGGGTACTAAGGAGAAACCACTGTTCCCACTTCTGGGACAAGAGATTCACAAGAGCTGGGAATATTTTTCTTTGTGCCAGAAAGCAAGGAACACATCCAATATAAACAGGGTCATGTCAAAGGGACACAGGAACTAATCTAAAGGTATTCCCACTGACAAAAGATGGGCAATTGGATTATCAAAAAGAATAAAAACTGTCGTATTCCCACTGACAAAAGATGGGCAATTGGATTATCAAAAAGAATAAAAACTGTCGTATGAAAATGCATTCATTCACCATGAAATTTAAAAAGCAAAACACCTCTTTGGTCGCCCTTGGAGATTGTTCAGGCACCAATTCTTTATCAGGAAAGGTGAGAAATAGAGAGAAAGAATAAGATTTTATCTGTACAATCTTTTGAAGTAGCCAAATTGTTAATGAGGGAAAGTTCTTTGTGGACCTTAAATGCAAAAGGGGAGGTAGAATTCGAAAATTACCATTTTGCAAAGTCCTAATGAAGTTATGGATCTAGTCAATCCTCATCAATGGATGTTTAATGATTATAAATAAGGGTGAGGGGAGTTCTAGTGGGCTGACAACACCTGATCTACCTCAACATCACTAAATGTGGACAACCAGATGATATGGGCCTTTGATGCAATGCAATAAGGAGTAAACATCACAAACTATGACATATTCTTGATAAAAAGAAATTGAGCCTGAATCCAATCAAGTCTCTAGATATAGCTATGCATTTACAAGAAATACAGGGGTGAGAAGAAGTAAAACAAATCATGAAGAATCAGCCAGTCAAATCAACAATGTGGAACACACTAGGGGACAAATACATGATATTAGAAGTGGGGGGCTGGAAGCTTATTAGAAATTAAATGAGATTTAATAAACATGACAACTAAATGTAGTGTTTGGCTTCTATTTAAACAAGTCAACTATCAAAAAGATATTTATTGAGTCAATTGGAAATATTTGAATATAAACTGCATATTGGGTAAATTAGGAAATTACTGCTACCTATTTTAGATGTGATAATGCCATTCTAGTTATAGTTTTTAAATTTATCAGATATACATTTGGAACTATTTACAAGTGGAATTACATCTGGAATTTTAAGTATTCCAATTTAAAAAGGAAATACTCCACTTAAAAAAAAATATTTTGGAGATCAGTGAAGCAAAATTACCTAAATGTGGTTAATTGCCAAAACTTGGAAATCCATTATGCTATTTTCTCTATTTCTATGTATTTGAAAATGACCATTAAAGGTTAAAAAAATTAAAAACAACACATTAATTTGATAGTTTCATATACTATCCAAAAGAGGCATTTTTATCGACTTCCTAATAATACGGTAAAATGTGTTTTATATAATAATATGTCTTTTAAAAGCAAGAAAACAAAATTTTCATATGTTCTCATATATGTATAACATGTAAATTCAGGTAGAAAAAAAAAAAAACCCTAGAAAGGTATCTAGAAAGTAATCCATCTTCGTTTAGTAGGATAATGAGTAATATTTTTTAATACTTCACTATATACTTTTCTGTAGTCTCCAAATTTCAAAATTTTCTAACTTTTATCATCAGAAAACACTTTTAAGAATATATACTCTCCCTTTTTTTTTCTCATTTGAATGAATGAAGATTGTCCAGTCACGATTCTAGTTTTAGAATTTCCTAGTCTCAAGAGCCAGATTCTACTTTTTTAAAATCCTCATCATGGTAACATACCTATGTTTCTCTGATCTTTCGGGAAGAGGATATTCTAAAATTTCAGCTTATAAGTCTAAGTAACTAACAGTCCTTTACTTAGTGCATTGAGCTTCAAAGTATCTAAAAATCCTTTACCCAGGGCATTGAGCTTCAAAACTGCCTGCTCATTTCCTCCCCAGATCTTTACTAATTCATAGAGCAAATTAGTTTTCCATAGTAATTGACTGAGCCACAGGACCACAATATCTGTGCACTAATATGCGAGACACCAAAATTACAATAATTTGTTTTTAGTCAACAGTCATCTTTTGAGTCCCAGCTATGTAATTAATAAACGATAATGACTAAAATGTTATGTCAATATAATAAATGTGATTTTGATAGAAATCTATTTCTAATCAACTCTCCTTCCATCAGGAAATCATGTAAATTAAAACTTGAAACATATCACAGGAGTGAGTGCATTCATTTACTTGTCTGAAGACCTTTCAGCAATGATGTGACAGCTATATACCTCTCCCAAAATAAGTTTCTCCTCAACTTGTCTTTCCTCAACCCTTTGAAGAATAGCAATGAAAACCATGTGTTCTTTCTTCCTGAACTAAAAATTACACATGATATTTCAGGTTTGGTGCCATGAGCTAATCTTCTGAATGGATGAAATCAGGAAAAACTATCAGAAAGACTGTCCTTTAGACTTCATCACCCACCATAAGACCACCACCATCTGTTATCTGCACAATTGAAATGGCCTCCTAACCGATCATCTGATATTCGCTCTTGCCCAATCCATTCTCCAGAATAAAAATAAAATAAAAAGCAAATCTGATCACATCACTCTCCTTAAAGCTCTATCAGCACTCCATTGCATTTAGGACAAAGCCTAACAGCTGAGTCTCAAAATCTAGGCTCCTGGCTTTCATTTCATATGTCAAATGATGGCCTTTTGAGGGTACACTAGGGTGTTCTGAGACTCAATTTCCAGTGGGGTTGGGGGCAGTGTTCCCCACACCAATAAGCAATGCTCTGGACACCAGTTGGGTGTCCTATACCTCAACTCAATTCTGACACTATCTACCCAGAGGTAGCATCAGATCCCACAGGTTAAGAGTTCAGTCCTACAAGACTGCCATCTGTCCCACTGCAGATGCCAGTCATGAATCTAGGCTGTTACCTGTGCTTCTGACCAACTGAATATAAATCAAAGGTTCCTACAACCCCTTCCTCAAGTTGGATTAATTTTCTCAAGTGGCTCACAGAACTCAGAGAAACATTTTACTTACTAGAACACCAATTTATTATAAAAAGTTATAACTCAGGAACAGCCTGATGGAAGAAATGCATAGCACAAGATATGGGGAAAAGGTGTGGAGCTTCTAAGCTCTCTCCAGGCACACCACTCTCCTCAAACCTTCATATGTTCACCTACCTGAAAGCTCTCTGAACCTTGTCCTTTGGGGGGTTTATGGAGCCTGATTGACTAAATAATTGGCCATTGGTGACTGAAAACCTCCAGCACCTCTCGCTTTCCCAGAAGTTGAGGAGTAGGACTGAAAGTTCCAGCCCTCCAATCACAATCACGTGGTTGGTTCTCCTGGCAACCAGCCCCGATTCTTAGGTGCTTCCTTAAAGTTACCTTATTCACATAATAAAAGACCTTTATTGTTCTCATCACTTAGGAAACTCCAAGGGTTTTAAGAACTCTGTGTCAGAAACAGGATAAAAACCAAATATGTATTTCTTCTTTTATAAATCTCAATATCCAGGTATATAAAAACTTTATATAAACCAACTCAGTAAGATCAATTTGTGAGCCACTTTTACCTTGAATATTGCCTCCTCACCTTCAAAATTGTTCTATAGTTTTTGTAGCTACTCCATCCTTTAAGCCAATAATTAAGAAATACATACACACACACACACAACACACAACACACACACACACACCCTTGCCCTCTCCCTCTCTATTTTTATTATCTTTCTCTGTAAGAAGAGGAATGAGAGTGGAGGATATTGCTGGGCTTAAAATGTTTTACAGAAGGCTTAATCTTCATTCCTAAGTAGTACAGGATCAGACTGTCATTTACAAAGGAAATTGTATGCCCTACTTGGATTATGGATTTTGAATTCAAGTCCAGCTCAGGAAGACAGAATATATTTAAATCAAAAAAAGATGAGCAACCAAAGAAATTCATATAACCATTTTTATATGCATGTAGCTTCATACAGTTTGGGATATTTTGTTCTGTTTTGTTTTTTGTCTGTGTTTTAGTTTGATTTGGTGTGACATTGTGCAATGTGGTTTGGTTTGATTATATTTAATAAGAAAAGTTTTATTCTTTATCATTTAAGGAGTTTATATACTTATAGAAATTTAGAGTAAACACACACCTACTGTTCTGAATTAAGGTGTGGCTGAGGGATGCTACTACTTGCAACTCTTGTACTCAGAGATTATCGATAAGGCAAAATAAAATCAATTTGTGGGGGAAAAAAGCATCTTTTAGAATTAAAAGGTGTTTTAACCCCATACTGGTCCAATCATTTTCAAACATGTTCTCCCATTCAGTAGGTTGTATTTTCATTTTGTCAGTGGTTTCCTTTGCTATGCAAAAGCTTTTAAGTTTAATTAGGTCCCATTTGTTTATTTTTCCTTTTATTTCCTTTACTTTAGGAGATGAATACAAAAAAATATTTCTGTGATTTAAGTCAAAGAGTGTTCTGCCTATGATTTCTTCTAGGAATTTTATAGTATCCGGTCTTACATTTAGGGCTTTAATCCATTTTAAGTTTATTTTTGTATATGGGGTTAGAGAACGTTATAATTTCATTCTTTTACAACTAGCTGTCTATTTTCCCCAGCACCATTTATTGAACAGACTGGTTTTCCTTCACTGTACATTTTTGCCTCCTTTGTCATAGATTAATTGGCCATAAGTGCATGGGTTTACTTCTGGGCTCTCTACTCTGTTCCATTGATTTCTGTGTCTGTTTTTGTGCCAGAACCATACTACTTTGTAGTATAGTCTGAAGTCAGGGAGCATGATTCCTCCAGCTCTGTTGTTTTGGCTATTCAGGGTCTTTTGTGTTTCCATAGAAATTTTAGAATTATTTGTTCTAGTCCTGTGAAAAATACCACTGGTAACTTGATAGGGATTGCAGTGAATCTGTAGATTGCCTTGGGTAGTATGGTCATTTTCACAATGTTGATTCTTCCAATCCAAGAACATCGTATACCTTCCCATCTCTTTATGTTGTCTTCAACTTCTTTCATCAGTGCCTTATAGTTTTCCCAGCTCTTTTACCTCCTTAGGTAGGTTTATTCCTAGGTATTTCATTCTTTTTGATGCAATGTTAAATGGAATTAATTTCTCTTTCTGATAATCTGTTGAACAGCTCATACAACTCAACATCAAATAAACAAATAACCCACTTAAAATGGGCAGAAGAACTTTTTCTTCCAAAGAGGAAATACAGGTGTCCAACATGCAAATGAAAAGATGTTCAGCGTTGCTAATCATCAGGAAAATGCAAATCAAAAGCCACAATGAGATATCACCTCACACCTGTCAGAATGGCTATAATCAAAAAGAACACAAATAACAAATGTTGGCAAGAATGTGGAGAAAAGGGAACCCTCCTACACTTTTGGTGAGAATGCAAGTTAGTGCAACCACTGTGGAAAACAGTATGGAGGTTTCTCAAAACACTAAAAATAGAGCTACCATATAACCCAGCAATTCCACTCCTGAGTATAATCCAAAAAAACAAAAACACTAATTCGAAAAGATACATGCACCCCAATGTATATAACAGCATTATTTACAATTGTCAAGGTATGGAAGCAACCTAAGTGTCCATCAACAGATGAATGGATAAAGAAGATATGGTACATATACACTATGGAATTCTACTCTGCCATAAAAATGGATTAAACTTTGCCATTTGAAGCAACTTGGATGGACTTGGAGGACACTATGCTAAGTGAAATAAGTCAGACATAGAAAGACAAAAACTGTATGTATCCCTCATATGTAGAATCTAAAAAATACAACAAACTAGTGAATAAAACAAAAAAGAAGCAGACTCACAGATATATAGAACAAACTAGGTGTTACCAGTGGGGAGAGGGAAGAGGGGAAGGGCAATACAGGGGAAGGGGAAAAAAAGGGTTATTACAGGATTATATGAAATCACACATGTGAAACTTTCTGAAAATTGTAGAGCGTTACAGAATTTAAAGAAACTTTCATTCAATAAAAAAAGATCATATGATAAATAAATAAATAAATACATAAATAGTCCTTAAAGCCTAATTTCTACTCTCTGAAATTTGAAACTAGGGAAATTTTTTCAGGATATATTAGATAATCCTGATCACACTCTGGTATCAGGGTATAGTTATGGAAGCCCCAAAATAACATAACCATCAAGGCTGATGACACTGGATTCATACTAAGAGTACAGGGGGAGAGTTGCTTTCTGAACAGTACATTTCTAATGCTGGAAGACCTTTAGGGTTCAGCCAGCTTGGTGGGGAGATTGGGAATAATGAGGAAAAATGGCTGAGCATGTTGGGTAAACTAAACAGTTGGCGTCCTGGGAAGCCTAGTATATACACCCTTTGGTGGTGCTCATCACTTGTGGGGGAGGGGTGGAGGGGTGGAGGAGTGGAGTTCAAGCTTCCTCCCTAGAAGAACCACAGCTGCCTGCAGGTTTGGGCCTAGGCTATAATGGACAAGTGTCCATGGGATGTACAACTCAGCATCAACAGTGACACCATGATTAAGTAAGTTCCCAGTTTCCTTGGATAATTTGGCAAAGGAGAGTGTGGTCCCTGCCAACATGAAGTCTGGGACTCAACGAATATTTTTGACCATAAGAGGAGTGACTATATGTGTACTCTCTAAGTTTGAGAAGTAGGCCATGTTGGTCATAAACATAATTTGAACTATTCAGGAGTCTACAGTATTATTCCTTGGACACCACTGAGACTTTCCTTGACAATAATTATTGCCTTTGACAACTATTGGGACACGAATCCTATACATTATGGCATAATTTATAGAATAACATACCAGCTGATTCAAATGAGTCAATATTGGTAAACACTTGAAATGTGCCAGACACATAACTCCTATATGAATGTTTGCTATAATTTGCTACATTTGTTTTTCCATGCATTATGGGTTAGAAGAAAACTGCCCATAATGCTTAAGTCTTTGATGTGTTTTAAAATAGAAAGTCTAGAAACCTATCAATTATACTCTACTTTGTATATGTTGGTGAATATTTTTACCACTGATATAAGTGGAATTGAATGTGATATATATTCTGATACATCAGTACCACTTAATAAAATTTCATTCCATGAATTATTTGATAAGGGGTATTGAAATAAGTACAAAAGATTTTTAAATCATTACCTAGGCTACTCATGCTTCTAAAATGTGCTAAAAATGTGTAAGAGGAGTAAGAGTCTAGTTTCTTACAAATTTTAAATAACTTACACCAGAAAGATAAAGTCTTCTCTGGACTATTGTACATATGAACCACTTGCGAGTATCCTAAATGGGTGTAATATCTCTGGTACTAGATGAAAGTTTTCATAATTCACCGAAGTCCTTAAATGCCATTCACAGACTTAGTTTTTAAATATATTTCCGTTGACAGAAGGCAATTACTTCTCAACATTTTCTGAATGTTTGATAATCTAAAATTTTAAATTTGGCCTGGTCTAGTTATTTTAAAATGTTATTTTAATCTAAGAAAATAAAATAGTGCTGGGATTTTAGAGATTCCCATAGTCAGATACACAAGAATAAATATTCAGTAATCAATTTAATTAAAATATTTTAAATTTTATTAACTAAAAATATATTTATCATATATGAATCTGTAAAGCTAACCTTAAAACTTAAGTCCACACACAGGTTAAAGGATGATACCTAAGTAATAATTGGTAAGATATATTTGAGAATACAGAAACGTCTCTGCTAATATGAAATTAATCTTCCTTTCCAGCAAATATGAATTTCCACCGAGAAGAACAGTGTCAAAAACCAATAAACAATTTTAAATTTTCTATAAATGGAGATATAGTGGGTGCTCCTTTACTGCATAAACTGTAGAGTCCCTTTTAGGGCTCCCTGCTTTTATTTGTGTCCCTTCACAAACCTCCTGAACACACAGGAGAAATTTCTAAAATGATAATCTATCATGTCTCTTTCCTGTTCTAGTATTTCCATGGATTCCAGTCCCTTACAGACCAAATTCCAAATTCCTCAGCATCACAAGCCCATCACGATTGTAGATGGATGGACTAACTTTACAAACTTATCTTCTGCTACTCCTTTCTCACACTTGATCCAGCAATTCTGAACAGTTTACAGCATCTCAAGAGCACCACATCGTTTACCTGACCATGTCATCTGGCATCTCCTGTTATTTATAAATGATGTTGTCTCTCATGGAATGCCCACCTTCCCGTGTCCTGCCACAAACAACCCACATACACACTCCTGTGTTCTGTCTGGATAATTCTTATTCCAACTTCAAAATCCAGTTCAAAACCTGCTTGCAAAAAGCTTTACTGTCACCCGCCTTCTGGTAACTCAGAGGAGAAATAATCATCCCCTGATCTACGCAATCTCTGTATCTTCTACATGCATTCGTTATTGCAGTTTTTCACATGCTATTAAGTATATTCTATCTCCTGCATTAGATTATGAGTTTCTTGTAAGCAGAGCCTGTCGCTGGTTTGCATTTATCCCAGGACCTAGCATAGGAGCACACAGAAGGCACTGAGTCCTCTTTGTGCTTTATTGGCTAGACTCAAGAAGACCTTTAAAGACTATTTTCTTGCTTTTCTTCCCTTCAAAATCACAATAGAACTCTGAGATCTCAGCAGGCCCTGTGGTTCTATATGAAAAAGCCTTTATCAATACTGAGCCATTTAACAAAGAAGCTCTTTCTGAAAATATTAGTACCATCTTCATTTATTTAAATTTCCAGAAACCTGCAGTAGCAAGCCTCACAGCAGCCTTTGAGCAAATTACACAGCCTATTTCCATTTCTGAACTTTCATAATTTCTAAGGGCAGATGTAAGGAGAGAAATGAAAATGCTTCTTCTGATAAAGGTTGTGAACCTGCTTTAAATCACTTAGAAGCTCTGCTCCCTGGGGCAAAAAAATCATATTAAAACAAATTTTTTTACCAAAAATGGAATGTCTGAGATACTACGTCCTTCAAAGTGACAACATAATGGCAAATTATGACCCACCAAACTCAGAGGAGCAACATTATGTCTGAAGAAATATAGATCAGATCGGTGCTAAGAAGTGAGCCTTTTTCATGGGAAATTAACAAGGTAATCACCCAGGCTTCTAGGTGCTGAATCACTTGCCACCTGATCGAGGACCACCCCTGGAGAAGAGTACTGGAATCATCTCACAGTGCCCTAGGCCAACCATAAAAAGTCATGACAGGGGTCATCAATAACTAAAAAATAGGTGTATATATATAACCTGAGGACTGCAGGAGGCTTTGTGAATAATACCCAGCTGAAATGAAAACTAATCCCTGTCTTCAATGAGTTTATAGTCTGGAAAGGGAAATAAATCTTAATGCAAATGCAAAGAGAAAATGAAAATAACATGCAAGTGATGTGATTTTCCAACACAATGCAAGGTAATAAAATATTTTAAGTTTCTGATTGATTCATTTCAGTAATATCGATTGAGCTTAAATACCTTATACTTTGCCTCAGAGTGATACAGTCGATAGGAGCTATGAGATTTCAAAGGAAGGAGATCTTTTTTTTTTTTTTTAATTTATTTATTTATTTATTTTTGTGGTACGCGGGCCTCTCACTGTTGTGGCCTCTCCCGTTGTGGAGCACAGGCTCCGGGCGCGCAGGCTCAGCGGCCATGGCTCACGGGCGCAGCCGCTCCACGGCATGTGGGATCCTCCCGGACCGGGGCACAAACCCGCGTCCCCTGCATTGGCAGGCGGACTCTCAACCACTGCGCCACCAGGGAAGCCCCAGGAAATCTTTACAGATTAAACTGTTGGTGAAAAACTCCCACTGGAGGAAGGGGAGATCTGAACTGGGCATTCAGAAGTAGGTGATATTTAGATTGGCAGAAAAAAAGGGAAGTGGCTCAGACATAGGAAAATAGGTATGAATCAAAACACATTACCGGGTTATATTTTTAATCTTTATCTAAAATGACTTGTGGTTTGAGGCCTCAAGCCCTGGACTTGTGTGTGTACTGTATACACAGTGGAAATCTCCATTCCTTCACGCTGATTCCTTGACATTACTGAGCTCTACGATTCTACCCACTTTCCTGCCTCTTTAACAACAGAAAAGGGAGAGAAGAAACCTTTCCTGAATCAACAGAAGAGTCAGTCTATAAAATGACTTCTGCGCTCAAGTATGTGAAGAGAGGCATGCACAAAGCTTATCTGGTTTGGATGTTTACTTGCTAAAATTTTGAAATGTCCCCTGTAGCTAATAGGTTCATCTAATAAACATATTCAACACTTCAATAAATAGCATATATTTCTACTTGCTTCTTGGCAATTGCTTTCATCCGACTTGCTCAAAGCTCTTCAAAGACATGGAGCCAGATTTGCCACAGTTCTAAGTCACTCCCCAAAGGTAATGTGGACAGTTAAGGTGGTGCATTAATTCTTTCAGGCCACAAGGGGCCCATTTTCTGAATATATAGTGAAAAACCAAAAGAGAAACAAAATTCCCCTGAGTCCCAAAGATGGGTAAGGAGTCTTCCCTGAGCCAGTGGGAAATATCAAGCTCTCTGCAGCATGTTAACTAGCACAGAGGAAGCAGAACTCTGCGTTTTGGTTTTACCAAAGCCAAGCAGAATGCCCACCAATGACTGACACTCTTATTCTAAAATGAATTATTTCTTCACAATTTAAATATTGTTTAAAAAAAACTTCCAGATATGACTATAATTGTAGCAGCCAAGAAAAAATACCAACAAAAAAGATGAATCAACACAACTCCAATGATAAATTGTACCAAGTTTAGAGACATCAAGTGTTTTGTTAATTGTATTTTTTTACACTTAGATTTTATTTCCCCTTGCTTAGGTGTGAGGCAATTTGCAAAGATGATGACCTACCCCAGAAGTCTCCTACAGACATATCGAGCATTTGAGACTTACTCAATTCTGATCTTGAAAGCACCTTCAAGTATTGTTTAGCCTTGAGAAAGAAGATCCAGACAGGTGCCCACTGAGAGAATAAAAAATTAAGATCCTCTTCTCCAGCTAGATTTGTGTATAACTCTAGCTAAAGCCAGGGCAGATGTGCATCAAAAAGAGAAATTCATATGCTTCTACCAGTTTCTGGGGACAGAAGAATCATTAAGATTTATGCTTCATTTTAACCCCCCTACCCCTGTCACATTATATCTATTTTATAATCTCAAACAATTAGAAAATGACTATTTAGAATGTTTTCACTTAATTGGTTCATATATTTATAAGTGTTAGTGAAACTGCATATAACGAAGGAAAATAAAGCAAGAATGTGGAGAAACAGATGGGTTTGTGTCTACTTTTTGTGGTTTGTGTTTGCACAGGATTTGGTTATCAAAAATCACTTTGAGCTTCTTAGAATTAGGCTGTCCCATTTCGGAAAATGTAATTTTATCAAAATAACCAGTGCCAAGACTCATCATCTATTTTCTATAAAGATGTTTCAAAGGAATCTATAAATTAAGCTTACAGAGTGTACCATCTTGGGTAAGATGAGGAAAACATAATTCAATCCAGGTATCCACAGAGAGGAAATTTAGTACAGATAACTACTTACAGAGATGTGAGAAGAGATGAAAACAAGGAAAGATGAGGTAACCAGAAAATGACAACAGTAGGAAATTGCTACCATTTAAGGGCAAGTGCGCAGATAGAGTAGATGGTGTTATCAGAAGCAAGTTGAGAAGGCCTCCGTGTGTGAGCTGGAACCAGGCAGAAGTGACTAGGAGGGAGTGGCTTTCTTTCATTTTTTTTTTTTAAGCAATGTCATTGGTGGCCTTATTAGGATGTGAATGTCCACAGGTATTAACACCATTTTTTTGAATTTTTATTGAAATATACTTGATGTACAATGTTGTGTTAGTTTCAGGTATACAGCAAAGTGATTCAGTTATATATATATTTATTCTTTATTTTATGTACGTATTCTTTTTTTACATTCTCTTACATTATAGGTTATTACAAATATTGAGTATAGTTCCCTATGCTATACAGTAGGTCCTTGTTGGTTATCTATTTTATATATAGTAGTGTGTATAACTGAATCCAGGACCACAAAGATGTAGCCACTGTCTTGAACATCACTAGAAGCACCACCAGCTTCTTCTAAACTCGTGCTTGCCAATGTCCTGGCAGCCCTCCCTTCAGCCAAGCCCAACCAGAAGCCAGTGGGAAAGGGAGCCTGGGTAGTGTGGGTTATAGTGATCAGGCCCCCCTGAAACAGAGCAGTGTAGAGGAAGAAAGGGGCTCCATCTGAGAGTAAAGCACCAGATGTTTGCTCCTCAGCATCCATCTTCACTCTCTACCCTTCATACAACAGGAACTACTTGTATCTGCCTATCGTGATGCAAAGATCCTTCATACAAGCTAACATACTCTCACCTTCTCCTTCAAAAAGGGAGAGAATGTCCCATCTGTGTGAATTTCTCATCTAACTCACTCAAAATCCTACCAGGGTATTCTGTAACCTAAAAACTACTTGTGAAATTAAGGCGCACACTTCTTATATGAAATAGTAGAGCAAGGGAAAAGTAGAAAAGAGAAATGAGTGGTTAATATTGTCAGTGTCCTTCAGCCAAAGGCCATCAGTTGAATGAGTTGAACAAGTTGGGTTTAATACCTACTGCATCGAGGGAGAACACATGCCATGGGAACCAAGAGTTGACTTGGTAAGGTGGTGTGAAAGATAACCTGTTACAGGGTAGGACTCGGGCTTTAGCTGGGTGATTTGAGGATGCTCTGAGGAAGTGGGGGTTCCCCTTAGATTGAGCGCTGTCAGAAAGCCGTCTATGATGGGGTAACTCAAAAAACCTTATCTATAATGGGGGTAAACTAGAACGAGGATAAATCTGAAACCGAAAAAGAAGCAGCAGTCACTCTTATTATCTGGGAGAAGAGGATGTTTGGTTGTTTGTGGCTGGCTCAGTGGCCTTGCTTTTGTCTCACTTCATTGTGGTCTCAGACTGACCTTGTCTGATACTGATGTTCTGTGAAACTGTTTATATCCAACAGGAGAATAATTTGGGCTACCTATGAGCAGCAGACCAGCTACCAGATGACGGAGGCTGCTTTTCTTCCTTCTCAATATACACAGAACTCATATTCATTATACATATGAATACACACACACACATATAAAATATGCATATCTTTTCTGGTCTTCCTTCTAGTAACCGATCATGAGTGATTGTTACTATTTTAACACATCTTTCTTCTACCATCCATTCCATGTTCCCTTTGCCCTTAGCCCTTAGCCAACACCTTGGCGGTAGAGATTCTCTGCCTGGCAGAGTGACCTACACATTCTTCTCTGAAGAAGCTCAGCCTTTAGTGGTCCAGCCTTTACTGGATTGTTCTGGTCTCACATTAACTTTTTTTATTCTATCTGGAAGTGCTAAGTGCCCAGTGAATACTCTGGGTCCCAGGCATCTCCATTGCAAGAGCAATCCAACTTTCCCTTGTCAACTGGAATCAGTCTTCTCAGCTAGTAGACTAAGACTAGCTGAGACTAGACTAAAAGAGGCTAGTAACCTCTTTTTCCATCTACTGGTTCAGTGACATGAAGAGCCCAATGTGGCCAAGTGGTAACTTCAACTCCAATTCAACACACGGAAACCATCTTTATGCCACCCCTCCATACCCCTATTGAAGCCTTCTCCCCTAGTAACAAAAACTTCTGAAACATCTGAAATCAAGGTTGTGGGAATGAAATCAAAAGTCATTAGAGACCAGAGTTGTGGGGAAGGGAGGAATTATTAGATATAACAGTGAGAGGAATCACTCCTACTCCTACCCCTTGGATTCGGCTATGGGAGAAAGAACATTCTATATTAGCTGCCAATTCAAAGCATGCGTGGCATCTTGTAGGACAGCATCACCAATTTGCAGGGCATCATATCCCAGCTGGAGCCATAATGAGTTTTCAGTAGGCCATTCCATTGTTCTATGAAGCCAACTTTTTCTGGGTTACAGGGTAAATTATAACTAGAGGATTCCGTGGCCCACAGGCTCACTTGTGCTGTGAAATGATTTCCTCTGTCAGATATGCTCTTGTGTGGGATCACTTTAGGCTGAGTAAGTCATCCATGAGTCTACCAATGGTGTACTGTCAGAAGCATTATTCACAGAGAAGCTGGCTGAAGTGTATGAGGAACTCTTTGTACTATTTTTGCAAGTTTTTGTAAGTCTGAAATTAATTCAGAATTAAAAGTTTTAAAAAGAGAGAAGGCTACGTAGGAGAGGAGGAGTTGTTCCTGCTGACAAGGAGACACAGAAGGAAACTGAGGGTTCAATGTTTCGCAGAGACAGGGAGAAACATGTTATTTTAATCAAAATCACGTCTCTTCCTTATGTTCAAAATAAGTAATTGTTAAATGCACTGATGTGATATCGCATTTTAACTTATTTGAAAATGTCATGAATTATAGAGAGTTTTTTCCCAATTAGGCTTTTTCAAAATATGTTTAAAATGTTTATGTTCTTTTCTTTTATTTCCAGGGCAACAAAGTATTTCCATCTTTTCTATAGATTTTGTTCTACGTGCAGGTTTTTCTTAAATTTTTGAGAAGAATTTTTTTTTTTAAGGAGGGAGCATATATTTTCCAAAAAGAGTTTAAAATGTAAATACCAAAACAAACCCGCTCATTCTTAAAGATTAGTAATGTTTGATTTCCTTCGGAATTTCAGTTAACTGTGCCTCTGGTTGTTCTCTGGGTTGGTGGCCTGCCCTAGCTCTTCAACTTGCAGCTTGAATCTGCTCTGCCCATTGGAAGAGTGCTCAGTGGATAAACCAGTGCGGAGCACCTGTGATGTGCTGCGTTTTTATTTTCACTCAAGGGCACAATCTCCTTTGGCAGAATAAGGGGCACTTTTTAATTTTGTCCGGTTATTAAAGGTATTGCACTTAGATACATGAGTTAACTGGTTCCATATTTCTCATTTGTTCCAATCACATTTCAGCATTTTCAAGTGACTGTACCTGGAACAGCCACCCAACTGACCTACTCCTTAATCTGGCATTAGCACAGGGAAGAATATAATTGTGAGACTGAAACAGTCTAGTCTCTGACACCATTTTCTCAATTTTAAAAAAATAATACTCAACCTGTGCTCACCGGAGGTTTCTTGGCAATTCAGTTCTTAAGTCATAGACAGACAACTGTGAGAGATGAGGAAGGCAGAAGAGGAAAGCCAAGATGATCAGATGATGAAGGACCTGACAGGCAATGCTAAATGCACTGAGAACTTTAAACTTGAACTTGATGCACTGAGGGGGCAGGAAATGGTAGCAGGCATGGGAGTGGTTAGAGCAGACTGACATCTTTAAAATCTAATTGATTAAAAGCTTCATTTTCAATATGCAGATAAACCTGAGAGGTTAAGCCTTTGTCACTCAAAACTTGCTGTGCGTTATTTTGATCAGCTCAACACAGGGCAACTGGAGAGGACTGGGTTTTGAGGAGGTGGAGGTGGTCTAGAGCCTGCTGTTTACAGTATGTCACTCCTGAAAAGTGTCCCCTGTCACCTTCAGCAAATGTTGTAAATTGTATACATCTAAGAATTTAAGGCCAGTATGCACAATTTTGCCCCAGGATATGGTCCTAAAACAACTATCTAGGCTCCATTTTGAAAAACTGAATCAATTATTTGTGGGATTAGACTAAGTGGAATATTAGTGAATCAAAAATTCTTGTATGTGGGGTCCTAAAATATAACCTGGCTCAGAACAATACCTAATCTAACCTGTTCACACCACCTCTTCAAAAGAGCAAATCTTTCCCTGATCAAAAACTACTAAATACAATACCAGTGCACTTTTAAAAGCAGGATTTCAAAGAACAAAGCCAGGACTTGTCTGTAACCTGAATTGTCTTTTCAGTCTGTTACTTTGCTGAACTTTAAGAATATGTAACCTACTGTCATACAGAGTAAGTCAGAAAGAGAACAACAAATATTGTATATTAATGCATATATGTAGAACCTAGAAAAATGGTACAGATGAACCAGTTTGCAAGGCAGAAATAGAGACACAGATGCAGAGAACAAATGTATGGACACCAAGGGGGGAAAGCACGGGGGAGGGGTGGGTGGTGGGATGAACTGAGAGATTGGGATTGACATATATACACTAATATGGATAAAACAGATAACTAATAAGAACCTGCTGTATAAAAATAAAATAAAATTCAGTAACTCGTTTGGAAGTGGTTAATTTGTGTATAGGAAGTGGTAATTTGTGTATACAGATTATGCTCAACAAAGCATGAATCATATAGATCCCATTATGTGATTATGCAAATAAACACTAAATATACAATTACAAGCGTATATGGGCAGTGAAATTTAATTAATTATTATGACAGCTCACTTGCCGAATGTAGTTTTATTAACTAACCGTCCACAGATGTGTTTCCTCTAGATTCATTTACATTTTAATACCATGTAGAAATGATAAAGTATTGTAACAACAGATGATAAAAACAGGTGGAATAACATAATTGAACCCAAGATAATTTACATAGGATTGAACTGAACAGTATGTATATTTAAGCCAGTCTTAAATGCTTTATTCTTGTATTGTGGCTATTTAGGAAGAACTTCACACACACACACACACACACACACACACACACACACACACACACAAAGACATTCAAACCAGCCAAGGACATTTACAAATGCATATTTAAAGGCTATTAAGTAGCTTTTTAAATTGATGAGCAATCACTAATTATATCTGAAGGTACAAATATTAAAAGAAAAAAGTGATCAAAAAGATCAGACATCGTAACCTAGAGACTATAAAAATTATCAATAAACATTCATGCTAAGTGAAGTGAACATTTGACAAATGACTAGGTATAATTGAAAATCTCAGCCACTTATAGATTACATTCTCCCCTGGAGGGCTGCATTCAAAACTTAAATAATTGATGATCTTTCTAAAGAAGAATCTAAAACCATCAGAATCACTTCATTCCATTCCAAAAGAGTATTTGTACGTGTGTACGTGTATTTGCATCACCAAGTCTTTTAATGGGCATATATTCGAATTGACATCCAGGACTGTTACTCCTATTTGTTCGAAATTCCATCAAATGAGATTGCAATTACATTAAAAAGTCAATATTGGGGGCATCAGATTTCTCTGATGTCCAAAAGGTGAAGAAAACTTGTTCTTGTTTGTCAAAAAAGATTACAGGAATAGGATAGGACATGACCTGGTTACCAGAATATAAGTGCTCAGCGGTCTTTGGAAAGCCTCCCTCCCCCCTGATTATATCATATGGTGTTCCTGGCAGAATCCTCCTTTAGGGGGAAGCAGAGGGTTAGAACTGCGTGGGCTTCAAATCACCTTCGCTCTCCTTCAACAATTATTTTAACCATAATTCATTTCTCAGGTGGTATTTTCACCATTCACACTTTACTTCTACTATTATGTGCATGGTGCTAAAAGAAAGCGCCTAAGATTGTGGGAATAGGAAAAGAGCATTTTCTAAAATTGAGTTATTTTACAGTCAAGTAAGCACTTTTTAAAAGAAGTTAGAGTAGGTATCTCTATGTAGGGCTTCATTCTGTCATACTGCAGAAAAATGACTTTTCATCCCTGGCTTGCCTTTGGGACTCAGAGATATATGAGAACTGGGCTTACCAGAAAAGGCCAAGTGTATCTGATGGGAGGAAGCAAGGCTGATCAATATCGCAATGCCAGGAGAAATGGTCCTCTTAAGCTACACCGTATAGGGCCGAAGGCACTGGCTGGTGATTACTCAGCTGCAAAGATGTAATATAAGATATAATTTAATTAGAAGAAGCAGAACTGAAGTGGGTTCGTTTTATTTTTTGTTTTATTTTGAAACTTACAAGAAATTATACAGCTCAGCAGGTACAGTGAAATAGCCTCGCTAGAAACAGAATGATAGTTAATATTTATACAACAAAAATCACATCTTATCCCTGGGCCACAGTTATCATTTGTGCTTGAGTTAAGTATAGTGGCTTATTTTTTAATTTCCAATTATATCTTTGAAACAGAAAGATACAGTGGAGTCTAGAAAATGGATCACGTCTCCCCACACCCACACTACAAGTCCACATTCACTGCCTTTGCAACCCCTTCCTTTACCACATTTATGCTCATCTCATGTCATCAAGAAGCTTCTTCAATGGTTAAAAGTAAAGTAGAATGGTTGGGATGAATCAGATACACAAAATATCTAACTGACCTCATTAACAACTTAAAACTTGGGAATTCTTAAGCTTTATATTTAAAGTTCTTGGAAAATATGCATTGTTGCCTTATCTTCCCTCAAATAACCATAAAAAGGCCTTAAAATCTTGATAAAATTTTCTGGGGATTATAGTACTTTTCTGTATTACATACTATTAAGCCACTGTTATTGTTAACAATAAAAATTTTGCATCTTCATAAATTAAAAAACATTTTTTGTAACACCAAGTCTGTATTCTCTAAAGTGTGATTTCTAATAACTTTGATACCCATAATGAACTGAGTAAGTTACATCTGATGGTGACATCACACCACCTTTGTGCCAGTGTTCAAAAACTGGGCAGAAACCTCAAACCAGTGGCCTGTACGACAGGGTTGATGGATTTGAACAGGTTCTTTAGAGTCACATTCTGTCTCCATAGTCACGTATGCCTGCCTTTTCAGTAATAATTGTCATCCCCACTTTACCACCACAAATAAATGTGTTCAAAATGGTTTCAATGTCCTCCATGGAAAACACTACCTTGTAAATTCCTTGTTCATAGGTATATTTCCAAACATTAATAATGAAATAAGTGAATTATCTCTATCATGGAATCCTATTTTTTCTTTCATTCATAGAAATTTAAAACACTGTGGTCATGGCACCTCTACCAATTCTGATTCAAACCCTTGGTTTGCTGTGGCCAGGCTCCAGCAACCAGACTACAGACTCAGTGGCATATTCAGCTTCTTTGGGGCTCTAGAGAGTTCATAGGTTTGTACATTTGTTTTGATTTGTTTGTTGTTTTACTTTCTAGTTCTTTAGCATTTTTGTTGATTTCTGTTCAGAGCAAATTGTGTCAGATATCCTAGCTCTACATCTTCTGTGATTTGATATGCTAGTATCTCTTGGTCATCTGAGTCCTTCAATTTACCAGCATTCTAATTCACACATAGTCAGAGGTTTCTGGACAGCCAGATCCCTCTGCTGCATTCCGTATGAGACATTTCATTCTGAACTACTTGGTCTGCGATACCTTAAAGGAAACTGGGGACATGATTCTATAAACCTATTTTCTATTTCAGCTGGATGCATGTCCATTCATGAAGGCTGATCCCTCACCTTCAACTCAGCCATAAACTAACAGCCTTGAGTCTTCAAAGTCAGTGATGTCACTTATGTCTACTGTATGCTAATATGAGATCCCTTCCTGGGTCTGTGCTTAACATGTCTTGTGTCATGATCTGACCATTGCCCGCCCTCAGAATTCACCTCTCAGTGTCCTCCTGCTACATTATACTCCAAGCCCCTCTGGCCACCTTCCTTTCCTTTAACAAAGAAAGCTCATTCCTGCTTTAGAGTTTCTACAATTGCTGTTCCTAGTAATCTCTACTCCCAAACCTTCCTAACTTGCACCTTCCTACTACTAAGTCTTAAATGAAATGTCAGTGGTGACTTACCCGATTTCTCACTCAGAATTAGTATCCCCATCTCCACACACCCATCATACACAAATAAGGACATTCCAGAGATGGTAAGGGGTTCCCAATAGCAGGTAAGAATGACCAGCAGCTTAAGTTGGTAAACATGCCATTAATTTGTAAAGACAAAGCTCTGAATGTCAATAAACTTTTTCAGAGTTTCAGACGTTGACATAAGGCTCAAGTCTTAACTTTTTCATAATATAGTTTTGAAATGCCCTCTGTAACAGAATAATAATCCATAATATTTTCATGATAAGGTCATTTAATTTCATTTTAATTCTTCATAAAACAGCATTTTGTGTGAGAATGTTCATGAGATGAAAAATAAATCTGAAACAGTTTGTGAAGGGCACCTAGCACTGTGCCTAGAACATAGCAGGTGCTTTATAATGCTTGTTGACCAACTACACAAATAGCATCTTTTAAAATGATAAGTTATATTTTCTAACAGGCCTGGGGTTACACAAGTCAACATTGCAGTATGAATTATGAGGTACGGCCACAAAATCTCTCTCCTGCGCTGATTCTACCAACAGTGTGTCATTCTGAAATCATTCCTTTCCTTTCCATTAGAGACCTCTTTTTGAAATGCAAGACTTCAGGAAATTGTAGCAAACCCATGTTGTGTTGTATATTCAGGCTCTCTTCTGCAGGAACCACCCCCTCTTGACCCCAACCAACAGGGGAACTCCTAGAAGCCAAGTGTCTATTACATTATGTGATTTTGCCCTAACTAGGCCAGACATTTTCTTCCAGGAAGTTAAAATTCTAATCTAAAAGACACAAAAACTGGAAATTTTGAATCTTGTTCAGATAAACAGCAGAGCTCTGGACTGTCCAATACAATAGCTACTAGTCACAGGTGGCTCTTTAAAATCAGATTTCAATTTCAATGAATTAGAATTAAAAATTCAGCTCCTCAGTTGCATTAGCCATATTTCAAGTGTTTGACGTTATACAGCATTTCCATCATTACAGAATATTCTATTAAACAGAGGTGCTTTAAAGCAGGGCTCAAGAAACTACAGCCCATAGTCCAATTTTTTTTGACAATCCATGAGATAAGGAGGTTTTTTTCATTTTTAAATAGTTGGAAGAAATAAAAGAAGAAGATTCTAGGATGTGAAAATTATGTGGCATTCAAATTTCAGAGTCTACAAATAAAGTTTTATTGGAACATAGCCATACTCATTTACTTACATATTATAGATGGCGTTGAGTATTTTTGACAAGTCGTATGACCGGCAAAATCTAAAATATTGACCATCTGGCCCTTTATAGAAAAAGTTTGCTGACCTCTGCTCTAGAGGGTGGTGCTAAGGTCTCCAAACCTGTCTCAGATTCTGAAAGGTTATGAGGAGACCAGATAACACTTACACTGAAATGCTAATGATGTGTCAGATACATGGAATGTCTTTTCATTTCTGTGTTGGAGGTTGGAAAGGAGAAGGACCAGTGCTAAGAGTATGTGTTGATATTGGGGGGATTAAAGGGGAAGAGTGTCTGCTTCCCCAATACCAACAGACAGGTGTGAGAGCATCGCATTTTACTGTGCTAACCACAGTGTGCCCAGGTCCGCCACAGCCAAAGAGCAGAGGTAAAAAATGAATGCCCTAGCATTTCTCTAGTCTAAACAAGAGGCTTCTAGATTTCCTCTGTGAGAGTCCTGCTAAACTCCCTTTACACGCGAGCCCAGTACCAACACCCTCTGCCGTTGTGCAGCTAGACACACAGGCCAGAGCTGACGGGCCTCAAACCAAGTGTAAGCGTCATCCGAGTGGAAGATATGCAACAGCATCCTGGGTGAACTGTGAACTCCCCCCAACACTGAAAGGAGGCACACTTACTGTGTGTGTTTCTTGAAAAGATTTCATTACAGAAGGGTAATTGACACAAATCAAGAAATGGCCAGGGTCACCCACACTATAGGAGTTATACTTTCCTGGGACTTGCCCATAATTTGACAGAAAAAGGAGATCCCAGGCAGAAGGATACAAAAGATCAAGATAGAATTCCTGAAATGGGTACAGAGATGAAAGTGTCTCGGGGCTCAGAAGAGAGGCTGTGCTTCGTGGAAATTCTGGGTCACTTGCTGTGACAAGAAACTCTCAGCTCAGGACTCGCATGGAGAAAACTCCGGAGTCTTCTCTCTAGTAATAAGTCTGACAAATCATGTTTCATTTTCTCAGGAGGTGCCAGGTAATCACTTTGTCTCTAGCTCTAATATAATCACTATGGAAAAGTGGGTGAGGGCACCAGCATGACATCAGAGGGCCTGAGTTGGAATCATGTCCCCATCACCTACTAGCTTCCTCATTTTTCTCAACTACAAGATGAGATACCTACTTATAAATTTGTCTTGATCAATAATTAAGCTATTTCAAATAAAAGTGCTTACCACTGAGACAGGCAAGAATAGTAAAATGGATGCTGACTTAGAAGACATTTTGCTAACGGCCCGGCCACTGCCCATCTTTGCCCCCCGCTTTCTTTGCAAACAGATTTCTGAGAATGCACACAGTCAGTGTCTAATTCCAAGCAGTGAATCATGATCTGTTTAGACCTATTCTGACAACCCTGTCCCCACTCTCCCAGCCTCCTTTGCAGTTAGAGCTTGTGGGGTGCCCTGTTTCTAGCCAATGAGACCTGAGTAGAAAGTTCCTGGATATTAGGTAGGGTGGGGATGGAGGCAGTTCTGGGAAAGCTTTGGTTTTCTCAGGTGGGAGGGGACAGACAGTAAAGTAACAAATATGAAGACAAGGCCACAAGAATTAGAGTCACAACCATAAAAACCCTCAGCCACTGAGCAATTAATCAATACTCTAGACTTCTCGTGTCATGAGAAAAATAAATCTCCACCTGTCAGGCATTATCTTACTGTCACCCATTCCTAAAAATGGATTAGGTAGAATAAAGGTACCCAAATTGTACTGATAAAAAATGTTTAATTTCCCTAGAAATATGCTAGCCATCAATATAAAAATGGGAAAAAAGAGAAGCAAACTATGTCAATTAAAGTTTCCTTCCCTCACAGTTCCCTCCAGGGAAGTGTCTTTAAGTCCTGCTTCTCTCCTTCCCTGTTAGAATCTATAATGCTATGGAGAGGTAGCCATGGCTGCCACAAGAAGCCACGTCTTTCTCTGTTTGAGAACCATCTTAATTCTACAGGGAGACAGACAAAAAGGACAATAAAAACATTTTCCAAGTGCTTACTATATGCCAGGGACTGTTTTAAGAGTGTTACACATATCGACCCAATTAGTACAATTATATGCTGATACTGGTACTATTTTTTTTTTTTTTTTTGGCTGCATTGGTTCTTCGTTGCTGTACACGGGCTTTCGCTAGTTGCAGCGAGCAGGGGTACTCTTTTTTGTGGTGCGGTGGCTTCTCTTGTTGCAGAGCACGGGCTCTAGGTGCACACGCTTCAGTAGTTGTGGCATGTGGGCTCAGTAGTTGTGGCTTGCAGGCTGTAGAGCACAGGCTCAGTAGTTGTGGCACACGGGCTCAGTTGCTTTGTGGCATGTGGGATCCTCCCGGGACAGGGATCGAACCCATGTCCCCTGCATTAGTGGGCAGATTCTCAATCACTGTACCACCAGGGAAGTCCCCAATTATTATTATTATTTTTTAACATCTTTATTGGAGTATAATTGCTTTACAATGGTGTGTTAGTTTCTGCTTTATAACAAAGTGAATCAGTTATACATATACATATGTTCCCATATCTCCTCCCTCTTGTGTCTCCCTCCTTCCCACCCTCCCTATCCCACCCCTCTAGGTGATCACAAAGCACTGAGCTGATCTCCCTGTGCTATGCGGCTGCTTCCCACTAGCTATCTACCTTATGTTTGATAGTGTATATATGCCCATGCCACTCTCTCGCTTTGTCACAGCTCACCCTTCCCCCTCCCCATATCCTCAAGTCAATTCTCTAGTAGGTCTGTGTCTTTATTCCCGTCTTGCCCCTAGGTTCTTCATGACATTTTTTTTCTTAGATTCCATATATATGTGTTAGCGTACGGTATTTGTTTTTCTCTTTCTGACTTACTTCACTCTGTATGACAGACTCTAGGTCCATCCACCTCACTACAAATAACTCAATTTCGTTTCTTTTTATGGCTGAGTAATATTCCATTGTATATATGTGCCACATCTTCTTTATCCATTCATCTGTTGATGGACACTTAGGCTGCTTCCATGCCCTGGATATTATAAATAGAGCTGCAGTGAACATTGTGGTACATGTCTCTTTTTGAATTATGGTTTTCTCAGGGTATACGCCTAGTGGGATTGCTGGGTCATATGGTAGTTCTATTTGTAGTTTTTTAAGGAACCTCCATACTGTTCTCCATAGTGGTTGTATCAACTTACATTCCCACCAACAGTGTAGGAGGGTTCCCTTTTCTCCACACCCTCTCCAGCATTTACTGTTTGTAGATTTTTTGATGATGGCCATTCTGACCAGTGTGAGATGCTATCTCATTGTAGTTTTGATTTGCATTTCTCTAATGATTAATGATGTTGAGCATTCTTTCATGTGTTTGTTGGCAGTCTGTATATCTTCTTTGGAGAAATGTCTATTTAGGTCTTCTGCCCATTTTTGGATTGGGCTGCTTGTTTTTTTGATATAGAGCTATTTTTTTTAACTTTTTATTTTACACTGGAGAATAGCTGATTAACAATATTGTCATAGTTTCAGGTGCACAGCAAAGGGACTCAGCCATACATATACATGTATCCATTCTCCCCCAAACTCCCCTCCCATCCTGGCTGCCACATAACATCGAGCAGAGTTCCCTGTGCTATACAGTAGGTCCTTGTTGGTTATCCATTTTAAATATAGTATTATTAACCCCATTTTACAAATGGAGAAACTGATGCACAGAAGAGTTAAGTAACCTGCCTAAGGTCACACAGCTAGAAAGTGACGGAAGGAGGATTGAAACTCAAGCAAACTGAGTGTGAATTTAAGCAGTACGTGCTAGCACCTCTCCCTCTGCGATGGCAATAAGCATGATGTTCAGCAAGATAAGCAGTTGAAATTGACCTGATAAATCGACCTGGCGGGGACCTTTCAAAAACCTCAAATCTCGTATTTTGCCAAGCCATCTATTTATCAAGCTCTTCGAGGTACCCAGCTAATAAGGGAATAGGTCAGTCAGTTTAGAAAGTTAGACAATCTAAACATCTACCAACTACTAGAAAAGAATGGAAGGTGTTTAACTTTGAAAACAATGATGAAGGGACCCATCAAAAGGGAGAAAAACTCTCCAGAAGAGAGATACGAAGGGAGCAATGCAGAATTTAGAAGGTCGGGTAACATTTATCCCTACCTATATCAGCTCTCTTGGCTATCAGATGTGGCTCTTACTCTCCTATTTTCCCCCCAAGATACTGAGTTGAAATCTGCCTATCATCAGTATTCTCAACTAACCTGGGTAACTGCCCCTCTGTATCCTTAAGCAACTTCTTGTTCTTGTTCTAGAAGTAGAACAAGCTCGAGCCTATTGTTGGGGAGCAGAGTCACTACATTAGTTTAGGCAAAGTTGTCCTGTTTGGGATGGATAACTCAGTTGAACAAGGCAACTGTAAAATTCTCTTTCATATTGTACCTGAAGTAAATTATGTACAATTTCATTTCAAGAGAAAGGAATGGTTTAAGTGACCAGTAAGAGCACCCCTTGTTTCTATTGGTTCTTGGTAACCATATTAGCTTTTCTAATGGAGTCAAATTCATCTTTGCTTGCATACTCATTCATTCAAGATACAAACTATTGCATTCTAGCAATGTGACAGGCATGGTGTAAAATCATATTAACAGAGCAACAGATGTGCCCCATATCCCTTCTATTTCTTTCTAGGTTTTAGGAGTGGAAACTAAATTTTATGCGGGTACATTAATGTATCTTATATTTACCGGTGCTCATGAAACAGAACCTTGAATTCTCTGATAAGCATGATAGTGGCAGAGTACAGATAGGCAACTCTTCTGGAAAGGGTCTGTTTGGAAAGGAATTAGCAGTGGCATTGAGAAATGACTGATGGCTAAGGACAAAAAAGTGTTTAAGGCAGGGGTTCCAAAAAGGGAAGCCTGACCTAGAAAGCATTTGATAAATGCCTGAAGGATTTCACCCCAGCAACCCACTGTTTCTTACTCTGAAACACCTATTCCTTCCTTGAGTCCATGCCATCCCCCAGACTGTCTACTGCAGTCAGGGACACACACACCCCCTCAACAAGGACTATCACCACCCACACTAACCCCTCCCCCCAAAGCACAGATTTAGGGAATTAAAAACTGCTTTCTCCTTGCAAACACACTCACAAAACAAGTCTGCTAGATTAGTGTCATCCCTAAATTGTCTTTTCCGATGGGTGATCACTGTTATGAAGGAATCTGTCTGCGTGTATTTTATTGATCATCTTTAAGAAACCCAGCAACCTCACTACTTTTTAAAGAGCAGAAACAGGTTCTGCTACCTCAAAGCATAAGAAGCCACACTGGGGCTATTTTTAAGGGGAAAAAAACCTGCCTACTTAAAAAGTAGGCAAATTTATGTCAATAAACTAGATAAAAACTGACAGAATAAATTCAGATCCCAACCCCTCCTTCATGGACACCAAGAAAAAGAAAGGAGTCTAGGGCCATGAAGAGCATGACTACCGCTCCATTCTAGAAGAATGACACTGAACGAGATGTGAGGAGACAAGGTGGCAGGTCGGAACAGAAGTTTATCTTCAATGTGGGATGTATGTTAATGCTTCCTTCATTGTGGCTCTGTGGCCATCACCTGGTCGAAAAGCCTTACGATCGGTAGAAGTCTCCACCACTCATGGAAATGAAGGGGGTGATTCAGG
Source organism: Grampus griseus (assembly GCF_964374135.1). Classification (NCBI taxonomy): domain Eukaryota; kingdom Metazoa; phylum Chordata; class Mammalia; order Artiodactyla; family Delphinidae; genus Grampus; species Grampus griseus. The sequence goes on along the minus strand of NC_139003.1, from coordinate 52,100,282 downwards.
AAGAAAACTCCAGGTGGTGACATGGTCCACCTCTCCTCCACATTTGCAACAATTGCCCTGTTCAGGTTCTCACTGCCTTTGGCAGCACCACTTGCCAGAAACCTTAATAGAGATGAAGAAAAGCAAAACTGTCAGCTTCAATAGCAGCCCACAACAGATGAATATATTTCCAAATTAATCGAGTAAGAACATTTGGCCATGTCTGCCAGATTTATTTATTTATTTATTATTTTATGTTATTTTTTTTTTTTTTTGCGTGTACACGGGCCTCTCACCGCTGTGGCCTCTCCCGCTGCGGAGCACAGGCTCCAGACGCGCAGGCTCAGCTGTCATGGCTCACGGGCCCAGCCGCTCCGCGGCACGCGGGATCTTCCCGTACCGGGGCACAAACCCGCGTCTCCCGCATCAGCAGGCGGACTCCCAACCACTGCGTCACCAGGGAAGTCCCAGATTTATTTTATTGTATGATTTGCAGGCTCATAATGAAGACTGAGTTCTTAATTATAAGATTTACATTTCTCCACTCCATCATAAAAGCTTATTCAAAACCTGTTTTTTCCCTTCACTGAAATAAGAGTTTAAATGCATGATGGAGAAAGGACAGAGTGGCAAATCAAATGCCTTCCTAACAGTATTTCTTAAGGATTAAAGGTCCTTCTCAAGTTACCAAAAGGTATAAGCTATAAAATTCACCTCCTGGTCTCACAATTTTGGAAGTTCCATTTCCTGTACTACAGGCAGGAAGAAAGGGTGGTGCACTTGTTCATACATGAAGAAGCCCATGTTAACTCCCCATCATCTGAGATGTGCGCTGTGAGTCATTTTACAGGGTGGATTTTAGTTTTGAGCGAAACCCCAAGTGTAAATGATTTGGCGGGTGTGAGGAGACAGACTGGGAAAGGGATACTGCCCCAAACTCCTGAAAAAGTGGGTGTAACAGGTTCAAAACTAAAGAAGACCCAGAGTGCTAACCTCAAAAGCCCTTTGATGCCACATGTTGAGCAACTGCGTGAAACTTCCACTTACTAGCACTGACTCACTGGAGGACAAAGCTCTAGCTTTAGACAAGCTGTGTGGTGGACCAGTTGTGGGAGACCAAAGCACAGGACTGGCTGTTGTATTTTAGAACAATGCAAGAGAAGAGAAGCTTGTTCCTGAGAAGGGGGTTTCTTTGGGACAGAGAACTAGAGAGAGGCCACCAGACAAGAAGGTTCTTGAGGGTAGAAGAAATTGGAGTCTGTGAAGGGTCTTGATTTCAGACTTTAGCTACTGGTCAAAGACAAAGGTTGAACAGAAAGCAAGAATTTTTTAAAGCACATTTTTTAAAGTGGCTGAAAAAGAAGAAGATGGAAATATCCATTTCAGTGGCTCTTGAACATTAGCATGTATCAGAATCCCCCGGAGTGTTTGTTAAAGTACAGCTGCTGGGCCCACTCTGAATAGGAGGCCCAAGGTGAGGCTTTGAGGGTGTACGTGTCTGACAAGTTCTCAGCTAATGCTGATACTTCTGGTCTGGGGACCACATTCTGAGAACCACTGATCCACATCAGGGTTTCTCACTCTCAGCATTTGTGACATTTGGGGCCAGACAATTCTTGTTGTGAGGAACTGTACTGTGCATTGTGGGATGTTTAGCAGCATCCCTGGCCTTTACCCACTGGATGCCAGTAGCAACCCACACACACGTGACAACCAAAGATGCCTCCAGACATTGTCAAATATCCCACAGAGGGGACTATTGCCCATTGAAAACCACTGATACACACACACACACACACACACACACAAACACAAACACAAACACATATATACCTTTTCAGATTCTTTTCCCTTATAGGTTATTACAAAATACTGAGTATAGTTCCCTGTGCTATACAGTAGGTCCTTGTTGGTTACCTATTTTATATATAGTAGTGTGTATGTCCAACGCCATTTTTACTTTGGAAACTAAGAATAATGATAGTGCGTGCAGCATTCAGTAAGAGTTAGCTCACATCCTCTTCTTTTGTCCACATAGGATTTCATCTCTGGCCTTATCCTGATACCCTTAGGAGTATAAGATTAGTGCTGACGAAAGTGAGAATTTTGTCTGTATAAGGTTTTCTGGATTGGACCCAGAGGTTTTTAACTGCTGTAGTGAATTACTTGTTCCTTAAAGCCTGGGGTATCACGCCAAAATTGTTTAATTGAGTTGAAAAAGGTTATTTACAGTATTTTCCACACAACTGACTTCTTCAGCCAACTGATTTGCCTACAGTAGAACATCGCCAATTTATGCTAGTGACTGAGAGAACACTGGATATTACAAATTTAAGAATTAGCAAGTACGGTAAGGGAAAGCGTGAAATTAAAAGCAATTCGGGGGCTTCCCTGGTGGCACAGTGGTTGAGAGTCCGCCTGCCGATGCAGGGGACACGGGTTCGTGCCCCGGTCCGGGAAGATCCCACATGCTGCGGAGCGGCTGGGCCCGTGAGCCATGGCCGCTGAGCTTGCGCGTCCGGAGCCTGTGCTCCGCAACAGGAGAGGCCTCAGCAGTGAGAGGCCCGCGTACGGCAAAAAAAAAAAAAAAAAAAAAAAAAAAGCAATTAGGGCCGTCTCTTCACAAAATGGACTTGATTAGTCCATGCTTATTATTTATGGTAGTGATTTATAACATGTCATCATTTATTTTGTAACAAAACCTTCATGATGTGACATTTTACTCTCATCCTACAAGAAAGATGGACAAAGCTGCCAGAGAATTGGTAAAGCTCGTTAGCTTTCCTGATCGACCCATTCATTCACTCAGCATTTACTGTTCTATGCCCCTGGCCCTGTGCAAAGTACATCTAAGCACAATTTTAATGGCTTTTTTCTACTACTATCAGACTCACAGATTTTCACTGGAACCCAGAAAGCATGGAAAATACAAAGAAAACAGAAGAACACCAGTAATCTCATCACCTAGAGATGACCACTGCTAACATTTGCCATGTCTACTTCCAATATTTTTCTATTGCATACATACATGAAGAAAATGTGAAGTATATAAATATCTTTGCATAATTAAGATCATGTTTTGATTTCAATTTTGTGTTCTGGTTTTTCACCTAGCTGTTGATGAGGACATACCAAATTATATATGTAACTTAATTACTGCCGCACTTTTAAAGTGTATCTTATAGCTAGTGGGAAGCAGCCACACAGCACAGGGAGATCAGCTCAGTGCTTTGTGATCACCTAGAGGGGTGGGATAGGGAGGGTGGGAGGGAGACACAAGAGGGAGGAGATATGGGGATATATGTATATGTATAGCTGATTCACTTTGTTATAAAGCAGAAACTAACACACCATTGTAAAGCAATAAAGATGCTAAAAAATATTTTTAATTTAAAAAATAAAGTGTATCTTAAAGTCATTGCTTATGTCAACCTAGTTAATACTTAGAAAGCAGCAGTTGTTTAGTTGCAATTATTTGAAAATAAATTAAAGTTGCTCCAATAGTCCAAACTGGTTTTGCATCATTAGAAGTATGACATTTGTATATTTTTCTGAATGGCTGAAAATAACTCAGTATGGAAGACTAGACAAATTCAATTCAAAGCTGGTATTACTCGCACTGGCTACCAAAGTGTTATCTTCCTGGTGTAAGCAGCAACAACTTCAGGGAAACAGGAACAAGCACTGGTTCAATCTACTTAGCCTTCTAACGAAATTGAGCTTCCTCAGTCATTACACTGCATTATAATTTCCAAAGCCATTTTCAGCCCACTTCAATTTTGGAGAACTTCGATTAGAAGTTCCAGAAAAATAATTCTTGTTTGCATTGTTACTGTTTCTATTTCACAGGTGAATTAATTGTAGCACTAAATGGGAAGGTGATTTTTAGAGGACTACACAGGAATTGAATTTCTTACCATTCCTAAGGATTTTTTTTTAAATCCTTGAGCTCCTACACACTCTCTCAAATGAAGCCTAAATTTGTGCCTGAAGGAAACAGATGCGGTGGAGTCATTTTCAATTGAAACTATGGCCACCACACGAGAATAATTGGCTTTAATTAATGCGTTTAACAGCTTTAAGCTGACTATGCATTTGCACAACTCCCCTAAAAGCTTCCTAACAGCATCCTCTAAAGTGTGCCTAACAATCTCTGAGAAAGTCCCTTAGAAGCACTTCAGTAGTCTTGATAGAAATATTTCACCCAGTGCTATTAAAGCACATTAACATCTCTTCTATGTTCCGTTCTACAAGACACCTAATAGTGCTCACAGTAGGTTCTCAATAAATGTTCACAATCACATATTCTTAGTGGAAATTTAAATGGCTACTGAGTTCTTTTATCTCCAGAATTGATGATCTGTGGTTTTTTCATTGATATTCCCTGGAAAACTACTGTAGTCTTGTAATTTCTATTGTAAATCTGAGGCATTCAGAGTTAATAAAAGAGAAGCAAGAAGTCCTTTGTTCTGTTTCTTCCAGTTCATAAATTAATCTCTTTGGTGTATGTTCATATATTGAGGCAAGGTAAATTCCTTTGTGATGCCCAGAAAATAATATAACAGGAGTTAATGCAGAGAGTTCTTTTCCAGGGGAAAAAAATTCACCCTTAGTGGTCCTGCTCCGTGCCTGCCCTGAGCTGGCAACATTACACTATATCATTTGAACCTTGCAATGACCTTATAGTAAAGAAAAAGAGGCTTGGAGCGTTAAATCTAGGATCTGACCTGATCCTACATCTGTCTGACTTCAAGCTTGCGCTGTTTCCACCTCAGCATGAACTATTTAACAATCATTGCATAGTCCAATAGATTTCCAATGCCGCAGTATATGCCAAGTGGCCACGAGGCCCAAGGAGCTGGCCACAACGGAGACCCAGCTGGTTCCCTGCTCTCCAGGAAGTATGTTCTAGAACTCATATTATTTTACAAGAATGCAAATGGAGCTTTTTTCCTTCATTCGCTAATGTACCAGATAATGTGCTAAACATGTGGGATACTTTTGTAAAATCTTAGGAAAAAAGAATTTTGGAGTCCTCCAAGTGAAATCCATACTGGGTCAGGGTTCCACAATAGTGCCCCACAGAATATCCTGACTCTTTCCAACAAAGAATAATGTCAGCCCAGGAATAGAAAACCACGAACCCCAAAATATTCCAATGCAAACCCTGTCTATAACTGCATCCCTAGGGCAGCAGGATCCCTAAAATCATTTATTCATTCAGCAAATGTGTTTCGAGCATCCACTTTTTGCCTGATACAACTGTACTTACTCAGGATATATCAGTGAAAAAAGCAGGAGATTCTAGCCCTTGGGGAGCTTGAATTCTGGCAGGATAAAGACAAGAAATAATAGACATAATAAATAAGCAAATCATACAACAGATATCAGGAGGTGACTAGGACTATAGAAAAATATCCAGTATTGCAAAGGGACTCAGGAATGTGCAGATGGTACGCGTTGCAATTTTGAATCGGACAGTCAGGTTAGACTCCATGGAGAAGCTGATATTTGAGCAAAGGATTAAATGAAGTTAAGTGGTTAGCCATGTGCACATTTGGGGGAGAAGGTTCCTGAGAGACGTACAAAAGTCCTAGGACAGAAGCCTGCTTGACAAGTTTGAAGAAGCAAGGAGGGCTGTGCTGCCCGGGTGGAGTGGACATGAGGCACAGTAATAGGATGGAGAGGGGTATGGGGTCTGACTATGGAAGGCTTTGTACAACAGTGTAAGGACTGGGTTTTATCCCAAGTGGCACCTACTGCTAGATTTTGAGTAGCAAAGTGACATAATATGACTAACACATTAGAAAGGTTCACTCTGGATGCTATATTTTGAGTAAACAGTAAAGCAGTGGGAGATGGGCAGAGGGATATGGGCAGAAGCAGGAGGCCCATGTGACAAGGCTATCAAGTAAGACGGGAGGTGACAGAGCCCTGGACCAGTGGGAGTAGTCAAGGTGGTGAGAAGTGGCCAAATTCTGGCATATCTGGAGATACACTGCAAAAAGAACTAACAATATTTTCTGATAAACTGGATGTGGGGTATGAGAGAAAGAAGAGTGAAAGATGACTTCTCTGGTCTGGGCCTGAGCAGTTGGAAAGATGGATTTGCTGTCATCCAAAGATGGATTCAGAAGCTCACCTTCAGAGACATTAAATTTGAAATATCTATTAGACATCTAAGCAGAAAATAATCAAAAATATCACTTTGGAGACAGTAAGAGAGATCTGATGGGATGACGTAAATTTGGGAGTTACTTTTTGTTTGTTCATTTAAGCCACAAGATTGTATGAGATCACAGATAGAGCATCCAAGGACTCTGCCCTGGGCGTGCCGATGTTAAGAGGTCTGGGAGATGAGAAGGAACAAGCAAAGGCACCTGAGAAGGAGGAGCCAATGGTGTAGAAAGAAAACAGAGGGCATGGTATCCTAGAAGCCAGTGGAAGAAAGTCTATTAAAGAGAAGACAGAGCAGTGTGCCCATTGCTACAGAACTAAGATGGGCACTGAGAAATGGCTACTATATTTCGCGATAAGGAAGACATCAGTGACCCAGACAAGAGTAGTTTGAGGACAGTAGGGGGATAAAAGCCAAATTGAAAAGAGATGGGAGGAGAGAAATTGGAAACTGAGTTTACACCACTCTGCTTCAAAGAGTTTTGCTGCAAAGAAACTGGGCAACAAGAGCTGGAAGAAGTGAAGTCAAAGAAGAGTTGTTTTCTTGCTTGTTTTGGGTTTTGTTTTGGTTTTTTGTTTTTAGTAAGATAAAAACAGCCACATGTTTCAATGCTGATGGTAATGACCCAGTAGACCAGTAAAACAAACAAACAAAACCCTAATGACATCAGAGAGGGAGGGGAGAATTTCTGGAGGAATGTCCTTGAGTAGCTGAGAGAAGATGGGACCCGGGGGGCTGAGATAGGGGTACAGACACCCACCCATGGTCACAGCTAGGACAGCAGAGTATGTGGGTGCAGACCCTAGACGGCTTTGAAAGTAAATGTCATGAGAAGCTGTGGAAATGCTCTTCCAATGCCCGAATTTTCTCTGTAAAAATGAAGGTAATGAAAGTGTTGAAGCCTGGGGAGCAGGAAAGAGTAAACTAGCTATCAAGCAGAGCAGGATAGGGAAAGTTTGGAATGATTGTCGGTGGGCACTCAGAGCCCAGATGAGGTTCAAGGTCAAGAATTTAAGGAGATTAGTCAGCCTCGTTACGTATTTTTCTTAAGTCATATGGGTGCTGGCCTGGAGAAATTAGAGAGTTGGATTTAACCAGAGTTGTGGTTGGAGAGTACAAGTGAGTACAATGAAGGGAATGGGACAAAAGAAGGATTATAGCCACCAAGCATGGAGGTTATGCTGGACGTAGGTCAGTGAAAGTGGCAGGTCACTCGTTGATTAATCCCTCCTATTTGAACAGATTCTGCGAAGGAGACCCAAGGTGGCATGTGTTACATTCCTGAATAGTTACTGGTGACCTTGTACATTCAGGCTCCTGGACCAGAACAGTGAAGGCCTGGCCAGAGCCCGCGCTAGTCTCTGCTCCTCATCCATTGTGTGACTTTGCTCCCATCACATTATCTCTATGCATCTTTTTTTCTCCCATCCACAATTTAGAGATAATACCTTCCTCATGGGATTCTGAAAACTTACTGAAAACGGGGGTAAAGACTTCAAAATCCTTGAGTAAAAGCATAAGCATTTTGATAAATTAACTTAAAAATTAAATTTAAAATGCTTTTATATTTGAATTATTTGCAGAAGTGTGTTCTCCACATTGTTTATACAAAAATACATCTATCCTTATCACTTGTGTAAATAAATCTTATGACATCAATTGCTTCCATTCCCTTTCTTTTAAATTTCCTTCACTTTTGCCAATTTAACATCTGATGTTGAGATGTCAAGAAGTGAATGCAGAATTTCGAATAGAGATACTAGTCTCCTGGCAGATTTATTATATTTTAAAAAAAAAGAAAGGGAACTACTATGTAACAGACAGTACACATTTAGTATTCAATTTAATATTCAAAACAATGTAATAGGTTTGCTATGATTATCAGCCTTATTTTACAATGAAAAAACTGAGCTCAGAGAGATAATGGAATTTGTTCAGAGATACATAGATTGTAAGTGGTGAGCCCAGATTTGAGCACTGTTATACACGAATCCAAATTACATACCCTTACTTGCCGTTCTATTTCAGTAAAACTCTAAATGTATGAAATGGATTAAAGCCAGTGTGGTTCCACTTTAGAAAAGACGTTTCCAAAATGGAGAAACTGAGAATTACAGAGAACCCGTGCTACACTACTCAAGGAAGCTTAAACTGTTCATTTCCCACACAGAATGAACTGACAGCTTCCTTCCCTACTCCCCTCCCCCCCGTACCACCCATGCACCCATGTTCCCACCATGGAGGAAGAGGGTCACCTACACATGGGAGAAAAAGGAAGTTCTTATGAAATAAATTCAAAAAAGTTCTCACAACCAGTAGTATGGGAAACAATAGGATTATTTGGTGGGAGGGTCACACTCGGGAGGAAATACAGATTTTGGTAAAGGTCTGCATTCTTGCCAGTGCTTAGCACTGAGGGCTTAGTAAAGCTCTGTTCAATGACGAGAGGGACCCATCACGTTGGTGAAAAGATAAGTGGAAACATGGATTCAACCTGCACCAGTGAGTTGGAATGCTTTCATAAACTGAATTCCACTTTGATTTTGTGTTTATTGTTGTTTCTAAAAGATGCTTTAGGACCCTTAAATTTAAGGGCTCTGCATCAGAGACAAAATAGTAAATAAGGAGAAAATAATGTCACACTCAGGGCCGGCAAGTTTCTCAAACAGCTGTAGCCAAATTGTGAAGTGTTTTGAGTTGCTGAAAAGCTGGCTGAATAAAGCTAGACTGGTGAGAGGGTAGCTAGCCAAGTGTAATATTTCACCGTAATTTACAGGTATTTTAATAGTGTGTCTAATTCTTGAAAACCAAAACTCCTTTCCTGAAGTAACAAACTTCCCCTAGTGGAAGGATTCACATATCTTTCATATACCTGTCAATTCCTAAACAATGCGCCCTAGAAATAACAGCATCGTATGTTCATAACAAAGTGCACTGAAAGTGGATTCTATTTGAATGAAGCAGAAAACCTGACATAAAATGGAACCTGTTCATTCAAGCTGTTTGAATGCCTTTTATAGGAGATTAAGGTAAGAGAAAAATTAGAAGAGTTTTGTACTGCCAGGTTGTTCATTTGATAAAACCAGAATTTCCCTAGGAAAAGTAGTATATAAAATCATCATGTTACTATAGGCCCTGCCCATGCCAAGAGAATATGTTTTCTTTTATGATAGGAGTTACTTTAGAGCAAATTATCCCACAATTCTCTGCAAGAGGGAGGGGACAGGGCAAGTGGGTGTTTAAAGTATGTTACCCACAATTCTCTGCAAGAAGGAGGGGACGGGGCAAGTGGGTGTTTAAAGTAAATTACTGTTTCTCTGCCCCTACATGTAGCCAATTATCTGCCATCCCACAGGCCAGACACAGTGCCCACCTCTCCTGAAATATCACGTGGACCAACCACGTCAGCAAATTCACACTTGTAATGCTCACATCAACCAAGAGACCATTTTACCCAGTCAGCCTAGGAAGAGAGAGGCCTACTTTCAGCCCAACCACAACAATTATAATTATCAAATCTTGAGATCATTTATTCCAGTGGGGAATAAATGCTTTTGGGTCAAATAGTCATCTCCTCATTCTTATGGACTGCAAGAGTGCTTCTCTCTGTAAGCTGTATTCCAAGCAGAGAAAGTCTTTTCAGCATATCCTTGAGTTAAATCAGCACATCTGTGCAAGAAGCCCAGGGAGACAATGAGGTACCGCTTTGCCATCCTCATCACATTCTCCCGCAAATATATCCCTAGTGAGGCCTGAGAGCCCCACAAAACTGCTCTTGCAATCAGCGTGCAGTGCAAATGGAATCTCTGTCATTAGAAAGAAGGACTTTCTCATTTCTAACCAGTTCTGCATCCGAGGCCCCATTCTAGGTGGCATGTCTTTTGTCTTGAGGGAAAATGGTATTAACTTAGGAACACCAAAGGCAGATTTCTGGGTCTGCTGGCAAATCTCAGTTTATGCTAAGTCTGGCCACAAAATTGGCTCACGTGCTCTGGGCAAAGCATCCCTGAGGCTTATGTGTTTCCTTTGTAACTTATGTGTTTCTTTCCATATAACAACACAAGGGTATGGTTTACTCTTAGAATCTGCAGCCAAATGTGCAGTTGAGTCCAGTAGGGTATGTGAGGTCTGGGAATGAAACAAAACTCAGGCCTCCCCTCATTATTCCACTCACTCACGGACTGGAGGTTTCCCGTGGTAGGTACCTTGTTGATTGGTGTGTGATGCTGTTTATTTTCTAAGAAGGCAGAGTGCTGTTGTCTTTTACCTAGTGAAAAGATGATATAATCTTATATCACTGTCAAGAGACTGAAATAATTTAAAAGAATTTTCTTCATAGCCAAACAGTAGTTCACATACAAGATAGAAACAGTCTACCAAAGACTATAAAAGGTAAAAAAACAGTATTTCCAAAGGCTTGGATAACTTCTAGTATGAATACCTACGGGGTTGGGGGCGGGGGAAAAATGCTGAGATAGAAAGTAGAGAAAGAACAGTGAAGAAAGTCAACTGTTGGATGAAATCCAGTTCCTCAATCCCTAGACTCAATGAAAAGAAAGAAAGAAAAACCCTCTATATCACTCTGAAATGACTGACCCAGCCAACAAGGATGTGGCACTCATAGACTTGGAATAAAATCAATTGTCTTCTGGGAAGATTGGATTATGGCAAAGAAATCTTCTGAAGGGAATGATTAGCTGGAATAGGATAGTGATTCTCCAGAACAAAAGAAAAACTTGCCTGACTTCTCAAAAGAAAAAAGCCAATAAGCACACAATGGATGTGCAGCTAGCAAATGGCTGTCTACAAAATGCCCAGAACTGCATGCCCAATTATTTCACCAGTATTTTGTGGCTTTCTTGTAACCCACTGTTCTGAGGGCAGCAAACACAGGGCAAAGCACTTTACAGATAGATGATAATGGCTTTCAGTGTTTCTCAAATTGGCTCAAAGCCCATACTGTGTAAACTGCTAAATAAAAGCCCATATGTAATTCTGAACCTCTTGCAGGCCCTGAGACTCTGTGTGCTGGTAATAATTAGAGAGACTGGATAATTAACTTCTGACATAAAAAGGAATGAAGGTGAGAAAAGAAAATGCAGACCTTATCAACTTTTTCTTAAGGCAAGGGTACAAATTGACATAAACCCTGAGGCATTCATTTGGGGAAAAAGCACTACAGACTTTCTCTCCAATACTTCCCTATAAGAAAGGGAAGAAATTTCTCCACGTTCACACACTATTCTTTTCCAATATTTCCCAGTGTTACATTCTTATTCATTTAAATTTGTTTGGACAGTCTTGCCTTATCAGTCCTAAGATTCTTTAAAGAAGACATAGGCCAACGGCACATGAGAGCATGGAGTGTTACCACTCCCTCTGGAAGACAGAAGATTGGCTTGGTCTCTGCCTGCAGCAAGCAGAAAGGCTGAAGTGGAGCCCTCTGCAAAATACAGAGTGTTGAAGAGCTGTTGCTTTCATTGAAAACAAAAACAAAAAAAACTGAAAAGCCTGCGGAAAAAGCACGAAAATTTGCCATATGTCCAGGGATCTAAGGGGGGATCAAAGTAAACTCATGAGACACCAAACCCCAGGCAGGCAGGGTCTCAACCTACACTAATTACATGGTAAGGCATCCTGACGACAAGAAATTAAGATACAGACCTCTCCACAACCACTGAAAATGTTAAGGCTCTGGAGCAAGCAGCCACAAAAGTACTCTAGGAATATTTTCACAACCAAGAGCTCAAGGGACTCCTGTGGGGAAAAGTCGCTCAGCTGAAGAGGAACTCAGAGCAAAAATTTTAAATCTCCTAAGAAAAGGTAGTGCCATGAGGGACAAAACAGATTCCCCTGAGAAGTTGGCCCCTGACAGCTGAAAAAGACCATAAAATAAACTATTTAGAATTATTAAGAAACTAAAACAATAACTAGAAACTATGAAAAAAGCTCCAGCTGAGCTTTAATAACTAAATAGAAATTCTCTGAATATAAAAATTGTTATTATAATTTAAAATTCAATAGATAACTATAATCACAGCAGATAAGGAAATATATATTTTCATAAGTAAAAATAACAACCAGGTAGAAAACAAAATGGAATAAGTGATTGCATATGGAATAGAATTGAAAAAGATAAAATACCAATGAATAAATGTAAGAAATGAACAAGACCATTATGAAAAAAACCTTAAAATGCTACAAAAAGACACAAAAGAAGACAGGAACAAATGGAAATATATACCATGTTCTCTCCTTAAAGAAACATATAAATTTAACAATCCCTAAAAGTTAGTTTTTTTAACTAGATGGGTAGATCTTTAAGTTCATATAGAAAAATAATCAAATACAATAGTCAGGAAAAAAGTGGAAAAAAAATATCAAAGGGGGGATTAGAATTATCAGATATTAAAACATTTTATTAAATACCAATAATCAAATCAGTATTGTAGTGAGACATTAATAGACCACTGATATAGAAAAGGAAATTCAGAATAGACCCAAATACCTATGGTAATTCACTATATGATAAAGATGGAGTCTCATGCCAGTGGAGAAAATAGATTAATCAATAAAGTGTTGGACAATTCAGTAGCCATGTGGAAAAATAAAGTTAAATATGCAATTCCTACCTCACACTAGGGTAAAGTACACATGGAACAAAGATTTAAATATTTTTTCAATGAAGTGGTAAAAGTAGCAAGAGAAGACATGGGAGAATTATGTTGTAAGGTCATTTTATCTGTGACTCAAAATCCAGAATCTACATGCGATAAGGTAGATTTTCATGTACATTTTGGATTTTGAGTCATAGATAAATTTAATGACTCAAAAATTTTTTAAAATATTTTTGGGGATAAAAATTATAAGTCAAAAGACAACTGAAAATGAGAAAAATAATTTTCAAGTCATATTAGAGACAGAAAATAACCTCCCTAATACATAAAAGAGTCTTAGGGCTTCCCTGGTGGCGCAGTGGTTGAGAGTCCGCCTGCCAATGCATGGGACACGGGTTTGTGCCCCGGTCCAGGAAGATCCCACATGCTGCGGAGTGGCTGGGCCCATGAGCCATGGCCGCTGAGCTTGCGCGTCCGGAGCCTCTGCTCCACAACGAGAGAGGCCACAGCAGTGAGAGGCCCGCGTACCGCAAAAAAAAAAAAAAAAAAAAAAAGAGTGTTAGAATTGATAAGGAAAAGAACAACTCAATATAATAATTGCCAAAAGATATGAACAGAGTTCACATAAAAATAATGGCTCTCAAACATATAAAAAAAGATTCTCAGTTCACTTAAAATAATAGAAAATTAGGACAGAAATACACTTAGAAAACTTTTTCACTTATCAGATTGGCAAAATTTCAAAAGTATGATCACACTTCAGTAAGACTGTGAAGAAATAGGAGCTCCATGCATTTCTTGAGTGAAGTAAATTGGTACAACACCTAAGGAGGACAATAAGACAATATCTATCAAATTACAAATGAATATACCCTTGGACTTGACAAATTCACTGCCATACATTATTACACATGTAAAATCCATGTGTAATAGGAAAAGTAAGGAAACAGTCCAAATATCTACCAATAGGGGCTGGTTAAATAAAGTATGGTACAGGTGTATAATGGAATAGTATGCAGCAGGAAAAAATAAATGAGACTTTTCTGTATACCATTGTAGAAACATCTACAAGCTATACTGTTATGTGGGGAAAAATCAATATACAGAACAGTGAATAAATATGCTAACTTTGGTGTGTCAAGGGTAAAAAGGGATGGAAGTCTAGTGAAATATACATGTTATATTCAAATATACATACAGAAACTCTGGAAGCAGACAAATTTACCAAAAATAATAGTTATCTGTGAGGGGATTGGCTATCGAGGATGGAAGAGAGACTTTTCACTATATACCTATTAATACTTTCTGGGTTTTGAAAAATGTGAATATATTACTATATTCAAAAAAACTAAATTTAAAAATGTACATAAATGTGTAAACTCAATAATAATAATAAAAATTCAAACAATAATATACTACCTACACCTATAAAATTAGGTATTATTGTTAATAACAAACCCGCAGTTTGGCAATGGCCTAACAGAAAAAAGCAACCATATATATATATATATATATATATATATATATATATATATATATAAAACAGCAATCATGCAAACTGGTACATTCTTTCTTTGGAGCAATTTTGTCAAGATCTTAAATCTTTGTTTAAGCTGGCTCATCAGTTAGATTTCTGGAAATGTAGCCTAAGGAAGAATAATATACATATGGATTAAGATTTACTTACAAGAACATGACAGGGGGAATGGAAATTTAAGAGGTTAGGATTCAAAGGATGCTTCAGTTTTATCTATAACATTTTATTAAAAGTAAAAGAAATATGAATTAAATACACTAACATGGCAACACTTGTTAAATCCAGGTACTAGGTATCTAGGTATTTGTTATGTAAGTCTCCCTACTTTCCTGTATGGTTTTGGGTTTGTTTTTAACCTATTACACAAAATTACCCCTGTAAGTGAACAATATGACTTTCTTAGTATCTATAAAAAGAAATTTTTCTCCAGGATGACAACAACTATGACATATGCATACTTATACCTTACTTAATATTGTGTGAATATCTCTGAAATATTAAATATAATACGTAACACATAGAAGTTTTGACTTTAAGCGAAGAGAAACTACATAACTTTAAATTTATGGAGGAGATTAGAGGTGACCTAATGATATACATCTCAAACACTGTTGAACATCATCAAGAGTTTCTCTGAATTCCCAGGTCCAATATCTGATCTATAAAATCTGGTTCTCCAGGAAGATGGCTAGGCAATAAATTTAAAATTAACAAACTCTATTCTAAAGTCTGAGGCTCACTGGTTGAAGGCATAAAATAATGCTTCCTAAAGCATGGAACAGCAGCCTGCCTCCAGTGCTTTAGAACATTACAGATTCCTCGATGCTACCCAAGATTCTTTTAATCTACCCCTCTGATGCTGATGCCCTGGGAATATGCATTTTAGCAAGCAACTTGGGTTATTCTGATACAAAGTTTTAGAAACACTGGTATAGATCATTGATGTTTTTTTCTTTGCCACTTAGAAAGAACTGTGTTCAAGATACAGCTGGAGGGATGAAGGCTAAGTAGAAGGCAAGAACTGATTAAATGTCCAAAGGTGCTTCCAAAGGAGGTTATAAAATCTATGACTGTGGAAATGCTGAAAAATGCAGTCTTGCTTGGTAGCAGAAGGCTAAACTAATGACCTCTGGAAAGCTTGCATAGTTCTATACAGTTTTAGATAAATTAAACGCCCAAAGTTAAAGGAGAATAAGAAATTGAATAGGTTTTTGGATGATGAGTTAGTAATACAGTAATGGGCTAGGCAGGGACAATTTTGGTGTTCCTTTGAAGCTTCGCAATGAGTTTTCAAAAACTTTAGGACTGAAGGAGTGTGTGAGAGCAAATGTGGTATCTTAACGTTCTGTAGTGACCCCTAAGGGATAGTAGGTGAGCAGAATACATGCTTTTCTTTATTTCAGCTGTACAATCTCCCCGGCCTGAGCTGATTTTGCCATTGTCATCTTGCCTTCCCCTAAGCATTACCTCTGGTTCCAGGCAAACAGAGTATACACAGCCAGATGTAACACACACACACACACATTCAGAGCTTTCTCAAGAACACAATTTCTATCCAAATAAATCTAAATGGCCTGAAATTGAGAGAAGGAAGACGTTAATTTTCATTAAGCTCAGAGTCAAATTTTTTGCAGCCCTGTTGTGAATGTATAAAAGAGTTATCAATTTCAAGCAACCCCTTCACCCCTTCAAACCTCACAGCATCCCACATGTCCGCATGCACACACACATGCACACATATTCATACACCAAGAAGCATGTTTTTTAAAAAAAGCATTGCACTGTACTGAAATAACCAACTACACATCCCTTCCAACCCAACTACTTTTAGTTTCAGAGTCCAAAAGCAAGAGTAAATTGTGTCCTAAAGGAGAGAAGGCTGGACTTAGAATTGCAGCTCTGAGTTTAAATTCGGATTCTAACCTTTACTAGATATATATCATTTATACCCTGTGGTGTGTGTGTAGCAGCTTTAAAATGCATTCAATACAAGGTTATTTTCAAGAATAAGTAAAGTGGAGCAAAGATAAAATAAAAGCAGGAAATGAAATAAAATTCACAGTCAGATCAGCATGCAAATAATGTGTCACTATTACCTCAATCTTTTGTTATTATGGACCACAAATTTGGTTTCAAACCTTCTGGCAAGCAAGACAAGTGAAAAAGCATGCTCAGTTACATAATTTACAGGGTCCATAAGACTTAAACACAGTTATTCATGAGAAGTGCAACTATTACTAACACTGAGTCCAGAGAGAAATTTTTCCCATTGGGTTTTTATAACAAGGACCAACGCAGTGAATAATGTCCTCCAAATAGCCTTAGAATAAATGCAGGAATGAGTTTCTTATCATAGACCTCATGTACCTCGATGTAAGCCGAAAGTACAATATTCCAAAAGCACAATGCTGTAAAACCGATTCTACAAAAAAGAATAAATGACGTGTTATGACCAGTCCCATGATGGGGGCTTAAAGTTTCTGAAGAGGAGGTCACAAAGGAGCAGAAAATAGGCTACATCCAGCCCATAAATGTATTTTCATTGGGGTTGTATTATTATTGTTAATGTTATTATTATTGTTTCCCACATTTAAATTGGGAGTTTCAAATAAGATCCAATTCCAGAGTGTGTTTGATTTGATTTAGTAGGTCTAGCCCCACTGGCAACCCATTCCAACTTGAGGAGGTCACTGGAAGCTGAAGATCCGCTATCCTGTTAGCCATTGTCCCCTTTCTGCCACCTCAGACATCAGCACTGCCTGCTTGGTCCCTGTAACTCACACTTGTTTGAAACTCCTCACCTGGAGAAACAGAGTATATTGTATAGAGTATATTTACCTCAGACAGTACAGCATCAATATTTCTCTCACCGAGCTTCCACTAAGTACTGAGCAGAAACAAAATTCACTGTGGAGCCTTAAGAAAGTGATTTAATCATCTCTGACCCTCCATTTCCCCCTCTTAAGAAAGGAATTAGGGCTTCCGGGAAGATGGCGGAACAGTAAGACGCGGAGATCACCCTCCTCCCCCCAGATACACCAGAAATACATCTACACGTGGAACAACTCCTACAGAACACCTACTGAACGCTGGCAGAAGACCTCAGACCTCCCAAAAGGCAAGAAACTCCCCACGTACCTGGATAGGGCAAAAGAAAAAAGAATAAACAGAGACAAAAGGATAGGGACAGGACCTGCACCAGTGGGAGGGAGCTGTGAAGGAGGAAAGCTTTCCACACACTAGAAACCCCTTCGCGGGCGGAGACTGCGGGTGGCAGAGCGGGGAAGCTTCGGAGCCGCGGAGGAGAGCGCAGCAACAGGGGTGCGGAAGGCAAAGCGGAGAGATTCCCGCACAGAGTATCGGAGCCGACCAGCACTCACCAGGCCTAGAGGCTTGTCTGCTCACCTGCCAGGGCGGGCAGGGCTGGGAGCTGAGGCTCGGGCTTCGGTCCGAGCGCTGGGAGAGGACTGGGGTTGGCAGCGTGAACACAGCCTGTAGGGGTTAGTGCGCCACGGCTAGCTGGGAGGGAGTCCCAGGAAAAGTCTGGGCCTGCCGAAGAGGCAAGAGACTTTTTCTTACCTCTTTATTTCCTGGTGCGCGAGGAGAGGGGATTAAGAGCGCTGCTTAAAGGAGCTCCAGAGACAGGCACGAGCTGCGGCTAAAAGCGCGGACCCCAGAGACGGGCATGAGACGCTAAGGCTGCTGCTGCTGCCGCCACCAAGAAGCCTGTGTGCGAGCACAGGTCACTATCCACACCCCCCTTCCAGGGAGCCTGTCTAGCCCACCACTGCCAGGGTCCCAGGATCCAGGCACAACTTCCCTAGGGGAACGCACGGCGCGCCTCAGGCTGGTGCAACGTCATGGCGGCCTCTGGCGCCGCAGGCGCGCCCCGCCCTACGTGCCCTTCCCTCCCCCCCCCCCGCCCCGCCCCGCCCCGCCTGAGTGCGCGAGAGCCCGCGAATCAGCGGCTCCTTTAACCCCGTCCTGCCTGAGCGAAGCACAGACGCCCTCCGGCGACCTACACACAGAGGCGGGGCCAAATCCAAAGCTGAGCCCCTGGGAACTGTGAGAACAAAGAAGAGAAAGGGAAATCTCTCCTGGCAGCTTCAGAAGCAGCGGATTAAAGCTGCACAATCAATTTGATGTGTGTGGAATACATGAATAGACAACGAATCATCCCAAATTGAGGAGGTGGACTTTGAGAGCAAGATTTATGCTGTATAGCTTTGCTTCCACCATTTGTCCTCGGGTTCTATCCGTCCGGTTTTTTTTCTGGTGTGTTTTTCTTTTTTTTTTTTAATACTTATTTTTTTATTTTAATAACTTTATTATACTTTATCTTACTTTATTTTACTTTATCTTCTTTCTTTTTTTCCTTCCTTCCCTCCTTCCTGCGTTCCTTCCTGCCTCCCTCCCTCCCTTCTTTCTTTCTTTTCTTTCTTTCTTTCTTTCTACTTCTACTAATTCTTTCTCTCTACTTTTTCTCCCTTTTATTCTGAGCCGTGTAGATGAAAGGCTCTTGGTGCTGCAGCCAGGAGTCAATGCTGTGCCTCTGAGGTGGGAGACCCAACTTTAGGACACTGGTCCACAAGAGACCTCCCAGCTCCACATAATATCAAATGGTGAAAATCTCCCAGAGATCTCCAACTCAACACCAGCACCTAGCCTCACTCAACGACCAGCAAGCTACAGTGCTGGACATCCTATGCCAAACAACTAGCAAGACAGGAACACAACCCCACCCATTAGTAGAGAGGCTGCCTAAAATCATAGTAAGTCCATAGACACCCCAAAACACACCACCAGACATGGACCTGCCCACCAGAAAGACAAGATCCAGCCTCATCCACCAGGACACAGGCAGTAGTCCCCTCCACCAGGAAGCCTACACAACCCACTGAACCAACCTTAGCCACTGGGGACAGTCACCAAAAACAACAGAAACTACGAGCCTGCAGCCTGCAAAAAGGAGACCTCAAACACAGTAAGTTAAGCAAAATGAGGAGACAGAAAAACACACAGCAGATGAAGGAGCAAGGTAAAAACCCAAGAGACCTAACAAATGAAGAGGAAATAGGCAGTCTACCTGAAAAAGAATTCAGAATAAGGATAGTAAAGATGATCCAAAATCTTGGAAATAGAATGGACAAAATGCAAGAAACATTTAACAAGGACCAAGAAGAACTAAAGATGAAACAAACAACGATGAACAACACAATAAATGAAATTAAAAATGCTCTAGATGGGATCAGTAGCAGAATAACTGAGGCAGAAGAACGGATAAGTGACCTGGAAGATAAAATAGTGGAAATAACTACTGCAGAGCAGAAAAAAGAATGAAAAGAACTGAGGACAGTCTAAGAGACCTCTGGGACAATATTAAACACACCAATATTCGAATTATAGGGGTTCCAGAAGAAGAAGAGAAAAAGAAAGGGACTGAGAAGATATTTGAAGAGATTATAGTTGAAAACTTCCCTAATATGGGAAAGGAAATAGTTAATCAAGTCCAGGAAGCACAGAGAGTCCCATACAGGATAAATCCAAGGAGAAATACACCAAGACACATATTACTCAAACTGTCAAAAATTAAATACAAGGAAAACATACTAAAAGCAGCAAGGGAAAAACAACAAATAACACACAAGGGAATCCCCATAAGGTTAACAGCTGATCTTTCAGCAGAAACTGTGCAAGCCAGAAGGGAGTGGCAGGACATATTTAAATTGATGAACGGGAAAAAACTACAACCAAGATTACTCTACCCAGCAAGGATCTCATTCATATTTGATGGAGAAATTAAAACCTTTACAGACAAGCAAAAGCTGAGAGAGTTCAGCACCACCAAACCAGCTCTACAACAACTGCTAAAGGAACTTCTCTAGGCAAGAAACACAAGAGAAGGAAAAGACCTACAATAACGAACCCAAAACAATTAAGAAAATGGGAATAGGAACATACATATCGATAGTTACCTTAAATGTAAATGGACTAAATGCTCCCACCAAAAGACACAGATTGGCTGAATGGATACAAAAACAAGACCCATATATTTGCTGTCTACAAGAGACCCACTTCAGACCTAGAGACACATACAGACTGAAAGTAAGGAGATGGAATAAGATATTTCATGCAAATGGAAACCAAAAGAAACCTGGAGTAGCAATTCTCATATCAGACAAAATAGACTTTAAAATAAAGACTATTAGAAGGGACAAAGAAGGACACTACATAACAGTCAAAGGATCGATCTAAGAAGAAGATATAACAATTGTAAATATTCATGCACCCAACATAGGAGCACCTCAATATATAAGGCAAATAATAACAGCCATAAAAGGGGAAATTGACAGTAACATATTCATAGTAGGGGACTTTAACACCCCACTTTCACCAATGGACAGATCATGCAATATGAAAATAAATAAGGAAACACAAGCTTTCAATGATACATTAAACAAGATGGACTTAATTGATATTTATAGGACATTCCATCCAAAAACAACAGAATACACATTTTTCTCAAGTGCTCATGGAACATTCTCCAGGATAGATCATATCTTGGGTCACAAGTCAAGCCTTGGTAAATTTAAGAAAATTGAAATTGTTTCAAGTATCTTTTCTGACCACAGCGCTATGAGACTAGATATCAATTACAGGAAAAGATCTGTAAAAAATACCAACACATGGAGGCTAAACAATACACTACTTAATAACGAAGTGATCACTGAAGAAATCAAAGAGGAAATAAAAAAATACCTAGAAAAAAATGACAATGGAGACACGACGACCCAAAATCTATGGGATGCAGCAAAAGCAGTTCTAAGAGGGAAATTTATAGCAATACAATCCTACCTTAAGAAACAGGAGGGCTTACCTTGTGGCGCAGTGGTTGGGAGTCCACCTGCCGATGCAGGGGACACGGGTTCGTGCCCCGGTCCGGAAGATCCCACATGCTGCGGAGTGGCTGGGCCCGTGAGCCATGGCTGCAGAGCCTGCGCGTCCAGAGCCTGTGCTCCGCGACAGGAGAGGCCATAACAGTAAGAGGCCCGTGTACCACAAAAAAAAAAAAAAAGAAAGAAAGAAACAGGAAACATCTCGAATAAACAACCTAACCTTGCACCTAAAGCAATTAGAGAAAGAAAAACAAAAAAAAACCCAAAGTTAGCAGAAGGAAAGAAATCATAAAAGTCAGATCAGAAATAAATGAAAAATAAATGAAGGAAATGATAGCAGAGATCAATAAAACTAAAAGCTTGTTCTTTGAGAACATAAACAAAATTGATAAACCATTAGCCAGACTCATCAAGAAAAAAAGGGAGAAGAATCAAATCAATAGAATTAGAAATGAAAAAGGAGATGTAACAACTGACACTGCAGAAATACAAAAGATCATGAGAGATTACTACAAGCAACTCTAGGCCAATAAAATGGACAACCTGGAAGAAATGGACAAATTCTTAGAAATGCTCAACCTGCCAAGACTGAATCAGGAATAAATAGAAAATATGAACAGACCAATCACAAGCACTGAAATTGAAACTGTGATTAAAAATCTTCCAACAAAGAAAAGCCCAGGACCAGATGGCTTCACAGGCGAATTCTATCAAACATTTAGAGAAGAGCTAACACCTATCCTTCTCAAACTCTTCCAAAATATAGCAGAGGATGGAACACTCCCAAACTCATTCTACAAGGCCACCATCACCCTGATACCAAAACCAGACAAGGATGTCACAAAGAAAGAAAACTACAGGCCAATATCACTGATGAACATAGATGCAAAAATCCTCAACAAAATACTAGCAAACAGAATCCAACAGCACATTAAAAGGATCATACACCATGATCAAGTGGGGTTTATTCCAGGAATGCAAGGGTTCTTCAATATATGCAAATCAATTAACGTGATACACCATATTAACAAACTGAAGGAGAAAAACCATATGATCATCTCAATAGATGCAGAGAAAGCTTTCAACAAAATTCAACACCCATTTATGATAAAAACCCTGCAGAAAGTAGGCATAGAGGGAACTTTCCTCAACATAATAAAGGCCATATATGACAAACCCACAGCCAACATCGTCCTCAATGGTGAAAAACTGAAAGCACTTCCACTAAGATTAGGAACAAGACAAGGTTGCCCACCCTCACCACTCTTTTTCAACATAGTTTTGGAAGTTTTAGCCACAGCAATCAGAGAAGAAAAGGAAATAAAAGGGATCCAAATCGGAAAAGAAGAAGTAAAGCTGTCACATTTTGTAGATGACATGATACTATACATAGAGAATCCTAAAGATGCTACCAGAAAACTACTAGAGCTAATCAATGAATTTGGTAAAGTAGCAGGATACAAAATTAATGCACAGAAATCTCTGGCATTCCTATACACTAATGATGAAAAATTGAAAGTGAAATCAAGAAAACACTCCCATTTACCATTGCAACAAAAAGAATACAATATCTAGGAATAAACCTACCTAAGGAGACAAAAGACCTGTATGCATAAAATTATAAGACACTGGTGAAAGAAGTTAAAGATGATACAAATAGATGGAGAGATATACCATGTTCTTGGATTGGAAGAATCAACATTGTGAAAATGACTATACTACCCAAATCAATCTACAGATTCAATGCAATCCCTATCAAACTACGACTGGTATTTTTCACAGAAGTAGAACAAAAAATTTCACAATTTGTATGGAAACACAAAAGATCCCGAATTGCCAAAGCAATCTTGAGAAAGAAAAACGGAGCTGGAGGAATCTGGCTCCCTGACTTCAGACTATACTACAAAGCTACAGTAATCAAGACAGTATGGTACTGGCACAAAAGCAGAAAGATAGATCAATGGAACAGGATAGAAAGCCCAGAGATAAACCCACGCACATATGGTCACCTTATCTTTGATAAAGGAGGCAGGAATGTACAGTGGAGAAAGGACAGCCTCTTCAATAATTGGTGCTAGGAAAACTGGACAGGTATATGTAAAAGTATGAGATTAGATCACTCCTTAACACCATACACAAAAATAAGCTCAAAATGGATTAAAGACCTAAATGTAAGGCCAGAAACTATCAAACTCTTAGAGGAAAACATAGGCAGAACACTCTATGACATAAATCACAGCAAGATCCTTTTTGACCCACCTCCTAGAGAAATGGAAATAAAAACAAAAATAAACAAATGGGACCTAATGAAACTTCAAAGCTTTTGCACAGCAAAGGAAACCATAAACAAGACCAAAGGACAACCCTCAGAATGGGAGAAAATATTTGCAAATGAAGCAACTGACAAAGGATTAATCTCCAAAATTTATAAGTAGCTCATGTAGCTCAATAACCATAAAACAAACAACCCAATCCAAAAATGGGCAGAAGACCTAAATAGATATTTCTCCAAAGAAGATATATAGACTGCCAACAAACACATGAAAGAATGCTCAACTTCATTAATCATTAGGGAAATGCAAATCAAAACTACAATGCGATATCATCTCACATCAGTCAGAATGGCCATCATCAAAAAATCTAGAAACAATAAATACTGGAGAGGGTGTGGAAAAAAGGGAACCCTCTTGCACCGTTGGTGGGAATGTAAATTGATACGGCCACTGTGGAGAACAGTATGGAGGTTCCTTAAAAAACTACAAATACAACTACCATATGACCCAGCAATCGCACTACTGGGCATATACCCTAAGAAAACCATAATTCAAAAAGAGTCATGTACCAAAATGTTCATTGCAGCTCTATTTACAGTAGCCTGGAGATGGAAACAACCTAAGTGTCCATCATCGGATGAATGGATAAAGAAGATGTGGCACGTATATACAATGGAATATTACTCAGCCATAAAAAGAAACGAAATTGAGCTATTTGTAGTGAGGTGGATAGATGTAGAGTCTGTCATACAGAGTGAAGTAAGTCAGAAAGAGAAAGACAAATACCGTATGCTAACTCATATATATGGAATTTAAGGGAAAAAATGTCATGAAGGACCTAGGGGTAAGACAGGAATAAAGACACAGACCTACTAGAGGATGGACTTGAGGATATGGGGAGGGGGAAGGGTAAGCTGTGACAAAGCGAGAGAGAGGCATGGACATATATACACTACCAAATGTAAGGTAGATAGCTAGTGGGAAGCAGCCGCATAGCACAGGGAGATCAGCTCGGTGCTTTGTGACCGCCTGGAGGGGTGGGATAGGGAGGGTGGGAAGGAGGGAGACACAAGAGGGAGGAGATATGGGAACATATGTATATGTATAACTGATTCACTTTGTTATAAAGCAGAAACTAACACACCATTGTAAAGCAATTATACTCCAATAAAGATGTAAAAAAAAAGAAAGGAATTAAAAATACACACCTCTCAGAGTTTTAAGGATTAAATGAGATATTTTCAAAAACAATGAACTGCTAATTAGTATTCAAATGAACCACATTATTACCAGAAATTACTCACAATACTAGTTTACCTCATCTTAATCATCAGGGATCTTTAGGAATATTTTCTTCACCCTGTGCCTGCTGGCTTTTGCATAAATCTATAGTATTTCTGTTACCTATTGGAATAGATGCCACTTGTGCACCACTTCAGATCCTCTTGGTCCACCTCCTACTCCAGCCCCTCCTGCAATAATGAGTTCAATGGAGGTTCAACAAGCTGAGTGCAGGTACCACCTGACAGCCCGTCACCTGGTGTCTGTGGGGTATACCTGTATTGCTTCCTACCCCATGGCTTCTCCAATGCAGCATGAGATGCCATCAGAAACCAGCCTGGCACACATCATGCATATCTCAGAAGTTAATGCCCTAGGGATCACCCTTGACAAATGGGTGAATGTGAACTGATAAATACTCTCCTCTTTGTCCCACAGATGAACAGCTCGGAAATATATTTTATAAAGCTCTTCAGAAAATCCCAGCAAGGATCAAGTACCAGTCACTCATACCATTTAGTCAATATCAGAGTGACAAAGGACAGACAGAAAGGTTGACGAAAAATTCATCCACATGGGTTGCACTGTGCATCTCTCTGAATATCTTATACCTTGGATTCTACTTTGAATCTCATTCTTGGGGGCAAAGAAACGAGTGATCAGCCTTTCTGGAAAATGATATTTTTCTGCATTTCAGTGTAACAGTAGACATTTCTGGCATTTACCCTAGTCAGATCTAAATCTTCTGAAATTCTGTTGATGAGTATTCTTAGCCTTAGACTGAAAGAAATTTATACCATGAAATTATTGTCATGGTAGCAAAAACAAAGGACGTATTGCCTACAATCTTAGCTCTTGATGAAAAGAGTAGCTGTATTTTTTCAACGCTTTGAGAATTTCTCAATTTTAATACCAGGAAATATTTTCCCTACAAACAGTGATCCCACATATCCAGTGAGTTGAAATGAGCTGACTTCACTGCCCAGTGTCAACATGTGAGCCTGATCCAGGAAAGATGGTTCAAGAATTATGATAAGTTTCACTGGTAGACATTGGTTATTTCTACTATTATCCCTAGTTCCATATTTCCTTTCATTCAGGGCCTCAGGCCAGACCTGCTAGGACACTCGAAAGAGAAGAAACAAAATGTGTTTATCATAATCTTCTTTCAAGCTAGTCATGGAGTTATCACAATTTTAGCTCAGAAATAGCCTGACTTAACTGCAGGAAGGAGGTCCATCCTTCACTTCGTGTTTTGAAATCTCAGTTACAGAGGATTTGGAAATTCAGGCTTTTAGCTTTTCAATTTCTTCAAACTTAAAAAAATGAACTTTTGAAAAATTCACCCCATCAGGAAAAAGAATACCTCACCCCATATATATATATTTATATATAAAATTATACATTACTCATACTATGTATACTATAAACAGATACAAAAATAGAAATTATAAATGAAAAATTAATATGAATAAATATTTTTGAGTTTACTGTGTTTATTAACAGTACTAAACTATTTTCCTCACACTAAAAAATAATAATAATGTCTTAGTGAAGTAAAATAGGTGTAATGCAATCATCCCATAACGTAGTCAAAGAGTGACCTCAAATCATAGAACAGGGTAAGTGTCATTTTCTTGGTGTTCATTTGTGTTAGCATTATCTTCAATCTATAGTTTATTTCCTGAAATATTATTCAGTCATTTAGCCATGTTGTGAGGGTTAGTTTAGTTAAAACTAGAGAATATGATTTGTAACTCTTCTTAATTAGTGCAAGTAAAATGCCGAATGTTGCAATATGCTAAAAAGAAACCAAGAATGGAGACTGTGACCACCAATCCTTCCAAGTTGTAGAATTTCCCTTGGGCTACATGATTATCCAACATCCAGACAGAGTCAAGATACTGCAGTCAATTCATTAATTAAATATGAGTAACCCTTAAATTCTTTATTATTACATTATTGTTAGATTTTTTTTTTTTTTTTTTCGGTACGCGGGCCTCTCACTGTTGTGGCCTCTCCCGTTGTGGAGCACAGGCTCCGGACGTGCAAGCTCAGCGGCCATGGCTCACGGGCCCAGCCGCTATGCAGCATGTGGGATCTTCCCGGACCGGGGCACGAACCCGTATCCCCTGCATTGGCAGGCGGACTCTCAACCACTGCGCCACCAGGGAAGCCCTATTGTTAGATTTTTTTAAACAGAAATGCTCTACTATTTTCCTCCTATATCCCAATGTATCTTGCACATATTGCAGTATATAGTTACTCCTTTTGGAAAGCATGTCTTTAGAGGTCAGTCTAGCTACAAAGTGACAACTCTTTGGTTATATATCAAATCCTTGGAATCAAATATAGATATGTCATTAGAAATGGGTTTTGCTGCATGTTACAGAATGCACAAAATAGAGTGGCTTAAACAAGACAGGGTTTGTTTCTTTTTCACATAAACAAATTTTTGGAGATAAGCATCCAAGAGCTAACTTGGCGTCCCAGGATATCAGGCTCCTTCTGTCTTAACTCCTCTGCCATCCACACACATGCTTCCCCTTCATCATCCAAGATGAATTCTTGGGCTCCAGACATCATATCTATATCCCAATCAGCAATAAAGATAAATGGACAAAGAAAGACACTTTTTGTAAATTTAACACAACACTCTGATAACATCCCATTGGAGAGAAATTACTCAAAAGTCTACACCTAGCTGCAAGAAAGAATCAGGGATTCTATTATAAAAGAGAACAGCCAAGACTCTCAGTCATAATGCATAAAGATGTATCGATAAATATATAGAGAAACAGAGGAGTTCTACCCTTTTAGTATCATCTTCTTACTCTACCTTTGTGGTCTATCTGGAATAAAAATTTCAAAGACTACCTAGCCAAAATGGTCTATGGACCAGCATGTCTCTCAAAAATATAACAACTCATTTGAAATAATCAAATTCCACAAAATATATTTTTAGTTCTCCTGACTGAAGTCTAGTTTGAGAATTACTGGATTATATTGTAACAAAAAACTTTTTTTTTCCCTTAAAGCAACTTTATCTGTGTTCTAAGGAGAGAACAGGGCTTTGCTTTAATAAGCCCCTTTCTGAGCTTGTGTGTACAACTTTCCATGTGGGAGTCAGGTCAGAACTGAATTGTTCCATATAACAGAAGGCAAAAGGTGAGGTGAAGGAGGGCAGAGGTTAGAATCCAGCAGGAAAGAAGAGGTTGCATAAAAGTGGAGCACTTACTGGGAAATGGTCACAGAGAGACTTCCCATGGCAGAACCACTAAAAAAGGACTTTGTTTAAAATAGATATTGTTTTCTGTGAGGTGCAAGATATAAATCCCCTCCTTCCTCTTGTCTCCTTCAGTAAAATCTACTGTGCTTATTCATGCTTTCTTATGACTGAGAGAAACTTGAAGAGGTTCTGAATTCTGTGTCCAGGTGACTTTGGGCTCTAATAGAGACAAATTAGAGGACAAGGAAAGATCAACATGAGAATGACAGTGATAATGTGAAAATAGAGACCCCTGCATTCTCATTAAAGCCAAATTTATATATGATCAGGTAAATTGATAAGGGATTTTCTTACTGTCAATCTTCCCTCTAATAGAACCAGAAATTAAATACAGATCTATTTACATGCCTTGAAGTATTTTTAAATGCATTTAAAATTTGCATTGAATATTTTGCTTAAGGTTGGAAAACTTTACCACACTGTAAAATCTTTAGAGTTCATTTAAATGAATGAATGCATTATAGTTTAAAGCACTGAATAAGAAACCTCCTATAAATAGGGTCTGACTGAACAAGGCAGAGACAGGAGAATATGGATAGAGAGAAAATGAGGCTGATTCAGGGCAGAAGGGAAGTCCACCTACAGAAGGAAGAAGGCCAGACAGCTCTGCACAATTGAACTAGAAGTCTGAAAAGCTCACTAGTCTGTGTGAGACTAGACTCAGATTGGATCTTGGTCAGGAGAGAGATCACATCCAAGAGAGTTGAAATAAAAGGTCAGCACAGACAGGCCGAGGGCTAGGACAAATGTCCCAATAACTCCGGCACAAAGTCTGTGCTGACACTATGGGTTGACTAACCCAACTTTCATCCACAGCACACCTGTCCCATCCAGGGATTGGGCAAGTGGGGATCATGTGACCTACGGCAAGCCAATAAGCTATAAGCAGAAGTTGCTGCGTAGGGCTTTCTTGGAAAGCTTTCTCAAAGGTAAAAAAGCAAGTGGCCTGTATTTGTCTTTCCCCTTCTCCCTAAACGGTTAAAGGCACAGCAGCCAACTCACAACCACAAGAGTGAAAAACACACATTAAGGATGGCAAGTCCAGAAGAAAGAAGGAGCCTGGAATGCTGAGGATGTCTTTGAGCAACTGCACTATCAATATCCAGACACATTATGTGAAAACAGAAAATAAAAAAACCTTTACCTGCTTAAACCACCCTTAATTTTGTTTTCTGTTACTAACAGGTAAAGAAATTAATAACTCATTCAGACAGAATTTGGAGACCAAAACCAGGGTACTGCAAGCAACAGAACCTAAAACATAGAGTTGCTTGAGAGGTGGCGGTAACAACCGAATATCAAATACCCAGACATTCCAGGCTGCAATGTAGAGACATTTGTCCCGTGGAGGCAGAATATTTGTGACCCATTCTGGAACACAAACCAGAAGTTCAACACAGTATGTGGTTTTAAAATGGGACTTTTCAGAATGTGGGAAATGATGGTTAGTTCTTGCAATTTTCAGCCAATTCCTACAAAAACAACAACAGCAAAAACGTTAAACTCACACTAGAGAAAGCCGTTCTGCTTGCACAAGTGGAAAGTAATACAACATTACTGAGATACACTCTGCCTTCAGCAAGCAATCTAGATTGACTGAGAGTCCCCAGTAAGGATTCTTTCAGGGTAAAAAAGCCAATTACTTCTGTACCCCATATTGAAACTCTTACAAGTTGTAAAGTAGCAACCTTGACAGAAAATGAAGTTGGTGACCCTGGGCTTTCTTAAGCACATTCCATTAAAAGTTCTCTGGCAGGAAACAAAAGAGCTAAGCCCATAGTAAGGGCAGTCATTCTACCCAAGAGGTTATTTCAGATTTCTGCAAAGCAGCAGCCATTAAGCTAATGAGGGTGTTCAAAACACAGAAGCCAAAAGCCAGAAGTTCTAAAGCTTCAAACTTAAACAGATTTGTTGTAGTTCCTCACACTTAAATCTACTGGAAGCAACTAGACTAGAAGCCTACTAGGTTTCTGAGGGAACCAAACTGCCAAAGAAAACCCAAGTCTCACTGGCGATGGCCAGTAACTGTATTACTCCTAGATAATCAATCCCCAGGACTATAAATGAGAACAGGATGCCATACACATAGAAAAATTTGGTGAATAACAAAAGAGAAAAAGGTTTACATTTAAAATGTAATAACATGTTTTTTAAAAAACTCATTAGAAGAATTGGAAGATAAATTTGAAGAATTCAACTGGAAGAGATTTTTAAAAACATAGGGATAGAAAATGAGAAACAGAAAAATAAGAAAATGATAAAGTTCACAGAGCCCAACAATTGAATAATAGGAGAACCAAAAAACCAAGAACAGAGAAGGGAAAAACTATTAAAGAAACTGTTCAGAGTACTCAGAACTGAAGAATATGTGTCCAAATTAAAAGGACCCATCAAGTTTTCAGCACTGTATGAAAACAGATTTTCACCAAGGCATATCATTGTAAAATTTCAAAACACTGGACACTAAAAGGAGATCTCCCAAGTGTCCAGAGAGGAAAAGCAGATCACAGTCAAATGATCAGGAAAGAAAATAGCTTCAGATTTGAAAATGGAAGCAATGCTTCAAAATTCTTGAGGAAAAGTTATTTACAACCTAGAATTCTCTATCCAGCCCAAAATCCAGTCGAGTGTGTATGTAGAAATAAAGACATTATCAGACTTTAAAATCTAAAATTTTAACCCCATGAACCTGGAGGGTACAAAGAATGAGAGAGAATCAACACAAAAAGAGGAACGTCTGAGGTACAGGACACAGGAAATGCAATACCAAAGAAACAGGAAAGAAATCATATAGGTGAGAATAAAGGGAGATCCCGGGACACCATCTGTGTTCCAGGTATAGAAGACCACCAGTCCATACCGGAGTAGTTACAACTCTGGCAAAGAAAGGAGGGTGAATTTGACAGAAAACCTAATAGAAATGAGATTAGGAACTTGGAAGACAATTTGAAGTTCAGCTATTGAAACTAAGCAAACAAAGAAAAAAGACAAGTTGGTTTAAAAAACAAAAAAAGATTTTAACCCAGGAGAAACAAAAATTTGTGCCAGAAAGGAAATTAATCATAGTTTAACATGACTTATCTCTAAAAATACATACTCATAATAACACAAACAATGAATACTGAGTTAACCAAAATGTTGGTATAAATATAGTATGAGAATGGCGAGATGAGCACATGCATGCTGGGGAAATAATGGGGAAAAAGAGCTGCATGTTCATATTGCATAGTGGAAGATCAATTAGCTAGAGTGTTTTACAGATATAGAGATAAATGCTAGAAGAATCAACTCAAAGTATGGAAAGGGGTTGTCTCTGGGGAAGAGGAAATGAATGGAGGGCAGGAGAAATGGGACTACTGTCTTTTTTATTTTATTAGTATTATTATTTTTGGCCGTGAAGCCTGCAGGATAGACCAGGGATTGAACCTGGGCTATGGCAGTGAAAGCTCCAAGCCCAACCATTGGACCATCAGAGAATTCCCAGGACTACTGTCTTCTTAAACTATGCATTTAGTGACTCCTTAAACTATGTGCATATGTAACTTTGATTAAAAATAAATACATTAGGGCTTCCCTGGTGGTGCAGTGGTTGAGAGTCTGCCTACCGATGCAGGGGACACGGGTTCGTTCGCCGGTCCGGGAAGATCCCACATGCCGCGGAGCAGCTGGGCCCGTGAGCCATGGCCGCTGAGCCCGCGCATCCGGAGCCTGTGCTCCGCAACGGGAGAGGCCACAACAGTGAGAGGCCCGCGTACCGCAAAAAAACTAAAAAAATAAAAATAAATAAATACATTAAAATTCAATAATAAGAAGCCAAACACTCTAGTAGAAATCAGGCAAAGGGCATTGAGACATTTCACCAAATGAGAAATAACATATAAATAACAATTAACATTTTAAAATATTCTCAGTCTTACTAGCAATTAAAGAAATGCTATGAGATACTTTTCAAACTTGTATTGAGAAAGATCAACATTAACAATGAGAACCTTTTGGGGTAGGATATGTAGAAACACTATTACACTATTGAGGTAAGGAAAAATTGATACAGCTCTCGATAGGGTTCTTTAGTAATATTTACAAAAGTCTTAGAATGTTCATATTCTTTCACCCAGTAATTCCAGGCACTGGAATTTATCCTAAAGATATAATAAGAAATGTGGCAAAGATTTATCTACAAGGATGGTCATCGCCACTTTGTTCATAATAGCGAAAAACTGGAAATAACTTCATATGTCCAACAATAGAAGAATATGTAAATACAATATAAAATGCAAAATTTCACTTCTATTAGAAGTGGTGATGTAGATTATATTGGCCTAGAGAAATGTTCACACGTATTCTACATGAAAAACTAGATTACAAAATAACATACATAATGGGATCTCTTTTATGTTAAAAATAATTATGCGGTATTGCATAAGAAGAATCAAAGGATGTACAACAAAATTCTTTGTGCCTCTGTACACAGTATTTCAGGTTTTTTTTTAGTTAATACATGCACAACACCTAAAATAGTACCCAACATATAATATGCACTACCCATAAATGTTGGCAATTACTAGCTATCATTACCTGTAGAAAAATTTGAAATTTTTTCTACAATGACTACTTTTTGCTTAGGTGTTTAAAACTATAAATGAAAATTTTTAAAATGGCAAGGATCCCAGTAAGGGCATAACTGGCATTCCAACCTCACAAATTTTATGATATCCAGACAGAACCCAGGGAGTCCTATGAAGACCATGACAGTCCACAGAATAAATGATGACTCTGACTTTGAGAATCATAAGTGTCTCAAACATGAAGTCAAGGACTGCCCTGATGATTGCACTGGAGAAGGTAGAGAAACAGAAAAAAGTAGAGGAGAATAAGAAAATAGGTGCCTCTACTAGTCAGACCGCTGGTAGGTAACAGATGACACTCTCAGATGGAGTCATGAAGGGCAGTTCATTAAAGCAGCCATTTACAAAAGTGTGGGCAAGGCTTAGGGGAACCAGCAAGGAAAGGTGCAGTGTCCCAAGCCAGAAACAGCAGGCTGATGCTATTACACAACCAGAGCAATGACAGGAGGGAGGAGTTCCAGCACTCTGAGAAAAGGTCTGTCTGGAGAGGGTGGCTGTCAGGAGCTGTGACTTTGGGCAGAGGGTTACAGCCAACCCACAGAAACTGTGCAGGGGTAGAGCCCGCAGACCAAGGACAGCTGCTTCATTCTCCTTTCATCCTCGATCCTCTGATGGGGCCTCCCATTGCCCAAACTTAATTAAAAGCCAAAGATCAAGGCAACTCATGCAGGTCATATTCCCTGCAAAGAGAGTAGCATAGAGAAGGATACAGAATGCTTCTGGAAGAGCAAA
Source organism: Grampus griseus (assembly GCF_964374135.1). Lineage (NCBI taxonomy): Eukaryota > Metazoa > Chordata > Mammalia > Artiodactyla > Delphinidae > Grampus > Grampus griseus. The sequence goes on along the minus strand of NC_139003.1, from coordinate 52,066,875 downwards.
TGTAAAGTACTCAACAAACTATCCCATATCAAGGCATGGGTTGATTAGAAAGGAATTCACTTAGAATTCATTAGAAAGGAATGCACTTGTCCATTCCTCAGCGGTGGTTTTAGCTGCCACGCAATTCTAGCAGGATATTGCAGATCCTGTAAAAAGAAATCTTCTGCCACAGGCCTATTGTTTCTTAAATGCCTGACCTTATTAGCATCCTAAGAGTCACTCCATTTGTCTCCCTGTCTTTGCAGTGAAGATCACTGATACTATTTCAGGGCCTTCAGCTTGATGTAAGATCCAATTGCTCCTGGACTTCACCTCCAGTTCTTTCCTAGCTACACTTTCATCTCTCATATTCTCCATGGATAATACTGCTCCTAGCTCAGATGGAACCTTTTACAGGTAAATGCCAAACTGACTACTCTTAGCCTTGTGCGTGGGACTAAAACACTTGCCTCCTTGCCCTATTGAATCAGCCAGGATAAACTAAGGCAAACTAGGCCGACAACAGCAAAAAAAACACACACACCAAAATCTAGTGGCTTTAAAGCAACAAGGTTTATTAATTGCCCACTCTATCATATATAAGCCAGGGATCTCTACTCAACACTATCACTTAGGAACCCAGCTAACGGAAGACTGTTATCTCAACACATCATTTCCATGATCTCAGAGGCAGGGAAAAAACATGGTGAATTATACAACGGCTCTTAGAGCTTCTTCATGGAAGTTACACACATCAATCACTTCAGCTCACATTTTACTGTCCAAATGAAGTCACATGGCCAAGGCTAAGTTCAAACTGGCAGAGAAAAACAATCCTACTAAATCCCAGAGTGAGAGAAATTTCATTTTTGAGCAGGCCCTAATGACTAACATGTATGCTCTATTTGTTCCACCTTATTCTTAGGGGACTGTAACATTGAAAAAGACAAAATAAAACCACACTGTGAGGTCCAAAAATTGTCCTTAAAGTAGCAAAGGTTATAATAATTTATTATAGGCGTCAGCAACCATTTGAAACTAGTGGACCAAACTGAGAGATTTGTTAGAAGCTAGACAGGGTCAAAAGACCTTCAGAAACTAGTTCCTCCCTTCAGATTTCTCTTGAATGCAATAAATATTAACACTGTCAGTCATCCTAAGATGCAGCAAATCATGGGCAGAAAATGTGACCTTCGAGGGTCACATTTCGAGGGTAGGCCTTTAGAATAGAAACAGAGGGGTCATATTATTCTCTCTGACTTGACAGGGAGTGGGAAGTGTGGACTCTGCCCCCAGGCAGCAAAGGGACTTTCTTACTCTCGCCAGTTGAAATGGCATTTGGTCAGAGATACCTAACCTGCACACTTTCTACTTAATAGCACCCCTCTCCACCCCCACCTGGAGCTTTCCCTTCTGCCTAATATGCTTTATCTTCATAATACTTATCACCGTCTTATATGCCTCATATTTATCTCTTTCCTCTTACCCACTAAAATAGAAACTTTTAGGACAGGGATTTTTATATATCCCCAGTGCCCAGAGGAGTGCTTAGCACATAGCAGGCACTTAATAAAGGTTTGTTTATTAAATAAATGGCTACATGAGAGTTCTACCAGGTGTCTGGAGGGAAGGCTAGCCTTTACCTGTGGGAGGGACTCAGCCACATGATGGCCCTTGGGCTCAGAGACTCTGAAAGAATCCATATTGAGGCTCCCCCATTGTAAGAATTTCCCATGTAAGTCCTCTACGCTGATAACCCCACGCCTTCACTAGGGCCTTGCTAGACATTTTAACCTGGTCTCAATTACTCCGCATGATTCATTCAATGGAGAATAATGAGACTGTAATATGTGCTTCTATTACTCCGTAGGAGACAGCTCTGGACTGCAGCTGGGTCTGCAGCCAATGGCTCCCTTTGCACTGTGGCCATACTCCTGCAACCGCCCTAAACCTGCAGATCCTTCAAGGACCAGGTGAGTCACTGATTCAAGAAGTATTCCCTGACCCCCAAACTAGGCAGAGCGCCATGACTAATGCCCTTCTGGTACCACGTAAACTTCCTCCATTGCACATTTCATACTCAGAACTCTAAGAAGTCAGGAACCAGCCTGTTTGCCTGCCTCTGTATACCTACTGCTTTATACAGTGCTTAGCATGTAGTGCGTGCTCTGTCAATACATTTTAAATGAAAAGTTAATGTGATGAATGAATAAACGAACGAATGAATGAATGAATGAAGTGGTATTCTGGCAATCTATAAAATCCCATGTGCACATCAGATAATGTCTATATACTGAAGAAATAGTTCCCATACATATATGTACTATTATCATTCACATGTGTGGAGATGCTTTTGACATTCATGAAATATACATGTATTGAAAAGGGTTATTGAATTAAAAGTAACTTTTTGAAATTGTATATTTTCTCAATTAGTAAATGCTAAAAATACTATTACTATCGTATGGAAATTCCAATAATGTTTTGATTTTTTTAAAAAAGTGATTCTCATATTTGAAGAAATTGGAAAATAGTGAGCTAGAATAAGATGATGAAATTAAATTCACATACAAAAAGGTGTAATACAGGCTGCAAATATACTGGCTCTATTAAGTAAGCATATGAAGTTTACAGAAAATTAATTCAGTCATGATTTTGACTGCCTCAACATAAATGAAGAAGCAGACTCATGTTAATTCCTCTGACAGACTATAGATTTCCATTTCCTTTGGATGGGAGGCTCTCAGATGCAACACAATTATATTTTCTCCCAATGAATATGACAACCTCCTTCTTACCTCCAACATAGACATACAAACACACAGCAGCAGACTCTCAGGAAATCTCACATATTTTATGACCAAACAAAAACTCTGAAATCTTTTCCTCTATAAAATGAGAGGATCTAGCCAGATAATCTTTAAGGTCTTCTTATTAGGTTTAAATTTTGCAACTTCCCAAGAAACCTAGCTGAGAAGTTATTTTTATTTTATTTGAGAGAATATATTGATTAAATCAACTATAATATGGTCAATCTAAAGTTATTATAGAGCCTGTAAAAATAACCACACAGATTATTCATGCCCATTATTGCCTTCAGAATAACAGACCGCAGTCTGTTATTCCACAGACAGGTGGGAATATTTCTGCATCAGCAAGCTACTAACAAACTTTAAACTACTGTGGTCTGTAGAAGTAAAGCAGTTATGAGCACAAATCTGGAAACATGCAGATCAAGACTGAAACCTACTTCTCTGTCACTTATAAGCTATTGGTTATTGGACAAATCACTTCAGACCTCTAGGATTATTTCCTTCACTATAAAATGGAGGTCACGATACCTACTTCACAGAATATAACACAGTGTCTGTCACTTGGAAAAAACTAACTAAATGGCACATCCATACATACCCACCAGATATATTTTGACCTCATCTAGAGAGGGTATAATTGGAACATCTTACCTGGTCAATTCCTCCATTTCTGAGCTATAGACTGTGTTGCTACTTTTGGACCTTGAAGTGAGCTATAGTCATTTTTAAGGTCCTTTTCAATTATAAGGGCTTGGTTCAAATCTTGTTGATTACAGGATCCTCTTCTAAACACTCAGATGAAAAATACACTGTGTGCTCTGCATGATCATCCCCTGCATTTACATCCAGAAGATTCTAAAAGGAAGAGATTCCTTCCCTGGTAGTCTGATACCTTGTAATTAAGAAAAGGAGAAAACGTACTATGGAAGTTCTTAACATAGAAGCCTAATATTTGAAGGCATGAACTTAGCGAGGAGACAGTAACTGTGTTCATATTTTGCTACCTTTAAGAAAACATATTTCAAGTCACATACACAAAGGTATGATATAGGCTGCAAATGAACTTTGTCTCTAATGAGTAAATATATGGAGTTTATAGCAGTTGTATTAGTCATGATTTTGATCATTGACTCAGTGTAAACAGAGATACGGACACATGTGGAATTAAATGCCAAGTACTTATATTTTCATAGGTGATTATTTACTGATCTCTCTCTCTCTTTCCGTCTCTCTCTCACACACAGACACACTTTTCATTTCAAGAATTTTCCATAATAGCCCATAAATCTCTATGTTCAGGGGGTTGAAAAATAAAATACTCTAATAGACAATTGTACATCCCTGGGATGTTTCTGCAATTGCTCCACTGAGGTCCTAAATTTTGAAGCCACCACTAGAGAGCCAAAGTTACATAAAGGAATCAGGTAAGTGAAGTCCTTTTTTGCAGAAGGCTCCAGCCAGACTACACTCATGGGAGAATCAATCTGAATTCTAACCCCAAGGCTAGAAATGGAAAATAATAGGGCAATTTTTCCCTGAAGGAGAAAGCTTTTGATCCTAGCACCTATAAAATGCTATTGCCTCTGTTCTTTGCAGATTTTGATTTATCCGGGCTCTGAAAGGTCCTGATGCTCCTCTTGTCTGCACTACCCGCAGTCCAATGGGCTTTCTTTATTGGGCGAAAGTACTGAAGTGAGTTAAGAATAGATCCCAAGTTTTTGTTTTTTTGTTTTTTGGTACGTGGGCCTCTCACTGTTGTGGCCTCTCCCGTTGCGGAGCACAGGCTCCGGATGCGCAGGCTCAGCGGCCATGGCTCACGGGCCCAGCCGCTCCGCAGCATGTGGGATCTTCCCGGATCGGGGCACGAACCCGTGTCCCCTGCATCGGCAGGCGGACTCTCAACCACTGCGCCACCAGGGAAGCCCCCAAGTTTATTTTGAGACCAGTGCCTCTTAGTTTGCTCCCTTTCTAACACATATATCATTCTACCACTGCATTCTGTTGAACTTTCTAACATTGATATACACATTTAATTCCTACACTGGGACCTTGAGCAAGAAAATGTTTGTGTGCGCGCGCGTGTGTGTGTGCTGTATTAATTAAATATATTCTAAAGGAATAATCTAGGGTTTCAAATGCAAATATCTCATTCTGAAAAGATCCTCATACTTGGAGAAATTCCATACGAAGAATAGATTGCTGAAGACACTTCATAAATAGCAAAGAAAATGCTGAGGAAAATCAGAGAATTTAAAGATAGGGAAATGAGCAAGTCTGAATTGTTATATTCTGCCTTAAAGAGAAGCTGGTCATTTTATCAGAATGAGAATGTGACAACGTCAGCTGAGTAAAGGGAACTTGTAATAGCACATGGTGAGAAGAAAGGGTAACACTACTAGACAAAAGGAGTATTTTGGAAGAAAATAAAATATTTTGAAGCCACTGATCAATTATCTCAGTCTGCTTAATAGTTGTGCAATTGATCATCAGATCAATCCCACTGGTTAATACAGCTGGATTTTTAAGAAATATTAAAATTTCAAATACTAAATATCCTTAAATATACTAGCTAGATAAAAAATGAAAACAAACTACCCCTATCATGTTGATTTCAGTGAGAGATAGCATAATAGAAAGGTTGTTTCATTTTAAACATTAATGAACGCATACCATGTTTCACAAGGCTCCTACCTGGTTATTGTCTGGTCTAAATGTAGTATTTATGTCCTATATGATGTTACTAGTTGGCTGTATTGTCAATTGATTGGTACATAAGGTACCATATAATTGCATAATGACATACTGACATATTCAGTTACAGTGAGTTATTTCTTACACATCATCTGCAATTTGTGTTACCTAATTGTTCAATTTAAAAACACAGCCATGTTTCCATAAATGTATGGTTCTCATCACACAATTTCAAAATAAGATACTAGGTACCAACTGTGTACAACACTACTGGAAATATATGTAATGTCTATTTCTATACTGAAATAAATAATGTATGCATATTAAAATGATATATCAAATCTATGCACCTGAAACTCCACAATGGCAGGTCAACCTAAATTGGACAGAGAACTGATTCGGCATGAAACAAATGGGCCATATCTACATACTCAGTATGTGTACATATAGAACCAGAGCTTCCCACGAAGGTCACTGACCAGAGTCTGCTACATGGAAGCTCTATTAGAACAAAGATTCACAGAACAGACAGAATATGTCATCAACTTCTACACAATATTGTGTATTCAATAATGATCCTATTACAGTTGAAGGTATCTAAAGAATTGTAGTACAATTGCTTTCTTCACATTAGGTTATCAGTGTAAGTAATATCACTGAAATGTAGGCTTGTACTTACTGACAAATTTTAGCGATAAATAATGAAGTAAATATTCATATTTTATGTACTTCATGGCAATGGACAGCAGGACACTCTGATTGACCACTCTTTGAAAACTCCAACATTTACCTTCCTTGAAAATAAAGTGAACTCTTCTATAAGTGGGGTGTGCATATGGGGAGACAACAGATGCACATAGTTATTGTTTATTCTCTCTGGCAACTCGTCCATTCAGAAGAGAAAGAAAAAAAAAACTTCTCTCATGGTAGCATTCCTCTATGACAGAAGTTTAGGAATTTAAAATGTAACTTCAGCCTCTCTAGTACCTGCTTTCTACTCTTACCTAATCTGGTCTCATATCTAGTTTAGGCTCCCCAGCTTCTCCACATCGCCCTCACCTCTGCCACTGCCCACCCTCCTGCATGTCTGGACTGTTTCCTATGGTGTGAGTCACTTTGGAGCCATTATTTTTTCATTTATCATTATTCAGAAGGAAACACACTTGTTCTTTTGTAGTTCTCACCACTCACTCATTCACCATATATGTATTTCATGACTGTTATGTGTCAGATACTTTTCTTGTCACTGGGAACACCTACGTAAACAAGAAACGTCTGACTTGTTTTAACGACACTTACAAATGTCACCATTCTACCAGATGTCACGGCAGTGGGGCTGGGTAGGAAGGGAATAAGACCGGGGAAGTGATGAGTGGAACCAGAACCCCAGGCTCAAAGCTAAGGTGCTGGGGAAAATCAGGCAGTGGTAGAACATATGAAGCAGCCTCCACCCTTTGGATCCGCTGAGTTGCCAGGCCAAATCTCTAGCACTCAGTGAAAATGAACTTCAGCAGTACCTTTACCCACCCTGGATTTCCAATGTCAAACATAATGCTTAACAGTAGATGTCAAACATCTCTTATTTTTACTTTTATCTTTAAACCACAACCCAAGAAGGAACTGAGTCTTCAAATTCCTTTATAACTTTCCAAGCTACTCCATTCAGTTCCCCAGGCACAATGGGATATGACACACTTAACTAATTACATTTTTTATCGGGCTTAGTTGAGAAAATGCTTGAACTCATCTAGTTTTACATTTATTTCAAGATCCTGAAGTTCTACCTGAAACAGAAATGTCTACTGAGTGCCTGGGTTTTGATAGTTTTTATACCAGGTCACATTTTATGCCTCATGGTTACTTGAATTGAGCTGACAGTTTTATATGTAACAGAAGATACATCCTATACCTAATTTGTGGACCTCCTTTGTTTTGGAATGGTCTGCACTCAACCTGCTATTAAGAACACATTGGTACCCAGAGAGATGAATGGCTTGAGAGCCACATTTTTTTCCTTTATTACAACAAACAACATTAGAAGTTGAGACACATGAAAAAACATTTGAAAATGTGTGTATACCCATCTCTCCTGCAGGCAAAATGACTAGAAGTGCCTTTAAAATGTCACGAGTGGGCCACTATTTACATCCCCCAAATCATGGGTGTTTTTAAGCCTATGACAAACTATATTTTGAGAAAGTTTTAGAAGCTACTATATTCAAAATTTATCGACAATTCAAACTTAGAATTTACATGTATGAAGTTTTCTAATTTGGGAGCACGATTAAGCCTATTGTTACTGTATTCTAACATCTTATGCTATTATACAAATAACTTACAATATATAGGGCAATAGTACTTCAGAACATTAAATATTTGAGCTTCACACAATATCATTTAGCCAGAACATCCATGTCAAAAGGGGCACAAAAGATCTTTTCTGTTTTCTTCCTTAGATTAACTTTATTAAGGTATAACTTACATTCAATAACATGCATCTATTTTATGGGTACGAGTTCTATAAGTTTTGATAAATGTGTACAACCATGGGATCAACTAGTCAACACCCCAACCCGGATATGGAACATTTCCATCCCACCAAAAGTTCCCTCATACTTCTTTGCATTCAGTTCGTCAATCCCCAGCCCCAAAATACGACTAATCCACTATTGCTGTAAATTAGTTTCCCCTGTTCTAGAATTTCATACACAGTAGTTCCTCCTTATCCAAAGTTTCGCTTTCTGTAGTTTCAGTTACCGGTGGTCAACTGGGGGTCCAAAAAATAATAAATGGAAAATTCCAGAAATACATAATTCATAAATTTTAAATTGTGCACCATCCTGAGTAGTGATGAAATCTCATGCCATCCTGCTCTTTCTCGCCCAGGACGTGAATCAACCCTTTGTGCAGCATATCCACACTGTATATGCTATAATACAGGGGTCCCCAACCCCCGGACCGCGGACCACTACCGCAGTTAGTAACCGGGCCTCATAGCAGAAGGCGAGTGGCAAGCGAGCAAAGCTTCATCTGCCACTCGCCATCGCTCGCACTACCGCGTGAACCATCCCCCCACCACCCCCATCCGTGGATACACTGTCTTCCACGAAACTGGTCCCTGGTGCCGAAAAGGCTGGGGACCACTGCTATAATACATGGCAACTAATATAGGGAAAAACATAGAATATATGGGGTTCAGAACTATCCACAGTTTCAGGCATCCACTGGGCGTCTTGGAATGCATCCCCCCACGGATAACGGGATTACTATAAAAGGACTCAGGTAGCACATATGCTTAAGTATGGTTACTTTTACTCAACATAATATTGTTGAGATTCATCCATGTTTTTGTCCATAGTTTGTATCCATAGTTTATTCCTTTTTGTTGCCTAGTGGTATTCCATTATATGCTATGCCACAATTTGTTTATCCATTCACCTGTTCATAGACATTGCAGAAAGATATTTTTAGTGGCATTCTGTCATTGTTCTCACCACGGCTGTGTGCAAATGCATGCATGTGTGTTGTAATGGTGTGTGTGTGTGTGTGTGTTGTAATGGTATGTGTGTGGGGGGTGTTTTTTTGTGTGGAGTCTGACATGCGGTGTCTTTGGTCATGTATAAGCTAGAGGGAGAGTGCAGGAGAGGAAGGACTATTTCTAATTACTCTAACTTTGGAGTTTCTCCCCCAAATTAGGCTTCTTGGGAAATTCTCCAAACACAGATTTGCTTATATAAACTAAGAAGCCTTTTTTCATTTTAAAGTTTTACTAATGGTGGTTCAGGAGAGCAGCAGTGGATGACTGTGGGCCAGAAGCAAAGCTTCATATGCACTAAGTTCTAACATGGTGGTCCCTGGATGACCACCCCTGACTCCCTTCTGACATGGTCACTGGAAAGCATGACTTATTGCAAAGACCACAGAGCTTCTCCACTACACAAAAGAAGATATAGTATATATGAGCCATAAAAAGAAGGAAATTCTGTCATTTACAACAACACAGATGGACTTGGAGGGTATTATGCTAAGTGAAACAGTCAGAGAAAGACAAATACTGTTATCATTTATAAGTGGAATCTAAAAAAATAAAACAAACGAATAAATATAACAAAACAGAAACAGACTACTAGATATAGAGAACAAACTACTGGTTACCTGTGGGGAGAGGGAAGGAGGCAGGGGCAAGATAGGGGTAGGAGATTAGGAGGTACAAACTACTATGTATAAAATAAATAAGCTACAAGGATATATTGTACAGCACATGGAATATAGCCAATATTGTATAATAACTTTAAAGGGAGCATAATCTATAAACATTTTGAATCACTGTATTGTTCACCTGAAACTAATACAATATTGTAAATCGACTATACCTCAATTAAAAAAAATTAAGTGGACCAAGGGAACATGACAGGGTCACCAGAGGCATCTGCTGCACTTACCTTAACAGACATTGACCGTATTATCTCTGCCTTTGCACTTAATCCACATACTGTAGTTAATAATACTTGCGAAATACTCAAAACTAAGCACAAAGACAACACCTTCAATTGACCATGAGCGACTACAGAGACCCAGAGCAGCTACGAAGATAGTGAACAGCTGCCATCACCATCTGTTGGCAGCAATCAAATTGCTGTGCCTTTACTCTGCAGAGTAGCTCCATTTGGATTAGGAAAAGTTCATAAATGGAAGTTTGTAAGCAGAGGAACTTTGTAATTCTTATTGCACAGGCTTTTTTGTAAGGCATAAATAACCTAATTCATGGGAAAGTACTTTGTCTCTTATAAGACATTATATAAATGTTAGTTTTATACACATTTTAGGGAGGGTTTAAAGCCTCATCTCTCTTCCTAGCCCAGATTCAAAGGCCCACTGTAGCCAGATACCCAGCAGGTGACCTAGAGTTTACAGAATGCTGTTCTTATTTTTTGCCTCTCCTTGAAACATCCATTCTGTGATTTCCACCTGCTAGGAGTCAAAGTCCCGCGGAGATGTCACCCAAGAAAACAGATCGTTTCCTTCCCTGTGTGCCCTGTGCATCGTCACTAAGACAGCACTTACCACATTACGCTGTGCTTCATTTTAAACATTTCTCTGGCCTCGCTCAACAGTGAACTTCTTGGAAGCAAGGACTGTATCTGATTCCTCTTTGTATGCCTAGCATGTAGCATTATATTTGGCATATAGTAGGCATTCGATAAATGTTTGTTGAAATCGTTGAATTAATTTGCCATCAAATAACAACAGCCTCCTTCCTGTTTAGCTGTGTCTCACAGCAAGCAGCCTGGCCCAGCAGGGTGGAATAGATGAAGGGAATTCATGTAAAATCAATTTCTTTGAGAAGAAAATGTACTGTATTCAATGAAATTATTGTTTCAGCTTTTTTGTACATAGCTTCAGAGCTGTACATGATCATAATTTTATGTCAAATATCAAGTCCCTTAAGTCATGTGGAGATATATTACTTTTTGGACACAGTACATCACTGTAAATACAATACTATCAATCCTGCAGGAACTAAATCCTGGAGTCATAGAAAGTGAAATACTAACAATTCGCCTGGTCATGGCTAGGTCTTATACAATTAACAACAAAACAACAACAAAAACAGACACTCCTACAAACTTGTAGATACTTAGATAATGCACATACTCATAAAATGATCAATTTTAAGATAATGAAAGATATTTCTTCCCAAAAAAGAGAAAACCACATGCCTCGTTTGGAGATCAGTAGGCTCCATTCCAATTTAAAGATCGCAGACCGGAAGACCACTTGGGATGTCTTCCGTGAGAGCCTTTCCTATTTTTCTGAAACTAAAGAGGAACACTCAGGATCTATCAAGCCATGGATCAGAAAAATATGTGATCTTGACTGTGTGATAACACCTCTAAACTGGAGAAAGGCCTTGTTGAAATGAAGCAGCCTAATTGACTTAGAATGCCATCCAAGTGTAGCTAGATTAATGTGGCCAGGCTATAGATTATGCTTTCTTCCCAGGAGATGAAAACAACTGCCAAGTAGAATTTAGAAAACTTAAAAAAAAATGTCCTTTGAAGTTCAGTGATGGTCTGCTCTGCACAAATATCTAGGATTTGGCTAGCTCATGCAATATCGTTTAAATACAAGCAAAGTCAAGGGCTACGGAGCAAAGAGTTGTCCCACCTGACACAGAGTTGGGACCCCCCCACCTCCCCACCTTCATCAGCTGCTCAGAATCCAAGGTCCTCTGCTGAGGTGGGGTCAATGGGAAGCTACTGCTCCCTGCTCACTTCACTCCATCTTCCAAACCTTCCTACGCAATCTGCCGACCTTGCTCACACCCCAGTCCCTTCCAACGTACAGCTACTGGGCACGCTATTCTCAAGCTGGCATTTACTAATGTGCTACTGCCTCAAAGATAACATTTATGTTTAACAGAGGTTTTTCTGGAGACCATGATGAGTCATTCCAATGGTGGAAACTGACAGGTCCATGTCGAGCCTGTGAGGAAGTTATTTTCCAACAGTCCTTTTAGCACCTCCTGGGTCACGCCATAAATAGTCCGTCCCTCTCCCTTCTCCCAGGGGAGGACCTCTTGATCAGCCAACAGCAGGATGAAGGTTCCCAGGTCTTGATGACTTTCTGGGAGCACTTTGGGGGCTCCTATAATACTGACCCCATTTCCTTGCCCTGAGTCTCCTTATTACTTTCCTCCCATGCTCCCTGTAAACCATTCATGAGGAGATAGTGAAATAGCTCCTGAAAACTTGTTAATAAGTTACTGCCATGAGCCTGCCAGTGAAATTGGCATGTAATAGTTTGTTGCTGTTGTTGCTGTTATTTTCGTAAGGTAGCATGAGGAATGATTTGGGGACAAGGGATACAGACTCCCTCATTTTCCCAGAGGGAAAAAAAGGAATTTATTTCCTTGAAAATAGAACTATTTAGAAAATGTTATCCAAAAAACAGAAAGAAATTTTGGAGGAGGGATTATCCCTTTTTTGGGGGGGGAGGAGGGATTATCCCTTTTTTTCTCCCTGAAATCCTATAACTGAAAAGTTGTAGCTCACTCACCGCTCTGGTCCTGTTCTTTGCATCTATTTAAAATCTATCTTCTTTTCTCTTTCTCTCCAACTGCATCTGCTTTCTCCATGTCATCGTTTAGAACTTCCTGGAAAAGTCAGATGGGAAATGGAGTTCTGGGACCAGGAGGAATAAGCGTACCCTTTACAGAATGTTCGCTCAGGCCCAAGGCCCAACACATGTGCCCCTTCCACAAAACAGGAGGGCCTTGCTTTGCCTGTGGTTAGAAGAATGCTGAAAAGAATGTCCTAAATGTGAGATTAGAAACACCCCAAACTCAAACACAGAGAAACAGTTAACCCCCTCAGGGAAAAAGAACTCTGATTGCTTTTTGCTGAACTGAAACTAACCAACTGCATTCTAACCTTTCAGGAAAAAGACTAAATAGAAGACATATAGTCAAGACAAACGTGGAAGGAAAAATGAGACTTGAAGAAACTCTAAGACCCCAAGCGGACACCGTTTCCCAGCACTTTCCAGGTGAGGAATACTCTGCATGTGACCAAGAGGTGCACATCCAGCTAGCTGGGTGGTGGGAATTGATTTATCAAGCCTTACACTGGCCTGGAATGAATACTTCCCTTTTTCTCTGAAGCCATGACCTCAAATATTCATTTGATAATAAAATTGAATTTTCGAGGTCCCTCAATACCAGGAAAGTAGATGATCTGGATAAGAGACAGGCATTCTATCATCGGAAAAAGTTACCACTCCTTGAGTACTAGTAAGTTAGCCATAGGGTTTATACAACTTCCCATGCAAGCTGGGTTGATTTACATCTATCACCATGATACTGTGACTGTGTTCACATAGTTCACAGCTGAGCACCACACACCTATAACTTCCCCAACAAATAAAAATAGCTATCATTTAACTCATTCTTACCATATGCCAGACATTCTCTAAGCAATTTATATATACATCAATATATTTTACCCTCACAACAGCCCTATACAGTAGGAATTATTATTAGCCCCATTTTACAGATAAGGAAAATGAGGAACTTGCTTATGATTACACAGCTGGTGAGTGGCAGAGTCTGGCTCCCAATCCTGTGTCTTTAAGCCCTATACGATGCTCCCTTTTAAAGTGGTCTGTGCCCCAGTAGACCTTGTCTGGGCCTCTAGCCAGTCTACCCAGGTGATGCCTCATTAAGTTAGGCAGCAGAATTTTTAAATAAAGTGCAATTTATTAAGTTTTGAATGAATATTTTAACTGATACGTGGCAAATAAAACTTTTTCACGTTTCACTTGGTAATATTTGATACTTATTCAAGAATATATGTAGCATTGTAAGTTATAAGCATATCATCAAATGAGTATCTGTGAATTCCCACACCAACTTAACTACACCATAACCTTCACCATTGCATCCACCTGCTTGCTACATCTAGATCCTATCCTCAAATCCATAGTGAAGAAATCACTATGCTAAATTTTATGCTTATAGTTCCTATCTTTCTTACTATGGTTTTACCATATATGTGTATATGTATTTATCATGTTTCTGAGCTCCATGAAAACAGAATTGCATTGCATGTACTTCTTATTTTTCCAAACTTATTTCCAAGTTTCATCCATGTTGTTACACGTATTTGTAATACATTCAGTTCACTGATTTCCCATAACTGTTCCCCAGTCTAAAAGTTAAGTTATAGGAGATTTAAAAACAAGTTTACTCCTGTATAGAGATTCTACAATGGAGGTATAACTTGAGCTGATTCTTAAAGGTAGTTGGTTTGCTGGAATGGAAAGGAGGAAGGTGAACATTTGAGGAAAAAAAGAGGACTAAGAGAAAAGTACAAAGGCAGGAACATTCAAGACATGTTCAGGTGAAAACACATGTTTTGCTTACAACAATATATTGAGGCCAATGAAAGACTGCTATCCAAGGAGACTGGGAAGGTACAGAGAGATGGGAGGAAAACAGGGAATGTTTGATGCTTTAGGAGCAAAGAGAGGTATGGCTCAAAAAATAAAGGAGATGATCAGCTGAGCTGAAAACTACTGAGGAGAGAAAACTTCCCCTTGGATTTTTTAACACCATCGTCAAGCCATCTATTTAACATTCAGTTCATCTAATGCCTCCTGTTCTAATTCCATGGTCACCCAATCACTGTCTGATTAAGAACTGATTTTCCATGTAACTCTGCTGGTGGAGGGAGAATTCATCAAGAACAGGACTTCAAGTATTTCTAGCCCTTCTGTTAAGATATCTTAGGATAAATTAATAAAGCAGTTTGAATACAAGTTTGCATCCCATATGTGACTACAGGGGTGTATTAGTCTGCTTAGGTTGCTATAACAAAATACCATAGTCTGGTTGGCTTAAGAAACAGACATTTATTTCTCACAGTTCTGGAGGCTGGGAAGCCCAAGATCAAGGTACCAACCAATTCAGTTCCTGACAGGAGCTCTCTTGCTGGCTTCCAGCCTTTTCTCTGTGTCCTCTCATGCTGGAGAGAAAGCAATCTCTCTCTTCCTCTTTTTTTAAAGTCCCTAATCCCATCATGAGGGCTTCACCCTTTGTGACCTCATCTAATGCTAATTACTTCCCTAATGTCCCTTCTCTGATACCATCATATTGGGGGTTAGGGCTTCCACATATGCATTTTAGGAGAATACATATCAATCCCCAACAGGGAGAAATGTGGGTGTTCCCATGTGGCTATGACAGTTTCTTGTAACAAAAATAACACTGGTTACTGGTAAGAAAATCACAGATTACAAAATTTCAGTTTCCTTTTCTTGACTCTAATAATGCTTCTTTTAAAACTAAAAATCAACTGTAAGGTCTAACTATTTATTTCCTTAATGAAATGTATTCTTCTTGGTTTCAGCAATCGGTGAGCAAACTTTACTTCAAAATAAACAATCTAGTTTTCAGAATATGTGCTCCCATAATCACACATCACTATGCTCGTTCTAAATCTTGACTTTGTTAAAAGGATGTAATATCACCCATGTCTTGGTTTCCAAATAACTTCTCCCACTAAAAAGAACCATGAGTCCTTGGAAAAATGGCTGAATCCCAAGGCTGGAATCCAAAATGCATCTGGAACACCTTCTTATGCCAGAAAAAAAGAAAGTACTCAAAAAAATATGATATTTACCAGAAGTTACAGCCAGCTTGATGGGACTCCGGTCAAATCTAGGATAATTTTATCATCAAAATAAATACAACAAAAACCTGCACACAGATGTTTATAGCAGCTTTATTCATAACTGCCAAAACTTGGAAGCAACCAAGATATCCTTCAGTAAGTAAATGGATAAATAAACTGTAGAACACCCAGAAAATGTAATACTGCTCAGGACTAAGAAGAAATAAGCATGTTGATAAATTGTCTATATTATCCAAAAGCTATTTACAGATTAAATGCAATCCCTATCAAAATTCCAAAGATATTTACAACAGAAATAAAACAAACAATCATAACATTTGTACAGAATGACAAAAGACCCCAAATAGCCAAAGCAGTCTTGAGAGTGAAGAACAAAGGTGGAGGCATCTCACTCCCTGACTTCAAAGCTATAGTAATCAGAATAGTATGGTATTGGCATAAAAACAGACACATAGATCAATGGAGCAAAACAGAGAGCCCAGAAATCAACCACACATATATGGTCAATTAAATTATGACAAAGGAGCCAAGAATATACAATGGTGAAAGGACAGTCTCTTCAATAAATGGTGCTGGGAAATTGGACAGCCACATGCAAAAGAATAAAACTAGACCACTATCTTACACCATACACAAAAATCAACTTAAAATGGATTAAAAACTTGAATGTAAGACCTGAAAACATAAAACTCTTAGAAGAAAACTTAAGGGATAAGGTCCTAGACATTGGTGTTCGTGATAATTTTTTAGATTTGACACCAAAAGCAAAGGCAACAAAAGCAAAAATAAAACAGTGGGACACATCAAACTAAAAAGCTTCTGTACAGCAAAGGAAACCATCAACAAAATAAAAAGGCAACCTACTAAACTGGAGAAAATATGTATAAACCATATATCGTATACAGGATTAATACCCAAAATATATAAAGAACTCATACAAATTGATAGCAAAAAACAAATAGTCCAACTTAAAAATGGGCAGAAGATTTGAATAGACATATTTCCAAAGAAGACATACAGATGGCTAACAGGCATATGAAAAGATGCTCAACATCACCAATCATCAGGAAGATGCAAATCAAATGACAATATCTCACCTCACACCTGTCAGAATAGCTATTATCAAAAACACAAGGAATAACAAGTGTTGTTGAGAATATGGAGAAAAGGGAATCTTCATGCACTGCTGATGGAAATATAAATTGGTGCTGCCACTATGGAAAACAATATGAAGGAGCCTCAAAAAATTAAAAATACTACCATATGATCCATCAATCTCACTTCTGTGTATATATTGAAAAAAATGGAATCAATATCTTGAAAAGATATCTGCACCCCCATGTGCATTGCAGCATTATTCACAATAGCCAAAACATGGATACAATGGATGAATTGCACCAGGTGTCCACCAGTGGATGAATGGATAAAGATATATATGCATCGGGCTTCCCTGGGGGCACAGTGGTTAAGAGTCCGCCTGCCAATGCAGGGGACACGGGTTCGAGCCCTGGTCTGGGAAGATCCCACATGCCGCAGAGCAACTAAGCCCGTGTGCCACAGCTACTGAGCCTGTGCTCTAGAGCCCGTGAGTCACAACTACTGAGCCCACAGGCCACAACTACTGAAGCGTGCACGCCTAGAGCCCATGCTCTGCGACGAGAAGCCACTGCAATGAGAAGCCCACACACCACAACAAAAAGTAGCCCCCGCTCGCCACAACTAGAGAAAGCCCACACACAGCAACAAAGACCCAACACAGCCAAAAATAAATAAATAAATAAATTTATAATGAAAGAAAAATATATGTATGTATATACACAATGGAATATTATTCAGCCATAAAAAAGGAAATCCTGCCTTTTGCAGCAACATGGATGGTGCTTGAGGGCATTATGCTAAGCGAAATAAGTCAGAGAAGGACAAATACTGTATGTTCTCACTTATAAGTGGAATCTAAAAAAAGCCAAACTCATAGAAATAGAGAGTAGAACAGTGGTTGGCAGAGGCTGGGTGGTGGGATAAATGGGAGATGTTGGTTAAAGTGTACAAACTTCCAGCTGTAAGATTAATATCAATAAGTTCTAACAAGCTAATATACAGCATGGTGACTATAATTAACAATACTGTATTAGATACATGAAAGTTGGTAAGAGGGTTAGTCTTAAATGTGAGTACCACAAAAAAAGAAAAAATGGTAATGATGTGACGGGATGAAGATGTCAGTAAACTTCATTGTTGTAATCATTTCACAGTATATACATATGTCAAATCATCAGGTTGTACACCTTAAACTTACCTATGTTACATATCAATAATATCTCAATAATCCTGGGGAAAATCTATAATTTTTAAAAAGTTTAAAAAAATAAAATTGTCAAAAAAACATACTTTCAAATAGTTCAGAAAAAATATCAAGATACATAGAGAGAGGAAACAATAAAGCAAATGTGGCAAAATGTTAAAAATTGTTAAATGTAGACAAAGAGTATAATTGAGTTCTATCACCTTTTTGTAAGATTTAAATTATTTCCAAACAAAAATTAGAGAAAGAGAAGGAAAGTTCCCAATCCCAGAACTATAGAATCAGTAAACCTAGAAGTTCTTACTTAATTGATTCGGGGTGAAACCTGGATTTAGGATTTTTTTAAAACTCTCCTAGTGATTCAAAAGCACAACCAGACTTGAAAATCATGAAACTAAAGGAACTTACTTTCACCTGTAAAATGTTTCCACGATATGGTACATTGAGTTTAAGCCTTAAATCTTCCCCCCAGCTTTTTTAATGAGATCAAATTTCATCAGTATAATCAATAATAAATATGGATATATTATACCAATAAGGCAAATATCACAAAAGGCATTTCTGGGGTTCACTTTATACATGAAATCCAGGGTCTATGCCCACCTGGCATCTGTGAGTCTTCCCACGCCTTCTGTGGGGTCACACATACAAGCTAAACACTGAAGTCAGATGCTCTGTGTACTGAATTTCATTCCCCGGGGAAGAAAACTGTCCTTCCTTGAAGCTGTGTAACAAGACCCCTTCTTCCTAAGCATGATAGATAATCCGGAAACAGCCAACTGCAGACAACCTAGTGAGTAATGAACTTGAGCAGGGCAGTAGAGGACTGCATGATTTACATTCATTAAAACTAATTAAAACCACAAGCAGATACTAAAAGCTAGTGACTTTTATAATCAACAATTACTGGACTACACCACAAACTACTTCTAACAGCTCTTTTAAAAACTTTCCTATCTAAACAGTTAACTCTTTCTATCCCACAGTCTAGACTGGAGTTCAGTGTTGGAGTTTGCATTCTGCCAGGGAGGTTATTTTATTATTCTGGAATAGAGACTCCAAGGATCATGACATTTATCTCCAGTGTAAAATGTAAACAGTCTAAGCAGATATTTATGACTTTATCTGATCCAAGGGAGATGTGGTGTCCTCATACCTCTCTTCCTTCTTTCCACAAATATTTGTCAAAAACCTACTCTGAAAAATACAATACAGGTATTTCTGTAATCTGAGAACCATGGTATTTAAAAATTACACAGATGAAAAGTTTGACCTCCAAGGTGAAGCCATCTGTGAGTACAGTTAGATCTACTTTTTACTCAATGCTTCAAAGTAAAGCTCTGACGTAATCTCTAACTCAACAGTATAATCAATCCTCAAGAGAGGTTCTTTGACTAGACAATAAACAGCACTTCCATCCAACTCCAAGATCTTTAATAAATGTTGCAACATTTATAAAGTCAAATGGTGCATTCCAGCAAAAAAAACTGGGTGACACCATGGATCAGTTTTTAATTCAGTATTCAGTGATTATAATTCTGTATCTTTTAAATAGATATTCAGAGAGTGGTACAAGTGCTACACTGCAGTACTCATAAGAAATAAAGTAGAAAGACAGTTAAAGAAGAGAACCAAGTTCTTGGAGTTTATCAGAAGTGTTGAACAAACTATGTTATAATTTACCACAAGTTGGACCACACACTAATTGCAGTATGAACTGTCATAACTCTATGCCTTGACACATCATATTTCTCAACTGGGAAAACCTTTTCCTTCCTCCTCCTGAAAAAAAAAAAATCCGTCCTAAATGAAGTGAAGCCTTTTTATTTAAGTTGCACTTCAATCTAGTAACTCGCATTATATTTAGTGTTTTTAGTTTGTGATTTTAATTTGATCGTTTGGTTTTGTTTTTTAGGAGTCCATGTCACCCATGTATTATTAATTCCTTCAGGACTGGACTGAGTTATATTAATTTTTATAGCCCCAACTGCCTAGCAAAGTGCTTGGCACAGTGTATGGCCCCAAAATATATTAACCAAATTTGAACGAAACCGAAAGGAAAACTATCATTCTGAATTACTATGATATACAACCCACTGCTTTTATTAATTAACTAGTTTAAATTTATTAATTTTTAGTAAACAAATACTTTTTTATTGAAGTATAAATGAACTACAACACTATGTCATTTCCAGGTGCATAACATAGTGATTCAGTATTTCTGTACACTACAAAATGATCATCACAATCAGTATGGATAACACCTGTTACCATACAAAGTTATTACATTATTGACTATATTCTCCATGCTGTACATTTCATCCCTAAGACTCATTTTTTCTGTAACTAAAAGTTTGTACCTCTTGATCTGCCTCACCTATTTCACTGATCACAGATATAGAGAACAAACAGATGGTTGCCAGAGGGAAGGGGTTTGTTAATTTTTGCTTTTGTTTCCCCCTTGCCTGAGAGGACAGATCCAAAAGAAATATCTGCTAAGACTAATGTCAAAAAGTATACATCTTATGTTTTCTTCTAGGAGTTTTGTGGTTTGAGGTCTTACATTTGAGTTTTTAATCCATTTTTACTTTATTTTTGTGTATAGTGTGAGAAAGTGGTTAATTATTTTGCATGCAGCTTTTCAGTTTTCCCAACACTATTTTTTTTAACTTTTTATTTTATATTGGAGTACAGTTGATTAACAACGTTGTGTTGATTTCAGGTGTACAGCAAAGTGATTCAGTTATACATATACATGTATCTATTCTTTTTCAAATTCTTTTCCCATTTAGGTTGTTACATAATATTGAGCAGAGTTCTCTGTGCTATATAGTAGGTCCTTGTTGGTTATCCATTTCAAATATAGCAGTGTGTACAGGTCAATCCCAAACTCCCTAACTATCCCTCCCCCCCACTCTTCCCCCTGGTAACCATGAATTTGTTCTCTTAAGTCTGTGAGTCTGTTTCTCTTTTGTAATTAAGTTCATTTGTATCATTTTTTTTAGATTCCCCATTTTGTTCATTGTTTTCTGGTTGGTTTTGTAGTTCTTGTTCGTTAGCTTCTTCTTTTGCTCTCTTCCCTTGTGATTTGATAACTATCTTTAGTATTATGTTTGAATTCCATTTTCCTTTTTTGTGTGTGTCTATTATAGACTTCTGGTTTATAGTTACCAGGAAGTTATATATAATGCTAGATAGATAGATAGATAGTAGATAGATGATAGACAGATAGATAGATAAATAGACATAGATAGATGATTATTTTAAGTTGATGACATCTTAAGTTCAAATGCATTCTAGCAACTCTGAATTTTTACTCCCGCCACCCATGTTTAATATCTTTGACTTCATGTTTTACATCTTTTGGTTTTGTGTATCCCTTACCTACTTATTGTGGATGTAGATGATTTTACTACTTTTGTCTTTTAATCTTCCTACTAGCTTTATAAGTGGTTGATCTACTACCTTTACTGTATGTTTGCATTTACCAATAAGACTATTCCTTTTATAATTTTCATATTTCTAGTGTGGTCTTTTCTTTTCCACTTAGAGAGGTCCCTTTAACATTTTTTGTAAAGCCAGTTTAGTGGTGCAGAACTCTTAGCTTTTGCTTGTCTGCTACACTGTTTATCTGTCCTTCAAATCTGAATGACAGACTTGCTGGCTAGACAATTCTTGGTTATAGGTTTTCCCTTTCATCACTTTAAATATATCATGCCACTCCCTTCTGGCCTGTAAAGTTTCTGATGAAAGTTAGCTCATAATCAACGGGAGTTCCTTCATAAGGAACCTCTTGCTTGTCCCTTGGTGAGTTTAAGATTCCTTCTTTATCTTTAATTTTTGCCATGTGTCTTCATGTGGATCTCTTTGAGTTCATCTTGTTTGGGACTCTCTGCTTCCTGGACCTGGACGTCTATTTTCCAGGTGAGGGAAGTTTTTGGCTATTATCACTTCAAATAAGTTCTCTGCTTCTTTTTTCTCTTTTCTCCTTCTGGGAGAAATATTAGTATGCTTGATATTGTCCCAGAGGTCTCTTAAGCTATCTTCATTTAATTTTTTTTTTCTTTTTCTGTTCAGCTTGGGTAATTTGCACTACTCTGTCTTCAAGTTCCTCTGTATCATATAATCTACTGTTGAGTCCTTCTAGTGTATTTTTTATTTCAGTTATTGTATTCTTCAGCTCCATTTGGTTCTTCTTTTTATTTTCTAACTCCTTGTTAAACTTCTCACTGTATTCACCCATTCTTCTCCCAAGTTTATTAAGCATCTTTATAATTATCACCGTGAATTCTTTGGCAGGTAAATTGCTTATCTCCACTTCACTTAGTTCTTCTAGGATTTTGAAACTCCAGTTCACTTAGTTCTTCTTCTTGTTCCTTCAGCTGGAACACATTCCTCTGTCTCCTCATTTTGCCTATTTCTGTTTTTATTTCCGTATATTAGCTATATCAGTTGTTTCCCAATCTTGGAGAAGCGGCCTTAGGTAGGAGATGTCCTACAGGCCCAGCAACATACTCTTCTCTGGTCACCAGTGCTATATGATCTAGGGGTGCCCCCATGTGGGCTGTGTGGGCCCTTTTGTTATGGCAGGACCAGCTACTGTCAGTGCACCAGTAGGCATGCTGGCCCCCAGCCCAGTTGGCTGCCAGGCCCTGCCTCAAATGGTTGCTTAGGTGTGCTCGTAGGTAGGGCAGCATCCAGCATGGCTAGTGGTGATGCCTGGTGTTAGGCAAATTCTATGCCCACTGGTTGGTGAGACCGGGTCCCAGCACAGGTGGCTGTGAGGCCCAGGTGGTCCCAGGGCTGGTACCACCTCTCTGGTGGGTGAGACCACATTCTAGGGTGGCTGTCTGCATCACCTGAGGGACCTTGGGACTGGTGCTGACCAGATGGTGGGTAGCTAAGACCCTGGCACTAATCTACTAGAGGAGGACTCCATGATGATGCTTGCCAGCACCACCATCTTCCTGGTAGAACAAGCTCCCCAAAATGGCTGCTACCAGCATCTAGGTCCCCAGGAGAATCCCACTCGCCTCCTGCCTCTCTAGGAGGCTCTCCAAGATCAGCAGATGGGTCTGAACCAAGCTCCTTCCAAATTATTTCCTCTGCACTTGGTCTCAGAGCATGAGAGATTTTGTGTGAGCCCTTAAGAGTGGAGTCTGTTTTCTATAGCCCTCCAGCTCTCCCATAAACAAGTTCTGCTAGTCTTAAAAGCCAGACATTCTGGGGGCATGTCTTCCTGTTGCAGGACCCCACACTGGGGTCCTCGAACTCCTCGCTCCGTGGGGAGAACCTCTATAATTGTGATTATCCTCCCGTTTGTGGGTTATCTTCCTGGGGGCGTGGGTCTTAACTATCCTGCATCTCCACCCCTCCTACCTATTTCATTGTGATTCCTCCTTTATATATCTTTATTGGCAGAAAGTCTTTTCTGCTAGTCTTCAGGTCATTCTCATGGACAGTTGCTCTGTAAATAGCTGTAATTTTGGTGTGCCCATGAAAGGAGGTAAGCTCAGGGTCTCCCTACTCCACCATCTCAGAAACCACACCCACTGCTTTCAGAGACTCCTTAAGGAATTATACAACTCATTTTCCCAAGGAGATGTAGCATACAGTTTTTAATGACAGTCACATTGTGCTTAAGGCAAACACAGCATTATATACTGTAGCAGGCCACATCTCTTCAGCTTAAGGTTGCAGATTCAAATAAAGAAAATCAGTTTCATGTTTCCTCTGGGAATTCAAACCAAGACAACATTATTAATAACCCTTTGGTCCTGGAATGTTTACCAATGTGCCACTTCCCTTTAGTCAACAATGAGTATTTAGCTAGTCCCATAAAAATGACAGAGAGTCCATACAGTTCTGTCAATGGTCAGAAGGGTCAAACATAAAGCCATCCTTTGCTTCTTTCGCTTTTTCTTTTTTTTAACACATTACGATTCTAGCTTGCATACTCTATGACTAAAATCACTGTATCTTTAGCCAAAATTAAAGGTGCTAGGCCAAACCCACTTCTATAAACGTTCTTTAACCTTTCCAAAAAGGAACTCTTTAAGAATATTCTAAAAGAACACTTTTTAACTTTTCAGAAAAAGATTAAATCCAAACACTCATCTTTATGCTGTTATGTTTCAAGGCCATCTACATAGCCAATTCAATGGCCTGCATTATTTGGAAACTAACAGTTTTATAGGAAAGCATTTTCATACATTTTTGAAGCCCTAGTCTTTGAACTCCAGGTGAGGATATTGTGTTCACTTAAAAGTCCAGTTTCTACAGTTTTACCTGGTTAGAATATTTGTATTTAGAGTATCAAATGAAAATAATTCAGACTCTCAAAGACCTAGTATCATCCAATAATACTTAAAAATTAGTTATTCATAAATTTACCTATGTCATTATAATTTGATAGAAAACAAACTTTTTGGCAATTAAAACTATTTTTAACCTGAAAGACATGAGCAGTATAGTCAATAAATGGCTTAAATGCTATTATAAGAAGAAAGCTCTATTCTTTATCAATTTCATGCTAAACAGTATATGTCACAAATGAGAATTTATTACTGCATTGCAAATGGAGCAATATTAAATTTCCTTCTGCTCAATTATTTTAATTACCTAAATTGATTATAATTCTTTTTTCTATCCATTTCCTTTCTGCAAATCAATATCAGATCATGTGAAAGAAAGGCCTAGTCAGAGTGAGATATTGAAATTTATATTTCTCAGATGTATTTTTGTGCTCTTCCAGTTATTCTCTCTTCAACTAGAAATTCAGACCACATGACAAAAACTCAGTAATGGGAAAATTCTATTTTATCCCATTGACCTTAAACAAATATACTGCCAGTTACATCTGCTGCAAAAATGGTTTACTTAGGATCAGCAAAACATTGCAGTTTGGGGTCTGCAACCATGTCGAGTCACATTCAAATCCCCATGCCACAAGGAGAGGAGAACTCTTTAAAGAGGGGAAAGGAATTTGGGACGCCTGTGGTAAACAAAGTGTCCATTGGAGGAATTGAGAGTTTGAAGTACAGTGGCCTGTTTTTTTTGTTTGTTTGTTTTTTTGGCTGAGTTGTGACAGTCTCTCATTGGCTGAGCTCTTACTAGACAATAAGAGGAAGTCTTTCTTCTTCCTGTTGGGCTCTGCTATCATCGAAGAGTATGAGAGCTCCCCCTCTGGCATTCTAACTTTATTTTAATTGAGGTTTCTGTTTATTAATTTCCACAATTCATAAAATTTATATACAGATTTTTACTTCAAATGTAAAACTAGAAAATGACCATTGCAGGATTCATTTCAATTAGAAATTGGTTGAAGGGAGAGTGGAGAAAAAAAATTAACTAGAAATTTATGTGATTTTAACTAAGGGTCACTGTCAGTTAATTAGAAGTTAAATGCTAGGAGAAAATATTCCAGTCCCAGAGGAGCCATCTTAGCTCATAATTTGTTTAAAATATTTGGCTAGATAAAACAGAAGCAATATTGTAACAAATTCAATAAAGACTTTTTAAAAATTTTTTAAATAAAAAATAAAGTATTTGGCTAGATAGTATTTAATCCAGCATGATAATAGTATTAGCTAACCACTCTAAATGCCTCACAACAACTGAAAAAGGCAGGTCCTACCATTACTCTTGCTTTCCAGGTAAGGAAACTGAAGTTCAGAGAGGGTAAATAACTCACCAAAGGTTCTATGGGGGAGTTAGGACCCAAGGTCAGGGCATCTGACTCCAGGACCTCCACTCTTTACAGTCTTCTAAATTATGTCCAAACAGCACACGTTCTCAAATCTAGACCCACATCTCAATACCAAGGTCCCAGAAAGTAGGAAAGTACATAGTAGGAAGAGTGCCCTCAGTAGAAAAAAAAAGGAACAAGTCACCTATTTCATTTGGCTTTGACAATTCTAACTTTAGCTGATGGGAATGAAAAAAAATAGATTCACTTAATTTTTCTACCCACTCTAATACTTGGTATCTCTGTGTCTTTCTGAAACTCAATATTTCACAGGCATGCTTCATTTTATTGCCCTTTGCTTTTTTGCACTTCAATATTGTGTTTTTTACAAATTGAAGGTTTGTGGCAACCCTGTGTTGATCAAGTCTATTGCCACCATTTTTCTAATAGCATTTGCTCACTTTGTGTCTCTGTGTCACATTTTGGTAATTCTCACAATGTTTCAAACCTTTTCATTATTATTATATTTGTTATTGTGATCTGTGATCAGATGTTACTATTATGACCACTGAAAACTCAGAGGATGGTTAGCATTTTTTAGCAATAAAGTTTTTTGTTTTTGCGGTACGCGGGCCTCTCACTGTTGTGGCCTCTCCCGTTGCGGAGCACAGGCTCAGGACGCGCAGGCTCAGCAGCCATGGCTCACAGGCCCAGCCACTCTGCGGCATGTGGGATCTTCCCAGACCGGGGCACGAACCCGTGTCCCCTGCATCGGCAGGCAGACTCTCAACCACTGCGCCACCAGGGAAGCCCCTAAAGTATTTTTTAATTGAAGTATGTACATTAGTTTTTTTTAGACATAATGGTATTGCATACTTAGTAGGCTACAGTATAGTGTAAACATAACTTTCATATGCACTAGGAAATGAAAAAAAATTCACGTGACTCACTTTATTTTGATATTTGCTTTACTGTGGTGCTCCAGAAGCAAACCTGCAATATCTCTGAGATATGCCTGTGTGCAGTTTCATAGTTGGTGGAAAAGGAGCCCCTTTATTCATAAGAAATATTGTATTACAATAGCTTTGATTTATTGATCCAAATCAGCATGTGGGCAACACGACAAGAACTCACCATTCGGGGGGAATTCAAATGATCAAATTGTTGCCAAATAGAAGAAGTCTTTTTTTTTAAGTGATAAATGAGAATAGTAGAAAGAAGGAGGGGATTTCCACAGTTTTCAGGGCAGGAATGAGGAACAAGAACAAGAAACAGATTTATGCTGATTGGGGTTACGAATGAAGTGACCAGAAAGGATGTGCTGGAATCTAGAGGTACTTTTGTTGTCATGCTGCTGCGGCAAATGGTATGAGACGTGTGAAAAAGTACAGTAGAACAGAGGAAATAAATGGTTCTGATGCCCATAAAGCTGTGTCAAGCATTTAATTCAATCCACTGGCTGACTGTATCTCTTTGAATAGACAAAAGAGTAGAAGAGATGGTATTTTTAACACAGGAAAGGGAAAAACTGTCTGATCATTTCCTGACTCCAGTACTGTTGGTTGTTGCTAAATTAAGAGAACATTTCATACGTGAGCAAATTATTAAATCTTTAAATACAACTATGGTACATTTTAAAATATCAGATCTAATTATATTTTCTTTTGACAAAGTAATTATACTTCAAGAAACAGTGATTGGAACAATTTTGTGCTGCCAGATCTGAGAACAGAAGGTGGAAAAGGTGCATTTGGATTATCTTACCAGAAGCTGGCTAAACTTTATATAACCTTCTTTCCTAGCCTTAGAAAAGAAAGGCTGAAAAATAGACTAACAAACACAAATTTTAATCTTCTTTCAAGTCACTTATTGATTTGTAATTTAATGTTCTTTAGTACAATGGTGGTCACATACTGTAGCCTGCTTTTCCCTCCTTGGATATGTTTTGTTCATATTTAAAATCACTGGGTAGAGCCAGAAGCTTTTTGTTGTTGTTGTTATTAGACCAAAACAAATGAATTGAACCCCGAGGACTCTTTTTCCCCAGAGGAAGCAATACAGTGCCCTCAGCTAGTACTTTAGACTTCAAAATTTCCAACAATATCTTTTCCCAGGAGTCTATAATTATTTCTTTCCTTCAGAGGTCGGTAGCCCCTTATACCTCCTCTCCCTTCGACTTATGTCTTAAGGAATAAGCATTTCTCTCTTCACCTGAATGGGATTCCTTTTGCCTCTCTCCTGAAATTGCTCCCTCAGGAAACTGTCTCACTTGTCTGCAAAATCCTTGGCACAAAGGTTTAGGGGCAGCCTCCAGCTACAAGTCCTAATATTCTTCAGCTCTATCCTTCTGTTGGTAGCTCTTCTTCCCCATGAGGTAAAGAGGTCCATGAAATGCAAATGCACAATGAATAAACCACAAAGCACAGATGTACTGAATTGGTTGGCACAAGTTTTTTCTCTTCCTAGTCAGTGTAATTTTGAACTAAATTCACCAGGAATTTAACAGTAAATATTAAGAATGATCTCTATCTTCTGAATTAAGGAGAGGTTATGGAGAAGGGTAGGACAAGCAAAGGCCACATTGATGGGTTGAAGGAGGAAGGCAAGGAAAAAGAAACATAAGACAAAAATCTCTGCCCCCAGGAGCCTGGCAGTTTGGAAGGGCACATTCATATGCATGAAACACTTTGAGAAGGACATAAGAGAGCATATAAAGTGCCAACTCATGTAATCCTTTGGCTTTCTTAGGTGGGTCTAGACATTTTAATAAGTCTCACCAAACTATTAGATGCTTCAAGGTTTCAGGTGTTCTCTGCCACAGACAGGAAGAATTGAAGCTGACTCAAACCTGAAAGTGGAAAGAGAGGAGGGGTGATGCCCAGATTTCAATTCTAGGAACTTTCATTCTCAGCTGAGAGCAAACCATTGATCAGCATACTCTGGATTTACAAGTAATCCAGAGATCTTGAATTAAATAATTTCCATATCTACCCTGTAGGAGACCGTAAATGAAAATGTATTTTTGTATATGGGCTGAGAATAAACATCATAGAGATTAAATTATATGGAAAATGTATAGCAAATGATAAACTTTTTCTTCCTATCTGACTGCTTCTAATCATCGTGGTAACTGAGTCCATTTCATGTTTTGAAAACCTCTAAGTATCGTTATCTTCTTCTGTTCTCTATAAATATTTAGAGATGTTTTCTACATCAGAATACAAAAGTATGAACATTTTATGGAACTGTCAACTAAGTAGTTTGGTCTGTCCTATCTTGACAAGTCATATACTTTAAAAGACGATATTAAAATTTGAATGTCATACTCGTTTTTCTCCTCTTCCAAAATCTGCATAAAATTTGTGTTCATCACAAACTATAATGAGGTCCAGTGAATCATTTTTTAAAAACCAAGGGGAGGACAGAGAAGAAAGAAGAACTACAATCCTGCAGCCTGTGGAACAAAAACCACATTCAGAGAAAGGACAAGATGAAAAGGCAGAGTGCTATGTACCAGATGAACAAACAAGATAAAACCCCAGAAAAACAACTAAATGAAGTGGAGTAGGCAACTTTCCAGAAAAAGAATTCAGAATAATAATAATGAAGATGATCCAAGACCTCAGAAAAAGAATAAAGGCAAAGATCGAGAAAATGCAAGAAATGTTTAACAAAGACCTAGAAGAATTAAAGAAAAAAAAGGGACGAACAATACAATAACTGAAATGAAAACTACACTACAAGGACTCAATAGCAGAATAACTGAGGCAGAAGAACGGATAAGAGACCTGGAAGACAGAATGGTGGAATTCACTGCTGCGGAACAGAATAAAGAGAAAAGAATGAAAAGAAATGAAGACAGCCTAAGAGACCTCTGGGACAACATTAAACACTACAAGACTCGCACTATAGGGGTCCCAGAAGGGGAATTGAGAGAGAAAGGACCCGAGAAAATCTTTGAAGAGATTATAGTCGAAAACGTCCCTAACATGGGAAAGGAAATAGCCACCCAAGTCCAGGAAGCACAGCGAGTCCCATAGAGGATAAACCCAAGGAGAAACACATTGAGACACGTAGTAATCAAAATGGCAAAAATTAAAGACAAAGAAAAATTATTGAAAGTAGCAAGGGAAAAATGACAAACAACATACAAGGAAACTCCCATAAGGTTAACAGCTGATTTCTCAGCAGAAACTCTACAAGCCAGAAGGGAGTGGCATGATATACTTAAAGTGATGAAAGGGAAGAACCTACAACCAAGAACACTCTAGCCAGCAAGGATCTCATTCAGATTCAATGGAGAAATCAAAAGCTTTACAGACAAGCAAAAGCTAAGAGAATTCAGCACCACCAAACCAGTTCTACAACAAATGCTAAAGGAACTTCTCTAAGTGGGAAACAAAAAAGAAAAGGACCTACAAAAACAAACCCAAACCAATTAAGAACATAGCCATAGGAACATACATATCAATAATTACCTTAAACGTGAATGGATTAAATGCTCCAACCAAAAGACACAGACTGGCTGAATGGATACAAAAACAAGACCCATATATATGCTGTCTACAAGAGACCCACTTCAGACCTAGGGACACATACAGACTGAAAGTGAGGGGATGGAAAAAGATATTCCACGCAAATGGAAATCAAAAGAAAGCTGGAATAGCAATACTCTTATCAGATAATATAGACTTTAAAATAAAGAATGTTACAAGAGAAAAGGAAGAACACTACATAATGATCAAGGGATCAATCCAAGAAGAAGATATAGCAATTATAAATATATATGCACCTAACATAGGAGCACCTCAATACATACGGCAACTGCTAACAGCTATAAAAGAGGAAATCAACAGTAACACAATAATAGTGGGGAACTTTAACACCTCACTTACACCAATGGACAGATCATCCAAAATGAAAATAAATAAGGAAACAGAAGCTTTAAATGACACAATAGACCAGATAGATTTAATTGATATTTATTGGACATTCCATCCAAAAACAGCAGATTACACTTTCTTCTCAAGTGTGCACAGAACATTCTCCAGGATAGATCACATCTTGGGTCACAAATCAAGTCTCAGTAAATTTAAGAAAATTGAAATCATATCAAGCATATTTTCTGACAACAACACTATGAGATTAGAAATGAATTACAGGGAAAATAACGTAAAAAACACAAACACATGGAAGCTAAACAAAACATTACTAGATAACCAAGAGATCACTGAAGAAATCAAAGAGGAAATCAAAAAATACCTAGAGACAAATGACAATGAAAACACGACGATCCAAAACCTATGGGATGCAGCAAAAGCAGTTCTAAGAGGGAAGTTTATAACTATACAAGCCTACCCCAAGAAACAACAAAAATCTCAAATAAACAATCTAACCTCACACCTAAAGGAACTAGAGAAAGAGAAGAAAAAACAAAATCCAAAGTTAGCAGAAGGAAAGAAATCATAAAGATCAGAGCAGAAATAAATGAAATAGAAACAAAGAAAACAATAGGAAAGATTAATAAAACTAAAAGCTGGTTCTTTGAGAAGACAAACAAAATTGATAAATCATTAACCAGACTCATCAAGAAAAAGAGGGAGAGGACTCAAATCAATAAAATTAGAAATGAAAAAGAAGAAACAACAGACACTGCAGAAATACAAATCATCCTAAGAGACTACTACAAGCAACTCTTTGCCAATAAAATGGACAACATGGAAGAAATGGACAAATTCTTAGAAAGGTATAACCTTCCAAGACTGAAACAGGACGAAATAGAAAATATGAACAGACCAATCACAAGTAATGAAATTGAAACTGTGATTAAAAATCTTCCAACAAACAAAAGTCCAGGACTAGATGGCTTCACAGGTGAATTCTACCAAGCATTTAGAGAAGAGCTAACACCCATCCTTCTCAAACCCTTGCAAAAAGTTGCAGAGGAAGGAACACCCCCAAACTCATTCTATGAGGCCACCATCACCCTGATACCAAAACCAGACAAAGATGCTACAAAAAAAGAAAATTACAGACCAATATCACTGATGAATATAGATGCAAAAATCCTCAACAAAATACTAGCAAACAGAATCCAACAACACATTAAAAGGCTCATACACCATGATCAAGTGGGATTTATCCCAGGGATGCAAGGATTCTTCAATATACGCAAATTAGTCAATATGATACACCATATTAACAAATTGAAGAAGAAAAACCATATGATCATCTCAATAGATGCAGAAAAAGCTTTTGACAAAATTCAACACCCATTTATGATAAAAACCCTGCAGAAAGTAGGCATAGAGGGAACTTTCCTCAACATAATAAAGGCCATATATGACAAACCCACAGGAAACATCATTCTCAATGGTGAAAAACTGAAAGCATTTCCTCTAAGATCAGGAACAAGACAAGGATGTCCACTCTCACCACTATTATTCAACATGGTTTTGGAAGTCCTAGCCATGGCAATCAGAGAAGAAAAAGAAATAAAAGGAATAAAATTGGAAAAGAAGAAGTGAAACTGTCATTGTTTGCAGATGACATGATACTATACATAGAGAATCCTAAAGATGCCACCAGAAAGCTACTAGAGCTAATCAATGAATTTGGTAAAGTTGCAGGATACAAAATCAATGCACAGAAATCTCTTGCATTCCTATATACTAATGATGAAAAATCTGAAAGAGAAATTAAGGAAACACTCCCATTTACCACTGCAACAAAAGGAATAAAATACCTAGGAATAAACCTACCCAGGGAGACAAAAGACCTGTATGCAGAAAACTATAAGACACTGATGAAAGAAGTTAAAGATGATACAAACAGATGGAGAGATATACCATGTTCTTGGATTGGAAGAATCAATATTGTGAAAATGACTATACTACCCAAAACAATCTACAGATTCAATGCAATCCCTATCAAATTGCCAATGGCATTTTTTACGGAATTAGAACAATTCATCTTAAAATTTGTATGGAGACACAAAAGACCCCGAATAGCCAAAGAAGTCTTGAAGGAAAAAAGCGGAGCGGGAGGAATCAGACTCCCTGACTTCAGGCTATACTACAAAGCTACAGTAATCAAGACAATATGGTACTGGCACAGAAACAGAAACATAGATCAATGGAACAAGACAGAAAGCCCAGATATAAACCCATGCATCTATGGTCGACTAATCTGTGACAAAGGAGGCAAGGATATACAATGGAGAAAAAACAGTCTCTTCAGTAAGTGGTGCTAGGAAAACTGGACAGCTACATGTAAAAGAATGAAATTAGAACACTCCCTAACACCATACACAAAAATAAACTCAAAATGGATTCGAGATCTAATTGTAAGACCGGACACTGTAAAACTCTTAGAGGAAAACATAGGAAGAACACTCTTTGACATAAATCACAGCAAGATCTTTTTTGATCCACCTCCTAGAGTAATGGAAATAAAAACAAAAATAAACAAATGGGACCTAATGAAACTTCAAAGCTTTTGCACAGCAAAGGAAACCATAAACAAGACGAAAAGACAACCCTCAGAATGGGAGAAAATATTTGCAAGTGAATCAATGGACAAAGGATTAATCTCCAAAATATATAAACAGCTCATACAGCTCAATGTTAAAAAAACAAACAACCCAATCCAAAAATGGGCAGAAGACCTAAATAGACATTTCTCCAAAGAAGACATACAGATGGCCCAGAAGCACATGAAAAGCTGCTCAACATCACTAATTATTAGAGAAATGCAAATCAAAACTACAATGAGGTATCACCTCACTCCAGTTAGAATGGGCTTCATCAGAAAATCTACAAACAACAAATGCTGGAGAGGGTGTGGAGAAAAGGGAACCCTCTTGCACTGCTGGTGGGAATGTAAATTGATACAGCCACTATGGAGAACAGCATGGAGGTTCCTTAAAAAACTAAAAATAGAATTACCATATGACCCAGCAATCCCACTACTGGGCATATACCCAGAGAAAACCATAATTCAAAAAGACACATGCACCCCAATGTTCATTGCAGCACTATTTACAATAGCCAGGCCATGGAAGCAACCTAAATGCCCATCAACAGACGACTGGATAAAGAAGATGTGGCACATATATACAATGGAATATTACTCAGTCATAAAAAGGAACGAAATTGGGTCATTTGTTGAGATGTGGATGGATCTAAAGACTGTCATACAGAGTGAAGTAAGTCAGAAAGAGAAAAAAACAAATATCGTATATTAATGCATATGTGTGGAACCTAGACAAATGGTACAGATGAACCAGTCTGCAGGGCAGAAATTGAGACACAGATGTAGAGAACAAACGTATGGACACCAAGGGGGGAAAGTGGCAGGCGGTGGCGAGGGGTGTGTGTGATGAATTGGGCGATTGGGATTGACATGTATACACTGATGTGTATAAAATGGATGACTAATAACCTGCTGTATAAAAAAATAAATAAAATTCAAAAATGAAAAAGAAAAAAGAGCCTATTATAGCATCGGGCACAAAGAAGATATTTAATAGATTTATAGATGTTGTTTTTGGGGGGAAAAAGAGACACATATTCTTAAATCCCAGTTTTCCACTAGTTATCAACCTTTCCCTGGTCCCCTTCCAGCAATTTCCCATGCCATGGTGTATCTTCACTGTTTTCAGTTTTTCTCTTATTTTTCTCTTAAACCCAAAGCAATTATGTAAAAGAAAAAAAAAAATCTAGGGGAGGAGACCCTTGCTTAACCTTATTTGTATGCATTCAATGCAAAGCACTGCCCTAAATATCTCCTTGATTTACTGCATTATTTTATTATGTTTGTGAGTTGATCTCTTATCCAGAAGCTAAATGACTAGGCCTTGTAATTTCTCTCCCAGATAGTAGGGATTAGAAAAAACAATCTCTTTTTGGTGGGAATCATGAATATTGGGTGTGTAGGGAAAATTTTAGTAGTTTCTTGGCTAAATTTCAGTATTTTTTTTCTACACATTCTGAAAATTCTGGCACAAAGTCCTGATAAATACGATTAACATTTTTTTGTCCTTAACTTTACCCACAAAAACACTTACTGACAATGCTAGGCAGATCAATTATGGAATCAGAAAGCATTCAATGATCAGCCATCCAGAGAAGCATCATGGAATCAAAGTATCTAGGGGACTGTACTGCAAATGCAAACATCAGTATACTAACTAAAGGGCAGACTAGCCTTCTTGACAAGCCTAAACACACACTCTTTTCTAAACCAGTTCCTAACATGTGTTTAACGCTGAGCAGGGTACCTGGGATAGCTTCCTTGCTTAAAGCTCTTCTTTCCCTGGAAGTCTTCCCCAAGAAGTCTTCCCAGGCCTGATCACCTATGCTTTCTCTTACTTTGAATTCCTACCACACCTAGGAATTCATCCTGCTCTTTACTATCATATGCTTGCCTTGGAATCTTTCTCAAACTATTCCATGATTTCTGTCTTGGGCTTCTCAACTAGAACTTCACTGGCAGAAAGAAATCATGACACCTTTTGTATTCCTCATGGATCCTAGCATAATCTGGGTCCAGCAGTCATCACTCAATAAATGCTTCTAAAGTAATGAATGAGTAAACAGAACAAAAGGACCTATTTATTACTCTGAAGCACCAGCATTCTAGTAACCACAAGGGAAAACAATTGCTTCTATTCATGCCCAAGGTACAAATGAAAAAGTCTGCTTTATAATATATTTTGATTTGTTTGACTTTTTGTGTATTTCACACTATCAACCTGGGTGGTGACAGACAGTGGTTTCAGTTTGATTTTATCACATTGCTTTGCTGCTCCCCATTAGCATTTATATACTTAGGAGGATTCCTGCTAAAGAAAGATACACAGTTGGCCTTGGTATTGGTTTAAACAGTGAGATAATATCAGTAATCCCATGTGGTTCAATTTAAGAACTTCTTTTTGAAGATTTCATCAATGTCAGCCCATCACATCATCAACTGTGATGTGTATGTTTGTGTTTGGGTACTGGAGAGCAGGAGATTGGATGCGGAAATCTGAAAATTGGCAGAGAGAGAAACTCAGAGGGAGAAATGAAGTAATCTGCTGAAACACTATGTTGCCTGTTTCTAAAACTAAAATAAACAAAATCAAAAATGGATGAGCTTCTACTCTGATCTGAGTTTTGTGAGTTTCGTGTTTGTTGCTTGTTTGTGTATGTTGTTTTGCTCCCCTAAAGGATTTCCATATTCGACCTTTTCCCTTAGAATGCAAGTCAAAACCTACTGGAGGAGAACTCATGAAAGAGGAGGTCTAGGGTTCCAGAACTCCAACGGGGAGGAAGCCTAGGGAAGACTTGGAAGCTGTAGGAAAGAAAGGCACTGACTCACTAAAGCCAGTCAGGGTAGACGTGCTCTAATGCTCGGCTGTCTCTGCTGAACCCACAATTTAAAGTTGCTTAGTAGTTATGTGCGTGCTGTGCCTGTGAAATTGTTATTAATAGGTCGGGAAACCTGTTTATGTTACTATCAGACTAAGAGGTTTTTTAATTCACAGTGTCTGTAGGCTCCTGAAGAAGAAACCTATTCAATGATGATTTGATAAAGATAATTTTTGCTTTAAGATTTCTTGAAGTAAATAAAAATGGGTTTAATTTAGCTGTGTTTCCTAAAGGACTCATTAATTATCTCATTATGCTCTTCTTCTTCTAGCTATATTGTCATAAAATTAGAGTGAATATATTTATGGATAAGCAAAAATGTTATTTGATCTCATGGGGTTTTTTAATCATTTAAGCCAACTGTATTATGATTAATTTAATGATCTTTAAATTCATTCTATGTTCTATTCCAAGAAGAGTATTTATTAGAATTGTGAAACTTCACTCTTCTACTGTGTCTGGTTACTGTCTATATAAAATTCAGAATAGTAGTCCAGGAAAACAGAGAAAAATAGAAATTCCTATTTAGTAAAAGGGAAAATAATTTACCAATTATCCTATTAAAACAAAGAGAAAAGATGAATTGATGATTTTTAAAGAAAAGCACATCTTCACCTGAAAATAATCAAACAAATGCAAATCAAAATAAATTTAAGATGTCATGACACAATTATTAAACTAGCAAAAAAAAGGATATAAAATTTAAAAACTAACATTAGAAAGATTGGAGGGAATGAGAAAGGTTGGGGGGTTCTGCAAATTGCTCACTCTTTCTAGAGAGCAATCAGGCATCTGTGACAAGACCTGTAAAATTAGGAGCAGAAACGATATCGTTTTTATCTTTTAATAATCACCATCATATGCCCAGCAGCAGGCACAATTTTTGGTATATATCGGGAAATGAATAAATATTTGATGAAGGAATGAGTGAATGAAATGCTTCCTGCCCATTAACTTGTTAATTCCACTTGGGGAATATGGACAAAAGAATTAACCTAAAAGACAAATTAAGACTTTTTACAACTATTCATAGTAGTGAAAAACTGGACACATTTCACATGCCCAACAAAAGGGGAGTATACAAGCTTGATTAAATGTTACCTGTAGCATGGTATATAGATCATGTTTAAACAACAACAAAATGTGTACATGAGTTAATATTAGGTCTCTCTGTGGGGACTGAGGGAGCAAACTGGACAGAGCAAAGGAGGGAGCCTAGGTGGGTTCTGTTCCGGTGTCCTGATAAGAAGTGTCAATTACCCAATGAAAAACATTTGAAACTGACCAAAACCATTCCAGGAAGTCTAGGACAGACAGTATAGAAACATTGATGTAAGAAATAGAAAAGTCCTGACCATTGAGGACAGAATGGAAGGAAGACGCAGAGCACCCCCATGGCTCACAGTACTCCGCAGATTATAAAGACTTCCTTACCTTTGATTACCTACCTCTATAGACGAAGCAATTTTAGAGATTTGTAAAGGAAATTTCCAACTGAAAACTAAAATTCAACTGCTCAGAAGCTCTGACCCATAATCAACTCATTACTGAATATCTCTTTTAAGACAACTTGACTTTGAGTCTGTATAAAGCCATGTCTTAGGTGCTACAAGGAAGGCATTTATAGAGAAAACACAATAAGGCTGCAAATGCTCATTGCTAAATGTTAACAGTGACATATTTAAAGGGACGCTGACTTTTTTCAATCAATGGATATGTTGAAGTATAACAATGGAGCTGAAGGCCAATTTTCAATTGATTTAATGTCATTATAATTGCCAATACATAAGTAAATTTAGATAGAATTTTTGATACGAAGATAATAAAAATGTTTGATTCTAACAATAATAGGACCCTAAATGTCATCAAAACAATGAGGTCTCTCGTGGTTACCCTGTATATTTTCGTTCTGTCATTCGAACAGTAAAAAAATAAAGGAATAGATTAAAATCATTTTGTAGGGCTTCCCTGGTGGCACAGTGGTTGAGAGTCCGCCTGCCGATGCAGGGGACACGGGTTCGTACCCCGGTCCAGGAAGATCCCACATGCCGCGGAGCGGCTGGGCCCGTGAGCCATGGCCGCTGAGCCTGCGCGTCCAGAGCCTGTGCTCCGCAACGGGAGAGGCCACAACAGTGAGAGGCCCGCGTACCGCAAAAAAAAAATCATTTTGTATATGACATGTTGGGATTAACAACATAACCATTTCTTTACAATGTCTGACAGGTACTAACTGTCAATATTCCACAATAGTATGCTAAATAATGATTTTTTTAAATCACTTCTAGTGTCCAGACAATTCCTGAGTCTACTCAAGAACTTAGAAAAATTTACTCTATTTCCTCAGGAAGTTCATGTAGATAACTTAATAATGAATGGAAGTCTTCTGTTTAGCTTTACTAACCTACAGCGAGTCTTATGAAATTAGTTGAGCCCAGCTATAAGTACACAAATCAGAGGTTTAAGGTAAAAACATTAGGAAAAGTAAAAACATTTATGAAATTAAACTTCAGGGCCAATATCCTGGATTTTTATTCAGCTTAAGTTTGTTTCCTAAGGAGAGCAGTTTATTTCTATCTTGAGTAGATCCAGAAAGAAAGGGAAATTTCCATTATTTTAGTATATGACTCCTATTTGATGAAAAAAACAAAAACAAAAACCTATTACTCCAAAATTATCCCAAATCTTACAATTTATAAGGATGGAGAAAAAATCTAAAAGTCAGAAGTGAGAGAAGTCATCTTAATCAGGACTCAACTGCATAGAACAGAAGCCATTCTAGCACCTTTACATCTAAGAATGGATTTAATGCTGCATATTAGGGCCTTACAACATTTTTAGAAGGGTTGAAGGAGGAGGAGTGACGCCCAAAACACTGCCAAAGAAATGCCCTGCCAAAGAGTCTATTACCACTGATGGAACCAGGAAGCTGTGCCCAGGATCACAACATAATTAGCCATAATCTGAGAAATAATAAGCTGTCACCAAGACTGTGGTGTTGCATTTCTAAATTCCAGTCTCCTGCAGGTGCTCCTGATTGGCAGAACCTAAACCACACGGGGACTTCCAGCTGCAAGGGTATCTGGGAAATGAAGTATTTAGCCTACCAGCCTCTGCAGGACAGGAAAGTGCACTGCAGGTTAACCAAAACAGACATTGAGAGAGTCAAGCACCATGTCTGCCACAGGTAGGCAGCTTCACTACCATGCTGAAGCCCTTTAACATTTGATGATTCTTTCTTCCATGTTTAACCATTTACAGGAAAATAAAGATCATACCAGGACATATTGAAAGAACATTATTTTCAAATTCAGTTGGACTTATTTCTAGGTATGTATTTTTTCAAATAAATTAGGAAAAATAAGACAACTTATTTGGGAGTTTTGTTTCTTAATAAGGTTAAGTAAAAAAAGAGCAGAATACAAAAGAGAATTGCAGAGTAGTTACAGAAATGTTATAATGTTTGTACATATATTGATAAATAACAAAAGTGAATATAAATGAAAAGCATAGTATTTCTGAGCAGGAAAAGATCACCAAGTCCGCTTCCTTAGCTTCTAGTTGAGAGAAAGTATACAAAAGTGGTTGCAAGCTTGGGCATTTGGTCATTGGAAACTCAGCCCCATAACGTATGAGCTTTGTGACCTTGGTAAAGTTATTTCACATCTTTTAGCCTTAGACTCACTTCCTAATCTAATTTTAAAAGGAGAGGATATGGTAATACCATATTATAGGTTTGTTATGATGGTTAAGTAAGACAATGATATATTTTATGCTTGCCATTTATTTAATAATAGGCTGTACATTTTATGATTTCTGAAATCTGGAATTTTTACATTTTTATTATTAAAAAAAACTTGATTGTATCCATGCAGAAGAATAATTGTCACTGCCAGGCACCTACAGTATCTGTTTATCCAATTGTCACTTCAGTTGAGGTTGTTGCTGGTTTTATTTGGGAGGGGGGGTAGCGTATGACTGAATATTTTATGGCATTGCACCTTTTGTTGTTCTTAAAATGCTTTCTAAAAATTACTCTAGTATAAAGCTTTGAGGAAAAAAGGTAATTATAGAAAAGTTATTCTAAGCTAGGAGTTGTTGGAATGTCTGTCTAGTTTATGTGTGGTGAAAGCCTGTCACAAAGCATTGATCATTTATTTAGCAAAACCTTCCAGTTGACTTTCAAGTGATATTTGATGTCCAAGAAGACATAGTTCCATTAAAAAAAGTGAAACCATAAGTTAACTAAATATAAACACCAAGAAATACTAGGTACTTTTTGATATGCTTTATTGTAATCCTAGAAGTGCTTTACAAAGATCATAATCCCAAATACTGACATCAGAGAGTAGTAGCTTATTGGAGTGCTGGGTATGACTGCAGCTGGCCAAAATGATTTTTAAAAATTTTATATTTAGATTGATGGTTGTTTACCTGGTCTAGATTTAAATTCTGGTTGTAATACAATATAAGAAAAAATATTAGGTCTATCATTCTAGAGTCCATTTCCTCCTTTTTTCTTCCTTTTTTTTTTTTTCTTATTCCAAAAGTTGCTATTAAATCAATGTCAAACTGAGGCTACTTGAAGGTCATAGTATGGAAGGTGAGCAGTTGCTAGTGATAAATCCACTTCAGTGTTCCTATATTCCCAAGACTTTGGATTCTTTTCTTTATATTTTGCCAAGGAATTTTGTCCATTAGCTACATTCAGGGTAGGCCACACAGGTTTCCATCAACGAACAAGCAAACAGGTTAGATCACCCCAAGCTGCTCAAGATAGTACACTTAATTCATAGAAACAAATTCAGTTCAATTTAAATTGTGTTTCTCCTTTTTCTCTCCAGTATAGACCCTCAGAATTTACATCTAACTATATTCTCAGCTCTCACATATATTTGCAAAAGTTTGTAAGTGACTTTTTCTGTGGTCTTATAATCAGGTTGATTATTGAGGTAATAACTAGAAACCAAGACCCAAAGAAGCAGAACCACTTAACCCAGATCACACAGAGAATTAATGACAAAGCCCAGTAACGTAGATCTGGGGACACACATGCTGTCATTGCCCAGGCCCACTGACAGAGATGGTTCTCCCAGCCAATCCTAAAAGGCTTTGCCTCCTGACTTCTAGTCTCCATCAGATAAATGCCTCTTGTATTTCTCCAACTTTTATTTTTATCACTAAATTTTTGCCCTATCAAATCACTGTCAAAACTACTTGTAGTGTCAATTTATGTCTAACTTATTTTCTAAAAAAACACCGTGAGCACTCCTTGTGTGTTAGCAACTGTGCTGGGCACAGGTGATAAAGTAACCAACAGGACAGATAAATCTCTACCCACTAAGAGATTTCCATCATGTTACAAACTTTTTTCTAGGCTTCAAAACCCTCTAGGTTCATTTTGCTGTTCATGAGCAGCAGGCTTATCTGTTTTTTCAGTTTATAAGGAAAGAAACAAAAATTATAGTTGAGCCTTATGTATAATTTTCATTTTTCCATCCTTCTGTATTTACTTACTAGTTGCTTATGGGTCAGAAAGAATCACGATCTCGGCTTCCATTAAAAGGGATAATTGGTAAACAAGCATTTCTCAAACGCCTCAAAAAAGGCAAATACAATTGGTTCTCTTTGTTCATGGTAACTATATTTTATCAAGTCACTGAAAACCCTGAAACACTGGGTGCTCCCAAGAGAAACAGAGGGTTAGATTCCTGCAAGCCTCTGATCACAGTATTTTCATCAACCAACCAATACAAAACTCTGTTTTATGTATGTTTCAGTTTTAAAGACGCCTTTTTAAATGTATACTGTTGACTCATTAATGTAGAAATCACGGCCAACATACCTGCATGAATTTTATATCACATATTCTCTCCATAAGGCACATTAAAGGCTTCTTCTGCACAGAAACACCTGACAGCCATTCAGCACTAAGCTTAGAGTCCATTTTAAATCACCAACAAAAAGTTGGAGAATGCAATAACCATGGCACTAAACAGACCAAGTCAAGGACGTGTGTTTACCTTAGGAGAGGTGAATCAAGAGAGCAGAGCATCAGCCTTGTTTAACCCCAGCTGGGACCGTGTACATGGGTCAACTCAAATTTTTCACCCACATGTCCATGAATGACCTCAAAACTGCCATGACAGAGGAATGGATAAAGATGTGATACATATATACAATGGAATATTACTCAGCCATTAAAGAAGAATGAAATAAAGCCATTTGCATCAGCATGAATGGACCTAGAGATTATCATACTAAGTAAGTCAGACAGAGAAAGACAAATAGCATATGATATCACTCATATGTGGAATCTAATTTAAAAAAAAGACATAAATGAACTTATTTACAAAACAGAAACAGACTCACAGATTTTGAAAACAAACTTACGGTTACCAGAGTGGAAACATGGGGGAGAGTTAAATTAGGAGCTTGGGGTTAAAATACACACACTACTATATATTAAAAGATAACCAACAAGGACCTACTGTACAGCATGGGGAACTCTACTCAATGATTGAATCACTTTGCTGTACACCTGAAACTAACACAACATTGTAAATCAACTATACTTCAATAAAATTTAATAAAAAAATAAAATAAAAGTATTAAAAAAAAAAAAGATACAGGGCTTCCCTGGTGGCACAGTGGTTGAGAGTCCGCCTGCCGATGCAGGGGACATGGGTTCGTGCCCCAGTCAGGGAAGATCCCACGTGCCGCAGAACGGCTGGGCCTGTGAGCCATGGCCGCTAAGCCTGCACGTCCGGAGCCTGTGCTCTGCAACGGGAGAGGCCACAACAGTGAGAGGCCCGCGTACCGCAAAAAAAAAAAAAAAAAAAAAAAAGGACACAGGACAGTTCCATCAGAAAAAAACTGCCATGAGCTGATTTTAGGGTTACAAAGAAATTCTAGTGAATAGGAGAAGCCACAAAAATGGAACCCATGAACAATATGGATCAACTGTACCTGTCCTGCATGAAAGGTAAGTGGAACCTCACCCTGATTTTGCAGTAAGTTCTCATGAAACCTATATGTAGCTAATAAATTTTGAAGAATTAATCAAGAATACTTAGTGATGGTACATTAAGAAGACCAGAAAAAATACATAATTGTTGAGACAATTTAAGCTCCACTCTCTTTTCTAATGACCTAGCACACAGCAGCAATCATATTTGTTGAATGAATGAACAGAGTTGGGAACATGGCTTCCTTTGCCTATAGAATATGAAGCTAATTACAAGGCTGGGGGACTTGGAATGTACAATGAAATCTCATTATTTGGGCCTCCCCAAATTTTGCAATTCATATCATCAGGAAAAACCACATGGGCAAATTTTACATTCAGACTTTCCTTTAGAAAGGAGTTCACAAAACATCTTTAGTTGTAAAGGAAAAACCTTCAAAAAAAGATCTAATAAGTCAGAGAACAAGCTTTCAGAAAATGTTATACGTACTTGTTTACGTATTTTTAACGCTTATTCAATTAATCCTGATTTAGTTGGCAAAAGGATAACTTTTCTAGATCTTGGTTTGTCTAGTTCCTTTTTCTGTGTGAACTCTGAAAAACTAAGATGCCATTAAAAAAATCATGATGAAAACATTCTATGAATTTAGATTCATTTACTAACCTGTGACCTAGAAAATGAATCATATCCCATATGATCTCTATACGCTGACATTTGATGATTCTGTGATTTGTCCACGTCAGTGAGGGCATTTTAAAAAATTTATTTATTGT
This sequence comes from Grampus griseus, assembly GCF_964374135.1. NCBI lineage: Eukaryota > Metazoa > Chordata > Mammalia > Artiodactyla > Delphinidae > Grampus > Grampus griseus. Next base: position 52,023,060 of record NC_139003.1, on the reverse strand, counting down.
ATTTATTTATTTTTGGCTGCATTGCGTCTTTGTTGCTGCACATGGGCTCTCTCTAGTTGCGGCAAGTGGGGCTACTCTTCGTTGCGGTGCGCGGGCTTCTCATTGTGGTGGCCTCTCCTGTTGTGGAGCATGGGTGCGTGGGCTTCAGTAGTTGCAGCACGCGGGCGCGGTAGTTGTGCCTCGTGGGCTCTAGAGGACAGGCTCAGCAGTTGTGGCGCATGGGCTTAGTTGCTCCACGGCATGTGGGATCTTCCCGGACCAGGGCTCGAACCCGTGTCCCTTGCGTTGGCAGGCGGATTCTCAACCACTGTGCCACCAGGGAAGCCCCAGTGAGGGTATTTTTGTACCAACTATACATATCTACAATAAGTCTCCATCCTCTGCACAGAGTCTCAAATTTGGTAAATCTGTAGTCTATGAGATTAATTCATATTAATAAAAACCACTTTCTTTTATTGGACACATATATTATATGCCATCACAACAATCCAGAAAAGTAGACGGTATTGTATTACCACGCTCTAGGTGACAAAAAAGAAATTGGCTTACAAAGGCTAAGCAATTTGCTTTAGGCCTCACAGATAGGAAGTCGAAAATCTGCCATGAGTTACAAAGCCATTAACTCAACCATTATGCTCTCCTGCCTCCGGACAGATACAAGACATGGGCATTAAAGGGATGCCTGATCCCAGGGCTTCATTAACATTCCTGCAACTAAAGGGAACATCATGATTTTATCTCCTCTTAACGTATTACTTACAAGGTTGTTTAAGTCCTTTAAAATATTAAATATTTAATTAGTCCTATTACAGCATCTCCCTGAGGCAAATAGTTAGCCTGTATAATTGTTATGATGGTTAAAAAGAAGAGCGAAAGGAAGCTTGAGCATAAATTAACAATAATAAAACAGATCATTACATTTCATGCCCAGAGATTAACATGGATAACTTGCTTCAAATAAAATTGTAAGGTGATTATTAAGATCAGTCTTTACAGATGACCTTAGTCATTACACTCTAACTGGGTCTCCACGTACCCAAAATGACCAGTCATTCCATTAAATATAAGGTTACCATTCTCATCCATTATTTCTCAAAGTGTCCACCAAAGACTCCTGCATCTGAATCACCTCGGGGTTTTGTTTAAAATGGAGATTTTGGTACTCACGTGAATTATCTTTCTGCACTTTTAGCAAGTATTTCCAATGATTCTGGGGTAAAATATCAACCAGTTTTTTTAGGGCTGTATCCTTATTTGCAATATAAACGTATAAAACATTATTTCTACTTATATAAGGGTTAAGAGAGTTTTATTCCCTTACCAGTTTGGGAACACCTTGAGATTTGAGTCATGCTTTGTTCAATAATTATTCTACTGTTTAGAAAGAAACTGGAAAAAAACTGAGCCTCCAAATGGTTTAATGTTGAATGATCCAAACATGGTTGACTGGATTTTTCATTTTTAAAAAAATCTGCTTTCAGCCAAATATATAACATCTTACATAACATATCTTATGGACAAACCTGAACAAACTTTTTGGTTAACCCAATATATATATTCATGTAGCCACAGTCTTTAATAATCATCCATAACAATTCTGGGAAAGATACTTGCGATTTGCTTCTTTTGTTACAGGGTTGCCGACTGACTAACCTACATGCTCTCAAAAAACTGGTCTCCTCCATGATCTAATCAGAAGAGGTTTGCAACAGTGAGAGTTCCCACAAAGAAAAGAAAAATGCTTTTCACAATGGGATGTCAACATTCTCACCGACATGCCTGGTATTCTAAGCCTCCTTGAGCCAATAGCAGAACATTTTATTACTTTACACACTCATCTGAAAATCCAGAATTGATTGCCAAAAAAGCCCACTTCAGATATACCTTATGCAAGAGGGAGGCTCAGTCCAAACGTCATGTTAAATTCCACATTTAGATAAAGTTCTCAAGCTCTTGTCACTCTATTCAACTGTTTAATCATCAAGAAACAATATACTATCATCATACTGCTTTCATTCCCTCCCCAAAATCACTTCACAAAATCTAAATTTCATGACCTTAGCATTTACTGAAGACTAACATGAGAAAGGTATATTTTTAAAATTTTTTTCATTTTCTTTTTCAAAAAATATGACATTATACGTCATGTTACATTATGACCTTTTATACAAAGAGACACCTAATATATTCCTCTTAGTAGTCAGTTGCAGGAAACTGTGTTTCTCTCCAGATGAACATGAATGATTCTATTCATCCTACTTTGAGAGCTCGGCAGCCTCTTACACTCCCCTGTTTGACTTCACTGCCCGAAAGAGGAGAATTCAGTTTTCAACGGCAGCAACTAATTCATTTCATATTCATTTAATATAAATATGTTTCAGCTTCTTAAACTTGTTTCTATAATTTTTCCTTTTATCTTGCCTGTTTTAAGTAGGTTTTATCATTGCAAGTCACTTCTAATGATGTGAACTAGTAGACAAGGAAAAAGTCAACCTTTTTCAAGAATTAAACAAGCAAAGGTAAGTCTGGCAAGGGATGTGACAAGAAGATTACCTGAATACATGGAAAGATCAAGCAGTTAGGACAGAATCAATTTTTCTTGTTTTATAGTCATAAGGGCATTTTAACTAACAATAATACCACCAAAACGGATCACTAAGAAACTTCACAGAAGCCAGCACGACACATGACCCTTGTCAGACTAGCGCAAAGCCAGATACAGAAGCAAAACAGCTGAAGGATAATGAACTATAATCTGATCTGTAATTAGGTAAAAATCACAAAGGCCCAAAGATGAAAAGGGTCTTAAATAGAATGCTTTCAATGTCTGATAGTTAACTGCCCGGAAGTTATTTTTTAAGAAACATACACCCTGGGGCTTCCCTGGTGGCGCAGTGGTTCAGAATCCGCCTGCCAATGCAGGGGACACGGGTTCGTGCCCCGGTCCGGGAAGATCCCACATGCAGCGGAGCGGCTGGGCCCGTGAGCCATGACCGCTGAGCCTGCGCGTCCGGAGCCTGTGCTCCGCAACGGGAGAGGCCACAACAGTGAGAGGCCCGCGTACCGCAAAAAAAAAAAAAAAAAAAAAAGAAACATACACCCCTTCTCAAATTTTCATGTGAATGTAAGTCACCTGATCATCTTAAAATACAGATTCAGATCCTAAGATATTGGGGCCCAGGATTCTGCATTTTAATACACTCCCAGGAGACACTGAGGCAGCTGGTCCAAGGACCACACTGACATTCTGCCTTCTGAAATTCAATGCTGCCTTTAGAGCTTGCCGTGACTGAATCCATCCCAGCTTTACCACTTAAAAGCTGTGACATTAGCCAAGTCCTTTAACATCTCAGACCTTCAGTTAGCTTATCATTTGCATGGGGATAACAATATCTACCTTGTAGAGCCCTTGGGAGGATTTAAAAAGATAACCGCATGGTTCAATAAGGCCCTTGATAAATATTCTTTTAGTGAGAAGGCTGTCTTTATTATGACTGAACACCACCTTAGGATTTGGAATGTTATAATTTGTTTTTAAGTACAGAAGTATGCAAGATGAAAACCTAGATTCTGTAAGATAAATTTTACACTTGAAAGGCAGATGTGTGTCTATGTGTGTGTAAGTGAAGTTACACTAACAAAAGTTAAGTTTCACACCCCCATACTGACTACTATATAACCAAAATCTGGGATACTATGCACATGTTTATCTGATAAGCAAGAATCTCTATATAAGGTGAAACGATCACGGCTTGGAGAATAGCTGAGCAAGAAGGGCTCCGTATTTTAGAGAAAAGATGGGCAGCAAAGGCATGGAATTAAACAGTACTCTAAACCCATTCTTTTATATGACTCTTAAAGCCAAGTTCTCATCAGCGCAAAATGGGGTTTGTCAACTTACACTCTTTGTGGAGCGAAGCAAGATATAAGCACCAAAAAAATAGAGCTTCTAAAATTACACAGAACTATATTAACGACCTAGGCAGTTAATTAAGAAATGTGTTAGTAATAACTAGAAAACTGTTACCAATAAAGGATTCTAACAGCACTCATGGCCAACTTTTTGCTGGCTTTTCAATTGATTTTTGACTTCAGGTTACATTCAGGGTCCAGGAAAAAACATTTTTTCTGCTTTGAAAAATCAAAACCCTGGCCTGAAATAGACAGAGACCTCGGAGAGTTTCCTTCTAACAAGCAGAAATGGTGGTATTTTGCTTCCCCTTAACCAAGATGAAATCTCTAAAACTGCATAGCCAGAAGCAAAACCCTCAGAAGACTAATAATACTTTAACATTTTCTGTTCACATGTGAATGTTAATTCCACTCTCTGAAGAGAACCACCAAAATGGCATTCGTTAAGATTAAAGCCATATTACTGTAGAAATGGGAAATGTATATGTATGCTGCCTATAAAATGCAAATGCTGACAAAGAATGGATCTCCACTGAGTTCTCTCCACACCTGTTTCTTTGCAAAGTTAAACCACACTGGCAAAGCACTTCATAAAGGCAGTATACAAGTCTTAAGTTGCCGGTACTGGCTGCTCTGCTGCCAAGGTAGCCCCGCAGGTTGTTGACAACTGTGTGCCCCCCTGATGAATGCCCACCTATGCTCGTGGAACAAGCATAGGGCCCTGGTAATGGGGGCAGACAGGAGACATTCCAGACTTTCAGCATCTGGCAAAGTGGAAGAGGCTCCTGCAAAACACAACTTCTGATTGGGGTTGTCTTGCCCTTGGATCAAACGTCTTACCTGGTTAAGTCCGTTGAAGAATGTGATCTGCAATGGCTTTTTTCATGACTACAAAGAAACAAACAAAAGAAAGGGTTATAGAAAATGCTAGAGCTATATTTTTTTCACTGTTTTTTTAACAGGCGGTATTTTTAACAGGTTACTGATAAACTACAATATTCAAATTAATGGTTCATTACTGGGACTGCTTGCTTGGTCTAAGGGAATGGAAAGGAGAGATGGGAAAGAATATAGATTTGAGGAGGGAGTAAAGCATGAGGGAAAAAATGTGACAGATAATAGTAGGAGCTAAAAGTTACATAGTGATTTATATATACCAACTCATAGGATCTTCCTAAGAATTCTATAACATCAGTAAATTGTGCATCACCCCAATTTTACATATGAGGAAACTGCGGCATAAGGTGGTTAAAGAGCTTCCATGAAGCCCCACAATGTAATCTGATTCCAGGCTGTCTGGCTCTTTTACACTACACTCTACTGCTTCTTATTCGCTGTAGTGTTGGATGCCTGTCACATGCCAGTGCACAATAAATATATGTGAAATGAATGAGAGATTTTTCACAACCCCTGTAGCCATTATGTCCTAGACACAAGGTCTCTGAGGGTAAGAACTGTCTTACTCATCTTGTCCTAACCCTCAGCACCTAGCGCAATGCCAGTCACACACAGTAGATGCTCCCAAGTTGTCTGATGAATGAATGAATACAGACTCAAATAGCTATAGGTAGTATGAACCATAAATAGAATCACACGGTAAAATGAGGAAGAGTGGGCATAGTTCAGTATCTTCCCACAGTTCCATGAGGTGGTCTAGAACAACAAACACAATGGTCGATTTTATTATCCAGTTTCTCCTACCTAACTACTAGTAGGACACAGAATAGAAATTCTGAATTCCTCTTTGCAAAAGAAAACCTCATTTTCATGATGAATAAGACAATGGGTTCCTGAAGGAGCTCCACTTTCAAAAACATGATATGATCATTTCTACCAAAATGTAGACAACTAAGGAAATATCCAAATCAAAGTTGAATAACAAAGTAGGTGCACAAGCAGCGTTTCTTAACCCTGCCCAGTGAAGTAATCTTTGTTGCAGAGGAAAGGACATACGTTCCTCTGAGACATAGCTATAAGCAACCTGCTTCAGCATAAAATTTCACTGAGGTCTTATATTTTCTCTTAAAAATTCATCATTTTTTTGGCATTCTGAGGTGTGTTTGTTTTTGTTTTACCACAAAAAGTATGTTGTGATTACTTACCATTATGTAAAATGCAAAGGCCACCATCTTTATCCTTTAGCATTCAATACCCTACGGAATGTGTTAGCCCATTTGAGAAACCAGAGACTGTAGCATCTGGTACAGACTCTCATTTAGAAGCCCAAACATTTAGAAGCAAATTATAAATACATTAAGTGAAATATAAATACAGACCCCAAATGAGCGTAATGAAATTAGAATAATTTGGTGTGAGATATGGCATCTGTGCACTTAGCAAATACCTTCTTAATAACCATCCTGAATAACCACATATAAAGGTAAACAAATAGGAAAGCTAGTTAGGTCAGCTCACACTCAGGAATTTCTCCTTCTCCAATGCCACATGGGAGGATTAAACTTCCCCAACTGCCTAAATCTGCCCATGTAATTTGCTGGGTCAAGAAAATGTGACTGGAAGTCACCTATGTCCATTCCAGGTGAAAACACTAAAGATTTAACCTGCAATTTCCTATGTTCTATCTTCCCTGCCACATGACTAATAAGGCCGTATGTTCCAAGATGATGGTACCTTCCTCAGCCTGGAAGCATGAGTTGTCAAACAGGGTCAATTGTCTGGGAGATTCATGCAGATGCACAGTGGACTCCAAAGAAGAAATAAACCTTTGTTGGGTTAAGCCACTGAGATGTTGTTACTGCAGCATAACCTAGCCTGTCCTGGCTGATACGCTCCCAGATGTTAAACTCAAATTCAAATAGACCAAGCTCCATAAACATTAAAGAGCCCTACCTTATTTCTGTTCTATTAGTCCAGAGCTATAAAACAACAATCTGTAAGCAATATGGTTATTTGTATGCAATGCCCAACAGTTTTAGCTAAAGTGACTCATAAACTGCTCTCTTAAAAAAAATTCTGTCAAATTGGTCATTTAGAAGTGTGTAAACAAGCAGTCAGTTGACACTTTTCTTTTCAAACCACTTCAATTGGATGTAAAGGGAAAACCCCATATAGCACACTATAAAGTTCTCTACTGACACAGACGATATTGGTGAACATACTACATTAAATACTCATTTCTACTTAATTACCAGCAAATCATACCACAAAGCAAATACAAACTGCCAATTAAAAAAAAATACAATCAATTGTATTAATTTTCAAAATTCTGATGTTCTATTACTTAGCTCAGCCAATTTTGAAAGTTACACAAACTCAATTTTTGTAGACGTCTCCATCCACCTATGTGAAGGTTTCTTAAACTTGGCACTATTAACGTTTCAGACTGGATGGTTTTCATTAAGGGAAGAAGCTGTCCTGTGCATCGCAGGATGTTTAGAAGCATTCTCGGCCTCTACACACTAGATACCAATAGCACCTCCTCAGCTGAGACAACCAAATAATGTCTCCAAACATTTCCAAATGTCTCCTAGCAGACAAAATCACCCCAATTGAGAACCACTAATCAACTTCAAAGTTCCACACACAAAAAAATGTGAATATAAGTAGCTCTTTGCAGGAAGCAGCTCTCTGCAGGAGGCCTTTTGTCTTGTCACTTTAGTAAAGCTATATTTTAACCAATCTTTACACCAGATGCCCCCATGCTTAACTAACCTCCATCCCAAGCACACCTTTCAAATCTTTTGATCACTCAATGCCTTGCCTAACCTATTGATTCTTTCCTTAAAGAAGTAGAAATGAAGAATACGTGATTAACAGATGAATAGATCTTTTGGCCAGCTTCCCCTTTAGTAATCTCATGAGCAGATGGTGTCAACAAGATACCACCTAAAGAAAGATCACAAGGAGTAAACAAGCATGCACACTGTGGGAGATGACACGAGTCTGACCCTCTTCCTCAATGATACATGAAATACTTCACCTTTTTCCCTTTAAGAACTTTCATGACCAAGCAGAATCTTCAAAGTTGATTCTGGGACATGAGTTTGCCTTCTCCCCAGGTTGCTGGCCTCCTGAATAAAGCAACCTTCCCTTTTCCAATCAACACCTGTCTCTTGAGTACTGGCTTTTGAGTGGCGAGCAGCTGAACCTGAGGTCAGTAACATGAATTCCGTCCTACAGCCCCTTTGCTGCCTTACTAAAGTGACTTACAATAGCACAATAAAGGTGGTATAACAGAATCTTACTTTCTTTTACTATTACATAAAGAAAGCAAATGTTGGGGGCTTCCCTGGTGGCGCAGTGGTTGAGAGTCTGCCTGCCGATGCAGGGGACGCGGGTTCGTGCCCTGGTCCGGGAGGATCCCACATGTCGCAGAGCGGCTGGGCCCCTGAGCCATGGCCGCTGAGCCTGCGCGTCCGGAGCCTGTGCTCCGCAACGGGAGAGGCCACAACAGTGAGAGGCCCGCGTACCGCAAAAAAAAAAAAAAAGAAAGCAAATATTAATTGTTAAAAATTAGAAAATAAAAATTTGCAAAACTAACAAAATAATTACTTGTAACCTCATCTCAGTTAGCATGTTTACAGACAGGTTCTCCCTGGATTCACTCATTCAACAGTAGCCGAGTGACTGCTTTGTGCTGGGCACTATCCCAAATGTCAGAGATAGAGTGTTGAGGCAGACAGATTCTAGCCTTTCTGGAGCTTACGACTTCATGGTGCCTTCAATACCAACAGCAAATGATGATGAGACTCATAAGGAAAAGTGCAGGCTCCTATGGTCCTACAGCATTGGCTTGAGGTGTTGTCTCAGGGAAGCCTCTTTGAAGAAACAGCATCTTAGCTGAGAACAGAAGGGTGTGGAATAACAATGGCTAGCACTCCAGTGGTGCCTGCTACCTGCCAGGCAATTTTCTTAGATTCTACGCATAATAACTCATTAATCCTCTGAACAACCCTGTAAGATAACTGCAATTATTATCCCTGTTGTAAAGATAGAATATGGGTTCAGAGATGAAGTACCTTGCCCCAGACCACAAAGCTAGTATGTGGAAGAAACAGAATCTGAACCTGGTCTGTGTCCCTAATAACTAGGACAAGGACAGTCAGCCCACCCCACCCCCCAAAGTGAGCCAGGCAGAGTGGGAGGAAGAGGGGTTCTGGCAAAGGAGGCTGTGGTGCACTATTTTCCCAGACAAGGAGGCGTGACCTTCCAGCCACCAAGAGAGAACACAGAGGATACTGAACTCCACCTCATTACATACTTATGGTAGTTTCCTAGGGAAGTGCAGCCTCCCTAAATCCTTTCTTGGGAGAAGATAAGGTATAAATTATTTATAAATTAATTAATTATGATGAGAAGTAAGCAACAGAATAGTCTAACACTGAAATTGAAAAGAGAGGTGGCAAGTTCCAAAAGGTTGAATTCATAACAGCAACTCACTCAAATACATATTGTAGATGAGTCAGGAGGTCTGAATTTCTAGGCTAATAAACTCATATGTTTTGAGCTGAAGTGAATGCTCTCATGATGCTCCTGCAACTTGTGTGGTTGCAATAAGATAAAGGGAACTCTCCTCACTAAAATGATTTCCAGAAACTTCAATGATCTAAATCACTCCCTAAATCTGGTGATGACACATTAATCTTATAAATCTAAGAACATTCACTATGACAATACGGATTTCAATACTACTGAATATGCTCCTTTTATTGCTTTTATTATTTGAGATACTGTTGGTTTAATTTCTATATGACCGCATTATATATAAATTCTAAATATTACAAAAGGGAATAATAAAAGTAACTATTTTGGTTTTTTAATTCACTTCCTATATGAATGATACTTCTTTTCAGAATTTAGAATATATATAATTATCTGTTGGTTAGAATACTAGGCTAATAAAACTATATTTATGTATTTGATCTATATGTCAAATTGCTCTGTAGACATAGCTGCTTTGGGCATCTCAGCATAATCTACTATCAGATTTAGAAAATAACTCAAAACCATTGGGGACCACTAATTTCATTTTCATCTATGAAGCATCTTATAGATACCAAAATCTCAAGGAATGAGTTGCTCTGATTAATTGCATTTTCTGGATAACTGAGACTTATCTATAAAAGGTTTAGTATCCCATCCCTAGAGTTGAAAATAGACTGATAGATGTTCTTGCCATAGCACATCATATTTTAATCTTTGTGTGAGGACAGATAATACAAAGGATGATCATATGGAAATTAAAAATAATTTTACAGTATTGCAAATGGAAGTGACAGAACGAGCATGACATTGTGTTGGATATGTACTCATCTCAGAGCTTAACCATTGCTTTTGAAAAAAAATACTAATGTTGCTTCATTCCATTATCATGTATCCCATTATGAAAAAGTGAACTGCAAAAGAAAATGGGTTTGATTCTTGTTAGTGTTACTGCACGAGGAATAATTGAGAAGGACAAAAAGAATGTGCTGGATATTTTAGTACACATGATATTTTTATTTCCCCCAACAAGCAAAAATAATCTTCCTTTTCTATTACTATAATTAAATGTAATTCTCAGCTATTTTGAAACTCACACAGCAGTGTCTACTATAATTTGATACTGCTTAAGTCCATTGTTGCTTATTTATCAGCCAATTAAGAGGCAGCAATATACTAGATTAAAAAGCGGTATGAGTACATGTGCATGTTTTTTTTAAACTACCTCCCGTGTGCTGCCTAAACTCAAGTCTTGCTGGGAACTTTTGATACAACTTTCTCTTGCTTTTACTCTTCTATTTGTTTCTCTCTAGGGAAAAAGGTATTACATAATTTTGTTGAGACTAACAAACTATGTTAGTTCTCTTTTCAAATTGTGTGTTGTAACCATTTCCTACCTACATTTTACAAAAGTTGACTATAACTCAAAGAGCAGTCCATGTTTATAATTACGCCCTTAATTAATGGAGTAGAATGCAGGCATTTTTAAAGCTTTTTTTTTTTTTTTTTTTTTTTTTTTTTTGCGGTATGCGGGCCTCTCACTGTTGTGGCCTCTCCCGTTGCGGAGTGCAGGCTCCGGACGCGCAGGCTCAATGGCCATGGCTCACGGGGCAGCCGCTCCGCGACATGTGGGATCTTCCCAGACCGGGGCACGAACCCGTGTCCCCTGCATCGGCAGGCGGACTCTCAACCACTGCGCCACCAGGGAAGCCCTGCAGGCATTTTTATACTCTGTAGCTCAGCAATTCTCAAAGTCTAGCCCCGGACCAGCAGCATCAGTACCACCTGGGATTTTGTTAGAAATGCACATTCTCAGGCCCCACCCCAAACCTACTAATTCAGAAACTCTGAGGATGGGACCCAGCCATGGTTGACCAAGCCCTCTGGGTGATTCTGATGTACACGAAAGTTTGAGAAGCAATGCCTTAGGCCGAAGGGTAAGGGGACTTAGCCAAGGTTAGGAGCTACTTCAAGACAGGTTCTCCCAATTTTCAACATCCCATTTCTCCAGACTAAGTCACTAATTTAGACTTTTTGAAACATCAGCACTGACCTGTTATCAATGAATGGTCAATCATCTAGTTTTCTCTAAATTCATAAGGAAGGGATACCCAGATACTGTCCAGTACACACTCTTATGATATGAATAGCCCCCAAATAACTGAGAGAATCTGGTCATTCTCCTCACAGCTATATTGCCCCCAACTAGCTCACTGTGGATGCCTCTGCTAGAACCACAAGATGAAGATTAGTGTTGCTGCTGTTGTTGCCGATTAGTGAAATTTGACCAGAGTTTCCTAGTTTGGCCAGGTTTTTTAAATATTGCAAAACCAAATGTGGATAGTTCTCAGAAATATTAGTATTTTACACTGCTTCATGCATATAATAGTCATTATTAGAAGAACAAAGCCTTATCAATAAATCTCAATGTACTTTAATAAATGGAACTGAATTTCCTAACAAAATTGAGAGAGAGCGTAAAGTTCTTTGTATAAACTGATCCGGAAAATGAGTCAGAAAATATTTTCTGACCAGTTACCATTTCAAAACACAGTTATAAAGCCAACCAGCTAATCAGTTTCCTTTCTTAACTGCTGCCTTCTTGCTAGTTGGAGGGAAGGGTGGGTTGGAGAGGGAGGGGAAAAGGCAGGGTTCCAGGCACACAGAGAAGGCAAGGCATGAAATCAGCTGGATTCAGGAACTAGAAGGAGATTCGTTAACGGTGTAGGACAAGTGATGAGGAGAGGAGATCAACTGACGGACGAGCCAGAAGTAGGCAGGTACTTATCATGAAGGACAAGGTGAGGATTTGTTCCTAAACATGGCCTGAATTCATTACAAGATTTTAAGTAAGACAGTGTTGTGATCAATCCAGAATCATAGTACAATCACTTTGCCAACAAACGATAGAAGGATGGATTCTAGGGAGAAAACGCAGAAGAGCAACTGCCATCAGGACAAGGTGATAAGAACCAAAACTAAAAGCACTATCAGTGGGAACGGAGAGAAGAAAACGGATTCAAGGGATACATAGGAGGTAAACAGACCTTCTACTGGAGAACTCTACTTAGGAAATAACAACCAGGAGCCTCTAGCCTTCTCTCAAGAGGCCTTGCACTAAAAAAAAATGGCTTACAAACTTTTTCGTTGAATCACTTCTGAATCACACTCACATATGAATATTTGCTGGAGAGGAAAGGGGACACCAACGCTCTGTCAAACACAACCAGATTTTGAAGCCCAGTTTAGACTCAACTAGAGAAACACTCCCTACAGGCACCCGTGTGCGTGTACACGCACACACTCACACACACAAACTCGCGCGTGTGTGCGTGCACACATTCTACCATTAGATGATGGCCTTACGATTGAGTTGGGAAAGGCGTCTGTCCAAACACCATGGTCTGGGTGATTCTCTCTCCTCAGCCTCCCCCATTCCCAACCTAGCCAGTTCTTTAGCTGGTCTACTGGAATTGCTTTCTAAATTGCCTGTGCCCACCACACCAAGCATAGATTTTCTGATTACTTCCAGTTAAACTTTAAAAAAATGCCATGATTACTTCAAAGACATGAGCCTTCAGTGGGCACCATTTTTTTAAACACTTTTCCTTTCACTTGTCTCCACTCAAGGTTACACCCTCCATTTCTCCATCTTTTCATTACCAGCTAGTTGTATGGAGGTTCCACAGGTGAGAATGCAGGCAGTTGTTATTACGTTGTTATTATGTAATTGTTGTTATTATGTAATATTATGTTATTACTGTTTTACTCTCTGGTTTTTGAGTACTCTTTGGGCAACACTCATGCTTGGTTGCCAAAGCATGGCTACCATGGTAATATCAACAGATAGCAATATTTTAAAAAGAAAACAGCAAATTAAAAGCTTGTTTTAAATGAAACAGTGAGCAAAATAGGTAGAACTCAGTCAAGAGGCAGATTGCTACTGAGTAATTCTCCTCTCCTGGGCACACAATATTTTTTTAAAGAGCAGCCATTCTCCAGGGGAACATTAAACATAAATAGTCTGCTTGTTTGTTTTTTACTTACCTCTCAAAGTATTTCTCTAGTGGGGAAAGTTCCTGGTTTTTCAGTAGTTAGCCTAGGTGAGGAAGCCATCGTGTCTGCTTCCCCAAAATATCGTTGCTGACCTCTCTGAGCACTCCATCGAGGTCAGGGTGGAATTTTGCAGTCCTCAAACCTCTTGGAGAAATGTTCAGCCTTTCACTATTTTACGTACTGTCTCAAGAACTCATGTACAGAAATCCCACTACAGTAAAACGTCAACAAGGGAGAATACAAATAATGAACACGTCAGTCCCCGGCAGCTGATACTAATAGCCAGGCTTATGCAAAACTAATTTCTTAAGTTGAAATTGGTTTATTGTGTGAGGTATGGCATTATATAATGTAACATTTAGCTGTTCTATTTAATAAGAATTGGTCCTATTCTTGGCAAGTAAAAAAGCCCTAATATTAAATTATGCAATTTCCATGCTTTTCAATTTCTTGTGCGCCCATGTTACAGAAAGCCCAATTTGAAATATAAATAAGAGAATGTTACATTTTGTGCAAGTAGAGATTCAATAGTGATCTGAACTCTTTTTTTCCTTTAAAATATGTCTTTTAAATGCACATGTGATAGCTCCTGCATTTTCATAACATCTGAATTCTGAACTTCTAAGCAGCAATCAAAGCTGCAGGAGCTGACCTATTGCAATTTTACTGCCGTGGCAAAATCAGTCCCTTTATTCCATGGTACACATTTTCAAAGACAGTCTCAGCAGTGTACTTTTTTTATGACTCCAGTTTATGCAACTTTTCCTTAGGACCTTACCTCATCCATATATCTGAGATTCCTAAATGCAGCGAGCTGTCAAGTCACAGCATTATTTTCTCTTTCATCAGTAAAGTATCAGTACAGAACAGAGAATGAGGAATAAATTGGGGTCACAGACATGCTGGGCATGTATCCTCTATGAAATTCATTCAGAAGTTATGAAAATGTAGGAGCTGACACTTGTACATTTAAAGGTATATATATTCAAAAGAAGGGGGAAAAGAAGAGTTTACATCATTTCAGAACTAGGGTTCTTTGTGAATAAAGGGTGAGTATCCTAATGGATACTGGAGGCCAGAAGCTCACACGGGGCCACAGCTGAAATTAATAGTGAGCAACTTCTAAGCAAGACCTCCAAAGGGAATGACTCAAAGGAGAAAAACCAAACTGCATGCATTCTTTTACTCCCTGCCAGAAAATCGGGGTCTCATAAATTCACTGAGACGTCCAATGAGAACACAACTGGGATTTTCCCACTTGCAGAAAAATCAAAGATGGCCATTTGGAAGGAAAGACAAGGGGGGCTTCTGAATCAAGGATTATAGTACTGGACAGGACTATGCAGGTCAGAGATGAAGTTGTTTTCCAAAAATATCATCCTTTGAGTAATTATGTATTATCTGTGTTCCTAGAGTCCCTGGAGCTATAAAACCAATGCATACCAACGTAATTTCTTTATATTTTATTTCTATCTTTGTCCTTAACTAAGCTTCTGGTTGGAAGTGTCAGTTTGAGTATAATCCCTCTACATGGGTCTAAAGAACACAGTAGTTTACAGATGAACTTCCTTTAGCCCCTAACACCAAAGAGCTTCTCACCTCCCACAAGTAGAACTCTCTCGTATTTTGTGATTCTGAGGGTACCAAGGAGAGTTTCAAGGAAAAGGAGTTACTCACCCAACAGACAAGATAAAGATCCATTCAACTCAGTAGTGTGTGAGCCGAGCTTCCACTAAAGCGAGGAACTCAACATGTCATAATTTTCAAGGCAGCTTATAAAATCCAATTTCATCTCTCAGCAACGTGTAGCTGATAATGCTTGTCACCTGGATGGCCTGCAGATGTGTTTTAAGGATAAAAAAGACACTGAATTTAATTTACAACTTTCTCTAAAAAGAAGAGAGCTTTTCTGAAGTTAATAGAAAACATAACATTGAAAATTAGTATGCTTTTTCAGATACAGATAAATGTTAATCATATTAGCAAACCAAAGGAAGTATTTATCTATTTCAGTTAAAATATCTGTCTTGGCTTCAATTATGTAGCACATATGTAACTAGTTAGAATTTTTGAGAGAGTAACTCAAATAACTGCTTTAGTTCCCTACTATCTTTTCTTGTTCCTTTGCCCTGAAGACTGAGAAAAACTTTAAAAATAATATAGCTACCTTTTAATTATTCATGGAAAAAAGGTAAACAATGTGAGAATCTGTTTTACTATCATTGCCATGATTAAATAAATAAATTATTACAATCATTTGCCAATTACTCTTCTGCTGTATTTGTATTTGTGTTCTTTTGCTTACTGTTTGAAACTAAAATATTTTATCACCATCCTACCTGGTGAAAGGGATAAAAGATAGAGTTTTCCTTACTCTGGTGATTTTTATTTCTCTAAGAAATGACAGTATCAAATTTCCACAGGGATTGAGAAAACCCAGCTGAGTTAGTTTTAGGTTAGATGACTAGATCATTGGATATAAAGTTTTGAATTCTCATACATTTCAATAAAACCACTGATAATTAAACTTCTAACCACACAGTAAGACACTAAAACAAATATTTGCGGATTAGCTATGCAAAATCTACTTCCCCTAACGGAAGATAATCCAAAATTAACTTTAAATAACTATGTATTAATTGAGCATATACTCTGCATGATCATATAACATAATAAATGCTAAAATTTATTTCTAATTCAAAAACCATCCTGGAGCAGGGAAATCATTGACCAGTAGCCTCTGCACATATATATAGTTGAATAGACTATGCTTATATTAGTCCCATGACCTTTCTGCAACTAGACTTTTCTGCATTTCATAAAACTATCTCACCTTACTTAAGTACTGTGATGCTTTGATAAATCAAATGCAAAGGCTATACACAAACAATGCTGGGTTTTAACATAACAAAGTTAAGATTTTTATTCCATATTTGCAGTAGCAGGTATGTATATGTTTGCATCCTAGAACAAAAATGGATCAGAATAAATAAATTTTCAGAATTGACAAATTAAGCGATACATCTGTCCACACATGGAAACAAATTGTTGAAAATGGTGTTATTTACTAGTCTGTGCTCAGGGAGGAAAGGGAAGAAGGGATGTATTAATTATACATGACGAATGACTTGACACTTCCTGGGTGTTACGATGAAGTTTTGAAAGGTTTTCCTGGGGGATTGCATCATGTTTCAGATGAATATGTGTTTCTTCATATTTTTACATTTTAAAGACTTTTAATAAAGATGGCAGAAATACCTTATAAATTTTGGAATACACAAACACACACATACACATACACACATATTAATCATATTCAATTGCTCTCAACATCCAAAGAGTCAACCTCTGGATTTCTGTAAGAAAGACGGATGGTCCCCATTTATTCATGTGCCTATGGTAACCAAATGATTCCAGTTCTCACTTACATTCTAGATGGTAGCTTACATCTTGTTAGTGTTACTATTTCATTCAAAGAAACCTGAATGACACAGTGCAGTAGTATTGATGTGTACAGTAAAATTATGATTACCTATGAGAAAAGGAATGGCAAAAAAAACCCCTCACATTTGAAAATGACCTTATACCAAAAGCCTACTTCCAAACATTGTACCAATATTGACTTTTATCTTAAGATTGTGCCATTAAAAGACTATTAAACCATCACTTTGCTGTACACCTGAAACTAACACAACATTGTAAATCAACTATAATATAAAATAAAAATTAAATTAAAAAAATAAAAGACAATTAAACCTATTTATATATGTTATTTCCAAGGCTGTCAATTCGAGTTACAACAGAGTTTGTTCCATAATCTCATACACTAGGTGTTCATACAAGAAATCAAGAGACCTAACATCTCCAAATCCTAACCAATTCCCCTCTTCCTCCTTTCAGTTGAATAAAAAAATTATAATTTTATCTCTTTCCTTACGGCCTTGTCTCAGGTTTCAGGAAGCTCACTGTGCATAGAGCGATGGGTGTTTCCAACAGAGAGACACCGTTTGGCAAAGAAAAAAAATCATCATTCTGAGTCATCGTGAATACTACAGATTGCCCCTACATCTCTGAAAGTAATTCCCTAATAAAGTAGATTATAATATACAGGGTCCAACTCGCCACACTCTGTGATGGAACGGTTGCTCTGTGATACGTAATGCTGAGATAATCCCGACATGATGTGTAAGGTCGAGACCTCTCCCTTTTTCTGCCCTCACACCAGCTCCCCACCTGCACAATTAATTCATCGCCAACCACCCCAGTTCCCAAAGACAGACTCCAGAAAAGCAGTAGGCTAATCACATACCAGGTGTGCCAGCACTGTAATGCCTTCTTTGTCTTTCCCTGCTTGTTTCTCCCATTAACACCTGAGAGCAGGGACCACATCCTACTCTATTATGCGTCTGTACAGCATATAGCACAGGACCTGGCATGTTGGCATGTAATAGGCACAAAATAATTGCAAGTGGAAATAACAAATTTAAACCATGGTTAGAGCAGAATCTATGGAAGCCTATGTAGTTAGGTTTTATGTAGTAAAACCTAAGTACACAGGGATTGTTTCCATTATGTGTAACCTTCCAAAGAGCACTGAGAAGACCTCATTGGCCTAGACAAGAACTGGAACTTCTGCTTTGCAAGGAGGGGCCCCTGCTTCAGGCCCACAGAGCCACTGACATCCCTGCTTCAGGTCCACTGACCTCGGGAGGTGAGGAGGGAAAGGACAGGGTAGAGGCCACTTTAGCAGAGCAGTGCGGACAGAAGCAGGGCTGGCCTGTGGCCACACACCGCTGTCCACGGATGCGGGCTCTGGGAGGCCTGCAGAACACATTTCCCTGTTTCATGATTCTCTGGGACACGGAGAAGAGGGTGTAAGTTAAATACTGGCATTTAGATATGCTGTTGTTTCTGCATACAAACCAGAAGTGCCTATTTTTTCCACTTATTTTCAGGTAATTGGATCCGTGGGTACCTAGGAAAGTATGTAAAGCTCTACCTCCTTTAACTTCTGGCATCACTATTTACGTGTTTCCCAGGTAATTTACGGCTGAAAGTTCTTTGAGAATGAAAAGATTAGGTCAAAATATAAAAAGATGAGGACAGGGCTTCCCTGGTGGCGCAGTGGTTGAGAGTCCGCCTGCCGATGCAGGGGACACGGGTTCGTGCCCCGGTCCGGGAAGATCCCACATGCCGCGGAGCGGCTGGGCCCGTGAGCCATGGCCGCTGAGCCTGCGCGTCCGGAGCCTGTGCTCCGCAACGGGAGAGGCCACGGCAGTGAGAGGCCCGCGTACCGCAAAAAAAAAAAAAAAAAAAAAAAAAAAAAAAGATGAGGACAATGGGATTTAAAAACAGATTGCTTCTCACCCCTTGCTGCAATTTTACTTGTTTAACGTGTCATATTTTTCCCTAACCTCCTACATTTACATAGCTGTAATACACTGTCTTTCCACTGTTACAGGAAAACCATTCAAAATATCACTTTCTGTGACTTCTCTATGATTCCTTTGGTAGATGCTTCTTGAGTTGATGCAACTTTAACCAGAATCTGGTAGCATAAGACTCTGGGTTCCAGGCATCCGGAAAAACACACTTCCTCTTCCCTCTCCTTTCTGAAAATCAGCTGTTGACAAGATTGTTTACGGTGATTTTTAAGAAGCACCAGAATTCTACTGAAAAGTTACGTCGGGGTGGGGTGCTTAAGCGTACCCTGCGCTTCCTGTCAGAACTTTGCGGCCACCCCTCCTCCCTCCAAGACATTCTGTCAGCCAGAAATAGAGAAGTCGGCACATTCTTTCATTTAAATAGCAAGGTATAAAAAGCTGATAGGATGCCTGATCACTGCTTCCGATTCTCGTGATGTCTCCCTTTTCCATGATGTGGATTGTTCAACTTGAATAAACCAATCTAACTCGTGCTAGCACCTCATCAGGCTCCAATTCCGCCATTTATGGGGCACTTACCACATGCCAAGCTCTGTGCCAAGCTTTTTACTCTTTACAACCACCTGATGCTGTAGGTGCCCTTGTTATCTCCAGACTACAAACCAAAGCTCAGAGAGAGTCCATACCTTAGACAAGTACACATAGCAAGTGGAGGAGCGGGGAATCAAACCCACACCCACCTTGTGGCGTTCCCGGTCTGGACCATACCCACTGCTCTCAGGCGGCTCTCTGAGGGTCTCGCACTTCCCCTCCAAAAAGGTCATTGCTTCTAAAACAATGAAAGGCCAACCTCCTAAAAACGCTTTCCTTTGAGAAAAAAGATGCGTTGCTGTATCACACATCGTGCGCTCTTATATTTCAGCAATTTTTTTTTTTTAAGGCGGAGGTACACAGTGGCCTGAAAATACGAGTTCGGCCTTTATGTTGAGAGTATAATTAATAACTTGGCGAATTGGTATTGCTATCCTGACCGGTCAGCGTGCGGGCTGTTAAATCACCGGGCTCTGAGCTCTATCGCCGCTGGGCGGTGCAAAGCCCACGCCGACTCCGCGGTGTTCCTTCGCCATCTAGAGGCTCCGCTCTGCAGTGGTGCTGTGTCCCTGGAAAGCCAGGCTGAGTTCTGAAATGAATCCTTGTGCCCCTGTTTGGATCACTCCTTTATGGCATTTCAGTCTTCTTTTCTCCTCTAAAAACAGAATTGCTTTCTTCGTTAAGTCTCCAAACTTAAGAAAGGCCAATTGCATTAAATAAAATATGATGTTGATATTTTCATGATAATGAATTTGAGAAATGCAATCATGAGAAAAATAGCTCATTAAAGAGCTCTATTGTTGGCATTTTAGGAATAAACACACTACTTTCTATACACAGTGATCAATTACCAGTTATGTGAGCAGTGATTCATCTCTCTTTGAATATGTCCGATATTTGAATGTTCATCATGTAAGTTGCTAGATGTTTTCAAATAGCAATAAGAAATAAATTTTTCTCAGATACCAACAAGAAATAAAAACAGCAAGACCTAATTTCCTAATCTTTGCCTTATATGAAAAATTTAGAGGAAAAATTGCTAGCAGATATCTAATCTGATAAGCCGTAATAATGTTTATAATGATAATGATAAAACAACTAACATTTATTGAGTCCTACTGTGTTTAGATAGTTTTATATGTTTATATATTATTTCTAAGCTCATAATAATTTGAAAGTTATTAGTATCATCATCTGAGGAAAAAAATCTTAAGTTCATATAAATTATAAAGCTGGTAAATTACAACCATTAATTGATGAAACTGGCATTTAAAACAAGACTCCAAAAATCCATTGTTTTTCCACTAAATCATGTTAACTTGAAGATAATAAAGTGATACTAATTGTTTATCCAAAGTGACAAGTGATAAGTTAATATCATTAAGTATTTTGCATTAAAGATAAACAATGAAATTCTTTCACTTGTTTAAAATTGGATTGAAAATCATTGAAATAGGTTACATTTTAAAACTGAGTGTACAGTTTAACCTGCTGCCATGTCAGATGAAATTGTTTAACCTGAGGAATACCCCAGGGTGAATATAAGAGAGAACAGAGATGGGTATGGAAAAAGCAGAGGTAAGGGTGACTTGATGAAATGATATTGTGGGATGTTTTCAAGCATCTTTCAAAAATGAATCCACTGCTTCCAGGTTCATAGGCAGGTAGCCTGGTTCTAGATGAAGAGTTAGACTACAATATCTTCCGCTCCAGTGGAGCCAGATCCTTCCAGAGTGAGGGGTGAGATGGTCCTACAGGGCACAGGCTAACATCACAATGTCTGTTTCTAACATCCATGTTCTGAGTACTTCTGGCTTCTCCAGAGTCTGTTTACTGTTAAAGATTTTTGCTGAGATTTATATTTTGTGACATTTTATTCACTCAGAAATACTTCAACAAAAAATATGTCATAAGTGTTGAATAGTTAATATCCTGAGAGATTTTTTAATGCAAATGTTTACATACAAGCTCTAATATATTCCTGTGGAAAACATATGTCCTGCTACCTCCAGATGGAAAAGGAATAATTACGAATACTTGGAGGTGTATCCACAAATGGGAGGGGGGGCACAATTATTCTTGTTAGTATATAAATGTGGATTCTTCGGTATTTTTTAAATTTTAAAAGTAGCATATGGGCAATATGATCTTAGAATGTTAAAACTAGAAGGGATGTAAATATCATCTATTCTAGTCAACATTACATTTTTCACAGATGAGAAATCTGGGGCCCATAGAGACGAAAGAACTTGCCCAATACTCACAGGAAGATAAGGGCAAATCCAAGAATAGAACTTGGTGTCCCGATTGCTAGTCTTGATCTTTTGATAGAGTGTAATATGTACTGTCCATGCATAGCCCTTCTTACTCACACACAATGCAGTAAGCTTGATGAATACACAATGTCTGTCTTTGCTGGGCTGTAACAGATCTTAGTAAGTCCCTTTAACTGTGCCTGGCATATAGTAGATACTCAATAAATACTGGCTGAATATTGAATGCCTATATGAATACAATCACCTGGTGGCATCTTCTACATCCACCTGTATAGAAGAGAATGCAGTGGAAAAGATGATACCCAGAGGACAATTTTTGAAAAGAAACCCCTCCATTATTTTGTCCTTCATGTGATGGAAATGGAGGGAGAATGTCAGATTTGCCATAATGAAAAATCATATCCTTTTGTCATAATTCCAGAGCACTTACACAGGAAATAGACAGTGTTTGTCATCACAGATAAAGACAAGTGATTTAATAAAACTGCTAGTCTTAGAATATATAAGCTATCAGAAGAAAATACAAATTAGTAGTTATGAAATTCAGTAATTTGACAGATAAATAATGGGCTCATTCTAAGAGAAATAGTGAAACACACTCAAGCACATTCTCTGAGCTGTGTCAACCTTGACATCCAGACACAGAGCTGGAGGGTCCTACCTTCCGAGCAGCCCCCATATGACTTCATATTGCATAAAATTATGAGAGTTCAAGGGGCATAGTCCAACAGGAATTCCAAAGGTCCTCCCAATCAAGACTGCGCCATAGATCTCACCCTCATTCATAAAGCCAGAAATGTGAATTTACACTGTCCCAATTTTATCTATCACATTGTTAGAATTTAAAATTGTGTTAATACTCTGTTGCCCAGGCTGTGAGGAAATAGGCACTCTCATATGTTGCTGCTAAGATTATCCCTATGGAAGACTGTTTCCCAATATCTATCAGAATAAGAACTGCACATACCCCTGGAGCCTGCAGTTTCATTTGGGAATTTATCCTACATATATACTTGCACTTGCACAAAAAATAATGGTTAAATGTTCTTAACTACCAATGTGATAGTGAAAGAATGGAACCAATGCAAGTGTCCATCTATAAGGGAATAATTAAATAATTGAACATTCATATAATGAATAATATTTGCAGCTAAAACAAAGAGTAAAGGACTTCCCTGGTGATCCAGGAGTAAAGAATCCGCCATCCAATGCAGGGGACAAGCCGACGTGCCACAACTACTGAGCTCACGCGGTTCAACTAGAGAGCCCACATGCCGCAAACTACAGAGCCTATGTGCTCTGGAGCCTGCGTGCCACCACCACTAGAGAAGAGAAAACCCGCACACCACAACTAGCAACTAGCCCGTACACCACAACGAAAGATCCCACATGCTGCGATGAAGATCCTGTGTGCCACAACTAAGACCCGACGCAGTCAAATAAATAAATAAATAATAATTAAAATGTTTTTAAATTTTATTTATTTTTTATCCAGCAGGTTCTTATTACTTATCTATTATATACGTATTAGTATATATATGTCAATCGCAATCCCCTAAGTCATACCACCACCACCACCCTCCCTCCACTTCCTCCCCTTGGTGTCCATACTTTTCTTCTCTACATCTGTGCCTCTATTTCAGCCTTGCAAACTGGTTCATCTGTACCATTTTTCTAGATTCCACATATATGCGTTAATATACAATATTTGTTTTTCTCTTTCTGACTTACTTCACTCTGTATGACAGTATCTAGGTCCATCCATGTCTCTACAAATGACCCAATTTCATTCCTTCTTATGGCTGAGTAATACTCCATTGTATATATGAGCTACATCTTCTTTATGCATTTGTCTGTTGATGGGCATTTAGGCTGCTTCCATGACCTGGCTATTGTAAATAGTGCTGCAATGAACATTGGAGTGAACGTGTCTTTTTGAATTATGGTTTTCTCTGGGTATATGTCCAGTAGTGGGATTGCTGGGTCATATGGTAATTCTATTTTTAGTTTTTTAAGGAACCTCCGTACTGTTCTCCATAGTGGCTGTATCAATTTACATTCCCACCAACAGTGCAAGAGGGTTCCCTTTTCTCCACACCCTCTCCAGCATTTGTGTTTGTAGATTTTCTGAGGATGCCCATTCTAACTGGTGTGAGGTGATACCTCATTGTAGTTTTGATTTGCATTTCTCTAATAATTAGTGATGTTGAGCAGCTTTTCATGTGCATATTGGCCATCTGTATGTCTTCTTTGGAGAAATGTCTATTTAGGTCTTCTGCCCATTTTTTGATTGGGTTGTTTGTTTTTTAATATTGAGCTGCATGAGCTGTTTATATATTTTGGAGATTAATCATTTGTCCATTGCTCCATTTGCAAATATTTTCTCCCATTCTGAGGGTTGTCTTTTCGTCTTGTTTATAGTTTCCTTTGCTGTGCAAAAGCTTTTAAGTTTCATTAGGTCAAATTTGTTTATTTTTGTTCTTATTTCCATTTCTCTAGGAGGTGGGCCAAAAAGGATCTTGCTGTGATTTATGTTTTAGAGTATCCAGGCTTATGTTTAGGTCTTTAATCCATTTTGAGTTTATTTTTGTGTATGGTGTTAGGGAGTGTTCTAATTTCATTCTTTTACATGTAGCTGTCCAGTTTTCCCAGCTCCACTTATTGAAGAGACTGTCTTTTCTCCATTGTATATCCTTGCCTCCTTTGTCATAGATTAGTTGACCATAGATGCATGGGTTTATATCTGGGCTTTCTATCTTGTTCCATTGATCTATATTTCTGTTTTTGTGCCAGTACCATATTGTCTTGATTACTGAAGCTTTTTAGTACAGTCTGAAGTCAGGGAGTCTGATTCCTCCAGCTCCATTTCTTTCCCTCAAGATTGCTTTGGCTACTCAGCGTCTTTTGTGTCTCCATGTAAATTTTAAGATTTTTTGTTCTAGTTCTGTAAAAAATGCCATTGGTAACTTGATAGTGATTGCATTGAATCTGTAGATTGCTTTGGGTAGTACAGTCATTTTCACAATATTGATTCTTCCAATCCAAGAACATGGTATATCTCTCCAACTGTTTGTGTCACCTTTGATTTCTTTCATCAGTGTCTGAAAGTATTCTGGGTACAGGTCTTTTACCTCCTTACATAGGTTTATTCCTAGATATTTTATTCTTTCGGTTGCAATGCTGAAAGGGACTATTTCCTTAATTTCTCTTTCTGACATTTCGTTGTTAGTGTAAACAAATGCAAGAGATTTCTGTGCATTAATTTTGTATCCTGCTACTTTACCAAATTCATTGATTAGCTCTAGAAGTTTTCTGGTGGCATCTTTAGGTTTCCCTATGTATAGCATCATGTCATCTGCAAACAGTGACAGTTTTCACATCTTCTTTTTCAATTTGTATTCCTTTTATTTCTTTTTCTTCCCTGATTGCCATGGCTAGAACTTCCAAAACATGTTGAATAATAGTGGTGATAGTGGACACCCTTGTCTTGTTCCTGATCTTAGAGGAAATGCTTTAAGTTTACACCACTGAGAATGATGTTTGCTGTGGGTTTGTCAAATATGGCCTTTATGATGTTGAGGTAGGTTCCCTCTACGTCCACTTTCTGGAGAGTTTTTATCATAAATGGGTGTTGAATTTTGTCAAAAGCTTTCTCTGCATCTATTGAGATGATCATATGGTGTTTATTCTTCAATTTATTAATATGTATATCACATTGATTGATTTATGTATATTGAAGAATCCTTGAATCCCTGGGATAAATCCCACTTGATCATGGTGTATGATCCTTGTAAGGTGTTGTTGGATACTGTTTGCTAGTAGATGGTTGAGGACTTTTGCATCTATATTCATCAGTGATATTGGTCTGTAATTTTCTTTTTATATAGTATCTCTGTAGTTCTGGTATCAGGGTGATGGTGGCCTCGTAGAATGAGTTTTAGAGTGTTCCTTCCTCTGCAATTTTTTAGAAGAGTTTGAGAAGGATGGGTGTTAGCTGTCTCTAAATGTTTGATAGAATTCACCTCTGAAGCCATCTGGTCCTGGAATTTTGTTTCTTGGAAGATTGTTAATCACAGTTTCAATTTCATTACTTGTGATCAGTCTGTTCATATTTTCTATTTCTTCCTGGTTCAGTCTTGGAAGGTTATACCTTTCTAAGAATTTGTCCATTCTTCCAGGTTGTCCATTTTATTGGCAAAGAGGTGCTTCTAGTAGTCTCTTATGATGCTTTGTATTTCTGTGGTGTCAGTTGTAACTTCTCCTTTTTCAGTTCTAATTTTATTGATTTGAGTCCTCTCCCTCTTTTTCTTAATGAGTCTTCCCAGGTTGTCCATTTTATTGGCAAAGAGGTGCTTCTAGTAGTCTCTTATGATGCTTTGTATTTCTGTGGTGTCAGTTGTAACTTCTCCTTTTTCAGTTCTGATTTTATTGATTTGAGTCCTCTCCCTCTTTTTCTTAATGAGTCTGGCTAATGGTTTATCAATTTTGTTTATCTTCTCAAAGAACCAGCTTTTAGTTTTATTGATCTTTGCTACAAATGTTTTCTTTGTTTCTATTTCATTTATTTCTGCTCTGATCTTTATGATTTCTTTCCTTCTACTAACTTTGGATTTTGTTTGTTCTTATTTCTCTAGTTCCTTTAGGTGGAAGGTTAGGTTGTCTATTTGAGATTTTTCTTGTTTCTTGGGGTAGGCTTGTTTTGCTATAAACTTCCCTCTTAGAACTGCTTTTGTTGCATGCCATAGGTTTTGGATCGTTGTGTTTTCATTGTCATTTTTCTCTAGGTATTTTTAATTTGCTCTTTGATTTTTTTCTGTGATCTCTTGCTTTTTAGTAACGTATTGTTTAGCCTCCATGTGTTTGTGTTTTTTTTCCCTGTAATTGATTCCTAATCTCATAGCATTGTGGTCAGAAAAGTTGATTGATATGATTCCAATTTTCTTAAATTTACCGACGCTTACTTTGTGACCCAAGATGTGATCTATCCTGGGGAATGTTCCCTGTGCACCTGAGAAGAAAGTGTAATCTGCTGTTTTCAGATAGAATGTCCTGTAAAATATCAATTAAATCCACCTGGTCTATTGTGTCACTTAAAGCTCGTGCTTCCTTATTAATTTTCTGTCTGGATGATCTGTCCATTCGTGGAAGTGAGGTGTTCAAGCCCCCCCACTATTACTGTGTTACTGTCGATTTCCTCTTTTATAGCTGTTAGCATTTGCCTTATGTATTGAGGTGTTCCTATGTTGGGTGCATATACATTTATAATTGTCATATCCTCTTCCTGGATTGATCCCTTGATCATTATGTAGTGTCCTTCCTTTTCTCTTGTAACACTGTTTATTTTAAAGTCTATTTTATCTGATATGAGTATTGCTACTCCGGCTTTCTTTTGATTTCCATTTGCATGGAATATCTTTTTCCATCCCCTAACTTTCAGTCTGTATGTGTCCCTAGGTCTGAAGTGGGTCTCTTGTAGACAGCACATATACGGGTCTTGTTTTTGTATCCATTCATCCAGTCTTTGTCTTTTGGTTGGAGCATTTAATCCATTCACATTTAAGGTAGTTATTGATATGTATGTTCCTATTACTATTTTCTTAGTTGTTTCGGGTTTGTTTTTTCTTCTCTTGCGTTTTCCACTTAGAGAAGTTCCTTTAGCATTTGTTGTAAAGCTGGTTTGGAGGTGCTGAATTCTCTTAGCTTTTGCTTGTCTGTAAAGGTTTTAATTTCTCCGTCAAATCTGAATGAGATCCTTGCTGGCTAGAGTGTTCTTGGTTGTAGGTTCTTCCCATTCATCACTTTAAATATATTGAGCCACTCCTTTCTGGCTTGTAGAGTTTCTGTTGATAAATCAGCTGTCAACCTTATGGGAGTTCCCTTGTATGTTATTTATTGTTTTTCCCTTGTTGCTTTCAATCATTTTTCTTTGTCTTTTATTTTTGTGAATTTGATTACTATGTGTCTTGGCATGTTTCTCCTTGGGTTTATCCTGCCTGGGACTCTCTGAGCTTCCTGGACTTGGGTGGCTATTTGCTTTCCCATGTTAGGGAAGTTTTCGACTATAATCTCTTCAAAGATTTTCTTGGGTCCTTTCTCTCTGTCTTCTCTTCTCTCTCTCTTCTGGGACCCAAATAATGTGAATGTTGGTGCGTTTAATGTTGTTCCAGAGTTCTCTTAATCTGTCTTCATTTCTTTTCATTCTTTTTTCTTCAATCTGCTCCACGGTAGTGAATTCCACCATTCTGTCTTCCAGGTCACTTATCCGTTCTTCTGCCTCAGTTATTCTGCTATTGATTCCTTCTAGTGTATTTTTCATTTCAGTTATTGTATTGTTCATCTCTGTTTGTTCGTTCAATTCTTCTACGTGTCTGTTCTTTAATTCTTCTAAATCTTTGTTAAACATTTCTTGCATCTTCTCAATCTTTGACTCCATTCTTTTTCCAAGGTCCTGGATCATCTTCACTATCATTATTCTGAATTCTTTTTTCTGGAAGGTTGCCTATCTCCACTTCATTTAGTTGTTTTTCTGGGGTTTTATCTTCTTCCTTCATCTGGTATATAGTCCTCTACCTTTTCATTTTGTCTTTCTGTGAATGTGGTTTTCGTTCCACAGGCTGCAGAATTATAGTTCTTCTTGCTTCTGCTGTCTGCCCTCTGGTGGATGAGTCTATGTAAGAGGCTTGTGCAAGCTTCCTGATGGAAGGGACTGGTGCTGGGTAGGGCTGGGCATTGCTCTAGTGGGCAGAGCTCAGTAAAACTTTAATCCCAGTAAACTTTAATGTATGGCTTCTCTTTTGTGTAAGACAGAGAAAAGACGATACTGGTATGTGCTTGAAAAAAATTGTTTTGTTTTTATTAATTCTGGAAGGACACATAAGAAACTAACAACAGTGGTTACCTGTGGCTGGAGGAAGATAGGAAATGGGCAGATGAGGGACAAGAGTCAAATGTAAGATTTACAGTGTTTCCTTTAAGCTTTGAAAAATTTGAATTGTCTTCAACTTTAAGAAAGGGGGTGGTGGTGTTGAAGGTAATGGGAGAAACTAAACTGCACAGCCTAACGTACTTAGTAGAGAATTTGTCAGGGTCTCAGACTTGCTGTGGGGCAGCCCTACAGGGAGTCTTGGGCAGGCAAGCAGCTGTGGCACTAAATGGGCACCCTGAAGGGCCAAAGCAGTCAGTCCCAGAAAAGCCAGACTGCTGCAGGCACATCTTACCTGAGATTGCCAGGAGAGAGGAGGATGACTGAGCTTTTGTAATTTGGGGGTATTCTGACTTCTACAATGCATTTTGATGCAGAATCTGTATCTGGCTGAGTTTAAACTGAAAGGTCTTGAAAATACCTTTTCCTATGGACAACATTCCTGCTGTAGGTAGAAGACATGGTGAGGGAGAGGCTTATAAATGGACATAAAAAGGCAGGCAAAACGGGGGTCCTCCTGAGAACCCATGTATACACACTCTCATATATGCATAAAAGTCTAATGATAAGGCCAATTGTTATAAATCCTAAAGCCAATGTTTTGTGAATCAATTTTTATTTAACTCTATAGAAATATAAATAAGCTTAACAAAAACATAAAAGGAAAAACAAAAGAGTGTACAGGAAGAGTTGTTGACAGGAGAATATTAACAATACTGGTACGCTCAATCCTATATGTG
Source organism: Grampus griseus (assembly GCF_964374135.1). Classification (NCBI taxonomy): domain Eukaryota; kingdom Metazoa; phylum Chordata; class Mammalia; order Artiodactyla; family Delphinidae; genus Grampus; species Grampus griseus. Next base: position 51,993,737 of record NC_139003.1, on the reverse strand, counting down.
CATATTATAAACTAGAAAATCATGTGGACAGAAGGATGAAAACATGCTTCTCCATGGCAACATCACTGAGAAAAGGCCTAATTTTATTCCCATGGACGTTGGCATAGTTAGACCTACCTAGAGATTTCCCAAAGCTGTTGACAGCTTGTTTCTCTCTAAATCTAAATGTTATTTTCTTTTTTGAAATGAAGTCAATATGAGAATTACACAATTTACACTTCAGTTACTTTAACCATAATTTTAAAAAACATGCCATTGAATTCTGTGGGCTTGAAAACAGAAATGCCTTGAAATCCCTACTCCTCTAAATGTCTGACTAAATTACAGCACTGGAAAGTTCACAAGAAGACATTTTTACTGGCCAATGTCTGCCAGATGTATGATATAGTTCCTTTTTTTAATCTTCCTACAAAAGACTATGGATCTTTCAAGTATTTTCCATAGGTAAAATTTGCTTTAAATTGTAATACCAAACCTACCCATGAAACCCAGGAAAGTCTTCAGTGTATGGGTTCTCCACTAGGGTAATTTTCCCCTTCCCCCACCCCTGGGACACTTGACTATTTCTGGAGACATTTTTGGTTGTCATGGGGGGGAAGCGGGTAGGTTGGTGGCGCTATCAACATCTACTGGGTAGAGGCCAAGGATGCTACTAAACGTCCTACAATGTACAGGACAGCCCCCACAACAAAGAACCTCCGGCCCCAAATGTCAATAGTGCCGAGGTTGAGATAACCTAGATCCTCTGTTATAAGAGGGATAACTGTATTTACACTTCTCAGATTAAATTAGGAATTCTGGCTAGAGCACACACAGGAAGGATGCTGCTGTTATCATATCCATTCCTAAAGTTAATTGTTTTTTTAAGTATATCTTGACTCCAATATTTTAGAAAGTGAAAATGTGACTGCATTTGTTAATGGGCTTGAGTTTAATGGGCTTAGCATTGTACACTAGGAGGCACTTTCATTTCTTCACAATTCTGAGTCAGAAGACAATAATAGGAATCCAAACTGAAAAAGAAGAAGTAAAACTGTCATTGTTTGCAGATGACATGATACTATAAGTAGAAAATCCTAAAGATGTCACCAGGAAACTACTAGAGCTCATCAACGAATTTGATAAAGTTGCAGGATAAAAAATTAACACACAGAAATCTCCTGAATTCCTATACACTAACAACAAAAGATCAGAAAGAGAAATTAAGGAAACAAACTCTTTCACCATTGCAACAAAAAAGAATAAAATATCTAGGAATAAACCTACCTAAGGAGCCAAAAGACCTGTACTCAGAAAACTATAAGACACTGATGAAAGAAATCAAAGATGACACAAACAGTTGGAGAGATATACCATGTTCTTGGACTGGAAAAATCAATATTGTAAAAATGACTAAACTACACAAAGCAATCTACAGATCCAATGCAATCCCTATCACATTACCATGGGCATTTTTCACAGAATTGGAAGAAAAAAATTGTTACAATTTGTATGGAAACACAAAAGACCCCAAATAGCCAAAACAATCTTGAGAAAGTAAAACGAAGCTGGTGGCATCAGGCTCCCTGATTCCAGACTATATTACAAAGTTACAGTAATCAAAACAGTGTGGTACTGGCACAAAAACAGAAATATAAATCAGTGGAACAGGATAGAAAGCCCAGAGATAAATACATGCACCTATGGTCATCTAATCTATGACAAAGGAGGCAAGAACATACAATGGAGAAAAGACAGTCTCTTCAATAAGTGATGCTGGGAAAACTGGACAGCTGTATGTAAAAGAATGAAATTAGAACACACCCTAACACCATACACAAAAACAAACTCAAAATGCATTAAAGACCTAAACATAAGGCCGGACACTATAAAACTCTTAGAGGAAAACATAGGCAGAACATTCTTTGGCATAAATTGCAACAAGATCTGTTTTGATCCCCCTCCTAAATTAATGGAAATAAAAACAAAAATAAACAAATGGGATTTACTTAAATTTAAAAGTTTTTGCACAGCAAAGGAAACCACAAACAAAACAATGGGAAGAAATATTTGCAAATATTTCTCAGAATGGGAGAAAATATTTTCAAACAAAACAATAGACAAGGGATTAATCTCCAAAATATACAAACAACTCATACAGCTCAATATCAATAAAACCAAATAACCCAATCAAAAAATGGGTGGAAGATCTAAATAGATATTTCTCCAAAGAAAACATACAGATGGCGAAAAAGCAAATGAAAAGATGCTCAACATCTCTAATTATTAGAAAAATGCAAATCAAAACTACAGTGAGGTATCACCTCACACCAGTCAGAATGTCCACTATCAAAAAATCTACAAACAACAAGTGCTGGAGAGGGTGTGGAGAAAAGGGAACCCTCTTGAACTGTTGGTGGGAATGTAAATTGATAGAGTCACTATGGAGAACAGTATGGAGGTTCCTTAAAAAACTAAAACTAGAACTACCATATGACCCAGCAATCCTACTTCTGGGCATATACCCTGAGAAAAACATAATTCAAAAAGACACATGTACCCCAATGTTCACTGCAGCACTATTTACAATAGGCAGGACATGGGAACAACCTAAATATCCACCAACAGAGGAAATAATGAAGAAGATGTGGTACATGTATACAATGGAATATTACTCAGCCATAAAAAAGAATAAAATAATGTCATTTGCAGCAACATGGACGGACCTAGAGATTGTCATACTGAATGAAGTAAGTCAGACAGAGACAGACAAATGTCATATGATAATGCTTATATATGGAATATAAGAAAAAAAGGGTACAAATGAACTTATTTACAAAACAGAAGTAGAGTCACAGATGTAGAAAACAAACTTATGGTTAGCAGGGGAGAAGGGGGGGAGGGATAAATTGGGAGATTGGGACTGACATATACAAACTACTATATATAAAATAGATAACTAATAAGAACCTGCTGTGTAGCACAGGGAACTCTACTCAACACACTATAATGGCCCATATGGGAAAAGAATCAAAAAAAAAAAAGAGTGGATATATATATGTGTATAAGTAATTCACTTTGCTGTAAACCTGAAATTAACACAACATTGTAAATCAACTATAATCCAATTTAAAAAATTTTTTTAAGTCAATAATGGGGGGCCGAGTCAAGATGGCACACTAGGAGAATGAGGAATTTGCGTCTGCTCACAACTAGGGCACCTAACAAGGCGTGGTGCGGGACCAAAGACACCTAAGGGGACGGGAGGAAACGCCAGCAACCAGGTAGAACGTGGGGTGTGGGGGAAGTGAAGGGGGAAGAGAAGTAGAGGTGGAACGGGACTGGCGCCCGTGAGGGGCAGCTGGGGGAGAGGAAGGGATCCCACGTCCAAAGGGGGAAACTGGGGAACCAATGGGAGGGCAGAGGATCAAAAAGGAGCATGGCCAGGTTTCCCCTACCCACTTGGGCCCCCAGGAACCTGCTGAGATCCCAGGCCTGATCCTCTGTCCACCAAGGCCCCCTCCAGCTGCACGGGTCCTGAGGGAGTAGGAGGGAGGGAAGGGGGGAGCAAAAGTAAAGGCCAGACATCTGGGAGGGCACCCCTGAGGGGTGGCTGGAAGAGGGAAGGAATTCCTACACCCAGTGGGACCCACACACAATTAGGGGTCCAGCGGGGATGGAGGAGACCCTGGGGGAGAAGGGGGGTAGGGACACAAAAGAACAGAAGGGAATGCAGCCAGGGCTTTCCCTGTCCACTTAGGCACCGGGGAGCCTGTTGGGCTCCTGGGCCTTATCCTCTGCCCTCGGAGCCTCCTTCCTGCTGTGCAGAGCTCAAGCCCCGCCCCTACACCCCCACCAGGGCCCCACTTCCACACTCAGAGACACCCTCCAACACGCTGGGCCTAAACCCCGCCCACATACCCTCACTCAGGGCCCTACCTCCAAACTCCGGAACCCCACACTCCAGAGGCCCACCTTTCCAAGTGCTGCCTCTCCCCTTTTGCACAGGTCCTAAGCACAGGCCCGGCCCTACGCTCAAACGTCACCCCCTCACCCACCTAGGTCCCACCCCCCCCTACACCCCACCCCGGCCTAAGTTCCACTCCCTGCCTAAACTCTGCCCCCATCGCCAAGGCTTTTTCTATATCCTTTTCTTTTTTTTTTCCTCTTTTAGATTGGGGTTCTGTTTTACCTTACTGATTCACTGTTGTTGACTCTTTTATATTTTTATTTTTCTTAGTAAATCTTATTTTTCTAATTTTATTTTATTCTTTGTACTTTATTATAGTTTTATTTTTCCTAATATATTTTTAATCTTTCTAATTTTATTTTGTTTTTTTTCTTTGATTTTGTACTGCTCCTTTTTTTTCTTTCTTTCTTTTTTTTTTTTTTTTAAGTCATGCCACAAAACTTGCAGGCTCTTGGTTCCCAGGCTGGAGGTCAGGTCCAAACTCCTGTTGTGGGAGCTCTGAGTCCAAACCACTGGACTAACAGAGAACCTCAGATGCCAGGGAATATCGTTCGGAGTGAGGCCTCCCAGAGGTCCTCATCTCAGCAGCAAGACCAGGCTCTATCCAACTGCCTGCAAGCTCCAGTGCTGGACATCTCAAGCCAAACAACCAGTAAAACAGGAATACAGCACCACCCATCAAAAAAAAGAAAAAAGATAAAATGAAATGACAAAAATATACGTCAGAGATGAAGGAGCAAGGTAAAAACCTACAAGACCAAATAAATGAAGACGAAATAGGCAACCTATCTGAAAAACAAGAGTAATGATAGTAAAGATGATCCAAAATCTTGGAAGAAGAAAGGAGAAAATACAAGAAACATTTAACAAGGATCTGGAAGAACTAAAGAGCAAACAAACAGTGATGAACAGTACAATTACTGAAATTAAAAATACTCTAGAAGGAATCAATAGCAGAATAACTGAGGCAGAAGAACAGATAAGTGAGCTGGAAGATAAAATGTTGGCAATAACTGCCAGGGAGCAGAAAAAAGGAAAAGGAATGAAAAGAATTGAGGACAGTCTCAGAGACCTCTGGACAACATTAAACACACCAATATTTGAATTGTAGGGGTCCCAGAAGAAGAAGAGAAAAAGAAAGGGTCTGAGAAAATAGAAGAGATTATAGTCAAAAACTTCACTAACATGGAAAGGAAAATAGTCAATCAAGTCCAGGACGCACAGAGAGTACCATACAGGATAAACCCAAAAGAGACACACACCGAGACACATATTAATCAAACTAACAAAAATTAAATACAAAGAAAAAATATTAAAAGCAGCAAAGGAAAAGCAACAAATAACATACAAGGGAATCCCCATAAGGTTAACAGCTGCTCTTTCAGCAGAAACTCCGCAAGCCAGAATGGAGAGGAAGGACATATATAAAGTGATGAAAGAAAAAAACCTACAACCAAGATTACTTCTCTACTCAGCAAGGATCTCATTCATATTTGATGGAGAAACTAAAACCTTTACAAATAAGCAAAAGTTAAGAGAATTCAGCACTACCAAACCAGCTTTACAACAAATGCTAAAGGAACTTCTCTAGGCAGGAAACACAAGAGAAGGAAAAGACCTACAAAACAAACCCAAAACAATTAAGAAAATGGTAATAGGAACATACATATCAATAATTACATTAAATGTAAATGGATTAAATGCTCCAACAAGAAGACATAGACTGGCAGAATGGATACAAAAATAAGACCCATACATATGCTGTCTACAAGAGACCCACTTCAGACCTAGGGACACATACAGACTGAAAGTGAGGGTATGGAAAAAGATATTCCATGCAAATGGAAATCAAAACAAAGCTGTAGAAGCAATTCTCATATCAGACAAAACATACTTTAAAATAAAGACTATTACAAAGAGACAAAGAAGGACACTATGTATTGATTGAGGGATCAATCCAAGAAGAAGATGTAACAATTGTAAACATTTATGCACCCAACATAGGAGCACCTCAATACATAAAGCAAATGCTAACAGCCATAAAAGGGGAAATTGACACTAACACAATCATAGTAGGGGACTTTAACACCCCACTTTCACCAATGGACAGATCATCCAAAATGAAAATATATAGCGAAACACAAGCTTTAAATGACACATTAAACAAGATGGACTTCATTGATATTTATAGGACATTCCATGCAAAAACAACAGAATACACTTTCTTCTCAAGTGTCCATGAAACATTCTCCAGGATAGACCATAACCTGGGTCAAAAATCAAGCCTTTCTTAATTTAAGAAGACTGAAATTGTATCAAGCATCTTTTCCGACCACAACGTTATGAGACTAGATATCAACTACAGGAAACAAACTGTAAAAAATTCAAACACATGGATGCTAAACTGTAAACTACTAAAAAACCAAGAGATCATTGAAGAAATCAAACAGGAAAACAAAAAATACCTGGAAACAAATGACAATGAAAACACGACATCCCAAAACCTATGGGATGCAGCAAAAGCAGTTCTAAGAGGGAAGTTTATAACAATACTATCCTACCTCAAGAAACAAGAAAAATCTCAAATAAACAAACTAAACTTACACCTAACGCAATGTGAGAAAGAAGAACAAAAAACCTTCAAAGTTAGCAGAAGGAAAAAAATCATAAAGATCAGATCAGAAATAAATGAAAAAGAAATGAAGGAAACAATAGCAAAGATCAACAGAATTAAAAGCTGGTTCTTTGGGAAGATAAACTAAATGGATAAACCACTAGCCAGACTCATCAAGATAAAAAGGGAGAAGACTCAGATCAACAGAATTAGAAATGAAAGAGGAGAAGTAACAACTGACATTGCAGAAATACAAAGAATCACGATGGATTACTATAAGCAACTATATGTCAATAAAATGGGCAACCTGGAAGAAACAGACAAATTCTTAGAAAAGCACAACCTTCTGAGACTGAACCAGGAAGAAATAGGAAATATAAACAGACCAATCACAAGCACTGAAATTGAAAGTGTGATTAAAAATCTACCAACAGGGCTTCCCTGGTGGCGCAGTGGTTGAGAGTCTGCCTGCCGACGCAGGGGACATGGGTTCGTGCCCCGGTCCAGGAAGATCCCACATTCTGCGGAGCAACTGGGCCCATGAGCCATGGCCGCTAAGCCTGTGTGTCCGGAGCCTGTGCTCCACAACGGGAGACACCACAACAGTGTGAGGCCCGCGTACCACTAAAAAAAAAAAAAATCTACCAACAAACAAAAGTCCAGGACCAGATGGCTTCACAGGTGAATTCTATCAAACATTTAAAGAAGAGCTAACACCTATCCTTCTCAAACTCTTCCAAAATAAAGCACAGGGAGGAACACTCCCAAACTCATTCCATGAGGCCACCATCACTCTGATACCAAAACCAGACAAAGATGTCACAAAAAAGAAAACTACAGGCCAACATCTCTGATGAACATAGATGCAAAAATCCTCAACAAAATACTAGCAAACAGAATCCAACAGCACATTAAAATGATCCCAGGAATCCCAGGAATGCAATTTACACAAATCAATCAATGTGATACACCATATAAACAAACTGAAGGATAAAAACCATATGATCATCTCAATAGATGCAGAAAAAGCTTTAGACAAAATTCAACACCCATTTATGATAAAAACTCTCCAGAAAGTAGGCATAGAAGGAACCTACCTCAACATAATAAAGGCCATATATGACAAACCCACAGCCAAAATCATTCTCAATGGTGAAAAACTGAAACCATTTCCTCTAAAATCAGGAAGAAGACAAGGAAGCCCACTCTCACCACTATTATTCAACATAATAAGTTTTGGACGTTTTAGCCACAGCAAACAGAGAAGAAAAAGAAATAAAAGGAATCCAAATCAGAAAAGAAGAAGTAAAGCTGTCACTGTTTGCAGATTACATGATGCTATACATAGAGAATCCTAAAGATGCTACCAGAAAACTACTAGAGCTAATCAATGAATTTGGTAAGGTTGCAGGATACAAAATTAATGCACAGAAATCTCTTGAATTCCTATACACTAATGATGAAAAATCTGAAAGGGAAATTAAGGAAACACTCCCATTTACCACTGCAACAAAAAGAATAAAATACCTAGGAATAAACCTACCTAAGGAGACAAGAGACCTGTATGCAGAAAACTATAAGACACTGATGAAAGAAATTAAAACGATACGATCAGATGGAGAGATATACCATGTTCCTGGATTGGAAGAATCAACATTGTGAAAATGACTATACTGCCCAAAGCAATCTACAGATTCAATGCAATCCCTGCCAAACTACCAATGTCATTTTTCACAGAACTAGAACAAAAACTTTTACAATTTGGATGGAAACACAGAAGACCCCAAAGAGCCAAAGCAATCTTTAGAAAGAAAAACGGAGCTGGAGGAATCAGGCTCCCTGACTTCAGACTATACTACAAAGCTACAGTAATCAAGACAGTATGGTACTGGCACAAAAACAGAAATATTGATCAGTGGAACAGGATATAAAGCCCAGAGATAAACCCATGCACATATCGTCACCTTATCTTTGATAAAGGAGGCAAGAATATACAATGGAGAAAAGACAGCCTCTTTAATAAGGGGTGCTGGGAAAACTGGACAGCTACATGTAAAAGAATAAAATTAGAACACTTCCTAACACCATACACAAAAATAAACTCAAAATGGACTAAAGACCTAAATGTAAGGCCAGACACTATAAAACTCTTAGAGGAAAACATAGGCAGAACACTCTATGACATAAATCACAGCAAGATCCTTTTTGACCCACCTCCTAGAGAAATGGAAATAAAAACAAAAATAAAGAAATGGAACCTAATGAAACTTAAAAGCTTTTGCACAGCAAAGGAAACCATAAACAAGACCAAAAGACAACTCTCAGAATGGGAGAAAATATTTGCAAACGAAGCAACTGACAAAGGATTCATCTCCAAAATATACAAGCAGCTCATGCAGCTCAATATCAAAAAAACAAACAACCCAATCCAAATATGGGCAGAAAACCTAACCAGACATTTCTCCAAAGTAGATATACAGATTGCCAACAAACACATGAAAGGATGCTCAACATCACTAATCATTAGAGACACGAAAATCAAAACTACAATGAGGTATCACCTCACACCAGTCAGAATGGACATCATCAAAAAATCTACAAACAATAAATGCTGGAGAGTGTGTGGAGAAAAGGGAACCCTCTTGCACTGTTGGTAGGAATGTAAATTGATACAGCCACTATGGAGAACAGTATGGAGGTTCCTTAAAAAACTAAAATTAGAACTACCATACAACCCAGCAATCCCACTATTGGGCATATACACTGAGAAAACCATAATTCAAAGAGTCATGTACCACAATGTTCATTGCAGCTCTATTTATAATAGCCAGGACATGGAAGCAACCTAAGTGTCCACTGACAGATGAATGGATAAAGAAGATGTGGTTCATACATACAATGGAATATTACTCAGCCATAAAAAGAAACGAAATTGAGTTATTTGTAGTGAAGTGGATGGACCTAGAGTCTGTCATACAGAGTGAAGTAAGTCAGAAAGAGAAAAACAAATGCCGTATGCTAACACATATCTATATGGAATCTAAAAAAATAAATGGTTCTTAAGAACCTAGGGGCAGGACAGGAATAAAGATGTAGACATAGAGGATGGACTTGATACAGGGAGGGGGAAGGGTAAGCTGGGACAAAGTGAGAGAGTAGCATTGACATATATACACTACCAAATGTAAAATAGATAGCTAGTTGGAAGCAGCTGCATGGCACGGGGTGATCAGCTCGGTGCTTTGTGACCACCTAGAGGGGTGGGATAGGGAGGGTGTGAGGGAGACACAAAAGGGAGGGGATATGGGGATATGCGTATGCACATAGCTGATTCACTTTTTTATACAGCAGAAACTAACACAACATGGTAAAGCAATTATACTCCAATAAAGATGTTAAAAAAAAAAGAAGACAATAATAGCCTTGGGAACAAAAGGGGAAAACAAACATGTTCAAGATTTTACTATTTTTTCTTCTCTGCTACAAATCACAAGAATTGTCATTAGCTATTACACATATAACTGTATTGTTTTACAATTTGATGTAGGATACCAGATCACACCCAAAACTTTAGCCAAGTCTATACTACTAAAGCATAATTAACTGTCAGTCATTTACATTGACTGTGGTGCACAGAGTGATAATGAACATAACCCTAATAGACATGTTTCATATCGCCATTGAAGCCACGCAGTGAAACTCTGATTAAACAAACTAACAATTTTGGATTTACTCCATCTGCCTATACTTACAGATAGAATCTTCCTATTCATGTTAGCCATCCTGGAAACATTACAGTACTTTTTCAAATTATTTCTCCTGCCAAAAAGGCTTGACTTTTTAATCTAGGTCAAGTGGAGATAAAAAGTAAACAAACTAGTGACATGAGAGGCCATTGACCTCTATTGAACTTGCTACATTGGGGAAACTGAAATTTACTAAATGAAGCCAGAGTGGGGAAATAAACATGAGAAAACCCAGGACTTTAGACCTTATGGTTCAGGAGTAATACTTTTGTTCAAATAGTACATGTTAGTAGTAACTTCTGATTATTTTCCAAGAAAGAAGAATATGTAAAAATTCAAACCAAACATGCAATTTTTTTAGAAAGGTAATTATGAGATGAGGCTAAAGTGGGCTTTCACAATAATGTGGAGACACTCTATTTCAACTTCACTTTAAATGTGCTGTTGAGTTTTTTATTAAGTTTCATGAATATCAATCATTTACAAAGTGATTTAAAATATATCTGTGAACACGTGTGTGCTCAAAACAACTTATTTTCCTTTGGATTTTGTATGTCATGTAAAACACTTCATGTGTCAATGGGAAAAGATGCTTTACATATAGAGTTGCATTAGTTTTTTCAAGTTGGTAGAGATACCACAGACTGGTTCTTTTCCATGACTTCCTCACCTTTTAAAAATGGGTCCTGAAAGTCAAAGCAAATCAAGTTCAAAACCTAAGCTGACATCTGTGCTGTGAGTCACCTTGACAATCTGGCCCTGACTCCCAGAACCTCCTAGCCTCCTCTAAGCTCTTTTAATGTCCTTCTCCCTCCAGAACAGGGGTTCCCATGACTGTCACTGATTGGTCTTATTTTTATCTCTGAAGGACAACATTTCTGTCATTCCCTTACCCTACAACATAACCCTCAGAGAGTACACTGCAGCTCAGAATATGTGAGCTGAATTTTTTAAGCTCTCAAAGAGTGAAGAAGCAGAGTCAAAATGTCAATTAAAGAAACTTGGAAACAACATGATGCCCTGTGCCTTTTAGAGGCTGGCTGGGAGAGATTTTCTAGGATCCTGTGTAAGGCTTCCCTCCTCCTTTCAGGATGGATTAGACCATGCCCATCTCTTGCTGATGGGAAAAACAATTTTGAAGAACAGTAATATTGACTCACTTTGTTCTGCAACTTACAATTTTTTTTAAAGATTTTTTTTGATGTGAACTATTTTTAAAGTCTTTATTGAATTTGTTACAGTATTGTTTCTGTTTTATGTTTTGGTTTTTTGGCCACGAGGCACGTGGGATCTTAGCTCCCCAACCAGGGATCGAACCCTCACCCCCTGCATTGGAAGGCGAAATCTCAACCACTGGACCGCCAGGGAAGTCCCTCTTATGATTTATGCTTCTTTCATTCAATCCTCATAACAACCATATAGATTAGGCGTTATCTGTCATTACTAGCATTAGTATTATTAATGTTATTTCTGTTGCTGAGTGAATTGGCCAAAATAAGGATTTACGTTCAGAAGACACGAGACTGCATTTTCTGTATATGCCTTTTCTGTACAAATTCAAGCAAACTACTTTCATCTTTCTGAGAATCTGTCTCTTTATCAGTACAGTTGTCCTAAAATAGATTATGTCATGGACTTTCAGAGAGAATTAAACAATACAACCTACATGAAAGCATCCTCCAAAGTGCTCACAACACTCTTTATTTCATGCCATTTTTAGAGTGAGTTTTGTTTATTTGGTTTGGTTGGGTCCATTTTTGTTTTTAATGAGGACATGATGACTCAAAGAAATTAGGGGATTTTCTCAAGGCCTCACAGGCCAGTACGGTAGAGCAGAATTGAAATTTAAGTCTTTGGAGTAGATGCTATGATGGACCAACCAGATGCTCTGTGTCCCCAACCTGCACATTCTGAGCAAAGCACTCGTTTCCCAGCTGCTTCCAGGACTGGTGGCTGGGAGCTCACATTCCTCTCAGGACAAAAGGTAGCTGTCTCCCACAAAGTAAGCCCCCTCCCCATACTGGTCACTGCCAGGTACAGAGGCCTGGTTCCCTTGTCTCCCTTGCAGATGATGCTGGAGGTCCATCCTAGCTCCAGAGATCCCTGTAGGAAGGGCTGGAGTCTCTGTTGTCACGGTATCACAGTTCAGCTTCTCCTTTTGCCCAGTCTTGCTTCCCTCACCCCTCACAGGTGCTGATCCCCAGAACATTCCCCGATAAACCTCCTGCTCACAAATCTTCATCTCAGAGTTTCCCAGGAACCGGACTTAATATAGTTTCCTGACTCCAAATTCCACGTTCGCGGCACAGCAGTTCATGCGAGAGTGGGCAAAAATTTCTTCACAATAAAACTATATCTGTCTGCCAAGTTATCAGCAAATCTTTTAAGAATGTAAAGCAGGACCTGTAATTGTAGAGAGCTGTGGGGCAGCTTCAGGATCATAAAGAACAGGGCCCCGAAACAAAATTTAACACCGAAAATATCCTCTGCCCTTTATTTTGTTCAAGGAGGTACAAAAGGGGATAAAAGTGGCCCTTGCTATCAAGGACTTTGCAACCAAATTGCCCAGCATATCAGCTCCTCATAGAGGAAGAGAGCAGAGACATAGCTACTACTCAGAAGTCCCTGCTTTAGGGGTCTGCCTCCGTCAGAGTGCACAAGCGAAGCATCTGAGTGCTTGCCCCCTGAACAGTCACAAACCACTGGAAAGCTGTCTGTCCAGCATTGTCTTTGGGAACCATGCCCCTCACCCACACGGGTCTTCTCAGAGCTGTTTTGTTTCTGCTGCCGTTGTTCCCTTGACTAGAATTCATTGATTTGGAAGAGGATGGCTCAGTCAGCCTGAACCAATCAAATTCTCTCTCCCAATAATTTGGACTTTTAAACAAAGGCACCCAGAAACTGCTGGCCTCAGTAATGTGAAACTGCAGAAAAGGGGCCACAGATGGCTGCTGCGAAGACCCCTGGAACAGCCCTGCTTCCCAAGGCATAGATGGACCTCTTCCGTGGATTCTGAAAGATACACCATCGTTGGTCTGATGAAGTTTGCTGAAGAAATCTGCGTTGGATTCTGTTCTTTGAAGTCCAAAGAAACTTCACTACTCCAGGTCCTCTGTAACGTTTTCCATAAAGCCCCAGACATTTTAATTATGCCTTTGGCAGAGAGACAGCATCTATCTGTGTAAACTGTCTCCCACGTGGTAATGGTGACAAAAGCAAAAGGGAATTTGAAAAAATATCCTCCTGTCTCAACGCCGTAGAACAAGACCATACAAGCAGAATTAGAAAACTCCAGAAGAGCAACAGAAGGTTAATAGGTGACATCACTTCTTTCTCAAAACCCTCCACTAGCTTCCTATCATGCTTCAAATAAATGCAGCCTGTACATTGGCTGGACCCTTACCTGACCCTTGGCTATCTCGGGCCTCACCTCCTCCTACCCACCCCTTTACTTACTCCATCCATACACACTGGCCGCTTTGTGCTTGTCAAGCACACTCCACTCAGGGCCTTTGCACTTACAGTTTCCCCTAGCAGGACATCTAGATGTCCTACAGATATCTACATGGCTTATTCTCGCTCTTCCTTCAGGTCTCTGCTGAAATGCCATCTCTTCAGAAAGACCTTCTCTGACCTCCTATCCAGCAAGGTAGCCTTTCTCTCCCTTTAGCCTCATATGCCACTTAATTATTCTTCACAGCGCTTGTCACCGCCTAACGTCACATGATAAACCGCTGCCTACTTGTTAATTATCTGTCATCCCTACTAGATTGTAATCTCCATTACGGTCATGAATTTGTTTATTTTTGTTCAATGTGGAGTCCATACCACTTAGAAGTGTCTGACCCATAGAAAGTTCTCAGTTTATATTTATTAGTTGGATGAATAAATAAACAGTTAAAATCTAAGCACTGAGATATTTCCATTTGGAGGCAGAGTGTCAAGAGTGTATGTGGGGCTTCCCTGGTGGCGCAGTGGTTGAGAATCTGCCTGCTAATGCAGGGGACACGGGTTCGAGCCCTGGTCTGGGAAGATCCCACATGCCACGGAGCAACTAGACCCGTGAGCCACAACTACTGAGCCTGCACGTCTGGAGCCTGTGCTCCGCAGCAAGAAAGGCCACCATAGCGAGAGTCCCGTGCACCGCGATGAAGAGTGGCCCCCGCTTGCCACAACTAGAGAAAGCCCTCACACAGAAACGAAGACCCAACACAGCCGAAAATAAAGAAATAAATTAATTAAAAAAAAAAAAAAAAAGAGTGTATGTGCAGGGTTAAAAATGACCTTGCTTCAGTCCCTCATGTCCTGTGTTAGACAACGACCGCAGACATATACCCCTGGAGGAGAGAGTAGGCCGAGGCCCAACAGGGAGCAGCCCTCCTTCTGATGTCACTTCAGCACATACCTGCCATGGGACCACGTGATGAGTGCCTTGAGGCTTTAGGAAGGTAAAGGGCCTCTGTGAGGTAGAGCGCCAGCTGGCTTTAATGGCAGCACCCAGGGCAAGCTGGCAATGAGTACTGACCAGGGCAATCCCAGGTCGGGGTGCAGGAGGAGAAACAAGACTTGGGAAAGAGGCAAAATGATGTCGCACTAGCTAACTGTTGAAACATCTGCTCTGAAAATTGCAAGGCTTCTCCTACACGTCTTTTCCTTCTTGCTAAACAGCTTTTCGAATAATTCTGCATACATGAACTAAGCACATTCTCTTGTAGTTTTGAAATCTAGCCAAAATTGTGCATCTTCACCTCTGTTTGTTCCATAGTCTCACTCCACCTGCAAAATAGTTTCCCTTGGGTTCAAAGGAAAAATCAAGTTTTTATATATTAAATTTATTGTCTCACAAAATAAATTTTGTTGGAGTTTCCTAAACTTCTTTAAAGCGAGCTGAAGCAAGTAGGACAACTGTCATTCTGGCTTATACAGCAATGATGCATTGCGTTACAAATGATCTCTAAACAAATATGGCTGGGATACAGCCACATGATGACAGGTCCTTTTCCTGCCATTCTTACCAAACCCACTGGGCATGGGTGGAGGACCAGGTTACAAGGGGCTTGGAGGAGAAAGTGTCCCGGAGAGATGAATTCACACCACTGCTAAATATCAGTTTTCTTTTATAAAGTACAATATGTGAGGATACATACATGACATATATGTGTCCTTATGTTACTTTCTTAGGTAGGTAGGTAGGTAGGTAGGTAGATAGGTAGATAATAGGTAGATAGATAGATTGATTGATTGATTGATCCTTACTCAGTCTTTGGGTATCATACTAGTTGACAATTGAATATAAAATTCATGTTGCCAAAAGCAACAAAAATATAAAAATGGGCTCTTAGAGAGTGAAAATAGGTATGATCTCTTCAAGAGAAAAATACATCAAAAGCCTGAAAAATATACTTCTCTTTGATCTTTGATTTCTGGGAATTTAGACTAAGATAATATGCAGAAAAGTTCACTTACAAAGATGTTGGCACTGTGTGTAATCATAATCATGAAAATTTGGAAATAACATAAATGTCTAATGAAAGAGGCTGAGTAAAATAAGCCGTGAACTAGCAGCTCTATTTACAATAGCCAGGACATGGAAGCAACCTGAGTGTCCATCGACAGAGGAATGGATAAAGAACATGTGGCACATATATACTATGGAATATTGCTCAGCCATAAAAAGAAATGAAATTGGGTCATTTGTAGAGACATGGATGGACCTAGAGAGTGTCATACAGAGTGAAATAAGTCAAAAAGAGAAAAGCAAATATTGTACATAACGCATATATGTGGAATCTAGAAAATTGGTATAGATGATCTTATTTCCAAAGCAGAAACAGAGACAGATGTAGAGAACAAATGTATGGATACCAAGGGGGAAAGGGGTGGGGTGGGAGGAATTGGGAGACTGGGATTGACATATATACATTATTGATACTATGTATAAAATAGGCAGCCGATGTCACCATACTGTACAGTACAGGGAACTCTACCTAGTGCACTGTGGCAACCTAAATGGGAGGGAAGTCCAAAAGGGAGGGGATATCTGTATGTGTATGGCTGATTCGTTTTGTTGTGCAGTGGAGGTTAACACAACATTGTAAAGCAACCATACTCCAATACAAATTAATAAAAAAAAATAAGCCATGAACATCCATGCAAGGAGACATAATGAAGCCATTAATGAGATGTTAAAATATTTAGAGGTTTTGAAAAGTAACTACAATATAGTTTTAAGCTTTAAAGTGTATTCTATTTTTTAATATACTGTAATGCCAACTTATTTGAAAAATAAATGTACATTTTTACTCAAACATTTACTCAAAGAAAAAATCTGGAAGGAAATATACCAAACATCATCAGTGGTTGTTCCTAAGTATTTTAATTACACATAATTTTTATTTATTGCCTCTATACCCTTACTCCAAAAATCAGCTACAATGAATGTATATTTCCTTTTATTAAAAAGTGCTATGTATTTTTTTAAATTGGGGTATAGTTGCCTTACAATGTTGTGTTAGTTTCTGCTGTACAACGAAGTGAATCAGCTATATGTATACATATATCCCCTCCCTCCTGGACCTCCCTCCCACTCGCCCCCAATCCCACCCATCTAGGTCATCACAGAGCACCGAGCTGAGCTCCCTGTGCTATACAGCAGGTTCCCACTAGCTGTGTATTTTTAAACTGTATGATAAAGGAAATGCACATCGTGTGCAGCAGAAGATTAGAAACAAAAGCATTTGTTCATTGCAACAACAGAGAATAATAGTTCTATCTTGCCACTCTGAAATGATAATAAATAACAACCACTCTTACAATGAAGCAGTGTCAGAGTGCCACAATGGGAAGTCAAAGTAATATTAATAGTCCCAGAGTTATATGTCAAGTAAATGCAAAAGTTCTCTAGAAAAAGATGCTGGTAGAAAATCATTATATCTACAAATTTATGAATATATTTATCCTTCAAATGTAACTTCCTTTGTTTAATTTCTCCCTACCCTGACTAAGCTTGCAGGCTCCCCTGTACACACACACACACACACACACACACACACACACACGTACATGCTCCCATCCCATTGTCAGGATATCAAAAACAATCAGTATTTCTCTGCAGTTTTACCTGGTATATTTTCTACTCTCTGGTGAGAAAGGGAGCTGAAGCAACATACCAGGAATCAGAAGTTCATAAACTATCATTTTCTGCCAGCGTACTAGTCACTGGTGGCAGTAGTACAGCTTCCAAACGGGAGTCTTCTGGCACACCCAGAAATAGTAAGTCCTCAGAATAATAAAGAGACCTTGTCTCTGAATGATACAAACTGTACATATTCATCCTTCAAAGTGATTCAAACCATCTAGAGTGGATAGCTTCAATTATCCTAATAATTGAAGTTCATTCCTAATTCTAAAGCTATTATTATTTTTTTTTGAATTCATGAGACCATAAAATGCCTGAAAAGTAGCATTCAGTAGCCCTTACCTGATTCATGGGTAAAACAATGGCATAGATGCCCTTGGACTCCATTAAGCAGCCATCTATCTACCAGTTGGAAACGTCTAATAGAATTTGAACAAATAGGCAACTTGTTCAACAATCACTACTCAGTGTTCACAGATACTGTTCATCTTCACACAGAGAGGAAGGAACTCTAAGCTAGCCTAGTTTTAGACAGTGTTACACTGTATCTTTGCATGACACCAATGAGTAAGGAGCAAGTCTTTGGCAAATAGATTCTGAAATGGAGTTATCAGAGAAGAGTGGTGATAACATTATTCCAATCACTTTGAATCAGGGGTCACTGAAACCTCAAATCCACAATCTGATGTTAGAAACATAACTTTTTTTTGGTTATAATATATTTCTGTTTGATATAGTGAAAAGTAGTATAGTATAGTGGCCAAGGTCATGGACTCTGAAATTAGATGCCTGGAATTCTGGCTTGCCACAAACCAGCCATGCAGCTCGGACAATTCCCTAAAGCTCTCGGTGCCTCCATTCTTTTATGTGTAAAATGAAGATGATAATGTTTCCTATCCCAAAGAATTGTAGTAAGGATCAATACAAATAACACTCTTAGAACAATACTGGGCAGTATGATGCATATTAACTATTTTTAGTAGTGAATTACCGTTTCTACTTACTGACTAGTACTCCATGAACTTCAGTTCACAAGAATTATTTGAAAACAGAAGTAAGCTGGAAAGAGTTTACAGATACGATTTAATTGCACCCAGATGCTAGTTAATACCTTGAGGAGATTAAGCTCTGTAAAAATTAGGAGCAAGCAGTTCTGACTTCAGTAGATCCAAACTTTTCTCTCATTGACTTCTTAGTAAGAAATAACTTTTCCATTGCACACAGACATCCATTTATAATACCCACATCCACACCCACACATAAACATATTTGCACATATACACCTAAAAACTGTTTCATGAAGCAGCACTCGTGATATTCTCTACTGTCTTTTATTTCAGTTTATTAAAATATTGGTAGAGGGCTTCCCTGGTGGCACAGTGGTTGAGAGTCCACCTGCCGATGCAGGGGACACGGGTTCGTGCCCCGGTCCGGGAGGATCCCACAGGCCGCGGAGTGGCTGGGCCCGTGAGCCGTGGCCGCTAAGCCTGCGCTCCGCAACGGGAGAGGCCACAACAGTGAGAGGCCCGCGTACCGCCAAAATAAAATATATATATATATGTTGGGAGAAATCTTCTACTGATTTCGCCATCATTAATGGTTCATGACCTAATGTTTGAAAAAAAATACTGTATAACCAATCCTTTCCATGAGATAATTTCATCGGAAACATATGTGCCCTTCCCATTTCTGGCCACTCTTCAGCCCACTCCTGCCCCGTAGTACCAGGGTTAAGATCTCCTTCAGTACAAAGGGAAACAGAGTCTTTTTTCTAGATCTTCTCAAAAATTCCCAACTAGATCAGAATACCCTGATCTCTAGTCCTGACATCAGCTACTCATCCTTCTCAGTGCTTCTCTGAACATGCAAGGACGTGGGGAATCATTGCTCCTTCCTGGGAAAATAAAGACGGTCTTCTCTCTGACCCAAAGTTCTCCAGCTGTGAATGTGAGAGGCGTAAGATTGCAGCAAGAAGGGGGTCATCAAACCCCTGGAGAGCTGTAAGGAACTTCTTCCCAGCCCCAGAATAGAAATGATGTCCCTGTCCTCACATCCAATTTGTGGCCAAAGCAGCGCTCAACACAGCATCTAGTTGAATCCTGGACTATTAAACACATAGCAAGGTTTAAGGGATGGAAATTTTGCAGGAACAAGGCCAGATGGAGTATATTTTTAGATCAATGGTCATTGTCTCCCACCACAAAATCACTTGAACCATGGTCCACTTGCTCTCTCATCTTTTTCTACTCATATCAATCGTGTAGCACTACATTCTACCTTAGTCATGATACACTTCTTATAAAGCAGCTCTACTCCTTGGTTTCCACACTTGGTGGATTGAATTCGAGACGTGAGACTTTCACTTCACAAAACAGTATTAAATGAGAGTTCTAAAAAGGTGATGATTGGGATTGCACAATGTAAATATACTTAATGCTGCTAATCTGTGCACTGAAACATGGTTAAGGTAGTAAATTTCATGTGATGTGTATTTTACCACGCATGAAAAATAATTTTTAAAGTATTAAATAGAAGTTCTTTCAAATTCAGATTACACATTTAGACAATCCTCCCAACTCACCCCCTCATTACTAAACAAAGAAAAAATACAAGCAAGTGTTATATTTGATAGTTGTTAGTCAAGTAAAATTTAGCTAGTTATTTAGATCTTTAAATCTAAATGTCATCCATCAGCACTTGCTAATTTCTGTGGTTGTGGGGAATAACCAGAGGAAACGGAAATATCCCTCTTAATCTCTTATTTACTTAAAAGTTTCCACACATACAACCACCCCCCTGAAAAAGTTCTCCCTAATAAACATGTATCCACAAATAGCCTGATATTTTTCCTGATGCCAGAATTGACATAGTAACTTAAGCTCTGGGTCAGAAACCCACTGACTTACTCAAATTGAGCAGTCAAAAGTAATAAAAATATATTCAAAGAATTATATAAATATGCTGTTCTAAAAAGTATGAAAATAGAGGACTTGTTCAAAATTTCTGCTTGGCTACACCTTGAAGAGACAACAAGGACATTTGATTTGGGTGCCTCCTTTAAATGAGGCCTTACAGAAAGCCAGGGGAGCCGTTCATTAAACATGTGCTTCTCATTGACCTTGCGAGGTATCTGTCCAGCATCTTAAATAAAAGAAGCCTTTGAGTAAGCATATGCTCTTCCTGTTGAATTTTGATGGCCTTATAAGCCACTCAAGCTTCACCTTTGCAGTTAATGTGCAATCAGGATCCATTTCTAGTCATTTGTGGATAGCTTTGTCGTAGTTTCCAATTACCGTAGTATATAGGCTTCTCTCTCACGCTCCTGTTAATACCCAAACCAAACATTCTCCTTACTAAGAACAAATTCCCTTCATGTAAGATTCACTTTTAAAATCTTTTACATTTAGGCTTTTTTCACAGTGCTTGAATAATGCATTCAACATCTCAGTCTTAATTCTTATCTTGAAATCTACCTCATTCAAACATAATGGCTTGACAGTACTCCTGTGCCCCAGTCCACCCCTCCTGATTTCCCCAAATAATTGGTTATATAGGAAAGAGAGTATTATTGAAGAGATTGAAGGAAACACACTTAAAAGTTAAGGCTGACTGTACAAACACCTGTTTTTCAATGAACAGTTCTGCTTAAGCTAAAGGCCTTAAGTAAAGCATATTTTGTGGCACCATCCTCATCTAGAACTAAAAGGAATTTCTAGACAAAAACAACAGGTCAAAGTTTCCAATCAAAAATTCTGCAGTCCTGTTTTGTTGTGTAGTATACAACTACTACACTACAAGGAGTTGAAGGGAGGTAGTCAAATATAACTAGAATTTTAAGGACAAACAATACAAACAGATCATATTTCATACAACTACCAACGAAAAGATTATATCAACAGCAAGATTTTTTCTAACTTGGCAAAAGAGATTTTGAAATTTACATAATGGGCAAAAGATGAAGATTTATACATGTACACTTTCAAGTATAAGCCCCTTTAAAAATAAGGAAATCTCAATCTTGGACCCTTGAAGTCCTAAATCTATAAACAAGGAGGTACAGCTCACCCAAAATGTTAGTGGCATTTTTTTGCATTAAACAAAGAGCTGTTAAATAGCTAAGAAGGGTGAAGGATATCGAATGCATTTCATACATTGGCCAATTCACATTCCTTTCACCTTTCAATAGTCCTCCTGAAACCTTTTAGGCCCACATCCAGGAAATCTTTCCAAATGACTTATATATATCACACTCTTGCTATTATCACAGTCTACTCTGCTCAATCTAGTGACTTCCAAAAACTGTTGCTTTTTCAACTCCCAATCATGACTTTGATTACTACTAACACTTCCTACCATGTAAGAAGAAGAAAGGGAATGGGGATAGAAAAGTAAAAAGAAGGAAAAAAGGGGGGAAAATATGGGAAATCAATGGAAGAAAAAAAACAAGTAAAATCATTATTACAACAGGGCAAAATACTTCATCCCATTCTTTTCCCATTCCCTAATTTACCAAATTCAGTGGCCATATATTGAAAAATTTTCTAACAACAATAGATAATGTTTACTGAGAACCTATTATGAGCCAGGTATTTCTCTAAGCACCTTACAAATATTATCTCATTTAATACAACAACTTAATGAGGTAGGTACTATTAACATTCCACTTTACAGAAAAAAGGCTGAGGTACAAAAAAGGTAAGTAACTTGACCCAAGTCACACAGCTAGTAAGTACCAGATTCAGAATTCAACCTAAGCAATCTAATTCTGGAGGTCACATTTTTGCCTAGTATGTTATGTTGCTTTTCTGTATTAGAGGACCTGCTAACCACATCCACTTGTGGGTTCCATTACAATACCAAGCACTCAGCGGGGAGGGAGATCCTAGGGATTCATTCCTTCGATAAACCTTTATGATGAAATGATTCTAGCTTTAGCTGCTTGAAAAGAACACAAAAATGAATGAATCATCGTGCAAGCCCTAGATAAACACACACTCTAGTGGAGGATACGTAATTACAACACAGTGGAAACAATGCTTATAGAGCTATGATCAAAATGCTATTGGGGACATGGGAGTGGAGTCACCAACTTCTTGGAGAATACAGGGAGATGCCCCAGAGAAGGTGATTAAAAACAAAACAAAACAAACAAACAAACAAAAACTTAGGCTCCTTAACATCTTTACTGGAGTATAATTGCTTTACAATGTGTGTGAGTTTCTGCTTTATAACAAAGTGAATCAGCTCTACGTATACATATTTCCCCATAACCCCTCCCTCTTGCATGTCCCTCCCACCCTCCATATCCCACCCCTCTAGGTGGTCACAAAGCACCGAGCTGATCTCCCTGTGCTATGTGGCTGCTTCCCACTAGCTATCTATTTTACATTTGGTAGTGTATATATGTCTATGCCACTCTCTCACTTTGTCCCAGCTTACCCTTCCCCCTCCCCGTGTCTTCAAGTCCATTCTCTACGTCTGCGGCTATATTCCTGTCCTGCCCCTAGGTTCCTCAGAACCATTTATTGATTCCATATATATGTGTTAGCAAATGGTATTTGCTTTTCTCTTTCTGACTTACTTTACTCTGTATGACAGTCTCTAGGTCCATCCACCTCACTACAAATTACTCAACTTCATTTCTTTTTATGCAGCCCAAGTTTTTTAAAAACAAGTAGGAATTTCCAGAAAACAGGAGAGACAGAAGGAGTAACTAGGTATCCATGTTTTGGATAATGAAGATTCATTTGTTAATAAAAAAATGTTTGGTGCACGTATACACAAGGGTTTGTGCTAGGTTTTTATAAATAAAAATCTATATAAAATATGTAATTTTTATAAAAATAAATTATAGTCTCTTTTTCAATAAGTTTATAATCTAGGAGAGGAGATAACACACAAATGAATATTGCAAGCCTACATGTTTTTTTAAATGCTCTAAGGCTTCTACGTTACACCCTTTAAATTATCTAAGAGCTTCCTAGAATGAATGCAAAGAATTCTGGGGAACTGATGCCTAATCTGCTTCTATAACCCTGAGTTTAGGAACGTGGTTGGATCAGCTGAAGAGCCTGAGCTGCATTAGACAACACTGACCCTGATGAGGTGTACCTGGACCGAGTGAGGGAGGATCTGCACAGATCCAGACTAGACAACGTGTAGGCCTTCTCCAGCCTTCTGCATAAACACTGGGCAAGGAAAGGGACGAGGTATACTTCCAGAAACACGTGCAGTCTGCACTCACAGTCATATAATCCCTGGTTAGATGGGGGCGCTCAGAAACTTGCATCTTTGTACTAGATGATGATGCTGATCTTGCCACCATTTATCCTAACTGCACTTTGTACTGCATTGCTAATATAAATAAAATGTGTTTGATTTGCTCAAAGGGTATCTATGCTTTGTCTTTCTGTCAAACCAAGCCTGCTAAGGAAATTTTCCAGGACGATAGTTGGGCAAGGAGTTGAACAAATTATATAGGAGTTTAGAAGAAGAGACTACTGCTGATTCAATAATGAAAGAGTTCTCGGAGGAAATGACATTGAAAGGACGACTAATTGAATCTACCACCAAACAATCAAGATTTCAGTCTGACTCACCCCCAAGTGATTGATACACTCACCCATTCGGTAAGTTAATCCAAAATATGAGAGTCTAGTCTTACTGGCCTTGGAAACATCCTGCCCTTTACAATGTCTAATTTTACAATTTATTTATAAAGAGAAAAATTTTAATTTCCTCATTCCTAGGTTCTTACAGGCATCTTACAGTACTGACCAAGGATGTCAACAATAATAATAAACATCTATTGCATAGTTCTTTACTATTTACACAGCATTTTTTAAGATTATTGTTTCATTTGATTCCCCAGTAACCCTGTGAAATATTAGTCAAGGTTAGTGACTTGCCTAGGCCACATGCCTAGTAAGTGGACAAGCCAGCTTTTTCCTGTTATCCCACAATGGAGTCCCAGTTCTGACTGAATCCACTTTGGAACCTCCTCTCAGCCCATGAATTATTACCCACCTCTCTTTTCTCTGAGAATTGTCCTCCTCATTACCCTCATAGGTGTACCCAGCCATGTTGTACCATATAACATCCCCACTCAGGCCCATTTAATTGGCCTCAAGTATACCTAGAACCAAGCCAGAAAATCAGATTCTCTAAAGGAAGACTTTGGAAATTGACACCAAGATAAGGGAGAGTTTTTCTCTCCACGTGCCAGGAAATAAAGGATGCAAACTTAGTAGCTCTGAGGGGCCTCATTCCTCCCTGAGAACAAATGTGGGAGAAGAGTTGGCAGAGAGAAGGATGAAGGAGAAGCACAAAGAGAAGCAAGGGACAGACACAAAGAGAGTACCCAGTGGTTTTGCCATCCCCATCTCAGGCCTGGGAGACATAGCTGTATTCTTAGCCCTTAGTCCTTTCATCTTACTTAAAACCACTTTCTCACACCATAATACAAAAATAAACTCAAAATGGATTAAAGACTTAAATGTAAAACCTGAAACCATTAAACTTCTAGAAGAAAACGTAGGCCGTATGCTCTTTGACATCAGTCTTAACAATATTTTTTTGGATATGTCTCCTCAGGCCAGAGAAACAAAAGCAAAAACAAACAAATGGGACTACATCAAACTAAAAAGCTTCCGCAGAGTGAAGGAAACTATCAGCAAAACGAAAAGGTTGCTCACTGAATGGGAGAAGATATTTGCAAATGATATATCCAACAAGGGATTAATATCCAAAATATACAAAGAACTCATACCACTCAACATCAAAAAAAAATAAAATAAAATAAAAGTGAGAAGAGGACCTGAATAGTCATTTTTTCAAAGAAGACATACAGATGGCCAACAGGCACACAGAAAGATGTTCAACATCACTAATCATCACAGAAATGTAAATCAAAGCCACGATTAGATATCACCTCACACCTGCCAGGATGGCTATTATCAAAAAGACAACAAAAAACAAGAGTTGGTGAGGATGTGGAGAAAAGGGAACCCTTGTGCACCATTGATGGGAATGTAAATGGGTGCAACCACTATGGAAAACAGTGTGGAGATGCAGCAAAGAATTAAAAATACAACTACCATATGATCCACCAATTTCACTTCTGGGTATTCACCCGAGAAAAACAAAAATGTTAATTTGAAAGGATATATGCACCCCTAAGTTCACTGCAGCATTATCTACAGCAGCTAAGACCTAAGCAACCTAAATGTCCATCAATAGATGAATGGATAAAGAAGATGTGGTACATATATACAATATTACTCAGCCATAAAAAAGAATTAAATCTTGCCATTTGCAACACCATGGACAGACCTAGAGGGTATTATGCTAAGTGAAATAAGTCAGACAGGGATAGACAAATACGACTTCACTTATATATGGAATCTACAAAACAAAACGAATGAGCAACCATAACTAAACAGAAGCAGAGTCATAGATACAGAGAATAAATAGGTGGTGGCCAGACGGTAGGGAGTTGAGGGGAGGAGAGAAATAGGTGAGGGAGATTAAGAGGTACACACCTTCAGTTACAAAATAAATGTCACAGGTATGAAGTGCACAGTGTGGATAATATAGTCAATAATTAGGTAATATCTTTGTATAATGACAGATGGTAACTAGACTTACCATGGTGATCATTTTGAAATGTATAGGAATATCGAATCCCTATGTTGTGTACCAGGTCAATTACAGTGCTGTAGGTTAATTATACTTCAAAAACAAAAAAACAAACAAACTCATAGAAAAAGAGATCAGATTTGTGGTTACCAGAGGCAGGGGGTGCAGGGAGGGGAATTAGATGAAGGTAGTTAAAAGGTACAGTTTCCAGTTATAAGGTAAATATGTAATAGGAATGTAATGTACAATATGATAAAGATAATTAACACTGAAAGTTGAAAAGAGAAAGCTGTGAAGAGACTAAATCTTAAGAGCTCTTATCACAAGGAAAAAACTTTTTTTCTATTTTTTAATGTTGTATCTATATGAGATGATGGGTTTTCACTAAACCTATTTGTGGTCATCATTTCATGATGTATGTAATTCAAATCATTATGCTGTACACCTTAAACTTATACAGTGATGTGTGTCAATTACATCTCAGTAAAACTAGAAAAATCAAAATTAAAACAAAAAATCCTGGAAGGGAAAAAAAACACCAATATGTTCCTGAAGAAAATGTGATTTAGAGAGAAATATAGCTAAGTGAGCATGATGTCTTGCATTCTCTCTGTAACATCGCAGGAGAGGTCTACCAAGAGGGATGATGCCAGCACTGACATCACAGTCCATAGCAGAGGCTGAGCAGATAATTGGCACTCAACAAATAAATGTCTATCAGATGCATTAATGAATCTGCTACTCAAATGGGATATGGGGATATATGTATACATATAGCTGATTCACTTTGCTGTAACTAACACAACACTGTAAAGCAATTATACTCCAATAAAGATGTGAAAAAAAAATGTATGTGTGAATATATGCATAGGTATTTTTGTTGCTGATTTTTTTTTAATTGGTTCAGAAAAGAGAGAGCATTCTGTAGTCCTTCACCCTAAGGAGAACCAAAAACAACAATAAGCTGGCTTGTCTTGAACATCAGAGAAGAGGAATGTAATTACACGTCATATCCAAGGTCATTCAGCCATACCTATACACGCCGAAGCTGTATCATCAGCAGAACAAGGGAAGTTCCTAGATTACTTCTTTTAATAGAGTGATGATCTCAGAATCCTTTGACCACCACCTACTCCCCCAGTTGCTTTATGATCTGTTTCTCTCTATTTAACATTCTTAACTAGCCAAATATCTCATTCCTTCTGTATAACAAATGTGACATTGTGGTGATAGTCTATATAGTGTTTATATGATTAATTGTGACAATAAGATAATGGGCAATTAAAGTCAGTTTAGCCGAAAGGAGTTTATCGCGTTTTATGTTCATTTGGAGTTTACTTTTTGTACATAAGAAAATAAAATAAATATTGGCTTTGTAAGAGAAAAAAAAAGGCAAAGTAATATAAACAGAGAGCATTTTCATCCTCATAAAGGAAATTCCATCACTCCTGTTTTCACACAACCTTTCTCTCAAATAAGGTCTATGAGTAACTCAGGGTAAAGATTCTCACATGTTCCAGATCAAAACTGAGCACTGGCAACGACTGATGATGATTACCTACTCCCCCCGGGGAAGAAAACCTAATCAAACTTGCCCAAATATTATAGCAAGCAAAAAACAAACACGTTGTTACACAAAATGTAAATAAAATGTAAAGTAATTAAGGAGAACAAGTGCTTGGACCATTTTTGGAAAATTGGAATACTACTTACTGCTATATGTCTATGCCCTCAAAGGAAATATGCTAAATAACCCAGTTTTCTGAGGAAGCAAATGATTTAGTGACCTCAGACCTCAGTTGTCTTTCTTTCTAAGAGCTAATGCAGGGGTTCTTAAAATTTTCTGTGCCATTGATGTCTCTTTTACAGTCTGGTGAAGCCTATGAACTCCTCCCAGAAGAAAATTTGTAAATGCTTAAAATGAAACAGGTTTACAAAAGCAACAGAAATCGAATTATAATTGAAAAGCAATTGAAACGTAACTATCAAAATATTAAAAGAAAATGTTGTGATATGGTAATATACAACTTCTTTATTAATATATTAAATAACAGCATTGTTGTGGAGCTAATAACTACTATAATTCCAATATAGTAATTAGCATGAACATTTCAGAAATACTATAATGTGTAAGGAAATGCAAAAATATTAATCATTTCTACTGTGACAGAATCACAGGTATATAGGAACACAATGTAGCATTCCTTGGCTCCATGGTTTGGAACCTAAATTCATAATTGAAAGAAATTCTAAGTCTCAGTTTGAGCTTACTATAAATAAAGCAGGTTTGCTATGAACCTAAAATTATAGAATCCGGGTTAAGAACCCCTGGTTGTCCCTTTCACAAACAGTACAAATACAATGGACAAAGGATTAATCTCCAAAATATATAAACAGCTCAGGCAGCTCAATATTAAAAAAACAAACAACCCAATCCAAAAATGGGCAGAAGACCTAAATAGACATTTCTCCAAAGAAGACATACAGATGGCCAAGAGGCACATGAAAAGCTGCTCAACATCACTAATTATTAGAGAAATGCAAATCAAAACTACAATGAGCTATCACCTCACACCAGTTAGAATGGGCGTCATCAGAAATCTACAAACAACAAATGCTGGAGAGGGTGTGGAGAAAAGGGAACCCTCTTGCACTGTTGGTGGGAATGTAAATTGATACAGCCACTATGGAGGTTCCTTAAAAAACTAAAAATAGAATTACCATATGACCCAGCAATCCCACTACTGGGCATACACCCTGAGAAAACCATAATTCAAAAGGACACATGCACCCCAGTGTTCATTGCAGCACTATTTACAACAGCCAGGTCATGGAAGCAACCTAAATGCCCATCGACAGACGAATGGATAAAGATGTGGTACATATTTACAATGGACTATTACTCAGCCAGAAAAAGGAATGAAATTGGGTTATTTGTAGAGATGTGGATGGATCTAGAGACTGTCGTACAGAGTGAAGTAAGTCAGAAAGAGAAAAACAAATATCATATATTAACGTATATATGTGGAACCTAGAAAAATGGTACAGATGAACCGGTTTGCAGGACAGAAGTTGAGATGCAGATGTAGAGAACAAACGTATGGACACCAAGCAGGGAAAGCAGCAGTGGGGTGGGTATGGTGGTGTGCTGAATTGGGCGATTGGGATTGACATGTATACACTGATGTGTATAAAATTGATGACTAATAAGGACCTGCTGTATAAAAAAATAAATTAAATTGAAAAACAAAAATAGTACAAATACAATTGGTGTTCACCAACTGTGATTATTAACTAAATTAAGTTTTTAAATCCTACGACTACTAAGACTTCACTGAGTGATCAGAGAGGGCAGACATAGAACTGTGAAGGCTGCCAGCATGCATGGGAAAGATTCAAGTACATACATGGATGTGGAGAATCTCTGATACACTCTGAGAAGCAAGGTCCAAGAAATCCACTTTACCACTAACCTGGCTCCCAGAAGGGCCCTGAAGAAGTATCCTGAAAATCCACAATGTGCAAATGACAGTCGTAAGTATCTAAGATCACATTGCTAAAGTACCTTTCTCTCTGCAATATTTAGATTAAATACCAGAAGAAAGACTTAATTCACCAAAATTCTAAGTTAGGCATTGTTCATTAAAATTTTAATAAAAATATAATCACTGGAATTTTCTAATAAGAGCATATGTAAAACACACATGAAATACTTAAAAAGCAAAACCACAGAAGTACAGCTTTTTTTTGTTTAGTTGGTAGGTTGATTGTTGCTAGTATTGGGTTGTCTTTACTGTAAAGGTTGGGAGAAACAGTTCCTAACCCAGGTACTAGAGACAAAGTGGGCATTTGATGATATATGAGACAGAAAAGAACCCTAAGGGAAGCAATAATCAGTAATAGGCAGGGATCTTCATGGCATTACCCAATCCTGAGTTTATTATTTGCCCACCTAAAACCAAATGTATTAGTTTCCTAGAGCTGCTAGAACAAATTACCACAAAACTGGGGGCTTAAAACAACAGAAATGTATTCCTTCACACTTCCAGAGGCCAGAAGAAGAAAATCAAGGTGTTGGCAGGGTTCGCTCCCTCCGGAGGCTCTGAGGGAGAATCTGTTCCGTGTCCCTCTCACGTTCTGTGGCTGCCAGCAACCTTTGGCCTTCCTTGGCTTGGGACCGCATAACTACTATCTACTTCTGTCTTCACCTGCCTTTCTCCTCTCTGTGTCTCTGTGTCTCTAATCTCTCCTTTCTCCTATAAGGACACCAGTTATTAGATTTAGAGCCCACCCTAAATCCAGATGGATCTCCTCTCAAGATCCTTAACTAACTACATCCACAAAGACCTTATTTCCAAATAAGGTCACATTCACAGATACTGGGTGTGAGGACTGGGATATATCTCTTGGGGTGGGGGGAACAATTCAATCTACTACACTGAAGCAGCCTAAAATTCCACACATTCTAGGTACAGAGGCTTTTTTTTTTAATATAAATTTATTTATTTATTTATTTATTTTGGCTGCGTTGGGTCTTCATTTCTGTGTGAGGGCTTTCTCTAGTTGCGGCGAGCGGGGGCCACTCTTCATCGCGGTGTGTGGGCCTCTCACTGTTGCGGCCTCTCTTGTTGCGGAGCACAGGCTCCAGACGCGCAGGCTCAGTAGCTGTGACTCAGGGGCCCAGCCGCTCGGCGGCATGTGGGATCTTCCCAGACCAGGGCTCGAACCCGTGTCCCCTGCATTGGCAGGCAGATTCTCAACCACTGCGCCACCTGGGAAGCCTGATACAGAGGCTTTTGATAAAAGATGATCAGAGGCAATACAAAACATAAAGCATTTTTTTCCTTACAGCAAGTATTAGTGGATACTTCTATATTTTTTTAAAAACTGCACATCATAAATTCCTAGGATTGCAGATGTGTGCAGTAAACACAGGGAGGATATGGGTCTACAGAATTGAAATACAGTTAGTGCAGACTGTGTAGTTTAGACAGAACGTTAATATATTTTAGGGACTTAACTTTGAGAAATTATAGACACAAACCAGGAACTCCCGGCAATCATCTCTGAAACGAGCTGTACCCAGGCTGGCCCTGGAGGGTGTGGGCCAGTGTAGGATATAAAAACAGGATGAAGAGACATGGCCCCTTAGTCACTGTTGCCTAAGGATATTCTCAGTTCTTCAGTGAAATAGGCTATCACCCAACCCAAGCAGGAGCTATGACTGGATTGTTTAAGATATGCTGTCTATGTTGGTCCTTAAATTACCTCTTTGTGAGTTTTTTTTTTTTTTAAAGTTCATAGTTCATCTAGTGGTACGTAGCCAACTTTACTCACCTAAAGTTTTTATGTTTACACAAAGTCTGAAATTAGTGGGAAAAAAGACTCAATGTAGTACAAAGAAAAGTAGTATCTGAACTAGGTAAACCAACTAATACTGGCAGTCATAGTGTTCAAAGAGGGGAGACTGTCTGATGTGAAATATGAAAGTTCTTTTAGATCCAACACTCTTTATATATCCTAAGATTTGGGAAGTTGGTGCCAAGGTATGGTGATGTGGCCTTTATCCACATATCTAACTTAATAAATATTTTCCATGTCTTCAAAATAGAAAGCATGTTATCATCTAAAAATTAGAAGTATGCATGCAAAGGTGTATTTTATCAATTTGTTCATTTTGTTTAATGATATTATACAGTTCTTTGTAGATGTACAGTCCTTAGACTTACTAAATAGATTAGCCCAGTCTTTCTAGAAAGGACCTTGTTTTATTCTTCTTTGGTATCTCCCATAATACATAGTCTGTTCCTAGTGTATAATCAGTGATCAGTCGTAGCTACAAGATTTCCTAATACTTTATACTAAATGGCAGTTCCTTCTTATGGAAATGACCACCTACAGATGTGATTATCTGAAGGGATTCATATTAGATAAACACTGCTGAATATTTTTCCCACTGAAGCGACAATAAAACCTGAGTTTGGACAGCCCTTAATTGTGCTGGTGCTCTCGGTACCTCAGTTTCCCCATTTGTAAAATGGGGGTAATAGTTGCACCTGTTTCAGAGGGGTGTTGCGAGATTTAAATAAGTTAATATTTGGAAAGCATCCAGAAGAGTATCTGGCACGTAGAGAGTGCTAGATAAGCATTTTTACTAGTAGTGGTGTTTCTATTCTTCTTATTATTCACTAGCCTTCCAGAAATAGGTTTGTTGGAAGGAATAAATACAGTAATACATCTTTTAGTGAGCGTTGCCGGGGAACAATGTCTTGTTTGTCAGTCAATCCATCAGTCGGTATTTATCTCGCATCTATGCTGTGCCAGGCACGGTTCTCCAGTAACACAGTAAGACGGTAATGAAGAAGAGGCAGTCCCTGCCCTCAATAAGCTTACACCCCAGTGGGAAAAGAAATACATAAACACAGTGATTAAAAAATGAAATAATATGTACCATGAAGAAAATAAAATTGTGTAATGTGACATACTCTGCCTGCCTGAAAGGTGGTGGATGGGAGAGCTACTTTGAGCTAAGAGCATCCTCAAAGGTTAAGAAGCTGAGCTGAGACCAGAATAATGAGGCCGTCATTTGTAGATCTGAGAAAAGACGTTTCCAAGCAGAAGTGATAGAAACTACAACAAGCAAACATCCTGAGAAAAGAACAAATGCTCAAGGTTGGTGTATTAATTCATTACCTGAATGGTGTCAGATATGAGCCAGTGGAGAGAGATAAACTGATGACTGGGAGAAAGAAGAGGATAGTTAAAGGAGTGAAGTCTTCATCAAGGTAGCATGAAGTGGGATCCAGAGTATATCTGGAGGGAATGACCTTAGAGAGGGGCAAAGAGATGTGGCAGAGTCAAGTATGAATATGATGGACTCTTAGAATTAGAGTGAGATCATAACATGTGAGTGACAGGGGCAGGAAGGGACATAGAGGTTTAAGGTGTCATTTCAGAGAGTTAGAAACTGAATATGTTTGGCAGGTATAGTAGGATGGCACTTAAGTTAGTGTGCCCTTGCCACGTATGGTCATGGTTATGAAATGACTCTAGCCGGCAGAAACTGTTGGATTTTCTCCAGCAACGTTTAGCTGCTTGGAGGTGCATAGTGGGCAGTTAGTTGGGTGAAACCAGGGCTGATGTTTGCCAGGCAAGGAAAGTGGACAAAGAGATGGCCAAGGGAATCAGGACGCTTTTGCAAGAAAATGATCACAGTAGTACATGAAATCTCAGCTGGGTAAGAAGGTTAAGTGAAAAGATAGGGGAAGCAACAACAACTGATGAATATAAAAAAATAAGTGATGAGGGCAGAGGACTGGAGGTACTGATGAAGCTAGAAACTTGCAAGAGTGGGATAAACAGGGTAAGTGAACTGGATGGACAAGAGGTAATGATCAGAAAATGAGATGTCTGAAGTGAAAGTGTGGCAGTTGTTAGTAATGAAAAGGTGGAAGTAGTGACTACATAAGTGGTATCTAAGGTAGGAGGGTGGATCAATATCAAAAACTGACCTTAAATTTTTTATTACATACATTTTGGATAGAAATGCCATTAAGATGGTTTTTACACAATTCCTTGTATTATTGGAGTAGGCCAAACATATTTTTTCTGGGCATAATACGTTATCAACATAAGATTAATTATGACATATATTATAATTCCCTCAGTATTTCCCAATTGTTTTGCTCCTGCAATAAATTATTCCTGACACTTGTATTTGGAGTCCTTGAGTCTGTTTTTTAGAGGTTTTTTTAGGTTTTCCTGTCTCTTCCTTTGTTCCTTTCAGGCATAGTAGCCTGAAAACTGGACTTCTCAGAATTAACTAAAACATTCTTGAGTGAGGGTCTTAAAAGCACGCCTATAATTGAAGTCCATGAACTTGACTGAATTAGTTTGGTTTTCTCAGGTGTCCTTTACTTGGTTTCCCTCCCTCTGGTCAAATGATGCTTTATTCTTTAAAGATGAAGAGTGGGCACCAGGATCAACGGATGATACTAACAATAGTAATAATAATAATAATAATTAATAAGCTTTTATTTCTAGCAAGTGGATTTTGATGAGATTTTACAAACTTCTCTATTTAAATTTCTAGTGTTCAACTAAAATACTTCTCTTGCTTATAAATGATCTTCTTGGGGGATAGCTATCAAGTTATGAATGGCACTGGGTTTAAGTTCAATGTTAAAATAGTTCTGATCTAGGGTTTTATATAATTCACATTTGAATGACGTAAAAAATTATAACCTACCTCCCCACTGCCTCTAAAGATTCTTTCTCTTGTGGCCTTTTTCATGTTCAATATCTATCACTGCTTTATAAAATGCAAGAAAACAGAAATTAAGAATATTCCCAAATGGCCACTAGTCCAACCAAATTAGATATCTAAAGGAGACTAGGAGAGTAAGCCATTTACTTTGTTTTTCTCCACTTCCTTTTTTCAATGATAAAAATATTTTTTACTTAGGCCAATTGAAAGCAAATGTCCACATCTCTTTTTCCTGCAATTATTACATAAAAACACAGATGACATTTCTGAGAAATCAAAACTCTTTCAGTGGCTGCTGTGCATTTCCCAAATGTGAAGAGGTGGGTGGTCTCCATTCCTTGTCATATAATGAATCCTGGACATCATTCCACAGCCTATTGACAACTGTAACTCCTGGGACTTAGCAAGCAATATCTCACTACAGAGACACTTACCAAAAAAAGGTCTAAGAACTCTATTATATTTTCACAAAATGCTATTGCAGACATAGGAGATATGGAGTTGGGAAAGAAGTAATTAAATGAAAAGATTATAGATGAAAAAAAGTCTGAAAAAAAGCAGAACCCTGGGACTAGCAAGAGATAAACCAGCCGGAGGCATCTGGCCTTTTCTGAACAACTTTAGCACAAAAATGTTTGGCAATCAGCAGAGGCAGTTACTTGAGTATTTCACTTTAGCTGCTGAAGCACAGGTTTAATCTCACCAATGTTTTTGACATGAATGATTTCAAAGATCTTAAATTTCTACATCCCTCTTTTACAGGTTTCTATCAGTCCATCATTTTCCCTTTAAACTATTCACTCATTCATTCATCAATATTTGTTGAAATAGTTCAAACAATATTTGAAATAACAGGGCTTCCCTGGTGGTGCAGTGGTTGAGAGTCCGCCTGCCGATGCAGGGCACACGGGTTCGTGCCCCGGTCCGGGAAGATCCCACATGCCACGGAGCGGCTGGGCCCGTGAGCCATGACCGCTGAGCCTGCGCGTCCGGAGCCTGTGCTCCGCAACGGGAGAGGCCACAACAGCGAGAGGCCCGCATACCGCAAAAAGAAAAAAAACCAAACAAAAATCTAGACCAGTCCATTATGCCTTTATTGAGACCCTATTATGCACTAGTCACCTTCTAGGTATTACATATACAGCAAAGCACAAATTACACAAGAATTCTTTGTGCTCACTGCACGTGCATTCCAGGGGAAAGGCAAACAATAAGCATGATGAGTAATTCAAGTACAGTGTGTTACAAAGTAATGAGTGCTATAGAAATAACACAAAGAAAGGAGCAGCAAGGGAAGGGAGCTGGGCCTGTGTGTGTGTAATTTCAAATAGAAGTGACTTGACTGCTCTTTTCTGAATGATCTCTGAGGTACAGTAAGTGAAAAAAGCAGGATGTAGAAGAATGTGACTAGTAGGCTGCCACTTGTATTTTTTAAGAATAAGTATGTGTGCTTTTCCATGCACAGTCTGTCTGTGAAAGGAGCCCATAAATCATCAACATGGTTGCCTCCACGCAGGAAAACTCACTGTCTGGGGAAAGATGCTTTTTCAAGTACACCTTTCACATCTTGAATTTTGCCCCTGTGCATCATTTTGTCAAATATTTTAACTAATTCTTTAAAATGAAGTTGTTTTATATAACCCAAAATAATCTATAGTAGTTAAATCAATGGTTTAGCAAATAATCTGTGAATATAAAATAAATCACTTAGATTTGGTATTTCCCTACCAGCATGATAAAGTTTTAGTTATCCCAAGAAAAATAACTCTTAGAAGCAATTAACCTTTACAAACAGTCAAAATTATGCAGAAATAAACATATGCCTAATATTTTCATTCTTCTTGTCCTTTTCTTTTCCTCCTATGATCTGCCCATTGCTAATTCTGT
Organism: Grampus griseus; assembly: GCF_964374135.1. NCBI lineage: Eukaryota > Metazoa > Chordata > Mammalia > Artiodactyla > Delphinidae > Grampus > Grampus griseus. The sequence continues at coordinate 51,957,500 of NC_139003.1, read as the reverse complement.
TTGAAGGTGAACAGGACAGTGCATGAAGCTACACGCACTCTAACTTTTTTCTCCTCTTTAGCAATTGAAAATCCAACTAACCTTCCTTTACTGGCACCAAGTGTAGATTGGCTGGGCTGGAATTGCCTTTACCAATAACACCTGCAGCACTAACAGTGATCCACTGTTGAATCGTAGCTCTTTCGGCAGCCTGATAAGTCAGCGGGTCTACCAGGAGGCTGGGGTGAAGCTGAGATGGTTTATCTTCACTTTCAGGATTACCAATAGAGTATCCCTGTTAATAACAGTGGTGTTTATCAAAACATTAACTCAACTTAAAAGTTTCTCCATCTCTTCAAGCTATTTTGAACATCTTATTCTTTGATAACATCATAGCTAAGTGACCTCCTCTGGGGTCAGCAGGTGAGGCTTGGGTCACATCCAGATTTCGAATGGGGATGATCAGTTCATAACCCTGCCAGTGGCCCGGGAATCTCCAACATTAGCACAGACTTTGTGACCTGGAGAATCAGAGAACTAGATAAAGAGGATGGGGACTTCTTGCCCATTTCCAATTCCCAGAAGTAGCTCCCCTCACCTGTAGTCAGGGATTTTTAAAAATATAACTATTTACTTATCTCACACACTCAACTCTTCCACTTTTACCTTCTCTTGAATTTCTAGTGAGAGTTTCTTTAGGGCATGTTTTATTTTTAAATTCTTTATTGTCATTCCTGACATCATCTCCTAGCCTAGTCTCCACTACTGTCAGTGTCTGGCATATTTTCCCATCAGGACTTTTTTTGGGTACAGGTGGGTGGCAAAATGTTGTTTGGTTTTGCTTCCTGCTGTGTGTTGGCAGGAATCCTAAAAATAGGTTAAAGCCAGGTCCATGGCCTGTGTTTCTTTACTGTACCCCTTACAGTTTTACAGTTCAGGGGCATATGAGGTGAGTGGCTCAATTAGCCCACCTCCAGGCAAAGCAGGAAAGAAGTAGAAAAAGAAGTTTGCTGGGACAAGAAATTAAATTTCAAGTCTACCAGGAAGTAGCTGAGAAGCTTCAGCCACAGAGGTTGATTATTTACCTACGTCACAGATATGCTACAAGAAAACTCAGGGATTTTTTGTTTCTTGTGTTCTTTTTCCGAACAACAAATGTCATCCCTTTGTGTGATGAAGGTACCTTAAGTAGGCAGTATGATTGGAGAACCAAGACTGATCAGGTGCCCTTCTCATCCTACCCAATCCCATTTTATCAGGCAGGACTATACAAAAAACAGACCATACAAACATGGACTCTCATAACTTAAAAGCCCGGGGTATAGAGCTCTCTTCAGGTATGGAGTTCCAACAGTTTCAGAAATCTGTCTCTTCCCATCTCTTTGCTCTCCTTTCCCTTGAAGTGGCTTCTTTCTCAGGTTCACTTTCTCCTCACAGCCACATTCCAGCAGCTCAACAGCCCTCTGGAAAGAGTGTGTGTTGTTCCTGGAAAGATTGCTATTGGCCCAGCTTAGGCTACATGTCATCACTGAGCCAGTCACTGTGGACAAAGTTGTGTGCTTTGATTGGCCAGGCCTAAGTCATGGGTCTATTCCTGAAACCCCAGCAGTGCTGCCACTTCCACCTGGACCACAAGGATCGTGCAAGGGTGTTTCTCAAAGAAAAATAGCGCTATGATTAGCAGAAAGGGAATGGATCCTGCAAGGCTAGGACTAGAGGAGGTCAGTGAAGCACCAACAGGGCAAAATTTAAAGAGGCACGCATTTTCTGATTCACGAAAGTTTGGTTTTGACAGTGAGCTTCTCCTCAAACTGTGTGCCTCTCACTCACCTCACCCTCCTCCTGGCCCTGGATGCTGGGCAAACAAAAAAAACAAAAACATTCATATACCCACGTTTAAAACTATGGCTCAGAGCACCTGAAATCCACACCTTCAGAGACTCATTTCTCTGAGTAGGCAGAGACATCTCTAGGGGTTCCCCAATTTCTTCCCCCCCCCAAAATAGCTGCAGGGTAAATCTTTAGTCAGTGAAAGTTTCCTCAATACATGCTAGTTATAGGCTATCAAGTCAGTAACCTCCAGAGCCAGCACGTGTTAAAAGCCCCACCCCATAAAAATGTGTGGTGCACTGTGAGGGCCAAGGGGGCAAGACCTGGGACTGTACAGAAGAGGGTCCCTGGAGAGGAGGAAAATGACAGAAAAAAAGGAGACACAAGATGTTAAAGGCACACTTTTATCCAATCACTTAATAACACTTAATGAACACTGGCTCTAGGTCGATTTTCCTAAGTTCTACCATATGGAGAAATGAAAGTAGCAGGCTGGCAAGAGAGGATGTAGCCGGAAAGACTCAGGGCACAGTCCATGTGGAAATCTCTGAACACGACCTCTTTGATGGTGTGCAACATCTGGGAAGGCTTATCTGGAGTTCCAATGATAAGGCTTCAGGGAGGAGAGTGAATCCTGCCAAGGGAAAATCCTTGCTTATTCTGGAGGCTGGTGTCTTTGAAAGCTTAATTTTCCCCTACAGTAAAGGTTTAAGGAAAGACTGGGAAAGTTATGAATTGTGTGTCCCTCCTAGGACCAAGGGAAAAATCAATTCTTAAACCACAAGATAAATAAGTCAATTACCTCTTAAGTTTGGTACTAATAAAGACAACTTTTTTTCTATCTTTCATATTCCATTAATTTTAATCTTCCCTTTTTGGGACTCTAGTTGCCTTTGGCAAAGAAAAGAGCTTACATAACTGAAATATATCTGCCTCTAATAAAAATCAAGTTTAAAAATTTTTGTCCATCTTAAAAGTTCATAAAGAAATGATCCTGTTATTAGTTGGAGGCTGCATTTGGGAATATGATTTTCCATTCTGTCAACTCATAATGGATCCAAACACTACCCAGAAACCAGGGTAACCTGGTCCACAGACATCAGCTGTCTGCTTCTGGTGGCATATATGTCACCATGGTGTGAACGGTGGACGGCTAGATGCCAGCAACCTTACAACCTTATAACTCACTCCCCTGTTCATGGAGCAGCCTTCTACATAAAATGGCTTCCCCAGGATGTGCCTACTGGGAGAGCATGTGGTGGCCAGAATGCCTGGTGCCCTCAGCAACCATATTTCACAGTAACTATTTGCTTTATACTCCATTGATAACTAACAAATCGGCATTCTAGTTGTAAGTACCAGGTTCAGTGTGCTAAGAATCAAGTTTCTGTGCCCACAAGCCCTGCAGATGCTGGACCAGGGGCAAGTCACAGGAACTGTGTTGATCAACCGTGAGGCCTCTTAGAGACACAGCAGGAAGCCTTCTTTCCTAGTTACACCCCTTCTCTCACCCTGTGAGTCTTCAAACTGGGAAAATTAGATGCTATAAAAGCAATGAATACCTTTTTAAGTTCTTCCTTGCCCAAAGAATACTACCAGATGAACTTTTTGCAAAATATAATAATTGGCAGATTTATTAATGAGTGCAAGAAATATTGAGTACCTTATTATATGCCAACTACTGTGCTAGGTGTGGTGGAGAATTCCAGGCTGAAAAGGATAGGGTATCAGTCTTCGAAGCTTGCAGACCAGGAGAGGAGATACACAATAACTTTCTTAAGAGACAAATTATTCTAACTTCTGTAGTAGGATGAACTACACTGTATGGATAAAGAAAAGATTAATTGTAACAAGTGGCTCAGAGAAGACCTCTTGGAAGACATGGGATCTGAGCTGACTCCATGAGATGCTCTGGGGAGAGTTGCAATCCAGGCAAAAGGGGGTTTGGCTCAAAAGTGCAGGGAACAGGACCCCCACGTGGCTGAACATCCTGGGCCTTGGCAAGCATGCCATTAAGACCAGGTGACTGGGTAAGAGACAGACTGGGAAAACTCTGGGCTCTAGACCACAGAGCATGGGAGTGCAGGAGTGTTCTGTCCCACAGATTATCATGGTTAGTTAAATCTTAAACCACCATGGCTGTGTTTTTTGAGCTCTTCCTAAGTAGAAAGACTATCAGTCCAATATATATTATTGTGTATTACGGTATCATCATCCCTCTCTTTCACTTGGTTTGTTTCTTTTGAGCCATTTAATCTAACTAAATTAAGACCTCCAAATTCAAGATCATCCAGGCTATGAACCCCTCCCTGGAAAAAAAAAAAAAAGAGGGTTTCCAGGCACAGGGGAAAGATGTCACCTCTGAATTGACACTATGGCACAGGGGGAAATGCCTAGGTGCCTAAATCAGGTGGTGTTTTCTCAGCTCTTCAGAGCGGCCCCTCTGGCTCCTTAGGAAAGGGGTCCTCCTCAGCCTCTCCAAGCCTCAATCTGCCTGGGATGCACATATCCCAAGGGGTTTGGGGAAAACGCTTTAAAAACCCCGCTGGCCAGAGATCAGCAGCAACATCTGAAGCAATAGCGACAGTGACAGCACCGGAATTTCTGGTCTTTCCAGCTGCCCAGGATTCCCAGCTTGAACTCTTCCTGGAAACGCTTGCTTTCTTCACCGCTTCTCTTGCGCAATCTAGTGGGCCCCTCCCTCCGCTCTCCGGCTTCTTATACCGACGAGAGCGGCGAACCGCAGCCCCGAGCCTGAACGCCACACAGCGTCCCCTCTCGGCCCGGCACTCAGCGCGCCCCGCAGCAGCCACGCTGGACCACAGCTGCCTGGGAAACACCTCTCCCGCAGGTGGGTCACATTGCTGCTGGCCTTCGCCTTGTACCTTTCGCCACAGGGCTCCCCTCCCTTATCAGCTTCTGCCCACCTCGAACCCCTGCTTCCAGGACCCCACTCCGCAAACCTGCTCACCCTGGGAAGAAGGTGCAAGGCCACCCAAGTGTGTGGCCAGATGAGTTAAGCAATTCAACAAGTGGCTTGCTTCCTAGACTTTCATCCCCGGGGTGCAGACGAGACCAAAGGAGAGGACTTGGAGGTTTGGATTCCTCTCTGTATCTTACTTCTGGATAAAGGCAATCTAGATCTGAGCCCGCTTCTTGACCAAGAGCTGAAAATGTGTCCTGAGATCTGCAACCGCTTCCATCCTTGATCTTGATTCCAATGTCCTTCTGCAGTTTAGTGATTAATTGCTTTTCCAGAGAAATATTTTTTGGAATGTAATTGTTTAGAGTAAATAAAGCCTTTGGTTCCCTGTTTGTCCAGAGGCAGCTGGAAGGTAGTTTTTCCCTCTGGATAGTAATTTAGAAACTTTCTTTAAAAGATGACTGGTGTAAGGGAAAGTGAATTGGATGGAGACTAGGGCAGGGGTGGATTGGGGAATTCTATTCCTAGTTCTAATTAGAAGTTCAGTACCTCAGCCTCAGTTTCCACACATGGAAAATATAAGGCTCTTGGACCAGAGCAGCCACAAAATCCAACTCTAACAAGGTGAAAACACATGACTAAAGATGTTTGCAGGTTTGAAATACACTGAAAATTTCATCAATGCTATAAGTGTAACCAAGTAATTACTTTCTTCATAATAATGCAGGTTTCACTTTTATAGGGAAACTACCCAGCTGTGGAGAGATAGTCTTTCCCCAAGGAGTATCTAGACTTGTACCGCATTTATCATTCAGAGAATACTCTCAGCTTTCCAAACCAATTCTTCAGCCTTGCTGTATGAGAATGTCCTATTCCCTATAAATGGGAGTGATATAAGTGTCACTCATATGAAAGAACATTTTTTTCTGATACAGTAGGTGTAATTTTATAAAATGGCACATTTATTTGAAGCAGTAACTTTTTTGCAAGGCCCTGAGTTTTTCATAATGCTTTGATTTAGCACAGTATGAAATTCTACCTGCCTGTATTCTACCTGCATGGCAAACACTGCCAACCCAGAAAGCAGGATGAAGCACTCCCTATTTATCAGGCTTCAGGGTTGTATAGGAAATGGAACATGTGTATGGAGAAATTGGGTCATAGCACTCTGTCCATTTGGCAACACTTATGGTGCTGCTGAAGTTCACACAGCAACTGAAGGTTCAGAAACCAGCATGTTCGAGGCCCGACCCCTAACTTGAGAATGATTTTCGGATTCCTGCCTTGCTTAAGCTTGCTAACTGTTGTTCGAAGTAACCAAATACGTTTTTGTAAGCCTGTTCATACATTGATGACCTTAAGCCTTGAGCCTTATTCTGAACAGTTTTAAGAAAAATAGATTCATTTGTCATAGAATTCCAAAATGGAAGAAATCCTGAACAGTCACTCTACATTTCCTCATGATCCTCACCATCCAGTTATCTTTATAAGTCATTTGTATCTTTTTTCAACTGCTATTTAAAAATTATTTCCTTTTAAAATCTTCACAAAGTTAATCTGCTAGCCAAAAAAAAAAAAAAAAAAGATATAATCACCTTTCAAACTTGAAGACTTGCCAGGGCAACTTGTAGGTTTCTTCTGGGTTGTCCTTGTCAATTGTTAAGTGTCTGCAACTACATCTACCTATGTAATTCCTACTCTAAGGAAGGAATTAGAGTAAGGAAGGAAGTAGAGTAATTCCTACTCTAAGAATCTCGGACAGGCTGTGGATAGTGAAGTGGATAGTGAAGTTTTCTGTGTGGGATTTTTTTTTTGAAGTTGTAGTTAGGCCAGAAGTAATAGAAATAAAGTTTACAAGGCCTCTGAAGCCACCTGTTTGACTCTGTGCTTTGTACGTCCTTCTGTGCTCTGCACATCCAAAGAGAATGGGTCACTAGTTAACTATGAAGACAGTTAACTATGAACAGTTCCACATGATGTATTCAACCTATCATGAATTTTGAATGACTTTTAGGTCATTTCCAAAATGATTTGAATTAACACTTGTTCTTTTTTTGAGAAGAAATCAGACCTGGAAGGAATAAAGCTAAGTAAATAACTAAAGGATAATTAATGCTGAAAACAATGTATGGTAAGAAAACATACTTGGCCAACATACGTAAGCAATTTGTTCTTCCAAAATCATTACGGAAAAAGGAACAAAGAATGCTTGCACTGTATGAAGATCATCTTTCAGAAATACGTCACTGCAAAAAATACGCAATGTTCTACTCAAAGAAGCATTTCCACCCTAATTACCTAGGCAGGACATGACATCCTAATCTGAATGCTTCTCCACATTGTTCTAGAAGAGTGTAGTCTGCCATGTGTAAAAAAGCCTTATCATACTGAACTTTGATGGTTGCATCCTTCTGAAAAGTTATTTTGAGTAAAGTATGTTTCTTTGAAATGTAGGTTACATGATCAGTCTTCATGTCAGGATGAAGTTAAGTTCACTTTTCATCTTATAAGGAAGGTAAATGTGTGCAAAGGATAATTTTGAAAAGTCAGGAACTATAATTCTGAAAAAAGAGAAAGCTGAGAGGTAACTTAATATAACTGTATAGCACTCCTCTTAGAGAGGGGTTATTAGAACACATCTCTTTTACCTTAGCTCCAAATATTGAAGGAAAAAAAATGGCATCAAGCACAGGGCCAAGTGTTCCAACCAGGGTTTCACTGGTGATGGCACAAGCACTGAGAAGCATGGGAATAGGAGGGCGTGGCTAATGGTCCACACTGATTATACATCTTCATCTATACTTTTCATTTTACAGGGTGTGGAAACAGTTTTGAGCCCAAATTAAGCAGTGTCTGAAGCAATTATGCACAGACTTTGGTAAACTTTCTTGTCCTACTTCCCAGGCAGAATAGCTCCCCTCCTCTGTATATGCAACATCTTCACACGTTGTATTGCAGCAGTTTGATTATGTGTCTACATCTTCCCCAACTTGGGAGCCCCTGGAGGACCAGGTCAGTCTAAAGTTTATCACTTTATCCCTCTTGTATAGCACAGTGCCTGGCTCAGAGAGGCTGTTCAATAAATCTGTCAAAAACACGCAATCCTACCAAGACATTGTTGATAACACTAATTTTTATTTTTGAAAGATGCTTATCATTATGGGCATAGGAGGTTATAAGCATGGATGCCCCCTGAGCTGTACTAGTTAATAGGGTCAAAGTGTTCTGCCCTTTGGGAAGAAGCATGAGATTGCTGTATGCTGTACAGTACATATAAAGTAAGTAGTGGAAATTATTATAACTATTTTTAAAAGGATAAAGAAATTGCAGCAACTTTGGTATTTCTTCTCATTTTAGTAACCCCATTATGTTGCTATCCTGGGTAAGGTTCATAATAAATTTGTAACTATAATACTTTGGAGTTTAATTCATTTTAAAGAGTGACATAATGAGATTAAGGCATTTAACTGAGGTCATGAATGTTGGAATATTGAAGTTTTAAAGGTTTTAATTAGTTTAACTTAAGTAAAACACTTGAGCCCTTCTTTAATACCTGAAGGCATGGCACAAGAAATGAAGCCTATTGAACAGTTCAAAAGAACTAAGTTACAGCAAATCATTCTTATTATAGAAATGATCATGCTTCTAGTTATTTCTTCTCCAGTACCCAAGTACTAAAATGATTTCTTCATCCTCTTCAATTGCCCTGACTTAGGTGGTATGAGATACGGGAAGGGCCTGAGGAGAAAGCAATTAGCAAGTTGGTAAATGGTTCATTGCAGTTAATAATGGTTATCTTCAACTGAGATCCTAAACTGTGCTCTTTTTTTTTTTTTAATGCATGTCTGGAAAATTAGAAGATATGTGTTATGGGATGATGGTACACAAAGAGGTCCCTGTATCTATCTCCCCGAGGGAACCAAGAGTCTAGCAGTGTCAGACTTACAGCCAAAATCGTGTTAACTCCATGTGCGCAGTGGAGAGGGTCTGGAACATTTGTTGAGGGAGGGAAGCCACATGGATTCTGTTATCATTAAGAACCTAGGAGCCTTCCTAGAAGGAAGGCCTCTAAGGAAAGAGATTTTAAGGCTTAAAGTACAAAGTCAGGAGTGGGAAAGTATATCATCCTGTCAGTCCAGTTATTTCTCCATTTCCATGGTCACAGGCAGAGTCTTGGGGAGAAGGGGATGAGAGAAAGAATCAGTGGTATGCTGGTAAATGGCTCTCTAAGGCAAAAAAAAAAAAATGTCCTGAATTACAGCATTTGCTGATTCCCATGGTGTGAAAACTCCCACCACGGCTGATTTCAAACTTTCAGCTGGCAAGCCAGCTCTGGTCATACCACACAACTAAAAAGAGCTGAAATTAAATACCTAGGACTTAAAAAGAAGGAGCTGCTTTCGCTAAAATATATTGATCAACCAGCACTGCCCTCAGGCCTGTATATCAGAGTATAATACAGGAGGCGGAAAGGTGTTTCAAGGGTACTTTCCCTCCTGGGGTAAGAAATGAAGCAGCTGAAAGGCCAGATCATGGTCGCAGCTCCAGCTCATGGGGTCTTGGCGAACATTAGATGTACTCTGGCCATTGGGAGTCCTTGCCTCCAGAGCCAAATTAGAAATAGAAGAAAACGGTGCCCAAAAGAAGATAAAGGAGACTATATACAGGACATGTAAACCACCCCTAGGAGATTTCTAAAAATGCTGAGGAGATGCTTTGAAGCAGATTGGAGTTACCCCATCAGCAGGGTTGGGGGCCAGGGAATGGGATCAGATCCACAGCAAAGCTGCTCTATCTCCAAACTAATTTTGGCAGTTATCAATAGTGAGATAATTCCCAGTGGCCTCAAGGTGAGGATAAATAACTATTCACAGGAAATTTATTTAAACAAAGTTAATTCTGAAATGATCAAATCACTTCTTAAATATCTCTGACTACAGCAGTCCAAGAAAAGCAAAACCCACTAATGGATACTAAATATTAAGTGGGTTTTTGTGATCACCAAATTACCCAATAAGCAAATGCTCAGGACCTCCCTGGTTGCACAGTGGTTAAGAAACCGCCTGCCAATGCAGGGGACATGGGTTCGAGCCCTGGTCCGGGAAGATCCCACATGCCGCGGAGCAGCTAAGCCTGTGCGCCACAACTGCTGAGCCTGCACTCTAGAGCCCGTGAGCCACAACTACTGAGCCTGCACTCTAGAGCCCGTGAGCCACAACTACTGGGCCTGCACTCTAGAGCCTGCTAGCCACAGCTACTGAGTCCGCACACCTAGAGCCCGTGCTCCGCAACAAAGCGAAGCCACCCTAATGAGAAGCCCGCGCACCGCGAGGAAGAGTAGCCTCCACTCACCGCAGCCAGAGAAAGCCTGTGGGCAGCAACAAAGACCCAACATGGCCAAAAATAAATAAATAAATAAATAAAATTTTTAAAAAATTAAAAAAATAAAAAACTACTTAAAAAAAAAAAAAACAAATGCTCAGGTATTGTGTACAAGTCAAATGCCACCCAGTCAGTGAGACAGAGTTGTTTTTCTGATGGTGGCAATCCAGGTCCTAATTCTCATGCTGAATCTTTGGTGAACGACAGATTTATAAGCTGTTCAGGATTTAGAATGCAAACAGAGGTCAAGGTAGATTAACTCAGCCATGACTGAATCCCTGACCTTGCTGTCATGAGCCCCAGCTTTAATCAAATGAACTAACTAGCCTAGACAGGGGGTAATAAACCTACATGATAAAATTCTTAGCCAGGGAATCATAAAACAATCTTTATTTATCTTGACAGATGCAGCTGAGATGTAAATGTGAAAACACGTATTAAAAAGATTTTTAGTTGGACCAGAATTTCACCAAAGAACCAATATTTAAAAGAAATAAATTTTCTCCTAAAGTACAATTAAAATCGATAATATAGCTCTGCATTACCTTGCTCTCCTTGTATTCATTGGGTGGCAGTGAAATGTTACAGAATCATTTTAGCTGCAGCACGTCATGGCTAGTTTTACTTATTAGCAATTCATGTGGATATATATCCCCATAGAATATTAATGTAAAGGTTATATTTAGTTATGCTCTTGTGATTTAATCAGACTGTACAAGTTAAGATTAGTTTCCTTTTGGGTCATTCTATTGGCTAGCATAAAAACTAAGCATCAGTAAATTAGAGTGCTATGAGATACATAACATTTTCTCCCAAAACAATTGAAATCATTAATCAATTTTTCAGCAACCAACCTGCAGTGGTTTCTTTATTCAGATTAAGAGCTTTAAATCATAGATTTATGTCAGTCTATAGCTATTACTGACAGAGCTACTTCTAACTACAAGGCTAAAATAAGAAAAGTACTATTATATTTTCAAATAACATATATAGGCTGAAGATGGAACTGTCAAAAAAAATTAGAAAACTCCATTAATTATGGGCACATTACATTTTTTGTAAACTACAATCAGTCGTCTTTTTAAACCAAGAGCTTCTGATTTTGCTACAGTAATATATGCCTGTTAGTAAAAGAATATGTGCTTAAATGTGAGCATGCTTGCTTTCCCTAAAGAGCCTTGATCTCACTAAATACAGAAATAGCTCAGTGAATAAACTGGATGGGTTCATGTATTATTGTAAGGTTTTAAAATATATATATATTTTTTTACTATTTTTTGCTTTCCAATTGTCCCTGGGATATATTAAAACAAATGCTCTGAATCAGAGGAAGGCTGGCCTAGTTGCAGAACTCCGTCCCGCCCCTATGCCTGGTAATTAAAAGAAACATTTGATTGATGGGCGTCAGCTCACTACAAATGTGTTGTCAAGTCATCTAGGGCTTTCAGGTTGAAATTCAGAAGGGAAAATAAAACAGAAGGAAGGAAATTTTAAAATCCCTGTTTACAGGCATCAAATTAAAGTGAAAAATCCTGTCACGTCGTATAGAGTTTAAAAGTGTCATTTGTGTTCTGACTCCCTGGAGGTGCCAGGCCAGATCACTGGACTTGTGTGCTACAACTCCGACGGAGGGCAGGGGGGTGTCCGGAGAGGGTACTGTAGGAGGAGTTCAAAACCTTGTGTGAACAATCGCTTCAGAATTCAAAGCTGAATTCTCAAAGGGAGAAAGGGGCAGAATGTCTTTAATACTGGTTTCATCCGAATGTAAACGGGATGTTGTCTGGCACCGTATGAGAGATGCTGTGAAGGAGTGACCGTAGCAGATTCATGGCTGGATTTGATCAAACCATAACTTGTGGCTCATAGAAGACAACTCATCAAAGTTTCCTTAAGGGAATTGTAGAGCAAAGCCTACCAAGTCTTGTGTCTGGCATCCCTTGACCCTCTCCCATAGGGGGCCTACACACTCTTTTTTTGCCTCCAGTTTTCATAAAAGTAGGAATTCTAGGCTATCAGACCCAGCCAATGGTTACTTAGAGGAAGAAGTTGTAAAGCAGGTGAAATGTTTCTGCATCCCCCTACAAGCTCATCCACAGCCTGTTCTCCCTCTGCCTTTTCCCTCCTCACCATCTCTTTCCAAAAAAGATACCCTTATCTTTTCCCATTTCCAGTGGTTCTCAGCTCTGGATGCTCTTTAGAACTGATCTGTTTGGTCTGGTTTTTTAAAAATACAGATGTCTGGGCCCTACCTCAGAACAATTGATTCAGAATCTCAGGAGGTGGTGCCTGAGCATTTGATAGCATTGACTTGTTAAGTATAAACACTTAAAACATGCAGATTTTGTAACGCTGTTGCAACATTTCCAAAAAGGACATTCAGGTAGCAAACTAGCAAATGAAGAAGTCCATACCATGGACTCAACACTAAAAAGGAACGAACTATTTACATGAACTATTTCCATATGCGCCAACTTGGATGGATCTCAAGGGCATTATGCTAAGTGAAAAAAAGCCAATATGAAAAGGTTGCATTTTGTGTGATTTCATTATATAACATTCTCAAAATGATAAAATTACAGAGCAGAGAACAGATTCATGACTTCCAGGGATTGGGGCTGGAGTCAGAGAGGGGGATAAGTATGACTATAAAAGGGTAATGACGGAATAGTTCTGCATCCTGATTGCAGTAGTGGGTACCTGAACCCACACAAGGGATAAAATGACAGAGAATTATACACACCCAATGTCCTGATATCAGTTTCCCAGTTTTGATATTGTACTCTAGCTATATAAAATGTAAACGCTGGAGGAAATGATAAAGGATGCACAAGGACCTCTTGTACTAGCTTTAAACTTACTGTGAATCTATAATTATTTTAAATAAAAAGGTTTCTTTGCTTGTTAAATACAAGCGTTTAAAATGTGAAATGTTTGTATTCCATTAGGACATTTCCATGTTTTTCATATGCTAGAATCCTCTAAAGCTAGAACTGGGCCTCTCTGCCCTCTGACCTCTGGGAGATGAGAGAAGTAAAAGCACAAACCAGACTGGCCCTAACATCCTCAAGGGATACCTAGCTGGGAACATCCGGCAGAATGCTGCCTTAGGTTCCCAGAACCCGGGGTGGGATCTGCAGACAGAGGGACCTGATGGGCGAGACTCTACATGACCCACACCAGTACCACTTCATCACATAGGCACATGCGTGCGCACACACATACACACACACACACACTCACGCTTACGCTTCTTGGTGGCTGCAACCATGGCCCTCACAGTTGTCTCTGTCACCTTTGCATCTGCATCATTGGTTGCCAATCTCTAATCTATATAAACACTCTTGCAGGGTCGCTTTGCCTGTCTTGGCCTCCCTCTCTGGGAGATGCTTCCACAGGAGGCAAAACCTGGAGATTTTCCAAACCAGGGGGTAGTCTTGTTTTGATTCCTGTTACATAACTGAGGTTTGGAAGGCGCTGAAGGAAGGAGAGGAGACCACTATGCCATAACCGTCTTACCCCAACCTTCCCTTAATAACTCCGCTTCCTGTTTACCACCTTTCTTATTTTCTTTATTCCTTCCATCCTACATCTATGAATAAAAGAGGACTAGGAAAGTTTTTTTACAAGTCTTTGAACAAGAAACCTTACTACCTCCATAAATCCATGTTTATACATGGGAGTTATTTTGAGTTATAAATAGTCTGAAATGATTGTAACTTCCTTCTTTACCTAGTACTTACTGTAAAATACACCCTCAATGAGATCTCCCTTGTGGTTTAGAGTGTGCATACATCTCATTTTCATGAACATCTGTTTTCAGGATATTTTTTCCAAGAGTGCTGAATCAAATTCTTCCAAAGAATTAGCTAACTTTTTAATTTTTTACATGTTATTTCATCATCCCAGTTGTAACCTGAGGTCTGATCATTTTTCTTCTACCATGAAAAGATAATGATAATCAAAATAGTGTATTATCCTGAGTTGATTTGCAAGCAGAGCCTGTAACAAAGGCTTGTGTGCAGATAGTTTATTACGGAAGTGATTCCAGGGAACAGGAGTGAGGGGCAAGGGGCTTAAACCAGGGAACATGGGAAAGACAAAAGCCCATTAAATCGGCCACTGTTACAGATGAGTGGTACTCTTTTCCTCTAGGACTTTCATAGGAGCCTTATGAAATGTGTCAGAACAGTGTTCCAGAAGATGAAAGGGGAAGCACTTATCCATGGAGTCCTGTGCCCCGTTGTCTATGATGGGGCAATGGGCTGTACATGTCTGAGTGCCAAACAGGCACAGGTATCAGAGAAGCCCAGGACAAGGATCGAGAGCTAAAAGATCTAGAGCCCCAAAGTGAGCCTCTGTTAGGCAGTGGAAACAGAGCAGAGCCCAGTTATTGCCCAAGGACTGGAAATAGAACCAGGAGGATTTGAAGGGGAACTCAAGATGTGTGTGACACAATTATCAACCTTATAACTTCCATAACTTGATACGGAGTAACTAACTGCCCAATGGAATAACTGTATTACTTTCTCTTGACTCCACCAGTGATATTTTAATATCTCCTTACTGTTTTTGTATCTTCGGTTTGTCTCTGAAGATTTAAGAGGGAAAATAAATTTTAATGCTTGGGATAACAGCCCAAGTGTGTTATATTGGATTGTCAAGCTGCATTTTAAGGGGGAAATATTAAAGTAAAATGTGAAAGAATTACAAATGAGAGAAATTCACACTTGAGCTGTTTTTACATCTGTGTTTTGATAAATTCATATGCTCTGAAGCCATTTTACATAAGGTTTTATTTATGAGAAAGAAGTGGGGAAAGCAGAAGCTTCTCAAGAATTATTGAATACTATTTCAGGTAAATTTTATATATTCCAATAATCACAGTTATAGAAGAATAATTAACCCTTAATTTATAGAATTTATAAAAAGACTACATTAATTAGATCATTAATAGACTGATTAATTAATTATAGCATATGAAATACTCTCCTAATAATAGACAGCTTATTGAGTACTTACTAAGTCTCAGGAGTTGTTCTAAGATACATCAATTCATCTGATCTTCACAATGCCTCTAGAGTAGGTACTACAGATCTCTCATTTTAAAGTTGATGAAACTGAGACGCAAATAGTTTAACTTACCCAAGGTCACGTGGCCAGTAAGTGGAGCAAAAAATACTAGTGTAGTGTAGTTAATATCTTCATTTTTAAAAAAAATTTTATGACAGGTTAGAATAGATGAATGTAGGGGCCACGTGGTCAAAATGAAGTCTGGACTCTCTCGCTGCAATGATTAAGGTAATCCAAATGATAATATGTCAGTAAAGACATCATCCATTTCATTGCAGGACACAGGCAACTTTGTCAAATCTATATTTTGCTTGCAAATGTTCATCCCAATATAGGAGATAGAAAAATAATATATTAGGATAAAGAATGGAGAAAAAGTGAGGGAATAGCCAGGCACACTGGTATTCTGTCAGTACACTCACAAACCAGTTCTATGAAGTAGAAAAATTAAGGCACCATTCAGCAGTTTAGGGTTTGAGTCATAACAATTAGTTGTTAACTGATTAGCAATACAATAGAATTTGCTACACTAGTTTGCATTTGTAGATGCTGCTAAGAGTTTTTCAAAGGGACAGCTGTGTTTCCATATGATAGGCCCTGATCATATCCAGGTGCTTTCCCATATAAGGTCATTTCCTACTCTGATAAAGTTCGGGATATCAGTCACTAGCTAGTTTATAAAATGATTCACTTGTTGTGCTTAATTAAATTATTCAAAGAGTTTCTGTGGAAGTACAGAGAAGTCTTGTATTTCTTGTTCCTTTACTAAGGGAAGTGAGACAGAGAAGGACACACACCATATGATATCACTTATATGTGGAATCTAAAAAAAAAAATGATACAAATAAACTTATTTACAAAACAGAAATAGACTCACAGACATTGAAAACAAACTTATGGTTACCAAAGGGGAGGGGATAGCAGGGGCGGGGGAGACAAATTAGGAGTTTGGAATTAACATATACACACCACTGGGCTTCCCTGGTGGCACAGTGGTGGAGAATCCGTCTGCCAATGCAGGGGACATGGGGTCGAGCCCTGGTCTAGGAAGATCCCACATGCCGCGGAGCAACTAAGCCCGTGAGCCACAACTACTGAGCCTGCGCTCTAGAGTCTGTGAGCCACAGCTACTGAGCTCACACGCCTAGAGCCCGTGCTCTGCAACAGGAGAAGCCACCACAATGAGAAGCCCGCGCACCGCAACAGAGTAGCCCCCGCTCACCGCAACTAGAGAAAGCCCATGCACAGCAACAAAGACCCAACACAGCCAAAAATAAATAGATAAAATAAATTTATTAAAAAAAACCATATACACACCACTATACATAACAAAGGTAAACAATTAGGACCAACTGTATAGCACAGGGAACCATATTCAATATCTTGTAATAACCTGTAATGGAAAAGAATCTGAAAAAAGAATATATATATACATATATATATGTATAACTGAATCACTTTGCTTACCCCCAAACTAACACAACATTGGAAATTAACTATACTTCAAGAAAATCAAACAAAAAACAGGTGTTTTCCATGGGCTAAAATGGAAAGGGCAAATTTCTGAAATCCTATGGAAAAGGTGCAATCTTCATATGCTCTACAATCTGCATGAAATTCACCATGCTGGAATGGAAGAATGATTAGGTCTGGTTTGAAACTCCACATCAAATTCACGAAGTTTTACTTTAAACCCATTTGGGTGGAAGAAGCAATGTCCTTACAACACCTTCCCCCACTTCTCTGCTTCACCTTACTCCTCCCTAACTCCCAGTGCTCAGTCTGTACCCACTCAGCTTCCTCCTCCTCATGCACCTCATGCTGTGCCTGGCACACAGAGGAAACCGCTGCTTCCAGCTCCGACATTCCACCCTTCTAATATGATCCCACAAATATTTACCAAGAAGTGCCTGGTCCATCACAGGCAGTGCTCTTTTTTAGCACTGAGGATGCATCACTGAACACAAGAGACTACACACACACACACACATACACACACCCCAAAAAAAAGATTAACTAAAAGTTTAAATGCTAAATATTAGGAAGAGAAAAGTTTTTGAGAAAAATCCAGTACCGAAGGAAGAAATAATATTCTTTGAAAGTGGAGAGAGTATCCTAGATTATTTTATTAGATCATGAAAACTTCAAGATCTTTAAATTTCAAAACCTTACAAAGCAACACAATCACATGGTTTATAACAGTATCTCAGTTTAGTTTTATCCTGCATTTCTTTTACTTTGGGTAAGATTAAGAAATCTTTTACTATATTGAAAAGTCCTATTTCCCTAGGATGAACTAGCATCTCATATTCTTTTGCCCTATTGTCTAGTGGGCAATTTTTTTATTGGTTTGTATGAGTTTAAAATAGTTTTCCAGGGCTTCCCTGGTGTCTCAGTGGTTGAGAGTCCGCCTGCCGATGCAGGGGACGCGGGTTCGTTCCCCGGTCCGAGAAGATCCCACATGCGCGGAGCGGCTAAGCCCGTGAGCCATGGCTGCTGAGCCTGTGCGTCTGGAGCCTGTGCTCCGCAACGGGAGAGGCCACAACAGTGAGAGGCCCGCGTACCGCAAAAAAATATATATATATATTTTTCCAGTTTGATTATCTTGTGACTTCACTTATCATGATTTTTTGCTTTGCAGGTATTATTTACTTTTATGTAATCACATTTGTCCCTTTATTCTTTAATGATTTCAAGGATTTGTGATATAGGAAAAGGGCCTTTCCCATCTAAGGTTATAAAAGAATTCTCCATGGCCTCTTCTAGTTCTATTATAGTTCCATTAAAAAAAAATATTTAAATCTTTAATATATTTTAAATTTACCTTGGGGGGGAGTGTGAGGTATAGATTAAACTTTTTCTTCCAACTGGCTATTTAGATAGATACTTTGGCTATTTAAATAGATACTTTGTATGTTAAGGAAATATCTATTTTTTCCTTTTTAAATATGAATCAAGAATAAATATCATTTTTTAGGTTTTTTTTATTGAAGTATAGTTAATTTACAATGTTGTAGAAATTTCTGAAGACATATAGGTTCTTGATCTTTTAGCATACATAAACATGGCCACATTTTTCCCCTTAATCTTCTAACATGGTGAGTTCTATTAAGATTTTCTAATATTGAATTTACAGAACTAATCTTTACATTCCTAGAATAATCCCATGTGATCAATGTGCACTGTCTCTTAACAGGCTGCCAGATTCTGTTGGTTAATCTGGGATTTTTGTATCACTAAACATAAATGAATTGGTCTGTAATTTCCTTATTACTGCATTCTTTGTCAGATTTTGCTCTTGAGAACTTTAGGAACTGTTAAGTGTTCAATAAATGCAGTATCATTGTGATACATGACCATAGTTTAAGACAGCAACCAGTCAGCGTCTTGGGTTTTTACTGCATTTCTTTATCCAATGGAAGATTTTGTTACTAAGCCATATGAGACATATATACACTAATTTGTATAAAATAGATAACTAATAAGAACCTGCTATATAAAAAAATTAAAATAAAATTCAAAAAAAACAAAGACATAGAATATATGAGACAGTTTTTACTCCTTCCAAATTTTGTAGGGGATATGCTTGAGATAACTCAGTAAAAGATTCAAACGACATCAGTCAATCACTGTTTCCTGGATATAATTCTCATTAATTTTTGCCAGAACATTCATATTTTGTTGGGTGTTTGCATTATTATCTTTCAGTCATGGAGAAAACTACAGATGTACTTCTTCTCACTACGAATTCTTCAGAGAAGCAAGACACTGTATGTATTTTTGGAACTGGAGATTTTGGACAATCACTGGGACTTGAAATGCTCCAATGTGGTTATTCTATTGTTTTTGGAAGTCGAAACCCCCAGATGTCCAGTCTGCTGCCCAATGGTGCAGAGGTCCTGAGCTACTCAGAAGCGGCCCAGAAATCTGACATTATAATCATAGCAATCCACAGGGAACATTACGATTTTCTCACAGAATTAACTGAGGTTCTCAATGGGAAAATACTGGTCGACGTCAGCAACAACCTGAAAATCAAGCAGTATCCGCAGTCGAATGCAGAGTACCTTGCTCAGTTGGTGCCGGGAGCCCACGTGGTAAAGGCATTTAACACCATCTCAGCCTGGGCTCTCCAGTCAAGGGCACTGGATGCAAGTCGGCAGGTAAGATTAAATGATAAATTTACACTCCATCTTTAAAAAGTGAATGTTTTAATATGTGCTTATGTCAAAGATTCCAAAACATAATTCCAAAAGAAAACACTTCATTCTGCTAATATGTGCCGTGAGTGACTTTCTTGGGCTTGGCCAGGTAGGGTAACCAATTGTAGTGATTTATTTAGCACTGTCTGTACCCTCAGCTTTTAGCTTGATGGAACCCAATGGTGTCAGTCTCTGGAGCCCTCTTGTCAGTACTAGAAAATAACACTGCTAAATTGTTGATGGGTATTCCTTCTATTCCCATTACCTTGTATGAAATAGGTTCCATTTATTCACTGAGATTAAAAGCAATCCATAAGTGATACGGCACCCAAGAATACGGAAGAGAGATCAAACTGTTTGCATTGTGGAGAACCAAGTCTTATCATATCAGTGTGATATGCTTACAGCCACTCTCGACTTAAAACCCTGGTACTTAACTATCCAACACACATGTGCAAGTCTAAACCATCATCTTGTTAAATATGTCCTTTCTACAGCCTTGTTTGAAAAGCAGTTAACTACCATATGGCATTGTCTTGCACAGTGCTTATACAGACTTTCAAAATAATTACTAAAGAAAGAAAAAATACAAAATGAATTATTTTAACCCAGGTGTTTGTCTGCGGAAATGACAGCAAAGCCAAGCAAAGAGTAATGGATATTGTTCGTAGTCTTGGACTTACTCCATTGGATAAAGGATCTCTCATGGCAGCCAATGAAATTGAAAACTACCCACTGCAACTGTTTCCAATGTGGAGGTTCCCCTTCTATTTGTCTGCTGTTCTGTGTGTATTCTTCTTTTTCTACTGTGTAATAAGAGAAGTAATCTACCCTTATGTTTATGAAAAAAAAGATAGGACATTCCGCCTGGCTATTTCTATTCCAAATCGTGTCTTTCCAATAGCAGCACTTACACTGCTGGCCTTGGTTTACCTCCCTGGCGTTATTGCGGCCATCCTGCAGCTGTACCGAGGTACAAAATACCGCCGATTCCCAGACTGGCTTGACCACTGGATGCTGTGCAGAAAGCAGCTTGGCTTGATAGCACTGGGATTTGCCTTCCTTCATGTCCTCTACACACTTGTGATCCCTATTCGTTATTATGTACGATGGACATGGACCAACAGAACCATTGCCCAGGTAAATCTCTACTCATTTGTATTCTCCTATTCTTTAAATCAAAGAGCAATCCTGCTACACCATATTCCACTTCACAGTTATAGAAAATCACTGTTCTAAGCATCTTTATTTTTTAAAGTAGCTAAAACTAGACACCTCATGTTTGTTTTCAGGGGTTTGTTGTTTTGTTTTGTTTTTTACTGAATCTGGTTGAAATCTCATACACCTATTGAGAATGAAAGGTAGATTCCCAGGTCCACTTGGGTCCATATCTGTATTCCCAGGACTCACTGAGATACTGACAAACTATCAGATTTGGAGGCTCAGGAAAACTTAATGAACCTACTTGAGTTACTTCAATAAATGGAAGCCAAGGTGTTTTCAAGTTTCTATCTTTATGCATGCTACTTCCTTTTGGAAGTCAAAACCAACCATCTTATACGTGAGGGGGCTGTCCAAACATGTGTCATAGGAATGTAAACAAATTCACAAAAGGGTGCTTATAACTCCATTAATGTTTGACTTGTGGGATGCTGTCCTCAATAACTAGAAAACTAAACAATTCTGAGCAAATGTCAAATACTATATTCTGCATAGTCAAAATATTCAGAGAGAATCAGCTCAGGGAGTCTTAAAGCCGTCCCAGAGGAAGTTCTATACATCAGTTCTCGTTTGGAAATTGATTTTGATCAATCTTACTGCAGTCTCAAAGTGCTGGGTCTGTGGATTTCTCTACATTATTTCCCTAACAAATACATGGGATATCCTTGGGTAAGAGTCATGTTACAGGGGCCAGATTTCTCTCAAGATGTGATGCAACAGACTTGATGCCATATTACAACATAAAAAAACATGAAAGAACTCAAACTTCATGTGTGTGAATAATCAGCATATAAAGCAGGAAAACAGAATCCTGATGTAATCATTTGAGAACATCGATTTTTGCTTGGGGAACAAGAAGCCATATGGTAAGGAAGGTTTAAGTAAATGTTTATTTTGTTTTAGGATTTATAGGGTCAATTAAAACTCTCTATACAACTCCTGGAGTCAACTATCATAATAAAGTCCCAATAGAACCAATTACTTTTTCTATCAAAAAATATAATATCTAAGTGTATTTTTCTAAGTGTAATTATTTTCAGTGATTGTTAAGAAATGTTATACAATTTTCTTTGAGCAAAGAAACCATGCAGAGTTATTCTTCATCCCCTTAAAAGTTTGGGCAGTTTGTAAAAAAATGGAATTTAAAAAAATTGCTTATAACTTTTCTTAGGCAATAGCCAAGAAAGAAAGTCCATTTAGTACCTCTACTGCCTGGCTCAGCGATTCATATATCGCTATGGGAATGCTTGGATTTTTCCTGTTTGTACTCCTGGGAATCACTTCCTTGCCATCAGTTAGCAACATGGTCAACTGGAGAGAGTTCCGATTTGTCCAGGTAAAAGACTTCACGATTTAATCTACTTTACAGTGCAAAATGATTCTGGCTTTACAAATATTCTCATTTTTCTCTCATACCCTGCATAAATTTTCATTTAACTCCATCACTTCCCTAGCAATCTCATAAAAATAGCAACTGAAACAAGTTCAAATTAGAAAATGCTAAACTCTGGTACCAAGAGGCAGATTCCATAATGGCTGAATTTCCTCGCAGGGCATCCCTTGCCAAGATTCCTGACCACTCCCAGAGCCACAGCTAAGAGTATAAAGTGAAAAGCACCAACTACTATTAAATTCTGTGTGTGGAGATGTACTAGGTGCAGGTGGAGAGAAACCCAAACATAAAATTTCTACTTCTGAAAACGAATTTTAGAATATGGACTTATTGATATGAAAAGGCATATAATGAAATAATCTTTAAAACCTTCAAAGCAAGATACGCTAGACTGTCATCATACCAGATTCAATGCTGGTCTGTAAGAGGGAAAACCGGTTTTTCCACACATCAACCACCAGATACCTCATTAAAAGCAGCTGGTATCTTCTAGACCAGTGGTCTTCAAAGTGTGGTACCTGGACCAGAAGTGGCAGCATCACAAGCATCACCTGGGATCATGTTAGATGCAAATCCCCGGGCCCCACCCAGACCTAAATGACTCAGAAACTCTGGAAGTATGGCCCAGCAGTTCGTTTTCACAAGCCCTCTGGGTAATTCTGATGCATGCTCCTTGTGAACCAGCATAACAGAACAGACTATTAGTAACTGAAATCAGCTTTGAACTTTATAGAACAATTTGAATTTCAGAAGTCTTGCAGTTTCTCCCAGGGACCAAATGCAGTCAACATTTTCTCATGTTTACACCCTTATTCAAGACATTAAGACAGAAATGAACATTGAGCTTTGTATTTAGGCCAAAACAAACAACCAAAAGTAAAGTTTGCTAATTGCTCTTTATTGCAACAGAATGTAGCTAGCATCTGCTCTTAGTCAGCAACATATACTAATGTGGTGCTTCTTGAGGACATACTGTATCTTGCTCATCTCTGGCCTCCAGAAAAGGTGATTCAGGAAAGAGTTTTACCATTGAAGAAGAAGGTACATTATTTATTCTAATGCAAAAGAATTTACTCCTGGGAATCTTTCCTAACCTAATCTTTACCAGTTAGGTTAAGATGAAACCACCATGTCATTTGCAAGCACAGTCGTTTTATTTATTTATTTATTTATTTATTTATTTGGCTGCGTTTTTTTCTTCTTTTTTTTGGTCTTCATTGCTGCGTGCGGGCTTTCTCTAGGTGCGGCGAGCGGGGGCCACTCTTCGTTGTGGTGCGCGGGCTTCTCATCGCGGTGGCTTCTCTTGTTGTGGAGCACGGGCTCTAGGAGCGTGGGCTTCAGTAGCTGTGGCACATGGGCTCAGTAGTTGTGGCTCACGGGCTCTAGAGTGCAGGCTCAGTAGTTGTGGTGCTCAGGCTTAGTTGCTCCACGGCATGCAGGATCTTCCCAGACCAGGGCTAGAACCCATGTCCCCTGCATTGGCAGGCAGATTCTTAACTACTGCGCCACCAGGGAAGCCCAGCACAGTGTTTTTTTAAATGATATACTGATCATCTTGAAGGAGAGTTAATGCTTTTTCAGGACTTAGCAGTGTTCTAAATATTACAGGTTTCAAAAGCTTGTGGCTTTGACAAATACCCTTCATTGGCTTACAGTGTAAACAGTGTTAATGTATATGTTTTTGTTTCTTGCTTATAGTCCAAACTGGGTTATTTGACCCTGATCTTGTGCACAGCCCACACCTTGGTGTACGGCGGAAAGAGATTCCTCAGTCCTTCAAGCCTCGTCTGGTATCTTCCTTCAGCCTACGTGATAGCACTGATCATCCCTTGCACGGTGCTGGTGATCAAGTTCATCCTCATCCTTCCATGTATAGACAAGACCCTTACACGGATCCGCAAGGGCTGGGAAAGGAACCCAAAATTCTCAGAATCAGCATTGAATGGAAAAACAGATATTTAAAGCAAAGTTCAATTCACCTGGACTTCTTAACTATGGTGTTGTATGTTTAGAGAATAATAATGGGTGCAGTGAAGAAAGTGTTTTTCTCCCACCACAGGCTGAAGCTTGTGAACAGAGAAAGAAATCATGCCTGACTTTGAGAAATGGACACCGTTTGATCTCAGGCTGGTGTTGAATCGGTGTTGGCCCCTGCTTCTCCTTTTGCTGGAGCTGGGGTTGCTGAGGTCACGATTCGCTTTGTGGTTTCACAGTAGGAAGCTTCTTTGTTGTGGGCAGCATGCATGACCTAATGTCTTGCAAAATCTAGGGGAAGTCCATGCACTTTCCTTCTCTGGTTCAAGGGCAGAGAAGAGTGAAAGAGAAAACAGTAAGATTGTGGCCACTGATAAAGGCTTTATTAGATATGTCTGAAGAAGAGGGCCGAGGAAGTAAAAGGAACGAGATTTTTAGTTTGGTTTTTGGCAGTGCAGGTTATCATAAATATTGCCATGGTGAATTCTGTAGTTGCGTGTGCTCTTTGATTTTGTTACCAATATGGATGTGTAGTGTGGGGAATTATTTTATAAAACAATAAAAATATCACAATTGATTGTAAGTAATCATGGGTTGGATATATAAAAATCTATATCATAAGATATAGATCCTTCCTCTACAAAGGAATAGGTATAGGAAAGATTGAGTTAAAAATGAGGGATACCCACTTGGATTTTCTCCATGTACAATAAGCAAAGAAGAGCTGATAAAAGCCCTTGTGCAAAAAGTTCAAATAAACCAAAATTTAAATAAATTTTGTAAAGTTGCACTATATCAGGTTTGGTATTGTTTAGGTTTTGTGGTATGCTTTGTAAATAATATATTCCAAATCTTGTTCAATATTAATCACCTATGAAATGCATTTCTAGTATAAAAAAGTAGCTTCTGTAGCTTGTCATAGTTTGTTGTCAATTTAAGCAGTGAAATTAAATGAATAATGAACGTGTAAGTTGAACCGATACATAGATGAGAGAGAATTATGGTGTCTTAGGGGAGAGAGGTGTGAGCAGTAGTTGTAATAGGAGACTTGGTTGTTTCTCAGATCCTTGCTGGAAGGCAGGATGGTTCTCTCTGCTTTTGTGTGCTGATGAGGTCATTTCCAAGACGACCTTCAGCAGGATTAGCCTTTCTGGCTCACACATGGAGCTGAGAGGAGCCTTATGTGTGACCTTCCCACACACTGAAATAACCAAAAGGCTTCGGGTTTGACATTTTTCTGCCTGCTCCACAAAGGCCATTTCTTTTACTTTTTACTTTTATTATCATATATTCTATATGACCTTATACAAAATGATTAAAATATATTAAAACATCACCCACAATCCAGGATATTTTTCTATAAAACTTTTTGAAAATCGTTCTACCTATACTGTGTATTCAATTTTGTACCCTTCCTTTTTCACTTAATATATCGTGGCTTTGTCTGCTCACTTACATGGTATATGTATTGAATCAGTGGCTGCATAATATTACATCAAATACGCATTTATTTAACCACTGCCCTAATTCAACATTTAGGTTACATCCATTTTTTACTAAAACATTTCATAGGGTATCTTGGCACGTACAATTTTTCCATATTTTAAATTACTTCCTCAGAATACTTGCAAAGAATTGGGATTAAAAAGTAAAGAACTTTTAATAGCATTGGATACATATTGCCAAATTATTTCTAAAGTCAATACCATTGGCACTGAATGAGGGTGTTGGTTTCATTATACCCTACCAGATTTTGTTTTTTATTTCAATTTGTGTTAATGAGAAGATACACAGAATATATACTCCATTACGTTATTCTTGATCCACCCAAGCAAGGATATAAAAAAGCTTGCGACTTTGAGCAGAGCTGTGGTGTGTGGTGCTGACCCAAGAGCATCAGTGAGAAAGACAGGGAAATTGTCACCACTCATCCCGCTATTTGATGCAAAACAGCCAAGTATTCTAGGGTTGGCAGCTGCCTTTTGGCTAGAGAATTGGTTGATTAAAGGTTAAGTACTATCCAGGCTGATCTAAAAAAAGCCTTTGGGATTAACCATGCTCCTTTTTGGGTAAGAGAGTAAAGTTTTTACTGGCTACATGGTTCATTACTAAAAACAGAAAATGCCATTCTTAGGTTAAAAAAAAAAAAAGCTTACCTAGAGTAAAAAGGATTCTACTTTTATAACCTCGTAAAAATGCTCTACCTGGGTACTTCACAAAAGGCATCCAGGAAGCCAGACGTTACAGAGTGCCCCTGGTGTTTTGGCATCACAGTGCATTGCTGGGCATGACCCTCAGCCTCATCCACAAGGGCTCCAAGCCCCACCAGCTGACCAGAGAAGCCAATTCCCTCCTTTCGCCCCTCCCAATATCCCTCCCTTCCCAAACCATCAAACCAATGTGCCCATCCTAACACAGCTCACTTCCCCAGTTTACTTAAGGTGGAAAGAATGAGTTTGAAACAGATAGAAATAGGTGTGTTGGGTGAACTATATTCCTTTTAACTGTTCCAAACTATTCTACATTAAAAAGTGAGACTAAACTTCCTTACTGCTGGTATGTTTCCTGTATTCTAGAAAAATTTTTATGATATCATATACCTTTTATTTTCGTATGTTTTCCCCATATTAAGGGATGACTGCTTCTGTAAAATCTTTCTAGTTTTGTAATCATTCTGGTTTTGACTCCTCAGCATTCCAAAGAAAGTGACTGAAAGGTTTTGAATCACAGTAGCTCCAGCATCTGGAACTAAAAATAGTTCCTTTCAGAGATAAGGAAAAGGAGAGGCAGTACAGGGGTTGAAAAGCACATTAATGGATTTGCAGCTTCATGTGACACAAGCTTGCACCCAGCAGGGTGATGCATTTCAACATCCTGCATGTTTCAGTTTTACCCTCAGAGAAGGGAAAGCATCAGCTGGCCAAACAGGAGTAGGGGTAGACTATCCCACACTGGACTTTTGTGGAAGAAAAACAAGGCTTTCCTTCCTCCCTCCACATGGATGCCACCCGGACAGGGCAAATGCCTTAATGGGTAGACTGATTTCAAGTTGGATTTCAACCTGTGGGACCTGACATGAAATGCCCTGGACAACTGAACAGCTGCAGCCCTGATGGGTGTTATCATTCTTTTGAAAACAAAATAAAAACAGATAAATAAAGAGAGGGCCGGCAACCTGCAGTAAGCTAGAAGCAGAGAGAACAAAATCCCTATTCGAAAGCTACTTCAGTTAGGAATTGCGTTCAAGAGCTCTTCGTGCATTTATTGTTCAGGGATCACAGAAGAGCCATGATAACAATGAATGTTAATATAATTAATTTGACCACTAGGAGCTCACAAGGTTCTGGACCTCCTCCCCAGATCAAGGTGGAATGGCAGTCAAGGTGCTGCACACACAGCTCTCAATGTCCATTCTCCATCAACACCACCATCACCCACACCACCACCCGTTTGATACACACATACCAAAACTCTCCTTATATGATCCTCCTTCACTTTTCTACAGTAAGTTAAGATTATGATGTAGAAAATCCCTCTACTCTTCCAAAGATTCGTTCAGTAGAATTCAGGAGGAGAGAATAAGTCACTCTTCTCTTCATTACCTTTCTGAAGCTGAAGGCGAAGCCCTGACCTCTCAGATAAAAGGAAGCAAGAAGATCCCGCTGAGGGAGGAGGGGGATCAAGGGTGCAGGGAAAGCAAGGGCTGGGGAAAGGGGGGCGTGGACGAGTAGGACCGTGCACCCATGCCCTGGCCCAGCCGATCTCCTCCTTTCATCCCTCCCAGTATCTCTCCCTCCCCAAGCCATCAAACCAATTTGACCATCCAAACACAGCTGACCCCTTCCGCGTACATAAGGTTCTATCTGTTTCCTGCTAGGAGGGAATCTTGGAAGGCTTTTAATGACGTTGGTTGTATGATACTATGAGCAAACAATAAACACTTGACACGCATTATCTTATTTACTCCTCATAACAATTCTCTAAAATACTCTCATTATCCCCACTTTTCAGAAGAAACTGAGCCTTAAAAACATTGAGAGGCAGACATGGGATTTGAACTGAGCGCATCTGAGTAAGAGGCCTAGTAAGAGGCAGACGTGGGATTTGAATTGAGGCCATCTGAGTCCAGGGCCATTGCCTTTCGACACCACAACACAATGGAGGACCCTCACGCTGTCCTCCAAAACGTCCCTTTGGATCCATATATTAGGCTGAGTGGACTGAACCACTGGCAACGTTTTTTTGAAACTTTTTAAAGGAAGCTTTAAATATTCCTGATTGCCCCATCTTTGGCACTCCACATTTGCCTACTGTTGATTTTAGGATGCCCTTTAAGGTTGCAGTGACATGTGATCCCTTGGTTTCAGCATTGAGCTCAGCTCTAACTGCCACTTTAGTCCAATCTGGCCACAAGCTCTCCTAATCAGCAGAGAGACCTCTGTTCAGGTAGAGGTAGGCAAAAACCCCTGACCTGAGGGTTCAGAGGAGTAGCCAAGGAGAGGACAGCTCTTCAGAAGCTGCAAGGCAAATGTTTTCTTTCTCTCTGGTTCCACCTTAGTGCGTTGTGTACTGAGAGGACTTATTTGTTCTTGAGATCCAGTGACGCACCAGGAAATCTCATAACACTTTTCACTTAGTATTTTAACACGAGTTAAGAAATCTTAGTGTTAAAAAAAAAAAAGATTCAGTCCCACTACCTAAAGTTGCCAGTTTTTCAGTTTTGTAAACATGAAGGGCTGTTGGAACGGAACTCACAATGTATCAAAAATGACCAGAACAAGATCAACTAAAATTAAACGCTTATGATTTTTAGAGAGTCAGCATGTATTAAGGAATACAAACCAGGTATTGGTTTCATTTTTACTAATCTTTTCTTTCATAGAAAGAGGTGAATTACTGTTCAAGTTTCATAAGGCAGAGTAGTAAAATCTGTTAAAACGAAAGATCTGCCCTCAAACTCAAGGATTCTTTACAGTCTCACCAGCCCAGCCAGCCAAGTGGGCTTAACTTTTCCCAAGTGTTGACTGCCACCAACAGGAAATCTTTCCATTTTTAGGTACTGTGGGCAATTAGAAAATTCTCTCATATCTAACCAAAATTGTCCTAATTGTTCTTCCATCCACTGGTCTTAGTGCCATCATTTAAAGTTGTGCCTTCTCCAACTGTGGAGTGTTTTTGTTTTTTCCAATTCGTCATAGACGTGTGTGTGTGTGTGTGTGTGTGTGTGTGTGTGTGTGTGTAAAACATAAAATCACCACACTTAAATATCATAGCAGCATCAAATTGCTGTAGGAGTTTCTAAACTTTTAAGCTCAATTTTTGAATTTATCAGAGAGGTGACAAACAGGTCACAAACCGTCTGCAGCCCACATTTTGAGTAGCACTCAAAGATGGGCCTCACAACCTGGCTTGACTTGGGTTCCACCAGAAGCCAACTCTGAGGCAAGGATCCTAAAGCAAATGTGTTGTTTATTCTGGAAATGAAATCATTAAGTACTGGGGATGGAGTAGGGAAGCAGACAGAGCGAGGGAGGAATAAAGTGTGGGTTTTCAAGCCAGTTACCATTGTGGGAGCCACTCCACTGGGAAACTCTGGGAAACAGCGTCATATATACCTTTTATCCCCATCAAGGGGAAAGGAAGATGCGGGTTTTATATACCAAATTCCCGTTTGTTACTGGATGAGAGAAGCTGCTAGGGCCCTAACTTTCTGGTTCTTTTGAGTTTTCCCATATGCTCACTGTACATGCCACCATGGCCGGGGAAAAATCCTGCAGGCAAAGTGTCACAGGTGTTCACAGAAGCAGCTGTCAGCTCGTAGGGGTGAATACCAAGAGGATGAGCGTTCAGTACTAACAACCGCTACACAATCCAACAGAAAATTGTGCAGCCAGTCTGAACAGTTCACAGCGGGGGGGGGAAAAAGGCCCGTGAACATATGAAAAGGCACTCTGCTTCATTCATAAAGAAATGCATGAAGACTCAGCCTGCATTTAAATACCATTTCTCACTTCACAGATGGGCAAGAATCCAAGAGTTTGAGCACACGTTCTGTGGGTGAGGCTGTGGAAACACGCATTCTCAGGCATCACTCTTGGGTGTGCAAACTGGGACTAACCCAAGGAGAGCAGTTAGGCATTATCTTTCAAAATTAAAAATGCAGAGTTAATTCTTACACAGGGGCCCCACTCCTGAGCATTATAGATATGCCTGCAAGCCTCTGAGATGACAAATAGACATCACTATTCATTTTTCTTGTTTTTCAAGAACAACATTGTAAAAACAAAATATAGGCAAGAACTCAAGCATTCATCTTCAGGATGGATTAAGTAAACTATGATGATTTCACAAAAAGGAATTCTATGTAGCTGTTTAAAACAAACGAGTCACCTTCTTTATACATATAAAGAAAAAGCTCCAAAATATATTATTAAGCAAAAAAAAAAAAAAAAAAAATCAAGGTGCAAAATAACATGTAAAGTTTGATTCCTTTTGTATACGTACATTTGCTGGTATTGCCTAAAGAAACAATGAAAGGATTTGAAAGAAACTAATAAAAAAAAATCATACCTAAACAGGATGGGGGAACAGAGGAGTAGAAATAAGAGCAGAAGCACTATATATGTTTTATATCATTTTGATTTTTTAATTATATGAATAATTTACCCAATTTTTAAAATAAACTTAATTTAAAAAGTAGTTGGTTGTGGGTCCCTGCTAAGTCTTCTCTCGTTCACACTAAACCTCTCCAGCTCCTTCAGTCTCTTCTCTTACATAATTTCCGTATCTTTCATCACCCTGCTCCCTCTTCTTTAGATCTCCTACAAACATTTCAATGTTCCTTTTAAAACCAAAACCAGAACTCCAGATAGGGTGTAGCCAAGTTAGAGTACAATATGACTGTTGTTTCCCTTATTCTGGATCATGAGTCTCTATTAATGTAGTTAAGCATTTATTAGGTTTTTTTTTTTGAAAGTCACATGATATCAGGATCACATCCCATAATATGCCTAAATTCTTTTCACATAAAATGTTAAGTCCAGTCTCTCCACCATCTGCCCCACTAGCCCCATCCCTGCCCCCTGTCAGCACTAATACCACCCACTCAACACTGACTGCCACCAATATTTTTAAACTTATGTAAAGCAAAAATAAATAAGCACCCTGTACTATCTTCACAATTATGTAAATCTAAAACTTGTCTTAAAATAAAAGGTTTATTTTTTAAAAACAAACAACCCACTCTATCCTTATTAAAGTTTATCTTATGGAAAGTAACCTATCATTTCAGCCTGGAAGATTTTTTAAATATTAATTGCATTTTCCAATATATGTGCTGTCCACACATTTCTTAAATATAGCTTCCATATCTTTATTTTAGTTTTTGATAACAAATATAGAGACATTTTAACCATAACCTCCAACTTCACCTACAAGATTTCATAGATTTGGAAACTGAAGCCCAAGGGGGTAAATTAATTTCCGCAAGGTCACACAGCTACATGGTGACAAAGCACAGTTAGACCACAGATGATCTTATTCCCAGGCTAGGAGCTTTTCCAGTCCTTTTGGAAGCAAGTGATTCAGTTGAAAATGGTTGTAGATCAAAATCAAAAGGGTCAAAAGGACAGACTGATCAAAACAGGTAGATCTAGTTAGCAATTTTGTACTTTTCAGTAAGTGCTAAAGCGGTAAACTACTTTACCTTTAAAAAATGATAGGACTTGGGCTTCCCTGGTGGCGCAGTAGTTGAGAGTCCGCCTGCCGATGCAGGGGACATCGACCAGGAGGATCCCACATGCCACGGAGCGGCTGGGCCCGTGAGCCATGGCTGCTGAGCCTACACATCTGGAGCCTGTGCTCCGCAACGGGAGAGGCCACAACAGTGAGAGGCCCGCGTACTGCAAAAAAAAAAAATGATAGGACTTTAGAATAGTATTATCTAATGGTATATTTAGATGGCCTATAATTATTAGAATGCTAAATAATAAAAAATGTTATTTTACCTCCTTTCACATTCTCTAAAGTGAGATAATATTAAAATTCTTAGTAGACATTTTAGGAATATCCAACAACAAAAAGTTATCCATTATTTAATCCCTGTTAGGATTTCTCCCCCCCATATGAAGGAGACTCTGTCAACCGGCTTTAATATATTGTAAAAGAAATTCACAGTAGAAATATCTCTTTGAAACTGGCTAAATACATCAAGTAGACATCAGTGGCAGCCATGGAGATAGTCACATGTCCCTTCAAGAGAATCTACTGCATGGGGACATAGCTGATTGACAGCCTCCAGCTGCCACTCCTTGGAATGCACCACCTCACTCACTGGATTCACGATTCGTGTTGCCCTTGGACCACTCCCAGCCAATGACTGTGCATGTCAGAGATACCGGAACCATTAGTTCCTCACGTAAGATTCCTCTAATGAGCAACATTTGCTTGGGCATTTCCCATCAGGCCAGCCAAGTGTGTTTCACAACTGCACTGCAATCGGAATCTCTTCCTACCCAATCCTCCCCTTACTTTTGTCTTTCACAGGTGTAAGACTTGTGCGGTGTGAAAGCTATATGAAAGCTCCCTCCTCCTTTATCCCGCAAGGCATTTCCTCCAATATATCTCTAATCCTATCTTGATGTCCGTTGCTTGGAGGACCTAACTGATAAGCATCATTGGCTGAAAAGTTGCAAAATAGATTATTTTATGATAATATGTCTTGATAATCATACCATTTATTGTGTCCTTCATCCAAATATACCCTTTAACAATTAGTTTCATTGACTATTGTGTATTAAGATAAGGTAGGCATAAATGAGAGAAAACGCTCATCACAGAGTGTGTTAGTAAAGTGCTAAATAGAGCTGGCATCTACTTTCCCAACCTCTAATCCCTTAGTCATAACAGAGAAGATAATATGTTTCTAAAGGCCTGAAGTTGTAAAATACCCTTAAAAACAAATATACAAAAGAAAAAAATGTGTTTCTAATTTCACTGAAAGTTGTGAAGCTGATGGTCTCTGAGATGGGCTATGTGTTCAGAAGGTAAGAGGCTTGGGCAATAAAACTTGAAAGTGGCCAAGTCTCAGAGAAAGGTATGGATTTAACCCCTCCTCTGTCCTGAGACTGAGGCAGACAGAGGGATGAGGGCTGTGGAATGAAGCATGACAAATGCTGTGAGACGTCTTGCTGAGTTTGGGTATGACACAAAGTTTTAATAAGAATCTTTAGCCATTGGAATGAAATGCTCTAAGAAACATCTCTAAGGCCACCCAAAGCAAAGTGCCTAAACTGAGCTAATTCTTAACAGCAGTATCCTGTACCCAGAGGAGCCAAAATGATGTCAACCACCGAAGGCACAGGGCCAGACTCCTCACCATCTTCAATCACCAAACAGTCCCTGGATTCTGCCTTGATAAAAGAGTGAAGGAGAATAAGTCACTCTATTAATCTGCTATTAGCTAGGTAAGGGGTAACTCCATAAAGAGTTTACTGATTTAGAGAATTAAAGAATTGTAACATTCCTTATTCCCAGGAGTTGTGCAGGAAAAATTACGGAAGGATAGAAAAATGAGAATTGACAAACGTCAAGAATGAACTGGGGAAAAAAGAGCAAGAATTAGAAATA
Source organism: Grampus griseus (assembly GCF_964374135.1). Classification (NCBI taxonomy): domain Eukaryota; kingdom Metazoa; phylum Chordata; class Mammalia; order Artiodactyla; family Delphinidae; genus Grampus; species Grampus griseus. The sequence goes on along the minus strand of NC_139003.1, from coordinate 51,923,899 downwards.
AGGACTGTCTCAAATTACTGAGGAAAAAGGTTATTATAATTATTAGGACAACTAGACACAAATTTGGGAAAAAAATAAAATCAGGTCAGTACTTCATACCAGAATAAATTCCAAATAAATCAAAATTTAAATGTACAATCTAAAAACACACTAAAAGAAAATACGGGAAAATTGCCTTATAAACTGATCTGAAGATAACCTTACTAATTCAAAAACTAGAGGCTATGAGATAAAATATTGATCAATCTAATTATGTTAATTTTCCTTAAAATATTGGCATGACACAAAAACAACACAAGCAAAGTTAAAAGACAAGTGATAAACTGAGAAAATATATTTGTATTTAAAAAGTTAATAAACTTAAAATATTAAGAGCTCCTACATATTGAGAAGAAATAAAATAACAACCTGATAGGAAAGTGGCAAAATATATGAGCAGACATTCACAAAAGAAATGAAAATGGCACCTAAATGTACACAAAGATGCTCAAACTTGCTCTTACTCAGGGAAATGCAAATGAATACTGCCACGAGCTACAAGTTTTCATATATCTGATTGTCAAACATCCAAAAGTCTGACAACATATTCCATTGGCAAGGTTATAGGAAACAGCTGATGAGAATATAAAATGTACAACTCCTCGGCAAAGGAATTTGATAATATCTTTAAAAAAAATTACTAGCAATCTATCTAGCAATTTCAGTTCTAGGAATTTACCTCCAAAATATTCTGATAAAAATACAAAATGACTTGTATGCAAAATGTATTTTTCCAATGGCTAGATACAGAATAGTATATGTACTATTCTAACATTTAGATAAGAAAAGAGATTGTTAATAGGTACACAAATGTATTATATTTGCAAAAAAAATCTAATAAAAATGGTTATCACTAGATCAGTGCTTCTTAAACTTTAGTGTACATAAAAATCACCTTCAGAGCCTGACTCCCAAAGTTTCTGATTTAAAAATTCTGAAATGGGGCCCAAGAATTCGCATTTCTAACAAGTCCACAAGTGATGCTGACGCAGCTGTTCTGAAGACCACGCTTTGCCCCCAAACTTAAAACAAATGGAAATAATTGGACCTATCAATATCAAATTCATGACATTATAATACAGGGAATAGATTTATTTATTTATATTTATAGATATAGTGACTTTTGAGTATTTGAGAGTATATCTTAAGTGGAATGAATTCTAATTCCAAACAGCTTCAAATAAATCTTAAACTTAATTCAGTATTTATTAGTAATATTAGTATTATTAATTTGAAACTAGTTTATACACATGCAAATACACACAAACATTTATGCATGAAGTCAAACATGAAAATACACACAAACATTTATGCATGAAGTCAAATAATAGTGTCAATGTTGCTAAGTACTAAAATTACTGGTGTAAGAGAAAAGAGGTTAAAGTTAAAATTCAATGATGTTAAATTTGAATTGAATATTGCTATTGAACATCAGTATTATTGTATGGTTTTGTTTTTTCTGTTCAAAATATATATTCCTTAGCTCAGTGACCACCCAAAAACAAGAGTGCCCCTAGTGCCCACATTTTGGTCTCTAAGTAGTGTTTCCCACTAAAAGGAACCAAAGCTCTATGGTAGAATTCTGATTCCAGATTTGGAGAATAAAATGCATTAAATGGGTTTGTGACAAGTTATGCCAGAAAGCAAGGAGGAAGTCAAAGACTGATGGGACATGTCAGAAGCAAATATAAACAAAGAGGAGCAAATATAAGGGAAGAATCCCACTGGCAAAATACAAGAACAAATTAAAAATAGGGACTGCAATTAATTAATCAGAATTCATGAATTCATTCTATCACTAAAAACACAAAAATAAAAATTAAAAAACAAAACACACACAAGCAAAAATCTAGTTGGTCACCATTGTATTTAGAATATTTCCTTATTTTGAAAACTGACAGTAGAAAGAAAAGAATTAAGCATTTTTCCTTCCTTCTCTGTACTACAGAGTAACTAAAGAGCCCTAGTTGATGAGAGAAAGTTCTTCTCCACAGAAAACACCCAGTTAACAAAAGTTACAAGAAAGAGAAAATTAGAAAACTGCAAATTTGCCTAATGAAAATGCTTTCATCAGTAGATGAAGTGGCTAGATGAAAAGATGCTGGGTAATTGTACCATGTCAGCATCACAAAAGTGTGATAACTAGACACTAACACCATATGCTGTCTGTGAAGCACCCAAGACCACAAATGTTTGCTAATAGATGTGAACCTGAATCACTTCAAGCCTTGACTCCTCACTTCAGTTACAGGAAATACAGGAGATAGGGTAACAAGTCAAAAGTCACCAACAGGAAGCAGACAGACAAATCCAGAATATGAAAAATTCTACAGGTTAAGTAACCCAACTTTTTTTCAATAAATTAATGGCAAGGAGGGTATGGAACTACTCTAGATTAAGAGATTTAACCAAATGCAGAATGTGAACCTTGTGAGTTACTTAACTGAATAAAGCAAATATAAAAAGATATTTTTGAAACAGTTGGAGAATTATAAGTATTGAATGTATTAGACTGCACCAAGGAATTGTTAATTTTGTTAGAGGTGATAATGGTTTCATGATTTTTTAAGACCATTTTTTAACAGAGCATAGTAATATATGTCAAGGTAAAATAACACAACATTGGGACTTGTCTCAAAATATTTCAGCGAAAAAGAAAAACAGAATGGATGAAACAGGTGAAGTAAAATGATGATGATTACTGAACCTGGCACGTGAGCATTCATTATACTATCCTTTCTATTTTTATGTATATTTAAATTTTCAAAATATATTTTTAAAAGTAGAATTGGCCCAAAGACCTCTGCCAACTTTTTAAAGTATTTCATGTCACTTTTTCAGAAGTACAATGGAAGATCCTAGATTACGGATAATTACTGCTTTCTAATCACCTAAGAATTTAATCTAAGCCCCACTTATAGAAAGCGCCCTAGAATACAAGTCCAGAAGGAAACCTGGGGCCAGGCCCTCACATTAATCTTCTGAATCTGGACAAGTCATTTAATCTTTTCAGAGCTCATGATCTGTAAAGACTGGAAACTAGACCACTTTATGTCTCATCTTTACCTCCAATCACTAAAAAGTAATATGACTGTACATTTTCAGGTGAGCAGAGGGCACAGAACTGGGTAACAAAAAAAGCATGAAAGTGTAGCTTAACCAGAATAACTTCCTCGAATCCCCATCTGGGAAATAAGTGAGTTAGATTACACTGTCTCTAAGATGTCTCTTAGTTCTAAAATTCTATGAAATGTAAAAACTGTAGCCATAGTCCAGACAAATAAGTGAGTGTTTTATATCAAATTCTAGTGGCTGACATTGGTGCTCAGTTTCAGTAAAGCAGTTTTTTCCTTACTCTGGGTAGACAGTATACTTACTAATCAATAGGATAGAAAAACATAGACCAGTTATTTTCCAACTTTCTTATCCCTGGTTCATAATCCATGGCCCATATTAAAGAAAGAGCCTATTAATGATGAAGAGGAAGTAAGTTAACTTTTTTTAGTGTTCTACTGCAGTACCTCAAGAGACACCCAGTGCTGTAACCCCAGACAAATATCCAGGCTCTCGGGGGGGAAAAAAAGTCATGATAAGACAACAACTGATACTGAGCTGGAGAGTGTAGTGTCAGCACTCTAAAGGGAAGATCAAAATTTAAACCTTGGCAAATGATAGATGTCCTTCAGTGTTACATTTGATGAGTTTTCATGGTAGGTGGAAGGGGCGAGGAGAAGCTGTTGGCCATTACTAGGACCAATAAGTGAAAGTCATCAGGAGATACTTTTCACAGAACCTTGAGGATGAGATTGTTCTTCATAAGGGTTACTGCTGCCTGAAGACAGAATGGATCATCTCAGGGGAGGTTAAACTCAAAGTCACTGGATGTTGTTTCACCAGAGGTTAGTGTGTATTTTATAAAGGGATTCCAAGCATCAGAAACAGCATAATTTATAAAATTTTTAAATTATAAATAGTGGAGATAGGGCTCAAAAAAGCTATTCCATCATTTGTTTAAAGTATTTTTAAGCAGCAGAAATAGAGTGAAGGGATCTACACCACTGTAACTACTGTTCTTTATTCATTCGAGAAAATTCCAACTCCCAATTAATGAAATTTATAGTTGGAAATTCCTATTTGTCTATTCCATATATGAAATAAAGAAGATGGTTGCAGGGCTTCCCTGGTGGTGCAGTGGTTAAGAATCCACCTGCCAATGCAGGGGACACAGGTTCAAGCCCTGGTCCGGGAAGATCCCACATGCCCTGGAACCGCTAAGCCCTCGAGCCACCACTACTGAGCCCGCGTGCCACAAATACTGAAGCCCACGCGCCTAGAGCCCGTGCTCTGCAACAAGAGAAACCACCGCAATGAGAAGTCCGCGCACTGCAACAAACAGTAGCCCCCACTCACCCCAACAAGAGAAAGCCCACGTGCAGCAATGAAGACCCAACGCAGCCAAAAAAAGATAATAAATTTTTTAAAAAAGAGAATGGTTCCAAGTATTTTGTTAAATGAGGGAATACTTAAGAACTCAAAAAGTGAAATTTCAGAGGGAAAATATGATTCATTCAACAAGTTAGTTTTTGAAAGTCAACTATGTGCCAGAAAATGGTAAATTCCCTGTCTTCACGGAGTTTTCATTCTAGCAGGAGACAGTTGATAAACAATTTTTTTTAAATGTCAGATGACCATTATGTTGTACACCTGAAACTAATGTTATGTTATTAAACCTCAATTAAAACATATGTCGGGTGGTTAAATTCTATTAAAGAAAAGTAAACCAGATTAAGTGAACAGGATGGGGAGGCTGCTATTTTAGATAGGGCTTCCAGGAAAGCATGTGTCATAAGGTAACCCTGGAACAGGGGCCTGAAAAGAACTGAGGGGAAAGCCCAGAGAGATGGACGAGCAGGTACACAAGACCCCGAGGCAGGAGGGTGTTTGGCACTCGTGGAAGAACATGGAGGTAAGCGTGATGGGAGCAGGATGAACCAGCAGGGGAACAGATGGAGTCAGGTCACAGGCTCCAGGGCCATTCCGTGGGCAGTCTCTCTGCGAGGGACGTTACTGCAGGGTCTTAAAGGGAGGAGAGACTTGTTTCAAAAGGATCGCTCACTTTGCCGGGTGGAGACTGTGACGGGGCAAGGGAAGAAAGAAGACGATAATCCAGGAATGTAATAGCGGTGGTTTGGACTGGAGTGGTCCTAGTGAATATGGTGAGGCATGGTCAGGTTTGGGAGGAGCTGGCTTGAAGGGAGGAAACTTCATTTTGGACATGTCAGACGTGAAATGCCCATTAGACATCCAGGTAAAAGAATCAGATATGCAGGTAGGTGTACATGTCTGAGAGCTGAACTGGAGACGTAAACTTAGAAGCCCTGGGCATACAGATCTGGAATTGAATGAATCACCTGTGACACGAGTGTATATGGAGAAGAAATCTGGTCGAAAACTGAGATGTGGTGCATCCTAACCCTGGAGGGTGGGAAGATGAGGGAAGGAACCTCCAGTAAAGGAGACGGAGGTAGGACCGGAGGCCACATGAAGAAAGTGTCAAGCAGGAAGAAGTGATCACTAGGAGAAGAGCGTCCCTTAAGCTCAATTGATAAAGGCTCAAAACTGACCACTGGATTTGGCAACATGGAAATCACTGGTAACCCTCATAACCCTAATCGCTGTACCTCTGAGAATAAAAAAACGTGGCGTGTGCTTAATAAATATTTATTGAATAAATGTAGATATATACTACAATTCTGAAGTGTTTTTGATTTCAGTAGTTGAGCCTCTTAAAAATACAGAATAAAAAAGTTATTATATTTCTCTGAGTAAGCAAGACAAAGGCACAAAGGAAAAAAAATCTATACAAGTTGCCTAACTGCTAGAGATACTCAAGATTTTTCATACATGATTGAAAACAATCTTTTAATGCTGAATGTTATGTTTATTTAAGTAATTTTTTTGTTAAAAATAAATAAAAGCAAAACTCACTTGAGAGCCTGCAGGAGATAGTAATGTATAGGACTAACATAAAAACATTAGCTTCTAAAAGAGCTACAGAAGGAAGCATCCTGCCTCCAGGATGTCTAAGTAACCAGCGGTCACAGGGTAGACTTTCCAGATACCAGCTTAGAAATTGGCTTATTTTTTCAGATCTGTTCCTGTGGTTTTAATTAAGCTAAAGATCATATCAGAGTTTATGCTTGATAAAAGTTATCACATTTTCAACAGCTCTCTAGATTTCTAAATAACATGTAGAAGACATTAAAATGTTATGGTTTACTTTATGTCATTTCATTCAGTGAAGAAGTTTAACACCAATAATAGGAGATGATGGGGAAATGGGAGAAGTGGAGAATGAGTACAAAATACTAGATCTGAAAACCCGTGATGATTTTTCTAAAATATCTTCACACTTGTCTAAATATATTAAGTAATCTGAAAATAGGAATTGATATTTATGCAGTATCTATTCATTTTTAAAATATTTTTAAATTAATTTTTACTGGAGTATAGTTGATTTACAGTGTTGTGTTAATTTCTGCCATAGAGCAAAGTGAATCAGTTATACATATACATATATTCACTCCTTTTTACATTCTATTCCCATATAGGTCATTACAGAGTATTGAGTAGGGTTCCCTGTGCTATACAGTAGGTTCTTTTTAGTTATTTATTTTACATATAGTAGTGTGTATATGTCAATTCCAATCTCCCAATTTATCCCTCCCCCCTCCTTTCCCCCTTGGTAACCATGAATTTGTTTTCTACATCTGTGGGTAGTATCTATCCACTTACAAGCATTTGAAAACATACTCTACAGGGAACATTAAAAAAATACAAGAAATGATCAACTTATAGCCACCTGATTTTCAAATAATAAATTGTACAGCTCACATTTGTATAAATAGTTTGATTTTAACTAACATTTTCTGAGCATCTTATATGGGACAGAAATTAAAAACAAGGAGGCATATAACACCTTCCTTCTTTATGAATTTTTAAACCTAGAGATTGTTTTCTCCCTTAATCCAAGGTAAGAACAGGTTGGTTGAAATTGTTGATTAAACTGAAGGAAAGTTAAGCAAGTCAACTTTGGAGGTCAGAAAGCCCTTTCATGATTTCCCTGCAGACAGGACAAGAGCAGCATAACATTTTGTGATCTAAAGAGTTAAGAAAATGAAAAAGAAACACAATGCATGAGGGGTAACTGGGTTGACTGGAATATGGACTGGGTATTAGAATTATTCATAATTATTAGGAAATCAATGTTAATTTTGGTACATATGACAATGGTATTATGGTTATATTAGAAAATGTTCTTATTGTGTACAGATGGGTAATAACACATTAAGGAGCAAAATGCCATGATATTATTTATTTACACCACTTCAGAAAAATTAAAAAAGAGAGAGAAGTGAATTGAAAGGGTATCAGCCACTTCTGCCTAATTCAAATGCTTGTCTGCTGTGGAACTTTGATCCATAAAATTAAAGGAATCTTTATCTCTGTCTCCCCAGGCAATGTGTACCCAACTTCTGAGACCCAAAAGGGCAGATTGGAATTATAATTCAACTAGGAATTAGATGTTTTTAAGTTCCTATCCATATTGAACAGAACCCAATATATAACCTGTCACATAACCCGATTTTTCTCCCATTTACATTGGCCTTCTTTTTGTTTTGCCTTTTACTCCCTCCCTTACCTCTTTTTTAAAAATTTCTAATTTTTCTGGATCTCTATTTTTGAGGACTATATACTATAAGAGCATAACACAGATATTTTGAAAATTTAATCTATTTTATTTGGAGAATTTAATCCATTTAATCTGATTGAGATTGTGATTAATGATATATTTGGATTTATTTCAAATATCTTATTTTGTTCTTTTTGTTTATGTTACTTTGTAATACTCCTTTTTCCCCTTTCTTGCCCTCTGCTGGATTGATGGACTATTTCCTCTCATTCCACTTTTTCCTTCTCCTACTTTGAAAATGATAGTCTATTGGTGTCCTTATTATAGTCAGTATCCTAGAGTTTGCAACATGTGTATTTAACTTTTAAAAAGTTTAAAGATAATCAACGTCTTTACTCTCCTTCTAAATAACACAAAGACCAATAATGTTTTTATGCCAGCTGCCACTCCCTTCTCCTTATAAGGTCTTGTTGCTTGATTTATTCATGCTGCTTAGTTATGTACTGTCTCTCACCTCCACGCCCACTCTGCTCTGTGCTGAGACTACAAACTGTATTTCCCAGACCTTCTTGCCCACTGACTTCCTATAGTGTTATTAGGAGGGACACAAAAGGGAGGTGAAAGATAAGAGGAGAGGAGAAAAGCATTCCTTCCAATTTTCCAGCTCTAGTCAGCATTGCCCATCAATAACTTTGTTGGTTCAGCTCTCAGCCTTTTTCAGAACTCCCAATACCAGCCTAGGCAGTCTCCCTCAGAGCAGCTAGCAGCCTCCAGGGGCATCCCTCTGAGAAGCCCAAACTGCAGCTGACTACTAAGAGTGGAAATGCCACGCGGATTCTAAAATAAATATAATGTTACAGTGACACCTCGTGGATACTGGCAGGAGAACACTGACCTAAGCATCACTGAAATGTAATATGAGATATACTGTACAAACACCAAAGATATTAGGTATTTGGGAACTTTAAAAAAAAAAAAAGGTGTCTTAGTTAATCTAGAAAAAATGAATAACAAACAAACATAAGACAACAGAGAATATAAATCGGTGAAATCACTTTTACATTCCTTGTGCTAGAGCACTAGATCATTCCTTTTTTTTAAATTCAATTTAACTGCGCTATTCCATAATATGAATGTACTGCGACTTCTTTATCCATTCTCTTGCTATTTAATTTGTTTTCAGCTAGTATTTTTCTGTTACAAAAAAGATTTTGTTAAACATCATTGTTGTCTCCTTGTGTACATGCGGGAGAGTTTCTTCAAACTATGTACCTATAAGATGAATTTCTGGAACTTAGAATTCTGCAATTTCTAGTAAAGTTGAAAATGTGAATATTCTAAGTTCTAGATCATTCCTTAAGACTAGCTTTCTCCAGTTCACTTTACTGTCATTTTAAATTTCCCAAGTTTAAAGACCACATTTTTTTTTCAAATAACATTGATCCTCACCTTTTCTCAGAATTAAAGTGTTTTTCCTATTCATGATCTATGTTTTCTAGTTATACTCTGTGGATTTATACAATTTTTATTAAAATCTTCAACTTGTCAATCAGAAAAACTGAACTTCTGTAAACTAACTGTTTTGTGTGAGATGATGAAATTATCACTGATATAATCACAGTACATCCATAAATTTTTCTAAATTTTCCCTTTTTAGAATAAAATTCTGGCCCACCAGAGCAACAGTCGGCTCTACCCACCACCAGTCCCTCCCATCAGGAAACTTGCACAAGCCTCTTAGATAGCCTCATCCACCAGAGGGCAGACAGCAGAAGCAGGAAGAACTACAATCCTGCAGCCTGTGGAACAAAAACCACATTCACAGAAAGATAGACAAGATGAAAAGGCAGAGGGCTATGTACCAGATGAAGGAACAAGAAAAAAACCCAGAAAAACAACTAAACGAAGTGGAGATAGGCAACCTTCCAGTAAAAGAATTCAGAATAATGATAGTGAAGATGATCCAGGACCTCGGAAAAAAAATGGAGGCAAAGATCAGGAAGATGCAAGAAATGTTTAACAAAGACCTAGAAGAATTAAAGAACAAACAAACAAAGATGAACAATACAATAACTGAAAGTAAAACTACACTACAAGGAATCAATAGCAGAATAACTGAGGTAGAAGAACAGATAAGTGACCTGGAAGACAGAATGGTGGAATTCACTGCTGTGGTACCGAATAAGGAAAAAGAATGAAAAGAAATGAAGACAGCCTAAGACACCTCTGGGACAACATTAAATGCAACAACTTTCACATTATAGGGGTCCCAGAAGGAGAAGAGAGAGAGAAAGGACCAGAGAAAATATTTGAAGAGATTACTTCCCTAAGTCGAAAACTTCCCTAACATGGGAAAGGATGTTTATTCATGTTGCTTAGTTATGTACTGTCTCTCACCTCCAAGCCCAATCTGCTCTGTGCTGAGACTACACACTGTATTTCCCAGACCTTCTTGCCCACTGACTTCCTATAGTGTTATTAGTAGGGACACAAAAGGGAGGTGAAAGATAAGAGGAGAGGAGAAAAGCATTCCTTCCAAATTTCCAGCTCTAGTCAGCATTGCCCATCAACAACTTTGTTGGTTCAGCTCTCAGCCCTTTTCAGAACTCCACCCAAGTCCAGCAAGTGCAGCAAGTCCCATACAGCATAAATCCAAGGAGAAACATGCCAAGACACATAGTAATCAAATTGGCAAAAATTAAAGACAAAGAAAAATTATTGAAAGCAGCAAGGGAAAAACAACAAATAAAATACAAGGGAACTCCCATAAGGTTAACAGCTGATTTCTCAGCAGAAACTCTACAAACCAGAAGGGAGTGGCATGATATACTGAAAGTGATGAAAGGGAAGAACCTACAGCCAAGATTACTCTACCTGGCAAGGATCTCATTCACATTCAATGGAAATATCAAAAGCTTTACAGACAAGCAAAAGCTAAGAGAATTCAGCACCACCAAACCAGCTCTACAAAACATGCTAAAGGAACTTCTCTAAGTGGGAAAAACAAGAGAAGCAAAGGACCTACAAAAACAAACCCAAAACAATTCAGAAAATGGTCATAGGAACATACTTATCTTAAACATGAATGGTCATAGGAACATACTTACCTTAAACATGAATGGATTAAATGCTCAAACCAAAAGACACAGGCTTGCTGAATGGATACAAAAACAAGACCCATATATGTGCTGTCTACAAGAGACCCACTTCAGACCTAGGGACACATACAGACTGAAAGTGAGGGGATGGAAAAAGATACTCCATGCAAATGGAAATCAAAAGAAAGCTGGAGTAGCAATACTCGTATCAGATAAAATAGATTTTAAAATAAAGAATGTTACGAGAGACAAGGAAGGACACTACATAATGATCAAGGGATCAATCCAAGAAGAAGATATAACAATTATAAATATATATGCACCCTGGGGCTTCCCTGGTGGCGCAGTGGTTGAGAGTCCGCCTGCCGGTGCGGGAGACGTGGGTTTGTGCCCCGGTCTGGGAAGATCTCACATGCCGCGGAGCAGCTAGGCCCATGAGCCATGGCCGCTGAGCCTGCGCGTCCAGAACCTGTGCTCCGCAATGGAAGAGGCCACAACAGTGAGAGGCCCACGTACCGCAAAAAAAAAAAAAAAAAAAAAAAAAAATATATATATATATATATATATACATGCACCCAACATAGGAGAACCTCAATACATAAGGCAACTAATAACAGCTATAAAAGAAGAAATCAACAGTAACACAATAATAGTGGGGAACTTTAACACCTCACTTACACCAAGGGACATACCATCCAAAATGAAAATAAATAACGAAACAGAAGCTTTAAATGACACAATAGACCAGATAGAATTAATTGATATTTACAGGACATTCCATCAAAAAACAGCAGATTACACTTTTTTCTCAAGTGCGCATGGAACATTGTAGTGGAATAACTGAGGACATGGAAAGGAGACGTGACCCATGAGCCCCCCCTCGGCAAACCGGGGGCTGGCGAATAAGCCAGGACTGCAGGCAGTCCTGGATACTTTGGGCACTGATCCATGAAATGACCTCAGTATAATCAGAACACAAGGAAACGTCCTTGTGCTACTTCAGTATAATCAGAATGATGGGAACACAAGGAGATGTCCTTGTATTGCTTCTGAGCTCAAGGACGAAGCAAGGCATGTCTTCAAGAAAGCCCACTGTTGCTTGTCTAATCAATAAAAGCATATGTTGCTGCTTTGGCATTTCTGAAATGTTAAAATTTTAAGTCTTAAGATGTAAACATAGATAATGCTTAAATAAAAGCTACCACAGCAGGACAGACGGCACTGTTTTGCCTGAGCAAGCGGCAGCCCTCTACTGCTGTTTCGGCAAAATTCACCTCGTGTGATGAGCTTACTTTCGGCTCTGTCATAAGAAAACTACAACATTGATAAATCACAACGTGGGTCACAAATCAAGCCTCAGTAAATGTAAGAAAATTGAAATCATATCAAGCATCTTTTCTGACCACAACGCTATGAGATTAGAAATCAGTTACAGGGAAAAAAACATAAAAAACACAAACACATGGAGGCTAAACAATACATTACTAATTAACCAAGAGATCACTGAAGAAATCAAGGAGGAAATCAGAAAATACCTAGAGACAAATGACAATGAAAACACGATGATCCAAAACCTATGGGATGCAGCAAAAGCAGTTCAAATAGAGAAGTTGATAGCTATACAAGCCTACCGCAAGAAACAAGAAAAATCTCAAATAAACAATCTAACCTTACACCTAAAGGAACTAGAGAAAGAACAAACAAAACCCAAAGTTAGCAGAAGGAAAGAAATCATAAAGATCAGAGCAGAAATAAATGAATAAGAAATGAAGGAAACAATAGCAAAGATCAATAAAACTAAAAGCTGGTTCTTTGAGAAGATAAATAAAATTGATAAACCATAAGCCAGACTCATCAAGAAAAAGAGGGAGAGGACTCAAATCAATAAAATTAGAAATGAAAAAGAAGTAACAACACACACTGCAGAAATACAAAGCTTCCTAAGAGACTACTACAAGCAACTCTTTGCCAATAAAATGGAAAACCTGGAAGAAATGGACAAATTCTTAGAAAAGTATAACCTTCCAAGACAGAACCAGGAAGAAAGAGAAAATATGAAAAGACCAATCACAGGTAATGACATTGAAACTGTGATTAAAAATCTTCCAACAAACAAAAGTCCAGGACCACATGGCTTCACAGGTGAATTATATCAAACAGTTAGAGAAGAGCTAACACCCATCCTTCTCAAACTATTCCAAAAAATTGCAGAGGAAGGAACACTCCCAAACTCATTCTATGAGGCCAACATCACCCTGATACCAAAAGCAGACAAAGATACTACAAAGAAAGAAAATTACAGACCAATATCAATGATGAATATAGATGCAAAAGTCCTCAACAAAATACTAGCAAACAGAATCCAACTACACATTAAAAGGATCATACACCACGATCAACTGGGATTTATCCCAGGGATACAAGGATTCTTCAATATACACAAATCAGTCAATGTGATACACCATATTAACAAATTGAAGAAGAAAAACCATATGATCATCTCAATAGATGCAGAAAAAGCTTTTGAAAACATTCAACACCCATTTATGATAAAAACTCTCCAGAAAGTAGGCATTAAGGGAACCTACCTCAACATCATAAAGGCCATATACGACAAACCCACAGGAAACATCATTCTCAATGGTGAAAAACTGAAAGCATTTCCTCTAAGATAAGGAACAAGACAAGGACGTTCCCTCTCACCACAATTATTCACCATAGTTTTAGAAGTCCTAGCCATGGCAATCAGAGAACAAAAAGAAATAAAAGGAATAAAATTGGAAAAGAAGAAGTGAAACTGTCACTGTTTGCAGATGACATGACACTATACATACAGAATCCTAAAGATGCCACCAGAAAGCCACTAGAGCTTATCAATGAATTTGGTAAAGTTGCAGGATACAAAATTAATGCACAGAAATTTCTTGCATACCTATACACTAATGATGAAAAATCTGAAAGAGAAATTAAGGAAACACTCCCATTTAACATTGCAACAAAAGGAAGAAAATACCTAGGAATAAAACTACCTAGGGAGACAAAAGACCTGTATGCAGAAAACTATAAGACACTGATGAAAGAAATTAAAGATGATACAACCAGATGGAGGGATATACCATGTTCTTGGAATGGAAGAATCAATATTGTGAAAATGACTATACTACCCAAAACAATCTACAGATTCAATGAAATCCCTATAAAATTACCAATGGCATTTTTTACAGAACTAGAACAAAAAATCTTAAAATTTGTATGGAGATACAAAAGACCCCGAATAGCCAAAGCAGTCTTGAGGGAAAAAAATGGAGCTGGAGGAATCAGACTCTCTGACTTCAGACTATACTACAAAGCTACAGTAATCAAGACAATATGGTACTGGCACAAAAACAGAAACATAGATCAATGGAACAAGATAGAAAGCCCAGAGACAAACCCACGCACCTATGGTCAACTAATCTATGACAAAGGAGGCAGGGATATACAATGGAGAAGACAGTCTCTTCAGTAAGTGGTGCTGGGAAAACTGGACAGCTACATATAAAAGAATGAAATTAGAACACTCCCTAACACCATACACAAAAATAAACTCAAAATGGATTAGAGACCTAAATGTAAGACCAGACACTATAAAACTCTTAGAGGAAAACATAGGAAGAACACTCTTTGACATAAATCACAGCAAGATCTTTTTTGATCCATCTCCTAGAGTAATGGAAATAAAAACAAAAATAAACAAATGGGACCTAATGAAACTTAAAAGTTTTTGCACGGCAAAGGAAACCATAAAAAAGACGAAAAGACAACCCTCAGAATGGGAGAAAATATTTTCAAATGAATCAACGGACAAAGCATTAATCTCCAAAATATATAAACAGCTCATGCAGCTCAATATTAAAAAAATAAACAACCCAATCCAAAAATGGGCAGAAGACCTAAATAGACATTTCTCCAAAGAAGACATACATATGGCCAAGAAGCACATGAAAAGCTGCTCAGCATCACTAATTATTAGAGAGATGCAAATCAAAACTACAATGAGGTATCACCTCACACAAGTTAGAATGGGCATCATCAGAAAATCTACAAACAACAAATGCTGGAGAGGGTGTGGAGAAAAGGGAACCCTCTTGCACTGCTGGTGGGAATGTAAATTGATACAGCCACTATGGAGAACAGTATGGAGGTTCCTTAAAAAACTAAAAATAGAATTACCATATGATCCAGCAATCCCACTACTGGGCATATACCCAGAGAAAACCATAATTCAAAAAGACACATTTACCCCAGTGTTCATTGCAGCACTATTTCCAAGAGCCAGGTCATGGAAGCAACCTAAATGCCCATCGACAGACGAATGGATAAAGCAGATGTGGTACATATATACAATGGAATATTACTCAGCCATAAAAAGTAACGAAATTGGGTCATTTGCTGAGACGTGGATGGTGCTAGAGCTGTCATACAGAGTGAAGTAAGTCAGAAAGAGAAAAACAAATATCGTATATTAACGTGTATATGTGGAACCTGGAAAAATAGTACAGATGAATCGGTTTGCAGGGCAGAAATTGAGACACAGATGTAGAGAACAAACGCATGGACACCAAGGGGGTAAAGCCGCAGGGGGGTGGGGGTGGTGGTGTGATGAATTGGGCGATTGGGATTGACATGTGTACACTGATGTGTATAAAATTGATGACTAATAACAACCTGCTGTATAAAAAATTTTTTTAATTAAATAAATAAATAAAATTCTGGTTTTTAATAACCTTCTATTACTATTTGTGATGTGTGTGCCAACTACCATTTTAACAGAATTAAATCACTTTTTAAATTCTTTATTTATTTTTTTATACAGCAGGCTCTTATTAGTCATCCATTTTATACACATCAGTGTATACATGTCAATCCCAATCTACCAATTCATCACACCACAACCCCCACCTGTCGCTGCTTTCCCTCCTGGGTGTCCATGTTTGTTCTCTACATCTGTGTCTCAATTCATGTTTTAAAATTAAATTAATATGGAAAGAAATTTAGTAGACTAACATATTAGAAAACAAGAGACTTAGTTTGCAGCCCTAAATTCAAGTGTAGCCTTCCTATTTATTAGAGACCAGGGGGAAATTACTTCAGTTTAATTAGCCTGAATATAATCATCTGTAAGATGGGGATTAAAAACATGACTCACAAATCTTAAAATATTGACTAGGAAAATGAACAGAAAATATGTATTATAAAGTATTATACAGATACAAGGAGTCGAAAAACATGTATGTATTATGTTTAGTATCTTTACTCATGAGTCTACTTATTTTTGAATTTTGTCTGAAAGAAATTTAAAGTAGCCCATTGCATGCATCTGGCAAACAATGATTACTGAGGGTCTAGTTTTTGCAAGATACTTTGAGAAGATGAATAATTTCCAGTGATCGTCTTTGAAGTTTTATAATTTTTTTGAGGATTCACATACACTTAATAAGCTGAATTACAAAAAAAGAGATTTAACTAATCCTTAGGTGTCATCACGGAAGAAGAGTTCACCTGAGTTTGGGGTAGAACATAGATGAGGAGGGACATTTATTGATGAAAAAATGGTGTGAACAAAGGAATACTTTGATTTTCCCTGTCTCAGTATTTACTGTTAATAAACATTATTATTAACGTTTGGCTCCTAACTATATGATCCTTTAGCATACTGTTTTTGTTCTTAACTATAACTTTTGGCTCCTATTTAATTGAGGATGCATGTTCAATTAGACTTGGTCAATGATTTTTTCTTCTCTTTTTCTTCTAGTCTTGCATTGTTTTTATCATATTGCCTTTCTTTAAAAATGAACTGCATAGCATCTCATTTTTTTCCATGTTTTGCAATAGTTTGTATAAAGTGTGAATAATCTGTTATTTGAAGATTTAGTGAAACATGTCATTTGAGGATGGCAGAATTTTGCAATATCATTAATTTTTCTTTTGTGATAATTCCTCTATTCAAATTTTCTACCTCTTCTTCAGTCTATTTTGCCCAAATGTATTTCTTAAAAATTATCTGGATTTCTAGTTTTTCAAATTTATTGTTAGCATAGCTGCAATAATGCTGTACAATAAACCACTCCAAACTTAGTGATATAGGCAACATTTAATCCAGCTCACACACCTGTAAGACAGTTGGACACTGGCTGATCTCTGGGCTCGGCTGGGCTTGGCTCCATATCTGAGGGTATGTCTCATAACCTTCTTGGACCAACTGGCTACCCAAGATGTTGTTCCCATGGTGATGGCAAAAGTACAAGTTGGATAAGTGGAAATAGGTGATGCCTCTTAAGGCCCAGATTCAGGACTGGAACACTGTCAGTTCTTGCTCATCAACCTAAGTAAGTCACATGGTCCAGCCCTGTATCAAGAATGGAGGTGGATATACTCTACTTTACCAGGAGGAACTGCAAATTTACGTGACAAAGCTTACTGGTTTAAGAAGGGGTAAAGAATTAAGAACAATTATACAATCCACCATAAATTGTGTTAAAATGTATATTCCTCTTTTTTGCAGGGGGGGCTCCCATCGCTCTCTCCTCTTTGGTAAATCACACCCAAGAGTTTTCTACAATATTAGATTCCTTAAATAACTGACTTCTGATTTTATTAATGAATTCAAATTAATTTTTTGGTTTGTTTTATCTTTGTGGTCTATTGCATGGTCAATTTTCAAAGATATTCTATGTTGAAAAGAATGTGCATTCCTGTTTGCTGAGTGTACAGTAGTCTGTGTATTAGATTCTGCTTGTTGATGACGTCAGTCTAGCCTTCTCTATTCTTATTTTCTGCCTAATTGATCTTTTACTGTCTGTGAGAGATGTGTAAAAACTGCCAGCAGGCTGTACTAGTCCATTCCTCCTTGTAGCTCTGTTTTGTTTCATGAAATCTGAGACTGTACTGTTCCTGCATAAAAGTTAATGACTACTAGGCATTCTTGGTAATCTGGGGTGTTTTTTTCCAATGTGAAATAGCATTCTTTAGACCTTTTATCTTGGGAGGTAAGTGAGAACATAAGCTGGTTTTTACTCAGAGGCACTAACTAGTGCTCTTGGGTATCCGTACTGAAAGCTGTGCAGGGTATGGAGGCCTAAGAGATGCCAAACATGGCCTAGAGAATCAAGTGGAAGAAACCTTTCAAACCACATAGAAAAAAGAAAAAAAAAAAAAAAAAAAGGAGAGAGAGACACACACAAATTCATGAAGGAAAATATTAGAGAATTAGAGCGTAAATCCATGTAATATGCAAACAAACATTCCAGAAACAAAAGAAGGAACAGGTTATAATTAAAGAAATAATAGAAGAATTTTTCCCAGGGCTGAAGGAAGACCTCGACAAGATCCAGGAAGGACTGATTTAACACATATATACACTATGGAGAACAGTATGGAGGTTCCTTAAAAAACTAAAAATAGAGCTACCATATGATCCAGCAATCACACTCCTGGGCATATATACGGAAAAGACAAAAACTCTAATTCTAAAAGATACATGCACCCCAATGTTCACAGCAGCACTATTTAAAATAGCCCAGACATGGAAGCAACCTAAATGTCCATTGACAGATAAATGGATAAAGAAGATGTGATATATACATATAGATATATAGATATAGATATAAAATGGAATATTACTGTTATAAGAAAGAATGAAAAATAATGCCATTTGCAGCAACATGGATGGACCTAGAGATTATCATACTAAATGAAGTAAGCCAGACAAAGAATGACAAATAGCATATGATATCACTTATATGTGGAATGTAAAAAAATGATACAAATGAACTTATTTACAAAACAGAAAGAGACTCATAGACATAGAAAACAAATTAATGGTTACCAAAGGGTAAGGGTGGGATAGGGATAAATTAGGAATTTGGGATTAACAGTTACACACTACTATATATAAAATAGATAAACAACAAGGACCTACTGTAGAGCACAGGAAATTATATTCAATAGCTTTTAATAACCTATAACAAAAGAATTTGAAAAAGAATATATAAATATCAATACCTATATATGTGTGTATATATATATAGCTGAATCACTTTGCTGTACACCTGAAACACTGTAAATCAACTACACTGCAATAAAAAATAAATAAAAATAAAGTATATACACACACACACACATATGTATGTATATACACACTTCATGGTACATTCTACAAATTCCTAAACTCCAAGGAATAAGGGAAAATCTTATAAGCATTCAGAAAGGAGAAACGAGTTGCCTATTGATAAGATTGGCAATGAACATCTCATCTGCAACGTTAGAAGACAGATCGGCATCCAAAGACCGGTGAGAGAAAAGTCCTGGAGCCCAACTATCCCATGTCACACATATCAATAGATTTGTGGCCATGCAAGGATTCAGAAAATATATCTGATTTAAGGAAAGACTCAAGGAAAGATTCCCAACAATAAATGAATGTGAATAGAATAGTTAAAATACGGGCCTATGAAGAAGAGAGGAAGAGAGTAGTAAGCAATGTACTTTGCAATGTAACTGAACTTAAATTTAAATGACTAATGATAAACTGGGGATACAAAAAAATAAGTAAAAATAGGGAGCATTGCAATATAAAATTAAAATTATAATAAATTTATTAAATAAATACAGTTAAATAAAATTAAAATTTTAGTCTCTCATTTCACACGCTCAATAGCCACATGTGATTATTGAGTATGGTATTGTATGACACAGATACAGAATATTTCCAGCACGGCAAAAAGTTCTATTGAACAGCTGTGGTTCCAATTCATTATTACCCACAATGTGCCAGGAACTGGTTAAACACTTTACATGCGAGCACTAAAACATCAGTGATGTAAGTTTTACTATTCCTTTAAAATACTATAGTTACACGATGAAGCGGGCTTTTACTCTGGGCAGTTAGAGAAAAGGGGTGTCTTTTACTCCCAAGTGAAGATTCTAGTCTTCAAATTCTTTCCCATCCATCTTAAGAAAATAGAAATAATACTTCTTAGTTATATATGTTGTTATAAACAATCATTTCCACATACTTGGAGATCTGAGTTCTCTCTAAGGCAGAGATTTTTAAATCATGAAGTGACACACTCAGATGAGAGTTAAAAGAAAGCTGAGACCTTAATCTGGCAAAGGTTACTGCTCATTTCTTCCTGATATGTTAGACCTGTCAGCAATTCAACTGCAGGAAATGGTGAAAGAATGACAGTTACTTATCTAGACTATTTCTTTCACCACTTCTCTGAGTGAGAATGTTCTGGATGCCACACGCAGTACCTTATGTTAACTTCTCTCCAGGGGCAGAGAGTGTCCACGTTGTCTTTTGTCTTCAAAGTATGAATACAGATGGATAGGGGAAGGTACACCACAAAAAATCAAGACCCTCTCTGAGAGGTATATTCAGATAATGCCACAACTTTCATTGGAAGAGTCAAATATTTACATCAGGCTAGGCCAGCCCTTCAACGGCTTGAGCCATGTACCTTCTCCCAGGCTTGGTTTCTTCATCTGTAAAACAACATGGTTGGGAAGTTGATCACAAAGGCTTCTGTGATTCCAGTGACTTTCCAAAATGACTATGACCCATAGCCTATCTAGAAACCTCCTATAATCAGCCATCAAAAAGAATGAAATAATGCCACTGGCAACAATGTGGATGAACCTAGAGATTATCATACTCAGTACTACTATATGTGAAATAGATAAACAACAAGGTCCTACTGTATAGCACAGGGAACTATATTCAATATCTTGTAATAAACCATAATGGAAAAGAATATATATAACTGAATCACTTTGCTGTACACTGGAAACTAACACCACATTGTAAATCAACTGTACTTCAATTCAAAAAATAATAAATAAATATAAACCTCCCATAGCTCTCTCCCTGACCCACACTGCTGCCAGGACCCTCAATCATTGTGGTACAGCTGCATAACTCTCACAGTCTTTTGCTAGGACTTAGTAAATTGTTAGGACAAATAACACAGTGTTCCAGCTCCCCAGACTGTCCATACCAGTTAGGAATCCCTCTTCTAACTATATAGTTCGGGTGCTCTGTTGCTGAGTTTCTTTAAATGACGTGAGGATTTTAGTGTCCATATCTAGGATTCTGTGATTTGAAGGCATAGGAATAAGATAAGAACGAGTTCATATTTCACTGGGGTTTTTATTTGGTTCAAAATTAAAACAGACACAAAGATTGGATTCTCTCGCTCTGAACTATTTCTTTGATGATTTGTGTTCTTGCCCAAGGCTGATTCTTATAAACTTTGGAGGGTTTTTCTACTCCTAAGATTCTTCTCTGGCAGCCCCTCTTCTGCCCAAATTCCTCAGGAAGCGGCACAATGATGGGGAAAATGTAAGCTTGGTTTAGCATCTTTGTAGTTTGTTTACATTTTAAACACCCATGCTTTAGAGTTGGATAAACCCGTTGGGCTCAAGACCTGGTCTGTAACCTTGGGGAAGTTACCCATACCTCAATTTCCTCATCTATAAAATGTGGATAATTGCATCTCTTTTCCAAGGTGATGTTCTTGAAGTGCAACCATAGGGAAGTACCTAGGCCAACACTTGGCACAAACCAAGAACTTAGTAAAGCTGCTCTTTTCTCTCACTCTCCACTTTCACCCCTTCCATGGGAATGAATATCAAAACCATAAAAGTAAATTGTCTGTATTCACCTCTATTCTTGTAGAGTTCTTATTGAATCTTTATTTTTTCCTGATTTTTTTTTTTAGGCTTGGCAATACTCAGCCATAAATAAAGAACCCACGTTACATGAATAACATTTAAAAGCTAGCTTTGCATCCAGCTTTGTCATGGTGCACGCCCCTGGCTGCCACTACAAAGGGCAAGACTGAGACCAATGAGTCAGAGTTTCAGAGTTTTCCTTTTGACCATCTTACTGGAAGCCACTCTATACATAGGATCCTACCCCAGGGAGGTCAGCATTTCTCAGGGTAACTCAGCCACCAGTACCTATAAGCTTTATCTTGAAACCAATAATCATTTGCTAACATGCTATTCTCCCAGAGTCATAAACCAGAATCCTGGAGGGGTTTGCAACAGTGTTTGTGGTTTGCAACAATGGTTGGCAAACTACTACACAAGGGACCAATCTGGCCCACTTCCTGCTTTTATACACCTGGGACCTAAATGATACATACTTCTTTTAATAATTGAAAAAATAAAATAAAGAGTAATATTTCATGACATATGAAAATTATATGAAATGCAAATTCTGGTGTCCATAAATAAAGTTGTACTGGAACAAAGCCACAGCCATTCATTTGTGTATTGTCTATGGATGCTTGCATGGTACAGGGGCAGAACTGAGTAGTTGCCACAGAGACTGTACGTCCCACAAAACCTAATTTATTTACTATCTGGCCCTTTACAAAGTTTGCTGCCCCCTGATACGGGGCACAGACTCCAGGAGCCAGACAGCCCGGTAGCATAATTCAGCTCTGGGCAAGTTCTCTCACCTCCTCTGTACCCTCAACTGGATAAAGAGGATGATAACAGCATCCAACTCATGGGGTTTTATGAGGATTAAGCAAATATATAAAGCGCTTAGAAGAGGGTCTGGCACATATTAAGTACTATATATGCGTCTATTACTATTAGTTGCCACAATTTCTTGCATAGACTAAAGCAGCAGCAGCTTACCAATTTGTTAGCAATAATTGTGAGAATTTCATTTGTAGCACTCCATTAAATTCAATTCTTTAGCAGCGGGGCAGTAGGAAGGTGTTAAAGACAACTGAAATGACAATGAACATAGATGTTTTTCCACAAAACTAATTCTGCATTCTTACAATTATTTTTTATGCTATATACTTCTTTCAAACTTGAGTCTTGAAGGAACTTACACTCAACTTTGAATTCAGCCCTCACCCCTATTCCTTATAGTTGGAAAACACAGACTTCAAAACCGAGGCTAAGGAACAGAATAGAGAGCCCAGAAATAAATCCATGCATATACAGTCAACTGATCTTGGACAAGAATGCCAAAATTACACAATAGAGAAAGGATGGCCTCTTCGACAAATGGTGCTGGGAAAACTGGATATCCACATGCACAAGAACGAAATTGGACCCCTATCTTACACCATACACAAAATCAACTCAAAGACTTAAATGTAAGTCTTAAATGTAAGACCTAAAGCTTCTAGAAGAAAACTTAGGGGGAAAGCTTTGTCACATCGGTCCTGGCAATGATTTCATGGCTATGACACCAAAAGCACAAACAACAAAAACAAAATGAATAAGTAGGACTACATCAGACTAAAAAGCTTCTGCACAGCAAAAGAAACAACAGAATGAAAAGGCAACCCATGGAATGGCAGAAAATATTTGCAAACCGTATATCTGACAAGGAGTTAGTCTCTAAAATACATAAGGAACTCCCGCAACTCAATGGTAAAAAAAAACAAAACTAATAACCCAATTTAAAAATGCGCTAAAAACTTAAATAGACATTTTTACAAAAGAGACATACAAATGAACAGCAGGTATATGGAATAATGTTCAATGTCATTAATTATCAGGGAAATGCAAATCAAACCCACAATGAGATATCACCTCATACCTGTCAGGATCTCTATTATCAAAACAAAAACAATAGACAATAAGCGTTGGCAAGTATTTGGAGAAACTGGAACTCCTGCACATTATTGGTGGGAGTTAGAAATGGTGAGGCTGCTATGAAAACAGTATGGAAGTTCCTCAGAAAATGAAAACTACCATATGATCTAGCAACCCCACTTCTGGGTATATATTCAAAATAATTAAAAACAGGATTTCAAAGAGATTTTACACCCATGTTCACTGCAACATTATTCACAGTAACCAAGATGTGGCAGCAACACAAATGTCCATCTATGCATGAATGGATTTTTAAAAATGGAGTATGTACATACAATACATTGTTATCTAGCCTTAAAAAAGAAGGAAATCCTATAATATTTTACATGATTGAACCTCAAGGACAGTATGCTAAGTGAAACAAGTCAATCACAAGAAGACAAATATTGCATGATTCTACTTATATGAGGTATCTAAAGTAGTCAAACTCAGAGAAACAAAGTAGAATCGTGGTTGCCAGGGGCTGAGAGGAGGAAATGGGGAGTTGTTCATTGGCATAGATTTTTAGTCATGTGAGAGGAAACGTTCTGGAGATCTTCTGTACAACACTGCATGCTTTTAACAATACTGCATGGTACACTTAAAAATTCGTTAGGCTGGTAGATCTCATGTTGTGCTCTTACCACAATAAAAAATAGTAGGGAGAAAAAAACCCAAAACTCTACATAGGCCAAAGGACTCATATGTCTAATCTACGTTGATGATGGCTGTGGTATTTGAAAACAGTAATCAACTTCCTGAATCAAACACAAAGCAAGTAATACATAGTTTACTTGATATAAGACAACAAGGACTATTAGAATTTTCTCACAATTCAGGACTTTGGTTTTTAGCATTTGGGTATCCAAAAAGAGAACTTGAGAGGGAAGTTTATACATGAGTAAAACAATGACCCTAGTGAGAACAAAAACCAGGAACTCAGTACGGAGGAACTCGGTCCACCACGGTGAACAAGCACAGTACCTCGCACAGCGGGTGCTCCAATATTTGTTAAATGTTCATGACTCATTCAATTTTTCTGTGCAACCTCCATAGCAAATACTGCGAATCTTGCTCGTTATTGCATTTCTTAAAACGTTAAAATTCAGAAAAACATTCTGCGTGACTGAAATTACATGAAACAAAACCAAACAAAAATCTCACATCTGAATTGCTTCAAACTGTTTAGGTGAAAAAGAAAACTGTGCGAAGTAAAGAAAACCGTTTCCTGAATCAACTGAGTCAAGTTCCAAGTTCCAGCTCTCTCACCCTCCTGAATATTTACCAGCACACTCTCAGCTTGCGCTAAACTTTTCTTGCATAAAAAGCAGCTGAGTAATTTTGGAGAATGGGATTGTTTTGCCTAAATCATCCAGATAATTCAAACAACTCAATTTCTAATAACAATCTGGCAGAGGCTGCCCTGCCCAGTAAATGCTCTCTATACTCCCCAGGCCACAGCCTACTCACACCCAGCTTAGCCAGGAGATGACAGTATCCCCTAGAAAGGAAACACGCCCTTATTGTTCAGTGATAAGTGCAACCGTCAGCCAACGCTCCCCCGCCCTCTGTTCCTCGAGTTTATTCCAGTTTCCCGAGGGCGCTTTCAAATTTTGATTTTTCGACGAGGTCTCCTTTCCCCGGAAGCATCTAAGAGCTGCCCTAAAGCCTTCAGCCCCTTCCCCCAATACCGCACTCTGCTTAGAGCCCGTAGGCCTGTCCAGTAAAGTTATTTAAAATAAAAAGCGTAACAGAAGATGTCCAAGCAGGAAGAGAAAAAGAATACCCCGGGAACTGGGTTAGTGTCGGAACGTGCCATTCGTTTCGAAGGGAGGACAGTCCCAGGTGCGAATTGTATCGCAGGTCTGAAGTCACTTACCGGACCTCCGATTCATCAGGGCCTGAGTACATAAAACACCAAAGACCGGGCGGAGCGCAGGAAGGGGCGAGGGGCCGGAAATGGAGCCAGGCAGGGCCGGCGGGCCTGAAGCGCGTCCCCCGTGGGCTCCGGTGGTGCGGCCCGAGGCGGCCGCGGCGGGGAGGCGGGAGGCGCAGGGCTGAGGCACAGAGGCACAGAGGCACAGAGGGCAGCATGGCGTACCCCGGGCACCCTGGCGCCGGCGGCGGCTACTACGCAGGCGGGGTGAGTGCTGCTCTCGCGGCCGGGGTGCGACCCCTGGACGCCGGGGGCGCCGAGAGGCCACACGTGGCGACTCCGCCGGGGCGGCTCCCGGGCGCCCCCGCCCTGCCAGCCGCCTCTCCCCAGGCCCCTGCCGACCGGCCTCTGTCTCAGCGCCCTCTTTCCCTCTGTCCCTTCTCCCCTCGGCTGGCTGCGCGGGGCCGGGGCGCGGGTGGTTTTGACCCAAGAAGCCCACCCTGTGACTCCCGGATCCGCGGCGTGAAATCGTGCACATGGGGTGTTGCCTTCCTCTCCGCCTTCCCTGAGAGCAACAGCCATTTTAATCTAGAATGGTCCTGCCGTTCACTTCTCCCTCTCTGAAAGAAAGTGGGAAAAACAGGAAAGTCAGGGAAAGTCCGTTAGAGTCAAAGACCTCCGGGAGGAAGGCCGCCTCGCCCTGCGTCAGGGATGCGCGTCGTCGTGGGAACTGTTTCCAAAAGAGAAAGTTCCCTCGCCTTGACACACCTCACCCCTCCCGAGGCTACACCTGTTTCAAAACGCTTTAAAAATACCGTAAACGCTAGAAAAATGTAAGTTGCATGCCCAGGTTGCGTTTATCTCAGTAGCCTGCGGGTTAATGGGGGTTTGTAAAGTTGCTTCACTTACACTGATGTCACTGTCAAGACTACTCATTTTGATGCTAGCTGCCGGTTTTTAAATTATAACGGGGTGAGAATGGGAGAAAGGGGAGGAGTGATTGCAGGTAGAGAATTCCGGGTGGCAAACGACTGACAGCGAAGGCCTGGCAATTGCCTGGCTTTGCATGAGGCACTCAGTGGTGAAAGAATAAAACTTGGTCAGCGGAATGATGCATTTGTTTCCTGTCTTACAGTATGGAGGGGCTCCCGGAGGGCCTGCGTTTCCCGGACAAACTCAGGATCCGCTGTATGGTTACTTTGCTGCTGTAGCTGGACAGGTTAGCTTTTCCCTTTAACATTAAAGGACTGTCAGATTCTACATTTGTATTAACCTTAGTTCGAGTGGCACAGAAAAACAGCCTTTCCTCTGGAAAAGAATTCCTTTGCTTCCGCACAAGAAAAAAAAAAAAAAAAGAGAA
Source organism: Grampus griseus (assembly GCF_964374135.1). Taxonomy (NCBI): domain Eukaryota; kingdom Metazoa; phylum Chordata; class Mammalia; order Artiodactyla; family Delphinidae; genus Grampus; species Grampus griseus. The sequence continues at coordinate 51,897,182 of NC_139003.1, read as the reverse complement.
GTTCACAGGCAGTTACTTATTTTTGAATATTCAGAACAAATAAGGACAAAGGGTTACTCGTGTTTATGTTACTTTCAGAACTAAACTTGTGATTGAATTAGGGTCAGATTCAACAGAACAGGCTAGTATAAATGTGCTTTGAAGATATGTAAGGTAGAAAGATGTCTTTAGAACTGAATTGTCAGGGTCCATAGTGGTTTCCAGAGAAGAAATACCAGATCTGCTGAACGTTAAACCCTTCTTTGTACAATTAAAAGCATGTGGTACTAGTAATTCTGTAGCCAGATTCTAGGGGACACTTCCTCTGGGTAGAGTTTGATTGTTAATCAGTTACCCCCTTAGGAAATAGGTATGTATGGTAAAAACCCACCAGCTTCAAAATAAGAAAGGTACTATATTCTTCTTACTATCAGGAAGTTAATCTTCTGAACAGTTTAGTTCCTCTTTGATGCAGATGCTGTTACCAGGTCACATCTTTCATGTCCTTATCAGGTGTTGTTGTGGTCTGTTGACCCAGAGAGAGAATTAAGGTCAGCACCCCAAGACCATTCACTTCTTTACATTCTAAGTCATATGACAGGCGGTAGTGCATCTTGAGGGAGGCCCCTTCCCCAGCTCCCAGGTCAGTGAATGTATATGGTAAATATACTGTTGGTATAACCCAAACATGTCCAGAGGGGGTGTCTGTGCTTATGAATTCAACTTAGCTTTGTTTTGATCAAAAGCTAGAAATAACACGATCTGAATGTGAAAATGCCTTAGACTATTATGGAATTACAGCCACCTTTTAGAATAGCACTCTAAGAAATACCATTTGAGAAACACTGGAAAATTGAGTCTAAAACTGAAAGAGCTGCCCCTTAAGTATCTGCTTCATCTGTTAGTGATCAGTATCTTTGAAACCACAAGACACGGCAAAGCTCAAGACTCCTTATTCTTAGATTGCCTGTGCCTGCAGCCATGTAAGTGACCCCCCCTGCTTAGCTTTCAGCAGCCCTGGCCTGCAGCAGCATGCCCATCGTTTTTCACATTATTGATCATGCCCCTCGTCTAGAATATATAATAGTCATGGACTTGAGGATTGAGGTATTTTATTTTAAAATCCCTGTAAATAACATGTATCTAATTCTGACCTAGGTCAGCCAGTGAATAAGCACGGGGAACCTCTGTCTCCCAGGTATAATCATGATCCAAAAAAAAAAACAGTTCATCACATCATAAGCAAAGGTGATCACAGAGGACGCTTTCTGTGGGAACCAGACTTTTCATTTACTGATGTCATCTGTGTACCCTGCTCTCCACACACCCTGACAAAAAAAAGCTAGAAAGAGTAATAAGACTTTTAATCAACTACATAAATAATTTTAAAATGCTTGCTTTGGCAGATTCCTAGCTCAGACTGAGAGTAGTTCAAGACAGAAACTAGTTTTATTCATGTCTCAGTGGAAGAAACTGAATTCACCTCACTGTTTTATTAAAAGAGGAATCTTATACTTGAGAACATTTATGCCAAGTCTAATTCGGGAATTTAGTACTACCAATACCTTTTCATCATTTCCTCTAAAGTATAGGTGTAAGCAGCTTTCAGACTTGGTTAATTCTTGTGTAATGATTATTTAAAATAAAGCCTGACATTGAATGCCCACTTTACCTAAGGTATTAAGAAATGTATTTTTTGTTTATGGTCCTAATTATACATTTGTGGAAGAGGCCCTAACAATTTGTCTTTCTTTCTGTAATTAAATTGTTATGGGAAGTAGAGTGAGGAAAAAGAACGCCTACTTTTAGCAGGCATCCCTTTAAAAAAGTCTCATGCATGATAATATTCATTTTCTTTACCATTATTGCTACACTGAATACTGAATGTAAAGAACTAGAAAGTACAAATCACGATTGTGATTCCTTTTCCTATTTTTTTTTTTTAAAGGATGGACAAATAGATGCTGATGAATTGCAGAGATGCCTGACACAGTCGGGCATTGCTGGAGGATACAAACGTAAGTTAGGAGCCCCAAAGTGTCTCTAGAAGTACTCTTGTATTTCATATTTCAGATGTTACTTGTGATTATTATAGCCTTCAAGGAATCTGAGCTTTTCTGATCCAGCAAAGTTAAGAATTTCAAAAGCTGAATTCGGTTGGTTCTTTTGTATTTTAAAATGTTAATTTGAAAACAGTTCTTACTGAATCATTCCACACTACCCACCGATTTCGTGGGTTTCTTGGATTTGGGTTCCATGTATCTGGAACCGTTCACACCAATGACAGTCTGTATGGCCTCCTCAGAAAATGAGGTAAGGTGCTGAAATGAAATCCACCAGGTCAGGTGTTGTTAATGATAGGAGCTAACATTCACTGCTGACTATTTGCCAAGAGCTTATTCTGTCTCTGAGCCTGGTGGCACTTAGGGCTTTGAGTGGCCTGTCCTGCATGCCTAGTTCTGAGTAGTTGGTCCTACCCTCCCTTTTCCCCGGTGCCTGGTCCCCAACCCCTAGTCCTCAGGGAGCCAGTTCTGCACTCCTGGTCTCAACTCCTGGCAGCATGAACGCTCACCTTGACATCCCCTAGGTCTTTCCTCTTTCTACATCAGGCTAAGTAAGACGTGCCCTTCCTAATTTCTAAACTCTTTACAGTAATCCTCCTTCCTGCCACCCCCCAGTTCCTCACAGACTGCCCCTGTACTTACACCTGCTTCCTGCCTTTTGACTCTGCATGAGCTGCAGAGAGGGAACTCCTGCCAAGATGCTGCATCCCACACATGCCACATGCTTCTCTTCAAATCATGTCTTGACCATGATAGAGAATAGTGTCTTGGCTAATGTACATGACCTACCAACTTCTCTGCCAGTTGTTAATTGAGACAGAACATCAGATCGAAGACTCAACTTCCCAGTAAGCTGTGAATTAAAACACTCAAACTAGGGAATTCCCTGGCTGTCCAGTGGTTAGGACTCGGTGCTTTCACTGCGATGGCCCCGGGTTTGATCCCTGTTTGGGAACTAAGATCCCTTAAGAAAAAAAAAAAAACAACACTCAAACTAGAATTCACAATTGAGGACCCGTAGTGGCCATTTTTGACTGTTTGATATGGCACAGTTACTAGGTGGCTCTCTTTTTAAACTATTTGCATATCCATTTTTATCATCCTTTGTTTTACGACTTCAGTATCCAATTAACATTTCCTAGTTGTGGGAATTAATACAAAAGAGGAACTTTTGCATTTCTGTCATCTACCCTGGTCCTAAACAAAAGAAGCCCTTTTCTAGATTAGGGAATTTTTTTTTTTTTAACTATTGTAGGCAATACATTTAAATCATTAGTTGTTAACCTCAAGCAATTGGAGCTGGTGAACAAAGAAGGTCTAATAGCAGGGTTTACAGAAGTGAGACAAGTCACAACATAGACTATTATCTACACCCTTTCAGTAGAAGAGGTGTGGCTGGTTTTCAACGAACAAAGTGGGCAGTATATCCTTGGAGAGCAGTCCTTTTAAAAATTTCATTTGCGAAAGCTGCATTTACTAAAGATCTTAGATCACTGAGTTATAGAAAAGACATATCCTGAATCATCTGGATCATGTGACTGAATTAATTTGCTTGCTGTCATCTGGTTATGGAGGCTGTAATGAACCACAAAACCATCTTGGTTGTGAGATGTCAGAGTGAGTGTTGTAATGCAGAAGTTATACAGCCATTGGTCTTTTCAACCCAGCTTCCAAGCCAGAAAGTGCGGACGGGCGCTAGGGGTGGCAGTGGGGATAGAGAAACCCGTGGCACCTTCTTAACCAGTTTAAGAGGGAGCAGTCATGCCTAGAGGTGGCGCTGATGAGGGAAGTTGCTCTTTTTTCCTCGAGTGTAGTAGTTGTTCCTCTGTGGTAAGGTTGAGAGAAACAACTGCAGGTGGGATTTTCCTGCTAGGTCTGTTACGTTGTGGATTTCCACTAGAAGAAAAGTTGTTTGAGGTATTTTAGCAGAATGAACAGGAGAAAGGAGATAGAGAGTCAAGATAAAATTATAACAAAAATTCTTTTGAAATTATTTAAAATAGGATTAGCATTAGTGAAAGCTCTTTCTGGGGGAAAAAAATACTATTAAAATTGAACAAGAATTCTCCTCACCCAAACTTACTAGATGTCAGTGTTCTAACTCATTGGAACAGCCCAGAATGGTGACTTTTCTGTTTTGTTCACTGCCTACCTCATTCCCTCCCTTCTCAGTCCTCTCACAAAAGAGGACCAGATTTCTGTTCTCCCTGGCAAAGAGCTCTAACCTTTTACTCTCCTCCTCTAAAAATCCTGAGTAGCTCCATGGTGCCCATATAAAACAAAAGCTAGACAGCCTCCCAGGAATTCAGTCTCCTCAGTGATGCAGCCTCATCTAACGGTAATTTCTCCCCTTTCCTTTCCGGACTTCACTGCTTCTCTCTTTGCTTATGCAGGCCCCTAGCTCTACATGGCTGTCACCAGATGTCCCAAATCTTTTCTGTTGTTCAAAATTTGGCTTAAATGCTGCTGCTTCTACGAAGTCTTTCTTACCAAGAAGGAGCCTCTCCTCAACATCTGGTAGTTTTTGGTGCCTCCATTATGGCTTACCATCCTCTACCTTGTGCACATGACTTATCTTTAATTTTAGACTGTCAGCTGGGCCAGGTTCTAGTGTCACGTTTGTATCTCCAATGTCCCTGGTACCCTGAGCCCTGCACATAATGAACATTTAATAGGCATTTGATGAATTAATGAGTATAGAAGACTTCCTAAAATAGAAAAATCATATACCCATATTTGCATTTTGACTTAAGAAAGATTGATATTTACCTAAGGGATTATACATTACTTTTAAGTATCAGTGAAAATCAGAAGAGTCCATTTAAAAACCATATCCTCCTTAGGCTCTTTGAGAGGGGTATACAGCTTCCTACATAGGGATGAGAATTCAGTCTCACGTGTTCATTCATTTGGCCAACCAACACATTCTAATGGACACCTACCACGTGGTAGGTGCTGGGGTCTGCAAGCGCCAACAGTGCCTGGGGAACACGGTGAAAAGCACTGGGGTAGGTAAAGGGTTTACCTTTTACTGTAAGCTGTGGGGTCACATCAGAGGGGCCAGTAGCCCAGACAGAGATCCGGAAAGTTTTCCTTGCAGAATCAATACCTCAACTGAGGAGAAATGAAAGTTGAGCAGAAATGATGCAGACCAAGAAGTGAGTGAGGTAGGGAAGCTGTGTTCCGGACAGATAGAACAGTGTGTACCCAGAGATGAGAGGGAGGATGGTTCAATCAAGGAACTGAGAGAAATTGACCAGAGGTAGCTTATGAGGTTGAATGAACAGTAGGAAAGGAGCTGAACTGAGAAAATAAGTGTATGACCTTATATGCCAATTAAGGTGTTTGGACTTTATCCTGAGGGCAGTGGAACACCTCCACTAGGTCTTAAGTAGAAGAGCACCTATTTCCCTGGCTGTACGACCAAATTGGGGAGTATGGGTATGGGGAACGTGGAGAGTCAGGGATACCAGTTAGGTGGCCCTTGGAGTCAAACAGATGAGAGAAGTGCTGACTACACTGGGGATAGGACAGTGGGACTGGAGTTGGATGGATCCTAAGGCTGTTCGGAAGGTGATCAAATGTCAAGGGAGAGGGAATTGTGGACTTTCCCAGGTTTCTGGCTCAGGGGGCTGAGTGGGTCATGGTGTCATTCATAGACCTGGGAGACAGGGACTGGCTGCTTCCTGGCCGCCAAAAGCCTCGCTTTACATCCAAACACAGTTGGACCTGTCCTGTGGTGTCAGGCCCTCTGGAGTAGTAGTCCTTACACTGCAGCAGCTGCAGCATCACCTGGAACGTTTGCTAAAACCAGGGCCCTGCTCTGGTTTTAGCAAATTGCCGGGCCCTGCTCTAGCATTTCTCATTAGGATCTGGGGTGAGACCTGAGAATTTGCATCTCTAAACAGGTTTCCGGGCCTGCTGGTCCAGGTTGAACCAGCTGCTTTAATGTGAACATATATCCCCTGGGGATCTTGTTAAAAGCGCAGATTCTGATTTTGTTGGTTTATGTTAAGGGCTGAGATGCTGCAGTTCTAAAAGCTCCCAGGTGAGGAAAAACAAAGAGTTAATTACAAGGGAACACCCATAAGGCTATCTGCTGATTTCTCTACAGAAGCTTTGCAGGCTGGAAGGGAGTGGCATGATATATTCAAAGTCTTGAAAGGGAAAAACCTGCAAACTAGGATACTCTACCCAGCAAGATTATTATTTAGAGTATGAGAGAGAAAGGATTTCTCAGACAGACAAAAACTAAAAGAATACAGCAATACAAAACATATCCTGAAAGATATATTGAAAGGTCTTCTCTAAATAGAAAAGAAGCAAGAATCTATAGGAAAGAGAAAAGCACAATTGGAAAGTAAATCATTTAAATAAGCCAGTATCCAGATTAAAAAAAAAAATCCAAAAAATAGTTTTTAAAGCGATGATAACTACAAAGAACAGCAAAAGGATAAACATGAAGATGTAAAAGAGGACATCAAAATCATAAAATGTGGGGGAGGACAGTAAGAAAATGTGTTCTTTTTTTTTCAGAATGTATTTGAGCCTATATGACTATCAGTCTAAAGAAACTAGATATAGTAGTGGGTTAACATAACTTGAAAAACAGGGTAACCACAAATCAGAAACATACAGTAGATTCATAAAAACCAAAAAGAACTAACACAAGCATAATACAAAAGAAAACCATCTGTTACAAGGCCTGCACTTGCCCAGTTTTAAGACCAAAGAAAGAGCCCAGAGTCAGCCACAGAGACATCAGTGGTTTAATGGATGGGGGAGCTTATACATCTGAAGCAAGGTCCTGGAGCAACACCCCACCGTGTGCAGCAGAAGGTGGGCAGGACATGGCAGCAGGCTTCACTCCAGAGGGGAAGGGGAGACTGCCAGTTATAAGGCGGGGTTACCTCAGGTGGGTTCGTTCGTTACCAGGGAAGCCAGCAGAGGGGCACTCACTGCCCCTTTGATAAGAACTGTCACCAGCTGGGGCCCATGGCAAGTACGTAGGAAGGTCAGTTCTGTGCGTAGGGTATAGGTGACACAGGCCCTGGTCGGGCAGAGGATGTACAGAGAGCAAGAGAAGAGCCATCTTGAGTGGCCTGACCATACACCATCAAACCACAAAAAGAAAAAGGAAAAGAAAAAAGAACAAAAGCTCCCAGGTGATATTAATAACAGCTAGTCCAGGAATCACACTTGGAGTAGAAGAGTGGTCTCAATCTTGACTACTCACTAGAATCATCTGAGAAGCTTTTAAAAAAGAAAAAAAAAAAACTAATGCCTGAGTCCCATAGTCAGATTCTGATTTAATTGTTCTGTGGTGGTGGTGAATATACTTAACAAAAGTTTTTGAGAGTACATCTTAAAACTTCTCACCACACACACAAAAGGTAGCTATGTGAGGTGATGGATGTGTTAATTAACCTTATTATGGTAATCATTTTGCAGTATATACATATAGAAAATCATTACAATGTACACCTTAAACTTACACAATGTCATATGTCAATAATATCTCAATAAAGCTGAAAAAATAATAATATTTGTTCTGTGGTGCAGCCCAGGTGTCAGGATCTTTTAAAGCCTCTGGGTGATTCTGATAAGCACCCAGGTTTGAGAACCTCTGGTCTCCACTAGAGAGACTTCATACCTCCACACAACTTAAAAATCAGAATGAAGAACCAACCAACTCTTTCTTAAAAGAGTAGAAAAGTGTTGCCTCCTCTCACCTCAGAGAACTGTCTCTGTGGATCAGATGGAGGTTGAAGGACCAAAATAGAAACAGTTCCCAACCTTTTATTTCAGGGTTCCAGGATATGCCAAACAGAGGAATCTGTTAAAAGTAGAAAACCTATAGTTTGTAATGTTTGGAGACATTACAGTAATAAGAGTTAGCTTAGTTGTTTTAAATTCACTTTTGTTAGAGATAAAAATGAAGCTAGTGACAGCTGTAAAAAATGTTAATTCTGTGTGCCTCTTAACAAACTTGTCAAATTTATGCTAGCTTTGCCCACGTGACCATTGTCACTTCTTCCTAGTTTTACCGCTTCTTTGTACCTCAGAACACTTCCTCAAAGTCATTGGTAAGGTGCAAGGAATTCTTTATTTTTAATTTGTTAATGCTTAGAGTACCAGTAGGCCATTAACCAATAAGTGTATTCTAGTTTGGTTGTCTAAGTGAGGTATGGAAATGCCCTCAGAACACCCTTGAACTGTAAGTAAACTAAAAAGGTTTCTGAACAGTGGCCATCACTAAGTGGGTCATCAGGTCTTAGTCCAGAACGCTCTTGTTTAACACACAATTCTAGCAAGCGTATTTATCTTATTGTCTATGAAAAGAGGCCATACGCTGGTTGGGGTAGGAAGTGACCATTCAGTGTCTGACATTAAAGGGAAAAGAAAGAAAAACAAATGATCAGACTCCAGAACTAGCAAAACCAGCTAGAGTCAACTGTGAGTAGGAACAAAGCAGACTAACCCTCCCATTCACCATGGTGGATAATACACTGTGGTTCATTATGGTGAATTGAACTCACTATATTACAGTTTCAAAGGCAAGAAAGAATATAATACTTTTTAAAAACTATGTTATAGAAAAGTTTAAGCTTATCCAAAAATAGAGGTAATTATACAGTGAACTCCTGTATACCCATCACTCAGCTTCAACAGTTATCAATGTGTCGCCATTCCTGTTTTATCTGTAATCCTGCCCATGTTCTTTTAAAGCAAATTCCAGATCTCTTAACATTTATTCCACCTACAGATAACTTCAGTGTATACTTTTCTTAAAGACAAGGACACATTTTTCCCCCAATTTCAAAACCATAAATCACACCTAAAAATATTAACAGTACGATGCAAAACTTTTTTAAAAGATTTCTGTTAAAGTTGTTAAAATCAAATTTGGGTCCTGGAAGGAATCCTATCTAGCTGGAAAAAAAAAAATCTACTTCAAAGCTCCATGAATTTAGTTCCATGTAGATTGAGCAGCATATAAAAATAAAAGTGTATAAATGATCACATTCCTAATTAATTTGAATGTATCCAATGTAATGTGAATTTTTGAAATTGTATTAATGTGTATGTACTTTTCTTGATTTAACAGCTTTTAACCTGGAGACTTGCCGGCTTATGGTTTCAATGCTGGATGTATCCTTTACCTTGATTGTGGCCTAGAGTATTTTTTCTGGATAAAAAAAAAAATCCTTCCTGAAGGAATTCATCTAAGGATTAATACCCGGTAAACACAAAGTGACAAATGACCACAAAAAAGTTTTCCGAAATCATTAGCTTTCAAGATGGTATTTGGTGTGAAAAAGGAAGGAAGTTTAGTAAGTAGACCATTCGTTATTTAAGAATTTGAGGAAGCATCAAAGACAAGTATAGAAACCGGAGCAGTCAGGGAGGCTTTTTCACCGTGACATCGATTGCCCTGCATGATTCAAACCTGGCCTTCAAGCAATGGGATTTTTCACATCACAGTTCTTAAACTAGTTTAGCCAGTGCTGATGGTATGGTTCTTTCATCCCACCTCATTTTCCAAAAGTAAAAACAGTGGGTCTGGGAGGGCTTACCAAGGGAGTGTTAGGGCTAAAGAGGACCGGGGACAGAAGGACAAGCAGCATAGCCTGGGCCACCCAGAAAGTGCAGCCCAGTTTGGTTGTTACAGGTGGCTCACAATGGCCTCATTATTTCCTTGTAATCACATCGTATCAATTATCTTTTTTCCCCAGGGGAAATAGGCACGCAGAGCTTTTTCTCCATGGGCCCTTTTTATTATATCATTAGTCCCTTGTCCTATCATGTCCAAAAGAATGTATAACATTTTTAACCTTTTCAGCAGAAAGAATATTAAATTCCCTTATCCTTGATCTTTGATTTAATCATTACAAAATGTTGCAAAATAAAGTTGCGCTAATCCTTGATTACAGTTCAGAGAGATATGTCAGGCACAATGGGTTTCAGCGAGTTTAAAGAACTCTGGGCTGTACTAAACGGCTGGAGACAACACTTTATCAGTTTTGACAGCGACAGGAGTGGAACAGTGGATCCCCAGGAATTGCAGAAGGCCCTGACAACAATGGGTGGGTATGACTGACTCCACCTCTCTGTTCATTGGTAGAAGTAATTTTTTTTTTTAATTTCTAAAATTAAGTGCTACATGAAGGTGGTTTCTATTTGTAGAAGTAGCGCATATTCATGATTTCAATGAGCCCTCTCAGTCCTAAAAATCTGGGGGGGCTTGATTATTTTTAACAGTCTCTTTGTAATCCTTGATTTTTAAAATTTATTTATTTATTTATTTTTTGCTGGATGATTTTTCTTCCTTTCAGGATTTAGGTTGAGTCACCAGGCTGTGAATTCAATTGCAAAACGATATAGCACCAATGGAAAGATCACCTTCGATGATTACATCGCCTGCTGCGTCAAGCTGCGAGCTCTAACAGGTGTGTCCTTTGAGATCACTATTAAGCACGTCTGGCAGGATAACTCTTTTCTCAGAAATTTTTTTCACATTACTAAGTAATCTGCTGTTAAAATAATCCTAACTAAATTCCCTGGTGGTCCAGTGGTGAGGACTCCATGCTCTCACTGCTGAGGGCCCAGGTTCGATCCTTGGTCGGGGAACTAAGATCCCCCAAGCCAACGGCGTGGCCAAAAAAAATCCTAACTAAACTTTACTAAAATGTTTCAAAACATAACAAGCTAACTGATAACGTTTTTGATCAGAGTATCAGCAATATTCTGTGATTTCTCCCCAGAATGTGAAATACTTGAAAAAAGTGAAATTACCCATTGGTAGCTCTTTCCTATTTCCTCCTGTTGGAAAGATTTAAAATGGTGGTCTCTTTCAGATGTCCTTCTTAAATGTAGCTGTATCAATAATCTCTACTTTTCTCTCCCCTCTATTCTTTTACTTTCTTTTGTATTTTTTTTTTTCTGGTTTCGTTCCTCTCTTTAGCTTTTTACCCTTTTTAATATCTGGTTTTATGGTTTTTTTGCATCCTGACACAAATTTGAGGGTGGCTTTTCTTACTAAAGTAAATTCTTTTCATTTAATAGGACAGAGCTCAAATGGGTGGAATATCTGATCACAGCTGTTTGTCATATTAAGGACTCCATCCCTCTATTTCCTAATTAAGCAATATCTATGTTATTAAGAAGTCGGAAATTCTGTGCTTCCATCACAGTTAAGGAATGGTCTCAGAAGTCAGTGCAGCTTTTACTGACTTTCGGATGAGGTGTTTCCTTCCAGCTCTATGTTGAGAAAGACAGTTGGCCAACTTCTGCATGTTGTGTTACTTGGTTGCATATTAAATCTATTCGTATTGGTACAGTTGGTTTCTTTGCTTTGATCTTTTGTTTATGCTGGCTGGTTGTACAATTTAAATGTTACTGCATTTTGAACCCAGTGCCAACATAATTAACTATTATAATTTCAGATAAGATGCTTAAAAAAAACTCATAAATTTTACTGTCGTGTTTTACAGACAGCTTTCGAAGACGGGATACTGCTCAGCAAGGTGTTGTGAATTTCCCGTATGATGATGTAAGTCTCAGTAAATTTGGAACTGACAAAATACAAAAATGCACATATTTTCGGTTTAGCAGTTGCTGCAGTTATGAGTACACTTTAAAAAGGCTTGTGTGTAAATGTGTTTATTTCTGCTGCTTAAAGGTGTGTTCTCTTCAGTGTGCATTAACTTCTCAGGTGACAGTCCCACTCAGTTTCCAAGGACGGAGAGCTGGCCTGTAGAGCAGAAAGTGCATAGGCTTTGGCCTCAGAAGGGCTACTTAAGGAATATCTGAACGTCCTGACCCAAGTTCCATTTTCCCTGAAAGAGGGGTAATCAGCCCGGCCTTGCAGGAATGCTGCAGGAATTAGCAGTGCCCAGGGCCTCAGTGGTGTTGGAAGAATGCGAAAGAAAACTGAGAGCAAAGGCAGAGTCTACTGCTGTGTGTTTGGTGGTGAAGCAAAGATTTCACAGCAAATACTGATGCTTCTACACTGAGGTTTCTGATTTGCAAGGGAAGGGTCAGCTATTCTGTTTCTGTGCATCCATATACTGGCACACTAGAATTTATTTTAATAAAGCAGATTTTAAGGGAATAAACCTTTTTAAAGGCAGTCTGGTAGAACAGTGGGGTAAAACTGCAGTTCTGAAGTTCCCCATGGGATAGAATGGTATAAACTGTACTGTTACTTGTATTTGTAAGTAGGTGCCTTTGATCATGACCATGTCTAGAGTAAGATATTATTTGGAATTTAAATAATTCTTTGTGCGTTGGGGTAAGATGAGCTTCTTGTAAGAAGCTTTGATGTGAGAAACCCATTGGGTTTTATATTAGACTGCTTCCTTCAAAAAATGAACCTTTGGGCTTCCCTGGTGGCGCAGCGGTTGAGAGTCCGCCTGCTGATGCAGGGGACGCGGGTTCGTGCCCCGGTCCGGGAGGATCCCACATGCCGCCGCAGAGTGGCTGGGCCCCGTGACCCATGGCCGCTGGGCCTGCGTGTCGGAGCCTGTGCTCCGCAACGGGAGGGGCCACGGCAGTGAGAGGCCCGCGTACCACAAAAAAACAAAACAAACAAACAAAAATGAACCTTTCCACTCATCATTTACTCCTATTTTGAAAAGGATTTTTTTTAATCCACAATTCAAATGAGAATACCAAAAGGGAAGCTGCCTAAAAATAAGCTAGGGTGTATTCTGTGTTCTGAGGTCTGCAGTGTAACGCTGATTTTTCTCTTTCAGTTCATTCAGTGCGTCATGAGTGTTTAAGTCAGGAGGAAGACCTATGAAGATAATCCACATTCATTCCAACTGGAGTTCTCCTTTGCTCTTTGCCTTCAGTAATTGTGCGCAAACTTACACAGCCACTTTTCCTTAACAGCTGTTGTAAAGGTTTATTACTTTATGTACAACTCAAGTTTTTAGTTTTGATAATATATTCTTTGGAATGTTATTAATATCAGATCCGGTCAGTTAAACACCATTTAGAACTTCCTTGAGCCATTGTTAATCATGCCTTATTTTCTTGCTAAGCCTCTTTTATGTAAATTTAAGTTGCAAATTGTTTAAGGCACATTATGTATTTTTCATTGTAAGCTACTAAAACCTTTTCATCAGACTACAGCTGTTGTCGTCCCTCTTTTAGAAGGGCTTTTCCGTGGTATTGAAAGCTTTATGTGTGGAGTATTCTCGTCATGTAAATGGTTTAGACCCGCTTGGATGCAAAAAAAACAACCACCAAAAAACAAACCTGGTAATATATGTCAGGAATCTCCTGAGTGGAAATTTAACTCAGCTTAAAGGCTTACAGATATTTTGATGGCTGTATAAATGGAAACTGGTTGAATAATTTGAGTGGCAAATACTGCCTGTCATCAGGTTCCTTCTTGTCATCATCCATGTAGACCTTTGCTAACTATACTTAAAAATCTTGAACATTATGAGCTTAACTATGTAAAAAGGAAAATTGATAGGAAAAGACTAAAGGAATGTATGAAAATACTAACTGTGGTTATTTTTGGCTAATGGGATTCTAGGTGACTAATTCCCTTTATGCAGTTCAGTATTTTCCAGGTTTTCTATAATGTGTGTGCTTTCTTTTTAAAATCAGAAGATGCTAATTTTTAAATGGTGATACATCCATTTTGATATGCCATGTGTTCACACTTACATTAAAAAATATACACAGTACAGACATAGAGAATGGACTTGAGGACATAGGGAGGGGGAAGTGTAAGCTGGGACGAAGTGAGAGAGTGGCATGGACATATATACACTACCAAATGTAAACTAGATAGCTAGTGGGAAGCAGCCACGTAGCACAGGGAGCTCGGTGCTTTGTGACCACCTGGGGCGGGGTGGGGGGTGGGGTAGGGAGGGTGGGGGGGTGGGGGGGTGGGGTAGGGAGGGTGGGGGGGTGGGGGGGTGGGGTAGGGAGGGTGGGGGGGTGGGGGGGTGGGGTAGGGAGGGTGGGGGGTGGGGGGGTGGGGTAGGGAGGGTGGGAGGGAGACACAAGAGGGAGGAGATATGGGGATATATGTATATGTATAGCTGATTCACTTTGTTATACAGCAGAAACTAACACACCACTGTAAAGCAATTATACTCCAATAAAGATGTTAAAAATACATATATACACAGTAAAAGGACTGGAAAGAGTATATAAAAATGTTGATGTGGCTTCCACTGTAAGTCAGAATTATGAGCTCATTTTCCCCCTTCCTGCCACTCTTCCAAATATTCTCTGACAAGCAAGTATTACATTTATAATGGAAGACATTTTTTGTTTTAATTTTTAAACCATGTACTAGTAAGGTCTGGATTCTAATGCTGGCTGTGCCTCTTACTAAATACGTGGTTTGATCATTTTAGATAAACTCAGAGCCTCAACTTCCCCATCTTGGAAAGGAGGTAATATATGCCTCCTGGGGTAGTCTGAATATGAAAAAGTGCTGGCATGATAAGCACCAGTAATGTTTCTGTTTCTTAAATTTAAAGCTGGCCTGGTTTGCTCTTTTTAGCAAAAGAGCTTAACAGATAAAACAATGAAATTAGTCTCCCTGCCAGCAAAGTATCTCTTATTTTAGGGCACAATGTGAGAGTAACCGTTCAGATGATCAGTTAGTTGTCAACGAAAGAAAAATAAAACATTTTCTAAGCATCTTTAGCCTCATTCCACTAACTTTTTTCAAATATTGCATGCACGCTCTCTCCCCGTATGTATGTATATATATATATATATGTATATACACACACACACACAGATATATACATTAACAAACATTTATTAAACCCTAACTTATGTATTTCTGTCATGTAGTCACAATCAGGCTACATCTCAGAATGTGAGTCAACCTGCTTTCTATTAATTTCATGGTGAGCCTAGGTTTCATTCCAGATATATTGTCTGTGAGGTCACAAAGCCTGGCTTGAGCCTGAGCTGTACAGAAGAGAACTAATGGGGGCTCAGAGGACCAGGAGGCAAGGAACTCACCTTAAGAGTCCCAGCACCTAGAGGCTTCAAATTCATCAGGCTCCTCTGAGGAAATCGTAGTTTAAGGAAATGGTCATTTCCTGGGTGACCAAGGTGGTAAGGAAGAAGGCCCTTGCTGACCAAAGGTTATGCACCATTCTTGCACCATCTGACTGCTTTGGTAGGTCCCAAGGTGTGTTGCATCAGTCATGGTTCTGAATTTGCTTTTGAGTAAATGCTAAAGTGTTACAAAACTGTGTTTCTGGAAATAATTCAGCTTTAATTATTGATATCCTTATCTCCTCCACTTCTACTTTCCCTGTTTCTTTCTGAAAGCGTACAGCCTGGTCTTCAGTATGTCCTGCAGTTAGAAAGTTTCCTTCCCCTTGACAAATGTGACGTATCCATCCTCTTTCTTTAACACAGCCAAAATCCTCATTACAAGTGAATCTCGTGTTGCCTTATTTCTGTTTTATGGTGGGTTCTGTTTTACTCATTATATACATCCAGTGCAGCCTCACCGCCTTCTTCAAAACTGTTTTTTGGTCTACTTTTCTTAGAGCATATAGTTGGAGCATAATAAAGCTGTGAGCTCAAACTTGAATACTTCAGTCATTTGGAGAATTAAGTTCCTCAAATCACCCCAACTCAAGATTTAATTTAATTTTGGGGATGAGTGCTTTATCATGGTGTGTCAAGAGATTTGTGATGATAAAGTACTTACAGCCCTTTCTGAGCACTTCCATAGGAATGTGGCCGCAAGAGGCCTGTGCTTCCCCGGGGACAGTTGGCATAGATTTGCCCCACAGCAGTCATATTAATCAGAGCTCTCACTCCTATTGAGCCAAAAAGTCTAGACTCCACTTCAGCGTGATGTTCCAGGCGGTACCGTCAGTCCACGAAATGGCATGTGAGCGAGAACTAATGCTATCTCTGATCTAGACTTTGCTTTTGCTTCGCTGAGTGTGTTACTGTTTCAGTGTTTATCTTAGTGGATTATTATATGCCTAAAATACTATAAATTGAAGAAATGGAGCTATATGTAATCACCATTTTTTTAATCTCATAATAAATGTACAAACCCTTAGTCAATGACTTCTGGTTTTCTCACATTAAAACAGTACTTTACTTATAACTGCTTTTTTCCTCAGCAGACTAGGAGCTGAAGGCAAGGAAATTCCAAGTGCCAGGGTAAAGACTGGTAGATGAAAGGGCTGCTGGGGAGATGATGAAAAGGCCGGGTGGAAAAATTCTTTAGGCAGTGAATTCATGGACCCAAACTTAGCCCATCCAAGGTGCAATGCTTTACAGTCTGACACAGGTGAACTCATTAAATGAGCACCACTGCCTGGGCTCTAGGACAGACTATAGTAAATTGATCCTTATTAGGGTGAGGGAGAAAGTGTTCATGAAATAAGGCAGGTGGATAGAGAAGACTCCATATGCCACCCAGCTGGGGCAATTGTCCAAGAAAGTAAACATTCAGGCTTCACTAAAGATCATGGTATTTCTCCCCATGCCAATGGTCCATTCTAGAACCGCGTGGAACAGAAAAGAAAGAGCCCCCAGCAGCATGCCCACAGAGCTTCTGAAAGAGAAAGAGTGACTGGGAGAAAAGCAGGATTAAAGAGAGTCACGCATCAAAATAACATAAATCTTTTATTGAAAGTCACTTTATTGATGTTACAATGAGAGTAACATAGAAAAGCGTGGTACCTTATTAGCTTCAGAAGTGAATACTAATAAAATTGTGCCAGAAATCTGAACCTTAAGTTACAGTGACCTTTAAAAACAGCAAGATTTTGTTTACCTACATATAACAACTTTATAACTCGAACAGCCATGAAACAAATCGCACTTGATCTGGAAGGCAGTCGCCATATATTTCAGTTGCTGTTTGCCAAAACCCGGTAATAATGTTTAAAGTAGCTTAAGAACCCGAAGTGCAGAGTAGCCGAGAGAATATAATGTTAAAATGAAGCCAAACTATATACACCTGATTACCTGGTTACCGAAAGTGAAACGGTGCCGCCATTAACACTTCCCCACGCAGTGTCTTCCACTAGCTGTAGATGGGACATCACCCCTTGAAGATGATAGATGTGGAAAACACCAGTGCAGACCTACACTGGCTAACATACGAACTGCTATGTTTAGGTAAAAACGCTCAGTTTTTAAAAGAAGTTGTCTTTTTGTGATGCTAAATTGGAGAGGCAATCCTCTCCCAGCAAGTTAAAAAAGGAGCACGTGCTTATTATTCTGAATAAACCTTTGCTAAGCATCTCTGAAGTTAGTGTAAAAAAAAAAAAGTTTTCCATACAAAACAAAGATGTTGGGTCATTTTTACCCATTAAAAAGACTGGCTGTAGAATCACAGTTTGATTTTGTACTGGATTAGAAAAGTGGGGATTCTCATCAGGCAGTGATACACACGTATAATTTAGCAAGAACTCTTGTATTATTACTGAATAAATGTATTAATTCCTATCAGCACTTTCTGTATTGTGTTATCTAGTGTAACTTAGCACCACTGTGTTTAAAGATTTGGGGGCTCTTTGCATTTTTTAAGAGCTTGACCATCAAAACACAAATCCACATCTGAAACTTCATAAAACGAGAGACTAAGCCCTAAAGTAAACGTATCATAGTATAGTACAGTATTGTATGCATATGTATTTTTTAACGAGAGGAAAACGCGCGTTTCTTCAAAAACTCATAACTCTTCAAAAGCAGTATTGATGAATTTGTTAAGCACATTATCTCAACATTGCTAGACTCATTGTATGCCTTTTTGTAAAAAACGAAAAACAGAAAAGAAAAAAAAAAACACTTTTTCCCTGGTTTTGATTTCAGGGACACCTAAAAGCATGAAATGATGATGTCCTTAAGCCAAACCTCTGTCAGCCTTGAAGCACCTCCAGGTACAATACAGGTTCTATGAACGATGCAACAGGGACAGCCACACCAGGCATTGGCCCATTATGACTAGACAATGAGGCTTTACACAGCCAACACTCAGTAAAACTGCAAAGCACACAGGTCTGCCCTAGGCACGCAGCACCTCTCCCTATCATACCACCAGTGGCCGACCTGTGCTCTTCCACTGTCTTGGCTTCTGAGCTCTCCCTGCGCCTCTCCATTCTGCTCCTATCCAGGGCTAAATGCCCCATGACCTCCCAAGCCTTGCTGTTTCTTATCTCCCCTCCAGCCTGAAACACACCCTGACAACCAATCTCTCAGTGACTTCCCAAGTTGCATAATCCACGCCCAGATGCCAACGGAAGGCTAAAAGTGCCTCTCTCCCCTAATTCCACGCCCCAATGGTTCCCCGAGTGCCAGTTCAGGCGAATAAGTGACTTACCTCCATGACAGTGAAAGTTCCTAGTCAGGAGAAAAGGTCTGCCAGCTACTGAAGAGAGAGCGACTCTGGAAGTAGGAAGGGTCTGGAAGCATCTCTCAAACCCACAGTGAGAATGCTTACTGTTTGTCAGGCTATGGATATAAAGGACAAAAACACTAGGCAGGTTTTTGTTGTTTCCGAATGTTTTGTCTTTCTACCTACAAACTGAACCATAAGATGCCCCATTTGGGGGACTCTGACAAAGAAGAAATACTCCTGATTTCTAAGAGCCGGCTCCATCTTTGTTTGCTCCGCATCTGCAGGTGGGGTGGAAAATTCCTCTTGGAATTAAAAGCACCTGCCCACAGAGCAGAGGCTAGGAGCATGCCCCGAAGGTTCCCAGCAGGTGTGGCTGCTCCGACCCCCACGCCCAGACCCCAGCACACACCCAGAGCCAGATAGGCTGCTCCCTCTCAGCTGATTTTCACAAGAGCAGGCTGGGCTCCTCAGGGTCCAATAAACAGGGGAAGCTGTTTAGGAAAGTTCTTAGCTCTCCCAGGCTGGAGGAGAGTTGCTGCCTCCGAAATCAGAAGTCTTAGCCCTTCAGAAAATAGCTCAGAGGAGAAAAATTCAAAGTTTGATCCTCCAATTAAGCCCTATGTTTGCTTCGTATATATTTTAAGCTAATAGAATGAGAAATTCATCTTGACTCAATTTAAGAAAAGAAGTATTTGAGTGTCAGTTTTAGAGGAAACATAGACGGGATAGAAAAAAATAATTAGAAGCATAAAAAAGTAGACATTATGCTACAAATGGGAGTCAGAACGTTTCATGTAAAATTCATGTCAACTTACCAACTGGTACGATTGTACTTAAAATATGCTGCCCAGGGACTTTCCTGGCGGTCCAGTGATTAAGACGCTGCGCTTCCACTGCAGGGGGAACAGGTTTGATCTCTCGTGGGGGAATTTAAGATCCCACATGCGGCTTGGCCAAAAAAAAAAAAAAAATGCTGCCCATAGGGGGCGTCCTGGTAGCAGGGGGCGGTGTTCTATCAGGCTGCGGGGGCAGCAGGCCTGCTTCCCTTTCCTTCCCTCACTGCCTTTATTCAGCTCCCCTTCCCATACACTCGGCAAGCTACTCGGTAAGTTCCAGTATATTCCCTTTTTAAGTAAAATAAAGTAAAATAAAATAGTCTTCTCTTTACGTAAGGATTTATTATCATGTCGAATAACACAAGGAAATATTTAAAGCACTAAATATATATGTTAAAATAGAACTACATGACAGCAGGAAATGAAGAATGGATGAGATTAATAAATGAACAATTTTGAAACACTGAAAGTGAACAGAAATACCATATTTCCTCTAGCCCATAGGTAACTATAAAAATTAAAGAAAACCTAAGAAGGTAAAAGGTAAAGCAGACACAAAAAGATCTGAGACAACAGAGGGGATTAAATTATGCAAATCTGCAAGGGGATCAACAGAAAAAATAGAGAAATGTTAAGACTGTTTGGGAGTTCAAACATAAATAGTCCTTCTGTGGAAGTGCACAGAATACCTGATTTTATCTTTTCAGCAACTTCTTTTAGAAACCCTATCAATCTTATGTTCAGAAATCTATGCTGGATTGACTTCACGCAGTAACACAATTTTAAAAGCCTTTTTAAAGCAAGGGGGGTGGTGGAGGTGGGCAGGGGAGTGAAACTGTAGTATCATTTAATAAAGCACCTATATATCAACCTGGAAAATACCTTTGGCATTTACTTTATTAGTCAACATTTTATTTTAAGGAAAAGCACTGGGTATCTTTAAAAAAATACAGCAACCACAAATTGAAAGGCCTCCTGATGCTGCACTGTTTGAGGAGTTTATTCCTTTCCACCGATTGCATGTGGCCTGGGGGCCACTTTCTAGCTGGGAGACCCCAGAGGAGGGTGCCCCTTCCTGTCTAAAGAATGAGGGGCTGGACACAGAGACCAGTTAATCTGACCAGTCAGCTCCTTTATAGCTCCATGTTTCCCACACCTCCTTTGCTGACACTCTTAGGGGCGAGATATGTGTTGCTTTAAATCAGGGTTTACTATACTGTAACAAATATGGATAAATGGAACATCTCAGGCTGCAGAGTTGTCAATCTGAAGTCTAATCTACGCACAGAACTTCAGAAAGAGAGGAAAAAGGCATACAATGGAACACAAAGGCCAAAAAGCTGCTCTTCTCTGCTTAGTATAACAGTCCTATAGTTGACTGGGGGCTATAAATATTAGTTTCATGATACAAACTGTTATGTGGCCTCAAAGTTGCTCTCCAAAATAGATACTCAAAAAAAATTAATAATAATAATAATGCTGTGCTTGCGTTTAGTGCCATGGGTCCATTCTCCCTGCTTCAGTGGATGAAAAGTCATAGATATTTAGAAATACATCTAGAACACCAACCATGAGTTCACATATAGGTACTTCTCACAACTAGCCACTGAAATTATAAACTTGTCAAAGAATGCGGCAAATGGCTGTAAGAATGTTTACACATTCCTAGATAGAGTAGATACCTAGAATAGAACATCAAAGGTACTATAAAATCATAGTCTCTCGGGGCTTCCCTGGTGGCGCAGTGGTTGAGAGTCCGCCTGCCGATGCAGGGGACACGGGTTCGTGCCCCGGTCTGGGAAGATCCCACATGCCGCGGAGCGGCTGGGCCCGTGAGCCATGGCCGCTGAGCCTGCACATCCGGAGCCTGTGCTCTGCAACGGCAGAGCCCACAAATCATAGTCTCTCTGCAAATAAAGCACTTTTCATTCAGTTCTATGTGAAGTTTATTATCGAGGAGGATGACTATAAACTGTATACCTCTAGAGCAACCATGTCTCCCAAAAGGCACAAATAATGATTTTTTCACTTGAAATAATAATCTTCATGTAAAAATAATTCAGAAGGTGAGGAAAGACAGAAGGGTGAAGGGATCCATTGACTACATAGCTAATCATTTGTGGATTCTTTCAAATGAGGGATGTGTAACCATAACTAGGAAGCATATTTACATAAGGTATCTTACATTCAAATCTAGAACTCTTTTATAGTCAAAATAAACCTTCTAACATTAGCCTTTTTTACACTCAATATCAGAAAACATTCAGTGCACATTAAAGTGATCTTGGTCAAAAGCCACTTTATTTGCTACATCTTTAAATCTGTCTGCCCTCCTGTCCTTGGTTTGGGCTACATGGCAACATCACCCAACTTGAGACTGATGGATCATTTTATCATAGTCTCGACAATCACATCCCTTCCTGTCATGAAAACTGCTGTTTATACTTTATCATTTTGGATCATTAAACTGCTTTTCAAATGTTTTCAAAGACTTTCAGAAGAGAGGTCCGTTGCGGAAGACATAGACACATAGAGGAGAAAACACTGCCTTCTAATGGGCCCTTTAGTTTGGGCCTCCAAGATGATTACACACAGAGATGAAATGGGTTTTGTTCTCGGACACTACTGGCAGAGATCAAATTTAGAGGATATTTCTGAAACCTTGTCTGCAGATTCCATTCCTCTCAAGAAAAAGGAGAGAAAATTAGAAAATTCAGAAGTACTCTTTACATCAGAGCATCTGATTGATCCCATTAATTTCGGAGCTCACTTAGGGTCGCCTCCCAAGAGAAGTTTTCTTTGAGAATGGCAGAGCTGCATGATGACAGCTATCGAACTTTGGTTTTAAAGAAGGGGATTTAACATAGATTTCTCACTTTTCTATGGATTAAAAACGTAGAGAGTTCAGAACATCAGATTCTACCCCTTGCCGGCTGTTTGGATAACTTCACAGTTGCTGCACCCTTGGGGTTTTAGGTTTCTTTGAACCCTCTGCGACCTGTTGAGGCTTCCCAGCCCAGCTGGTAGAACCTTCCATATCTTACTTACAAATCAGTGCAGAATGACCTGCTGGGACTCACGTCCCACCGATGATAAATACCCTCAATAAACAGTGTGAAAGTTGTTTTCATTAAAACACGTCATTCATGTCACAGAGAAGGGTGGCTAAAAAGCTTTGTTAAAGAACAAAAGTTTAGGCCACAAAAGGTTAGAGTACTGGCAAGTTGGAAGCTACCAATGCATCAGCAGCTGTGGCCTCCTGTGTCTTTGGTGCATTTGTTTAACTCAGCAGGACACACTGCTGTGGGGCTCACAGGACCCCCCAGGTGAGACTAGCAGATGTGCTCTGGCACCGAAAAAGAATAGCCACTGAGGCAGGCGCTGTAGCCCCCAGAAGGAAGATGGACAGGCTGGAGGATTCCCAGGGAGCAGCCAGCTGCTAGCAGAGCGCCTTGAGGCAGTAAGCAAGCTGTGGAGGCCCTAAGTTCTGTCGGACATTTCGTTCTCTTGTTCAATTAATTACTCAATAAAACTGCCTCTAGACTGTGCACACTTTAAAGGGATAGCACATGGTTTGGACAAATACCAGTTATGGGGAGACACACATACAGCCCTGACCACTATATTTACAACATCATCCGGTCATAATCTTGAAAGACCATTCGATGGACGATGATGACGTGATTGTGACTGATTGTTTTTAGGCATCTGGCAAAATACACTTGTGTGTAACAGCTGCTTTTTTTTTAAATTTTAAAAATGTTTACATATGTACAATTGTCCTTGTATGCTGATATAAATATGAAAAGTAAAAAAAAAAGAAAAAAAAAGAAAAATACATGTTTACAGTTAGCATATGGGATATTGGCCTCTCAAGCTTTAAAGTCCTGCAGAAGAAATCCTATATGCCTTAGCCCAGCATGCTAGTTTCTATTATGGGATGTTGTTTCCTTAAATGTGGAAAACAATAAACAGAAGCCTCATGCACATAGCATTATTGTCTACAATGAGGATGTGCTTCAGAATGTCGAGTTCTGAATCCATTATTGTCCCTTAGGAAACTTGCTACATTTGGGTCATGTGAGTTAATTTCAGTGATATTTCTACATGTATCTGTCATGCGGATTATCCATTAACATACCAGTACCTTAGTTGTTCCATGTTATAGTGTAACATTTTAGTAGTTCTTTTCATGGTTCAATTAAATCTGAAGCCAATGACAAAAAGAAAATGGTATCCAGATGTGAGTCTCGGCTTCCTCTCCTCTGTGGCATTCAGAGATGTTTTCGAGTTGTTTGAAGAGCAGATAGATTTGCAGTGATTCAGTGAGGCTGAGTTTCTATAAAAGTTGAAGTAAACAGTTTCGATGTATCACATGTAAACAGCTGATCTTAAATGGATGTCTCCCATAGCTGCACAACAGAGAAAAGCAAAATTTCACACTGCGAAAGCAGGAAACAGACATATTCTGAGCTACAAAGATGAAAAAGATTCGGTAATTTCATCTATACTTATGTGATTGTGGATGCAAAGTCTCATAATGGATAAAATAAACACTCTAATTTTTAGTTCTCTTTTTCCTCTAAACCTGAGTCTCCACGTTTTTAACAGCGGCCACCTTTCAATACACAAAACCCTCACATCCTCATTTAATATTGGGCTGGCCAAAAAGTTCCTTCGGTTTTCAAGTAAAAATAAAAGACACGTTTTTCATTTTCACCAAAAACTTTATTGAACAATATATTCACCCTTTTGTTCCACTACCTTCTGCCATTTTTCAGGCAACTTCATAATTCCATCTTCCCAAAACTTTTTATCTTTTTGAGCAAAGAACTGTTCCAGGTGCCTTTTACAGTCTTCCAGGGAACTGAATTTTTTTACATTAAGAGAATTTTGTCAAGACCGAAATAAATGGAAATCCGAAGGTGCAATGTCTGGTGAATACGGCAGATGAATCAGAACTTCCCAGCCAAGCTGTAATAGTTTTTGCCTGGTCATCAAAGAAGCATGCGGTCTTGCGTTATCCTGATGGAAGATTATGCGTTTTCTGTTGACTAATTCCGGATGCTTTTTGTTGAGTGCTGCTTTCAGTTGGTTTAACTGTATGCAGTACCTGTGGGAATTAATCATTTAGTTTTTCTGGAAGGAGCTCATAATAGAGGACTCCCTTCCAATCCCACCATATATGCAACATCACATTCTTTGGATGAAGACCCGCCTTTGGTGTGGTTGGTGGTGGTTCATTTCGCTTGCCCCACACTTTCTTCCGTTCCACGTTATTGTACAGTATACACTTTTCATCGCCTGTCACAATTCGTTTTAAAAAGGGAACATTTTCATTACGTTTCAGTAGAGAATCGCATGTGTAAATATGGTCAAGAAGGTTTTTTTTTTGCTTATGGGGAACCCAAACGTCAAAGCAATTCAAATAACCAAGCTGGTGCAAATGATTTTCAATGCTTGATTTGGATATTTTGAGTATGCTGGCTATCTCCCACGTGGTATAACATTGATCGTTCTCAATTAATATCTCGATTTGATCGCTATCAACTTCAACTGGTCTACCCGACTGTGGAGCATCATCCAGTGAGAAATCTCCAGCACAAAACTTCACAAACCACTTTTGACACGTTCGATCAGTCACAGCACCTTCTCCATACACTGCACAAATCTTTTTTTTGCTTTTCAGTTGCATTTTTACCTTTCTTGAAATAATAAAGCATAACATGCTGAAATGTTGCTTTTCTCTTCCATCTTAAAAATTAAAATGGCTACACAAAAATTCACCAATTTTGATAAGTTTTTTTTTTAAATGCACGCTGACATGACAGCTGTCACAATCCAATCCAACAAAACTGTTTCGAGTGCAGTTAAAGACAACTAAGTGCTACTAGAGCCATCTTATGGAAAAAAACAAACGAACTTTTTGGCCCATCCAATATTACTTGAAATTTTGAATAAATTAAATATTGTGTCTCAAATGAAATAATTTAAAATATTATTTTTTTAAAACTACACATACCCTTATTTTCCCCAGGATTCTGATACAGCCATCTAGAACAGTGGTTCTCAACCCAGCTGTACATTTCAATGATCTGGGGATGTTTTAAAAATCCCACTGCCTAGACAGCACACCAGACCAACTAAATCAGAATCTCTCTGGTTGGGACTCAGGCATCAGTATATTTTAAAAGTCCTTCAGACAATTCAGTACAGTCAATGCTGAGAACTACTGACCTTAGGAAAGTGTGAGTCCATTAATACCACCACCACCCAATTAAAAATCATTGCTCTGGACCTGTGGTCAGGCTATACACTCTCCAAATCCATCACTATCTGCTAAACAATTGTCCTCTCTCAGGAGTGGACATATCAGAGTAGAATGATGTATCCAGGGCAGGATGTCAATTTCGTAATTCCCTCACCTCTTCCCTCTCCTGGCCTCTGCCACCATTTCTTTTTACCAGCCCCATTGATATCTAATTTCTAAAATACTCAGTAATTGCCTTAATGGACTGAATACAAGTTTGGCATGATCAAATATAAGTGCAATTCAGTTCACCAGAGAAGGAACGCCAATTAAAAAAAAAGAAAAAAGATCAAGCTGATAAAATATGTTTCCAGGCAATATCATGTGGGTATAATTATTATGAACATGAACAAAGAAAGACTAAGATTAGTGTAACATAGGTTGCATCCAATTTCCAACCAAATCCCATTTTTACTGGAAATCTGAGGCCAGTCATAGTATGATACCCAATGAGTTTCTAAGGAAAAAAAAAAGGAGAAATAGCTAAGTGACTAAGTGGATGTTTCTCTACAGATTCTCTTAATATGTTCTCTTGACTCTTCATGGAAATATTCTGTTACCTACTTTAGGTCCACTTTATATGTCCTTTTCATTAAAAAAAGACACCAAATCTCTCAACTGTGAGGATCTTTGTGTGTGGATGACACCTGTTGGTGGAGACAAGTGAAAATGAATGGTTAAGCAGGAGGTGTGCAGGGCGTCTGAGGGAGAGAAGATCTGGATTGACGCTCAGATGATGATACAGAGTAGTTAAGAGTCCAGACTTCACCTTCAGTGAGCCCAGTTTCTTCACAAATGGTTACGAAGATTAAATAATAAATGACAGCTCGAAGAAAGAAGAGAGGAACAAAGGAATGACACTGGGGAAATCTGAAGGTGACGATTATCCCAGTGAGGAAAAAGGAGCAAAGAATTGCCAAGCCATCGCTTTTAAGAATGGGCATAACCTTGGCCGTGTCTGGATAGCTGTAACAGAAGGCTTGCTGATAGAAAGATCTGCTCGTTAGATTGTCCACAGACCACAAAGACAGCCCAGAGACAGGGGCTGCCTATTCTATAGGATTCTGCTACTTGCTCATGGGAACCAAGAACCAAGCAGACCTTTCACACAACTGTCCCCAAGGCTACAGTCTTCACAGCTGCCCCACTCAGCCTAGAGAAAAGGTCAAGGGCCAGCCATTTCTTCTGGAGGATGTCATTTTCATGGGCTCTCATGTGGGAACATCTCCAAAAACCTGCACCCTGGCATGACAACAGTTAAAAGAATGTCCCCAGTTAGATAGAACAAAACAGCAATGTAGACAATTTATCAGGGAGAAAATGTGAGGTGTTCTACTTTAGCAATTCCCTGGGGAGGGAAGGAATGACATCAGCCTAAGGTTTCATTACCACATACTTATATCACAAACAAGTGGATGCCTACTCACAAGTCTTTTTTTTTTTTAAGGCCAAAAGCTGAGTGCTGGGAATCTGAGTTATCGTCTTCCTTTCCATCTTTTACCATTGCCCATATTAATATATGAAGGTAATTTTTTGTATGGTTAATAAAATACCACCGATTGTTTTTAAAGTCTTTTCGATTATAGTGATCTAACCAGCACATGTTTTCTTACTGACTCTGAATTGATCAAGTTAAAATTTGAATGATCCATGTTTACCTTGGACCCCATAATGTAAGTTCAGGGTCCAAGAGGCTCTGAAATATCTTTCAAAACCAAAAGGTCTAGGAACCAAGGACCCACTAGCAGATAAATCTGTCCAGGCTTTTAAAGCTTTATTTTTTTGCAACATTGTTTCTGAGAAGATCAAAATTATAGTGTAACTGACCACAACAGAGCCTGGACACCAATAAAGGTAATTATTCTTTAGTTATATCTTTCACGTAAGTTTCTGAGGGTTGGTCTGCCTCTCTAAACTCGACTGTATCTCAAATTTCACATAATGGATGTGTTCTGGGAATTATGTGAGACTAAATAAAATCATAATTTAAATGTAAAGGAGGACTTAGTATTTACATGAAACTTCTGATGAATCATTTTTATAAAAATAGTAAATTCCAAATATGTTTTTAATGTTTTTTTTTAATAAAAGGTTGCTAAATTTCACCATACCCTTGGCCATACTCTTTTTTTTTGTTTTGTTTTTTTGTGTTTTTTTTTTGCGGTAGGCGGGCCTCTCACTGATGTGGCCTCTCCCGTTGCGGAGCACAGGCTCCGGACGCGCAGGCCCAGCGGCCATGGCTCACGGGCCTATCCGGACCGGGGCACGAACCCGTGTCCCCTGCATCGGCAGGCGGACTCTCAACCACTGCGCCACCAGGGAAGCCCCCGCCATACTCTTAATATTACAGATTTTCAAGGTTCCTCTCCTTGTACAGTTATCCAAATTCCACCCCCATCCCCAAGACACTGATCTGACTTTCTGTCATGGGTTCCTATTTTTTAAATCCTACTGGGTGTTATTAGCCAACAAAAGGCCTGAGTTAGCAAACTGGGCATGGAAATGAGGCTGGTTTACTTAATCTCTGGCATTTCAAGGTATATGTAAAAACTGATAAAGCAAAATACACTCTCTGTTTTGTCTCTTCCAGGTTGTAATATAGTAGCTGCAATGAATAATAAAAGATGTAAATATATAGCAGTGAATAATTAATATAAGCCAAATATCTCTAGAATTCATCAATAATTAAACAAATTTGCCAATACAAATCTGGGCCCAAAAGCCCCAAGAATCTACTATTTTCCAAACTCAATTTTTCTCATGTTCTTATGAACAAAAAAAGGAAAAATGGCTCTCTCTTTTAAAACATCAACTCACAGATAAACGATCATGACTGAGGATGTTAGCATATGGAAGAAGTTCCCACATACCCTGGCACTTTGTCGGTTCACTTTCTTCTCCTCATCGGGAAGGGGAGGCATTGGATAAGGGTATTTTCTGCTGGAGGCAATAGACCCAGTTGACGAAGAAGGAGACTTGGCAGGAGATAAAGTCCTGAGACGTTGAGAACACATGAAATACATATTATGTGATTGCCTAATATCTTTTCAAATATCTGAAAAATGGGTTCAGAAAGAACCCTCTGATTTCTACTTTCATAGGCCACTACTGCAAAGGTTTAACTACTGGGACATACTCTGTCATTCACAACACTAGAATGCTAGAATTTTATCTTCCTAACTTCAAAACTGCAATGGATTGTTTAAATATTAGTACACAGAATACTTTTCAGCTAGAAAGCCACTAATGAGGTTTTTTATAGAATAGATTTTTAAAAAGCTAAAATGAAGAAGGGATCAAAAAATACTCTAAGAGCTCATAGTGGTAAATTAAGTGTACGATATATTAATAGTCTACCTTATTTTTATCACTTAATGTAAAAAATGTTTTTAGTGCAGTAATTCCAATTATAGTTTTAAGATCTGAAAGTACAACTGATACATTTATTAGTTACTAAGTCACACACCAGTTTACACAAAACTCATGCATTCAGAGGCCAGTGTGTTAGTCGTGAAAGAACAAAGGCAAATACGAGGGTTTTAATAACACATTAGTAAACATGCAAGCGGTAAGGAGTGCAGAGTTCCAGCCAAACAAAGAGTCTGATGAGAACATACAAAAATGGTCTGATTAGTCCCTACAATCATCATTTCTGTATAGGGGAGGATTCTAAGCCATAGACATAGACCTTGGTAACTCATGTAGGGTATACTTGTCATGTCAATAAGGTGGCAACACTTTAATGACTGGAATTTTACTAAAACTAAAACGAAACACAACAACAAAAATTCTTCCTATTTGGATAATGTGTTCTCATCGTGGAGATATTCCATATGAAAGATCTGCATAAGCTCTTGGTACATTATGCTGTTCTTGTTTGATTCTGCATGCACAGTGGTAATATTTGTGACTAAGCAGAGCGCACTGGAAGAGACCATATCTGCTATTTTGTCTTTAAAGTGAAAAAAAAACAGCTGAGAGTGAAAAGCCTCGATTCACACTGTGTCAATGAAAAATAAACATGATAATTCGGCAGTAGCTACCCATTCACAAATGTCACCACTACACATCCATGACCCCTCAATTCCTGGTGCAAGGCGGTAATGACCACATCACTGAACTGGTGGCACCGCCATGCTGAAGCACAGGTACTTATTTCAGTGGGGTGCGTTGCATCTGCTGTAAGTGACTGACTCAGCCTGCGACTGCTTGTGGTGTGGTAGCCTTCTGTAGGAGGGAGATCTAGTTACTGTACTGCCTGCACCAAATGAAGATGTCCTTTTCTCCCTGATTTTAAATTTCCGTTCCTATCCATATATCATTCTTTGCTCTGGTTCTGCTGTAGTTTTCAAATCAGTTTCTATTTTATGGACACTAAATTCAAGCTAAGATTTGAAAATAGTTTTTCCTACAAACCCTGAGATTTGGCTCAATTTTAAGACTCAAGAGTGATTCAGTTTACTTTAAATCTGTAATTCCTAATGTTTCCTCTGTTTCTGGAAAATGTCCAGAAATGTTCACTCCTTAATGTGAACTGTCCCAATATTGCAGCTGTTTGACCTCTGCTGTATTAATGCTATCCATCGCGGAGGAGATGGTTGGAACTTAGAATGTAAGTACTTCAAATCCTCTAAAGTACTATTATTTTTAAAGTACTATTAAAGCAATGTACTACCACATCTTTTTCTAATTCAGAAATTCATGATTATTTTCCATTTTAGGAAGACATTTCAAATAGGACGATGATCTTTAGGAAACAAATTCAGTATGTGTAGAATGAGCACATACTTTTGTATGTAAAGATTTAAATATATCTTTCTAAAACTAGGGATATTAACCTGGGTTTGGATTTTAGCCTAATCACTACTGATAAGATATCCATGTTCAGAAAAACGAGTCAGGTACGCAAACAGCTAAATCTTGTTTACTTTAGGGGATCATACAAACTGAGTCCTCTTTTTCATTCTCTGCAGTGTGTGTGGGTGTCCATAGGATGAGGTATTATTGGCTTATAGCTTCAAAGTCATGCCAGCCATTCACTCGGCCATGGGTCCAAGTGACCAGCTTTGTATACATACAGGGCCGTTCCAGTGAGGGTGCTGGAAGTCCAGTCTTCCCCTCAAATAGCTTTCCCTGGCCAAAGCCAATGAGTTTTTTAGAAACAAACATAGTGGTGTCCTCCAGAACCCCACAGAAATTGCACATTTACTACTTCTCACACTAACACACTAGTTTAACTGACACTCTGGACCCTAATGGGAAGAGAAACCAAGCAGCACAGTTTAGGAGGAGCAAGGGGCATCAGGTGTGAGGTTGGGTAGTGTGTGACAGTATCAAGGGAATTATCTTGGGGGGAATGGGCAGCACCAGAGCAGGCGTCAAAATAAGAGCAGAGAACGAGGCAGGGTAAATCAGTTTAGGGAAAACAAACTTCACATTTCACAAATGTCTACGAAAGACATTTCTTCAAAACCACCTCCAGGCTCTTTTCTGACCTTGGCTACTTGGTTGGTGGTTCCAATCTGGCTTCCACTGAAAACCAGGCACCAGCCCAGCTCATTCATTTACAAAGTAAATTTTGGACAAATGCTAACCGTTATCATTACTGCGTTTTTAAAAACCGTAATAACCATAGTGGGTGCCATTTAGAATTACACAGTGAAGGGACGTCCTGTGCCAATGGATTGTGGTGTGTCTTGGGGCTACATCAGACCTCCTGGGTTTGCCTTCTGTAGATAGGCAAGGCCAATCTCACTTCTGTCCCCCAGAACAGGCAAAAACCAGGCCAGTCACACACGTGGGACACACGCCTGCCACCTATTCACTCGGCTGTGCTCATGTGCAAATTTTATAGTAGTCGGATGGAAAAAGAAGAGATTTTGGAGTCAGAGCCAGGCTCGTAATTCGGGTTCTGACACTTACTGGCTGTGCTATCTCGAGTTACTCTTTTGCTTCATAGAAAGGGAATAAGAATGCCTACATCTCATGATGTTGTGAGAAATAAAGGAACGATGCAGGCACTCAGACAGTTATTATCATTAGTTTCTTTCCAGAGTTACTGCATATCCACAAGATCACGGAAGAGAACTCACAAACCGCTGATGAAGTGAGTAATCCAGTGGATAACACCCAATAGTAAGGAAACCGTCTAAGAGCTTGTAAAGCACTGTCACCAACAGAACTGCCCCCAGGATCTAGGTATGAGAAGATAATGCTCTCACTCTGACCTCACCTGCTCCTTTGTGATGATCTGAATATATATTGACCACAATTTGAGCAAATGCTGTCCTATGAGAACTGGGTAAGGGAGCCCAAGTGAGGCACTCTGATCGCTCAAAATCTTTTGGCATTTGCTTTGCTCTTCATAGTGATATGGATACAATTTTTTTTTTTTTTTTTTTTAATGCTGGGCAGTATTTCGGACCAGTTTTCTGCAAAGTCCCCACATTGCATTTTGATAAGGATGCCACAAACCCCACACCCCGTGGGTGACTAATAAAGTGACCTTTGCCCTCATTGGTGGTTTTGGCAGGAGAGGTAGCCCTGAATGACCTGGCGGCAGATGAAGCAGACCTGAGCTTAACCATAGGGCTGGCAGAGCAGAAGCCAAGGTGTGGGTGCTCTGTGCCTCCTACATGAGGCTTGGTGTGGACAGACAGTGGATGAAATTCACTCTGTTGCGTTAGAATCATTGCGTTGCAAGCCCTGGGATACCTCAATTATTCACCACTTCCACAAAAATTCTATGTTGATTTCCAAGTCTTACAGGCATAACCCTTATTAACCCCAAAATGACAGTTAACTTGTAACCCTCCTCTGAATTATATCTAGCCTTTAAACATAAATATGGATTTTTAATAAGGAATTCCTCCTATGACTGTCCACTGTAGGACCAACATCTCATAGTACAAGAGGAGATAAAGGAACCCTCTACAATTGCCCTTGCAGCTTTGCACGTGCACCTGGGGGAGCTGAAGCATTTCCCCATCCAAATTACATTTAGTCATGCAGCTTCTGGGCAGACCTGGGGGCTGGTTTTAAGAAATGTGAACTCTTCTCTGGGAGCCACGTAAACTACTCAGCTTACCCAGGGAGGTGAATCAACTCTTCCGGAGTACCATTTCACAAATTACGGCTGCAAAATGCTAAGTCCATTTAGGTATATAAGCCCTACCCCATAAGGGACCAAAGTCATTGTGTTTTGGTTCCACGGCTAATACAAATTATAATCTGCCCACAAGCCTGAGGAAAAGAGAAATAGGACTGCAGGTGAGCCAAGATTCCAAATAACATTCAAAATCATCTTACCTGTCTTCCTGACGCTGGCCATCTTGGGAGCTACAGGTGAGGGTGGGATGTTTGAATGTGAGTGTATGTATATGAGGTTCAGTGCGAAAGTGGTATTAGCAGAGGGACAGGGCAGGAGGGAAAGATGGGGCATAAAAGCAGGAGGTATTTTTGTGAGCAGGCAGGGGTTATGCTTCCCTTGGGTTATATGCAAATGTATGGATCAAATTAAAACGCAGGTAGGTCTAATCATTTTCTCAAACTATACATGTCTAAACTAAATGGTACACTGGAAGAGAAAGTCCACCTTATATGGGTGCTGAGAGTTAAAAACACATACATATTTTGATATCTGATAAATGCTGACCCAAGTCATGGTAATAAGTAATCTGAAAGCTTATTGTTGAAGTTATGTTCAGAAGAGGTAGTAATTGAGTCTATATTGCTTCTTTACATTAGTTGTCCACAAAGTAGTCAGATATAAAGTCGATGCTGACATCTAGGAAGTCAGTTTGATATTATAAAGAGTGAAAAAAATGCCATTAAGAGCCGTGGAAATTCTCTCTGACCTCTAATGTTACATGAGCTGCAGTGAACTGAGTAAATTTGCTAGTTTCTAAGATGTAGGAGTATTCTGTCTGCTCTTTTGTGAATCAAGATCGTGTTTCTGATCTGTTTCCTGTTCTATCTGAAGGGTAAGACAATGACATTCTTACTGGAATAAAAAATTCCTTTAGGTGCTTTTTTGAGAATCTGTAAAACCCTTTTCCAGCATAGCCTTCTCTGATAGCAAATGGTTGTACTGAACAAATGAAGCCTAAACTCATTCCACACACTCTCATGTGGTCAATGTTATCTCAACAATTTTCAAGTTCCATCAAATCAGTGTTTTTACTCAAAGTAAAATTCCACCACATTTCATATGGTTTCTTTTCACGTTTTTCCTTGAGTTTTTGTATGCACTATGCACTCTTCAGGCAGTAAGTAGGAAAAATGCATTATGAAACCGCTAGATTCTAGAAATTAAATTGTTCAGGTTAATAGTGCTTCTTTATTAGTGGAAAGTATGTTTCATGCCCATAGAACACTACATAGCATAGCGTGAAGAGAAAGCTACTAAAAAGCTCAAGATGGGGATAGGGACATGCACTAAATGGCAACCCTTTCAAATGGCTTCATTTGAAACGTTCAGAAAAGAACTAGACTTGCTCACGAAGCCAAAAACAGAGATCAAAAGGCAGCAAATTAACAAGGACCCTTTCCACCTATGGGAACTTGTATTGGGAGATACAAGATAGAGAGCCAGTCACACTACAGTATTTGAATGTGCTGGGAGAGTTTGAAAAGGATATAAAATTAATTTATAAAATACCTAAAGTATGGTCCTTCAGTGTTTTTATTCACATCTTCTACCCACTTAGCTACATTATAGTCTCTTTTGAACCATGGGTTTAAATACCTGCAGAAAGCAATGGAAGGAACAAAGAAAGCAGAACAAGATAGAAAATCTGAAAATACACAGCACAAGCTTAGCAAGGATGTTCTTCACCCTCCAAACACTAATGACTATGGCAAATAAACCAGGATGGATGCTGGGTGATTATGAGGCAGTCTGTACAATGACATGGCAATAAACTCAGCTACAACAAGGCTCAAGGCATTCTAGAATGCATTCAACCTTTCAGGGAAAGCCTTTCCAGTGGTTTCCCAAAGTGGATCAGAAGCTCTCTCTCAGAGATCTGTCAGCAGTCCCATTCACCCACCTCCAAAGTGGCTTTTTCCACGCCACCACTCATTTGGCTTCTTGGTTTTCAAATGATAATGGGCCTTTTTGAGAATATTCAGATGGCTGCAATTCCAACCTGGTGTTTGGGAATATAACACCCCAAGAACAATTAAAAGGGGCCACGTTCTCTTTCCAATATGAAAGGAAAGATTTTACACGGCCTCTGTCTCACTCCTGAGAGCAGATCCCAAGCTGGAGTCAACGAGAAAGGTGACCCAGCTGGCTCTATAAGGAGCAGAAAGGGACCCACTCTTCTGATCCTGGAGCCCCAGCGCACAGTAAGTGTGGTCCCAAGAGGCCTCCATGTTCTTGAAGGTGGGTTTAGTAACTTAGGTGCAGCTGCGATGTCCCTTCCTCCCCTTTGTGCACTCCACACTCATGTTTCCAGTAGGAAATGGCCCTCACAGGTTGCCTTCCAAGTGTCTGATCACTAAGGAGTGACTGCCAGAGGATAACAACAACCTTAGTTAACACTTCCCTGATGGATCTGGCCAAAGTCTCCATCAGAATTACTGCATAAAGAAAAATGTTAAAGGCAGTAAAATTATGAGTGCAAGGGTTTTTGGGTTTTTTTTGGCTTTTTTCAGTTTCTTTTGATTTTTACCCTGGGAGCCAAGCAAAATCACATTCTCTTAGAATATGCCCTTGTCAAATAAATACAGTTTCAACAAATTCACTCATGGAAGAATTTGGAGGTTTTACTGAGTTTTCTCATTTAAAAGGTAACTTCTGGAGATGCTATAGACAATAAAGATTCGAGCTCCATAAAACTTTTGAAGTTATTTGGAAACAAACCAGGGAAAGTGATAAAAAACACTGCTTTTTTTGTGGTTAAAGTCTGCTTCTTTCCTCCATATTTAGTTTTAGTTAGTAGATACATTTAAATCAAGATACATTTCCACAGTTAAACAAACAAAATTAGATTATTTTCCATAGTGATTTTCCTCAACTTGTTAGCTATAACCAATGTACGCCACAAAATTACATCACGAGTTCCCTCCTGAGGGAAGGGCTTGATTGTTTTTCATGCTTACACGACCATTTTTGCTAAGACAGTGTCCCCTGACTTGAGAACAACTCGCACTTCTTTTTGCCTTTAGCCACAATCATTGCCAACTTGTGCTTTTGACAGAGATAGCCAATTAAAACTTGCATAAAGATTTCCACTGAGACTCTGAACAAAAAGAAAAAAGTCAAAAAGCAAGTGCAGCCACACATATAGGCTAGTGAATGCTCTGGCCTGGGGAAAACCATAGAAAAAGCCCATGCAGCTGTTACCGGGTGAAACACAGCCGCACAGCAAACTGAGTCACCCACAGGCAGTCGGCCACTTCCAGGAAGAGACATGTGTTCCTTTCACTGTCAATCTCAGAAGCTCTAAGGGACAGCCATGGATGTTCCAGGAAACCTACAGCCACATGGCCTGACTTGCACATGGTGGACCTTTCTCTCTGTGTCCGGGAACATCTCAGAAAGCTGTGATCACTTCACTAGAGGTCACTGAAGAGAGCTCTCAACTGTAGTTCCCTCTGGGGATGTGCCCATGAAAGTGTCTTCACAGTGGGCCTCCTAACATCTCTAGGTAGTGCTGACTGGAGTGATGGGATTTCATCAAACTGTGATACATCTGCCTACGTGGCTTGACTTGGCTTGTAGCGCAACATGCAAAAAAAAAAAAAAAAATGCGTTCGACAGGAGAGGAGAGCTCTCTGTGTTCTCCAGGATGGAAAGGCAGAGGAAAATTAGCTGATGCTGGCTGGACCAGGACCACCTCCGAGCAGACGCTGGGGGTCAGTCACAGACCAAATGACCCTGTTCTCAGCCAAGGAAGGGACTTGGAGGCGGATTAAGTGGCAGCCCAAAATGAAGGGGCAGGTGGAGACTGACCTGTGATCCAGACTCCCTGTCTGGGGGCTGTCAGAGCCCCCTGGGTTTATGCCTTGGGATGGGACTGTCTGGGCGAGGGAGTGCCCAGGCTCAGGTGCTTGGGGCTCCCTCCTGTAAAAACACAATATATAATACAAAGTCTAAGCCAAAAACTTTCTTTACATCATGTACAACAGTGAGGAAGATGCAAAACTTTGAGTGGAAAAACAGTACAATAAACAAGGACATTTTATAGCAGAGTATGCATTTGGGGGGCATGTCCTGATGTTTCATCATCCTTTGGGATACTAAAGGGAATGTTGAAATAATGTTGAAATAAGGGACCCGATAATACCTCATTATCTAAAAAAAAATTTAAAAGAGATGTTTGTCCATGGTCATTCTGCTCCTCTTATAATTACACAAGTGATACTGCTATATCAGAAGCAAATGGGATTATTTAACAAATACGGAAAGTATTTTAAAAACCTGTCGACATAATTCTTGATATGCTGTGTATTAGGATTTCTTTTAAGAAAAACAAAATAAAACATAGTGTCCGAACAATAAGGTATGTGAGAATGTGAGAACAGTGATCACCTTCACGGACTTGGCTCCATTTAGGTTACATGAGTCATGTAACCAAATCTGAAAGTCTGAAAAATCTGAGAGCGTCCTGAACACTTCTTCTTCATAAAGATGACTTCATTATAATGTCTTATTAAATGTAATAATTATCTCACAGGCAAGATTTCTCAAGGGGTATCTATATATCATAATATTTGTTACATGATACGTAATTTTTTTTAAAAAAAATAAGTGATTATGCTAGAAAATGTTGCTAAACACCAAGTGTTCTTTGGGTCCTAAACTCATAGCTTTAATACAATATTGGATATTTGGTTGTTGTTCACTTAAGAGTTTTCAAAGCCTTGTTATAGGAAATACTGTTAGAACACTAAACAGTACACAAAGGAAGTTCTGAAGAACATTCTGCAGTTTTACCTGGACTCTTGTGAGCAACTGAGATAAGCTAAGAAGCTCTTACCAGGTGACCTCATGCAAAACAAATCAAACAACATTCCAAGAAGAGTTTATCCACAATGAGCCCTAAAGCATTCAAGCGCTTTGGGGATGTATAAGATAAACTCTAACGGATTAGTTATTTGTGATGGAGTTCTATGATGCCAGTCTGGACCATGCAGTGGTATCACTGGAACCTATCTATTGTTTCTAAGGTAAAGTATCCTCTAGTAAACTTTGACGAGCCACTTACAAGACAATACCATCAGCAGGAAGCTCCAAATTTCAGGGCAATGTTATTGTCCTGGACTGAAAAAGGTAGAGTATATGATGGAAAAGCTAACGTGAGTTTCTGACACGCGGTTAACAAATATCTGCTATTCAGATTTTTTTAAGTATTAAGGCATGAAGAAGCAATAGAGATGCAGGGAATCATCACTAGCACTGCAGTGAGAAATCAGTAAAAAAAAAAAAAATTTTTTTTTAGGTGGGTACAAAGAGTACAGTTAATTAAAACCAGGTGGCAAGGTCCACAAGGAAACTAAGGATGTGTTTTATTCCATGATGGGAGATAAAGGTTTCAGGAAGCTTGGTTTTGCTTGAACTTTCTTAAGTGGAGAAACAAACAAAAAAAGTGTATGGTGTTTACTTCATTATAAGTGACTTTAAATGTAACTGCTGACCCTATCCCCACTATTAAAAAAAAAAAAAAGTGTGGCTATCATTTAAAATGGATAGTGTTGCATTTAGTGACAATGATTCCGTTAAAGAGCAAGTTTAGGTAAATGCCCTTTTAAATGTCCTCAGAAGGAAAATTTAAAAGGGAACCATATTCCAGTAGTCTGAGAGAATGCTTAGATGGCAGCCATGAAGCCCTTGGAGCGGTGGTTTCACACTGTGAGCAGTTCTCATGCTCTAGTACAGTGGGAATCTTCCCCTGATGCTTCTAGGTTGTGTGAATACTGGGAAGAGGAAGGGTGACCCCTCTAAATGGCTGGACCCCCGGGTGATGAGAAGAAAGGAATGTTATCAAAATTCCCTTCAAACGGAACTGAAAAACCACAATGGCAGGTTACTGGAGGACAAAGCCTGCAGCGAGGGTGAGACCCCCACTATCAAGGAGTATTGGTTTGGGCACAGTTGCGGAGATGCCTATGTAAAAGAGAAAAGCCATGGTTAATTTTAAAACGGCAAAAAAAAAGAATTAAAAAGACAAAACCAAGACCAAGAGGCATGGTTTACAGTTCTTTGATGATCTGGTTAATTAACTTTTCACACTAATTGCACAGGACCTTGGAGTGCCTTTTTCCATTAGAGGTTCAGACTTACTCAGTTGAATTAGACCGAGGTCTAAATCTTTTGCCTCTGATTTTCTTTCTGTTGCCTCCCAGGTTACCTGAAAAAGATGGTTTATGGCTAGATTTGAATATAAATAAAACAATCGCTGTGTGTTTAATTACGGTATTTAAAGTGGGTGCAATTCACAACCAGCACCAGCCCAGAACAGAGGGCTTCAGAGCATTGTGCAGCCTTCTCAATGTGTCCAGTGAGCTGGTGCTACCAAATCCCATCATTTCCCATCCAAGAAAAAAGAACTGGATTCTCTCATAATAAATGCCCTCCTCTCTGTTGGGAGGAGAGCTTAAGACCTAACAAAAAAGAACAAGTCTTTACAACCAGGAACCACAAAATATAGACTTTAGGTTATGTGGACAGACGGGTTCAGAATGCTGCCCTATACCTTGCCAAGAGTTACTGCGAGGTCGTCCATTTTCACAGATGTCTGAAATATGTTTTGTGTCTGGAATCCTTTCACTCCAAGAATGAGAGAGTCCATTTGACCTGAAATTGAAAATGTATATATATTGTTCAAAAATATAATCAAATGAATGTTTTGAAATCAGTAAGCAACATTTCTAAGCATTACTGTGCATTAAAATAAATCAAGAAAGAAAAAATCTGAAATGAAAGAATGAAGAGAACATGAAAGTCTTCATGAAGAAGGCAGAATTACACAACATTCAATTTAAGAAAAGTCAAATACAATGGAACCCCATTACAAGAGTTTGTAATTGAAAAGTATCAGGATGCAAGGCAAGCCAATTACATTCCCAAGAACCATATATAGCAAATTCACTACATATTTCGGTTACATAACCCACGCAACAGATTTATAATGGGGTCCCACCATAGATGTTTCTTAATTGTAAAGCAATGGCTTCCATTCAAATATTATGAGAACATGGACTTCCAAGAGATTTCATTAAGATTTGCTCAATTGAACCTGCCTTTATCAAAGTAATATTTAGGTTTTCTTAAACAACAAAAGTATTTTCTGAGAATTGGCATTTTTCTCCACAAATATGTTCCCCCCAAACATGACATTGTTGGTTAACTGTCCAATAACTGAAATGAGTCAGATGTTTGTCATGGAGGTGTCTCTCACAAAGTCCATGTACCGTTAAGACCTTCTGCTCTTTGTGTCCTGCCATCTTTAAATGAATTGTCTACAAGAAGCAAAATTTACATACCCACCTTGTACCACATAAGAAAAGCATTTTGACAAACTACATATACTTAGGAGGAGTCACATAATTTGGTACAATATTTAACTGTTTAAAAGTCAAAACCCATTGAGATTTTGCTAAAATCTGGTAATGATTTAAATTGGTATTTTAAGCTCTTCTTGAAGTACTTTAGAAAATAGCACTGGACTTTAAATCTTTTCCACATATCATACCAGTTAATTGCTAACAATGTCTATTTTAAAAGGAACTTTCTACTGATGAATGAAAATAAATGGAACTTAGCACAATTATTACATAATTCCCTAGATTTTTCAACACCATTTGCTAAGTATAGAATGACTCCTATTTTGTACAAAAGAACAACAGAAATTCTGCTGGAATTCATTGATTTCTACACTTCTTTACCATATTATTTAATTTAAAATTAAATACTTGACCAAGAAAATAATTATATAGTGAGAGAATTTAAGTAAATCTTATTCTCTTAGCCAAAAACTCCCCAATAAATTAAAAGAATAAAATTTTTGAACATCCTACTATAGAACTGTACTCCTTATGCAGAAACTAATCATTTTACTTTTGCTTTAGGCTATGTTATTTGAGTAAAAACATCCTTCATGCCGAGGACAGTTCCACAGAGAGTTCCCAGATCTCACTAATTCCTTCTATTCTTTTTCCTGATGTTTATAAAGAGTGAGATCCACTGCAGAATTTTTACAGAGTATTTACTCTATTTAGAACTCCAGAAGAGATCATGTTTCTTCTCAATAAACTAGCAATTTCCCTTTCAGTCTACAAAGTAACTACTGTGCCCAAAGTTATGCAGGGGGCTATCAAATCTTTTTTTCTATACATTACACCCCTACCAATAAGTTTAAAGAAACTCTTCCACAGGAATATTTTAGTTTTCAATGTGAATGTAGGTCTCATTTCCTAGAACATTCCAACTATTTATTTCTTCTGTCAGCTTATTTTATTAAGCAGTTATAAAGCATGCAGAATTTTAAATGGTCTTATACACCTTAAGATCCTAGAGCAAGAATACAGCATCCAAGTTTAAGACATATAAATAATATATTAACCCCATTTGGACTGTTATAAAACTCAGGCAAACATTAAATATGCTTAAATTAATTTGGCAACCAAGCTCTAAGTTATAAAGTCTAGAATTAGTCATTCCAGGAATGAAAGGCAAAATCGTAATATTCAAATATATGATTCACAGAGAAGCAATCTTTTTTTTTCACACCAAGCTTAGCTTGATAAATTTAAAATTAAAAAAATATTCAATGCAGCATTATATTACCAATTTATTTTAACAACTGCTTTTATTGAAGCGTGACAGTAACCTTTTTCTTTGACTACCAAGCATGACATAAAGCTCACCATTTAAAATACGATAAAATACTATGTGTCGTTTCTTAGGCAGTATAAGAGCAAGATTGAAAAACCCTGGGGTTTCTATATAGATTTAGGGTTGTTATTTGCTTAGATTTGTTTTGTTTGGATTTCTGGCCTGATTTGTTAAACCAGTGGTTCTGAGCATATGGCATTTTGAAGTAGAGTAATCAAAGAACAAAGGATACTATTTTTTTTTAACATTCAAGAAAGAAGGAAGAAGTAATCAAACCTGCTGCAAAATAATGAAATGTTCTGACTAATGGAATAATGTGTGATGGAACAGGTAGAAATCTGAAAATGCGACAGAAAAGCAGACCTCTTCTTAGAACTAGATGCTGAGTTTGTGCTCACTCCAGGAGGAATGTCGCTATAAAAAGAGTCGCCATCTCCAGGCTCTTTTACATAATCTCCCTGGGGTAACTGTCTAAGGCATAATAAACATTTCAGAGTCAGAAAACAAGACACACACATGAGCACAGACATATACAAATAGTATTTTAGGAAAAAAGAGGTAGGGATAATGAGCTCCATGAATCAAGTCTATAACAACATGTAAGATTATTAATAAATGTGACAAGTTAAAGTCATTCTAACTGTAGAGGTCAGAAATGCAATCACTGAAGTCTTTACAGTCTGGATGAACAAATCCTTGCTTCAGGGGAAATACAGGAAAAGATGAGGTTTTTCACTGTAACTTCATTACACTTAGAGATGTGAACTGCTGTTTTGTCTTAAAAAAAAAAAAAAAAAAGACACACAAAAAAACCTGGTGCTGAAGGAGACATGTTGAGACAGACAGTCCTTGCCCAGATAAGGCATCGTTTTTCTCACTGTGGTGAGTAAACTATTCATAATTTCTAAATATTATATAATGTAACCTTGATTTGGTCTTAAAAGAACTGATTGATTTCTAAACTATGTTCTATAATTTAATCCAAATAAATTCTTATCGAGTTTTCTGTTCAATTTGGAGTCTCACTGTTCATTTAACAGAAATATAATTGACAGAGATTCAAAGGGCAATCAAAAATGTAATTCTATAACTGCACACTAGAATGTGTAAAGGAAGATAATTTAGCAAAAGGAAGAAAGGGTTGAAAAAATAACAGAATTCTTGTTGAGACTAGAGGAAGGTATTTATAGGTGGCTGGTGGGTGATCTCCATTCTTCATCTCCAACAAGGGAAAATCTACATAGTCTGCACTATTACTGACCCCACTCACTCTGAGTTTGAATTAACTAAAATTGGAACAGATTTTTATTACTTCTCCTAAGGGAACAGGGTAGAAAACTTTAGATAGGACCGCCTGGTCAACCCTCCTACCTTGGTAGCTAATCTGATCCTTTGCCAGTGCATGGCCCCCAGACAAACAACTGCACCTCAAACTTGATTTGGTTCCATTCAGCACTAAAGTTGGAGGTGGTACAAACTAGTGTTGGACTGAGAATTTTAAACAGAGCTGTACTTAACTAGGTCTTCAACAAAGGCCCACATTTGCTAACGCCTCTTCCTATTTATTTTTCCCTTAGTTACCACACTAGTCATGGTTACTTGCTGATGCTAAATTCAATCCCTAAAATGTTTCGGCTGTTTCCTTGCTTATGCCAACTACCACATTGTTTTAAATGTTTAAAATGGTTGGTCATTCATTCTTTCGAATGACTGAATATGCTCTCTTATACTCTTTCAATCCTATATATTCACACATCTCTACAAATAAAACTGTTCAACTGATACAAAGCACCTATATTCATTTGTGTGATTAAATCTACTCCACCCCTTTAAAGAAATCAAATTTCTCATTAGACTTGTATGTAAGATTGATTTTACCTATAATTCTTTGATACATATTCCTTCAAAATATTTTTAACCCTTTAAGTGACTTCAGCTCATAATCGTAATCTTTCTTTTTCCCAGTGTATTATGAAACATTAATTTTATAGGAAAAGCAATGCAATGTAATCTTTCTTTTTCCCAGTGTATTATGAAACATTAATTTTATAGGAAAAACAATGCAATTTCCCCATATTTATAGTGTTAATAACACAGGACAAATGATATATCTGCTTATGCAAGAGCTCTTTAAATCTCTGGACTCATATTTTCTGTCTTGCCTCCTATCAGTAAAATACTCTATCAATTCTTTGAAAAATGCTCTCAATAAAATCAAAATTCTGTAAGTTGCCTCAGGTAGGAAAATTCCCTTTTGTATTATATTAATATTTATAAAAGAATGCCAAAGAACATCCTATCAACATTACATTTCCAATAATAATCCTTATGGCTAACAAGTCATTTCTGTCACTATTACCTTTAATGATAATCTTTATAAATTGATGAGATGTGCCTCACTAAATTCAAATTAAATAAAGATAAATTCTGACTACACTTGATCTTGCCCATTAATCTATCCCCCAAACTACTCTCTCTTTACATGGTTCTGACATTGGGGCACTTACCAAGGGCTCACTTAGCTAAGACTGCAGGATTAAACAAACTGCCTCTCGCAACGGATGGTGTTTTTTTTTAATTTTTTGTTCATTTGTTTGTTTGTTTGTTTTACCTAAGCACATTTTACCAGTCCTTCAATGTAGTTTCTCTGCAGTCCATTGTCATCTTTTACACTGTGCACAAACATCCTAAATGCTAAACATATCATAAACTATGGGCTTCAGTCAAAGGGTTGAAAGGAAAGTTTAAGTTCAATGAACTCTGGGGGTATAGCCTTGCTTTTATCATCCCAGGCAGATTAGATTCCTATCTATCTCTACTGTGAAGTCTCCAAAATAAAGAAACTACTCTGCATTCTCCTTAAAATTCCATAAGGAATGCATGTAACTTTCTTCACACAATAAATGCATTAAAATGTTAATAATAGATGAGGAACTTTGTTAAAGATCTTTTAAGAATAATACTTAACATCCTTCACTGTCCAGAAATTTATTCTTTTTTCAATATCCAATTACATATTGTTACAA
Source organism: Grampus griseus (assembly GCF_964374135.1). Taxonomy (NCBI): domain Eukaryota; kingdom Metazoa; phylum Chordata; class Mammalia; order Artiodactyla; family Delphinidae; genus Grampus; species Grampus griseus. Next base: position 51,852,758 of record NC_139003.1, on the reverse strand, counting down.
ACCTATTTCTTCTTGATTAACCTTTAGTGAAGATAGAGAGTATCAGGTCCCCATGATCAATAAAATACCATTTCATCATTTATTATAAAAGATCATAAATGACCAACTAAGTAATAGCTTTAAATTTGTTAAAACTGAATTTATTTTTCTAGTCTTTATAGTTTTCTTCCTAAATTTTGCTAGTTTCAATAGAATTTTGGAATTAGGTGGCCTGACCAATGCTAAGTTTTATAATGGAAAAATTACCTCATATTTCCAATATCACATGCAAATATTTTAGACATATATATGAATTTCTTTTATAAATAATGACCAAAAGAAAATAAAAGCTTATTTAACTAAATTCTTTTTCCTCAGAAAGGATTCCCGTTATGAGGGAAGTCTAATGTTTCCTTAAAGAGTCCACTGAACCATGATATTTAACTTAATAATCCTTACACATACTCAAAATGAGATTACAATGAAAAAAATTAAGTCTTAACCTTAATGCTGAAGGAGCCATTTCTCCAAAGCTTTGTAGGTGTCTGGGCTGTCTGCTATTGGAATTGTTACTTTTCTGTTTGAAGAAATATTGTGTAATGTGTACTAAGTCACACTGACAGATGCATGAGTATCACTGAAATAATAATAATATTTTAAAAAAACTAAGAAAGGCTTGAAAAAATAAGGAGGGAGGTTCACAAGCAGAAAGTAAAGTGGCTAAAACAGGTGAGAGAGAGAAAAGAAATGGGGAAGGGGGTTTCTGCTTAAGGTATGGGTCAGGAAGACATGATCTAATTATTTATTCTAATTCACATTATGTATGTTCAATGATGTATATTCATTTCAGACAAAGGAAGAGAACATTGAGGAATGTGGATGCTTTATAAATCCAAGTTTAATGAATGTTTTCTTATCCTATTGCTATATGCAAACCTGCCTGAAAACCAAAATTCAAATTTCTAATTCTTGTTACAAAGTACACAGTTGCTAAGTCCTAAAGCAATTATGGTAAAATAGAAACAATAGCATCAACTGAAAAAAAATTATGGAGGTCTTCGTTCCTGGAGATTTTAAAGAAAATAATCAATAGCCATCCTTCCAACTATATGACATCTAAGAATTCTCCATGGCTTCACAGTCCCATGGTCCTACCCTTCACAAGACGACACTGGCAAATTTAAAGTGCTACCGTTCATGTATGGCATTCTGTCTCCCAGAATCGGACTTCTATTTTTTATTAGGCAGTTGGTAAACAAAAAGAAAAAAAAATGGGTTTCCTTCTCATCTTTTTGCCAGACATGAAATTAAACCTATCACACATTCCTTCAATATAAAGAAAACCTTGAGGACACATTCTCTGGTGGGAAAATTTACCAGGTTATCAGGTTTCTTCACAGAATTACTTGCCTGACGTTTCCAGTAATTTGAAAGTTATGTTCAGTTTGGCATTTCTGAGCCACTGTATCATCAGTAAGAATCTGAGAAGTGGCTACACACTTAATATGCATTCAATGTCAAAGCAAACCCATATGTTCACCAATGCTTTCATACCAGCAAGTACAAGCCTTACTCATGTCAGGAATGCTGCTTTCCTCTTTGAGGACAGCCATACCTACCTACCTCTTTCATTTGAAGATTAGAGAAATGCAAAGTCTTCAGAGACCACACATTAATAACTTTCCTTAGTAGAATGCTTCACAGATTACAAAGAACTTTTGTCTGTTTTTAGAGTTGAGGAAAGTTTAAATGGTTTCCCAAGACCACATACTAGCAAGTGGATTTCTGATTCTTTTTCAATTGGTCCTCCCACCATGGAACCTCAAAGGAAAACTTAATTTAACTCAAAACTCAAAATTCTTATTTCTACTCCCTAGCACATCTTTATTGGAATATCTTCAGATATTTTCACAAGATTGTAAATTTCCTAATGCATGCTTTGGTCTATTGGCCTTACCACATTCTCTATAACCACTAACATATATTTTAAAAAAGGACAACCCTTCAGAAGATATTTATACACTCACAACTTCCTGATCTAAAGTCCCTTCCTTGCTGTTTCTCCATTTTAAGAATTATTATACAACCCTGAGATTCATTAGCTATGGACAAGGGCAAAAATAAACAAATAAAGGTTGTGCTGAAACATAGCAAAATATAAAAAATTATATCTGCTGAAATGCGACAACTCTCAAAATATGCACTAGACTCCAACAGAGTGGCCAGACTGATGAAATGGTGACTCAGTAATACCAGGAGGCATGAAATTACATCAGGCACAAAAAAGAGATTTCTAGCATAAAATTTTTCTTAACTGTACCTATGCATATATTTAGTTAGAATAGGAAATTGGTGCACAGGTTTACATATTTATCATTTTTTGTAGCGTGGGCAATTACTTTATTCTGGAGAATATCCCTGGTGAGAACACATCTTAGAGCACCATAACAGCTTTGCTTATGTTACTTATTTGTGACACTGTGCTTTCCTTTTTATATAGTCAGCAATATTAAATTACATTATAGCCTTAATTCCTATGGAAATGGAGCTAAATCATCAGTTTTTGATCTTGGTATTCTGACTTTATTTTTCACTGAAGAAAGCCACCAAACTTACACTTCTGATATGGCTGATCAACTTCTACCCAACAGAAAGCATAAATAGCTCCAGCTCTTCTCCAGTCTTTTTGGACACAAGAGTTTAAAACGGGTCACAAAGAAGTCTAGTGTTTTGTGGGTTTTTTAAATTTAATTAATTTTCTTTCAATTTTACTTTCTCTACTAATGGTAGAAGTCAGTTACTCCAGGGCAAGGTCAATATTTTCTAATATCTATGGCTAACTGACCAGGATCTCAATGGGTACCCTGTAGGTATCTCTTACGGATAAAACCTTACAGGGATTTTAAATTACAACATAGAAAGAAATAGAACAAGTTTAAAGTTCTAATTTCTGAAAAAAAATTAAAGCCGTGGCTGGGTCCTGAAAAAGCGTCACCACATTTATTATGTCTTATTCCTAATGTGCCTCAGGCATTTAATGGAACAGTTGGAAAAGGTAAGTAAGTTAGGAACCTGCATAGGTATCCTGAGTACAAAACTAGTACCATATGATATGGTCTAGATTATCAATTTCCAGGATATTTTAATTTTTTATAGCAATAGCTAATAGTATTCATAATTTTTTAAATGTAAAAAGTGAAGGATGTACCCCAATATGGGCTAATTTAGATTTAGAAAAAATAGGCAAGTCTTACAGGACTACATGAATGCTTTGTATCTCTTTTTACACTGCTGGTTAAACATAGATTTTAAGGTTATGATGAATGGAGTGCCTGACTTTAGGGGCTTTTTTATTAAAAAAAAAAGTGCACTGGGCAATCAGAGATTCCAACTATGCAAATTATTTCTTTCACTACCTGTGCAATTACCTAATCCATACAAAAAAATATTTTCTTATGCAGCGCTAAAACAGACTCTTCAAATGCCAAGACATTCTCCTGACCACAGCACTGTGCCCGTATAAATTTTATCATTTATGAATGAAAGTTACTAATATAACAACAGTAACAAAAAATAAGTTCCCTCAGAAAGTGTTAGGTAATAAGGGTGTTATAAACATGAACAAAAGCCAATCAACCAATGTAAACAAAGGTGACACCTTAACATAAAGGAATTTTGTTTTAGGTAGAAAAAAAAAAATGAACTCCAAATATATATTACTATAAAAGTAACACAAATAAGAACTATTAATTATACTATTGTTGGATGACAGAACCATGAAAACTAAATAATGACAGATCTATTTTAAATTAATACATTCCACAGCAACATTACTAAAATTATCATTTTAAGGTCATGAAAAATCAAGATTAGTTTATGACCACTACAGCATAAAAACAAAGTGAACTTGATTTACAACTGTATGTATGAATTCCAAAGATGCTAACAGGATTTAAACCTTTCAGTTTTCAGTTCTATGTTCAGATTATTCTCATCACATACCTCTGTTCTCGATAGTTTCTTTTTACGGACAAGAAGAGAAAGAGAGAGAGAGAGAGAGAGAATTAGTTACCTACAAAAGTACATTAAGAGAGACCAGTAAACATAAGAGCTCTAGCATTCATTGAAAGGTCTCCACTAGAATTTCTAACTGCAGAATTAAAATGAGGAATAAAAACACAGTCTCCCTCTCTCACACACACACACAAATTTCACTTCATCTTTCAAGGAAGTGACACCAAAGGGTTAGTGACAGTATCTTCAAGTAACCATTGTTTAAAAGCATAAAGCTTCAGTTATTAAAAAGTAATTGTTTCCTCAATGTCAATTGTATATTAAACATTTAGTAATGTCCTAAAGTCAACCCTATTTCAAATACAGGTTTTCAGACATGTACATTGATTTAAATCAGGAAATTAGTCAAGTTACTTATATATATTAACTATGTTTTCATACAAATAAAAATTACAATCATTCTTTTTGGAATACATACCCCAAACTAAGCTCTTCCTAAGAATTTCAAATAGGAAAACATAACTGGACACAAGAACATTTTGTATATGATAAATTAGTTATCATAACAGCTAAACAGGTAATTAATTTATCATACACAAGAATAATAATAGAATTCACAACTGTTATGGACCTCCCAAGTCATCACTACTTATTCACTGAAGCTTCACTGAAAGCTACATTGGAAACACTTTGTTCAAAGTCTCTGTTTTTTATTTGGCCATCTCCTAAAATAAAATTGCATTAGTTTCAGAATAAACCATTCTGAAACAAAAATGTGTTCTAGAGAGTGTGGTAGTGAGGTGCCAATGATTTTTAACTTTTAAATCAAAAAAGTCCATTTAAAACTTTCTATCATGACCTAATTAGGTGTTAATATTTTGAAGACGTGTTGGAAGGTCAAGCAACTGAGCAGTAGGCTCCTTCCTCCAAGATCAAGGCTAATGTTTCCATATGGATTTCGTTTGTAGCACTTTCACCTGCCAATCTATTCCATGCACTGTCTATCTCATTTAATAATGAGTTCATGAGAGTAAAAGTGCCAATTTGATACTTAATATTTTTAATTCCTGAAACCATAAGATAGAAGAGAAAAATAAGCCAAAATCTTTCTATTCAACATGTTTTACTTTTTATTCTCTCAATCTGATTACCTGAGTGGTCCACCAGTTCCAAATGAGTATTCCTCATTTCCTATTCCTGCCATTCCCCCAAGGCTTGGAGAAGGGGTAGAAAGTTTAATTGGAAGGATTAATGAAAAAATGAGTTCTCAGGTCCTAAATTCATTTTGGAATTTGAAATAGAATATGTGTAACAGCATATTCATGAATTTAATTCATGTATTAAAATTTCTACATCCTTATTCTATTTTTACACATATTTGAATAAATTTAGTAACACTAAAACTTTCATCAGTCAGGTTCAAATTATTTATGAAGAGAATACTGTGGTATGAACAAGATTTGTCTTTTTCCTTAATAATCTGCAAAGTACATACATTCAGAAATGAAAAAAGTGAAACCACTTAAATATCCTAAAACTAAGAAATGATATACAGAAAGAAGTACTTTTCATTCTAATCATTAAAACAAACAGACACAGGTAATTTCATTAGCAGTAGGAGTAGATGTTTAGGTTTCATATTTCTGAAAGGGTAATTTTTTCCAAAATTGTAAACATGAAATATCAATTTGCATCAGTAGGTGGCAGAAAATCACACACCACAGAACTAACAATTTTGCTTTCCCTCTCACATGACCAAATGAAACCACTGAACTACTTCAAAACAGCAAGGTTGTGACGGCAATTACTACATAAGTCTTGTATCAGGGAAGTCAAGGAAATAGTGTGACTCCAAGATGGGGTTAATTCACCTGAGGTGTGAGAAGAGCTCAAACAATATATATACAGAAAAGCCTTTCTTTCAGACATGTAATTTTATACTCCAAACGCTATGCTGAAATCAGCCTGTGCAAATGTAAGTATGCAATGTGCCTAACGAACTGCACATTAAAAAGGCATATAGGTACTGAGTACCTATGAGCTGGTACAGAGCCAGGTACCCATTTAATTAGGGCAAAGCATTACCACTACGCTGTGCCCTCCTTCGCTGTGCTATGCCACGTTAACTACATTACGCTAAACGTTACCCTGCTGTCTGTGCTATTCGTTAATACAACCTTGCACAAATGTCTTTCTGCATTTTAATACTTATAACATACAAAGTTTATCCTGGCAGTCAACTAATTGCCCTCTCCTTTCAGCCAAAGAAACTTTCCGGGTTTTGATCTCACAACAAGCAAGAGCCACAAACACTTTTAAGGAAGTTTCTGTTAATTCAGTTGGCTTAAAACCATGTCAGGGAATAATAATAACAACAACAACAGCAACAAATGATTATATAATGCCTAGTTTATTGAAAGGTTTTGGGTAATTTTAAAGTCTAAAAAAGTCTAATTCCCAAGTCTTTTAGTAAGCCAAATTTGATCTATGAATTAAAAAAAAAAACTATAAAATGGGCTAATAGGCAGAAAGTCTAGCAAAATTTGCAGGACTTCTTTCCAAAAGGAGAAACACCCCAAGCCTGGGGACCTGATACAACATTTCAGAGATCAGCAGGACTATGATTTTAACTTGAAATATTTTAAAAACTTAAGGTGCGTCACATTTAAGTTTTACTTTATTAAACATAAATAAGCTATTTGAATACTAAGGAAATTTTTCACATCGTAAGATTGAAGTACTTGAAAAGGGAAATGAACATATTAAGTATACAAATAAGTTTGGAATGTGTGAAGTCATTTACTTAGCTAAATGCCTAGCTAAGGGGATCCAATATTCAAAAGTTATAAAATGTGTAACTTTTTCAAGTTTATAAATAGAACCAAAAAATTGTAAGTTGAACTTTGAAGCTTAAGAATTAGGTTTCTAAAAGTTGTAACTTACAGTTGAATTTCAATTTTAATAAATTACATCTCTGAGGAGTTTTTTCTTCACACAAAAACACCCACATATGTAACAAATAACAATGCCTCCTTCATACTGGTTGTGGAGAGGTTTTGCTCTTTGCAGGATGCATGGCCACAGTGAAAGCACTCAGGAGCAGATCCTGCTGTTGTTCTTGGTGATATGACCTTTATTATTAAAGCGCTATGCTCTCTAATTCACTATCTTGCCTAGATTTGGGGGAATGGGTTTAAGTCAAGAGAACCTGCATCACTGAAGAGCAAACCAACATGGCCTTTGTATGAGACACGATTTAGATTGATTTTACTTCATGCAATGGTTTTAAGAAATACTCAGTATTTTTAGAATAGAAGGGAGTTATCTCAAAATCTAAAAAATGATAAATTATTATTACCTCTAATCATGCCAAGAATAATCATTGATTGAATATTAAGCCAGACTTATTTTCACTGCAGGTATATTTATCCAATGATACAAAACTTTCTAGATGTTTAATTCGTTTAGATAAATACTTTAAAGTATAGTTTGACAGTAACATACTGAGCCATTTCACTTACTTATAGCCCCATGCAGTTATTCCTAATATGAGGGCCAGCACTAAAATGGTGCCAGCAATTATGCCTATTATAATATTGGTACCAGCAACACCTGGGGGGAAAAAAGAAACAATGAAGATCAGTGTATATAATTGAAATTTTGATATAAAATTCTTTCAGGAACTTTATTCTCCAGATCTGTAATCATCACACTAATAACATTATTTGTTTTAAAAAGTGGGTATTTTTTTCTTTGTACAGTTTTAATTTTAGAGAACTTTTTTTTTCAAATTTTATTTATTTATTCAGATATAATTGACACATAACATTATATTACTTTCAGGTGTATGACAATGCTCTGATATTCGTATATACCTTGAAATTAAAAGTAGGTATTTTTCAAGGGAAGAAAAATCGACCATAACTTAGCAATCCATATCCATTGTTTTTTTAAAATAAATAGTTATTTCTGTGTGTTCCCTGTTAATTCTTGTCCAAGTGCATTTTGCACAGTTTTATTTTCCATGTATTTTTCTGGAAAATATAATAAGGTCATTGAACTAAAAGAAAGAAGAGTAAAGTTAAGGGGAAGAAAGGAGGGGTGATACTACTGTATCACCATATAGCGTAGCATCCTCTGGGGAGGAATATTTAGAAATCCATGTTCTTTTTGACCCTGACCTCTTTCTCAGAAATTCTAGAAATGCTGTTGTTCCTATCACTCCATTTTGACAACCAGTGTAAGGTCCTTATTTTGTGTGATATTTTGTCTACGTAAATATAAGCTTCTAGAGGGGGAAAACATGCCTACAGATGAACAGAATCAGGGATCAGGTGGTGTAGATGATAGAAGACTGTAGTTCCCAGTCTTGACAGTAATGGCTGTGGCATCCTAGAGAAGGAAAAACCAAAGGTAAGATAGAGTCTGGTGAGCTGGAGGTTGGTGCTGGCGAGGTGTGAGAGCGAGGCTACACCAGACTAACAGGAGGCCAGGGCAGGGCTGGGGCTCAGGACTGGGCAATGGCACTGTTGTGTCTGGCAGCAACCACTGTCAGGCAGGCTGCGCTGCAATCTTTAAGGGATCACAGCAGTGAGAGCGGCCCAGTGAGTCAAAGGCCTGGACAATAAGTGCAAGTGAGAGCCCAAGAGCAGAAAAGGCCTGGCTCTGATACCATGAGACCGGTTTTGCTGACAATGACTTATACCCCATGTTAAATTTCAGGGCTCTCACCCAGAGCAGCTCATACATCTCATTGTCTGCTGCACTCCTGAGGAGTCCTTCTGGACATCAAAGGTCAGTAATCATGGGTGACTGGAGCAGATTCCAATTCCCCATGACAGAAATGGCAGCCTCTCTATCTGGGAGCCCTCAGTAGTCACGGGGGATAGCATGGCTCGGGCATCTAGGAGACTGGCCAACTCCACTCTGCCCAGGTCTTCTGTGGGATGGGTGGGTACAGATGCACCCCGGGACATTGGGATTTTCCTACTCTAAGACCTAGCCTATCTGTGTACCCTTCCTTTCCTTCCAGGGATTTAACAGGGATCAATAAACCTGAATGCTATTCCTGATTACTTCTAAGCAATGGTATGACTTTTGACGAGTTACTTAAATCCACGGACGTGAATAGCTTCATCTCTGTTTTAACTGCTGGAACCACACTACTATTGCTAAGACTGAGGATGCCAAACCCCTAATCATTCTGTGAGTTTCATTATTAAAGTCACATTGGCTAAGATGTGTAACCTGTATGGATGATTAGAATGAAAATAATCATTTTCTCATTCTTTGGAGGTGAATGGACGCCAGGATTTCAGCATTATTTTATGCAGAAGAATACTCAATAACGAAATGATAAAAACAGTTTAAAAGGGGACATTCATCTCCAAGGTATCTATCTGCATTTAATTTCTACTTCTCCATTTGGGCCACTCTAGCTTTTAGAACTGCACCCACTGTTTGTTACACATGTCGAACCCCTTCCAGGCACCTTGGCCAAGGTTACTACTTCTAGAATTACCTACAGTTCAGGCTACAGAACGGGAGTTGAATATAGATGAGGTTCTTTAAGAAAGAATATTAAAGTCAACAAAATATTTTAAAATCAATTCCAATTTTTCCTCATTTATTCAGTCCCAATATATAAACATATAAAATATATAAAATATAAAATCAGACACTTAAGGATTTTGACTACTTTCTTCATTGAAAAGAAATGGTAGGGTTTGTTGTCAGCACCAAATGAGTACAATACTTGGAAAATCTCCGTCTGATATAGGACAAGATCCAGCTAAATCAGGTGACTAAGTTATATCCAATATTTCATATCATTACAAGTTAATGGAAACAATCAGTTTCATAATATGGGCCCCAAGCGTATATTGTAATTCATTATTATGTGGATTTAACTTATATTTGAGTTATATAAGAATAATCGAAATGAAACTTTCAGAAGGGCAGTTTTCTCCTTCCTTGTGCATAACGACAACATAATGGGACCAAATTAAGTACCTACCATTGCCAGACAGAGTAATGCCAGCCTTTGCATCATCATTGTAAGGGAAGTAAGTGCTGCAGTCCTCACCTACCCAGTGTCTGTTACACACACACTTCAGCTCATTACTGCAAACCTGAAATCCAAAATCAATCTAGAGTCAATGCCAAGTCTCTGGTGCAGAGGCATGAAAAATAAACATTAATTTCTAATTATTATATGCCTAGAATTTGATGGGCCTGAAAATTTATTGGTACTTTCTTCCTACTACTACTTTATATCTTACTCAAGTACTTAAAAAAATATTTTCTAGAGATCAACAGTTGACCCAGAGGGAACAGTGAATTTTAACAGAGGAGTGAATTTATACGTCTAAAACAAAAATCAATGAAATGATTGGTTTGAATTTCATTAACTCAAATTTTATGAGGGAGATTTAAAAAACTAAGCAGAATTATAATCATTTGCCAATTATCCAATACAAAGGTTTCTTTCTTCTTCTTCTTCTTCTTTTAAAATAAATTTATTTATTTTTGGCTGCGTTGGGTCTTTGTTGCTGCACGCGGGCTTCTCTCTAGTTGCGGCGAGTGGGGGCTGCTCCTTGTTGCGGTGTGCAGGCGTCTCATTGAGGTGGCTTCTCTTGTTGTGGAGCACCGGCTCTAGGCGCATGGGCTTCAGTAGTTGCGGCGTGTGGGCTCAGCAGTTGTGGTGCATGGGCCTAGCTGCTCCACGGCATGTGGGATTTTCCCGGACCAGGGTTTGAACCTGTGTCCCCTGCACCAGCAGGCGTATTCTTAACCACTGCACCACCAGGGAAGTCCCTAAAGTTTTCTTTCTTCTAAAGAAAGGATCTTTATACCAAAATTTTATTCATCTTTTAGGAAGCAGATGAGATAAAGAGAAATCTGACAAAGAAGAGGGGAGGCCTGAGGCTTTGTAGTGGTCTGAGAAGAAAGCTTCACAAACCGTAACCTGGGCACCTCAGCCCAAGCTCTAGAGATTAGCTACCTCAGGGTCATGGAAACTGAGAATTCCCTCAAACAGAACCTAGGGAAAAAATTCACATAAAATGGCACCAAATTTTTAAAAATTATCAGACAATAATGTCTTCATTTATATAGCCAGGAAACAGAATCTATACCTAAGATCCTATGATTTAAAGCAACTTTGAAAGGAGTGGGAAGTAGGAGAGAATTCAGTTAGGGTTAAGATCAGAGAAGCGCTTCAGGAGACAGATTTTGACTGGATAGGTTTGTCTTTTGTCTGCTTGAATTTGCCAGAAGACAACATACATGCAGATCTAAATGTAACTATAAAATATGATTAACAAAGTGCAGATTTCAAATTAATTCAGATTAGCAAATTTCTGCAGATTAACAAACATGCAGGAAGAAAAAAAAAGGCCTGGGTTTGAGACCCCACTTCACCACTATCTTTTCAACAGACCATAACGAGGCCAACTGGTTTCTCCAAGTATGTTTCCATATCATACAACAGCACCAGTGACATAGTGACGAGAACAGTGACACCGATGTACAATGATCATAATAAACCCCGTCATAGCTAATGTTATTGGACACTCACTATGTCACAAGGATCGTTTTAAGTATTACATATAAGTTACAGGTGTTAATTCATTGGTTCTTCACAACAATCCTGTAAACTAGGCAATATTATTATTCCCATTTTACAGAGGAAGAAAGTGAGTCACAGAGAGGCTAAGTAGTTTGCCCAATCTCACCCAGTTAGTAAGGAGTAGAGCTGGGATTTAAACTCAGACTGATTCCAAGCCCATACTCTTAACCTACCTGATGTATACTATATAGAGAATATCTACTGTATTTCTCATTTTAATTTCTGTCACATATACAGTTATATTAAAAATACATAGAATATAACCTTTATAATAATTATGCATAATTATTAAAAATTATTGGATGCTCTTTGCCACCTGATTTACTTGTGTCTATCACTCATTTACTCATTCCTTAAACAAATAGTTAATTGACACAACTGTGTTTCACACTCAGGACTTCTAGATGAATAAGATACAGTTATTCATTAGCATAATGATCAAGAAAGAATTCCATTATTCTTTTCTCCCATCCCCCCAAAAAGCATCTCTCCCTAGCATCCTCTTCATTATTAAGGAAAGAAGACTTAGCAGATCTCTTTATAGGAGCAGAACAACTTACTACATGTCTTCTCTATTCTCCTGTGCCATCAGAATCCCTATCCTTTGGCAAAAAGTAACAATTACTAATACCTCCCTAAGGAAATTCTTGGCATATCCCTTAGGGATATACATGGAATGACCAGGATTGAAGGCTTACAATTCCAGGACAGGGGTCCTTTACCTCAACTGGATAGTATAACCAGTTTAAGCAAAGAATCCAGAAGGAGAATAAAAAAAATCATAGCACATGCCAAAAGAAAAAGAAGAGGAAGTTTTCGTTAGTGTACGAATTCCTAACTGAAAATGTCAAAACTGGAATCACTAATAGAGCATGTTTATTTAACCTATAAATTTACTTATATAGGACCTACATTATCAGATATATGACTTAACATATAGAATTTGGTCTTTTAAATACCACCATTCTTTCCATATATTTCTGAGAAACATTTCCTTAATTATTCTGCTTCTATTTCTAGAAGTTATCCTCAGCAGGTACCTACTGTTGTGGCCAAGGCAGTTACTTATGGTCTGTTCTAACCAGTCAGTGCCTGGATCATACCAGTTGTTAAATATTGTGGCCATTGCCCCTGCTTTGCACTCCCTTTTTTATCCCATTATAGTTTGTTAAAATTTGTCTCCTAAGTCACTTGTAGAAAACTAGCATTATATTAAAGATCAATTTAACCTAATAGGAGAGGAAGATGGAAGAATTTGGTCAGGAACATTAAAGTTTTTCATATCCCCAGGCTTTCACAGATTACACGGCAGACATATTCAAATGACTATGACCACATGACGGTTCACATACCAGCTAGAGAAACATGGACAAGCATGTTTTCGATCATTACAGAAATAAGCAGTTTAGGGTCTTGTCTGTTTCTGTGATATAAAAGGACTGAATAGTTCCCCATGGTGAGGTACTGAATACTTACTCCATTTCCTGAACAAACAGTGCCTTCTTTAGTGCTTAAACAAGTACTAAAGTTGAAGGAAGCCACAGGAAGACACCTGTGTTCTAAGCACATCATTTGGGGACCACAAGGTGTCCCATCTTCCACATAGCCAAGGTCTACATCTTCGTCAAGCTTAACATGCCCACCACTAAAAATAAATGGAGAGCAAAAAGAAAATGGGATTCCGTGAATTCATTTATCTTGAGAACATGCTTAAAAACTTAAAAGTAGGCAATATCACTTTCTCTATTTTCTCTTTATTACTAATAAAAAACAGTAGCATAAACATTTTCAACCTTTAAATGGAGACAGAAATTGAATCTTTTGATCTAATTCCTTTCAGAGATATTGATATATCTTAAGATTTAAACATAATTATTATAACAAGGGCCTGAATTGAAATGGTTTTATCATTTTGCCTTGGCTATCACGTACAAGTCAAGTAAGCCATTATTACTAGCATTTGACTTAATAAGTAGGTTTTAAGATGTCAAATATATTTCAAACAAGGATGAGAATTTTTGGTTTGGGTTTACATTTCCCAAAAAAGATTGTTCTATTAACAAATTACAGCTGACCTTTGAACAGGTGGGGTTTCGGAGTGCCACCCCCCCCCGCAGTCGGAAATCCAAGTTCCACGTCCACAGATTCAACCAATGGGGAGTTGTGTAGTGCTGTAGCACATATTTATTGAAAAAAATCCACGTAAAAGTGGACCCTCATAGTTCAAACCAGTGTTGTTCAAGGATCAACTGTATATTTGAGAAGACTATACTACTGCAACAGCTATTTAAAATAGCAAGCCCACATATACAGGAAAAAAAAATAAACAGGATAAAAATAAATAAACAGGATGGGAAATGAAAATGTATATTCATAATCAATTTATGCATATGGTACCATGTCAGTGCTACTATAAAAATCTCCATTCTTTTTATTTTTAGCAAAATTATGCATGCACATGGAGACAAATTGGTTTTTAAAATGCAATAAAGTGATCCACTGCCCCCTACTGCTCCGTATTTCCCTCCCTGAAGGAAACCAGTTTCTACTCTTAATTGACTCATTTGTTTTTTATGTACATATCTTTAAATAATGAGTTTGTATCACTATTTTTAATTTTTCCATTTTAAGTATTATCAATTGACTTCCCTCTATGGAATTTGAGAATTCTTCTCTCCCCTACCTTCTATCACATATTTTGTTGATCGATAGTTAAATCAATAACAAATTGTGCATTATTATGATTATGTAAATGTTATTTAGTTGAGTGATATAGTACGCCATAATTAAACCCCTTTCTTTTCCTTGTACAACTTTTTTGTTTTCCCTCAGATTAGCAAGTCTCTTATTTGTTTGTTGAAGTATCACTACCTCAAAACTAGTCCAATTCTGCTATCAAAATCTCCACTTAAGATGTGTCTGAACATCAGTTCACCTTCCTGAAATAATCTCTCCTGGAGTTTCCACCTGAAGTTTCCTCTGCTCCTATCTGATTTGGTTGGCTCCGCTCCTGTAAATGGTTCAGAGCTGGACATCTTGGATTTCCCCTCACGATTCATTGGAGGATTGCCATATCTCTCTCCATGGTGAGTATCTTGTTTCCTAAATTCCCTGTGTTTCTTTCTTAGTTTACTTCTTCATTTTGTGCAGCACAATTTCTAATAGCTTCCTGAGAAAGGACATAGGGGAGTAAACTCAGGGGAAACTTGCGTATTTAAATGTGACTTTATTTTCTACCCTCACACTTGATTCATATTTTGCCTGGGTACAGAATTCTAGTTTGGAAATCATTTTCTCCATTGTCTTCTGGATCCCAGGGCTCTTGTTGATAGACCCTAAACCATTCTAATGTCTGATCCTTTCTTTCTTTCCTCTCTGGAAACAGTTGGGATCTTTTTCTTTGTCCTAAGGTTCTGAAATTTCCTAACGATAAGTTTTGATGTGTCTCTAATTTCGCTCATTGCACCTTGCACTTGGTGAGCCTGGCAATATGGAAATTCAAGTCCAGCAGTTCTAGATAATTCTCTTGGAGGTACTCATTGCTAATTTCCTCCCTGCTGTTTTCTCTGTTCTTTATTATTTCCATTCCAAAATGGGGAGCTTTGCTCTATGTTCCCTTTCTTTGCCTCTTTGCCCTATTTTCTGGGAGATAATTTCAACTATTAAATTTAATTTCTGCCATCGTGTTTTTAATTTCCAACAGCCTTTCTTTTCTTTTCTTAATGTTCCTCATTTTTAAAAATAGCACTCTATTCTTGTTTCATGATAGAAATGTCTTATCTCTGATAAATGTTGATAGCTGGTTGCTGTATTTTCTGTTGTCGGTTTCTCTCCCTCTCTCTCTCTTTTTTCATGTTAGAGTCTTTCTTCACAAATCTGATAATCTGCTCATATTTGAGTTGGGGAACCAGACAGATGATTAGAAATTCTAGGACTTTCTGACTGAATACCAATGAGGCTGGACCACTTCTATACAAATCTGATATTGATATTTCCTGCTGTCCTTCAGTTTGGAAACCTTCTGTTTTATTTTTTGCAGACTGTAACGCTCAAATCTTTCATGGGAGGGTGAGCAATCCCCAGTTTAGCTGAGTCAGGGAAGCAATCTGTGGATCTAGCAGCTTCTCTAACAGACTTCACCTATCTTCTTTATTTTAGATCCTTTCCCAATCTCCAACTCGTTTACTCCCTCTTCCAGAAGAAGATGACACTGCCCATTTTTGAGCTTTTCGGGACTGACAGTATGTATTGGGTCATTTCTTGGTTTTCCCCATTACTGACTTAGGACTTCAGCTTTCTTAGTTTTTGTTTGTTTGTTTGTTGTTTATCTATTTTATTTTATTTTTAATTGGTGTACAGTTGATTTACAATGTTGTGTTAGTGTACAGCAAAGTGAATCAGTTATACATATATCCACTCTTTTTTAGATTCTTTTCCCATATGGGCCATTACAGAGTATTGAGTAGAGTTCTCTGTGCTATATAGTAGGTTCTTATTAGTTCTCTATTTTTTTTTTTTTTTTTTTTTTTTTGGCGGTACGCAGGCCTCTCACTGTTGCAGCCTCTCCTGTTGTGGAGCACAGGCTCCAGACACACAGGCTCAGTGGCCATGGCTCACAGGTCCAGCTGCTCCGCGGCATGTGGGATCCTCCCGGACCGGGGCACGAACCCGTGTCCCCTGCATAAGCAGGCGGACTCCCAACCACTGCGCCACCAGGGAAGCCCTCTATTTTTTATATATAGTAGCATGTATATGTCAACTCCAATCTCCCAATTTATCCCTCTTACCCCCTGGTAACCATAAGTTTGTTTTCTACATCTGTGACTCTACTTCTGTTTTGCAAATAAGTTCATTTGTACCCTTTTTTTAGATTCCACATATAAGCGATATCGTATATTTGTCTTTCTTAGTTTTGATAATCATCTACCACACATCCATTTGCTCTCCACATTCCAAAATTTTGTTGCTGTTGTTTCCCCTCCCTTTCTCTGCTTCCCTGTGGATAAATGAATTCTAAAAAAGATCCATTTGGTGTCATTTTAGTGGGATTTCAGAAGGGAGCAAAAGAAGATGCATATATTTAATCTACTGATTTTACCCAGAAATCCTCTTTCATTTCCCTTAGTAAGAATGAAATGCAAACTAAACCCTGAAAGATTTTACTGACCAATTAAACATAACTCTAGCCACCATATAACATTCTGCAGTCAACTAATTCTCTTCTTTTCATATCTTTTCTGTCAGGATTTCCTTAATCACCTCTATGGACTAGAGTCCATTTCATCTTACTAACATACACATGGACTGAAAACAGAAGCAATCCTAAGCTACATTCCTGGGAAATAAGATGACTAATGTTCTCATAGAATGGTTAGACCATTACCTGCAGTTTAATGTTCTTGCCTGCTGTACAACTAAAGTAGATGTGATTTCACCATCGAGTTCTCCAAGCCTCGGGATATTACCAATGTTCGTACACAAAAGGTAACCACAAAGCACATCCCTGTGTCAAAAAAGTATGAAGTATTTACTTTACTTCTTTCTCCAAAGACAGTTAGAACAATAACCTTATCTAATTTTAGCATTTGTTTTTTATCAACTATACTATTTCCTCCAATTATAAGCAAAATAAAATGAGATCAAATTAGTTTACCCCTGCTTTAAGAAGTGTCTTCTCTGAAACTCTTGTTGGTGCACCAAAATCCCAACTGTGTTCTAGCCTTTCCTTTATTGTCCATTTAGTATTTATCTAAAGGAAATTACCCATGAAATAGACTTTTTTTATATCCAAATCTCTTTCCCCATAACACATCACTGGATATACTAAAACATTTATAAAAATATTTGATAAGTGAATGAATGATCTTTGGATGAGTATTCTTTTAGAATACAGTGCTTTCTTCAACCTGTGGCACCAGAATTAAAGAAGAGATTACACATTTCATATACTTTGTAGATTCTCAACAACATAGGCTCATGATCCCTTTTTCAATATATGTCACTACTCCCCCAGCTATCACATACAATTCTAGTTTAACTTGTAAAATATTTTCATTTGTGCTAAATACTATCTTACTTATTCTCTATATTTAACACATTTTAATTGTTAATAGAATAATGATAAACACATGTTCTAATAAATATCTTACAAAGACTGATTAGCAGGCCAGCAAGACTATATATGGAAATATTAGGCTTTATCAGATAGAAAAAGAGAAAAATTAAGACTTGTATCTATCACCAACACAGAAAAATATGTATTATTTCATTCTTGAAAAATTTTTTTTAAAGTTATGTCATTTTATTATATCTATCATAAATGAAAATGCTTTCTTAACATAGAAGAGATATGCACTGAACATTTTTTTGTTGGAGTTTACTAAATACTTTAGGATATATAAAAAAATTAGACATGATTTTTATCCCCAAGGAAATTATACTCTGCATGAGAAGAGAATCATATACATTAAACAATTATAAAACATAGAGTTGGCAAAAAGGGCCATAAAAATAGTACAAAGGGCTGTGGGAGTTCAGTGGAGAATAGGGAGAGGATTTATTTTCAGAGTAAATCCAGAAATAATTTACAGAGAGAGCATTGTCCAAGCGGGACTTTGAGGATGGCTAAATTTTTGGCTGATAAAGGAGTGAGTATACAGGGTGCTTCCTAAGGAATGAATAGCACACACACAGGCGTGGAGGTAGGACAATAAAATGTATTAGAAATAGCCAGGTTTGCTAGACTTTGGAAGAGCAGAAAAAACAAAATATGTAGGTTGGGGCCAAATTGAGGAAGAGGTACAGAGCCAAGCTAAGGTTCGATTTTGTTTGTTAAGCAAGACAGTACGACATTCAGCAAAGTGGTTAAGAGGGAGCTCTAAAATCAGACTGCTGGAATTCTAATTCTGCTTCTGTTATATCCTAGTTACATGACCTTGGTCAAATTAATTAACTGTGTCTCAGTTTTCTCCTCCATAAAACAGGGCAAACTGCCATAAAGATTAGATGATATAGCTTATGTAAAGTGTAATACAGTGCTTAACGCATAGTGCGCATTCAATAGATGTTGGGTATTATTCTTACTATTAATTAGGTATGTGGAACCAGTGAAATTTGAACAAAGAATTTTTGACATGGTCAAAAAGATTCAGGAAAAGATTATTCTGATGGGAGCATGCTAGAGACTGCTGGCATTGAAAACTAGTAACAGGCTGTTGTAATAGTTGTAGGGTTGATATAGGTCTTAGTTGGGGTAATACAATAGAAGTAGAAATGAAGGGATGAATTAAAGACAAAGGGTAGAGGAGTAAAAGAGAATAATGAACATGACTGGGCATTTGGACAAGGAGCCAGAGGGCAGGTGGCATCAGGGATCACCCTGAGGCTTCTAGACAGAAGGACAGTGAGATATTAAGACCTTTGGCAAAATAGGCCTTTATAAAAGTCAGAGCCAGTTAATTCAATCTACCAGCACTGAGGACATATTCTGTTGGCTTTCATTTTTGTTGCCTTTGAGATGCTGACAGGTGCCTTCTAGGTGAGAAAGTCCTGAGGCAGCTATAGGCATGGCCTGAGCCTTAGGGGAGAGGTCAGAACGCGTGTTAAGATTTGGGAGCTTTCTGCAAAGGTGATGCTGGAACTGTGGGAAGAGATGAGGTGAAGAGAATGCTTTACAGGATGCAGAAAACAGGAAAGTCCTGGTCGTTCAAAAAGTAGTGCCTGCAACTGAGGTATAAACTCTAGCTAATTTCTCCATCTCACCGTTTGTTGCACTGTATCCATGTGTCTTTGTCTTTCCCACAGTTACCCTTCTCGGTGCCTTCAATATTCAGTTTCTCATAGCAGTATTTGTCTGATGCTGTCACCTCTGAAGCAGAATAGAGTTTTCTATCAGTGAGAGATACACCACATGAGTTGTTCAGCATGTCAGCAGTAAGGGGAAAACACGCACGACGGACTCTCCTTCACTACAATGTTATCAATTCCAAAAACTGTAGCTATGGTTCACAAGAGTTCCCTATATCAAAAGCATCCATCACTCAGGTACATTTTTCACAACTGCTCCTTTGAAACTTGGAAAACAAATCTATTTAGATCTTTGACAGGACTCAGGCTATAGGTTCTAAGAACAACACTCCTCAGAATTTGGCCAGTCATTAGGGGAAGATGCTACCAAATATTTCATTGAATAAATACTCAATGCTTTAATCTCAGTGCCAAATATAAAGCACGAATTTCTCACTCAGCAAGTTTTATGAATCATAAAGACAATTTTATTAAACGAGTGATGTACTATAATTAAAGATTCAAGATACAGCAGTATTTCCACCTTGTTTATTAATTCTTAACAGCTATCGAAAAATGTTACTCTACTTTTAAACAAACTTGAATTCCGGTTAAATCTCTGAAAGTCAAATCACATTTTTAAGTCATGTCAGCATCTTTGTCAGGATTATTTTTGCTAAAGCCAAGGTTGATAGATGGAGCCATCCAAGAGTTAGATCAAAACGACTTTTGCAAATTACTCAAAGATGATTGTCGGTATGTATATATAGATATATTTTAAACTAATTATATTGGTAGTTTCTTTTCCTACTTCTTGCTGTCAGCCACTAATTTTTCTTAAGGGGAAGAAGCACAAACCATATTTCTTTGTCCAGAGCATAAACCTACATAACTAAATTTTCCTCCCATCCCCATGTTTCTCTAGTTGTTCCAAAGAGAGCATACACTTCCCCTCCCAAAAGGATTATAGCCACTGTTTGTGACAATTAAGGATTATCATTATATTTATAGCTTGCTTTCTAATACAAATCATCTCTCGGAAGAGTTTAAAACAAAAACTGCTTTCAAAAGGGCCAGTAATACTTCTGGAAAATATATCACATTTAAATATACATTCAAGTTAAATATGTTTTAGATATAAATGTTATATGTTTCCCCCTGAAAATCTGATGAATTTTGAAAGAAATAACATTAAAATATCTTTATGATATGGCAGAAATACCTCAACAGAAATTCACCTATAACTAGGAAAACCAGCTGGAGTTTAAGAAAGAGAGTTAAGGAAGAAAAAGCAATTCTAGCTAAAATGCTACAGTTCTTATCCAAGGGTCCATGTCCATTCCATGTGGTTGATGGGTTTTGCCTAAGGATGCTAAAGGCAGCATAAGAGGAGCTAAAACCCAGGTTTGCTCTATTCTCCAAGCTGCATGCACTAGAGTGGACTTTACCTGCCTGGAAGCAAAGACACTTTCTGTCCAAAGACACTGCCAGCTAGCCAAGAGGTGTGGAGCTGTATCTTCTCAAAGAAGGTGCTTTTCTCTAATTTCCACAAAAGTGCCCCTGCTAAGACCTGCAGTGGCTTTGAAAATCCCCTAGTCATAAAGTAGTTGAAAAATTATTTCCAGCTCACATGTCTTTGGGCCAGATACCATACTTTGAAAAGGATCAAGCCATACTATTTACTCACTTTGCCCCCAGATGTACTTGCATTGTCTATCCCTGGTTTTACATCTTCCTCCAAAGCAAATTCCCTAAAATGGAAAAGCATACCCATTAGCGACACGACGTCCCCTTCTGTCAGATAACTGAAAAAGAAAATATGACTAGGAAAACTAGTAGATGAGTATTATAAAGGCCTTTTATCTTCAGAGTTGATTACAAAACATTTAATATGATCTTCCTACTTTGATAAGACTTCAGTATTTCTTTCACGCTGGTACACGTGAAACATTTAGGTAAAGATGAAGTAACTTACCTGGACACCATCACAGGAATAACCATCCATCTTATGAATATTGGGGGCACACTAGGAAAAGAAAACAGAAGTATGAACCAAATGCACAGCAAAATATCAAGATGAGCTAATCCCTTGATAAATATTTTCATTTTAAAAATAAAGTCTGATAATATAGGATAGTCTCCCAAACCATCTGAAAATAAAAACAAACAAGATCAAGAGAAATCAAAAGGAAATGTAACAATTGGTGCACTTTCCCCTAAAAATATGGATCGACCAGAGGCAAAAGTAGTTGATTTGTAAATCCTTATTTACAAATAAAAAGAACTGACAGCAATGACTCAGCAATGACACAGACACACTATTCCTCAGAGCAAGAAAAACAAGAGCACAAGACAAAAGCAAGGAAGATGACAACAGATGGAGCCATAGGTATGGTTTCCTCTTTTTCACCATGAGAAGTAACATCGCCCTTACCCTTAAAATGACTCTCAAGCAAAGGTCTACCCTGGACATGTTAGAAAAAGACATGCTTTAGAGCCCACCCACCCCCTTTTCTTTCCTTGTAGCAATTGCAGAAAAGACTGCAAAGCATTCTTATGTGGATAGAAACAGAGTGTAATTTTAAAATTTATTATACCTCTTTTCTAGCATTATAGTAATTACATACTCATTTGAGAAAAGTTAGAAAATGTGAAAAAGTAGGAAAAATTAAAGTCTCTCATTTTCCTACAACCCAAAGACAACTATTTTTTATATTTTGGTACATTTTTTTCCTCTACCATTTTCTACAAAATGTGATTTTTTTTTTTTTTTTTTTTTTTTTTTGCGGTATGCGGGCCTCTCACTGCTGTGGCCTCTCCTGTTGCGGAGCACAGGCTCTGGACACGCAGGCTCAGCGGCCATGGCTCACGGGCCCAGCCGCTCCACGGCATGTGGGATCTTCCCGGACCGGGGCACGAACCCGTGTCCCCTGCATCTGCAGGTGGACTCTCAACCACTGTGCCACCAGGGAAGCCCAAGATATGATATTTTTAAACATAAGGGTAATCAAGTTATAGATAATGTTTTATATTCTGTTTCAGCCCTTTACTTTCATCATACAAGTTTCCTCACGTCATAATAAACTTTTTTGAAGGTATCATCTTGATAGCTGTAACACATTGCCCTGAGCTAACAAACCATATAATCAATGTACTAAAATATTTAGTTATAACTATCTCCAATTTATGCTGTTACAACCAACGGAACAGGAGCATCTTTGTACATACATCATTTTCGGATTTAGAATTCTTTTAAAATCCCTGCTTATCATATAATCACATTTCAAAGAAGTTGCTCTAATATACTTTCATTCCCAGAGCCCATTCACTGTATCTCCATCATCACTAGGTGTTAGCTTAGAAGCATAATGCTAATTAGATAGTAGGAAAGGAAAGTACTTTTACACAAAAGATCTTTAATGTCTTAGGATGACTACCTTTAAAATAAAGCATTTTTAATGGTTAAAGTAGATATACCACTACTGAATCCCTCTTCTCTAGAGAAAAGAAGATGTGGGCAGTCTTCATTTTGCATGAATTTCACTCACACTAGAGCATGAATTTCACTCACCGTGGTTTTGTTAAACAACACCAGTACCCCAAGGACACAGTTCCAATTTCAGTTACCACAATAGATTAACTGTGAGTAATTGCATGAAGTACAAACTTTGCTACTAGCTCTTCAGTCCACTGATCACTAGGTAAACAAGAGATGCCCATCACAGTCAATGACCCATCTAGTCACTTCTTTCAAAGTCTGTTGGTGATTGCTCGCTGAGCATCTGTTCATTCAGTTCATGCACGGACAACAGAGAATGTAGATTGTCACCTCTCTCTCTCTGGGTGATACCATGTGACATCTTACAAAATCGAATAATTGAAAGAGGAAACTGGCCAACAAAGATGAAAGTGCACCAAAGAAATGAAAAGTGATGACATTGGAAGAGAAATTCAAGTCAAATGTAAATGGTGTGATAGAAAAAAATCACTATGGGAATGGAATGTTGATACCACTGTTCAGCAAAAACTTCCCGTTCACAACTTCACATCTCTTGGAGATATTTCAGGACATTGAAAGCACAAAGGATAAAATGTCAAAAGCTGATACAAACTTAGAAAGGAGTGTGGCAATTCAACAAGGCATAGAAAAGATGCTCACCAAGTGTCATAAGGTTTATGACCAGGAGAAGGTAAGCACAGCTCAAACTACTCTTGGTAAGTTTTTTAACAAAGAAATAAGATACTATAATTTTCAGTGTTTCTGTTTTAATTTAATATGCTAAATAAATGTTAGGTTTTTTTTTTTGTTTCCCTATTCATTTAAGACCAACAGTAAGAGAGTTTTTAATCATCTGACATTTTTTAAAGATAGCAGAACAACCGTAACTTTTTCCATTGATTACTAGAATAACTTTACGTGGTTTCAGCTTGCATGGTCATTTGTGTTCCTGCACTAATATGCAAAGTAAGGACTGCCTACATACATGTACACTGAAATCTGTGAACCCCTGACAAAGTTTATCAACTTCCCTATCCTCCCTATTGACAACTAAATGATATTAAATTGAAGAGCAGCTATTAGTGGCAACCTCTGTCAGATAAACAAGAGTCAAGACAGGTCCCTTTTCAGAACCCAATACCTCGTGGGTCTCTCTGCCTTGGCTGACTCCTGTTTCAACCAGCTGAAGAGAAAGAGTCTCTTTGATTCCTCCTTCACTAACTAGACAAAAAGCAAATGCCTTTTACCCTCTACTTTAAACAAAAACAAAATAGTTAAGGCACGTATGTATACAGTCTTAAATTAGTTCAACATTAAGACAAAATCACGCCGAACATCTGCTCAAGCTTTGATTACTGAAACTTCAATTCTCAAAAAATTAATAAAAGGAGGGTGAGAGTTGACATGAAAGAGAAACATGAGTATCTTGTCCAGTTCCATTTCACCTGGGGGTCAGCACACTAAACATACTCCTACTTTTCCCCCATCGGGTTTAGAGAAATTATTCGTAAATTACCTGGCTTGAATTTCCTGAGCATGTTTCACGAATATCACAATCATTTACTGCTTCACGGCATACAGTTCCCATAGGCTGAAACTAAAATGAACAAAAATCAATGTGCAAAGCTGTCAAAGGAAAAAAACTCTCACAGTATCATCTTTAAAAAAAGAGAAATGAAAAAAAAAAAAGAGAAATGAATATTTTTTTGGATAGGAATAGCTTAAACTAGTTTAAGATGGAAATCTGTGAAAACCACAGTTACTGCATGAAATGTCAACTTAATTGTTCTCAGAGTTTCTCACATATAAAGTAATTTGCATAGTCATCACACATAAGCCTTACAAGATCTTGTTAAAATAGGATGTGCTTGATGGTACATCTGTACCAGAAGGACAGTCAGTCCAAGTTCTAGTAATTCTTCCTTCCAAAGAGCTTTTGGATTTACACTTTACCCTTCATTCTTACTGGCACCTTTATCATATTTTTCTTTTTTACCTCATCAGCCAAGAATTTGGAAGTTACATTTTGGACTGAATTGTAAAAGTTAGATTTTCTGGCAAAGCTGTTTCCTCCCATGCTTTCCTTTACCATCTTCTCTCCTGCCTAATTTTTATACAGATCTATAGCTTGGTCGTTTATTCCTTTCTTAATGTTTCTATTATTTGTATTTGTGTATGAGAGTTTTTTTGTCTGTTTTCAACTCAAGTATTTTTTGTAAGTGTGGGAGTTGTACAACTAAATTTTATGCTTGTTGGATTCATAAATTGCAAGAGTATTCATTATAACAAAACAAAGAGATCTATAAAATTATCATCCTTCTCCTTCCCTCTTTAATCCCACTCTCTTTCCTGCTCCAAAACGTTACTATTTGGGGAGGGATCCTTCCATGCTTTTATCTCTGCTCACACAAACATACACAGTATTCGGGACCCCTCCCCACCCATCCATACACACACACACACATACAACTTTCATCTTCTCTCCCTTGTTCACGACCCTCCAGGCATTTCAGTTTCCTGCTGTCCATAGAACATGAGCAGCACACTGCCAACTGCAATCAGGAGTTCAACAGACATTTTTCAGAAGATCAGAACAAAACTTGTGTTCATTCATTCATTCACCAAGTGTTTGCTAGGCACTTAAAATGTGCTAGGGACTCTCTAGCCACTGGAGACTCAGTGGAGAAGAAAACACAAGAATCCTGCTGGCAAGGAACTTACATTTCAGTGGGAGTACATAAGCCATAAAAATAAGGAAATAAGCAAGATAAGTTAATTTCATAAACTCTGGTTCTCTTCCTCCTTGGGATTGGTGCAAGCTACAATTCTAGAACTTCTGAGGTAGAAGTTCGAGCAGGTTTAAGGTAGAGTTTATGTGAGAGTGTAAATGTTCAAGAACTGTCAGGAAACCTCTGAAAGAAAGCATAGTAAAGGAGAACTTGTTCTAAGTGCTGGGATAAAGCAGTAAATAGATCAACCCAAATCCCTGCCCTCTTGGAATTTACATACAAATAAAAGGAGAAAAAGAGTAAAGAAGTAAATAACCAATGAGTCCCCAAATTATGGTTTGAGGACAAACTTTGGTTGGCTACCTGTTTTTTTTGTTTGTTTTTTGTTTGTTTGTTTGTTTTTTGCGGTACGCGGGCCTCTCACTGTTGTGGCCTCTCCCATTGCGGAGCACAGGCTCCGGACGCGCAGGCTCAGCGGCCATGGCTCACGGGCCCAGCCGCTCCACGGCATGCGGGATCTTCCTGGACCGGGGCACGAACCCGTGTCTCCTGCATCGGCAGGCGGACTCTCAACCACTGCGCCACCAGGGAAGCCCGGCTACCTGTTTTTATACATAAAGTTTTATTGGAACACTACCACACCCATTTACTTCTGTATTTTCGATGGCTGCTTTCAAAGAAAGAGTTGAGTAACTGAAACAGAGACCTTATAACCCACAAAGCCTAAACTATTTGCTATCTGGCCCTTTACAGAAAGTGTTTGCCAACTCTGACTTACAGATACATTATTATAAATACATACAGAAGAAAACAGAGATACATATGATTTCTCATCTTGTTCTTCCGTTCCCTCCTTTCCATTCACTCTTCTGCCTGACTCCTTTAGGGACGAGGGTCGGGGTGTGGTGTAGAGAAAGTGGCAGAAGAGATCTTACTTGACTGGTAAAGTTGTAACTTATACTCTGGGATAGTTAACCCTGCCGTTTTATTGTATATTTTAATTTTATTATTTTGTACTTGTTCCTGTCAATGATTATATCACAAAGAGTCTAACTGTAGAAATCCAAGAAAAAAATGGCATAATTAAATGCATTTTATGGATGGGCAGACTTAAAACACTGAGAATTAAAATAAATGATTGGGGATCCCTGGAAAGCAGCTGGTGGAACTGAGAGAATAAACAGTTGAGGTAGACAAAATGAAAGAATGTCTGTTTAACATTTGGTTTAATCTTCCTTTTTTAGAGAGCGCTTTCAGAGATCTCTGCCTGCGCTTTGCTTCTATTAAAACGCTGCCAGAGACACAGTGGTAACGTGGAAACAACAGAAATTGCTGCCAGCAAATGTGGGATGTAACTGCACATTTATTCCTTACTGCTGAGGGAGCCTATGCAGGTTATTTCACTTCCTGGAGACGGGCACTGCTCATCGGAAAAATCTGGATACTAATGCCCATCCCCAAAGTGTAGCCATGAGCATTATCTAAGACAGCAGTCTCAACAAGAGGACATGTGGCAATGTCTGAAGACATTGTGGTGTCATGATTTGGAAGGATGTTGCTGGCAACTAGTAGGTAGAAGTCAGGGATGTTGCTAAATATCCTACAAGACGTAAGACACACCCTCACAATGAAGAATTATCTGGCCAAAAATGTCAACAGTGCCAGGGTTATGAAACCTGGATATAGGATGACATAATTTGAAAGTGCTTAGTACAGTTTCTGGCACACAGTAGGGTATTTAATATGATAGGTTCATATTTCACCCTCTCGTAACTCATTAAAGTTAGTCAATCAGCAAATAATCAGTAAGAGAGTGCTGTGCATATTTATTCATTCATTCAACAATTATTTACTGAAGACCTGTACCAATTACAGTGTAAGTGCCTGGCTCTGCCTCCATAAAATGTACAGACCTGAGGGAGAGGAAGATATTGAACCTCAGAAATAATGTAGAATATTGTACCAGATTTTATATGAGAAGAGAAAAAAGATAGATTTCTTTGAGCAAGGTAAGCCCCAAGTAACTGTAGTCTTGATGTAGAGGCTTAAATATTTGCGGGCAGGTATAGGATACTGTTGGGAGGATGAAAACAGACAAGGTGGATAACGATGCATTAAACTCTCATGCACAACACATGAAAGGTGTTTTAATGTCTAAAGGGATTTCTTTTGTTCCCTCAACAGCTAATGCAAGAGATATACCAAGCTGAGCACCAAGAAGGGAAGGATCTATTGAATATCCACTTGGCTTTACAATAAAGGAAACACATCATTCAAAAAATAGTTTCATTTAGATTATATTACATTTGATTTTTATTATTGTTATTACATATATATGATAGCACATTAAATGGTTTCATTGAATGTGCATGCTCCTCAGAGAGGCAGTAGAGAGAGGACAAACTCTGGGGATTACAAACATTCAGGCCCTAGCTCCTGACTTGGTATAAGACCCAGGGAAAACTACTTAATCACTACAAGCTTCTGTGTTCTCATCTGTTAGATGGGAATAAAAATAGTAACTACTCCTGACAAATTTTGTGAGGCTCCTGTAAAGCACCTGGCACTTAGTCACTCAACAAATGTTAGGTCTTACTATTGTTATTTGCTTATATTTACCTAGCCTTAACAATTTAATCAAATATGTCCTCTTTTCTTTCAGCTGGTTATTACTCAACATTTATTTACCTTGCACTTTTTACAACAAAGACCATCACTGCACTGGGAGTCTTGAGTCAAGGTGCATTTCTTACAACACTCTGCTCCTTCAAGGACACATTCCTAAGGAATATAAACATTTGCAAAACGTCAGAGAATGGTGTCATTTTCCTGAAAGTACCAGGATATTTTCTAAAACCAATGTACAGCCTCAAAGTAAGCATCTTTCTTCCACAAATCTTATGAAATTTCTAGGCATAACACTTGCTCTTCATGTTTCAGTGTGTGAACCTGGAATAACCCCGAACAACCTAAAGAAATCATCCCAACACCCAGAGACTTACTGCCGGGGTCCCACAGTCACACTCCTCTCCAGTTTCAATGAAGCCATTGCCACACTCAGGAGGATCAAGAAGCTGTGGAATGAAAACCAAAAAGGGCACTAAAATGCAGAAAAATCAACATCAAAGACCTTACGAGAGACCACAAGTGCCACACCTACACTTCTGGCCTATCTGTCAGTCATTCCAAAATATATTTTTATTTTCCTAAACTGCAAAGTATGACTTCAGAATTTTAGAACTGGAAACTTTAGAACATAGTGTCTAATATTGTTTCCATTTCATATTTAATCATATTTTCATATATAACATACCTATCAAGCAGGGTCTGATAAGTGTCATCAAAATAAAAGATGATCTTGGCATTGACTAAAACCAAGCCAGATGGACTCCTGAAATTTCATTTCAAACAGGATGCAAGGGATTTGGAGTCAGACATCCGGATTCAAATTGTGGCTCAGCTACTTATCTTGCGCAAATGGCGTGCCATCTCAGAGCCCAAGTGTTTTCGTATTTAAGACAGGAATAATAATAATATTAGCTTCCCATCTACTTAATGAATTGTTACGAGGATCAAGTTCAATTACCTGCGAAAAGCCCTTTATTAACTGTTATTTCCTTGTGAAACAAAGTTTTTTCATGGACAATAAGGAAAACATCACAAAAATTAATAAATCTACTGATTTATTTAATATAAAATACAACTCTTCCTATTAAGATAGCTCTGCAGAGAACAGCAATAATAATTTGCCCCAGAGATGGAAGCAGTTTTTGGCCTGTACAAGAGTATATTTTGAGACTTTTATATTTTTTAACTTCCTGCTGATTTTATTATCTTTTGAGTATAATTTATCTTATGGTGATAGGTAAAACTAGTAAATAGCTGTTATGTTCCAGATATATAATATTCATTCAAAAGTTAATACAAGTTTACATATTATAGAATGGAAGTGAGTACACACCCACATGCATGCATGCACACACACACACTTTCTTAACCAACTAGAAGGAAAAAACAAGCAAACAAACAAACAAAAAATCAAGAAAGCAACAACAAAAGTCCCCACCTAATTTCAAATACTCTCTCCTCTCCTACAAAAGAATCAACTCATCTCTAGGTTTCATTTTTAGTTGAAAGGATCATAATGAATGAGGCAGCTTTGAAAGCCAAAACTAAAACTCTCCAGTTGAAAAAACACAGCTATTCTCTTACTCTGGGCTCAGAATAATCAATTAGTTTGGTTAAAAGACTTGAATTGTTTTTCATTTATAGAAGCAGGAATTTAGTTCCAATATCCCTTCTGAAGCTTTTGGAAAGAGTCTTAAAATTGTCAATTTGCTTTTCAGTGCAGTATGAAATTTCCTAAATTTCACTGGAGTGAACAGAGAATGAAACCAGGTAAATGATTACAAAGGCAATGCCACGTATCACGGCGATGTAGGGAAGCACTTCATAGTTCACATAATTACTGAGGACAAAACACTCTTCTTTAACATGGGAAGTCTTCCAAATGTATGATGAAGACCTGTTTTCTAGTCAGTAACCAGAGGATGCTCTGCAAGCTATGAAAGCCTCTGACAGTCTCAGTACAGACCTTCTCCTTTTTAGCAGACTTAGTTTTTATACTGAGAAGTATTGTAATTTTGATAGTTTTTATATTGAGAAGTATTGTAATTTTGATCGTACTGCTCATTCTGAAAGGCAGTGGTGGGGAGTAAAGAGGGGAGACAGGCCTCCTTTTCTACCAGTATGAATTGTGATTCGGTATCCAAAGGCAGGGGAGGGGGAATGTATCAAGAACATGAAAAAGAAAGGCAAAGTGAAACCATTTTTGTAAGCTAACCCTGAATCCTCATTTGGCCATATAAAAAGAAAATGGACATTTTTCAGAAAGCAAAACTAATTTCTACCTGCTTTTTATTCCCATCAGAATAACCCCAAATGCCCAAGATTAATTCAACTTAGAAATGTAGAATGTAGATATTTAGTGTATCTAGAATGTGTATATATATATAAGCTAGTTGAAAAGCTTTCTTCTATAAGACACAATGAATGAAAATCTGTGTTTACAATACTTTAGAAAGATTAATAACTAATAACTCTGATCACACTTATTACCTTAGAAGGTTTGTTGAAAAGGCAGGCACCACCTCCACTATTCAGGAAGTCATGATACTCTTCAATATTACACTGGGTGAACTTTTTAGGAAGATAATAGCTATAAAAAAGAAGAAAAGCAATAGCTGGGTACAATTTTAGTCTCCCTTGTTTGTAGATTAGTCTTAAAACTGAACACTGTTAACATTGTACATTATTCCTAAAAAAAAAAAAAAGAATAAATAAATAATAAATTCCACTTATGTATAACATTTGCATTCAATCCGTAAGAGTTTATTCAATAAGCAGTTTTCTAAATTCTTCATTAGGTGGCTAATAGTAACTACAGTTTGCTCATTATCTGCATATCCATTCAAAGGAAACACACCTATAGTACCTGTAATTTCCATCAAAGAGAGTTAGAAATAATTTATTTCACAATGAGTCTTTCCTAAATATTAAACCTGGGCTGGAACCCAAACTGCAGGGCATTCTGCAAAATAACTGACCTATAATCTCCGAACGTGTCAAAGCCATGACAGTCAAAGAAAGACTGAGGAATTGTTCCAGATTGAAGAGAACAAAAACTGACTGTGATGCCTGATTCTGAAGCGTTTGCTAAAATGACATGGAAGAAACACAGGACTGATCCTGAATGAGGGATATGAATTGGATGATTTTCTTGGTGGTATTGTGGTCCTATAGGAAGATGCCTTTGTTTGCAGAAAGGCACATAAAGTTAGGTATTTGGAAGTGATAGGCACCATGTAAAAACTTGCAATTCAGAGACAAAAAGGTTCTTTGTAACTATTCTTCTAACTCTTCAAGTTTCAGAGTGCTTCAAAATACAAAAAAAAAAAAAAAAAAAATTATACCCCCCCAAAATAATCAAGGGTCAATAGAAAAAAGAAACCTCGCGGTAGAGCAATTTGGAACTATGCATTAAGAATCTTCAGAATGTGAAATATCCTTAAATCTAGTAATTTTACTCTCAGAAATTTTTCTTGAGGAGTTGATTTGCTATGTGTGCAGAGATGTCTGAATAAAGATATTTATGGTGGAACAATTTATAGTAGCAAATAACATGAAAATAATCTAAATGTTCAACAGTAGAAAACTGTTAACTAAACTGTGATATATTAATAAAATAGAATACCATGTACTTATTAATATTCATGGTAGTGTTAAAGAATGAAGGCTCAGAAAAATGCTGACTATATATAATGTTAAGTAAAAAATGAATAAACTGTTATATCCAACATAATCCAAATTTTATAAAACAGTAAACATGTAAAGAGAAAAAACTACTGGATTTATTTTATTTTATTTTTTAGCCATGCCACGCGGCATGCAGGATCTTAGTTCCTGACCAGGGATCGAACCCATGCCCTGTACAGTGGAAGCACAGAGTCCTAACCACTGGACCGCTAGCAAAGTCCCAAAACTGCTAGATTTAAGCAGCAGTATTTTAACATTAACCACAGTTGTCACCCAATGGTGAGAAAAGAGGTGATACAAATTTTATTTTCTGTATTTTTCAAAAATTATTTTACATTGAGCTTTGTATAAAAGTGAAAACACAATTAAGATAAGAATGGAAAGTCTCTCCCACTAGTCTGTCCGTTTATATGCCTACTTCTTCCTAGCATAACGATTAACGCTTAAGTGAACTGACTAATGGAATTTACGATTATTTACCCTAAACTCATTTACCAAGTATTTCATGCCAAACTCTCCAAATAAAGTTGTCTTGGGTTTAAACTGTCTGAACTACTTTACTTCCTTTGCTTCATTTTCCTAATAAGTCATAAACTTTATTATTTTAAAATTTTCTTATATATATTACTTCCTTTTTGCTTTTCAGTGCCTACACTTCAGCCAATGTTTTTATCGCCTTATCTATAATCCATTGTATATATCCCTGTCAGGATTATGGAATTTAAACAGGAATTTCTTCAAGTTCCCTCTTTATTCTACTGGTCAAAATCGGAGGTGGTTCTCTACTGCTATAGAAGAAAGTCACTGATTTTCAGTGTTGGACCCTTAGAAGTCAAAGTCTAGTTCAGCCCCTGCCCTGCAAAGGCACCATCAGGGGGTTCAGGTTAGCCCAGCCTCCTGCCCACTACACAGCTGGGAGCTCTCCAGTAGTGAGCTCTCCCAGCACAGTCTGCTCTCCAGTAGTGACAAGAAACTCTTCCCAGATAGGGAAGCTCTTTTTACACATGAAGAGTTGAAATCTGTACATTGCACTTACCTTCCCTATGCCACATCTGACTTCCTATAACTGCCGCACACAGTCCTGTATTGTTAACTATATCAATGAGACTAATGCTTTACCATAACCATGGCCCTTCCAATACCTGAAAGCAGATACCATTTCTCTCCCTAAGCTTGGCCCCAAAGCTTCTTTTTTGCAGGGTAACAAATCTATTCAATGCATTCTTACATTTTTAATTCTTATACCTTTAAATAGGACCGACAGTCTTCATTTCAACAATGCTTTCCAACATTTAACAATACAGAGGAACTTCAGAAAGTAGAAATGGGAGGGAATTTACCCATGGGAAATATATGTCCATAATTAGTGCTGATAGGTGATGTTTGGCACAGATCAAATGATATCTGGCATCATACCAGACAATGTTTTATGTAAAGAGCTTTTCTCTTGTATGCAACTATTTGATGTAAGGAGTTCCAATGCAAAGAGCTACGCATATTCGAGTGTAGCCATTGATTTTGCTGCATATTATGCTTAGTGCTAAGCAGATTGTCTGTATAATTCTTTTAGTTAATCAGAATAATCAGACAAGATTAAAAAACAAGAACCTCTAGCATGGAATTTAGTAATTGTTAGAAAATTACAACTACAAAGACTTTTATCATTTCTTCTTAATACTAAGCAAAGAGTCCAAAGATTTTTTTTTTTTTTTTTTTTTTTTTTTTTTTTGCGGTACGCGGGCCTCTCACTGCTGTGGCCTCTCCCCTTGCGGAGCACAGGCTCCGGACGCGCAGGCTCAGCAGCCATGGCTCACGGGCCCAGCTGCTCCACGGCATGTAGGATCTTCCCGGACCGGGGCACGAACCCGCATCCCCTGCATCGGCAGGCGGACTCTCAACCACTGCGCCACCAGGGAAGCCCAGTCCAAAGATATTTTGAAAAATATTTTAAACACAAAATGTCCAAAGATATTTTGAAAAATATTTGCATGTATATTCCCTCCATCATCTATTCTTCTTGTCATGCATATGCTGGGAGTTCACATTTCAAATACAATCAATACATATTTATTGAAAAACAAGTCTGTACAAGAGAGTATGGTGTGAGGTCTGACAAAAATAAAAATTAGTGCAATATATAATCCTAAAAAATTTACAAATTTTAATTGGTGAGAGGAAACAAAGACATAGAGAATCAAATTATAATGCAGGAGTTAAAAATTATAATAAATCTCAAGTGGTTAAAAATGTGGTTAGATAGAAAAAAAACTGAGAATTCCAGATGAAGAGAATATATTAAAGAAATCAAAAGAAGCTGGAAATTCATGTACAATTATGATGAGCATATTTTTCAGAGGCTGAACATCCATGTAGGATTACGGTTAACAAATCAGAAAAGGTGGAAACCCATATACAATTATGGTAAACAAACTGCATAAATAGTAGTAGAAAATGAGATTGCAAATGAGTATGAAGAAAGATTATGGACCTCTAAATACTGAAGGAAGGAATGTGAACCTTATTCTTTACACAATGGAGACACAAAAGTTCTGAGCAGGAAAATGACATGATTCGTCTGTTTGACATAAAAATTCATGTGCATTAAAAGAAGAATGGAGAAATTGTGCTGTACACATTCAATGAACTAGAGCTGTGTATATATATATATATGTACATCAGCATGGATGAACCCCACAAACATAAAGCTGATTAAGAAAGTAAGTCACAGAAAAATATAGTATGACGCCTTTCATATAAACTGAAAACATGCAAAGCCATGCTATGTATTACTCCAACACACACACACATATACAGTAAAAGTATAAAAAAGGACCTGTGAATGATATAGACCAAATTTGACCTGTGAATGATGTAAACCAAATTTGACCTGTGTATGATATAAACCAAATTCAAGATGGTGGTTACCTTATCCGGGGTTGGGAACCGATAAGACAGAACACAGGGGGATTTAACGGTGCAGACAGTGTCTTGTTTTGTTTTTATCTAGGTGATCGTATACAAGTGTATACTCTTTTATTCTTTATACCTTTCAATTATGATGGAAGTGGAGTTCAGGAGGGGAGAGAGGGAGCCTGAAAGCTGTGTAAGTAGCTGGAATGTTATCAAAATAATAACAGCACAAGATAATAAAAGTTTAAAGTAAGGTGGTAATGATAAGCTTGGCATGAAAGGGATGGCTGTAAAATTTATTTAGAAAGAATAAAAGATTGATGCCTGATAGTGTGTCAAGGGTATGCCAGTATAAAAATGAAAACTTTTCTTAGGAAATGGACTGAGCACACCACTTCCCACTCTTAATTCACACAGGTAGCTTGAAATCAGCCACTGTGGGAGCACTTACACCATAGGCTTCTACATAAGGTAGAAGGCTGCTGGAAATCTGAGAAAACTACTCATCAGGGCTCTCTTCTTGTTTTTGCTTTTGAGACACACTTCTGTTTATAACTCATTTAATTAGAATAGAAGAAGATAAAAGGAAAGGGAATTAGAAAGTAAGCCTTCAAGAACAAAGTTGTTGCTCATTTCTTACATTTCCAGACTAAATTCAAGGCTAAAAAGTCTTTGATCAAACTACAACAAGGTACCACCTCACACTGGTCAAAATGGCCATCTTTAAAAAATTTACGAATAACAAATGCTGGAGAGGGTGTGGAGAAAAGGGAACCCTCCTACACTGTCGATGGGTGCAGCCACTCTGGAAAACATTATGGAGATTCCTCAATAAACTAAAAATAGAATTACCGTATGATCCAGCAATTCCACTCCTAGGCGTATATATCCAGACAAAACTATAATTCAAAAAGATACATGCACCCCAATATTCACAGCAGCACTATTTACAATAGCCAAGACATGGAAACAACCTAAATGTCCATCAACAGATGAATGGATAAAGAAGATGTGGTAATATATACAATGGAATACTACTCCGCCATTAAAAAGAACGAAATAATGCCATTTGCCGCAACATGGATGCAACTAGAGATTATCATTCTGAGTGAAGTAAGTCAGAAAGATACAGACAAATACCATATAATACCACTTATATGTGGAATCTAAAATATGACACAAATGAACTTATCTACAAAACAGACTCACAGACATAGAGAACAGACTTGGGGTTGCCGGGGGGAGGGATGGATTGGGAGTTTGGGATTAGCAGATGCAAACTATTATATATAGAATGGATAAAGAACAAGGTCCTACTGTATAGCAAAGAGAACTATATTCAATATCCTGTAATAAACCACAATGGAAAAAATATGAAAAAGAATGTATATATGTATGTATACCTGAATCACTTTGCTGTACAGCAGAACTTAATGCAACACTGTAAATCAACTATACTTCAATAAATTTTTTAAAAAAGAAAGAAATGCTTTAAAACAATTATTATATTTACCTGAAGTTGGTGGAATCATATATCCTGCATGCCCCGACTCACCCCATTTCAAATTCCCCCAGCCAAAAAAAAACCTTTGACCTACTAGCTTAAAGAACAGCAATTGTTTTCATAAATAAGAGACTATTTCGTGAAAATATATTCCCTACAGAGCCATTGAGAATATCTACTTCCAATTTTAAATGCCTGTGGTAAGGTTCCAGGCACTAAGTTATTGAGTGTCATCCTCCTAAGAAGACAACAGCACAGCAGAGAAAGGAACAGTGAGTTATTTTTAAATAGAAGTGGCTCACCCAGTGTCTCCCATTATGCATCCAGACCACGTGTCCTCACATTTACACTCACCTAAGAGAAAATGAATACACATGCCTTGTTAGAAAGTGAAAACAGATGCATTAGAGTAGTTACTATTTTAAAAAGTATATGTTCTGTTTTATGTAAAGCATAGCAACAAAAATCTATTGTACTTTGACCCTATCGAGCTTATATAAATTTTACTAAAATAAAATCTTTTCATATTTTAACAAGTGGGCATATTTGTAAAGCACTCACTTAAAATGGCTTAACAATCAAATACCAATGAAATAGTGATGTACCACTACAGGATTCTGGTTTCATAAGCCTTTATTGGAATTCTAACAATTTCTCGTCCATTTTTAAAACCTCTGCACCCAAGGCTTCTGGTAGAAGGCAGTATAGTATATTGGTTAAACAAAAGGTCCTCAGAATCAGAAATACCTAGGTTCAAAATCTGGGTATGCCCCTTAATATATGTGTAATCTTGGAGACATTACACTTTTAAGATCTAGTCACTTTATCTGTAAAATGGGAGCTGATAATGAATATCTTGCAGGATTATCTTGAGGATTAAATGAGCATCTAGATGTATATAATTCTGGCATTCAATTATCTGTTATATAATGGGTACTTCATAAATGGTAATAGTTGTAGTTAATATAAATGATCATATTTATTACTAAAATGATACCATAAATATGATTATAATCAACTTACTCCAAATATATAGTGTTTATCCATTCCTGGTAAAGTAACTTTACCTACTTGGGAAAATATATTCATCATAGATGCTAAATCTAGCATATTTTACTAGGCCCATATTGTATTAAGCCCTTTATCAGGTCTGATCCTGGCAGGCAAATTCTACCTCTGTGGCAATACTAAAAGATGCTTTAAATAAACTGTAATAAAGTAGTATGCCTTATGAATAACTTATATTAGCACAGGCTTAGTGGAAATGCTTGGGTTTTGGAGTCACACAGACCCACCTCTATAACCCACCTTGTGAACTTAATGCAATTTACTTCTAAGTTTATTCATTCAACGACACTGGTTTGAACACCTCCTACGTGCCAGGCTCTGTTCTTAGCACTGGGATACATAACTAATCAAAATAAAGGGCCCTTTCTTCAGGAAGCTCACATTCTAGCACAGGAGATAGATAGTCAATAAATAATAAACCTGAAAAGCAAATGACTTATATGGTACAAAAATACAGAAAAAAAAAAAACAACAGTATGCCTTAAACCTTTATGCCCAGACCATTTAAAATTACCAAACTGAAATTATGTCCTTTTTTAGATTAAATTCAACTGTGAATTTAACATCACCTGGCTTTAAATGTTTATTATACATGGAGAAAATTCATCTGTAATGTAAATATTAACATTTGTATTACTTTTGGAAAAAAAAATTTTTGTGTCCTGGATATCTTTATATTATCACTTAAACTCTTTTGATCTATCAACTGAATTAAAGAATTTCATTCTCTAAAATATTTTTCAGATAGTCTACTTTAAATACAACTAAACCACACATGTACTTAAACTTACCGCTTGCTAACTTTCTTTTGTCTGAGATAATACCAATATTATGGGCTAACGACTGGGCAAGTGTAACTGCCATTAAATCCGTTTTCCCAAACTGAAAGACAAAAATAAAATACTTGTAAATGCAAATTATTTTTTATTTAAGATGGGCCAGAGAAAATGTCACAATATAATTGAAAATAAGTAATTTCTGAGCATTTTATTTAGCAGAGGTTAAACACATAATAGCTAGTGCTGAACTACTAAGCATTTGGGAAGAAGTAGTAAGAAATAAATCCATGTTTGACTAAGTCTTACAGAGAAGACTAGAAGCCAGGGAATCATCGACTTTCAGATTTGGAAACTTACATCTAATTTTGAGCCCAAATTTCACTGGTGACATTCCTGAAAAACTGAATACTTGTACCACAGTTAAGCCAGTCTTTCAGATAAGAGAAAATAAAATAAATGTATAATTTATTTGGAACTTGTTCATCCTTGTGTGTCCACTAGCACTCCTAAAATCCCCAAACTGAATAGAACTTGGCTTCAGAAAACCAATGGTATGAGTCATAGGAAATGGTGACGATCTTTGGCCACAAGAAACTTGAAAAGACCTAGGGATATTTTTTTCGATATGCAGCCTCCCAAAGATTCAGGTATTTTTCTTTTAGATCACTTCCATCAGGTTTAGTGCCCTAGGGGTAGAAGTTAACCCTTTGGAAAACCTAGTCTATTTTTTCCTCCAAAAATTTGCCAAATATTGAGGAAGACAATTTTCAATTGAGTTCTTAAGTAGTAACCCAGTGCTTCAGGGAATTACTCAATTCTCTGGAAAAAGAGTCAACGTGATAAATAGGGCCTTATTTTCAATAAAGGTAAAGGTAAAGATTTTCTCTATCTAATCTGTATATAGCTAAACCTGGAAATTATTCTAAGTAGAACATGAACAGAATTATCCGATATTATCTTTCCTTATTTCCCTATTCCGGCCTCTGGCACTAACCATGTTGGTTGTTAATAAAATAACAATATCTGGAGTATGTGGAATACTGAGAAACTGTCCCTTAAATATTAGGAAAACATCATCAGCCATCATATCACTTTGTATCTTACAGACGTTCACACCTACTTCATTCACGCCTCCTCCTTTCAGCAACGAGCAAATCCCACCAATATAAGCTGCCCCGCTCCGGCTACTCTCAAATTGACTTCCCCTTTCAGAAAAGGAAATGAAAAAGGCTTACTGCTGACAGTCCACATATCATAGCACCTCTCATTATTAAGTTACCACATTTATTTTCTCAATGCACATACATTTCTCTACTATATACTCCTGAGGTAAGGGAGGAATATGAAAATTGTTGGCACGCATAACCAAAGGAAAAGGTTTCTGAGGAATGTTTCCCCACATGATCAATAAATATCTTAAATAGAACTATACCTATGAAAAAAGGATCTCTAACATGAGGTACACTTACGTGGTATTTCCATCAAAAATGCATATAACTTGAATCTCATAGTGAGAAAACATCAGACATTCTCACAATGAGGAACATGCTATAAAATAACTGGCCTATACTCTTCAAAAATGTTAACCTCAAAAGAGACAAAGAAAGGCTGAGGAAATATTTCAGATTAAAGGAAAGTAAAGGGACGTGACGATAAATCTGTAATGTGTGATCCTGGATTGGATCCTGGATTTGGGCAAGGGTTGGGGGGTAGCTATAAAATATTATTGAAACAATTGGTGAAATCTGAATATAGACAGTGGGTTAGATAAAAACATTGTACCAATGTTAAATTTTCTGGTTTTAACAGTTTACTGTGGTTATATAAGAGAATGTCTTTATTCTTAGGGAATATATATGTAAGTATTTAGTAGTAAAGGCCCAGTAAGTAAATGTCTCCAACTTACTCTCAAATAGTTCAGGAAAAAAAAACAAAAAAAGACACTGATAGATAGATAGATGCAAGGAAGGAAGAAGGATAGAAAGAAGAAAATCATAAAACAAATGGGATAAAACGTTAACAATTGATGCATCTGGGTAAAGGGCATATGGTATTTCCTTGTATTATTCTTGCAACTTTTCTGTAAATTTAGAATTGTGTAAAATAAAAAGTTACCTCAAAAATACTCTTTTACTTCCATTTGTAACTTTCTTCAACAGCTCTGGCTTTAGATGGTAGGTTTTTAAATTGCTGCAATTTATGATTTGCTCTTACATCAAATATGCAGGTTACCCCCCAGAAAAACCATAAGAGTAAGAAAAAATAAAAAACAAAATGTACCCTAGGTATACTAAGCTCTCCCCTTAAACCAAAAACAAAGATAACATTAACATTTAAAAGACAGCAACTTTAAAGAATATATAATAATCTGTTGTTAAGAATACTCTTTATGAGAATTAATAGTACTTTCATTCAGTAAATGCTCTGATTAAATCTCTTGAAAAAAATTATATGAAATGTACATGCAATAATAAAATAACTCAGAATTAAATCTATTGAATATTCATGACAGTTTCAAACAATCTGTACTCTAAAACTTCCTTCAAATATATCTGCCACATCAAATCCTAATTGCATTATGCAGTAGAAAGAATACATCTCATCCACAAGTAATACAGTATTCAACATGGAATAAAAAAAGTAATAAATCATTACAAAAGTTACGTACGAAAAAAGGTGAACTGCATCACTTTTCTCTTTGATAAAATCCCTCCTGTATTTCATAAATTCACGTAGGGTGATCAATGGATTTTCAGATATGGCAAACTTGTTGTCAGCCGCCCAGGTTTCCATGGCAACCAATACTATCCTTGTCTTAAGTTGGTCTTTATATATCTAGTATATTAACAAAATGAACACACAGCTATACATGTGGTAAAAATCAACTGATTTATGAACAGGACTACAAAGCTCCTTTTATGGAAACTCCTCGAGTTTTAGCTAAATGTGAGAAATTCCACTGTTTTTAGGGGAGATAATTGTTTTTCTAACTTACATGCATTTCCCTTGAGTAATAGAGAATCCAATTGTTTACCAAGTCATAACCAAAGAATAGAGTACTGGTAGAAACAAAATATTGCTTTTTGACAAATCTTTGCACCCTTGCTCAAGGTTCCCCCAGAGTCCATTTTCTGGCACCCTATAAGATTCACACTAGCAAAAAGTGGAACACTCATGAAGGAGATAATTTCTGTACACCCTAGCTGGCCCTAATTAAACTCATGGGGAAGGTACTGGCATTGCCTTGTCGGGAAGATTTGGAAAGCAGTTTCAGTAGAATTATTTAGTTGCAACTTTCCAACGGCACCAGGCACTCTTTTGAAGAGGCACAACTGTTTCTCCATTGCTAGAACTACACTGTGAATATCTTTGTTAGGGGCTACGACTCAACCTTTTCTTTTCCAGTGTGAAAAATACAGGCATAAAAATACAGGCATAAATACAGGCATAAAAATACAGGCAAAAATACAGGCATAAAAAACTTCAGGCATAAAGCTGTAACTCTGACCACTTCCTTTTATCATTTTCCCAGCCAGAGATCAAAGTCAATAAAGTTCATGGCAAAGTTACCAGGGACTTAACAGGACACCTTGGCTAAAGTGCAATTTAGAGCAGTGAAAATATAAGAACATTATCCGATTTATTAGCAATCAGGAGATAAACTTCCTCTGTGGCAATACTGAATCGGGTTCATACTTACTAAATCCGCCAGGTTCACCACAGATTTCGCATAGGTATTGGTAAGTACCACTGAAAGCCGATGTTTTTTAAACTGAAAGCAAAAGAAAACAAGTGAAGGGCTTCAAGATCATCAGCAAACACTCATCTCAGCAGAGGAAATACGGTGTAACTGAAAGGCCTCTAAAGCTTTCTGTAAAAACTGCAAGTTGACGCCTAGTTCTTTAGATGCTGCGTAGCCTGAGGCAACGCTCCTAAAAGTTTGAGGCCTCCTAAAAGTTTGAGGCCTTACCTCACTTTGAGGTAAAGTAGAAAACACCCATTCCATCCATTTCAAAAGTTTATTTTTCATCACAAGATTGTTAATTCAAAATGATAAAACATATGAAAGTTGTTGATAAATTGCAAGACATACAAATAAAGGTAGGGTGAAAGCCAGAAAAACTGCATGTGAATAATGCTGAAAGTATAAAAAGTTCCACAAGACTTACTCAGTAAAGAGAAGAAAGCCCTAATGGTCACGAGGAGGTGGCTTATAGGCTTGATGTGAATGACATATATCTTTGGTTTGGCCTCAGTGCTGTTTTAAAAATCAGGAAATATCATGATTTCTGGCTTCACTCAAAATTAGTATCCCCACATGGTAATAACTGGCAAGGGCTGAGAAGCAGACTCTCCCGTTGGGCAGACCATGTGACTTCTCTTTTGCCACAGGCCTCACCCCTCCCTATTGTTTTATACCTGGCTCACTTTATTTGAATTATCTGCTACAGATGCTTACAGACATCTGAATTTATGATATCCTAAAATGTCTAAAATATGTGTTCTTGCAACTTATTTTTATTCTGTAAAAATTTCAGGAAAAAGTAACATTCACAAAATCAAATCGGTAGGAAGATAGAACTTAGTCCTACCCTGAACAAGGAAGAAGCACTCAATAATAATAATTATTATTAATTAATAATCAATGTTATTAGTTTAATCATATTTAAATAAATGACACATTTTCCCCCAAATAAATAATTCAAAGTAAATTAAAATGTATGTGTACCTGAAATTAAGTAAAATTCAGCAACGTGCATCACTGAATATTTTTAGTTTAAAACTCTGCCCATGAATTGAGTATACAACGTGCTCATGAACTGAATATACAACATGCCCATGAATTGAGTATTAAAAAAAACCTGACTCAACAAAAAAGGAAGTTTGGCTAGGTTTTTATCCTAAAAATCTTCACTGCTTGGTTATATAAGGTTTTTTTTTTTTAAGTGTTATTCTATATTGCAGCATATATTGATTAACAATGTTGTGTTAGTTTTGGGTGTACAGTAAAGTGATTCAGTTATACTATACATGTATCTACTTTTTTTTAAATTCTTTTCCCATTTAGGTTATTACAGAATATTGAGCAGAGTTCTCTGCGCTATACAGTAGATCCTTGTTGGTTATCTATTTTAAATATAGTAGTGTGTACATGTCAATCCCAAACTCCCAATCTATCCCTCCCCTGCACCCTTTTCCCCTGGTAACCATAAGTTCATTCTCTAAGACTGTGAGTCTGTTTCTGTTTTGTAAATAAGTTTATAAACCTTTCCAAATGGTTTACTACATAGCAAGACAGAAATAGAAAAATTGCTTTCCATTTATTAGGATAAAGCTGTACATTGCAAACTAAAGAATCACATTATTGCTGCTTCACTTTTTCAATATAAAACGGAAGTTTCCCTTTTTTTTTCTAACCTTGCGATTTTTGTAAGAGAAGATATTAGCCCCTACATTAACTAAGTGAATCCAAAGAGTTAACATTATGAGTCACAGAAATATTTTTGGAACCTCACAAAATACTGTTAATTGCTTTACCTAAGAGTGTTTCCTACTTACAGGTTGTTGCTGGGTAACAGACATGTTTCTTTATACATATACCTTCTCCAACTTACAACTTTACGGACTTCTTTCTTCTAAACATATTCCTGCACCCACTAGTTTCACCCCAGGCACAGACAAGTTCAAACAACACAAAATTCAGCAAATCCTACCATGAGATGATCATTCACAATCATCAGTTCAATATATTTGGTTTCCT
The DNA here is from genome assembly GCF_964374135.1 of Grampus griseus. Classification (NCBI taxonomy): domain Eukaryota; kingdom Metazoa; phylum Chordata; class Mammalia; order Artiodactyla; family Delphinidae; genus Grampus; species Grampus griseus. The sequence continues at coordinate 51,808,785 of NC_139003.1, read as the reverse complement.
CCTCTATGTTACGAGGATATCGACGAAGCTGCAATATAATAAAGGAAATAACTCGTAAATAAGCCTCTGATCTTGGCTATGGGAAACTTATGTTACATATTAGATTCTCAGATATTATCCCTCTTTTAGCTGAAAGTTTGTACTCTTTTACCAACCTCTCCCTACCTAGTTTCCCCCACTACCTAGCCCCTGGCAACCGCTTTTTCACTCTGTCTTGAGGTTTTTTTTTTTTTAGATTCCACATGTAGGTGATACGATGCCATATTTGTCTTTCTCTGTTTGGCTTATTTCACTTAGCATAATGCCCTCCAGGTTCATCCATGTTGTCGCAAATGACAGGGTTTCCTTCTTTATTAAGGCTGAGTAATATTCCATTGTGTGTGTGTGTGTCTGTGTGTGTGTATATATATATACATTTTCTTTGTCCATTCATCCACTGATGGATACTTACATTGATAACACTATATTGTATAATTGAAATTTGCTAATAGAGTAGAATTTCAATGCTCTCACCAAAAAAAAAAAAAAGGAAATACATAAGGTGATGGATATGTTATTTAAATCCATGGGGGGAATCCTTTCATATAATGTATATCAAATCATCCTACTGTATACTTTAAATATCTTACATTTGTCAATTATACTTCAATAAGCTGAAACAATTTTTTTTAATTAAAAAAATTTTAAATATGGGAGAAATAAACAAAACAAAATTTCCCCTTTTTTTTTTTTTTTTTTGTTTGCGGTAAGTGGGCCTCTCACTGTTGTGGCCTCTCCCATTGCGGAGCACAGGCTCGGGACGCACAGGCTCAGTGGCCATGGCTCACAGGCCCAGCTGCTCCACGGCATGTGGGATCCTCCCAGACCGGGGCACGAACCTGTGTCCCCTGCATTTGCAGGCGGACTCTTAACCACTGCGCCACCAGGGAAGCCCTCCCCTTTTATTTATTTAGTATTTTTTTCATTTTCATCAATTTACTTAGTTTTTGAGTGAGTAATAAATTTGCATGGTTCAAAAATTAAAGAATTATGAAAAGGTATAGGATGAAAGTTCTCCTCTCACCTCTGTCCCCCATCTACCAATTGCTACTCCTTCCCCCACAATGGGTACAGCACAGTTACTGGTTTCTTCCAGAAATATTTATGCATATAAAATCAAATATGAGATATATTTTATTTTGTACTTCCACTTATCTCCTTCTCTTTTGCATCAGTCTATTTTCATTTAACAGTATATCTTGGAGATTATAACACATGGTTTAAGCTCCTGAGAATCTCTGAGAGTTCTACATAGGGAGTGGAATGATTGACACTTTTACTATATAATCTCCAAATCAGGCTCTGAGACATGCCCCTTCTGCTGATAGGCTTCAGAGGATGCCCCAAGTGATATATAGGAGCCCTGTTGGGATAGTTTGGAGAGCTCTCAGGCAGTCTTTGGTTACCCCAGTACAGCTATATCTGTCTGTTCAACCACAAATTTTCTCCACCTTCAAAATCATGACCAATGAATGGTACTGTCAAGAGTCACGAAGGCAGCCACATCCTTTGGTTCTCTGAAATTAGTCTATAGCACAATCTTTAACAAGATCTGCAAAATTAACTTCTTCCTTTATGCCATACTTTGACACACATTTAGTTTTTCAATAAACCTTTTTGTTCACTTGCCCAAGGGCCATTTTTGTCATAAGGGTATACAATCAAACCTAAAAAAATACATGAATGTTCGAGTATTGCATTTAAACTAAAATATTTCTGCCACATGGATTTTGTTTCATTGCTAATGCATTCCCAAATTCTAAAAAACTTTACTTTTCAAAATCCCTTAAAACATCAAATTAATAGGAAATAATAGACTATAATTCTGGTTTTGGAATCCAAAAAATAACATAAACTGCATCCACTGACAAGAGTTTTCTTAATGGATTTTTTACAGATGTAATACTAAAATAAAATTTATATCAATTATTAGAAATCAAATTCACAAATGTATAAATAATAAAACATTCCTAGAAAAAAAAGAAAAGGATGTTGTTAGGATGATAGTATTTGCTTTGTTAATTGTGGTAGAGACCTGAGCCTTTCTAACAAGTAGACTTATAACAAGTCCCAGTATTTTCTTAGTGTCAGAGAGTTGCCATATTGGCCACACGGTTTTATAACACCTCGCCTCCAGGGTCCACAGCTTTCTCATAAAGAGAAATCAAGGGTCTGTCTGCTTAGCAAATGACTGGATGTTGCAGATGTTTATGAAGAACTTCAAGGATCATGTCAAAAGAAAATCATCCCATTCTCTTGGTTCTTAAGTCATGAAAGTAAATACTGATTCAAATTAAATCCTGACGGCAATTACTTTTATCTATTTAACTGGGCTTCAATATATGTGTACATTCACAAAACATATAGAGCTCATAGTAGTAATTCATGGGACACAACAGCTTCTGAGAGGCAGTATGTAATGCATACATGGTTATAAGCACTGCTCTGAGACCAGACTTCTAGGTCAGAATCCCAGCTCCACCACTGGGTAACCCAATGTAACCCTGGGCAAGCTTCTTAAGCCTCTTATGCTTCAATGTCTTTATCAGTAAATCAGTGATAATATTAATAATAATCCCCTCCTCAAAAGATTGTTATGAGGATTAAGTACGTTAATACAATTGAACATGGTGAGTACTCAATAAAATTTAGGAATTATCATTCATATTAGAAATCTGTATGTAAACACATTTTATTTCATACTTACTAAACACATATTAAAAAGAAGATACTTCATTCCTTCAACGGCTTTATCTTATTAGAGATCTATTTCTCTCATCCTATTTTTATGCCATACACACACATTCATACCAACCACCACCACAACTGTCATAATATCTTAATTCTGATGACCAGAGTTCTTATTTTGTCTAAACTATTTACCAGCTCTACGATTCTGGGCAAGTCATTTGCACATTTCAGAGACATCATTTTTTTTTTGCTGTGAAAGGGAAATAATAGCACCTACTTCACGTGGTTAAAAGCACTGTATGAACTGTTGTTATTATTAAGTTCAATACCCTTTGAACATTCATAAAGCAGACATTCGGATTTTATATCCTAGACTCCACAAAGTATTGATAGCTCAAGTGTGAAATACCATTTTGTGGCTTCAAAACCTGATGGAGTCACTCTTAAGGGGGTATCTTTAAGGGGATAAATACAAGGACGTGTACCACCCAAGTAGACTCCATGTTGTGGTGTACCCCCAGGCAAGGAAAGAGGCCTATGGTAGAAAGAACCTGAGATGCCACAGCAGGGGCCTCATAATCCGTCTGTATGATGAATGACCATATTATCACCCCTATGAGTGCTTTTGAGTCTATGAAATAATATGGCCCCAACTCCACTGCTCCTACGAATGTGTCACCCTTCTTGTTTACCACACTATAGCAAATGCCTGAACTAATTCTTATCCCTCACAGACTTCATGTAGATTAAATTGATTGGCAGTTGCCAAATGTTTTTAAAACATCATGACATATACCTGTGAATACATACCTGTCTTTTACTCCGTTTTGGTCTTGGCTTCAAAATAAATTTTGGTGGAGTGATGTTTACTTGTTGGAATTCTAAAAGGAAATAAAAATAAATTAAATTTAACTTAGTGCATTTGCCAGGTTTTTTTCACGAAGGGTAATCAAAGTTTTACTAGCCCTTCTTAGTATAAATTATATAACTGTACTTTAATCATCAATGAGTATTATAATTTATAAATTACAGAATTATAACTAATTATGAATTTTATAATATATAATATTGTGCTTAAGGAAAATACAAAACATTGATCTAAGTAACTGCATTCATATTAATACTAAATAAACATACCACGAAGGAATACAATTCAAAAAAAATCTCAAACATTACTCCTGTTCTAATTTATCTCAAAATTTTTCTCCAAATTCTCCTACAAATACCATCACATTTTTATGGGGAACTGTCTGAATAGCCACTCGACCTTCACTTCCACCATTGACCTTCACTAAAGAATGACACACCAAATGCTGGTGAAGATGCGGAGCAGTTAGAACTCTCATATAATGCTGATGAGAGTATAAAATGGTATAACCACTTTGGGAAAACGTTCTGCAATTTCTCTTCCAACAGTAGTTCTTAAATTGTGATCCTTGGACTAGTGGCATCAGCATTACCTGGGAACTTGGAAATGCAATTTCTCATAACCCACCCAAGGTATACTTAATCAAAAGCTGTAGAAATTAGTGCAGCCACTATGGAAAACATTATGAAGGTTCATGAAAGAATTTAAAAGAGAAATACCATATGATCCAGCAATCCCACTTCTGGGTATATAGCCAAAGGAATTTAAATCAGGATCTCAAAGAAATATCTGTACTCCCACGTTCACGGCAGCATTATTAACAACAGTCAAGATACAGAAGCAACCTAAATGTCCATCAGTGGATGAGTGGATAAAGAAAATATGATATATACATACAATGGAATATTATTCAGCCTTAAAAAAGGAAATCCTGCCATTTGCGACAACACAGATGAACCTAGAGGACATTTTGTTAAGTGAAATAAGCTAACACAGAAGGACAAATACTATATGATACCACTTATATGAGGGATCTAAAATAGTCAAACTCAGAGAAACAGAGATTAGAATGGTAGTTGCCAGGGGCTGCGGGGAGGGGGATATAAGGAGTTATTAGTCAAAGTGCACAAAGTTTCAGTCATACAAGATGAGTAAGTCCTAGAGATCTACTGTACAGCTTAGTGCATATAGTTAAGGATACTGTATTGTATTAGATTTTATGTTAAGTGTTTTTATCATCATCATAAATAAAGAGGGCTGGAGGAAACTTTTGGAATGGATGGATATGTTTACAGCAGAGATTGTGATGATGATTTCATGGGTGTATATTTATCTCCAAACTCATCAAGTTGTATACAGTAAACATATAAAGCTTTTTGTATGTCAATTATACCATAATAAAGCAGCTGAAAAAAAAAAAAACCCTAAAGACGAGGCCAGCAATCTGTGTTTACCAAGCCCTCCGGGTGATTCTGATGCATGCTGAAGTTTCAGAACAATGTTATACAGTTAAACATATACCTACCTTATGACCCAGTGATTTCACTCCCAGGTATTTGATAGAGAAATATAGACGTGTGTCCACAAAAAAGATTTTTGACAAGAATTTTCATAGTTGTTATAGTCATAATAGCCCCAAACTGGAAACAATCCAAATGTCCATCGACGGAAGAGATAAAAAATTGTGGTATATTCATACAATAAGAACATACTCAATAATATAAAAGAAAGAACAATTGCTACCCTCAACAACATAGATCTCAGGCATGTGCTAAGCAAAAGAAACTGAACATGATGCATAATTCCATTTGTATGAAGAGCTACAACAGGAGAAACTAATCTACGGTGAAAAAGTCAGAAAAGGAACTGCAGAAGTGGTGGCACTGACAGGGAACAGACACAAAGGAAGTTACTGGGGTAATAGAAATGCTCTATATCTCACCAGGGGAGAATATGGGTGTCAAAACTCAGCAAACAGTATACTAGTTTTGTGTATTTCATCATAGTAATTTTCTATTGCAGTACAATTGACATACAATATCATATTAATTTCAGGTGTACATCACAGTGATTTGATATTTATTGAATGTATATAGTTTGAAATGGTTAGGTAAGTCTAGTTACCATCTGTCTCCATACAAAGTTATTACAATATTATTGACTACATTCCCTATACTTTACATTACATCCCCATGACGTATTTATTTATTTATTTATTTATTTTTTTGCTGTACGCGGGCCTCTCACTGTTGTGGCCTCTCCCGCTGCGGAGCACAGGCTCCAGACGCGCAGGCCCAGCGGCCATGGCCCACGGGCCCAGCCGCTCCGCAGCATATGGGATCCTCCCGGACCGGGGCACGAACCCGTGTCCCCTGCATCGGCAGGCGGACTCTCAACCGCTGCGCCACCAGGGAAGCCCTACGTATTTATTTTATAACTGGAAGTTTGTACCTCATCACCTTCTTCACCTATTTCACCTGGGCCCCATTCCCATCTGCTCTGGCAATCACCCAACTGTTCTCTGTATCTATGAGTCTATTTCTGTTCTGTTTGCTTGTTTTGTTTTTTATTGTAGTAATTTTCAAAACACTGAGGGCTAAGTGGTCAGTGTTTAAATAAATAAGCTGTTCTCAAAATGTGTTCTTAGGAATACTAGTCCTGAGAGATGTGTCAAATGAAAGAAAACGTCCCACAGTCAAACACGTTTGAGGAGCACCTGATCATATTTCTATCTCTGGCAAATACATAATGCATAGCAAAAAAAAAGACATAATATAATCCATAACTCAGTGACACTATTAAATCTAAAATAAAAAAGCTTCCTTTTGAGCTTATATCACAAAAATTGCAGTTTTAACATTTATCTATTTTTTGTTTCCTTCTAATTTGTCATAGTAAATCTAAATATGTTGAGAGACAAATGACACTCAAAATCAACCCTGTAAACTTCTGATAAGAAAAGAAAACCAGGAACAAACTGAGACAGACTTGAGTTTTCAAAGAATATGTTCAAAACTCATTTTTAATAACAGCAAAACTGCTGAGTCACTTGCAAAGTTTCTGTTGTAAAGAAACTCTGAATAAAGTTTTTAAAAAATTATAAGATTGTATCAAAGCAAGCCTACAATAAAGTCCTTAGGGGGGACTCTTTATTTATTACTTTAAATATTAATTAATGTTTATTGTTTCCAGTAATGTCTATATAAGATTGTAACTTTGTTCTCAGGCAGCTAACCATGATTTATTTTCTTCCCATAATAGGGATTATAATAAGTTTCATAAGATAACGAAGGAACAGTCTAAAGTGTCCATGTAAAGTAAAATCAGCTAGCTATATGCTCATTTGCAGATTTTTCCAAATAGTGAATTCTATAAAATAGGATCTTCTATTTCTTTGGCAGCAGGAGAAAAGGGGTGAGTTCTGTTTCTCTTCGGGGTAATCGCAGAAGGTCAAGGAGTTACAAGTTTGTTTCAGAGAGGAAGGAACATTAGAAAACACTTATTTCATTTTCCAATGAGAAGACAATGCAGCCTTTAAGTCATTTTCCTAAGTAGTAGTTTAGGGTTTGCTTTAGTCTAGTAATTTTTCCATTTGCCCTTGTGCCTCTCTCCCAGGGTACATTCTCGTAATGCCATAATCCAAACCCCCACTCAGCCCCTTACTAGCTGTGGGACCCTAGAAAAAACAAACTAGCTGAGCTTCTGTTTCTTCATCTATAAAATGGGCATGATAATATTGACCTCACAGAGCTGTTGCAAAGATTAAAAAGAGTTTAAAAATTAGAATGTACTATGGCCATAGTCAGGGCTCACTAAATAGGGGAGGAAGCATCTCCACGTCAGATATTCAAAGTGTGCCCTATCTTTAGAAGGAGAACATGAATGAGTCTAGCATAGCCAAAGATAAATGCACTCTGCATAATCATTGCTCCACTAATGAGGCCAAAGCCTGAGTACTCTGCCTTTCTTGCCAAGACAAGACATGGATGCAACTCTCCAATCAAACCTATAAGTAGATGGACCCATAAACACACATGGGAAGGAAGACCAATTTCACAAATAGCACATCATCATAATAAATGTTAGTCTACAATAGTTCTTTCTTAAAATGCTGGGGCAAAAAGAGATGAGGAAACAACAAACGGGAAAATAATTAAGGGTTCATCTCTATGTTTACAAACTCAGTATTTCACCAAGAATGAATTTTATATATTCTATGTATGCAGACCCATTTTTGCTTTAACATTATTTCTCCTGGAATACCTTACTTTGAGTCTTATAATTTTAAAAAGTTTTCCTTCATCGTGTTCAAGCTGTATCTTGCCAAACTCATCCACTATAAACATGAGGTAGGTTTGCATTTTATTCTCTCTCTTGATGTTACTTGACTTTCTAAAACTGTTACGAGCAGTCACAGGCTGATGATATTCCACATATAATTAGCTCTAAAGCATTAAAATGAATTACTAAAGTCTTTTTTTTTTAAATCACTATAAGAAGATCATACCAGATGGAAGATCATCCAAGGGAAATTCAAACAGTCTGGATTTGTAAACCGAATGAAAACGGAAATCCTCCTGAAACAACACAAACAAGAGAGATGAGGCAGGGACAACCAGATATCTCCAGGCTCAGGCAATCATAGCTGGAGGAGCTTAGACCTTAAAAGAACCGTCGCTTGACTACGCATTCTCTTGGGTTTGGAAAGGCGAAGAGCCATTGCACAACCCCTCCAGCTCACTCCTGTATTCTCCCAGCATCAGAGTGGCAGCCCATTAAAAGCAAAACACCTTCACAGACAGAGAAGCCAAAGCCTGCAGTAATCAAAAAGAAATGAATGGACCTATTCCCCCAAGGAGAAGCAAGACGCCTGGGGAAATGGGTGAATGTTTTTTACAACTGGTTCCTTTCCACGGAGTCCTGCCCCCTTTTAGAGCCCGATAGCTTTGTTAGGCACACTGCAGAGCTCACAGTCTCCCTGTACTGGGGAGCCGGATGACTGGAACAAGCAGAACGCCCAAAGCAGACCCTGCCTCAACATTCAAGTGTCACATAAACTTCTGCGGAAAACCAACAGATAAAAAGCCATGTTTCATCTAAGAAAACTTAATGAACATTCAAATAACTTCATCTGGCTTCCTTCAATTACCAAAGAAAGAATGTCATGAAGAGTCAAGTTTCATATTACTTTTTAAAAAAATCACGCTGTCGGGCTTCCCTGGTGGCGCAGTGGTTAGGAATCCGCCTGCCAATGCAGGGGACGCAGGTTCGAGCCCTGGTCCGGGAAGATCCCACATGCCGCAGAGCAACTAAGCCCGTGCGCCACAACTATTGAGCCTGCACTCTAGAGCCCGCAAGCCACAACTACTGAGCCCGTGCGCCTAGAGCCTGTGCTCTGCAACAAGAGAAGCCACCACAATGAGAAGCCCGCGCACCACAATGAAGAGTAGCCCCTGCTCACTGCAACTAGAGAAAGCCCACACACAGCAACAAAGACCCAACACAGCCAAAAATAAATAACTAAATGTATTTAAAAAAAAAAAAATCACACTGTCAAGCAAAGTGACAGGACAACTCTCAGTGGGTACCCAGAAAATAACACACAAAACAGATAGTTTCCCACACAAGACTGTTTATGAGTGGCAAAACAATGTGTGTTTCTTGAAATTATTTGCCTCTCTAAGTGTTTGATCAGTGTTCCATGATACATGGAAGAATATCTGTGTGTACAGAGCTAGGATGGAAGTGCATTATGTTTCTCTATAGTCAGTAATAGTAACCCTTTTCTAATTTGTGAAAAATGAATGTTTCAACTAAAGTGCGAGAGAGAATTGAGAAAACCCAGATTTCTCTAAACTTCATCACCACGGGGCCTTAAAGAAAATGGGCAATAGAGAAAAATCTGGAATCTAGAAAAGAAAAAGGTTGGAAAATCACATTATCTATGGATTCGATCTGTTACGAACTGACTATGTGTCTCCCAAAATTCATGTTTAAGCCCTATACTCCTAATGTGATTATATTGGGAGACAGGCCCTGTTGAGGATGTGATAAAGGTTAACAGAGGTCACAAGAGTGAGGTCCTAATCTGATAAGGCTTGTGCCCTTATAAGAAGAGGAAAAGACACCAGACCTCACACTCTCTCTCTGTCATGTGAGGACACAGTGAGAAGGTGGCTGTCTGCACCCCAGGGAGAGAGCCCTCAATGGACACTGACCCTGCTGGCACCTTGATCTTGGACTTCCAGTCCGCAGAACTGTGCGAAAATAAATTTCTGTTGTTTAAGCCACCCAGTATTTTATAATGATAGCCTGAGCAGACTAAGACAGACCACAGCACATTATGGTGGAGATAGAAATGAAGGCTTCAGAACACCTCAGAAGGAAAGTATTTCCGACTGAATCGAAGAGTAACAGGCAGATTTTTTTAAAAAAGATCACTGTGATTTTGCCTTATTCACTATTTAATTTAAATGTATATGTGTACATATTACACATATATATGTATACATATATTCCTGACCCTAAAATATGAAAATAAAGCAAAATAGAGAGAAAAAAGAGGGAAAAAAAGCTCCCAGCATCAACATTTACATTTGCCACAGCAAACAGAAGGAGCACTTACTTGGGAGGTGTCATTTCCTTCCGGCTCGATGAGATAGGTGTGGTTCCCATCATAGAACATCCCACTGCCAAGGACAAGAAAATACTTAGGACTGGCAATTGACTCTTGCCTCAGAACAAGATCATTTTAAAGTCAGCAGCAGCTGGAGGACCAGTTTACTTCTCAATGCCCACTTCCCAGTCCCACCCATCACACGGGGTGCACACCACATAGCACACCCCACACACACACATACCACCCACAGCACACATCATACACACTCACACACACCACACACACCACAGATCATACTCACACACACTACCCATACCACACACACACACACACACACACACATCATACACACACACACACCACCCACATACCATACCACACACACACACCATTGTACCGTACATTACACCCCACAGCCCCACACATATACACACCACATACCACAGACACTCACACACACGCCACACAAGACACACACCTCACTCCACGTATCTCACACACACACATACATACACACACATCATATACATTTAATAAGATGACAAAAGCTGCAGGAAGAGCAGAATAGGACGGGCACAAGGCAGCAGGATGCAGGGAACAGGGCGCAAATCTGAAGTTCAATTCTGGACCTCACTGGCTAGAGGTGATTGTCAGCCAATTGGGAAATCCTCTGGAGGGCATCTTAAGCTACATATGGCCTCAGCTCCCACTCGGAGAGATCCGATAGCCGTCCCTTTTAGAGTAATGTGGTTTTTCTACTAAGATCAGGTCCCTTCGGATACTGAAGGAACTTGTGTTACCACTCAGGTGTCTGAGGGGGGTGAAGCTGTGATCTTCTGCAGTCACGTTCCAGAGTTAGGTGGAAACGACTGCATTATACCCAAGCTGCTAACCATAGAATAGTTATGTGTCTTTCATTGATCGCTTAGCGAAATCGGCTGGTTTCCTGAGCTATAATTATAATGGCCTCCAGCTCCGTGTCTATCCAAATTTATTCACTCCTGCAGTAACATCTTCCACATGTCCTCTACTTTCATATACCATTAGAAATGCCCTTTTCACATCTGTAATGTTTTCAACCCAAAGTGCACTTTCTGAATTTGGATGACACTGCATTTGGAATTTAAAGATAAACAGATGCAGTTTGTAAGATACTACTGACAATATATGCCTAAGGAATCAGTGAGGGGAGCATTTTCAGAATAGATAAAATTTTAAATTTTATCTTTTTAAAGATAAACAGATGCAGTTTGTAAGATACTACTGACAATATATGCCTAAGGAATCAGTGAGGGGAGCATTTTCAGAACAGTAGACACCAAATATGGCAGTGAACATTCTGCTGATAACAGGCCAGACCCAACCAGAAAGCTGTACGAAACCATCACCCTTTGCCAAAGTTCACATGGATACACTGATTAAGTAGCAAGCAGATTGTTTTGTTTAAATAGTATTGGGTACTATTTCCTCTTGAATTAGGTTAGTATCCAAGGCAAAAATCAGTTATTTTTTATTGGATTTAAACATCATGATACATGGTATAAACAAAGCAGATTCTGACACCATCCATGAAGATTCTGGTTCCCTAAATGAATTATTATTATTTTTTTGTCCCCAGGGCATGTGGAACTTCCCGGACTAGGGATCGAACCCATGCCCCCTGCACTGGAAGTGTGGAGTCTTAACCACTGGACCACCAGGGAAGTCCTGGTTCCCTAAACGAAAATATGCCATTTTTGATTCTTTAACAATTAAAAAGCATGTGTGTTTCATTTACTTTGTTTGAGGATTGAAAGCTTTCTGTTACATTTATATAAATTCCAAATAGTATACTGAGTCCATCACAGAGTTTATAATTGATAAAATCCTATAGCTAGGACCAAGTCATTACCGGCCAATTGATTGAGCTAAAATTTTAAAAGGCTGCATCAAAACAAGATTTTGAAAGGAAATGTCATTCATACAAATTGCCACAAGAGGGCAATAAACTTACATTTGATTCCATTCTTTAATGTTCCCATAGTTAGAGGATTTTGTCAAAACATCAGACATACCAGGACCAAAATATTGCCCATCAGTCCTTCGAATTTGAAAAAAAAATGTGCTCCTGCAGGTTCTTTATGGAAAAGATATGAGTTTGATTATTTTACCCTTTATGTTCTTTAAGGGAATTCAGTAAATCAAGAAAAATGAAAAATCTCAACAAGTACTTGGTCATTTATAGAAGATGAGTCATGGATGAAATAATATATCTCATATCTAAGTCACTGCAATTGAGACAACATAAATTATTTAATATTTAGAAGTAGCTCCCCCAAATATTTCTGTCAGCAATGTTTGTTCAGAAGGTAAAATAAAGATGAAAAGTAATAATAAATAACAAAAAGGAACAAGAGTGAATTATTCAACATGCTCATAAAAGTCTAAGAACACCAAAATACACTTGTACACAGTCCTGACAGTGTTCCTACTCATGGTGGGTTTTCTGTTTGTTTCTTCTTGTTTAGTCTTAAATGAAAAAGTTTCTAAAGGGAGAAATAAATTTTACTTAGTTAAAACAACAGAAGCAGGCTCTGAGTTCAACTCCTCAACTAGTCACTAAAACATCCTTAAAGTTCCCTTTCCATCCTTAGAACTGTGTAGGATTAGTAGCTGTTGGTCTGAGGGTCTCAGGTCTGTTAGGGTCCTTAGAAGGCAGTAATACCTTCTCTCTTATTTTCACAATATTGTGTCCATTTGGAAAACTGGGGGGTGGGGGAGGGGAGGGGCAGGGAGGAATTGGAACATGTACTGGGCAAGACACTTACACTGTGACTTTGGACTGAGATTTTAAGAGGAAGAGAGAGGAAGGAAAAAGCCTAGAACAGACATTTGTTGTCACAAAAGTCGGCAAGCCCAGTGTACTATTCCTGGCTGACAGCTGTGCTCATCTTGAGATCAGAGATGACAATTTTACTGCTGAAGGGGATATCGACGTTTCTTTTTCCAGATTAAGAATGCTGAGGCTCTCAGATATTAGGAACGGATTCCATGTTTGTAAAAATGTCTCCTTATTCAAAGAATTTATTTAAAATTAGTAAAATGGTCTTTAGAAGAAAACAATAAGCAAATGGAGGTCCTATCCTGCTCTCAGGCATGTGACCTCCTTTCTCTGGCTATTTATCTGATCCCTGTGCTCTCTCCTTCCTGCCTCTCACGTACCTACTGCCAGAACCTGACCAGAGGCACCACTTAGGCAGACTGGCTAGATTTCCCAGCCTTTCCCATTAGGTCTCTTTCCTCACTTTCTTTGGACCTGTCAGTCGAACCCCTCCTCCTGGAAGATTCTATCAAAGCCTGTTCCAGGGCCCACTCCGCCTTCTTCAGGTGACATCTCTCTGGAGCCCTCAGGGATGACCTCATTCAGTGCCCACTCTCAGCTTGCGTTTTTCTCAGGTTTTTTCTCTCTCAAAGAAAACAAATATACCTACCACATTCCATAGCACGAAGCTGGGCTAGATTTAGCTTCCCCACTAGACTGGGAGCTCTTGCGGGCAGGGCTCACGTTCTAATCCCCTTAATATTCCAAGTGGCTGGCACACACCAGATGCTCAATAACTGTTTGTTAGATGAAAAATCCACGTCTCTAACTTGGTAACAGACAGGAAGTATTTTAAAGCTTCCAAACAAAACTTTCACAAAACTAAAGTGCTAGCTGGTTCTGGGCCCCAAAAAGTAAACAAGGAGGTTGGATGATTTAGTCTAAGTAGAATGCTGAGGGCTGACACAGTATCTTTATAAGGGGTCACAAGACAAGTAAGAGACAGACAGCCACCTGGGTATCACCATCATAGACAGGATGGAGGAAGCAGATCTATTTCCACAGTAAACATCAGCAAACCTACTTTGATAGTGAAGGTTACGTAAAAGGAAGCAAGGCCCTGAGGAAGGATGAACTTCGTTCCATAGAGATTTCTGAGAACAAATGAACCCTCCCACGAGTTTGCTGTGAGTTAGATGGGATTCTGGCTGAATAAAGGGCTAAAACACAAGAGCTCTTGAGGTCACCTGCAGCCCTTGTCTTTGTGCAAGGAGTCAGGAGTTTCTACCTCCTGAAATCTCTATTATTCCATACAAATGTAAAAATGAACATCAAGGAGTATGAGGGGTAGAACGGGTACCAAGGGGCTAAACACCCACGGAAACAGAGAACAAAGTTACCCAAACCACTCCTGTCTCCATCTGGATGAAACTAGAAAAATGTTTCAAATATCACTAAGGATGCATATTACAATCATAGAGCCCCTGGTTTCCGCATCTCTAATTTAACAATCTGCTTGGTTTATAAACCACAAAGGAGAAAAAGATTTGATCCACCACTGATTTAAAATTAGTTCTTGATATAAAATAGAGATTTTGACCACGGTGCATTAAAAATAAAGAAAATAAGTGATTGGAAAAAAAATGGATGATACAAAAAATTTGGGGACACTTACTGAAGTCCATGGCAGGTTGACAATGCCACAAATGAGGCAGGGTTTCCTCGGATGTGGCCCTGGTAGTAACAGTGTTCTCCTCCCTGAAAGCAGAAATAGAGAACATAAGCCTTTGCCATCACAAAGAGAATCTGCCACAGCGTTTCACAGGTTTCTGCCCACACTGCACCTCCATGTGCAAAGCTCTGTACAATGTTTCACTATCCAGGCTAGTATTATCAAACCATTTCTAACAGAATTATTCATAAACACTCCCAGCGAGCTGACTGCAAATCAACAGACAGGGAAATAAAAGTTGACTTAACTTTCCTTTTATATAAATGATGATAGACGGAACAAAGAAACAGACTCTGAAATACATATGTGGCCCCCAGCACCAGGAAAAGTTCAGTCGGCGATTTCCCCAGTCCTGAGAAACTCAACCTTGAGTAGAAGCAAAATGGTGTGCTTTCCCATAAAGTGAAGTAAGATGAATATAAATCATCTGAGAGTCACTAAATTAAGTTGATGGAGAAAAATGCCTATTTTTACAGTTATCAAAACTTGACAAATTTACACTAGTCTTTTCTCCAACCAGGAATGGCTTTACTGGTAAGCAGTCTAGGGTAGGGTTTGAAATTGAGAAGTTTCTTCTAGAAGTGAGCCACATTAATGAAATTCCACTAAGAGGCTCATTTGTTTGGATTAAATGTTCCTGGAAAAGGTAACAGGGTAGAGCCTCTGGCATCTCAAGGTGGTACCCCAGTCTTTAGATGCTTGCTACTCAGACTGTGGTCTAGAAAACAGCAGCGCTGGCATCACCAGAAGCACGTCAGAAATGCAGAATCCCAGGGCCCACCCCCGACCTACTGGATCAGAATCAGCATTTTAACAAGGTACCTAGGTGACTCATAGCGCACATTTAAGTTTAAGAAGCACTGGTCTAAATGACCTTTCCCATTCCCCCACTAATCTCCCAATTCCTCAGAAGCTGAAAGCTTTTAATTCAACTGACTCACTGATATGTGAAAGAGCAATGTAGGAAGGACTGAAGGAATGGGTGGTTTAAAGGGGCAAATGTTACCTACTTCACAGTCTGGCTTAAGGACTAACCCCACTTAAAATACTCAGTGCTTGACAAGGGCAGGGGAGAGAACAGGAAGACATAATGATGGAACAAGGTTGAAGACATTTTCTTCACTGGGATTCCAAGGAAGGCAGCCTGGCCTGAGCCTGCAGCTCCTCATGAGATAATCCCACAGGACAGGGTGAAGCTCAGCTTTGCTGAGGGAGCAGAGAGCAGGCAAAATGGCTTGCAGCACAAGCCCTGACGCTCTGACACCTCCAAATTCCCAAGGGAGTCACTGAGAATCATGAACTGAGGACTGGGGTTGGATCGGATGGAGGATAAGATAGGGAGGTACTTCACGTGTAATTCTGACAGGCAATGGAACCCAGAAGGCCATAGACTTAAGGGGAGAAACAAAGCCAGTTCCTGACTTCCGGGGTAGCGCTGGTTTGGATTTAACAGTGTGAGCTATTAGCTCTTTTACTTACTAGCCGTGTAATCTCAAGCAAATCACAGAGCCTCCCTGTGTAATAATCTCATAGGGTTGTTCAGAGGATTAAAGAGCTAACATGCATAAAGGGATTAGAATAATGCATGGCACTTGGTACACACTCAGTAAATGTTTGCTACCATTATGATTACTGTGTGTCTCTTATTGCCCTACTCAATTTACACACACAATCTCCTTAAATCCTCACATCGCTTCTACAAAGAAATATTGTCGTCTCTATTTCACATAGGAGGTCACAATCTCTGAGAGTCAAGGCTGTCCACCTGGGAAGTTGCCAAGTAGGGGTGCAGACTTTGTGTGAATGTGTGAATGCAGAGGCCTGTGTCCTTCCCCCTACATTACTTATGAGTTGGACCTAGAACCTGTGAGTTATGCAATGCAAGCTTCCCCTAGGCTGTTCTTGTTTGTTTGTTTGTTTTTAATTTTTGGAGTAAAGCTGGGGGGTAAATTTAACAGGACTTAAAATTCCCTCTGTTGGGCTGTTGGATTGGTGAACTATCCAAAAGATTAGTGGAGGACAGGTTACTATGTTTCAAATGACCTTGATTTCCTGGACACATTTGATTGGACCAATCAAAACTCTAGCATTTGATTGGCCAGACACAAAAAGCCAACAGTCAATGGGGTGACCTGGAAAGACAGAGCAGCATTTCTTTAAATTGGACACAGACTAATTGGACACAGACCCAATCAGATCTCTCTCAGAGGTCTAAAACTCACAGTGAAGAGTAGGTAGAAAGATAGTAGAAACAAAGGGAAGCAGAAACCAGGAAGATAATCACAAGAATTACGGTATCAGGTTAGGGAACAATGGAAGCTGACAAGTCATTGTATGTGGGGAAAATACATCAGAGGTAAAGGCATACAAGACATGTTTTATAAATTACTAAAGTTTTCTTTAAAATACCAACTTTGGGGGCTTCCCTGGTGGCGCAGTGGTTGAGAGTCCGCCTGCCGATGCAGGGGACGCGGGTTCGTGACCCGGTCCGGGAAGATCCCACATGCCGCGGAGCGGCTGGGCCCGTGAGCCATGGCCGCTGAGCCTGTGCGTCCAGAGCCTGTGCTCCGCAACGGGAGAGGCCACAACAGTGAGAGGCCTGCGTACCGCAAAAAAAAAAAAAAAAAAAACCAACTTTGGAAACATGTTATCTTAAATCATAAAAAAGGACAAAGAATTCATGTTTTGAAACAATCCATTATATAGGGGCTAAATAGATGATTAGATAATAGAAAACAATCTTTCACTAATTTCTGATTCTGATAAATAGGAGTCAATCCAAAAACAGCATATGATCATGATCCATCTGCACAAAAGCCGAACACTGCAAATGAAGTGAAGAGCTCAATATGGCTGAATCATTATCAAATGTTTCCATGACACTTCAAGAGAAGCACAAACACCGGGGGGGGGGGGGGGGGGGGGGGGGGGACATCTCCTCAATTTAGACTATTGTAATTCAAATCTTGAGGGTCTCAACTGGCATTATATGTAATTCTTCTAAATAATGGTGGAAATTAATTTTTGTGTTTTAACTTTTTTTTCAGGAATTATTCGCCATAAATCAACAATTATTTGAACTTAGAGCTAAAGTAGATTGTTTTTTTCCTTTGACATGCCTGGAAATATTTCTTAGTCCAGAATAGAGGCCTTAATGTTAAAGGGCTTCTTTAATTTATATAAATCTATACTTAAATTATTAAAATAAATAGACAAAATAAATTTAATAGATTTTTGCTTTTAAATAAGTATTTTCACACATTATTTTTAAAATAATAAATGCTTATGGCAAAAATCCTAAGAATTCAGGTGGTACATGGTAAAGAGTGAAAATATCCCCTTCCTACACATTGTCCAGGCTGCAGTTGCTTCCTAAAAGGTAAGCATTTTTGACAGATTTTGTGTACCACATCAGGAGTTGTCCATGCATATTTAAGGAAATGTGTATATACATAAATATACATATATCCTTTTCAGTGCATAAATGAGTTAACACTACCCATACTGTTCTGCCACTTGAGTTTTTTCCTTAAGGTAACCTTAACATCAACCTCATTGTTTCAATTGTGGCAGAATATTCTACCACAGGGGTGAACCACAATTCATTTAAACAATCCTGTACAAATGGACATTTAGGTTATTGCAACAAACATTCTTTCATATATTTCTGTGCACTTCTGTCAGTATATATGTAGGATAGATTACCAGATGTGTAGGTCAAAGAATATGTGCATTTAAAATTTTAGTGGATAGTTTAAAAGACAAATATAATTGTATTTCTTTACACATATCTGTTTTAAAAGATGCATGGCATTTTAAAATAATAAAATGCATTTTATTTTTTTTGCGGTACGCAGGCCTCTCACTGTTGTGGCTTCTCCCGTTGCTTTTTTTTTTGCGGTACGCGGGCCTCTCACTGTTGTGGCCTCTCCCGTTGCAGAGCACAGGCTCCGGACGCGCAGGCTCAGCAGCCATGGCTCACGGGCCCAGCCCCTCCGCGGCATGTGGGATCTTCCCGGACCGGGGCACGAACCCGCGTCCCCTGCATCAGCAGGCGGACTCTCAACCACTGCGCCACCAGGGAAGCCCTAAATTGCATTTTATTAAAAATTACATATTTTAATAAAGACTACCATTTAAACCAACTTTCTCAAATCTTATCAATAATAAAGATTCTCCATATCTTCACATGACTTTCTTAAGGAACGAGATGTTTATGGAAGTAGGTATTATAAAAAATAACCTAAGACAGATGCTGTAGGAAAAGAAAAAAGCCAGCACATCCCAAGTTTAGCTCTTTATCCAACTGCCAGTCTTGGCTTTATTCCTTACTGTCTCTTGTTCCAGAAATAAATCCATTGTCCTTAAAGCTTTCTTCATACTCCTTGATTTAATAACACAGTCATAACAGTACAGATGTTTATTTTTAGCTAATTAGATACTTGTAGCTAAAAAAACTACCCACCTCTATAAAAATGAACTATATGATAATTCACATGTCATATTGGTTTATCTTCCCTGTGGAAAAAAACCTTACTGAAATTTAATTCTAGGGGAGTCGAAATAATCATTTATTTGAAAAATTCAAACACAAACCACATTTTTATTAAGCATTCAAAAGAAAAGCAGAATTTATTACAAATATGCTGAGATGATAATGCAAAGGAAGTTACACAGCCTGGGTTATAAGACTATGAAAACCCAATAAAAGAAACTAATTAGAGCACAGCTGCAAGGCCACGGTCATTTGCTCTCCATCCAGACCCTCAAAGGAAACTACAACTTTATCAGCTCCAAGATGGACCAGGGCCACCTCTTCCAAAAAGCCTTCTCAGATTCCCTCCTCCTCATAAAATTAACCTTGCTAACCATTCTTTCTCTGAATTTTCATATTTTATCTCCTTCTACCTGCATTCTTGTTTCTGTCCCATGCCCCCACTAAACTATGGTCTCCTTTCAGGGAAGCACAGGTGCCTGATTTACATCCCCAAGTGTGCTGTTAGGGGGAGAGCCTCCCAGAATCTCAGCTTCCTCATCAATCAAATGGGGAAAATAACAACCCACACTGCCTCACAAAAGGATGCAGTGGAATCCATGAGATACAAAGTCAAGTCCACTGTAAACTGCTATATAATTAGGTGCAGTCAGGCAATATTTACTCAGTGAGGGATTCTATATGTCCCTCTAGCTATGATTCTCATACTTTATTTGTTAAGACTAACAAATTGTTAAATTCAGGGCATTAGCTAATTAATAATGCAGATTACTGTGCCTCTCGCCCAGAGAGTCTGTTTAGGCAGCTCTGAGGTTAGACCCAAGAATCTGCATTTTAACAAATATCCCATGGTTTTCTTACTCTAAGAATACACTAGGGCAGTGGTCCTCAACCTTGGCTGCATATCAGAAACACCTTGGGGAGCTTTCAAAATCCCAATGCTCAGGCTGTACTCCAACCCAATTAAATCATACTCTCTGGAGACGGGACGCAGGCCTCAGCATCTTTTTAAGTGCTCCAGATGATTCAATGAAGCTACAGTGTCTGAAAGTCCCTGCCCTAAAGAAATATTGCTCAACAGCAGGGGTTCTCAAAACTGACTATCAGAATCACCGTGACTCCCAGAATCACCCACTGGTTCCCAGGCATTCCCTCAGACCTACTGGATCCAAATCTCCAAGGAGAGAGGGCTCTAGGCTTTTTAGGGTTGCAGAAAGTTCCCCAGCTGATTTTGATGATCATATTTGGAATTATTAACCTAAAAATATGCAACCCAATACCAAACCATCCCCAGGTAGAGGATCCCAGAAAGACTGAGATCTTTCAGAGAATGAAAGTGTCTGCCACATCCTGGGCATTCTGCTTGGTGATGAATGTACTATTTCATGATGACTGATGAAGTGAATATTAATTTTTCCATTTCACAAGTGAGAAAATGTAGATTTAAAGTGAGCCTTCACACCCAGGTATGCCTGATGCAGAGTCAAGTCTCTTTACGTTGGTGGTTCTCAAAGAGTGGTGTCCAGCCCCAAAGCATCAGCTTATTAGAAATGTAAATTCTTAAGCCGCTCCCCAGACATACTCCATCAGAGGCTCTGGAAGCTCTCCAGTGACTTCCAGGCACTCAAAATTTAAAAACAACTGCTTTTTGCTACATCTGCCTCTGCATTTTAAAGCTCCTCATTTGCTGAGCTCCCTGAAATCCTACACCAGTTCCTGAGCAAAGTCTAACTGAAGCATAAAAGATATAAACAGCCATAGCTCTTCTCCACTTCTCTTTTTCTCCCAAAGCCAGCTGGTTTTATCAGAAACAGAATTGAGGGCAAAAGGTGAAATAAGAATACGTGAGGGACTTTCCTGGTGGCGCAGTGGATAAGACTCTGCACTCCCAATGCAGGGGGCCCAGGTTCAATCCCTGGTCAGGGAACTAGATCTCATATGCCTGCCACATCTAAGAAGCCCACCTGCTGCAACTAAGACCTGGTGCAACCAAATAAATAAATAAAAATATTAAAAAAAGATTATGTGAGAATTTTACCATGTACAGAGCCAGGAAGAGCAGAGCTATTCTTTGTAGGTGCTGGTAAGAGGGTACCATACAGGATGTTTTGCCAGGACTCAAGGGACTAGAGCAGTCAACATCCCATTAGCCTGGAACTAAGGGGTCTCCCAGGATGCAGGTCATTCAGTGCTCCATCCATGAAAGTCACAGGCAAATCAGCGTGAGTTTGGTCACCCCAAAAGGGACAGGGTTACTCCAGACACTTCCAGACCCAAACACTAACCTGTAACCCTTGTGTTCCTGCTCTGCTCCCTGAGTCATAGCTCTCTACCCCTCTGTGGGCACCAGTCCCAGGACTGGCTTCTGCCCTGCAGATTGGGGTTCATGCCAGTCATCCTCTTCCATACGTGAGACCCTTGCTCACTCTAGAAGTTCGCCACCCTGGGTGCACATTAGTGTCATGTTACTGCCACGAGGGAAGTTTTTTTTTAAAAAGATCAAGGCTTATTCCGTGCCATTTATATCAGGACCTCTAGGGATGGAACCTGAACATTATTTTAAACTGCCCAGATGATTCCAACATGCTGCCTTAGGTTGAGAAGCCATGCTCTAGGCAACTTCCCCTTTGCAGGAACTGAAGACCTGTCCCTGAACTCTTCTGCACCCAGGCACGTGCACTGGCCAGACTTCTGTTTGTGGCTGCATGGCTGGAATCTGTTCTGCTGGGCATTTGTCTACAATAGCCTCTTCCCAATTTCCTCCTGATTGGCATTGACATGACGCGCCTCTCCCTCCCAATAGTGAGAAATGACATTTTAAAGTCAAGAATATTCCGAGTCTCCCTAGGGTCATCTGCATCAAGGAAATTCCTAGAAAAGCTAAATCTTATTTTGGAGAGGATCCAGCAACCTACCCTGATTAAAATGTATAACCTGGAATTATATAGAATCAGATGGGATTCATAAAAGAGACATACTTTAAACATTTGTTCAGTTACAGAATGTAAGCTTATCTGATTCTACAGGCTCTCCAAGGAAAACAGACAGAAAAGCAAGCTCATCTTACTTTACAGTAAATTAAATTAAATAAAGCTATCACATGGTCGATGATCCATGGATCTACACTATGCATGTCAAAATCTTTACCAGTTCATGCCAAAATAAGAGAAAAAAAAAGGGCAATTCAGTCAGTTTTTCATAAAGCTAAATGCATTTAATTTTCATATAACTGTTCTTTGTTTTGAGATTTATTCTTGCCTTCTTTTTATTAAAATTATCCATTTTTAATTTTTAATAGGCTTTTTTATTTTGAAATAATTGTAGATTCACAGAAAAGTTGCAAAGATGATACAGAGAGTTCTAGTATATCTACCACTCAGTTTCTCCCATTGTTACCATCTTACATCACCTGAGTACGTTTGTCAAAACTAAAAGACTGATATCAGAATGTTACCGATTACTAGGCTCTGAACATTTAGATTTCACTAGTGTTTCCATTAACTTCCTCTTTCTGTTCCAGAATCCAGTCCAGGTTACCATATTGCATTAGTTGTCACAGTCATTCTTTTTGCACTGGGAGCAATAGTAAATAGAATTTAGGTATTTTGAAGGGGCTGTTTCCATATCCAGTAAAATAAAAAGACTGGCAACCCTATATTGATCTAAAATTTGTTTTGTTAGTATACTGGGCTATGAAATGCAAGTCCAGGATCAAGAGTATGAATGAATATTTCCTAGACTCTAACTTAGCACTATAGGTTTCAAAATAAGTTTTTTTAAAAACTACCCTTATGTAAACAAGCTTAATTTAAATGACTTATTAAAATGTAATTTTTAATATAACCCATAGAGATAATTTCTGAAAGGTTACTCAATAACACTTTTCTATAACAATAATCTAGGACTCCTCACTGCCTGAAATTGTTCTGGACTGTCCTTTCAAGGATGTTTGCAGAGTGAAAAGAGTTTTGAAGATAGAGCTATCTCCCTCTAGAGCAAAAAAGAAGCATGTTTACTTCCTATGATAAAAGATTCGAGTTTTTTAAATTCAGAATTTCTCTAGTAACACAACATGCTGTGTGTGCAGGTGTCACCTGGCCCTTTCCTCTGTCACCCTCTGGGGATCGAGGCTCACGATACAAGCATATGAAAATGCAGCTATTCTGGCTACTTCTTTGACCCAGGATCTCCTGTCTTCCGCCAGCATAGATGAAACTGCAACAGGCTAACTTGTTAACTTGCAAGTAGGATAAAATCTAAGACCCTCACAGTTGTTGAAACTTGGATTTCCATTTTCCCCTGAAGATTAGGAGACTTGTTAACAGTGAGCCTCCATTCCCACATTTGCATTTTGCTGTAGGATACAAATCAGCTGCAGATAAGAATAAGATACACATTGTCCATCTTATTACAGCTAGCCTGTCTCTCATTTATACCACTAGTTGACACCTTTGGACATTTGTGTTCGCCATCCCATTCCAGGATACAAGTGTTCAAGCAGTATCAAAATTATCACCTCATTTCAACATCGAAAGCTAAATGGTCCTTCAAAATCTCAGCACTAGGGCTTCCCTGGTAGCGCAGTGGTTGAGAGTCTGCCTGCCGATGCAGGGTACACAGGTTCGTGCCCCGGTCCGGGAGGATCCCACATGCCGCGGAGCAGCTGGACCCGTGAGCCATGGCCGCTGAGCCTGCGCGTCCGGAGCCTGTGCTCCGCAACGGGAGAGGCCACAACAGTGAGAGGCCCGCGTACGGCAAAAAAAAAAAAAAAAAAAAAAAAAATCTCTCCACTATTTTAATACTCATCGATAAGCACTAGGATCTTGCAGCATAGTCATCAACCGAAAAACATTTTAAAAACTAAAAGAAGACAAATCTAGCTGACAAAAAAGGAAATAATTTCATTTAAAAATATGCATGGTTCCTGTTGAAGAGGAAAGATATAAGAATATTATTGCAGCAAATATTCTTGAATATTATTGTAGTGAAAGTTTCTACAAGAAAGGAGAAAAGAGACAGAACTAGAAAGCCAGCCATTGGATATAAATAAAAGTGATATGCAAAAGTTTCTTATTGGAAAATGGTGAACACCACAGAAAATAGGAACCATAAATGTCTTATGAGCTCTCAAGTTTTAAAAAAAAAAAGTCCACTAGAGACACAGTGAACTTAAAATCTATTTTTATTGTTGTGCAGGAATCTTTCCTTATACTGATTTCCCCTGGGTATTGTCAGCTGTGGAAAACAAAACATAAAAATGATGATAGGTTTCCAGGAGTTAAAGTTCACAAGTATCCTAACTGAACAATTGTTAAAGTCTTTTTGAGATGCAATCCATTTTTAAAAGTTAAAGACTTACTCCCTCTCCTCTTGTATGTAGGCTCAGGCACCTCCAGCACATGCTCTAATTGTTTTTACATCAGTTATAATAAAAATGCCTTCTGTATTCATTTCCTAGGACTCTCATAACAGATTACCAAAACCTGGGAGGCTTAAAACAACAGAAATCTATTCTCTCACAGTACTGCAGATGAGAAGTCTGAAATCAAGGTGTTGGCAGAGCCATGCTCCCTCTAGACAAGAATCCTTCCTTGCTTCTTCCTAACTTCCAGTGGTTGCCAACAATTCTAAGTGTTCCTTGTCTTGGAGATGCAACCTCCAATCTCTGCCACCTTCTTCACATGGCATTCTTCCTCTGCGTCTGTCTCTGCATCTCTGTGTCTACACTTCCCTCTTATAAGGACACCAGTCATTGGATTGGGGCCCTCCTCTTAACATGATCACACCTGAAAAGGCCCTGTTTGCAAAAAAGGTCACATTCACAGGTACCAGGGGACATGACTTTTGAGGGGACACTATTCAACATAGTACAATTTCTCATCTCTTTCAATGTGACCAACTGAATTTTTATATTCGTAATCCAGAGATTTTGCTTCTAAGAAGCTTGGCTCAGTGAAATAAACTGCAGGTGTCTACTACAGCAGCCCTCATCTAAAAAGATTAACCCGTATCTTAATTACCTCTAGCCAGACATTCTAGTTTCCCATAGCTTAATTTAACAATACTCATCATTATTTTACACAAATAATACGGTAAACCTGATCTTCAGTTCTTTTATTAAGTCGAACAGAGCTTCCAAAATTGCTTATTTTTAACCAGAAAATAGGCAAGAAAAATTATTTTTCAGCTGTCAGGTAACCATTTACAGACCTATTAATATAACAATGTCTGATCAGACTACGAAAACATTTTAGGTTCCCACAGAATGCTCCTCAGCAACGAATTACTGTAATGCAGAGAGGGTACTTAGCAGGTTCTCTATGTTGCAGTTCTAAATTCAGAGAATGGAAAGTCAATGAGGACCACATACAGTGACTGTATAATTATCAACTCATGAAATTATAACTCTTTCCAGGAAATTACTACATTACTGTATCTTTTTAACAAATAATAGACGCTTAAATATTATTGCTCTATATGAATGCTTTAGCATAAGACATGCGTATGACCTAAAACCTTCTTCTGTAGTTGGTGTTTGAATATCAATAGGAAAAAATATAATTGTCTAGAAGACAGTTACAGAAAATGAAAACATATTTGGCATCCCTAAAATAAAGGAAGAAAAAGATTTCTGTTCCATCTGAAACGAAAAATATTTTTGTTGTTTTCTTCTCTTCCTTTTTTGTTTTAGAAGGTGTAACTATATGAGGGTTAGAGGTAAAGAAAAAAAGACATTTTTTCCCACTACCACCAAGAACTTATTCTCCTTTAATTTCACTTCCATTCTATCATCCTCCCATCCACTCTTTTTTTGAAAAAGGAAGGATAAACAGGGAAAACTTCTAGCTGCCAAAAGAAGGCTGCATTGCAGCATCTCTTTCTCCTGTTATACTTGAACCTTAAACACTGTGCTCAAGAACTCAACACTAGCATCCAGTGGTCATTCTTATTCCTCAGTGGATGATTCTGCATTAGCCCAGGATTAATTTAAAGGTACAAAGGGTTGGCTTACTAAGGACGAACTTCTCAAACGATTCCTTCAGGGAGGCAAAGTAGTATTTAAGGGTTGTATCTGACAAAAAGTGATGCTACACCTGAAAAAATTAAGTGCTTTTCTTTCAGCAATGTTTCTATGAGCGCATGATTGTCATTTGCCATTTTGGGGGTATTTTCCTGTAAAATGAAGGAGGAGTTGAATTTTGTGGTCTCTAAAGTTCTTTCTGGTTCTATGATTTGCAATCTATTTTTAAAAATTCAAAGATTACCAACTTTTTATTTCTTTTAAATAATCAGGCCAACTTTCAAGGAATTAATATCTTTTACACTGCATTTACCATTAAAAAAATTAAACCAACAACAAAAGATACTCGTGTGTTTGGAAAATTTTTAAATATTACATACAAAAATTTTAAACAGTTTAAAAATTATTTCTAAAATTTCAAATAATTAACGAGTCATATAAGAATCATAGTATAAATTACAAAATATACATATTTATGGGCAGTGAAAAAATGTATGTATCAGAACTTTTCGGATGCTGCTAAAATGGTACTTAAGAATAAATTCTTCATCCCTAGATGCTGATAGAAAAGAAAGATTGATAATGAATAAGTTAAATTTTAACTCAATGAGTTATGAAAAGAACAAAGGAGAATTTTTTTAAGTAAAAGAAAGTAGACATTAATAACAGAAGTAGAGCTAGTTCCTTGAACAAAATATATCTTAAAAAACTCAAACAAGATTAACCAAGTAAAAGTAAAGGCACAAATAAAGTATAATAGAAATGAAACAGGAGATACTCTGATACAGAATTATCAGACTTTAAAAACCAAAAATGACTTGAAGCAAATTTAATAAAATGCTAACATGTATCTACACATGTATCTTTTACAACATTTTATAGAATTTTTAATGTTTGGAATATTTCAAAGTTACTGAAATTTTTATCATAGGTCAATTGCTGGTATTTCATGACCTGAAATTTAAAACTGATTTAGAAGTGGCTCTAATATACCTTCCAAAGACAGCACGTGAATATGAGCCTCAGTACACAGGATGACTTTAGCATCAGGTAAGCAGATGGAACATTTTTATTTTTCCTGTTTATATTCACTGCATCTTTTCATAGCAGGGGGAATAATCTGCTCTCCCAGACCTGTCCAAACTGGACTTCTCCCCACATAGCGTTGGGTGAACAGAAGAAACTACCCAATTTCCCAACACGCGGCTTAATTCACTCACTTAATTTTTCTGTTCAACAAAAAAAAATGTTGAATTATTGTTTTCGAGGTACATATATTATGCTAAGAGCTAGGAACTCAGTACAAGTCCCCCTGGGAGTCTACTCTTGGAGTAACTTCTCACAGGAGTTACTATACATAGTCTAGGGGCATAGAAGATTGTCTTCATATGAAGCAGAGCATGAAGAAGTGCTGTGGGTGATCCTGACGTGCTTCCTGTATCTCAAGCAGAATCAGAAACTAGCAGTAAGAAGTACAGGCCACCAAAGACCTAGCCAGAAATTCTTTACAAATTTCCACTTTACCTCAATAATGATTTCAACACTAATATTTATGGAGCATTTCCCATACCCAAAGCTCTGAGCTACATGTCTGTCTTTCTCATTTAACAGATGAGAAAAATGAACCATGGAAGAAATAAGTAAATTGTCCAAGGTCACATGAAAATTGATTGGCATAGTCAGGATTTGAATTTAGGTCTATCTATCCCTAACAATATCCTTGGTCTCTAAGTTTACTGCCTCCAAACTACAGATTTATCCTGGACTTAGAAACAAAAGAAATGACTAGTTTCATTTATTAACACTAGTGGAAAAAAATCTTTTTTTAAATTTTTTTAAATCAGAAAGGTAGCAGTGACCTCAAGAAGACAGCACTTACTCTGTCCAAAGATCACATTGCTGTGTGGGATACCTGTTGACCCCACTCAGAATTACCCAAGAAACCACTCTGCCTTCTAAAGACAGAGGTACACTTTCAGATTTTTGAGAATATGGAGAGAAGAGAAAACAAAGGAAGAAAATAATCAGTATATGAAGTCCAAAGGCATACTTGGTCATGTTTCCATTACGTCATACCTGATTTCTTCGGGTTGAGGCTCTGCTCAAATGTTATACTCCTGCTTTCTCTCCCTTTTTTTAAAAAATTCATTTTATTGAAGTATAGTTGACTTACAATGTTGTGTTAATTTCTGCTGTACAGCAAAGTGATTCAATTATATATATATATATATATAAAATTGAAGAATTAATAATTTCTCATATGCTTTTCCATTATGGTTTATTACAGAGTATTGAATATAG
Organism: Grampus griseus; assembly: GCF_964374135.1. Taxonomy (NCBI): domain Eukaryota; kingdom Metazoa; phylum Chordata; class Mammalia; order Artiodactyla; family Delphinidae; genus Grampus; species Grampus griseus. The sequence goes on along the minus strand of NC_139003.1, from coordinate 51,780,219 downwards.
TTCCTGTGCTATACAGTAGGACCTTGTTGTTTATCCATCCTATACATAAGAGTTTGCATCTGCTAATCCCAAACTCCCAACCCATCGCTCCCCCAACCCCCTCCCCCTTGGCAACCACAAGTCTGTTCTCTATGTCTGTGAGTCTGTTTCTGTTTCGATAAGTTCATTTGTGTTATATTTTAAATTCCACATATAAGTGATAATCATATAATATTTGTCTTTCTCTGTCTGGTTTACTTCACTTAGTATGATAATCTCTAGGCCCATCCATGTTGCTGAAAATGGCATTATTTCATTCTTTTTTATGGCTGAATAATATTTCATTGTGTGTGTGTGTATGTGTGTGTGTGTATATATATATATATATATATATATATATACACCTCATCTTCTTTATCCATTCATCTGCCGATGGACATTTAGATTGTTTCAATGTCTTGGCTATTGTGAACAGTGCTGCTATGAACGTAGGGGTGCATATATCTTTTCAAATTACAGTTTTGTCCAGATATATGCCCAGGAGTAGGATTGTTGGATCATATGGTAGCTCTATTTTTAATTTTTTGAGGAACCTCCATACTGTTTTCCATAGTAGCTGCACCAATTTACATTCCCAGCAACAGTGTAGCTTTTCTCCCTCTTGTACCACTGTCTCCATTAAGTGTCTAATGTCACTTAATCTCCACATGCCTAAATTTTTAGGAGTTCCTATGGGGATAATCAAGTGCACCTACACCTTCCTCCTTTTGTTCTTCATAGATGCAATAAAAAGTTTACTATGATAAAACATCAACTGGAAATCTAATCAATTACTCCCAAACATGGCTGAAAACACCCAAACTACTCAATACCAAGGTACTAATTCTCTGGTCCTTATTACCTGTTCTTATTTTTACAGTGGCCACTTATTCACCAGAAAATAAGAATTTTTTATAAATGAAAAAGAAAATAATACTAGTTTGGGACAACACCCAGGGAATAATTTGTGATTTTTTTTTTGGGGGGGGGTGCTTCAAACCAGTTTCAAACTCGTCAAAAACAACATTTCCGCAATTTCCTGCTCAATCATAGTTCACTCTAATTTCAAAAAATTTTCTGACAGTATATTTGTATAAGACATTATATAATACAAAGATTAGTTTTGTAATTAGAATTAAAATAGGAACAATATTCTATTATAAAATAGTTAATTGGCTCCATATATAGAAATACTATTAGTGCTACTTCAAATGTTTTTAAATTTATGGCTGAACATGTCTTTTTAAGTTTATAGATAACATCTTGAATATTAACAGATGAAATAATTCTTTAGATATTTAACCGAAAAAAAAACTTACACTGGAAAGAAAATAAAGAGGACTTCCTACTGAAATAGGTTACAGAGCTTAGAAACAGAACTCATGCTGACACCAGCTGTCACATTCCATTTCTCCTTACCCCCAGCACTAAGATACCTGACCTGTATAAACTGGTAATGGGCCAATATATTTTCTTCAGGCTACAGAGTCAAGACTACTTGCAATCTTAACAATGCCATTAAGGCAGCTGATGCATTATTCATGGTGATGGACCCAGAGCAACCTTGCTTTGGTCCCAAGGGAAAGCAAAATTTACTTAATCCCCAAAGAATTTTTTCCAATAATATAAAGAGAACTAAATCATGAAACCTGAGACCTCCCTGAAACCACACTGATTACAAGATGGCAGAGGAACATATGTCTGCACAAGCCTGCCAGGGGAAAAATGCACAGTGTCCAGCTCATCAAAAAGATGCTAAATAGATGATTGCCAGCAGATAAAAAGTAAAGTTAGGAGACATACCTGGAATAACTGTTGCATGTGAGGAAGAAACAAATATTTTTATCAGTTTGTTTATGAGATTTGTGCAGATCTTTTACTTTCTTCCCTGGGTGCCGGGGGGGGGAGGGGCGGGGAAGGAAGGGGGACAGGCATTTTGAAGCACCTTGGCAGGGATAAAACCAAACATCTTCTAGTCTTTTTGCAGAATGATGACATGTTTCAGCTTCGCTACTCTTGTCCATAAAACTTCACATTTCCTCCACACGCAGACAAATGTACACATAAGCGTACGATGGGCATTAGAATTGAGCCATGTGTTTGCCATGTGCAAAATGGCCACATATTTCATATGGCTACAGTTTAAAAGCCACGGCAATTCCCTCTACTGAACAATACTCAGTCTAACTTCTAAGGAGTACAGAGAAGAGCTAAAAATAATCTTCAAGAGAAAACAGTTGAAAAAACAGGGCTTCCTTACAAGGCATTTACTTTTCTTTAGGATAATGGAAATTTTATGTTTAGAATAAGAGACTCACCTGAACCAAACAGTTACATCTTCAATTCATGTCTTACTAAAACATCTACTAAGGAAGATATAATTGCAAATGGTAAAATGAAGTGCTGTAACTTAAATATTTGCGTTTCGATTCCTCTGCTACTATAATTATTGGTTTCCACAGAGAGGATAGACTACAGTGGATATTAGCATGAATTCCGGCACCAGGCTGCCTGGCTACAAATTCCTGGGCAAGTTAGTTAAACTTTATGTGCTCAGTTTCCTCATCTGCAAAATGAGGATACCAATGGTACTACTGAGGGATTAAATGACGTAAAATATGCAAAACACTTATTAGACTAGTGCCTGGAACATAGTAAGTACCATACAAATGTTTGCTATTTCTCCAACTGCTACTAGTAATTCTACTCTTAGGACTCCTCAGTCCAGTTACAAGCGGTGATCCCATCGAAAATATGAACATTATTCAAAGAGGTAGAGATTGTACAAAATGGGAAATCCAGAATGGTAAAGTGAACACTTATGGGTATAATAATTATTTATTTGCAAAAATACAAAATTTTGAGAATGATATAAAGTCATCATAGCAAGTCATTATATTTAAAAATTCAGTTAAAGTGAGTGTTTCATTAGCTGGAGAGAACATGCCACCAATAGTCTTAAGGAACCAAAATGAGTTTGGCTTTGTGAGAAGTGGTTAACTCTTCCAAGTGACTAGCATTAAACCACTGGCAGCTGTTATTTGCCTCTAAGATAAGATGTAGCCTTGGAGTTAATAGATAGCAAAGCCTAGTCTTTCCACAGTACAGTAACACAGTAACATATGGTAATTATCAACCAGTGAAAGCTCACTAGGACTCCCATACATCAACCATCAAATATATGGTTTTTCTGCTATACTTTTTTTTTTTTTTTTTTTTGCGGTACGCGGGCCTCTCACTGTTGTGGCCTCTCCTGTTGCGGAGCACAGGCTCCAGACGCGCAGGCTCAGCGGCCATGGCTCACGGGCCCAGCCGCTCCGCGGCACGTGGGATTCTCCCAGACCGGGGCACGAACCCGTGTCCCCTGCATCGGCAGGCGGACTCTCAACCACTGCGCCACCAGGGAAGCCCTTCCGCTATACTTCTGTTCAGCATTTAAAATACTTTATAATACTATTGTGAGGATATCATGGGTCTTGCAATAGTAATAGAGAAAATTACTATTTTCTCTATTAGTAGAGTACTATTTTCTCTAATAGTAATAGAGAAAATTACTAGTGAATCCTCCTTCTGATATAATTCACCACTTAAAAATGAAAGTATTTAAAAATGGACAGTAGCTCAAACCCAGAGGACCCAAAGGACAAGGTTTCCTGTGCTGGTCATCTCTAAATTAGAAGATCCTGGAAATGAATCCCACCATCCCTAAAATTCAATTCAATAATTTTTTATCAAATTACTAGAAGTTTAACCCTATTTGTATATTTATTTTTAGAAAGTCTAGATCTCATTCTTGTAGGATTCTTATATCCTGAGGTTTAAGAAAAATCATTTACGTCAGCAGTTAGGAGCTAATGAAGTCATTAAATATAATACAATTTAAAACTAGTTTAGCTACAGCTAATAAGTAAATATTGTGTATAAGGAAAATACATTGATCAATATTTTTTAATCACTCTAATTTTATTACTAGTCATACTGATGTTAAGTCATGGCTAAACTGTTTCAGAGAATGGACTTAAGAAATTTCTCCAAGTCATCTAATTTTAAAATGTGTATATTTGTGGTTAATTTGATTTTTAGTAGTGTAAAAAGATATCATGTCCATAGTTATGACATCCGAAATTTTCGCTCTGGCAAAAGAACCTGTGTGAGGTACCTGCAGCCCATCCCACAACCTGTGTCACCTGCATCTGAAGTTTTCCTTCATCCTGCACCAGAGGTTCTGCTCTCAGAGTTTAGGCTCAGTGCTCTGAGTCCTTAACCTAAATCTCCCAGAAAGTGCAGCAGAAGAAAACAAATACAGATTCTAACATATGGGTAGTTGCATCTGCCAAACATTCCTATCATTGCAGCAGGAACCCCTCAAAGAACCAACTAAAGATCTTTAATTGGGGCTTCCCTGGTGGCACAGTGGTTAAGAATCCATCTGCCAATGCAGGGGACACGGGTTCGAGCCCTGGTTTGGGAAGATACCACATGCCGTGGAGCAACTAAGCCTGGGCGCTGCAACTACTGAGCCCATGTGCCACAACTACTGAAGCCTGCGTGCCTAGAGCCCATGTTCCGCAACAGAAGCCACCGCAATGAGAAACCTGCGCACTGCAACGAAGAGTAACCCCCGCTCTCCACAACGAGAGAAAGCTGGCGCGTAGCAACGAAGACCCAATGCAGCCATAAATAAATAAATAATTTTTTAAAAAAAGACACCTTAAGAAACATTATTCTTTTAACACATTGTGCACATTTGAAGTGTTCAAGTATTGAGAATTACAGTCCTCATGGAGAAATCTAGAAAACAGTATGAGAAAGTGTGAATACAATTCAAGATCACAAGCAATTTTCTATGGATGCTTTTTAGGTTTATAGAAGCTAGAGAGTTAGCATGAGCCAGGAAGGTATCTGTTATCCTGACAGTCAGCATACATAAATTTTTCTAAGTGATTTCTTATAGCTGTCCTCTACTAGTATTTTTTGCTTGTTATTGACACACTCATTGTGGAAGACAAAAAAATTAAGGTGGGATTTGAAAAAAAACAAAGGTATATCTTTTTCTAAGAAAATAGAATTGAAATGGAAATCTGACTTAGAAAAATGAATGCAAAAGGAATTTGTATTCCTAGAGAGGCTACTGGTAGCACAACCACCTGCTGGGAGATGATATGGTGCTGAGCTAAAAATCTTTCATGGACCTCCAACGTCAGGGAAGGGAGATGGATGTGACCACCAGGAGAAAAACTATCTTGTAAAAAACACTCAGGCTTTCTACTTGCTTCTATATCAACATCCCTGATACTCTGTTTCCAGAAATGACTGTGGCCATTTCAGTTTGCCTAAACAATATTTTTAAGGAAAATTACACCACCATTCCATCAGAGTAAAAGGTTCTCTAGAGTCACAATAACCTCTCCCACCCATTAAGCAGACACTTTCTCCCCTGACACCTGCTCTCCAACACATAACACTCTCTCCAATTCCTTCACCCATTTCCAGACTTCAACCTTGACCCTTTGCTTTTGACTTCTCATCCATCTTCTTACTGCCACTATGGACATAATTAAGACTTTGAGACAATGATCCTTGAGTGCACTCAATTCAATTAAGTGATGGATAGTAACCAGTTAAGTGCCAGTCAAAAGTCAATACTGGAAAATGTGTGTCTCTACATATCCATCCTCAACGATTGGTATCCTGATTCAAGGATGAGTTGGGAGTGCTCACATACAGTTTAGAAATAATTTGAACTAATAAAAAAAAGACACTCAGCAGCTATTACTTTTGATTATTATCATAATAGATCAAATAATTTAACCAAAAAAACACTATCAGAACTAATAATATTGATGACTGGTCATGATCTTTCATTGGTAATAATACAATTAATCATATCTTTACCAAGATGTCTATTTTTACTTTTTGACTCCAAGGAAATCCACTTCCTCCCCCATCCATACATATCTAGAGGATTTACCATTCCTCTCCTAGTGTTCTAAAACTCCTACTATGGCTATTTTCCTGAGATATGAAAAATAAAACAGACTTTGTACTAGAGTGTGTCTTTACCATTTTTGCCTAAGGCAACTGACGTTATCTAAGAGCTACCCAACTGCGGGCTTCCCTGGTGGCGCAGTAATTGGGAGTCCACCTGCCGATGCAGGAGACACGGGTTCGTGCCCCGGTCCGGGAGGATCCCACATGCCGCGGAGCGTCTGGGCCCGTGAGCCATGGCCGCTGAGCCTGCGCGTCCGGAGCCTGTGCTCCGCAACGGGAGATGCCACAGCACTGAGAGGCCCGCGTACCGCAAAAAAAAAAAAAAAAAAGCTACCCAACTGCATAACCAAATTTAAGAGGGATACCTAAAGGCTCTTCACTTAGACCACCATTTCAGTTTAAAGAGAAGACTATAAAGGAGTAATTGTTAGGGACCTCCAAAAAATGAGATATGTATATAATAAGTCTACATAAAATACCTATCAATTTGTATAGCTATCCTATTTTACATACTATAGTATATAGATAATATGGTTTAAGAGTCAGCTCTGGAGTTAGATAACCTAGATTCAAACTGCAGCTCTACCCCTCCTTACTGTGCTAGTTTCAGCAAGTTATGTAACCTCTCTGTACCTCAGTTTCCTGTCAAGTGGGATAATAGTTATATTTATAATCGGAGGTTGTTTTGAGGATTGAATATATGTAAATTCATACGCCTGTCACATCATGAACAATAAATGTTAGTGATTACTATTATTAGGATTATAATACTGATTAACCAGAGCCTATATAATGGGAGACTTAGACCGACCAGCATATTGGCAGTTGTCAACTTCAAGATAAAAAAGTTAGCTAACAATAAAACAGCAAACTGGGGCTTCCCTGGTGGCGCAGTGGTTGAGGGTACGCCTGCCGATGCGGGGGACACGGGTTCGTGCCCCGGTCCGGGAGGATCCCGCATGCCGCAGAGCAGCTGGGCCCATGTGTCCGGAGCCTGTGCTCCGCGGCGGGAGAGGCCACAGCGGTGAGAGGCCCACATACTGCAGAAAAAAAAAAAAAAAAAGAAAAACCCAGCAAACTGCATGGTTTAGACTCATTCACTGCTACTCATCAATTTCAGTTTCCTTTGTCTTAAGAAGCCAGAACCATAGTTGGCCACAATCAAAATAAAAAGATTCTGTTCCCAGGGTATTCTCATTAATAGAGGTTTTATGTTTAAATTCTTTTTAAAGTTTATGTCAAACACACAAAAGTTCTCCCTCAACTAAGGGGCAAATTTCAAATTTAATTTTTAAATGAGTTGGAAATAAATGAAGTGAAAGATGATATTAATATGTTTTATTAAAGGAACAAATAAAAAGTATCTATCATGTTTTTTTCTGCTTAAAGCCTTTCTTTGTAAACTTTGGGTAAAAAAAAAAAAAGGTTTACATAGAACTTCAAGATCAGGATTATGCACCTCTATGATCGGAATAAAACAACCTTCCATGAGACATAGAATGTCTTGCAGATAATACAAATCATTATCTTAAGGAAAGATCACTAAAATATATTTTCTTTTACTGTAAATATAAAATTGCAATCAAGAGCAAAACCCAGACTGTGAGAGACTGTATAGGATAAACAACCTGATTTCTTCAACAAATATCAATAAATTGTAAGGAAAAATAAAAAGAGAAAGATAAGTGGAAACCAATGGATTAAAGGAGACTTTTAAAAACTTAGTAAAAAAAAAAAACCTAAGCACACAAAACTAAACTCTAGGACACACTTGGGTGATAAAACTATAAACAAAATTAAGGAAAAAATAACCACAAAAGTCAGGATAATGTTTACATGTCTTACAAGAGGAGGAGGGAGGGACTTGGGCTTGGGAAGCAGCACATGGAAAAGTGGGCCAAGGTCTATTTCTTTTTTTTTTTTTTTGCAGTACTCGGGCCTCCCACCGCTGTGGCCTCTCTCGTTGCGGAGCACAGGCTCAGTGGCCATGGCCCACAGGCCCAGCCACTCCGCGGCATGTGGGATCCTCCCGGACCGGGGCACGAACCTGTGTCCCCTGCATCAGCAGGCAGACTCCCAACCACTGCGCCACCAGGGAAGCCCTTCAAGGTCTATTTCTTAAACTGGATAGTGGTTATCAGGCGTTCACCCTTTAACCATTTTTGTGTCAGTGTTATATTTTACAATTAAAAAGATTTTAAAAATAAAATTGCAATCTAAAAGATTCACCAAAGTAGGTATTAAGTTTTTTTTTTTTCATGAAAATGTCTTCCTTTACCCACATACATACTCACAACCTTAAATCAAATGCACTGCACCTGAATTTTCACAAATAAAGGTTCCATGGCACCTGAGCAGAGTCATTTACCAGGCTGGTTTCTAGCCATTGTTTAAATCAGACTTGATAATTATTTTGATTTTAATTTTGCATCCTCAAGATCAATATGATTGGGCTTCCCTGGTGGTGCAGTGGTTGAGAATCCACCTGCCAATGCAGGGGACACGGGTTCGAGCCCTGGCCCGGGATGATCCCACATGCCGCGGAGCAACTAAGCCCATGCACCACAACTACTGAGCCTGTGCTCTAGAACCCATGAGCCACAACTACTGAGCCCGTGTGCCACAACTACTGAAGCCTGAGCGCCTAGAGCCCGTGCTCTGCAACAAGAGAAGCCACTACAGTGAGAAGCCCACGCACCACAAGGAAGAGTAGCCCCCCACTCGCCCCAACTAGAGAAAAGCCTGTGCACAGCAACAAAGATCCAACACAGCCAAAAATAAATAAATAAAATGAATAAATTTATATGAAAAAAAGATCAATATGATTATGTTTGTGCCAACTGACAAAAACAAAAAGTTCTTACCTACAGTTTTGCTTTGATCCCATATACCCTTTCAAATACTTCAGTGCCAGGAGAAAAGCCAATTTAGAAAAAAATTCATAGGCCTCTTAGGGAAGGTGTTATGGGCTGAATTTTATATTGTATTCACCTAAAATTCGTGTGTTGAAGTCCTAACCCCTAGTACCTCAGATTATAACTATATTTGGAGATAGAGTTTTTCAAGAGGTAATTAAGTTAAAATGAGGTCATTAGGGTGGGCCCTGATCCAGTATGACTGGACTGGTGTCCTTCTAAGAAGAAATTAGGATACAGATACACACAGAGAGAAGAGCATGTGAAGACACAGAGAGAAGACAGCCATCTATAAGCCAAAGAGAGAGGCTTAAAGAAACCAACCCTGCTGACACCTTGATCTTGGACTTCTAGCCTCCAGAACTGTAAGAAAATAAAATAAATTTCTCTGTTCAAGCCACCCTGTCTATGGGACTTTGTTATGGCAGCCCTAGCAAACTAATGTAGAAGGTAAAAGAGGAATAAAATATTCTGGTTTTTTTTTTAAGTAGTAGAGGGAAGAAAAAGAAAAATATGAAATGTTATAATTTTACAGTTTTACTCGACTCATAATGTATAGTAAATAGAGAAACTTAAGAAAGTTCTGAGTCATTAGTAAAGAATGGAGACCTAACAGACTCCATGTAAAAAGAAACACCCAAAGAGCTAAGCACAGAGGGCAAGACATGAGGAAACCAGCAGGAAAATAACTGGCTACTGACTTTGATTTGATGGGACAGGACTCAATGCTTTCAATATGGTTTCTGGAAAAAACCCAGAGGAGAGTTCTGAGTTTTAAATGGACTAAAAACAAATTGAGGTGATGGGTGAGATCAAAGTGGTTTTCTTTTTATCTTTTTCTTTTTTTTTTTTTTTGCGGTACGTGGGCCTCTCACTGTTGTGGCCTCTCCCGTTGCGGAGCACAGGCTCCGGACGTGCAGACTCAGCGGCCATGGCTCATGGGCCCAGCCGCTCTGCGGCATGTGGCATCTTCCCGGACCGGGGCATGAACCCGTGTCCCCTGCTTCGGCAGGCGGACTCTCAACCATTGTGCCACCTGGGAAGCGCCAAAGTGGTTTTCTTAATGGGAGAAATTCCTCTGGCTCTAGGGTTTGGATGAAGTTTGGATTTACATTTCCCTGGTTGGATAGGCTTGGGAGTTAGGCAAACCATCAAGGAAGAAAATGCAATTCTCAGGCTGGAAAATCAGCAGTGGTTGTGTGAGGGATTTAAAACTCCCTGGGACATCCCTGTTGACATAATAAGTTCATAATTTTACCAGAGAAATCTTTCCCAAATGAATGCAAAGCCAGGCACCTACCCTGGACCCAAGATTTCACCTCTTGATTCTCAGTGCTAACTTTTTTTTTTTTTTTTTCTTTTTTCTTTTTGCACCTTGCCCTTTGCCATCTCGGCTACAGCCGTGGGCCACTGGTGAGTTCAGAAGCCAGGCTTTTTCAATTTGTGAGTTTCTCCCCCTTTGGGATACTTGTCATTTCTCCCCCAGGGCACCTTGGCTGCCCTGCTCCAAGTGCTGTTTTTGTCCCTTTTTTTTTTTTAATCTTTATTGGAGTATAATTGCTTTACAATGGTGTGTTAGTTTCTGCTTTATAACAAAGTGAATCAGTTATACATATACATATGTTCCCATAACTCTTCCCTCTTGCATCTCCCTCCCTCCCACCCTCCCTATCTTGTCTCTTTATTTTCTCTTCCTCTAGGGAGTGTGATGTCACTGTCCTCCCAGCTGGGGTTTTTCGTAGTTCCATGATTCACTTAGAGGAGTTCACTGGGGCAAGGGACCGCTGGCGACAGGGCTGGCTGGTCCCCTTCTGGAGCCACCTAGGCTTGGGTAGAAAATGGGTTTTTCTTTCCAACTCTGAAGCAAATCCCCACGTCAGACCAGGGGCTGAGCCGAGATCCTAAAAGGTCAGGGCGGCATTCCTCTGGTCTTTGTTGGTACAGCATGTCTCCACTGCCCAACCAGCCGGACCCGGGCTCCTGGGGACTGTAAGTGACTGGGGGTGGGGTGGGGGTGGGGGTAGTGCGGAGAAGGGCCCGTGCTCCGTAGCCCATCAGAGGGAAAGCTGCAATAATTCTAATCTGTTAAAATACCTGGCTTTCTTGTCTAACCCTTTTCACAGTCCCCTGGGATGAGAGTCTCCGCTAAATGCTCTCCACGCTTCTCCCCTCCCGCACTATCACAGACGAAGGATAAGGGCAAATGTCTTGAATAATGGGGTAACTGGGGCCATTGCCTCCCAAGGGGAATCCTAGCCATTTCTTGCCATTAATATCCTCAAACCCCACCCCTTATCAGCTCTAAAGATCCAAAGACATTAAGAGGAAGAAAGGGTCTTCCATCCCAAAGGCTGCCTCGCTGCCCTACTCATCCTCCCCCCTCCCCCCAGCCCACAGGCGCGCAAGCTCTCCCCCGCCCCACGCCCCCTCCCCGCCCCAGGAAGAGGCACCAGCAGAATTTAGAGAAGGCCCTCAGGAAGACACTAGAGAAAAACTGCTCTCCGGAGCCTCCTGCTTTGAGGACCATTGTCTCCCTGGCCCCACTCTCCTTGCCCACCTGCCTGCCGCAGCTCTGCCCAAGTCGCTGTCCCCCGCACTTGGCGGGCAGGGTGCCTGGGCCGCCGCTGGTACACACTGGCCTCCAGGATCCCCTCTGGGAGGTTTTATCTGAGAGGTAAACTTCAAGGGGTGGAGAGTCAGGCCCAAGAGGGGATGGTCCCTCAACCCTGCAAAAGTGCGCCCTCAGTGCTAACCTTAAAAGCAAATTTCAGAAATTATTTTCTGTGACATAATCTAAAAGAGAACTACTTGCAGTAATATTAATCCCACAAAGCATAACTCCAACAATTCCGGTAGTACAGTAAGAATTCATTTTCTGGTAACTATTTTTCCCTAAGTCAGTGACACCCTCTCTTGATAAATTCTGAAATATAAAAACCCCAAAACTACATTGGAAGTATCACTGAAGATTAAAATCATAATCAGTACTTAAAAGATTCTCAAAAGTTTCCCCCAAGAGAAAAATTTTACTTACTTTCACTTCCACAGTCTTCCCTCCATGTTCAATGTGTCTCTCCACATATTCAGAGGACAGCAAATCACTGCAACAGAAAGAAATGATGATGAAAAGAGGACCTTGAAAATCACCATTAAATTTACAACGTTCCAGCTTGAATGATTCTTTTTGTTTGTTTTGTTTTGTTTTTTTCTTTTATAAATTTATTTATTTATTTTTGGCTGTGTTGGGTCTTCATTGCTGGGCGTGGGTTTTCTCTAGTTGCGGCGAGTGGGGGCTACTCTGTTGCAGTGGGCGGGCTTCTCACTGCGGTGGCTTCTCTTGTTGTAGAGCACGGGCTCTAGACGCATGAGCTCAGAAGTTGTGGCTCGCGGGCTCTAGAATGCAGGCTCAGTAGCTGTGGCACATGGGCTTAGTTGCTTCACAGCATGTGGGATCGTCCTAGACCAGGGCTCGAACCCCTGTTCCCTGCATTGGCAGGCGGATTCTTAACCACTGCGCCACCAGGGAAGCCCAGCTTCAATGATTCTTTAATCCAGATTTTAAAACAAAAATAAAACTTTATAGGTCTCTCTCTCTCTCTCTCTCACACACACACACACACACACACGCACACGCACACGCACACACACACACACACACACACACACACAGCCTAGTACTTGTAAAAGGATATGAGGCTAAACTGACTAAATCACCTGTCACCCCGTTGCTTAGCAGAGCTAGTTCCACCAACCTAGTTCAGCAATTCTAGGAAACTACCATTATTTTTAAGACATCTTATTCTTCCCTTTTTTACTTTAGCTTTTTTGTGTGTGAAGATTTTAATTTAACTTTTTATTATACCTTACATCCTTCTTTGCTGTTTCTCTCCCCTAACCTTTGAATAGTGGGGTACTCCTAGGAGGCTTAGTCTCCCTACATTCCTTGGTGCTCTTTTCCTATCTCGTGTCTTTAAGTATTAAGATGTTGTCAATTTCTAAATATATATTTCCAATTCAGACCTTTTCTCAAACTGTAGATGTAACTGCCTACTGGACATCACTGCTTAAATATCTAATAGGCATCTCAAACTTAACATGCCAAGGCTGAATTCTCTGACCCTCACCCATTCCCCACCACCTGCTCAGCCCACAGCCTTCCACAACAGATAACATCAACACCATCATTTCAACTGCTTTGCCCAAAACTTTGAAATTATTGACTCTTCTCACACCCCACATCCTTGCTTTAGCTTTTTATCAAACACTTTTGATTTACTACCATACTTTACCATTTCTCATATGTTACGTGTGATATTTCATCTAACAAAATATTAGTTTCCCCCACAAAAAAATTAAACAGAGGCAAAGAAAGTTAGAAGAAATGAAAAAGAATATACTTTCAGCATTTTAACATAAGCTTTTTTGAAATCTTTCCTAAACAACCACCACCTTCTTGTATAATTTTTAAATGTTTACATCATCTTAAATATACTTCTCTTTAATTCTATATAAGAGGAAAACATTTCCCCTTTAACAGAGGCACCTCAAGGCACAACTCCAATAAACAGTCTTAAAGTCTTTAAATTTTTAAAGCAGTAAAATGTAGATAAAATTCACATTAATAAATAAAAATATAAACTTCTAAATCTGCCCCTCTATTAATAAACATTCACCCAACTAAAAAACTGTGTTTCACAGTGCTCTGAAGGTCACCATCCAAAATTGTCCCAATCATAAAAGAAGGTGAATTTCTAAGCACAAGAGCTACCATGATAAGCACTATGCCTACAGTTGCTTGGAATGTAAACAGAAAGATCAAACACGCATTACATTAATGCAGGCACGAGAGTCAGTTTCTTATAGTATCTGATGCTTACATTTCTATCTAGGTAACCCATAATTATAGTCTAAGTCCTTGTTTCATTTGTCTTTGGAATACATTTTCCTATTGACTTTACGGGGAAACAGCTAGAATACTCTAAGCTGCAAGTTGTAGAAAACACAACTAAAAGTGGCTTAAATAATCAGGACATTGATATCATTTCTTGTTAGAAATTCCAGGGCAGGTGTGATGTGAATTTGCTTCTGCAACTCTTCAATTCTGGTAGGTGAATACATTTAAAGTTTACAAAATATAGGCAAAACACTTTTTAAGATGTTTTAAATATAGACAAGTAGCTACTAAGCAAAATTTTGTTAGATGTGGGCAGAATGCATAAGATGTGTAAAGCATAAGTAATAAGACCATATGTGTACCTCACATTGATAGAAAGGGATGGATGACCAAAGATACGTAACATTTTTAAGGCACCTGGGTAATAAGTGTTCACGATATAACAAATATATAAAAGACGCTATATATGCAAGATATGCTTATACATAAACAGTTAATATTTATGAGGTCTTATTTCAACCACCTATTGGTAACACCCAGGATTTCTCAACTTCCACAATACTGACATTTCAGGCCAGATAATTCTTGGTCTTGGGGAGTATCTTATGCATAGTCACATGATTAGCAGTATCCATGACCTCCACCCACTAGATGCCACATCTCACACACACACACACACACACAGACACACACACACACACACCAGCCATGACAATCACAAACGTCTCCAGACATTGCCAAATGTACACTGGGGGGTAAAACTACCCTGGTTAAGAACTGCTACTGACACCCATTCCTGCCCCATGTTTTCTCCGAACCAACAGAATTCATGGCTGTTCATCAAGCTAATTGGCAGGCTGTAGCTCCTGACCAAGCATATTTGTCCCTGTGTCTCTCAGATACAGCACGTGGGTGTCATTAGCTCAGGCCACCTTGCATCTGTGGAGCTTGCCCAAACCTCATCTCTGGTCCTTGTAACTACATATCAGCAGCGAAGGCAGATGCAGCAGAGAGAGAAGCAGATCCTAAGAATACAGTGTATCCCAGTACACATTAGCTAGAGTGGTCCTTCCACCCCACTTGCACCCTATCCTAAGCGTGCTAACCTACCCTTTTCTTTCCTCTTGCTTCTCACTGTGTGCTTTAATTTGATTTAGCAAATCATGTGATTTGAGGATTTTAATTTGGTCTGTGAGGGCTTGCTGTTTGTTCCCTTACTTCTGGGATAGCTTGCTAGCTAGTATACTTGTAGGCAACCATTGCAGCAGAGTAATTTTCCACTGGACATCACAGCGGTTCCAGGGCTGGTTCATGTGGTAGCTCAGCACCATTAATGAGACCAGGAGCATGTCCATCCTTCTGCTCTGCCATCAGAATGGTGGGTGACGTGTACTTGTAACTGGCTCCTCTCATGACCCTAACATGGCTGCTGCAGATCTAAGCATCTCATGCAGATAAAGATATCCCAAGGTAAAAAAGCCTCGTATTTCTTTACAAGTCAGCAAACTCTCCACGAAAAGCCTCTAGCATTCATCTTCTCAAGTGTGTTTTGCCAGGATTACATTACTTGGCCCTGCCAAAGCCAGTCTTTTTGTTGTTGTTGTTGCGGCCTCTCCCGCTGCGGAGCACAGGCTCCGGACGCGCAGGCCGGGACGCGCAGGCTCAGCGGCCATGGCTCACGGGCCCAGCCGCTCCGCGGCATGTGGGATCTTCCCGGACCAGGGCACGAACCCGTGTCCCCTGCATCGGCAGGCGGACTCTCAACCACTGCGCCACCAGGGAAGCCCCCAAAGCCAGTCTTTTGACAAGGACATTTGTCTCTGAACAATCAAGATTCTCCTCCCCCTCTCTCTCCTCCTCCCATGAACATAATGGCTACTCAGAGAGAGGTGAACAACACTACAGGGTGGAGAGAATAGCTGTTGTATAGCCAACAGACAGCTGTCTTTTTTCTTTTTTTCTTTTCTGTACGCGGGCCTCTCACTGTTGTGGCCTCTCCCGTCGCGGAGCACAGGCTCCGGACGCGCAGGCTCAGCGGCCACGGCCCACGGACCCAGCCGCTCCGCGGCATGTGGGATCTTCCCGGACCGGGGCACGAACCCGTGTCCCCTGCACCGGCAGGCGGACTCTCAACCACTGCGCCACCAGGGGGCCCCTGTCTTTTTTTTTTTTTTTAAATATAATTTTTATCATGAGTATGTTGGATACTTCACAAATTTCCCAAGGTTTCGAACAAAATAGTGAAGCTTCATGGTCAAGATCTGCTGAAGCAAAACCTGTCATTGCTCCACCATCCACATCCCACTCTTTATCCAAGACCATACCCTCAACAGGAGAGGTACGAGAAAGATGTCTGCAAAAAACTGCCCCCTAACCTTGCTATCAGTCTCCAACAACTTCTCCAGCAGTGAGAGTGGAAAAATTACCCTACAGAGTCAGTGTTTATCAGCGGAGCCAGCCAGATTCCCTCTCTTGGGAATCTGAACTAGTAAATTCAGAAAAAAAGAATCATTCAGTGGATGAAGAAAAGAGAAACAGAAAGTCAAAAATAAGCAGTCACTTGAGAGAAACTGGGCTGTGCCAGTGGTGAATCCTGTTACCCAAAGAGTGGTTCCTCTCTTGGTGGATCTCAAGCCAAAGAGTGGGAGAAGGAAGAATTTATTACTTGCAGCAAGTAAGGAGAACACCAGGGATCTTTCCCAAAGCAGTGTCTCCCCCAAGAGCAAAACTGGGGAAGTTTTAAGCTAAGGTTACATGCATATTCATGAAAGGGCTTGAGGTGAAGAAAATTCAGCATAGAATTGGGGCAATGGTCAACAGAGTCCACACTTTAGTTGATTGAAGTCATGAGGGTCAGAAAAGGTCAATATCATCATTCCTTAGGTTCCATTTGATCGGGTGGTTGAGTGCTCCAGGGGGATTTAAATTCTTCAAAACAGCTCAAGAAAGTGCTTGAGGCTAGTCTTTACCACTGAAACAGAACTAGGAGTCTTTACAACTGATTTATTATCTTTGCTATTGTTACTTCTCTTGCCTGAAAACAGCTTACTCTTTGTTCCCTTAAGATCATTATTACTGAGATCTATTCAAGGGTAAGCACTGTGGCCAGGCTTAGATCATAAATGGCTTCTATGTCAAAAACCTATATCTAGTCTTTTCCTCCAGCCCAGCCGTGATGTTGGATACCTTTCTCCTTCACTGCCCTGTGAGTAAACCCCCATTACTGGAGCCAGCAGCAGTGAGATCAAAAATGGGGAGGGGGCTTCCCTGGTGGCGCAGTGGTTGAGAGTCCTCCTGCTGATACAGGGGACACGGATTCGTGCCCCGGTCCGGGAAGATCCCACATGCTGCGGAGCGGCTGGGCCCGTGAGCCATGGCCGCTGAGCCTGCGCGTCCGGAGCCTGTGCTCCGCAACGGGAGAGGCCACAACAGTGAGAGGCCCGCGTACCAAAAAAAAAAAAAAAAAAAAAAAAAAGTGGGGGGGGGGGAAGAATTGTATAGTAGTAGGAGTAATAATAATAATAATTTTTTTAAAAAACAAACAGCTTTTGAGTCTTCCAGGTATTCAAATTTCAAGGGAATATTTTTCTTTGAATTATAAAATCTAGGAATTAAGAGAGTATGAGTCACCACATGAATTACAGCAAAGAAAAGCCTCTGCTCAGGAATTATGCAGCTATTTCAATCAAGCCTCTATACCTACAAGTATTGCTAGAAAGGGCTGTCTGTAATTTAAACCAAAATCAGCCCATGCAATTTTTGGTTTTGTTTGCGGTATTGTGGAAGTCTGCTAAGTATTGTTATTTTAATTATTGGGCTGAAAAACCTTCTATTTAAAATGTCATTGTTTGCAGTCGTAGAGAATGGACTTGAGGACACAGGGAGGGGGAAGGGTAAACTGGTACTAAGTGAGAGGGTGGCACTGACATATATACACTACCAAATGTAAAATAGCTAGTGGGAAGGAGCTGCATAGCACAGGGAGATCAGAGGGGTAGGATAGGGAGGGTGGAAGGGAGACGCAAGAGGGAGGGAATATGCGGATATATGTATATGTATAGATAATTCACTTTGTTATACAGCAGAAACTAACACAACATTGTAAAGCAATTATACTCCAATAAAGATGTGTAAAAAAAAAAAAGTCATTTTTTCTTCTACTGAAGCATAAAATCCTTACTACCACCAACTTAGAACCTCAGTAAAAATTTCTGAAGCCTCCTAAAGTAGAGGTAATCAAAATTACCCTAAGTTCTTTTTTTTTTTTTAAGATCATTGTTTATCATTAAGTAGGAATCTACTTAATTTTAAGTGTGGGAAAATGAAGGATCTTCTTAACACATGGAAAATTTTATCTGACCGGGTAGAATTTGCTTCCTGTTAACAGCTAACTCAAAACTAATGTGTGAATGCTTCTTTGTGAATTTTGAAAGATGGAAGTGAAAATCATTTTCAGTCAAATTCTAAACCCTCTCATTTTCTAAAGGAAATAAGGAGATGTTTTAAAAATTAGAAATGTATTCTGAGGCCCCTTTTTTAAAATTTATTTGCATGCCATAATATGCCTGGAATAAGCAAAACAAACAATGTAAACATTTTCAGTCATAATAATGATTATCCTTTGTCTATTGTGCTACTGAATCAGAGGCAGCTGGTATAGTACAAAGGTTTTGGAATTTAAAAACAAAAGAGCAAATATTCTGATTTCCTATCCAAACGCGGCCATTTACTAACTATGTGACCTTGGCCAAGTTATTTAATCTTTATGAACACAATTTGCCCATATCTAAAATGAAGATAATAAAAATTTCTTTATAAAGTTGGTACGGTATCAGAACATATGTGAAAGGCCTCCCAAATCCTGATTTCAATTATCCCACTCCTTATTCATCATCTCCTATCCATCTTTCTCTAGAACTCGCACTTTAACTGTTTGTGTTACGGAACCCAGCTTCAGCTGGAAAGCCAGTACTTGAGAGACGCGTGTTGGCTGGAAAGAAAAGGCTGCTTTAATCAGGAGGCCAGCAACCTGGGGAGAAGGCAGACTTGTGACCAAAAACCAACTCCGAAGATTCTGCTTGACCATGAAAGTTTTTAAAGAGAGAATCATTTGGGGAGGGGGTCAGAGTCTTCGTTATCTTCCACTGTGTGCAAACTTTCTTCTGATTGGTTGGTAGTGAGGTAACAGGGCGGTGCTCCAGGAATCTTGTGCTCAGCCTGAAGTTACCATCCTCCACCTGCGTGGGGCCTTAGTTTCTACAAAAGAACTCAAAGGTATTGGTTATTATATTCCTTGAGGAGGAACCAGAACCCTCCTGCATTTCTGCACTATTGTTTCTTGACTGCTTCTCCTTTGTTTCTTCATTCCCTCCGTTCATTCCCTGATAAGCAACTGTTTGCCATTTGGAACTTGAGGAAGGTCAAGGGGGCTGAATGAAACCCATCACCTACAAACAAGAAATGGGGAAACAGAAAGGATTTATACCTAGGAGGGCCCCATGGGGTCCAGCTCCATTTCATTTGGAGACTTTTAAACCATTGACCCTACCTACTACTTTTTCACTGTCCTTCACCTCCCTCTGACCCCCCTAATCTAGCTTACAGTCCATGATTCTCATGAAAATCACTCCCTTCCTCCTCTCTCTCTCCACTATGCTCATTGGCCAAACCTCAACCATGGTAAAACTTAACTCTTCTACGAATCAAAGTCTGACCCCCTAGAAGCGGAACATCCTGAATGGTCGTACATTGAACCACGTAATTTATGACCACAATATCAAGTGGTTCCCCTTAACACAATACTGCCCATAAATCCACTAGTCCATTTTACTAGACAATTTACTCTGAGAAGACCCTTCCAAACTTTTCTCTCCTAAAATCTCCAAGGCATTTCTTGATCATCACTCCCTGCTGATGACCTCACTTCTGTATCCACTGAGAAAGTGGAAACAGAAAAGGGCTGCTTCATCTTTCCAATCCACCAACACCCCTGTTTTCTGAACCAGTCTCTGAAACAGAGCAAGACACTATGGGGCCTTCCCAGGACAGAACTTCCTCCACGTCCACCGCCCGCCTTTTGTCTGTAGAAAAACTTTAGCCAAATAATAAATTTAATGAGAGAAATGAGAAAATGCAGAAGCAAAGGAAAACAGTCAAATAATACCAAATAATAATAGTTTAGTCATTAAGAAAAGTCAAGGACCTTTAGTTCATCCTCAAGGGCTATAAATAATATTCTGAGCCACATCCTTGGAGCTGTTTTGTAGATACTGAAACCCCCACCAGGTGGAAGAAGTTAACTACAGGATGACTAGACTGTAGCCATGACATGAGCTGCCACAATTCTGAGCACTGGACTCAAGAAAACCAACGCTCCAACTGAAGATGAACTGTACCTAAAACAATCAAGATGATGCTGATCAGACCACCACATGGCTAATTTCAAGATGATAATCAGAGCTGACTGTGCTGTTCTGCATGTAGCCCTTTCCCTCTCCATATACACCCCTGAAACTCCCCTTTAAAAGCTCTTGCCCACTGATCAACAGTGGAGAGTTGGGTTTTGGAAATGATTCTGCCTTCTCCCCCAGCTGCCAGCCTCCGCAGTAAAACAAACTTTTCTTTCTAGCAACACTTGCCTCTCCAGTATTGGCTTTCGAGGTGCGAGCAGCCAGACATCTCAAACTCAACCTGGTTAATGCATAACTCTCTCAGCCAAATCGCAATAGTCAATTCCCTACTCAAAATGTATCCTACTAGTAACTTCACAGTGAAGAAAACTGGGGGACATCACCTTAACTGAGTGATCATAGTTAACATTGCCAATAATGGAAGAAACCAAAATCATGGGCTCCCAAAGTGATGCACTGAGAAGGATAAATCATTTACAGTATTCCCACTAAAAATGCATAAGAAAGAAAGAAACAAATGAGTAGAGAAACCTGAATCAGCAATAGCTTTTCAAAGAAATAGCCTCAGAGCAAAGATCTAATCCAAAGTGCTGCCATTCAAATGTGACCTCAAGGTCAAGATCAAATCAAGGGTATGGTTGTAAGACACTTTGTTAAGACCTCAGAAGGACTTTTAATGCTGTTTTGCCTAGACTATATCATCTATATTAAAAAAGTTTCTAAGATTCTTAAGAGCCTGCCTATTATTGATAGATCCTCAGCTACACCATAAAGTTTCTAAGAACCTTAAGGTATGACTCATAGATATTCTCACCTAAACAAAAGACTTCTCAGAATCTTAAGGGCATCTTAACTCACAGTCCAAAGTAGAGAAAGGCCTATCTCAAGACGACTTGTGGATGTGGTTTTTTCTGATGGGGTAAATCCCTCAGATTCACATGAAACCCACCAATGGAAACACCACCAGCTTGGATTAAAATGGATAAGTCAATTCAAACCTTTTACAGTCAGGAAGCAGACCTGGAAATATACTTAGATTAAGTCCTGGGTGATTTCTCATGGAAAAGAAATGGTGACTCAAAGGGTGGAACCAAGAACGATAGGCAACCAGTATCAGGAAGTAGAACAGAGCTTTACTCAACATACATTACCTTTCCCAAAATGAGGCAACTGGTGACATACACCTGGCTGAATATCAGAATTTCAGAGGACCAGTGATAGCTAGGTACCTCCCATTTCTCCCATTTTTAAATAGGAATATCTACTGCAATCATCCTGTCCTCATCTCCCCACTGTATACTGAGTGTATATGGAATAGATAACTTGTCATTTTAGTTCAAAGGTCTGTACCTGTGTTACCTCATCTAAAAGCCTTAATCAGATTGAGATGATAAGAATCTGAACCTTGAGTTTGAGCCTGATAGTATAATGGAATGAGATTTTTCAGGAAATCTTTGGAGGAATTAGTGCATTTTACATATATGGGAAATGTAAATAATTTGTGGTCAAAGGATAGACTGTGGTTGAACAAAAATGTCTAAAAATGCTTTGTGACTCCTCTCATGGTAAAGTGGAGACCATTTCTCCTTTCCTTGCATCTGAGCTGGTCCTATAACAAACACAATGAGACAGAAGTAATATTGCATAACATCTGAGATCTGCAACTTCCACTTCCATGCATATGGAACTCTCCATCTTTGAATATTTGAATCCATCCACCATGCTGTGAGGAAGTCTAAGCAAGCACGTAACAAGACCCTTGTAGAGGAGAACCAAAGTCCCTAGCTGATAGACCCAGCTGAATTTCCAGCCAGTGCTGGCACTGATTTCCAACCATGTGACTGAAGCCATTTTGGAACTTCCAGATGTGATAATGCCCCAGCTAACACCCCATGAAGCAAAACTGCCCAGTCAACCCACAGAAGTGTACAAAATAATACACTGTAAGGCAATAGGTTGATCATGCCTTCTTATTAGAACATTCAATGATTGTTTTACTGCACAACATCATGTTTTCCTTAGAGCAGTCTACAGGGAATTCCCTGGCAGTCCAGTGGTTAGGACTTGGCGCTTTCACTGTCGGGGGGCCGAGGTTCGATCCCTGGTCGGGGAACTAAGATCCCACAAGCTACATGGCAAGGCCATTAAAAAAATAAAAAAGAGCAGCCTCGAAATGAGTACAATGTAATTTGTTTTGGATAATATTAACATACAATTTAGGATTTTTCGACTTTATGATGGTACGAAAGCTATATGCATGCAGGAGAAACCATACTTCAAATTTTGAATTTCGATCATTTCCTGGCCTAGCAGTGTGCTGTATTACACTCTCTCATGATGCAATGAGCAGCAGCTCCCAATCAGCCACGCAATCACGATGGTAACCAACCAATACACTTACAACCATTCCATACCCATGCAACCTTTCTGTTTTTCACTTCCAATACAGTATTCAATAAATTACATGAGATGTTCAACACTTTATTATAAAACAGGTTGTGTGTTAGATGATTTTGCCCAACAGTAGACAAATGTAAGTGCTCTGAGTACATTTAAGGTAGGCTAGACTAAGCTATGATGTTCAGTAGGTTAGGTGTATTAAATGCATTTTAAACTTACAATATTTTCAATGTACAATGGGTTTATCAGGACATAACCCGATCATAAGTCGAGGAAGATCTGCAACAGAATCATAAAAGCTTCAAATATGACTATAATCCACCCAGTGAAGTAGTAAAAATCCCCATAGGTCATGGGTCACAATGGAAAATTAAGAGATTTCATTAGGTATTTAAGTCATGAAAAGCTTTTCAGAAGAACAGAACTGGGAAAAGGAAAAATTTAAGGACCCAAATTTCATTATTTTATTTTATTTAAGAGGAATAAAAAATTACAAGCTTAGAAAGTTTTTTGAAAGAAAACATTTTTCCCATTCTCTCCATTCTATGCATCGTTCCCCCCATTTCATCTTCTCTCTATTTTCTTATTCTGTCTAGCCAAGCATTAACCTTCCAGATCCTTTTGGCAAACTAGTCTTTGCTGAGAATCCTCACTACAGAAAATGGATAAATGTCCTGAACTTTCATACCACTGAGAATTAATCATCCAGTTTTTAGCTTTGTTTTGTGCAAAAACTGATATCTATGTCCTCAGTATGTAATAACTAGTACTTAAAATTCCTATTTTGTTTGAACTAAATTAAAGGGAAACTACAAATGTGATTTAAAAGCTTTTCCAAAATTTGCCTTTTAGATGAAAGTTTCATTTTATTGTTTTCCAATTTATAAACATGAAAATTCCTTTCCTGTTTATACACACACAAGAGATTTTCTGTACACCCTTGTGGCTACAGGGGAAGCTATTTTAATTATATTCTACTGAGGAAGTCATAATCTGATGAGAATTTTCAGGGAGCTTTCAGTGTGTATGCCAGGACTAGGGCACTTAAAGTAAATGTGGTTATGAAAGTTGAAACAGGCACTATCGTTAACATTAGCTCTTATTTATAAAACCCGTATTCCTTATGCCTGGGCATCCCCACACCTACCAAATCAGAATCTCCTGAGTTTATTCTAATATATAAAAAATGTTACCAGGACATGAAAGTATAATCACATTAAGTCTACAAACATTCTAGCAAAATTCTATTAATATAATGGTGTGTTGACATATTCTGATCATTGTGACTCATTACCACACTGAAAGCCAAAGACATCAGGGAACACATTACAGCAAAGCAATTAAAAGAAGTCCCTGATAAATCTCATGGCACATAATCAACAGGGGGAGACATGTTCCTCTCCATTACGACCAAATCAAGAACTAATTTTTTAAGAAGACAATTGCCAGACTTACTTCAAAACTTACTTAAATTTTGTGTGAGTACCCTAGAAATGGGAGATTTTGGTATTTTTATAAAGTTGCAAATTTTAGGTGTGGTTCAAATAAATTGTTTATATTAATTAAAGATTAAATTTTTATAATATTAATTAGTTGAAAATCAGCAAGGCAGAGCTAGCCTCAAATTCTCTCTATTGCCATCTGACTGATAAACATCTTTACCTTCTTTATCTCCTTCCTCTCCACATCCACATTCTAGGAGTGAGACCATATCCCTTGGTCAGACTCCATCCTCAGAGATCAACAGCCCAGGGCTCAAAATAAGACTGCTCCCCACCCCCATCTTCATGACCTTATGAGTTGGAGTCAAGTGGGAGTCCCAAATTCTGTTAGTTCCTGGCAAGAGAACATCTACCTACCATCAAAACTCAGTTTCATCACGGCAATATGCTTTAAAATCATCAAGATTAACTTTATGAGGCCCTTTATCCTCATTCATGTCTGCCACCTCAAGAAGCTCAGGCTCCCAAATCATCCTTCATCTCCAGCTCTCTAATCCACATAAGGTTCTGTCCCCCTTTCCAACCATCTCCAGATACCCTTTGATGATGCTTTCTGGAACTCACACATGCCATTAGCAAAATCCCCTATCTCCAGTCTCTTCCTTGAATATTTCCTTCACCATCTTACCCTGAGAACCAGCACTCCAGTGGAGGAAATGCTTCTCCTGCAAACCCTGCACGTTTGGTGGGGGGATGGGGATATCCTTCTTGCTTCTCATTGCCATGTCATGCCATTCTCCCTCATTCCACTAAAAACAACCCCACTTTATATCCTGCATCATCAGACTGTACCACCTATCATTGATCCCTGTAGTAATTTATTGCCTCCTGGTCACTTCCCCGCATTTCCCTGAAGATTTAACTTCTAGTTTACAATCACACTCTCCAGCACTACCCCTAATACAATTATTGGTGATTTTGATATCTACTTAGGCGACTGTTCCAATTCTGGCTTCTCAGCTGCTTGAACTCATCTCCTCCAATGATCTTCTCCATTCTACATCACCCCTACATCACCCACCCAACATATTCTCAAATTCAAGCATCTCACTCTCTGACCAACTCCATCCATCCTAGCTTTCTCTTTCAAAACCCCATTTCAGACCCCAATAAGACCCATAACCCACAAACTTACTACTATTTCACTTTCTTCACCTCCCTCATGTCTCACTCCCTTCCTTGCTCGGATTAAATTCAATCTTAATATTTAGTGCTTTGCAAATCTCCCTACCCATCTCCTAACATCTGATTCTCCCTTCCCTAAACCAAGCCTAGTTGAAACAAACTCTTTACTGGCTTCATGCCCGCTCAGTGCAGTTGAATGAGGCTGAAGAATAGCATATCATCAGGCTGACTGTGCTCACTTTACACGGAAAACCACTAACCTCAAGGCGTCCCTTAAAGCTGCCTGGCAATTATACTCCATTTTTCTAAGACATTTACTCCCCCAACTGTGTCTCAATACCATTTCACACCTTCTCCCTCTTTTCTCAAACCTCTAACATCTACTCCCCATCCGTTCTGAGTAGATGATTATGCTCCCTACATCACTGAGAAAAAAGCAATCAAAAGGTAAGTTCCATAGACTCCCATCACCACTTCTCTACACCAGCATCTGCACTCATATGCTCAGCCTTTCCTCCCATCCTAGGAATTAGCTGTCCATGTAATTATTCAAAGCCAATCCCCACACTGGTCACCACAATCCATCCCTTCTTGCCTATCCAAGAACATGGCACCAGATATCCCTCCCTCTCCTGCATCATCAAATTCTCCCATTCTACTAGCTCTTTCCTATCACTGTATAAACTCTGTTATTTCTCCCATTTCCAAAAACAAACAAAACAATTATCAATACAATTTTCCTGTCCAACGACTGCTATATATCCTTCTGTCCATTAAGCAAAACCACTCAAGAGAATTACCCATAGTCATTATCTTTCCTTTTTCTCCTCCCTTATCTCTTGAACCCATCTAATCAGATTTTCATCACACCACTTCACCAAAACCACTCTTATCGAAGTCACTAATTACCTTTCCATGTTGTTATATCTAATGTCACTTCTCAATCTTCATATTACTTGACCTTTAAGCAGCATTTGACTCAGCTGATCGCCCCCTTCTCTTGGAAATATTTCCTTAGACTTCCTACCAGGCACCACACTCTCCTGGTTTTTCTCCTACTTCTCCTGCTGCTGTTTTTCCATATCCTTTGCTAGTTTCTTTCCATTCCCCCAACCTCTAGACATTGTAGTGCCTGGAGGTTCAGTCTTTGATCCTACTCTCACTCCTTTGGTGATTTCATCTAACGTCTCCCCTTGAATAACAACTATATTCTGATGACCCTTAGATTTATGTCTCCAGTTTAGAATTCTCCTTTGAATTCCTGAATCATATGTCCAGCTCCATAATCAACATCTCCTCCCGTTTACCAAATAAGCATATCACACTTAATATGTCCAAACCTGAGCCCCTGATCTGGCTTGACAAACAGGATTTTCCTACAGTCTTCCCATCTTCAAAAATGGCTACTTTGTCTTTCCAGTCACCCTGGCCAAAAACCAAGGAGTGGTCACTGTCTCCTCAATTTCTCTTACAAAATATATCCAGAATATGACCACTTTCATTGCTACCACTCTGCTCTGGTATCTTGCCTGGATTATTACAATGCCTTTTTCTGTCAACCCATCAATGTTTTCCTACTAATCTGTTCAAGGAATAGAACAGTCTCATCCTTAGTGAGAACACAGATTAATAGGCATTATTACCCACTGTTAATGATGGCCAATTACTGCCATCTTTTGAGAAAGCAATCTTTCAAAATTTAGTAAACGTCTTAAAATTCTGATATTCTTCGTACCCAGGAATCTAATGAAGGAAAACAACTACATAGAAGTTGTTTTATGCCATTTTATAAATAATTTTTATTAGAAAACCTAGTGTTGAAAGGCTACTAGGGAACCACTAGCACAAACACTGTGAGCATAGTTTTGTAGACTTTTCATGGAGGACAGTCTGACATCTGCTTTATGATGTGTATCCTTTTTAACCGCAACTCTGTTTCTAAGAATGTAACCTAGGAAAATAATTTTTAATGTGTACAGATGTTTAGTTATAAAGATTGTCAATACAACATTATCATGGAGAAACACTGGAAATAACAGAAAAGCAATTAAGTAAATAGGGTACAACAATTTAGAATTGAATATTCTGCTAACACTAACATGTCATTGAAGATATTAAAAGATTTTTCATAATGTCTACTTAAGAAAAGTTCCAAATTTTGCAAAAAAAAAGAAAAATACATGTATGAAGGAAAAAGAGAATAAAGCACACATTAAGATGCTAGCAGGGTGGGAGGGAGGGAGATGCAAGAGGGAAGAGATATGGGAGCATATGTATATGTATACCTGATTCACTTTGTTATAAAGCAGAAACTAACACACCATTGTAAAGCAATTACACCCCAATAAAGATGTTAAAAAAAAAAAAAGATGCTAGCAGTGTTTATCTCCAGGTAATTAGTTAACTGCTACATTTATTTTACTTGTTTTACTTCTACATGTTATCTAAAACATCTACAATAAACACGTTTTACATTTAAGAAACTAAAGAAATGTTACATATTTAATTTCATGGAAATAAACAAAACTAAATTTGAAATGTATTTCACAAAGCCATCATCCCAAAGTTATTCACAAAACAACCTCAGTATACAAAAAGAGATGATTGGTTGAGCAAATTATTTTTCCATCCATTTAGTGGAAAATAATGAATTCAACAAAATGTTTTAATAAGAGTTTGTATTAACAGGGGAATGCTTCTTAAGTTAAAAAAGAAAAGCAGGGCTTCCCTGGTGGCGCAGTGGTTGAGAGTCCGCCTGCCGATGCAGGGGACATGGGTTCGTGTCCCGGTCCGGGAAGATTCCACATGCCGCGGAGCGGCTGGGCCAGTGAGCCATGGCCACTGAGCCTGCGCGTCCGGAGCCTGTGCTCCGCAACGGGAGAGACCACAACAGTGAGAAGCCCGCGTACCACACACACACACAAAAAAGCAGTACATGAAATTATACAGAAAAAATGGAACAATTATATAAATAAAACAATGCATAGAAAAAACAATTGGAAGGAAATGCAACCAAATGTTTAAAAAATTCACCTTTGAGTGATGGCCCTATAGGATATTAAAATTTTTTGTTTTGTTTTCAGTTTGTTAAGCAGTTTCTTCTGAGTATTTATCACCACATTTCTCAAAAAGAAGTATGCTTAAACTTATATGTCTGGATTTTTTTTTAATTTTAAAATTAATAGCAATAATAAAATAATGGTTATAATTTTAAGCCCTTACTACTACTATTACTACTACTACTACTACTACTGACCTAACAGCTTCACAGGCATTAACTCATTTAATCTTCACAACAATCCTGTTAAGTAGGTATCATTAGTATTTCCATACAGATGAGGAAACGGAAGCACAGAGAGATAAGTAACTTACTGAAGGATACTCAAGTGTGATAAGTGGTAGAGACAGGATTCAAATTTAGATGGTCTGACTCCAGAGTTCATCCTCTTGCCCAATGAAACCCAACCCCAACATGTACTTTCCCTTCTCTTCTTATTTATTTAATTTTCTACGTATGTTACTAAATCAGCCCAAACTTTCCCACAGAGCCGCAAAGCCTTCAATGTGCTCAAACACGTCAGGAACTACATCAATTTCATTTTTTTTCTTAGCTACATCCTGCCTGGGGCCCTCCATCCTCCTGCTCATATCTGGACTAATGGACTCTAAGCTTGTTGCACAGCTGTAATCCTGATATCTCTCATTCACCATGATCCTTGGAATTCTCTTTGATTCTCTCATTGTAAACCTGTTTCCATATCTCACATCTTCATCTTTCTTGATCTTCTCCCCCTTATTTTGGTGGGACTCAGTCTCCAGTGCCTTCCAAATAAATAATGCATGATGTTCATTTATTTCAGACCTTGCATGTACATTTTTTGAGAACTCACCTTTGATTGCTGGTTTGGACTTGTAAGTACAGAGATCCCTCAGAATTGACACAGCATTGCTCCACTGTCTCCCAGCATCTAGTATTACTAATGAGAAATCGGATGTTATTCTGATTCTGTTCCTTCCAATGTGACCTAGTTCTTGTTTAAAGAAGCTTTTTTGACCTTCTCTTTTATCTCCACTATCCTAAAACTTCAAAATTACATGTCTTTATGTGGGTCTTCATTCATTCATTATTCTGGACACTTGAGCCCTTTCAATCTGGAAATTCACGTCCTTCAGTTATGAAGAATAATCTTTGATAATTTCCTTTCTCTATTTTCTCTCTACTCTCTTTATGGGATTCTTAATAGTCAGATGTTTAATCTCCTGGATTGATCCTCTCACAATTTTTATCTTTTCTCTCCTATGTTCTATTTCTTCACCTTTAGTCCTGTTTTCTGAGAGACTTTTTTCCCCCTAACTTTATCATTCAACCCTTCTATTGATTTTTATTGTTTCTAATATTTTTTCTAATTTTTTTCTTTGTATTTTTAAATAGCACTTTCTTGTTTCATAGATGCAGTACTTATACCTCTGAATATGTTATTATTAAGTCAGTTTTAAAGATTTTCTTCTGTTCCCTTCATTTGCTTTGTTTCAACTGAATTCTTTTCATCTGTTTGTTTTGATCGCCTCCTTTTTTGTTAGATATTCTCCTTAAATATCTGGTAATCCATATTATAAGCTTCATGCATTTCAAACCTGCTTTTTTCTAACTACTGGAATTCTAACATTCAGCTTTAACAAGATAGGCTCTTCCAACTATTGATGAAAGAAAGTTTGTCAAGATGAAAAGAAAACATTCCTTCCTCTAGAGCAGTAGGAAAGCAAATACTAATCTAAGTCATAGAATAGTCTTAGAAAACATGATTTCCAACAATAGATTCTTATCCAGAATCCAGATGTGAAAAAGTGTTGCTATGTCTTATAAAAGTAAGTATAACCTTTAAAAAGTCTGTAATTAGGGCTTCCCTGGTGGCACAGTGGTTGAGAGTCTGCCTGCCGATGCAGGGGACAGGGGTTCGTGCCCCGGTCCAGGGAGATCTCACATGCCGTGGAGCGGCTGGGCCCATGAGCCATGGCCACTGAGCCTGTGCATCCGGAGCCTGTTCTCCACAACGGGAGAGGCCACAACAATGAGAGCCCCCAGTACCACAAAAAAAAAAAAAAAAAAGTCTGTAATTCTTTTTTATTTTTTGAACATGAGACAGACTTTTATTTTAGAATCCAGGCCAGGAGCCCTGCTTCTGAGGGAAGAACATCAGGCAGGAATTCCTTACTAGCCACACAAACTTCTTGGGGCAGGAGAGAGTTGTATTTCTTGTAAGCAGTGGGAAAAGCACTGCCATCTCAACTCATGCTTGTGCTGTGAGTTCAGAATTTGCCAATATCCAATATCTAGAATATTCTGTGAGAAACAAGTCAGTAATTCTATTTAGTTGCTTTACTAAATAATCTGTTATCCTATTAAAATATTTAACAGACATATCTGTTTTCTGTAAAGCACAAATAATTGTTAAGCCAAAAGAATATCTCTGGCACTTCCATCTTCTTCCATATGTTTATAGATGTAAAACAAAATAAAAGTATGACTGTTGGACTTGCCATTATAAAACAAAGTTGTAGAGTTAATATCTTTTTAAGCTGGTAAACCTACCTTCTTCAGCCCCACACCACACCCCAGTTTTCTGAGCTATCTGGAGCCTCCATCTCCAGAGTCTTTCCCAGGTTCTGCTTCCCACTGCAATTAGGAGTCAGCTTTTTCCACTTGGTTAAGTCAGTTACCACTTGTCCATTTTTGTTACATCTTCCAAAATTTTATTGATGCCTCTTGTCTGCTTTCTTCGTGTAAGCTTATTACACCCTCACTGTCATTATAACGGAGGAAAGATATATGTAAGGGTTGAATCTGCCAGATATATATGCAGGGCATTTGAAATGTTTCTTTTTCTATCATGCTCATATAATTTTTATGATGGAAAATTACTAGAGTAAACCTGAGCTAAGGAAATCTAGGCCACCAGGGTATGAAATTGACACCAAAGATAGAAAATTATATCTCTCCATGTCTCAAAACTCTAGCAATAAGTCCTTAAAAGGTGCCCTTTCTGCTCTCACACATTTCATTCTATTCCATTAGCTGTCATTTCCTTACCTATCTTTCAATTCCAAGGGCCATTTCCAGCTAACGTGCAAATGGTAATCACACCAAGTCAAACTACTTTGTTTTGGTTCCACCAAAATGCCTTTGTTTCTTCACAATACCAGAATGCTACAATTAATAATGAGTGAGAGTGGTTTTTAAAAATTGTAGCAGAACTAAATAACCAGCTGAATGCTGTCACTTTCAAAACTGTCTTCTTGAGATCCTCTTCACTTATGCCAGTAATACTGCAACGGTTGAAAACTTTGTTAAGTTTTCTCTTTTGGAATTGCCTTCAGAGATGATTTATGTGACACATAAGAAAACCAGTCTCATTATTTCCTAATCATATCTTCAAAATAATAAATAGGCCAATCACCCACCCTACTGAAGAGATGATTGTGAGTGGCTGTTGGCTACTTTGGAGATTCAAATTTACCTGTACTTACTGATGTTATGTCATCACTAAAAAGATTCCCAAAATGTGCTATAGACTTTTATAGCAATCTTCCTCAAAAGATCTAACATTGCTTTGAGCAATAAAGCTGTTATTGTAATAAGTGCAATGCCTTCCTGTGGTGACAACTTTGAATGGGACAACTCACCTGGCTGCACAAGTTTTGAAAAGCTTATTTAAAAAGAGCTTCATTATCTCATAGTCACTCCTCAAACTGGCTTAAATGAGCAATAAATGGAAAGAAAACTAATCAGGATCTTGACACTATGACCTGACCCAGAATTAGTGTCTATATTCTAAGAGCTAATAATCAAAACACAAAACTGCGAACATAAAAGTTAAGGGTGGGGACTTCCCTGGTGGTGCAGTGGTTAAGAATATGCCTGCCAATGCAGGGGACACGGGTTCGAGCCCTGGTCCAGGAAGATCCCACATGCTGCAGAATAACTAAGCCCATGTGCCACAACTACTGAACCTGCACTCTAGAGCCCGCATGCCACAACTACGGAAGTCCACGCACCTGGAGACCACGCTTCGCAACAAGAGAAGCCATCACGATGAGAAGCCTGCACTCCACAACAAAAAGTAGCCCCCGCTCACCGTAACTAGAAAAAGCCTGCACGCAGCAACGAAGACCCAGCGCAGCCAAAAATTAATTAACTAATTTTTTTAAAAAAAGTTAAGGATGCTTTGGTCTCCTATTCTCTTAGATTTTAGAAAATAACCTCTAGGGAAACCTTTTAGGAGTGCATTATCTTGTGGAAAATTACTGAACTTTTTGCATTTGAAAATATGCAAAAGGAGATAAGAAAGCCAAGGAGAAAGTGTCATATATATCAGCTGTGCATGTCTATACTCCAAACACAGAGGGATTGATTACCTAAGGCCTTTGTATGCGGCACCTCTTTTCACAATTATCTGATGAACCACTGTATGCCTCTCAATCTAAATTCAGCCACCAACCCAGGAAAAGGAAAAAGAGTGTTTTCAGTGCTGCTTTTCATTAATAAATTTCAAATTATGTTTTTATAAAAGAGAATTCAATGCATAATGGTAGGCTTCATGTTCAGTTACTGGGGAATAAGCAGAGATCCTGAAACAAAATAATCTCTATTAATACCCACATGCAAACGAAAAAGACCAAACATATATCCACAAGGCTGACATATCTCCCACATGGCACTGTCTTGTTTTTGCTCTAATTTTAGGTTTCAGTATCGAATGAATTAGGCATTTGGAGGGAATGTTTTAATAAAATTTAAGCATTTCTCTTGCTTATTAAATAAAGAGGGTGGAGAAGAAAGAATCTATGAATATTCTATTCAAATCTACTAAGAAGTATAAAACTGTAACATTAGCAGGGACTCCATAAATATTAAAAAATTGCAATTAAATGAAATTGAAGTGGGAACTAGAGGTTGCACAGGACATTTCTCAAAATGCTTGAGAGTCATGTGGGGTTTTTCTTATACATAGGGGCCATGAGGAATGATATCAGGGTTTGAAAGCCTGTAAAGATGACTAGCAATTCAAACAGTAGGTAAAACATTTGTCATGGCGAGAGGCTGGAGACTAAGAAAACTGGGTTATTACAGTTCAAGCAGAGAAAACCCAAAACACATAAAAAAGGTATGGGCAAAAAAAAAGAGCCATAACTAAACATGGGAAGTGGTTAAGAAAGATGTTGGGAGCCTCACTTTCCCTCCCATATTCCTCATTTTCATGTGAGGGCTCAGCACTGGGTTCTTTCCTGGATTCCTACCCTTCTCCCTGTCTTGAAGGAATGAGTTGACCTGGTTAGGTATACACTGGTCCACATTTCTGACTTGGGTAACGTTAACCTTGTAAAAGATTGTAAACACTGAGGACCTCCTCTCTTTTCTTTTCCTCTCTGCTCCAACCAATGTGAACATGGAGATTCTGAGAAACTGTGTCTACTCCACAGACCAAAATCTGTCCTAAATACCAGAGTCTAGACGTTACTGGAGGACATGGAGACAGGAAGCATTAATAGGATCATCTGGCCTTCTCACTAATGCATGATGTTTTTATCAGAAAAAAACAGTGATTCTTTGCTCTCCAGCTTCCTGTCTATCTCTCAGTGCTTCCAAACTTGGGTAGGTCCTAGGAAACTTGTTCCAAATAAGGTCTGGAGAACAAAGGATAATTGAGCAATAAAAAAAATGGAAAGAAGCAAAAGATAGGTCTTTGATATTAGCTGAGTTTGAAGAAACAATACCATATTTCATTATAAAAAACCCTCCACATCAAGGGCTGTAGTACTGGGGTACTGATTTGAACCCAGAGAAAAAGAGTCAGAGGCAAGTAAAAAACAACTGGCTTTAGTTCTTCCCTTAAAGAAAAGTAATGCAATGAATTGCTGCTTTTGAATTTAGAACATTAAGATGAAAAACTTTGTTTTTCACTTTATAAAGTGAATGTGTTGGATGGATTAAATCACCAAGGTCCCAACTACTCACCAACTCTAACCTTGGATTTCTCAATTTATGATCAGTGTCATGATAGACAAATCCCATTCACCCCAAACTTTAGTTATCCAAATGGCACATGGAAGAGTATACATGGAAAAGTTCTGTTCCAGAATAGATGATATGTCAGACCCTGGACAAGTAATCTACCTTCCATGAACTTCGATTTAAGATGGGAAATAACCTAACTCCCTATATTAAAATAAGAAAACTGAGAGTCAGAGAGGTTAAGGGATTTCCCAGAACTCGTAACCTGTTAGTAGCCATTAAAATGTCAAGAAGAGGGGGTTCCCTGGTGGTGCAGCGGTTAAGAATCCTCCTGCCAATTCAGGGGACACAGGTTCGAGCCCTGGTCCGGGAAGATCCCACATGCCGCGGAGCAAATAAGCCCGTGCACCTCAACTACTGAGCCTGAGCTCTAGAGCCCATGAGCTGCAACTACTGAAGCCGGCACGCCTAGAGCCTGAACTCCACAAGAGAAGCCACCGCAGTGAGAAGCCGTGCACCACAACGAAGAGTAGCCCTGGCTCGCCGCAGCTAGAGAAAGCCCGCATGCAGCAATGAAGACCCAATGCAGCCTAAAGTTAATTAATTAATTAAAAAAAAAACTTCAAGAGGCCTCCAATGAGAACAATTGGCAGGCCTTTCCAAAAAGTAAAACTGGAGACTTACTTCACACTAATACCTATATAAATTCTACATGGGTTAAACCGACAATTATTAAAAATAAAAACATAAAGTAGTAGGAGAAAACTTGAATGACTACTTCCTCAATTTCCTCAATGAAGAGGACCTTTCTAAAACCAAAACTGAAAATAAAACATCTAATAGATTTTGCTACATAAAAATTTAAGTAGTCCTTTTGACAAGCTACACCAAACTTAGTTAATGATAAATGACACACTGGTGGGTAAAGAGTGAAAGGTGAATTCTTTGTAGAAGATATAGGATGGCCACAACATATGGAAACAAAGATAATATTACTTGATCATGAATTATAATATAATACCTATAAAAAATTCATCATATATTCTTCTGTGTTTCCAGACTTGGTGACAATCCTGTATATCAAACAAAGAGTTAATATTCTTAATGTATAAGTCAGCAAGAAAAAGGTGAACATCCCAATAGAAAACAGGCAGATTACATGAAGAAGTGATTCATAAAATGCCTACAAATGGTCAATAAACATGTCAAAAGATATGTTAAACCTTTCCAGAATCAAAGAATAAAGAAAAGAATATTAAAAGAACAAAAAAAGTAACCTATCATAGGCAAGGATTTTGAAAGATTAATGAAGTTATAGGAACACAGACTAATATTGAGAGAGTAAATTTTGTTTCTTTGGCCGTGCAGCATGGCATGTGGGATCCCAGTTCCCCAACCAGGGATCAAACCCACCACCCCTGCATTGGAAGTGCAGAGTCTTAACCACTGGATCTCCAGGGAACATTTATAGATAGAAGTTTGACAATATGCATCATAAATAAAGGATGTATCTGAATAAAATAATTGGTCAAGAACACTAATATACATGAATAATGACATTCATATTATAATAGCAAAATATTAGAAACAATCAAAATATCCACTAATAGCTTAATTATTAAATAAATTATAAAACAATCATATATTGGCATACTATTTAACCACTAAAAATGATGATATGAATCTACTTTTAATATGGATTTATAAAATAAAGTTAGTAAAAAAAAAAGGCAACAGAACAGCACAAATATTGTCCTTTTTACACATGTAACAAGGAACACCATTATTCTGTTTTAGCAGTTGGCAGCAGTCCAGAAACAGGGCAGGACATGAGGAGAAAACCGAGAAAACATAGCAGAAGAGGAATACCAGGAGGCAGAGATGTTCAAGGGACTTCCATTTTCACTTTTATTAAAATAAAATATCAAAAATAGAATATCAAAAATATATTCATGTTAACTGAAGCATTATTTTAAATTTCCAAGGCATGGAAACAACCTAGGTGTCCACTGACAGATGAATGGGTAAAGAAAATGTAAATGTATCCATGGAATATTATTGAGCCATAAAAAAGAAGGAAATCTTGCCATTTGCAACAACATGGATGGACCCTGAGGACATTAAGTTAAGTGAAGTAAGTCAGATAGAGAAAGACAAATACTGCATGCTATCACTTTTATGTGGAATCTAAAATAAAACCCTAACCTTTCTTAGTCCCACTTTTATCTTTTACTTTTTAAAAAATGTATTTAGGGCTTCCCTGGTGGCGCAGTGGTTGAGAGTCCGCCTGCCGATGCAGGGGACGCAGGTTCGTGCCCTGGTCCGGGAAGATCCCACATGCCGCGGAGCAGCTAGGCCCGTGAGCCATGGCCGCTGAGCCTGCGCGTCCGGAGCCTGTGCTCCACAACGGGAGAGGCCACAACAGTGAGAGGCCCGCGTACCGCAAAAAAAAAAAAAAAAGAAAAAAAAATATTTAATTTTTTTCTTATGTATTACACATAATTTTATTTAAATGTATACATTTGATGTATTTATTTCATCCATTGATTTATTTATAAATACATAGTGCCCTACATATGTGTAATCTAAAATTTTACTTTTTAAATAAATCTTTGTGAAAGACCCTGCCAAAATAAGTGACAAAGGAAATTTCTACATGAATGTATTCCAAACTCACATATTTAATAAAATTGTTAACAATTAAAATATTTAGTAGAATATTCAGTTTTCATTTGCAAATACATACAGTTAATGGTAAATAACACAAAACTATTTTTTTTTAAGACAAAACACAGTTCAGCAACATGACTGCATATTCAGTTCTCAGGAAGATGTGAGAATTTAAAGGGCACTTGAACCCATGAAACTTCAAGTCTTATTATGGAAGCAAGAAAATACAAAGAACAGATCTCTAGCACTATGTATTGAGAGTCATGGTAAATGGAACTGATGGTAGGCACATGGAATCCACAAAAAGAAAAGATCTCGGTGAATTAGAACAATCATTTCAGGATTCACCAAGGGGATAAGAGTTCATTCTTAGAAGACAGACAGAATGTTAGTAGGATAGAGAGAAGCAGAGAAAGACATTTCAAATGAGAGGAATAACAAAAGTGGAGTTGTGGGAAAGACAAGACTGCAAGTAACTCCAGAGGTAGTGAAAAGATAAGCCTGCCTAGACCTGAGGACTAGAGTTGAGGAAATAACACTAACAGCTAGTGTTTGTGGAGGGCTTACCGGGTGCCAGGTACTATGCTAGGTGCTTTACATTCATTCGTAGCTCACTGAAGTACGTAATCCACCAATAAGGTAGGTATAAATATGATCCTTTTTGGTAGGTAAGAAGCAGAAGCCTAGAGAGGTCAAGTGGAAGCCCAAAGTTCCCCATTTGGTCAATGACAGCACCAGATTCATTTCCAGTAGGTCTTATTCCTGAGTCCACACTCTGAACAACCACATCCCTCTATTAATGGAAAAGGGTAAAAACAGGCTACTGAGGGTTTTATCCTCTAGCAACAAGATGGCCAATGAACATGAAAGGACTCTTCAAGATGAAAGTCCTATTAAAAATAACCTAACTGCAGTACGTAGAGGGTTAGCAAAGGAGATTCATGATAAAAAAGTCTCTATTACATGCGTTAGAATGAATTTCTCCAATTTAAGGTAGATTAGTGGAATTCCACATATTCATCTGTGTATTATCATTATGAGAACATCTAAAAGAGAAGATAACATGGTAGCTCATGAGCATTCTAAAAAATGCCATTATCATCATAGTCACAGAGGATATGTGAATGCACTATCTATAATCTAAAAGGGAAGAATAACTTCTACATTAATTTTAAACCACTTTCTTTAAATAATGTAATTACCAATAGCTTAACTAAGAATGAAACTGCAGCTTAATATCTAAGAGTTATAAACGGCCATAATATGACTACAATTTTGACAAATATTTAAAATATTTACTTTTTAATAGGTTGCATATTGTTTCACTTCCCTATTCCAATTTCAAAAAGAAGTACTTCTCTTTGGTTTTAATATAAGCCATATTGTAGCGATGAAAAGAATGGCATATTTGATTTATATAATGCACATACATAAAAATAGATGAAAAGAAGTATCTTTGATGCTAAGGATGAAATTATTTTCCCTGGGATCTCTTGTACTTCTAAATTGTACACATACTGATGAAAAATTTTCCACAGTGTCCATCCACGTGTCGATATGTGTAGATGTGCACGGATATATCTGAAATAATATAAATGCTCTCCTTAGTAGGTTGCGTATATCTTTATTCAAATAGAAAAGGAATGTACATTTCTAAGTGTACATTTTTTATAATATGGAATACTACAACCTTACCATGAAGAACAGAACATTCCTTATCCATATTTTCATATATCTGTGCTAATATACACATTTAATAAAATAATGACTGAATTACTCATTACTTTCCCAACAGTTACTTCCCTAATACGCATGTTTCAGATAAGAAATGGCACTATTGTTTGAAACTGCAGATTTGAAAAATGCAACCAGCACCAAACATTTACAAAGAGAAAAAACAAGTAAGCTACTTGAAAAGTGACCACTGCACCAAGAAGTGTGTTTCATCCACCTTCTTGCTACCAGTAGCAACAAATTCTCCCTTCTACAGCTGTGGTATATTCCATTCCTTAGAAGGCTATTAATATCCTCAAAATTAGATCTGGTACAACACCCAGAAAATAGGAAGAAATACCGATGAATGAACAAGGTAACCAGGGCCTAAAACACATCAAACACCTTGAGACTGGGTTAGAAACACATTTTAGTGACACTCAAGAACAAGACATTATCTTAAAATCATCAAGACTTCCTTAATTGTGGCAAAATGTCAGCCTGACCTGAACAAGTTCAAGAAAGACTTGAATTTGAAGATGAATACAATTACTGATGGAGCCATGAATCTTTCTTTTTTTTTCTTCCCTAAGAGAGGAGAAATGCAAAACCAATCAAGAGAAATGAGGACTGAATGTGTATGTGGGTAGAGATAAGCATATTAATTTCCAATGTCATTTTAAAAGCCTTCAGATCAAGTACAAAGTTAGAGGGACTACAGCAGAGTAATCTATGAATACATATGTAAAATACATATCAAGGCCACATAGTGGCCTTGACACCTATAGAAGCTCCAAATTAAACAAATAAAACAGGTCTTCAAGTATCAGTATTTAATTTCATTTCAGCAAAATACCTTATCAGCATAACCCACTGATTTGAAAATAAAACAAAGTTTACTTCTTCCTCTTTTTTCCTGCAAAATACTCTGGCTAATATACCATATTTGTAAAAAATCATATAAATTTTTGAATCCCAGCCTCTGTAAAACAGAAGTAAGTTTGAATATCTCCTTTTTCAGAGCCTATTGAATAAATAGGCAAAAATTGGCAATAGGCTCTGATTTATGCAAAATCAACAAAAAACAGTGGCTCCCCTAAAGAGGTACTTCTTCTTAGATTGAGGAAATGGTTTAGACAGCAGAGCAAAGGATACAAAATAGATATGACTCAAAGAAAGGCTCTACCACCAATTTTAGCAATACAAGCAAAAAATAAGTAACAACAAATTGCTATATTTATGTAGAAACAGATGTTATTTATAAATATATTTTGGGAAACCAGAGCAGAAACACTATTCTCTTTATTCAAATAAGAAATCTACATTTTTATTTCTTTTCGTAACAGATGTGTTGCTAAGAAAAAAAACATTTCAAATGTAGTTTGGCTCACACACATACATGCAAAACAACTGAAAATAAGAGGAATGTTTTTCCTCCAAAGGTCAGAGGGTGAAGTAGGATGAAAGCCACACTCTGCTTATTCACCAGAAGCAATTAGCCTTATCTGGAAGAACAGATGAAGACAGTCACCTCATACTTTACCCAGGTTAGCTAGGGAAAAAAACACGTATAATTTTCCAGAATTTTATAACAAAGAATAAGGGTGAAAAGTACTCACTTGTATCTCTCAGTAAAAACATAATAATTCCAAAAGTAATCTTAAATTTCACATTCAAATATGGTTGAGTTGTGGGAAATGTGTACCAATAAGCATTAAAGACAGATTGAAGATAAAATTAGTACAGTGTAATGTACGATGCACGCATATTAAAACATTTTCTAGGTATGCTTTTTAAAAATACATATCAATATGTATATATAAATAGTATAATTTTTCATAAACAGACACACACACACAAATGAAATCTTAAACTGGTATTATATTGGCACCACCTATGTTAGTGTAACTATTTTAAGGTCATCATTTAAATAACATGATGGCAGTCATGACCATGCTTGCTTCCACCTATCCCGAGATAAGCAGAATTCTGTGTTGGCCCCCAGGATTCTTACCCCATGATGTGTACACCCTGCATAATCCCTTCCCCCTGAGTATGGGTAGAAGTGAGAATAGGGTGGGCCATGACTCTCATGATTATGGTACGTTATATGGAAAAAGGGATTTTGCAGATGTAATTAAGGTTCTTTATCAGCTGACTCTGAGTTAATGAAAAGGGAGATAATATGCCTTGGGCCTGACTTAATCAGGTGAGCACTTAATCAGGTCGAGAAGCAGCAGCAGAAGGTCTCCTGCAGGCCAGGAAAGAGCAACAGCCATGCTATGAACTGCCAATGAAAGGGACTATGTAGCGAGCACCTGAGGGTGATGTCTAGGAGCTGAGAGAGGTCTCCAGACAACAGCTAGCAAGAAAACAGGGACCTTAGTCATATAATCTCAAGTTCATTCTGAATTCTGCCAATAACCTGAATGACCTCAGAAGAGAACCCTGCGCCTCAGATGCAATGACCTCCCCAGCCAGCACCTTTATTCCAACCTGAGCAGAAGACCCAGCTATCTGAAAATGGTCTCCTGACCCACAGAAACGATGAGATAATAAATTGTGCTCTTTTAAGCCTCTACGTTTAATTTGTCACACAGCAATAGAAAGCTAACCCTAATCAAAATTCAAATTTTCTCTTTACCAAATCATCTGCAACAGATATCTAATAAGCCTGGATGTCTGGGGAAGTAGTAGAACCATGTACAGATATATGAAAATATTGAAAAAGACGATTTCAGCAACAAACATGTTGATCCAGAAGTGATTACAGAAAACCTGGTCTGTTGAGAGGTAGCAATAAGAACTGGAGGTGTGGGGAGAAAACTCATGAAAGAGGTCAGGTTCAGGAAGTATCCTCAGAAACATAAGTGGGAGAATAAAAAGGACATTGACTCAGGCTTGGATATGCCCACAGTTAGAGAAAGAAGTGATATTAAAGAAGTAGGAGAGAAGGAAGGATGAATTAGTATTTTTTTTAATTAATTAATTTATTTTTGGCTGCATTGAGTCTTCATTGCTACGCATGGGCTTCCTCTAGTTGCGGTGAGCGGGGGCTACTCTTCGTTGCGGCGCACGGGCTTCTCACTGTGGTGGTTTCTCTTGTTGCAGAGCATGAGCTCTAGACACGTGGGTTTCAGTAGCTGTGGCACATTGGCTCAGTAGTTGTGGTGCATGGGCTCAGTAGTTGTGGCACACGGGGCTGTAGAGAACACAGGCTTCAGTAGTTGCAGCACGTGGGCTCAGCAGTGGTGGTTTGCAGGCTCTAGAGCGCAGGCTCAGTAGTTGTGGCGCATGGGCTTACTTGCTCCATGGCATGTGGGATCTTCGTGGACCAGGGATCGAACCCGTGTCCCCTGCATTGGCAGGTGGATTCTTAACCACTGCACCACTAGGGAAGTCCATGAATTAGTATTAAGAAGAGTTCTGAGGGTGAGAGAATCAACCTTTTCAAGTACTTAGAGAGAAGCCAAGGACAAAAACGGGCATCAAATTAGAAGACGAGTATGTTACTGGTAATGTGGGAGAGAGCAGATTCAGTAGAATAATACTGGCAGAAACCAGACAGAAAAGGAAAAAGTGGTTCATTATTTTTTCTTTTTTAGAGAGGTAATAAATACTGGATAATAATCACCACAACCATTCTATAAATGAATATACACATATGTATGAAGAATGAAAAACATTTCAAGTGTAATCCTATTATCTGTTCCTGTTCTTGAATTCTTCAATATTTGGAAAGATGTGGGATTATAGCTACCCTACGGGAAACTATTTGTTTTCTAATTTAGAATTCCTTCTCATAAAGTTGATTATGCTACCATCCTCTGAAGATCTATAGTCTTGGGAAAAAATTTGGAAATGGCCAGTTGGATTAAGAAATGTATGCATGCAATTACTGGGTAGAATAACAAAGATGGTATCTTTCTGTTCATGTAAATTTTTGGACCTTGCTTATAAATGGAGACTCTAGCCTACGTTTTTATCCAGTGACTTTGTAGTTTACAAGGCAATGAATATGTCTGACAACCATAAGATAACATGTTCTGGAATTTATACTGTATATTAAAAATGTTGAGAGAATGAACTAATTTTTTAATAATTTTTTATCCTAAGTCAAAATAAGCCAACTGTTCATGGGACTTGTCCCTTTATAGTCTATATTCTCTCTCACAGAATGAGATGGAATATACTTATCTCTCCAAGAGATGTGGAGAATGCTAAAAGTCATACTTGCCAGGGACTGAGCTAAAATGAAATACAAGATGATATCTGATTTCCCAAGCCTCCAATCAGGTGGCTCACAACTCCTGAACATTTCCATGTCAGATGAAGTATGTCACAACATCCAATGTCCACAGGGTGAAAAAAACTGCTAATGAGGTACAGTGTTCAGAATTAATCCATTATCTTGGCTTTCCAAGTTGTCCAACAGGCACTGAAGACTTCTCAATACTGGCACAATGTTTCCCACTGAAAGCCTTAGAGAGATGGAATACATGATTATACCACACACAAAAAATTAAAAATACCTAGTTTCATAAAAAAATCCCAGAAGAGTGTGTATATGTATGGTAAGGATGAGGGGTAGGGTAATCATCCAAAAGCTTCTTTTAAAGAGAAAGATGGTGGGGAAATATTAAATCATTATTCTTCACTGACCAATGACTGGGTTGAAAGGTTAACACATAGATACAGTCATGAAATAAGCTCTTATCAATGGGCAAAAAAAGGATAAAAGAAATCAGGGCAGACCTAATGGAAATT
The DNA here is from genome assembly GCF_964374135.1 of Grampus griseus. Lineage (NCBI taxonomy): Eukaryota > Metazoa > Chordata > Mammalia > Artiodactyla > Delphinidae > Grampus > Grampus griseus. Next base: position 51,736,804 of record NC_139003.1, on the reverse strand, counting down.
AGACAGCAGGGTGAAAAGAAAAATCAATACATGGCCCTCACCTTTCTCTCTCTTTTCTTTCTTTCACATGTGAATCTATGTGAATGTCTTTCACATGTGAATCTATGCTTTAGATTTTTCCCCACATAATTAACAGAGTTAAAACAGGTAATTTGGTAGAACGTGTGGGATGGAGTCAATGAATAATAAAAACTACACTCACATGAACCTCAATTTAAAACACTGTAATGGTAGCTACATATTTCCAATTTTTAAAATATCTCAAATTCACTGTAAAATTACATTATAAAAAGTGCTCTACTCCTTGATCCAGTAACCCCATTACTTAGAATTTTTCTTGAAGAAATAATCCTCCAAGAGGCTCTAATACACAAATATGTTCATAATAGCATCATTTATAAGTTCAAGTCCAGAAATAATATACATGTACAATAAAATGTTAATTCCTTTGCAAATTATGGAACATCAGCAAATTAGATCATATGTAGCCAAACTGGATGTGCAACATATGGAAACATTTACAACAAATGTTAAAGGAAATGGGCAGAATACAAATTCTAACTAAATATGATGACAATGACATAAAATACCTGTGTATATATGTATACATATATATATTTATGTGTGTGTCTATATATATGTGTGTGCGCACACACACACACACACACACACACACACACACACACACACACAAACCCTCACTGGAAAAGGACAAGAAAGAAAGAAAGAGGGAAAAGCCAGTTGTTTTCTTTGGATAGTAAGATTGTAGAAGAGGTCTTTTTTTCTTTTTATTTCTGTTATTGTTGTCATAAATTGCAGGCATCTTTTATAAAACAATCATTCAAAAAAGGGTGACTATTAAGGACACGGGGAGGCAGAAGGGTAAGCTGGGACAAAGTGAGAGCGTAGCATTGACATATACACTACCAAAGGTAAAATAGATAGCTAGTGGGAAGCAGCTGCATAGCACAGGGAGTTCAGCTCGGTGCTTTGTGACCACTTAGAGGGGTGGGATAGGGAGGGTGGGAGGGAGACGCAAGAGGGAGAGGATATGGAGAGATATGTATACATATAGCTGATTCACTCTGTTATACAGCAGAAACTAACACAACATTGTAAAGCAATTATACTCCAATAAAGATGTTTAAAAAAAAAAGGGTGACTAAATCAGGAGAATTTTTCATTTTATTGTAATTCACTTCTCATCATTCAGGTGGGAAGGAGGGATGACAAAGAACAATTATTAAAATCAAAAGAGACAAAGGATGGCCTCAGAGATCTTTACATCAAAGAAGAGGAAAAGATACAGTTTTGTTTGCTCCAATGAACTGCAAAATAGTGGCAAGAAAACTATCTCACAGCTTTAGTCCATGGTGGCGGTGTATATGGCTGGTTGTACTGTTAATGTATTGCTACTGTATCACAAGGATAATAAACTGTAATAAATATAATGAGGAAATGAATTAATATATTGAAACTGGGATTGTGAAACATATTTTGTATCTTTATTCCTTTTAGTGTCTGTGTCTAGCCCTAAGTAGAATGCTACACATAAGAAAGGTATTATTGATTTTTTCCATCAAAATACTTAAGGGAATGAAGACATTCACTCTAGAGGACTTCTGAACTTTGGGAGGGGCAATAAACCTTGCATCAATTATGACTCTTGATTCTTTTCATTCTTTAGTGAAGGTTTTTCTCAATTTTCAAAAATAAAAAAAGGAAGATTATACGGAAAAATGAGCAGTGAAGGCCTACCGTATTCAAAATACTCATGCAGGAGTTATTTCCAAATGTGTTCAGAAGCGTAAGACATAATGTGCTACTTATTTTTCATTTGCATTCATATTTGATTTTACCAGCTAGTCAGCAACTTAAAAGCCTTCTGTGACAATAAAGATTATGTGGTGATTATATTTAAGTATTATCTACTTAGCATTCTTCTACAGTAAGATCAACAACATGTGGAGATGAAACAGATCCTTATTTTCCCAGACTTTGTGCTTTTATACTTAAAACAGAACAAGCAATTTAATTCTTAGCTCACAGAGCCCAGAGGATGGCATTCTAGTTACTAATTCAGCAGCAGGATTTTCTGACACATGTATATATTAACTCACTGGACATATGCTAGTTAGGTCAGTCCAGCAACCTTATTCCCTTACTCTGCTAATAGTATTCCTCCCCTTCCTTTGGGAACTGGCTCCACCATTCAGTGAATGGACTACTAATCATGGGATAAGCTGCTGGCACTATCACTTGATCCAACAATTGGACATGTGACACATGCTAGGCTGATGAAGTTCTTTCCCTTGGATTTTTATATACACTTAAGTGAGGAAAGAAAAGTTTTCTTCCGACAATGTAGGAAGTTTTCTTCCTACATTGTTTGCTGGCTCCTGGAATGCTACAAGTCTGGATCTTTCTATAACCATGTCTTTCTCAGCATGAAGAAGAACTGTATTAAAAGAGAATGAGGCTGGGACTTCCCTGATGGTGCAGTGGTTAAGAATCTGCCTGCAAATGCAGGGGACACAGGTTCGAGCCCTGGTCCAGGAAGATCCACATGCCGCGGAGCAACTAAGCCTGTGCGCCACAACTGCTGAGGCTGTGCTCTAGAGCCCGTGAGCCACAACTACTGAGCCCACGTGCCACAACTACTGAAGCCCACGTGCCTAGAGCCCATGCTCTGGAACAAGAGAAGCCCGCAATGAGAAGCCCACGCACTGCAACGAAGAGTAGCCCCCGCTCGCTGCAACTAGAGAAAGCCCACACGCAGCAACGGAGACCCAACGCAACCAAAAATAACTAAATAAATAAATGTATTTTTAAAAAAAAGAGAGAGAGCGAGAATGAGGCTGATACAGACAGAAGAAGAGCCAGGAAATAAAAAGGAAGAGACTTGATGAAACTGGGACTTTGGTTGTCGTGCCTGACTCCAGCTTGGCCTCCATTGCTCTGAATATAATTCCTGTAAATAAAGAGAAATTCCCTGGTTTGTTTAAGTTAGTAAGGTTTCAGACATCTGTAGTCTGAGTCCTAAGCAAATGAAAAGTGAAATAAGGAAGGTAAGGGGTTGATATATCTAATCTAGTCTAACGATGTGCTACAGTGTAATAGGAATTATATTGCTCCGTTAACAGTTTCACCCCTTTAAATGCTGTTAGAAAATCATATCTTGAACTCACTCAGAGATTTTCAATATTAAATTAGAATTTTTCTTCTCAGAAAAATATTTGGCCAGAGGACAGAGTACATAAAGCAAGAATCCAAAATATGGCAAACCTTTGAAATCATTCAGAGAAAGCAATGATAATTTTACGATAAACATCTTAAATATGTTTAATTTATCAAGTCTTTGTTGAATTTATCAAGTCTACATATGCATATGAAGAAAATGACAATTTTCACACAACAGAATATACTATAAAATTGCTAGACAATTTCATGTAGAAAAAAATAGTATGTAACTTTTTCATTTATCTAAATCCTCTTTCCTATCACGTAAGCAAAACATTTTTCTCTGGGATAAATGCAAATGAAGTATTCTCACTGAACACAAATCATCTTGTAAATTGACCATAGTGGGATTTCTTGACCAAGATCACACTGTTTTATTTCAAGGACCATTCAGCACATAATTGATCACATTAGAGAATTTTACTTTGCAGGTTACTGAGAGCATTTGAATTTCCATGTCAAGAAACATCTGGGGAGGAGCTTCAAGATGGCAGAAGAGTAAGACGTGGAGATCACCTTCCTCCCCACAAATACATCAGAAATACATCTACATGTGGAACTCCTACAGAACACCTACCAAATGCTGGCCGAAGACCTCAGACCTCCCAAAAGGCAAAAAACTCCCCACGTACCTGGGTAGGGCAAAAGAAAAAAACAGAGACAAAAGAATAGGAACGGGACCTGCACCAGTGGGAGGGAGCTGTGAAGGAGGAAAGGTTTCCACACACTAGGAAGCCCCTTCGCGGGCGGAGACTGCGGGTGGCGTAGGCGGGGAGCTTCGAACCCACGGAGAGCGCAGCAACAGGGGTGCGGAGGGCAAAGCGGAGAGATTCTCGCACAGAGGATTGGGGCCGACCAGCACTCACCAGCCCGGGAGGCTTCTCTGCTCACCCGCCAGGGCAGGCGGGGGCTTGGAGCTGAAGCTCTGGCTTCGGAGGTCATATCCCAGGGAGAGGACTGGGGTTGGCTGCATGAACACTGCCCGAAGGGGGCTAGTGCGCCACAGCTAGCCAGGAGGGAGTCCGGGAAAAATTCTGGAGCTGCCGAAGAGGCAAGAGACTTTTTCTTCCCTCTTTGTTTCCTGGTGCGCGAGGAGAGGGGATTAACAGCGCCGCTTAAAGGAGCTCCAGAGACGGGCACAAGCCGCGGCTATCAGCATGGACACCAGAGACGGGCATGAGTCGCTAAGGCTGCTGCTGCCGCCACCAAGAAGCCTGTGTGCGAGCACAGGTCACTCTCCACACCTCCCTTCTGGGGAGCCTGTGCAGCCCTCCCCTGCCAGGGTCCCGGGATCCAGGGACAACTTCCCCGGGAGAATGCACGGCGCGCCTCAGGCTGATGCAACGTCACGCCAGCCTCTACCGCCGCAGGCTCACCCCACACTCTGTACCCTCCCTCCCCCCGGCCTGAGTGAGCTAGAGCCCCCGAAGCAGTTGCTCCTTTAACCCCGTCCTGTCTGAGCAAAGAACAGATGCTCTCAGGCGACCTACACGCAGAGGCGGGGCCAAATCCAAAGGTGAACCCTGGGAGCTGTGCGAACAAAAAAGAGAAAGGGAAATCTCTCCCAGCAGCCTCAGTACCAGCAGATTAAATCTCCACAGTCACCTTGATGTACCCTGCATCTGTGGAATACCTGAATAGATAACTAATCATCCCACATTGAGGAGGTGGACTTTAGGAGCAACAATATATATATTTTTTCCCCTTTTTCTCCTTTTGTGAGTGTGTATGTGTATGCTTCTGTGTGTGATTTTGTCTGTATACCTTTGCTTTTACCATTTGTCCTAGGGCTCTGTCTATCCGTTTTTATTGTTGTTGTTTTTTAGTATAGTTTTTAGTGCTTCTTATCATTGGTGGATTTATTTTTTGGTTTGGTTGCTCTCTTCTTTCCTTTTTTTTTTTTGTTACTTAAAAAAATTTATTTTAATAATTATTTTTTATTTTAACTATTTTATTTTATTTTATCTTCTTCTTTCTTTTTTCTTTCTTTTCTTTCTCCCTTTTATTCTGAGCCGTGTGGATGGCAGGCTCTTGGTGCTCCAGCCAGGAATCAGGGCTGTGCCTCCAAGGTGGGAGAGCCATCTTCAGGACACTGGTCCACAAGAGACCTCCCACCTCCACATAATATCAAATGGTGAAAATCTCCCAGAGATCTCCAGCTCAAGGCCAAGACCTAGCCCCACTCAACGACCATCAAGCTCCAGTGCTGGACACTCTATGCCAAACAACTAGGAAGACAGGAACACAACCCCACCCATTAGCAGAGAGGCTGCCTAAAATCATAATAAGGTCACAGACACCCCAAAACACACCACCAGACATGGACCTGCCCACCAGAAAGACAAGATCCAGCCTCATCCACCAGAACACAGGCACTAGTCCCCTCCACCAGGAAGCCTACACAACACACTGAACCAACCTTAGCCACTGGGGGCAGACACCAAAACCAACGGGAACTACGAACCTGCAGCCTCTGCAAAGGAAACCCCAAACACAGTAAGTTAAGCAAAATGAGGAGACAGAAAAACACACAGCAGATGAAGGAGCAAGGTAAAAACCCAACAGACCTAACAAATGAAGAGGAAATAGGCAGTCTACCTGAAAAAGAATTCAGAATAATGATAGTAAAGGTGTTCCAAAATCTTGGAAATAGAATGGAGAAAATACAAGATAGGTTTAACAAGGACCTAGAAGAACCGAAGAGCAAACAAACATGATGAACAGCACAATAAATGAAATTAAAAATTCTCTAGAAGGGATCAATAACAGAATAACTGAGGCAGAATAATGGATAAGTGACCTGGAAGATAAAATAGTGAAAATAACTACTGAAGAACAGAATAAAGAAAAAAAATGAAAAGAATTGAGGACAGTCTCAGAGACCTCTGGGACAACATTAAACGCACCAACATTCGAATTATAGGGGTCCCAGAAGAAGAAGAGAAAAAGAAAAGGACTGAGAAAATATTTGAAGAGATTATAGTTGAAAACATCCGTAATACGGGAAAGGAAATAGTTAATCAAGACCAGGAAGCACGGAGAGTCCCATACACGATAAATCCAAGGAGAAACATGCCAAGACACATATTAATGAAACTATCAAAAATTAAATACAAAGAAAAAATATTAAAAGCAGCAAGGGAAAAACAACAAATAACACACAAAGGAATCCCCATAAGGTTAACAGCTGATCTTTCAGCAGAAACTCTGCAAGCCAGAAGGGAGTGGCAGGACATATTAAAATTGATGAAGGGGAAAAACCTACAACCAAGATTACTCTACCCGCAAGGATCTCATTCAGATTTGACTGAAATTTGACTGAATGAAAAAGGAGAAATTAAAACCTTTACAGACAAGCAAAACCTAAGAGAATCCAGCACCACCAAACCAGCTTTACAACAAATGCTAAAGGAACTTCTCTTGGCAGGAAACACAAGAGAAGGAGAAGACCTACAATAACAAACCCAAAACAATGAAGAAAATGGTAATAGTAACATACATATCGATAATTACCTTAAATGTAAATGGATTACATGTTCCAACCAAAACACATAGACCAGCTGAATGGATCCAAAAACAAGACCTGTATATATGCTGTCTACAAGAGACCCACTTCACACCTATGGACACAAATAGACTGAAAGTGAGGGGATGGAAAAACATATTACATGCCAATGGAAATCAAAAGAAACCTGGAGTAGCAATTCTCATATCAGACAAAATAGACTTTAAAAGAACGACTATTACAACAGACAAAGTTGTACATAATGATCAAGGGATGAATCCAAGAAGAAGATATAAAAATTGTAAATATTTATGCACCCAACATAGGAGCACCTCAATACATAAGGCAAATACTAACAGCCATAAAAGGGGAAATCGACAGTAACACAATCATAGTAGGGGACTTTAACACCCCACTTTCATCAATGGACAGATCATCCAAAATGAAAATAAATAAGGAAACACAAGCTTTAAATGATACATTAAACAATATGGACTTAATTGATATTTATAGAACATTCCATCCAAAAACAACAGAATACACTTTCTTCTCAAGTGCTCATGGAACATTCTTCAGGATAGATCATATCTTGGGTCACAAATAAAGCCTTGGTAAATTTAAGAAAATTGAAATCGTATCAAGTATCTTTTCCAACCACAACCCTATGGGACTAGATATCAATTACAGAAAAAAATCTGTAAAAAATACAAACACATAGAGGCTAAACAATACACTACTTAATAACCAAGAGATCACTAAAGAAATCAAAGAGGAAATCAAAAAATATCTAGAAACAAATGACAATCAAAACACAATGACACAAACCCTATGGGATGGAGCAAAAGCAGTTCTAAGAGGGAAGTTTATAGCAATGCAATCCTACCTTAAGAAACAAGAAACATATCAAATAAAATACCTAACCTTATACCTAAAGCAATTAGAGAAAGAAGAACAAAAAAAATCCCAAAGTTAGCAGAAGGAAAGAAATCATAAAGATCAGATCAGAAATAAATGGGAAAAAAATGAAGGAAACTACAGCAAAGACCAATAAAACTAAAAGCTGGTTCATTGAGAAGATAAACATAATTGATAAACCATTAGCCAAACTCATCAAGAGAAAAAGGGAGAAGACTCAAATCAATAGAATTAGAAATGAAAAAGGAGAAGTAACAACTGACACTGCAGAAATACAAACGATCATGAGAGATTACTACAAGCAACTATATGCCAATAAAATGGACAACCTGGAGGAAACGGACAAATTCTTAGAAACACACAATCTTCCGAGACTGAACCAGGAAGAAATAGAAAATATGAACAGACCAATCACAAGCATTGATATTGAAACTGTGATTAAAAATCTTCCAACAGGGGCTTCCTTGGTGGCACAGTGGTTGAGAATCCGCCTGCTGATGCAGGGGTATACGGGTTCCTGCCCCGGCCGAGAAAGATCCCACATGCCGCGGAGCGGCTGGGCCCGTGAGCCATGGCCACTGAGCCTGCGCGTCCAGAGCCTGTGCTCCGCAACGGGAGAGGCCACAGCAGTGAGAGGCCCACATAACGCAAAGAAAAAAAAAAAAAAATCTTCCAACAAACAAAAGCGCAGGATCAGATGGCTTCAAAGCCGAATTCTGTCAAACATTTAGAGAAGAGCTAACACCTATCTTTCCCAAACTCTTCCAAAATATAGCAGAGGGAGGAACACTCCCAAACTGATTCTACGAGGCCACCATCACCCTGATACCCAAACCAGATAAAGATGTCACAAAGAAAGAAAACTACAGGCCAGTATCACTGATGAACACAGATGCAAAAATCCTCAACAAAATACTAGCAAACAGAGTCCAACAGCACATTAAAAATATCATACACCATGATCAAGTGGGGTTTATCCCAGGAATGCAAGGATTCTTCAAAATACGCAAATCAATCAACGTAATACACCATATTAACAAACTGAAGGAGAAAAACCATATGATCATCTTAATAGATGCAGAGAACGCTTTCGACAAAATTCAACACCCATTTATGATAAAAACCCTGCAGAAAGTAGGCATAGAGGGAACTTTCCTCAACATAATAAAGGCCATATATGACAAACCCACAGCCAACATCGTCCTCAATGTTGAAAAACTGAAACCATTTCCACTAAGATCAGGAACAAGACAAGGTTGCCCACTCTCACCACTATTATTCAACTAGTCTTGGAAGTTTTAGCCCCAGCAATCAGAGAAGAAAAAGAAATAAAAGGAATCCAAATCAGAAAAGAAGAAGTAAAGCTGTCACTGTTTGCAGATGACATGATACTATACATAGAGAACCCTAAAGGTGCTACAAGATAACTACTAGAGCTAATCAATGAATTTGGTAAAGTAGCAGGATACAAAATTAATGCACAGAAATCTCTTGCATTCCTATACACTAATGATGAAAAATCTGAAAGTGAAATTAAGAAAACACTCCCATTTACCATTGCAACAAAAAGAATAGAATATCTAGGAATAAACCTACCTAAAGAGACAAAAGACCTGTATGCACAAAATTATAAGACACTGATGAAAGAAATTAAAGATGATACAAATAGATGGAGAGATAGACCATGTTCTTGGATTGGAAGAATCAACATTGTGAAAATGACTCTACTACCCAAAGCAATCTACAGATTCAATGCAATCCCTATCAAACTACCACTGGCATTTTTCACAGAACTAGAACAAAAAATTTCACAATTTGTATGGAAACACAAAAGACCCCGAATAGCCAAAGCAATCTTGAGAACGAAAAACGGAGCTGGAGGAATCAGGCTCCCTGACTTCAGGCTATACTACAAAGCTACAGTAATCAAGATAGTATGGTACTGGCACAAAAACAGAAATATAGATCAATGGAACAGGATAGAAAGCCCAGAGATAAACCCACGTACATATGGTCACCGTATCTTTGAGAAAGGAAGCAAGAATAAACAGTGGAGAAAAGACAGCCTCTTCAATAAGTGGTGATGGGAAAACTGGACAGCTTCATGTAAAAGAATGAAATTAGAACACTCCCTAAGACCAAACACACAAAAAAACTCAAAATGGATTAAAGACCTAAATGTAAGGCCAGACACTATTAAACTCTTAGAGGAAAACATAGGCAGAACACTCCATGACATAAATCACAGCAAGCTCCTTTTTGACCCACCTCCCAGAGAAATGGAAATAAAAACAAAAATAAATGGGACCTAATGAAAGTTAAAACAGCAAAGGAAACCATAAACAAGACAACTATACAACCCTCAGTATGGGAGAAAACATTTGCAAATGAAGCAACTGACAAAGGATTAATCTCCAAAATTTACAAGCAGCTCATGCAGCTCAATATCAAAAAAACAACCCAATCCAAAAATGGGCAGAAGATCTAAACAGACATTTCTCCAAAGAAGATATACAGATTGCCAACAAACACATGAAAGTATGCTCAACATCACTAATCATTAGAGAAATGCAAATCAAAACTACAATGAGATATCATTTCACACTATTCAGAATGGCCATCATCAAAAAATCTATAAACAATAAATGCTGGAGAGGGTATGGAGAAAAGGGAACACTCTTGCACTGCTGGTGGGAATGTAAATTGATACAGCCACTATGGAGGACAGTATGGAGGTTCCTTAAAAAACTAAAAAGAGAACTACCATACGACCCAGCAATCCCACTGTTGGGCATATACCCTGAGAAAACCATAATTCACAAAGAGTCATGTACCACAATATTCATTGCAGCTCTATTTACAATAGCCAGGACATGGAAGCAACCTAAGTGTCCACTGACAGATGAACAGGTAAAGAAGATGTGGCACATATATACAATGGAATATTACTCAGCCATAAAAAGAAACGAAATTGAGTTATTTTTAGTGAGGTGGATGGACCTAGAGTCTGTTATACAGAGTGAAGTAAGTCAGAAAGAGAAAAACAAATACCGTATGCTAACACATATATATGAAATCTAAAAAAAAAAAAAAAGGTTATGACGAACCTAGGGGCAAGAATGGAATAAAGATGCAGACCTACTAGAGAATGGACTTGAGGACATGGGGAGGGGGAAGGATAAGCTGAGACAAAGTGAGAGAGTGGCATGGACATATATACACTACCAAATGTAAAATAGATAGCTCGTGGGAAGCAGCTGCATAGCACAGGGAGATCAGCTCGGTGCTTTGTGACCACTTAGAGGGGTGGGATAGGGAGCGTGGGAGGGAGGGAGATGCCAGAGGGAAGAGATATGGGGATATATGTATAACTGACTCACTTTGTTATAAAGCAGAAACTAACACACCATTGTAAAGCAATTATACTCCAATAAAGATGTTAAAAAATAAAAAAATTTAAAAAAAAAAGGAAAAAAAAAAAGAGAGAAACATCTGGTATCATTCACTTTGTCCAGGCTACTGAAACCCAAGAATGCAGAGGTCACATTAAAAATATGTAATAAGAGGAAGAAGAAATTCCAAATGAATCAAAACTTCCTTTAGATCAATGTTCTTAGTCTTTCATGACACAAAGTCCTCAGTGAGAATCTGATGAAAGCGGTGGCCCTGCTGTCCTGAATGTCACATGTTATATGTGAGTTTAGGAGTTCCAGAAAGTCAGAGTCCATCTAAACAGCAGGTTATGAAACTGTGCTTTAGATCCATTAAAAAGTCTGTTTAAGAAAAAAATGCTATAACCACTTGTCTGAAAAGAGCCAATATATTTTTACATGTTTTATTTCTGAGCCAGATCACTAATAGGAAACATAAGGCAATAACACAAATCCTTAACCTATTTAGCATTTTTAAGGCCAAAATGGACCATTCAAAGCACCCAGAACACAGGAACAGGATATGTGTCATATTGTCTGAAGTAACCCTCAGCAAACCTTTGGCACACATCAGGGGGATCATTCCCAGCAATAAGGTTTGCTTTAGGCAAATTTTCAAATCTGTAAAAAGAATCTCCACCCCTCAGTTTACTTACAAAATACCGAGATTTAAGATCTCTGGAAGGTTTGGGTAAATGGTTGCTTTTGCACTGAGGAACTGGGCACCAGGGCAGGAGAGAGACTTTCCCCATATAGCTTGTGTGCTAGGTATCTTCTAATTGCTCCTTGAGATCCCACTTGCCACAGTGCTTGTGCCCCAGGAGGCTGACCTGCAGGGGTAGCATCAAGGGTTTCCTGCCCTCTGGATTCAGCTGGGTTGGACAATGGAAAGCAGGACAGAAGGTCAGTGGGAGGGAGTAGAGTAGGGACAGAGTATTTTTTCTGGGCTCTCCCACTCAAGTTTCCCTGAAGTTGGCCATCTCTCCACAGAAGGTTACAGCTCCTCAAGGGTTGACCACTCTACCATAGGACTTGCCCCCTTAGCTCTGATACCCCTCCCTCCCCTCATCCCCAACTGGTTTGGTACTAACCAGGTTACTGCCAGGTTACTGCATCATCCCTTTAAGTTCCCTTACCCCCTTAGCTCTGATACCCCTCCCTCCCCTCATCCCCAACTGGTTTGGTACTAACCAGGTTACTGCCAGGTTACTGCATCATCCCTTTAAGTTCCCTTACCCCCTGCTTTTGTAAAAGTTTTCATCATAAGTTAACCCTCCCAGAATAACCTATTTTGAATGCCATCTGTTTCCTGCTGGGACCCTGACTGATTCACTCTTTTTCATATTTTGAATTATATACTATGTGAAGACAAAATAAATAAATTTAAAAATTTTTTAATATATGCTATCTTGGAGTAAAAAATCTGCAGGACTTGGTGACTACCTGGGCCTATCGCACTGGGAGGCAGACGAAGGAGTTAAAGATTTAATGAGAAGTCACCTGGTAAAATTTCAGCAGTACTGCCAAGGTAGTTTGGAATAGGGAAGGATGGAGTGAGGCCAAGGTCCATACAAATTGGAGGAAACAAACCAGACAAGAAGACAAGAGTGTTGCTTCTGCTCTCCCAGTGACAGCTGGGAAGTACAATCACAAATCCACCCACTTAGCAGAGAAGAACCCTCCTTTCTGGGTGAAGATGCATTGTGAGGTATAGCACCCCCTGAAGAGTGTTACACGTGCTCTGCACACCATGGGCTGAGCATTTAAAGACTTATGAGGCTTTCGCCAGCAAGTCCCAACTTCCGTTTAAAGGGCACTATGGGTCTGGCCTGAATGAGGCCCCAGGAGAAAAGATACTAACAAGCTTGTCATTCTCATTGTCAATTTCTTTCCCATTGGTAGTTGGAGAGCCCACCAAGGGTAATGCTTAATGCTTGCTCATTAATACCACACCAGCTGTCATGAGAATGCAGTCAAGTCACAGGTATCACAGCACAGCCTTTTCTGATTAATCATTAGTATTCCCCAGAAAAAACTTACTATCCACATCGGAGATGGCTTTCAAAATTCTTTGTCAACTTCAGGAACTTAACATTTATTCCACTGTCATCAGTATTATGGAAGATGACAACACTAGTTTTTCATGGTTTAAGGTTTCCTCTTTTTAAGAACAAAATACATTTATTTATTTATTTAAAGGAAGGAAATTTTTTTTTAAATTTTTATTTATTTTATTTTTGGCTGCGTTGGGTTTTCCTTGCTGCGCACGGGCTTTTCTCTAGTTGCGGCGAGCGGGGGCTACTCCTCATTGTGGTACACGGGCTTCTCATTGCAGTGGCTTCTCTTGCTGCAGAGCACGGGCTCTAGGCATGCGGGCTTCAGTAGTTGTGGCACGTGGGCTCAGTAGTTGTGGCTCGCAGGCTACAGAGTGCAGGCTCAGTAGTTGTGGTGCACAGGCTTAGTTGTTACATGGCATGTGGGATCTTCCCGGACCAAGGCTCCAACCCATGTCCCCTGCATTAGCAGGTGGATTCTTAACCACTGTGCCACCAGGGAAGCCCCAAGAACAAAATATAATTAAAAGTAAGTTTCCCCCACAAAAATTTCAAAATCAGCATGCTGAACTTTAAAAAAGGCTAATATATCTTGCCCTTAGCCCAATGCTAAATTGCCTGAGTTTTTTCCCACCATACAAAAATGGAATGCTAGTTAATGGAATAAAGTTAATGATTTTTTCTAGTTTAATTCTTTACACATTTTTAATAGATTTCAGAAAAGAAAATCAATATGTATGATATATCATGGTATATAGTATACCTTGATATAAACCATGATATATATTTTGATATTATAAATAAGCTCAATCTTTTTATATCAAAAAGTTTTAGAGCTCGTAAGCCATCTATCAAAGGGAATGTGCAATGATACCACCTTTGTCTAAAGCTTTATGCAAACATTATTACATATATCCAATCATTTGTTGCAAAGTAATTATGCAGTTTTCTTTCTAAGATTACTATGTAAGAATCAGAGCTATCTATTGCTAAGAAGCCATTATTCACTGCTAAGAAACCATTCAAATAACATTTGACCTCCAGGGGTTTTCATGTTCCAAGTTTGTGTGCCTGAAACAGGAAAACAGGAAGTGAACATACCATTGGGAGTCTCAGCGAGTTCAATTGGAAAATCTTTTTTTGGAAAGAGTGATTTCTTTCTTTACAATGTGCCTTATTGTCAATGCATGTTGCAAATAAGGAAAAAAGCAATGCTTTGTATTTCTACCCAAATCCCAATCATATTGGTATTCTATTAGATTTGGGTTATTTATTTTTTCATGTTTTTCTGCTCTACTTAACGTGAATATGCAAATTTAGTAGAACAGTCTAGTGATGGGCAAAAAAAAAACAATCTATAGATTACCTAATATAATTTATTTACAAAATAAAAGGTCCCTTATAGAGGACTCAAATAATGGCACTGCTCTGTAATGGTTCTCAACAATGTTTTAAGGAAGAAAAGCCACACAATAGACTGTGGGATCTAGAAAAAACTGAAACAACAGGTAATATGGTGGTTTCTGGATGCTACATCTGGATCTTTTATTTTCAGAGGACAAAAGTAAGTAAAACCACTTCTTTCTTGGCCACCTGACAACAATATTGTTTGGATAATCTACGTATGAGATAGCACACAAACAAGATACACTGTGCTATTTCTTAAGTCCTTTTCATTGGCATGGGTAGTAAATGCTGACCCTGGACAACAACTCTTTATAAAGTAAAGGTCTAGTTTAGAGATCTGAAACAAGAGAAGATCTACGAACAAAATGAACCATTAACCTAATGGGACCATCTCAGAATCTTTAGGGAGTTGGGAGAAACTGGTAGTTCACAAGGATTCTCCTTGATCTCCAGGATATATATGGAGAGAAAAATGTGAGGAAAAAAGCACAGAGCAATAATTTGTACTTTTTGTAAAAAGGTATGAGAAACAAGCTTTATGTAAACATTATTATATATCTAATCGTTTGTTGCAAAGTAATTATGCAATTTTCTTCTTTATATATATATATATATGCTTGCATTTTTAAAAAGAACTAATGAAAGGATAAGTGAGAAATTAATAAAAAAATGGTAACCTATAAGAAGGGAAGAGGTGGAAACTGGATGGAAAAAACAGATGTAGATGAAACTGCTCTGAGTATACACTTTATATATTTTACCTAGTTTTTAACATGTATATGTCTTAGATATTTCAAAAACTAAATCAAAAGAGAAAATGTTGGTTGTATCCGAAAACAAACTGAAACAGATAACTTATGTATATGCCAAATTGGTAATATAACTAAACAGAGAAAATAAGTATTTAAAGTAAATTTAAAGTATAGTACTTTGACTGTACTTCCTTACTGGGAAATCTAACACCAAAGAAGATACAAAGTAATCTTTAAACATAATTCAGCAGTTTATGATTAGCAAGAAGTAATTAGGTTACTTTTTTTTAAGGAACTATGAATTTTAGTATAAGAAAAAAGATGTACGATATAGAATTTAATACACTGTAAAGTACCTATTGATAATTCTAATTTTAAAATAACTCACAATTTTTAAATCTGTCCCATAAAAGAGCCTAGAAGTAATACCCCAATAGCAATAAACACATACAGGATCCAGATTTCAGTCTCCAGAGCCATTTCCCGTTGCTCTAGGAGGGGTGAACTTCCTATTCTGTCTTGTTTGTGTTAATATCATACATGAAAGCCATAATCTTTGTTAGGAAGGCCCCTACCCACATGACAACAGATAAGAAGACAGAAATAAAATCAGAAAACGTCACACCCCCTGGCAAAAATCAAGAAGCTTTAGGAAAGTTACTTTCAAACTTTAATTTGCATAAGGATCACTTTGAGCCTATTTAAAATACAGATGGCTGGGTCCCACAACCCAGCAAGTCTGACTTAGTAAGTCTGGAATGGGACTCCTCATTTTTAACAATCATCCCAGCTAATACTGATGACAGTGATCAGAAAACTGAGTTTGAAAATCACAGTTTTAGGGGAAAGCATAACAGACATTTTCTAGTTCTATCTTTCCTTCTATATTTATTATATATGAGGAAAAAGGAAGAATTGAAAGTGGTTGCCTCATGGGAAAGTGGACAACTATTAAATTAATTTTAAAGTGCATATATGTTGGGCAATTCCCTGGTGGTCCAGTGGTTAGGACTTGGGGTTTTCACTTCAGAGGCCTAGGCTCGATCCCTGGTCGGGGAATTAAGATCATGCAAGCCATGTGGTGCCACGAAAAAATATGTATGTGTGTGTGTGTGTGTGTGTGTGTGTGTGTGTGTGTGTGTGTTTACATATATATAAACTTGATTAAAAATAAAAACTCCAAGGGAAAAAACAATAAATGCCTCTGCTCCACCCCACAAATTTCACCCCACAAAGTGCAAAATGAATCACAGAGATTTTTAGATTAGTAATAAAAGAACAATACATGAGAATATTAAACCTCATCATTTGCCGGGACATGTGCTCAAGGAAAAATCCAAGCCGTCTAGCTTCAGAAGTCAAGCTCTTAATATTTCCTGGGCTTTGCTTGGCTTTGGTAAGAAGATTTAATGCACTAAGATGAAATGTGATGGTTGGAGGTGTGGTTCCATTTCCTCCTTAAGTTGCATCATTGCAGCTTTTTTTATTTGATCCAACATATTCCTTTTACCATTTAGCTTCTCTGAACCTCTTTCCTGAAACCAAATGCTTGCAGCTATGCACGCCTGTGATGATTGATTCCAAATGTACAGAGAAGGGTGTCAGGGATGGCAGAGACAGCCGAGTTATATGGACAGAGCAAGAATCCACAGTTGCTTTACTTTGCTATGATATGGGGAAATTGTTTAGGTATTTTACTACTATCTTTCTAGCTCTTTAAAAGGAGATCAAGATGTTTCTACTTCATAGCTAATCACTGTTTATTAATGGCTTCCCAATGTCTTAGTCTGCCCAAACTGCTATAAAAAAATACCAGAGCTTGAGTGGCTTAAACAATTTACTTCTCACAGTTTTGGAGGCTGGGAAGTCCCAGGTCAAGGTGCCCACAGATTCAGTGTCTGGTGAGCACAACTCTTCCTAGCTTGCAGATGGTGGCCTTCTTGATTATCCTCTCATAGCTGAGAGAGAGAAAGCTTTGGTCTCTTCCTCTTCTTATGAGGGCACTAATCCCATCCAGGGGCTCCATCCTCATGACCTCGTCTAAACCCAATTACCTCCTAAAGTCCCCACTTCCTAATGCCATCACACTGGAAGATAAGCATTCAACAAATGAATTTTGGGAGGACACATTCAGTCCATAATACCAATCTGCAGATAACATTTATTAGGGTTCAAATCAGCTCAACCAACTGTAACCCCCTAACTCCTTCTGAGATGGTTTTTAAAGTTCTTTTGCTCTCCAGAAGAATGGTATATTCAGTACCCACAATCGATTTCTTTTTCTTTTTAATTACATCCTTGGTACTTTATTTAGAATGAGAAGTCAAAAGTCTCACACTATATGTTGAACTATTAGATAATGTTTCTACCCCATACCAATGATCACTACATAGACCTGAGCATATATAGTCATGGCTCTATATGGGGATCACCTGGGGAGCTCTACAAGCCAGAAGATTCCCAGGTCCTCCCCAACAGTTCTACTGAATCAGAACCTCTGTGGGTGGAACATGGCTTGGGAATCATTTCTCCAAAAGTCCCCCAAGTGATTCTGCTGCAGTCAGTCTGAGAATCAGCATTTGGAGGTCATTGGAATATCACATTTCTCAATAGAATGATGACTTGGGAAATGTTGGCTGAGAAATTTCCAAAATTAACATGACAGACACCAAACCACAGCTCTAGGAAGTTCAGAGACTATAAAGCTGGATAAATACCAATATATCTATACTTGGGCATTTCATATTCAAACTGCAGCAAATCAAAGACAAAGAAAATCTTGAAAGAAGTTACAGGGAAAAAAATCCACCTTATCTATAGAGAAACGAGGATGATAATTATAGTAGAATTTTCTACAGAAACCATGCATGCAAAAAGAGAGTGGAATGAAATATCTAAAGCTGAAAGAAAAAAAACCTAGCAAACTAGAATTCTATATCTAGCTAAATTATTCTTAAAAGTAGAGAAGAAATATAAAGACTTTCTCAGACAAATATTGAAGGAATTCCTCACCAGCACACCTGTCCTGCAAACAACGTTAAAAGAGATTTTTCAGAGAGAAGGAAAATGATATACGCCAGAAACTCAGCTCTATGTAAAGATAGAGTGTCAGAGAAGGAATAAGTGAAGGTAAAATAAAATCTTCAATTTTTCTTATTTTTAATTTATCTAACAGTAATAATGATAACAATATATACCATATGGATAGATGAAATGAATGACAGCAACATTATAAGGGACAGGAAGTAGGAATTAGAAATACTCTAAGATATCTGTACTACTGGAGAAGTGGTATAGTTTTATTTGAAAGTGAACTTAGACTGGTTGTAAAGATATACTGTAAGCTCTAGAGAAATACCAAAAAAATTTTTTGAATAAGTATAACTGATACGCTAACAGAGGAGAGAAAATGGAATTATATAAAAAGTTCAATTAAAACCAGAGATGACGGGGCTTCCCTGGTGGTGTGGTGGTTGCAAGTCCGCCTGCTGATGCAGGGGACATGGGTTCGTGCCCCGGTCTGGGAAGATCCCACATGCCGTGGAGTGACTGGGCCCGTGAGCCATGGCCGCTGAGCCTGCGCGTCCGGAGCCTGTGCTCCACAATGGGAGAGGCCACAACAGTGAGAGGCCCTCGTACGACAAAAAAACAAAACAAAACAACAACAACAAAAAAAAACCAGAGATGACAAAAAAGAGGAGGGGGGAAGGAGAAAAAGGAACAAAGAATAAGTACAACAAATAGAACATTCGAAACATGATAGATATCAATCCAATTATGTCAGTAATCACTTTGAATGTGAATGGTCTAAATATATTGATTAAAAGACAGAAATCATCTGAGTTAACAAAAAAAAGTTGTTGTATACAAGAAACCCAATTTACATATAAAGACACAGATATTTATTTATTTATTTTTGGCTGCTTTGGGTCTTTGTTGCTGTGCGCGGGCTTTCTCTAGTTGTGGCAAGCGGGGGCTATTCTTCGTTGCAGTGCACGCGCTTCTCATTGCGGTAGCTTCTCTTGCTGTGGAGCACGGGCTCTAGGCGCGTGGGCTTCAGGAGTTGTGGCAAACAGGCTTAGCAGCTCTGCGGCATGTGGGATCTTCATGGACCAGGGATCGAACTCATGTCCCCTGCATTGGCAGGCAGATTCTTAACGACTGAGCAACCAGGGAAGTCCCAAGACACAGATATTTTAAAAATAAAGGGATGGAGAAAACCTATCCACCAATTTGTTTCGTTAACAGTCCTTTCCTGATGGCTGAAAAATAAATAAGAAGCAACTGTGCCTAAAAAACAGTGATTCTTACCCTCCAGAAATCCATTTTAATATATCATCATTAATGGTGAATAAGAGAGAAATAAAAGCCTCAGTGCCTAGAAAAGCAAGGCATGTCAGGCTGGAATTAAGAAAAATTTAATCATCATCATCCTCCCACAAATCATACTTTTTGTCTAAACGCGAGAACGAAAAAAAGGATTCTTCTGAACAAAAACAAATGTTTATAATCTTTTGAAATAAATTTTTAACATAAACTTAAAATTTTTCAACCAAATTTTCTCAATTTTATTTTCTTTTAGCTAAAGAACTATCATTTCGACTCTTCCTTAGGAGGGTTTTGTTTTGGTCTTTGTCTTTTAAATATTGGTGAAGAATCTAATTAATTTCTGTACTGTAAAAAGTATCTGTACAAAAAGGACACACACGGAATGTTCTCTCACCCTCCTTCTCCACATGTAAGTTGTGGTGGTGTTTCTCTCATTGTACTTTTCTGAAGAACATCACAGCAACCGTCAAGAACTTTTTTTTTTTTAAACATTTATTTCTTGCATTGCTCTATTTAGCCAACCCTTAATATTGCGCTGAAAGCCAGCTATTCTGCAGCTTATTTACTCCTTACGCGGGCCTCTCACTGTTGTGGCCTCTCCCGTTGCGGAGCACAGACTCCGGACGCGCAGGCTCAGCGGCCATGGCTCACGGGCCCAGCCGCTCCGCGGCATGTGGGATCCTCCAGGACCAGGGCACGAACCCGTGTCCCCTGCATTGGCAGGCAAACTCTCAACCACTGCGCCACCAGGGAAGCCCCGTCAAGAACTTTTAAAACATTCCTACTCTTTAACCAGCAAACCTACATTTAAGAATGCATCCTGAGGAAACTTTTAGGGATGGCACAAATATTTACGTAGAAGGATATTCATCAGAGTTGTTCTTAACAGTGAAAAAAAAAAAAAGAAAACTCAAATACTCAACAACAGAGAAGTAATTAACTATTTCAAAACAATATTAATGTATTGTATAATAATTATATAATATATACCATATTATATATAGTAATGTTCATATTACAATAAGGCCAAAATTTAAATGTATTTTATTAAATCTGGAAATAAGTATCTTTTTCATTCTAGATATTTCCAATGCATAGTTAAGAGCTCTGGAGCCAAGTTAATTGAGTTCAAAGACAGCTCCACCACTTACTAGTTGGGTGATAAGCAAATTTTTTAACCCCTCTGAGCCTCAATTTTTTCTTCTCCAAAATGGAGGTAATAATTGTACCTATTGCATTACATTGATTAACTAGGATATGTACATGTTAAACTATTAGAATAGGGCCTGACACATAGTAAAAGTTCAATAAATGCTGCCTATTATTAATTTTATTATGTCTTTCTAGTTACTAATACTCAACTTCTTTCATGACCCTCCAAGGTCTATCCTGCTAAAACTGCTATTTCACAAACCCCTTTCTCTAAGTAAAATATAATAACTCAAAAACATGTTTTCCCCTATAAGAGCAGTTATATTTTTTAATGTTAAGTATACAAATTGTCTATACACAGTGTTAAATATGCTTTTTCAAGATCAAATTTTGAAATTTTATATTCTATTTTGACAATGCATAACACCCAGCAAAATCTAAATTATGTCACCTCATTCAAAGTTATGATACTATTTCTCTTCTACTAGAATAAGACAATATCATTATAACATTCTACCACTGAGAATGTTTCTCACAAAGGTATCATCCAATGAATAATAGATTTCTTCCAGAACAAGAGTATGGATCTAATACATGAAGAATGAAGTTTAATTTATGTTATATTTTCATGAAGTTTATACATTGACCCTTGAACAATGCAGGTTTGAATTCACTGGGTCCACTTATACAAGGATATTTTTCGATAGTAAATATTAGAGTACTACACCGTCTGCACTTGGTTGAATCCATGGGTATGGAGAAATTAAGGATACAGAAGGCCGACTATAAATTATACTCAGATTAACATCTGCATTGTTCAAAGTCAACTGCACTTCTTTAAATGAATGTATGACCATGTTATTACTAAAGAATATCAAATAATTAAGAGATAATTATAAACTAATAATGTAAACAAATTATAATGCAGTCTAGCTTAAGTCATATTTGATATAGAAGGAAGGTTATTTGCAGGGATCACCTTCCATTCAAACACAAATATTACCTAATAATGTTGCCTACCAGGTTGACTTAATAGAACAAAAATGCTGAGTCTATCATTTCAATATTCAAAATCAGTTGTCTTATTTAATTAGTTTAAATCAATAATAATTTAATTTAAACACTCCATTTTTTAAATCTTTTTTTAAAATTCTTTAATTTTATTTTTTTATACAGCACGTTCTTATTAGTTATCCATTTTATACACATTAGTGTATATATGTCAATCCCAAACTCCCAATTCATCACACCACCCCGGCCCCTGCTGCTTTCCCTCCTTGGTGACCATATGTTTGTTCTCTACATCTGTGTCTCAATTTCTGCCCTGCAAACCAGTTCATCTGTACCATTTTTCTAGGTTCCACATATATGCGTCAATATATGATATTTGTTCTTCTCTTTCTGACTTACCTCATTGTGTATGACAGTCTCTAGATTCATCCATATCCCTACAAATGACCCAATTTCATTCCTTTTTATGGCTGAGTAATATTCCACTGGATATATGTACCACGTCTTTTGTATCCATTCGTCTCTTGATGGGCATTTAGGTTGCTTCCGTGACCTGCCTATTGTGAATAGTGCTGCAATGAACATTGGGGTGCATGTGTCTTTTTGAACTATGGTTTTCCTTGTGTATATGCCCAGTAGTGGGATTGCTGGATCATATGGTAATTCTATTTTTAGTTTTTTAAGGAACCTCCATACTGTTCTCCATAGTTGCTGTATCAATTTACATTCCCACCAACAGTGCAAGAGGGTTCCCTTTTCTCCACACCCTCTACAGCATTTGTTGTTTGTACATTTTTTGATGATGCCCATTCTAAATGGTGTGAGATGATACTTCACTATACTTTTGATTTGCATTTCTCTAATAATTAGTGATGTTGAACAGCGTTTCATGTGCTTCTTGGTCATCTATCTGTATGTCTTCTTTGGAGAAATGTCTGTTTAGGTCTTCTGACCATTTTTGGATTGCATTGTTTGTTTTTTTAATATTGAGCTACATGAGCTGTTTATATATTTTGGAGATTAATCCTTTGTCCGTTGATTCGTTTGCAAATATTTTCTCCCATTCTGAGGGTTGTCTTTTTGTCTTGTTTGTAGTTTCCTTTGCTGTGCAAAAGCTTTTAATTTTCATTAGGTCAGATTTGTTTATTTTTCTTTTTATTTCCATTACTCTAGGAGGTGGGTTAAAACATCTTGCTGTGATTTATGTCAAACAGTGTTCTTCCTATGTTTTCCTCTAAGAGTTTTATAGTGTCTGGTCCTACATTTAGCTCTTCAATCCATTTTGAGTTTATTTTTGTGTATGGTGTTAGGGAGTGTTCTAATTTCATACTTTTATATGTAGCTGTCCAGATTTCCCACCACCACTTATTGAAGAGACTGTCTTTTCTCTATTGTATATCCTTGCCTCCTTTGTCATAGATTAGTTAGCTGCAGGTGTGTGGGTTTATCTCTGGGCTTTCTATCCTGTTGCACTGATCTATGTTTCTGTTTTTCTGCCAGTACCATATTGTCTTGTTTACTGTAGCTTTGTAGTATAGTCTGAAGTCAGGGAGACTGATTCCTCCAGCTCCATTTTTTTCCCTCAAGACTGCTTTGGGTATTCAAGGTCTTTTGTGTCTCCATACAAATTTTAAGATTTTTTGTTCTGGTTCTGTAAAATATGCCATTGGTAATTTCATAGGGATTGTATTGAATCTGTAGATTGCTTTGGGTAGTATAGTCATTTTCACAATACTGATTCTTCCAATCCAAGAACATGGTATATCTCTCCATCTGTTGGTATCATCTTTAATTTCTTTCATCAGTGTCTTATAGTTTTCTGCCTACAGGTCTTTTGTCTCCCTAGGTAGGTTTATTCCTAGGTATTTTATTCCTTTTGTTGCAGTGGTAAATGGGAGTGTTTCCTTAATTTCTCTTTCAGATTTTTCATCATTGGTGTATAGGAATGTAAGAGATTTCTGTGCATTAATTTTGTATCCTGCAACTTTACCAAATTCATTGATTAGCTCTAGTAGTTTTCTGGTAGCATCTTTAGGATTCTCTATGTATAGTATCATGTCATCTGCAAACAGTGATGGTTTTACTTCTTCTTTTCCAATTTATATTCCTTTAATTTATTTTTCTTCTCTGATTGCCATGGCTAGGACTCCCAAAACTATGTTGAATAATAGTGGTGAGAGTGGACATCCTTGTCTTGTTCCAGATCTTAGAGGAAATGCTTTCAGCTTTTCACCAATGACAAGGATGTTTGCTTTGGGTTTGTCATTTATGGCCTTTATTATGTTGAGGTAGGTTCCTTCTGTGCCCACTTTCTGGAGAGTTTTTATCACAAATGGATGTTGAATTTTGTCAAAAGCTTTTTCTGCATTTATTGAGATGACCATATCATTTTTATTCTTCAATTTGTTAATATGGTGTATCACATTGATTGATTTGCGTATATTGAAGAATCCTTGCATTCCTGGGATAAATCCCACTTGATCATGGTGTATGATCCTTTTAAAGTGTTCTTGGACTCTGTTTGCTAGTATTTTGTTGAGGATTTTTACATCTATATTCATGAGTAATATTGTTCTGTAATTTTCTTTTTTTGTAGTATCTTTGTCTGGTTTTGGTATCAGGGTGATGGTGGCCTCATAGAATAAGTGTGGGAGTATTCCTTCCTCTGCAATTTTTTGGAAGAGTTTGAGAAGGATGGGTGTTAGCTCTCCTCTATATGTTTGACAGAATTCACCTGTGAAGCCAAATGGTCCTGGACTTCAGTTTGCTGAAGATTTTTAATTGTAGTTTCAATTTCATTACTTGTGATTGGTCTGTTCATATTTTCTGTTTCTTCCTGGTTCAGCCTTGGAAGGTTATACCTTTCTAAGAATTTGTCCATTTCTTCCAGGTTGTCCATTTTATTGGCATAGAGTTGCTTGTAGTAGTTTCTTAGGATGCTTTCTATTTCTGCGGTGTCTCTTGTAACTTCTCCTTTTTCATTTCTAATTTTATTGATTTGAGTCCTCTCCCTCTGTTTCTTGATGAGTCTGGGTAATGGTTTATCAATTTTATTTATCTTCTCAAAGAACCAGCTTTCAGTTTTATTGATCTTTGCTATTGTTTTCTTTGTTTCTATTTCATTTATTTCTGCTCCAATTTTTACAATTTCTTTCCTTCTGCTAACTTTGGGTTTTGTTTCTTCTTCTTTCTCTAGTTCCTTTAGGTGTAAGGTTAGATTGTTTATTTGAGATTTTTCTTGTTTCTTGAGGTAAGTTTGTACTGCTATAAACTGCCCTCTTAGAACTGCTTTTGCTGCATTCTATAGGTTTTGGATCGTCGTGTTTTCATTGTCATTTGTCTCTAGGTATTTTTTGATTTCCTCTTTGATTTCCTCAGTGATCTCTTGGTTATTAAGTAGTGTATTGTTTAGCCTCCATGTGTTTGTATTTTTTACATTTTTTTCCCTGTAATTCATTTGTAAACTCATAGCATTGTGGTCATAAAACACGCTTGATATGATTTCAATTATCTTAAATATACTGAGGCTTGATTTGTGACCCAAGATGTGATCTATCCTGGAGAATGTTCCATGCACACTTGAGAAGGAAGTGTAATCTGCTGTTTTTGGATGTAATGTCCTATAAATATCAATTAAATCTATCTGGTCTATTGTGTCATTTAAAGCTTGTGTTTCCTCATTAATTTTCTGTTTGCATGATCTGTCCATTGGCTTACATGAGGTGTTAAAGTCCCCCACTATTATTGTGTTACTGTCGATTTCCTCTTTTATAGCTGTTAGAAGTTGCCTTATGTATTGATGTGCTCCTATGTTGGGTGTATATATATTTATAATTGCTATATCTTCTTCTTGGAATGACCCCTTGATCATTATGTAGTGTCCTTCCTTGTCTCTTGTAACATTCTTTATTTTAACGTCTATTTTATCTGATATGAATATTGCTACTCCAGATTTCTTTTGATTTCCTTTGCATGGAATATCATTTTCTATCCCCTCACTTTCAGTCTGTATGTGTCTCTAGGTCTGAAGAGTGTCTCTTGTAGACAGCATATATATGGGTCCTGTTTTTGTATCCATTCAGCGAGCCTGTGTCTTTTGGTTGGAGCATTTAATCCATTCACGTTTAAGGTAATTATCTATATGTATGTTCCTGTGACCATTTTCTTAATTGTTTTGGGTTTGTTTTTGTAGGTCCTTTTCTTCTCTTGTGTTTCAGACTTAGATAAGTTCCTTTAGCATTTGTTGTAGAGCTGGTTTGGTGGTGCTGGATTCTCTTAGCTTTTCCTTGTCTGTAAAGCTTTTGATTTCTCCATCGTATCTGAATGAGATCCTTTCTGGGTAGAGTAATCTTGGTTGTAGGTTCTTCCCTTTCATCACTTTAAGTATATCATGCCACTCCCTTCTGGCTTGTAGAGTTTCTGTGGAAAAATCAGCTGTTAACCTTATGGGAGTTCCCTTGTACGTTATTTGTCGTTTTTCCCCTGCTGCTTTCAATAATTTTTCTTTGTCTTTAATTTTTGCCAATTTGATTACTATGTGTCTCGGCGTGTTTCTCCTTGGGTTTGTCCTGTATGGGACTCTCTGCTTCCTGGACTTGGATGGCTAATCCTTTCCCATGTTAGGGAAGTTTTCGACTACAATCTCTTCGAATATTTTCTCGGGTCCTTTCTTTCTCTCTTCTCCTTCTGGGACCTCTATAATGCAAATGTTGTTGCATTTAATGTTGTCCCAGGGGTCTCTTAGGCTGTCTTCATTTCTTTTCATTCTTTTTTCTTTATTCTGTTCCATGGCAGTGACTTCCACCATTCTGTCTTCCAGGTCACTTATCCGTTCTTCTGCCTCAGTTATTCTGCTATTGATTCCTTCTAGTGTATTTTCATTTCCATTATTGTATTGCTCATCTTTGTTTGTTTGTTCTTTAATTCTTCTAGGTCTTTGTTAATCATTTTTGCATCTTCTCGATCTTTGCTTCCATTCTTTTCCTGAGGTCCTGGATCATCTTCACTATCATTATTCTGAATTCTTTTTCTGGAAGGTTGCCTATCTCCACTTCATTTAGTTGTTTTTCAGGGGTTTTATCTTGTTCCTTCATCTGTTACATAGCCCTCTGCCTTTTCATCCTGTCTATGCTTCTGTAAACACTCCATTTTTAACCATTTTAGTATAAATATTAACAATGCTGCTTCTAAAAGTCCCTTGGCCCTCCAATCTCTTTGTTTCCCAAATGCCAACCAAGCTGTTATATTCCAAATTATATGAGTTTGAGCCTTGAATCATTTTTAGAACTAATTTCGTCCCATTTTACCCATACATCAAGGAAAGATTATATGAATTAACTCTTAAAACACTATGACACGCTTTAAAAGGCACACACCTAACAAACACGGAGAAGTCACTTTCTGAGAATTAGTGAATTTTGTGCCTAAATTTATCTTCAAAGTGGGGATAAGTTACAGTTCTGCATGAGGAATGGCACACTCCATGCAGTGGGCTTCATCAGTTGTATGACTTCCACGCCCACCCCCACACCAAGCCTCAGCCTGAGCTACTGCAGTGACAATTATGGTTTTGTCTGACCAAAATGGTACCCTGCTTCTATAGGGGACCTGCTCCTCCCTCCCAACTATCACTTGTCAATCACAATGCCCCACCCCTTGCTGCCTGCAATCATTTTTTAGAAAAATATCATTTTCAGGAGTGAAGAATAAAACTAACATAGAGAAACAGATTGGAAAAGAAAAAAAAAACAGAATGAATAGATGTGAAGCTATTCAAATCACTATATCCAGATGACCCTTAAGCTAGCTCCAACCTGTGTACCTTTCAGTGTTCTGTTATCTTGCACAGTAAGTTCTTTCCACCAAAGCCATGACTAGTTAAAACTGGGTGGCTGTCACATGCAACCAAAAGAGGCTTGAGCCAAATTCATAAACATACAATTCAGACAAGAGATCTCTGATCATTTCACATGAGATATATTTGAAAGTAGGTCAGTTTCTGGCACCCTCGAGCCAGAGTGTCCCACTGGCTGTCCTTTCATGGTTACCCTAAACGATTTGTTCAAAGTGAAGTACAGCCAGAGGCAGGTTTATCCTGAATCTAAGAACCCCTTCCAAGCACAGTTTTCTTCCAAGTCCTACAGAAGACCTCAGCAATATGTTCACATGGTCTTATATTTTTTTTGTATTTGCAAAAGATATTTAACCACAATGGGCTGGAATAGCTGTGGGCATTTTTGGCATCCAGATAAAGGGAAAGTAGAATTGGGAAAACACTTATGTGGTTCCCATCACTTTCGTGTAGGGTTAAATTATTGCTAGTCTTAGTGGTATAGGGACGGCATCCAGGTACACTCCCACAGCCTTATGCCAACTCAGTCATCAATATGACAAGAAGGTGCAGGGCCAAAGTCATAACACTGAAAGGATGTGCCCTGTGACAGCTGACACTGAAGGATACCAGTGGTGGAGATGGAAGGTTTGAAATAAAAGCTAATCCCAAGCTAATCTGTGGGAAATTTTTCCAGTCACTGAGGTCTAAAATTACAGGCAGAGGATTCCATTATCACTGATGCCTAGTCAAAATTCAAAGTGCTCTCCTGTCAGAAATATATTCAATACAAATGCACTATTCTTTTTTCTTTTTTAACGGGAAATGGCATATTTTATAAAGTTTGAATACATCATTTTAACTGCAATTTGAAAGATATTTCAATAAAACTAGAGAAAATTATGATGCTTGATTTGGGTATATATACAAAGGGTACCTTCTTTTGTCGTTTTTAAATTTATTAAACAACTAAAAGAAAATTTAGATTAAAAAAATTAATGGGGTTTCCTGGTGGCGCAGTGGTTGAGAGTCCGCCTGCCGATGCAGGGGACACGGGTTCGTGCCCCGGTCCGGGAAGATCCCACATGCTGCGGAGCGGCTGGGCCCGTGAGCCATGGCCGCTGAGCCTGCGCGTCCGGAGCCTGTGCTCTGCAACAGGAGAGGCCACAACAGTGAGAGGCCCGCGTACCGCAAAAAAAAATTAATGGAATCTGAAACAAAAGCGACCAAGAACAGCCATGTAACCAATTGAAATTATCTTGACACTGATAAGGAAATGTTATAAATTTTTCATATTGTAACAAAGGCAGCAATCCATCAAAAAGAAATAAAAATAATGAATAAGTTCTTGAGTTGTTTAAAAATTATAATTATGAAGAGGAGTTAATCATATGATCATACTAGAAAAAGATTTAAATATCTTACTAATTTGATACGAAATACTGACATGAGTGAAGATAATGCAAAACTCATAGTATGTCACTAAAAAAAGACACTGATGACAAACCATTTAATTAGGGTCATTAATTCAGAGTATTTAAGATAAGTCATGGTCCCCCCAGAACTTGAAATGCCATAAAATCTTGCTGCTTATTATGACAGAGGTTTTCCCAAATTTGGTCCAAAGTCCCCTAAATTTACAAGACATTATTAATGACAAGATGGAAAGCTGAAAGAAAATATTCTAAATTACCAATAATTGAAAGTCAATTTCAATCAACCTTGCTACTGGAAAGACTGAATTATCTCTAGATTCTCTCTATAGAAAATTATATTTCAAAATGATTATCATATGAAGAGAGATAATTAGAAAGTATGCAGCCACTGTACATAGAATTAAAATAAAGTAGTAAAGTGGTGTGTCAGGCAATTAATTTTTTAATGTTATTTTTCCATATTTTGTGGTTTCCTATATTTGTTGGCCTTTAAAAATATTAATTTCTTTTCTCATTCTATATAAATGTTCATATCCATACCTAACTTTGTATTTATCATTTTGTATCTTTTTTCTTTAAAAGAGTCATCAAAATTATGTAACTTTCAGGCCTTAGGAAACCTGCAGCCAACCATGGATCCAGATCTGTATCATATTAATAAAATTCCAAGTTAAGCCTAAATGAGTCAAGGTTAATGTGGCAGATTTAATATCTCTCTCTGCCTGATCCCTTCACCCACCTAATCTGGCATCTGTGTTTAATTAGGTGCTCTCTGGCTCCCATGATCTCATATCCATCCAGTCCAAGAATCAAGATCTGAGCCTGTTAATATTCTGATACAAACCTCCAAAAGCAAGTTAGGTCTGGAAAGAGTACTTTTCTAGTGCCTTAAAAGTCAAATTGTTCAAAGGCAATAGATCCCATGGTGATGGCAACAGCATTGGGCCCACAGGCTCCAAAATCTCCCTCCTCAGTAGGAAACTTCTGCTTATTTAGGCAGCTTCTACACCCCCTGCAATGCCCAGAAGCTTCCCTGCTTCCCCAGGCCCCGACATGCAGAAGGTGGCAGCCTTGTATTCCTATACATTAAGGAGCTGCACCCTTCCTGTATCTCCTTCCTCCAAGCCCCGTTTCCTTGTCGCACTGTCACCAATAACTTCCTCATTAACACCAAGTCATCAGTTTAATCTGAGCGTACCATTCACAATCCCCAAAGCCTTGAATTATACACTATTGGTTAATGACTTTCAATTGAAGATGGGAATGATCCACCCAAATGTAGACTTGGCCTTCCCTCCAGAGTGGCCTTCTCTTCTGCTCTGGCATTTCCCCAGAACACGCTGATTCATTTTCCTTCATTCAGAACAAAATGCAATACCAACCGGACAACCAGGCACTCTCCTATCCTTATAATATACAAATGCATTGGGAAGCGAGTGGGTAATTATTGCTTTATAGTAATAGAGCATAAAATTCCCACATTCAGTACTAAATTAACCAAAAGTCAATCTATGCTGATGCTTACGAGGGCTCTAGAAAGCAAGACACCCCCCCACCATAGAGAAAAAAAATATTTTACTAAAAATTCAACTTATGTTTGCAAAAGCATTGAAACTGTTAATCTAAGAAGCAGAATATATATTGCTTAAGAGCATAAACTCTGGCACTAAATTGTCTTGTTTTGAATCTCAGCTCTACCACCAACTTCATGGGTGGCCTTATAAAATTTACTTAATCTCTCTGTGCCTCGGTTTATTATTGTAAATTTTGAACACATTTATGTACATGAAATGCTTAGAACAGTGCCTGGCACACAGTAAGTGGTAAGTGCTTTCATCATTTAGAAAATTAGAACTTCGTGGGACCTCCTTATTTTACAGCTTAGTGTTCTATTATTTTAAATGACATTTTACATGGTCACCATCCTCTCTTCAGTGCCTCCGGCCTCAAAATTCATAATTTGATCCTAGATATTTTGGGCCTTTATTTCCCTAACTGTGGTCCAGAATATGTTAATAGGTGTTTTCACCACCTCTGCCTGCCCCTCCCAAAGTAACACATGACCAAGAAAGTTTGAGAAATGCTAAATTAAGCAAGTTTCTTTACCTCAGGGCTTCTCCTGCCTCACCCAGCTCATTGACTTTATATGTCCTAGGAAGAAAAATCAGCTTCCCAGGCCCTCAAATCTCCAAGAAAACCCCAGCTGCTGCAGTGCTGCTTAAATGGTGTAAGATTCATTTAGGTTTTCAAGTCTTTCTTATATTTTCTTCCCAGACCCTCCTAACTATTGTGTCTCAGGCCTTGTGTCTGCCTGTCTACCAGATAGATGCAAGCAACCAAAAACAATCCTGTACATTGCTGAGTGCTCATTTGAGACTCTCAGGTAGATCAAGGTCATTCCCCAGGCACCACACGCTCATCTGTATACAAATCCAAGAGGCAGATACAGACAGTGCAGAGCATTTCCCAAATTTCTCTGACCATCGAAACTTTTCTTTAGGAACACTGAAAATCATCTCCAGAAATATCAGTTGCCCTTAAACAGTGATAAGATTTTTTTTCAAAGTTTCTGAAAATACTTGTCTTTTGACTCAAAGAGTCTCCTTTTCTTAAAGAACAAGATTTCCCTACTTTGAACAAGATTTCTCTACCTTGAACAAGATTCCTCTGCTTTTGGACACGATAATCTGTCTTCTGTTTGTTTCCCAAATTTAAAATAGTCAAATATTTTACAACATCTTATTTAATTCTGGCCTACAACTCTGTCTTGGAAAAATTCAAAGAATGATTTTCAGGATACATCTAATTTGAGGGAAAATCCAAATGAATGAAGTTCATTCTAATCCTTTGGAAGCTGCATAGAATATTTGAGCTACAGCGGTAGCACCACAGATCCACTTGATTCCCAGGTAAAGCCACATGTCTAACCTTGAGCAGCTGTAAATGCAATAATTCATAGTTGTAATAACTGAGCAAGTTATTTAACTTCCCTAAGCTTGAGTTTCCCCATCTATAAAAGAAAATGATCATGAGGTTTAAATGAGATGGTGCATATACATAAGTTTCTGGAACAAAGAAGGCCACTTTATTTATTTTTTAAATATTTGTTTGTTTGTTTATTTGGCTGCACCAGGTCTTAGTTGCGGCATGCGGGATCTTTTAGTTGTGGCATGTGAACTCTTACTTGCGGCATGTGGGATCTAGTTCCCTGACCAGGGATCAAATCCCGGCCCCCCGCATTGGGAACGTGGAGCCTTAGCCACTGACCACCAGGGAAATCCACAAAGAAGACCACTTTAAATGGTCAGTTTCTTTCTTGAGTTATAGTTGTTTAATTTTCTGCCTCCCTACTGCTGCTTTAAATTTGTTTCTTCCAGATCTCCCAAGACTCCTTGTTCTCCACAGGGACAGCAACAGCATGCCTCCTGCAGCTGTTTGCCTTTCCCAAAGAAAATTTTATTCGTTTTCATAATTTCCTGCTACAACCCTTTTTCATTCTGACCCCACGTAGTCACTGAAAATCAGAATCAATTTTGCAATCCGTGTAGCTACTTTGTTGGCAATAACGTGTGCTTTTCTCACAAAGAATTACTAGTTCTAACTAAAGCTTCCAACACTTCACAAATTACATCCTCCTCTTATTTCAGCCAAGGGTGAAGTTTTCCTAATCCTACTCCTTTGGACTGAGCTCAACCTCCCTAAAAATGAATTGTTTCTTGGGTTAAGATCAAGAAGGAAGTGAAAACAGTCTCAAAAAATGGTCATCTACTAGGGTGGAGGTCAGTTTCTCTAGGTATGATGATTCACCTCTTCCAAGCTGCCTAAAGGAGAGGGTCCTGCCTCACCCAGCTCATTGACTTTATCTGTCCTCAATCATGTCTGGTCTTTCTCCTCTCTGGTTTATCAAATAAAATTTCCCTTCGAAATTGTGTCCTTTCTTGGCTTTCATAAATGCACATGAACTATTTAGCTTTTCTTTTAAGCCATTAAATATTCTCTTCACAGAGAAGAAAACAACAGTATCTTGTTCAGCAGAAAGTTGTTCTTGTGACAGAATTCCCTGACATTGGTAAAGTCCTTTGGGGAATCACACCTACCCCCACATTCAGTTCCTGTGGTTTGGGAAGGATCCCCAGCTCCAGGGGTAGGTCCAGACTAACCTCAGGCAATGGCTACATCCTATTTCCTGGTTTTGGTACCTGGTTCAGGGATGGGCATGTGAGTCAATCAAAGCCGCTGGAAGACAATGAGACTCACTGGGACAGAGGCAGGCAGTCCTCCCTACTGGACTAAACTTGAGGCACATCAGGGCTTGTGGCCAGAGGTATACATTGAGTTGGAAACTGAAGATGGAGAGGAGCAGAGCTCCTCTGTGGAGAGTGGAGAGTGACAGGGTCCCAAGACTTGAAAACCAGGCCTGCCCCTGGATTCAGTTGCAGAAGCCAATAAATCTCATTTTCCTTTACAGATTTGAGTTAAAGTTTTGTCACTTGCAAATGAAAGGTTCCCAACTGATACACATCATATTTGACTACACAGCAAAGTTTACAAACATTTGCCTTTCACAACAACTCTGCCAGGTCAAGTACAGTAAGAACACTTACCATTTTAAAGCCAAGGAACCTGATCTCCAGAGAGATGATACAGCATGGCCACTGTTGCATCACTAGTAAGTTACAGAGCTACAACTCAAACCTGGGTCTTCTGAGTCCCTGCTCTGTCATAATTTTTCTTATAGAAACTTCCAGTGTGCTTGCTCTCACCTGTCTCACCCTGCTTGCTCTCTCTCCAAGTGCTAGATTCTGTAATACTAACATGTTGGTAATTAAGAGAATCACAGACATTGTTAGGCACCATGGGAAACAAAGGGGAAATGATCACTGTTTTCTATACTATAAGCTGGACCTTGAAAATACAAAGTTATTAAGTGAAAGTACATGGTGTGCCACACATCAATTCCAGCGTTAAAGCTCAAAATGATATCTCCTCAGGCTTTGGAGTGAGCAGCAGACTCCCCAGGTATAAACACAAGACTATAAAACCAGGAAAACAGAGAGCCTCGGTCCTCTCTCTAAAGAGACAATGATATAATAGATCTCTAAAGAAGATGGAATTATTTATTCCTAAATATCTTAATCTTTGAGTTTCTGCTGTCTGTCATGCCATCTTGGCCCAAAGCTTATATATTATTTTTCTGCATATGTTTCTATACCTTGTCACTGAAAGATAAGCAGGTACCAGAGTAAAAATTGCCTTCCTTGGATGATATCGCATAAAATGTAACCAATCTCAATTTGTCTGAGCCCAAAAAAGATAGAAGCAATTCCAAAATAATATAATCTTAGTGCTTGACCTGCATTTTGTCTATAAAGCAAAAGCAAATTATAAACAACAAACAAAAGAAATGGAGAGCAACCTTCCTTAAGACCAGGATAAAAACAAAACCTCGTTGTCTCTTGTCAACTATTCCATTTCTTACCTTACCAACATATCACAGTTAATTAAAATTGTATTTATTCTTACTGAAAGAAATACGAATTTTCCTAACCTTTAGTCTAAATGGACAAATATTCAAATAATCATATTCAGTATAGGCACCTATCACAAAGCTTCATTTGTAAAGTTATTTTTGTTAAGGAATCCATGTTATGTAAAATGAAATTTATTTTTTGAATCATAAAGTTGTTCCCTAACAGCCAAGATTTAAAATATTTTATCATAATAAATCATGCTAAGTTAGAATATTTTCTTTGTGGATATGAAAACAAAATAACAGGAACACAATGAAGACACCAGAAAAATCTTTAGTCTTCATTTCACATTTATTTTTCAAAACAGTGCACAATCCTGAATATGCATGCCTATTCCAGCTTTTTTAATCCTGTGACAATTATAAAATGAAAAACAATAAGATTATTTTAGTAACAATTCGGAAGAAGTTCCTATTCAGATACTTATTACAGCTGTGTTTCTCGTATCTTAGTTAAAATACTTCTCTTGAAAACTACACTGTGATTTGCTGTTCTAACTGATGCATATTTTTATCTCTCTGTACAGTTGCTTTCCGTCAACACTTTACTATATAGAGAAAACAGAGACCAAAACAGCAAGGAGGAAATGAAACAGAAATCAGCAGGGGAGCTGTTTACTTTTCAAAAGAGAATACATCAAAGGAATAACAAACTAGATATCCAAGGAACAATAAGGAATTACTTAACAACAATGAATGTACAGAAATGTTCCAGTACTGGAACATTTAATAATGTTTCCAGCGTTTAATAATGGCTGCTAAATTGGTAAACTGTCTCATTTTAAGAGATGGCAATTTACAGCAAATCATTTTTAACAGAGAATTCATCCAGGAATAAAATATTCAATTGTAACTCTAATTTCAAGGTTTAACTGATAAAAAAAAAATCCTAACAAAAAGGAAATTTGTAATCCCACATAACTGATAATCCTAAATACAAATTAATTCTGGTAACAAACCAAGCATCATTAAATTGCCCCTGTAAGAAGTTTTAAAACGTTTTAAATATTTCAAAAAGCATTTGTAAATCAATAGTTATATATTAAAAACAATTACCTTAACAGGGTGAAGCAGGAGGCTAGAGTTTAAATCCCAGATCAGCTTCCAAATAGGAGCTTCTTTGACGCATGGAGACTTTGAAGTCAGAACTAAGTTCAAATTCCAGTTCCACACCTACCAGCCATGTGACCCTGAGCAAGTTACTCACTTTCCCTGATTCTTAACTCCAGCACGTGTAAAATGAAAAACTAACAACACACACAGGTAGTAAACATTAAATCTCTCTCTCTCACACACACACACACACACACACACACACACATACACACACACACAAAGACTTTGTGTGAATGTACATAAAACCAATAGCATAGTGTTTATTAAATGTTATTTTCTTCCAACCTTTCCCTTCTTATCTACAATACTGATGTCCCCTTCTGAATCTTCAAAATAATGAGTCTGTCTTGAAAGTCCCTTCTAGTTCTCTAAGTATGAATCTGGAGAACACATTAATATCTGTTTTCTCAAGAAGTTAGTGTTACACAGGTACCATTTCACAGTAGTTTAAAATATAAATATAAATGCTTTAAAAAATATCTTTTACCTGTAACTTTTTACAACACATCCACAATCCCTTCAACAATCCTTGAGGCCAGATGTGTTCTGGAGTTTAGAAATGTTTTAATTTTAGAAAGGTAACAATGTGCATATATCCTATATTACATAATGCTCCCAGCAAGATGAAAGGATCAAAGACAACACCCTTTATCTAACATATTGATACAGGCATACCTCATTTTATTGTGCTTCCCAGATACTGTATTTTACAAATTGAATGCTTGTGGCAACCCTGTGTCAAGCAAGTCTATTGGTACAATTTTTCCAGCAGCATTATTTTTAAATTAAGATATATACATTGTTTTTTATACATAATGCTATTGCATTATACAGACTACAGTACAGTGTAAATATAAATTTTACAGGCACTGGGAAACCAAACAATTTGTATGACTTGCTTTATTTTGATATTCGCTCTACTGCAGTGGTCCAGAGCAAAACCCACAATATCTCTGAGGTATGCTTGTGATTCCTGTACCAAATGAGAGTCACACAAAGTGGGCTAAAGACTATTAAATAGTTTTCTGCATTGAGATAGGCACAGTTTTCAAGACGTCCCCCTAGGATTCCCATTCTCTGATTAGTCAGTCGAATACAGTCATCCCTTGGTATCCACGGAGGATTGGTTTCAGAAGCCCCCACGAGTACTAAGATCTACAGATGCTCAGGTCCCTTACATAAAATGTCATAGTACAATGAATACAGCTGGCCGTCCATATTCACAGGTTTCACATCCTCAGGTTCGACCAACTGTGGATGGAAATTTCAATTCGTGGTGGTTGGTTCCGCAGACGGGAAACCATAAATATAAAGGTCAGACTGCATATTTATTGGAAAAGAATCCGCCTTAAGTGGACCCGCCCAGTTCAATCCCTTGTTGTTCAAGGGTCAATGCTACTAATCTAGGTACTACATGAAGAGACTTTGCAGATGGAATTAAAGTTACTAATCAGCTGACTTTAAAATACGGAGATACCCTAGATTGTCCTAGATTATCCAGGTGGCTCAATGTAATCACAAGAGCCCTTAAAAGAAGAAGAGGAAGGCTGAGAAGTCAGTCGAAGGGGGATGGTGGAAGAGAATGGCAAAGCAAGGCTGAACCAGAAGGGGAGGACAGAGAGAGAGACTGGACCGGCCATTGTTGCTTTGGAAGGTGGAGGAAGGGGGGCACTGCCCAAGGAATGTGGACAGCCCCTAGAAGAACAGTCCATGGCCAAAAGCCAGCAAGGAAGTGGGGACCTCAATCCTATAATCTCAAGGAACTGAATTTTGCCAACAATCTAAAAATGCCCGAAGTAGATTCTTCCCCAAAGCCTCCAGGAAGGAGCAGAGCCTGGATGACACCTTGACAGAGGCCTGTGAGACTCTAAGCAGGGGATCCAGCTGAGCCGGACTTCTGACTTTTGGAAACTGTGAGGTAATCAATTTTGTTGGTTTTTTTTTTTTTTTTTTTTTTTCCGTACGTGGGCCTCTCACTGTTGTGGCCTCTCCCGTTGTGGAGCACAGGCTCCGGACGCGCAGACTCAGCGGCCATGGCTCACGGGCCTAGCCGCTCCGCGGCATGCGGGATCTTCCCGGACCGGGGCACGAACCCGCATCCCCTGCATCGGCAGGCGGACTCTCAACCACTGCGCCACCAGGGAAGCCCAATTTTGTTGTTTTAAGCTGCTAAATGTAGGGTAATTTGTCATGGCAGCAATACAAAACTAATATGTGTGTGTTCGAGTGAGATTTTTAAGTCCAAATGAGTTGCTGGAAATGTGCAAAACCTTTCCGTTTTCAGAGCTTCTGGGGTTTCAGAATTGCACAGAAGGGATTCAGAACTATTGACTTCTGTGATTTAAATATGTTCAGTGAGCTTACCAAGTTAATAAATACTAACTAGGCTTTGAAACTTTCAATAAAACCTTGCTCTATATGCATTAAAAAAAGAAAAACACTCCAATAATAATCTCAATACCTAAGTCCCTTTTAGTTGTAAAGCTTTCAATGTTAGCCAGTCCCTTCAAGACAGCTGGCCTCAGAGTAGCTCTTTAAAGGACAGTGCCTCTGTTAGCTAATAATAGCCAATATTTACTGAACACCTCGACAGCCAGGCACTGTTCTGGATTCTTCATATACATTCACCCATTGAACCTGTCGAGTACCCCATGAGAAAAGTACTGCTACCTTTCCTATTTTACAGGTGGAGAAGTCCAGGTACCGAGCAGCTAACTGACTTGCCCGAGGTCACACAGCTAGGAAGCGGAACAGTTTCTAGATCCAGGCAGTCCAGCTGCAAAGGCTTTGCTGCTAACCAGCTGGCTACATTGCCTCTCTGTTGGCACAGGCACCATTTAATCACACACCTACAGCTGGCACAGTAAGTACAAAGTACCTGCTCCCCTGGCATCTACAGGCTAAATCTTTCTCTACACAAACTTTCGCACTGACTCCTCAAGTCCTAATAATATTTCCTCTAGGAAGCGCAGTACACTAGCCAACCAACCAGCATAATCTGCTGCCTTTCCTCCTATCATAGTGTGAAATTCTGCAAAGCCATGCCTACAACTGGATCGAAAATCCCAGATTACCTTGTGTCACGGCTGTGTCCTTATTAATAATAGGGATGTGCAAAATAAACTCATGGTGCCTGGCAGAGTTCACCATGGGAATCAATTCACAATCTTCCAGCTCAAGGATACAACACCTCAGGTCAAAGCAAGCTATACAAGGCCCAGCAGGAAGTCTTCTTCCACCTAATTTGGAATAACCAAGCATATGTTTTTAAAAAATCAATCAACACGGGCTTCCCTGGTGGCACAGTGGTTGAGAGTCCGCCTGCCGATGCAGGGGACACGGGTTCGTGCCCCGGTCCGGGAAGATCCCGCATGCCGCGGAGCGGCTAGGCCCGTGAGCCATGGTCGCTGAGCCTGCGCGTCCGGAGCCTGTGCCCCGCAACGGGAGAGGCCACAACAGTGAGAGGCCCGCGTACCGCAAAAAATTAAAAAAAAAAAATCAATCAACAGCAACAGCAAAAAATCTTCATAGGTTTCAACAGGATTTACCCACAAGACGCTATGTTTATTATAATATGAGTGAGAACAGTTAAATTATTGAACCTTGAACAATAACAACAGAAAGTTCCTATTGAAATATACATAAGGAGATGGGTGGCACACAGATACAGGTTTGGGGTCTGGACTATATCAAGATCATGAGAAATAAAACTGATAGCAGGAGGTGAGTGTCAGAGGGAAAATAGACTAGATCAGTGGTTCTCAAATCTGAACACACATCAAAATCACTCAGAGGGCTTTTGTTAAAACACTGTTTCCTGAGTCCTACTCCACCAGAAGTTCTGATTCAGTAAGTCTGTGTGAGGATCTTGAATGTTCCTCTCTAACAAGTTCCCAGATGATGTGGATGCTGCTATGCTGTTGGTCCAGGGACGAAACTGGGAAACCACTAGCTGGTCTAGAATAGGACCCAGGCATTGGTAGTTTTTACAATTCCCCAAGTAACTGTAATATGAAGCCAGAGTTGAGATCACTGGGCTAGGAAAACTGTTAATGAGGAAGACATTAATGTAGAAATTTTGCATGAATTTGCATGACTGGGAAAGATGAAAAAGGTAAGATGTCCCTGAGGGTGGGCTTGCAGGCTAGTTCATGGCCTGTGAGAAGAGTCCTTTTGGAATCAAAAGGAGAGCCCTTCTGGACATTGCCCAGTAGCAATCAGCAGTGTACTTCAGGGAAAACCCTAAGCGTCTCCATCCAGGCACTGGAATTTCCAAGATCAATTTTGCAGAGGGAGGAGTAAATCCACATCTGCTATTGCTCTAAAATCCTCTGGTATTCATATCCATGGCCATGTGTTACTAGTTAAATAAAAGACCTTTAAAAAACCACTACCAGAGGGCTGTTTCAAAGCCATTTCACCACTTTGACTTTGAAGAATATTTATTCGCATGATAAATTTTAATTAGGAAGTTTATGTGATTATGCACTTTAAATGCAAGGTACATAGCAAAGTGAGAAATGGGATTTTCTGTGACCTCTATTAAGCTTTGTTGTCTGTTACAATCTGAGCCACAAGCTTTAGAAGAGGAATTGGGGTGGGACCAGAGTGAGAAAAAAATATTTTTAAAAAAGAGATGTGGATTACATCCGCATCAAAATTAGATCCAGAGAGGCAGAAAGTACTGGGGGAAAGAATTACTCAAGCGACAGCAGGGTACCTGATCTCTGCAATGAAGTTTGGCTGAAGAATAACAATCAATCATTTTCATTGTGGAATTGACTTGAATTAATACAAAACTACTCAAAATATATATATATTTTTTTGTGGTATGTGGGCCTCTCACTGTTGTGGCCTCTCCCGTTGCGGAGCACAGGCTCCGGACACGCAGGCTCACCGGCCATGGCTCACGGGCCTAGCCGCTCCGCGGTATGTGGGATCTTCCCGGACCGGGGCACGAACCCGTGTCCCCTGCATCAGCAGGTGGACTCTCAACCACTGCATCACCAGGGAAGCCCTCAAAATAATTTTTGTAAAAAGAGGAGAGGGTTTTTTTTTAGTATATTATTTATATCAGAAAACTTAGAAGCTTTCATTATTAAGATGGTTTGATTTTGTTTTTTCTCTAAATGATTATTGCTTAAGTGTTCAGAAATCTAGTGTAAATCTGGGTTCATGGGCTCAAATCATCCTTTGAATAGGGCAACTTCTATGCATACCATGCTTTTTGTGCAGTGAAAATTAAGAGACATCACAGTGCTTAAAATCCTTCTGTGTAGTCCTAGGTGGCCTGAAATACCACATTTTAGAGTCAATCCTTGGAGTCACTCCAAAGAGGCTGAAAAGTCACATACATGGGCTAAGAAGGGGACTCGAACCAGGCAACACATCATCATGGAATAATTTATCAGAGAACAGGTTCTTAACAGGACCAAGGTAGCTGGGTGATACCCAGCAGGGAACAAGACAGAGTGTACTTGATGGGTGAGGTAATGGAAAGGGTAAAGCAAGGGCTGGAAAGGCCTAAGGCATACTGACTTTCCTACAGAGGGAAGTGATGGGCTCTGGTGGGGTTCAGAGTCAGGCAGCCGCAAGGCTGAATTTCACAGCATTCGTAGAGCTTTCCTGAGGAAACCTGACATTTGATACATCTAATCTGATCACTCACCTACTTACAGCAGAAGTTACTAAAATGAAAAAAAGTTAAAGCAATTTATTACAGGGTTTCAGTGGATATGAATAAGAAGAAGATGTACATGGGATTACAAAAGCCAATGAATAAAATTCAGTAGGAATTCCCAGGTTTTATTGTCACGTGACTCGTTATTTTTGGTTAAGGCAGTCCCTCTCGGATCAAGGATAAAGGGATGTGCATTTGGCAGATCAGAGGGTTCTCATGTCAGCAAGTCTGTGGAATGAACTCAGCCTCAGTATTGCAATAGCACTGCAATCTATTCTTTGAAGGTCACCTTTACCCAATGTTCTCTTTGGCAGACTCTGCTGGCTACCGCTCAATATCCACTCCATATGCCACTAGCTAAGAGAAGAACCCTGAATGGGTCAGAGATCCTCCCTTCTCCCATATGACAGGAGAAAGATGAACTCACCCATCTCCAGGGTAACCCTGATTATTATCAACTCATCACAGAGACAACTTTCTTTTTGCCAAGGAGTGGTTTAACAGCGGTTTGACTCAATACTGGCCAACAAGACTTTGGAAGTTTCAGTAAAAAGGCTTTTCCTGGATCCCCAGAGTGAGACAGAGGGGGAGGAGGTCTTTTTGTCTCCTCTGGACAAGAGAGTGGCAAAGCAGCAGAGCTGGAGCCACGCCTGGGGCTGCCCAACCTCTGGACTAACAGTTGTGTGAGATTAGAATCTCCTATTATGTAAGATTCTTTGAGTCAGACTTTTCCATCATTTTTAACCCAAAAAATCCCAACTAATTCACTATCAAAATGTGCTATAGGTAAACAATTTCATAATATGAATAAGTAAAATCACTGCCTACAGTAAACCTAAAAAGTTATACTACCTATGGGATTCAGGAATTATTTTTGAGAATCAAAACCACTAATAAAAGAAGCTTCTTAATATGTAGCTCAAAGCACACCAGGTTTTTGTTTTCACGATTAATCAGATTTCCATACTACTATCAAAGTTATCTTTCTGAATTTACAACTTAATCGCTTAAAAACTTTGACGGTCCTCCATTGCCAACCAGATAAAGTCCATATAGTATGGCAATCAAGAACTCACTTAGACATACCTGTCAGGCCCCCAACCTAATATAATAGCTTAATCTCCTAGTTCCCCAGCTGCCTGAACTTTATACAACTCTGCCCCAAGGCACTTTCACATGACCACATCATTGTTCTCTTTTCTCTGCTTTAGATAAACCCTGTCCTCGTAAAGTCTTACACGGCTTAATACTCAGAATAAAATATCAATTTTTCTGTGAAGTTTTATCAAAAGCCCTTTAATGGGCAAGATCATTCATTCCCTCCCTGGATTGATACCACTAGAATCAGCTTTGATCATCTTGCACTATAGATCACTGGATAGGTATTCGTTTCCTCCACACAGTCCAGAGTAACCTGAACACCAAGATCATTTCTCTGATCTGAGTTGAATCTGATTAGGGTTTACAGATTTCTAATCAAATCTCTTTTGGTTAGAAGAGAAAAAGACATGAAGAATTTCACAGGTGGGTAGGGAAACAAATGTAGCTCTTTTTTAATTGATTGTTTCAACCTTAAAGATATTAAGAACTTATTCCCTTAGAATTCTAATGTTTTAAAATCCTGATTATCACCTCAAACCCTACTTATGGCTAACTATTATAATATTGTTAAAGCAGATACATCTGAGATCCTGTATTTCACCTAATTTAATTATTATGTGTAAGGCAATCCTCCCAAAAGACAAGTAACTGGAATGCTTTTGTTACTGATTCATGTGTTGGTTCAATATTTGATTAAAAATAAGAATAAGTGATAGCTGTCAGTCCTTGGCTTTTTTATGTAATAAGGTGATGATGATATACAATTGAATTAGCAAAATGAAGATAAGGATCAGTCTATTAACAAATAGAAATCAGTTCTAAAGTAAAAAGTGAACCTGGTCGTCCCAGAAGGCAAGAAGTCTTTTTTTTTTTTTTTTTTTTTTTGCGGTACGCGGGCCCCTCACTGCGTGGCCTCTTCCGTTGCGGAGCACAGGCTCCAGACGCGCAGGCTCAGCGGCCATGGCTCACGGGCCCAGCCGCTCCGTGGCATGTGGGATCCTCCCGGACCGGGACACGAACCCGTGTCCCCTGCATCGGCAGGTGGACCCTCAACCACTGTGCCACCAGGGAAGCCCCAAGAAGTCTTTCTTGTTGGCCCAGAAGGCAAAGAAGCACTTAAACATTAATGGGTTCATGTCAAAAGGACATAGGAACCAAAACGAAAGGGTTCCCACTAGCCAACTTTGGGATAATTTGAGCATCACAAAGACTAATGACTGTGATCGAATGTAAACATTTCATAAATAAAAATGCACAAGT
This sequence comes from Grampus griseus, assembly GCF_964374135.1. NCBI lineage: Eukaryota > Metazoa > Chordata > Mammalia > Artiodactyla > Delphinidae > Grampus > Grampus griseus. Next base: position 51,693,055 of record NC_139003.1, on the reverse strand, counting down.
CTACCACCCTGTGTTCAAATTTTTTAAAAGAGATAGAGATGTACCTTTGTGTTTAGGGATCCATATATAAGGGGTAAAACTATATAATGGTATAAATATGGACTTTATAAAAGGTTGTACCCAGTCTGTACTGGCCCTCTGGACACACAATAGATATTACCCTCTGCCTGAGAATAGTTAAGGTTAACACTCACGGGACAAGAGTATACAGTACAACCTGCCACATCAGATCTCACTGGCTGAGAACGTATGCCAACAGGTATTTTCACAGGGTGTGTGAGAGAAAATATTGTATGTGTGAGAAAATATTTCAGAGACAAAGAGCAACAAGCAGGCTCTATGCAGATGGTGTCACCTGGGTAAGCATGTACCTTACACCTCACTCTACATACTCTTTACTATAAAACAAATATCGCCATTACAGAACAGGTGCCCCATTACTCAAACTGCAAAGATTTTGTTCACCCAATATTTTAACAATCGTATCATAAACTTAAATTATATTAAATAAATCTAGGGAATCCTATTTGCTGTACCTGCTGTCACAGTTCCCTGTGGTTGGGCTATACCACTATCACTGCTAGATAATTTAACAGAGTTCAGTAATTTGGCACCTGGGAGAAAAACAGCAGTGAGCTGATAATTTAATCTCCAACATGTCTCCTAATCACTATAAAAGCACAAAAGAGTTTCTATGCAATTATGCAAAAACATTACACGTTTCATTGTTGTACATTAAGACTATTTACTATATCTAGCAAATTACATTTTCAGCTCATCTAATAAATCTGTAATACAAAAATATACATTAATCATTTTAACTATAAAAATAGTATTTATATGGTATTTTCCTTGAAGAACTAACACCATAAATAGTCTTGGTTATATTGAATAATTCTGTAATTATTTTATTTACAATTTAAATAATGTGCTTAAAAGTATGCTGAAATCTCCAGATTCCCCTATTAAAAGAGCAGATAATGCTAAAAACATCTCAAGGTCATATTTTAAAGACAATGTGTTTGCACTAAGGCTGTACTTTAAAAAGCCAGCCAGAAAGCAGAAAGCTTAAATAGACCAGTTTAATAAGAAGATGCACAGGGAGCTGACTCCACTACTCAGCTCTGATCTCTCCTTATAAAAGGGCTGACCTGAGCCTTGCAGTAGCTTCCTCCTCACCCATGAGCTTGGCCTTCTAAACCCTATAAAAGGCTCCAGCCCCTAGGGTCCGATTGCCTCTAGGATTCCTTCCAGATGCCCCTTCCAAAACAACTTCATGTCTTAGCTTTAGGATCGGCTCTCTGCCTTGGGTCACTTTCTGGCTCTTTGTCAGACATACCCAATGGCCCTTCCAGTGACTTCCAACCCAGTTCCCCCTTACTCTGGGCTTCGCAGCTGTCCCACTAACAACCGAGGCTACCCTGGGCTAAGCTCAGGAGACTTTCTGCCTGTGAGAGGAAGTTGTAAAGCCTAGTTTTAGGATTCCTAGATTAAAACTACCACTTTTCAACTCAGAATAAACAAGAGAAAATGAAATATGCTTTAGCTCAGGCATAAGAGTTGTGAGGTCTACTTAAAGTTCCTTAGGGTATTCTACCAATAGTGGAATCCTACCCTTCAAAAAGTGTCAAAAGTTCAAGATATATTTCAAAGGTAGAGCTTTATTATGAACCAAAGAGCTTAAGATCATAATCACGAGAAGTATGAAACTCTTTCCAGATTCACCATGGACATGGAATGGAAAACCTGAAAGCTTAGCAACTGTTTATACTTGACACCACCCCGCCCATGAAATAGAGCTTACAGAGAAACAGCTGTTAACTGCACCATTAAAAACTCAAAAGTCCACTCTGGAAAACAGTTCAGCATTTCTCAAAACAATTCAACAGAAGCCTACCACAGGACTCAAAAATTCCACTTCTAGGTATCTACCTAAGAGAAATGAAAACTTACATCCACACAGAGACTTACATGTGAATGTGCACAGCATTATTCATAATAGCCCCAAACTAGAAACAACAATGGAGAGATATAATGTGGTATATCTATACAATGAAGTAACACTCAACAATAAAAAGAATGAAGTACTGACACATCTACATCAGAGATGAACTTCAAAAACATGCCAAATAAAAGAAAAAAGACACATGTTGTATGATTCCCTTTATATGAAACGTACAGAAAAGGCAAATTTATAAAAAAGTAAATTAGTGATTGCCTGGGGCTAGAGATAGGAACGGGGATTAAGTTTAAATGGAAATGAGGGATATTTTTGGAGAGATGAAAAGTGTTTTAAAACTGATGTTGTGGTAGGGCTTCCCTGGTGGCACGCACAGTGGTTAAGAATCCACCTGCCAATGCAGAGGACACGGGTTAGAGCCGTGGTCTGGGAAGATCCCACATGCCACGGAGCAACTAAGCCCATGCACCACAACTACTGAACCTGCGCTCTAGAGCCCGCGAGCCACAACTACTGAAGCCCGCGCACCTACAGCCGATGCTCCACGACAAGAGAAGCCACCGCAACGAGAAGCCCGGGCACCACAATAAAGAATAGCTCGCGCTCGCTGCAGCTAGAGAAAGCCCGCACACAGCAACAAAGACCCAATGCAGCCATAAAAAAATAAATTAAATTAAAATTTAAATAAATAGACAAATAAATAAAACTGATGTTATGGTAGTGGTTGCACCACTCAGTAAAGTAACTTTTAAAAAATCATTAAATTGTATAACGTGGAATGGATGAATTTTATGACAAGTAAAAATACCTCAACAAAAATTTTTTAAGCTTTTTTTTTTAAAATAAATTTATTTATTTTTGGCTGTGTTGGGTCTTCATTGCTGTGCACGGGCTTTCTCTAGTTGTGGCGAGCGCAAGCTACTCTTCATTGTGGTGCGCAGCCTTCTCATTGCGGTGGCTTCCCTTGCAGAGCACGGGCTCTAGGCGTGTGGGCTTCAGTAGCTGTGACACGAGGGCTTCAGTAGTTGTGGCTCATGGGCTCTAGAGTGCAGGCTCAGTAGTTGTGGCACACGGGCTTAGCTGCTCCGCGGCATGTGGGATCTTCCCAGACCGGGGCTCGAACCCGTGTCCCCTACATTGGCAGGCAGATTCTTAACCACTGAGCCACCAGCAAAGTCCCTCAATAAAAAATTTTAATGAAAAGTCTTTAATTTTATGCAATAAATGTTTCTAAAAGTTTGTGCATATCGGGTTATATTTGATAAGCACAAATAAAAGTAGCACTGGCAAAGAAGATATAATAATAGATACAGAAGAAATTTTAGAAATTATTTTCTAGAAAGCATGTGTGGGGAATTCCCTGGCTTCCCAGTGGCTACTCCACACTTCCACTGCCAGGGGCCCAGGTTCAATCCCTGGTTGGGGAACTAAGATCCCATAAGCCGTGCTCAATGATGTGGAAAATTCTTTGGGAAAATGCAATTTCCCAAAGTTGGCTTAACAAGAAGTAGATGAATACATCAATACCCATCAAAAAATAGCTTATCAATGTCTTATCTATTGAAAGTGTTACAGGACCAGTCAGGATAAAGATAAGGACTTTTAAACATTAAAATATATATGTATGAGTCCTATACACACAAGATAATGTTTCAGGGAATTTTTTGTAAGTGAAAAATACCATTTTTTACAGCTTTTTAACTCTGATACCAAAAAAGAAAAAAAAAAAGACTAATGCCAATCTCATTTATGACTGCTGATGCAAAAATTCTAAATAATGTAACAGCAAAATTATTTTAGTAGCTAGTAATGGGGTACCTAAAGAGACTGGATCTTATAATTTTAAGCTATAAAACTCCTTAAAGTCAGTTGCAGCATTCTAAAATGAAAACTAGAATTTGTGATTGGGCAACCTTCCCTTTTTGGAGGGGCAGGTCCCCCTAGAAAACCCTCAGAGTTGTCTGAACTGTGGGGAAAGCTTGAACCAGTAGAGAAAAACAATTACACTCACCTCAAGGTGTTAATTGCAGAGTTAAGCCACTACAGGTCTGTTGCTTGTCAGACTGCTCCACTCCCAAAAACTGTCTGTCCTTGTCTAAGCACTGGATCAGAGGAAATTAGGGGCCCGAGTTAAAGTAGGAAGGCTGTGCAATCCTGATCTTTTCTTCACTTCATGCAGGAGGAACAACTGTGACAAGGAAATGTATTCGGTGCTCTGAGCTATAGGCACCCCACACGGGATATTGTTTGAAGTTAAATAAGCCATCCTTTGGGAAAGGTATTGTCAAGCCATGGGAGTCAAGTCAGATCATAACTCTGAAAGCAGGGGTTCAGTTTCACCTTCTGAGAGTGGATGTCCCCATTGCTTTTCACCTTGAAAGAAAATGTAAGGTACCTTGGACCGGGAAAAGTAAGGACCTTCCTTTTCTCTGCCTGGCTCTGAGCAGAGGATATGTCTGCGTGCTCCCAGTGGTATCAATGACCTCTTCAAGAAGGCTTGTGGATGGGTTTGGACTTGTGGGTTCTTAGCGGGACCAATCCTGGCAGATATAAGCAGCCATCACTGGTGGAGGACAGCTGTGCCCAGCAGCGCAGCTGTCATGAGGGTCAATGCCGGGGATGTACCGGAGGGCAAGATAAAAGACTGGAGAACAAACCTCACAAACAGTTGAGGGAAAAAAACACTTGGAGATGGAGGTAATTTACAGAAGTAAGGCCAGCTGGGACTTGTGCCATAGTAATTTAGATAAAAACAGGAGGTGTGATTCCATTTGATAATCACAAGGAGAGAGGCCAAGAACAACGAGTTATCCAACGTAACGATATAGAGTTTATCCTCTAGAGACAAGAATAATTTCTAATAACAGGAAACATTACTGTACTAAATCACAATAAGTCAAATAAGAAAATCCATATGTTCACTTGCATTGATTAAAAAGGCATTCAATAAAATCTAATACCCATTCCTTTAAAAAAAAGAGAAAATTTAAACAAGATATAGGATGCTGGTTTAACTAGCTAAAGACTAGTTAAATTAGATAAACTACACAAAGACTAGCTCTCAAAAATCAAGAATCGACATCCTACTTAACAATAAATTCTAGAGATTTTCCTATTACCAAAAGGACCAAGACAAAAATGCTATTATCATCAAATAATAGAGTTCAGGAACTTCTAGAAAACGCACTAAGCTGCACAATAGTAATAAGAAGTATCATCTTGAAAAGAAAAATAAAGCTCTCATGATTTTCCAGTCATGTTATTGTCAAACTAGAAAACCCAAAAGAAACAATGAAAAATCATTAGCAATATTAAGAATGACACCAATAATTAATTATAAAATATGATGGAAAAAATATCCACAGTAGCAACAAAAAAAATACAATTCCCATGAATATGTTCTACATAAAATGTGCAGGACCTACAAAAACCAAAGTACTAAATTTTATCGATAGACAGAAAAAAGTTGCTTAAATTAAAAAAACCCAACAACAACCACGATACTGATGGAAGGACTTAGTACCATAAAAGGTGGACTTTTCTCAAATTAAATTATAGGTTTAGTGACAGTCCAATTAAAATTCCAAAAAGAAAGTGACAAAATTACCCTAAATGTCCACCTAAGAAAAGGCAAAAATATCTAAGAAATTTTGCAAAATGAAACTAAAATAACAAGAGAGTTTTCCATGCTAGATACTGAAAGTTATATAGCTACAATAAATAGTATGGTGGTACTAGGCCCAATAACTAATGAATAGATCTTTACAAGAGATTGCTTTGAGAAGACATTAAAATACACAATGAGTAAATACAATGAATAAAGGATCAAAAGTCAGTGCAGAAAAGAATGAATAATGCAACTTATGGTGCAGAAAATACCAGTTACCTCTGCTTAGACTGTTATCCAAAGTCTTTCCTATGGCCTAAGAGGATCCTTCTAACTTTCTACATGATTTGGGCCCTTTTACCTTTCCAACCTCATTTAATAACCTCTTGGCTCCATTCCAACCTCCTAAGCCATCTTCCTGTGTCTCAAATATACTGTTTGTTCCTGCCTCAGGGCCTTGACACCTGCTGTTCTCTCTGCCCCTTCAGTCAAAAGTCATCTCCTCAGAGATGGCCTGTCCCTGACAACCACTGCTCAAATAGCACCCTCACCTCCATATCAGGCACTTGCTATTAATGGCACTATCACTCTGAAATTCTTTGTTTACATGTTCATGGTTTTTCTGACTAGAATGCAAACTCCCTAAGACTAGGGTACTTATTTCCTTGTTTGTCCTGAGACCTCAGGGTGTAGAAGAACTCTTAGAAATTACTAGAGGCTTAAGAAATGAATATATATGTATACATATGTATGTATGTATGTACACGTGTGTCTGCATTCATATGCATTATGTACATACATGTGTGTGCCTTGTGTATAAACACATGTGCACACATGTTTATATACACATATGTGTGCATAAAATGAAGATAAGGATGATTATTGATAATAACTATTTAACACAGATTTGTGCTCTATACAAAAATTTTGTATTAAACGTACGTATAAACAAATACCATAATGAATTTAAACAGCAAGATAGTTACAGATTCATTAATAACAGTGAAAGATCTCATGCTTTTCATTATCGTCACATAACATCATCATTTTTAATTATAATCTTATCCTCGTCACTTATTTTTATCTACACTGTAAGCATTCTATTTACCCCATTGAAAATAGGGCATGGTTAAGTAAATGAGACTCTTCCAAACTTAACCTTGGATTCCAACTGAATTCATTCCCTGCCTTTTACCTATTGTGATTCCTACTTTCCTTGCAAATTCAAGAGTCCCAGTGGAAAGCAAGCGAAAGCTGACTAATTGGCAGATGATTCCCTAAATGAAAGAAGACAAGATGGACTTGCTCATTTGAATAGAATTTGGGTGTTCCTTGTCTGACCTGGCTCCTGCTTCTCCTCCCACCCATCCTCATCTCCCACCCCTGGCTCTACATCACCTCCCATCTGCACGGGCAACCCATCTCCCAACAGCTGTCACGTTTGAGTCCCTGGATGCCCTCCCTACATCCCTGTGCCCCCGTGAAGTAGGGAAAAAAAAGAGACTGATATAAGAATCACAGAGTGAGAGAAACTATTTTTGTTGTTATTGAAATAAGATGAAAGTGAAAAAATCTATTTTTTAAAATGCCAAAATTTAAGCATTGGATCATCTCAAGATCTGATAGCTGGACAGCGGAATCCCTTCCACATACACACAACTATATTTAAAGTAGATAATCAACACTGTTAATCAACCATACTTCAATATAAAATAAATATTTTTATAAATTATTGACAAAAAAAGATGGGTTCTCTCTTTAGCGTATGTGTTTCACATTCTAAAACAACCAACTACAGTCCACGTGGAGTATTTGCTTCTTTGCATGGTGTGTTGTGTGGGGTGTGTGTATGTGTATATGTGGTTTATTTCTGTCAGGTCACCAGTTGTAAAAAAATCAAGGAGTTCTGAAAAGAAATTTTTTCAATATTCTTGCATTACTTTGGGCAGTTTAATTATCCACTTCGTGAAGAAGACAGGAGAGAGTTACAGGAACAGACCTGGCCTGAATTACTTCAATAATAGAGTTAAATATCTTTATTGACCCTTATCTTTTTTTTTTCTTTTTTTTTATAGAGCAGGTTCTTATTAGTTATCTATTTTATACATATTAGTGTATATATGTAAATCCCAACCTCCCAATTCTTCCCACCACCACAACCCCCCAACTTTCCCCCCTTGGTGTCCATACATTTGACCTCTACATCTGTGTCTCTATTTCTGCCTTGCAAAGTGGTTCATCTGTACCATTTTTCTAGATTCCACATATAGGCATTAATATATTTGTTTTTCTCTTTCTTACTTCACTCTGTATGACAGTCTCTAGGTCCACCCACATCTCTACAAATGACCCAATTTCATTCCTTCTTATGGCTGAGTAATATTCCATTGTATATATGTACCCCATCGTCTTTATGCATTCGTCTGTTGATGGGCATTTAGATTGCTTCCATGACTGGCTATTTTAAATAGTGCTGCAATGAACATTAGGGTGCATGCGTCTTTTGGAATTATGGTTTTCTCTGAGTATATGTCCAGCAGTGGGATTGCTGGATCGTATGGTAATTCTATTTTTAGTTTTTTAAGGAACCTCCATACCGTTCTCCATAGTGGCTGTATCAATTCAGATTCCCACCAACAATCCACACCCTCTTCAGCATTTGTTGTTTATAGATTTTCTGATGATGCCCATTCTAACCAGTGTGAGGTGATACCTCACTGTAGTTTTGATTTGCATTTCTCTAACAATTAGTGATGCTGAGCAGCTTTTCATGTGCCTCTTGGCCATCTGTATGTCTTCTTTGGAGAAATGTCTATTTAGGTCTTCTGCCCATTTTTGGATGGGGTTGTTTGTTTTTTTAATATTGAGCTGCATGAGCTGTTTATATATTTTGGAGATTAATCCTTAGTCCATTGATTCATTTGCAAATGTTGTCTCCCATTCTGAGAGTTCTCTTCCCGTCTTGTTTATAGTTTCCTTTGCTGTGCAAAAGCTTTTAAGTTTCATTAGGTCAGATTTGTTTATTTTTCTTTTTATTTCCATTACTCTAGGAGGTGGGTCAAAAAGATCTTGCTGTGATTTATGTCAAAGAGTGTTCTTCCTATGTTTTCCTCTAACAGTTTTATAGTGTCTGGTCTTACACTTAGGTCTTTAATCCATTTAGAGTTTATTTTTGTGTATGGTGTTAGGGAGTGTTCTAATTTCATTCTTTTACATGTAGCTGTCTAGTTTTCCCAGCACCACTTATTGAAGAGACTGTCTTCTCCATTGTATATCCTTGCCTCCTTTGTCATAGATTAGTTGACCATAGGTGCGTGGGTTTATCTCTAGGCTTTCTATCCGTTTCCATTCATCTATATTCAGGTTTTTGTGCCAGTACCATATAGTCTTGATTACTGTAGCCTTGTAGTATAGTTTAAAGTTGGGGAGTCTGATTCCTCCAGCTCTGTTTTTTTCCCTCAAGATTGCTTTGGCTCTTTGGGGTCTTTTGTGTCTCCATACAAATTTTAAGATTTTTTTTTCTAGTTCTGTAAAAAATCTCATTGGTAATTTGATAGGGATTGCATTGAATCTGTAGATTGCTTTGGGTAGTACAGTCATTTTCACAATATTGATTCTTCCAATCCAAGAACATGGTATATCTCTCCATCTGTTTGTGTCATCTTTGATTTCTTTCATCAGTGTCTTATAGTTTTCTGAGTACAGGTCTTTTATCTCCTCAGCTAGGTTTATTCCTAGGTATTTTAATTTTTTGTTGCCATGGTGAATGGGATTGTTTCCTTAATTTCTCTTTCATATCTTTCATTGTTAGTGTACAGGAATGCAAGAGATATCTGTGCATTAATTTTGTATCCTGCAACTTTACCAAATTCATTGATTAGCTCTAGTAGTTTTCCGGTGACATCTTTAGGGTTATCTATGAATAGTATCATGTCATCTGCAAACAGTGACAGTTTTATTTCTTTTCCAATTTATATTATTTTCTTTTTCTTCCCTGATTGCCATGGCTAGGACTTCCAAAACTTTGTTGAATAATAGTGGTGAGAGTGGACATCCTTGTCTTGTTCCTGATCTTAGAGGAAATGCTTTCAGTTTTTCACCATTGAGAATGATGTTTGCTGTGGGTCTGTCATATATGGCCTTTATTATGTTGAGGTAGGTTCCCTCTATTCCCACTTTCTGGAGAGTTTTTATCATAAATGGTGTTGAATTTTGTCAAAAGCTTTTTCTGCATCTATTGAGATGATCATATAGTTTTTGTTCTTCAGTTTGTTAATATGGTGTATCACATTGATTGACTTGCATATATTGAAGAACCCTTGCATCACTGGGATAAATCCCACTTGATCATGGTGTATGATCCTTTTAATGTGTTGCTGGAATCTGTTTGGTAGTATTTTGTTGAGGGTTTTTGCATCTATATTCATCAGTGATATTTGCCTGTAATTTTCTTTTTTTTGTAGTATCTTTGTCTGGTTTTGGTATCAGGGTGATGGTGGCCTCGTAGAATGAGTTTAGGAGTGTTCCTTCCTCTGCAATTTTTTGAAAGTTTGAGAAGGACAGGTGTTAACTCTTCTCGCCTGTGAAACCACCTGGTCCTGGACTTCTGTTTGTTGGAAGATTTTTTTTTTTTTTAAGAAGATGTTGGGGGTAGGAGTTTATCAATTAATTTATTTATTTTTGCTGTGTTGAGTCTTCATTTCTGTGTGAGGGCTTTCTCTAGTTGTGGCCAGCGGGGGCCACTCTTCATCGCAGTGCACGGGCCTCTCACTATCGCGGACTCTCTTGTTGTGGAGCACAGGCTACAGATGCGCAGGCTCAGTAGTTGTGGCTCACGGGCCTAGTTCCTCCGTGGCATGTGGGATCCTCCCAGACCAGGGCTCAAACCCATGTCCCCTGCATTAGCAGGCAGATTCTCAACCACTGTGCCACCAGGGAAGCCCTGTTGGAAGATTTTTAATCACAGTTTCACTTTCATTACTTGTGATCAGTCTGTTCATATTTTCTACTTCTTCCTGGTTCAGTCTTGGAAGGTTATACTTTTCTAAGAATTTGCCATTTCTTCCAGGTTGTCCATTTTATTGGCATAGAGTTGCTTGTAGTGGTCTCTTAGGATGCTTTGTACTTCTGCAGTGTCTGTTGTAACTTCTTTTTCATTTCTAATTT